>NC_041031.1:16795296-19307796 GCF_900634625.1 Parambassis ranga
AACAAGTGAAGAAAAGCAAGAACAATCTCAGGAATGGGAAGAGAGAAATTTGTTCCCAAAATGTATCAGTACGCATACATATTGGTATGTTTGTGTTACTGTGAGTTCAGTGGTGCTCCGGGTACAGAAGAGATGTCTGTCATTCTTCTGCTCTAGTCCCGCCTCTATAAATAGAAGTCTCTGTACGCTGCAATTCCTGAGGGGTTTTGCACTCTTTTCCCATTTTTTTTACCTCTCCATCCCAACCCTCCCTCCTCTTTCCTCCATTCCATCCTCTGAATCTGTTAGGCAGTCTTTTATCAAACAACCATATTCTGATGCAGAATCATTACTGCACGATAAATCCTTTTGCTGTTGATCACACACTTGTACACTACATAAAACACTTACATGCTGTATGGGTTGATATCCCTTATCCTTCATCTCTCTTATTGCTGTCTTTCAAGCTCGTGTTTGGTCTTACATAATTCATTTCAACCACTTAACTGAAGCACTTCATTTAAATTTCAGCACAGGTTTAAAGTTACACGAGACTAACCATAGCCATTTAAATATGGCAGAAAGTGTTCTCAGGTAGTCTCCCTTTCCCTGCTAGGTTGCACTGAGAAGCAGATATTTTGGCTTTTTGGCAGATTTTACTTGTAAGTGTCATTCACAGTCAGACAGCATCAGGTATTAAGCTTCAATACTGTGTCACTGCAGAGTGTGACAGCTTAGGGGTAGATGATGGTTTTGACACCTGGAATTAAGTAGGAACTAACCAAGTCAGATGGTGAAACCAAAGTTTCTGCAAGAGCTGCATGAGGTGTCTGCTATCCTTGACTTGCTCAGATAGCTTGACATTCCATATGGTGCTCACTTGCATGGGTTAACGACATCGACGGTGTGATCTTTATGTCCTAACAACAACATGCTGTTAACAAAGTGATGTGTTTCGCTCAGAATATTCTTGGTATATCGGTCCCATGATCAACTGCTTGTTCTTGATTGTTGTATCTCAGCCTACTTTTTTTTATCCATACAGACTCAAAGTGGCTCATGTATTTAATGCAATGCTTCATAAAACAACCTGCAATATTTACCGGAATGTTTTTAATTATCCTACTAAATATGTTTATTGGATTGCACAATAAGTGTTTTAAACAGCTCAGCATCAAGGCTTAATTAGCAGCAGTGCTTTCAGATTAAATAAGCTACGGGTATGCTTATTTACAATGTCAGTATTATTAAATAGCCCGCTAAATTGAAAACATGTTGTGACAGAGAATTTTGTGGCCATGTTGGTAATTTGTGGTAGGCTTCGGAAGTCAACCGCCAAATCTAAATAATGAAATTTGCAGAGTGCTTGCCTTCCAAATAATTATCATCAAGTGGGACGTGACGGCAGGAGGCTCCAAGGGTTGATGGGAGCTCATCAGGGAGGCCAGCCATTTACTCCAATCGACACAAAGAGCGCCTGCTCTCCCTCAGGTCTTCCTACCCACACCCTGAGTTGCTGACTGTAGGGTACTGCTAATTAACTCGGTGAAGATGAGCTTTCTGCCACAGTTGTCTTAAACAGTGCTCAGGTGTGAATGCACTCCTATTTGGCTTAATGCCTTTTTAGCTGTTTTCTTTTCCCTGATTTGTTGTCTTTGGAATGCCTTTCACTGTATTATGCGTTTGTTTTGCTCTCTGCTTTTCATTTAATCTAATTAATCATACTGCTCTGCACTATGTCACTTTAGTATAGTCACTGTACCATGCTCCTGTCATGATCCACCTGCTGACTATTTGCACTGTTTACCTTCGTACTTGCACTAATTTGCACCCTTGTGCCACCTCACAGATCCATATGTGGTACCTGTTACACTGAAGTCATATCAGGGTCTATGTTGTGTTCATACAAAATGTGCACACATTGTTCTGTTCATTTGTATTTTGTAAATTCATGTCAAATTATAGCCCTATTTTACTTTAGATTACACTTGTTTTACTTTACTTTACTTTATTTTATTTTATTTTACCCCATGCATACTTCTTATTATATGTTACTTCTTTTATGTATGCACTAAATCACCAAGACAAATTCCTTGTAATGTCAAACCTCTTCACTTACATGGCAAAAAACACAATTCTGATTCAGATTTTTCAGATTTCCCTGTTTACAAGTTCAAAAGTGCTATCACAACAACAACAACAACAACATAACTACCACAGAGGGTTGATTAATGCTCTTCCTTGTATTTAGTCGCAGCTGCCTTTATACCTCTCATAACAGTGTCTGCATCGTTTCTGTAATAATATATTTCTTTCTTTATTGCTTCTTATTATTCACTCTAGGGTAACCTGTAGTAAGATTTTTTTCTTCTTCTTCCGCTCAGTTAATTGTCTTTGTGAGGACTTAAAGTAGCTGTGACCTGGTCATGAAGAAAGGAGACACCGAAGGTAATTACTGAGCGGAGTGTTTTTTTTCAATGAGGATAAGACAATGGAGACACCATCAATAAGGACAAACTTTCCTCAACCCTCTCGCCACACACTCTGTAATGAAGACCTTTGCTATTGGCTTAGATGGATGAGGGCAGCTCTCTAAGAGCGAGTGAGCAGGAGGCAGGTAGATGTTTGTTTAGGGCTATCTCATGTTGGATATATTGGAATGGGAGTGGGCCTGTCCGATAGAAAGGCGCATTAAGACCAGGGTGATTAAGGAACAGAGTTGATGGAAAACGAAGCACTATTGACAAGGCTTTGTCTTCCCCTGGTCTCCCTTGTGCCCACATTGATGCCCCTGTCTAGTCTCCCTCAGGCTAAGCTACCCGACTGGATTCACAAAACTTAAGAGGGATTGATTGTTCTGCAGCAATTTTCTATGCAAGCCCAGGCCAGCAAATCGATTTTCCAGGTTTCAGGAGTGGTGGTCTTATGTGTATATTACTGTTAATCATTATTCTTCCCTCTTCTTCTCAGCCAACTGATGAGTATGACCAAAGTGAGCAATTAAGACCCCTGGTGCAAAGTGGATATATATATTCATATTTTGAATACACACACAGTATGAGTTTTACACTGCTACACACATACCAGCAGATGTGCAGCACACCTCAGTCTTTATTCTCTCATGTTTTCTGTTCACTACACACAAATATAACAACTGTTACACATTTATGCATATACTTATCATGTACTTTTTATCAAACACACACACTGAGACATGTACACACATACACAAACCTTAAAATTCACCCAGAGAAGCTCCTGCATGGAATACAGAGCCAATGCTCCCAGACTTGAAAGCCTCTCCACTGCCTCAGATGTCACATCAGCTCGTTCTGTCTCTTGCTCTCCCCCTCCTTCCTCTACTCCTTTCCTCTTTCCTATCCTCTTTCATCAGCTGAGCCTATCTTTTGACACTTCAGAAGGTGTTCCTCACATGCCTGTCACCTCTCCCCTCCTCCACTAACACTTTCTTCCCAGCTCTCTATCGAGAGCATGCGTCTGTGTCTGAAACTTATGTACTTTGTAGAGTTAACGCTTTGGCGTTTGCATCACCTTGAAGTTGGTAAGTGGTACTGAGCGGAGAGACCGATCTTTAGTGTTTAAAGAGAGAAGAGCTCTGAAACATTCTGTGTTAGTGTGGTATGGTGAGCACGCAGACATCACACTAAAGAACAGGGGAGGGAAGTAACTGCTTCACCTTTGTACCTGCGCTCCCTCACAACTTTGAACAATAGGCTGTGAAGAAGGTAGAAGGTTAGGGACTTCTGTTTCTCCTTTCTGTAACAAAATACTTTTTACTGTGCTCTGCAAGCCTTTCTGTTTTAGTGTATTCCTTTTAAAGACAACTTTATGTATGAAGCAACCATGAAGTGGTTTGAAATGATCATTTTATAGCCTGTAAGCAAACAACAGGAAGAAACGGGAAGAAATCTCATCAGGAAATTTGTGCCAAGCATGTTACGTTTTACCTAAATACAGTAATAAAATAATGTATATTCCTGTGCATGGATCATAATGTATTCCCCCTGAGAGAGCATACCACTATGTAAACACATTGCTGTGTGGGTTTGAGCTGTGTCGCCTCCTACACGCCTGCTTTTAGGAGCAGCTTGGCTCAGGCTCAAAGGGACCGTGTTACCTACCAGTATGGTTGGATGTGGCCTTTGGCACCAAGAAAATGTGTTCAGCTGTTGCCGCTCTGTGGTGCATGTGATGATGTGCTTGCTTGTATGTTGGTTCTTCTTACATTATACACATCACCATATCTGTTATCTGTTATACAGTCATAGATGGCAGGAAAGAATGTTTTGTGTGTTTAGTAATGTCTAGTTGTATACGTTATGTGTATTAGTAGGGCTTAAAGAAACTGGGGCAGGGTCTGAGGACCATATGCTTGGGTTAAGATTGCATATAGCTCCCTGTGAACTTATGGCTTTATGACAATAGAGGTGGCTTTTCATTTATGGTGTTTTCTGTGGCCCGTGTTGTTGGTATACATATTCACTGTATCCTTGCCAGTTGGAGTAATGTTTACCTTGTAGAAGTAGATTAGTAGTAGTAGAAGTAATTTTAGCAATTACAACACACACATTTGCTCATACTTCCTCACAAGAAAAAACAAAATTAAATTGTGATGGTGATTGAAACATCTGGGGTTTATGTATCTATGCATTTTGTCACTAACAGTGAATAAAACAAAAGTAAAGTGACACAAACTCTAATCTCCTGGATAAAACCCTGGACTCATGACTTTTTCTCACCAGTATTGTCCCATATATGTACAACATCTTATAGTGGCTGGGAAAGTCCCTGATATGCTGATTTGTAATAACAGATCGTCTCAGAAATGTATTAAGCAACCAAAAGTCCTTCACAGCAATTTTTCTCTGAGCTGTAGCATCTAGCCTTCACCTAAAGAGACATCATTGGCTCTAGCGGCCTTTCAGCACTGTTTCCTTCATAGTCAGACTTGATGTAGCAGAAGCAGGGTTCCATTTCCATGGTATTATCCTCTCTACATGTAAAACCATAGCTTCTACCAAGGCCTAATCCCCAGCATGGGGAAAGAAGGCATTTTAGATTTATTAGTTTTTTTTTGTACGAAGCTGAAGAAAGCCCTAGGAATGCAGTTTGTGCCATGCTGAGATCAGTATGTGCGCAATGCACACAGACACAATAGGATTTCAGCTGGTCGAGTAAGAGAGATAGAAAGGGGGGAAAGGAGAAAAAAGTTATGCCGGGATACCAGAGCATTGCATTCTAGAAAGCTTTACTTCATTATCAAGTGAATTTATTATTCCCTGGAGTAATACTAACATTAAATGAGGCTTTTTAAATATTCCGGTCAGACATGCTGCTCCTGGTCATTTGAGCTTTGGAGGAAATAGGCACAGAAGAGCAAGCAAAGCAGCTCAAAAATGTCGGTGGGGATTTTCTGCCCCTCTGAATTTAGATATTCCTCAGAACAGGAGAGAGTGGAGTTTTTCTGTCTTATGATTATTGTCTGTTGCATTTTGTTTTGTTCTGTGAATGATGGCCCAGTGCCATCTTTCTCTGGGTTCAATAAACACTTCCCTGATATTATTCTTAGGCATCAAGCCAGACCAGGGCTGGGGAATCACTCTTTTATTGGAAAACATGAATCTTGTCACTGGGATGCCTAAGGAATATTGATGGTAGTTGCAGCTCAGATGGCATTTGCAGATAAAGTGGGTCTTAATATTCAAAATTATCATAGTATTATCTATGACATTCTTCAAGTAGCGCCTATTTCTTATCGATTGCGCGCTGGTTTCAGAAACGAAAGAATTAATTAAAGCTACAGATCGATTTTTAAGATAACACATTTTGTGCGGGCTCTCTGATGCCAGATCTACTTGGATAAGATGGATGTTAAGAGGATAGTTGTAAGAATATTCAGGGCCCTGTGAAATGGGTAAGTTAGGATAGAAGTTTTACTGTTTGGAGTTTAGGTGGAGCTCTTTCTGTTTTTTTTTAGCTTGTGACTTGGCTAGACTTTACTGTATCATGGTAATGAATTCAATGGGTCTTTTCACAAATTTGATTTAGAGTACTTTGAATAACGGTTCTTCCCAAATGAAGCAATATTGCATGCAATCATTTTGTATATTGGACAGGGGAGAGAGAGCTTTTGTTGCGCACTGTCATTTCCTTGATTTGCACCCCTGCAGTTGAACCCTTTTTTAAAAACTATACTCTTCTTGAAACAGTTCTTCTTCTATGCTAATCTGTCATTGATGGATTTTGGTTTGTCCTTTCATGTGCTATATAACTGACAAACCAAGCGTCGCAACACACTTAGTCTCACTTTGATAAATAAGTTTGTCTTTTGCTATAATAGACACATCAAGCCCTTGAACAAAAAGCCGTTTCCCCAGCTCCACAGATGAGTCAGTTAAATAGACATCATTTCCTTCTGAAAAGGTATTGCTTTGTTTTCCTGTTTATGGGATGTCATGTGGGCATAATGAGTAAATTATTGTCACTGCTGTCAGAGGTATTAAATTTCCAGAAGTTCTCTTAGCAATTTAGTGAGTACCCTGGCCTGTCTGTAGGGCCTGATATTGCCTGCTCTTGTTTATGGCACTGCCTTCCCGAATTGGAGCAAATTAAGATCCTCATTATTTTATTTGCCGGATGCAGGGTTTTTAATGGACTTTCAACAAATTAAATAACCTCGGGGCATGGACAGGATTAATTAGATAATAAGAATAACATCTCTTCTAATTTTTTTTTTCACAATAGATTATGTCTTGATGGTTCTAGGGATGAAATGGGCCTTTGTTCTAACTGCGCATCAGAGTGGAAATCAGTGCGGCAGAAAATCTACTAATTATTTACAGAGAACCAGGAGGCCCTTAGTTGTTCTTTGTGAACCTAATGGCGAGTGGCCACCTGGTCGTATCCCTAAATTAGATGCTGGAAATCAAAGAGATGTAGCTTATAAATGTTTCAGTCTTTAGATATGGTTTCAACAGATAGTGTGATACAATTGGGGGGTTTATATATGCCGAAAGACAGAATTATGCAAAATTGGGGCTGACTAACAAGAAAAGCGACTAATATAACAGCTCCCCCTCTGTTTCTCAGTATCGTGTGCGATTGCCTTTTACAGCTACAGTGGTCTAACTCCTCTTGGGTTTATAACCAATGAACCACTCAGTGTGTAGTATTGGGCTGCTGTCCAGTTCCTGCAGAAGGGACTGATATAAAGTTATTGGCATTGGCAGACAGACAGTCCCATGTCCTGGTAGCCAATACATCTTGCTTGTCTCATAAAGCTTAATTATAAAATTAGTTTGATAAAAACATGGAGTAAAACCAAGAAGAGCTCCCTAGTGCATAATTTGAGATTAGTGGAGGTTACATGTTTTGCCTCAACTAGTGTGTTTGTCCCTTAATGTTATTTATACTTGAGTACATTGTTATGTTGCTGGATTCATGAGCTGATACAGATACTGATGTTTGAGTAGTTTAAAAGTATAATTGCTTCATTTTTCGATAATTATTGTCAGATAATAACCAAATATGTGCTGTAGCCACACCACTAAGATTAACAAATTTCTCCTTACTGACTACATCTGAATGTAGCAATGCATATTTTCACTATACTACAATGGTATTGCTGTTGTCACACATATGTGAACCAAAATGTCATTATGACTGAATATGATTGAAACATTTGGCAAACCTTTGGCGTGGTGTGTGCATGATAAGCAAAGGAATTTTAGTGCTCTGTTTGTGCAGCCAATCCTATTTGACAAGTTTTAGAGAATTAGTTAGCTTCGAATAAAAAAAAATGCCTGACCTGTCTAAGCAGGCTTTAAAAAGCATTTTATCAATCACAAGCAGTCTTCTGAGATAAACCCATTATGGGTAAGTTATTATGGCTGGTTGGAAAATTACAGTGCACTCTCTTGCTGGACATACTCTGTTGTTCCTTGAGAAATGAACTCAACACTCTAAAGAGGAAAGCTGATTAACAGATACAGTGCTGTTGTGTCTGGTTCAATTACACAGTTATGCTGGTTGCTGCTGATGTATTATGTCTCTGTGTGGGTCTCTTTATTCTTGCCTGTGTCTTGTGCTGGGCAACTGTTCTTTGTGTGTATTTCTGCCTGCCCTTTTACTTGAACTTAATCAGTTTCATCTCAATTTTCACCCCTCCTATCTCTTTTCTTTTTGCTTGTGTTATCAGTCTCATCCCAGTCCCAGTCTTGTGTCACTCCCCTCATTTCCTGTCTCTTTCTTTTGTCCGTCTTGATTCAGTCGAAGTCCTATATACCACTGAAGGCCTTGCTCGTCAACATTTACCTGACTTTTTGATCGGATGATATTCTCAAGGGTCTACTACTGGTAGTTTACCCTGGCTGAGAATCAGTAAATCATGAAGAGAATGAGCTTTGTCTTTCAAGAAAAGACAAATGAAAGTGGTTTTCCCTATTTCCTGATTTTAGGAAATATCCTCAGTAGTGGATGTGATGCGTCCTGGCGACAAGTCCTGCACTGCCCAGGAAGTTTTACACAATCACAAGAGAGCTAAATAAACACTTGTCATGAGTCACCTTAAACACTCAACCACTGCTGTTTTCTTGTGAATTTCATGTCTTTAGATGAAAATGTGAGCTCAATCGAAACATCAAACTTACACTTTAAATTGGAAAAATTATATTTAAAGAAACAACCTTCATAAAAGCACCTACATCCTTTAGCTATATTTCTTATCATTCACTTGAACACAGCAGGAGAGAAGTCTAATCTTGTATGGGGCCTAGAGCCTGAGTAATCTAGCCCATCAGCACTCAGACAGATTTGCTTTTCCTTATTTGAGGGAGAGGCATCACCACAAGGACATTTTTTTTCCTGCATTTTATCCTAGCAATTTCATACACACCTGTATTCATTCAGCTGTTTTACAATTGCCATGTGACTGCCATTGAACTGAGAATTCCTTAAAAGTAAGTTCACAGCTGTTAAGTCTAATCAATTTTTCCTATATATTATTCAGACATCCTAACTACCAGTGAGAGTGGAATGACTATGCATACATATACTGCTGTGCCTTGAAGCACCGGTAAAGCCTCCCTTTGAAATGAGGATATTGTATGGGTGAAATTGAGTTGACTTTATTTCTTTTTTATCTGCTAGTATATTCCTTTTGACTACCTAATGGACTGAAGTCATATCAAAAGCCTCATCAATGCCGTCGACAGAGTGGAGCATTCATGTGGTGTTAAATGCTGTGCTTGAAGAGATTTGGTTTAGCATGATCTAATGACTGAAATGATGCGCATGCAAAGGGATTGTAGCCTGTGAAGTCAGAGAAACACTTCGTTTTAGATGTTGGAATAAAAATGTTGTTCATGCAGAGACTGCATGAACAACAAAGAGCAAGAGAGCTTTAAATAAGGAGTGAGCGGAAGTGCATGTGTAGCACATAAATATGCATGTGTGTGCAGCACTTCATGCTGGATATGGTCGTCATGTGGGTGGAAGTTCAAGTTATCGTGCAGTTGTGATGTCGGGAATAAAAATCTCAAGAGACATGCACAGTAGAAGACCCCCACTTTCTCCTCTTTCCAACTCACTATGTGACTTTCGGTGTAAAGAAGGATTATAATCCTACATTATGCAGGCCAGTTGATCTGTTTTTGTTTTCATATCTCAATTGTATTGTATTTTATCTCATATAAAACTACATGTGTACTTAGTATATTTTCTTTATTGATTAGTCTTAAGTAAAGTTTAAAGTAATTGATCTATACTATTAAATTTTTAAATTTGTTTCATTGGGGAAAAATTATTGCCTCATTACGTTTGTTGACTTTTTGTTTGATGAGGATTTAAATACACAATAAGCTTTTATACAGGTGCACTACATGTTGCCGTTGATGTGCTAGCTCCAGTGACTCCTCCAGCTTGGAGGTATGCCCCAGGCAAGAGTTAATTTCTTGAAATTAAACTAAGCATATTGGTACAGAGGTTTATGGTAATCTGACCAGTGTGTCTCAGAGGCATTACAGAAAATATTTTTCAAGTGCATGTGGGAGAATATTAAATAGCTGGTTGTTTTGTTATTAACTGGATTACTTTGCCCTGTGATGGAGGAACAGTGGGTGGATTTGGTGGGGTTGGGGGTTTTTAGCTAAAGTTGCTTTAAGTTTCTGCTATCAACCTCACAGAGAGGGTAATGACTATATCAAAGAGCTTGGAGCTGAGCTCTGCACTTACATGTCAGAATCTTGACAAATCACCTTGGATACATTTCTTGTGATTTTTTTACTTGGTGTTTCTGCTTCATTAGATACTGTAAAAAAGTGACAAACGTAGGATGGAAAAGGAGGATGACATTTGATAAAGGTTGCAAACTGCTCTCACACCCACCGTGGCACACATGTAATTCACACCCTAATTCACTGAGCGTTTTCTTGGATTATGTTTTGCTGTAATATATTATCATCACTCTAACCGAGCATGGTGTTTTTAAGCCAACAGTGTTAGATTATGGCAACCTCATGTATTTGTCAGAACAAATCAGATGACCAGATGAATTTTGTCTGTGTTGAAAGGTGAATTTTGTCACTTTAATACATTTCTCCATACATGTTTTTCTCCCGTCCGTCCCACAGCCTGTTCAAAGCATGACTGTTGTGTCTTTTTATGCATTCTGTAATGTGTAGTGGCAGAATGGTTGCATTCTCGTTGCTCCACGGAAAATGGCAATAGAAATAGTTATAACGCCAAATTAATGGCTGTGTAAAAGGGCGAGCCAACATGGCTGAACACAGTGCACCGGACACCAATGTAATAGCATTATTGAATGTCGGCATGACATTTCTGAGCTCGCACTCTGGTGGCATTATGACGGGTTTGAATGTAGAACATGCTCACTGATTGCTGAGATAATTAAATATTAAAGACACCATTAAAGAAATGTTGTCATAATCCAACATAAGGTTCAGCGAAGTGATCCTTTAAAAGTCAAATTGTAATTTTGACATCCTAAAAAATGAAACCTTTGTCTAATGCTTTTGATAACAACATGAAGTAATGACATGGGCCAAGTTTTTGTATAGAGGTAGCTAAATATATAAAGCAATAGCCATCAACAGACACATTTTCCCATGGCAGCCCATTTCCAGGTCCTAATTATGTTTGTTGTATGCACATATGTGCTCCCTTTTTCCACATTTCAGCATGGTTTCAGTGTTGGTGTCATAAAACACTTGCACGATGATTTATTAACTGTATTATGATTTGAGAGATTCATTGTTGCCCACAGTGGAGCTGCACTGCAGCAGTGGTGCAGTCACTATAAAATAAAAGCACACTTTCTATAATGGCTACAACTGTAAATAGCGCAGCTCTGGGAAGCCATCCATATTTCTTTCCTTACTGACCATGCAGATTAGTATCCAGTACATGGACTTTTTTTAAATCATTTTTCCTCTGCACAGATCCTTTGCTTTTAATCTACCTTCTGTCTTTCCATCTTTCCTTACCTCTACCATGCAAAGTAAAGATATATTTGTTTACAGAACTGATAGAGGTAGAACGGATTAGTTGTTCAAAATACAGGTATTTAATTTTGCACATAGCAAACTGTGGGACTTGCCAGAAATCTTTACTTGAAAGTTGAAACTCTGTGTCCTGCCACACATTGACTCAGGCATGGGGTTTTTCTAGCTCTACCCTTGTACCGTTTTATCAGCAGGCAGTAAGTGTGCTGATGCATCTTGTTATCAAGCTGGGTTTGGTATAAGCCACATTAATTCATGCCTTCCTGTTCACTCTCGTCATACTATGTAAAAACCTTGATCTTAATGGATGCATTGGTTCTCTCCCACATGTATGAATAGTTGAAGCACTGCACAGGAGTGCTTCAGAATAGGTAGATTACAGTAGAATAAAAGGTCATTACAGATAGCTCACCCATTTAGAAACTTCCTAAGCATGGCTTCTAGGGGATAGAACTGCTGGAGTGTGTGTTTAGAATTGGGATGGGGCAGGTGATTTGATATTGCATCCTATGAAAGGTTGCTGGGGGAAAAACAGCATTGGCCATATATACCCAGGTCGAAATGTATTCCCATTCAGAGGACCATTATAGTTGACCTTGCCTTGCTTGGGAAAGCCAAAGTAAACAGGGGCCTAATAAATCAACTTTAACAAGCCCAGTAGTCCTGGCTGGTGAAGCAGCCATGCAGCTCGGACATGCAGGGGTGGATTAATCCACACTACCTCCTCTCCACAGAGGATACCTGTAGAGTCTGATTTGGCTGATAGTTTGTATGCACACGCACAGGGACATTTAATTGCTCCACTGAATGCATCCCCCCCACCCAGTGTGTTTGTATTCACACTCAGGGCTGTGTTTGTGCGGAAGATACAGAGCAGTCAAAAGAGAGAACGCACTCTTGTGCAGGATTTTCAAACTACACTAGAAATTTCATTACATGCTTACCTGGTGTTCCAGTGCAGGCAATATTTGTAGAGCAGATTGACTTGGCTGCCTATTTGATTCCTCATCAATTTCATATCCCCTCCACGTCAAGAGTGATCATCAATGATTCATACTTTATACTGCAGCCCCCTGCAATGTAAATGCATTTGTAAAAATCTTAATACCCTCACGTTATGGCAGAGTAATACAGTTGTTTATCAGTCACTGTTATCTTTTTGTCTGGAACCCCAGATGATTGTGTTATTGCAACATTTCCAAATCACAGATAAAAATAACAGTAATTAAATCACAACATGGTGTTCATTACAAATGCACACACCTAAAACCACAAACACCTACAGACACTCACACACAGACAGCACTGCAGTCTCCTGTCAGTCTGCTTTGCCCCAAGTCTCCTGTTCTTTGCCCCAGGGGTGTAAATGTGAGTAGGTACTGAATAGTAATTTTCGAGTGTAGCTTGTGGGATGGGTTCAGAGTAAATATATGCAGAATTTGCACTGTCAGTCATCAGTCTGTCATTCTGGCTGACAGGTGGTCGAGGAAGGATCCTGATGTAATGTACAGAATCACTCAGAGCTCTCTTTAGGTGGTGAACACAAAAACAATTCATTCTGACGAGGACATAAATGAGTGGAAATGCATTTGACCAGCAGCGTATGGATGATGGACTTCAATGCTGTTGTGAGGATGCTTGCTAACTGCATTATACAAAGGATAAAACTGGTGTGTCTGCAGACACATGTGCATGTATGTAACGGTCTCAGTGTGAGCACGTGGGTGTGTGCGTAGGCAAGTAAATGCAGGAGAGTTTTTTTTTTTTTTCTAGTGTCATATTTTTGGCATGGCTGTGTTGTGTCCCAGGCTGCTGCACAGTTGGTGAATATCAATGCAGTGTGGCGTAGTGACGGGGACTGGAGCTGACATGTTGTCACACTGTGATGAAAAGCACTCTGAAATGATGTGGCGGGAGTGTTCCTCCTGTCCGCAGAGAGATGGCAAGCTGGCTGTGGCATTTGTGTATTCGTTTGTGCCTCCATGTCTGTGCGAGGATATGTGTGTGTGAGTGTGTGCATATTTGTTGGTTTTTCTCTCGGTGCGCTTGTGTACCCCTATTACTTGCCGTTCAAACCCGTATCACTTCACACACAAAGTAAGTGGCTTTGTGCTTCGTTTATGTTTTGATGTTTCAGTGGAAAAGTTAATGTGAGCATGCCTAAGCCTATGGTTGTGTTAAGTCCGTTCTTAGTGACTCTCTAGACTACAACCAAAGCGTTAACTGGGTTTGGATAATATGTTGCAATAGCCTGCATTACAATTGCCCTTAGCCCTGTGTTTGTTGTTTTATTTTGTACACAAAGTACTTATCTTGTTTGGATTAATTGCACCTCACCTTTTCCTTAGACATCCATGGCCTTAGTTAATGTAAAAATCTAATTTTACTGAAACTCTGCAGCCCACAGGCTTATGTTCCTCCTAATAAAGTACAATAGTATAAACTGCGCAAATCACCTTGAGATCTTTGATAAGCAATAATCTGTGCAGAAAGGCTTAACAGTTCTCTAACAAAATTAAAAAAGGTGGAGGATACTTCCACTGGCAGCTTCTAAGTGAAGGTATGTGGATAATGTATGCTATTAAATGATTATTTCAAAAAATATTCTTTTTATAAGTAATTAATTACCATCACTATTCCTGCAAATTAGGATGTTGATTGTAGGATGATGATTTCTTAAGTAGGCAAAATTACATGTATTTGAAAAGATTGTCACAACCTTCACAACCACAGTGATAGCTAAGCTTAAGAAAAACGTGCTATAAATTTGGAGTGTCTTTAATCACTGCAGAGATTAAATTAAAGGTGTGTTGTTATACCAAATTTGGCCTTGTCCTATCCACAGTTTCCTCTCCTCTGTGCATTGTTTCTGTAGAATGTGGTTGGAATCTTGACTCTGCATTTAATGCTTAAAAACAAGTGTCACAATAACATATAGGCTTTTAATGAAATGAAGAATTCTTAACTTCTATTTTTCTCATTGTTGAATTCTTGGAGTGCAGATATGCCACTCTACACAGTGGCACATGTTTGCGTGTTTGTGCACGTTTCTCAGAAATGCCATTGTGGATCAGATGAAGCTTTTTTCTCCCTTGCTGTCCCTTGCCAGTTCTGAATTTCACAAGCACTCCATCACATCTCTGTGATCTTGGTGTACTCTCGAGCTTCTGCAACCCTGGAGAGCTGACATGTGAAGGAAAAGAGAGTCACGTTTCTCTGGCTGTAGCTGCAGCCTTGCCAGATCTGTGCAAAACAAAGGAGTGGGCTACTTGGACCTTTGGATTTCTTGTTTTGGGCAAAGGTTCATCTCTCACCTTAGCTTGTGCCTGTTAAAAGCTTTTCTTAATGCACATGTGTTTGTCTCTATGGACACACATAGTTAGATAGATAGATAGATAGATAAGAGACAGGCTCCACCTGGTCAGTGACCCAGCTCTGTCAGTTTAATTATTGAACAGAAGAGCATGAAGAACACAAATGTACAAGACCCTGTGCAGTACAACACTGTCAGTGGTTTATTTCTATTATACTTTCAATGAAAACATACACGCAGGGAAATAATTTCACAGGCAGTGTTGCATTTCTCAAAGGTGGCTATTTGTGTATGCAAAGAAGTCTGAAATGAAGGACAAAGTGATCTGATCCTGCCATATACATCCTTATGTTATTGAAGAAGTTAAGTACGGAGAGAAGTGTTATTTGTAATACTTGTGCTCTGAAATGTTTATTATATATACAGTAACTTTGAGAAGTGCACAATATGAGACAAAGTATACTCAAGTAGGGTCAGTACAGTTGGAGCACAGATAAGATTGAGTTTCTGTAGTGCTTTTCTTTGTTGGTATTCTGTGGGCTTGTTAGAATGTGTTGGAGTGTTTTATATTTTTAAATGTTTATGCAGAGACATTTTGGCCCTCCATGACTGCCTGTCCTCCTGTGTTAGCAGCATGTTCCTGAATATGCAACAACATCAATCAGGGAGTTGTCTGCAGTCTCCTCCATCCTAATTGCACCCCTAACCCTGTCTCTCTTCTCTTCTTCCCTCTCAGACTTTGGTTGCAGCGTAACATTTTATTTCCACAGAGGAGTCCTTTTTGATACAATAGTCTTATTGAAGTACTCCTCTCCAGATGTTCTCTCCATAGATAAATCTGCTATTCAGATCTCTATAATTGATTGTAATATGCAGAATTAATGCCTGGGGTTATAAAGAGAATTCTTGGACAATTTTCACTTTCCTTTTGAAATTCAAAACAAGAAAGCACCACAATGCACGTTTTTCTTCTGCCCAGGCTCTGCATACAAGTGTAAGCAGTGTCTATTTGCATATTCTCAAGCTGATTCTGTGCAAAACAACTTGGGTATTGTTACAGATGTAATTAGGATGATGATCAAACAGAGTTTTTTTTTCTCCTTGCGACATTCACTCACTCACACTCTCTTGTGCTGTTTCTGGTAACGTTCATCCCATTGCCGAAATTTCCATTTAGAGTTAAAAAATTTTCATTCCTGAAAATTGGCTGCTAATGATTTTAATGCAGCGCTATCATCAGTGTATTTGACGAATGAGTAAATATGCTGCTGTTGTCAAGTTGAGCAAGAGACAGCCAAAGAGACAGTGAGAACGAGTAAGAGAGACAGACTGATAAAGTGAGAAAGAGTGAGGGTGAGTTGTGTGCTCATTTGGAATTCCAGTGTGTTGGTTATAATAAGGGAACCTCGGCAGCCCTTGTTGAATTATAGATCACACCAGCATGATTGGATGAGGTTAGGCTATTGTAACACCAGCTTAATAATTCACAGATTGTATTACTACAGTAATAATTGCATGGGGGAGGTAAGCATTTTTCCCGTCCTCCCACATGTATGACAGAAGAAGAGCCTTGTGTCCATTTGAATGTTCAGAAGTCTTTAAAAGACACCCCTTTTTTTGTGAAGTCATTCTGCTGATCCCTCCAGTCTTTCCTGCTATTTGGTGTGATTTGATAATATATGAACATCACAGTGTTGTTGTGCTTGTTCAGATGATTTGTTTATTTGTGACTTCCAGCAATATGTACTCCTCCTGCCTCCCAGAAATTCTTTCTAACCCATGTCATTTGTGTTATATGGACATAGAGTCACTCTGTCAGTACTACTCTAGATGATTCAACCTACTTGGCTTCATCACTTGATGTCTCACATGCTCTACATTACAATGATCTACCTTTTGTTCTTATTATTTCCACATTTGTCTTCAACCTTTTTTCTATTTTTAATTCTCTCTGACTCTAGCTGCGATGTGACACATTGCCAGTGTGTGCCATGTCACTGCGACTTCTCACGGCCATGCTTCAGTCCATTCTGTCCTCAATGTCTGTGTTTATGCACAAAGGATGTCCCAGATTTCAGTTTGCCAGATATGTGGAGGCACTGTCATTCTAGAGAAAAATGTGGTGAGGAGCAGACTCCATGATGACGCTGTAGGAAATGAGAATATATAGTGTGTTAGAGGACACCGGGGTTGGTAGTGATAGGACATGGAACAACCTCATTAACTTCACCCCCTGTTGTTGGCAGTAGGTGAAAATCAAGTCAGGCAGGCGCGCACATCTCCTAGCAGTCCACTTTTTCTTCTCCCCCTCGACAGACTGCTTTTTCTTTCTCCATAATGTGAGTTGACAGACAGTTAAGTATCCTCGCTCGCACACCTGTGTGTGCATGCACCTGCATCCATGTGCTGCCATGGTTTGCCTGGAGATTGCAAAGGCAGGACTTCCTCAGGCGATGGTGAAGTTGCAGCTCAAGCAGGCCGATTGTCTCTGTGTTGCATCACTTCGAAGGCAGCAGCTTAATAGCACACATTTACTACCTCTGTGTTGATATTGATTTAACGTCGTGTCAGACAAACAAATGACCTCTGAGCTTTCTGAATTTAAATGGCTTAAAATGTTGATGACTCTTTCTAATAAAAAACACAAGCCTGATAATGGCGATGTTGTGTCTTTAATGTTTTATAAATACCCAAAGGCAGGATTTTGTGGAGTGCATGTTTGTTTCTTTTTCTTGCGAGGCAGCAGTTCTAAGAGGTACTGTAATATTGATGCGATATTGATAGTGTGATACTTCTTTTTCCTGTTTTTTTTTAAGCTAGTAATAATGTGAAAGAGCATAAATTGGGGAAGGGATTTCAAAAATATGATTGGGAAATGTATTGAATAATATGTGAAAGATCACATGCAACACATGTGACCTCTGTCAGTGTAAAAAAAGAAGAATTACTTCAATTAAACAGATATATATATATATCTATATCTATATATATATATATAAGAGGCAGTCCTGCATTTTGTCAGCTGCATCTTGTCTTGTGAACTCTCCACTTAAGTGGAACAATGCTACTCTGGGCTACAGTTTTTAATGTCTTCATTTATGTTAATCAGTAAAACCGAAAAAAGAAAGCCTTTTCCGGCCCAGTGGTTACACAAGCTATTTGTGACAGTTTCTCAATGTTATAGGTTCAAAGGATGGAAAGCCAGCAACGAATAATGAGTGTTCTTTTTGTAGATTACAAATAGGAAAAACAGAAATGCAATTGATATAAAAGAAAGCTATAATTGGATAATGGCAAGTGAGACAAAGGCTTTGAAAGATGGTTCTTGTTTGCCACATTTTTTGAGTTAAAAAAATAGTGTGTAAAAAAGAGTGTGTTTAGTGGCAAAACAGTTGGTAGGCAAAATTTGGACCTCTGTATCATTTTTTTTGTTTACTTTGAAGTCAGTGATTTGTTATTGTAAACCTGTGTGTTGTGTGTGCATCATTTGTTTAAACCCACAACAGCTTGTGCTATTCAGAAGACATTTTTTGATAAATGTGTCTTCGGTGGATGTTGGTCAATACATTGTGTCCTCACGCTGGCAGCAGAAAGTATGTTTTGTGCAAAGTTTATTCTAAATTGCCACTAAGCTTTTATCTTTTCTCTGGAAATTATCATTTAAATCTGAGCAATCTGCTGCCTCGTGGTCCCTCTCAGAAGGTGGTCTGTGAACCACTTTTTTTTTGCAGCCCAGCAGAGGAACCTCTTCTGCCCTGCAACTCTTTTAATTGGGACGCTACGGTTGAAATTGGAGTGGCTGGGACCCACGGGGACTCCTATTTCTATCTTACCCTGTACACTTTCAACTTGCAAGTTAATAACCGTACCAAGCCGTTATGTTTAGACACACAGCGTGACTCAAACACCACATATCTCACCTTCACCTCTATTTTCTTTAAAAACCACACATCCTGCTAGCAAATGTGAATAAATATTGAAATGCCAAGAGCAGCAGATTTGAGTGCTAGAATTAAAAGGTTTTTGCTGCTATGTATGTGGGTGCAGTGTTATTGTGCAGTTTAGAACCTGTGGGCTACTTTCAGAGGAGTATATTGAGTTTTCAGGCAGGTTAAAAATTAAAAATTAAGGGAAACCTGTAGGTTATGTGTTGCGTATTTTGTTCCAACAAATACTTTTTTTTACTGTTATTGTTTCATTTCTTTTGATTGGCTGACAGCTTTGCACTCTGCTTTCCAACAAGATATGATAACGCAAGAATCAAGGCAACTCTTCCTCAAATTTTATCCACCCATGTCCTGCTTTCATAGCCACAACTCTGTCTCTTGTATTATCCTTTCCCGTCTCTCTCTCTCTCTCTCTCTCTCACACACACACACACACACACACACACACACACACACACATGCACACAGACAGAGTTACAGTCTCAGTGAACATTTGCCAATTTCCTCAGCTCATTTTCTGTTTCTCTCCACCTTTTTAATCATCACACCGTCAAGGATATTTGAGTTAGAACTTTCTCTCTCTCTGCAGGACAGAATATCATTTCTTCTTAGACGGTTGTGGGGGTGGTGGTTCTGTGCTACGGGTCTCAGAATCTCAGCAGCATCTTTAAAGCTTTGTCAGTTCTTGAGAGTGCTTAGAAAAAGAGAAGATGTTGGCAAGCCCAGGCATCCTGCCAGCTTGTCCATCTTTCTCTACATGGGCTGCTGCTGTTTGGGGTCACTGTTCAGGTCAAGTTTAGAGTCTGTCAGCGGGATTAGCTTTCCTTTCACTGTCAGGTGCACACACATATCCAGTATAGGTAGTACAAATGCATAAGAATATCTATACCTATCAAGGTGTAAAGGAACATTATCTGTTTAGAGAAGTTTTGCTGTAGAGCAGTCATCATTTACTTCCTAAACTGGACAACTTCAAAATTAAAGTCAGTTTTATTGTTAATACTGCCATATGCACTGGACATACAGAGAATCAGAATTGTGTTACACTCAAACCCACAACATACATAACTTAAAAATAAAGAATACACTAAATAAATACGAATTATTAGAAAGACACACAATGCAGTTGATTGTACAATTCCTTAATCACACTATAGCCACTTTATGAGCTATTTTTCATGGTTAAAAATGGTAAAAATGGTTGGAATCTGCATTTTATTATGTGGTGTGGTGGTGGGGTTTTTGAGTAATCTCAGAGACATGGCAGTTACCTACTGTATTTTCTCAAAACGATGAGTGATGGTTGTTAGCTGGCAGCACAAAGTCTTCTGCACACAAGAAAGAGTCCCACGAATGGCAATCCATGTTTTCTTTCTTAGACTGTAATTCTTTCTTGCAAAAAACTTTTGTTGAATGCTTCTTTGGATTTTCCTTGATGCTCCTAGTTGCTGTAGCCTACTCTATGCCCTCTTCACATCTGGCAAGCTTCTAGTGTGGAAATGGTGCCGCTGGCACCAGATTAAATTCTGGTATACTGTGAAAAACAGAGATTTACCTGATGCTGACAGGCTTAATCTGACGTTTGTTTATATGTAAAAATCCCACACAATTGCTTTAAAGTTGGCAAACACAATTTAGGAAGGTATTGGTTTACGTGTGTTGTTGCATGTGATCTTTGCAGGCGACAATTTTCCAAACGCATTACACTTTCAAGACTGATTTTCCTGCCACATATGAGCTTTTTTTTTCAATGTGTGTATGCGTGTGAGCCTGCTGTTTAGGTAATGGCTTTTTGCCCCATGTTGCTTTAGAAATTCTCTTATTATAGTTGTGATTAGACCTCTTTTGAATCTCTAGACACATTAATAGACCTTAAAAATGACAGTACAGTCAATGCTGTTTGGTTTGTCCATCCACTTCAAACATACACCCACGCACCTAGTTTTCTTCTTCATAGAAATGTTATGCTTAGAGATGCTTTGGGTTCCTCTTTCTCCCTCATCACACTCTCTCTCTTTCTGTCTCCACTCAGTCTTAGCTCTCTCCTCCACTTTCCTGTTCCTTAGAGGCAAATTTCTGACATGAGATGGAGCTGCAGCTTTCCTCCGTTCTCCCTTTGATAGAGGTGTGGGGTCTAATGAAAGAGAAGAGATGGTGACTGGGAAGAAGCTGAGGGACTGTGTAAACTATGGGGGTCTGGGTCTGGAATTGGATAGTTAGAAGGTTGCCACAGTGCATTAGTGTGGGGGACACAGAGTGGGAATGCCGGGAATGGCTTTTTTCACCAGTGATTGGGTCCCCTGTCACCAAGCCTGCTGGTTTAAATGATGCCTGATTAATTGAATGAGCCACACACTCCACATGGACTACATTGATAAGGACTGCATATAACACACCAAGTCCCCTGTATTATTTTCCACCACAATTGTGGCATGAATCTGTTCAAAACACTTTAGATTATCCAATGAAACAATTTGTCAGTGTATCATGGGTTTACAATTTCTAAGTTCAGTAATTGACTTCATAGCAAAAGACTAGTTGGAAAAGTTTCACATGTGGTAGTGTTTTTCTTAGATTGTCAGTTGTATTGCTCTGCAGGTCAGTCAAGGCCTCTTTCCTCCTTTTATGTATTTGAAATATCAGTATGATGAAACAGGATGTCAACACAGTAGGCAAGCCTCCAGCACTACAGTAGGCTACAGTACATCTGAGAGATTAACCAGGTATTCAGATGTATTAGAAACTATTTCAAAGGATTAAGATGTTTCAGCCTCACCTCAAGTGTGACACCAAATACAGTTCCTTCACTTAGGGAGTATAAGCGGATTTAGGCGCTCTGCTTTCATTATGTCTTAAATGCTGTTGAAACAGCCCAGGACGAACTGGCGTCAAGATGTGCAGAAAAGATCGATTCCTCTGTCTTAGAAGCCAACAAACGCTGGGCTCCACGTCTTTGCGCAGATGCATTAGAAGATTAAAAGTAATGTCTGGACGTAGCAGCCGCTTCCTAATTGATCCTAAGCTTCCTCCTCCCACACACAATGTCCTCTTTCCTCTCTGCCATCAGATGAGGTGCTGCACTGTATCGATCTCTGACGCCAATTTCTTGATTGCAAATTCTGATGTGAAGAATCCGGCCTAATGCCATAATCATACACTTGTGATTATGGGGGAGACTCTTCTAATCAAAGACCCAGGCTGCGGTGCCAGAAAGCAGCAAAGGGAAGCAATCAGTAAGTGATGGTTTAAGGAGACACACTGAAAAGTATCCAGCAACCTTCGGAGTCCCCCCCCTCACTACTTCATTTCTAGCAAAGGCGAGATACTCAGTTGTGATTACAGAAAACTGGTGGATGAAATGCCGGAGCTATTGAATGTCAACTGAAGTGAAGCTACAGTAATTGCTATTTGCATGTCAAATTATTATACTCATCAGTGTGAAGGTGTGATCTTGGAATGACTAGATCAAGGCAGTTGTAGCTCATTTATAGTGCTGTTCAGTGGTGGCAGAGTTCATCTGAGTCCATAACAAAGTGCAACTTTGTACACAGTCCTAACTATTCTAGGAAAACAGTTTACCCTATTTTGGAGGATCACAGACCTTTAAACTAGTTGATGATATTGCCTTGTAGTTATAGTAAGTATGAGCTGAAATCACTGGGCAGCATTGACATGTCTAGGCATCTTCTTTAATAGTGTATCAAAAGTTCATCCAAGGTCACCAGTAGAAGCTGACAGGGTGAAATATGCTGTTTCCCCTATTGACACCAGCTACTGGCCCAAGTAGCTAATTAGCTTAGTAAAGTGGTTGTGTTCAGTGGGAGGTGGAGCATGGATGCTTCCTCTAGAGCTCACTTTTTAATAAGCTGATTCTTCTTTTTAACAGAAGAGAGAGAGACCCCTAGCATCCAGCTGACCTCCGTACTTAACATGTGTTAAGAGCCAGGGCAGTGGACTAAGAAGTCAGACTGAGAGGAAGGAAGGGAGAGAAAGTGTAAGAGCAAGAGTGTGCAAGATACAGAAGAGAAAAAATTTTAATATGTCCTCATAGGAGGACATTGGAGAAAGGCTAGTTCCTAAAGCATGCATGAACATGATGTGATTGATTTCACAGTTTTATTAGTAAAAAATTAAAAAAAAAATTGTATTTCTTTTGGTTCACAGGTTTTGTTATATTTATTTATGAAGGGGCAGTAATAGATAGATAGACAGATGTACTTTATCCCAAACTATGGATAAATAAAATATGTATATATAAAGTAATATGAATTTTCTAATGTGTAAATCTGATTTTTAGAACCTCAGAGCGCAAAAAAATCTCGTTATTTCGTGTGATTGCTGGCAACACACTGACGGGATTCTGGACCCAAAGTTTGGAACCGGGGCCTTAAATGATCAAGTATATCTCACTCCTCCTCACCAAAAACAAATGCCCTTGTACAGTTTGCACCAACTGAGCAAATCAAGATGCAGCGTCACACAAGCCAGGCCGTGCATTTCACCTTTTAAACACAATCCTTAAGTACCTACTGTTTCCCTGCTCGCTCTTCTCTGCAGCATGTCAGTGCAGTAAATAATGCTTCTAATTTCAGGTTGTTCACCTTGACAGGAAACTGTCTGTTTTCTTTCAACAGCTCATTCAAAGACTCATGTGGTGCATAGTTTTTGATGTGCTGCAATGAGGTACTTCAGTTGCTATTGTTTAACCTGTTGGGAATAGACCTTGATGTACCTCCCATCTTCACAGAAATGGAAATGACATGAATGATCGTTTGTGCGCCTACCTTCCAATGGTATTGATAGATTAGCTTTATGGCTTGTTGATGGTTTCAGCATTGCTCATGTTTGGATACTGTATATAGTGTGTTCTGAAATGGAGCAATCTAGTAACAGCCCTGAATCAACTTGCTAAATGAATGAAGACAGTATATGGTTACGTGTGTATTTGGTTTGGCCTTCAATCATCAACACTAAACCTATATAACTTTGCATTCATACATTTGGAAATAGTTATAAAGAAATATATGATCATTTTTCTGAAATTTCTATGACTCTCTGAAGGCACAGCATTAACATCAGAATGTGCTGAATTAAAAAAACAGGTCTGAACGAGCTGTACTTGAGACTCAAATTGCCACAGAAAAACAATTTTCCTTTTAACAACATAAATGTGTACAAAATAGCTACAATGAAACACATTTCCCCTTTTTATAATGTACTTGTCTGCCATAATGGCTCATTATAAATAATGGTTTTCAGTAAGTAGTCAAAAAGCAGCATGGAGCTCATCAATTGCAAATGGTTCTGAAAATGTCTTTGAAAAGTAATACAAGCAGCCATCTAGAATTTCAGTAACTAGTTTTGATAAATGACTGTCCATAAGCAAAAATATCAAGTTTTATTTTAATATTTTGAGTATGATTGTACATCAACATGTAAATCCCTACAGTACTGCCCTTATTTCATATGAATATTCCCCTCTGTTTCCCTGCCTGATGTTCAGTCAGCCTGCCTGCAGAGGGTAGTCACTGACTGCATTAGGAACCACACACCGCAATCTTCATTTCATTTAATAGCCTCGCACAACCTCACGTATTCACACATGCTTGTATGCAGGTGAGGAGGCAAGCTTGTATGCATGCCACAGCAGAAACCAGCCTCTGTCATTACACCACATGTTGGACTCTATCTGAATGTTACATCTGAATCTGATTAGGACATTTAGAGACATATGAGAGCAATGGAAACAAGAAGTTGTCAGATGTGAAGACCGTAAAAGAAAAAAACAAAACAAAACAGATAAACCTCAGTCCCAGACAGGTGGAGCTGATGCAGCCCTCTACCAGGCTGCAGCAGACCATATACTTACCAGGGTTGCCTGGATGAAACGAATAGGATTTTATGTAAACTGCTTGTCAGCAGAGATACACACTGATCCTTTTTTCCACGGGGCTGGGGATGTGGGTGATGGGGGTTGCTACAGTATGGGATGTTGTTTGTGTGAGTGTGCACTATTCCTGTCTATGAATGTCTGTTCGTTTTTTTCTCCCAAGCCAAATTTGGGGGGAAGACAGGCATAAATACACACCTGTACATGCTTGTCATAAGAGCACTCTCATACGCTATCGAATATGATGTGGAAGCTTTAATAATGGATGTGAGCAGCAGCTGGAAAGGTGGAAAGGCATTGATTTATACCCACAGGTTTCCTGGGATTTTTATAGGATTGGCTAAATGTCATTACACTGCAGGTGGGGAGGTGATGAACTGTAATAAACTTTGATGTGGATGGGTGTGTGTCTCCTGTCATTGGCTCATAAACCAGAACAGTGTGACAAGTCTCAAAAGATCTACAAACCTCCCACCACCTGTCATCTTTTCAGATGCATACAGTACACATAACCACACTTGTATGTGAAAACTGAGTGTGTGCGCAAAAGCAAACACAAACAAAAGGATTGGTACATGTGCACAAACCTGTACGGTAGTCACACATTGAGAAAAGAATAGCACCAGCCACCAGAATGCCTGTGAACAGAGCCGTTTTCCTTTCCTGGTGTTGAGTGTGTGCAGTTGTTGTGTTTGTTAGATAAATATCAATGAGTAAACGCTGCAATCTGCTACATCCTTTCACATGCCTGGAAGTATTGATTTACTTCCTAGTGTCCATGAATTTGTTCAAACATACAGTATAGGTGAACATAGGCGGTGCAACTGATTGATCTTCATATTAATGTTCAGGCATTTGAAGGTTTCATTTTAACTCTATGCTGTCATAAAATCAATGGCCTACAAAATGAGTTTTTAAGTTCTGTCAGGGTTAATCAAGATGCATGAAAACATTCATTTTAAACATAACAGGTTTCAGCCTTTCTGTCACAGTTTAACTGAAAGACTGCGGCTCCTCCTTGGAGCCTTCAGTGATCTACTCCAACCTGTAAAATAGAGTTTCTATGTAGCAGCAGTGAATGAATAAATGTAATGGTAAAGCACATTTTCGGCACTTTTTACCTATTTGTTGTTGATAGAGGGCAGCAGTGGAAGCATATCTCCTTTGTGCCAGGTTGATTTTTATTTTATTAGTAATAATAACTAAAGTGTAATTTTATATCTAAGCAAGGCTCTAAAGGCAAAGGAATTAACTGATCAAACTATTAATCATTAAGTTATTTATTGCATACACTGTTGGAAAAAAAAACACATGAAACAGTATTGCAACAATGACAAAACAGTTGTATGGATAGAGAAAATATGCATCATATGCACCTCTTCCTTGCACTGGTAGCATGTCCTGTCATACTGGGTGTCACAGGAAAGTGAGGCAGCTAATGTTAGCTGCTTTTTAAATGTCTTTTTGGAATTGGGTCACATTGCTTCTATTCCACTGTGTCTTCACTGCTGAAGTTTTTACAAACTTTGCACAGCATGATGGTCTGTCTGACTTGGGCTTTGCAAAACCAGAGCAACTCCATCACTGGACATGACTACCTATTTTTCTCTCTAGCTAATACGGCCATTATCTATTGTTTGACTGGCTTAAAAAGCCCTCCAAAGAACACAGGTTGAGTGTATAAATATGGTATGTATTCTAAATATTTTTTCTTATGGTCACATAACCCCAACTTTCCTGTTTTTAAAAAAAGCTCTCCATTCTTCTTGTATCAGTCAATCATTTAGCTTGTTTTGGTACTTTTTGGACATCATTAAATGGATCCCCCATAAATGGATGGAGTCCTAATGTCATTCAGTATTAATTCCACCCACTGTTTCTCTAATCTCACATGAGCAAATCCGTCCTTGTTTCCTATCAACAAGCAACTCCAGTGGATGCACCTTGAAGGTCAAGTCCCGTTCTCTAATTAATTAGCCGGGATGTTTCTGATAATGTTGCCAGGGCAGAGATCTTGCTAAGTGTGGCATTAATATTCAAACACATGTGTATTTGCCATTGCATTATTTTTTTCCTGGTTGTTATTGTCATCACATTCAAATAGATCTCTGGTTGAAAAGCTCCACAGTATACTTGTCAATTATTATCATTGTTCCAATGTGGGTGTCTCCATTAAGGAGTCCAGGTGCATTCTCAGGCTGCCACTCGGAAAGCAGCATTCACTTCAGTCATACCGGCACTGATCCCTCACCAGGGGAAATAGAGTAAAGCTCGGTCAGATCCTGGGGATTCAGGAAGTCTTCATTAAAAATGCCAAATGTTGTAGATTCAAAGCACAAAGAGCAGGGAAGGGATGGCAGGGTCCTTGACTTTTGATTGAGGTATTCACTTGATGATAAATTACTTCAGCTTTTTAAATCCTCTTGCTTGTTGGATAATGATAGCTTTTTAGCTAAAGCACACATCGATCTCACTGCTCCCACAATTCTTAGAGACGCTTAAAGAGGTTCACACCCCAGTGCCCATGTGCATTTGTTGTATTTTACCAAACGGGCCCAATTGTGTGCATTTACAATGCGATAAACCTCATTATGTCTGCCCACTAACCAGTTGCGCATTATCTGAAATGGTTTATGGGGCTTATACAGGCCAATTTACTACAGCGCTTGGTTCCATTGTTGGTTCATGAATGTGATGCTTGTCTTAGCCTGACTGAGCTAATGTTACTCCTGCTCAGAATGAGGATGCTCTCTTCCTTCAGGGTCTTTGTATTTAGGTGATTAAACCACAGGGATTTCACGTCCACAGTGGGACATTATTGCTGTCAGTGGTGCATGGCAAGTTGAATGCACCTTTATGCATGTTAATCATCCAAAGCTTGCATGTGCAAGTAGAAAATATTCCACAGAGCGACTTTGGAATCATTTATGCTGGAGTGTTTTTTAAAGAGCCAATGAGGAAAAAAAGTTAGTCTCTATTATTCTGTGGTTTGTGTTCTGAAGTGAACAAAAACACAATCAATATGAAGTGTTGCTTAATTTAAAATTAAATATGGATAAGGAGTCAAAATAGATGCAGCTCGCTGGTGTATGTTGAGTGGTGACAAATTGATTCTGGTAGTGGTTTCATTGCAGACGTGTTTAGAATTAGGTCAAACTAAAACGTGATCTCGGATGCCAAAGCATTAAAAACGTCACGAGATACGGTTGCATAATCACCTGCTGATATCCACACAAATTTTGTTTTAGTGATGTTTCTTTTACTGATGTAGAATTAGATTTGATAATCTAAGGTCCCAGTTCACATCTGTGCTGACAACTGAGCCTATATTCTTGTTTATCTTTGTGCTCTGTTCCCACTGCTACCACCATTCCTCCAAACAAAAATTCCATTATTGTGACAACTCTCTGAGGTGTTTGTAGATGCAGTGACAGGCAAGTCATACTCACTCGCCACATTTCTCTTGAAACCTAATCTTCAGCATGGCCTTGCTCACCCACTGATAGGCAGATAGTGCTGGGGAAGGCTGCAGAGTGCTGATACACTTGCTGTCACCAGCTCCACTTGGAATATGTCTTCTCTCATTAGTATTGACTCTGTGCTTTGGTTTTATACTATCTCGCTAGTGACCCATGAAAGATGGAGTTAAGGCAGGGCCATGATGCCCAGTACCCTATGATTGCATCAGGAACATGTCTGTCATCACAACAATGGCTAATGTTATCTCTAAGCGGTGTTACACATACACATAAAGCAATGCGTTAGAGGGTCTCGTAGGCTATTTAATATTTGTGGTTATTGATCACAACCCCTCTAATGTAAGTTCACCATCCTTTTTCCTCTTAGTAAATATTGGGGTTAAAAGGAGACTGTTCCCCTATTGTAAATCCCTTTGTTTTTCCCATCTGTTTCCTCTTCTTACCTCTCTGTATCTCTTTTTCTCTCTCCTCCTCTGGTGCCCATTGGGCAAGGGCCCTGAGCAGCAGAGTTCTTTGGCTGACAGAATTTTATAGTTGGCATCTTGGCAGGCTTCTCCATTTCACTTTTATCGTTGTCAGTCACTAGGCAGCTTGGAAAGCTGTCTGTACAGAAAAATCATAAAATCCTGTCCTTGTCACCAGGCAAATTTAGATACCTAATTTTTTTACATCAAATTATAAATCTTTTAACTTGGCTAGCTTGATGGTGGACTGGCAGACAGGAGTCTACTGAGCAGAAGTTTAAGCAATCTTTGCCTACTCATCGTTCCCTTGGAGGAGGCATATCAGTCTGTGGTGGCTGGCAGGGGTAGCGGAACCAGACAGAGTTACGGTCAGCTAAACCAAATGGAATTAGATGAAACGCTGAGTGATTCTGGGGTTCTCATGTTCATGTTTTATTACACACTGGCATGATTCTAAGTCAGATACCAGCAGGTTGTGCTACTCATCTGGAATGTTTGACTAAAATGATGCTGTATGTGTGTCTCTAGGGACATGCAGTACCTGTGTCTCTTTCAGCTGAATCAAGAGAGTAGAAGTAATAATGGTGTAGACCTTAATTGTCTCTGGCTAAATACAGAGCTCAATATGCATTGTATCTTTAGGAATACACATAACAATACATGATTGAATGGACGAATCCGCTCTATGTTGAAATTCTTTCTGCATTTGTTATGTTTTTTTATTACATTAGAGAAAATCTCTCATGCATTCTGGGGCATCCCTCCCTCATTCCGTTCTCTGGAGACAGAATCTGTGTTTGTAAAAATTACCAGCTCAGTCGCACAGAAGATGCTAACATATTACTTACACTCAAGACTCCTCACCCAGTCATCTACCAAACGCCACCCTCTTTGTCACTCCCTCATGTTTATTCATACATTTTGCAGTATTAGAAATTATTCAAGCATGTTTTTCTTCATGATGCTGTGTGTGTGTGTGTGTCTATTGGTACTACCATGTGAAGCCCATCCTCTAGGGTGGCAGTAGGTTTATCCATGAGAAAACGTGCATCACACAGAAAGGCACATGTACAGAGGGAATTTCTGCCAGCCTCCGCTTTGAGGCTGCCATGCCAGAGCTGCCTCTATGTTGCTAAATCCCATTCTTAAAGAGCATTTTGCCCCCCCACGTCTGAGAGGCCCGTGGCACTGGCAAAGAGCACACGCACAGCCAAACACAATGGCACATACACAAACACAATCTGCATGCCTGATGCAACGTTCAGTCACTTGAGCAAACAGACACATTTTGGTACATGAAACAGCACTGCGGCGTGTCGGCTCGTATTAGCGAAACAGTACTTCTACACTTGCACAGTTCCTCTTCATAGGTTGTTTACCACAGTTTACTTTGGATTCTTACATTGCTGAATTATTGTTTGAGTGTTGCCTCATTTTGAATTTTTTTTTTTTGCTTTTTCCTATTGCTCTTGGAAGAGCTATGTATGACTGCAGGAGCTCTCACACTGAAGGCCCATCTAAACCTGAGGTTTTCAGAGAGAAAAGATGAGGATCAGAGAGACAGGGGTATGGGGGTTAGATGGAGGGATGAATGAAAGCAGTGGCCCCATGAGGCACCTGGAGCTGTGGTGTTACAGAGAAATATGGTGTGTGTGCATCTGAAATCCTGCTGGCTAGCCTTTGGCATAGTCTGCTGTGTTTGTTATGTAGAGGCCCTGTGTGAAAAATCACCTTCACCCACAGAAAGGAGCCCAATCTTTTAGGCCATTGCTTGTCAACATAGCTTTTTGAATCCCTTACTTCCATTCCATGAGAAGAGAGCAAATGGAAGTCAAAGATTGCAAGAGCAATTCAGCATTTTGAATAGTATAAATCCATAAGGAATATGTATAACACATGAGTTGAATGCATATGTTTACTGATCTGCATGTGCGAGCTCTGCGTGAGCAGTCTACATTTCTTTTCCACAGGTTTCCTCGCATAACCATGTCCTCCAGGCAAAGCAGAAATCTCATTGCACAGAATCTTTAGGCTTTGATATTTTCTCCCCTCCCTGTATCATGGTACTGGTTTGTTGGTTGGGTGGAATTTGAATAAGGAAAGACAATGTAGTTTTTGTGACCTGTTATATTTTGGCCTGAATGCTTATTGGTCAGCTATAGTATTCCTCTGTGGCCATCTAGGATCCACTGAGAGGAATGCAGTGATGGAGCAAAGACATAGAAGAAGAGATGCCATTACCAAGCCAGACCCCAGGGTTTAGCAGTTCACTGCAGAGGTTAACTGGTCTGGCTGCATGGTATTAGTTGGCACGGCTCCCATTTCCCTGGATATTTTTGGTCTCCTCCTGATGTTCTCAATGATCTTCCTGCAATTGTCATTCAAAAGGTGGCTGTGCTGAATCGAATGGCGGAGATGTTCTATTTGCATCCATCTGTTGATGTCTATTCTCATGAGGTCCTCATATCATTATTTTCTTTTAAACATGAGAGATCACTTGTAGCAAGTGAATGATTGTAAAAGAAATCATAAGTTCTTTTGCAGAAAAACATTCTTACAGAAATAATAATACACCTCTCCATCTCTCTTCTATGACTGTGCAATAACTGAGTTGTTTCTGCATCTCAGTACTAAATAGAGAATAGGGAGGGAAGTGAGCACACAAAGCAAGCAGGCAGGGGCGCTGGTCTTTGATGAATGTCTCTATCTCTGGGCATTAGGTGTTCTATTTTTCATAGCAGGCCCTTTGGCCATGCTGGAGAGAGCTTGGTCCTCACATGCGCGTTCGTGCAAGGCGCCACAATCCTCAGAGATGGTGACTAATCCAGGCCTACTATCTGGGGGTAAGAGTGGCCGCTACCAGCACCACCGAAAGGTCACACCTGTCAGAGGGGGAGGGTGGAAGAACAGGCCAGGAAAGGAAGCCGGTGCTGTAGTAGCTTCTGCTTGGAAAACTAACACTTCATAATGACTCAAATAGTTTAACTTGCAGACACATGTCCAGGCACACAAGAACGAAAATGTGTGTGCAGAAGAAGACAAGTAGTTGTCACTGAAGCAATTATATTTCTTTTCTCATTACATTCATTCAAACTAATTCTGCCACTCCAGAGCTGAGTCTCACTGGTTTTTATCTCGCATATTGGACAGGTGAAGAATTTAATTAATTCACCCAAGGTCGGTTATTTTATTTTTTTTTGGTATTTTGAGAGGTGCCCCATGTTTTATTGTTAATGGTAGTATTCATATAATTCAAGGATATTGTATTTTCAGTATCTCTTTAATTAACCTTTTTTTGTAATGAATTCAATATTGGCCACTTAATAATAATCTCATTAATAATCTTATTTTACTTTAGCTAATGCAATGTGCCCCTGTGTGTAACACAGGAACAAAGCCATTCTTGTTCCAGTTATTATTTGCAGCATTTTTGCTTTGCACCATTTTATCACTTCGATTAAATCATGTATGGACTGTTGTAGACTACATTTTCTGTCAGGTAAAGAAATCTTTTCTTCTCACTAAAGCTGTGTAAGCTGCTTTCTGCTTTTCCACGTAATGCTGCCCTCTTGACATTTTACCAATGTTCCTCGTGCGTGGGAGGCATCGTTGCACCTCACCATCAGCTAGGCAGCATGCCATGGCTAGGGCATCGGCCTCAATTCAACAGGCAAATTAATCTTGCTTTGTTGGAGTAGTCAAGCCCAGCCTAGGAGAGAGTTCGTTTAGCTGTTGCTCTGCTGATGCAAGTGCTTTCTCTTGAGTTTGGAGCTTTCATTTATGGGCTGTTAAAGATCTCTCCATCTGCTAATAGGCAGGGCCTGGACACACACGCCTTGATGAATAGGTATTTCTACTGCTATTGAATGGACTGCGGCCTCTTGATAGAGACAAAGTAATAGTCTGGATATCAGAAGAAACAGTTTTTGTTTCCTGAAACCTCAGTGTAAATTCTTTCAATTATGCTTGATTAGAAGGGGAGCCCCTTTAGGCTTGGGACACAAATGGAAGAAATCAGATTGGTGCTGCTCTGTTCTCATTTTCCCTACAAATGTGTTTAGATGTTTTTTTCTATTTACATGCACGCATATGCAAAGACTGTTATACAGACACACATGTGGCCACCTTCTTTACACACACACATACACACTGTGTTCCACTTTCAGTACAGATCACCTCTCTCACCCTTATCTGTTAGCTGGGCTGTCTATGTGATGAGAAGATAATCTCTCAGTATGGGTTTTTCATGGGAAGATATTTCATAGATCATGTTTTTCTTCTGATGGGGTAGCGCCAGACAATTTGAAATCCTATTTATCTAGCTAACAGGGAAGAGGAGAGGAAATGTATCTCTGGGATGAGACAACCCCAATGCAGACATGAGAAGGAGATCAAAGCTGACTGCCCTCGAAATAATAACTGAATCCGATGTACCAGTCCAGTGCTTCTAGGTTCAGGAAATGCATAGATTTTTTGTTGCTTTGTCAATTTGAATGCATGTGTCAGTGTTTTTGTGTGCAAATTCATGTTTACCTGGTCATCGTTCAGCTTATTCCCATTTACACCCCTGTCCAAATTGAGGGTCAGCACTACAAACACAAGCATGAACACAGATACAAACAGACTTGCATACCACCCTTTCTGCTTCTTGCAAGGCCCATCACCATTCTCCCAGGACTGCCATTGTCATAAATCATGCTTGTCCCCTCCATCAGAATCTGCCCAAAGAACCTGTGTAGGGACTGGACATCATTAACGTCCCTGCCAAATCATTTTTACCTGAGCCCAGTTTTGTCCTCAGTCATCCTGTTTTCCTCTTTGTTATTTATTGCACATTCTTGGCAGTTTGTTCTCAGGTTGGAAAGGGTGAGCAGGAAATGATAGGTTGTGGATTTTGTGTCATACGGATAAGGATGCAGAGTTTTTCAGGAGCAATGATTAAGTGAAGAACATTACAATTTTACAATTATCACTCTTTCATAAGTTCAAGCATGCACCTCTAAAGTGGGTCAGGGTAGAGCTGAAAACAAGCTGCATAAGTACATAGAATAGTACATACTCAAATGACTCATACACAAAGTCAAGAACTGACAGAGAAAGTTGTAGGGCCCTGCCTGCACTCATATTAGAAATATGTTGTGGTTGAGTTTCACTCATGCTGTATAGGTGAAGATGTATATTGCATCGGTGCCTTTTGTGGCACCAAGGCTGTGACCTTGGGTCATCCAACAGTGTGGGTCACCACTCTTGCACTCATCAGTAGTAGAAGTATAGGGCCAAGGCCAACCCAGCAGAGCATTATTAACCTCACACAGTGGCTCAGGCAGTCCAGAAAAAGGCCAACAGCAGGAGGTAAGAGGGAGGCCAAAGCAAAACTGTACTTACTGACAGCAAAGGGAAAGCTGGAAAACAAACTGCAAGTAACACACATCTCTGCAAATCATATGAGCAACAGAGCTGTGAGGTAGATCTATGACATCATCTGTCTTTATATAGACAATATGTGCAATATATACTGTATTTTCATACATATTTCTATAATGGTCTGCCCTTGTGCAGTGTAGACTGACGACCTCTCTATCTGTTAATGAGAATGGTACAGAAACAAGAAGAACATTGGCTTTGATTGCTGGCCGCTGCATGCTCTGTAGAGATAACCACAGAGACATGGGTGAGATTAGAGCAGTTAGGGTAACTTAAGTCAGAGAAAAGGGTAAAGCCAGTCATTTGTAAGGGTTGCTATGTTTGCTTTGATTTAAAGCTGTTCATGGAAATGTTGTGTTCCAGTAAGACATTTGGGAAGAATTAGGTATCTAGATGATTGAATCTAAAGTCATCAGACGATGTTGGGCCAACTTTTTTTGCTGTGTCCTGAATTGTTTACACTACTCAGACCCCGATTGGCAGCTTTTTAGCTGATTAAATTGTCAGCAGAGCATGTCGGTCAGAGAGATCACACTAATTGTCTGTTTACTGAACCAATGCACAAAAAGAGTAATGGTAGTGACAGAAACAAGCAAACAGCAAGTCATGAAGGTACATAAAGGGCCCCTTTATTTTTTTTGGCTGAAGATTCTAATATGTAAATATATATTTTTTAACACAAGCAAGAGATTGTCAAGAAAATAGTAAGCAAGCACTGCTTGGATTTATTTTAGTGCAAACTCTCGTGGTTTTGAATGATAAATTCTTCTGCCCTTTGCAGGTATGGAGACTTGTTTCCTCTCTTGCCTCTTTGTGCATGCTAGTTGACTGTTTGCTGAGGTGACACCAGAGAGACAGAGTTTGTTGCTGCCAGGTCCTTGATGACAGATGTGAGGTGTATGTGGGTCTTAAAACGTGTACCTGAGTGTATGCACCATTCTGGCCCCGTGTATGATGTGTATGATGTGTCTGGGATGTAAATCACACAGCGTGCCTCTGTCTATACACATGTCTTTTTAAGTCAACAAAAGATAATTGAAGTGTTGTTTATTCTTTGAACTCTGATTGTTATTCAGCTGAGTCACTGGGGAGAGCGACTGAAAAGAGAAGAATATCAGACTATCCTGGACCTTTTGACCCCATAGCGTGTTTGCTCCTTGTATGATTTATCAAGGTTAGTCCCTTATGGAGAGGATCGCTGAAGGACGAAGGAGCATAAAACACGACACACATTAGAAAGCAGCATCTGCACTCTTGCTCATTTATTTATTATTTCAGGGTTGTTTCCCTATCTTCAGACCTTTTTTGTAGTCCTCCTCCAAACTTTTAGTCAGTAGTTGCAGCTCTTGGCTTCATACCCAAGATACCAGAGCTGGAAACAAGAGCACAGAGTACAGAGTTCATTAGGCCTTCACATCGCAATCAATGCTGCAGAGACCACAGTGAAAACCTAAATTAGATCCTATGTGACTTTACCTGCTTAACAGCGCTGTTGTTAACCCCCTTTGCCACAACACTGGGAGCACGTGGGGGTTGGGGGGTACAAGTGTCAAGAAGACTTTTGCCTTTCAAGTTTTCTTCTGTCATCATTCGTCACTTTCACATAACTGTGGAAATTTGGCTGCCTTTCTCACCTCATCTGCATACAAAAGACTTCATGTCTTTGTGCTTTCTGAGAACTTTTGGGACACTATTGAGCCACCAGCGGACCTTGAATTGATTGGTAAGTTGTTGGAGTGTAGAGCATTGTCTTGAAAGCACTGTGGGTGAGTTGGAGCAAGGGCTTATTTTTAAAGGAGTTAATGGAGAACAAAAAAACAAAATCTATAAATCTCTGTAATAATCTTACTGTTGGAATAATAACTTTAAAAAAATCTGTTAATCAACTTTCTTTCAAACCCCATTTCCGTTTTGCATTGACAAAATATAAAGAGACCCTATTTGGGGCTTATCAGGCTTGCATTGGATCGAATATCAACCAGTTAGAAATGTAACCCAACAACAACACATTGGAAAAGCACGATATGTGCAAAGAAAATGCATGTTAATAATAGGTTTAAATGGTTTACTGGTTTTCACAATAAAAAAATCATATTTATGAAATTTTTTACTCTAAAAGTAAATTGTTATTATGCATCACACTGCTGTAAATAGATGCATAACTTCTCTCAAGAGCTACTGTGTTGTCAATTTTTCTTACTCTGCTTTCCTTGCTCTCTTCTACCTGACTTTCAGTGAGCTGGCTGACATCTGCTCCTATCTTTATAGAAGTGTCATTGAAATTCAGTGCAGACATGAGTCCTGCAAAGCACAGGGAGAACTGCTTAGGGGAATATTCTGCACCACACACAAACATAGCCTGAAAAAAAAAAATCGTACATGTACGAACACAGGCACAAGCATGCACACACAATTGTGTGAGCTGAACTGTATTAATGCGCACACACGCACAGACAGAGGAAAGAATATTTGCAATGCTAGTTTTACAGCAATTTCACTTGTCAGAAATTTATCAACAGTGGTTAGTTAAATATACACACAAAAAGTAAAACAAATAAAAGAAACAGAATTTAAGTTAAACTGGGGTATATAGCATTTTAACAATGTTCGACACCCACTGTGCATGTGGATATGTATATACAGTATGTGTGCGCTTCAGGGAGTGTGTGCGCTCAAGTGTTTCTTGCATTGGGATGTAAAAAGTTGGTACAGCACAGCAACAGAGAATCAATAGGGCAAGGCCAAAGTTCTGACTCAAGTGTTTACAGACATTAAGGTTCCAGGACCTCGAGCAGCAGATCATGTAGGGGCAACAAAAAAAACACATACCCATTTCCATAACCACGAGCAGGTCTGTCTTAGATTGTCAAACTGTAAATTTAAATAGCTGACCTTGAGTTCCCCACTGTCAACAGCCATGTTACAGTTTCTGCCCTTATGCATTGTATTTCCTGTGATATTATTTTGAACTCTTTCATATTTTAATAACATTGAGATGCTACACACAACTCTGATATACATGAAATTGTCACATAAGGACATTGTAAAAAGTGTTCAGATAAGGAGACTGGACAGATAGCAAAAATAACCCTCTGCACAGTCACCTCAACACTATTTAAATAAGTATGGGGCAATTTAGATTGTATGATTGTATCCCCCTTTTCCACTCCCTTTTGGTATATAGATTGTGTGTGGTTGTCTTTTGAAAACGGCTTCCTTAAATGCATCAGTATTTTATTTATGTATTAATTTACCTTTACTTATTCAGGGCCCCTCCCTCACTCTGTTGTTTGCCTCTTCCATCCATCAACTCCTTCACACAGTGGAATTTTTCTCCTCTCACTGGCCACAAAGTTTAGTCAGTTCCTCTGGATGGTTTCTGTAAGAGTTTGAGTTTGTTTTTTGTCCACACACCGGCATCAAAACTTTATTTTCCAGTCTCATCAGTTAGCTCAGTTGATTGGCATTATGTCTTTTTATGAGTTGTGGTTTGTGGAGTCTTTAGTTTAACCTTGCTTCACTGACGATAACTGCTTTACCCCTTGGGGTCATGTGATGATAGGGAATCCATCTCTCCTTGTGTGAATATTCTGTCAATGTAGGCATCCTTTTCCTACAATTTGAAACACTGATACAGGCCAACTTACAGCAGGATTAAAGCCAGGGGAATTTGCTGACACTGCCTATTGCTCTGCCCTCACCTTGTTCACCTCTGGGTCACAGCCAGGAGGACGGACATGGTTGCGAAGCGTGCATGGGATTTCTCTAAAGCCTGAACTCTGTAGCATGGGTCAAGCTAAAGGTAAAAGTGTGAAAGAGAAAGGAAGGAGGTGAGCCACTTTAAAGAGGTGAACAAAATTACCCTTGTTGTTAGTGCAGTGAAGGTCAAGATGAAGGTAGCACAAACAGGTTAACCTTGAACAGACTTTGCTTTGCAGTTAGCTAGCTAGCTGCAACTAAGTTCTGTAGCATTGGTTTCTTTGTAACCTTGTGTCTGATGGTCATTAGTAAGCTGGGCACTATTAAGTAATTGTGACTGTTGTTACAAGGTTATTTGAGTCCTACATTTAGAAGTTTCAATGATTGTAATTAAGCACATGAATGAGAGATCGTGTCCTGTATCATGGGCAACTGTTCATGTTTTTTTTGCGGCCTCTGGCAAAAATAAAAGGTTTCATTCAGCTGTCCAGATGTAGTTATTGCTGACAGGGTTGAACGGATGCATTTTAGTTCTTTGTAATTGCCTTTGGCTGTTTTGAAGGCCTTTTCTGTCAGCACCTAACCCTCCTTTGTTCATTACTGCATGACAACTAAATTCAAAAAAAGGAGGCCGGTTCTTTTCTGTTTGTTTGAAAGTTTAAAACCCCATTTATAAGAACATGGTTTTCTTTAATAAAAAACATCCCTGTATAAATTCTATTTCTGAATAAATAAATAAATCTTATTTGTATTCAGCCCTATGGTTGAACTGCTCCATTTTTTTTAATCTGACCTTCTGGTGTGTTCATGCATACACACACTCCCACCACATACAAATACGAACACCTCTCTGTGTAATTGAATTACGTTTACAAACTATTGTGGGTATCTTCGTGTTGAAATAAAAAAAGACTAGAATTTTCTAAAATCTTCATTTTTTTTGTGGTTACTGCTGTCACAGGGTGCTTTTCCTCCAGACCATGGGGATAAGCACACAAACACAAACACACCATGATGCCTTGGCCACTGCCCAGTGTTTCTTACTAAGTGAACCCTGCAGTGTTATTTTCAAACAGCCTAATGCCTCATTGTTTTTCTTTGTCTTTTCTTCTCAGTGTGCTGCTCTGTTGCACTGTGCTTGTCTTGTCTGGACGCAAGATATAATGCCACTAGCCTGATTATTGAGAGAATGTTGTAGGCCTAATTGTGTCTGTGTTATCAGAAAGTTGTAGTTGCACCAGACATAGGAGAATAAAGCTGTCTGTATATTTGGTTTTTCTGACCACAACTGGCACAAGATAGAGGAAGAAAATAAATAGGAAAAAGAGAAGAAGCCCCTGGTGTGTACAGATAAACGCATATTTCTTTGTAGCTGTCACTAAAGGTTCAAAAACACCTCACTGCGGATGGAGTGAGAGACAGAAAGGTAAAAAAAAAAAAAAAAAACTAAATAAAGGAAGAAGTAAAAAGACTGAATTGTAGATGGACGATGAGAGAAAGAGATGAAATACTTGGCCACATGGTCTGGTGGGAAATCCCCCACTGAGATGGGAGCCTTGCGCCCTGGTGGCTATAGATGAAATGTCTTATCTGCCAGCAGCAGAACTCTGTCCTTTAAGTAGGTCTAGGGAAAACTTATTGTCCATCCAACCAGCATCTCAACTGATCCATGTTTCCGTTGACCTTTACCGTGACTGCTGTCACACTCCTAAGCCAAACTTTAGATTGTGTTAAATGCAGGATTGCTTATTTGTACACGGTCACGTTGGTCTTTATTCTCCGGTCTGTAATTATCTTTTGTAGACCTGTCTTGATGCAGTTATTCACTCAAAAACAAAATGACTCATTGGATGAACTCAATCAAATTGCAGGCAGGATTTCCATCCAATAAGTATGTGTAGCCCCAACTTTAAACCTGTACATAAATGCAGCTTCTAGCTGCACCTGTCTGCAGACTGTCCATTATCCATTCTTGTTGTATCATTTCTCTTAGCTAATCTGTCAGCCTCTAATAGACAGGAAATTAAGTTATAACATGGCTATCATGCCGCTTGCTTTGCTCTAATTGCTCAGATTCTATCTTTATTATTTTTACACAGAACAGTAGGGAGTGCTAGTAATTTTCATTAATTACACACAAAGAAGCACTAATTAGATCTTTTTTTTCAGTAATCCATAATTTTCAGTATGACTTTTTTTGGGTAGGTGTCTTAATATGTTTTGATTCGTAGAATATGTCTTTGTGTCTCTACGTACCCCCCATCAACCCTCTTTCCTGCACTTATTATTCATAAGTCTAGCTCACAAACTCACACTGTTACAAAAGGATGTAGGAAAGGTTTTTTTTTCCTCTCAGAGAGAAAAAGAAGCAGTATTTGGACATTAGACCAGATTTAATTCAAGCAATCAAATTAGTAAAGTTACAGGGATTTCTGTTATCATACAGCTTTGATCACCTCAAAGACAGTAATGCCATTTTGTGAAATCCTTTTCTTCACTATAAGAAAGTTGGGAAGCATTATCTCAAACATGTGTGTGAGAATGATAACAATGGGGGGCAGCCAGGTGGGTGGAATGGAAGAAGCGTATCTGGCCTGGAAGCTATCTCCATGCTGAAGCTTCCAGGCCAGACATGTTACTCCTCATGTGGTTTTCCCGTAAGCTGACAAGGAAGCTGAATAATGTATCTATCAGTCTACTTTCAGTGTACCGAGCACTGGGCACTGAGGAAGCTGCCAGCTTGTTATAGGCTCATTACAGGTGAAGATGACATGTGGAGGTGCAGCCGCCTTGGCATTGTCTCCCTGCCCTGCCCTGGATGGAAGGCACGGCACTCTGCCATTCCCTATGGCATACAGAAAGGGAGACAGAGGTGATAGAGGAAGAGGGAATCAGCCTCAATGCTCCCGTAACCCCCCAAAATGAAATTGACAGGCTCACTGAAGTAATTGCTCCCAGCACTATTTGCTTTGGCAGGAAATACCATTATCGACAAATAGGGGATTCAATAAGCGGCAGGAGATGAGGCTCTAGGCTGTGGTCAAAAGGCTGTGTCTGTCCTCTGCTGTTGCGGTTGCAGTGTCTCCTGATGTTCTATCTCTTCGCCCTGCCTTTCCTCCCTCACATTCTTTTTGTATCTATTCTTTACATTTTCTCATCCTCGCACTATGCTTCTTTCACTTTTTACGTCTTACCACTGCACCCCAAACATCTTTCTCTCCCACCCCTCCATTTCCTTTTCCTCCCATCCTCCAGGGTCCTTTTTTTGGCCATTTTCTTCTGTTGACCATTTTTGTGAGCCTGACGGGGAAAAACTCTATTACCCAGTGGCCAGTGGGTAATCCCTCCTCTGGCTCCTCAGATTGTTTCTCTGCTGCCAGTATGGTGGTGTAATGTTGATATTATCCCAAAGGATTCTATTGATTTGAGCTAGGGTCATGAAAAAGCAGTTTATGGTCAGTGTCTTTGGTTTCCAGAGGTCAGAGCATGTGGTGAAACCAGAGCTCTAGCTTTTCTGGACATAGTGGTATGCCTGCTGGGAACCACTGAGAGGTAAAAAGATAAATAAAAAGTGGGTGATCTATTTGCCTCTCACTGCATATCACTGAGAAAGGAGTGAAAATGCAGTCATATAACTAGACATTTCCAAAGAGGAAATTGCAATAACACAAGCAGCATTTTTACATTGAAACTGTGTTACTGCACACATGTATCTGGCTATTAATGGGTCAACATTTTTAATTAAAAACCAAAAATATAAAATAAAATTAAAAATACACAAGTAAAGTTTAATACTGAAGTTTTGTCAGTGTACTAGCTGTTTTTGATCAAAAAGAAATAAATCTAGCAGTACCAAAGACAAGCTTCGTCTAAATAGCAGGTGAATGGTTTTCAGACATATTGCCTTTAATACACCTCTCCTTCCATTATTTTTAAAGCTTTATTCAGAAAGGTTCTGCTCTGCTGTATCACTTCTCTGCTGTCATGACAAAGCTGCTTTAGCTTTTGTTGTCTAAGCTGATCCACTGCAGACAGTGTGTTTGACAGATTTGGTGATTTGACTGCTGTGATGGCAGCAATCAACTCTGATGTACACACAAACACGCACACACACACACACACACACACAGTGTTTGTTTCGGGGCGGGGGGCTGTGGACCTTGAGGATTTTCTGAAAAAAATAAATGCCATTTATGCTGTAGCTGTTAAAAACACAAACACAGGCTTTATATATGCTATAGTATTTGGGTGTAATTGTGTGGTTCTCTTTCATAGCATTCGTTTCGTGTCTCACTATGGGAGAACGCCCCCTGCGTGATCCCGACAGAAGCTTTAATTACACTACACCAGCCCTTGGGGCTGGTATCAGTGACGTCTATGTCAGGAGGGACCGCCCTCCTCCTATATAATAGGCTGACATAGCTTCAGTCGCCATTCAAACACCTCTTCTCGCTTCTCACAGAAGCCTGATGACAACTGTGTTACTGGGTGCCTAGCTAAACTGCCCACTGATTCGAGTGAAAACTCGGTCACCGGGCGCTTGGTCCCACACGACACGGTTGCTTCACAGCTGAAGAATAGTAGAAATACTATTCCACGCTATCGGTGAAAGTAGAAATACTCTTGCCTCAAGTAGCAATACTTGTCACAGCCGAAGTAGCGATACTTCTGCTAACAGCGGGTGCGTTAGCATCGTCTGTAGGTAGCAATACCACTATACAGCTCACGCTAATAATACCCACAGCAGGTAGCGATACCTCATCACAGGCTAGCCAGGAAAATAGCCATATTTCCCTGAACACAACCAGTAGCTGCACAAGCTAACGCTAGCGCCCTTGAACCCTATGCTAGTCATGGCCACGGCTAACAACCCCGCTGAAGTCGGGAAAAGCCCAAAGCTTTGCCCCTGCGGCAATAAAATGTCTAGCTGGGACACTCACCCCGTGTGTGCAGCATGTCTGGGCGTACCTCACGCGCAGGCGGCTATGTCCTCCACGGACGATTGTATCCACTGCGCTGCTTTCCCACGCAAGTTGCTCCGCCGACGGCTAGCTCGCCAGGCTAGTTTGTCCGGCGGTGACCCACTGCTGTCGGAGACAGCCTCGCCGCAAGGCGGGGTGGATATGTCGGGTGGGGCGGCTGAAGCGCTGCCGCCCAGGCTGAGTTGGGCAGACGCAGTTAACCAGACTGCAGACTCCTGTTTCCCGTCAGAGGAGGGATGGGAGAGCCTTATCCGTGTCGACCCGAGACGAGACGCTGATGACGAGGAGGGAGAGTCTGCCGACTCCGAGCTCCTGTTATCAGACGGTGACGAAGAAGAAACTAACTTCAGCGTCACCGGCGGGGCTGCAAAGCCGGGCGTCGCGATGGGAGAAATCCCTTCGGTGCTTTCTCCCCTGGATCTCGACATGCAGGACATGTGCAAACGTGCCGCTGTAAGGCTCAACATCCCGTGGCCCACGGTTCAAGCCGAGGAAGTCAGGTCTCGCTTTGATGGCAAGAAGCTGCCCAAAGCAAAGAAGACGGGGAAACAAGTGCTGCCAATTTTCCCAGAGCTGCTTGATGAGATAGCGGCTACGTGGAAAGCTAAACCATACAGCGAGAAACACCCCATCTCGGGGAGCTCCCTGTTGGATTGCGAGGGGATGGAGGCTAACGGCATCCGCCAAATACCTCCCATTGAGCCGCTGGTAGCGACACACCTTCACCCGAAGACGTCCCTGTCCTCCTCGGTTTCATCTTTTCCCTCCAAGACAGACCGCTTTCAGTCCAGCCTCACTGACAAGTGTTATAAGGCGGCGGCTCTGTCGGCCAGAGCTCTCAACGCCTCCTCTATCCTGACGGCCTACCAGGCGGAATTAGAGGAGGACATGACGGCTAAACCAGATAACTCCCTGTGGGAAGAAATCTGCGTCATTACGGACCACGTCCATCGCCTCCACAAGGTAGCTATCCAAGCCACGGGAAGAGCCATGGGTCTTATGGTCCTGCAAGAGAGAGCGCGCTGGCTGGGGCTCACCAACCTCACGACTAAGGAGAAAGAGGAGCTCCTCGACACTCCGGTCGTCCCTCATGGGCTCTTCGGCTCGGCTGTTGCCTCCATGCAGAAGAGATGTGAGGAGAAAAAGAGAGATGATGAGGCGCTGAAACTTTGCCTGCCGAGGAGGGCTCCACCTGTTACTCCCGGCACTTCGCGTCAGTCATATGCTCAGGCTGTCTCTCACCCGGCTCCTGCTTATCGGATCCCCAAGGTGTCCAAGACGCAGGCAGCCCCTCCAGCCCCTAAAAGCGCCGGCAACCCATGGGCTAGGAAGCAGTCTCCCCATGCTCGGCAAGCCGCTCCACCACCTCAACCCGCTACCGCGACGGTGAGGAAGAGGAAGCGGCAGGCCTGACCGCTTCTCCCCAGGTGGAGGGCCGACCCAGGCTGCCCCCCCAACGGGTCGCCCTGCCCTTCTCCAGCTCAGTTCCAGAGCGGGTTCTGCGGGACGTTGCCCGCATAGAGTGCAGCACTTGGGCCGGTGTTCACGTTCGAGTGCCCAACAAACACAGACAGCATTCTCAGTGTTGCACAAGCACTTCTGTCTTGCACTCTGTAATAAAACAGTCCAATGCGCATCCAGGCAGAGAGCCGAGGGCGCTGTTGACTATGACTATGAAAAAAATGCAGAAAAAAGATATGTTAAGACACACAACTATCTTCTCTGCTATAACACAGCCCGCGGGGACCAACATCCCCGCGGCTGTGACGCGGTCCGCCCGGGCACCTCCATGCAGCAGGCAGGAGTCACCGGGGCGGATGGGCGTTGGGTGTTACGCACCTCGACCTCAAGAGGGCGCCAACGTACCACATATGACAGAGTTGCCGGTCAGCCCGCTTTCTCTGCACACAGAGAATTGGGCGGCCTGCACACGGTCAGAATGGGTGTTGAGAACCGTTCAGAAGGGTTACAGACTTCAATTCAGAGCCGTTCCACCTCATTTCAAAGGGATGATTTTTTCTCATGCTCAGGGAGAATCCGCAAACATTCTCCTAGAGGAAATTTCCACTCTGAGGGAGAAAGGAGCAATAAGAGTTGTCCCGCCCGAGGAGGCCCACAGCGGGTTCTACTCGAGGTATTTCCTGGTTCCAAAAAAGGGGGGGCAGGGGATGAGGGCCATCCTGGACCTCAGAGCCCTGAACCACTATTTAAGGAAATACAAATTCAGGATGCTGACACACGCCTCTCTGCTGCGTTTCGTGCGGGCAGGCGATTGGTTCACATCTGTCGACCTGAGGGATGCATATTTCCACATTCCAGTGTATCCTCCACACTGGAAGTTTCCCAGGTTTGCCTTCCGAGGGACAGCATACGAGTTCATGGTGCTGCCGTTCGGCCTGTCATTGAGTCCCAGAGTGTTTGTGAAATGCACAGAGGCAGCTGTAGCCCCACTCAGGGAGAGAGGCATCCGCGTGGCCACTTACATAGACGACTGGCTTGTCGCAGCCTCTACACCCCGAGAGGCGGCCCACCATACAGATGTTCTCAGGGAACATCTGGTGAGTTTGGGGTTTCGCCTGAATATGGAAAAAAGCATGTTGACACCTTCTCAGTGCATCACCTTCATAGGCCTGACTTTGGACTCTCTCCAAGGCAGAGTTTTCCTGTCTCAGGACAGGGTGGTGGCAATGAAAGGATGCCTTGCACTGTTTCACAGGGGCAACACAGTCACACTCAGACAGTGTCAGAGGCTGTTAGGCCTGATGGCCTCGTCTGTGGTGGTGATACCCCTGGGACGCCTGTACATGAGAGGGCCTCAGCGTTGGGTAGCCTCCCTTGGCCTAGATCCTCTCCGAGATGGTCATCGACGGGTGAGGGTTTCTGTGGACTGCTCACTGGCTCTGCGCCAGTGGAAGAGCCCAGGGTTTCTGACCCAGGGGGCTACCATGGGAACTGTTTCGGCCAGGAAGGTGATCTCTACAGATGCCTCTCTCACAGGCTGGGGTGCTACACACGAAGGGAGGACAGTGAACGGGAAGTGGGGCCCTCACATGCGCTTCACCCACATAAACTGTCTGGAGCTGATTGCTGTTCATTTGGCTCTAAAACATTTCCTCCCCTGGCTGCGGGGACACCATGTCCTAGTGAGGACAGACAACTCCACCGTGGTAGCCTACATCAACAGGCAGGGAGGCTTGAGATCTCTGCGGTTGCATGCGCTGGCACACAGACTGATAGTCTGGAGCAATGTGCACTTTCAGTCACTGAGAGCGACTCATGTTCCAGGCGTACTGAATTGCGGGGCGGACCTACTCTCCAGGGGGATCCCTCTATATGCAGACTGGAGACTTCACCCAGAAGTGGTGAAGCAGATTTGGCTGCGGTATGGACGGGCGGCAGTGGACCTTTATGCGTCAGCGGAGAATGCCCAGTGTCCGCTGTTCTTCTCCCTGCACGACCGAGTGGCTCCGCTGGGGATCGATGCACTGGCACACGAGTGGCCACGTGCTCTCCTGTATGCTTTTCCCCCAGTGGCTCTCATCCCTCCAACTCTGGCTAGAGTGAGGGAGAAGGGGCTGGTCGTAATCCTGGTGGCTCCGCACTGGCCAGCGAAACACTGGATGGCGGAGATTTACCAGCTTCTGGCGGGCACGCCTTGGCAGCTGCCATTACGCAGGGACCTGCTATCCCAGGCACGAGGGGAAATATTTCACCCTCACCCAGAGAGGCTGGCTCTGTGGGCCTGGCCCGTGAGTGGTTTAACCTGAACTCAACAGGACTCCCAAACAGTGTCATTGAGACTATTCAATGTGCTAGGGCCTCATCGACTAGGAAGTTGTATGGGCTTAAGTGGCAAGTGTTTGAGAGCTGGTGCTCGGAGTCCCAGGCCATTCCTTTTCAGTGTTCTGTGGGGGTGATTTTATCCTTTCTGCAGGACCTCATTGAGAAGGAAAAATCTTTTTCAACCATCAAGGTGTACCTGGCGGCAATCTCTGCTTGCCATGTTGGTTTTGATGGTAAATCTGTGGGTCGACACCCTCTGGTGTGTCAGTTCATGAAAGGTGCACGACGTAAATTGCCGGTATCTAGGTCTCTTACGCCGTCATGGGACCTGCCCACGGTGCTGGATGCTCTTTCTGGTCCACCTTTTGAACCACTGGATCAGGTGGACTTGAAGGTGGTATCTCTTAAGACAGCGCTGCTCCTGGCCTTGGCCTCGGCTAAGCGCGTCGGTGAGGTTCATGCCCTGTCTGTGCACGAGGCTTGTACCCATTTTTCACCAGGGGGCGAGAGGGTCAGTATGCAGCCTAACCCAGCCTTTATCCCAAAGGTGGTTGGGTCTCTCTCCCCAATAGAGCTGGTTGCTTTTTATCCACCGCCTTACTCCTCTGAGGAGCATCGGCGTCTGCATACGCTGTGTCCGGTCCGTGCACTAAGGACCTATCTGGACAGGACTCAGGGTGTTAGGCAGAGTGACCAGTTGTTTGTGTCCTGGGCTAAGCCATGTGTGGGCAAGCCAGTCTCAAAACAGCGGCTTTCCCACTGGATTGTGGAGGCTATTGCTCTGGCTTACACGACCAAAGGTCTTCCGCCTCCTGCTGGTCTGCGTGCGCACTCCACTAGGGGCCTTGCTGCTTCCTGGGCTCTCTTTAAGGGGGTTTCAGCCCAGGAAATTTGTGCAGCTGCAAGTTGGGCTTCACCCCACACTTTTGCTAGGTTTTACAAGTTGGATGTTACAGTTCCAACCCTGGCACATTCAGTTCTTGGGGTAGGGTTTTCACGGGGTACAACCCACTCTTCGTGAGGCCCCTCTGGGACAGTTGTCATTTTTACAGGCATGTCTGGCAATCCGGGAGTCAGTATTTCTCCCATAGTGAGACACGAAACGAATGCTATGAAAGAGAACTGGAGGTTATGGCTATAACCATGGTTCTCTGATTAGCATGAGTGAGTGTCTCACCAGACCACCCTCCTTGCTATGGAAGCGAGGAAGAGGTGAGCTTGTTTGAATGGCGACTGAAGCTATGTCAGCCTATTATATAGGAGGAGGGCGGTCCCTCCTGACATAGACGTCACTGATACCAGCCCCAAGGGCTGGTGTAGTGTAATTAAAGCTTCTGTCGGGATCACGCAGGGGGCGTTCTCCCATAGTGAGACACTCACTCATGCTAATCAGAGAACCATGGTTATAGCCATAACCTCCAGATCACTTTATTACTGAAAGCCTTCATTGTCAATGAGGGTTTAGAAGTGAAGATCTTTGGACTGAGGTATTGTCTACTTGTTGAGAGTTAGCTGGGAGTTTGAATGAGGATACACAGCTTAAGTGGAGTATTTGCTACTGTTCTACTACTGTTCAACTACTGTTGTTTTTTGTAGAGCTTCCACATACTTCACCTTCACTTCACTTACCAGTAGTCTGCATATTGTGTAAATCAGGCTTTTTCTCTCCTGAGAAAGCCATGAAGTGTGCACTTTATCTAAACTTTCTGCACTCACGGTTGATTTTGACCCTTTTTTTCCTTTGAAAACATTTCAAACACTACTAAATTTGTCAGCAACGCATTCCTCACATTACTGAATCGGAGATTGTTGAAGAAGTGTCCTTAGCTGGTTAAATGGCCTGGGTCCCTTTAGGTTTTGCAGGTTGCTGTCCAGAGAGTAGCAGCCCTGCTGTGTAATGACTTGTGCAGCTTCAGCCTTCTTCTCAATTGGGGATGATGTCTCATGCCTATTCTGTGAAAAGTTTTTTGAATTAGTGACTACTTCTGTGTTGTTGCTGTGTGTCCTTGGCCAGCAAAGGACTGAAGTCCACTTGCCTCGGTTACTATTCGGACAGATAGAGCCTTGACTAACACAACAGAGAGAGATAAGGTTGTCTAACAGTTATTGTGTCTTAAAGTTATAACTTGGAATCTCTGTGGTCTGCTTTGAAGGGCATCTAGCTGCTGCGTCTGAAGAACTTTGTTATACTTCAGTTAACTGATTTTCATAATGTAAGATTGGTCCACAATGCTTTTTGTAAATGTACCTGTCTTATTTTAAAAGTTGATAAAATAGAGAACTACACAATTTCAAGGCTAAAGAGTAAAATTGTGTATTCTTTATTCTTTTAATTCAAACACAAATGACACAAACCTTCTGTTGAGAAGTGATTTGAAAAGAATAAAGAATTAACAGCACAGAATTTTCAACAGGTTGAAAAGTGCTATTGCGATACAAACCCTAAAGAGACTTTTATGCCACTCTATATACTCAACTCTATATTCAACCTTAAAATTTAGCTCAAACACATCCTACAACGCACCCCGGGGTTGTGTTAAGTGTTTGCACTATCTGTGTTTTTTTTCTTATCCTTCAAATTGACATTTCACATATTCTCTACATTTCACATCTTATTAATTTCCCATAGAAATACCCCTGCCAGTACAGAGAAAGAATGTGAAATCGTGGTGGGCAGGCGTGTGTGACACAGTCCTGTGGTTGGTAACATAGCATTTGCAAAATCTAGATTGTAATGAGGAGAGTTTTTATCTCCCCCTTGGCCTAATAACTGTTTTCAGTCAGATAAAAGCTAAACCAGGCTGCCTCTTCTACATCCAGCCAATGGTGAGAGAGAAAAAGATGAATCATGTAAGTGTTCACACGGATAAGAAAGGGACTGAAAGGGATTTATTGCAAAAATCGACCTCTAGGGTCTCTAGGGTTTTTTTTCCTCAAGAAAAATAATGTATCGGAGTAGATTTCCTTTTATGACTATGATGGAGAATAATGTCTGAAACATAATGGTTTGTCTGTGTGAAAAAATAACATAAGACTGAAGAAATTAAATCTTTCATCCGGAATAGCATCAGACTGTGGTTCATTGTACTGAATGTAGTGAATAATTCAATATGATTTCATATAGGATTTGTCATTTTACGTCATCTTTTACCAAGTAAATACTTACGTGTTATGTCTTTATTGAACCAATCAGACGATGAGCTCAGCTTACACTGAAAGCACGTAATTATTGGCAGCTTGCTGTTCTTAGACTGCCTCAAAAAATGGTTCTTTCATCTTGACTGTGCATTGCAGGAGAGCAGCAGGCGTCTCTTTTCTCCAGATAAATGAGCTAGCTTATTACTTCCCAAACTGCCTATTAGCACAGCTCACTTTGTGGGGAACCGGCAGTCCTGGGTTGAACACAGTAACGATGATTTTGACTAGCAGGTTCAAGCACATGTGGTGCTGTTTTTTGCAGCATGTTTTACTTATTTTTTTTGTGCATTACCTTGCCTAAACCACCACCTCAAATGTAGGTCGGTTTAACAGTAAACAATTGACAATTAGCACATCTTGTAATCAAAGTGAATTTGATGTTGTAAATTGAATCAAAGTGCAGTGCTTTTACATTCATTACTGTCAAACAAACAGTATCCGCTGGATATATAGTAAAGTCCACGGTGTAATGCAGAGCGAGTGTAAATGTGCTGGAAGTGTGTGTATTGCTGCCAATAGGAAGTAGTACTGTGTAAGCACAGTGTAGCAACATATCCCTGTGGAGATTATACACAAGAATCCATTTACTTCAAGCAGGAGCTGCCACCGATTGCGCATAGAGCCAGTGTTTGTTTTTCTCTGATCGTAGTCCACCATTACAGCATTGGCTGAGGAAAACAAACAGTACAGTTGGTTTTATATTATTATCACCACTGTAAGAATCCATTATTTTAAAGCAAGTATTAACCAAACTATGCACACTCTTTGTTGCAGTGATGATGGATTTTATATCAAACTGAATTAAATCATACATGCATTGTGCATTTCTATAAGTCACCAAGGTAAGAATTTCCTGTCTAATAACTGTCCTGCTGATATTTCTTCACAGGGTGGACTAAGGAACAGCAAGCATGAGTGTACTCTGTCATCCCAAGAATATGTCCACGAACTGCGATCTGGGATCACAGAAGAGAAGCTGCTCAATTGCCTGGAATCCCTCAGAGTCTCTCTTACCAGTAACCCTGTCAGGTTAGTAACTGAAGCTTATTTTCACTAACTGCAAAATGTTCCTTGTGCCGGAGGAAGTTTCTTTTTTAAAGTACAAACTTTTTTTTTGAATGCTTCTTGTTCTGTGCACACTGATTAGGTCGAAAATCAGAAGAAAGCACACTGATTTTTTTTTTCTTTTCTTCCTCACAACATAATGAGCCGATCTGTTTTGATATAAAGTACATGTAAAAATACATATCTTTGTTACTTTTTTAGTTAGGCTTCTCTTTTAGCATTGCTAGTACCACATATTTGTACATACAGCAGACATACACAGTTAAAAAAATACTACATAAACTCAGCAGTGATGATTGACACTTAATTTTGTGTTTAACAAAAAGTATTTTGAAAGCTTAGGAAAAAAAAAGTATGATATTCCATAGAGGGATCAAATGATCAAAGGAATAGTAAGGATATACTTGACATTGATCTAAAAAAAAAAAAACTGAAACTGTGGCGTCAGTCTTCCCGAACATACTGAAAATGTCTTTAGTGTTCACTGGCAAGTACAGAAAAATCACAACAGTCACACTGAGCGTTAAAGCAGACGGACAACACAAGGTGTATGATACACATTTTTAACTGTGTAAAGTAAAAATGAATCTAAAGAGTTTAAAGATGAAAGCATATAAAATCAATGCCTTGGATATGTGCATAAATGGATTATGTTCATGCATTTGTTTTGGCAAATCATACAAATAATGTCAAGTCTGTAATAGAAGGGAAACTAAAACTAACTAAACTAAAATGCTCCTTTTATTTATTCTACTAAAAACTTATTTAAACAAATCCCATTCTCTTCTGAGCTCTGCCTGGCTTTCTTGAGTCATTTATTACGAGGCCTCACTGATTTTCTAGCCTTGTCTCTACTTGTTATCCACATTCTCTGCCTTCTGTCCTGCAAACCAAATCTTCAATTTTAATTTCATCCCATTAGTGCAACAGAACCCTTAGTGACAGCAGACCATCTAAATTATTTACCAGCCCACTGTTGAGGAGATGTTTCTTAATGTGAACCACTGAGCGGTGCATATTAAATGGTCATTGGATAAGTGGAATACATTTTTATGTTGACCTTGCCTGCAGAGAAAGGACCTGCCAGCATAGCCTCAGAGAAGGCTTGATTTGATCTGTTAGGTTATACCAGCATTACTGCTCCATCTCTGCAAGAACCAGTTTGCAAATAAAGACTGCAGAGTTTTAAGCTATTGATAAAATGATACACATTAAGCAATCCTTTTACTCCTTTATTATGGGGGATGCTATTCATAGAAAGAAAGGGTCTGTTTTATCTGACATGTTAAATCCCTGTTTAAAGATATTAGTTTGGAACATAATACAGTCAATACAGCCAGATGATGTGCTGATCACAAATGCACATTATATATTATATTCATGTATAGCATGTGATATGGCATAAATGAATAGCTAAATAATTATCCCTTGAGTAATGGGAGAGATCAGTGTCCAAAATCTCCAGCAAGCTGTGGGGAGTCAAGTCAGCCTTTCCACTCAGAAAGGCCAACTGGTGCTGAGGGGGTCCAGCTGAGGCCAGGCTTGCCCTGTGGGTGTTTTTAAATGGCTAAACCTTTGACCAGCTTTGAGGGACCTACAGTTTATGAAGGAGTTGCCTCCCACGGATGGCTAGGCCCATCCAGGGAGTCACCTTCGGGTGTGTGTGTGTGTGCCGAGGAGGACTGTTAGTGTTGACTAACACCGGTCCCCTGCTCCTCTTTACGCCTCTTATCATTTCTCTCCTGGGGTAAAGGGACTGATTATTTTCTTGAAGCATGGAGAAGGTTACTTCTTATTAATATGAATGTGCTTAATTGTTATGGATCACAACACACCAGGAGTCTACATTTGACTCCACTATGTTAATGTAACCTTTGTACGGTATATCGGTATATTATGATATACTGGAATTTACTGTGAAGTCGATCTAAAAGCAATACATCCATGGTTATTTTTAGTCAAACCTCAGAATTATGATAAGCTGAAAGTTTTCTGAAAAGTCTTATTATATTTGTTGTTTGATTTGTGTTATAATGTACAATCTTCTATAAACCAAGCACTATATTGATGTGAAGTGTAGGGCGGCATTGCTGCTTCTTTCTGAAATCTAAAAGGATATCCACAATCCTCACTTCAAAGACTGTGTATCTGTGTATCAGTGAACCTCATAGAAAGTGCAATAAACAGAAAAACTAAAACCATATCTTGTGTGACCGCACGCCAGGACCGGCTCTGAGGGACTGTCTCATGCTCAGTTTGTACTTGGGAGGTTTGCGGTTTCAATCTTTGGATTTAGGCCACCTCTGTTGTGTCTCGCTTTTCATGTGTTTTCCATCAGACTTTAAGATATGAGCCTGTCGATTCTGAAGCAATAGATTACATGATCAATAATCTTGATGTGGGGTGATTTCTTATATAAAGCCCACACTCGCTGTCTCCTTTTTAATTGTTTCTGTTTATGTAACTTGAGGAAGATTAATGCCATTTTGATAAATACAAACTTCTTTTTTCCTTCATTACTGCATATACAAAAAACCAACTTGTGGTCTGGACTTTTATTTATAATTGGTGTGATTTTTAAATCAAACTCAGCAGTTTGCTTCATTTAACATAAAACTTAATACTGTGTGGTGGAATGAAAGTCTCACCATCAAAGTGTTGTTGTTCTTCACAGTGAGTGCTTACCACTGCTTTTTGTTTTTCCTCTGGTGTTTGGGCAGCCTTCTAATTTGCTCCCAGAGGCCTGTGTTTGTCTAATAGTTTAATTGGCTGGGCTGCGCACCTGTTTGGCAGCACAGGTGGCCACAGGGCCATTGTGCTGTGGGCCTTATCTCCCAGGCAGTCCCACACAGGTGTGTGGCATGCAGCCTTTGCAGATCCACCCACAGATGGCATTGCCTGGAGCATCCGCTGCCTTCTCTGTTTCCACTCTCTTCTCCTCAGCTGCCATGTTTTCCACTTCTCTTTCTGTCAGAATTTCCCCCAGCCAATTATTTATCCTCTGCTTCATTCTACCCTTTTAATTTTGTCATTTGGATACTCGCTTCTTAATTTAGAAGTGTCAGATTGACTAGCCACTTCTCATTAATTTCTTAATCCACTGACATGATGTGAGATGCCAAGTTACAGAAAATTACAACCCTCTTATTCTCATTTTGTGAGGGAGAAATCCTGGGATGTTTCAGACCAACCATCTTTTCTTACTCATTTCACAGCTTCTTCCTCTGTTTTGCACACAAGGGAACAATATTAATATCCATTCAAATGTATGAATAAATTTAATATCCAAATAAGCAAACAATATTCCTTGTAATGTAAAAAACAAAAATCTTTTTTTTTTTTTTTTCGCATGACCTGGCATAGCCTACTTATATTTGTTGTTATTATTCTAAGTAACAGAGTAAAGCTCCCAGTGATCTAACCCAGCTGCTGCTACATTAATAGACTCTTTAATATAAAAAGCAGGCGAGAGGTTTTAGCAGTTTTTGACACTAGAGTATACGTCTGCTTCTCTGGCTTTCTTCAGTTCCTAGTGTTTAGCCCTCCACATTACACTATGATTCTGTCAAAACCCAGCAGTGATTTCCATATTAGACCTTCTAGGTCTCAGATCCCTAAGACATATTTAAAGTGAAATTGAACTGGGCTCCTTACTTTTTATTATCTGAAATATTCACTGTACAAGTCAGACATTTTCTCCTGAGCATTTTCTTGTGGGGTCTTTTTGCGGAGGCGGAACTTTTGCTGACACTAGAGTTTCTCTCTGTGTCTGTATACTCAAGGTGTAGGTTGTTGTGATGATCTTGCTGCTCTGCCGCACAGGGTGTCTGAATCAGACTCACCAGCTTTTCTCAGTTGAATGCGTGTAGCTGAGCACTGAGGTGTACATGGACCGGTAGTAATAGGCTTTTTACGAGCGGTGGAGTTACTAGGCCTGCTGACATTAAGTCGCCTGTCCTGTCGACTGTCAGTCCTAACACTCAGTATGATAAAGCATTTAACAATGCACTGAGACTCACTGATAATTTTTGCCAAGTACAGAGGTGGTGCTCTCAAAGAATTAAGATTCCCCAATTTCCTCTTTTATTAGCCCTTATTCTGCACACTAATATCCACTAAAATCTTATCTTTTTTTAGTTGGAATGGATAGTCTGCAGTCATTCCTGGGTCAAATGACTCTGAAACAGTCAGGGTTTCTTGTTGTCCCCAAGGGCCAATCTGTAGAGCTAGAAACACTAGGACACTTCCATCAGCAATTTGCCATCTCAGCATCAGATTACTACAGTCTCTGTTGAAGCAGCACACAAACATCGTTCAGTTGGCATTGAATTTGAAGAAGAAGAGAATGAAGGCTTCAACGCTGATTTCTATTGTTTACTAAGAAACTACAGTGATTTACATGATTTTAGTGTAAAGGGGTAAAACAATTTTTAGTTCAGTTACTATTAGAGATGTCCCAATCAGGTTTTTTTTTTGCCCTTGAGTCCGAGTCCAAATCATTTGATTTTGAGTATCTGCCGATACCGAGTCCCGATCTGATACTTTTAGGGTTCTCTACAAAGGCAAATAGCAAGTCACTCGTTGCAGTCATTTGTGTAATCCTGCACCTTTGCGCCACATAAATGATACTGCAATGACTTTGCCTGTTATTGCAAGCAAAACTGTGGATTTGCACATGTGCTCTGCTTCGCCAAACTGCCCACCATGCATTGCCGCCAACTTTAAATGCTTCAGCCTTCCCAAGCTAAGACATTTCACACACGCAGCGGCTTATCGAGGTCTCAAACCCAGGACCGCTCGCACCAAAGGCAATCAGGACATCCCTAGTTACCATAGTGTATTTATATTTATAAGTTTAAACAATGTATTAATGTTCTTCATTAATACATTTTACATGTGTGGGAAGAGCTGGTACAGTAAAAACCCAGACAATTATAAATTTGTCAAACATGCCACTCCCTTGGCATTAAAGTTTTAAAAGTAGTAGCACTAACTGGCGCTCTCATATACCCGACTTCCTCCTTGGCCTCCTCTGTGTACAGCAGCCAATTAACACCAGCACAAAGGAGCATATCCATCTGTCCTTCTGCTGTTGTGGAACAAATATGAGCATCTAAATGTCTCACAGGTTGTGCGTACCCTCTTAGCAGCTTAGGCCAAAAATCTTGTCTGGCACAGGCACAAAGTGTGAATAGCGGCTTTCAGCTCAACAGCAATGAGTTAACAATACACTAATGAATGATACTTGTACGAGGGTTGCGATATAGTAGACATCAATGAAGCGGCTCTGTCAGGCACACATGGATCGTTCACAGAGATTAATAACCGTTTCATGTCTGTCATTTTTGATGTGGGAATACTGCAGTGAATCATCTATAATTGATCTTCTATATTCACTTTCCTGGATAGAGCTTTTGTAATCTTAATCAGACTTCATGTCAGTTTGATTTTTTTTTTTTTAAATATATCATTAAAAAACAGGTGTCCTCAGTGCAGTTCATAAGAGGGAGCTACCTCAGGACACACGGCAGGCTGATGCTTTTGAACTTCCTGGATCAAGCACCATTTCTTTTCTTCCCATCACTTTGTAGAATAAGGGGGAAAGAGTCTAGCAATTTAATTCCCTGCCATCACGATCAAGCATTACCATCCTCCAGGAAAGGATGAGGATGGAAGGCGGAGAATATACAAGTTACCCAAAAACTGAACATGTTAGAGCCGCAAAATAAGTTGTGACTGTTTCACAGCCAAAAAAATAAATAAAAAACACACTAGAAGTGGAGGCTTTTCAGCGTGATAATTTTCTTTGCTGTGAGCATCTCTCTAGTGTTATTACTTCCACTCTCAACCACTCTCCAAAACTCAAAATGTGCTTTATCATTTGTCAAGGAGAAACACTATTAAAACATTTGGAAATTACATAAATGCTTAGTAGAGCTCTGTAAGGTAAGACTTGTCTAATCTTTATTTTTCTTTTCAGAATAAATTTTCATTCATTAGCGGATTCATTTTGTCTTTGAGGATGCGACAGTCACTCTTGTTTTAGAACAGTAAAGGAGTTTTATTTGACTGCTAAATGTGGCATGAATGTTACCGGACGTGACAAGCAGTCAGAAACGAGCTAAGTTACTAGTTTTTACCCTTGCGGCTGACTTCACAGTTGATGTTTGCCCTTCTTCCTCAGAGGCAGTGAAAATGATTTTGGAGACATAAATGTCCTCAGTGTCTGAGTATATTTTAAGAGTGATGCCTATTTCATTTTATGACACCATCTGTTAACCTCCAAGATAGCCATATCTGTTACAGCCCCAGAGTGATGCATACATAATTCAGAGTATCTGATTTGAATTTTATATTGATTTAGTTGAATTATTTCACTCCAGTATAGGAAATAACCGGCACACATACAGTAGGCAATAAATGTCATATAAATCTCTAATTATTGTCCTTTTTAGTATTTCTCATTATCTGTGCTTTCTAGGCAATGGAAATACCACAGGACAGTTGATGTTTTTATAATTTGAGAATATTTATGACACAAAATATGTTTTAATTTCCAGACAAAAAACGTTGTCATCCAATGTGTTCAAAAGTCTTAAAGTGACTCATAGTTGCTTCTGATACCCAGAAATAAAATAATTATTCACTTTTCTGAAGAAAAGTCAGCCTGTCTGCTCCAGAATTTAGGAAAACTGCAGACCTGTGCTGATGTTTTACCATCTCACCTTCACAGATATCAAATAATAGCACAAGTTGTGGCGCACACACTGGGAGGTGAGCACTGACACTTTGCAAATACAGCTAGCTTAAAAGCTGGCAAAAATGACTTTAAAAATAGATTCAGTTCTTTCAAGTGCTTGCCATTGCACTTCTGTCTCCTCCTTGAAACTGATACTTAAATTGTGCCAAACAAGAGCCATTCCAGTTTCTGCAGCAGGTTCTGTTTCTGCTGTAAAGATTATCATTTAACATAGGAGTCTTTGGGGACTGAGCCTCAAGTGGTTCATAGTGGAACTGCAGAGTTTGGCACCTTTGTTTTGGCTTCACATGCTTACATGTGTGTCACTGTTACTGTAGTCAGTCATCCTTTGATTTATATGCTATTTATAAAAGTCCTATTTATCAGTTTTTTTCCCAGTAATATTGACAGTGACACACAAAAAAAACAAGTATCAGCCAGGGTTATATGTAACTTGAGGATTTATAACTGCCAGAAATAATGGACTCTGGGTTGTAAAATATTTGCTCATTTGCCCAGAATACTGCTTGTACTGTTGGTTTGTGTCTACTTTCAGTGTGGGTTGTTGTAGGAATCCACAGTGTTGTTCAGGGGATAATTAGAAATTTCAAGAGTGTTTTGCACTCTGTGGGGGGTCATCTCACAGTATCCAGGGAGCATGGTGTGCTGTCAGCTGTCAGCGCTTAATAGTTGATTTATCTCTGATAGAGACTTTCCAGTCTCTCATGCTCCTTTCATATTCACATGCACACGAGCACCTTCAGTTCCACATTCATTTATGTACTAGATTCTCAGTCTTTGTTAAAGCCACCTTTTGGTATCAAGCTGAGACTCAAATACCATTAGAAGTGCAAAGTGCTCTTTTTGAGTACTGCTCTGTTCCTGTTCCTGTGCTTGCTTGGCTACACCACAAATCACATTTGTGGAGTGCTGACTCCAGATATATTGTCCTCAGACTGTTGCTTGCTTTAACACCAATATCAAACAACAGTACCACCCCAGTTGGTTCTGTTAATGGTTCCTCTGCAGAAATAAGCTGCAGAAAAAAACAACTGCTTTTTCATACAGTCAACACAGCTATTAAATATTCTCCTCAGTGATGTATTATATTTAAGGACTGTGCCAGCCAGCAGGAGCTAAAAGACCTGAGATATTATCAGGACAGCTAAGTGGGATGACAGCATGGATGGAGAGAGCACATGTTAGCTGGAGTCACTTAAACATATCCGGTGCTTGTTGTTTTCTTTCAGGGACAGCACAGGTCAGTGATTTCGGCTCTATTTGTATGTATAAATGCTTGATGCTTGATGCACCGCGTGTCCATTATACTTGGTGCTTTTCCTTGGCAGTTTTTCTTGGTTCTACCTTTTCCATCGACAATCTCTTTAATATTTAACTCACATCTGTGTGAGGTGAAGGTTTCTGTGAATAAGGGTCAACAAAACAACAGGAAAAAACACAGAAAAAGGAAAGTATTGGTCAAAACAAAAGTGTGTGTGTTTTATTAGGGTGAAAGGTTTCAAGGTTTTGCAAATACTGCGCAGGCGAGGCATTCACACTGTTTTACATCATGAAATTGCATTTTTCAGATTAGCAGGGCATATTTGGAGACGTGTGAGTGTGACATGTTCATTCTATACCAATGTCAGAAAACATCACCTCTTACAAGTGAAGTGAAAAACACTGATTAATTTGTAGCAGCAGTGCTTGTAAAAGGGATTGTGGGGTTCATTAAAGTAGGGTTTTATCCGCAGTCACTGTATTACCTACAGTAAATGGTGGTGGAAACAGTATAGTAGCAGGGAGCCAGGTAATGCTGTAGTAAAACAGGGCTAAATGTATGTTGAGTTGTTTAGAATAATATAACTAATTTTCAAAAGCAATGTTTCTACCGTCCTGATACTTACGGTGGGTTGTTGGACTAATGCTTTGTGGCTTGTGTGCTTTGACTCCTCTATTCTGCTTTCTTATTTGTCTGTGGTAGATTTAATGTGAGTTATGGCTCCAAGCCTTCGTCAAAAACACTGCCTGATGACAAGGATACATAGAGATGATACTATGGTGTATATTTTCGTGGATATTTTTTCACCTTCACAGCCCTTTTACTTTCTCCTGGTGACCCATCCACAGAAGTTCATGCTTGGCTTTCATATCGGCTAGTGGCAGCCAGTGGAAAATGGACAGGTGTAAAGACCCGAGAGACTTTGAGAAGGCCAAAACATTATGGCCAGACAACTGGGTTGGATCATGTCCCTAAAGACCAGGCTTATGTTTTGCTCCCAGACAGCAGTGGTGAGCATCTTCTAACAGTGGTCTGGAGAGGGACCAATCTCGATCCGGCAACAGGGTGTTGGGGGGGATGCGGTGTAACAGGCGGCTCCATCTGCTTCCGAGGCCTTGATGCCAGATACCATGGGGTACCTTCAGAGGTCTTGTAGAGTCCATTCCTCAGCAGGCTGGGCCTGGTTTGGCATAATGTGAAGGACCAACAGGGTCATAATATGTTGTCACATAAGTGTGCGCTAGAGTTCACTGTATAGATGCAAACATGCTAATGACATGAGGTTTTTAAACAGATACATACAAACTAAAATATTGAATAAAATGTTTTGCGCTTAGATATTTATGGAATGAATTATTCCACAGGATGCAATGAACATGAACTATACTTAATATTTTATATCTAATATCGGTCATGTGATATGCCCTGTACATTATGGTTCTTCAAGCTGGCTATTAAATTGATCAGAGTGTAATGTAGCTCCATGTTTGGCAGGGTAAATCACTAAGCAGGCAGTGGAGGTGCTTGGTTTCATGCTGTGTTCTTCAGACCTGTTTGCTCTTTGGTGCTTAAGGCCTGACTTGGAATTCTGTAGCACCAAATAGGTCAGTAGTCCCACAGAAGGACAGTTGTACGACTCGATATGTAATACAATATAACATATATTACACTTGCACAGGAGCTTTCAGTAACAAAACTCCCCACCTATCCCTGATAAAATAATAAAACTGGTCTATAGATTGTAATCAATACACACACAAGCAATCTAAGCATGAGACCGGTGATCAGTCTAACAGAAAGGGTGCGACAGTGTCTGCTCACTGCCTCTGCCAAGTCACTGTAAAATGCGATATGCACAAATATTTTCATCAAGCAAGAACATTTCCCTGAGGAGATGGTTTTAATGCTCAACACATTTTATGTTCCTATCTCTACACACTTTGCTTTGAAGTGTGGCCCTCAGTCACAGCCACACTACATACATGTGTTCTGATGACTGAGACATTGAACAGACCACCGATGTCATTGACGTCATGTGTGCTGTAGTGTTTCAGAGAAGGACCTTGAAATATAGTCTGAAAGGCGTTGTGTCAAATGTCTGGATGATGGCGCCAGCAGGTGATTGATAGTCATGGCGTTTATTTAAAGCAGGCTCACTAGAGTATAGCATATGGATAAAAATATACTCACTCATATCTTCTAGTGATGGCCTAGTGCCTTACAGCACAGTGGTCTTAGGATTCTCCTCCTGTGTTTGCCTACATGTCCTGTGATGAATTGTGACCTCTCTGGAGTGTATCCTTCTCCTGATGAAATCGGGTGTGCTCCAGACCCCTGTGATTGGAGACAATATAAGCAGTATAGAAATTGGCTGGATGTATGGATGGCTGCAGTAATTTCTCATGCATAACTACATTTTATCTTATGGCAGCAAAAGTCAAAAAGGCAGAAATGGCTTTTGCTCTTTTGGGAAACAGATGTTTCTTGACAGGCAGTCATGTCCCTGCATGACATTTAGTTTTTTGTTTTTTTTGGTACAGCAATCCAGACCAATGTCTGCGACATAATGGACTGAATTGACTCCGATGTAGCCGCTCTTGAGTGGAGACATCTTGCCAGTAAACATCTTGTTTACTTTGAAACAGGATAAAAATGTGAGAAAGCCTAAGCATACATTTTATAGTAGTTAAAACGACTACAGCAGAAATAACTGAAAATATCTAAAATAAGAAATTGCTTCCCTAAGACCGACCATGAATTTTTCATTTTGCCTGAGGAATATACATGATTGCAGAAAGTAACACAATTTGGTGGCACTTAACTAGAGGATTATAGCCATCAATATTAGATGAACAAGTTCTCCCCCAAGTTAATGAAATCCTTGGATGTATGCCCACATTAGGAGAAGAGGCTGATCAGGGAAGGGTTGATCTCTTGTTGAAGTAACTTATGTTTGACCAAAGCTACCGTACCACTGATAATAATGTTTGTAATGCTTTTAAACTGATTTAGTTTTATGTTTTTTAAGAGATGGACGTGTAGAAACAGACGGGCAGGCCAGCAGCCTGTTCCAGCACCTTATTGCACTTCTACAAGTATTATGCTGCTAGTTTATTTGTGTTAGTAATATTATTCTGTCCATTGAGGCAGTTTTTCTGATGAACAGAGAGGGACTGTTTCATTGCCTCAGGACAAACACTATAGAAGTCCCATCTCTCATTTTCTTTGTGGTAACTTTGGGGACATTTAGAAGGCAAGCTGTAGAGGACCTAAGGGTATACGTGAGGGGACAGAAAATGATGGACAGTCTGGGATGTAGGGATGACTCAAAACATTTAGTGCCTTAAAAACCTTGAGGAGGACGACGTTATGTTGCAACCTGCAGCAAGGCATACATTTTTGATGAAAAAATCACTGCACAAACACTCCCAGTCCCTCCTTTCATTTCTGTCTTTCCTGTTTCAGTTGCACAGAGAAACCAAAAACAGTACACACTTTCCACAAACATCTGTTGCACAATTTTCAATTTACATTCTTATTTAACAAGTGATGTATTAGTAAAGCTTCATAAGCATGTTTTGTGAATGAATTGTTTGGTGAAATTTTGGCTCCCCCTGACTGCTGCATCAATCCGGTCTAGGCACAGTAGCAGTACAAGTTTCCCTGGTCTATAACCTCATTTCCAAAGATAACAGATTTCTCTTAGTCTGTTTGGATCATCAGAATCAAGTGCACCCTCTTATATCATCATTTTAAGTTCTCCCCTCTCATCTCCTTGTGAAACCAGATGCATTATTCATTTAGTTTAATGCAGCTCATATTTTGCAGTTTACCCTGAAAATAACAAACTGTTTCAGTCCCAAACTAAATTTTAAAGCTGGCTGTAGTATCATAAGCCCTGAAAGCGCCTTAACAAACAGAATCCAAGAATAGTAAGCCCAGAGTCATAATTAGTAAATTAACTAATAAGATTAGATAAGTAATAACATTATTCAAAATTTAATTAAAGCATGAAACCAACACATCATGCATTTACACCTTGTTTCCTAAAATAACCTTTAACACACAAACTGTATATTGTGTTAAAGGAGAGGACAAAGTATTTTTTAAACAACAGCCCATGTCACAGTTTCACTGTGTAATGAACAAAATGTCTCTTCACAAACATTGGTTCCATCTCTCCATTGACCGACATTACCATCATCACTAAGGAATTGTGCCCGCTCAGCCATGTCGCCTCCTCTCCTTCTTTGTTGCCTTTAATTTACTCCTACCACCACCTCTGTATCACTAATATATACAACTGTGCATTGTTATTCTCCTGTAAACTGAGCCAGTTTGTTCTCTTTCATGGCCTTCAGCATGTACAATGCAGACGCTAGAAGGAAACATTCAAATTGGAACACAGACACTTATAAACATCTTGATTTTTTTGTTTTTATTAAGAAAACAGATCATCATTATACACCACAGTAAATATTAATAACGTGTAAATTGGCTCTGCTTGTCTTCTAATGAAATTTGAGTAACGGTAGGTGGGGCGTTGTTGTGCGTGCTAATTTAGTCACAGATCAAAGAAATGCCTCACCTCAACTTCACTGGTTGCCTCCGGCTAATGCATCTCATCCCTAATTGAGGGCCTCTTCTGACTCACTGAGTCAATACAAATGGCTTTAATACTCAAACCATTATTATTTCAAATCATTGTCAAAAAGGCGGGATAAATCATTGACTTATGCCCCCGTTAATGTCAGAAAATTACCCCATGCATTTTGCGTTATTGACAGTCAGGGGCCTGAAAACAAGTGATGCTAATGACATAATCTGGCTGTGACCACGCTGTCCCCTCCCACCCTCTCTTCTTCTCCTGGCTTAGACAAACGGGCTCATCTGCACTGGATCATTTGCTGTCTCCTGATACGCTGTGGTTTATAGCCAATTATCTCTCACGATCCATTATCGATTACAGTGTTATCTTTCTTGCATTGCTTAATCTTTTGGCACAGTAACATAGCAGCTCACAGGGGGGGGTTGGATACAAACTGCTTAGTGATAGGAACACTAGTTAAGACGGATGGGTGTTCATTTGCTTGTAAATGGGTACAATTTAAATCCAAACTGATTTAGACTGTATTCGGTATCAGTGAGAGGGCACGCTGCTTTTTGATTTGTAGCACTCCTTGTCAAGAATTAAAAACCACAACAACAGTTAATTTATCCAGTTAAGTGTTAAACCTCTAATATTAGTCTGAGTGACTGATTTCCTCTGAGGCTAATGTTGTTTGTGCTTGCTTCCTTCTGCTATTCACCATTGGCTTACACTGAACCACAAGAGCAATAACAAATATGACTGAATATTGAGTGATTTGATTTTGTGTGTTTGTGTGTGTGTTTTGTTTATAGTTGGGTTAATAACTTCGGCCATGAGGGTCTCGGCCTTCTTCTGGATGCTCTGGAGAAGCTGCTGGACAAAAAACAGTGAGTTGACTCATACGCCATCACATGTTCACCTCAGCACCAGAGTCTGTTCATGAGATGACTGTATTTTTGTTCTTGTTTGATTTTCCAGGCAAGAGAATATTGATAAACGGAACCAGCATAAACTCATCCAGTGCTTGAAAGCTTTCATGAACAACAAGGTTTGTATGAAGTGACAGAAATACAACGAATAAATAAATGTTTCCTACATTATAGTACCTTTATATTAAACATGGTAGAAAAGCTAAGGTGGCCGGAATTCAAAGCCTGATTTGAATCTGGACCCCTGACAAGCCCAGGGATAATGGGACGGCAAAGTGAAGCTAATTTTACCATTTCCAGCCTACAGTCTCCGATCTTTTAATTATCCTTTTCGGGAAGGTCTGGCTCATTTCTCAGAAGTGGCACACATTTCAAGGATAGATGAACTATTGATACTGCTTCTCTTAGAGTTAATCCCCACACGTGGTCATCTCAACCCATTGCTTCAGTTGTGGGGAGACTAAAAGGTACTGGAGACTATAAGTATTTTTCCCTATAGTCCTGTCCTGAATTGAATTAATTCATCATCCTCTCCATTTTCTCCCATGGCCTCGTTGTCCCTCCTTAAAAGAAAATTAAGGCTAACTATAATTTACGTACATTAGAGCTTTTTTGTGTAATTCATTTTTTACTCCGAGTGAAAGTTCTCCATGAATGCAAATGCTCTCATTAATTTATACCCAATGGGCCCTTTTCTCTGTCATACATCCTCTGTGTCTCACAGTATGGGCTGCAAAGGATCCTGGGAGATGAACGGAGCTTGTTGCTGTTGGCTCGAGCGATTGACCCCAAACAAACCAACATGATGACAGAGATCGTGAAAATCCTCTCTGCTTTCTGCATTATTGGAGAGGAAAACATGTAAGTGGAAGTTTAATCACTTGTCACACTCAGTCGTACATTATAGATGGTGTATTCACCGATTTTGAAGCAAGACAATGAGTTTGTCTCAGTTTACGAGTCAGTGCATAAAATTGAAGATTTGGCTTTTGACAATAAATAATAAAATTGCACTTGTTAAATATGATGAAAAAACCTACATTCAAGAAAACAAAAACTCTGTAAAAAAAGATAAAATCCACAGGTATTTCAGAGACAAAATCCCAAACTGGGAAATTTCATTGTTGCAGCAGCAATGTATAGACACAGCATAGTATACATCAATCAAAAAAGATAAAATATACAAAATAAATTACACAAATAAAGTTACTGAATATTAGAAATAAAATTACATAGCTTTTTCTTATATTTAAACCATGTAAAAATTTAAGATATTTAGACAAAAAAATCAAATTTAAACTTAGTTTTTTTTTTTTTTATATAAACTTTCAGATTCTCTCCTTTAAACTACTGATTTTCAACCAAATCAAAAAGGCCGAAAACACTGCGTGTAATCTTGAAAGGCCTATGTCTGCTTATAGCACGACAATGACAGAAACAATGACAGTCAGCGCAAACAACTTCACATTCCATTCTTGTCAGCGAATTGAGACGTCCTTTGCTTGTTCAAGCATATTAATCCTCTGTGTCCTCTGGTTCCCCTCTGTGGAAGAAGCATCATCAAGTGCAATTCAAATGACTTTTTCTTAGTCAATTATAATCTATGATGTTAATTGGGCTGCAGTTTTAGCTATCCAATAAGTCTTGGCTGGATAGTTACCTCTGCAGTTAGAGGCTACGGTGTTAACCCATAGTACTGTAGAATGCAAGGCCACACAGATTGCATCTGATACATTAAAAATACATTACTTCTGCCATTTTCTCAAAAAGTGCAGGTTTGGCAGCACTAGTTGACAACGCCATAATGAGTGAACAAAATATCCGAACAAATGCATATCATGGACAGTATTATCCATTCATCTCATTCTTGTGAGTGCAGAAACAGTTTTGACTCAACCACACACTAATGGGTTTTTGGTGTCAAAGGTTAAAAAAGTCACCGTGGTCTTACAAAAATAGTTCTTCACCTACACTTCTTTTATTAAATCCCCTCTACATACAGAATATCACCATGATTTATGATACTATTATGAATTTTATATCAGACCTGCAGCTGTAAACGGCTGCCTCACTAGTTGGGAGAGACATGCAACCATGAGGCAGTAATTCAAGTTTACTATTCAGAGTTGAGGGTGGAACACATTTCCCCATCTTTCCCAGTAAATCACAGCTGATATGGAAACAGTACAACACCCTTTCGAAATCCTAATTCACACAAAAACAATGTAACAATGAAAGACATATGGTCCCTCTCTGCTGTGTTTACACACACTAATGTTTCCGAAACAGTGAGCAGAAGAGAGAATGCTGCACCATGACTGTTGCTTCAATCTGCTCTCACTGGGTGGCGTGTGCACATACAGAGATCGCACCCCATGCATATACTGTATATTTACCACTGTGAGCATATAGTGCGTTTACAGATGACCTCATTCGGTGTGGAGATCTGTCGGGTCACCTGGTCTGTTTAATGTGTTGAGCTACTCAGTGTAGTTTGCCACGGACACAACCTGGCTGACAGCTTATAAATTGGATTTAGGGGAGTGTTTTTTATTGTTTCCCACAGGGCCAGACTAGAATAACAATGGCACTTCAAAGTCAGTCTGTATGCAGTGGAGGAAATAAACAAACCCACAAATTCTGTTTTGAGAAGCTGAGTTCAGCAATGTGTCTCGTATCTCTGACCATCCAAACAGGCCTCTGTGCTTGTACTGCTGACCCTTACTGTGCATGCTTTCAGAAAAAGGGTTTCAAGTTTTACCCAATGCATTTCCCATCGCTTACATACTCTAAGACTGTGCTTATTATCAGGTTACACCTCTTATTGTAAGGATAACTTGTGTCTTCAGGAATTCATATTTATACACTATGTTATGTGTAATTACATGAGGTTCTTGTTCCCTAATGAAGCATTGTTATGGCAGAAATCTGATTTGATGCATTTCAGTTGACAGGTAGACAATTATTATTAATAGAAATATGGGCTTGTTAGGAATAATCAAAGAGAATCAACTGTTGCACTCAAGTGCAAGAAGGAGCAGTCACACACGCAGACAAAGTCTCTGAAGGAAGGCTCAAGGTCTTCTCTGAGCAGCTCACTTCTTACACTCTTTGTTATCTAACAGTCATGGGTAAATCATAACAGAGCCATACACAGTTAGTGGAAGAGTTTGGGCATAGTCAGAGGAGTCATCCCTTTAAGGTATGGGCATAGTTTCTCAGAAAAAAAGGCTTTTACTGAGAACAAACATGGAGCGCATGCATAGGAATTGGCAATTTCCAAAAATCTCGTACATTTATAAAACAACGGGCCCAAAACTTTGGGAAAGTTGCTACAATCCTGCCTTTCAATGTTTAAAACAGGCTGTGTGTGTGTGTTTGTCTGCGTGTAAAGTAAGTAAAAGTAGGTATAGACTTGCTTGCATAAAAAACACCCACAAACACCACTATTATTTTAAGCAGATACAAGGTGTGTAGAAAGTACAAATCTCCCTCCTTCACTTTTTCTCCCTCTTGTCACTCAAAGTGTTCAGGAATAGGTCGAGTAAACATGGAGATCTTTGCCACAATGGCAGCTTTGCATTAAAATGTCCATATCCTGCAGAAATGACAGCCAAAGAAGCTGAGGTGTCACTTTTTCGCTCAAAAACTTCTCCGCCAACCACTGTTGTGATGCTGGCTCATGTTCAACACCCACTTCAGCTGACAGCATCAAAAGGGAACACGACAAGTTAAGCAGATCTATCTCGCCTGTTTTGAAGCGTCTGAACTTGCTTTAAAGCTGCTCAGTATGCAGCTCCCTGTGTTTGTCTCTGACTCTGTAACCTCTATCACAGAGCACGGCCCTTCCATTTATCTCAGTGTCAGGCTTACTTCACACACGCGGTTCTAACAGGTCAGACGCATGATCTCAGTAACGTTCCATAATCCTGAAAATGTCATTGTTTGGGTTGTTACGAGATAATAAAAGTGACAACAGCAAGTTTATGTGACACGTGTGATGAAACATAAAAATGTTTGTGCACACATAAATTGGGGTTTCTACATTAGGTCTTGTGTGACTGACTTTTGTACTCATGAGAATAGAACTCTTGAAGACAGAGAACCTCTCAGCTGATGAGGTCAAAATATCAAATAGAGCCTTGCACCACCTGCTGCTGACTATTATTTGCACATATTGTGAATTATGGTTCACATATACTAGCTTGTAAGACATCAGTGTATTTTTATTGCAGGCCTGTGTGAGTGTATGTGTTTATGTTTACCACAGATTCTTCCATTCACAGTTTAAAGGCTGAAATTGTTCAATCATCCATTAAGCTAAGCCACCTTAAGCAAGTCTTCTAATTTACTTACCGTACCTTCACAATGAATGGGTTTTGAACAGTTGGACTATCCCTGCAATAATTTGCAGCCAAACACACTCTCCCACAGTTGCTTTGACAACTTAACGCATTGCAGTAAAACCCTGTTTTTGTCTAGCAAGATGAAGTCAAAATTGGATAGCGCATCAATAATAGAGTAGATTGCATACAAAGAGGGGGAAAGCAGCAGCATTTGTTAGAGTGACCAAAGACCGGCCCGAGTCAATGTCCACAACGACAGGGAAGATAAGATACATGGTGTTTGAGCAGAAAATTGTGAGTAAATGTCCTGTCAGTGAGGTGATAAAAGAGTTTGTTGACTTTTGTGTTTGCCTGTTCACTGTTCTCTGTGTTTCCTTCCAGCCTGGATAAGATTCTAGCTGCCATGACAATTGCTGCAGAGAGGAACAATAAAGAGAGGTTTGCTCCAATAGTTGAAGGACTGGAGAACCATGAGGCCCAGCAGCTGCAGGTTAGAAATTACACAAACAAACAGTCCATTTACATCACTTCACAGTACATTCGTCACATTCGTCCTTTTATTTAATTATTCAGTGACAGTTCAAACATCCAATACAGCAACCCTGCAGCAACAGTGAGGAATATTTGTATTTACAATGTAAAACATGACTCTCTACTTTGTTCCTATTAATATTCCAGTAAGTGATTATCAAAATAAAGTTATGTCCTCATAACCAACAGATTACATTGTTTTGTTCTACATTATTCCACAAAAATAAGTGGCTATAGCTGTACTTTCACATTAGCTGCTTATAAACTTAGCTCAGCTGTCAGCTGATCAGCCTGGCTACTGTTAGCATAGCATGGTAGTTCATTTTTCAGTTTTGTTTTTTAACTTGATGCTGTAGGAAAAATTGAACATGAACATCAGTGGAACTCTGTTTGGGTCGCATTATTTTGTGAATGCCACGTTCATTCACAGTCTTGCATGAAATAATAATCTAGGACAAAGTGAAAGTAATCAAAAGTATGTTTTACTCACTCAGCAATCTAACAGAATATGTGACACAATTCATTAAAGGGCATTTATTCTGTGATCCGATTGATGCTACCCAGACTAGTAAAGAGGCCAGCAACTTATTACAGTTTTCTCCACAGTGGACAGTTACACTGTCACACTGTCATTCACACAAATTCTCTTTCATTCTGAAGACACTGGATGCAGGCAAAACTGAAATTGACAGCCGTGTCACTGTGGGGTCCACAGTGCCTCAGCCTGCTGTCTTTATATGTGTTTCCGCTGTTCCTGTCTTCACGTCCACTTGTCAACCTTACAGCACCTCCAGCACATGATGGAATGTGATCATGAGCCGCTTTAATCAAAAACACCTGCTACACCGAGCTTCTCTATTCTATTCTCCATATTCTTTTTTTTTCAAACGACAGAAAATTATAATAAAAACGTTGTTGAGTTCCACCATATACTGTACCTTCTTTATTTCTTTCTTACTTTTTTCTTCCTTTCATAGCCTTTTTTTCCTCTTTCACACATCTTACAAATACTTCCTCTTGCTTTTTTCCATGTTGCTGTCAAGTTGGGTCTCAGAGGAATCATTGTGAAAGGGCAACTAAAGCACCGCACCTCTCCTCATTTCCACTAGTTTTCTTCAGCAGCAGGAAAAAAAACCTATATAACAGCAGTAACAACACCACTTAAAATATGTTTTTGACAAGCCAAAAGCAGCAAATTACTTAAGGAATTACATTAGCTGCAGGGACTGAGAAGTCATGAAGGAAGAGTCATGAAGGAAACTGATGAGGCGGGTGGTGGAAAAGAAATTCTTTTATTAGGAGCCAGTTTTTTCTTTTAAAGCCTTTAATGAAATGAAGCTCCTTTAATTGAAGTAAATTAAAATGCATCACTGATGCAGGGGGTTCAGAGACATTAATAGATTTTTTTAAGCTCCAAAACGTGCAGATCTACACTATGCTAACATCATTAAAATGTGTTTTACCGTGGTTCTGAGTACACTTGTCTGTTGAGTATGTGGGAATTGCTGTATTTCAACTTTAACACCTCAACAGTATTGCCTTTAATTACGATGCTCGGCGCTCCCCCTACAGCACCGCTGCAGCCCCCTTAACCTTACACGTATAATGACCCCTCCCTACCTACGCAATGGCTTCCTATTTATACTTAGGTATACTAGATGTAAGTATGAATCTGTATGTAGGAGAAGAGAAAGAATTTTTCATGAACTCCATGGCTTTCTTCACTCATATGAATTCTGTGAAGATTTGGTGGAGTTTCTTTTATGTGTCTGGCCTCTGGTGGATACAGTAAAATGTCAGGTTTCAATGCACAGATCTTATTTCAAGGCCCTCGGGCTTTTCACAAACATGGAGAAATCTGCCATGTTCATGGTCCCTGGCATCAATGTTGCTGCATCCTTTACCGCAACAAACTTTCCTCTGAGAATATACGGTGTCATTAAACAGCATTTTCTCCCCTATATAAAATGGCTAACAGACATGTACTGCTGCTACGGAAAAGGACTATTTTGGTGTCAAAACTTAAAGCATTAATGTTTTTTGTATTTAATTTTGTGGCTCTATTAAACTACGACTTCATTTAAATTAATGAACAAAACTGTGTAAAAATGTTCAGGCGACAGATGAAGTCAGCTCACACATTGTGTGTGTATGTGTGTATTGATTCTGCTAAAACTATTAGACCAAACAGCGTATTTTAACCCTGAAAAATAATAAAACCGATCCAGGAAATCACACCAAATCACCATTGTTGTGACTTATTAATAACACATTCAAGCCCACAGCACAGAGTCAAGGTTCCAGAAGGCAGCATTTCACATTGTCCATGGGAATCCTTCAGCCTTCTATCGATTGACTGTCCAAGGAAAACTGTCTTATCCGAGGCTTACTCCCCTGGAACACCTTACTGCTCATTATAATTCATCAGCGATTTCCTCTTAACCCCCCCCTCCGCATATCCACCCACCCACCGAGCAGACACACACACTTTGAGGCTTTTTCCTTACCAATAAATCCATTAATAATGCACACCTAGTCAATCGGGCAGCAGACTTCTACCATCTTCTGTCTGGTTTCTCTCTCTTTTTCTCTACCCTTCCCCCTGATTGTTACCATCTCTTTTTTGAATTTAGAGCAAAATATCCCACACAAAAACACACACATTTACCCTACAACAACCAAACATACACTTCAGATTTTATTACTTAATCTTTTATTGATGTGTTTTGCAGAAAAATGTCTCTTATGTGTATCCTTTCTCATCTGTTTTCCCTCTATCTTTCTGTCTGTTTGGACCACAGGTTGCTTGCATGCAGCTGATCAATGCTCTGGTCACCTCCCCTGATGACCTGGATTTCCGGATACATCTACGCAATGAGTTTTTAAGATGCGGCCTCAAGAAGATCCTTCCTGTGAGTTATCAGAGAACACTTGGCCAGTAAAATTCAATTAGCCTAATTGCCAAACAGTCTTTTTTTTCCAAATTGAAGGTTCAAAGATTGCTTTTATACATTTGTGTTTATATAACAACCAGGCACCATCACACACACAGAGAAGTATGAATATTTTTATTAATATTAATTTAATTAGCAGTGGTAGGAACTTGTGCCAAATGCGATGCAGCGCTTGCACCTCATCACGCAGGCATCATTATCAGCAACCTTACACATCTTCACACGAGCCGAAGGCAAACGAGCTCCGACTCATCACTCACGCTCTTGTTTGTCGCAAGTGGGGTGAGCATGTCACAGAGCCAGTTGTTAATAAGTCATCCCAGCTGCTCCTGTTGATTTACTGTCATTACTTTAATTATCTTCAGTTCTGCCCCCTGATATGAAAGAGTCTCTGTGTACAGTCATTTATGAATGCCACATTTACGGCTTTGAATGCCGACATTCAGACACTGTTTCAGCTAATTATGAGTTATGCTCAGGAGTCAGCGTAGCAGAGAAATAGTAAACTCTTCTGAAAACGAGAGCACAATTTTTTTGTTCTCATAGTCCTTGACGGCCGTGTGCGGCTCTCCTCTCCTCTTTTCTTTTTTTTGTGTGCCATTGTGTACCTCCCTCTGAACAAGTGTTGCTTGCTGAAGACAGATGGCGCGCCCAAAAAACGGCACAGGGTGATTGATACCTGCAGAAATTGGGTTACATTTGGCCCTGTCTCCGTCTGTAAACTCCACTGCCGGTGATTCATAGAGAAGTGGTAAAGAGCACCCCGGTAGCCCCTTGTGGCTGGAACAGGTGTGCAGGAATTGGTACTGTCTGGAATACTTAGTGAAAAAGGTTCAGGGCAGCTCAGTTCCCAGTTTTCAGTACAGCTGGAACAGGGAAACTAATAATTATGGTGCTGCAGATTTTCAGAATAAATCTAGTTGGTGATGGTGACAAAAAAAAAGTCTGGCAAGATATAACAAAGCAAATCAGTTTACGCTACATGCGACTGTTTATTATGATGATGATGATGGTGTGAATCTTATAACACATTCTCAACTATGTGCTGCATGTCTTACTCATTGCAGGAGTTAAAAGAGACAGAGGAGTTGGACATCCAGCTAAGGGTGTTCAATGAAAACAAGGAGGAGGATTCCATCGAACTCTCCCATCGCCTGGACGACATTCGCGCTGAGATGGAATATCCTTTTTTGTTCCCCCCTCTGTGTGCATATACAGATGAACAGGTCTGCAGATCTACCAGTGAGAGATGAGTGTATATTGTGGGTTTGGTGAAGCCTTACAGGCTAAAGCCCCCTCATGGGCTTGTTCATTAGAGAAGGATTAGAGGAGCCAGAGCACAATATCCAGCTCCATCTCCAGCCAGGTATACTAGGTAAATAACCCTGTCATCTTAACCTTTGACCTCTTCACACTTCTTTTTATTTACTCTTCTCCTCTTCTCCATCTACACCTTACTTTATGTGCTTTCTGTTAGTATTGGGTTAAGTAGGACTGTAGTAAAACTCAAAAGGAAGGCCTATGAGTTCCCGGCCCTACCACTTATTCCACACTGTAGTAAATTAATATTTGTATGCAGGGTTTTAGTATCATATTATATGGCACTGCCTCTTCTTAACTTCTCCGCTTCAATTTAGAAATGGGAATTTTGACCTCTAGCTCTCTATGAATGTTCATTTAAGTCCAAACACTCAGAGTGGGAGTTAATAAGGTGAGAAGTAATTTAGTCCCAAGTTGGAAACTTTCTTCAAGCATCCCAGAGAAGAGAACCCTTTAATAATTCACAAATCTTCTCTGAGGCTATGTATGAATGGCTGACATTGTGAGCAGACAAACCCGACTCTGACATTGTTATGCAGATGTTCATTCCCACAACCTTTTTCTTCCACCAAATCCCACAGTTCTAGAATGGGCACAAAGTGCTACTGTGAGTGACAGTTTCTGTTGACACATGTAGGTGATGGGAGGAGGTTTTTTGTGTGTGTGTGTGGAAGGAAATCGGAGAGAAGAAAAAAAGGGCACCTGGATTAATGATGTGCTTGAGCAGGTTCACAAATGAGAAGGCCCAATGTTTGTTTCCAAGGACAATGTGGTATTGATCTGGGCATAATTCGGATGCTGGCCTACGTTTGTCCCTTTTGTTGTGTGCGGACACACACAGACACACACACATATATGCATGGTATCAGGCAGGTAGTTCTACTAGCAGAGCATCACATATGTGTCTTGTTTCTCCCACCAGTGTCATGAATATTAACCTGAAAAGGCTCGTCTCCTCTGTGTCCGGCCCAGGTCCAGGTGCCGAGGAGGTGACTCTAGGCCCTTAATAAATATTAATGAGCTGTGGAATGGTGATTGATTGACCCCCACCACTGACTGGCCTACATCACACTTGACTGCCACTCATGTTTATTCATTATTTGGAGAGAGAGAGAGTGAGAAAGAGAGCGCAGTGGGGGTGCCATTGAATAGATTGGCATTTTACATTAGGTTTGTGTCTGCAATTTAGTGATAGATGAAGCTAGTTGGATACTTTCCCAGTGTGAGCTCCTTCTCATGTCCTCTCAAATGCTGCTGTGGCGAGGCTATAATTGAATCTCACAGGACTGGTAATTCTCCCAGGCTTCACACTTAGCTAATGCAAGGGAAGGAAATGATACTTTAGAGGAGGCTGTATTCCCATCCGTGTTTTTCTAAAAATTTTTGATACGGAATGGGAGTTTAATTACAGACATTGTTGAAATTAATAGGAAAAGTGTCAGACAGTATTTAAAAGAATTGATCTGCTCTGGTTGCAGTATGTGCAGATTGTTGACTGATGGCTAACTCAGCCACTTACAAATCATAAGTCAGTTTCTGCATTTAACTGGTGTTTTCTGTACAGATAGCAGGAAGGAGGGGAATCACAGCATATGGTGTCACAGTGTTGTAAATGTCACTGGGATGCTTTGCAGTCAGTACCTAGTTCTGTGTAAATATTTTATCAAGATCTACACTTCATGTTAAGATGGCAATCAGGTTTACATCTCTGCTCTCATAACAGTGCTGCTTCTTCGCTATACTCTTCTTCTGCTCGTGTGCACATTTCTGAGAGGCTTATTCCACTTTTTCAGAAAAGATGAAGCTCCATAGGGAAATCCATCTTTTTTACAGCAAACAAATTAAATAGACTCCAAATCATTCATTTTCCTCAGTGCTTTATTTCTTAGAGCTACACTTTCAGAACACTATTAGGTGTTTGAGAAACACAAATTTAATATTTCATAAACTGATCTTGTACAACAAATTAACCATTAACATAAAAATTGAATTTTGCCTTGAACACAGTCCTTTCCTGTGTTCTTTTACACTGTGGACATATGCAAAATTAACTTTTCTATTGTTACATTTCCCTAGCGTGTATAGAGACCTAAGAAGTATGAGATAAGACCATCCCCTCATTTCTTTCATTCTCTGTGGATGACAAAGGATGTGTCTGAAGCAGCTAGTCATTTCTGCATCCCTTTATGATGTCAAAAGGGGATGAGCCTCACCCCAGACTGCTTCAAATGTTTATGTTTAACTTCAACCTGGTTGGTTTTCCTGTTGCAATATAAATGGTACAAGCAACAATGACAAAGCCTCTATATCTAAACAAAGAAGAAATAGAGTGCGGGAAGCAGCAGCACATTTGCATTTAAAGCTACAGACACCAACAGGAACCAGGCTAAAACCAGAAGTTTACAGGCATGGTGGAATGAACCGTTGTGCAGAGATCACATGAGGACACGTGGAAGCCTTCATAAAGAGGGCTTTGATATGGGACCTTAGAATATGTATTGCAGTAGTCACTAATTTTGATATCAAGCGCTGTGTACTTCTTTTAATTAGTGGTGTCAGTAACAAATACTGATCAAGCAATATAGTGCATATTTCCACATTGAGAAAAAAATGAGGCAGTCTAAATTTAACATTTGTTTTTGATGTCAAAGCCATCACTGCTTCCTCCTGGGGAAAGAAAATATAAGACACATAATCAATACTTTTGCAAATTTAATAACATGAAGTTTTAGTCCTGAGCGCACATCAGGTCCAATCTGTGAACTGAATCTCAGACGTATTTTTTTTTTGCTCTGCAAATGATCAGATCCCTGTCATTCTCAGAGATTTTCCATGTAATTAATTTCCTCTGTCTTGCATGGTCTGGAGTGACAGGAACACCAGAGGGAGTATTCTTCATTTGCCAATCTGCCCCTCCTCGAGTTAGCTGTTTACACTGTATTAGCTTCCCCCAAGAGAGAATGGATATGTCTTTGTTTGCCTTTGTACAATGATACCTGTCAGAAATCCTGAGTTAAAAACTGGGAGAAATAAGTGTTTATAGTGAAAACTAGGGGTAATATAAATCTGAAGTGAGTGAGTAATAAACTCAAAATAACTTTAAAAACTAAAATGTGACTCAGTGCTAAAGTTGTTTTTCTTAACCTTGCTTCTGCACTGATATGAATGAGGTGTACCATCTCCTGTCCAACATGGTAAAAGACACCAACTCAGAAGCCTACTTCCTGTCAATCCTTCAGCACCTATTGCTCATCAGGAACGACTATTACATCAGGTAAGTGCAGTGTGTGTTTTTTTTTTTTCTTATGTACCACTGGCCTTGTATTGACTGACGCTGTGATGCTCTCTGTCAGTGTGCTCTGTAGCTTCAGGGCCTTTTTTTTTAAGTTGATATGGAAAAAAAAAACACTAACACTAGCCCTGTCCATTACTTGCAGGAAGTCGTTAATGCCCTATGGGTCTGTCTGTCTATCTCTGACCAACAATGAATTTTTTGGTAGCAATTTGTAATTGGAGGCAAACTGTGTCCGTAACTAAGGGCCAAATGTGAACATTTAAACTGCCAGTATGTAAATGTAAAGACAGTCTTTTAATTAAAAGCAGTGCAAATTATGGAGATGACATGCATCTTGTAGCTGCTTCGCTGACCTCTGGAAGTAAAAAGCTTTAAGTATATTGAACTTATCGCCACACCTGTGTAAGCTCACACTGTGAAATGCTACAACACAGAGAGAAAACAGCTTGCAGCTGCCACTGGTTTGGAGCATAACAACAATTTTCAGCTGGGATGCAGCTTCTTTTATTCGCTACTAAAAAACACAAGTAATAAGTAAAGATTTGGGTATTATTGTGTTATTTAGACATATAAACATATGTAAAAAAGAGAAAATTAGGATTTTTAACTGTGCTGTTTACTTTCTACTACAGCTGCCTGACTAGAAAGTAAGGTCACCACTTATCTGAGTGGAGTGACACTGATGAATTCACTGCTGTGTCAGACCTTTTTTGCAGAAATAAGACTTAAAAAAGAAAGTTGGAAGATGAAGGCAGGATGAGAGGAGGAAGATGAATTTAACATAGACAAGTTGCTGTTCCCTTGGAGTTATGAATAATGTATTCTTCATCTATTCGGAGGAAGTGAGAAATAGAATTCACATTAACCATCTAGTATCGCCATGTCCACCTCAGCTACACTGTCCACACACGCCTCTGTAAGCCAGTGGTATGAAGGGATCAGTATCAATGCTCATGAAAAAGTGATGGTCTTTTTAAAGATGTGTTTTTGATTTTGATTTTCTCCTCCAGCCTTCATAACAAATGCAAGGAGAAACTTGCACATGTGCAGACACAAACATTAACAGCAGAAATGCATTATGACTGAGGCATTTTATTCCCCATACATCACTGCTGTGGAGTTAGGATGATGGAAGACACAGTGCTGCAGTGCATGCTGCTTTTTCCAATAGATACTATCTGTCTTTTTTTTTTCAGGCAGTTTTAAGGTTTAGGGTCAAAATTGTGTTAAAATGGGAAATAGTATAGATTTCCACATGTTTTAAAGAAATGGGAGGTGCTGGTGGAAATCCTTCAGTTGTGATGATCGGTGTTGTTTTTGTATTCACAGGAATTAGTAGTTACCTTGATTCTTTTGTCCAATATTTAATGCTAATTTATTAACACTTATAATTAGTATTCTAATAATAAGACAGACTATAGTATAACTGCTCTGTCTACTGTAATTCCTCCAAACACAACATTAGTTGTTTTTCTCCCCTCTAGGGCTTGGTTTATTTTTGATAATTAATCTCTCACTGCAAGCCTAATGAATGGGAGCACATCAAACCCACCCAGTAAATATAGAGCAGATCTGCTCTTTTGGAGCCTGGTGATATGGGGATTACACTGGTTATGTGGAGCAGAGCTGGATCAAGTGGCTGGGGCTGTGCTGAACTGCGAGCTATCACTGGAAGAAATGAAAGTGCCAAAGTAAAAAAGAAGAGGTGGGGAATGATACAGGGGACATATGCTTGCTTCTGGAGCCCAGCCCTGCCCACTGTGGAGGGGCCTGACAGTTCTGGGTCACCCGCTCCCCGTCTCTAGTTATCTCCACCCAGCCCCTATCTGCTCGGTGGTGGCGGAGGATGGAGGACGAAGGGAAAAATAGGCCGGCTTATTGAGATAATAATGTGGTGTACATTGGTGACAGTTGTAAGCCGAGTGCCACAGTGCTTAAGCCATGCAGGGCGACGTGCGAGCTTTCACTAGCTTGTTCCAGTCATGAGTGGGCGAATCCACCAGCTCAATCTTAATGTATGGCATTACATGCTTTCAAAACAGCACACCTAAATGCTGATTTATTCTTATTTGCTTTGGCTCAGAATTTTGTGCTCTTTCATATTTCTGTTCATAACATGATATGGTCTGTCCACCCACAAGGTATCATCAAACATAGCTCCAAATTTTTAGAGTTAAAGCCTTGAAGATAAACTTCCTTCCATTTAATGTCTGATTATAACAAAGTGCTCTTTACCACATGCATTCCTTTTTACTCAGATACACTGCTGGATTTTGTCGTTTCGGGCACAATTAACCCACCTGGCAAGAGACACTTTGTTCACAGTTCTGCCTGCCAAAGTCAATTATTACATTTTAGTAACATTAACGCTTCTTCCCCTTAATGCTTTCATGCCCAGCCATCAGACAGACAGGCTTTGATCACAGTTTGAATTCCTTATCTGGATCAGAGTTGTCATAAAATCTCATACTTTTGGCTATCACAGATTTTCAATTATTCATTATATAAACCAGGAGTCTCAGGAAACTAAAAATGGTTTACACCAGAATATCTACTGTATGGGGATTTTATGGATTTTTCTAATAGAGACTGTTATCTTGTCATCTTCAGGGTATAAAATTATGCAAAGGTTTTCAAAGACAACATTTAAAAAAAAATAAACCCATATTTATGTAAATTAAAGAAACATAATCTCCCTATGAAAGCATGCTGCCCTGCGTGTGCTTTTTAACACATACAGGAACAAAGCATCATCTCTGTACAGTTTCTATTTAAAAAAAAAAAAGGTGAAGAAAGTTCACATGATCATTAAATCACCAGTGTTTCACTGTGGCCTCCTTTTGAAAGGCTGTTTGCCTAATCAGCTTTATATTGTGGCTGATTATGATTATGTTATATTATCTGTTTGATGCTAATTTCAACAGTACCAGTAGTAAGCAGTGGATTTTTGAGCTGTCTCAAAGACAGAGCTCGTAGTTTTTCATTCGACATTAACAAACATTGTTCATGCTTGGTTGAGTAAAAGAGCAATAGTTGGTTGTGGGTTGTTTGATCCTGTGTTTAAATTTAAAAAATAGTCAGTTCACTCGCATTAAACTTTCAAAGAAGTTTTTTTTTTTAAATTACCTGTTTAAGTTTTAAATTCAAACATCAACTTTTGGTCAACATCATGCTTGGAAAATAATTATTTCTCAGTTTGGAGTTCAGCTGAAGCTGAACATTGTATTTGCTAAATGTCACTTGCAATTAAAGTTGATAATGTTACGGAGAAAAGGTCACATACCAACCTGTATGGTGGTTGATTCACACACCCTGCTTGACAACACCAAGCACTCAGTCACACTCCTAACTGGCTGACATGTTTTCCCGACCATTGTGCTTTCAATTACACACGTTACACTGATTAGATTTACATTTGGGTTTTTATGGTTGCTCTAATTGGCAAAGATGATTGCAAATTATGCAAGAGGGCAAGCGTAGCCTTGGCTACCATCAGTCACCTTGAAATGAACAGACTAACACCTACTTGGGTTCGGTGTAGCCATTAATCTGCTAATTTCATGATAGGGGTGAAGCAAGTGATCAAATTTAATAGGGAGCCTATTTTCTCCAGCAGCACCCTTTCTGACATGGCATTTTGTGACCTCTAGCTCGGATAAGAGAATCATTTGTGGTTAATTATCCTTGTAGAGTTTGTGTCACTCATATCTTTCTGCGGCTTGTCTAATTGTTCTGCTTTGTTTTCTGACCTCTCAGGCCTCAGTACTACAAGGTGATAGAAGAATGTGTGTCTCAGGTGGTGCTACACCGCAATGGCATGGACCCTGACTTTGGCTACAGTAAAAGACTGGATGTGGACTTTACCCATCTGATCGGTAACTTTTTTAATTTGTTACTAATTTCACATGTTGTTGTCCAGGCGTGTTTAAAACAGGAACTTATTTATTATTAATTATATATATTTTTAAATATAAAGAAACTGACCGAATCTCATTTGGCAAAGGGAATTTAATTAAGTTGTGCTGTTTTTGCAGAATCATCGTCTATTTGCACTGCATCTCTAATGTGTTTTTACATTCAGAGAGAAGAAATAAATAACTTTGTCACTCTGTTGTGTCACTAACACCTCTGTGACTTGCCAGCCATAGGGTCATTAAAAGTTTCAGAAGTCTACAAACTTTTGTACTGAGATTTGGTCAGCTTTTAGCATTATGGTTGGTTGAATAAACATCCACATGTATATTTAAGCGAAAAGTGTCTTTTCACTTTGCTTTGTTTAATGTTTTTTTCCCCACATCCACATTCATATTAGAATGTGTTACATAATATGTGATAAATAATTTACACCTTAATTGTAAATGATGTGATTTGTGAATGTACTGAAACACACAAACTATTCAAAAAATAATGGCACAAAGAAAAAAACAGTGATAATGTTTTTACTCTTGTTACTCTTGTCTACAACCGTTGTTCATTGTTGGTATTTCCTTGTCGGCTTATAAAATAACAGTACTTTTGACATTAACTCGATCCATCCTTCGATCCATCCTTCGATCCATCCTTCTATCTATCTATCTATCTATCTATCTATCTATCTATCTATCTATCTATCTATCTATCTATCTATCTATCTATCTATCTATCTATCTATCTATCTATCTATGAGGAGCTAATCATGCACTGACAATCATGTCTTTCAGATCAGTGCGTGGATAAAGCTAAAGTTGAAGAGAGTGAACAGAAGGCTGCAGAGTACTCCAAAAAGGTGAGGCATTAATCACTCCAGCAGCCCCCTTTTGGTTGGCCAACTCCCATCAGGGAAGTTTTTTTCTTCCTCTGAGCTCCCAGACAAGCTATTGATTTTCCATGCCCTCATCAATACCTGGCTGTGACGCTACATGATCCGTATCTGCATTACAAGAATCAATGGTGATGTTCTGATGTATACTTATTTGTGCACAGTGCTTGTGCAGAGTTAAATTATGTGCCGACTGCTTTGACTCAGCTCTGCATCTTAAGCTCTCACTTTGTTTTAGATTTGCTTTAATGCAAGGTGATTGCTTGCCTTATGGATTAATAATGATAATATTCATATACGCAAAAATACAATTCACTTGAAGCACAACATGTATTTTATGGAGCCTCATTACTGCTGTCTGAAAACAGCAGTGGTGGTTCTGGGAATGTTGTTTTCTTAAGACTCCTGTCCCACCATCCCATCACGCACCCTGCTGGGCCCGTGAAGTCATTGTAGCGACATGGCTTAGTTTCTGCAAAGGTTAGATCCATCAACATACATGAAAGCCAGGCCAGAAACAAAGACAAAGGACAACAGAGCTCTAGGGCCACAAGGGCTATGAATAGAAATCGGCCAGAGAGTGTAAGACAGCGTGTTTTGGTGTCTGTTGATGTGCCCCGTGGCCAGTCTCTGGGGACACCCTGCCGCTCACCAACCTGTATGTGTATGTGTGTGTTTACGTCAGCGTACACCTGTTTGTTATCTGCACATACTTGTGTCTCTTTCTTTTGCAGTTTGATGAGGAGTTCGGCGCGCGGCAGGAGGCACAGGCCGAGTCTCAAAAGAAGGAAGAGAGAATCAAAGAGTTGGAGGGGAAGATCCAGGCCCTGGAGTCCCAGGTAAATCCATAAACCAAAGTCCCACCACTCTGTGAAACAGTGTTACATCCTCAGGAGGTCTTTATACTGTATGTTTCCCAAAAAAGCAGCAAAAAGCAGAAGCACTTTATAATCATTTGAGTTTTTTTTTCTTAATAAAACAGTGGGAATCATACAAATAAAAATGTTTATTTTAAAACCATTGCATTGAGACGTAATGGCACCACTCGAAAAAGGTTTGATGTAGTCAGAAAGATATCTTTCTACCCCACTTACAGATGTGAAGCTGTTGTAAGTGGGAGTTATCATCCATGCAAGAACATTTGATTTAATAAAGGGTCAATCTCCTTCTTAAGTTGTAGCTCTTTATATGGGCAAATTGCTCTATTGAAGCTTTTCCTATGAAATTCTATCATCACAGAGATGGATTGCATTTCTTTTCCTGGTCTGCACATCATTTCTTCCCAGGCAAACCCCTCCATTTTGAGCACAGAAAATGACTGCTATTTCCCCCTTAACCCAATTTCAGACACTTTAGTACTACCTTGGGACAAAAGGGCAGTTTGCCTCCCTGCATTGGGAATTTAATATAAACCAGCATTGAAAGATGGTTTGGCTACATCCATATCAGCGATGCCTTTTTCTTTCAAACATTCATCTTCTGTTGCTTATGATGGCACTTACCGTCTGATAAGCTGCGCCTACACATGTGATCCGAGAGTCAATGTGAATTTTCACACTTGTATCATTCTATTACTGCAGGCCTTAAGCAATCTGTTTTGTAGTATGAGCTTTGTCCTAGCCAAAGTCACTTGTGTGTGTGTCTCACTCATGCTCTTTATATGCCTGTGAGCTGTCACGCTTGCTTCTCAGTTTTTTTTTCTAATTACTGCACACTGATTTTAATCACACCATCAGAATCAGAAGCTCCTCTCCACCTTCTCTGCCTCTTTGCTCTCCCCTGCTTTTGCATCAGGTTGTGTTACCTTAGCGTGCCCCTTTTTTTTCCCTGGTTGGAGCTTTTTTATGTTGTTTTCAAATGTTTTTTTCGCTATAGCACACCTTCCCCTCGCGATCCCCTTGCAGGCCCGTGTCTTTTGAAGACTGACTGACTGTGGTGCATTAACAGGTAGTGTAGAGTAGAGAAGCCCTGGAGAGTCAAACCCTCTCTTCCCCCTGTTTGTCTCAATGCTCCTTCAAAGAGCCCTTACTGCCGGAGAGCCACACATCAACATCAACATTAACCTCAGCTAGGAAACATGTAATTTGCTTTGCAGGACCCTGGACTATTGTGACCCTAAGGACTTTGGAATATTACATGTGCTTCAGAATGGGGCTGTTATGATATTAGATTAACTGCATTATTATCATGGCCAAAAGAATGATGCGTTAATTATCTGTTAACAGCTTTGTCAGATATTGGCCTTGCAATGGATTTTCAGCAACCTCTGGGGTTCAGAAATGAACTCACGTTTGTTAATTATATTAAAGCTTAAACCTGCATAATTATGGTTTGTGACCACATTGAATGACTGGCAGGTGCCGTCTCACATTATAAGCTTCCCACTTTCACGACTGCCTGTCTCAGCTCCAACATGCTCCACTCAAGACTGTTCTTCAGAAACGTATGGGTCGGGTGATGTATGCTTCATCCATGGTTATATAGTGTCTGTAATTATCAGCTATTCGACAATGAAATGGCAGTATTGGCCGATATGCTGACACTGACTTATATTTCCCCAGAGCATCCAAATTATATAAAAGGGACAAGTATGTCTGTGGTGGGGAGATTTTTAAAACGTCATAAACTGTTAGTATAGATGCTATTAAAGCTCCAGCGTTCAACACTACAAGTTTAATTACCCAATTTTATAAGTTTATTTCACTACAAGGAAGGCTTGATGTTCTCCGCAGTTTTGTAGGTAGAAAAAAAGGCATTCTTTATGCTTAAATATGTTCAATGCATGAAATAAACATGGTTACTCACTTTAATGGTATGAATTATTGGAAGTTTATATAGGGGATTTTTTTCAGAAATCCTTTGAAATATGCAGTCTTGGTAATAACAACTCCAGAGTTACCTCTTATTTCAGGCAGGTGTTCGCACAGACGGTTCGATTGCTACCTCAGGCAGTGAACAAAACAACAGTGTCATCCTCACAGGCAGTTATGATTGTGCTACTTCAGGAAGACTGGGTTGTAGGAGTATGTTTTGCAGCCTTTTCCACATTTGACACAGCGCTGTAGAAAAGCCATTAACTGTGAGAGCACAGAACCTTTAAATCGGTGTGTGGACACGCATTCAGTTTGTCCATCAAAGCAGCTGTGCCGTCGCTGGCGTTTTGCTGAATATGAATGAAGTGGGAGCTAACCCTAACCTTTCATCTTCCAGACTGAATTCCTGTCAGATATTAAAACACATGCATGCCTGAGTCGCTACTCTTCACCTTGTTTGTGAACCAGCACATTTAATGAGAGTCTTTCTCCCTGGAACTTTGGCATTGTAACAAGCGGTCTGTTTGATGTGTCTGTTTGATTATCTCCCAATTGAGCTGAGTGGAGATTCTGCTTGTAAACATCAACAAAAGGACATTGAAATCACAACAAAGTGGCACTCCTCCACCCTTCCCCAAACCTTTGCTCGCAACCATTCAAGGCAAAAAAAAAATGGAAGCTATTCATTGAATTGGCTCTGGATGTGATGAATAATGTAGCACTGCAGACGTGCATTGGAATACTCGGCGCCATCCCGTTAATAGGTTTTAACTACCTGGCGGTCTTGTAGCCGACCCAGCATGACCCCCAAGAGCAGCTGGAGGTGTAGTAGACCACTCTCTTTGTCTTTGGCTCCCTTCTACCTAAGCTGATTGTAGAATTTGACTCAACTAATAATGACAGCAGAATTCATAATGCAGTACTTATTATGTGCGGGGGAGCCAGTTGAGTTGTTAAGCCAAAAATACACAGTTAAATCAATTGTGTCATACATTTATCCTTACATTAACTGAGTGTTGCTGATCTTTGAAAGCAGTTCAGAGTTCTCTTGCTAAATTCTTCCTGGCTTGTTCTTTGAAACTTTGATATCTGAAAGCCTCTAACTTTTAAATCCCTATGGGTGAAGTGTAAAATAAAATTTCTCTTTGCTTTAAATATTGCACTTTACTACCATTTTCTACCATTTTTTACAGAATGAAAGTTCTTTTTAAGACACACAAGCAAAGATTTCCATCCCCCCCTTTCCATTATACACATTAAATATTTAGTTTTCTGCAGTCCATAGTAAGATGTGTTCTGTAGAAATGACTCCATAAAAATATTACATTTCAGCTGCACAATGTGTTCCCATCCTCTTTTCTTTCTTTTGGCAAGGTTGCACAAGAGTGAAATATCAAAGCAAAATGGGTACATTTCTAAAACAAAGACTGCACAGTGAAATCAATGCCCATCACACATCTAAGAGTGTTGAGTTGAAATGTATTTTGCTATGCCAGGAACAGAAAAAAAAATGGAGGAAGGTTTTTTTTGTTTTTTTGAAGGTGCACCAACTGTCAGTGATGCGGTGCCTTGTTCCTTTCATGCAGTCATTGCTCCACACTGATGTTCTTTTGAAGATAGATTACATCTTGTTTTAGGTATAAAAGTACAGTACACTCTGCCTTCGCACATCAGATGGATCATCCAGATGAAATGGGAATATAACACTGTACTACCATTGTCATTTACTGTGTAAGAGACATCCTCCGTGCTTGCCTCTTTTTTTTCTATCTTTATTGTGTTTGGTGTGAGTACCGTACTCTACCTGTTCTTGTGTACTACAGTTCTTCTTCTCTGTCTATCTAACCCACCCCCCATCTGTGCCTCTTTGAACCCCTCTGTGTCTTTTGTCATGCGTGTCTGTTTTTCTGTGGTGTTGTGTGTGTGTGTGTGTGTGTGTCTGTGTGTGTTGTTATCTGCACAGTTAACTATTGAAAAAGACAAGCTCAAAGAGGCTCAGAGACTCATCAGGGAATCTGAAGCCAAGGTGGGTGTCCTCTTTGCATGTGTGGCCCTTGACGTAATCTCACATTTAGCATGTTGCAAATCCAAGTTAGTAGTAAGAAATGCAGCGTTAACACCGCTTCAGCTCTTTAGTTGGAGAAAATCCTAGAACTGCTTATCGTCCCCTCTGTTTTCTCTGCATGTTCCTAGAAGTATATTATGCATTAAATATTAAATTTAAGGGGTATTTTTTAAAGTCTCTTCATTCTTTTTATGCCATACACAATGACACATATTTGTTAATCCCACAAAAACAAATAAGCTTTAAAATAATTAAACTCTTTAGATATTTGATTGAGATATTTATTTTGATAATTAAAAGCTACAGTAAACTGTAACTGTTTTTAACCAGACACAAATTACCTGCTTGTTTAAAGCAATTTTCATGAGTAAACACTTGTGATTGAATTTCTCCATCAGATATGAGATTGACACAAAGATTTAATCACACAGCATTCAGAGTTAATTACCTGCCATTCTGACCTCCCCACTGAGTCCAGAAGAGTATGAAACCAAATTGGATGGGTTAAATTTTGTATCGGCCTGATTCTCTACTTCAGACAGAGCTCCAGATGGGCTCTGAATAATATCAGCATTTAAAAGAACCATGCAATTATAAGATTGTGCATAATATACACTGGAAATGTACAGTTGACATAACATAGGAAGTGATTGTTTTGGGACTGGTGAAACACACTAAATAAAGGGTGATTGATAGGTTTCTGAGTCAAGATCAAGAATAAATGTTAGAAAACCTAATACATTAATTTAAAAAAAAAAACAGCTTCATATACATATACAAATTAAGTCCTGCTGCCATGGAACATGCAGATCTCTTCTTTGTGGACTTCCAAAAAGTGTTTCCTCTTTATCTCCAGGAAGATGTGGTGTTCAGAGGGTGCTTGGTCAGGTGAACAGGGCAGGTATTGGTTATCAGTTAAGATCCATATTCCTGGGAAGCCCCTGTAATAGTGTGACCTCCTTCCTAATAGTCCACCAGCAGCACTTAGAATACAGAGGGTGTCACCTTCTCTGTTTATTCATTGATCTGATTGTTTTGGGTCCACGCTGAACCTTGACATGTTCAGTCAAACCCATCTCTCAACAAGTTGGAGCTCTATCCAGACCCAGCAAGCAACACCTCAACGGTCATTTGGAGTTCATGTCATGGATCTTGTTAATGGTCTTCTCTGTGGTGATGATGACAGTGTTAATCTTCTTCACCACATTTGAATTCAACAGGCCCCTTCTTCACCATGCTGTAAAACGGAACACTTTCTTCTGAAGTTGCCACCTTGTCATCAAGGACCCCCTTTGATGTTAAGCACTTTAGACCAGATAACTGCACAAAGGCTGATGTTGTCCGCCTACTTGGATTAACAGTTTTTTAATAACACAAAATGAAATATCACAAAAGTTCCTTCTACAAATGTATCAATCACCCCTTGCATGTATTTATTAATATGATCTTGGCTCCTCTATCTGTACAATATCCTTGTATAATAGTTTATATTACACTGCTACTTAATTACAATGCGGAACATGAAATCTGATGTTGTCCCAAATGAATCACACAAAAATGCCCAAAATCAGTTATTTATATACTGTGTAAACGTTTTGGGGATGTTTATATCTGAATGCCATTGGCAGCAGTATTGTATCCCAAGAGTTCCATGGAACAGTGGGCTTATTATTGCTGTGCAACAGAGAGAGGTGGATAGAGAGATTTAGACTCAGAGGGCCCCTCAGTATGGAAACAACTGCGCTCTAATTTAGCAGCTAATTTGCTTCCATTCCCACATATTAATCTTAAAAGAGAAACGGACCACAGAGGGCTCAAGATTGACAGACATGTAATCATTGGATGTGGATTTTCACTGAAGAGCTCTGGGCAATCTGCATAAGAAGCTCCTAGTAGAACACCTTTTTAATTTTGAACCTAATAAACAATCCACCAATGCCATTATGTAATGAAACACTACGTAATGTCTTTAAATATGAAGCCAATTACATTTTATGCACACAATCAAGTGACTGAGGGAAAATGCACATTGTGGGGAATTGGTTTTGGAAATGAGAAGTGCAAGTGGAAATGCTTTTTGGTAAAAGGCAGGATCTAATCAGCTCTGAAGATCAAACCCTGTCAGAGCCAGGGCGTCTGTAATTGTGGTATTTGCATATTTTTTTCTGGAACTACCTGTGTCTGTGCTCTGATAGTGTTGACATGTCAAAGGACTGAAAGACTTTGTCTTATCTTTTTCAGGTCATAATTACATCCCTGTCTACTGTTTAATAGCCCAACACTGTGAGGACTTATAATGAACACTTCTTATCTCGTGAATTAAAACAGTAATCATTCAAGGTTTTCTCCAACAATTTGCTTAGCGTACATATCTACGAGGGTTAATGAACACCGCAGACTGAGCATTTGGCAGAAAATTGTTTGACTATGATTCTATTATTGCCCCAAAATCAGCTGAATTTGTGTCTTAAATGAGCAAACTGATATACATTTGGTAGTTACATGTTAATTGATGAGTATTGACTGTATTTAGATCTGCTCTAAAAGTGAACATAGTTAAATGAAGTTATACAACTGCTGCAAGTCAAGCAATGCATTTACAATAAAATAATATTAAAATATACAAACCAAATGTAAATGATGTCTAGTTTTGAAAAATAAATAAGCTACAAAATTCATGCATTGATATGCATGTTGGTGGAATGACCTGTTGATGTGCAACAGACATAAATCGCTGCATGTTTGTATGGTTTGAGGTCAAAGAGCAAACAGCTCACAGTAGTAGCATATTTCTGCATCCAGAAAGAGTTGCTGCAGGAGGGTGAAGCCAGTGTGGTTACTGTTCATTTGTCAGTCATAAATCATCACTCTGTACATTAAGTTTCACTGCACAAAAAAAAAAGATCTTAACATTCACCTCAGGTGTGAATTTAAACACAGGCAGACTTGATCAAAGTCTCATCGCTGACATTTCTGTCCTGTATTCGCAGATCGCAGCAGGCCCGTCTGCAGCCGGAGCTCCAGCTCCACCACCTCCACCAGGGGGTAAATTAGCACCACCACCTCCTCCACCCCCTCCTCCCCCACCAGGTGGCTGTCCCCCACCTCCTCCTCCCCCACCCCCTCTCCCTGGTCACGCGTCACTTCCACCACCGCCTCCACCGCCCCCACCTCCAGGTGGTGGACCTCCACCTCCACCGCCACCCCCTGGTTGTGGCCCGCCGCCTCCACCACCCTTCGGGGGCTTTGGTGGGCCTCCACCACCTCCTGCATTGCCTGTTGTCAAGCTGCCTTATGGACTGGAGGTTAAGAAGACCTACAAGCCTGAAGCTGTGATGAAGAGGGTGAACTGGACAAAGGTATGGAGATCCAAACACTGGAAGTATTATGCAGTCAAGGAATTTTATTCTGTTGTTTTATTATCATAGATGCACACATTTTGCACTAGCTTTAGTGGATTATGGATATTGTAAGCCACTACACTGTGAGAAGATGCAAAGTTGATGTTTCAGTCTAAATGAAGCTCTATTCAAATTCACTCCTTAATCTAGTCAAACAACCGTTCAGCCAAAGGCCAGACTATTCCACACTCAGCGCCCATTTCAAGGATTCAACAGTAAACAATTTCCACTGCACAAATGTCCTTGGATTTGCACATTCTTAGCATAATTGAATGAAGCCTAGGTTGTGTAGCGTTCCATCACATTTGAATACAATTTCAATGGGGCATTCTCTTGGATCTGGGCTTTATTTTACCATAGATAATTTATCCATTGCCCCAGGGGTTCTCAGCATTAATTTAATGGTTCTTCACTGATACTTGTGTGACCTTGGGTTTTAGTCTCCAATTACTGGCTGTAAACAAACTATCAGACTAGTTCTGTTGACATCATGTTAGCAGGGCCAGTTATTTTAATGGTTTTATTGGGGTCAAGCCACATATAACCTTTTTTTAAAGGCCATCAGTTTTTTGTTTTTTTGTTTTGTTTTTGTTTGAGTACCAAATGAGCTTTTATTTTCTCAACGATACATTATATATTCATCACATCCAGACACTGTGACAGACATGAAGAGAGACGGAGTACTGACTATTGGATTGAAATCAGCATGTTACAGGTTGACTTCACGTTAAAACTTCTCTAAGATGCCAAGTATGCAAATGCCCGACTCTGTGTGGGAGTTTCATGAGCAGTGGGTAGAAAATATTAATAGTGTAGCATACAGTATGATATCCAGCGTGTAAACAGTAGGGAAAACAACAACTGATTATTATTTTTTGTCTGTTTGTTTCTTAATAGCAGGTGGGGCTGGTTTGTTGTTGTAGAGCCTTGATATCATTAGGCATTTTTTGGAGAAGCATCTGTGTGTTGTTGCATATAGGATTTGTGCGCATGCAGTGCAGTGTGGATGCCCTTTGTCTGGAAAGAGCACAGAAACAGGTTAATGTGCAGGAGCATTAACCTTGCCTCCGCAGGAAATGTAGTTTGGTGATGCAAATGAAATTCATAACCACCTGAGGAAAAACAATCTTTGTCTCTTGTGTCGATTAAGTGGGACATGAGTCGTCTGTCTTCTCTAGGTGCAGCAGATGGAAGTATGGGTGTGCCAGGAGCAATTGTGATTTGGTTGTAGAAAGAAGGAATGGGAAAGAAAACATATTTTATACCCGCATACCTTCTACTCACTAGATGTCCAACAAGTGTAAGGTTCAGTCAGGGGAAAAAGGCTTTAATATTGAGTGTGCAGCTGTTGACTATTTAAAACAGCTACACATTAAAATAGCTGTAGTAGTGACTGCTGTGACATATCTCCATGTGTATACCCACAAACACGCAGTATATCATACACTTATATGTTGACAGTGCATCCATGTATTATGTATTGTTTTCAATTACATTACAAGTCCACTAGTCGAGCAGGAAATGCAGTGGCAGTGCAGCCATAGCCAGAAGCAGTAGACGCTCACCTGAGTGCCCAGCACAGGCGCAAATAGGGTAATGTCAGCTTTGTTTAGGTGCTAAATGAATTATAAATCAGTTATCGTTTCCTGCTTGCACTTCCATTTTTTGTGTGTCAGTAATTTACACAGAAAATCATGTGTGCAGAGTGAGTAGGGAACTGTGCTGGAGACAGAATAAACAATACACAAACATGGTCATTTCTTATATTTCAGAAACCCAACCTTTATGTAATTACATGCTAGTGTAGTATTACAGAGCTTATTTAAGAACAGCAGGAAATAAAGACAACATCCAGATGCTGTGTTTAGCCAATCAGGTGAATCCAAGACAAGACCAATATTCTTAAAAAAAAATTCACATTAAATTTGAAACTAAAGGAGCATATCAAGGATCAGTCATGAAGAGGAGGCTGTTTCTGAACTTGTTGTATTGGTTCCTTAGTAGTAATTATGGGTTCCAGTACTCAAATATTCAAATTCTCATGTAGGACAGCAGAACTGAATCAATTTCTCTTTTCTTTCCTGACATTATTATTCCTTTTAGAAATATGTTTTAAGTTGGTCAAAACAAAAAAAAAAATCAGTTTTTGGTGGGGTGGTGTTTAGCTGTGATGAGGACCTTTTTTTGTTCTGTTTTGGTTTATTATCATAACTTATTATCACAAAGCAGAAGTTTCTTAAGTTTGTAAAGCATCCTTCAAAAGCCTCGTTTGGAGCTGTTTTGTTATATCACTTCCCCACATACTAAACCTTTTCAAGTTACCAGACATGTGTTTAGAGATTCGTCTCCTCGCAATCAGCCCAGTTTATTACAGTGCAAAACATGCACCTGTGTGTCACCAGCACTTTTATGAGAAAACAAAACAATTAGTCTTTGTTTTAAAATCATTGTGTCTCGACAGGGCATAAAAAGGCTGCTTCCAATTTAACAACAGATACAAGGTTAGTCGTCATAGCAGCGGTGAGAGTGGTGCTGATGATAGAGTAAAATTTAAGGAATGAATCATTACGGTGTTGGATGCTTTTTCTACTTTTACTCTTTCACCTTTTCTCTGTATTAGGTTATCACAGACATGACAGATTGCCTGCTAGGGCTTTGAGTGGGTTACATGAGAGCAAATAAGAGCACAGAGGCACTTTGTTATCTGTACTCAACACTAAAACGAGCTCAGGTTGAACGGTTCATAAGCCTCCATTAAAGCACCCAGAGACTCCGCAAGACTGTTGCTCTTATCATCATCACTATATGGCCTTGGGAATGATTGGCCTGTATCAGCTGGAGCTTGGTCTCTGTTGCATAAGTGTTGTGCTGACACCTTTCTTTATGTAATTACTGTGGTTTGGAGGAGGTTAATGGCAGCAGTGCAGTAGGTCAACTACCTCGTTCGGGCCCTAAAAAATAGCTGCATCAGTAGTAGTAGTACTTTAGGAACTCTCACCATGGCACTTCACCGATGTACATCAGAAGTAGCGTAGTGTCACACACATTATTAGTTAGTAATAACTGCAACACATTAGGTGGGTCTGGATTTTTCTGTTTACTCCTGCTGTTTCTTGTCTGCTGAGTAGTTCAGAGGGAAGAAAAGAGGAGGGGTTAGAAAGCATCCCTGCTGTCATCTCAGCGTGTTGCTTCGTTCTCGGAGGCTTTCCTGTTTCACCCAAGTCTATGTAGGCAGACACTATGCAAAGACGTGGTGCTTTGATGTGTCTTCTTCACTCAGGGTCATGGGTGTTGAAGTAGGTGGGTTGGTAGGGACACGTCACTACTAATAATTTGGATTAAAAAAAAAAGTCTTGTCAATGTATTCGGCACACAGATAGTTAACAGACCTTTTTTCTCTGCTCTGGCTAATAGCATAGCTATACTACAGGATCCCATGAGTGACTTTAAACAGCAAATTTAGACGTAGCAGTGGTGACTTCATTAATTAGACTACTGATAATTAATTATCCAGACAGGATCGAACAGGATCTAACAGCAAATGATACTGTGGGGGCTACTTTTCTTTACTACAGACAAGCGAGCTGTCACTTAGTTTATAAGGTACAGTTAAACCATTTGTTACAAAGCTGATGCCCATAGAGGCGTGAGTGTTGCAGCCCTTAGGATATTATTTTAAGGTATGATCTCTTGCTGAAGTGTGTATCGCCACTTATACATAAAGTATAAATATATAAAGTAGCAAAGCGTGGCCTTTTCACAACATGCGTACAGGCAACAAGCCAAGCCTTTTCACCATTTTCCTTGTAACTATGGTGATAAATCTCAGCGGGACATTTCTCTTTTTCTCACACAACAGCAGAAGGACCTATAAACATGTACACAGCTGTCGTTTCAGTCACTTAAAAAAATTCAACCACCGTTGTTGTTTTTTTTGCTGTTGAGTCGGGCTCAGCGTGAGTACGTTCAGGTCATTTATCATCACATAAAACATGCATTCAACCCGGGTGGTTGCCTTTTTTTTTCCTGCTGCATGTTCTGTTCGCTGCTTAGATGTGTAGGAGGCCACATAAGGGCATGTGTGTGTCCACACACAGAAGTACTAACAAACCCCATCTCCAGTGAGAAGAACTTTTGAGTGGCAGGTTGGTGGAATGACAGTTTCTGATTGTGGTGTGATAATGGAATCCTTGTGTCATTGCAGATAGTGCCACAGGAAATGGCAGAGAATTGCTTCTGGATCAAAGTCAAAGAAGAGAAGTTTGAGAATCCTGACCTATTTGCTCAGCTCTCCCTCAGCTTCTCACAGAGCAAAGGTAAGGAGGTGTCATCTCTCTCCGCCCCATCCTTAATTAATCTATGCACACATGCTTCATTTAGCCTCTCTGGCAATAGATGCCAAGATACTTTCATCTTGTGACAACATTTTTTTTTCTCACTGAAATGTTAATTATGTTAAAACCAAGCACTTTTTCTAGTGCATTTGAACACTATGCTCTCAATTCAGATCTCTATGCCAATTAGGGATGCCAGTGCCCTTGTTGCAGTCTTTTTATGGGACTTTGGGAATGTGGCTGCACATTGTATTTGTTCTTTTTATCACTGAGTAGTTTCACATCAGTGTGGTTTTTGTGCATGTGGATGTGCACAACGTTGGTACAGATATGTGCGAAACAAGAGACGCTATGCTTGGTTTGCTTCTTGCTTTTTCCAGTCCAGTAGACCAATCTTCCATCAGGAAAGATGGTGAAGGAAGCTCTGGGAGTTCACTTGTCCCGGCCAGTTTGTTTCTCAGATACACAACCAGTCCACCTAACTTACTGATGAATAACACAAGCAGTGCAGAGCAAGTTTGTTTTTACATTGAGGAATGTGTTTGTGTGTGTGTGTGAAGGCACTTGATGTATTTCTCCAATGACAAGTTGAGTGTTTTCCACTTCTTTGTGTGCGAATGTGTGTGTATTTATGTGTGTGCAGTGCACCCCTCTAATTCTAGCAGCAGTGGGAGGGGAGAAGTCAGAGCCCTGTCAAGCGCAGAACAGTCAAATCGGAGCTCTGTCAGCGTGTGTGGACATAACTGTACAGAATCCTCCAACTTATCCCATATACCCACCGTCTATTTGGACACCAGTCAGCCTGCCCTCTTGCTTTGTCTTTCTCACAGCCTCCAGGTCTACAAACTAGTCTCATCTCTTTTTTTGTACTGTGAAATAAATAGCAATTTTCCCTGTGCTGCCGCAAGGTGATTTGCCGGCATAATACAGATGGAAGGAGACTGTGGGTTGGAAAGAACAGTTGTTGCAAAGCTTAATGAAGTGCTAGGGATAGGGCTGGCAGTCACGCCATGCTCTCTGCTCGTCTTTCACCAGAGGATATGTGCCAGATTCTATATTTTTTAACATGTGCCCTATGAAATTTCAGAAGGTCAAAGCTTTCAATGCACATTTAATTATATATACATCGATTGAAATTGGGATGCAGGCACTTCACAGCAAGATAGTGATGGGATGGGATTCTCTGGGTACTCCGGCCTCCTCGCAACAATATACATACATGCTTACTAGTTAATAGTAAATCATTGTTTCTAATTTAGTGAACAGTAGGGGTGTTAGCTCTGTGTCAGCCCTGAGGACCTGTCCATGTTCTCTTCCCAACACACACTCCAAAAATGGAGGAGTGTGCAACTATGGACAACATCATATTCTTTCTGTCAAATGTATTTCTGTTAAAAAAAAAAAGTCTTTTTGTTTTTTTTTTATCCATATGCCTCCCAAACTCCTCATTCTGTCTAAAAATAATATACAATTCATTTTTTTAATATAAGAGGAAAATAATTCTCTGCAGGATAAAGCAGGTATAGTTAAAGTACTGTATGCATCCATAAAGATCAAGGTACAGTGCACAGTCATAATTGCCAATAAAGGCTTTTTAAAGTAATGTCAGCATAAAAAACTTAAACCTAAAGAAGTACAGTAAACCTGATGTTTTTTCTGCAATTAGGTGTTAATAAATGAGTATATATCAGTCAGAATGAGGACATTATAGGCATATCAGATCAAAGTTCTGTTGCATCGCTAGTGCCCCCAGTTGTGCTTTCTTTGTTTTCTTTTATTTGATTGATAAATTGTTATTGAGGAAGAAAGTGTTAACACTAAGCATAAATCAGCTCTACATTTGCAGAGCGCAGCTGTTATAATTTTCATTTTTAGATAGATTGTTAAAATAAAATACAGCTTAGCATTTGGAGTTCCACAGACACATGGTTATAATTCAGCTTTAAATGTCCTTTTTAGTTCTTTATTAAATTCACTTTCTCACCCAGTGGGGTTTAGAAAAAAAAAAAAAAAGCTCTATAGATAGTCCGTGTTCCCGCTGGCAGGGTAGGAATTCATGATCCAGCATTTCCCCCGGGAGTTACCTTTGCTGGATCCCTATCAATTACCCCTGCAGCGACTTCACTGAATCAGCTCTTTTTCTTTCTATTGTTGAAACAGAACATGATTTGCTCATGAATGAAAAATGCTGTTTAATGTTTGATATCTACCCCCCTCCCTTCCCAGTGAAGTTGAAAGTCAATGAGAAGGCTTTGATGTAGATGGTATTGCAGAAAAAAAGGTGCTAGATGGGATTTTCCTAAAATGAGATAGTGGTTCATTTGTTTTCCTCTTTGCAGCGTTTCATGATTCATGCAGTATAGTCGGATGCGTTCCACATAAGGAAAAGTGTGCCTCAACATTATTTTGTCTAAAAGATCATTCCCACATTGAATCTGACCTATATGTGTGCAGAGTCTTCCTTCATCTCAAGCCCATTACTTGAACGGATTATCTGTGAAGTTTAAAGCCGTTTGGTGGAGTCAGGTGGCGAGGGCACCGCTTGCAAGATGAATTCCTCGGGTCTTCCACTCTTGCGGTAACCTCTCTCGTTGTAACTACAGAACAGACCATAAATCCTTGTTGCTGATTTGACAAACAAGTCACTGGTGAAAATCCACTTCATTTGTCTGGGATATTGTCACCAATTTTACAACACACATACTCACTTGTTGGTTGTGTTTTTCCCGCCTCTTCCTGGCGGCTCCATCTTTGCCTCAAGATGCGGATATTTATAAGTAAAGCACACTTTGGGGGCCTAGTGTATCGTGAAAGATGAGGCAAGCAGGTGTAAATGCCTTCCCTGCAGAGCTGCCCCCAGAAAATGGTGCAAAAAAGGCTTCTGTTATCTCCGCATTCCTTGGGATTCTTGCTTGTTACTTGCATTGTTGAAGAACAACACTTTGCAGTAAAAAAAAAAAAAGAATCACTTTAACAGCCCCCAATTTTCAGATGCTTATTGTGCTCAGAGGCCTCGAAAACAACTGAGAATGCAAGACTGTCATCTCCCCTGCTGCTTTTATGAGTCTTACTGTTTAATGAGTTTTACCAAGAAAAGGAAATGATAATCAAGAGGGATTTCAAGCTCGGGTTCAATCTTCTAAAAGTGGCTCTTTATGTTTTTGTCATTTATTAAGAGATCGTTCTTACCCTGATTGAAAACTTAACACATATGTCAGTTCTTCAGTTCATTAAAGACAAGTAACAGATGAAGTTCTACTGGCAGTTTTTATTTGTTTTGCAAGTTATATATATAGATATATAAAAGTCAATATAAATCATAAAACACATTATATTTACATCAATGCTCCTCACTGATGATCACGTTTGAGTAGCTAAATGATACACAAAATAGGAAAGAAATAAAACAATATATATGAACAACATATTTTGAAATCTTTTATAAATAGGTTTTATAAACTTACCTAAACTATTACATAGAGTTTATTGATTGGACATTAACAGACTATTGTCACTACAGTGTACATGATAAATTCAGGGTTACACAGAAAAATGAAAATAATAAACTAATCTTTCTTAAAAGTGTTATCACAAATGAGGACTGGAGAATGTAGCACGTTTTATTTCATTTATTTATTTTCTGTGAGTTAGGTGTTACATTTGCAGGCACACCTCAGTCACTGATGTTGAGGCAGGTTTTTCACCTTTGTGAACGCTATCCGTGAGCTTTGTGATCAGAAAATTACCACCCACACAAACAGCTATAAAAATCTGCTATCACAGACATCTCTGTGTTTTTTCCGAGTCAACCACCCCTCCATAATCACATTTTTTGTGTGTAAAAACAGGAGAAGGGGGGCGTCATAGTTATTTTATTTGGTGTTCAGGGAGTTTGTCTTTGCTTTTCTTTTCCTGTCTTTTTCCTTCATTTCTGCATTTACTTGGCTGAATCGGCTTTCCCCGATTTCTTTACACTCTTCTTCATTGACTGGACTCTTTCTTTCTCTCATTCTTTCTTTCTTTTTTTTTTATTAACTCTCATCTCCCCTCAGTTCGCTTTATCAATCAGTGGGCTGTGCCTTTGTGCGGCTCTTGGGATCAAATCAGATTCACTCTGGGATTGAATGCGTGTAGCCATGGCCTCCTGCATTTGAAAGGCAATTCATTCAGCTGGAACTTTTTGCAGTTCAATTTGAAACAAGATTGATGTTGGCAAACTTCACACCCCCTTTCTTCTGAAATGTTTCCTCCATTGCCCACATCAATTGCTGATGGACAAAGGGCATATGCCACTTTGTAATGGTGATGTCTGGGCTCCTCAGCAGGAACAACACAAAGAAAGGAGGGCACTCGTCAACAACTAAAAGCCCAGACTGTATATCTCAGTGTGCAATAAGTCAGTATTCTGTGAGAATTGCAAAACAGACACACATTTTAGCTGTGTATACATAGCACATTGAAGGTTTCATTGAAGGAAGTTTGTGGTGTTTAGTGACACTTCTGCAGACAAAACATAAGTCCAATAAAGATATTTATGTACACTATGCTAAATCCCTAGCATTTGATTTTTCTATATTAATACTCCAGCAGCTCTGGAACATACCGATCTCTTCTAGAAGCTTAGATCACTCAGATTCTTTATCTTTACCTTAGGTTAGATGTCTGAGTGACCCAGATCAGCTGCAAATACTACACAAACAAATGTGATGCAAGTAGGATAAACAACAAAAAAGTGAAAATGATGAACTGTCGACTACTTATCAGTGGTTGTCCTGAAAGGTTACTGTTGTCATTTGCGCTACTTTCATCATTTCTGCATTGCTTGTGTTGTAAGGATTTGCACCATATTTCACATTGGCTCATGTTGTCAGTTTGATGAAGACGTGTTGTTATTTTGTTGGTGTTTTGTTTGTTGCACTTGTTCTGCACGGCTTTGAGCTTTTCTTGACCATTCTTTCATGGAGGTGTTTAAATATGCGGAGCTGTAACTTATCTGTATATCCTTCTGCCTCTTGTATTTTCGGTAAAGGGAAAGTTACAACATTTAGATATAGTCCAAAAAATTGGTCTAAAACAGAGCCTGTAAGAGACAGAATGGCATTCAGGAATTGTGCAGGCAGATTTTTGCCTTGAAACATGTTCTGATCTATACGATTTTTTTTTTTATGTTTCACTTTGGTTTTTCTTTTTTTTCTGACCTGTCAAACTGTGTTATTGCTATAAAGGTCAGCTCCAAAAAGGTAACTTGGTTAAAACCCGTGATGGCTGAAGTCATCCTTCCACTCATCACAAAGGATTTGATAAAGTCCTTTAGGAGTTCTCCTCAATCTGACACCCGTTTTCCTGTTCTTCTGTCCCTACAACACACACTCTCTCTCTCTCTCTCTCCCTCTCTCCCCACTGAGCCAATGTGGTGTGCACACCAGCAGATTCTCAATCCCTGCTACAAAGCCCGAGCAGCAGGGCGGTAATGACCCGGCCACAACGGCAGTAATGATGGAATCAGTGGGGGGTTTTGCTGGCTCTCTGACTCTTTCTAATAAGTCCCCTAATAACTCTGTTAACATCAGGGCTGACCTGGCCACAAGATCAAACACACTCACGCATGGTCGGCCACCTCACATGACACTCTGTAACCTCTCAGACAAGAAAACTGTTGCTGACCAGCACACTGTGTTCTGTGGCCCCTACAGTGCCTGTTCAATACAAGTCTATGGGCACAAGTTTTGGCTCGCACCACACAGTTGCAACAATGAGAGCTACTCACAATATTATAATCCTGTTAAGCTGTATTCATGCACTAACAATATGTCTTGTTGATAAAAACCTTTGCAAAGCTTGTTGCTCTTGAAAAAAAAACATATCCCAGGACTATTATAAACCTCTGCCTTTACAATATAATAAGGGCCTTAGCTTAATGAGTTTAAGCTCAACTCAAGACTCTGCATCCCACTGTGGAATAGTCTGCCTTGTTTTGATAGTGAGTGTGTAGTGATAAGCTTTTGATATATTTTATGTCAAAGTGTTGGGAAGTCAGGCTTAATGGTTTGCCATGTGTCCCTTGAGGACGTGGCTGTTTATTACTGATTGTGTTAATTGAGAGGATGGAGCGTGCGCCAAGGAAGCCTCCGCTGCATCTTTATCCTACGCTTTTTTTTTTCTTCTCTCCTTTCTTATCTCTGCTTCCTTCTGAAATCATCCTCTTTGGACGTGATGGTGTCCATCTGGAGTCAAGGCCAGCCTGGTAATAAGACACCCACTCTCACTCGGGCTCATTGTTTAACAGCTTCAGTCTCCCACAAACAAGATCACAACTGGCATTTTACCACATACTCATTTTGTAAACTGTCATCAGACTCTGAGTGGAATGATGCGTCCTCTTGGCAAATTGTTTTGATGACCCCCCTCAGACCTTTCCTTGCATCTCCATCACTAAGTAATGCATTCTGTGTTAAATGCCCATTATTACTTGAAGCAAGGGAAAGAGGATATTAGACTGTTTTGGAAAAAAGAAGGGCCTCAAATTTGTACTGCTTTTTAGTAAGGAGGCCATTAATTGCTGGTGGAGGCAGGAGACATTTGTCTCAATAAAATACCCAAAATGTTCGTTTCTCTCCAGGGCAGTTAGCCCACTGTGAATATCTCAGGGTAAGGCCTTCTCTTTGCTCATCCCTGCACGTTTTTAATATATTACGTACATATGAATGGAAATTAGGCCCTTAAATATTAATGACAAGTAATTGGTTTATTGTAGGAGACTATATTATGTGTGCATGTGCATCTGTGTGAGAAAGCCAGAGATTTTTTTCCTCTCATTCCTGCCTCATATTGCCTTGCTGTGATGTCCCACTGATTTTAATCTTCTCTTCTCAGATGAGAGCCATTCTGGCTATCGCAGTGCACTTTAACTTTAGCCCTCTGAATATTAGCTTTCTTTGATACCTGCCGCTTACAGCCTCCCTAGTCTACACCCTGCTAACTTTTATGTGCCTTCAGGTACAGTGTAATGTTCATCAAAAACTGTCTCTTCAACAATAAATATAAATAATAATCTTTTTTCCTTTATGCTGACTCCCCTGGATAATCTCTGTTAACATGAGTGTGGGATATGTCAATCTTTCTGTAATATCTTTTAAATCTTGTTCTCTGCTGGCCCTCAAAGGTACTTTATCTTTTACATTTTTATATTTAGGTTTGTGCGTAAGCATTGTCTCTCTTTTCATGGTAGAGTAAGTTCATTCTGTTTGTCTCACTTTGTTTAGTTGTTTCCTTGACTACCCATATCTGTTAAATTCTGATTGAAATCTCCTGAATAATTATGAGTCTGGGGCAAAGACGGCATGATATAAAAAGTCTCTGAAGTACAGAGTAGCAAAATAAGTTTGTAAACCTTTTTACTGCATTCACAGATAACAAACACAACTTCTTTTGATAGTTAAATGTTAAATTTAGAGCTATGTATTTACTCATATGAACCACTATTACCATTGCATGACATTTACTGATATGACTGTCTTTGTTATATCATGCACAATAACAACCAACCTCAGGCAATATTAATCTATATTAGTATAATATATTCAAAAGTGATATTTAGTTTTAAACAAAGGGGAAGTATATATTTAGTTTGTGTTTGTGTGTGTGTGTGTATGTGTGTATGTGTGTCGGTTTGTGTGTCTCCCTGTGTGCCATCTGATCCGGTGTCGGTGCGCCTGCCTAATTGAGTGATAGGATGCTTGTTAACAATGGGACTTGCGTTTTTAAAAAGAGGACAATGTCAGCACTGTCACTGGAGCTTTTCACATGGAAGAGCCCCGGTGGAGCTTCATTAACTCACCCCCATGATCCCAGACAGCAGAATATGGAGCGCATATCTAATCCAGCTCAGAAGTATGAGTACAAGAACCAAGCCGAGTTTTACAGGGAATGCTTGATGCGTGATGGTTCACTGTACTCTGTGTGGATGGCCTGCTGCACTGGATTGCCCATTTTTTAAAGTGAGACAAGACAGGAATGAAGAAGTTGCAAAAGTTTTGTTTGATATTAAAAATTGTATTGTATCGCATCTGTCAATGAGAGTATAGCAGGGAAATGCATATTGTTTTTGTACTGAAATGCGGGTGATAGTAAATGAGTCCCACTCAAGCACTGTTTTTTTTGGGGGGGGGGGGGGTAACACTTTTCAAGCTGTTACAAACACCAACCACCCGCTGTATTTCATAATTTCCTTTTAAATGAGATCGAACACAAACTCTGTTGGCCACGCAGTTACCTCGCTGTTAATTCATCGGTTTTAAATGCAACTGTTTTACTAGCATCCAAATCTTACACTTGTAGCCCAACGCCAACCTCAAAAACGCACTTTGGATCTGGCTCCATGTTGAGTTCCATACAGATCACAAAGTGCACACAAGGTTCCGTTTCTCCACTGGCTAACACAATGTCTGACTGTGCACCGTAGCCTGCTGAGTTTGTTACATGGCATTAAGTTTAATTTGTCTCCGAGCCTCTTTGGTGGAATTGGTTGGTGGGCTGGGGGTGGGGGTGACACTCCCATAGCCAATGTTGCAGAGGGCCAGAGAGGAGAGGGAACAACTGTGGGGGAGCAACCGTGATGCCACATGCAGGATAGGTAAACAATCAGAGTCCTGCGTGTTCAAGATGGTGCCTCCTTGAATATAAACAATCATGACTCCTCATGCCACAGTGAGGTAAATTACTGCACAGACAGAAAAGGTTGAGATGAAGGAAGGAGAGAGTGAGGTAGACACACCAGGCTGATTATAGTTTGTGATCTGCAGTCACCTGAAAAAGGGAAAGAACAAGCTGAAAACAAAACAACACAAGAAACAGACACTTAAGTGAAATTGTTGAGACTTGGAACTAGAGAAACATAAACTTTAGGAAGTTTTGTGACACATAAAGATTGCGTTTGTGTAGAATTCATCTGTGTGAAATGTAGTTGTATTAAAATGCGTTGCTGTCAAATGCTTGTAAAACACAGTGCCTTCAGTCTGAGACAGCTTTTTTGAAATATGCTCATTGACTTTGTAGAACCTGTACCTTAGCAATTAGCAAATAGCAACCTTAGCTATTTTTGTATGTTAAAATACTGACAAACCAACTGTCTACTATTGTAAGACTAGCCTGCCAGCTGTAGATTGTGCAGCCACTCATCACCAGGAAACCGTAACTACAAGTAAAAAAAAAGGAAATGGAAGTGACGGTCGCCACGGGAATAAAGCACTTAACTAAAACAAAGAAATTGCCCTACAGGGGACACAAACCCCCAGGTTATATAGCCCATGAGCTCTTCTCCTACATCCTGATTTCACAGCTGGTCCCGTGGACAGATGACATCGGCCAAACATCCAGATGTGTCTGTCTGACCATTCTGTGTTTACTGGTGTAGTTGTGAGGATGTGAGGTTGAGATTGTCAGTCTCCAGTCAACATTGGAAAAAAATGTACTGATACATGTCTGACAAAATACATGTATGAAAATGATTCTTGTGTAAAGACACTTCAGGCGATTTGAGTCTTTTTTACTGGTTTTCCACATACTAAACTCTACCTTCTCTATAGCAGCACATAAACTGTCCATTACACTTCTCCAGTTCCCTTCAGGATACATGTATTGGCACAGTTAGCCTTTGCTTTTCCCTTTTCTTTTATTTATTTCCTCCTTGCTTGTGCTTACTTCCCCCATCCTCCCACTCCACCTTTCTGTACTCTTCACTGTCTTTTCCTCCCTGTCATCTCCTTGAACTAAAAGTCAGTACCTTCCCTTTTTTTCTTCTTCTTCTTATCACCGCCTTGCTACAGTATCCACAGCATACATATTTTAGGTCTGTGTTTCATTGTCTGCATGAATATTTGTCTCTTTCTGTTTACATACTCACTATCAGTTTCCAAATCTCTGTCTGTTTTTTTAAGGTAAAAGAGTGTCCTCAATTCTGTCTTTCTTAAAGTGACAAGGGATGGCAAAAAATAACTTTTCAAAGCATTTGTTAATGAATCTGTTCATCTAAGGAGCATATATGGTTATTTTTGAACAGTTTTATCTTTATTTTTGCATAGGTGATACTCCCTCCTGTGTGTTGTATTGAAGTCTTGTCTGACGAAGATCAATTGTGAAACGATCATTTAAAATGTGATGTGTTAAATCAAGAAAACAAGGCGTACAGGTGCAGTTATGGGTAGATGAAATTATAGATAAATCCCACAGCTCGGTGTTTTTATTGTTGCAGTATTGAAGCCTTGAGGGGGGAATGCTTTCTTTGAAATACAGCTTTTACAGATTGTTTTCTTCTTTGTTCTCTCTCTTCGACCATGTTTCATTAAACACACAGTAGAACAATGCGGTAAACTCCGAAGCTGTAATGTGATAAATGTGCAGAGGATGCTGTACAGTAAGTGTGAATCATGGCTTATCGAAAGGTGCGTTATGCTTCTGCCGCAGCCTGAATGAGCATACAAAGAATACACAAACTCTGAGGGTGCCTGGACCTGCTGGAAGCCACAGTCAGGCTTTAGCCATGCTAAGCTTTAGGTCTTTCATTGGTGTTGCACTCTTATTGCACTTTTGCTCCACCTACACACACCAGTAAAAATGAAGCTACATCAGTAGTAGTGTCAGGGTCATGGGGATTGTACTTGCTTTTATAGTATACATGAGCACGGCAAAGCTGTAGCTGTAACATCGAACTGAATCAACCACATTAAAGTGAAACATTGACTCTGCTGACATTAGATCCACAGTGGGCTGGCAGAGCACTGAAGAACGAACTCCAGCAGGTGTTTCATCATCTCTACATCACCTTTGACCCCAGCTGTTCATCTCTGGATGAGGGCTGGCTGATGTCGAGCCCGTGCATAAATGTTTCTGCTGCATGGGAAGTACAGGTCTAGCTGTGGTTGAAGACTGTTAAGTAGGGAGCTGGTGATTTTAAAGACTTGACAGATTACTTTGACTGCGTGGATTTGCATTAAGGTGTTTCTACTCTCCTGGCCTTTCATTCCACCTTTCCAACTCTCCTCCAATCCAGCTGTGTTGAGGTAAAGCAGCTTATTAACCTTTCTGAGGCCACAGGCATCCCCAGGATAGTAAGACACCACGGATGTACTGTGTAAGACAAATTAACCTGAGAGGATTGATACGCCTTGATTTTAATTTTAATCACACCAAGCAGTGAAATGCATTGGGTATTTTATGTCTGATGTGAATATGAAGAGCATATCACCAAAAAAAAAATATTAAAGTTCAGTGGCTCGGAAATGGAGACTTCATCTTGAAGAATGGCGATGAGAATGCATTCCTTCCCACACATCTGTATGTATATATATTACCTGTACCAGTCACCAACCACAAAAAAATGTATTTCATTACAATGTTTTTCATGCATTCACCCTCATTCCTATGCTTATTGGTGCGGATAGTGAGGGTTTCATTTTAGAGGTGGTTCCTACCTGCAGTTATCTGTCCCAAATAATCTGGGGCTATTTCTCCCAAGGAAACGCCATACATCTCTTACAAATCTTCTACAGCTGTATCTATAATTGAGTACATAATTGAATGTGTGAGCCCCCCCCCTACAACGTAATTAGAAGTCCTGCCGTTAGGAGAAAATGAGGGAAAGACAGGTGCATACCAGTCACCTTGTAGCCCATTACTGTGCCCCTGACATGGGTGGTCCACTCGCCAGGAGGGCGAAAAAAACAAGTTGCCTCTTTTTGTGTACTCCCCAAAGTAGTTAAAAATGAGTGAGACAAACAACTAGAAGCGTTTGTTGTTTTTGTAAATGTTTCTTTAGGCATTTTTACCAGTTTTAATGGTTGCACTGAGTAGCAGATCGTAATGAGCACTGATAGCAGGCAGAGAAGGAGGGCCGGGGAAAGTACTCTGGGGTTAATTGTTTGTGTGTCAGAATTGCAGTTTGCCTTACTCTACTGGCATTACTAAAGCTCGCACAGTGGTGGAAGCAAAGAGGTGTGCAGGATGTGATGAGCTGGCGCTGTAGTGGATGACTAAGCAGGGCAATGCCGGCCACTTTGGGCCCACGAGTCCTTCTCTACATCTGAGGCTGAGTTTGTTCATTAAAGGTGTGAGAGACGGTTTGACCAAAGGCAAGTCTCAAATGGCCCCACTGTCTGTAAACGCTTCATTAGCTTCGCTTCTCCCATATTGGACTGCCTCACTTAATCTACGCCTTGACTTGCTCCACCTAAATTGTGTACATAGTGTGTTTGTGTGTGTGCTGGTGCATGCACATGTTTGTATGTGTGTTAATGAGGGCTCCTGGTGGTGTGTAATTAACACAACAACAAATGTCCCCAAAGGGTAAGATTAACGTTGAACACATTAGACACAATGGAGCTCGGGAGAGACTTTTTTTTTTTTTTTTTTTGGCAATTAAATGTTTTGTGTGTGTGTCTGTGTAAGTCAGACCATAACTCATGTTGGCATAACTGTATTGCTGCCATTTCTGTCTCTCAGATGCACACATACACATGAACACACGCTCACACAAAGCCAGCAGTCCCTCTGGATTTGCGGGCGCCTCACATGCAGGCTGGCAGGATTCTGTCTGCCTTCCTTTTCCCGACCGCCTCCTCCACACAACCTGGTCCAACAAAGATAAACACATGCTGGGTAGATTATTAGAGAAGTACCAAGGGCCCCACAGCAGAGCAGCTAGTGCACCATTGTGCTTCGAACGTGGTGGTACCTTGTAGAATCCGATGCAGTCACCCCCAGGGTGTTCTGATACATAGTTAGACACAGGTGGGCGCTGATACCAGCATGAGAGCTACAACAGGCTCCAATGACATTTCATTGTCAAAAGAAACTCCCGGCACATTGTTCTCACTAATGGCATTGCTGGTGGTTCAGATGTTCTAGCAGCTTGAAAGGTAGGAATAGGAACTTTGTTTACAGATATACAGATGTGAAATAACGTTTTCTGTACAAAGGATGATGTAAGGATGGTGATAAACCACTTTTAGTTTCATCTTGTCATTAATAGGATTTTGAGTGCCTCCAATTTAATGTTCACAGACGCCAAGACAAACCTCACCTGTCACAAGCATGTAGTAAATGTAGTTTTGTTTGTGCGTACAGGTGGAATTTGTCACAAGTAACGCCCACCTACGGCACAAACATACATGTTTGTAAACAGAATGTGCTGTAGGTGGGTGTTCAGGGAAAAGATGACAGATGCAAGTTGCGTGTTCATGTGTTACAGTTGCTGTTGTAATGTGACACAGAAACAGCAGAGAGGTGACAGGGCAATATTGCATGTCTCATGAAGAAAGACTCGTTTTCTCTTTTATTTGATGTGATCAACAAAATTGCTTTTTATATAGAACACAAATTCATCTTTATCTTTTTTTCATTATGTGTCTGACCGAAACATCAAAATCTCTGGCTCTCTCTCTCTCTCTCTTAAATGCTGTCACATCCAACACCATGATCTCCTTAATTTAGCTTTTAAAACATGGCTATTTCTAATATTGTCATTGTCAGTAATATATTGGTCTTGTCAGCACTTTACAGGGACTACATTATATTATTTGCATTATAGACTTTTCTGTCTGAATATTTTTTTTTCAGTCCAGAAGAAATTTGTTTTTCAACTACAGAACCTAATACAAGTACAGAAAAAAGAATGTGTTTATGTAAGGGGGATGTGTGAAAAAATGAGACGAGTGCAGGAAGACAGACACAGATGGTACACATGTGAAAGAGATGTTTTAAGAAGTAGTATTATTTGAGATGAAGGGTGTGATAAAGGGGGAAGGGTGTGATAAGTGCACTTGTGGAGGCTGTTATTGCTGCTAAGAAAAATGATAACATTTCTCAGCAGAGGATTTGTGTATATAGCACTGCACTTCTGTCAACTTTATTGGAGCAGGAGATAGCTGTGAGATTTCTAAATTACCTTCCTTTACTGGCATCGTGGTGGTGTTCGCTCATAAGTTTCTGTTGATTTCTTTCCGATGTCTTTGGTAAGACATTGGGGTTTTAAAAAGTTTTTTTTTTTTGGGGGGGGGGGTGTCACATTTTGACAGTGGTCACATTCAAGGGTTCAGATAAAAATTTATAGACACGTGTGATCTGTTCCATGTCAACATGTACAGGGCCTGAAAATGCACACCCCTCATGGTGGCCTTGACAGGCTGCATCTGCATGCACTAGAATTATTGTTCTGTCTGTTGCAATTAAGAGAAACAAGCTGTCAAATCAAAAAAAAAAATAAACATCATTTTAGCTGTGATTTTATATTTTCTCTGTTGAATGTGCCTTGATGTCATATATGTTCTCACCAGGAAAAAAAATATGAATAGCTCCCACAATTCAAGGTCTCCAAAGCAGTTCATCGCTGATCAGAGCTGGCAGGTCAAGGGTATATTGCTACCTTCCAACAATCATCACTTAAGCTGCCAAACCTGCAGAACAGATATTTTACTCGACCAAGTCAACACAAGCAATATGTCCAAAGCAAAGATGTAAACATATCATTTATCTGCTTTTTTTGATAAATATGCAGAGAGGTGCTGGTTTAGCCCAGCAGCAACAGCTTCGATGTGTTAGCAATTTCAATCAAAGTAATAGAAAACACTGGCTTATGCATAACACAAGTACCCGAGTCTAGAACATTTGTCTTGCATTTTTCGGTGGCAATTTCACAATAATTTGCTGTATTGAAGTATTAGGTGGGAGTTATTTGATGTGACTGAATGACAAATATTTTATATAATGCAAAACAGAAACATCAATGTAAATATGGCAATGTCATATTTATGGATGTGAAGTGGATATGGACATAATCACTGAGAAATGAGATACAACTTTTAACAAAAGGAAGGCACAACGTTAAATAGACATAACACATTAAAACACATTAAATTCAGGATTCTCAGTTTTACTCTGAAGTCTTTTCAGTGATGATCAGATAAACTGCCACTGTTGAAAAAGAACTTAAAATTGCAAGGTTGCATTATGATCTCATTATGCCATTTTCCCTCTCCATTGTCAGCGGAGCGTGTTTGTTATTTGCATGCCATAGTCCTTGTTTTGATTGAAGCAATAATTAGTGTTACCTGTCATCATTCTACTCTTGGTGCTTTTATCAGAGAGTTTTCTCTGCCAGTAGGGGGCACTGTGATACAGTCCAATAATCTGAGGCCTCTGTGAGGTTTGAATCTGTGGTTGGAGGAGAGCAGCACACTCTCACTCCCAGCCTCATTGGATTAAAAAAAAAAAATCACAGATATACCTACAGCCTGCACAACATATCCGCCATCAAAATTTCATCAGATCACACAGTGAGGGCTTTCTGTATGTTGTGACAGGGACAGACCTGGATGTTTGAACTGTGTTGATGTGAACTCATTTTTTGAAGGAAAGCCAAAGTATTAACTTCCACATGCTTCATTTCCCGGTGGAGTAAGTGCATTTCAATACTGTGGTCAATCAGGTTTTTTTTTTGTACAGCCATGGTTTGTGTCAAGATGAGATGAACCTTTTCTCTCAGGAGCTTATGTCCACAAGAGCATGAGTTCAGTGAATGTCATTGAGAACATGAAAATGTATTTGGCAAAGGAACGTTCACTCCCTTTTCCTGCATGTGTGGAGACAGCTTAGAAAAACAGTTAGCTGCAGGAGAGGCCAAACTGATGCTTAAAATGTAGTGTGTGTTGAAAGGTCATGTGACCGGTTAAGAAAACTTTATCATCAGAAACAGACGAATGACCTTTTAACGCTTCATGAAATGTGTTGTCTCATGTTTCTTGCTGTTAGGCAGTTACGTAAGACACATTTTTTAAACATCCATAAAATCACATATAACATTTCTACACACCATTTACAGTAAGGTTACTCAACAATAAATATAATGGTGTTTCATGTGGCTTTTGTAATCATGCATGAATGAATGAAGTGTGCCTTTAACAAGTCAGTTACTTACTAATAATTACACGCTTCATGTAAGCCGGTCCTATAGTGCTTGTGAAAAATCCACATTTCTCACACCTGTATAAATGATTGTGAGTTTCATGATTGTGCAGCTAGCTGGCCTCCCCCCACCACAGCTGGATTTCATTCACTGACTCATTATCAGCTCCTTACTTACTGCAATTAGATGTTGTGCAACTGATTCATATTTGATCAAACGATTCTCTCTTCTGTAGCGTGTGTGGTCAGCAGCACTTTGTGAAAGGTGAGGTCATATTGCTATTTGTAGCAGTGTTTGAATTTGGATTTTTAATTTAAAGAGAAATGGGTGTGTGATTCCTTTTGATTGCTCCTTGGTTTAATGTGTAAAGACCCTGAGTGGTGGCTTTGTGGATACATGGAGGAAAAAATGAATCACATTAGTGTCTCCCCCCTGTAGTTCATTTTGATTCCCTCTTACTGTTTCTTTCCAATCCAGGGAAGTACACACTTCACTTTTGTGTTTCTTCTTCAGCTCTTTTTGTGATCTTTTCTTTGTCTCCTCCTCAGAATCCTGAAGGCATTCTTTGTCTAGACGCAGTTTATGCATCAAACATGCAAACAGGCCAGAAAGCACAGTTTGCATGTTGTCTGAGGCACACCTCGCTCATAAACATTGAAGCGCGCCTCTCCCTGTTTTTTTTTTTTTGCATTTAAGAGAGGAAAACACAAATGATTGGTGGAGATGGGTGCGTTTCACCGGGAGTTGCTGAAGTTCACACAGTTTGTGGGGGTTAATTTTCTGTGGAAAATTGTTTGCATCTAAAGATCAGTCCCACATTTGTTCAGGTACATTAGAGGAAGATATGAAAAAGAAAATGCAGCTCAACTGTATTAGCTGGTCGATGCTGATATAATTTGATCATAGTGGGCCAACTGATCTGTACATAGTGCAGACACGTTGACCAGGTTGTTATGTGCACATGTAATTAAAAACAAACTTTCCACAGAGAACAGTTTTTGAAGAAAGTCCAGAAACATACACACATCAGAGGACATGATCATGTTTAAACTATCCTCTGCAACTTGCAATTGCAATTTTATTTAATTTCCTGTAAGAAAACAATCTGATTGCTGACAAGATAGATGGTGAGTTCATCCAATCACCGAGATGTGGTACTGTGATCTAGAAACTGAAATGTTCGATCATAAGACCATTTAATACCTGTACTCAGTCTTATAAAGGCCACACTGTATCACTGATTTTTTTATTGATCGGTGCATGTAATTGTCCCTCAAGATAAAGGTCAAGCTAACGAGGCAAGCTTCCTAAAACCGTGTCTCTTCTAACCTGTTACCACTGGCCTGTACCCTGACAGATACAAACTCCAAAAGGTGTGGATCATTTTACAATATGGTTACCAAGGCTACTGGTGGGATTCCCAATTAAGATGCAATCTGTTATCTGTTCAGACGACTAATAAGCACAACAAAGCCATAGAGGGGACCCCCTGGAATTCATATCAGACCACTCGAAATAACCATCAAGCCCTCCTATCTGATGCACTGCCAATACCTGCTCACATTCCCAATTAAAACCCCAGGCAGGTTGTTCTGCTGTTAATAAGGAATGTATTAGGGCTACTGTCATTGTGACATACAATGGGTGTACGCCAGCTAACTGTGTGGGCTGAGAGCATTTCATGTTGTTTGCGGGCTCCTTTTTATCTGAAATCAATGTGTGTGCGTGCGTGCCTTCGTATGTGTGTGCACCAACATAGCTGCATGCTATGAGGGGCTATTGTAGGTCAGCGTGGATGTGTTCTTCTGTGATAATTAGGATGCCGCCGTACCAAATAGGATGCAGAGACCACCAGTGGAAGCACAGCACTGATGACCTTCATTCCATGATAAAACCAATTACAACATGACAAGGAGGGGAAAAAAAGAATGTGAAAATTAGTTGCAAAGGGAAGAAGTTAGGGACATGCTTTTTTTCTGTTTCCCCTAATATTTACCTTAAAGCATTTTTTGGGGCATTGAGATTGAATGAGACCTAAGCCTTCAAACACATATTGTTACTTTTGTTGTTCCTTTGATTTGGAACGTGTATGTGCACGTGGGTGGATGGAAGCAGTCCAGTTTGCCTGTTTTGTTAGAGCTTTGTAACGGAGGTGTTGATCAACACTTATTATGAGCATAACATTATTGTTGTATTTGATATTTAATGTTATCATAAGGTGTACCTTGCAGTTAAAGTGACACACAAAGCATCACAAAAAAGTACGGCTTCAGAAATCACATCTAGTTTTGTGCAGCTGCGGTTCCCTGCATGCGTGTGGATTTCTCCTTCACCAGGGGAACTTGCTGGCTCGGCAGGGGAAGATATAAGAATTTCTGGCTCAGTTGAAGCTTGATAGGCCCACATACACACATCCCCACAGAGATTAAGGACTATGGGCAAGCCTCTCCTCAGGGCAAATAGCACTGAATGGAAAATGTGGTCCGTACTTTGTCTTCTGTCACCTTCTGATACAGATTTAACATGCACAAAGACACAACTGCTCATCAGTGTGTAGCAAACATGTGAATGCAAACACTCATACAGACAAGAGAGACTGAATGCAGGTTGTTTCAAGGCTGAGAGAGAGAAGTGCTAAAGTAGATGCTGTACTTTAATTAGGCTCTGACAGCACCCACTGAGATTTGCTCCCGAATTTGACACTGTTTTTCAAATGTCACTGTCGAGTGCTTTACTTAAAATGAAATGTGAGTCATTATTCAAGATTGTGTCACGTTCTTGTTTTTTTTCCTCCTTTGGTTTCATTCTGAATAGCATTGTAATTATCAATGACTTAATAACCATGTGCCGCGTGATGGATGCGGCACGATGTTAGTTTAAAAACTCTTCATACTGACCTGTCAGCTGGTGACTCTACAAATACACAGTCAGCAACTGTGAGCAAATGAAAACAAAATGGCTGATAGCCTCTGAATGACAAGCAAAACGATAGCCAGAACAATTTGTCATTATTATTATTTTCCTAATGCACAGCTGTCAGCCTGCATGCGTTTTGAATAGTAGCGGCTGTACACTGTGACAACATAATATTCTGCTACTGAAATGACGTGCAGGAAAAAGAGTTTTCTCCAAATGTGATCGAGATTTTCTTAAAGAAATATATATTTTGTCTCATCAGTTTGTCACGACACATCCAAGCACATTTAATGTTACCTCTGCACTATTTAAACATCTGATCTCAAAAAAGTATTCTTAAAAGGGCGACTTTGCACGTCTCAAAAAGAAACAAACGTATTCTTAAAGTGGCATATTTTCATCTTTGTTCGAATTACTGATTGTTTCATGAAGACTGGAAGTACCCATCCTTTTGAGTTCTCTTATAAAGACATGCAGTCCTGAAGTGCCTCTACACTGAAGCAGCTCTTGACTGTCTTCTAGCTAAATGGCAGCCGCCTGTTTACTTATGGTGCTCACATACTGGACATCACATTCCACCAAGGCCTGCTACTGTCTCTGTGTACACTTGTGTGTTTTCCAGCTCTTCCTTCGACTCCAGTTCACTCACTGTTTGAACTCCCCTTGGGCAGGGAGTCTGGACACTCATATCAGTTGGGCAGCAGTGTCTGTGCCTTCAGCCCTCACTTCCGAACGCAGAAGGGCTCAACTGTGCTCAGTAGAGTCCACTGAGGATAATTCATCAACTTTTATAGTGCTCTACCAGATATAATTCTCCAGCAGTGCTGGCCATGGTTGGACTTTTACTGGGGATAGTCTCCCACAGTGGAATCAGAAGTAACATCCTTGCCTTTAAGCTGAATCCGTCTCTACAAAGGCGGTTTAGAAAAAAAAAATAGTGTAACTTCTCTGGATTGTTTTGTGTGTTTTTCCTGCCATTGTTAGACGCTGCTTACCTGTTTTATCATACCCCATATTTGGTTTCAAACAAACACAAACTCATGTGCTCTCCCAATAATCCTGTCCTCTAGTGGTCACCTACCAAAAACTGTAGCTTGTGCTGCTTTCAGTGTTTTATTAATTGACTTCCTGACGGTCAACATGATGGATAGTATGTTAAAATGTAAAAGCTTTAAGAAAATTTCTCCTCATACTTTTTTCTCTGATGTAACACACACTATATTCACTATCCCAAGATTTGTTATAAAGAGTTACAGTTAGCATGGTGACTTCATTAAACTTTTAATGAAGTTTAACTGCATTAAGAATTTCTTGATTTTTGGGGAACTGGTTCACTATTTCTCTCTTCTTTGTAGTTATTTGAAATGAAAACAGACTCACCAGAGTGAGCTTTTAACTGCTGCCGAGTCATACAGTTTGTCTGTCCTGGCTCGTTGTGACCTTTACTCAACCGGAGTTTTGTGTGCTGCGTTTTATTTTATTTATTTTTTTTTATTTTTTTGTGTAGGTGAACTCACATTGATATATTCTTTGGCATCAGTGCATTTGGTATATCTGTGGGTTTCCAGTTAAACTAACACATAAAAGAGGAAAAAACAACACATTCAGACAGACAACATGACATGTGTTATGTATGCTGAGGTAATGGCATCGTATGCACAGAAGAACAGTGAAGTGTTTGTTTTCTAGTCTATGTGTGTAGTTGTGAGTCCATGCACTAGTCCAGAGGCTACCCAGGCTTTCTAGTGATAGCCATCATGCTACAATGGAGCACAGTGAACCTTTCACATCCATTTGGATTGTTTTCCTTGCACTTCCATGGCAGAGGAGCACAGGACTTTGTTGAAAATTTAATGGATCTTTGACCTAGATTTGCTGTGCACGTTCGTGCACACGTCTGATGTGTGTCAGTCTTACCACTGTCAGCTGAAGAATCACAGTTACCATTGATGGAAGCTGAGCAGAAATGTATCGCTGGCAAGAATTTTCTGTCAGACTGTCTTGTGTGTAGAGGCTGTATTCACTCCTAAAGGGAAATAATGAAGTTAGAAAAAGAGACCCTGCTGATGAACACGTGTGTGGCTGCACATTCAAAATTCAGTGCCGTGAATAATAATTTCCCCCTCATTTATGCATTTATGAAAGAATCACCCGTGGGGGGTTTTGGTCTACTGAAAAAGCTGCTTTATCTGAAGAAGCAAGAGGCTGAAAAGTCAGACAGACAGAAGCAGAAAAATGGAGGACTCATCACTGACAATCATGGCAGCAGCTTAGTGTATGCACTGACAGGGTAAAAACTGAATTATAGCTTTCTTCGTTTCAATTTGGCAGTTTGGTGTTCTCCCCTAGCCACTTTGTTTTGTTACTAGTTGAGCAGAGACACCTCTTAAGTAAAGTGAAGCCTGTTTTGGGAGTGAAAGAATGAAAGGCCCACTCTAGTGTAATCATCTTCCCATGACATAAAATCTGCGTTTGCCATCCCTCTCTCTGTAGGATTTGGAAACTTAAGATTGAAGCCATTTGAGCATCAACTGAGGCTTCTTGATAACATACGCCAGTTCTTACCTGAATATCAGAATCCTGAATTGCTTTAATATCCCCACAGGGGGATTGCTTTGTAGCAGTTGCTCAAATATGTGGAAGTCGTAAAATTATACACGAATAAAAGAAATGAAAAATACAGTACAATGCAAGAATAGAGGAAAGCTGTGGGTTTTATAGTCATGAACCTTGCATTGGTGGATTGGGTGAAGTCATAAAATGTTGCCTGAATAGCAGAGGAACATATTTGAATTAAAAAAAAATGATGATGGCATGCCATAGGAATGTGGCCCCTCTGATCAGATTAATAGGGCAGCATTTTTGCCATTTTGTAGGGATAAAAGTAGTACAGTGGCCAGAATATACTCAATTCTCCATCAAGCCTAAAACTTGTTTTATTGTAGAAGTTCTCATATTAGATGCATTACAGTCATTGAACACTATCTCAATTACAAATGTTTTTTATATTTTATTTTTATACTCTCGAGTCCACGTAAGCGAAAGCCACCTCTTTGTATCATCGTACAACATGTCAAAGGTCAGAATCCTTCTGTAACAAACCAACCCACCACTTAATTAGTGGAGCTGCCTGCCAGATATGCCATTGCATGTTGGATGTGGACCCTTGACTGGAACTGGGAGAAAAAAAATTAAACCAGGAATGTGGAGGTAGAAGAGGATTCCTCATTGGGTGATTAAAAGTAACCTTTAGAGCTGTGGAGAAGCTGTTAGCCATGCCCTTTCTTTCCTTGCAAATGCCATCTTAGAACTCCAGCCTAATGATGCAACAATAGTTTCGAGGCAATTACAATCCCTCCAAATTGATCCCAAAGCATTGGACTTGTAAGTGGGAGAAATAAAAAGGCAGAGGAAAGGTGCAAAGGTAGATGTCGATCCAGCAGGCAGGTAGATGAACAATAAGCAATATGTCAGAATTATGTAGAGCCATTACCTGTCCTGACTGATAGCCAGAAGCTCTTGTCAGGCTGGTTTGAACTATAGGATGAAGCACGCTTTATAACTTTGAATCTGTGTTCATTATTGTCCTCATGCTAGCAACACTGAGATGCATCAACTGTGCTAGCAGGTAGGCAAGGAGTGTGTCAGCCCTCGCCTGTCGATCCTATTAGTGTAGATGGGGCAGCCCCTTTGGCTGCCTCCAGGTATGGCAGCAGCAGGGGATGTTGCACCCTGCGGGAACCTTGTTTTTGCCATAGCCCTGGTCCTTGTAACTAAGGGAATTCTGTGAGGCTCTGCCAATCATTTCAGGGCAGTCACAACAGCAGTTGGTCACTTTGTTCTGGCCCGGTGTGGGAATAGAAAAACAAATAATTATCCACCACAACTGAGATTTAAGAAAAAATATAGGAAAAGGACATGTATAAACAGCATGGGTACATGATGTGTGTATGTGTATGGCTTTGAGCAGATACCTTTTGAATACAACTATAATGTTACTCTGACTGGTGTTCTTAAATACTCTCAAATTTTCTTTATGTTTTCTTGATTGTTGCTATATATAAGCTATATAATTTATTTTTAGACATTTCTATTAATTAAAATAAATGTGCTAAAGAGTTTCTTTCTGTTAAGACAATATAATATAAGGTAATATATTTCTTGCGGCAGATGTTTTTTTTGTTCAGCTACCTCTCCCTCGTCTGTCATCTAGCTTTTTATCCAGCCAGCTCATGAAAGGATGAATACAAGGCATTTATTAAGCCTGAGCACCAACAGTGGTGTGAAGGCCTATTAGAATGTAACTATTCACTGTTTCTTATTTTTCTTTTTGTACTGAAAGAACTGCTAATTTCAATGCCTACACATATTCAAAATATTACCAATTTTTCCCTGATCTGGCGGACAACTTTTTCTTTTATATATTTTTCGTTCTGTACAAATTTGAACATGCAGAAAGTGATGACAGTGCTGTAGTGTTCATGAAGTAGGGCAGAGACAGAAATGAAAGAACAAACAGGCTAAAAGTAACTGTGTAAAAAGTAAGTGTGAAAATCACTCTAGAAGACAGCATGCTTTATTGAACTGCCTGTGCTCGCTCTTCTCACCTTAGGGGAGTCTTAAGGCTCATAATCACAGTCCAGCATGAGTAGGCAGATGGCCTCCAGTTATACTGTGACCTCACCAAATCTGCACGTCTCTGTGTTCATTAGAAAAGCCAGAAGAAGGTTTTGGACATGGTGGGCTTGGCTGGGCCTTCACTTCACATGCAGGGTTGAAGCTTAAATGTTGAGAAGTGTATTTTCCCACTTTCACATCTTCCTCAAATCTTTCAGCATGTCTTACAAGTGAAGTTTGAAAGTGGGGAAGATGGAGAGCAGGTGTACGGTGATTGGGATCAGTGTAGCAGAAAGCAGTGGGATACAAGCGACCTGGCCTGACAGTTACAGTATGCTCCTCTCTGCTCGACTCCCTGCTAAGCCCCAGCTGAGACCATCTGTTTGGGTGATGCTGTGCGCCCAGACGGTCATGACCAAGATATACAGTATGTTTGATAGATTATATGACTGTCAGCAGGAAAACGACTTTTCTTGGAAAATAAAATGTAGCAATGATACTCGAGATATGAAAAATACGATATATATTTATCTAGTGAACCCAGATTCAAACATTCCTATTTGTGAGGTGTGATTTCGACTGGTTGGGTATTTTCACTGGACCCCTTGGGTCAAATTACATAAGAAATCATACAGTTTGAATATGACAGAAGATGAATTAACAAAAAAAAAAGAAGAAAAAAAGCAATTAACTGTTTCTATTAAAATGGGACCTTTTTTCTTGCAATAATAGCAAACCCCTGGTCTAGATGTTGGAGCACCACTTGAATTTTAAAACCATCAAGGTCAGGGAATACTCCTACACATAGTGGCACTTGTCTATTTTGCTGAGATAGTTCAGATTCCATTCTTTATCAGTGAAGTGCGTTGTCCTTTTCTTGCTCAAGCATGGCCATCCTCTGTGCCCTCTCGCCTTGTGGCAGTGTGCGTTCACAATGGCTCCTCTTGAAGATACAGTTGACACATCACAATGCAGTTCCAGTGATTCCTATCAGCACATCAGCTTCTAACTAGTATTTGATGGACAAAGATGTGTGTAGGCAAACTTTGGAACTGAAGGGAACAAACCAGCCAGTCATTAACTGAGACTTCCCGGATCACAGTTGAACAAAATATAATCAGTCAGTCAGACGACTACTAAAACCCCACACATAATAATATAGTGTGGACATTATTTTATCAGTTCAAAGGTGATGCAGCTCCAAGGCAGGCAACAGTGTGCCAGAGCTGTTCCCCATAGATATGAAGATCGTTCACAGCTGCCATGGTAGCATAGTTTAATAAACTTAAAATGGATGATTGACTGCAGTTGTTTACAAGTGTACAGCCATTCAGAAAGGCATGGCATAGAATCTAATATAATAGAATAGAGTAGAATAGAAAAACTTTATTCATCCCAAGCTTTCACTCATTGCACCCTTTTACTGTTCAACAATGTCCCATAATTGGCTGCAGGTTACATATTAAGGTTTATTTTATCAGCAAATTTGCTTTTTCTCTAGTTTCTGCTCCCGCTGTCACCTTTAAGCTCCATCTGGTGTGGATGTCATTAAGTGAACAGATCTAGTGTTGTGGTAAATATGTCATGCTGCCCTGTCTCGTTTTTGTTTGGAACAAACCTCATCCTTGTAAGAAGTGTAAGGAAATGTTCAAGCCCTTTTGTTAAGTTCATTTGGATGATCATATTACACTGTTTAGAATAAAGTTGATAATCAGCAAATGTGTATAAAGCATTGGGCTATTCTATTCAATGTGTTAGAAAATATAGAGAAAACTCTACGAGTCCAGATGTCTCAATAATTCTAAGTAAAAACACGAAACTCATTTGTTTGCGATCCACACATTAAAGAAAGTGCCTGAGTTGCAAGATTGCTGAAGTTGATTCGAAAAGCAATTATTACAGTTCATGGTTGCTTGATCAATCAGTGGAAACGTCCCATATGTGCTGTAGTTGGCATAGACCTACACATGTGTGTTCATTTATAAACAGTACAACACAGAAATGCATGCCAATACCCACCACTGCAAGTTTCATGTGACATCACAAGGATGTGTGATTGAGTCTTATTTTTAAAACACACATCAGTGCTCTTTGATGAGTCACCTCCCTCTGCACAGGCAGCACATAATTCTGAGTTACTTGAATAGTTCATTACCTCTTCCTGTGGTTCTGGCTTGTTATTTAGCATAAAATGTCTGAGCTGAGCCTTGTGACATAGAGTGAACTTCTGGTGGACTGTGAACTCACCTTACCTTTGCTGTGCTAGTTGTGGTGGGAGTAAGGGAGGATTGGCTTTGACTTGGCTGTTTTAGAGCCTCCTAGCACATTATATGCCCCAGATAGCTGCATTCTTATCTCCATTCCTTATCTAACCTCCTGCATACACACTCCCTCGCTCACACAGACACACACAGCCTGGGCCCACAGCCACCATTTCCCACCTTTCTACCATCTCCTCCCAGCTTAATCATCTGGGAAAATATTTATTCATGGTCTATCATCATTACTTCCCTTGGATGTGTTGATGAGGTTGTCTTTTATCGGCGGTGTTACTTGGAGTCCTGGGCCTTCAAGGTGACCTATATGGTCTGAACAAGGCGAATACTGCCAGGACTGTAGTTTATATACCAAAATTGCTACAGTGCTGCTTCCAGAGACTGGGATGGTGATTTTTTTTAACAGGTGTGGCTTTACTGCAGCAGCCTGGATATCAAATGAGAACAAGACTATTAGATTACAGTGCTGACTTCTTGCTTGAGGGTGTTGGTTGCATCTGGTTTCAAACAGTCTGGGCCTCATAACACTTGTTAAGGGGCTTATAGTGCTGACATTGTAACACAGTTCATAAAGTGTTAGCATAAAGCATACTCACTTACATCAAAAGTAGAAGTGCATTAACCTTACAGTCATTGCTGCTGATCATGATATGCTGGAAACATTACTAAGAAAGTGTGGTGATGTCTTGTAAAGTTTTTGCTGCTATCCACCCTTTTCCTTACCGTTTGCAGTTTTTATCTAGTCCTGTGAATCATATATTACCTATTCTATTGTTTACTATGTTTCTCATCATCTCTCTAAACTCAAATGTTTAATTTATTTCAGACTGTGCACCATTAGCTCATTGTAGTAGCAATTTTAGAATGTAATTGTCAGGTGCAGTTGGTTGGACTGCAAAGTCAAACAGACGTGCACTTGTGCATATTAAAAAATGTTTGCAGATGTCTTTAGTAAACTAGGAAGCAACAGCAGTTCTCTGCAGGTTACCCTTAATGCCGTTCAAAATCTTCTATGTCTATACACGCACCTGTTCTTGTTAATAAGGAAACTTTCAGGGTGCAGTGCCATATTTTTGGTAGATGTAGTCTGATCTTACCATGAAGAAAGTATAGTCATCTGTCAGCTGGATCTGGTTCAGCAGTTCTGTCTCTGTGCATATGCCGTACATTTTAAAGTATTCACACTTTTCCCAACAATGTAGATTTTTGTCATAAAACTGACTTCAACATAAAACATAAAAACAAAAAAATGTGACTGAGCGTTAAACCATTTTCACCTAATATGAATACCCATAAGAAAAAAAAATGTTTTGCAAAGATTACTAAGTGTATCTGGCTGTGTAGACTAAAATGTCATAATTTTTTAGGATGGATTTGATTTTTCTACTTCACTGGTTTTCTGTTGTGCTGCTGAGTTTCCATCCAAGCAGGTAGTTAATTGTATTCACCCACAGCACCAGCTGTAAACCAGTCTCTAGTCTGATTGCTGGAGTAAACAACACTGTGGGCCAGTGTTAAAATCTCTTTTGGTCTGAATCATCTTTGTAAAATTCTTTTTTCCCCCTCCTCTTAAGAATTGCATTCCTGACTAAAGTTGTAAAAATTCACACACCACCTTATGCTGTTTTAATCCCATGAATAAGAATGCCAAGAGCAGCACTGTCACATTCATGGAGCAGCATTTTAAAGAGATCTGCCCCAGTGTGCTCTGTGATCAGCACTGCATTGTGCACATCCGACATGTCCTTAAAGCGCTTCAGGCTTTGCGATCTGACTTATTTCCTTGAGTGACTTCTCCCCCATCAAAATCGTCTTACTCTAGTAACATGCTTAGTGTTGCCTGCCCACAGAAATAGCATCCAAAACAAGGTCGCTGCCAAACACTCAAGTCTTTTTAGGGGCTTGAAATGACATTCTCAGTTTCAAAGTCAATCCACTGTCATTGAGCAGATTTGTGACAGTACCACAACACACTTTATAGATTTAAATACACTTTGGTGAAGCTCTTCATGGTAGTGCTCATGAACAAAATAAGTGTTGATACTTATCTTACAAAGGTCTTAAATTTTCAATGTATGAAGCTATTTATGTTCAGTGCTTCGGTGAAAGGATAGATGGAGATGCTACACATTAGTTCTGCTTCAGTTTGCTAGAAATACTTAATACTAAGCTTGATCAACATTCATAACCATATCCTTTCGCAGAGGCTAGGGCTTTATGTACATGAAGTATACTCTAGCCTTTACAGCTACACTGCAGCTGTGTCTCAATTCAGAGGCTGCATCCTTCAAAAGCTGTGTTTCCAGACTGCGTCACAAGTGGCATGTCAGAGCTTTACTGTTTGAAAGGCATCCTTAAATGTGCCCTGTAAATACAGCCCTTTTTTTTGATGATCACGGAGGATCAAGCTCTTTGATCGTTTGCAAATGCCATTTCAAGATGAATTGTGTGGCTGTAAAGGTTGGATTTTTCTTTTTCCAGAAGAACATGGTGGAACATTTGCTGCCAAGGTTGCTCAGTGAATGGAGCAGCACTTCATAACAACTTGTAACACAAGCTGGAAATTCTTAGTGTGCACATGGTTTCTTATTTGGGTTAATTGTTATAGTCTACAAAGGCCACTCCTGCAAAGGCCAAAGACTGCTTCATCAAAGGACAAACTCCTAAATTGGTAAACAGCACACATTTTTTTAGCCACACTTGCACTGCTAGACTTCAGTGTTAGCTCACAGACAAAAACTACACAACTCAAGTATGAATGCTGCACAAGATGACCCTCCTTTTTTATTATTATTATTATTAACACACTTAGAAGTCTATTCACTAGGACACAGGTCAAACATTGTGCAGTGCTTCAAAGCAGGGTCGCACATTATGAAAAAACACATTCAGCTGCTGCTTGGTTTCAAATACTAAGGCTAACTTTATTGTATTAAAGATGTTACTATGAAGCCCTCATGTTCATCTCTTCAACATCTAGATAGCCGCAATTTATCAAATCTCATCGGTACATGTCAAACTTCATTCAGTTTTGCTGCACAATGAAAACTCATCATTTACTAATCAATAAATCTGTACAGCAGAAGTCAGATGTAGGGATGATGAAATATGAATTATGAGTTTGCTGAGGCCTTCTTTTTGCACACATCCATCATTGTCAACAAAATGAATCCAGAAAATATTCAATTAAGACCTCGGGGCTCCACTCCTCATTCATTATTCCGGGGTTAATTTGCAACTGTAGATTTGTCTTTTGTCACTTTTAGGCCAAGATAGGACGGTTAAGTAATTACTCTGACTCCTCATCTTCCTGCAGACAGTGGCAGGGATCTTTAAAATAGTTTTTACGAAGTTCCTGTGAAATTGATAGCATGTAAGTCCCTGTTAGGTTGGAGTCTTTTTTGTGTGTTCTGGTTGGTACTATGTTACTGCCTATGTATATAATATACATACTTCTTCAAGCTGTTGTGTGCCATACAAAAGAAATGGCCTAGGAAACCATGGGCTTTGATTTTGGAAAGGCCATGCTAATTCTAGGCCATGGGTTTGAGCTCGATGGTGTGTGCTCATTATCTTTATGTATTTATTTATATATTTTGAAACACAAACGACACCATTTTCAATTGAAAGTTTGTTTCTGCTCAAGTTTGTGTAGCAAAAGCTTAAGAGAATATATTTGCCAAAACAGCATGGGTGAGATTGGTTCAGTTGCATCAATTTACATGTTAATTTGCACATTTCTAGGTGTTGTAATTGCTTGTGTTTTCGTGCTAATTCAAGGTAGCAGGTTCTCAGGTGTTGTAGCAGCAGTCGCGGCAGCAAGTCTGCAATTCCTTACCCACAGTGCCATCTCTCATAGAAAACTCTTGACTGCAGAATTTTTAGTCTCGCCTCAGGCTGCCATGCAGACCAGTCCAGTTCACTGATTGCCTTTTCATCAAGGGGGCGGGGGTGTGCAGTGAGGAAGAGGTGAATGTCGCGCTGAGTGGCAAGTGGTGTGGGAGCAGTGGGAGAGCCATTGGCTGACAGGATGAAAGTTAAACACTGGCCTGCGGTCTTGTCTCACAGCTGGAGTCAGCTTGTTGCCTTGGGGCAAGGGCCCAGTTTATTGACCATGCTGGTACCACAGACCTTCCCAATCCCTTCTTCACATGTATTTTCCTTAGCACCAGCCAAGTCTTAGGAGACGCCCGTGTGTTATTGATTTCAATGTTCACCTTTGTAAGCAGTGAGAAACTGTATTGTGCTTTTTCCGAATTTTCACTGTTCTGCTCAGCAGCAGATTTAAGATTTCTTGAAGCTGAATTTCTATTATTTTATCTCTTATCCAAAACCAGAGGGACTTCCTGTCCCAGTGATCCTCATTCGGTGATTAGTCCTGCTAGGATCCACATCAATCCCCTGTCCAGGCAGGTGGAAAGGTCACCCTCCATTGGGCTTATTGCTCTGGATATGTCAACAGCCCTCATTGAAGATCTGAAAATGCATTCGCTGCATGCCATCCACCTTCTATGAAATCATCAAGTCTTAGACATGTCCCCTGTCTGTTGATGATATCCCCAATCAGATGGATTTACCTGATAACCTCGGTACACCGCAGAGGTTTATTAACCATCTGCTATACGAGTGAATGAGTGTATTCTTCACTGCTGTGTTTCAAAAGGCTTCCACATGTCAATACATAGTATGATGTGGATAGCAAGAGGATGCTTAATTGCTTATCCCAGCATCCATGCACGCATCCTTCCATACATACAGTTGGCCATACATTAGAGTGATCAGTATACCACAGCAGCATTACTGCAGACAGACTCAGTGGGGAAGAGTTTCCAATTATAAACAATAGTAAAGCAATTTCAGAGACTGTCTCCTTCAAATGCTGTCCAGTGGTGTTATCAGCCTTAGAAACAGAATTAGGTGGTGGTCGCATGGTTAGCACCACCAAGGATGTAGCTCCTGATGAAGAAGTTTCTTTCTGAATGCTATTTCATTCCAACCAAAGTTTATTAAAATTAGTATTTAACCAGCACACAAAACCTTGTAAAAGAGTCTGCAAACTTCTGATTCTGTTGCATCTCTGCACTGATGTTTCAGTGTGTTGCTGATGTTTTTGCAATGTCTGCCAACATTTTTTATTATATCCAAAAAGTTTGATATACTTGTAATATATACATATATTATTTGTTAGTGTTTGGTGCATTCATTTTAACATGTACAGAAGAAGACTTCTCTTGAAGACTTTTCTGGTTTGTCCTGTTCCTCAGTTATTGACCTGTTTCTGTTTGATATAGCTAAGCTTGACATTTAAGGTGAACCTACAGCAGGTTTGCTTTTTGAATGTTATCTAAAGTTGTTTTTACTCGCTTTGATTTCCCAATAATATTTAATACATGTTCACAGTTTCTTTTGATGAGAGAGATTCCAGCATTTCTGCTGGTGTGCGGTCTATTCATTATCTGCAGACAGGCAGTGATGGAACAACAGTCTGGTCCCACTGATGAATCTGCATTGTCATCTTATTAATACCCCCACACGGCCAGGGCGGCTGCCATGGATTTTCCATCTAAATGGATTAAGATTTCATTTCTTATGCCTAATCACAAAACAGAGAGGTTAGGAATGAAGAAAACGTGAAAAAAGGCCATTGCCTACTAACAATCACTATTTCTCAGCCCACTTCATGTTGACCCCCACCTTTTTTGGAGGCTCCTAAGAGCAGATAAGCTTGTTATAACCAGGGCCTATGCATATATATGAGGCCATTGTGTCTCTCAAACTTTGCATTTTTTGGGTAACCTGCAATGAAAAATATGAAATGATGCTGGAAATCTTTTTCATCCAGAACAAATGATTAATTTTTGACATTTGGAGAACATTTGGAGTGTTTTAATATACATTTTGTTTCTTGTAAGATGCTTCATGAGTTTGGGACTTGACAATAACCAGTGCATTAAGAGTCTGATCCACGGACAAAACTCCTCTACTGATACATTCATCATAGTAAAAGTGTGACTGAGACTGGAGTGTGGTTGGCAATGGGTCTGCCACACTGCAGGTGGGGGACAGCATACATACAAACACACACCACATTCACACAACAGCTTTCAGCCTGACCTCTGCAATGTCACATGTTACCAAGATGCATCTTGGCAATTGTCCTGCACTGAAGGGATTTGGAGATAGAAGAAGAAGAATGGTAGTGGGGGGCACAGATAGGTTTGGATGGTGGAGTCAGCCCTGGATTTATGTGTTTGTAACGGAGCCATTTATGAGGAGACAGTTGCCCCTTTTCTTCAGGGGGAGTTGCTTGTTTGCCACAGAAGCTGCTGTGCAAATATTAGCTGTCTTGCTGCACCTGCTGCCATTGTAAGCTCCTCTCCCTCCCTCCACCCTGTATCGGTATACACTTCATTTGTCAAACACACAAAGGAAGACAGACACACAATAGAGTAACATTTTAGCATCGCCTCTGCCCCGCGTTGTTTCCTGACATGGGGTAAACAGAGATGCGACCTCCCATCCTCCAAGGCTGGTGAGGCACTCCTTTAATCTGGGGTAATAGGCGTCATACTCAAGGACCAGTCAGTCACAGGTCTGCATGTTCACAAGGAGCTGACCGCTGCTCACTAACCCCACCAGCCTCATCTACATATGTATTTAAAGCCCATGAAAGAAACGCCAATGCCAGAATCTAGGGGCGGTAGATGGCAGCATGTATTTATGTTGATTGAAGGACTAATCTCATTGTCTCCTTATCCAAAGAGGTTTAACTCCGTTTCTCATCAATATTTATATTCTTCTTGCAGAAACTAGCTGACCACTACTTGATTACTTTCCAACTGTTATTTTTCATGATAGTCAAATTTAGTTTTGATTTGTAATGAATCACTTACAAGTTAAGATAATGAAATTGTTGTTCTAGCTTTAAAAATACTGCATAAATTAAGACATTCCTCCAGTGTTTAATCTAATTTATTTAGTTCATTCTGTCTTCATTTTTTCCTGCCAAGTCGTTCATTTTCTTGTAAATTCCTGTTGTTAATTAAAAAAAAGCTCCTCCATAGTCCAACATGTGAAACAGAAATATCATTAATTTACATATTTTCTTTCAGAAGCAACGTAATTCATTTATTATAATATAAACTGATTGTTTTTAAATGAGATCCCAATTTTTTTATTACAACTGTCCAAATAACATTATGCCCATTATAGATGAGGTAAAATGCTGTATTAGTATAACATAAACTCTCAGGTCTTGGATCCTAAACTTTAATGATTTTACATGATGCTCTAACACAGTGAGTGTTAAAACACACACATTTTTAGTTCTTCAATTCCTGTATTTACATCATAACAATTTAGGCACATCTGCAGGGATGTGTTGTATCTGTGTCTCCATATTTTTAAACATGTTCCAAGTCTTAGATGCTAATGTTTTTGTAAGTTTGTTGCCAAGTGTGTGTGTGTAAAATATGTTATGCAGTCAACATGCAACACAAAGTGTTTATAGCCCTCTTTGTTCCCTTCAGTCTCACTCTGTGTAGCTGCCCCCAGTGTGCCCTTTCTTCTTTTAACATATTGCTTTCTGCACGCGTCTGAGCTGTGTGTATGTGCGTGCGCGTCTGCAAACACAAACACCAGTGCCCTCACAGCCATACACAGAGGGGGGTCCCTGGAGTTGGCCACAATTACTGTGTGTATCGTTGCTTACTCATTATGTCTGACAGGCCATGCCACTTCTGCTCTCCTGCTGTCTCCTGTGCATTGCCTCCTACATCATCCTCCTTCCCAGACAAAATGTGCATGGTGAGTGGGTGGGTGGTTAGGTAGGTAGTCGGGGGTTTGTTGGTGGGTAGTGTCCATTCATGGAAGGCTGTTTCACAGGGTCTCAGTTTGCCTTTTGCACCTCATATTTTTTGTTTTTTTTGCTAATGCATTTTAGACTCTTGCAGTGTGTTATGTATCTAGCAGCATTGACTCTCAATCAGTGTATCAATACCTTGATACCCTTGCTGAAAACTCAAGGGAAATATCCCATGAGTGTGGTTTGGTTACATCACACGTGTGATCATTTATTTAGCCTTGTGTATATAATGTGCTTAAATGACCAACAAAAAGGAATAGTAAGCCGAAACTAATATTGGCTGTAAACAAGACCTCAAACTTAAACTCTCTCTCTTGGGGAAGCAACTTCCTCCCAACTTGAAAGTAGCATCCACTATTTTTTTTGGCAAAGAACTATGGCCTCAAACTTAGAAGTGCTGGCTTTCGTTAAAGCCAAGCACACTTGGCTGTACTGTGTGTCGAACTTCACAATCTAATGAGGCACACACAGCCACATCATCTGCAAACAGCAGAGACAATACACTGGGCTCTTCCCTTTGCCTGACTGCACTTTGAAATCCTGTCTATGATGATTGCAAATAGAATATGGGACAAACCATGGGTGAGGCTGCCAATCAATCCCAAAGCAACTCTGATCATCAATTGGTGGAGGTAGTAGCCTAATCCAGGCATTTACCCAGGATGTTGGGGATGATGTTCTGCACCAGACTCTTTATCTTTATTTCTTAATTAAATTCAGATTATTCATCTCTTAAATCTTAATTTTCCACATTTCTACCAATTTCCTCTATTTTTTTTGGTGGTCTACCTTGTAGACTCTGGACTGACTGCTCAACAGACACCTTTGAATTGTGCAGTCAAGCTTTTGATAATTCTGGATTGCAAAATATTGCCTGCAGCTAATCCCAACATACTTTTTTTTGTCAAACAAGGGCAAAATGCAAATGAAGAGGCAAGACTCCAATTAATTGGCCATAGATATGCAGCTACATGAAACCATTATTGAGGAGCAAATGGCTTTAACTTTGTTTCTAATGTAATATAAACTTTAATTAATAAAGTGTGTGATGAAGTGGAGACTTATCAAACAAGCCCCATGTCCATTAAAGGCCCTAAACCCTCACAAGGCAGTCTTATTAAACCCTGTTTCAAAACGTGTTTATGAGCCCCATGGAGAAAAAACAGGGAGGAATGCCGAGACATGGAGAAAAAGAAATGAGTTTGTGTAATTAGTGGAAATTAAGAGCTTTTAATCCAGGAGGAGGAATAGTAAGGGGGGGAAGAAGAGGAAGACGGAGTTAGGGAGGAAGTATTGGCATGGTGAGATGGGTGGGAGGGACTATGGTAGTAGTGCTTAGCTTACTTTTATTTGCCCCTGAAGAAATGAGCCAGCACCCCAAAGCACACACCTAATAAAGATACTCATAATGAAATATGGTTATTTTTGTGAGGGGCTTTCACAGCACATCTCTCTCATTCTGGTGCAGCTCTTCCTTAAAAAAAAAAAAAAAAAAAATCCAGGGCCACATGTTTGCACTCAGTTTTGGGGTGATTGCAATGTCTTTTTTCAAATTATTTATCTTGATTTTTTTCAGCTTTTTTGTCTTCTGTGGGCAAAAGCATATTTTCTATAAATAATCTGTTGTATGGGCCTCACTTGTTATTTCCCATTTTCCTTTAATGCACCTGGGTGTCTATAGCACTCATCCACACCTTTATCTCACCTGAAGGTTTCTCAGACTTCATTATCTACAGAAACGTTATTTCCTCGTTTTTCTGAGGGTGGCATTTCTTTGCTTCATTTCATGACACACATCAAGACAGCTTCTACTGACAGTTTCTGCTTCACTTCCCCCTGACCTTCTAAAATGAATCCAGATGTTCCAAGTGATGGACAGAAGAAGTGAAGACTGAGGGGGGAAAGCGTGATGCTTTGGCACCAGGATGATAGCTTTGCATTAGATGGGAAAAGTGCAATCATTCAACCTACAGCAGACAAACAGCGGCAGAGCCCACTGCATCCATTCAGCCGGACTGGTATTATGGACATGAGTCAATTATGCTCTTCATGTTCATAGCCGTGCTATTCGATGAGGCCAAACAGTCATCCGAGGAATACAGACCATTTGAGATTTAGGTGTAGCAAAGCAGTTTTCACACCCAACTGGAGTATGTTAAGCAATTTTCAAACACTGTCTCAGGTAAGGACCCCCTATTGTGTACAACAAAAGCATGAGCCATTTTATTATGCTTTTGTTAGTGCCAGCAACCATGCAAGCAATTGTTCTTGGCTATGAGCTCACTTAACCTCTCCTTCCTGTGGAGTCTTTCTGGAAGACTCAGTCGCTTTTAATAGATGTTATAAGTTCATGCATGGTCTTCGTAGAGGAAGTGCAATTCATTGAATAAATGTTTGATTATGATTTTTTTATTGTTACCTGAAGAAATAATTACTTTGATAACATTAGACATGATTTTGCCATTCCTTGATTTTGCTTTGAAAATAGAGACCGTTCTTTTCTGTCACTTTCAGTCCAGCATACAACAACAGACAGATTGTAAACACAGAGTTGACTGCTGACAATTATTTCATCCAGCGCCTGAGAAACACAGCCAACACATATTCCTGTTGAATTCCTGCCCGGGCTTCTAAGTGTGCAGCGTTTTGATTGTCATGATTGTTCCACCCTTTAAGCACCCAACAGCACACTGCACAATCAGAATGTTTGTTATGAATGAAGATGCTCCAGAAATAGATTAATTAACATGGAATGCATACTATGTGTGTGTATGTATATGTGTGTGTGTGTGTGTGTGTGTATTTTAATATTGAAGGTATGGTCATAGAAATCCCTTAGCATGTGTTTTTTTCCTGACATCTGTAGTTTATTGAACTAATTTGGTCATGAGCCAGTACAAGCTGCAGTGCTGCAGTTTTGTCTGAATTGTAATTGCTCAGAAAACAGTATCAAGAGTTTGCACATGTCCAAAAGTACTGGAATAGCAGATTTTAAGTCAATGGAGTCCAGTGTTGTTTGTATACTGAAGCGCCCTGTATATGAATGTAGTATCGTCTACCGGTTTGGGGTCCAAGAAAATGGATGAATAGAATAGAATAGAATAGAATAGAATAGAATAGAATTCATTAATCCCTTTGGGAAGGTCCCTCTGGGAAATTCAGGTAAAAAGAATTTTTAAGAGGCAACTGGACTCCAGTTTGTTTTAACACTCACAGAATTGTTTTTTGAAGACTGCTGAAGCAGAACTGAAGAAACCACTTGGGGGAGTGGCGAAACGTCTTCAAAAAACAATCCTTCAGTCCAGTTGCCTCGATTTAAACTCTTGGAAAAAACTTAAATGCTGTTCGCAGAATTCTGCAATCATTTCTGTGCTAGAGCAAGTTTTCTAGTTCAGAATTTAGTTTATCAAAAAGTTGAACATCGATTTAATTTTTAACTTTTTTGACTCTGGCATTTCCTCTACAGGAACTGCATAATTTAACCCTATTTACTGTAAACAAATTCAAACTAAATAACACACCGCACCACACATTCCTTTTGGCCTTGTCACTGAAAACCAAATGACTGCAGCTGAGAAAGTGTAGCCTTCATGCAACAGGGATCTGGTATGTCTGTAGGATGGCTTTGCAAGTGACAGGGATAGGGGTACATGTAATTCATCCACCTCCTTCCACGATGCACTTTGTTCTCCCGGGAAATGGAGTCAGTGTGGGCTTTCTCTGCAGGTTTTAAATCTGTTGAGTCCCATAAGGCAGAAAGCCATGAGTGGCCACTGGGAATACTCTGTGAGCTTCCAGCTCTGATAAGAAGACAGCTACCTACAACAGAGGGACAGGTTGGACAGAGAGCATGAGGTTGGGAGACTGGAAGAGGAGAGGAGTAAGGGTCTGCAATTTAGGGGATTATTTGAGAGAGGACAGGTTTGTGCATAATGCTTTGTGTTAAAGATTAGCCTCATTAAAATTTGCAGTCCAGCAGCCTATTAAAATAGGTATGACATGAATCATGATGATGCTATAAACATGAATATGAACAAGACTTTCTTCTTAAGTCTTAGTTTAAACACACACACACACACACAAGCACTCACAGGTAGACCTGAGGGGATACAGAGACCACTCATTCTCCATCTGATGGAATTGGTAGGCAGAAAGGATGCTCTGTAGTTCAGTGGTGGCCTACTTTGAAAGTAAAATAGCAACTATTGGGAAAAATAGAATGCCAATAAAGTACTTAATATGCGTGCATATCAGGCTAGTGCAATGCTGCGCAGGCACACCTGAGAGGAATATGAAACTCCCGGGCCAGGTGCTCGGTTCCCCAAGAGAGTGGGGACCGCAGGGTTGGGAGAACAGAGGGGGTGTTTGAAGTCCTGGAGGACGGCACTGATTGTGGGTGGTATGTGAAGTCATAAGTCTCAAAAACACATGCTGCCACCTGGTTGTCTGAATTGGGCTGCGATGCAATTATCTGGGTGTTGAAACGCTTGTGCAACTTGGAAGGTGTTGCAGAATTTGTGTGTGTGTGTGGTCTTTTTCTTGTTTGAAGTTCTTGTGACAGGGGATGGAATTATACATTTCTGAGACTGTGCATGCAGCAGAACTGGGACTTCACTTGATTCATCTAAAATTGAAGGAATGTTATATTTTTTTCAATTTTTGACTTTTCTTGATGTAAAAATAATTACAAGGTATAATTCACACAAATCGAGTCTATACATTTTACTGTTGGTAGATCCAAAGTGCAAAAATAAGCAACCTTGCTAATCTGCTATATTAGTTGCAGAAATATTTTACATAAAGGGAAAGGCTAGTTTGCAGTGTATGTGCTGCAGCCTCTGATGTAAATGCCTTCCTTACTCACAAATAACTAAATTATTATTTTGGTTAACTCAGTGTCTGCATTCTTTGAAGGCTGCGGTTAAATCTGTCCCAAGAAATGTGGCACCACTCTCTTTCATGGTAGCTAAAGATGCCATGGGGAGAGGGGGGAGGAGCTTTGCTACCCAACCTATCCCAAAATTCATTGCACACAGTGATGACATTTGGATGCTTGGATGCAAGAAAACTGAGCGACCTTTAGTTTTCCTTTTGCACACAAGACAAATGTGTGCACAGCTAACACATGCAGTGCATACATACACATACACAGACAATTCTGCTTCACTCACAATAGAAATTGCCTCTGCATGACTTCCTTCCTCTTACATCCATCTCCTGCAATAGAAGGCTTATCCTGTGTTGTAGTTTCTATGAACCTCTCCTCTTCACCAGTCCCATCAGTGTATGGATCAGTGTGAATCAAGATCGAGTGAAGATATGGTTGACTCGAGAAAAGGGAGGGAAGAACAAGAATGTCATTTCGCTACAATTTTTTTAATGATTGCAGATCAGTGGGAATTTCAAGTTATAGAAGTGTTCATTGGTTCTTGAATTTTTGAACGTATCATGCTGGAGATCACGCTCCAATGTAAACCAGTCATGCAAGCCTGGACTTTGAAGTACTTGTTAGTGCATATTTCGTAACAGTACGTGTTGATTCACATGGGCACCTTTGTCAGGTGGAGCCCATCAGTTCAGAGGATGGTGCTTAAGAGAATGACAGCAATAACCATTCACAGCTCCAAATTGCTTAAGTGATGTACTTACATGTCAAAGCACCACAAACCCTTTTAGAGCTGTAATGACAGTATTTTAGCTACTGTGGTTTCACAAAAGTGGTATCTTAAAAGCATATCAAATGTAGAAACATAATTTAGGGGTAGCAGACTACAGTAGAGTACTGCATTGTGCAATACAAGGCAGCTTCCCCCCGAAAGACGTTGATGTGTTTGAAGTTATCATCTTTCCAAATGGTAGCAGCATTTTTTGCAGTGTACCGACTGAGCGTATCAGCTATTTAAAAGATGCACCTTGGAATAAACAGATTATATTGTCTACGTGAATGTGTTCTCCCCCACCTTTTCTTGCATTTCAGCCTAGTTCTGTCTCCTTGGCAGCTGGAGAATAGCATTATGAATTTGTTTTTTCTTCTTCGATATGTCTTGGCAGGATTCAGCCATTTTTCTGTAACATGCGTGCACTTAAGCTTTAATATGTCAGAGGGAAATTGGAACATCCATAAAATACACCTGACAACCGCCGCCGATGATAAACATCTGGTTGTGGCTCAACCTGTGTTTATATGCTGTTTGTGGCTGTTATGGATAAAAGTGCAGTTTTGAGAATTTGTGTTGATCTTTTTGTTCTTTTTTATACTCCAGCTGTGGCTACTTATGTATAAGTGCTTTTATATCAGACTTGTGCTCAGACTGCATATGTTTACATTTTTGTTTGCAGAGCTTGTTTCAGGGAGTTTTAGGGATTCAGACAAGCCTGTGTCAAGATCAAGGCTAGTGTTTGTGAGAGAGAGAGAGAGAGAGAGAGAGAGAGAGGGAGTTAGAGATTGTGGTTGAGTAGGCTGTCCGTGCCAAAAAAAGTAAAGATAGAGAGAGAGAACACATTCCAGAGATCATCTTATGCCATTGGACATGTATTTGCCCTCATGCAGTTTCCCTTCATCTAGCAGTACCTTCTGAAAGGCTTAAAGAAGCAGATGCTTGTGTACTTGCTTTTGATCAGCACACCACAGAAACATCTCTAAAGTGGATGTTCCACTGTATGGGCTTACACCGCCATTGTGAATCTTAGTACTGGATACTTAGTAATGGATACTATATACACTGTAAATAAAAATGGATGAACCTTCTCTGATGTCTCCCATAGGTTTTCTGAAGAGCAAGTTTGAAGCTCAGTATTGAGGCTCTGACCAAAACTATTTTATTAACCAGGTGGCCATTTATAAAGGAGCTCTATGTGGATTATTCTTAGTTACATTATTGACATTATAGCTATAATCAAGTATTGTGACATCATTTTACAAGATCCTTTTTCCTTCTCCATCAACCTTCACCAAACTGGTTGCTGTATATATGAGGTCCCAACCAAAGTTCCTTTCTAAATTTCTCCTTGGAGCTCAACAACAGCTTGCTCGTATATACATCCCACTTTACTTTGTTGTTAACTAACAAATGAAACATGCTGTTTCTAGGCAAATAAAGATCAGGTTGTGTGTTTTTAATAATTCAAAAGTCATTATTCCAGTCAATGGTGTACATTTTTAATGGGTAAGTACTAAATATCCAGGTCAGCAGTATTGTCATTTATTAGTTCCCTTCATTTGCTCATAGACTTCCCTTTACAAGCGGAACTACATTTAGCCGCTCGCTCAGTGCCTCTGCATCTACTCTCTTTTACTACCGTCAGGTTAATACAGAATCCCTGGGAGGTACAAGTAGAACTCAAACGCATCATACTCAGCCCACTGCACTTAAAATATCTTTTTCGCCCCAGACACTGCAGTCACCCTTAAAATCCTGAGATCTGCCCCTACTGTACGGCACAAAAGCACGACTGTCATTATTGCTCATTAGGTCTGACTAACCTGTTTTTATTCTCGCTGACTAATCAAAGGACAATTATTATGGAGATTGGAACTGTGCAGCATAGCATATAGTCAAAGGCTGCACTCTAATAGGCTAGATTTCAAATAATTACAGGTTACCTTCTTTTCATGTCACAAAATTCTAATAAGGAACATTTCAAATCTACAAGAGGAGGTATAGCCTTCATTTTGTGTGTATATTAGTTCATAATTTGTATTACCGCTCATCAAACTGGGCAAAGGTTATTTTTGATTTTTTCTTTTTGTTGTTGTTGAAAATTCTGTCCTTGCATAGACCACATTAATCCTCACCTGCTTTCACTGTATCTCTATAAATCCACCATGAGTTTAAGTATATAGGTTCTATTTGCACATAAACACATATATTTAAAGTGTTTTTAATTCCTACATGTCTTAATTAAAACAACATTAAAAAGATGTGGCATCAGCACAACTTGAGGCCATGGCACGTCAGCAGTCATGTACCATTAGTATTTGGCTGTTCTACACTTGCTGTGCAAAACAGTGGGGAAGTGTAAGGGGCTATAATATTTAAATATCTGTAGCATATGGAGCACCGATACATTCCCTTATTAGCAACACCAGTGGGCACACAATGCCCCCCCCCCAAAAAAAACAAAAAAAACAACAACTTTAATTCTTTATGATTTATAGCTTTATAACTGTTATATGGCACAAAAAGAGGTGCCTCTCTCCAAGTTCCAAGGGTTTATATTGCAAAAATGAGAGGCTTAAAAAAAAGTCAGTATAATTTTTACTAGATTCCTATTATTGTATTTATATTGGTACAGGATGGTATTTGACATTTTAACAGGCTTGCTGTGATGTAAAATGTTAACATGCAAACAGTGGCTGACTGTCGCTGGAGGGCATAGCGCCATAATGGTCAAAATGCAGTGTTAGCAATTAGGAGGCTACTTGGTGTCATCAGAGGAGTAAAAAACAGCCATTAGGCTTTTATAAAGAGCAGCATAGACTGAAATAAAAAAAGAGAGTGAAAGTGAAGTACTCCTTGTAAACACAAGCAGGTGAGAAGCTCAACAACTACTGCGGTTTTGGAATTTAAATGCAGTTCACGACCGAGTGCCTCTCTTTACACTCATATTCTCCGTGCCTTGCTTAAACTCCATCCTCAGGTGCTGCATGGAGCATCTTTAATGAGGGCATGTCTGCTTTGACACCTTCATGTCACCAGAACATGCCTCTCTGCAGCTGTGTGAAGAATAGTCATCAGGTGGTGACATGATGGCTTCAGTCACATTGTTTTCACATTACGTGCATGTTTGTGTTTATATAAACATATATGAGAGGGTAAATACAAGTACTTTGGTAGATGTGATTAATGTAATTTGAGACTTACAATCACGCTGTACATACCTGTCCTTGTGTTGATTGCCTAGGATAAACCTATTGCTGCTAACAAGCATGAAGTCAAGCTGCCAGCAAGAGAAAAAAAGTCATTTCCTCCTCCTCTTGTCCTCATCTCTCAGCAAACCTTGACATTTTCCAGCACACAAATGTGAAGTATTTCTTAAGTCCTTTCACGCCTCAGTAGACAAATTGGATCAACCTATCGGTTAACCTTCACAAGAAGAAGAGATAATACTTGAGCACATTTCTTAAAAATAAAACATAAGCATGGATGTCTTATCCTTGTTTGACAACCTTTCATGCACCACTCTTACATTTCTGCTTAGACGTATGTAAAACACACCTGCACGTTTGATTTTTCAACAAAAGTAGTTGTCACTACATAAAAATACTGTTATTTTTCCATTATAATTGATATCTTCTCCTCTATAGCTGTTAGCTGAAAGCTGCAGTACCATCCATCATGCTTTTCTCAGCCTAATAGATGAAAATATGTCTGATTTCTACATGCAAAAACATATATCCATGACCTTAGGAAAGGTTCATGAAAATACAATAGAAATTATAATAAAGAAAAAAAATCTACATGCCCTAAGACCCAATACAAATGAAAATAAAACAATTTGTTTTCCTCCTTGTCACACATCCTGTTTTCATCTTAAAATAATGAACAAGCAATCAAAAAAAAGAGTGGAACTGGGCTACATATGAAATGGAGAGAAAGGGTAAGAATAATAGTGCTTAATAAAAGAAAGAAAGGGCAGATCATGTTCTGTCAGCTGACAAATGTACAAAATGCAACCCTGTCAAATAGACTCAAAAGTAGCAAAAGTAGGACAGGCACTGCACACACACACAAAGCCCGGGCATCTTTTGTAGCAGACAGTGTAAATGACATCCAGAACGTGTTTTGCCCTATATTATATTGTATCCTATATTTTCCCTTCAACAATACTTTAAAGTACTTTTTCCAGTCTCTTCTGGTTTTCACCTTTTAAACTAGGCAGTAAAGATGACAGCATAAGGGGCCAAAATGATACCAATGTCTTCAGGTAATTCCCAGTGAGGCTGCCCAAATATTCTCCCAGTATTTCATTTAAAGGACCCCTTTTTTGACAAGTTAATGTAAGTCTCATATTTCACAAGTTCCAAAACACTTCAGTCATTAATCCCAACATATGTGTGTGCCCCTGATTTTAGCCCAATCTCAATCTGGGTGATTGACTGTCTGTAGTCAAACACTCCCAGTCTCAATCTCCAACACTCTCAGCCTTTTTAACTATACTTTGGAGTCTTTCTGTGGGCTTGGCCCTCTATAGCATGGCACAGGGACTAGTAATAGAGACCACAGGGACATCAGTAATCCTACCAGTTGTCTAAGAAACAGCCTTAATCTCAAATCTCTGTTTTTCAATCCCTGATAGTGACACAAGCCCAACTTCTGCGTCCTCTCCTGAATGCTTAAGGTTGGCCTGCATGGTGGGGTCTTAACAGACGCCAGGTGCAGCCAATTGGACCATCAGCTTGTGCCTTCCCACCAGCGATCAAGCGCATTGGATCACAACGAGCTGCCCTGGCACAACCAGAGAATGGTTTCCTACAACTGATTGGCTGTCAGGCTCAATCCATTCACTGCCCCAGAAGCATGTCTCCATGACCAATTTAAGAGGCAGAGTCAGAGCCTTCCCACACTCCCAGCTGCAGAGAGAGACGGAGAACAATAGCCATGTGAAGATGTGGGCAGATTAAATATATTTGTTAAAAGGCTGTATTGAACCCCAGGTCATTGACAATGCTCAGAGATATTGATCTGAGGGATCTTTTTTATTTTGCTCAGCATTGTTGTGGTTTTTCTCTTTTGATCCTGTTTTGAACAAATCTGTTGTTGGTGAAATTTTGCTACACTGAACCATCACTCCTTCTCACCTCATATCCCTCACATATCCCATTAGTGTACTCTATTGATTATGCCTAAGTCAGGTTTGCTTAGGGCATCAAGTCAATCCCATAACACAAAGTTTGTCAGGATTTCTTTATGTATTAAGCTTTTCTTACTCGTACAATAAAGTACATGCAAGAATGATATGTATATGAATGTTACTGCTGCTCCGGTTCTGCACTTTAGAGCATTTTGGAGACATTAATTGTTTGCAGGAGAGCGTCCCCTTCCCTCTAGGATAGAAACAGGGGCGTCACTGAAGGAGATCTGTGTTGTCTCAATTAGAAGAGATGGTGCTTTTCTCACTGGGCTCTGCTCCAAGCCCAGCTGTGTACCTTCCACCGTGGGCTGAGCCTCTCCCTGCATACTGAAAACATTACTGGCCACAGGTCAGAGTGTGACTCTGCGGGCCTTATCCTGCTTTTTATACACACACTTGGAAAACCAGAACCAGATGCTTTAAAATGGGAGGGCAGAAGACTTAAAAAAAAAAAAAAAAAAAAAAAAAAAAAAAAAAAAACTATTCACATTGTCATACCTGGCTGAAGGGAAGCGTTTTCTTATAGTGTCTTTTTATGGTGTGCTCACACTAACACTATCCACTGTTGCCATCATCATTATCATTATCAGCCACTTCCTTCAAGTCCTTATTATCATGATTATGATTGCAAGGTTGAGAACCCCCCCTTCTTATGGTTCACTTTGAGCAGAGTATTTCTAAAACAATGAAAAGGTCAACATTTTAGCTATATCAAGGTTAGAACGTAGCAAAAATAGTGAAGCAACACCACTATGACAAAAAATGTAGAAATAAGTGTTAATGGATGGCTGAAGTTGTAGATTTATAGATGGTTTAGTTCTGTTCTGTTTTAGCAGTGCTGGCTTGCCAAAAACAACATTCAGGTCTGTGAGTCAAAAGGAAAGGGATTGCCTTTTTTCTGAGTGGGAGCATGATCCAAGACTGTGGGAGGATAGAGGTATGTGTCAACACAGCAGAGTGAGAGGTTGAGAATAAGGCCTTTGTCTAGCTGTGGTGACTGAGAGAAATTACTTCCTGTAGGACTTAATGGACAGCATGTCTGTATCTTGCCAGCACATTCAGTGACCTTGTTCGCTATTCTGTGTATACTGTATACAGTATAAACTGTAATAAATGCTACTTTTTTAAGTTAGTCATAGTTCATAGTCAGTGGATTTATGTATCAATAAATACATACACCATCTATTTATCCAGCCATCCATTCATCCATCCATAGTCTTCTGCTTATCTGCAGTCGGTTAATGGGGGCAGCAACCTAAGGAAGAAGAATCCAGACCCTGATATCCCCAGCCACCTCTTCTAGCTCCTCTAGGGGGGGATGCTAAGGCATTCCCAGGCCAGCAACATGTCCTAATTCTGCCTCAGGGCCTCTTCCATGCTTTAAACACCTTACGAGGGAGGCATCCTAACCCGACAACTGAGCCACCTTAACTTGCTTCTCTCAATGGGGAGGAGCAACAACTCTACACCAAGCTCTTCCCAGATGACTGAGCTCCTCATGGAATCTTTAAGGGAGAGTCTAACACTCATTTCAGCAACTTGTATACACGTTCGCATTCTTTTAGTCACTACCCACAGCTAGTGGCCGTAGGCTAGGGTAGGAAGATAGATTAAATTAAAGCAAAAGCCTTGCCTTGTGGCTCAACTCTGTCTTCACCACAACAGACCGATGCAGAGCATGCATTAGTGCAGATGCCACGATATAAATATAACATTGAAATTTAGCATTTTAGTGGCTTAGGCCATCTCCTTTAGACAGGCTGGCATCTCTCCAGTAGCTCAATCCTCAGTGTGAGACCCTGAGATGGAGAACTAGACGCATGTTTGCAGGGAGATTGCACAATTGAAAGAATAAATTGCCTCGTAGAGCACCAGACTCCACATTGTCTGCTCCACTCTGTGTTCCTTTGCCTTTAAATATGTTTGCTGAAGACCTGTCATCTGCAGTTTTCTGTTATTTCTTTTCAAGGCCTGCTCATTTTCTGGTGTCTGGTGGCGGGGCTCAGCCGGATGGTCTGTGTCCGGAAGTGAACATGTGGTAGTGTTTAGCTTTGTAATGCCCTGGGTTTTATGGACGTCTTGAGGGAGATATCACATGGAAGGCAACCAGGAGAGTGATTCTGGGCCAGCAAACAGAGTGGATGTCCAAGTGTTGGAGAACTGTTGTTATCACAGCGCTTCCCAAGGGTATACCTCAGTCCAAGGCCCACAGAGAAGACTAAACATGGATGCCAAGTCATCCCTAATAAGCCAAATCTGTTTTATCCTGAATTTTTCATTTAAGTCTCTATCAATTTGGTGACTTCTTTTGGCATAGAGGAAGCTTTAACTCCCCTCAGTTAATGTAATGTGTAACAATGCTGCTCACCAGAGGCTCCTCGTCATGTGGTCGCATTGGCTTCGGTAGATTTTTGTCTAAACATTGCTTTGAAAAAGTTTCTCCTTGACATGCTCCTCAAAGCGCTTCACCCTTGTAACGTAATATGTTTCAACAAATCAATGGGAACATTTTAATTTATTGGTACATTTCTACTTTCAAAGTTGCACTGCTCCATCACGTCAAAAGCATTTGACCTATTATTTCCCTTTGAGAGCCGCCTAGTCCAGGAATCAGTTATGTGAAAGTTAAGCTCTACATAATACAGTGGGGTGCAAGGCTTCTAAGGCATTGTTCATATTTCAACAGCTTCTTTTCTTCCCATTCTTTCACTGGCTGAGTTTGCCTGGATTAAAAACAAATTCCTCTACCAGCGCCTGACATACTTTTAACCCAACAAAAAATTCTTAAATTAAATTAATAAAACTTAATGATTGTGCTGCTTGTAATTAAGATTTTGTTATCACTGTGTTTTCATCTGACAGGCTGACACAGAAATAATGTATCCATGAGACAGGACTGCATTGTACACAATAGCTTCAAGGAAACCAAGAAGCTGCCAAAAAAAACCCTCCCACATTGTTCCCATCACAAATGGCTCTTCACTGCATGATTGCTCGAGAGATTCCATTAACAAATATAACTGTGTGCATGAGGGATGGCATTGTTGTCAGAGTATTATATTTTAGCCACTGGGCAACTAGTAAAACACGTTTATATATTGGCAAGGACTTTGATCAGCTGTTATGGACCTACAGTGTTGAACAGGTTAAGCTTTCTTGGCAGTAAAAAGTTGTTAGATGAACATACTGCGCCTTCGTGAAGTTGTATTTTAACAACAAGAAAAAGTACAACTTTTGTTGTAAATGAGGTGGTCTAAAGTTTAAACCATGTGGAGGGAGGCATTTTTAGTAACTCCCTGACAACTCCTGTGTTTTGGATACATTTATAAAACTTGCTTTATTATTGTGGCCGACCATCTGCTTATATGCCACCTATAGTCATCCTCCCCACACACCTGGGACTCCAACTAGTGTGGCAGCTTGGATGTGTGCAAGCCCTCCAGGGCCCATCAGTCCACATGCAGTGCTCAGAGGAAACATGTGACATGTGGCATAATTGAGTCAGCCAGCAAATACTGTAGCAGAAATCAGCCTGGTGCCACTCCTCAGTGCCCAGAGGGAGAGCGCTGAGCTGTGTGGCATCATACAGTATCAGAAAGAAATTTTGATTATTAGAGGTGCTGTTTATCTGTTTAATTTGATATAAGCACCAGAGGGGAAGAGGTAAGACAGCTAAGGCACTGACCCTAAAATCTGAGCGCACCATGCCGAGAGGGTGAGTTACCAAGACGAGATATTCAAGAAGTAAACAAATGGATAGTAAAAGTTTAAGAAAACAACTGGGTGTTCAAAAAGCATCCCAATTCCCCACATGTAGTTTAATATGCCCCATGTCAGCTGGGCCATTCTGTCAGAGAGATCATTATTTCCTTATGTTTTATTTTTGCTGGCTCTTTGTCCAAAGCTCTCGCCACATCAGGACTTCTACATCATTCCTTTGGCCTCTGTTGTTACTGACAGGATAATGCTGGCATGTGAATTATTTATGAGGTCTTATTGTCTGGGTTTTGAGAAACTGCTGACAATGATATGTGAAAATCAATCTAGTTAAAAACAAATGTGTGTAAAAGCCTGGAAATAAGGGTTATGGTTTTTTCTGATTGCTTGTTTTGATTTTAAGACAGCAAACACACTGATATACGACAGGCAAGAGTTCACTGTTTCTCACCTACACTTCTAGTCTACTAAGTTTCTATAAGCTCTATCTTTTAGATTTCTATTGTTTGTGTGTTTGTATGTGAAATGCTCTCCACTGTGTGGAATTTATTTTGGACAAAACATACATACATCTTTCGTGTGGCTCATCACCATAATGACTTCTGTATTTCACCTTAGAGTCAAGAAACATTAAAAGTGGTAAACATCACAACAAGTGTGGACATTTTGAGAGCTGCTCTTGTGGAAGGAACGAGCCGATTCCTTAAGAGGTGTAAATTATGACGCCAGAACTTATTTGACTCTTAGATTCGACTAGCTGTGACTTGAATGACTTGACAAATTATCTTTTATATTGTCTCAACATTTACTTTAGTTGTTCAACTTTCAGGAAGTGTTACTCCTGAAAAAAAAAGAAGAAAACACCATTTATAAAGAGCCAAGTTTGTGGGATTTTTCCTCTCATGACTTAAACATCTTTAGTAAATAATTCATTGCCCATCAACCTGTACCTTAATGCATTCACAAAACCTCAAGTCCTGTTTCTTGCCGTGTTTGTCTTTTTTTGCTAGAAATATGTAACAAGAGAAGTTTAAGCCACAGGGTTAAGTGTGTGCCTGTTTGAAGGTGATACAATGCCTTGTGTATTACATTCCTACAGGGCTTTTAGTTAGTCCTGTTAGGTTGGCAGCAAATTACACTACTGTGTGATGTGTAGCATTTGTACACATATACCATTTTTATCACTATTTAATACAGTAAACAGCTACATCCTTGATGTCATGTGTTGACAGCAAGCACTGGAGTTAAGCAGGTGCCATCAGCACTGCTTCTTCTGGCTGCCCGGGAGACGTTGCCTCTTTGATTCTTTCTTCAAATATGCAAGCCAGCACTAAGGGAGTAGATTGTTTGTTCTAGATTTCCTGAGAGACTCCCACCTTGGGCTTAAACAGAGCAGTTGTGATGATTAGCAACAAAGTGTGCTGCCTCTCATAAACCATTGGGAGGGGAGAGGGAGGCTTCTTTCTCATATCGCTGCTCCTTTATTGTGAAAAATTAACAACTCTCAGCCCTGTAATCTCAGTTAAAAAATGTTGACCTTTTGGTCCACGTGTGTTTTTAGACAAGCATGGTGTTATTGCAGCATTAACAAAGAGAAATACATGTCGACATGTGGTGTTTTCACAGTATGCAGGCTCAATAATGTCTCCATTATGAAAACAAAGATCCGTTCATTCTTGGACCAATTTGTCTATTGTGTTCAGGCACAGACTTAATGCCATTTTCTGGGATTTGTGGGGGGTAACACAATTATCTCCTTGGCTCTACCAAGTTGACAGGCAGGGCCTAAGGGAAGGAGCTGTGCTTATCAACCATCTTCCCACTGTCGCAGTGGCAGAAGCGTTGGCACAAGCAGACAAATGTTTGTAAAGTAGTTTGCAGGAATGTTCAGGCACTACAGAAGATGGTATGGTAGTTCCACTTCTGTGTTATAAAAGTCAATCACATGTGCTTCTCAACATGTATATACTATGTGTGCCGTGGAACCATTGTGAAACAATACATTTCCACCTTGAAAGTGGCAATGTTGCTTATTTTAGCAGTGTTGTACATGTGGACAATCACACACCTTGGTCATTTTAACATGGAGGTCTATGGAGATCGACTCGCTTGGCTACTCAAGGAGCTGCAGATTTTCATTTCATTTCTCAGCACTGGTGGTTCTGCGTGCATGGAAAAATGTGTCCATTTCCCATCGAATGTAGAACGCTTCACATGTTTGATTAGTTGATTTAACTGCAGCACAGTAGTAGCCAAAACATTTCTGGTATCCACACGCTTTTTATAGGGTTGTGCCATCTCTTACCCTTGTTTGCACATTTGCACATATATGCAAATTGATTAAGTTGCTTTGTTTAGGAAAACAATGTTTTTGGATGTCATGCAATTATTATTTTTATACAACTTGAAAGCTGTCATTGTCAGCAATTTACTTAAAAACTGTGTTCTTCTTTCAATTAATGTTGAATATTTGTTTTGACCTTGCAGTGAGAAAAGATGTGAAGGATGAGACTGACGACAAAATGCCACAATTCAAGAAGAAGGCTAAAGAGCTACGCATCTTGGATGCCAAGACTGCACAGAATCTCTGTAAGTAGACACAGCTATTAGTTTAAGAGTGGGTTTAATGTATAAAATGTAGTCTTTTCTTTAATATACGTGTTGTTTTCTGTGGCAACTAGCAAATATTAATGGACAGCACAACTAAGTTGCTTGGGAGAATGACAGAATGTCCTCCATATGGGTAGCATTCTACTGAGCCTGTTGGGAGACTTGGGGATTTTCTGGCAGTTGTATAGCAGTCACCACAAGTATGTAAAGATCATGTTCAAGCACTTTGATTTAAGGGCTGACTTTTAAAGCTACATGTACGGTAAGTGTTTTAAATCATCAGAAGCACAAGTGGACTTAAATTTAACACTGGCATATTTACTTTATTCACTTTTTATTGTGGTTTATATAAAGACTTGATATGTTTTGTGGGTAGATATAAATGACCGGCAGTAGGGAAAATCCTCTTGATTTAAAATGTGTGTGGCTACTAGAAGTCGCGTAATCACTGGGTAGAGCATTTCCTGTTGTTTTACCCCAACTCTCTTAGATTTTACCTCAGAGACACAACATTGTTGGTAACACATCATTAAATATGCATGTCAGAAGTTAAGATCCGGTACTCCATTCCCTCATTTATTCATGTTTTTTTCTCACCCTAAATAAATTCCTGCAATGGCTGAGAACTGGAAGCCAACAGTGACATATTTCGTGGACCAGATGAATAATGGTCTGGTGTGAGTAGCATGAGTGTAAGGATGATACACAGAAGCATATGTGTGTGTTTTCATGCATTGCACATGTGATTATGTGCGTGTACATTTGCAAACGTGCCTTTGCACCTGTCATTGCACTTGTCTAATGGGACACCTGTGACAAGGTTGCTAGGTGTCACGGCCGTCTGTGATTATAGAACCAGCAGCTTTGAGGCTGGAAGCAAAAATAATGTAGAAATCCTTACCTTCAGAACATCAGCGCTGGATGGATGGCATGTGCTCATAGACAGCTACACAGCTCTCCTGAGTCACCTTGACACATGCTACAGCACCGTAGATCATATTTACTGCCTGCCACTGAACCCTCTCAGCTCCCTTTTCAGGTTTGATGTGTGACAATATTGAAGGTTCAGTAACTGGGATGGGTAGTGGGATATCATGAGTGATTGGAATGCCAGTGCCACTTATGTATTTTAGTATAATGATTATGCAATATCTGATACATAGTATGTGTCTGTCTATAGCCGTGTGGTTGACTTATAGTCAAGCTTTATGTAAGGCAACAAGGGCCCTGTACTTAATTACCACCCACTTTGAGTTACAGTTAAATTACAGTGGCCCCCGCTATCCTAGTAGCTGTATAGCTGGAATTCAGAACATTTTTAAAAATAATGCATGTAGAATTGTACATGGGCTGTAGCTTAGCAACAAGCATTTCCTCTTCTATATTAAAAAAAAAAGAATAAAAAAATAAAACATCCTACATTTTTAAAAATCACACTTTAGAAAGAATACTTAAAAAAATGGAAAACAAACTTTACTAGAGGTTGTGAAATGTTTAAACCAGAAAGACTGTCTGCAAAAATAAGCAAAACAAAAAAAGAGAGTGAGAAAGGATGAGGTGAATTCATAGGTTCTCATTGATGGAACTCATTTTGTTAAAGGTGATGATGTCTTGCTGATCTACAGCTAGGAGAATGTTGAAAAAGTGTTGCAGTGGTGGAACTCTGCTTCACAGAGAGAAGAATACAACTTCTTCTACTTCTACAGCTTTTGCTACTACTTCTTCTAAGACGAACTGAATGTTATCCAAGGTGACGAAAGAGCTCTGTGGTCACCATTATTAAAAGTGATGTTGTTGCTGTGGAGGTAGTAGGGATGACATTATTCCTACTGGTTCACTGATTCTGAGAGAGGATTAGATACTATTAGACAAATACTGGATGTTGAGTGTGCATTGACATTTCAATTTTATGGCCACAAACTTTCCAATCATCCTATGTAAAATTTCAGAATATAAATATCTACCACATTACAATCATTATATGATGAAATGAAGAAGATTAATAGCTACAGATATTACACATCATGAGTGTCAAACACTTATGAAGTCCATGCAATTAGATTTTGCACTGCGGATGAAAGAGCTCTATTGTGTTCTGCCACAATATTGCAGTGGATGTGCAGGTGCATTATTTATTTTTTTTTATTGTTGCCTTCTGCTTTTTTTTTTTTTTTTTTCTCTGCACCACTTTACCTCATATTAGGTCTGTGTACAACCAGGAAGTACCGTGACCAAACAGGTGTAAGCTGATGATGGTACCAGAGGTTGTTACTTTTCAGCTGCACTCTCAGCTTTGTATGTAATACAGAGTATATCTCTTATTTTGACAGCTTCCCTGTGGGAGAAGCTTGTTTACCCAGTTGTTATTAATAAGACACCAGCGGCTATAAAGAAACTTATCACGTGTCGTTGTTCTTTGAAATGTCACACCGATGAGAGGAAGAAAACAACAGAAATGTAGATTATGCTCTACCTTATGAATTTCTTCAATTGAAAATCACTAACACAAAGTGATAAATCTCACTTCACTTAATATTTTAGTAAGTAATACTGTAGTGTGTCATGGTGATGCACTAGTCTCATTACAATAGCCTGTGTAATAAGACTATGAAAGAATACAAAAAACAAAACATTTAGTAGTTTTCTCTTTGCTGCACGTCGAATACAGACATCAGGTCTCACTGCTTCAGTAGTACAGCAGCTGTTAAGTGACTCTCCTCCAACTCATTACCAAACCTCCACCTGTGACTTCCACCTGGATACACCATCAGCTCCAATTTCTACTATAGCCACCCTACCTGTAGTGTGAAACACCCACTGGGCTTTCCCCTGAGGCAAATTCTGTGTACCCCTTTTTTTATCCTCCCAAACAAAACCATGTTGCTCTTCCAGATGACACTTTTACTGCTGAAACTAATAACATAGTATTATTATTATTATTGTTGTTTCCATGTTGTGATTCTGTTTCTGCTTCACTCTTTTTTATTAACAGCTGGGCAGAGATCATATTGCTTTTGACACCATTTCACTGTAAATCTTGATGGTTTCCTTTCCAATTTCTGTCAGAGTGACACAAATTGTCCTGTTGAGGGGCAGAAAGTGTATTAGTTTTTCCAACAGGCAAGTTAGGTCTGTGGTCATTTTGTCTGAGGAGCGATGAGTGCCGAAATGTCTCTTTGAACCCTGCAGTCTAATAAAAAAAGGAGAGGAAATGACTGTCTTCTCTCTACATCACAACAGCAATTTTCTTGGGCTCGTTCCGCCTGCCTTATGAAGAGATCCGGGACATTGTGCTGGAGGTAGACGAGGAAAGACTGAGCGAATCACTCATCCAGGTAAGACTGATGTTCACTGTGGTGTGTTAGTTTTTTCAACCACTCACACCCATACACACACAGAAGGTGAAAAATGTGTGAGAGTGTGTGCAGAGAGCGAGAGAGAGTGAGAGAGAGAAAGAGGTCCTCCATGCCTTCAAGATTATTTTGGATTTCCAGTGTCTGGTGGATGGTGTGGTGACCCCATTTTAAAACTGGTCTGGTTTGTTTTTTTGGCACAAGTCTGTCCTTTCATTCTCATGTGGACCATGGAGACCCCCCATTCATCCTCTTATAATGGATGATGAAGGACAAGGCTTGGCAAAGTCTCCACAACTCCACCCTCCTTTCCTCTTGCCTTTGTCTTAAACCATGATTGATGAGCTTCCTAAAGGCTACTTGTTTTTGCTCCCTTTTTATTTCTTTTTTTCTTCTCCTCTCAGAAAGCATTAATTGAAAATAGGGCGGGTGCATCTGAGGTGAAGATGCATCTCTATGCAGCACAAGCTTCTATCTACACTAGCACTGTCCCTACGACTAAAGCAGCTGTGTTACATTCTAGCAGTTGGAAGTATAGACTTCAGGGATGAGCAACAAATAGAAGATTTGATTTCAGTATAATCCTAGTGGTGATATACTGTGTTGTGTTTACTGTTTTTTCAGACAGGCATTGTTCAAGTACTGTTTTCACGCTTAAGTCCTGAGGTCTTGGAGGAAAAATAAAATTGCTTTTGTACTGACACATATATGCTCTCCCCGCTTCTAAACAAAAGCTTGTACAGCAGCTGGTCTGCCCCTCCCCTAGTATCAGGTGGAGATGCAATATATATTTAGATGGGCTCTATCCAAAGAGCTGCCCTGCAGGGCTATTATTTTGAGCTCTGATAACCTTTAATTGGCTGGTAATCTGGCAGAAAATACAGCGTGTACGTTATGAGATGGCACACCCCCCTCTGCTTTGTGAAAGGAAGTTAAGGTGTTGACCTTTTTCCACCTTCAGCCTCTCTGCAGCAAAGTAGTCTATATAGCTGCCAGCAGGACAGCTGCGTCCTTAGCCAATCCCCCACCCGAGCCTTGCCTTACTACACCACACACACCACACTAATGGTCAGAGTGGTGTGTAGTAGTCAGCTTAGGTTACAGAGAGCAGAAACACTCCATCACTACCATCAGAGAGCTGCCATTAAACTGACCCTGACCAAAGTGCCGATGCTGGTGTATGGCCACTTAAATACTGAAACCCTTCGGCAACTTTTTCAGAGCTGTTAAGCAACGTCAAAGTCAGAGATATGACACTCAGCAAATGCTTAGAATTACATGCAGAGATGCAACACCTCTAAATTTCAATTTTATTTTGTTTAGTGTTAAAAAAATCCATACATAAAGTATGTAAATCTACCAGTGTTGACAGGTGGTCAGGTTTTGTCACAAAAATCAAACTTCTGTTTCCTCATGCAAGCAGCTAGTCACCCTCTTGTAGGGGCTTTCCATTGTCCCATTTTCCTCCTCCATTTTCCTCTTTAATAAATGTGAAGCGGAACAGTGAGGCCGGTAACAAAGAGGCAGGCTCAATGAGGCTCATGAGAGGGAGTGTGTGAGTCAGCATTGGCATTGGGGAACTAAACTAATGTCATGAAATCCAGGGGGGGAGGCAGGAGGACCAACAGAATTAACTTACTGGTGCAAGAGGAGCACACACATCTGGCAAAGTGTGTCACTGCTGGATTGAAATTTGCCCTACAGGCTGTCTATAGCCTGGATTATTTCACACTGTGTTTATCCTTAGAGAATATTTTTTGTTACCAGCAAAAATTAATAGATGACATACTAACATTCATATCAGCTTTAAATAGGATTTGAGTGGGAGATCTAGAAGCGATGCGTATTTTATTAGACCGCACCACATTTTTATCTAAATAAATAACTTAGTATTAAATGATTCATGAAAACTGTGTAGAATTTATTGATCGAAATACTCCACTGTCATGTGTAATGATGTAATAGGGTTTCCTGTGCATTTTCAGATTAAAGTAGGAGGCTAATTGTGTTTGACAGACAAAGCACAATTTATTACACACACACACACACACACACACACACACACACACACACACACCTACACACACACACACAGAAGCAAAACTTACACGAGCAATTTTTACTTACATGAAAGGGCTGCTAATTGGATACTTAGATTACCATCCCGGAGAAATAAGAATGAGGTGATTACAAAGCAAAATCATGCACAAATTGAGCTCACAAATTAAACAAGGAAGCCACCGGCACATGACCGAGAAATACAGCTATAGCTATAGTTAACGCCATACAGAGCCACTGAAGGGAAGCAAAGAGACCTCCTGCTGGGTGACACAGGCCTGAGTGTGGGCTCCATCTGCACAGTGCTCATCTACACTCATTATGCTGATTAATCACTCCACACCACCCACTTTCAGCCACACGCCAATCACCATTTATCCACATGGACAGATTCACGCACATACAGAGACGGAATATGTGTATGCATTGCATGGGAGGTAAAAAAGGAAATTATTTTGCCATCTTGCTGTTGTTAGGATAAGCAGACGATCGGACAAGATCTGTGTAAATGTTTTAAACACTAAAAATAAAGTCGCAATTGTTTAAAAAAGGAAATGTCACAATAAGTCTTTATTAATAGACTTGCACTTAGGAGGGATTTAAAGGTAGAGTAGAAGATTTTGAAAACTCAGTGAGAGTCAGTAAACACATGCCCCTTTCTCTCGGAGCTCACCCTGAAGCCACGCCAATCACATGGACGTATATTACCTGGAGACGAGTCTGTGACTTCAGCCATCATGCACGTACTTCTCTGGTGCGCGCAGAGCAGGAAGAGAGCAGCCAACCAGCCAACTCTCCGTGCAGGGGCGCCTCGCAGGATTGGCTGATGTTTTTAGTGTTTTATAGCTTCCATAGATGATTAATATTCTTCGTTTTAAAGCGAAACTGCCAAACTAATCGGTTGCTATCGGATTGTAAAGGGAAGTTACACTAATTTAACAAAAAGTGCATCAGAATGAAATCTCCTACCCTACCTTAAAAATTATAGTATATCAGGTTAAGGCAGCTTAAATAGAGGCAGTTATTTTCTATTTCCTAATTATTTTGCAGCTATCAAAGAATCTACATAATGTGGCTGTATAGAACTAAGTCAGTCTTAAACTTTACACAGTGCACTTTAAGATCATTAAATTACTGGTCAGGATTAAAGAGGGGGAAAAAGTTCTGTAGATTTAGATGTCAGTTGCTTTTGATGCATGTGTGAGTGTGTGTGTGTGTGTGTGTTTACAAAGGTGGTGCATATGCTGTTGGTTTGATAGCCAGACCTTTCTGTTACTGACTGACAATATTTTATCTTTTTGTGAAACTCATTAGCACTTATGAATATTCTAGCCTTCCTTAAGAAAACAAAACAAAACTAAATTATAACTTCACCCATCAGTCTGACAAAGCTGCATTCATACACAGTGATGAAGACCCTTCATAAACAGTGGCTACATTTTAACTGGTCTTGTAGCACTTTATACAAGAGACACATAAACCAGTACAGAACTCAGTTCCATCCAAAATTCAGTACGTGACACACAAGCGGGGAATTGATAAATGGAAGGAGTAGTGAAAATGGAAGGAATCAAGGAAGCAAGAGGTGTTCATAATGCATCTAAAACTCTGTAACTCAATCTTATTATCTTCCTTCTCCGTCGACATGTCTAATGTAATGATTTGTCAGCAGAATGTGGCGGTGCGCTGGCCTTGAAGTACCCCTACAATGTGTCACCCTGGCAGAGTGGATAGATAGGAGTTGATTGGCTCTCCTTATTCTGCATTAGGGCCCATCAGCGCCTCAGAGATGATGTACACATCCCTGAATGCTGGCAGACAGTCCTAGCTCTCACCATTCATCCATGCTCCATATGAATCCTTGCAATTCCACACTTATTTCCATCTCCACGAGCCCAGCGTGCAAACATACGTACAGTACATGCAAATGGATAGACAGTGTCAGTTATCTCCTCTGTCTCCCCGTCCCTTTACAACTGCGTCATTTATCATCCAACCAGTAAATGTGTGCAAGGTCCTTGCACATGTACAAACACACACACAGACATGTTTGCATGCAATCCATCTCCCCCCCCCCTCTCTTTGTCTCTGTTGCTCATTTGCCTACCATATTCATAGTGCTGGTGGACAGAGGTTACTCGAATATATCAGGTCAGCTTCATCAAATGCAGAAAGACATCAGAGTCATCCCACTACCGCACGCTGTATAACAATGAGTTGAAGAGGACAATGAAAGACAACAATTCCTGTTGGCTCGGTGAAAACAGGTTGAGCCTCGGAAAGCCTGGCAAAGGTCTGCTTTTAAAAGGCTGACAGCCTGACAAAGCTATTCATCGCTATTGTTGGCGTGCAACACAAGTAGCAAGGGAAGGGGCCTGTAGACCATGTTTGTGTGGGAAATAGAGTCAGGCACATGTGCTCTGTGCTTCAGGGGCCTGGTTGCATTGTGTTTGGCACTACAGCCCCCACTAGTCCTTTTCAATGGCACCCTGGCTGACTGCATGTTCTTCCCCTCTTGTATTGTTTAAATCATGACGTGGCTATGCCCATGACCTTGCTGTTATTGACTTAAGCTGGCTCTCCTTTGGTGTTGTTTTTTTTTTTTTTTTAATTTCTCCAAAAGTCCCTCGCAGCCTCTTTGCCCCAGGGAGAGGGCTTAACTGGCATAATGATGGTATTTGGTCCCATGCCTTTGCTCTTCCTGCCAGTGGAGCACAGCAAGGCCAAACAATGCCCAGATTATTAATAAGCACTCGAGTAGTTTGTGTATTGTGATCAGCAGGGGCATAAACATATTGTATCACTGTGTGCCTATATGAATTATTAACCATTATATTTATATTATTTTGTTATTTCTTGTAAGTGCTCAGTCTAAATATTTAAGTGTGATCGGTCCATTGCTGCATTATTTAGCTTTTCATTTCAAGCTAGCTTAAAAAAGTGGGTAAGCCCAGTTATTTTAACAAATACAGTACAGAAAGAAACAATTTATTTGTTGTGGCAATGGTCACTCAAACATAACTTTGTTGCTGACAATTTTGGTATTATTGTTGTTATGGTTTGCAATCTCTAAGTGGACTCGTGTCCAAGACGTTGTGATGAAGATTTCTTTCTTACAGTACGAGGATTAAGTGATTTGGTTTTGAAGAGTTTTGATTAATGCTTAGCAAGTCTCCAAGCTCTCACAGCATCTTCTTTTGTCACGTTTGTATATTTTATTGTTATTGTACAGTATTTCTCCTTGTTGCTTAAATAGCATATCTGAGAAATTATTCATTGTGTTCACAGTTTTTAAATTCATCAGTTAATCTACAATACATGCATATCCTCTCCTAATGCTCCCTCTGGCAAATATTATCTTTTTCAGGTCTAATCAGCTTCTACTCCCATCAAGCAAAAAACAGCGCATGGTTCTTCATGCACTATATATAGTCTAGTGGTTGCAGAGTCCCTGTGATGTCCAATTATGGCCCATTTCTGATTTAACTGTCACATCAAAGCTCATCACTACGTTGACCTCAGTGACTCGCAGCTAATGTATGATCACAAAGAATTGTATGTAGTGTTGACAACTTTAATTAAATGAAGTTCAAAGTTAGCTACATGAGAGTACACACAGCACAGTCGTTCATATTGAGTCTTTACCTGCACAGATGTGAAGCTTCTGCTGTGCCAATTCCTCAAGGCACAGCGAAAACACAGATCATTTCAATCATCTCTGAATGTTGACCTCTTGTGTCTATCAGTGTTTTCCTGGTGAGGACAGGTTAACAGTATTACTGGTAGGTTGTTTCATCCATCTTTGAGAAGCCACGTTTCTCATAGTTCAGTCTGTCTGAATTGCTTCTGTCTCATCATGTAATCCCCCTACTGAATGGTGTTGAGATCAGGCATCTGTTGGGGTTGTACCATCTGCTGCAAGACTTCTTGTTCCTGAAGATATTTTTCTGTGACTCTTGAGACTCCTCTCACTATAAAACCTGCAGTCGATCAAGAAATGAACGCACTCAATGTCTAAATCTATTATATTGAGAATTAAGTGTAAGAGCAGCTTTTTATGCTGCTGCAGAGCAGCTTTTTTTCCCCCCAACCCTGCTCTGAACACATCATGTGATTTGGCTGGTTGAAATGAGGTAGTCGTCTCTAAATGTTTTAGCACGCCCAGTTTTTTGGTGTGTGTGGTAAGCTAACTCTCGTCAGCGAATGATACGGCCCTCGGGGCTTGTTGTGCAGAATATCAGAGTGGTGTCTTAATGTTTAATGCCTGCCAATGTATTTTATATTACCCCATCTTCCTTTCAAAAGGAAAGGCTAATGACTAACACTGCACCGCTGCTTTTCATTTGTAATTAGTATTGCCCTATGTTGTGTGCAAATACACCAGTAAGAGTATCAGAGAAACCCAGAAAAGTGTCAGCTTCTCCCGTGTTTAAAACTCAGTATGTCCTAATGACTTGGTGTGTACGCCTGGTCGACCTACCAAGGCTTTTACATCAACCATTTGTATTTATGGTATGATTGGGGGTGAGCAGTAGAATGTACACAAACAAGTACACATCCTGATTTAGCATGGACTGAATATATATTATAATACTGCTAAATAAATGGGAACACTCAAAGAAAAGCGTCACATCAAGCCAAACCTTACATGAACTTGTTAACATTGCTTTTTTTTTAAATAATTAAAGCTCCCATTTCAGATTGAAATGTGCTACGACTTTCTCATAAATTGCAGCCAATTAAATAGTGTGTCACATAAAATCATGATACATACTGACATGGTTGTCTCACAGTAAACACCAGCTTTTGGCATTGCACTACTTCCCCTCACCTCGCCATGGCAACAACCTTTCCAGCAGGTCTCATAGGAGTCTTTCGAACTCGCCTTGCTTGTTATTATTGTTTATCTCTCTTGTCAATCACCCAGATCACCACCATGCTCATCCATATGCATGGCCCCATCATTACACGCAGTTGTTCATTGGCTGCAGGGTCTGGCAGTGACCATGCCAGCCTATGTTCACTCCTGTAACAGGTGATTGTAGCAGACTGGCAACATTGTCGGGCATCATTTTCAGGGTGTAAAAGTGCACATGTGGGGCACGGCGATAAGTATGAGCCTGTTGGATTAGAGCTTAAGCAGGAGAAACGAGACCCCCATGGGCTTAATTGTGGTTTATTCTGGCACACAGCACATACCTCTCTTCTGCATCAAATGCTAATTTAACAATGAAATGTGAAATACATTATGCGGATTTGGTAGGGCTGGGAGAACAAGACAGGAAAGGAGGGGAGAGGTATTGAATAAACAAAGTAAAGGCAAGGGAAAGAGAGACAGGGCTTGGATTGGTGCAATATAAAATGCGCTTCAGAAATTGATGGCCAGGGCCCAAGGTACTACATGTACTTTTCACTGATCATCAGCAAGCTGCTGATCTCTACCCACAGGGTCCTGGCCAGGTACTCCTGTCCTCAGGTTGAATATTGATTAAAAGCACGCGCACATACATGTATGCACAATACAGCACAACAGTTAAATTTTGATTTTGTTCAGTTCATTCTCATTCACTCCTCCTCCAGCACACTGGGTGCTCTATTTTCTTAACAGAGTAAAAATTAATTTTGTGTTTTCACTTTCCAATTCTGTGTCTTTGTTTCTGTGACAGATGGCACATCACTCAAAGAGACACTCTGAGACAGCAGACTCACAAACAAATTAATTTCTATTACTGTTTGCATGCTGGCTCTCTTCTGATTTGATTGACAGTCTCATCATATACCGGTTCTGTATTAGGGGTGACTATATGAGACATTGCAAAGGAAGAATGGTTACAAATGAGCAACAATTTCAGTGCAACAAAGTGAAGTTCCTCCACTTTTCTCCACCTTGACAAGTTAGTTTTAGCAAATGTTCCACATTTAGTTTGTCCTGATGCTTTGGATTTATTTTAATGATGCATAATCATGCAATCTATGTGTACAATTAAAATGCACAGTTATTCAGTCAGTGTGTATATCCAGTTTTCATCTGTCTCTCCTTCTGTTTTCTTTGTTGTCACCTTTATTATAGGTATTTCTGTGTGTGTGAAACTTTATTTGCCTTCTTGGTTTCATTCTTAATCCTACTTCACACCTTTCATGGTAAATATAGGTGCTCAGGTGTGCATGTTTAAAATAAATAAATAAAAAATCCCATATTTCATTTTAAAAGACAAATTTAATGTCACACTAAGTCTGTCAGGTTTTCCGGCCCCAACCTTCAAATTAATCCCTCCCCCCATCGCTCTCTCTCTCTCTCTCTCTCAACCTGTTTCCCTCTCTGCATGTGTTTGTGTCTTTTTTTTTTCTAAGACTGCATTTCTCATTTAGTTTAATACGATTTTAGAATCTGTCACACTCAGTTTGTTGCCTGTCAATCTGTCACTGTGGCTTTGCTCACAGTGAGATTTGAGGTGTTTGTGTGGTTTGGCAGGGTGTGGAGTCTGTAAACACTGCAGCCCGATGTTCATTGTTTAACATATTTACCTCTGAGACAAGATTTTCCATTTTGTTCATCGTCTTCTATTTTCTCCAGTAAGTTGCTCCACTAACGTTGTGTTTAATGATTGAAAATGTCAGCCCATACTAATTAATGTTTTATTATAGATGTACTTAATAATTACATGTTGTTATAAAAAGGTAAAATCACCAATAATTAATTTGGGTACTTCATTAAGAGCATTATCCATCAAAACTGCAACCATTGTCAAAAACAAAAACCTTTGTTCAGTTTCTAGTTCTAGTAACCTTTTGTTTGAAATGCATGCAGTCTACACCCTCAAGTATTGTGCAAAGTTTTCTCTTGTGACTTCTAAGCTTAAAAAAATCTTTTTGAAATTGCACACAAACTCTTTTTTTTTGCTAACTGTCAAGTGTTGGTTTGAGAAGTAAGGTTTGCAGAATGCTGAGAAGCCGTCTTGTCTGTTGATTATTTTGCTATTGATTCAAACTGAAGCCTTCTCTGATTTGCTATGAGCCAGGCAGGGAGCCTGCTGAGGTGCCATGGTGGGGAAATGGCAGACCCATGTTGCTCTTCATCACAAAGCACTTGCAGAATACCACATGTTTGTCTGTCTCCCAAAATTGAGGAGAAAATCAATTAAAAAGGAGAAAATCACATCTGTCAAGCACATGGCAGACATGGCTCCTCTTCTGTCTTTGTTATAGATCTCCCATAGGCCTTTTAGAAAGAAGCGCAGTTCACTCTGATCGTCTTTGAGACATCAGGTGATTCTCTCCCTTTTCTCCTTTATTTAACCTAGCTTAATAAAGACGTTATTGCTCTGAGAAAAGCTTTATCGATTGACATGCCTCAGACTGTATCTTAAGGGTTCTTGGGCTTCTTTATCATTTTGACATTACTGTTGGGAATATGCTTCACTTTGCCCTTAGTGTATTTCACAATGCACGAGCTTTAGAAGTAGCAGCTGTTACAAGTCTGTGTCAAAGTTGAAAGATTCTATACACAGAATATTTACATCATTTTCTTATTGTTTCACATGAATGCACTGCTTGTACTGTATTTATTAACATGCAATGCTGTAAACTGTTTTAATCACAAACACACACCACATACCCCACCCTTTATAAACTGTATATTAATTTGGTGTGTGTGTGTGTGCAGTTGCTGTGAACCTGTGAGCTTGATTTACTTGGAAGCTGGTTGACAGCAGCAGGGATCAAAGTACGGAAGTGTAAGCCCTTCACATACTGTCATCCTCTACAAATGTTTAGTGAACCGTAACCTGTATCTCATTACTTTTACACTCTCCTTTACCCTCCCAACTGTTTTCTTTTCTCAAGTACAGATCTTTTGCCATCTTTTCACCAATATCCGCCACAGTTAAATTTATTTGTAAACTGTGTGTACTGCACCAAAAATATGTAATTTCAAATAACTGTGAGGGGAAAACACAGGCGATCATGTTGTACGGCTCCCTGCGAGTCCTTGAACTGACCTGCTGTCAGTAAATCTATACTAAATTGATTGAGTATTCTGTGCAATGATAACCTAATCTGTTTCAGAATTGGAATAACAACCATAAACGATTCACTGCACGTTAGCGTTACGGTGATTCTACAGATTGAAATTTAACACTTTTTGACAGACAGGCATGCATTGTGTTTTTACATTTTTTCACACTAATGGAAATAAATTGTCCAAGTGCATGGGCTGTTAAACCGCTGCTGTCTCCGGCAAAGATGAATTGATTCTGCTTTGTCAAATTGGTGGATTGACAGTTAAAGCGTATATTTTTTGAGTGTAACAGGAATTCTATAAAAACAAAAACCCTTCTGGGGGAAACAATATGCATAAAATTATACACCACTAGCAATACCTCAGACAACAACAACATTCATGGTCATTTAAGCATGGTAGTCACAAGTCGCAATGTCCACAAATGATGCGCCCATCATTATGGAGTATGACAGTACTGGTTACATTTTTAAGACAACATAGCTGGTATGTAGCTATGTGTATGCACAGTCATGTAAATGTGCAGAAGCAGGAATGCTTTCATTTCAGTACTTAAATCTGTCATAGCCCTTAATTATATAATTAATACCCTGTACAGAAATATGAATTGTATCAGTAGAAACCAGTTTTGGTAACAGACGTGTGTATTTCTGCTGTAAAGCCGGGTGTTTTAACATAGAGGTCTATGAGTATCCAATCACTTTTGGTGCCAGCCCCCAGAGGTCACATGAGGGAATTGCAGTTTATGACACTTGGCTCTATTCAATCTGTATTGTCAGGTTCAGGCATCAACACTATTTTCTTTCCCTATCGTGTCACACATCTAAATCTTAGCTTGATCAGATTTACCATAAAGAAAAAAATAAATAATTAAAACATGCTTAGTATACAGCCACTACTGAATACATTCACTTTAACATACAGCCTACAGTCTGTTTAAGATTTATAAGGTTTTAACCTGAACAACCAAATGGCGCTGTAGCTGTTTCCGCCTTTGGTGTGTGCCAGCATGTGTGCTTCTATGTGCCGCCTTCATCTTCGCCCAAGGCGGTGAATGAATGTGTAGTGATGCTAACATACTTCCAGTAATCTCTCCTAGACTGCTGTGTGTGTCTGGTGGCCTGCGGTGAGGAGTCTGGCCCAGCATCATCACCCAGTCTCCCACATTGCCACACATATGGTGCTGCCTTTGTGTCAATTGTACTCTACGGGGTTTCTGATAATTAACAAGATGACAGACAAATGAAATGACAAGCACAAGGTGGATTTGATTTTCCACTACCTTGTAGTATACTCATGCTTTCCAGTTGGATTTAATTGTGGCATCCTGAAATGTTCGAGAACAGTTTCTTGTTTTTTTTGTTGTTTTTTTCTATATTACTTTGAATTACTTTATGCCAGAATAAAAATGCAACTGTGTTTAAGAAAGAAACTTGCAGTGATATAGAAATGGGCTGCGATGCATTCACCAACCAAGACTGCCAAGGACACTTTTCTTCAATTCTATATTGTTCCAAACCAGACTCAGACTCAAATGGAAAGGCATTGTGAGAGACTTACTGTACGAGGGTGAAATCATACCCCTAATTGTTTGCCAGAGAAGTCTAAATAATCGGATTTGCCACAGTATTAGCAATAACTATCGCAACGGATGAATGCTTTGCTTCTGTATTGATGTTGTTTTATTCAGAGCCAATGATATATTGTCAGAGAACTTTGTTACTAATCCAGCTGCTAATGTCTTTTAGAGCTCAAGAAAGGAACTTTATCCGCCCTGCATTGTGCTCTCACTTACTCTACCAGCAGACCCCTTTTTATTCATTTGGAATTTGACTGTCATAGAAACCTGGTTCCTGGAAGCCTGTTACACATGCATTTCAGACAGTTAACAATTTTACAACTTGAATCCTGCCTTTCTAACTAACGTCTCTCAGTCTCTGCTTTATGTTCATTTAAGTCCTTCATTTATAAAATAATTACTATACATGAAACAACATTAAGTGTTATTTCATCATCTAAGATCATAAGTGAATAATAAGCAGCGTTATTGTGGTATGCAGTGGATCCATTGCTTAGAATAAAAACAAGAAATAATATGTACACACTTATAATTTTACTCCACACACATGTTTTTTTTTTTCAATATATCATCAACAATTCTTTCTGCTTCTTCTGATTTTATAAAAAAACCTTCATTATTAAGGCACCATTGGCTGCTGCAAACCATAATTGGGGCCTTGGCAAAAGCAAGCAACATTTGATTTAATGGCTCCATCCCAAACTGGATTGCATGGCTTGCATTATGGCTTACTTTTTATATTTCTGAATCCCCTGAGGGAAGGAAAGAGATGTCATCATTAGTGGGCGGCAGACTCTGGCCGTGTTGTCTCTGATGGCTGTTGAGGTCCATAGCATGGTCAGCCAGGCCTGTGTCCCAGTAGCTGTGTCTGCTCTCTGAATTCCCTGTCTGCGCTCCCATCTGGCCACGTGATCCTGCGCCAGTCTGCTCCCGCTGAATAAATTTAGGGAGCTAATGAGGAAGGAAGCTCTGTGAAGACCTGGGAAAGGGCACCTCTTCCTCTTCTTCTCCTCTGAGAAAAAGAGGACAAAAAGTCGCTGTGGTCAATTTTATTAACTTGGCTGACCTTCACACAAACAATTAACATTTACAGAAAACGCAGCCCCTCCCATTATCTTCCTCATCTCCATCTTAATCTTCAACCTCACCACCATCATGTTTTTTTTGGCTTCTGGAAAGGTAATTTATCAGACAGTAGCAAATTAATGGCAAAGCTGTTGCATGTATTTTATAGACAATTGCAAGGTGACGTGGATTATGCAGTAGAAGGTCAGTTATGTGAAGGTGTCTGACATGCTCAGTAATTGGCTAAGGCCCAATACTCACACAGCAAAGAAGCAACAGTGAGCAGTGATTATGTGACCTAATCTACTCCATTTCTGCCACCGTCCAACCTCAGTGCATTCTGAGAACAATCTGTTTGAATACAGATACAATTATTAGATGGAAAGTTTTCCTTTACAATCCAACAAGAGAAAACAAAAAGTTTGGCATGTAATCTTTGATCATGTGCAGAAGTGTGTCAAACAGTACACAGAAGGACTTCCATTCCACCAGTAATTTGCACCAACTTTGTCGCTTTTTTTGCAGTTGTCCAGTCAGTCTTGTTGGTAATTGCAGTCAGTTGATAGCCAGCTGAGCATTACATGACTCCTACATGTGTCCTGTATGCTCAGAACAAGTGGTGTTTTTTGAGTTGCATTGCCTAGAATTGCATTAATGCCATGCTGACCTGTATTAGGATGTGTTACATGCAGTACCAAGGATGACTGTCTAGGTGTGCAAAAAGTTGTTGTTGGTGGTGTCTGCCGTGTCCCCTCCTGCCCTGGCCTGTAGGAGGCAAGTGAGGGTTTTAGCTGACTATCTAAGTCCACCTGTGAAAAGTAGCCTAATTTATAACGCCCTCTGCCCCTGTTACAAATAATGCTGAAGCTGAGCCGAGAGTTGCACATTAGACTAGATCCAAACCTTGTCCCTAGCAACAGCGGGTTCCTCAGAAATACGAGACTGCAGAATTAATAATAGGAATCCAGAAAAAGAGGTCTGCATGAACAGTTGCTCCCTGTGTGTGACTGTGTGTTTATGCATGTTCTTCCATTTGTAGAACCTGATAAAGAACCTGCCAGAGCAGAAAGAGCTGAGTTCGCTGGCGGAACTAAAGGGTGAATATGAAGAGCTGGTGGAGTCCGAGCAGTTTGGCATTGTGGTGAGTATGATTTCTGGATACCCACAAAACCACACAGTATACACAACAATACTCACAGTCTGTCATGGTCAGACACTTGCCAGCTTAAACAGCTGAGATGTTTTTGTTTTTGTTTTAATAAATATACTGAAATTTTAAAGGAACTCGTCCCCAAAGTTGCAGTAATGTTTAACTTTAATATCAAACAACACAAAGGGCACATGTTATTAAATGAAATGTTCACATTTGGTACACCAACTTCTAAATAACAGGCTGTGGTTCAAAAAAGTCCTTTTGACTCGAGCAAAGAACAGTTCAATCATTTTTCATTAGGATTCAGCATCAAGAACTTAGTGAATGCCATATTTTGACATCAACTGTCAATGTTGTCTCATGATAAAATCATACCCTAAGGCTATGAATCCTGTCTGTAATAAAGTTCTTTGAAAAGTATGCAGCTGTAGTCAACCAGCTTGGTGATGTATCCCAATCCTCTTATCAACTTACCATGAACATCCAAAGTTCTGACTTCTGTGGAGGTGAGATATACTTATTGTATACTTGAGTTATGATCTTCAAAAAAGTTAACTTTATCGTCAGTCCTCCAAAGAAGTAATTTTCTAACAGTGAGTGTGGATTTTAACTGTAATGTTTTTATTACCATCTTATGCATCGTGTAGAGGTTTTTACCATTCTTTACACCTACCGCTCAGTGTAACCCGAAAAGTCAGGGTTGAGTTGTTGTACTGTAAAATCTGTTGTAGAAGGAGGGAAGTACATCATCAAGCTGCTCTGACCTTTCCACTTAGTTACCGCTGTAATTACTTTTTAATTAACTGCCCTTGCCATCCATTTACCAAGTGACTTTCCAGCACTTTAGGCAAGCGTAAAAGGAATCTTTAAAGTTAACTTTACACTGAGATCACAGAGGTTTTACATTATACTGTATCACAAAAGACACGTTGGGTTAGATCCACAGATCGCAGACATGCTCCATCACACCATTTATTCTCTTTACCCACTGAAGGCTTTTTACCTATGTCTTTTAGAAGATGTAATGGAGCAGGAGGGGGCAGTCTCCCTCATGATCTCAACAATGTTGTGATCATACACCTCCCTACTGATGAAGCAGCGTGTCGTTGAAGAGATATTTAGTTCCCCTGGGAAATAAGCTGTGTTCAAGCTCTTCACTGCAAGAGGTGTCACAAGTGCTGTTTTTTAATGTGATTTCTACTTATTGTATACAAATCAATTTAAGGGAGAGAGAAAGCAGCATGTGTATGTGAGGAATCGAGATAAGTGGGATTGTAGGGTTTCCTCCCACTTTAGATATTTCCATTGCTCTGTTTTTATTCAGTGATTCCACTTCCAAGCCCACATGCATTGATTGGAGCTGTTATATTATTTATGACAAATCTGTTTAATAGGAGATTCCTTTATCCATATGTAAGTCAGGAGGGATGCAGCAAATGGGAAAATTCCATTTACTAAAGAGGGTATTTGATTTTCAGTTTATTAGCTGCTGCTGTAATTACACAGGAGACCCAACATGGCGGTGACGTCAGTGTGAATTTGCCCTCACACTTTTTTTTCTTACTGTACCAAGCCACAAAATACATTTTTTTTATTTCTAAAAGGCTCTTGTGTCATAATACAGTTTAGTATCCTTTACATATGTGTGTTATTTGTCAGACTAAAGCACTGGCCCATCAGTGAAATACTACTTTTACCTTTTACTGCATGTGAGAGGCGCACGTGTTATGAAAAACAAGTGCACACAGTTATTGCATTTTATAAATGAAAATTCATACAGATAAAAAATGACTTTGATTTAGCAGTGTGACTGATTAATTACTTTAATTGTGCATCACAGACTACTTCAATTATTACTGTTTTGTTATCTCCCTCCTCAGATGAGTTCAGTTAAACTCCTACGGCCACGCCTCAATGGCATTCTGTTCAAGCTGACGTTCGAGGAGCAGGTGAACAACATTCGACCAGACATCATGAACGTGACGTTCGCCTGTGAAGAGGTTAAGAAAAGTGAAAACTTCTGCAAATTCCTGGAGCTGGTGTTGCTGGTTGGCAACTACATGAACGCTGGCTCGAGGAATGCCCAGACGTTTGGTTTTAACATCGGCTTCCTGTGCAAGGTAACCTTACAAACAAACAGCACCACTGGACATGTGACCTAAAAAAAATGTGACTGCAACGCACATTTCAAGGTGTAAACAAACTCATTTCAAATATGTTTCTAACACAGACAATTCAAAGAAAAAAAATATTTCAATAATCCAGATAAATCAAACATTAGGAGGTGTGGAGCTGCCAGCGAAGGCAGCATCTGTGCTCCCTGCCAGGTAAAATCACAGCATGTAAGGGTGTGAAAGAGAAGACTGCCAGCCATGCACAACAAAACACATACAAAGCACAAAGCTGTCAACCCCCCCGACACACAAAGCTGGGGTTAGACGTGTTACAGTGAAAACAGGGCTTTAAGCTTTGATTTTAAAATGATACCTCAAGAAGGCAAAGGTAGGAAGTTATCGTAAGAATTTTATTTTTGCTCTGTGTTTTTCTACTTTGGTCTAAAGGGAGTCTGCAATTACTGCATATCTCTCTGTCTCTCTCTCTATGATACAAAGACAGGAACCCAAAGCTTGTGCACACTAACCATTTGACCAGAATATTTATTGGATATGATATAGGACCTTGGGCAAACTTCCTTCCAGTACAGTCTGCAGTTGACATTCAAGCTGTGGGGGTAAACAGCTAAAAAAGTTTCAACATCTATCTTTTAGATGCTCTGCTTTTCTGTAGCAGTGATGCAGCTGGTTAAAATAAAAAAAAAATATGTGGAGAAATAGAATGTTCCCCATGTGCAAGAATGAAGAGAATCATGATTGAATCCCACAACTCACACCTTCCGCACATACCTAAAGCTAGCAATCCTGTTTCTTATGCAGAAGGGGATTTACTATAGTAAATGTGGTGCACCTTTGGTATTCCTGCAAGCAGACTGAATCAGTGTGGAGTGTTGGTGTAGAGCCTGGTAAACCCTCAGGGGGCTGATTGGGCCATTATTGATGGACAAGGAAAAAAGTCTGCTTTCTCACTTTAGTCAATCAAGTAAATGGCCCCCTGGGTGGCAGGTCTAGGGTAACCTAATGGGCTCATCAGGGAGGTGGTTGATGATGGGAATGAGCAGTACAGGGAAGGGCACAGGTTGACCCACCTTTGCCTTAGACCCTGAGCCTTTTCACTGCAACCCCTTTGCTTTCAAGGACACACAAATCTCCCAGGGGCTCTCCAGGGTCACATACATTCAGCTGAAGCTCTGCTCTGCGCTCTACAAGGACATTGGTGAATGGGAATTTCATGTCACTACAGTGCAGTTTAGTATGAAAAATATGTGAGCATATGGCAGTCGAGAACATTTTAACTATGTTTTCAAAGATTGCCCATGTTGTAATAAAATGCATAAAAATAAGCATGGTAATTAGGAATATACAAGAGAGTTTCCATAATTAAACACATTTAGTAAATGTTGTATAAATCCATCTGCTGTATGACTCAAAAACAAAGAAATATTTCTTCTCTCGGGTCATATTTCCTTACTGAGGAAAAAAAAATATGTTTACTGACTCCGCTTAATAATTTAAGACCACATGGCAATGATTCATGTTCAATTTAAGTTGAACAGAACATGCTGTCTCTTGCACACTTGACTTGGTAACTAGGAGTCATCTACAGTACATTAGTGTGACCTTGTGTCCTAGCTTGTGTAGAATATAGCAGTTTCCACAGCTGTTACAATTACCACAGCCATTATGCTCTTAATGTCCAAAGCACAGGAGGGGAGTTTACCTATGTTTCTTCTAGCCACACAACCTATTCTCAGCAGTGGGCTTGTACACTTTTATACACGGTATAAATATTGCATGTCATTTTCTTCTACCTTTCTTGTGATTGTGTAATATGCAATTTTATAGTCCTTTGCTGCTGCTCAAAGTTAAATCAAGCAATCAAGGGTTGACAGTCCCTCTGTTAGTGTGATTCCCGTTGCCACTTTATTAATTATAGATTTCTTTATATATTTCCAAACTAAAGTGAAAAGTTGTTTGCTTGTAATGTGACTTGGTGCTCTAAATCCTCATATAAGAATGCATTGTGCTAACTAGTGAGGGATTTGGCATTATGCTACCTCAAGGCAATTTATTATTCATTTTATACAAGATTGAATCATATCACTGTTCTGAATTTGAATTTGCTTTCGGCAGCACAGTAATAAAGCATTGTTTTTTCCCATTTACTTCAAATGAACAGATTTGTTTGAAGCAGTTGCATTTATTCACACCCAATCCAGTCAGTTTGCCCTTTAAAGTAAGATGGAGATAAGAGGCACCATAGCTAACCCGTGTGGGGAAAAAAAAAAATACATGAGGAATTCTATATAGATACTTTAAATAAATAAAATGCAAAGTCAAATCATAGCCTAGGTACTCTAAAGTCTTCATGGAGAACATTTCGTACCTTATCAGCTGTGACTTTAAAACGGCCTGGACCGTGAATGGGCTGAGATTAAAATGGCTCTGGACTCTGACATAGACGAGTTCACTACAACCAGTGCCCAGTTAGTCCACAGCCTCTGGCACAGTTCTCACGATACCTCAAAGCTGAATTGACTGACATTCCTGATGTAAAATAGTGTGAAACTAACACCAGGGGTTTTATGTGGATTCCCTCTGCCCTTACAGAGCCCCTCTGCAGGATGTGCTACCACTACCAACAATACCTCCTTTTTTTACCTCACTATTTTACTTTAAAAGGGAGTACTACTGTCTCCCAGTGTTTTATGTGCCTACATTTATGAAAAATCTCAAGTTAGCATTATTGTATATAAAATAAGCTAAAGGCAATATGATGCAATTTGGTATTTTTTAATATCTATTTGATCCATATATGGCTTAAATTTGTAGATATTGAGATATATGACGACATTTTATTTCCAATAACTCAATAAATTGCTTCCTAATGTAGCCAAATGTTGTCTTGAGTAGATAATGGCATCTGTTTTATCCAGACTGATCCGGCTGGTGTGTTGGCTGAGCTAATATTCTGCTTAACAGTGTAACAAAAACACCAGTGTCAGGCTTAAAGTAATGACACAACTGATCAAATCATTACCCAGGACACTCACTCACACACATGGGAAGTGTGGGAATGTGGCCACTAAATCAGGATCTAACTAGTGTAACAAGGATTTTTTTTTTATTCTGTCATTTAACATGAAAGGTACCGGTTGGGGAAGAGGTCAGAGTGTTCTGTTTAAAAATACAGTATCCTCTGTGGTCTTAATCCAGTCTTATTCCATTAGTAATATTCACCTCACAACACTAATAGGCTCCCAGGTTCATCAGATAATTGTCATGGCTGCCTTATTACCTGAAACCACACGGCCCCTATGTTTACAGCCATTGCACCTAATGAAACCCCAGTGTGTCCATCCTCCTACTCTGTTTGAGCATTAAATGAGTTCAAGTTTAGATTTCCACTCTGAGCCATTATCACCTTTGGTAGTCAAGCAGTAGACAATACTGAACAATCAAGTTTGTTAACATCCAAAAATCAAATCATTTTCTGTCTCTTCTCTTTATTACATGTTGCTAAGATTAGTTAGCATATGTAATCACATACTTTTCTGTAATAACAGTTTGGGGTAACATACAAATCTTGTATGATAAAAGCTTGTCACATGGAGATGAGCTTAGGCAGATCTGGAAAGTTCTGACAGATCTGTTCAGTGGCTCCGTGTGGACAGAGACGTTAATTGAAACAATGCCGTGCTTACGGAGGACGTTTTTGAAAATGAAAGCGATTACATTTCCGTTGGATGTAGCCTAAATTGCAGTTATACCAAACATGCGTCAGTGATTGATCCTCATCTAGTGAAAGTATGTATATGTGTGTGAGCTCCTGAGTGCTTGTAATTGTTTCAGTTTGTTGTTGCCTAAATGTGTGTATGGTCGTGTGTGTGTGTGTGTGTGTGTGTGTGTGTGTGTGTGTGTGTGTGTGTGTGTGTGTGTGTGTGTGTGTGTGTGTGTGTGTGTGTGCAAGGGAGTATACACATGTGTTTGCATGCACGCATGTGTGGGCATGTCCAACTGCAGGCTGTTTACAGCGCGGATATTATCAGTACACAGAGGTGGGTTGTGCTAATTAGCTTTCCCAGCATGCCGTTCGAACAGCATGGCAATCACGGTGGGGAATGAATATGAAACAAGTTTGCTATGCACTGATGTGAAGAATCCCAGCTTCACGCAAACATGGCAGTACAGTAATGTACACCCATTCAAACTTTCCTGCCTCACGGCTTGATTCTCAGAGATGTCATTGTGTATAAGTTTTCCCGTTATCGCTTAGCTATCAGTAATTGGTTTTTAGGTCAGAGTGGTACTCATGTACTGTACTGCACTGTTACTGAGAGTTTTGGGTGTTACTTTCAGTACAGCACTGTACTTTAGGATAAGGGTTGTTACAGGCACACTACTTGCATTGAATAATGACTGACTTTAATTTGACAGCGATGTAGCTATTGAAGTTGTTGGGTTTCCTGTTTTTCTTTTTCACAAACTAAACAGTGACTAAACTCATTGTGAAGAACTTGTAATGTAAAAGAAAAAGTCCAGACTGATATATGTATTACTTATATTGTTTAATTTTTGTATTTTTTGTATTTTTTTTTAATTGATTAATTTATTTTTTTTTAGCTCCGTGATACCAAATCCATCAATCAAAATGCAACACTTCTTCATTTCCTGGCTGAGAAGTGCGAGGAGAGTCACCCAGACATTCTGAGGTTCCCAGATGAACTGGAACATGTGGAGAACGCCAGCAAAGGTAAGTCTCTTTCTGCCCATACATACATGCTGTACTACACTCCAGTTCCAAGTAAAGCGACAGGTTTCTAACCCTGCATTATATGCATTTACTTATTATAGTTTATTTTGTATCATATTTTACCCCCTGGTTAATCTGTTTTGTCCCTTAACAACAGCTAACACTTGCTCTTGGTGACGGGAATAGAGTTGTTTGTCTGACCACACTGTCATTCAGCCTGTCAATAAAGTAATTCCACTTTAATTCTATTCTCGGGCATTTGGTGGAATCCCTGCAGGCTTATTTACTTTGTTAGGCTCATAATTGGTTATTTAATCTAATTCAACTAATTATGCACTTGACTGAGGCCGTCAGCCATTGTGTAAGTGGACTGAATAGTCTTCATGCACTGGATATATTAAGATGTCTATATGAACACATTTGAATGATATCAAATGTGTCATTTCATGGAAATGAGTTATTCAAGGCAAAGCCAGTTAATTGGCTGAAGCCAATAAATAACTGCCACAAACTATTTAAGGAGCGGGGATTAAAAACAAACTGTTTACGATGCTTACACCGTCCTTTACACTACACAGTGTTGTCACATTGATCATCACATGTCATTAAAGTAGATTTTAAACGCTCACCTGTTGAGGAGTAAAATGTGTTGACTTCACAGATCGTTCAGAAATTAGACGGCACACTTAAGAGTCGCTTCCTGCCTCAGGTTTCACCACTGCTAAGAGATTAGCAGAGCCTTTTGGCACGATATTAAAGTGCCATTTTCCAGACAGACAAATGTGCTATATTTGTGACCTGCCTGTGTTCAGCTCCCTTTTTTGTAAGCAAACACAACCGACAGATGTGCTTGTAACCCCACTTACAACCCAATCACAACATCAGATGCAGGCATTGATGCTCAGTTCTGATAATGTTTGCCCTATTAGCAAAGCAGTGCATCATATTTTATGTGACTATAGCATGTTTAGGTAAGGAAAAAGATCTCTGCTAATGGTCATCCTAATCAGTTCCATTAGATGCACAGGAGCACAGTGATTGGAGGGCACGTGTTGGCCATTTCAGTGCTTTGAAAGCTTTTATTGCTCATATAACAAGAGCATCTGCTTAATTATTTACTGCTATCTCCAGATCCTTGACAGGATTTTGGTTTCCTTTGAGGGAAACTGGCTTAAAAGGTTTATTGAAGCTGCCTTTTCTTTGTAATACACCAGGTACACCAGACCATTTTAATAAAAAGTAACAGTATAATATGATATGAAGTCGAAAGCCTCTCGTGCATGATAGCCCTCTCTGAAAGCAGTTCCACATGCAACTTTGATTGACCCCTCTCTGTTTTATTTTCTCCATTTTTTTCCTCCAGTTCAGCAATTTTTATTTTTACAAATCAATGTTTCTGCTTTAAGTAAATACTGGCTTTTTAATAATGTATTGATATAATCATCCAAGGTTTAAATCATTATTATTGACTCTTAAAAAGCTTATAAATAATGTTTACCCCTGAAGTATAATTCCAATAATAGAACACCAAAATACAAGGTACATGAATCCTAAATTTTCTAAGATTTAGAGTGAAAAAACAGATATGAGCATACATCTTGCATGTTTTTGTGTAGTGAGTATATCAATCAAGCGTTGGATTTCTGATTGTAGATTTCCAGAGACTCGTTGGGAAGGCGCTGACTTAACTCTGTGGAGGATTCAAATGTAATCAAATGGCCATCCAAAAAAGCTGAATTGTACAATTAATGTACGTCATTGATAAGTGCAATCAGGCCAAGAAAATTTCCTAAGGAAATAACAATTTCCCCTGACTTGATTGGCTACCTCGGACTCCTCCAGTGCACGGTTTCTCTGTGAAATTGCATTGCCACTTTGCAACTATCTGGATCGCTTTTATTAGATCACTTCTAAATACTGATAGCTTATTTCTGTCTTACTGAGGCACTACAAAGTCTAAAGTCTCCCTGTGCTAATCTCCTAATGTGTTCACTAATTCATTACGTCAACATCTCAACAATTCTATTGATTCTAAAATGTACATTTTATCTTATTGACTCTGGCTATCGATGCCAAAGTCATTGATTTCAGGGATATCAGGCTAGATTTTATTACATAAGAAACTTGCCTGTGAGTAGAGGAGATCAACTATCCTGATGAATGCTACAGGGCAGCCATAACTAAGACAAGTCCAGCACATGTAGATGGTCGCTTTTCCCTCAGGACAGCCCCCCCACCCCAACCTTCCCAACCCTCTTCCTCCATGGATTCAGCTATTATCAAAACCTGTACCAAGGTCAGTTTTAATTGAAATTCACACAATTATGTAAGGAGACAGGGGTATCAATCTGCAAATGTTCCAGATAGGATGTGGACAAGGGGAAGGACTGTGCCTTTTTTTTCATTAATCATGCATTGTGGACACACATGTTTAATAAATGGGAGGTTAAACATGTTGTATAGGAAATATTAATTGCTGTCTGTGTAAAATGCAAAAAACTAAAGCTTAGTTGTATTAAAAAGATGAGTTTGCTGAAGAAGTGAAGTGACAGTTTCAACTTCTACTTTGCAAGACTGTACAGGGCATAACATGTCAGAAGGTGGTCATCCTGTATCTGCAGGGTGTCTTACTGGCAGAAATCCCCTGACAGACTAGTGTTTCCTGATGGGCTGTCCATACTCCCCTGTAGAAGCACAAAGAAATGTGTAAGGCTGAGGACTGGAAACACAGTGGTCTGCTGTTGGAAATGAGTGTAGCAGGCAAAGGACACATCAAGCTGGCTTCTCATGAAAACTGGAAGGTGTCCAACAGCGCCATCAGCTCAGAACTGGCAGAAAGCAATGATACTCTGGTATACCTGCCTACAGTCCAGCTAGGTTGGGTCAGAAGTGGTCATTATGGAAGATTTGCAGCCAGAAAAAGCCATTGCTCCACCTGTGAAAACACAAGAACTGTGGTACAGAAAAATGGAATGGTGCTCTGGTCTGATGATGATTTACTCTTTGAAGCATGGGACTCTGTCAGAAGGCAGTTTGTTTGGTTTGATGTCTGCTGGCAGTGGTGTGTCATGGTGCAGGTTCCTTGCAAGTTTAAAGGTGCAGTTTTGCAAATAGTTTTGGGATTCTGTCACAGCTTGTCGTCTCTAGATTAATTCTGCAGCAGCGAAGCACACATTTAGAGTCACAGAGCTACAGTGCACAAAGGGCCTGCAACAGATGTTATAGTCCTCACTGAGTCCAGGTCTCTGCATCACATCAGTGTGGAATTATACTATAAGATCCATAAAAAAAAAATAAAAAATCTGCCAAGTACTCTAAAACACTATGTGCAAGTGGGGCAAGAAGAGTTTGTGCTCTCTTTTAGGCCTGCATTTTTTTTAAATACTCCACTAGAAATATATTATTCCACTGTGTTCTGATTGCTTTTGACTGTGTGCATAATATTCAGTGTGCCATACTATCCTGACATTACAGTAAATGTAAGGCTCAGTGCTAATTTGCTAACATTATGATATTGTAGCTTTATGCTGGTGTAAATTACTGTTATAGCACATATAAAAACACCAATTACTTCCTCTTTTCTCCTGTTTCTCTACTTACAATTGATATTTTTACTGATGTTAAGTTTCAATTCAGTTATTTAGATTCAAATGTATATTTCCATAAAAGACTAGCTTCAGAATTATTTTTAAAAGATGCCTCACCATGTGGTAGTTTTAGAGAGAAATCATCCCCTTAATGTCCAAAAAACCCATTATGCTCATTTTGTGATCAAACTTTTTAATTGATTGATTTCCTCAGGTTATTAGCATTAAATATCATATAAATCAATTGTGATCGCTGATAAGTCATGTAGCACATGTTGTTGCCCTGGGTTGTAACAGTCACTTTGCCAAGAAGTTTTTGGAAACAGCCTTTTTTATTAGCATATTATGTCATCATAGAAAGCAGCATCTACCTTGTACACTGCCTGTTTATGTTGACTGGCAGCTGCAGCTCATACATTCACAAACAACTTTTGTTGGTCTACTGAATTGTGATGTAACTGCATGCATATCCTGTGTGGGTAATTGGTAGGGTCCACTTTGTTTCATATCAGCTCCAATTAGTGGCCTCTAATTCAGACATGCCAGCTGTGGTGGTTAAGCTCGGAGCAGCATTCTATACAAACCTTTTTTATACATCTCAGATGCTCTAAATTAGGAGTGTAGTCAATACTGAAGATATACAGCATGCACTGTTTATATACTGCATGGATGAATCCATAAATGTGTTATTGGTCATTGAGACTATAATCATTTTAAATGTAGTCATAGAGTCTACTATTTTCATACCCCTGACCTCATCCTAATGGAAGTGGCAAAGCCTTGAGAGAAGTGTCATTGGCCAATTTGCCTTGTTAAATTCCCCCCTAGAGATGAATACGTGGGGTCTGACAATGGGAACTAAGTCTGTGTGGTGATTCCACTCAATCAGTGGTGCACTGACAATCTGTCTTGACAATCCGGGAAAAGAGGAAATATGACACAAATGTTCTCATAAATCTATTTAGTATAAGGCATAGCCAAGGGCAAAGTACTTTGGAGCCTGTGAGAGGGGAAAATGGAGAATGAGAAGAGCCAAAAAAGAAAAAAAAAAGATGAACTCAGAGGATATTAATACCGCTGTGAATATATCTATTATCCACATTCATTTCAAGGCACTGCAGCATAATAAAGCAGTGCCCATTTCCCATTTAAACCCCCAACAGTACTCGGCTCTGTATTACGTAGACAAAATGCTGTTCTGGATCGGGTTGGACACAGAGAGGATGATTTGTCTTTTGGTTTGAGTGGAGTCGCAAGGAATCGTGGGGTTGAGAAGATATTCCTTCATGCCAGCCAGGGATGGAAGGATGTCTTACTAAAGTTGGCTGCAGGAGACTGGACATAATTCAAAACAAACATATAAATACTGCTGCTAAAGATACGGAACTGACCTTTTTTTTCCTGCCAAGGTTATGCGCTTGTCTTTGAATGGAACTTAAGATTTCCCAATATTCCCCTAAAAAAAATGCAGTTGTGCTATCGGGTAGAGGACTTTGTCATGAATCTCTAGTGAAGATGGAAGTTCTGTCTTATGAAAACTGAATATAAAGATTTTAGTTTTGTTTATGCCATTTCCTGTTTGAAATGGCCAAGTAGCACTTGATGTTTTCCCCTATAGTGAACTTCTGTGTGCTCTGTCATCCTCCATAGCTGGGTCCTTCTCCACAGAACACCACTGATAAGGTGACAGTCCTCTAGTTTGCTTCTTCTCGTGCATTTTGATCCTTTTTATTTCAATAGTGGTTTGGATTCCTATCAAAGTATCACCTTACAGCAACGTTATGCATCCACTTCACTCAGAAGTTTCTCATAGCGAGAATGCCTAAAACTATGACCACAACCAGTACCAGTGCAGCTGCCCCAGCCTCTGCCAGAAATAAAAATAACCTATTTCACACCCAGTTAAATTTTCCTTTCTAGATTTGTAGTCAAACTTTTTCATTCTCGCTTAGAAGTAATTGAATGACAATCTGACTTAGGTGCATATTAATATTCTCAATGGGAATTCCATTTGCCTTTTAATCATGGGAGTTAATAGGGTGTGGTATGGGGCTCACGGATGTGCAGCCTTTCAACTTTAGTGTAATTTATAAAGTGGGAAATTGCAAGTAAGTGGATGTATAGGAAGCTTTTAACACAGATGTTTCTTGTATTATAACTACCATCATTTTACAAATAAGCAGGCTGTAGTCATTATCTAGCATTGCCCACAGTATGATAATGCTCCCAGCTGCAGCGAAGCTGGTCATGATGATGGGAACCCTGAACAGGACAGAAAACTGATACAGCTTCAGACCTTCACGTACCAGCAGTACACTGACCTAGAGTGCAGTCCTAAGACAACACTGGAGTAGCTTTGTTTCTTTGTACTCGTGAGTCCCAGCCAAAGCTGGGATTTTAAAGCCCTTTGAAAATCGTTGGCGAGACATTGAAGATTGCAGCTCACTGATGGTGTCCATCCAATCTGACTGAGATTAAAAGGGTCTGCAAGAAGGAAGGAGAGAAGAAAAAACCCTTAATCCATACTGGCAGAACTGTTAGAAAACAGTACTCCCAGGATGGGTTGAAGCTGCACTCACTACTCTTTGAACACACAAACTGCTAAACATATCTCTCTGTTAGAAGCAAAAATGAGTCAAATCAGTCAGTTTTTATCACACAGAAACAGTTTAATGTCATGACTTGGCTGTCTTTCTCCTAAGTTTGAAAACCCAAAAGTTAAAAAGTTTAAAGTCAGTATCAATGTTAAATTAAAGGGACTAGGTAAGTTTCACATGGACAGTACCCCGAGGACAAAAACTGATTCAAAACAGAGAGAAAAAGTTCCAGTGGTTGGAAGTATGGGTTATTCAGGACAACAGCATCTAAACACTGCCTTATCAATAATTTGACAGGTGTTTGGTCGACTCTATTGGCATTCACTTAGTTGTACTCTTCGCTTGTGTAACATTTTAGGATGTCTATCTATCAGGCTGTTGCTAAATCTGAACCTCTTCACCTTTCAGTTGCTTCAGAGTGCAGTTCTACACAGAAGCTCCTCTGCGTTTAAGAACTCATCATTTATACATCAGAAGAATTTGGCATGGGGCAGCTGCATTATTGAAGATACCTTTTTTTCCCAGAAATAAACAAATAATGACAGTTTTGGGAGTTTTGGGAGCCGATTTGAGTGGACATATTTCGCACTGCTGCATGTACAGAGTTTTAGTTTCATTGTTTGCAGTCTATGAAAAAACAACAAGCATGTCTTAGACACAAGTTTCAGGTATCTATAGCCTGCTGCACGACAAGTACCGTAATCACGTCTGTGTGTTAAACACACTGCATATGCACAGCAATATAACTCCAAGTGCACTTACCCCTAGTCGTCTTGACATTGTCACTGTAGCTAGAAATGGAAACAATTTTCTCACTGGTTGCTTAAGGTATACTCATCCCTGGACCCTGAAAGTAATAGAGCAGGATCAGCGAGGCCAGCAGTGTAAATGGACAGTCTGTCATGAAGAATATTAGAAAGAGGAAACAGACCTGTCGAGCTCCACCAGTGCAGGATGAGTGATGAGCTCTGGAGAGTTTTCTTTTTTCACTTCTTTTTTTTTTTTGCTGTACTCACTTCATGGTGGATGAGTAGTTCATTGCAAGACCAAAACAACTATTCTCTCTTTCTCTCTCTCTCTCTTTTTTTTTTTTTTCTTTTTGTTCTTTCTGTCCATCTCCCTTTTCCTCCACCTCTTGATTTCTTACATCACCACTTTGGCCAGGCAGTTTGAGTGTAGACAGAGATAGACACATGCAGGGGGGCCAGCAGCTCTGCTTAGCATCAGGCTCCAGTCTGTGACAGCAGATTTCAATGAGAGCTGACAATGGGACCAGGAATGAGAATAATGCTTTTTGCCAGCCTAGAAATTCAGCCTGTCACAGTAGACCATTTCCCATGCTGGGAGTGTTCCATGAGCTGAGGTGAACAAGGAAGCTCCGTTTCAAATGCAACTCTGTTATTGTACACTAACTTATAACTGGAAGCAATCCACACCTCCGCATTGAAATAATTGCAGTATTTTCCACTGTGTGTTGAGCACACCACATACGCATAGCAGTAATTGTGCATTTAATTTAAATGAATTTGTTTATTCAGAATAGGCACAATGTGTCTTCTATTCTGTAGTCGGTTCCTAACCAATAACAGACCACTGATTGCCACCAATCAGAGCTGTGTAATAAAGTACCTGTACAGTTGTTGACAATCCCTATACGACAGCAGAGAACACAGTGACTGACATGCTAGCTCTTAGTTTGCACAAATTTTCTGTAGATAGTATACATTAGTAAAACCTAATATCTTATGTCAGATTTTTAACAGCACATATTCCCAAGGCAACCTTTCAGCTGATCTTTTGCATATTGCATGGACCTACTAACAAGGTAGAAACGTCTTGATATACCAGTCAGACACATAATGTTCAGTGGTAGAGTACAAAGTGGTGGGAGTTCCCACCTAGCTCTCTAGATACTGGCTTTTCACATTATCGCAGCCTTGACATTTTCATTCATTCACTCCACGTTATCATGATGTCTGATTTACCGTACATATTGCGTATTGATAAAATCATGTAACAGAGGGAGAGGCAGACATGATGCCTTTGACCTACCATAACAATAGCTTAGCAACTGCGCTGAGAAGCCATCGACAGGACATTTTGCTAAACGCTGGAGAACTTTGAAGCTGGTTTATGCGAAGAGACTTTGATAACGTGTCTGTCGGGCTATTCTGATAAAGAATATAATGATTATGATTGTTATACAAATGAGCAGTTTTTCCCCCTACACCCTCTAGATAAGGCTCAGCTGACACGTTACAATAACAAGTGCTGGGATCTGTGATATTGACTGACTGGAAGAACATATGCCCAACCTGTTCAGGATTTATGTGATATAAATATGTGTAGAAATGTATTTATAAAAGTCAGGTGTATGTATCATGTTGGTTTCATACTGTTGACAGTTAGTCATTTGGCTTTTCTTTTCAGTTCCCTCTTATTTGGGATGTGAATTATTTTTCTATGAACCAGGGGTGATTGATGTGGGCAACTCTGTGTGATGGACCATGTGGGGTCCAGTGGTCAACCTGTCTCCCCCTCACAGCCAGCCAGGATAGGCTGCAATCTCACAGCACATTCTTAAAGATACAACCAGGTGTAGGTAATGAAATGAAGAAAGTCTTCAAGGAATGATCCAAAGATTGATAAAATATCTACTTGTTGGGCACCTAGATTCATGAGATCACAAGTTCATGTGACAGCTCATTTTACCAGAGCGGTATAAGTGTTGCCAAGCAACAGTTGTTTGGACCAATCATCATCCTGTGAGGAAAGATCAGTAGGTAGCTCTCTGATTAAGGTGTGACAAAGATGTTACGACAGCAAAAAAGAAGAGCAACACATATTCAAGCTGCAAACAAGAGGGTTTGTCATTCAGTTAACAATTTTATTGAAGTTTCCACTTTTTCTTGTCAGGTATTTCTTAGAGAGTAAGCACGGTGTGTCCATGTTGGTGTTTCTGTAGATTTGTGTGTCATCCTCCCAGTTAGCCTCTGCTCTTATCGTAAAAGGACAACTAACCGCTAACCAACAGGCAATAAGGAGAAACATTGCAAAATCTATTTACAGTCTCACTTTTAATTGTATGTTTGCTGCCGGATGTGAAATGTTCTCCAAACCTTCATACATAATAGCAACACATTTGTGTTGATATAGATATATAAGGCTCAAAATCTGCAGAAGGGAGTTTAAAGATCTCATCTTTGTGACAATCCTACTTCTGTCCGTTCCATGCACACAAATCACACCATGCCACGGAAAAAAAGCACACATCATAACAGACACACTATTTACCCAGAGAGGCAACAGATCATTTACTGACTGGGTGGTCATTGCTGTAAAGTGCCTCTCTGCCTCTATTGACCACTGTTTGAGAAAACGTGTCTGTGGATGAAATGCTGTCATAAGAATCTGAGTAGCTTTCGACAACCACCCTGTGCAGTGGAAATTGATTTTGGATACTAAATTGAGTAATTTTTATCATGGACTGTCATCAATATGTAATTTAAAAGCATGGCCTGAAGCTAGCATTGCAGTGCTGTTGATAGGAGTTTTACTGGGCTCAAGGGAATAGGCTCCCCCGTGCCCCTTTCAGTTAATGCATGCCGCTATGTGTGAAGATTCCACCATCAGTCATGATTTATACTCCCAAGAGGAGCGACGACGGAGCGCTACATAGGCATTCACAGCCTGTATTGCAACATTTATATGGCATGCTCAGGTTCTCTCTGCCAGGCTTATCTTTATCCGTCATCTTCCTGGTGTTTTTGTTCTCTGGATGCCACACGTGTTTCTTTGTCCTGCCATTTCAGGAAATTATGCACCGGTGAATTTCAAAGTAAGCTCAGCTGTATTCTTGTAGACTGTTATATAAATCAATGCACAACACTAGCCATGCTGTGTTTCTCAAATATTTTTAGTGCTGTGGTTTTGTAGGGTGTTAGACTAAGACAGAAGGCTTTCTGTTGCCAAGGCGTTTTGGTACATCACCTGTTTTTCTCATCCTGCCATTGTTTGGAGTGCAGGATGAAAAAAAAAGGCACCTTTGTTTATCATACACTAGCCAAATCCACCTTCACATCAGAAACAGCCTCCTTTGTGTAGTACGAACCATATTGTGTTTGTTTGTCTTTATGATGTAAATCATGCTGATCTCCTCTAATTTTGTCCTCAGGCTTTATGAAATGGGTTTAATTTAGCAGCCAGCCCTTTATTTCCAAAATAAATCTAACAGGTCCTGACTGTGACCTTTCTCTTACATGTTGATGATTTGCATTTTCCACCTTCTTTTTTTACAGCTCTGTGATATGGAGTCACACTGTGTGATCCATATTCAAATATTATTTAAATTAGTTGCACTGCATTTGCATGTGAAATTGAGGATTTGAAGCCAGGTCGCCTGCATAATGATCAGAGGGACAACCTTCATTGAAGGGAGGGTTGATATTGGAAATAAATGGGACAGGGTATTAATAATTGTCATGAAAGGGGTGTTCTATATTGTGCACCACCATAACAGAGTGTTTTCCTCCCATGTAATGAATCTGATATCATTCTCAACCCCCTCGCTTTCAGCTAAGGAAATGATTATGCTCTCTTCAAATAGAGAGACCCAGGCTGGGTGTCACTTTTTGGAACAAAATTAACCACAAGATGGCGGCTTGTTCACATACCAAAAAACCTTATTAATATGTGGAGTCGGTTTACTTTTTAAAATAGTACTAATTATTGTAGTATTATGAGTGGAGGTATACGGTCTGGGTAGAAACACCACTATCTTGGTCTTAGCTCTCTGTGGACCACACACCTGTTGCAGGATTTCCTGTTCATCTAGTCACTGAAGACAGCACTGTGGTTGCAAGTGAATTTTGAATTTGTGAGTTCAGCTTGCCACCAAACAAGTGAGTTTGGAGTGAATTCCAAAATAATCCACTGGCTCTGATGGTATATTGTATGACAGATAATCAAAACTCCTCAAGTGTCTGAAATGTTTGGCTATTGCTTTACATTAGTTGTGCATTTTGAAAGTGGCATCACATTGCATGAGAAATAACAAAAACAAAAACAAAAAAAATCCTTGCCTAACCTTTGTCTCTATAAATAACATAGTTTGAATAATCAAAACCAATGTAAACAGGGCTGACCAGCACTTTTGCATAATTTTGTTTTGAGGTATACTGTTCCACATCCCTAGCTGGCCTTAGGTTTAAAACATAGCTCTAAACATGCGTACACATCATAGCACATATTTGATATCTGCCCACTTTTGGCATGACACCCTTCTGTTGTTAATCTTTAACAAGAGTTTGTTAAAACTGGCTGACAACACTGTCATTACCACAGGCTAACCTGATGGCTTCAGTGTTGTCACAACAAGGACGATGACTACACTGCACAACATTTCAATCCACAGTCTGATTATTAATTATATCCTCTTCTCATTAATTACTGACCCAAGATGTATAAAGCCTTCAGCCTTTATTTATATTTTAAAAAAGATTTGTACTTTTTTGACAACAGTCAAAATGTGCCATTGACCACAGTGCAGGTGTCTTGCTATCGCTAGTTTTCCTCTCCTTTGCCTTGACATGGCATACCAGCTGAGACCTGCTCTTTACCGAAAGGTCTGTTTTTATTCCACCAACTGAAGCAGAGGTAAGGAGGGACAGAATCGATTGTTGCAGGCCAAATTGAACCTGTGTCGAGCTGCAGGCAGCCACGAGATAAAGCCTCTGACGCTGTCAGCTGTGTTTATCATCAGGTGGCCTTTTCTGTGTGTGCTATGCTGCGATTTTGATGTGTTAAGTCATAATAGGGGAGCCACCATTCTTTGGAGGGGCTGCCAATAAAATCGCAGACAGAGGGGATTATGTTTCATGTCAGCCCATTATTGTTTCCAGCTTCCCCTGTACATTTTTTTTTCTTCTGGAGAGGTTTCTGCCTCCATTTTGCTGCTTTTTATCCTGACCCCACCCCCTCTTTTTTTTTAACACATATTCAAGATGCAAAATTTTTGGGATGCTGTTAACATGGTTAGCATTTCACTGTGGGTGTCCAGTTATTCACAGGAGTCACCCTGTCATTATATTGACTAGCTTGGATTAAACGTTTGGACGCCATCAGAGCCAGCAGTTTAGAGGAACTCATACCTAACAATGAGCACATTTTATGACTGCAGACTGACACTGACAGAAGCTGACGTGCCGTTCTCAACTAGATCACCAGTTCAATCACATAAAATAGATGTGCTTTAGTCATCCAGAATAACTTGGGTCCATAACTTGGGTCCAGTTTTTTTTCCTCCACCCTTAGTTTAAGCATGTAGATCTGTTTTTACACACTTGTGCTGGGGCTTCCAAGCTAACCTTATCAGCCAGGTAGTATAGAGTCTCAGAATGTGTTGAATGTCCTGAAAGCTGGCTCTTCCTCGACCTGCTGTACTGACCCTCACCCCAGATAACTCTCTGTGATACAAGAGAGTGAAAGCAAGGTTTCTCCTATACCAAACTAAACCTGTTCTTCTGCAAATGTTTATAAGAGAATATACAGTTGTGGGATTTACTACAAACCTTGACCAGAAAGTGAGTCTGAATTAGTCTCTTTACCCATCTGCCTCCATACAGGCTGCTGGTTGTCTGTCAGTTTTTATGATTTTCTCTTGACCTACTTCACCTTGCAGTGCCGACCACCTGCAGTCAAAAGTGATTGAAAAAAAAAAAAAATGGCACATATTTGTGGCCGCAATTTAAAGAGCCCTTAAGGAGTAATGATTAAGGAGTGATTTTCCCGTCTGTCTACATTTTCATATATGAAAAGGCCAAACCCTTCAATGGTTATGCTCTTTAGTGAGGACCCTTCTGCATTGTGTTCTTCTATATCAGCGTCCTGCTTGTATGGCTTCTTGAGGATGCACCCAGTCATCTAAAACACCTTTCCTTTAAGTCTTCGCAGAATTGCCATACATTGCACATGTGATTGCATGTGAGCAGTGCAAGGTTTACTATGATGGTGGTCGTGATTATCATCTTACTGTCCTAAACATATACTTTTGACAGATCACCCTACCTAAGGGCTTATTTCTTCTATTGTATTGTAAAAAATATTAATTAAATTAGCCTCCAGGAAACTCCTGGAGAACCATTTTATAATAATGATTTACACACACATTTGTGATACTTTGATGGTTAAAAATACATTGTGCTGCTGGCCTATATTCATGCTGTATTACTGTACATTCAGGGCAATAACAGCTTTCAGCAAAGCCTTAAGCTGTTGGTTATTACAATAGGCTAACTGGCTGCAAGCTACAAAACCCCCTAAGTAACAGTTAAATGGGAGTGCACAATGAAGCTGCCTTGGGCTACCAGATAACAGCACAAACACCCTAGTAACTGTATGTCTTTTGCAGTCCAAGGTCCTACATGTTTTTGGCAGAGTTTTGGCATTTAATACCTGGAACAGTCTTCTGTCTGCTCCTGTTAGCAGTGCCTCTGGTAGTTCTGTTTTTATAAAAACAAAGAAAAAAGCTATTTTTGAGCAGCTCAAAATTTGGAATAATTTGGAATAAATAAAACTGTGAAATGTAGAAAAAAAAAATTGTGATTGGTGTAAGCTGGCATCTGGACCACGAACAGGAAAGCCAGCTTTGTGCTTAAATCAGATTCCTCTGAGTAACAAAGCCGGTGTACTTTTAGTTTCTGTGTCATTGTCAGCTTTTATAAAGCAGCTCTTTTACCCCACAATGGCAGCGAATCTCTGCTAGCTAGCTTTTAAAAAGAACACATCTGAGACAACTTTTGTCAACATTTGACTGTCAAGCTCAACCACATGGTGGACATCATGGTGCCTAATTTAGCAAGGCAGCTGGACTCCATCTGATGCGCGGGCTTATAAGAACACAAAAATCCATCTTGTCAGACTTTGAACTCTGCATTTGTGGCCGCCAAATTGTGGGTCAGACCAATCAGTGTCCTGTGAGAAACCACTGGCAGTGAAAGACAGATGGTTCTTCCAACCAGTCCAAGTGCCTGCCCTTTCAGATTTTTAAGTATGCATCCCAGTGGTTCTGAGCAACAAACCATCTCATCACATAATAAGATGAAATTATATGCCAATAACTCTTAAAGACTCACAAACACATGTATATAGTCTGAACATCTTTTCTTATCAGCAGGTAATAGTAAAAAAAAAAAAAAAAAAAAAAAGGTAGCACTTGATCCTCATTAAGTTGATAGTGACGGTTCTGGCTTATATTAAACACACATAAGTCTGTTCGGCTTTCCTGTCTGCTCTGTTCTTTTAGTAATTCCACATTTTCTCGTCTTTTCTTTTTAGTCAGGCTTCTTTAGTTGCTTGTTTTGTACTGGAGCACTTTAAGTACACTGTTATTTTTATGTCATGTTCAAATTTCCAATCTAATGAGTCCACATGTATATGAGGGATACATTATGTATTAGCCTGAGGATGGTGCAGACTGCCATGTGTCCCCTTCAGTTCACATGGAGTCACCAGCTGCTTCTTCTCACTTGACTGTGAGATGTGGTAAATGGACTATACTATTCTACCTTAAGGGACAATGCACTTCACCATTTGCCTCTCATTCACACAGGACTAACTTACTAATAATGAGTGATAAGTTTTGTTATGAATAGCTAAGCCACATCTATCTAGCCTCCCATCCAAACATCCAGCCCTTCTTAGCTTCTGAGATTTAAGGAGTGATCTTGGGGTGATAACTTTGAGGGCATTATGATCCCACCCATCTTTGCAGTGACACCCAAACTAGTAAGCTTTGCTATTACTACGTAGTATGTGATCCATCACCAGCTGCAGTCCTGCCTGTTGCATTTAGTGAAGCATCAATTCAGCACGTCTTAGGATTTTGGTATTGAGTTTAGATTTTGCTGTGATATGGAACTGTTAGTCATGATTTTAGTTGTAATTTTGTGCATGTTCATGCAGTCTTGCTTTACATTGTAAGTTTCCCCTCTCAAGTGCCTTTCAGCGCGCTTTTTGCCGTACATTGATTAATGCAAAGGCCTGATTATCTCATACTCCTCCAGCAAAAGCCAATCAATTTTCTTCATCACAGCTGTGTTTCTGTGTGTCTTGGTCATGCCACATACATCACAGTCCTGGATTGCTCCCGATGCTATATTCAGCTACTCTGTATTGGGGTAGGGAGGGGGGGGTGGATAAAAACAAGAAAATCAGCCAGTTAATTCATCTCCTAGCTCGAAAGTCTCATTACCCTGCTGATGAGTTTAAGGATTGCCTGAGGTGGAAAGGGGCTGTGTTTATGGCTCGGCAATCATGCATACCGAGTCCTGTCTCATGAGGATAGAAAACAAAAGACATGTCAACGCTCCAGCCAAATGAATACTGAACACATCCCTGCCTAAATACTTCATGATTCTACATTTATTTAAACATGTGTTTCTAAAGGGATTCTATGTCCTCTTTATGTGGTGGCTGCTAAATGAAGACAGATGTGGTTGTTGGAGGAATTGATCTGACCTTTCTCATCACATAAGGGATATGAATCTCCTATCTACTTTATTAGTGCAATATAGGGACAAAGAAAATCCTAATTTAGGGAGGTACATGTGGGTCACAGCCCAACTACAAGAAGTAGAACACATTATATATAACCTTAATGCTTGCTGTACAGTGTTTTTAAAATTATGTAGGCATCTGTTTTATTTTATTTGGAACCTTAAAAGCCGCTGGTGATATAAAGTATGTTTTGAGTGTGTTTAAGATGAGTTAAGTTGATATCAAAATGATAATATGTAAATGATAAATAACCAGATCTTTGTCCATTGGTTAGCCACATCTCAGACATCAACGTGTTGCTGAATCACTGGGTCACGTGTCCTCTGGAGGCGACTGTATCATGTCTGCATAGTAACGTGACTCATTATTTAAAAGAAATGACTATTTGACAGAGAAAACAGCAAACCTACGCCCACATATTGTTCAGACTGCAGGCCAAAGTCGTTCATTTCTTGTTTGATCTCTCCTGGTCGTAGAGTGTGAAAACCTGTACAAGTAAATTAAATGGTCTTCCCTATGAAGATGATGATTTTCTTTTTCCATCACCAGCTGTGACATCACACTGCTCCCATCACCTAGCAACTGTTAAAGAGTATACATTTGATACTTAAATATAAAGGTGTACGCCTTGGCTCTTAAAGCCCTATTTATGGAGACCACTTACTAAATCTGATCTTACTAAAAAAAGGCAACCAACCATCAACAGGCATAGGTTGTGTTACAAAGGAGCTATTTGTTGGTAGGTTGGAGATCGTAGAGGTACATCCATCACACAGGAGTCTGGGTTTAAAGGCCCTCCTGACGTTGCAAGCTAACTGATTCCATTGACCTCTCTCATTTATTTGTACATTTGCGTCATTTCAGGGCCAAGAAATCTTCAGTTGACACACATATACACAGTGTGTGGCATTTGTGTCAAATGTGGCATCAAGTGTGAATATAGTTTCCTTTTGTTACTGCCACTTACCTGCTGTCAAAAGGATGATGTCCTGAAAAGTATCTCAACTTCAGAAGTAATGTATTACTGTGCTGTAACTGTGTGAACAGTGGCCCATACCTTCTATGGAACTTGGATATTAAATGAACAATTCATTTTTAATTAAGTTAATGCTATTGCAAGGAAAGTAGCTGTAATAAACATCCTTTCATTTGCAGAACAGGTGCATTGTAGAATCAATCTGTCAATGATCAGGTACACTTGATGTAGAATGTTGTCCTGACTGCAGTTTCAAGGGTTAGATTAAAATCCACCCAGCAAACTCTGCTGCATTTAGATTGAGGATTGTACCTTTAACTGAATAATTCAAAATGTATTCCTGCTGCCACTGCCAAATACCTTGTACCCAGCTTTAACATCTTCTAGTCTGTTACCCTGCTTATTAAATTCAGCTACCTTCCCTTTTCCTGCTCCGCTGCTGTTGTTTGGGAACCACCATAACCAGTCATCTGAAAGTAAAACCAGCATGTTGAGGTAGTGTGACCTACCATCTGACTGATGCCATTTCACTATGACTGTTCAGCTTAAAGCCAATCAAGGAGAGTCTGGCTGTCTTTTCTCCTCTAGTGAACACATGATTTCCATCTCAATCTCATCAATAATCAGGGATGGAGGTGGCAGTGATTGGCATGGTTACCAGAGTTCACGGAGCAAGACTTTGGGAGTGTTAAAGATTGCTGTTGCCATGGATGGAGTTGTGTCAATCTGAGGAAAAAACATTCCTTATTGTGGGATTATTTTGATGTAGACAAGGACTAAATTTATATGGAAATATATATGTTAATTATTGGCAGTACAGTTTGGGACATTTCTGTATTTATTTATTTATTTTGTGAGTCAGTTTACATGTGTTGTATTGACCACCTGTAAAATCGATGAAAATGTTTCCTTGGTTGTTTTTTCTTAAGCTGGTGTTTCCTCCACCACTGAAAAAAGTACAAAACATTTTTAAAATGTGTATTACAGTTTACCAAAATTAGAAAAGAAAGAAAAAAAAGACAACAAAAATTGAACAAATCTTGTAGTTAATATGCAACTGCAGCTGTGTAGAGGCTGGCCTGCATCTCATTTTTTTCCACCGAACAATGACAATGAGACTTTTACTCTCCTGTTCTATTGGTGGTGGTGCACCTCAAGCATGCACATATGTATGAGATGTAACGTGTTTCATATATGTTTCAAAGATAATAGCTAATGTAACTTCTATATCTGGATACAGAGAACAAATCAGAACAAAAAAAGATGAGCAGTGATCTGCAGCATAGTAGTGTGTTTATCATAAACATAGAGCACAGCAAGGGGGAAATTCCTTTCCATGACAAAAATGAGTAATAAAAGATGTATTTTTTTTCCTACACCAATCCAACACTGTGCAGTGTGTGACCCTGTAGAGAATCACACATGGTAATTAGTGGAACAAATATCTCTACGTTGCTTCATCAACAAAAGGAAAAAAAAAAAAAAAAGAAGGCAATCGCAGTGATTGAGTCATCACCCACCCTCACACTCTTCCTATGAGTCACACACCACCACACATGTGCAGACGTTGAGCTGTAGAAAATCTAATTTCTGAAATATGCTCTGTGGTCAAAGTGATAAAATAAACAGACACATATTTTAATGAATGAAGGGAAACAAAAAAAGAATTGGAAATATATGGAAGATACAGGAAAAATTGTCTCTATATTAACTGGTTTTGAGTAGTTATTTAGTCCATATAAATTGCAATGTACATTATTTTCTTGATAGTGCTTAGTTGGTGTTACTGAGTTTCACTCAGTGAAGTTTTTGTTTTCATTCCAGAAACTGATTATATAGTTTTTAGCATTGTTATATCCCATCTCCATCATCACAAAAAAATATTAAACAAACAGTTATAGTTGTATTAATGAGCCACACAGAAAAATATTTTATTGTTTTAACTAAAAATATATAAATATATGAATATTAGAATGGCTATAGTAGGATTTGTGTAAATATGCCCATATAAAGAGCTTCCTGTGTCTGGGAGCAGCATGTCTCACAGAGGGAGCTGTTGCACTACAAAAGAGAACATGAGAGAAAGCCTGTGACAGGAGGGGAAATGGAGTCTGAGTGAGAAGGAGAACTAAGAGTGACTGAAAGACAGGATTTTAGGGGCAGGGAAGCACTAAGCAAGAAGAGAATATGTAGAAGGGAAAACTCAAAACAGAGGGAGGTGTTATGGGACCACCTGAGGAAGCAGCTCAGCACCCACTGAACCCAAGGAAACTGACCTTGTTGCTGTTTCTGATGAAAGAAAAAAAACATTACTGTTTCACTAAAAAAATGTGTTATTTCTCATAGTGTGCTTACTTAGAATGACAATGGAGGAGACAATAATAATAATAATGGCTGCAGTCCAGGTTTCATTATAGACAGTATTCCATGTGTAAATCATAAAGGCACCAGTAGGTGTACACTCCTGCAACGACCACTAGAGTGCAAGTCTGCAGAGAAAAGTAGGCTAACAAAAAAAAGCATTTTAATTACTGTTGCTTGAGGTCTTTTTTCATAGCATATAGAGGAACTGTATAATTTTTTTGCTTTTTTATCACTTCCTAAACTGTAATTATACTTGGTACATTTACAATAGACGAGGTTTTTAAATACCACCCACCACTAAGGCAAACATGAATGTAGTTTCTATATATAAACACATAGAAAGCTGCTTCACACTTCTTTACCCACAGTTTCTGGTTTCCATTGAACAAATGCAGCCCCAACTTACATCAGTTATGATGGATTAAGACTGACAGGTTTCTTTGCAAAACTAGTACCAAGAGGGGTCAGGCAACCTACAGAGAATAATCACTCAACTATGTGATCCTTTCATGGAGCCTTTTTGCTATTATGCTTTGGTTTCTTTGCCCCCCCCCCCCCATAGTACAAGGCAAGTGCCGACTTACATGAAACCTTTTATATTTCAACCATTCTAAGCACAGCGGCAATAAAATACAATTTATACAAGAATGATGATAGCATTTTTACACAGATGCCGCTAGTTTCTCTTTGCATACATTGTTTTTTCTGCACTGTTTATCTCAGTCTGGCACTCATGAGATTTTCTACATCGCATGTTTAACCTTCTTCAATTTGTAACATCTTTGAATTTGCGTCTCTTAGAGGAACGGGCACATTTCTAAAACAATATATGTGTGAGTCTTTGTGCGTGCACCCTCAGGCCTACACCCTGGTAATGGCTGCTTGCAGCTACTGCATAATAACTCATGTCCTTACACTTAATATTAAATATTTAAAAGCAGGCGATTTGTTGCTTAGTTTGTAGTGGTAGATTATCAGGCAATTGTTCAGATGTCTTTAGCACAAACACTTAACCATAGTCAAATCAAGACAACTTTAAAAAAAAAACATTTAATCCCTTCTTAGCTGTGCATTTTGCAGATCTCAGGCCAGTGAAGGTTCTGGGTTTCTCAAATCTAGAAATGTGAAGTGAAGTGTGTCCCTTAGAGGTGTAGGGTGAAATAGCCTCAGCTATGTGATAAGGTGCAACTTTGAAGTTGTGAATGAGGTTAGAGGCATGAGTCAACCTCTGCAGGCTATTATGACTGCCACACCTCCATCACCGAGCATCTTTCCTGTCTGCTACACTCACACATGTCCTTCCTCTGCCTGCAGAATCGCCTTTTTCTTCTCTGAGCGAAGTACTTTGCATTATTTCACAATGTGTTTACATTTGTTAAGAGATTCAACTGAGTGTGATGAACAGTTATGAAATGAAGGCATTTTATCAGGCATTTAGACATTTAGCAGCCATTAGAAAACTGTAATTAATTAGTTGCTTGAGCGTTGGCATTTTTAATATTAATTTACCTTGATGAGAGCTGATTTGTTACTGAAAAAACATCCTTCAGCTTCAGCTGTCTATTTCACCCAACAGGTTATTTCAGCAGACCTGCTATGGGGCACCTCACCCCCCATCAGTGTCTGTCTCACACCTTCCCTAAAAATCAGGCACCATCCAAATTGTCCGTACACTTGACTGATAATTTTCTGTTATTTGCATGACACCAGAAACATATTATAACGGTATCACAGAAAAATATGTCTTGCCAAAGAGAAATGACCATCTTCAAAGTGAGTGTATGACTAGCATTCAGGCTGTCAGGAGACAGAAGGTAAACCACTGTGTCCCAGTCAGTTCCTTATTCCTTTTATTGCAGAGGGCAGAGTCTCACGTATAGCAGCAGCACATCACCCTGACTGATTTCCTCACCACTTCCCGGGGAATTGTCATCACCCCAGGTCAATGTCTAAACTTTCCCATGCATCAAAATATATTGTAATTGACTCCATTTGTAATTCCTCCAGAGATCTGGCACTGGGCTGTAGCTCAGATGGCTGCCAAAAGCAATAAAGTCTCACAGACATGACCCCCATTGTAAACAAGCCCTCCTTCTGGAGTGTGAGGTACAGTAAAGTGTAGGTTTTTTGGGCTGGAGGTGTCTGGCTGTAGTATTTGGCTCCAGCCCATGCTTCCATTCACAACTGTAATTTACGCAATTATGTAGTTTTCATGTCATGTTTTATTGTTCTTGGTTTAATGCTTATGTACTTGCCTGTTATTTTTTATTATAGATTGTGCAGTTTTAGAATATTGGACAACCTTGTTTTTCCATAGGCGAGTTGTGTAGCAGTAATAATTTATATCATTGTAATTAAAATAGTGGCACCGCTAACATGGCTGCAGGGATTTGCAGATTAACCATTATGAATATTAACCTTAGGTTTCTCCTCTTTATGGACGATTAGCATTTCTCTTCAGACGAACAGATAAATCCTTCATTACAGCGACAGTTCTGTCACATGAAGGGCTTGAGGACAATGCAAATTAAATGAGGAAATAGGACAAAATCGAAGATGATTTGCCCCTTTAAGTGCACACAATACTGCATATTTGTGTTCACAAAGATCAAATGATTGATCTTAGAGTGTTTTCTAAGATGTAACAACAGCATTCCCTTTATATATGTGGAATTATTTATAATTCAGCATAACTGGTGCTTTCAATTATTTACTAAACTATAAATAACTTACCAGTCCGACATAAGACATGGATAGAATGTTTACAGTTAATACAGCGCCACAAGGTTTTCTCTATCTCCTTTATTTCTGCTGTCCATTAAATTTCCTCATTTGCCGCTTTCTCCTGCCTGCTGTTTTTAACATCACATGATCCAAGGTAATCAGAAAGAACAATGTGACTTCTTTGTCACAGCAACAATATCAGTTTCACTGCTGCAACTCGAGCCGCTTTGATTCCTGCTGAAAGGAGAACACACAGAGTTGTGTTTATCCTCTTGTCTCTTTCCACTGGTGTACAGTAGTCTGCCTCCCACTTCATCTCTTATTCACTTTCAGGTGCCACCAACAGCTAGGAAAAAAGAAACAAAAGTGTGATTTCTCTTTCCTCCGTTTTTCAAAAACACAACAACTCTGTGTCATTTTAAAGTAGGCGGGTCTATTTTAAATAACTAATTTGTACAAAGTGTTCTTAAGGAGACATCATATCCATCATGTTTTGGTATCATCGTGCTGATCAATAACCAATCTTGCCCTGATGTGATGAATATGCCCTTCAACAGACATTATGTGCACATAAGGGTTTGCAGAGGTCGCCCTCTATAGATATTCTGCGTTGTTCTATGCAAAAGAAAAAAAATTAAAATTAAAAAAAAAATTGCAGGGCTAAGATTGAGTTCTTTAAAGTTTTAACACGATCTATAGAGTTTAAAATCAACACATTTAATTTATCTATAGAGAAATACAAGGGAAGATTAACTCAACATACTGATCAACCTCTTTCATGCTGGAGGAAAACATCGCTAATATCCTACTAAGATCTTCTTAAAGGTAGGGTAGGAGATTTCATTCTGATGCACTTTTTGTTAAATTAGTGTAACTTCTCTTTACAATGCGATAGCAACTGATTAGTTCGGCACTCTCTTCCTGCTCTGCACGCACCACAGAGGTACGTGCATGATAGCCGAAGTCACAGACTGGTTGGGAGGCGTGGCTTCGGGGTGAGCTCCAGGAGAAAAGGGCGCGTGTTTACTTTCAAAATCTGGCTGACTCTCACTGAGTTTTCAAAATCTCCTACCCTACCTTGAAGCGTGCAATTTACTCCCAGGTCTGCAGGTATTCATTAGCTCCAGCTGCTGCTGGACATGCTAATGAATAAGCCCGTTTTCTGGCACATATTTCTGGTTTGGATTCTCTGCACATTCATGTTGTCATATTTGACTCCTCAGGAGAAGTTCATTTACTGCCAATGGGAAAGCAGTCTAAATTCTATAGTGGGTATACCTGAGTTATAAGAATATTTGTTTTAGTGTAAATGTATCAACAAATAAATGAAATACATGACAATAATTTCATTGATAAATTTAGATCCTTGAAACCAGTTCACTTTCTGTTCACCACACCCTCCTAAAGCATTAATTCAAGGTTTGTGTGGAGGACAAGCTGCATGGCAACATGTGCGTTAGACTAACACGTCCCTAAATGTGTTTCACAGACATATTTAAGAAACACATTATCACAAAATGTGATCAATATGAAATGTATCCTGTTTATTTCTGCTGTTTAAAGTTACGCAACCACAAGCATACACACACTTGGGTAAGGTGATAAATGCTTTTATGAGTGACCTTCCCTTTTGGTTTTATTTTGCATTTGTCTTTGTTTGCAAAAGTGTGTAGATTATTTAAAACCTGATCCTTTATGCCATGTTGGCAGCAACATTCAAAATAAATCTCAATTTCCTTTGTAACCTTTGGCGGCATTGCAGGAGCACTGGTTGAAAGATTGGTATTATTTGTCTATAAATCAGAAGGAAAATGGGCCCTTTCTACAAATTACTGAATAGAAAGTTGACATCTTCACATTATGGAGGTTGATTTGGTATTGTGAGCTATGCTGTATTTTTTTCTGTGGCAGTTTTATTTGAAGGAAGCAGGGCAAACCCTAATGAAATATGTTTCATCTGTCTTTTCTTCTTCAGAATGAATAATGTGTCAGCGGCGAGTATTACTGAGCTCATATCAATAAATTAGAAGGTTGTTGACCACAAAGGTTTTTGGTGTTATTCAAACAAGTTACTGTGTGTCCTTCTAGGAGCTTTTGTGTTTTCTCACCTCTTCCTTGTCTCTTATACACCTCTCATCCTCTGCAGGATGAAACCATATATCATGTGAATGTTAAAAGACATACGCAGGTCTTCCATGCAGCCAATAATATACAGCACACTCTTCTACATCCACTCTGTTCTTGTTCTAACTCACTTGGAATGCAGAAGTTACTGATGTTGCCATGTTGGTCCCCTGAAAATAGCAGTGTTATTTCTGTGGTAATTTTACTAATGATATCCCAAAAGAGTCTGTGCTACATTCTGTAGACACTTGATTATTAGAGCGAGGCAGGGTTTTAATATTAGCATATATACATTTCTGAAAAGCATAACATATCCTATATATAATATCCTTGTTTTAGCGACATCATTTATGTGTGTCACTTTGCAATTCCCATGTAAACTACTGTCTGTACTGTAGTCACTCAGATTATGTAAACAGCCACTCTTTCTTTCTTGGCTAGTGCAGTAACTGTATTTAATGTTTCAGCCAAATCATTACCCAGAACTATCATTCAAACCTCAAACAACCACCATAAGCCCAGATGAATGACAGTGACCTTTGCTTGGCTTGATGTGTTATTGTAATTCTTTTCTTTTCTTTTTTTTTTTTTTTTTTATCTCACATCGTCTCTCCACTTTCCTTTTTCACCATTAGTAAGTCTGAGATCATAGTGACAAGAGCATGTGGATCTCAGAGGCCCTATCAGTGGAGAAACAGCTATGTGATAGCGTGGTTTTCTCACTGCCATTCCCAGGAGTCAGCTCGGCGAGAATTGAGGAGGAGGGACGGTGAATCTCCCAGCCTGTCTGCCCAGCTAGCTAGGCTGAAAAGTCTAATAATGACAGTGACCTCAACCCTCACTCTTATTATATTGCTTCTAGACTGATCACAGACAGCAGTTTGTGTGCATCTGTGAAAGTATGTGTGTGTGTTCTAGTGGGGATGCATTTTAGACACCTTTGTGTTTGTGGTACAGGTTGTTTCAGTGTTTGTGTGAAGCCATTTGATCCACAGTATTGCCATCCAATCTTATTGTCAGGAAATGAGACAAAGAGCAAGCCAAAGCTGTGGAACTGATGTAAAGCAAGACAAGGTCAACCCTCGTGTCACTGAGGCTACATCTGATGACAGCTTGTCTATTACCAGCCTACTCACTTCCTTAGCACTTCAGCTACGGTCAAGAAGGTCACCTAACCTTGCAGATGTCAGTGTGGTGTAGGTTGAATTATATAAGTTATCCATGATTGGTGCTTTGAGTGGTATTCAATCAGTGTTGCAAAGTAAAAGGATGACATGACAGCATGATGGTGTTGCCTGCATGTTTTTTTTTTTTTTTTTAAATCACCATTTTCATAGACGGCAGTGTTTTTGAAATACATGATCACTCAGCTACTACATATCAATGGATAATGTCTTTCACACAGCAGGGCGTGTTTGTTGTTTTGTTTGTGTTTAACATCTGCTAAGTAGGTTGTTATATGATCGCCTCTAACCATCTGTTTGCATGCCTGTACGTCTTTAACCTACATAGGTTCACAAATTAAGGCGGATGAAATTTCTTGTGCACATCAACACTCTCAAGCGAAAGAATCTTAGAGGTTTTGTGACCCCTTGACCTTTCCTCTTCTGCAGCTCCAACCATTGAGTTTTAAATTAATGTAGCTCCTGGCCTCACACCGGCTCAAAGAGAAATGTAAACACTTATTATGGTGACCCCCATGACCTCTCACTTAGTTTTACATCCATCTTTCTCAGGCTGAAGATCTGATTGAGGTTGTTCTGCTGTCTATTTGCATACATATGCATTTGTGATTTGGGGTCAATGCGAGGGCATCGATCTGAATCTTTCAGCTAGTTTCGGCATCAGCTTAGGTTTCACTATTATCTTATCTGCCCAGTTTATTTTAACATACATATGAACAAGGCTGTAGTGTTTTTCTGAGTACTTTGTTTTTCTCATTTTTATGTTTGTTTTTTTTTTTTTCCATCTGTGCCTAAGTGCTCCTTATACTAAATATAACAAATACAGTGACTTACTTAACCCTCTAAAATAAAAGAAAGATTTCTGCAATTCAAATATTAATGATATTATTTATTTTGAAAAAAAATAAAGTAAATGTTTTAGTTGTTGACTTTCTGCCGATGTCTAATTTACTTCTTTATTTTCGAAACATTATCTACATGCACTGTGTGTATGTGTGTGCGTCTTTGTGTGTCAATAGAACTAAACCCTTTAACAGCAACCTAAACATTGTAACTGCGTCCATGCTCCTGTCCCGTCTGATCCCCTAAGACACTGCATGCTGTTTGAAGTCTCTACTTGAAAGGCCTGATCTGAATACTGTGGATTCCACAACAACTCTGCAAACAGTGATTACAGACTGATTAATGAGCCACTGCATACACACGTGCACACACTGCACACACATCCATTCATGATTGGTTTTAAGGCCTTTTTTAATTAAAAAAAAAAATCTGTTGCATTTTTTTAAAGCAACTTAAATAGCCAGTGATAGAACCCTCCTATGACTATGGGAAAATGTCAATGTTGGATTTTAGAGCATTACTCTTTATCCTCATGGCCAGGAAAATGGCACAGAAGCTTGTTGCAGATTAAAGTCCTAAGTCTTGTTTCTTCTAACATGATGTCACACCCTTTAATTTATGGACATTAATGTTCTTATTTTGTAATATTTTCCTAATGCTAACCAAGTAGTTTTGTTGTCTGACGTAAAGAAAACACCCTCCCTGTATGTGTTTGAGGAAGTGCTGTTTCTTTGTACTGTAGTCAAACGTTTGTTCTTTCTTTTACAGTGTCTGCTGAGATCCTAAAGGGCAGTTTGACCACCATGGAGCGTCAGATTCAGAGGCTTGAGAACGACATTGAAAACTTCCCCAAAACAGAAGACAAACAGGATAAGTTTGTGGAAAAGATGTCGATATCCTTTTCATTGTCATTTTACCAGCACGCAGGTTTGTACTCCAACAGCATATGCATTGGACTATATTTGCACATTCTTTGTCCCATTTTGTTGGCAGCAGTAGCAAAGGTGTTTGCTGTTTATGTTCTGCCTGGCAGTGGTAAGCAGTTTAAGTCACTTGGTGTGATAGGTGGCACCCTAGGGAACTTGGGGAATGAATCCGGCTGCCTTGCTGTGAGATGTTGATCAGATCTCCCTCTTCACTCCTCCCTGGGTCCCAGGAGTAAAATCATGCCCGTGGCTATTTTTACTGCACTCTGCCACTGCTGCTTGTCCCCTGGGGGACTCTAATAGGGGCTCTAGCCCCTCACACCAACTTATCGCCCATTCCTGATTTCATCTCCTGACCGGCCACAAGCCTCTCCACACAACCAACCGTGCCTCATGGCACCTCTCCTGTTTTGATAACAGAGTATTTCACTTAAACCCAAGCATCTCTGCTCCCAAATTGAATTAGCCATGTCTCTGCACTTTCTTCAATGCCCTTTCTTGGAGAAAAGGTCCTCACTCTATAAGTTTGATCAATGGTGAAAATCAAGTCTGTTGTCAGTACCCTAAGGCTAAGGTGCCTTTCATGAAAAAAAGACAAAACAATGATGCAGTCAGCAGGGTCTCCTTTGTTTGTCTAACATTATTAAGAAAAGAAAGGATTACTCCAGAGTAATCTGAAAAGTGAGTAGGTGTTTCCATATGCTAGCCGCTCACACATAAGACACCGTTTAACCTGATTTCTCTTCCTTTTTTCTGAGATTTACTTCGGCTGAGTTTGCACGTTTGGTGCCATAAGAGTAATGGCCCCCTGATGCATTAACAATCTGCTCCCAGTCAAAGATGGGCATTTAAATTTGTATAATTAAAAGAAAAAAAAAAAAAGCAGAGACTTCCCTGGCGATGCAGAGCACGCAGGCAACAAAGCTTCTCCCTTTGTCTGTATCGATTCCGAGGCTCCTGTGAGAACGAGATGTTTGAGTGAGAGGAAATGGAGAAGTGTAGATATACTGCAGTGTGGCTCTTCCTCACTGTCTGGGGATCCTCCCTAGAGAATGTCCGAGAGAAGCTGACTGGCCATGACCTGAAACACCCGACATCACTCCCTCTCCCCCATCTCAGCTGATCGGTTTTTGGTGCCAGGAAAGAGGCTTTGTAGGATTTATTAAGATCTATTTTAGCACTTGGTTTATTTAAAGTAGGCACCAGTAGGAAAGCATATATATTTCATCCTCCATCTGTGTTGTGTTCCATTTTGGAGTGTTGTCATTATGGTACAGTAGTTTTCTTCCCCTTTCACTGAACTATTTTTTGAGCAGATGCACTTGAGGCACAAGAATGTGTCAAATAATGAAAAAGGGCATGCTTGTTTACTCTCTCTGTTTTCTCACTGGAGCATATATTTCATGTCCTGTGTATAATAAGTGATACAGTTAATAGTAATGTAATCATATCAAGGTAATTATTGTGAGTTATACTACTGTAGTTCTAAGGTAGAAAAAGTATTGTTTTTGTGTGGTGTTAATTATAGCACAGTACATAATGATATGAAGTTAGAAGTGTGCAGTCACATTTAGCCTAATGTATTCTGAGGATTGCTCTGAGGTGGGTTTGTTTGCTACACATTTTGTGTGTGTCTTAATTTGCCTCACTTCTTTCTCAAACTTTCCACCACTCTAAACCTCTCTAAGATATCAGATGTTGGGCTGATTCTGTGCAAGCTAGCACGATGATGGGATGAAACCATGCGCACATGGAGCAAACAGAGAGATTAAGAGATAGAAAGTGGAGACTGCTTGATTTGCCGAGGGTTTTTAGTACCTGTGTTTGCAATGAGCTTATGTAGCACTCTATACTGTGTTGCACAGCTAAGTGTTGGAACAACGACTGTGAAATACAATGCTGCATATTTCCTGTGGTGTATGTAAGCTAGCAGAGTAAGGGAAACACATCTTTTTTAAACTATATCTGGGGTTAAAAAAAAGAGATGACAGTTCCTTGAAGCATGACAGATGGAAGAACAACAGCTAAAAGTCATGCATTTGATGCTTGAGCAACCCTGAAAAAGTTAAGTGAAGCTCTGTTGTCTTGACTCTGTGCTGTGATGAATGAGTCAGTCTGCTAGTGTGTGCTTTTCTGTGTGTGTTAGGGAGGGAGAGTAATTTACAGTGCTTGTGTATGTAAGTACACAGGCCTCTGTTTCAGTGTGACTCTTGTCTTTTGCTTGAGATTGCTTGAGATTAATTTTAGCAAGGCTTGGTCACTGCAAGGTGTTTTAAATGCAACGTGTGCCCCACAGCAGCATAGTTTTAATTAAAATGTAATAATATTTTTTTTTCACCATGCATGATTAGTGTTCTTAATTTGTTTAGACTTCAGCAGTTTGTGATTTTTTTTTCCTCTTAAAAAAAGAAAAAAAATCTGATAAACAAAAGTAAGAAAGAAAGAAAAGATGGAAGGAAGGAAGGAAAGAAAAGCTTAGTGGAAGCACTTCATTTGGCTTTATTGATACATTTTTCTCCTTCCATTACTGTAATGTATGCAAATGACTGAATGGGGTGTTTGTTCAGCAGTTTAGTGATCTCTATCTGTCAGAAGTAATGGGGGCCCACAAAGGCTGTAGAGTTGAGGCACAAGCCCCCAGAGAGCCCTATTTCACCAGGGAGGCTATTGCTACCACACACACACACTCACACACGTGCCTGTTTGCTGCTGGATATGATAGAAGTGAGTAGAGTGAGACTGTGCATACTAGAATATTGATGTAGTGAGGTGGTTTGATGGGGATGATGGGAGACCGGACTGAACCTTGATGAATGCTTGGGCATGTGCAATACATCTCTCTCTCTCTGTGCTGTACTCAGTGACTGAAACCAACCTAGTGATATTTAACTTCACCTTTTATTTCCCAGAATGCTACAGTCAAAGCGGGATCTGTCTTGCCCATCTTCACACAATAATTGATAAATCACTGTTTTCAGAGAACACTTTTTTGTGTTGAAGAACCAATTTGTAAGATTCTTAAAACAAAAAAACAGTTTCTCATTTTGTGGTTCTAGTATGTGTCTTTTTTGTTTGTGGTATTTTCAACAGTTTCAACCATTCATTTTTATTCTTTGTCTGTTTTAGTGTGTTGTGCGTGTTTGTGTTATTGTTACACAGTCATTGAGTTTCCCCAGCCTGGTATCCTCATAGCTGTTGAATATTTCTACAAGGCCGAATGAGTGAAGATGAGTGACTTGAATCTGTGGCTCACTGCCATGTTTTGTTTGTTTTGTTTGTTTTGTTTTTAGTACTATCTACCAGAATTTTAGTCAAGTTAACCAGGGACTGGGTGACGTTGTCATACTAATGAGGAAGCTTTGTTCAAACCAGCTGACTCCTGCTATCAGAGTCAGTCCAGCAACACTGTTTTCCAGCTGAAGGCTAAGCCTCTAATGCCGCTCTATTGTGGTTTAAGAATCGACAGACACATTTTTACAGGTTCCACCTTTTCTTGTTGTTTCCTGTCTTCAGCCTGATTTAGTTCACACTTCAAAGAAAGAGCTTCACTACAATGTGTTTATGGATGGCCCCTGTCAAACTGCAACAGTTGCAGACTCTGTTGGCTTCAGGCTAGGTTTGTGTACAGGTGCAGCAATCTCTTGTATCAGCACCAAGCACTTAAGGTCAAATAAATGGCAGTTAGACAACAATTGTTCTATTTAGCCTGCTGCTGAGTTCAACATGCAGAAACATCTCCCCTGTGTTTATCCTGGAGAAGCACGGTGTTGTTTGGAGAAGCTTAGTGCACCTTTATGTATTTGAAACAGTAGCCAGAGTATTTACAGAATCATCATGTTTATTTCTGTATGTTTGTGTAGAACTGGGTTAAAAACATGCTAATGGCACTTTGAGTAGCTCCTTATCATTTTTAAAGCAAAAATACTTAAACCCATCCTTTGCCACACATAAGCTCTCTCTCTCTTAATCACCACCTTCTTTCAAGTCCCCCCAACCCCAACCCAAGTGTTTTCCTCCATTAATGAAATTCACTGTAAACTGTGTGGCCAATTAACTAAAGCACAGATAAACCATGGAGGCTTTTAATTACCCCAAATTCAGTGGAAACGGGTGTAAATAAACAGTCTCACTCTCTGCCTGGTCTGCTTCTCGGTCTTTTAACTGAGTGTGACTTTGACTCGGACAAAGAAACCGATATTGTGACAGTAGGTTACAAGCATCAGAACAAATATTGGTCTTTTATAATGAATTCTGCATCTCATAGAAGATATGATTGTCTTCCTATGTGTATATATACAAGCTGAACACTGTGCTTCTTCTTAGATATGTACATTATGTATTCATTTGTGTTGTATGCACATTCCAACAAGAACAATGCATTGTTGGTTGAATGAATTATAACTCTTTGGTTAGATATATAACTCCCTCCCCTTCTGCTATATTGCCAAGGTGGCAGTCATTTGGCATTGCATGCAACATGTGAGATATTTGTGATTTAGCAGTAGTTGTAATTGTTCAGACTAGCATGAGCTTGGTTGTATTTTAGAACAGTATGCTTGTGTCGAGGGCAGAAAAGCCAGTGGTTGGATCGAGTTTCCCACAGACCAATGAGTTAATCATTATTAGGAGCCAGTACTGGTATTGCTCATCTTGTGGAGACATAAATCTATTTGCACAGGGGCTTCTCTTTGGGGATGACGGCACGTCCCCACAAAATAAATCATTAAGTTTTACAACAAAGACTAGTTTTTAGGTTAGAGTAAGTGTTAGTATCGGACTAGTACATGTAATATAGTGACCAAATGTCACAATAAATTAGAAATTATGAAATTTAACTCAATATATTGTACTGCATGTAAGACCCATATAATATAACCATATATTAACTAAGGCAAAAAGTGATATATTTCAGTTGCTTTGTGTCATCGGTAAGTGTCTGTTTCCATCACCCTCTCCCTGTCGTCGGCCGTGTTCCCTGCCAGACAGACCATTCCTGTGCCCTCTGGTCATAAGAGAGAATTTCCTAGAAGTTGGGCAATCAGTATCTTGTTAGTCTGTGACACTTGGCCTGATGTGGCAGCTCCATTAACCAGTAGAGTAAACTTGCTGACAGACTGCCTGGACTGTGGCCTCCAGAGGCAAGAGTGGGGGGGGGGGGGGGTGGTGCTGGAGTATACCCATGATGTACTCTGGATATACCCCTTTGCTCCTGAGTGAACAACTGTCATATTCTACTGATAAAGCCTCCATGCCCTGCCAGGCCTAGAAGATGTCCTTTGGGATCCACTGTGTCCTGCTGGGATTCAGGCCTGCTCTTCTGCAGTATAAAATATGTAGTTACCTCCGGTATACATCCTTAGGACCTCTCTGACGTTTAGGGTGCAATGTCAACAAGCAACACATGCAGAACTGATATAACAGGTTAAAGCACTCTGAAAAGAAATTTGTTTAGTTGATCTGTTTTATCTCAGTGTTTCCATGTGTCGCTCAGCGTCTGTGTAGCTTTGGCACCGTTGACCCAGGTCTCTGCTGATTATTTCTGCTCTGGTGAAAGTCGGGCTAAGGACCCAGTGGCAGAGGCTCCAATCTGCACCTCATTACTTCCCCAAAAGGCCTGGGCTTAGTGCAGGGTAATAGACGGAGGCCCAGCCGCCCTCATTTGTCATGGGCTCCTGGGCTTGATGCAAAGCCCCCCTTGAGCACTTGTTGCTGAGCTCTAATCCTGCAGTAGACACCAGGCACGCTTCTCTGCTTAGCCATCCCCACTCTCTGCCGTCATGGCTCATGATTTCACTTTCATTTGACGTTTTAATGAAATCCCCAAGACTCAGGTGAATGGCAGGCCTATTGTTGGCAAATTATTCTATCAAATGCAAGTTGAAGACAAAAAAAAAAAAAAACGTGACTAGGGTTATTTTTACAGTAAAGATGCGCTGTCGAGGGTTTACAGTGTCTTTCAGCATGTGAGTCCACAATGAAAGATGGTTTTATTGTAAACGATACATTAGATCCTATATAATGACTAGTAATAATGCATCCGCTATAACAGGAATTAAATGTTAGTAATGAGTAGGTAAAATGTACAGTAATTCATGCTGGGAGCAGACATGTGTTCCTCTGCACACGTGTATTAACTTGTAGCTCTATTTGTGTTGGGCCTTATTGCCTGTAAGTGCAGTGGGGCAGGGTCCAAAAGGCAGGGAAAGCTCCTTGATGAAAAGGCCTGAGTGTCATTAGCTAAAGTTGCTGTGTATGCCAGTTGAAAGCCACTCTAAAATGTAAATCAAACTAATGCCTGAACACTTCCTCTCCTTTTACCCCAGTGATCTTTTTCCTTTTTTTTCACTGACACCCTGAAGGGAATAAGGCGTTGTTGTTTTATTTGCGACTGGGCCCTCTGTTGATTGTTAACATAGCTTCATGTTGGCTATCGTTCCTCTCCCCCTGACAGGACCTTACGGATCACTGTGCCTGCATGACTGCAGGCCATCTCTGCGGCAGCCTGCTCATACACATAGTCTCACAAACCATTTGCCGAACTTATTGACTGAATTGGCTCGCTTTAGAGCAATTAGGCGCTTCATTATGCAAATAAAGTGCACTAATTGCCTCACGTTTGCTAATTGATTATAAGATACGTTATATGGTTGACATCGGGGCTGACTCCTCTAAGAAAGATGTGGTCTTCGGTGGTACCTGCTGTGCATTCTGTGAATAAATAAATGATGGTAAATAACTCAGCGGGCCGTTTTCTTGCCGTGGCACTGTGCACGCTCGGCTCTGTGAATTCAAGACACAATACAAAAGTCAGAAGAGAAAGGGATCGCTAATTAAAATAAATCTGTGACAGTCAGAAACACTAACAGTTACAAACGGCAATCTGATGGTAGTCAACAGGGGATTCTCCATTAATTGGCAAAATGAGGCTCATCAATCACACAGAGGGGGAATGCTGCACAGACAGTATCCTGTCAGAGTCACCCACTGTGGGGGGAGCAGCGTGACGTGTGTCTCAGGGACAGAGTCATGTAGGGAAGGAACCGATTCTTCTCATCTCTCTCCCTCTCTCTCTCTTTCTCTGTATTTCTCTATCTGCCTCCCTTTCCTCTCTCCCCCCTGACTCTCTTTCTCACCACATGTGGCTCTCAGTAGACATCTCTCCAACTCATTCTGACAGGCTTTGTTTTTCCTTGTCGCATTTCAAATGGGGATTGGCTGGCATTCTCTGCCAGTCAAGGCCGAGACAGAAATGTCAAAACACACTGTTGAATTCCAGCTTTTAGAGGATATTCTTTGCTGATGACATGTGCTGAGAGGCTTGTAACTCCGTACTACTTCAGATTCAAACGCTCATGCTAAAATACTCTGATCTGTTGATTTTCTATATACCAGAGACCTTCATCATTTTGTTGAATTAAATATTACTTATTTATATAGTACTGACAGCTATTTTAGAAGACACACAGTAATTTTAAAGGAGTTTAAATCGAGGCAACTGAACTCGAGGATTCTTTTTTGACAATTCTGAAGAACTGAAGAAGCCACTTGGGGGAGTGGTGAAACGTCTTCAAAAAACAGTCCATGAGTCCAGTTGCCTCGATTTAAACTCGTGGAAATAAAGGATTTATTCATGTGAAAAACTTAAACTTACGTTCACCTGGGATGGGAGAGAGGGTATGAAGGAGTGAACTTTGTATGACCCTAACGAGAATGTCCCCATCTTTGGTGTGAGAGATGTGGTTCTGTGATCGAGCAAGCCAAAAAAAATGCCAGGGAACACAGCATCCTGCCTTTGCCTACAGCCAATAAATATACACCCAGGCAGTGATTGAGTGTTTAATCAATTGAACCAATCAATGACCTGCTCCTGGAATCTATGCCACTTGCTAGGTTTAGGGCAGTTATATGCAAAGTGAGACTTGATGTGTTGTCTCTGCTTCGTCTGTGCATCTAGTTTTATTTCTGTGTTACACACAGGCTGCCGTAACTGCTGCTGTAGTGACATCTGATGTGCACCAGTGTGTCTTCAAAACAGTAGTTTGTCAGGCATTTCATTGAAACCTGAGCATTCACATCTTTCTTCAACAGCAGCGCTAATGTACTGTGAGACACAACAAAAGTCATGCCTGTGTGGGTTTTCATTAACAATTAACCCCCAATTAGCAGCATGGATAGATAGAGTGACCCAGTGCTACTGCTCGTGTTGATGATGCCTCCTCCATGAACGTGATTACACAAGATGAGTCTGTTTGCTTTTAAGTGGGACCTCTCGCTGGTGCACTAGCACATTAGGTGACAGAGAGAGATTCATTTAACAGGTTGGTGTTAGCTGCAATAACAGAGACATGAAAATAAAAACGGATAAGTAACACAAGTGCCCCCCCCCCACCCCACCCCACTCATATTGTCTGTCTCTTTTTCTCACCGCTGCACACACACTGTAGTCTGTTGAAGGGTGTAAGCCTTGTCATTTAACAGCTACAGGGATGCATGAGGCACATCTGCTACCTGAACCAGCAGCTGACCTTGAATTGACTTTCTGTGATGAAGACTTACAGTTGATCCCTAGGCTTTTTGCTTTGATGCCTCAGGGCTTTCCTTCCTAACTTAAGAACATAGGTAGGAACCTCAGAGACCATAATGTCTTTCTTTTCAGATCTCCTTTTTTCCCCCTTGCAACGACTCTTAGTGATACCCATACAGGTGTCGCAATAATGTATGATCTCTTCTTTTTTTTGTAGTTTCTCTTACTTGATAATATATGTAAGGAATGTATTTTTTGTGTCAATCTTGCAGATTTGAGTACTCATACATATCATCAGATGAAAAACAAGCCGGAGTTTTGTGTAAATGGTGTACACACAGTGCTTTGCTACCTTAGTGCTTTACATTATGATGCTTATCATTTACCTGAGTAACGGCAGGTTTAGTGTATGTTCAAGGACGAGGGGATGCATGAGGGGAAGTTGCCATTACATTAACTTACTATTTATGGTAAAATCAAATTTAAATAGTCCATGTCTGGAATAGGAAACTTGATCATTGTTAGGACATGACTCTAAGACTCTCTAGATTTTAGTCCTCATGAAAACATACAGAAGAAACCTAAGTGTGTGCTGAAGCTAAACTTACTCAATAACTTACAGTAAATTTAAGATTAGTTCACTTTTAAATGACTTTAAATAAGCGGTTAAAGATGGATGGATGGAGTTCAATGAATGTTTATGTTAGATTGGGGCAGTGTTTGGTCCTAAAATAGACACTAGTGCATTCTGCAGATATAATGTGGTGCTGATTCGTACTGGCTGAGGTGCAAATTGATGGTTAACAGTCGTCGTAGCATGTTGTAATATTTAAAACAGCAGGCCTTAACATACGCCAGTAGCATTGTCATGGTGACATTTCTACTGGCGACTGATGTTCTTTCACAGTACTCCATACTGAGAATTAATGTATTTATTTATTTTTAGTTAAAAAATACAATCTTTGAAATGTTAATTTTTTAATGTAAGGGGTTTACTGTTGGGCCCCTCAGCTCCTCCTACTTCACAGCTCGACACCAAAACTGCTTTGTGATGAGACTGTTTGTCAAAAACATTTTTCATTTCTATTTTTGTTTGTCTAAACACCTACATACTTTTTCCTTGCGGGCCCACATTGAAGATGGTTTAACACAGTGGTGGTGCCAACTATAGTGCAGATTCAAGCACATTTCTGTCCAATGATATCCTGATGTTACATGTCACAGAGGATGTACAGGTGTGAAAACACACATCCAGAGGTGTAGGTAGGAATAGGCGTTGACTGGAGGGACATGTTGGCGCTACCACTGCTGAGTGGGGATTAGGTGTTATTGCACAGCAACACTATATGGAGGAAGATGTGCATGTTATTTTAGTAAAAAAGGACATGGAAGTAAGATCTACACCTCAGTGAAGGTGCCAGATCATGGCACCAATAATTGTGATTGAAAACTTATTGGGAAGGTTCCTGTATTGTTTCTAGGGGCGAGTTGAAACATGATATATCAAAATAAAGAACAATTTGAGCCATTTGAATGACTGACTGCAGTTTTCATGTGCTCTGTGGGCCGACTGTGCTTTTGAGGCACGTTTGTGATGGATGGTACAGCAGGGGTTACAGTGCCTCAGGCTTGTTTGGTGCAGTAGTCATATTGTTAAACCTCTGTGAGCAAGGTCATGATGCTCCATCTGAAATATAATTCTATTTGCATGTTCTCCATCGCCCTACTCCTACAGTTTGCATGAAGAAATCTGAATTTAAAGGCTGATTTGTCAAATGTTCATTGTTATATTTTTCCACCTACCGGTGCAATAGAGGTGAGTACTAAACAACAGGCATTTAATAACAGGAACATTTCCTATAGTGTTAATAGTTTGATTTCCACTCTTATATAGTTATAGTTATATTATGTCATTGCTGTTATAGTAATATTTTCACATTTCCTCAATGCTTATTATGTATGTAGCTTGGTACACGGCAGGGCTCTTCCCAGTTAATACAAAGGGAATTAACATGAAATATGCATTAAGTAATGCTTTTGATATTTACATAAATGAAATGGTTTGGTGTAATGTGAACATGTACCAACATATTTTAGCTGCTTCTGTTCCCTTTTACTGTATTTCTTAGTTCACTTAAGTATTTCAGGAGCTGTGCCCTGAAAGGGACTCTTATCTCTGACTCATATGCAAATGAGAAGAAACACACAAACAATACAGTTAAAAAAAAATGTACATCTCAGTCCAGTAATTATCATTGGAGCAGAGCAGCATCGAACTTAGAAAGCAGTGCTCTCCAAAGTAATTTCAGTTTTAATTTGCATGTTCAATAACAACCATGGATTGCACTATCTTGCTCCTTTTGGTTACACAGTTCTAATTTTAGCATTGCCATGGCTTCCAATAAAGCATCTTTGAAACAATCGGCCGAGCCTCCCAGTAGTATTAGCATTATTAATATTAAAGGGCTTCCTGTTGCTCTTAGTTGGCATATTCAGGTTTATTTATTGCATTGCTGATGGTCCTTCTATTTAAGCAATATAACACCGATAATGCTGAAATATGCTATGATGTGATTGTGCATCCAGGAGACTCCTCTTTGACATCAATCCTATTCCCTAGTGCATTAAACAAACCTCAAAAGTACAGCCCCCTGTGTGTAAAAAAAAAATAAAATAAAAAAGTAGTCCTGCAACAGCCAGGGTCACATAGCTGGAGTCAGCCTGGGACTACATGAAGAGACAGAAGCAGCTGAGACAACCTTCACTTTACAAAGTTCTCCAGTATGAGTGCAACAACCTACTTGCAAAAACCTTGGAGAAAAAAAAAAGTATGGTAGGAGAACTGTTTACTGAGTGAGGTATTGATTTATGTTAGTGCCTAAAATCTTGTGCACAGTGTAGTCATTTGTTTATTAATGTTACCCAAAAAAACACACAAACAACAAAGAACTCACAACAGAACATTTTAAAAACCACAACATCTTGAGGATTCCTCTTGCACCAGTCTGCTGCAGCATGATCTCAGCATGCATCCGTCTTAAATAATTCTTTCAATTAACTGGCATACAAGTACAGCGAGCATCAATAAACACATATCAACACACAAAGAAGTCGATACATAACATCTGAGCCACGATAAACGGTGAAATTCAATATCAAAACCAAATTCAGCCCTGTGCCGATATTTTGGGTTGTCAATTGAATAACACCAACCTGGATATGTATGTTTAAGAGTTTCAATAATGATAATAATTGTGGAGTGTCAGTTATATGTCATTGTCATTAGGCATCTTGTTATCTCTGTTTAGAGAGAGACGGTGAGGGTAATGCTCCAGTATCACAGGAGTTGGTACTATCAGTGAAAGACATTCAGTCATTGTGTGTATGTGTGTCTGTGTGAGGAGGGTGTTACAGGGGAGTGTAGGAATGTGTATACATGAGATAGCTCCAAGGCAGTGTGGGAACGATAGCTGTGAATGAGGCATTTTCCATTGAAGTGATTAAAATGATTGAGGACAGCGGCAAACTCATTCATCTCTGAGCAAGGTGATGAGGGACATTCTGTATGTGTGAGAGGAAGTGCCTCCGTGCATTCATGTATATGTGTGAGCGTGTCTGTGTGTGTGTGTGTGTGCTGGTGTGTCACAGATGTAGAACAAGTTGTGAAATGGGACTGGCATGGAGGCAGCCCGAGAGATGTGGAGCGATGCCCACAGGAGGGCCATGTCTTTTCACTGTACATCTGAAAGGACAGGCAAATATTTATCATCAGCCACCACAGCCTACATTCCTTGATTTAATTTGACCTTCATCAAAACAAAGTAAACAATTCCACATTACCAGCCGCAGTGCTTGTTATTTTAAGCTTTTTTATGTTTGTATTTTTTCCTCTAAAATGGTAACCTTAAAAAGGGAACAGTAGTCGAGTGGAAGTTCCTTGAGGTTTTCCGTGGATGTGATTAAGCCGGACTTTAATCAGTTTGTCTTCTCTGTTCAGCAGATTCTCTTTAATTACCTCAGCAAGGGGAGAGGGTGGGTGGTACGGGTTGTCTCATGTGCACAGTTTTTTTTTTTTTTTTTTTTCACATTCCAGTAAGTGATGGGTAGTTATTTTTAACATTTCTGTTTTATCTCTTCTTGACACAAAGGTTAAACCACACATGTAAGTAGAGCCAGCCACGGTGGGCTTGTTGGCTACACATAACCACTCTTAAACACATTAAGTGTATTTCTAAACCCACTTAGCATTGGCAGCCTTGTGATAGTGTTGATTTGAGGTCTATGGGTTCATGTTTCCCTCTTCTTTCTCTCTCTCTCTCTGTGACTCTCTCTATCTCTGCCTCTTCCATCAACTGTTCTAATCGCCTCAATGCCATCCACACTCACTGTTCATCCCCTGCCTTCAGGATTGCTTTCACACAGTGATCCCCTCACTGACCAGACAGACGACTCAACAATTAACCTCCAAGGCTGACCTGAAATATCTCAAACCTTCTCCTCTCGGCATCCTTATTGGCCTCTAATAGATTTCTAACAGGTGGAAAAAAGTGGATTGAATTTCACCCATCAGACCCTTAGGCTCTGTGCAGAAACGCAGTTCAGTTTGTTTTTTTTTTTTCTTTTCTTTTCTTTTTTTCCATCATCCCTTCTTGCTAAATACCAGAGTCGTGACTGTTGTACAGGATGTTGCCTGAGCTGAATGTGTAATGTATAGGCCAAGCTGGTGACACATAGTGCCAGTTTGTTAATAATAACATCAGACTTTGTAGCATTCTTCTACCAATTGCTTCTCCATTACCATTATGTTAAAGCCCTCCATTTTGGATATTTTTGCTAATAGCCAAAAAGCACTCTGCTGAAGCCAGTTTGACTGAAACTGTACTCTCCATAAAGAGGATTAGCCCCTGTGTTATTTAATGTCACTTTAGCCATCATTGCAGAATATACAGCTGATGCAGCGTCTGTTCTCTACCTCTCCGGTTATCATCCCACACAGGGCAATGGATGTGCCCTGCTGTGCTGCGGGCGCAGGTTGGCAATCTGCTGATTCTCATCTCTCTATTCTTTTTTCACAGAAGCTCAATGACACCCTAAGTGATCTTTCAACGTGCCACTTTGGTACTCGATGTTGGGTTTCTATTGTTATGCCTTGAATCTGCCTGCTGTTCGGCTTAAGGGTTTAAATCATAGTGCGTGTGTGTGTGTGTGTGTGTGTGTGGTCATAGCGTTGGTAGTTTAAGGAGGGTGTGTGCAGATCAGATTGTAACCAGTAAGGTAATGATTCATAAGACAGCCAGTAGGACTTATCCACTAATAGATCTCCTGGGAGATAACCTAATCCCCCAACAATATCTCCTTATCATATTACAAGTGAACTATGTACAGAATGGGCTTTTCTATCCACAAATGAATACTAAGCCTTATACTTACCTTTAAGCTTATTAGATTTGATCTGAAACAGAACAGTATCAAGTATTCTCCCTGATGGCAGACTGATCGGAGATAATAATCCTTTCTGAGATTAGTTCTAATTTCACACTTTACTGATTGCCATGGCTTCATATAAAATAACATATGTTGTTGTTGTCATTGTTTTTGTTTTTTTCCAAAACTGTGATAGTTAAACCAAAAATTCAATATTCATCTCAAATGAGGGAATTAGGGGACTAAAATATGTACTGGAGATTTTCTGATTTGTTCCATACTGTAGGACAGTACAGTAAATACAGTGTGTAATCTGTTCATTGAGTGCTTTTGTCATCCACAGAGATCACACGACAGAGCTTGTTAGCAGTAAATGAAAGTCAGACTTCTTTTCAAGGTGTGGATTGGAGATTAGTAGTAATGCTCATCTCTATCTTTCAGCGCTGCTTTCACAGAGATGATATGATTTGCAAAGTCCCTCTCTTTCTGTCTCCCTCACCCATCCGTTACTTCCTCGTGCTCACTCTCTCATGTTACCAATCTCCTTTCTTCTCTATATCCCTTCCACTCAGATTGACTAAGCTCTAAAAGGGACTGCTAACTCTTTTCAGGATTCCAAGAGATTGTATGAGTGAGTAGATATTCTGAACAGAGCCCCACATGGCTTTGTGTTGCCACAGAGACTCCCGGGGCACCCAGTGTGGTTTTTTTTGGAGCTTTTCATTTTGTCTGTAGATGAGAAAGAGAGAGATCTGTGCTTAGTGATTAGCAGTGGTATTGTCTGTCCTACTTGTTGACACTAAAAGAAAAAAGTAATCTCCAGCCAAAAATGATAATTTAATACATTTATACTCTATCAACAATGAAATAAAATGGCTCTTTATTATGTTCTGCCTCTGGACTTGAATGAAACTACTTTTCACTACATTTGACTGTAAGCCTGGTTGTAGTTGTAGAGATGCCTGCAATATTTAACATACACCAACACTTAGCAGCCTGTCCTCACCATGAAAACCTCATTTATACACACCTTTTTTAGGTGTGTAAAATCTGCAGGTTAGCTGACACTACATGTCAGAGAAGTTGTTGCAATTTAAAAGAGTATTTCTCACCCTGCTATTTGTTTTGAATTTGGATCGTTTTGTTGCTTTGATGTGTGATTTCTCATCTAAACACTTGTTTCTTTAATTAATGCTGTGTAAAGGGAGGGGCCCAATCCTCCTCCTCTGATTTGGAGTTCAATTATTTACTGTGTTTCTTGATAGTTGCTCACAAACTTATCTGTAGTAGTGGAGGTATGTCATGGTCAATCATGGAGATAATTTGAAGTATAAGCTGCTGAGCACAGGCTGCTGGTTTTCATTCAGATCTTGGAAAAACATTAAACTGGACTGACCTGTCTGAAATCAAAATGTACCTTCAGTTTCATGTTGTTTGCCTTGTTTTCCCTCACAAACAAGGCAGTAATATCATGATAGATAGAAGGCAAAGGCATGTAAAGCTGACCTGAACAGCTAGTAATAAAACATTTATTAAAAACTGTTTTGAATGGAATTAGAATATGGCAGATTCGAAAAAAGATGCTGAAATTACCCTTTAAATGAACTCAGGTTTTATACATTTTAGACACAATGCAAGCTGTTATGAGGTATTACAAGGAGCCTCATTTTAGGGGTCGCAAGTGTGAAACAGCTGGAGAACACTGGGTTAGCATTTATTTAACTCCCTGATGTGTTAATATCTCTATACCATACTTGACAACCTCAGCAGGAGATCCCTATGTGCTGCTACCTGCGAGGTCTATCCAGCTGCATCGGATTACAATGCATAAACAGGTGCTGTGCTTATACCCCTGTTTATTTACAGATCGCAGTGGCATTTGCTATCTGTCTCACATGTAATAGTCTTTAATTTAGGGCATAGAAACTAGGTTTCCTTTGAAAAAGCAGCTTTGGAACGATGCCAGTGTCATCTTGTGCTGCTTAATTCTCTGTTTCACATTCTCAGATAATGACAGGATTTTGTATTGACTGTCGAAACTGCTCTTATTTCAGCTCTTGTTTCATTACATGGCGTCGGCGTATGTTCAATAGGTCGCTACACAAGTTTGATTCATGATTGTTCCACACTGCTTGTTATTAGTGCGCCATCAAAGCTAGACTTGGTAAACACATTTGCATTTTAATGACTGATATAGATTGTTCTCCTGCTCAATATCATCCCACAGCCCACCCCTGCCCACACTCATGAAAGGTGGGCTGCATCTAGTTTAGTTAAAGCCACCTATTATAACGCAAACTCACATGCATTACTTTTAAGTGAAAATTAAGTATGTATGTATATATATATATATATATATATATATATATATATATATATATATATATATATATATATATATATATATATATATGTATGCGTGTAGTATGCACAATCATAGTAGAATGCTTCATTGTGAAGAGGTAGAGCTGAGGTCTAACAAGTCTTTGAGGTTTTAGGTGATGTGCTAATTAACAAAATATCTGGGTTAATGTGTCCACATTGTTGGATGGTGTGGTTAATGTTAATAGAGAGAAAGTGTGCAGTTGCAAATATCTCAGAGTGCAAATGGATGTCATCCGAGCAGCAATCAGCCAATGACAAGTGAGCGTTCGAGGAGGCAGATCATTTTTGTGTCCCCAACTCACGTTGTCTTCCCTGCCACCTGCAGAGGATGATGCTACCCATTAAGGAGAGTTTGTCTCCATGGGCATGTAATCTGATGCAAATTAGAGCAACAGACTGCCAAATGACTGCAGTGATGGTGCTATGGAGCAGTTGTAGCAGGTAACACGGCCAAGCAGCATACCTGTAGAGCCGCTTTGTGTTTGTGTGGTACTCAAACGCCTCACTTGATAAATATTCTGTGGGAAAAAAATAAAGATTGATCTTAGTGTCAAGAAATGCTATACTCCGCAGCAATGAATGCATTTTCAAAGGACGTGTTCAGGCTTTTCACCGACAGTGCGATCGCTGTCAGCTGTTAGCAAGTTACAAGTGTCAGTGCCTCTGTCAGTGAATATATGCTGGGAGAACAGTTTATGAAAGCACATTTCTTAAGGTGCAAGACAAAAAGACAAGACAATAGGGCTAATGTCTATTTACCCAGCTAACAGGCTTTGCACCCCCCTTCCTGCACCACGTCCTGCCATTTCTTTTTGTTCATTTTGCAGTAATACACATTTTTTTGCCATATTTTTAAGGGAGAACAATTTATGTATGTCAGCGAAGATAATGTGAGTAAAGTCACGCAGTGGGCCAGTCCCTCTTAAGATCCTATTCTTGGATGTGTACAATGCCTCCAAAACCTTTTTTCCTGTTTCACCCATCGACAACCAATCAAGCCAATAACAATGATTTTCACAGCTAGTTTCTGTAGAGAAAAGAAAATATAATTGGCTGAAGAAAGTGCAGTGTAAATGCAAGAGCTCTTGTTTCAAAGGCAGACTTTTAAAAAAAAAAGCAGCAAAATAAAAAAAAAAAAAAATACTGACAGTGTTGTCGCTTCACAATAGCAGACAGGCTGGAGAATGAGAGGAGGGCAGCTGGGCAGGCTCTAATTTATCTGTTTGTCTGTGTTTTCCTCCCCATACTATAAGGAGAAGGAGGCTGTAACAGGGCCCAGCTCCACAGGGGAGAGTTGTGTTTAGTGGTGGCATTGATTTTTATAAAAGGTTGCACAGTGGGGAGGCTAGGTAGGCCTGTCAACCTTAGCTCTCGCCAAAACCTGTCACACCGTCAAACTAATGGTGCCCTCTCCGTATGCAAACATATGTCCACGTATCTCCCCCTGTAAATGCATGATTGTTATGTTTTTCACATGAAAAGGCAGATTTTTTTTTTATTTAGAAACTGTTTGTTAGTGGTCTTCTGGGATATCAAAATCTCCATCCCTGTGCACCAATCAGTAGTTTTTTTTTTTGCAATTAGAGACACGGCGCGGCATGAGAGAAAGATTGAATGGATTGACAGATTTGCATATTTCGTTTGGCAGCTTGTACTGTGTGAATGTGACAGTGTTCATTTTGAGAAGTGTTCAATAGTGGGAGGACAGCAGTAATGGCCAAGGGGCTGAGAAGTGAAATATGAGCAGGTCACAGAGATAAAGACAAGAGAGGAAGGACTAGGTAGGAAGGAGATGAACTGGCAATGAAGGTAATCTTATTTTTTTTTTACAGGTTGGAGGACACACACACATAGCCAGAGGCAGTTTATCAACTGCTTGTCAGGCTCCTCACCCCTCTCCACCCCCCTTCTTCCTTTCTTTTTAAAGTGAATCTTGCCAGGGTCAGGTGTGGAGATAACCTAACTTGGACACAAAACATCCACTGAACTTGCGACCAAAACTACTGAACTTTTACTCACTGCTCTCTGTTTTAGTTTTGTGACAGTCAGAGAAAAAAAAAAAAAAAACATAACTTGTTGTAAGGGCAAATGAGAATGTCAATTGAACTTTGATTATTTATGCTTACATATACACACGTTTGCGCGTATCAACATGTATGAGGAACACATGGCGAACAGCTGCTGCACACATCGATTATTCCACACACAAATGCATTTAAAGTGGCAGTTTTCTGTCACTCATTAGGCACTAATCATCAGCAAATCCACTTGCCTTCTAGCAAGAACATCTTTCTGTATTCTCCCTGTCATTTTTTTTCTCCCTCTTTCTGCATCGTGACACTTGGCAGTTTTTTTTTTTGTCTTTTTCTTTTTTGACTGGCGAGTCACACAAAGCTCTGTCGCCTGCCCGCTGAGCCACATAAAAAAAAAACCTCTCAGGAAGATCATTTTATCTTACTCTTGATTGCCAGATAATTATCAGTTAATTATTTAGAGCCTTAAATTAATTTGCTAAAAATAGTGTCTGTGCCTCTGTGTTGCCAATGGAGACGGCTCCATTATTCCTTTCTCCTCAGTCTGTTTCTCTCCTCCTCTAGCTTTGACAGCTACTTCTGCCATTCACGTCTGACTGTAATCTAATAAAGGACGAGGTTGTCCTCGTATTTAAAGAACCCATTCTAGCCAATACTTTAGTGCCGATTGTCTTATTGTTACGTTTGACATGCCTCTTCTTGTTAGTTGGGTGCAATTTACAGCGTGTCACTCAGAGAGGACTATGGTACAACTGTAGGACACTGAACGTATGATTACATTGCAGCGATGTTGTAGAGAAATGTCCGCTGTCCTCTTACTATGTTTGTCCATCAATAACTTCACCTGGACTCTACAAACTCTACACTCTGGAGTACTATCTACGTTTTTGCCTTTCCCTCTACTCTTAGGACACTTCATTAGGCTGATAGTGTTCTGGACAAAGAAATGTGCTGTAAGTGGTCTTATAATGGGATTCATTGGCTTAAAGAATCGAAATGTATCCCCCCCCCCCCGTTTTCCTTTCCACTGCATGCACACACACACAAACTGAACCGAGGGCCAAACAGCCTGACCTGCTGAATGGGTTTGTGCTGTGGTAATGATAAGGCTATTGAATGGAGCTGTACTCTGTCACGCTAGCTGCTGGGCCAGTGGTCTGACTGAAGGAATCTGATCAATATACAGTCTCTCTCTCCGCTCTCCCTCTCTGTCTCTCTCCCTCTTTCTTTCAGCCCGTCTTTTATCACTCCTGCCACAGTCCTTTCTTTATCTACAAACAAATTAAAAACTTGGCCAGTTGTTAACTACATAGTTGCACTGTGAGATATGGCTATTGAAAGCTATTGAAAGCTATCAACAAATAAGGGCTGTTGCCCTTTACACCCTTACCTTTGATAAAAGTTTGTTTATTGTGTTGGGAATAAATCAGCAGATTGATTTAGATACTGCTTTTTATGTCATTTGAGAGTTGTAATGATTTGTGCTTCAACAGTGCATTGGTGGACCTCGCTGGATGTCAGATTTCAGCCTTTCTTCCTCACGCACTCAGTTAATTTGAATATGTCTTTGTTGGGAATTGTGGAAATGATATACAGCATATTATTGCAGCTGACCCTTGCTCTTGTTCCCATATTAGAACAGAACACTTGAACACTATGTAAAATGTATCAATGTAATTTACATAATATCAAGAAATTCAGCACACACAAGGTTAAAAAAAAAAAAAAAAGTCCAGCACGAAGGCAGGAGATTCCATTGACATTTAAAGCACTTGCCTGCAGTCTAGAAGCAGACATCAAAGGCAGCCCAACATGATGTCCATTTGCAGACGGCACCGCCTGGCTTGATTACTGCTGTGTTCAGACGGCATGCATTAAGTGGCCACCTAAGAAGTCCCATTTCAAACTTTATGCATGGTGATCACACAAGGAAGATGTAATCTGGAGAAGCTGTGCGTTAACCCCAGTCAAATATCACTTTTCAAATGCTTTCCCTAAAATCGATGCAGATGGCATACAGAGGGATAACACAAGCAAGAATAGCTGCGTATCAGTGAGCGACTAAAGACTGCGCCTTGGAGATTTCTTCATGTCTGTGCACTTTGACAGTTGGTCTGATAAATATAGTCTTAGACTAAACCAATGTGCTACAGTGTTAGCATTCTAGCTGTTCTCAGCAGAAAAACAACAGTAGTGCTGCAATTGCTAGGCGCCATTTGAGTCATGAGAGCACAAGATCACATGATATAACCATTTTTGCTGGGATTTAAGTCAGATTAAAGCAAGGAAGTCAGGGCAGTTACAGGCATGTTTTTAGGTTTTCCAACCTTGGCTCAAGAAGCAGTTATAGGAAAGATTGTCACTTTGAACATTTCCTTGGCTTCCTGCAACAAACCTATGTGTCATCTAGTGACCATGTTAGCTGTGTTAGCAGAGGAAATGGTGCAATAAGCTATGATGTTTTCAGAACCTAATAACATAGCTAAAATACCTAAGCCTTCACAAACAGGGACACACAAACCTTAAAAGAACAAGACACCCCTTCTGTTGTCAGTGGATGTGCTGTTCTGTTATCCATGTGTAACATGTTAACATTAACAGTGTTCACAGGAAGTATGCATGTTCATAATTCTGAGAAACAGCACCTCTTTTAGTTTGCATGAATAATCAATAACACACCTACTGTGGTAACGGTCTGGTTGTATATTCCAGTGTAGTGTTTACAAAAGGCTTATCGGAGCCTGGTAAAGAGACAGAGCAATGAACAAAAACTGGAGACACGCTATTGTGATTCATCACTGCCATAGTCTCATAGAACAAATAGACAAGGCATAGTGCATGGAAACAGTACTGTGCCCTCTGCACAAAACAGTATCTGCACTATGTAACAAAGCCAGATGAGTCTGTTGAGCCATCATACTGCGAAGAAAAAAGCTGCCTTTCTTTCTTTCAATAGGAGGTTGGAGTGCTGTATGTTGGTTCTATTCAAAATAAGCAAAATACATCAGAAAGTGGTGCAAACATAAATAAGACACAGGCAGCGTTATTGCCACTTATGTTTGGCACTAATGCTAGCTGCGTTGATAAAGAAATACTGCATGTTATTTCACCATTCAAAGGTGTAGCGTGAATTTATCTAAACAAGATTAAATAATTAAACTGGAAGCACTTGCAATTATGAGAGAAGAGATTGCAGTCATTTTCCTCCCAGGTTCATCCAGCTCTGTCGTGCAGAGGGAAAGAAGGTGGTGGATGGATTCACTGAAGCACTAATCAATAGATGTGCAACAGCATGTCGAGGATTATTCATGTTTTTCCTCATAACTAAATGTAACAGCACAAACTCGTCTACATTCTACATTAGGCTACATTTAATTGCCTTGTTGGGTTTTTAATGGCTCTTTAGCTGTGTGAAATTGTTTCCAAGTAGACCTGTGTCTGTAAGGATCAGGGGCGGAACGGTTCCCGGTTCGGTTTGCATCACGGTTCTGAGGTCACAGTTTGGTTTATATTGTTGAGATTTGCTTGTTTGACTTTTTAACACTCTGGAAATATCATATCAGCATAAAATATATAGGCTAATTATCCAGCATTTGATATATTTAGGAGTCAGTTATTACATTTGTGTTGCTGCTGTTGGCCCTCTAAAGATTCCATTCTGTCACTGCTTGTGTTAGTGCTGCAGAGAGATGCTTTAGTGTTGCCAACTCCTCAGTAAGAACAGTAGCTATTGGCTGTCCCACTAAATGACATTGTTACATGATTTGCATAATTGACCAGTTATGTGCAATTGTATTAGACACTGCACTGTAGGAAAGAGGAAAAAAGTTGTGGCAGAGACAGAAAGACAGGCTTTTATTTTTTTTTAAATGTTATATTGTTTTTGCCATTGAAATAGGCTAATTACATCCTGCTCCATCAGCGGCAGTTTACACAGAGTGGTGTGGGTCCCCTCTCTGCTCTGACTGCTGCGTGAAGCTACTGTGAGACTGACCGCCTGTGCGTGCTTTGGGGCGGGGGAGGAGCTCACGGTTGCACCCGCTGCTCGTTTAGGACAGTAGCTGAGTTCATGTCAGTCTCCAAAAGTCACCAGAGAAAGTCTCTAGATTTTTCGCTATTCGCTTTAGACAAAGTCTCCAGATTTAGCGAGAGAGTCTCCAAGTTGGCAACACTTGTCTCGTGCCAGTGGAAAAAATGCCTCAGTGTATTACTTGCTGCTGACAAAACACACGCCCCGACTGTGACAGGTGTACTAAATAGTTCGGATTTCTTTCCTGAACCTAGTAATAATGTGCATTATGCTTGTGTTCTTGCAAGTACTTCTCTCATCAAGGGGCATCTTGTAAGCCATTGTAATGTTAGGTAGGGATTGATGTTTACCGATTAGATCAGGGGAAGCGAGAGACTTGACCTTTTACAATTTGACAAGTATGAACGTTGTAAACAGTGGATTTGCATTGTCATGTTTCCGCGCCGTGAAAATTACACAAAGAGGCAGCGGCCCCGGGCATCGATGTGGCACGAGATTGCTTTAGCTGAGGATGAAAGGATGCCGAAAAACATAAATGGTTATCAAAGATAAAATAGTGTGTGTGTTTATGTGTGTGTATGTTTCTCCATATATTTTAACTCAACTGTGTTGTGTTCACATTCACTCACGGACCCCATTATAGTGGATATCAAATTAGTTTTTTTTCCATTTTTTCCTGCGCTCTGACCGCTTTTTTAATAGCTTATCCATGATTCAACAGGTCATTCCCACGGACCTAATCCCCTCATTTCTAATTTATATGGTCTCTTTTCCTTTATCAGATGTAGTCATTACACCCACCAGACTCCCCCTCTTTGAGCTGTTATAACACCAGCTGGGTGCTGTAGTGAAGAGCTCTGAATGCTTAAGCAGTAGCAACCTTCCTCTCTACACGTATAAATATTTCAGGGACGGACGGGCGGAATAAATTGACAGTAAAATTGACATCAAATCTGGCTTTTAATTTCCAGAGAAAGAGGAGATGGGAGCCTTAGGTGAGATGATGGAGAGGAGTATGGAGAGAGTAAAGGTCATGACCCCCATGTCTAAGTGATAATATAATCCAATGAACCTCTGATGTGAGGAAAATTCATTCATCACACATATATAACTATATATATGTCAAGTACCGCACAAATGTTTGGGCACAGTGCATGCCTGTAGTGTCATAAGAGGCCTGTGATTGGTCCCAAATATATTCATAACAAGAAGAAAACAATTTCTAAAACCTTCTCTTAATATTACTTTAACGACATTGGATAATCACAAACTTATTTACAACTTTCAGCATCCAGGAGAGACAGGCAGGTAGAAGCAGAGGGGGAAAAACAGTTTATTCTGCAGTGACAAAGATGAATCAACAGGATAGCATTTCTCAGTGGCACTGCTGATTTCCATCCAAGGTGTTGTTTTGATTACTTTGGACAAAGTCCAGCAGTTTTCACTCAGTATTGTTTCACTAGAGCATTCCGTTTGGTACAGATTTAATTATCCCCACAATGTAAAATGAGCCTGACTTGAATTCCAGCAGTCTTATATGCACAACAGACAGACTTTATTTCAGACTCAGGTGAGCTGTTACCTAAATATATAATCACATGTGATTTAGTTTATGTTTAAGCACTGAGCGAATAGTTTTATGCCAGTTGTCAGTTCAAGTGCAGGTTAGCTGTCTGTGAAGACAGCCACTGCTGTGGGGCAGGGGTCGTTGTGTCTTTTTCTTGGCATCATCGCTGGTCGATCAGTCTGCACTCCACTTCGATCCAGAGTGACACATCTTGACACATATTGAACGGGTGGCTGTGGAATTTTGTGTGCACACTCATGTTTTTCACAAGTTAAATAATAGCAGCTTTCTGATGGGCTCACTCTGTATTCAGAGTTGCCAGCAGGTGGCAAAAGTATGCAGTGAGACAGACGCTGGTCCTAACGTTACCATGTTAGCTAATGCTAGAAATTGTTTGTCAAAATATGCTAACAGCAGAATGTTAACATGCTACTGTGATGTCAGATTGCTACCATTAGTTAGTTTGTTACATTTTTAGAGTGAGCTGCCATGTAGTGAGAATAGCAGCCATTGATGGTCACTCAACTTGAGCATTATTGGTACGCCATTGCAGTATGCACTGCATGTTCCCATACTCAGTAAATACAAGTGCAAGTGCCAGAGAATTTCAGTTGTTGACTCACATTTCTGTGCTGATCTCTAATTTTGTACTGAAGTAAGCAATGATAACTCTAATGTTACTGTGGCCTTGCATAAAAATATTCAGAGAGATTTATCTATGTGTAATTAATAGTTGATACAAACATTAATCATTGTTTAATATTAATTTTATTATAATTAGTATTCAATGAACATGCAAACGTAGCACAGATTATATCCATCACATTTGGAAATGTGACAGTGACTTTTTATTTGTTAGTGTTTTTAGTTCCCTGCTTCCTGCCCTTCCTCTCTTCGCATTATCTTCTCTTCCTTGTCCTCTCACACACATCTCTCATCCCTCCATCCACCTCAGCACCAGGTCACATCCTAAATTTCTGGAACTGGCTGCTCTACTAATTCCCTCTGACAGAACTGGTGTCTGCACTGTGGCCCAACACAGGATACTGTCAGCCGCTTGCCTGCTCATCCTGTGGACCTCCCTCAGCTTGTATCATGCTCACAACAGAATGGCTCTGTCCTCCTCTCTGAAGAGGCGGACTTATCTTATGTGTGTTATTCAGCGTTGGTGGAAAAAGCTATGACAGCTGCAGTTAGTTTTTTTACCTTTAATATTTTGTCTTTTTTCTCACTTTCTACATCCCATTCCTGCATATCTCTCTCTCTCTCTCTCCCACCATTACGGGTTATGTCCAGTCACTGGGCAGCCATGGTGTAATTTGGCCCACAGGGGCTGTTGGCAGTAGGTGAGGGGATAAAGGGAGCAGGGATAGTGGGGTTAGGAGAAAAGCAGGCTTAGTGTGGGGCCTTGGATGGAGGGGCCAGGAAGCACATAGGAAAAGCATTAAATAAACATTAATGGAAGTAGGTTACAGGAGATTTATTAAGGAGGCTTTTTGGGCCCCCACTGTAGGGTTTTATGCAGCACTTTAATAACTCTCTCATGCACACAGGTAAACAAACCAGGTAATGTATTGCCACCCTCATAGGTGGCCATTGCGAAGACAGTTTTTTTCTATAAATTGATTTTTTTCTCGTTCTCTGGGCTTTTTCAAGACATTGAATTGATTCTGCTCCAAAAAAAGCCTCTTTCATACATGTTGTGAGTAAATCTAACTTGGATATGATTTTGACGTGGTGTTAAAATGTGTGCCCTTAATCACAGCTTACTCATGTTAGATGTACCCCTTCTGGCAAGTCAAACACATGGATAAATACTGACTGATTAAACACTAATGAGGACACTGTGGCAGGACACAGACCTAATTCTGGATGTTTACATGGTGAATTTTGGCGACAACGGGACATTTGCATAAGCATCAGAGTGCAGCACATCATATTTCACATCTGACATCTAAATCAGCACTGTCAGTTATGACACTGTCAGAAATTAGAGTTGTCTAAGCCAGTGACTTGCTGCTTCTCTGCAATCCATGTTTGCACTACAGATTCTGTTGTATCAGCTTCTCTTTAGCCGGATGGCCTTCATTCATTCTAATGCTATGCAGAAATTCCAGAAGGGCCAATAGCATAAAAATCCAGTAAACACATCTGCATTTGCAACATTAAGCCCTCTGGCCCTGGAGCGATTGTCTTGCTCTGTGTTGGTGGTGTTTGGTGCACAGGAAGTGCAGGCAGTGTAGCACTCCTCTGAGGACAGCTACGAGAGGAGAGCAAAGACTGACAAACAGGGCCGGGGCAACCAAAGGCTGTACGACGCTTTACCTTGAGACCCAATGTCTCTGCTCCCTGCTCTGCTTCAAGCCCAAGTGACTTGAATACCAGACACAGCTCAAACAGCACACTTCTGAAAGTTCACTCTGAGTCAGAGAGAGAAGGAGGGAGTTCGTATTTGAGAGAATTTAATACAGAAAATATCAATGGGGAAATGTAGAAAGAGAATTATAAAAGGAATGTGTCTGATTGAGACATTGGTGGACAGAGAGAAAGAAAATAAAAAAGATGTATCTTTGGAGGAGAACAAACATTAGAGGCCTCGATGACTGTGAGAAAGTAGAGCTGAAGAAAAAGAGTAACAACCTGACAGAGCGAATGTGCGCGCTCTATGTGTGAGCATTTATTCTTTTTTTTCTTTATGCATGTTGGATGAAGGCTCTTCCATACCGGTTGTGTTGCTGCAGGATAGTGTGCGTCAGGCTCCATCAATATGACATGTCTTTGATGTGGAAATACAAGGAGCAAAAGCCCAGCCAGCCTCAGTCCAGTCCCCAGTGGGACACATCTACCACAGTGCATGTGCATACATGGGTATTTGCAGTGAGTGAGAGAGAGGGAGAGAGAGAGAGACGGAGGAGAGAAGTGAAGAAAGTGAAACACAGAGAGCCACAAGCCACAACTATCACTGCCTCAGTGTTTTTAACTGCTATTCTGCAAGAGAGGCAAAAGCTGTGACCTCAACATTTTACTGCACTGTGGAATCAATGCTGTTTGTAAATCAGCATTTTTGTGCCAGTGTTGGATAGTATCAACATATCTTTTATGCTAAATTAACACATTGTTTTTGGCATGAGCTTGCATGTCTTCAGTTTGTCATTATAAATAGTTCTTCATAATTACACATTTATTATTGAATCCTTTCTTTTTTTGCACAATGACCAGTTGGATGTTACTGAAAGTGAAGACTTTAAATGAATCTCTGTCTAGCACTCAGTATTTTTGGATGAAGTACTGAAGTTCAGCTTCACTAATACATGGCACAACACCATATGGTGCTGGTCATGGTAGACTGGAACCCTAAAAGGGATTTTTCTTTGCGAGGATCATTTTAAGACTTTACCAAACAAATGCAATCCCAACTCTTTGAGGAGTTTTGATGTAAATAAAAGTTTTACTTTTACATCTATCCATTGGACCCTTCAGTGTTCACACACAAGTTGAGTAAGGGGGAAGGTGTGAGTTAAGATAACAGCAGCCTGACAGAAGCAAAAGGGGGGTCGATCAGGTCCAGGCAGACATGGAGATAGAGACAGAGGAAAGACAGAAGGGCGAGTCCACCCGTTGTACTGTGCACGTGTGTGGGCTTGCTGCTAACCAGGACTGGGCTATCGTTGTTAAACACGAGCCGCTCTGTCGGCCCTTTTATTCCTCTCAGCTGGGGCCCATCCACATTCACATACACGTACATGTAAGCATGTGTACTTGTAGATACATCAAACATGCACATATTGGCACATATAAATGTTTTATTTATATCCACATGGAAAACATTTGCAAGTTAATAACTTGCTGGGGGGAGGGGGGGGGGGGGGGGGGGCAAAAAAATCCTGGACCTGAATATGGACGTCTACCAAGATGACAGAACAGGAAAAAATAAATAAAAAATAAAAACAAACAGCATTGTAGAAACACTGTGGTTTCCACATACTAATAGCAGATTGCTCACAAAGAATAATATCTTGGTAACCGTTTCACCCTGGGAATCACAGGCCACATGCTGTACCACCAGCCTGTGTATGTTGCCAAGGCGACAAGAATAAGAGGACTAATTGTCTATAACTGCACCCATGATGCAAAGAACAGGAAACTGCTCTCTTAGTAGATGCAAAGGGGCAAAGTATAGTCCAGTTCCTTTAAATAATGATAGATTTTAGGAGAGAAAAATACATTGACATAAATTGACAAAAAGAAACCACCGCTCTATGTTACAGTCTTGTAAGTATTGCTAATCGGTTCTTTGTCGAAGCTTTCATGTACAATTCAACAGTCGACACAGCAGGTAGGATGTGTCTGCAGATTAGTATTAAATTAGTGATTGCACTAAAATTAGCCGCAGCTATGCAGCACTCATGTTTGCTCTGAAGTCAGGTCTTTGCTTATTTAGCAGCAACACATAGCAAGGTGGTGTATGCAGCTACACACTGCAGAGCATGACAAATCACAGACTAGGGCATCATTCTTAGGTGTCTAACAACCTGAACACCTGAGTGCAACACAAAGAAGCAGAAAGTGGCTGTAGTGTAGCTTGGCCAGCAGATGGCCAGCAGACATGAGTTCTCTGAGGCTGACGTCACATGCTGCCACTGCTCCTCAGCTGTGGTCTCGAGGTGCCGGATTTCTCTCTTATAAATCCCAGACTGTCTCGGCTCATACACATCTCCCAAAATTTGACAGGCAATAGCTAGTGATCAGTGACGATACATCTGTGAGGAAGTGTTGTTGTCTCAGTTTGGTAAAGCAGTCAGTCAAAAATAAAAGAATCCTGTCAAAAATAAAATGAATCCACTCAACTCCCCTGTTCTCTCAGGCTTCTGAGCCTGACCTAATGCAGGCCAGCATCTGTAAAAAGAAGATGTAGCACATACTCAAATCCTCACTTTATTAAACAGTGGGAAGATCGGCTTCTTTAGTAATAACACAGAATGTCCTTAATATATATGGTTAAGTGTTGTTTAGTGGACGAACCCAGCAGCTTTATCTGTGCAAAGGTTTGATTATTATTTGTAAGGAGATAAACTGATAAACATTATTTTTGTAATCTTTGTCTTTGTTGTTGTCACCTGTCGCCTGTTTTCAACTTGTTTAATCATCTGACTACTCGTGTTTGTTGCCTGATTGCATACAGTATTTGCAAACAAACAGAGATAAGAGATCTTTTTCATGCACTTTTGGAACTAGCTATAATTGTATCTTTATATAGTTACGGCAGCAAGTAATATATGTATATCAACACTAGTGTTTGTTTTTCCTTTCTTTTTTTTACCCATACTTGTCTTCTACCTAGTGTACTTGAACTTGTGCATGCAGTGTGTGTGTGTTGTGTCATCCTCATCCCTCCCGGAGCTCCAAGCTCCCTGAGTCTTGGAGTTTCCAAGTGCAGTCTCTATGAGGTCAATGGCTGCTGTGATAATGCTTAACTGATGCTGGCTGTCAATAGTCATTCACCAGGAGAAAAGTGCTCCGCCTGTTCAGTAAATTACACAGTGCGACGTGAGCTGTGAGGTTCAAAACAACCTGACCCCACTGTTGTTGTGAGAAACAATAGAACAATGACTGCAATCAGCTTTTCCAGCAACCATCTGTGTCATGCTGCTGACTACAAAACACCTTTCCATTACTCCAGGGCTGCAGCTATTAGCTCACCATGCCATTGACTCCAAAGTGAGATGGAGAGGTTATTGTAATGGCACATTAGATTGTCTCTGACCCTTCTTTATCCAGTATTTTGTTTCGCTGACCTTGACATAGGTGGGCCTTTTGAATGCCATAAAGCTTGTGATCATTTTTCACAATAGCTTTTTTTTCCCCCCCACAGATCAACATACTTATCTGGTGTGAGGTTTTATGTCTGATTACAATGGCGTTTGAGCATGTTTTTTGTCTGTATGTGAAACATGTCACTCTCCTTTTCTTCCTTGACTCTTGGCCCCTTCTCACGGCTTCTGCAAGCATGCCCGGGAGCAGTATGAAAAACTGTCCACCATGCACAAGAACATGCAGAAGCTCTACGAGAACATCGGCAGCTATTTCGCCTTTGACCCCCACTCCGTCAGCGTGGAGGATTTCTTCGGAGATCTGGCCAACTTCCGCATCCTGTTCATGGTGAGTGTAGAGAGAACATGTTTGTGTGCATGTACATGAAAATGTCATGTTTGCTGTTTCTTCGGAGTGGGAATACACGCACAGTGACTCACAGAAGCCATCGCCCACACATGCACATGCCTTTGAACACGCTTGCTTGCACACATTGGGTGTCAATGAAATGAGTCTGTGTTACACATGCACACATTTTCATCAAACTTTAGGTGCTGACAGATGGTGCCAACATGAGTGAAACATTTTTATACTAATGGATGAAGCTCATGGATGAAACTGAATGTTAAGAGGGTAAGATGGTTATGTTGTAATGCACATCTATAAACTTGGGGTTCTTATAAGGGAAAGTTGAGGTGTCCTGACTTTTTATAAAACTTTCATCCAAATCATCCTCATCCTTATATTTCAAACACACCCTTTTCACTGTAAGACAACCACAAAGACTTTACCGTTATTGCTCTTTTTTTCTTTAGTTTCTTCACTTCTTGAACACTTGGTTACTCTAATATTTACCCTGTGTTTCCTTGGGTGGTCCTGACACACTTCAGTTTTTGTATTTTTAAGTTATTTCACTGTTCCCCTGCCGTGCTCTCCTTCTATGCAGTTTCTTCCCGTAGCTCATCTTTTAGTCCAATTATTTTTTCCTTGATATAAAACATAACCTCTTTCTCCACAACCACATCTTGTTGATGTTCTTCTTGTCCTTGTAGGTAGCTTTTTTTTTTTGGTATGGTGCACAGAAAGGTTTTTTTTTTCTTCTTCTTCTGTAATAATTAAGAAACTTCTAGCACTAAATCAAAAGTGAAGAAAGACAAAGTTCTAAAACAGATTAGAATATATTATTTTAAAGCTGGGATGCTCAGAGTGTGATGAGTGTTTTACTGATAAAGGAGGCTCGGGCAATCTTCTTAACCTGTTAAACACAGCTTCATTAGCTTGGAGCTGCTTAGGTTTATGCATGTGAGTGTGCGGTCACCGCAGGGCACGTTAGATTCTGCTGAATTTTGTAAAATGTAATAAATCAAAGGAGGACTTTGGTTAGAAGTTTGTCGAGTTATGAAATTAATCAGTTTTGCTTTATGCCTGAAAGTTTAAAATTGCACGCGTGGCAGTAAGATTTATGATTTTACTTAAATAATTATGAACTTTCAGTAAACACATCAGCACAATTGCTGTTTACGTTGAGTAATACAGGTAGAGCTGTATACACAAGCGAGAAAAATTTACTATAGGGGTACATTTGAAATTGGAATATAATTAGGATTAAAAGGAACGAAAACATTCCAGCTTCTTAGAGTAGTGAATAAAGGTCAAAGCAGATTAGCTGTGTAGAGGTAATATTGATGGTAAGGTAAACACATCACTTCAGAACAGAGGAAGAGTTCCTGTTCCGCTGAGTAGTCTGTTAAACATTTATTCAAGCATCTTTGCTTTTCCACCTCGTACAGTCAATCCGTCCCTCCTGGCAGCGCACCAAAAGCCCCCGGTGTCAGGATGATGACATGGTGTCCAGACGGCATACTCTCAGTCTTCACAATCCATTAACATGAATGGCAAGGTCCCCTTGTCTGAATCCTTCTCCTCTCTCTACTCTGATCCCCATCTGAAACCAACTTTTCATTCCCACTGATCAAAGTGCACAAACACACAGCACAACGCTCCCTCAAGGATTCCAGAGTTGCATATCTCTAAAAGAGGCTTCCACCCAAGAAAATAAATTATTCTCTCAAGCAAATAGCTGCATATGAATATTTTATTGCTGATTTAAACTTTCCTGCTATGGTTTAGGGGAGGGATGTGAGTGGGATCTGGTGTTGTGAAATGGGTGGGATATGCTGTTGATAAGTTAATATATTCATATAAAAACAATCCTTTAATCACCATATTCTTCAGATATTATTTATAGTTTTTGGTTCTTCAGCTCAGCTGACAGAAAGGCTAATCCCATCTGCTTGCAGAGCAGAAGGAATCGATGGTTGTTGAGTGTTGTTTTTATTTTCTTACCCTGTGAAAACAACTGGGCTCACTGCTTCTCCTCGTCCTCAGCTTTTCTTGTCAGTGCAAAGGAATTTTCGGGGAGATGCATGCTCGTAATTTATCTTGTAAAAAAGCTGACCTACATGAACCTTCGCTGATTCATTCAAATGAATGCTATGACTTCCCGTCAGTTAATAATTTGACTAAATTTAACTTCTTGACACGTCTGGTGTGCCTCAGACATTTATTTCAACATTGAGACATTGAGTTGTTTGATTCACTTCCGTCTATGTTGCATTGCTCTGTGTAATGCATTCACAGCACAAAGCATCTGCAGTATTAAAGAATTCCATTGCAATACAGTCACCCTAAATTGCTTTTACTAAAAAGCTCGGGCTTAATGCACCCGACCGACATAAGGCATTTGAGTAAATGCATTGACAGACAGTCCTCACAGAACTGAATGTAACTGATAAGAGAATCCATTAACTCTATTTTCCTTCTGTTTCATTCTCTTTCTCTCCCTCACTCCCATCCCATTCTCTCTCTCTCTCTCTCTCTCTCTGTGTCTTTTTTTTTCTGTGGCCAATGAAATATTATTTGATTTCAGTACATGGAGTCAGTATTCCAACAAGAGTCCAACAATTTGTTAATTTAATGCTGCTGCCATATTCTGAAATAGAGTATGAGTGAAATGCAATCGCAGGGTGTGTGTACGTAATCCTGACCAGGAGCATGGGGATGAGGATTTTTTTTCATTAATGAGTTATCAAAGCACAGCAGATGGGCTGGGATGAGCTAACAGTCTTCCTTGTTAATTGAGTGACTTTCTAATAAGACCAAAAGACCCAGACCGGGTTCGCAAAGTAGCAAGATAGAGCATCTAAGAGATTAGAATGATGGCTTGTGAGTGTGTGTGTGTGTGTGTGTGTGTGTGTGTGTGTGTGTGTGTGTGTGTGTGTGTGTGTGTGTGTGTGTGTGGTGCGGTGCATGCGTCCATTCTGAGCCCATTTGATATTTCTAAAGCTTGCTAATTCCGTCACAATATGAGAAATTACCATAATCATGCCGATGATGCTGAGGATGACAGAGCTGCTCTCCCTCACCTCCTTGCTGAATCACTGTCATGTTTCCTCTGTGTCTTCACTTACAGCAATGTGACAGAGTCATTAAATTCATTGCAGCAGATTTTAGAGGTCACCTATCAATATGGGAATACATGTACACCACAGAGCAGAAGTCTCACAATCTGTAACCTATAACTTCTTGAAGCCATTTCCCCTCACATCCTGGCCTGCAGTGTAACAGATGGCTAATAAACACATTTGCTGCTTAAAGCCCAGGCGTTGTAGTGTTTGTAAAATTCAAATGAGATATAGCAGTGACACTCTGTGTGAGATCACTGGGCACAACTGAGCAGTTGGAAATACTTATTGCTCCCTCATTGGACGGGCAAACTTGTATGCATACAAGGGAAAGCATGCAGTGGGAGATGTATTGTCTTGTGCAGGGTCAAGGAAGAACAGCAAATACATTTCATGAATTATTGAAAGAGCAGACCTGGAAAAGGGAAATTTCTGCCTGCTCTTTGTTGGTAGATTGGACCTGTCGTTTACACAGCATTCAGTTTTCCAGGCAGGTATAGACAGAGGAGCATTTATAATCTACGTCTCACACACTACAGAGGCCATGAGTGTGATGTGCAATCACCACCTCAGGGCCTGAAAGCAACTATGTGCCACTTCAGCTGTGTTACCTGCCATCATTACACACTATGTTGAACTAAAGGGTAAGGGTTTTAGGTTTTAGGTAAAATTCTCATGATCTCATCATCAGTCATTATGTGACTGGAGTTATGGAAGAGAAAGTCTTACATTACCAGATAGGGCAAGAATCGAGGACAGCTTGTGTGTGTTCAATAACCAATGTGCCTGTAATAAATTGATGTGGCACACATGGCACATTTTAAGATTAAAGTTTAAACAACACAAGAAGCTACATTAACTTAACTGATTATATTTTTGTTGATCAACAAAGGTCAATGAACCCTATCCTGAATATGTTTTACACCATTTTTACTGTTACTGAAGATTCTTTTGATTAAAACGACAAATTAAGCCACCTGTACCCCAGTTATCATAGTGAGAAGCTTCACCATGACAGTATACCATGTTTCCATGGTCGATATCACATTGTAGGTATTTGACATTTGTCTTAAGTGCATCAAGACACAAAATGTGCTGTGTGGGTTTTTCTAAACATTGTTGGAATTCATCCAAAATATCTGAGCAGATTCAAAAGGAACCAGATCTGTTGTGTTTTGTTCCAGTGAGGTTTAAATCTGGAGCTGGCACTAAAGACTATTTTTAAAAAAACACATCTCGTGAGAATAGTTTTCTTTTGTATGTCCTCCTACAATACACACAGTTGCCAAGAAAACGAGACCTGATACAATCGGTTGTTGCCGACAGCAAAATAAGGGCCATCAAAGAGCATGGTAAAGGGAAAAATAAGAGAACAGTGAACACACACTTGATGCTATGCTAATTAGTGGTGCTGTTTGATTAGAGCAACATAATTATGTTGCATAATCATGTTTACAGTCAGAATTAGTTGTTTGTTTAAAATAAGTTTTGCCGACAGGATTTTATTTGTAATCTGCATAATTTATCTTTTAACTTATGGCGCAGATATTGAGCATTGCAGTGATATTATTGCAGAAGTGAATTGAATCCTGTCCTGTGATGCCGGAGCTGCCCATTATTTAAACAAACAGGTTAACTCTTTCATTTACTGAATACAAAGCACACCTTTCATCCACTCTAATTGAAAACAGCAGCAAAGTGCACACAATCAATAGTGTAGTTGTATCATTTACGCAGTGTTGATGTGGTGATAAAATACAGGCTGACTTGAGTGAGTCCTGATTGTGTTTGCTGATATGTATCTGCTGCAGTGACAAAAAAAAAAAAAATTTTGTAATGCACATAATATGAAATCAGACTCATTCTTCCCTATTATTTAGCTCTTTTTTTCTGTATTTCTTACTTGAACATCATTACATCCCCCCTCTCTCATTGCCCTTGTCATCTAACAAGGAGACAGTGACAATGAGGGCTTGTGTCCTTGGACGTGGAGAAAAGCTCTGCTATTGACTGGCATGATGAGCTGCTCTTTCCTTGTTCCTTCCCCACAATCCCCGTAATCCCTCTGTCTTAGCTGCCAACACGACACACACATCAGGACCACAGGGGCATTAGATGGGGGCCTACTGTCGCCACTTATTATATCAGTGCACAGACAGGGCCATGCCTTCACTTACTGACACACGCACACACACACACGCATATGTATACTAAAGGGGCAGGGGTGCAGGGGGTGGAGGAGTGGGCACACCACAGATGAGATGAAATGCTCATGGACTCCGGCATACTGCATGCACACACACACACACACACACACACACATGCACTAACTCGTATGCACATATAGTATGACCTCTTTCTCACACACATACTTACACCTATGATGGCTCCTGTTCAAGGCTACGCCACAGGCTTGAGATGAGCGAACATTTTGTTGTCTCCAAAGGTCACACAGTTGCATCTTATTCTCTGTTGGCTCAAGAACAAACTGACACATTTGTAAAGGCTGAATACATACTGTTGATTATCTCTCTTTCTCTGACTCCTTCCTGACATTTCAGCTGGTCACGAAGGAGGAGGAGGAGGAGGAGGATATCTCTTTCTCCCTCCCCAGAGACTGGCACACTGCTGCTACACTGCTCATTTTGCATGTAATAGCTTCCCCCATATAGTCACAGGAAATATACTGTACCAGCATGTGTGGTGATCATCGAGCATTTCTTTAAATGTATGCATAAAATGCAATATTGATGTATTATTGACAACATATCACCTCTTTGTGTTATTGAAAAGATGCAAAGCAGGCTGGATGCCTTGCAGACAAATAGGCTTATATTTAGAAAAGCTCATACACAAGCATGATATATTGTTTATTCCAGCAGCTTATCTCCAACTATCAAACCCCTCTCTGAATAAAAATCTGCTGATGGCATGCTTCTGTGTCTGAACACTATATAGAAGTGAAGGCACTAAAAGAGTGGTGGTGGCAGGAGCCAGATTCTGATTTTATCTGTGTGTGTGTGTGTGCCTCATCAGGAAGCAGTAAAGGAAAACCACAAGAAGAGGGAGATGGAGGAGAAGATCAAGAGAGCCAAGCTGGCGAAGGAGAAAGCAGAGCGCGAGAAGCAGGAGCGCCAGCAGAAGAAGAAGCAGCTGATTGACATGAACAAAGGTATGTCACTTCTCCCTGTGCCGCCACAGAGGCGGAGACGAGGAGGCAGGTGGGGAGTTTGGAGGACTAGAACAGGAGGGGGGGATTTATGGAATTTTCCCTCATATAGAGTTGAACTCAGAAGCAAAAGGATAATGTGTAGGAGTGAGGGAAGTCATCTTTTTTAGCTGTGAAGGAATCTTATATTTACATCTATAGCTGCTACAATGCTTCCAAACAACAGAGAGGTTATGCTGCTTTGAATAGAGACAAAAACAGATTCTCCTACAGTATATATTCTCCACATTTTTAGTAAGATATATCAGTCTTACGGTACAGTGATATCACCAGTTATTGGAATAAGCACAAAGGCTATTGAGCTTTGCATTGCTATGTAGCCCCGTGTGGTGATGGCGAGTTAATGTATGTAAAACCTCTAAATTTAGGTGGACCTGGTCAATATAAGAGCTACACAGTTAATGAAAAAATAAATAATCATACTAAGGTAGTGTCCATTTTTACAGTGGTAATCAGGTTACTAAAGATTTCTCTGTAGATGCCACATTGTTATTATTTTTTTATTGCTCATGTGCAAAAAACACGAGAGAAAAAACAGCAGCAGTGTTTTGTCAACACTGTTTGCAGTGTTATGCTTTTGTGTGTGTGTGTGTGTGAATTTCCTCCATTGTCCTCCAGCAATAACAGTAAGCCACGTATTGATCAGTGTAAGTTGCAGTTGTTCACACTTGAAAAATTAGAGTGACAGAGCTGGAGTCTTGTGTCTTGTTATGCCAATGACATTGAGAAGGAATTTCAAGCCCGGAGGGGCTTTGCAAGCAGTCAGTGTGGTCTTTTGTCCGTTTTTTTTGACAAACATACTGGGATTTCCACAATTCACCAGCTTCTAAATGTCAGTACTAGCCAAGGACCTCTCTGTAGCTCAGCCATCTTGGGAAATGTGACAAGACAGCGTTCAGTATGCCACAAACTCTCCGAGATAATTGATGCACGCTGCACTTTTTTTTTTTTCCTGAGCAGTGACCTCTCTGAAAGCTTCACTTTTAATAATCCAACATGGCTGAGCTGTAGGAAGCTGTCTGCCCTTCTCTCTTATTCTAGCTAACCAGATGGAGAAGGATAGAGAAGGAGGTATGATATTAAATGTTTCTGCCAGAGCAGATTTTGATCTCAGTTTCTGAATGCCATAATATGACTCGCATGAATAAAACATGAGGATGACATGGGCAACGTTGCCTGCAGCCTAGGAGATAGTGGGGATTGTGCTCCGCGCCAACACCTAGCTCAGTGGACTGTCGCGATGACGATGACCTTGGAAGTTATGAAATGCACACTTTTAAATTCAAGATGTTCTAAGCCGCAGCGCCTGTGTTTTTTTTTTTCTTCGCCAAGGTCCTTACCAGCTTTGACTACACATTTTCATTAAACCTTGAATATTTTTTTTACTACTAACTTGTCTCTGTGTAAAACATAATCATAGAAAGGACAATCAAACCCAGAGCCTTTTAAATGAATCCTGTGAATGCAAACCTGAGCCAGAATCAGGTTGAAGGTCACAGCAGCCTGGTGGTTTACACTTGTGTTTCCCCTTTAAGCTGTTTGGTTGGAGCACACATCGCAGGATATTCAGTGTTTTTTTTTTTGTTTTTTTTTTTTTTATGTTGCCTGCCTTTTCTTTTTTTGTGCATCCACTCCTCCCCAGTTGACAGCCTTGGCTTGAGAGTGTTGGCTCTTCTCTCCCATTCTGTTCTAAAATTCTACATGTGCTTCAGATATTTGAAGAGTTAGTTATTAGAGGAGACTTTTCACATCAATATTTCATGTTGAGCATCAGTTGTGTTTTCTATGAAGGCTGAGGAAAAATAAGGTAGTGTACGGCACAAAGAGGCTTGTTTGAATTCTCTTACTATCAATTAATCATGTCCAAACATTTTCAGCATTAATTTTGCATTGTAGGTGGAAAAGCTAATTCAAACACTGAAATGGATACTTCAATATATCTATTCTTGTCTTCAGCCATAGATGGATGGATGATAGATGGATGATAGATAGATAGATAGATAGATAGATAGATAGATAGATAGATAGATAGATAGATAGATAGATAGATAGATAGATAGCCCATATTTACAGCATGAGCAGATGGAGTAAACATATGGCTATTGTTTTAAGAGAATTATCCACAGGTCGGTGTCTTATCTTTTTTTATGGATTTACTGATTTATCTGTTGTGTTGCTTAAATGTCCACTAGATGCATCATACTATTGTTTTTCAATTGTTTTTTTTTTTTTTAAGAAGGGATAGATTTTATGTCATTTCACAAATTGCAACCTAATCCTCTTCGCTTGCAAATGATTAACAATGAAATGCATATTTAATGAGAGTTTAATTCATTTAGCGTTTGCCAGGATGGCACCAGGCAGGGTGGGGCGGGGGGGGGAGTGGTTACAGACAAATGCTTTTAGGAAACTGATAAAAATAAAAATCCCATTTCCCAGTTGATAAACTCACGATTGTGCTGTCTCCATGTTCAACACCCTGCGAACTCCTTCAACAAGCATGATTGATAGATGAGACAAGTGCAGCACTAAACACGTTTTCTTTGTGAAGTATTAGAAATCCTAATGTAGGAAATTGCTTATGAAATCATTACCCAGTCACCCCATTTGTTTTAATTTGCTCTAAGTGGGTTTCCATATTCTCTGGAACTGACCAGATGTTCAACATTTACTAAATCACTTCACTACACTGGAAATAACTGTTGAACACTGCAGAATAAAGCCAAACTAATGCTTCTGTCTAAAACAGAGGAGGATGGTTCGCAGCAGGATAGTTTTTTTTTTTTTTTTTTTATTGCAGCTCATGAGGCAATGTCATGAGCAGCATGCTGAGTGTGTCAAGAGCCAGAGCATGGAATAGCATCTGGACTTTCCTTCTCTAAGGCATGTATGAGGAGTACCAGGCCCCTCTGGCCGCCTGCTTGCTCGGCTGGCTTCACCAGGGTCACTGCCCCCGTCTGGGGCAAGTGTCTGAACCCACATGTCAACTGTGGACCCCAGTCAAATTCAGTAAGCTTTGAACAGAGCCGGGAAGCACACTTGTTTCTTTGAGCACAATGCAGCTTGGCATAAGGCACATAGGAATGGACAAATAACTAGGATATAAAAGTTAGGGGAACATTTCATTTAGAGCAGGCGTTTCTCTCAGGTCGTACCGGAGAAATGACAGAGTTTTTATATTTTGCATATTTTTTTGTTGACTTTTCTCTGACCTGAGAAACTTCAACTAAACCCGGCAAGTGAATAGTCCCAGAAGCTGGAAAAACATTTTCATGGCCAACCTGAAGAACATTAAGTTTAGAAGCATGCGGGCTGTAACCTGAGAGTTTTATAACTGCTTTTATGAGCTGTCTGCTATCTCTGTTGATTTCACTCATAGCATCTCATCCATGAATCCATTAATGCACCATTTTTAGATCTCAGAATGGGAACGTTTGACAGGAATAGTAGCTTTTTGTACCATCAATTATTTCAATATCCCTAAAACACTATTACAAGGAAACCCTAAAAACACACACAGAGGCTCCACAGATGCTGTTTTTATGATTACGTTTTATTTACAAAGTGATCATATTTTTTACATGCTGAATTAGAGCCACCTCAATCCACTGCAACAGCTTGCAGACAGCAGCTGAATATAGATCCATACATTGGATTGTTCTGTGGGAATATTATAGTGGGAAAATAGGTTTTGGCACAGTGTTTATAAAATAATATAGCTTCGAACACATATTATAATCATCTGTAATGTAATTATCTTTGTGCGCACACCACCCGAAAGTTGTTTAAACAATAGTTAAAAAAAATATGGCAGTCATACACATTTAACGAAATGTCCAGTAATTTAAGGAGACACTTTGAAGAGGCTTGCCGCTGATAGTTGTTGAGGCATTTTTCTCCTTCAGCTAGCCCTGCTAGAACGAGGTCTCCACGTCTGTATGATCCTCTGCAGAGAGCAGTTGGCATGTTGACAATGATGGGCCTGCAGCTTCTATTTATGCATCCTCCTTGTCAACCTTTCACACTGTGAGGATGTGTATAGTGTATGTTTACATAAATAAAAGTGGGCTACTCTCCGTGAAAAGCATCGCATTTACTAAATATGAGTAGAATCAGTTGGTAAGGTTAGTTAGGCTGGAGTACTGCAGTGTTTATAATTTTTTGTGTATTGTATAACTCAGCAATGTAATGTAAACAATTCATATAAATGGCATTTGTGCTTGTCCTGATTCTATAGCTCTACATGTCCTTGTCATTTTGTGTTTTCTACTCTTAATGCACAATGTCAGTGTGTGTGTGTGTGTGTGTGTGTGTGTTTCTTTTGTTTACCAAAGCAAATTTCTCAAATTCAAGTGTCTATTACTGTGGCATGTTAAACTAAAGTGACATATTTCCGTGCAGCCGGCCGGCTGGTTGTGGCTGGCAGAGCCCTGTCAAGAATGACAGTGCTGGAGATGTGGATTGATGGCTTTGTGTGACACTGACAGCTGCCGGTAGGCCAGTGCATACCTGCTTCGCAGCCATGCCAGCTAGGTGATCATAGACAAGTGCTGACAAGCAGTGGTGGGGTGGACAGGTTGGCTCCAAGTTCGCATTGTGTCGCCACGGCACAGAGACAAGGCAAACAATATAACCAGGGGAGATAGCTCGGACTGACGTGAAGGTCAGAAACCTAAGTAGAAATGTTTTTAAGAGAGATTGTCAGTATTCCTCAGCTTAGCTTGGAAAATGAAGCTGATATTAGAGAACAAGACTTGGCCTTCATGTTTGATGTAAAATATAACAAAGACAGACCTTTCCACAATGTAACAATGGTATTTATGATACAATGACTCTGAATTTTCTACCTGTTTATTACCTGAAGTGTCATTTTGATGTTTTGACATGGACACTCTCTTTGTGCATTAGGATGCTTTATAAATATGAAAAGTATTTTCCTGTTACTACATGCAAGAGCAAGAAGTACAAGGCCCGCTCTGAAAGCTCCTGCCGTATGGAGAGGTGAATTCCATCATTACCTTGAAAGATGGGAACAAGGGCACCGGATTATCTGCTGTCATACACCCATTCTAATAAATAACAGCGTATTAGATTGTGCTTTATCTCCAGTCAGAATCACAATCTGCCCCGAGGTGCCTAACTCAGCCTAGCCCTATAAGACCAAGCAGAAGGAAATGAGACGTGTACAGAGATACTTATAAACAAGTGACATGCAAGGATTTAATACATTATCTTTTTTGTAAGTGGGACAATAAAACAAACCTTCATAAGATTATAATATTTCCTAAAATAAATGAAATTATTCTATGGTCTGTTTTCAGTATTAGGAGTTTGAAGTACACTGTCTTGTATCGAGAGACAGACCAAGAAACCTCAAGTTTGGGAAGAACTGAGACGTGCATCTCTGTCTTTTCTGTTTTGTCACTGCTATTCCTGCATGCCTCTCCCTTTGTTGCACACTCACCCTCCTCACATACTCTCCTCTCTCCCACTGCTTTCATAAATGTTCTTCTCCTCCTCAGTGAAATCAGCTCAGGCACAGTTGAATCTCATTAATTTGTGGGTGGTTCAAATGTCTGATCATTTCCCCTCCCAGATCTGGACCTCACCAGTCACTTTACAGTCAATCAAACCGAATTACCCTCACTACAAAGACCATCAAATCCCATTGTCAAATCCATTTAGCTTCCCCAGACAGTACCGCCTTTTCACTGATGCAAACAGCCCATGTGGGGTTTGGTTCACATGTTATCTTGATCTGGATTCCAAAACTCTGCATCCACCATCCAAAGGTTTCACTCATTTAAAAAGCAGAATCTGCACTGGGATGGATGGACTTGAACCTTGAATGTTAATAGTAGCTCACTACACCTCTTCTGCCTCTCTGATGTCCCTGCAATTGCAATTAAATCACCTGCACTTCTTCATTTACCAAGCTCATTGTGACTGCACCGTCTCTCTGCTGTACCACAGCAATACTTACATCTAATCTGCTGACTGCACTGAAACGGATGTTGACTGATTTCTGTTGCTGCTAATGATAAAATGGATTGTTTATTTTCTTTTGCAGTGTTGCATAGTCTGTGTATTACCTACAGTAGCTGGTGCGTCCATATTTTTTAGGAAACAAATAGATGTGCTGACACCACTGTGGACAGGGGTCAGCAGCAAAACGTACTTTGCCTACTCAAATGGTTTTATTTACCTTCTAGAAATTCATGTCAGTGCTCCACAGCGAGGTGGATGGCCGCCATAATACACAGGCTGTTTCCCTATAAGCACATACCCTATCTCTAATTCATAATGGCATCTAAAATCCTTCAAGTGAATACAGAAAGTTTGCAGATTCCAGTGTCTTTTTCTCTCTGTCTTTACTTATTTTCTGTTTTTGTTAAGGTTTGTTAAGGTTGAGGTATGCGGCTTTTACAGCGTTTTATCCTGCTGCACTGATAGTGAAAGAGAGCAGATCAAAAAACATTTTATTAATGTGATAACATAGAACACTTTACTGAAGCTAAACCTCTGCACATGGCCATATAGTTTGATCAATTTTCAGCGAGCGCATGGTTAAAATCAGACATCAACAAAGTGTACATCCTGCTGTGAGGTCAGTAAAAATGCATGGGTAGCTATATTTAGCATTAACTTATGGAAAAAGGGGCAGTCTGTAGAGAGGAAAGGCGCCATGGCCCTGCTGGCATCCTGACACGATGACCCCATGTGGCTCAGAGAAAGTGTGTCAACTTAACATCTGTCAGTGCTGGGTTGGAGCTCTGCCTTGTGTGTTGATGGTGGTATTGGACAAACTAGCCAAAAGCAGTGAACAGATAGGGATAGGACTATGGTTACCGGGGGAGGCTGGAGGCAGAAGTAAATGATAGCAGAGGAAACACAGTGTGGTTATGGCTATGGTGGAAGCACCCCCGCTCCCCTACCCCACCCCACAGCCACCCCTCCACATTTCCCAGCCTCCCCTCCCTACTGTTTCTCACTTGGGGCCTGGCAGCATCCATCCAGATGGAGGGTTTATTTTTGTTTTTGTTTGTTTACTTATTCATGCATCCAGCTATTCGGGGCATCGCTGGGGCTTTCGTTCCACCACAGAATGCAAATCGCCACGGCGGCTAATCCACTTTCATCTCTCCCTTGTTGACATCCAACTTCTTTCCACGTTTCCTGAAGTCTCATGCAGTCAGGACATTTCTCTTTCTTTGAGCCTGCGAGATGAGGCCTGCAGTGACCAGGCCAGTCGAGCTCCAACACTTGTCTCTGCTTCATGCATGTCAAACACGATACACCTTTCTCATGTTCAAAACACTCTCCCTCCCTTACACGTCTTCCCAAGCTTACTTTCTCTGACCCTGTCTCTACACAGAGCCTCACAGCGGAGCAGTCGCTGCACTGCTATTCCTCCTAGAGTAGAGGGTAGTGGGAGCATCCCTAATTGAGTTTGGCCAGACTAGAGAGGGCTTGCTCATCAAGTTGTTCCAGGAAAACAATCCAGATTAATCAGCAGGCAAATGTGTTGTTTTACTATCCATCCTATTCTTCCATTCTCATTATTTTTGTTCTTTTTTTCACTCAAGCGGACCAGTGTGTGCCTACAAATTAAAGACTGAGGCCGTTCTAAAAAGTTTCTGAGGTTGTTGTGTCAAAGCTTTTGTCAGGGTTGGGTGGTTGGGCAGCAGGGAGAGGGTGAAAGAAGGGAGAGGGAAAAACAAAGGAAATACATCTAACAGGTGCACGACTGTTGTCCTCCAGGCACTTGTGTTCTCTCTCTGCCCAGGTCTTAGGAGCTGCTGGGGCAGCAGGGAAGCAAGGCAAGTGAAAGGGGGTTGCTCGGCTCAAAACCAGCAGAGCAGTAAGAGGATGGAGTATTGAGTAATGCAGGTGGTTCTGCCTGAATTCAGGTGTGAAAATAACACAAAACCAGGTGCATACAAGTGCGAGTAGAGAGACGAGTTGAGATTAAAGAAAGCGTGGTTGTTGCCTCTCCACCTGGCCATAAAGCAGCACCCCCTCCCTTCACAGAGGCCTTTGTTTCACGGCTAATGGTCCAGGTTAATTGCACAGGTGACTTTCTGTGGGGGAACAGATGGGCTCAAATGTGTTCAAAAACAATCCGCAGCAAGGGAAAAAAAAAGTTGTTCCTCTCCTCTTCATTCTTCCTTTTGTTTCTCATCTTCTCTACTGGAGCCATGGAGGGTGATATGGGTGAGGTTAAACTCTCACTGTGTTCCCCGCTCACAGTGGTTTCAATTTATCAAGCGCACAGCCTGCAAGCTCTCATTAGATCTCATTACAGTGCAAATTAGACTCAGGAATTTGCACTGGTTGGACGGTGGTAGTAGTGGATAATAGACATCTCTGCTCTGCCTGAATTTGTCAAACACTTTGATTTAGTTAGAAACATGGCTGTGATTGATTAAAGTATGTCCATGAAGATTGTTTTGTATGCTATAAACTGAGTCAACTAACTTGTCACTGTTTCTACTACTTTCACTTGTGACTTGATCCAAGATGTTATAGTTTGCAATCGTATCAGAAGCTCGTATGAATGTACTAGACAAAGCTTTTTAGAATTCTGAGAATTATCTGTCTCTCTGTTCCCCCGTGAATCACAAAAGGCCGCATGTGAGCCATCAGAAATTGAGTTCTCAATCGATCTGCTGTGTGTTTTCTCCCCCCAAAACATGCATGAGATGACAGATAGCAAATTGAATTTATGAAAAGGCTCTGTTGATACTGCGGTATAATTATAGGAATGTCATGCCTTTGGTGTTTAAAAAGAAAGCCCAGCATTTCATTCAAAAACACACAGGTTTTATTCTGCTTGAGTGATTGAGTGAGAAGCTTTGTCATGTTCTGAGGTGACAGCTGTTCCTTTACTTTGCAGTGTTGTACAGATAAAGATTTTGTGATGTTATTTGCTTATTTCCGTATTTGCTCTGTCACCTATTAGCTTGTGTCTCCAGCCTTGCTATCCATACCCTCACTGCATGAAAATTTTCTTTGTGAAATGGGTCTGAAATTCCTCCCCTTTTGCCACCAGTTCTACCATGACAGTTTATCTGAAATGGGGCGGCATTATATGACGACTTGCTGCCTGCCGCTATTTGTAGAATTTCTAATTGCACTGATTTTCACATTTTTATAACTAAACCAACAAACATTCTCAGGCGTACGTTTTCCACTGGATGACGTCATTTGTTTATACTGGTCTGGTTGTCGCTCTGCCTTCGTCACATGCTTCATGATTGGTTGTATGTCTATTCAAATGTGTGCAGATGGATTTTTTTCTGTTTTTCCTGTGTCCGATAGTTGCGCCCCCTGGAAGCCCATCTCGCATCCACAGAGACCAGTCTAATGTTTGTGTAGAATAGAAAGAGAATTAGGATGGCTGGCCAGGCTACAATAATTCCCTTCCTTATGCTGTCTTTGTCAGACTTACACTGACTTATTTTTAGCCCTATTCTAGAAAATATACAGCATGCACTTGAATTAAAATGTGTAGGCACTAGGCAGGCAGTAACTGTAGCTGAAGCTCCGTATGTCCACACTTGCATACTGCGGTGTATGTTTTAGAAATAATTAAATGTCACAGGACTCAGGTCGTCAAGTATCCGGGAAGGTGTTTTATGACCTTGCTGTGCTACACTAGTTTCTCTGAATAACCCGCTTCAACATACACAACTGCAGCCCCAGAAACTCTTCACATTTCTGCCTTGCGTGTGCTTTCTACTGTCCACATTTTACTTAGTGTTCTACTCCTGGGATTGGTTAGTTGTACATTTTCTTACAGATTTTTTTTTTTTTTTTCTTGGGAAAAAACTAATCTGATGTGTGAAATGTTTATGTCGGTCCTGCTGAGAGCACATCGCTCTTGTTATCCCTCTAATTAGAAAATGTGATAGTGCTGCTTGTAAATATATTGCAGCCTGAGTCACTCCCTAGGGCTCATGGTTACATTTGGCACGGCCCTCTGTGATCAGGTACCACCAGATATCCAGATAAAACAATGGAGGGGGTGAAGGATTGGAGGTGATCAACAGGAAAGATATGGCAGAGGTACTCCATTCCTCTCTAGAAGGTAGAGTTTCATAGAGCTTTAGTCCTGCTCTTAAAGGTTTAACTGTTTAAGAAATTACCTGAAAGTATGAAAGCCACAACCATGTTCCACGCTTCCACAAGCTTTAATAAGATCATTAAAGGACCCCTGGGCTGTCGGTTGAGGTGCCCACCAAGGTGTTTCATCACTGGAAGGGTTTGTCAATGTCTTGGGTCTTAGCCCATCTTAACCCATTTAGAAAGCAATTTCCTGTGAGCAGAGGGGATCTTTCCTCTTGAGAAAGATCTTTGGGCATAAAAGGTTAGCTTTTCTGTAATTCCCCCCACCATGCAATGTACTACTGCAGCTAATGAGAAGCAGATGAATATTTGCCTTAGGTTTAACAGCTCAAAATAAGACGAGTGAATTGCAGCAACGAGGCAGAAATGTCTGTTAAAGTGGGCAATGTTACAACAAGTAATGAGGAAAGTTTGCTTTGAGGATTACTGGAATAAGTGTAGTCAAATAATGTTCAGTTTTCCTACTAAATACTAACCTTGTCTGTAGAGATTTGTAGATATAACCCTGTATGTAAGTTCATACAGTCTGAAGTATGCTTATTCTTAAGAGTTTCTTGCTGATAGAAAGACCTGCTTTAGTTTAAGATTTTTAGACAGCTTAGGACATAGTTAATTGAGCACTGTGAAGTGACTGGGGAGTATGCTTCCCATTTTAGTCATTTTGGTTCTCTGTGTCTGCAGTCCTCCTCCCCCCCTGAACCCCAGTCTACCAGGGCTCCCAAGTCCTGGCCATTACAAATGATGAATTGTGCTACAGTTAAGCTAGAAGTAGGACAAATTGATCAAAGTGTCAGGTGCCCCCTGTGATGTTTGGGTCTCCATGAAGAAGGCAGTGAAGAAGGAGCTGTCAAAAAGTTTCTTGTGCCATGGTGGTTGTAGATAAATGTTTACCTGACACTTAACACGTTCTGCCTTCTGTCAGAGTCACAATGTGTCCTTGCTAGCCTACATAAGAAGGAGTAGCTAAAGATCTTGGGAGTTGATATAGTTATAGAGGCTGCAAGTTGTTCGCCATATTGTTCTTCAGGTCCACAGGAGACGAAACCCATGCTCCCCCTTTTAAACCAATGAGCTTGCTATCTGAGGTGTAGTGCTGCAATTTGAGATAAGCACTACTTGGCTCGGCTTTGGTTTTGTTCTGATAAAGCTGGTCTAATTAAGCTTGATTTAATCGGGATTGCTTTTAAGCGCAGCACACAGCCGGAACAGATACTTTGATTTCAAAGTAGCCCTTGGGAAGGACTTGAGGAAGAAAGAGAAGGAATGAGATAGAGAGTAAAATTAGTGAGTACGACTGAAGAGCTTCTTTTTTAAAAATTTGCATAAGATGTCGTTCTATTCTTAGTTGTGTTCTTTCTGTTTATTTGCATGAATGATTGCAGGTTGGGTGGTTTGTTGCTGGAGAAGATAAAACATTTGCAAGGCTGACTTTCTCTGGTAATAGCAGAAATATGTGCCATTTCCTAAAATTAATCAGGTACCATTCTGTCTCAACGTGTTTTGCTCATAAATTCAATTTGCCTGTGCGAGCGCGCAACAATAGACTGATCACCCCTGTACTTGGGAAAGTGCTGTGTGCTGAAAGTAGCAGTTGTCTCCACTTATTTTCGAGCGCTCCCCTTCATCGGTAGCTGTAAGCACAGTGCAGAAACACGATGCCTCTGTCCTGATAGTAAACACTGGGGAAGAGCTAGTTCACTCATATATGCAAAAGAATTGATGGCCAAGTCTCCAGCTCCACAATAAGTCACCCTAATGATCCTAGTTTAAAATAATGTCTGTTCTGGACCAGAATGATGAAAAGGGTGCCCCTCTGACTCATTAGTATTAGGGCGCAAAGATAGATGACCCAGATATAGAACCTCAGCTTATTTTTGAACCCCGTTACCATTGAGCAGTGTGCTGCCTGTGCACAGTGTGCCTACAACTAGTCATGCTGTTGCCCTTATAGCACTTAAAGTCTCTCATACCTGGCCCTGTAGCCTTTCTGACTGCCTCCACTTCTCTGGTTTCATGGATCCACGCGACAGCTGGAACGGTGGGCAGGGGGAATGTTTTTCGAAGGCCGGTCCCCGTGTCATTGACTGAACAATGATAGAGCGCCTGGGTATTGAGCGGCTCCACACTAAATCTTTGTAAAGAGCACTTAGCTCCCCTGCGTTAGCCACAGAAAGAATATCTGTCAATGACCATCACTGGATGCTTTCATCCTGAGGCTCCTCTAAACTCTAAACTAAAATCTAAGTGTATTTTCCTCCTCCCCTTGCTCTTTACTGAAAAAAAGTGGACACACATGAGGGAGAGTCCTCTGACTCAACACACATACACTTGCAAGGATTGTGTTTAGCTTATTAATAATCATATCACTGCCTTATTGTCATTCAATATAACTGTTCATGGTTCTGTAGGTAGAAGGCATCAAAACCACAATACCTGAAATTAGACCATGACGCAGTCATCCAAGTGTGTGCTTACATGTATTTGTCTGTACAGGTAAGGACTGTTAATGACCCTAGCATCTTGTAAACATCCTCTGTTATCTGGTTTCTTACAGAAGGAGATGAAACTGGTGTGATGGATAGCCTAATGGAAGCTCTACAATCAGGAGCAGCCTTCCGTGATCGGCGAAAACGGACGCCGCGCAACGGTAAAGCTGTAATCTTTGTTATTTTTGTCAGTAATAGCCCACATGAAACACAGTTGACTGCTGCTTGTCATTTAGAGTTTGTTTTTTGTTGTTTTTTTTTCTTGTTCCGAGGATTCATGACACACATAAAGCATCCACACATGCAGAAACACATGGACATACAAACAGGTGGAACAGAGACGAGCACTTGAGCGTCCTCGTGCAGGTCATTAGAAATTTATTGTCCTGTTCCCATTCATAAAGCACTTAGCAGCAGGACCGAGGCTGATTTAGTGTAATCCTGGTGTTAACATATTCCATTCTGCCATGATGAATGGGCCGAGCCCAGGGGAGTACCACCTACTAAAGGTGCCAGGGTCAATTGAAATGCAAGTCAGAGTGCTGCAGAAGAGCCACAGGTGCTGCAATCTCCACATTGGAAATCATGACAGGAAAAAGTGGGTAAAAAAATTAAAATCAGACCAGCGACAGGTTTGGATGATTTGGATATAGACATGCTACACAAGGCAAGGCAGGAAATTTTATTTGAATTTCGATCATAATTTATTTGTGATATTTCTGTTCATATAGAAATACACTTCCAAAAACGTGGAATTTCAGGCTAATTTAGCTGGTTAGATGTATTTGCTGCATTGCTAGATGATGACTTGGCATAGATTTGTACTCTTCTGGTGATGTTCTGTGCCGAGTCTGTTTTTATTTGGGAAAGATAACTTGTGGCACATTGTCCAGAACCTTTCCAACTGTTCCTGAATCACATCTTCTTACACTCTGATGGACCTTTATCTGGAGCATAATTTGTTTCTGTATGTATGTATGTATGTGTCTTAACTACTGACTACTGTTTCCAAATATGGACGGACAAATAAAACTTTAATAATGGTCATAACAGTCTTCTATTCTTCAATTTTTATGTTATATGTTGACAAAAAATGATACGACACATACATACATACGCACATGCTGCTCATCAATAATCATAAGCAGCTATGTTCTTTACCTGCACTTCATATTTCTGTACTTTGGGTTTAATGTGTGGGTTTTTTCAACTGATTCTGGGAGCCATTCTGCCATTATCTGAAATGTATCTCTTCTGATGGCTTTTTTCTCTTTTCTTTTTTTTTCCCCATTCTTCCCTTCCCTTCTGTATTTGTTTCTTTCTTTCTCTTTATTTTTTTTTTTTTTTTCTAATCACAAACATTATTACAGGTGATCAAAGTCCTTCCAGTCCAGCCTCTCGGTGGCCGGGTGCTAACTATGGTAGCAGAACTCTAGGTGTGTGTATTTACCTACCTTTTTTAACACTGAACCAACACCACTGTGCTTCTTACTGCTCTTCTTTTGGCTTCGTAACTCACACTCGTCCTTGTCAACACTGAAGCTGAGCTGCTCTACAACTTGCAGAGTCCTGTGCTAAGTGGAAAAGATGTACAAAAGTTACTTGAAAAAGTAAACATGAACATTTTGGCTTGATGATAAATTTAAACTTAATCATAACACAACATTCGAAGGTGGAGGAGTAGAAAAGACAGACTGGAGAGGGTGCAATAGGCATGATGCAAACCTTACATTGGATAACATCTGAACCCTTGAGCTGGCCCCTTGTTCCTGAATGTGCAACAGTAAAACACCCTAAAAAGTGTCACTTAGCACAGCTTCTGTCTAATAGAGCAGCTTCAATCAGCATATCAGTTCCTCCTGTCACAGCATGATGTCACATTCTGTCTTGTGACATTGTTGTCCACTCATATTGTCTTTGTGTCTTGCCTACTTTTCCTGTATGGTGTATGTTTGGTAAATGTCACACTGACATGCAGTAGCACCCCAGACATCCTTCCTTCTGACAGATTCTTGCTGTTTTACGCTGTGCAGGCTGTCTCATTAGGATATGTGTTTTTTGTTGTTGCTGATGTTGCATGTCCACATACCTGCCATTGTGCTGGCGGATTCATTGATGATGGTGTTGATGTACATTTTAATTTGATACTGCAATAATGACTACATGTGTATTTTTGGAGGCACCCATCAGTCATTTTGTTTTACTGCACTTGTGAAAAAAGCTTCTTTTTTTTAATTAAGACAAGACGTTGGCTGTTAGAAGTGGACAACTGACTGGGAGAACTGTCTTTACACCTGGGAATATTACCTTCCTTGGTAGGAAGGAGCTAAATCTAGTACACGAGGTGTGGAATTACTAATTAGGCATAGCTTGGCTTGCTTCTATGTACAATAGCAGCTCCAGTGTCAAGCTCTTGAACAGGAGCTAGTGTGATACACATAGGGAGGAACTGCCAGTATTTCTAAGAGCAGGACAACTGACACAGACTCTGTTTGTTTGGCATGTTGTAGTGGTTTCTAGTAGCACAGGTGGCTCCTGATGAGGACACTGCACAGAACACAATACTTACACAAGGCTAGAATAATTTGATGGACTGAAACTGCAGATAGAGTGAAGCGCCCTTCATTATCTGGTAAAGATCACTTGGCAGTTTCTTGAGTGTTCCTTTTTGTTTTAAGTTCTTGCCCCCATGTGAGACTTTAATTAAAGTATATTTGAGTCTTGTTTGTGATGAAGGATGGGATTGACAAATCAATTGTTGCAGCAAGTGTTGTACTGGACTTTCTTGGTACCTAATCTAAGGGATTGCACTTGGGACGTGTCTTATTTTACTTGCAGCCTTCACACTCTGCTCACTAGTTTACTACAGTCTCATATTGTTTAGGCTGTTAGGTCACCCATGCACTATATAACATGTGTCAAGGGGTCATTGTTAAACTAAATACTGACTTGTATTGAATCTAAAGTATCTCTGTGACCTATTTTCATGCTTTTGTAAGACAGCCTAAACCACACAGTCTTCATGATGGTTCTATTTCCTGCATGGCACTGTGCATCGCAGTCTCAGCACACTGCTAAGCTACCAGAATGCATTATGCATCGAGAGCTCCCTGTTATTGATATGGAGCCGGCTACTGGTTTGATAAACAGCTGCATGGATTCTCTACCATGAGGTGATGAGATGGGAAAATCCTTTTGACATGCTGGATCCATGGATGTTTTTTTCTACATGGAAGCTAGAAATAAATTTTGTTGCTATAGAACATGGGAGGGCAAAAATATACAGTTCAAGGAATTTTTTTTAAAAAATGCCACAGTAAAGAGAAACAATGGCGTTTCCTGGTGATGGACGATTTGGTGACAAAAGGCATCTTAGTCACTGAAAGCAGTGTGCGGGTTGTTACTCCTGTGTGCAGGGTGTGAAAATGTTTTTGTCAGTGTTTAAAGAATGATGGCGTCCTTTTTGGGTCAGCACAACAGCAGTAATGTTTATGTACTCTTGTTGTGTATATATGTGCTTTCTCTGAGGGGCAGACAGCAGTCAGTCCCTGAATTTACTTCAGTCCCTAAATTTTCTGAGCAGTTTTATCACAGTGTGTGCCAAATCTATTCACTCCTGCTTGTCATGCCTGTTGTAATCTCATGCTTTAAAGCTTGATTAACCTCACGTCATCCTTAAACGAGCAGCGTGTGCCAGCGAGTCTCTGAGAGTCCCACAAGCATCGCCACTTACGTCATAAGGAGTTCATTTAAACCCACCATGGCGTTCTTTGTCGTCCTTTAGGCTAAACCGTACTTCAGCAGACTACCTCGAGTGTCAGGCTGAGCACAATTCGCAGCGCCGCCAGTCACAATTACATCCAATTCCAGAAGCATTTCCTATTTCCTTGTCTCCACTTTGTGTAAGATGGAAAATCTAACCCGGGAGGCCATACTCATGTGTTATGCAATTAGACCAGCCATTCCTAATTCAACACACAGAAAGTGGATGGATTGATGGAGACCAGAGAAACCACACTGTGGGTCCAGGCTCATTTCAGGAGGATAATTTGGGAAGTACTGTGATGTTGAATCCAGCTGGTTTATTACTTTATATTAACTGGGATAGTGTTGTTGTTGTTTTTCTCCAGTCAGTGTAATTGAAAATTACATTTTACAAAGGATACGTGTTAAACTACTCCTCGTCTATTTCTTATTTGCTTTCTTGTGAGACAGTTACCTGGGAATCTGGCAGGAGATTGGTGGGTAGAGTGCAGGAGCCTTCATACATCCTGGGCCATTGATTTTCGGTCAGGGATGAAAGCCACAGACTCAGTAGGTCTTTCATATTGGGGGGCATCCCAAAAGACACATCAATCAGAGCTCAAAGAGTACCAAGCCAATCTTATTTATTTACTGCCTTTTCAATGTCATTACAATCCCAAACCTGCGCCTCTCTGCCTTCCTCTCTTTGCCCCTCATCTCCTGCTTCACCTTCACAGGTCAGTCCATCAAAAGTTCAGTCTGCTCTATATACTAAGTCTCTTAAGGACTTATTTGACATTGAACAGAGAGGGGTCATCTTATGCCTATTTAAAAAATGGAGGTGCAATGATATAAGGCTTGTCAGGGTTACAGGATTTCCGCCTGAATGTCTAATCCCTTGAAGCCAAGCAGTTAATTCAGCTGGCCAGACCAGAAAGTGAGCCCCCTGTATGTTTAATGAAGATTAAATTACCTATTTTGTCTCATGAAATTTTAAAGGCAGAAAAGGGATGAATCTGCAAAGAGGTAACTGAAAATTTCAACGGAAAGTGTCTTTGATGGGATGCTTGTAAAGATAAAGCATATCCCTGCGTGCTTCCTTATGTCCCCTATCTTATTACTAATGTTGGTTACACACATTACACTGATGTAGACAAATACAATATGTTCACCCTGGTAGCTATTTTCTCATCTTTCTCCTGATCTAAAGGATTTTTTTTAATTACATCACAGGAAGTGATAGTAATCATAATTCCCTTAACAATTAATTTCCTTACACATAGATATGTTGTACACATCGTTTTATCTCTTTGTTATCTCTCAACCTTGCTGGCAGTTGTTCTCCAGTACTGTTTTATACACATACACACATATTAGAACTTGTGCCACATAGCAGATAGTGACTATTGCTGTAGGGTGCCTCTGAGTTGAGGCTCTTTGCCTCCACAAGCTCCTGGCCTGCACTTCAGGGTGTTGATAGATGTTATTCATTGGGGCAGCCCTAGAGGCGATTCTACAGAAAGTGGAGTTAACATGATTTGGGGCAAAGGGACCCAGAGGGTGTCGGTGCCTCATGCTAAAGCTCGGATGGCTTAGTAGATGTGAGATATCAATAGAGTAGATGAGAGAAGAGCTCTGTAGAGACGTGCTGCTTGAAATCTATCACCTGTTTCTTAAAGATAAGGATGTTTATCAGCGGCTGAAGAGAATGGCTGATGGGAAGGAACTGAGGCATGGACAGCCACTCCATTTAAGATTTGATGTCCTAGGGCACAGACAAAGCCATTGTCCCTCCCATTGACCCACAGGGCATTTCCCTGGACCTGATCATTTTTCATCCTCAGCAGAAAACCCATCATGGAAATATAGATGAAGATTTTATGTACCATTTGAGTACCCTTGGCGCATAACTGATTCGTTGCTTGACTCTGCCAAGAGAGGACGTAAAATAAGTGAAGTGTGACATGGAGCCATTTTGAGGAGATAAATCAAATCTTAATAAAGGCCATATCTCCGAGTGGACACCAGGGGTCTCTCGCCCCTGCCCCTGCTCTTAAGTACCCCCTAAACCCTTTGCTGTTTGAATTACACCCAGGCTGTCTCCTTGAGTACAGGGTATCAACAGGGGGCTGGCCAAATGCCCTTTTGATGCCATTATGCCCTTTTACAATGTCTGAGAAGACAAATCATGTGGTGCCAAGCTTCCTGTAGTGATGCTTACTTTCTCTTTCCTTCCTTTTTTGTCCTTTTCATGTTTTGTTTTTTTTGTTTGTTTTAAATAACGTCAATGACCTAGTGCAATAATGGACTCAAAGCTTTAGACACCTATGACTAGTATTGTTTTACTTTATTGGTGCGAGTAAAAGCGCTCAGCCTGCCCTCCTAGAGAACCATCAACAAACAACTGCAGAGCAAGAAATGTCTGCAGACTTATCATATTCAATAACATTCTTTGCAGCTTTTGTGGTGGGCTTAGTGTTTTCCTTGCTCACTCTCCAAACAATATTGGCTTTCAAGTATGTGGGCAGTTATGAAAGGTCACCCTAAGTGTAAATTGTCAATACTGGATCAATTTTGTGGGCCAAATGTGCTTTGGAGGCCCCATAATGGAAGGTTTTATCTTATTTTTACCCAGGGCACATTCATGCAATAAGATTGATGTCATTCATTGGTTGATGTATTCCTAATAGACCTATAAACTCGCAGAGCTTAAAGCCAAAGGAATGCCTGTGAAAGCCAAATATAGGGAAGGCAATCGGACCATCCTACCAGCTGAAAAATTGCCCTCATATAATTCCAATGGAATCTCGCCCAAGCTATCATGCTTAGTGTTGAAGGATGGGCAACTTGTGTCAGTTGGATTAAACCTTATTTATCGCTCATTAGGCATACACCAGGGCCAAGTGATGATGAGCTAGAGAACAAATAATGTGCGGTGGAATGGGATGCCATTCTGTATGGTTATGTGTTCCCCTGACAATAAGACACAGAGCCAGAATCAAATGTGTCTTCCTCCGCTTTTTTCAAAACTACTTCATATTATGCAGCTGTTATTAAAGTATAAGATATAATGCCCAGGCTGATGTTTGCATTTGAAGTGTCAGCTACAATCTGCAATCTGTCAACCATAATGAGCTGGAAATAATATTTTACTTTCCCATTAGGAGGGCTTGATGTGATGATGTGTAATATTGAGCTATAGGAAAAGGACTGCATACCGGTCAATGAGTGATAATGGTAATTCACATAAATACAGACACAGACAGAATGTGTCTGTCTCAGCCAAAGACTGTTTAATGTTCCGTTCAGCAGGACCTGTCAGTAAAGGTGAGTCTGGGAACAAGAATATTAAGGAAAAAAAAACGTATGCAAAGCCCTCTGTCCTGTGACGTGTTCCTTTTTTTCAATCTTAGTAGTGTTACCAGGTAAATTCCACATGGTTTCAAGTGGGTTTAAGTCACAGCTTCCTTTTCTAAATGTTGAGCTGCCATTATTATTCAGTTACAACCTGAATATGCTAATTCTGAAACCATGGTACTTTGAGATAAAAATGAATAATGTATAATTAGTTAACAATGTTTTGAGACAGCAACACTTGACTAAAATGTTTGTGTGGTGAAGAAATGGAATACAGATTTACTGTTTTTTTAGTTACAGTTATAATTTAATTTGGTGACAATCTATATACAATTACATTTATTTTTTTTTAAAAACAATGCATTTATGTAAAAAGTAAATCTGCAGTATTTATTTCATACTAACTAGTGAGTAAGTGCTTGTTTAGCCTGATAGCATAGAGGCTTGGACTTGGACTTGGACTTGCCAAGCATGTCTACCTATGACGACCTATGAATCCACAACATGCAAAAATAACCTTTTGTATGCAGGTAACACACAAACTATATATATCCTATATATTCTATATATCCTTTTGCCTATAATAAGTGAAGGTTATTTTAAGAAGAATCAATCCAATGAAAACATAAAATCAAGCTAAAGGTTATTTCTGAAGCTGTTAATTGTACCGGCAGGCACAGCCTTAATTAACACTAAAGAATGATAACAGCAGTAAGCCTCCCACACCCTTTGTAGGATGTACACACTTCAACCACCAAGCTGCGTTGTTTACTTAACATGAGCAGTAAGCCATCTTTGTTGCTATCTGAACAGCAAACATCATAATATGATCACAGAGATCAGAGATTCCACACATTGTGGAAAATGTGGCTTCTAAGCATCAGAGAAATATGTGCGTGTACATTGGTAACACATCTAGTGAACTGAAATACAAGTTTAAAGTAAATTAAAGTTAAATCTGAGACACAGAGGTGGGCAGGATGGTTAAAAGGTGACCTTATGTGTGCAAATACTAAACTGTGAAACAATGGACAGATGCATAGTATCTAGTGATATAGGTGAAAGATAGGAAGACACACTGGGAGTGGTAAATGAAGGTACAATTCAGGGTGAAAAACAAACCCAGTGACATCCCCACACACCCTTACACATCACACAACAGCCGAGCATGATTGTGCTTGACGTGGCTCCATCGCTAATGCTGACTGATGCCCATTTGCTGGGCCCTTCATATTTATTTATTTATCTGTTTATTTGTGTCATCTTTATTTATTGATGGGGCTCAAGGATATGATGGCAGTGCTCTATTTGTTCATATAGGCCAGTTTAAAAACAGCATTTACACATGAATGAGCTAAAGACAGAGGAAGGACTAAGTTCACCTTTTTTTATTTAGATTTCAGCACTTGAAATAGCTATTCCGTTCTCGTAATGGAAAAGTGATATGGCCCATCTAGTTACTTAGCACTAATCCCAATGGTTTAGCTGCTTCTCTATTTTTTCTTTCCTTCCATCATGACTTCTATTTGGTTAGTGGCTGATGGAAGGATTTGGCTGGGGTTAAATTACTCTATTGCCTGTATGAGTTTTTTCCAAGCTGTAGCAGCACTCTCAGCGACATTAAGTGCATGCAGTGTGTTGCTGTTGTCCCTGACCACCAAATACCCATGAGGCATTTAAATGCACGCTCTCATATAACTTCCCATTTTTGTGTGTCAAATTTTAAAGTTGTCGGGTATGGTCCTGCAGTTTGTTATTGCTTTATGTTGGTACTGTTTAATAAGATGCCCCCCTTGCTTGTCATTACGATGATGCAATTAGAGCATAATGAGTGTAAGTGTAATTGTTTGTTTATTCTCACAATGACACATTTGCTCTCGTAAACTAGTGAGGGAACAGTGATTCCTAATTACTCACAAGTGTACAATTGGAGATCATTAGCTTTGAAAGGCAATATTTTTAGCCAGAGGTCTGCCAGTGCACCTTTTGATTAAAGAAACAAACTTCACAACTCCTTAAGTTACAGTTTTGGGTTCTCAAACCTAAGTGTATTGTGTACATTGTTATTATTGTTATTATTACCATTGAATCGTGATTATGACGTATGCCTACAGTATACAATGTCTGCACAGGCCCCAGATTTAACACTACTGATACACAAAAAGATTTGCCTGCCATTTATAAGCTTAAACAGCATTGTGTTTGCATTGCTCGAATGAAACACACATTCATTTATATGTAAAAGCCCCATGCTCTAACTGTATGGGTTACTAAATACATAATAAGATAGGATCAAAGAGACTATGAAACAAAAAGACAAGAGTTTTTGGCTGCACATCTTTGTTTCTATTAGCAACGGTATCTTGTCATCGAGGGCTTAAAAAATCAGTTAGAAATCTTCACACATTTTACAACATGCCTAAAATGGAGTGAGCAGCTACCGAGCTCCCTCTTCAGCAGAAGCTGATTGACGGCTGTCTCTTATAGAGACGGGGATCCTACTCAGCTGCAGCTGTGAGTTTATCTGAATTCATCCCAAGCAGTTACATACACATTGCTGGGAAGGAGGGGGGGGAATAAACAAGAAGGAACACAACAGTTTGGTATTCATGAATTCCATAAATTACAATGTTACTCCCCTAAGAGATGACTAATATGTCAAGTTTAAAAATAGACAGTTTGCCACTGTACAGACCTTCTGCCTCCAGTGTATGCGGATTAAGCACATAGATGGCAAAGGGTAGAGAGTTGTTGTGTGCATGTGTGCCAATGTGAGTGTAGTGTGTACATGCATAATAATGCATGTCTGCTGTATGTATTTCGGAGTGCATATGTGTGTGTTTCCATGTGAAGCCTATACTCACATGAAGATGGGATGAAGTCCTGAGCAGTAGCTGGACAGTATGGAGGTCATGCATTAGCTGAAAGCCAGTTGAGGTTGCTCAGTTGGTAACATCTTCACCCCGAAGGCATTGCCAGCTAAGTAAAGGATGAGGCTGCACACTGCATTACCTCAACTATTATTTTTTTTTCTTTCTCCTTCAACTCTAGATGAGTTTCTTGCAGTGGCTCAGGTCGCTGTTGCCCAGGGGCAGATTATGGCAGACGGGAGCTGTGATGTTCCTTAATATTTCTGACAAGTGAAGGAAAGGGGTGTGTGGCTATATAGTTGATCGTTGTGTGTGTGTTTTTTTTTTCTTTTTTCTTTTTTGCTTTTGTGTTTCTGCCCTGTATTTGTGGGAATGCTTACTGAAGCTTAGCATTCCTTGGCAGGCCAGCGGTTGACCTGATTTCCGTGTCACAGTGTGACTCACACAGGTTCGCTTTTTAAAAGGAAAAGTGAGGTCAGTGTGAAAACGAAAGCCAGAGACGTGTCGTGCCAACAATAACAGCGACATATGCATGCACGCTCACATGTACAGCAGATGGTTAAATATAGCATTCCATCATTGTAAATATTCAGCCACCGTACATTATGATTAGTGAGAGAGCATGTAAAATCATTTACGGTGTGCATTATTAATGTCTCCTACATTGCAGGGCTCTTTCAACACCCCTGATACCACCTTTAATATGTTTATGTGGTAGCAACAGTCTGATAAATTGATTTTTCTTTTACCAACTGTAAAACTTTTATGATCATCAATATGGCTGAAGAAGCAGCCCTTTCATTTTACTGGTTCTGCATTTAGCTGAATAGATGCTTGCTGCTTATAAAGCTTGAATAATCGAACAGGGGAATCAGTCAATGAGAGAGGAGAGGCACCGGGTCTTGATGGCTTGATGGCATGGAGATGACAGCTTGTGAAAGAGAAGGACAGCAGACTGATTAGCCAATGTGTCATATTGCCCCGTTGCTGTCTGTACACCATGCACCCTCATCTCTTCCTCTTTTCTTTGTGATACTCAGCTTGTGGTACTGTTTCTCTCCTGTTTCTCTCCCACCCCCTCCCTCTCTGCTCTTCTATGACCCCAGTTTCTTTCTTATCAACTTCACTTTGCCCTACTCCTTGCTATCCCCTACTTCAACCTCAATGCCCTGTTTTCTTTAAATGCTTTATTTTCCTTTCCATCCTGTCTCCATCCATCCCAATGACCCCATGTCACTCCAGGCAGAATTATTACTCTTGGTTGTAACATGGGCTCAGTGGCGCCATACTCGGCTCTCTCCACCCACATTATCCATTTACGGAGTATCCCCTTTTGTGGTGAGCTATCTTCCTATAGCCCAGTAATGATAGGAGTCTTGGCGACCCTGTGCATTTGCACTGTAATATAAGACATTCTCATTAGTCCAAAGATTGTGCACTCTCATGTCCATTACATTAATTGCTACACATCACTGCCTGCCATGCCTCTCAGTATTTTGTTACATCGCTGGCATCTTCTGTCCTCCATCACCTAACTGTGGCCCACCATCACTTCGCTCAGCAAAAGTGAGGAAGGTAATTGAAAAATGTCGCATAGCCAATTGGATAAGATGTGTTTAGTCAAAAAAAAACAACTTGCAAATAATCTGACCAGTTGTTTGTGTTTTGTTACTCAAGTGGATAAAAAAAGAAACAAATGTTTTCAGATCAAATAAATTGAAGCCAAGTGCCCTCCACCCCTGCACCATCCCTCTGTTGTCAGTCATCTCTTCTTATAATAGGGAAGCAGGCCGCTACTATAATTGCTTTGATGGTCCAGCCTGAACAAATCACTTCTGGGCATAAAGAGAGGCCTTGGAGATGGCAGCCAGAGAGAAAAGGTGCGAATGAATTAAAGCACTTTGCGTTCCTCTGGGGCATGTGGCCCAGATTTTTCTTCAAAGAAAAAAATATAAGGGAAGGAGTAAGACGGGTGGGGTGGGGGTGGGATGTGCCTCCTTCCTTCTAGAATAAACGGCAGTAAAAGCAATAATACACATCCAGCCTCCATTATGCCAAACTGGAGAGCTTTATAAGGGGAGACACAATGGCAGTGACATAGTTAAGTGGCAGGTGGAGAAAGGAGGATTTCACTGGAAATAATCTGATTTTGAACGGGGCTCCCATCTATGGGAGAACCTCTGGTCAGACCTTTTGTGAGGGAACAAAAGTTTGGCCCTTTGGAAGCAAAGCTTTGAATGTTTCAGTAGAGCTGGGTGAATGTGGCCATGTGGATGTCCCAAGGCCCTCAAAGCTGAGGACTGCAACAAAATCAGACATGGCCTTGTGCTTCGCCACTCTGCCTCCATTGAACTTGAGGATGTCAGAGCAGACTCCACCTCTCCTCCTGTATGTTCTTTAACCTTGAAAGATTCATTGTCTTTGATCTCATTAGTCACTTGTACTATTGGAATTGTAATCACCATCACTGTATTCATGCTGCAGCTGGGAATCAGAGGCATGTGCAAATATTAACTCAGTGAACCTATGTGAACATAAGATTATTATGTCATACCTACTCAGCTGTAGTAATCTCTCTTTATAAAGAAACTGCAGTCTTATATATCTAGACTCTGTTTGATCTGTAGAACACCAGAGGTGACAGACAGTTACAGATATGCCTGCAAAGACAGAAATTGAGTGAGCTTAGTGTAACAGCACTGTTCATACCTCAAAAAAAGCTGTGTAACATTCTTCTGAAATTGCATTTCACTGCCAAACAGCAGTGTGTGAATGGTAAGACAGAACGTTCTGGTCCTTTCTGTTATTTTCATTATAGTGTTTTGAAGCATAGTGAGTGTGTTTGGATAGATGGTGGGTTTGGATAGATGTTTTTAGTCAATTATGACTACACGCAGCACAGGGTGAGGTGTCATGGCTGTGACACAAAAGCAGTAGGGCCATTTGACTAATCCTCCTACAACTCCACAAAACCTCCAGGGGTCACAGGCTTCCAAAACAAGGCTCCACGGGTGTCTGAGACATCATTCTTTCCCAATGGCCCTGTCTTTTTTCCTCATCCAGGCAACGGCACGCCCCTAGTTAGTTCCAGCCTGATCCTTTTGCTTCTCTTTAAGACATCCCACCAACCCAGTCTGGATCCCCCAATTTCTCACTATCAAACCAATCTTTGACCCCCCTTTTTGGAGGGTACTTCTTTTGTTTGTGGTTGACAGGCCATTACGATTTTTCAGAGCTGCAGGTGCAACTCTCATGCAAAGGAATCACTGATCCACACAGATGCAGACGGTTGCTTGCATCAAATACCTCACACTCTTCATGTATTAAAAGATGTTAAACCTGTCAAATATTTGCGTGTTAAGTGCATTTAAAGACAAAGATTACAAAAGTAGTATATTTTCGCCAAAAAGGATGTTTTGACAGAACGGAACATGAAGGCCTCATTCGCTCCTCTTGGATCTCGTTCGTCTTTGTCTTGACGATCACTTTGCACATCATACTGTAAGGATGAGCGTTAGTATAATTGCTTTTCATACAATAATTTTGCTGCTTTGTTGTCGACGTGAACAGTTTTCCTTGTCAACTTGAGTTAGGCGCGTTCATCTCACGCATCTGAAGCGTATTCTTTAACTAAAATGAGGTTGAACACATCCGCACGCAACAAGGACCAACCACTATCAGCGCTGACTAGCTAATTAAGGAATCTCTCTGACTTGATACTTGCCAAGACGTGTGCACTGGGTCCACAGCCATGTATCCAACCATGTGTTTCAGGGAAATGTCTACGGCATTATTTCTGCCCTCCCTCCATCCATAATTAACCTCCCCCATCCATAATTCATATGTGTTCTTCACACATCTTCTGGTGATATGACATTATTGCGGTGGCTAAACAGATATTGCGGCACCCCTGGTGCATGGGTATGTGTGGGTTTGTGTGTCTGCGTGACACACTTTAGATTGGCAAGGCTCCACCCCAGCCACAAGTGCAAAGAGGGAAAAGAAGCTGCTTCCTTTGTCTTACTAAACTTTCTAAAGGGGTGTGTATTTTTAGTAGTATGTCACATGTAAGACACAATGGCACAGTAATTAAACAGGGCTTAATTTATTCATAAAAACTTACTTGTGATTCTTTTTTTTTCTTTTTTTTTACATTTTAACACCACCCAACAACTAACCTGAGTGGTGTATCTTTTTATAAGCTTAATATGAAACCATAAACTGTTAATGATGTGATGTTATCAGGGTGAAATCTTGTTCTCAGCTCTTCTCTGTCTGTGCTCGGGCTGTGGGTTATACTACCAATCCTGGTTCTACATTTTTTCATTTTTTTTCTCATGAACTTTATAGTTACATGAGAAAAAAAATGAAAAAATGTAGAACCAGGATTGGTAGTATAACCCACAGCCCGAGAGGTAGAAGAGTCCACAAGACCACATTTGAAAACTTTCACCTCAACATCCAGAATCCTGATGACTGCTCTGCTACTCAGTTACATCACTAATATATTACAAAGTATGTAAGAGAAAGTATGGAGAGAGAGAGAGAGAGAGAGAGAGAGAGAGAAGATTTTTAAAGCATTTGATTTTTCAAGGACAGGAGGAAGGAGAGCCACGGGGTACAGAAATGAAAAGGAAGTGATAGGAAAAAAGAAGAAAGAGATGCATGATGGCATCAGGTGATGCAGAAAGGTCATGAGAGAGAAAAGCAGCGACTTGGACAGAGAAGGAGCAGGCATCCCATTGCCAAAGCAGCACTCAATATTGTGTCCAGTCCTGAAGGATGTGACATATTTCTCCAGTCTTTGTTGGCTGTTTTAATCAGCTTACATATGTCCTGGATGAAAATTGAATTTGTCTGGAAGAGAGGAAGATACTATTGGCTCTACTGCTCCCTCTTGATTGTGTGCGTGCGCATGTCTGTGTCTGTGCACTTGCTTATGCCTTTGTGCGTATATGTGTGCATGTGCGTGTGAAAGCAGTGTCCGCACCAGAGCCAACCAATTCATAACAGCAATGGATTGTGTTTCTCTCATACATCATTGTCAATGCAGCTCACCTCTGCAGTGCCAGCTTATTTAATGGCCAAGACCTAAACTCAGAGTGCACAAAGGACCTCCACAGCCCTTCTCTATCCACTTGCCCTCTGGCATTTGGGAGTGTGTTTGTGTTGGTTACCTGTGTGAATGTTTTGTTCATTTTTTTTAGTTGTGTAAATGCAGGGAAGATTTTTACAGTATTCTTGAATTGTATGGACAGTAAAGCAATCCACCTGTATTTCAAGGGATTACACATATTTCGCAATTTGCTGCTTTAACTGTGGTGTTGACACAGCAGGGGATTGCACCCTGAGTGTTGTATATGACGGTACACTCCATTAATCTGTCCGTCTGCCTGGTGAAGCTAGACTTCCCTCTGTGGAGTTCATCCCTCAAAAGATCACTACTTTACGGATAGTATCTTTTTTTTTTATTATTTTGAGCCAGAGCAATCTTTTTTTATGCGGTTATGATTGATCACAAATATCACAGAGTATGCCGCTAACTTGCAGCAAAGATCTTAAGTAAGGAAGTCTGGTACCTTTGAACCATAGAACGCACTGAAGTGAGTCAAGCATTCTGTGAAAAGCAAGGCCAACATTATTCACATTTCTCATCGACGCACGCTTACCCTTTTTTGTTCATGGAAGTAGGGCATGTCAGGAGAAAAAGGGCAACACAAAATACAGATGTTTGGCAGAAACTTCCAAGCAGAGAAATACTGAAGCTGCTTCTGCAACTTCCGACTGCCTCACATCAAGATGTGAGATGTATCCAACGATCTTAATGCTATTACGATGTGCATTCTGGCATTCTGTATTCCACCCTGGTAGCGCATTAACACAACCTCCAGAGTAGGTCACAGTTGCTCACATATAACTAAATACAGTACCTGCTCTTTTTAGGTCACTCATTTGCATGGGGGTGGTGTTTTTTTGGAGGGGGAGGTTATAAGGCATTCTTGATTCAGATGCAAATGGGACAGTTATCAGCAGCCAGGACCTGATGAATAATGGGATGCACAAAACGCACGGCCCTGTATAAGGAAATGAAAGAGTGCCTCTTTTCTGCTCCACTGATTTCATTATAGACACTATTATTGGCTTAGAATGGCAACATCTATTATCTGGAGTCAGAATGTGACCATTTTTTTTTGATGCAGACAGTCTTTTACCACTGTCAACTCTCATCAAATATAGCTGCCCCAGATAGGGCAACAGGCAAAATGTGTGGAGCGTGAGCCTTCAGGCGGTGGTCAGATATAGGAGCTGTTACTGTTTAGCCTTGAGATGGAGCTCTGCCTTCACTTCACGACGGTCACTCATGCTTCTAGCTTTCCTTTTCCTCATTACAGATCTCAGTATGTTTTCTAATTATTATATACCGAGCATACGCTGGGCATTTTTACAGCTGAAATCAGATTAGGCTGCTTAAATCTACAAAGGCAGTGCAGAGGTACTGTAGTAAATATTGTAGTAAATATTTTTAAAGCAGCTTTGTTGGTTGAAGGCCTTTCATTCCTTTCCGACAGCTGAACAGTGATGACGCGATATAACATGTCATTGCATTCAATACTTAGCCTCTTTGAAGTGCAGAGTTGTACCTACCACACCAAATTGTTCTTAAAGTGCCCCTAATGTGCACACACACACACACACACACACACAGAGAAGTGAAAAGTAGATCATTTGGAGCGGAGGATCTAAGAAAAGAAGGGAGCCTGTGGCAAAGGGCAGAGGGAAAAAGGAAGCAGGAGGACTGGCTGTGAATAAGACTCACTGACAATGTGATAACACTGCCAACTAACCTTCTGGGATGTGTAATGTGGTTCTTTAACTTAACTAATGCTATCCTCTGATTTTTCCCACTGAAATCTTACATTTTCATCAAGTCCTTATCTCTAGGTGTTTTTTAGAGAATAGCCAGACGTGTTTGTGCAAACAGTGCAGAGCTTTTTGCATCTTTTCTGAGTTACCAGTATAAAAAGAGGAATGAATGCAGCTGAAGAGCTGGACTAATATTTTACACCTGCTTCTACTCAGAAAAGCACACATTTTATTTTCATATTGGAAAATGTATTATTGATTATAAATAGAAACTAAAATATTTGCTAATATTTGCTATTAAGAAACCTTTATTAGTCCCACAATGGGGAAATTGCATCAGTGGGGGACTGAAAAAAGAAAACATAAAAATATAAAAATTCTTAATCGGGACAGCAGCCTGAGCATTTCTAAGAACCCTTGTTTCAGATAAGAAACCTAAAGGTACATCTTGGACAGTCTTGCCAACCTATATCCTAAATGACTGTGTTGCCAGCCCAAAAGCATGTGATTACACTACACCTCCAGTCTAATCCCTAAATTACCCTACAGTGATTGCTATCAGTCTTGCAAAAAAAAATGTGTAAGCTGGCAAGGTGGCAGAGGAACAAAGTGGATAACAATATCTTTGCCAGCCACGGCATAGGACAGACACTTTTATCGGCGGGCCCCTGCATGTTGTGAAGTTAAGTAAATTGGTTCTGCTTTCTGTGAAGCGCAGTGTAGTAGAGGTACCTTATAAAAGGGTTTATGATGCCTCTTGCCAACCGGGTAGAAACATTCTTTTCTTCACATAAATATCTGGCTTTGGTTAGATTATGTCTGTTTCTATTCCTGTGCCTGGTGTGTTGGGGCTCAATTTGCCAGGCCCTTCACCTCTCAGAGCTTAGCTTTAATCTGCATTTAACGGAGGCCTGGAAAAGACAGGAGTGATTATCGCAGAAGGATTTATTTAATAATTTGTTTAAATGTATTTGACTCCCTTCAATATGTCATCTGGATGACAGAGTCAGAGGTTGTTTTTTTTTTCTTTGTAAGAGGATAAACAAATAATCTGAGACACTATATGTATGTATATCGAGTGAAAATAGCTAAATGTGGTATCTGAGAATTCCCAGTTTAATTGTGTTGCTTTCATGTTTTTTTATAGTTAACTTTCAGGCAGAGATTGTCAGATTTGTGGAACAACAGTTTGAACGACAATGCAGTGAAAAAATCTTCTTAAAATTCAAATTGTGTCCTTATTTCAAATATAGTGCGTTTAGTAGATAATTACATTCCTAGTCTTTTTTTGTGTCATATTCGGGGAACCTTCAGGCACCTTATCCTCCCATGCACACACAAACACACACAGACACACACCTCCCCCTCTCCGGTTCCGTATGTAGTCTAGTGATTGGATGAATAAGTTGTGCCATCCCATATGGTGGCCTGTCCTGCTGGATCTGATCACAGCGGTGAATGAAGGAGCCCGTGAGTCACCACCGGTTTGTTCTGCCGCACTTGCCACGCTCGGCTGTCGCATACCTCCCTCACTCCCTCCGTCCATCCTGCCAGCCAACAGACGCCGTGCCTTTTAAATTCTTTCGCCCTGTCGTTCACTGTCTCCTTTTCTTATACACATCATAACTGCAGTCTCTCGCCCCTCCTCCTTTTTTCCTTCTCCATCAGACTCCCTTTCTTCTTCCTGCCGTCTCTCCCCCCCCTCTACCTCCTCAGATGAGGTGAAGTCAGTGCTCCATCCTCTGACAATCTAAACGTCACCGCGTTCCCAAAGCTCTGCACTTCCTTCACAGTCAGTGCCAACATCATTGTCATTTATAAACATTTTATGCCAGCTCTGTAGGGTAATGGCTAATTTCTCCCACCACACGGCTCTTCATTAAAAGTTGATTTTCTGTCAAAATGTATCCCAATCAAATTAGGCGCAACTACTTGGACAACTTTGGTTTTTACCTCAGCAAGCTGCACACTGACACAGCCACGGTTATAATTTTAATCAGTAAAGACGCTCATGTATTTGCTTGAAAAGACCCACTTTGATTTACGTAAACATGATCTGGTTAAATAAGCAATAAGGCACAAAGACGTGTCTCTGTATAGGAGAGTAATAGATGAGATTGAAGGGATGATTTTCAAAACACATAATGGAGTTTCCTCCACCAACTTCATTATTTGCCTGCATCAGGACACCTCAGAGGTCATTATTGTGACTAATGTTATACCACTGCCACTTATCAAGGAACATAATACAGCTTGATAGCGTGATCAGCTTTAGTGCTGCCCACAAAGACTCAGCTGAATAGGCCGTTGATGAGGGCAACACCAGACCTCTAAATTTCCAGACAAGTTTAACAACTTGGTTGGCAATTTACACACTGGAATGTGACTTGTGGTTATTCTCTAGCCCAAAATCTCTTCAGTGATCAACACAGAATGTTCATGTGTGTAAATCTGTGAAAATGGAATGTGAAATTTGCATTAGCCTGTAAATATGTATTGCTTTAAAAGGTGGCTCTAGAAAAATGGATGAGAGATTGACTTGCTTTTGCAGACAGCTTCTAGTGGCCATTTTAGGGACTGCAGCCCAAAGAGTTGCCCATTGGTGCATTTGCATATACATATACAGTAGCATCTTGTATTTGTTAGTGTGGCTTTAAATACAAAAGTCCACATCTTACACAAAAAAAGCACATTGTTGTTCTCAGATGAACATGATTGATGTCAGATGGATAAACACAGGGATGCCTGGTGAGATTCATCAATTTGGGACTAGGGTGTGTGTGATGATCAGCTGCAGGGGGCCAGTGCTCAAACTACTTAGATGCTACTTGTGTTGTTTATCATTGAGGAAATCAATGCATATCCACCAGGTTCATTGCGCCACACTGGGTGTAAAAATAACCCCTTGTTCCAGGAGTTCAGATTTCTTTTCACTGCTGTTCACCAATAACATTAAAAAGCCTTTTCATGTTTTGTAGTTTCTCCTCCTTCATGCCTTCCATCCTACCTTTTCTTCTCTGTAACATTCTTCACTTTTGTTTTGTTTTCTTTCTGTTTTTCCAAAAAAAAGGAAAATCAATACACTTATTTTCTCAGCCATGACAAACAGCTAAGAAAGTGAACATTTACAATAAGTGTTATTTTTGTTTAGATTCCAAGGAGTTGGTGAAAGTGTGCGCACGCTCGTTGTCTAATCTGTTTTGGTCATGTTGCGATAAAGAAAGTGTGTGTGTGTGTAATCAGGAGCACATCACCACCATGGAATGGTGGCAGTGGCGATAGTGTTAGCTGTGTCTAAGTTACTGCTCTCTGAGGTACAGCCTGCTTTACCATCATTAGCACTGCCATTACATAGATTGGTGAAGGAAGGATGCTGAGGCCCTGGCAGGAGACCAGCGGAGTGTTCCTCAGGCTGCCAGGGTTGTTCAGGAAGTGTAGTCTGGTCCTGCTGCACACACCCTTCTCCCACCATTTCTTACAGTGGGCTTGAGATTGGTTGCAGTTCATGTGTGTCTTCATGTCCTCTTACTATCAATGTGAGAGCCAAAATTTCCCCACAATAACAGTAGGTGGGCTGCTGTTCAAATAAGGACATTTCAGGGTGTGGATTTATAGGCACAGACTCAAAATGTGTGTGTGTGTCAGGGAGACAGAAAGAGGAGGAAGGGAGTGAGGGAGGTCGGAGTTATTAGTGCAAAATCTTGCCTAGGGCACCAAATGCCAGCCCTGGGGGCAGTGAGCAATCATTCCACTAAGACTGCTGCCACTTCTATCAAGTAGCTCAACCTTTCATGCAGGAATAGTGACTCTTCCTGTCGTCTCCCATTACACAGCCGTACGCTCAGTGGAAATGTGACCTCTTACTTTGTTATGTTACTTAGTTAACGAAGGTGAGGGAACCGTTAATTGAAGTGAGTTCCATCCGGTGCTGCACAGATGACACCTCACCGGAGCTGAGCAGCGTTATAAATGATGGCTTCAAATACACATGCATGTGTAACTGAGGGAGTGAGAGAGATAAAATAAGTCGTGGCTCTGTATTTGGTTGATTACAGGGTGGATATGGGAGCGAGCCAGCACAAATCCATGCATAGCTACATCAAGAACAGGAGTTGGAATGGAGAGGATTCACCTTGCCAATAACATGACATTTTCCACCAGCAATAACGCAGGCTTAATTCAGCTCTGAAGAGCATCTGGTGCAAATTGGACATAGTTGCTCTTTAGCATCGTTGTATGAATGATAAGCCTTCTATTTATATCTCTCTCCACTGTGATAATGGTTTTTAGTGCTTTGACATGATGGACCATTTTAAAAAGACGAACATCATGTGGTTTTGCTAAAGAAAAGGAGTATGCATGTGTACATGCACCTGACTTTGCATGTGTCCATGTACGTGTGCGCATCAGCATGTACTTGTGTGTGTGTGTGCGCATTTGGTACCTGAGTGTATTGGCATCAGGGGCCACTGAGGAGGAGCATGTTAACCAGAGGAGCAGCCGGTCCACCAGATGTTCCTATTCCCACTAGGCTTGTCACAAGTGGACCTTTACTTCTCTCCCTGCAGAACACACAAGTACACACATACACCGGGTTCCTTCAGCAGACTATACATAGTACACACACCACGCATGCAGCAATGCAAAATTGGAAAGCGTCTTGCCATGCTGTTGCCAGTGTAGATTTGCTTAGAAACACCACAATGAGAATCTTGTTCGCACGGAGCTGAAGGAAAGAACACATAAAGCCACCTGGCTTTGCTGATAAGGCCACCAACATCATTTTAAATTGCGTCCTTACATTTTCCTTCACAACACCTCAAGTGCTCACTAAAAATGTTTTTTACTGAGTATTCAGAAAGTCAAAAGCATTCTTTACATATTCACAATATGCGAGGTATCCGCTGTTCTCATCGATAAAACCTGGTTCTGCAGAGCTGTGCACACAGAGTACCACTTGTGGAAATCAATGCTATTTCCCAATGCCACTAGCTTATTTTGTGTCCTGCACTCAGTGTAGTAGACTCATTCTCATCTTCATATACTATGGTTGGGTGCTTTTCATGGTGGCATGAGCCTAGGTGGAGGATGTGGCCATTTGGAAATGTCATGAGAAAGGTCGAGACCATCATCTCGGCCCAGTTCAACAGGCTGATTTATGAGGTTCAAGCAAATGAAATATAGTACAGGGCTTGTAGAACAACCGGGTCCCTATAGGCACCCCAAAGGTCACCTAACTTAATTTCAATTAGGCCTCGGGGAGGCCAAGTAAATATGTCACTGGTCAAAAAAGTGCAGAGGAAAAGGATTTGCTTGTAATGACACTGTGTTTATGGGGAGTAGGATAAGGCTAATCAGTCGGGGAAGGTGGAAATGTTAGTCCTGCATTGATTGAATAGTTTAGGAAAGACATGTCAGATAAAATAATCATTCTACTCAACTCCCAGCAGTCGCACAAATGCTGTATATTCTTTATTACTTACAGTGGAAGAAAAATGCAAGTCTCAGTGCTTCCTCTGCTCCCTATCAATCACGCTGAATCGCGCCGGCACTGAATCCCATCAATTACTGCCTCCTGTTTGACACATGCAACACAAATTCTGATTAGCCAACAATTCTCTGGAAATAGCAGCATTGTAAAGAACAAACTTCTTGACATTTTAAATATATAAGTAAAAGTTTACCACCAAACCCAACTCCCTTCATCCCACCTCCTCATCACTATATATGTGACATATGTGTCAAACGTACCCCCACACAAAATGCTTCAAAATGAGTCACAAATTGCCAGCAAATGATTTCCTGCTCAGGGAGAATAACAGGGTCCCCACTCTGCCTTTGATTCAGGCTCTTTTTTCATCCCTTCTTTGTTTACCCATGCTGTCTAGCAGCCACTCTGCTGGAATCCCTATTGATAGCTGTCTGACAGGGGGGCTGGGTGGCTAAGCAGCCCAGAGGGGGTACTGTGGTCTGCAGTTTGTGGTTTTTCTTGGCACGGATGTGTTGAATATGCAGTATTTTTGTGTGTTATTTTTTTGTTGTCCTGATTATGCATCATCTCGCTCTTTAAATGCTCTAAAAACTCATACATGCCAGTGAGTTATCAGGCATGTGTGCAGATGTGTTTGTGTTGGGTGCAGGTCTGTTTGTGTGTTCTGCGAGGGTGATGTGGCATGGAGGTCACTTCTGTCAGATCCAATGTCCAAGCCCATGCTGTGATGTGAAGGGCACTGTCAAGAGACAACCACGAGGCAGCGCAGGTACAGCTGCCCTCAGTGCTCTTTTTCCTCTGTGGCACAGACACACACACACAATGACAGGAACACACACGGCCAAACACATCCACGCTTCCTGTAAAGTGACACACGGTGGTGGGAAAGCCCCCCAGGGTGAAAGCCCCAGGATTGTACGCTCCCTTCAAAACAAATGCTACCACCTACTTGTTGACTATCCGCTTGGGACAAGCTATGTGGTGCTTGATTTGAATAGGAAGAGCGGGTTTATCTTGGAAGATAGAGGCTCATACAGAACATTTTTTTTTAGCCACATGTGAACTTTGGAGGGTTACGAATAATAAATAATAACCTGTGGGTGGATAACTATGGCTACATTTTTTTAAAGACGTATACTTCATGTTTATGACCTCTTTAGAGAGTTTTGTTTTGAGAAACTGCCAAAAACAGAAAGTCCAACATGTTCCTCTCGCTGCATGGAATAATACAAAGGTCTTGATAGGGCTTTATATTGAAGATCTTTGAATTGTGTTGATAGTAGATCTTAAATATAACTACTGACACCCACAAAGTTGCATGCATTAGAGTTCATGGTCTTTCTTTGAACATTTTTCCAGAGCTGAGCAGCACTGCTTTTTCCTTTCCTATATCAATTCCAAAGCCAAAATGCTGTTTCTGTATACACTTCAACAATAGTCAGGGTTGTGCCCCTATTGAATAACATAAAACACAGCACAGTATATATGTTTTTATATGTTCTCTAAGTGCAGTTCACAGCGTTTGCTCCCAGTCCATTTACCTTTACTTTGCCTCTGGGAAGTCACGGTGCTCTTTCTTTCTTCAAATGCTTCACAGATTGTTGTTAAAATGGGCAACATTGCACAATGCAGATGCAACCAGTTTTCAGCACAATTGCTGACATTTTGCTAGTTCTGTCTAACATTCTCATTCTTCTGTGCTGCTCTAGAACAGGAAGTTGCACTTTGGGTCTATATCGGTGAAAAAAGAATTGATTTTCAGAAGAGCAGAGTGGAGAAAAAAAAGCAGTTTTGGCTGTTTTTTTTACACTGGTGTTTTATTTTTGCACTCACCAATACCCAATATAGCATTTTTGGTTTGTCCAGTATTGGTATTGGTGTTAAGTGTGTGTTATACCCTAGTGGATGTGATTATGTTGACAGATATGTGTGTGAATGAGTAGTGCACAAAAACATTTGACATGTGTAGTAGCTTGTCCGTTCATGAAAACCACAAAGAAGCCACTACAGGGTTAAAGTTGAAGGAACAATTGTGTATGTGTGTGTTGTTCTGACTGATGTGGTGTATGTCTGTCTCACTCTCTGCACGTCTCTGTCAGTCTCTTCTTGTGGCTGTTTTCAGGCTGTACCCCTCCAGTGTACACTATGTCCACACTGCGGGAAAGCAGCTCTGAAACTTTAATGCTAATTGATCCCAGTGAAGAAGTGTGGACACAGGTGTGTTGCCTCAGGCCCTGGCTCTGACATAGATGCCAAGGGATTCTGGGTAACCAAGAGGCTTATAGGGCCAGAGCAAAAAGTGCCACTAGCCAGGACACTTGTGACCTAGTTCTTTTTTAATCAGCACAGGTTTGATATGCACTGTGTGTGTGTGAGTGTGTGTGCACATCAGTCAGATGTGCAGAGAGAGAAAAAGGTACAATGAGCCTTTTTCAGCCAAATAGTCCCAGAAAGTAAAGGACCCCAGGAACTGAATCCTAAAATAAAAGTTAATTCAGTGAACTCTTGTTCACAGAGAAAGTTCTAAACTAATACAATGGGCTGATACAATCCGTTCACTCCTGTTCCTAACGTAGTTTCAGTGTACAGCTGGACAGTTCCTCTTGCCAGAGGGTAAATAAAAATCCTAAAAACGATTTGCTCCTCTGGTTTAGACGACCACAGGGTAAATCTGTGAGTAGGTGCTGTGGAGTGTATTGCTCCTGCTTCTGTGCATTTTCAAGCGTGTTTTTGAACATGTATGGTAATTGTGAGCCTTTGAGCCTCAGGAAAGCCCACATCTAAATCAGACTCAAGCTGCTGTGTAAGTTTGCAGTCTTGATTGTGTGGGTGTGGGTAGGTGGATGCATGTATCTGTTTGTGTGTGTGTGTGCATGTTCGTTGTTGGTCTAGATAGGAGAGACTTAGCGCTGCCAAGACACAGGTGTGCGGATTAGGTGTGATCCCTTCTCATATTCTCAGTAGTATATCTTATTTGATGGCTTTTCTGCCATGTAAATCTCATCAAAAACTAGCTAACAATAGCACCACGTTGACAGACGCCCAAGCATCTGGCGAGCTACCGTTCTCAATGTTCAAATTGCTGTGAACAACCTGTCTGCAGAAAGGGAGAAATAAGTAAAGAAAAGAACTCAAGGAGGTGTATGCACTTTTTTGTGTGTGTATGTGCATAAAAGAGATGAGAGACAGGGGAGGATAGTGCATGTTGATAGTCTCATAAATCATGAAGGAGCTGTATCTTAACCAGTGTTGAGCCAAGTGATGGGATGATGATGATCTGAATGGACCTCAGCTTCTCCTGTTTCTGCTCCCTCCATTGACTTTGTTCCCTCACTCTGCTCAAAGATAGAGAAAGACAGAAAGGAGGAGCGAGAGGGAGAGAGGAGAGAAATAAGTTTGGCCGGTACAGGGCTCCATTAAAGTGTGATGAGTGGCCTCAGTGAGGGGCTGTGTGTACAGCACTTTATTCAGGAACGATCACTTATTTATAGGTGTTGGAATTGTGTTGTTTGCTTGTTTTATTGAAAACCTTGTGGGTAAAGTGGCGGCAGGCCGCCTGGCATGTGAGCGCCACATCTCTGGAGGGCATCCCTGCAGAAAAATCTTCCTCCTTGATGAATAAGTGAAGGGGACAGATAAATTTTTCATCCACACAGAATTCATTGTCGCTTGAGATGTCTGGTTTGTGGGTATGTGTAGTCAGCCTGCAGCCGCTTCATTTGGCAAGAGCACACATACGTATAGCAGTGATGTACATTCACACACACACACACACACACAGGCTGCACATCCATCTGCTTCATTCAAGTTGTAGACACAATGGAGCTCTAATAGACAGTGGCTGTCAGATGTAGTTAAGGAATATGGATGAATTAGAATCACTGCAACTCTGCATATCAGTCTTGACACAGACACATTCACAATCTTATAAAGGTGAATAAATTACTTTCTTTTTCTCATTTGCAATCGTGACAGAAATATCAAACAGAACAAAGATTATTATGATGATTTTCAGCTTGGTTCAAAGGAAATTTCAAATAATTTGATTCAAATTCCTGCTGTTTGTGCAGCCAGTGAGTCCACACGTCTATCACCTCTACTTCTACTCTTGTACACTAAAACCCACATTGACAGCAACACAGGCAATGCACAAGCAAAAACATGAAGGTAGCAAAGTGTAGCCCATCACAGGAAGGGTTGTGGTGTTTTGTGTACATGAGGGAGCATCTCTCAGTATGAATGATTTATATTAAAAGAGAAAGTGAAAAGTCTTTCTGGAAGCACACCCACCCTGCAACAGCCCCCTCCTTCCTCCCACACTCTCCCCCCACCCATGTGAACAGAAGGGAGCATCTTCACATGGCCAAATGGGTCTGATGGTGATCGCATGGAAGGAAAGAGTGAGGCTGCTTACTTGCAAAGCCTTCTGTGATCTCCACCACTGCTCTCACTGTGCACTGGGACACATCAAAAAGGGGATTAATAAATAAATAACACACAACACCATGTTTTATTAACTCGGGTAAGGCATCAGTGGCGAGCAGTCCTAGAGAATCCTGAGATTGGATGGCGGCTCTGATTGTTGCTAGAAAACTTACCAGCTGTCTAACAAGTTGTATTTATTTATTTCTAAAAAAAAATCTGTACTGAGCCATCAATAACAAAAAGTAACTTAACTTGCAAAACTGCCTGACCTATATCTACTGATATGTGATCAGTAATTTGTTTGAGTGCATAATGTTAGTTGCAGCTGTGTTAATGTTTGCTAATGCTAGTAAAAATGTGTTGCTAGCAGCAACCAAAACACTAAAGACGAGCAATTATCAACAACTGCTAATTTTTACCATTAGATGTTGTTGAACTTATGTTGGCCATATAGGGTTCAGCCTTTCCTATGGTGGCTGCAGCTGTGGTGATGCTGGGCTCCAGGCTATTGAGTACAAGCTCTTAGAACAGTTTAGTGTGTGTGTGTGTGTGTGTGTGTATATATTGCTGTGTATGTTTCTATTAAGATTTGAAAAGTGTCTGCAGTTGTGACACTCTGTCAGAGATAGTCTGCCTCTCTCTCTCCCCCTCTCACCAAGCAGCAGCCTCCAGGGCTGAGAAATGAAGCCAATCACACAATTGCACATATGATAATTTAGGGGTTCATCTATTATTCAGTGAAATGTTTGTTCTGCCATAGAGTTAACATTTTTTCCACCAATTTCTACACTTGAATGTGCTAAATTTTAAAGCCTTATTGTGTCTGACCAGTTTTGTTTCCAAAGCCTGGTGTGTTTATTGTAACGGTCCAAATAGTTGGCAGGTAATTTACTCTGCACTAGACCTTTCTGCTCTGTTGTTATTTCATGCATGTAGGTTTTTTTATATATATTTTATATTATATATTTATAAATATTAATTTTTAAAATTATTTGTATATCTTGCTCTTTTTATTCAGCACCCACTGTGAAGTTTTAACGGTTGAGCCAGTTGGTACCTTCCGACAATTAGTGTCATTAATGCAAACACAGTTCTATGTGTAATGATGTAAAACAACAACCTAGGAGGCTGTACTTAGTAAGTGTTCAAAACTTTGATTTGTCAACTAATCATTTCAGTAGTACATTTTTTTCAACAATACTAATGAGAAAGGAGAGGCCTTTGCAGTGGACAGGGCTCTCCTCGGTTGTTGTGGACTGGTGCAAACCGCTCTCTCGGTCAAAGAAACCACATCTGTTTACCTCCCTTCTTCACCTACTATGTGGTTCTGACAGAAATTCAACACTATTCCTAGAGAGCTTTTTTTGTTTATAGCCAAGGATGTGTACTGCTTCCTTAACATGGCACAAACAGATGTTTGTTTCCATAACACTTTCCTCAGCCTGAATGCAGGATGTTTTTATAGCCTGGCTTGTTTTGTAAGTGTTAATACTGTCAGCATGTTGCTGGGATTCCACTTGTCAGGTATTATCTACACATCGCAAATGGATTAGCGCTTATGTGTGTGTGTCTGCGGATGCGTGCACATGTGTTCTTGCCAGTTTGCGCATACGTGTGTGTGCTGCCAAACTTATTTGTGCTCCTGATACTTTGTGTGAGAATTATGCACCTGTGAGCATGTGTGTCATCTTGAGCACGCTGTGAAGGTGTCATTGTGAAGCCAAGACCCAAGCTGTCAGACAGTGAGAGATGCTGCACCTCTAAAGGGCATGCTTTCTGGGCCTTTTCTGTCTATTATAAGCCCTGCAACACTCATCAATGCTGTTGCAGTGCACCCCATGTCCCTCAAGCAGCCACAGAGAAAAGCCACCTTTCTAACTAGGAGAGCCCTTGCCTCTAAATCTCGCATACCCTTGTCTTCCATTTTGACATAATAAACGCAAGCAGCAGTAATGAGGCTTCGGGTTGTCAGGGCATCCATTTTGTTTTGTTCAAAACTGAGAAAATGCAAAGAATCCTCTCCTTTCTCAATTTTGAGAGCTAGTTTAGTCCGAGCTGCAGCTCCTGATCCACCCTGACTAATCAGAGCCCCACCTAATGTAAAGTGGGTGGAGGTTTACAGGAAATGATACATTTCACACAGGCTTTCTGATAACACTCGGGAAGTGATGACGCCACTGTTGGTGGTGCTAACGCTGCAGCTAAGATCGACTGCAGTGAGGCTAGCCAAAGATTGAGATGTGTCGCTATCTCGCCATCTGTAACAGTCACGCCTGGCGTCGTCAGAAACAGATCGCCTTGATACCAGCCACATCAAATCTCCAGTTTGCCAAGCAAATAGAATAAAACAATCTATCGATCTTGCCCCACCTCCCTGTGTATCAACACAATCCATCTGTGTTTATCAGGCTATCTGGCTTCCTATCTTTTGTTGTCTGCAGGCAGGCATTCTTTTCTTCTCCTCTCTCTTTTATTTTCTTCCTTCCTCCTCCCACATTTGTTTGGTGATCCATCAGCCTATTTACCTTATCATGCTGCCAAACCATCCATTTACGCTCCCATCTGTCTGTCAAACTATATCTTAGCTTCCATTTGTCTAACTATCTCTCTGTCTACTCATTCACCTGTCAATCATGTGGCTCGCCTTGGCTGCCACAGGTTCCAGCTGCTCGTCTGGCTGATGCTGTCTCTGACCTCGTCTGCTCGGAAGACCATTGGATGAAGTAATTAGATTCATATCACTTCATCTAAAGTTTTGAACTGTATTAAATACAGTGCAGTGTAATTATAGTACGTAGAGTTATGTCTGTTTGGGGACAGGTGTATGAATTATTTGTAGTAAAATGATGACATATTTTCGCATTTGAAGTCTTAGCTGGACCTGTTCAGATGTGAAATATTGAACTTTATTGAATCTATTTTCACCTAGTTCATGGAACATGTTCAGTGCAGGCTGTTATCTTTGATCTACATAGCTGCCTCTACAGAATCCAAATGGAAGCAGGTCACTGCTTTGGCTCAGTCCAGTTCAGATCAAGCCTCAGTAGAGCAAACCAGGCACTGATGTCCATGTAGTCAGGGGGTCTAACCTCCCACAGAGGCCCAATCAGTCTTATAGGATCAGTGACTGCCCCCCCTAGGCTCCAGAGTGCCTTGGCCTGATGGATTACTCTCTCTCCTGGCTCACGCCTGTGAAACCCAGGCCTCTGCTATAGGCCCCATCTGTGCTCTCCATGGCTCTTGCATGCCTTGTGGTCATGGTCTCGGGCTGCTGGTGAAGCCCCAAATCAAAGGCTTCAGTCCAGTGTGCATGTTTTGACAGTGCATGTTTTGAAGAAGCTTTCCAAGCATTATGTCTGAGTAAATTAGCTCCCTTTCTGTCTTGTTATATTGGAAATTGATTGAATGTGATTTTAGAAGTTAAAGTGCAGCTCTGGAGTCGATATTTAAATGTAGAGATGCTCCCTGTGCTTAGATAAAATACTGCATACCCAACACCACCACACTTCCCAACTGCACTGTACACTTCAGCGAGCCAAAGTAGGGAGATAATGTCAAAGTGTAAAGTAAATTCAAACTGTAGGCAAACAGGTGGGCAATTCTTAGCAGTTTCAGGAATTTACTCGGGAGGATATTTGTTTTCTTTTATGCTTGTACTTAGGTTCAAGCCTGCCTCCCAAAACTTGACTGCTGAGAGGATAATCATGAATGGGAGTTTTGCCTCAGGCACTGATCGATCGCAAAAGTGTTTTCATATAACTGTTCATTTGGGCTGTGTGTGCCTCTGCTGCATCCCAGAATGCCGAGAGGCATTGTTCCGTGACTGAGGTATCTAAGTCCAGCAGAGATATTTTAAGGAGATTTCTGAACCCAAGGAGCCCAATGAGGAATCTGTGCACTGTAGGGCCTTTTCAATCAAAAGCCTAACAAATGTTAGCGGAGCTTCATGAAGGAGATGGATGTTTTGGAGATTACCACATGCAAAGAGTCATGCAGACACATAAGTGCATGAAGAGCACAGGTTTTATGTGCACAAAGTCACACTTATGCTGTCTGTGATGTAGCTTTACTACAGAGTGGCATTTTCTTTTTTTTAAACATGCATTTGTTTATGAGAATGTACAGTGATTTTCTGCTCTCCTGAAAAATATTTTGTGCCAAGCAGTCAGGAAGCATTACTGTGAGACTGAGCTCCTTTCACTAGCGGTAGTGAAGAGTAGTGAGTCAGTGTATGTGCATTATGTGCTATGTGTATGCAGAAACATGACAGTGAAATGGGGTGCATTTATGCACAGTATGTCTGAATGCATGAAGAGGAAGGTTGTTGTAATAATGGAAAGAAAAAAAATAGTAAGCATGGTAGAAAAGAATATAAATCCAAGCGTTGGTGCCATTTTTGAGTGAAGATGCACAACTCGGTTTCAGTCAAGGAGAGTCTGGAACTTAAGTGGAATCCGGGGAGGCAGAGTCGTGCAAGAGTGGAACTGCTGGGGTAGAATAGCTGTATTCACTATCTGGGTCGGTCCCCGGTATTGCCAAACATGCACATCACAGTACCCAGTGAGATAGAGTGGTGATAGAGGCATGGAAAGATTAACCACATCCCTGTGCTGTCAAAACCAATTGCATGTGTTATGACCACCCTGCTCTCTGCGAACCGCTCTTCGTTACCGTTTATCTCAACAGACTGTCAGTTAAACTCACTTTGCCTCTGCATTCTGTACACAAACTGTCAAACTGGAATGCTAAATTGTATACATGTATGCCAATACAGTGTACATTTCAGGTTAAAAGATAGTGTTGCTGTTTAGCTTCCTGATTTTGAAAGCACAAGAGGTTAGCATTTTGTAGTAAACACTGGAGCTAATGTCAGTAATAAGAGGGATTAAAGAGGGAAAATCAGGAGAACAGAATATTTAAAAAGACAGAAAAGAGGACAAGGAGTGTATGACGGAGAGAGAAACACAGAAAGTGGGAGAATTTCAGTATCTTGCCTCAGCATGTTTGTCCAGACCTGTCTTAGGCATTTCTCTCTGTCATGCCACCCCTGATCGTCTCTGTCTGCTACGGCATGCTGAGAGAACACACCGAATCGAGCACCGGATTTCAGCCCCCTCGCTCTCACTTCCCCTGACATGTGTACAGCCCCCTCATTTAAGTAATACTTAAAAAAATATCACTGCTTAAAGGTAATCCACATTTCTGTTTGACTACAAACACATTTCACCGGAATATGTAAATATATAACATGATGTCCTTTGAACTACAAGGAGACGTATTCTTGTGTTTCATACAAGCAATATGGGAGGACAGATTAGGTCGTGACTCATGTGTTCTTAGCTCGAATGTGCGATATTGCAGTCTCTAATGTAGACAGCACATACGCAAATAACAGATGATAGATATCTAGGCCAGGGCGCTTGTACTATACTATGCCTTCAAAAATGCAACATGCTTAGAACAATTCAATTTAATTCATTTTATTTAAATTACAGAAATTCATTTAAAATGTTGGTTAAGCTAAATGGGAAAAATATAATTTGATAAAATATATGATTAAAAGAGAAAAAAACAGTTCTATATTTATCGGCCGAAACTTCTACACATCAGCTCCAATTAAAATCTTTGTATAAGTAAAATAGCAGAGTGTGGTTTGCAGACATTTGTGCATTAATGTAATAATAACTTTTTTTTCCCCTTGGAACTGATAATTATAGAGATGGCAATAGTGCATGCTTGTAAGGGTATAGACAAAAAATACACATTACAAGATTCATACTAAAAATGGAGCCGTGCAGTTATCATTGTTAAGCTGTTAAACATACATACAGTTAGCTTGTTTGCAGAACTCAACAAATTATTTTGGTTTTCTTACCAGAAGCAACGTGATTCATGTTTACTGGAAACTACAGCTTGTTAAAAAAACAACTTGTAGAGACAGACAAATCTGACTGAAATGGTTTTAAAGCATATTTATATATATTTATATTTATATATTTATACATAGCAGAACAATGAAGCTCACACTAACAGAGGTGCAGCAGAGAAATCCTTTAATCTTCTACCATGCATTGCATTGTATATGTTTTAGCTGCTTGTTATAAATCAATGAGGAACTTGTAACATCTGATGGAAAACTCTCCCTGACACTGTCTTTGACCCATCCTCCTCCACAAGCTGTTCTCACCTTCTCCTCACTGTGTTTTCCTCCCCTGCTCCTTGTTTGGGGTGATTACTCTCACCAGTGAACGAGGGGCTCTGTTTGCCGTGACTGTAGTTTTGCGATACCCGGGCCATAACTTTCAATAGGAAGAAATAGCTTCTCTCCCTCTGCATCCCATTTATACGCCGTATCTTGTTTCTGTGTAGGGAGTTCCATTACTCTGTAGCTTGGAGGCTGGTAGAGGAAAGGACGCGAGGGGAGGGGAGAGAGGCGGAGGAGATGAAAACGGGTGATAGAAGGTTGCGGCGTTTCCTGTTGCTGCTTCTGCAGATGCTTCCCCCCTTCGACAGAGAGGCACATGTTGATGTGCAGCGAGCAGAGATTTAATCACCTTTATTATGTTTTTAACTCAAAATGAAGTGCAGTGGAACTCAGACAAAGGCACTGACAATTCACTGCCTTTGTGTCATTGCTCCCTTATTCAACATAAAAGGCAGCAAATAGTAATAATATTCCAACAATAGCTCTGGCTCCACTCCCTGCCACATAACTTTAAGCCTTGATATAATTGCAAAAAAAGAAAACTGCTTATTTGACAGTAAATGTTTGTTAGACATTTACCATTAGGGTCTATGTCAAAGTTGGAGCCAGCATCAAGTGGCCATTTGAGGTACTGCAGTTTTTGCATTTGCTTCCTATTGCAGCAGCTTGCTTCTTAACTATTTACTTGACCTTGATGAGTAAATGTTAGCCCAGATGATATTAGCATACATAGCATAATCCCTCCAAGAGCCTTCCTGATTGTACTGGCCACTGAGAGGTAATTCCTCAAAGTGAAAATGTCTGATAGATGGCTGTCAGGTTTTTCCTTCTTTTTGCAGATCATAGAAGCCTATCATGATGTAATTTGCTGCAATTAGCAGGAGATGACAGTAACACAAAAGTCATTATGATATTTAATCTCTTCAGAAGAATCTTATAACATCCATCACAACATGAAATGAAGTCTCACTGGGGGCCCTCCGAACAGTCAGGAGAGGGTTTGTGGCGGCTTACAGCCTCTGCTGTAGCTGTTTAGTAAGCTTGGTGTCCTCTCCTCCTCCTATTACCCTTGTCAGAGTCTTTCCCTTGTGGCAGGGATCATCATGATATACATGCAAGGATTTGCTTCTATGTGTTAGAAACGGAGGGAGAGTGTGTGTGTGTGTGTGTGTGTGTGTGTGTGTGTGTGTGTAAGATCTTCTACATCGAGCTGTTTCCACTTAAAGAACTATATATTTCAGTGGGTGTTTCGGTGACTTCCCCCCTCCATCTGCTCACACTCATTGAAATCCTTGGTGCATTTAGTAACATTTTGAGAAACAGTGCCAGGCAGCGTTTAATTAAGTTCTGGTATGCCAACATGTCCCTGCTGTATCATGGAATACCTGCTTTTCTTTTGTCAATTTCTTCTCCTGTTCTTGTGCTCCTCTGTGTCATGCTTACTGTAACTTGGAAAGATGTCGCCTCTGGGAGAAGCAGGTAAAGAAGCCATCAAAACCAATGCAAGTAGAAAGAGCTGCAATCAGCTTTTATAAAGGAGACATAGAGTTGTGTGGATCTCTCCTCCTTTTTCCCTAGTTTCACATTGTTTCCCTCTCCACCTGTGTGCTTGAAGCTTTCAATTCAGTAGAGGCTAGCAGTAATGTTTCTCTCCCTGTAGAAATGGCTGCTGTTTGTTCAATTGTTGTGATAGATTGATGTGAGGTGGGGAAAGATGGGCTTTTATGCAACTGTAGATAGGAACAGAAAAGTCTTTATGAGAAGCCAATAGCTCTCCATTCAAGGATCCTCTGATGGGAGATGCAGTTTTCTCCTTTTTTTGAAAAGTCTTTGACGAAAGCTTTACAATATATTCAGACAGTTAGGCAAGACACAACTACCCCCCAAAAGGGCACTTTTCATTTGTTGTTCTACACAAAGGAGCAGACAGCATTATATGGCAGCGTTCAACAAGTGATCACACTAATGGTCTCCATTGTTTTTAGTTTACACAGCATATAATGTGACTGCCTCCCAAGTAACAAAGGCAGCAGCCTTTGCTCTTGTTAAGTGCACAGTTCTCATATTAGTATCAATACACCTGCACTCTGAATCAATACCAAGGTTAACTGTGGGTACATTGTTTTAGTCAATGCAGCTGATGGTGAAACAACAACACTTGTGGTCCAGCTGTATATGTTGGAATCCAACAGGCTCTGCTCTCTGTAGATGGATTACTGGTTTAACAGGATTGAAGCCACCAATTATGTGATCCCTGATTTTTCTGTTATTTAAAACTCACAGCTTATTGATAAATATTGTCACATTCAATGTATTGCCCTTTTCCTCCCACTTGTTGAATTATTCAAAGCCCTCTAACAAAAGTTTTGGCTCAGTTTGGGTAAGAAACGTACTCATTTATCATTTATCCCATGGAATCGAAGAACACAAAAATAAAAAAAAAAAAATGTAAAAAAATTGAGCAGATCATTGGATCTTGAATCGACGAAGAACACACACAGAACAGACTGTTCTGTGTAAACTTCATGTTCCAATCAATTACAGAGACGCACTACGGTTTAAAACTAGGTTGTTGTGATGGAAGGTATTCTGTATATGATGTGACTCACAGACTGTACATGTATGTATGTTGTGCTGTGCTGGACAAATAACATCGTTTGAGCTGCCCACCGCAGCAGTAATTGTGATAGATCTGTGGGTTGATTGTTTGTTTTTCCATGATGTTACTTGTCTCGTTATTAATATATGACCTTCTTTTGTATAGTTTCCTTTAATCTTTCTACCCCCCATCCTATTTACAGTAATAGACGTGGCCTAGGATTACCTCACATTAGACAGAGGGTCTGTATTCTCCCTGCTCTGTTTACCACGCTCCTCTGATAGACTGAGGGTTAAAGGCGACTGTTTGCCCAGAAACGAGGTTACAGAAACTGGGCTTGCAAATGATTGGCAGGGATAGATTGTGGATGATCTACTTTTTTTCTTTTTAAACTGTCCCCATTTTTCCTTCTTTTTGTATACTGTGAATGCTTGTTTTGAAAGGTTGTGTAAGTCATGCTTCCAGAGTGAGGCACAACCTGTGGCCAGAAAAATGAGTGCATGGATAAGTAGTCATGATGTGTTGTTACTGTTAACTGTGACAGCATTAACTTTAATGATTGCCTACCGAATATGAATGTTTGTGAAACAAAAGGAAGCAGAGAATACAGAACCCTTTAGTCCACGGGCCAGACGAGATGTCAGTACCACTAAAGGTGGCAAAGGTTGGTTATACTTTTTGAAAAGCTACATGTCTGTAGTCAACATTTTGGTATGATAACACCATTGAAGTCACAGCTAAATTATTCAGCTGTTATGTTACGCTCCCCTGATGAAAAAACGCATTTTGCATACCTTGCTATTGGCCCTTGTTAAGGACATATTTCAATAATGTAAAATAAAGGGGACACACTGAGCTTTCATTCAAGCTCTTTTATGAATACTTTTGACAAGTACAGTGACTGGAGCTCTTCAAACTTGTAATCACACACATTTTCCTGCCATTTCTGCCTAAATCATCTTTTGTCTTTTAGTTCTGTGGCATCAGGAAGCACAAGCGATACAAAATACAAACACTTCAATACTGGCATGATTCTAAGGATTCAGGAAATGCAAAGTTTACCCACATTATTCTATTTGAGCAATGCTAATATGGGATAATTATTTATCGGTTGCAACTATACAACTTAAATAAGTATTTATATATATATATATATATATATATATATATATATATATATATATATATGTGTGACATATTGCTACATTGAGTAGTCTATTATTAACTTTTAAGTACATTAATTGAACTGGCAATCTTCCTGCAATACCACCTCTTTGCAGTAAAGCAGGGTGGACAATTACAACAGACTCATTAACAACTAAACAATACAAAAGTATTCTATAACTTCTATATTGTGGGCTATTGGTTTAGGGTTAGGGTCAAAACTAGGGTTAGAGTTAGAGTTAGGAAAGTCGCAGAGTTGTGGTTCAAAGTTTATTGCATTTGTCTCACTGAGACCATTACGGAAATGTCTCACCTGAGTCCCTAAGCATTGCGATGGACTGCAGCAAATATTTTACTGGATTATTGTTAAAGAACGTCTTCTCTATCACCACCGTGAGATTCATGAACATCTACTGCAGGACTGTGGAGAAATGTGATGTTAAATCTCTAAGCCTCATGACGGCCGAGATCCTAACCCTAGCTCTGCATTAGGGTTAGGGTCAAACCTTGGGTTGTGGTTCTCTCACTGAGAACATTACGGTTATGTCTCACTTGAGGCTCCAGTGTCCTCTGTACTTGTCAAAAGTATATACAAAAGAGCATGAATGAAAGCTCAGAATGTCCCCTTTAAAACGATACCAAACATATTATAAATCATTGAAATATGTCTTTAACAAGGGCCAATACTAAGTGTCTAAAATGTATTTCATTTAATTTCGTCGGGGAAGGGTAACTTTAACAGCTGATAACAGTAATTTAGCTGTGACTTCAATGGGTTATCATACCAAAATGTTGACTACAGACTTGTTTCTTTTTAAAAAGTATAAGCAACCTTTTCTCTTGGGTGGTATCAACCTGTCGTCTGGCCCATGGACTAATTCGATTTAAACATTTCGATCTGTCTACCTTTTGGTCCTTCTGTTCCTTCCCTTTTGCTTTCTCCCTCTCTCCTTCTGTGCACCATCTGCATGATGCTTTGTATCCAGTCTGAAGAAGTGAGTGCTTTCTGTTCTCTGCTGTGAATGTGGGAGTCTGTGTGGATCTTGTGTGTGCACGTTTGTGTATGTGTTCCTAGCCATCACAGTCACTCTCAGCTCATTACCTGACATGATGGATGGAGCGAGTGCCATTAAACAACGCCCAACCCAGGACGCCTGGCACCCTACAGCTGGCACTGACTAATGGCCACATTGGCGGCGGCACGCTTGGAAATACCAGGGAGTCCTGTGTGGGTGTGCCTGCAGTCATCTCCGTGGCTATGCTTCCTGGTTCTGTCCGGCCCCACCTGCCACCTGGCTGCCCGGCGGATGCCATGGGCAGTTCTGGGCAGCCATGGTTGGATGGCATAGGAAGCAGTGTTTGTATGACTCGTCATAGAACTGGCAGCAGAGAAAACCCAAAGCGTGTTTGGTCCCCGGCTGCATACCACAAAGACAGCAGAGACACATTCTCTGCCACTAAAAGTTGAGCACTTAGGACTTACTTTGATTAGTTTGCCTCATAGCAGGTTGTTTCCATGCCAAACTAAAGAAGTCATCTAGCAATAAGGATGATTTTGAGGTCTTCTTGCTTCTTATCAGTTAATGATGCCACATTCACTGCTTCAGATACAAAACAGGAAATTAATAACTATTGTTTACAAAGCAATCACTACTGTTGGAGCTTTGTTTTGTCATCAGTACCTACATCAAAAGTTATAGGCTGTTCACCTGCCACAATCCAACGTCAGTGTCTTTAGATTCTTTACATACTATTTCATATAGTCCTTTTCTTTCTTAGGATCTCCAGCTATTCTTCCTGGAGTCTAACAGACAAACCAACAAGCAAACAAAAGAAAACAAACAAAGCTCCTTTTTTACAATATCCATACTATAGAGAAAAATACACAAAAGATCAATCTTTCAGGACAACAATTCAGTTCCGAACTAAAATGTTATCTTTACGTTCCAAGGACACTAAGGTGTTTGACCTTTGAGATCTGCCTGGTTCCATGTTGAATGATGACTTGATTTCTATGTAGGGCAACTCTTATTTCTTCAAGGATGGACAATGGTTTGAATGGAGTTGATGTGTACATATGCCTGAGACTGTGAGGTATCAATCAGATGAATTATTGAAAATACAGACACAGTCTCTGACTTTTTCCACATTAAAGTCCTTTACTAGTTCACCAATGAGAAGCTTTTTGTGTAAAGCAGCATTAACTGAAGACAAACTGCAAACTCACGTCTGAATGTCCAGACAAGCTCAACAAAACATCAAACCACAGAGATTCTGTGCTGATAAAAACTTTCTTTCCAAAGGCAGACAGGTGGCCACGGTCGCCCCGCCCTCTGAACACTTATAAGCACAGCATGGTGCAGCTACTCCCCACTACAAGGCTGCAGATGAAACGTACCACACTGAGACTAAAGCTTGTTCCATACTCCACAAGAACAGAGACATTTGTTCGTGTCTCCGAGGTGGCAAGAACAAGTATAAAGTTGGCTTTGGCCCGGACTTTTCATACTTCACAAGAAATGTGTGTGCAGAATTCCTCATATGTCCCTTCCACTGCAGCTGGCTGTGTGTGTGCTGTGCACAGGTTGCAAACACACTTCACTGCTGAACAACGACAAAAACAGCAGTCTAGGTGAACGTTGTTTGTCTGGATGAGGGATGATAACAAGTTGATTATGTTCAGAGAGGTGTACATGCTTGTAGCATGATAATAGATTTAGGTCTGGCAGACAGTATTGTTTAACCTGTGTGGATTCTGTGCTAGTGGAGAAGCTTTTCTGCTTCTCTGCATTGACCACGCCCACTCTGAAATCCTGACCAATCACACAATAGTTCTTGAACCTCACCGAGAAAAAAGTTCTGCCCAGACCATGTGTGAGAACAAGCTGAGAACTGCCGAACTAGCGCTCCAAGAACAAGGTGACGTCATTTTCTTCTTGGAGCACCGAGAGCAAAAAGAAAGTTCACTGTTCTCATGGAGTATGAATCAGACTTAACGATCTACCAAGGCAAACAGAAAATATATATATCATATTTATAGTCATTGTTCTAATGCTCACCGTGTTTCAGAACAGTGCATTTACTTTGTCCACTGTGCATACGCTGCATCTGATGTGAGAATACTGAAGGGTTGTCTGAGTAAAAGCCTGGATCAGAAGCTGAATGGAGTTACTATGACACCAGACACAAGCACCTCCACTCCAGCAGCTTCTTCTGTTTCTCCATCCTCCCCTGCTGCTCTGCTCTCAATCAGCCTGAATTTGCTTCATGTTGTTTCTCCTTTCCCCTCTGACTTTTTTTCTTCGCCTCCTTTAGTTTCTCTATACAGTCTTTTATTTAGTTGAGCTCCTGCGCCCGTATGGATCAATGCAACAATGCTGTCTTGTTCTTTCTCAGGCTCACACACTGCTTCTGACTGTTTTTTTTTTTTCTTTTTTCTTCACAACAGACAACCGCCGTGCAGTCCTGGAAAGGTCTCGTTCACGCCACAACGCAAATCACCAAGCTCGATGATCACCCGCGCCTACCATAAGACGCTAGACAAGTGCCAAAGAGGCCTGCGAGGAGGAGATCTGGACGACATCTGAAGGAGGGACGGAGCAGCCCTTACCGTGGCACGCCTACATACACACAGTCTTTTACAGAGGAATCACACACACAGCACCAAGTATGAAACAAAAATACCAAAAGAAACTACACAGAAAGGAAGAATTTATGCCTTACATATTTATTCAGTAATGTCTCATCACTAAATGTTTGTGTCCTCTTGCTTGTTTAAAAAAAAAAAGATCAAGGCGACTGCTCTTTGGAATGAAAGGTTTTCTTTGTATAAAAATCAATTTTAATCATTTTATAATCAAAATACTACAGATCCTACACAGCTTTGACATGAAAACATGCATCGAATGTTATCTGAAAGACATTCTGCCAAGAAGAACTGCATAGTCGGTTGTGCTTATCCTGGAGAACACACTGTGCACCGTTCATTCAGCCAACGGGCAAGGGGGCAGCTGTCTTTTAAATGGAGAACAAGGGGAAGACAAGGATTTAACAACCGTGTTGGCAAGCCGTCAACCTGCTGACGTTTTCTTGAACAAATCACCAAACTCCTAACCTAAGAGGAAACAGTTTCCTCTCAGCCTCTTCGTCAGCCAACATCAGGAGAATTTCAGCATTCTTAAGAAAATCTCCGGACTCATTATTCTGCAAAGCCACGAGAGCTGGCCCCCCCTGTCCACACCAATATGTCAGAGCATGTGACTCACGGATCATGAACCCATCTCCCTTTTGACAAGATGCATTTTATTTTTAGTTGTGTAATATCTAACCAATGCCTTTGGGTGCTGATCTCTGTCCCAAGGTCACTTTTGCTGTTAACATGTGAGACAGACACATTTTTTAAATGCCTGGAGAAACTAACATGAACTCTGACCTGTCCTCCCTGTGGTCACACACAGGTTTTCAGCAAGGGACACATGATTATATAAAGGTATTACGATGTTTCCATTATTAATCTATTTCAATCTGTGTGTTGCTTTTATTTAATATGAAGGCACTAAAAAGCAGTCCAGCTATTATGAGTCTGTCTAGAGACCGGTTAGGTTCCCACATCAGATTTTCAATTGATTTTTTTTTTCCTCTCTCCCATTGGGTTTTAAAATGAGCTTTGTAAGAAAAACCACAATCCTGCTAAAGAACCATGTTTTACTGCATTTAAAAGTGTAATAATATAAGGAATAAAAATACAGTTTGTAATGCCTAAACCTTGATATTAAAAATATGAAATGTTTTTTTCAGTTTTAAACAATTTTTAGTCGTAAAAGTAAAACCCTTTGGAGAGGAAAAAACCTGCCCTTATAATCTGCACCAGGAGTTCATGACTCTAACACTCTATTTAAAATCCCTGCTTCCTGTGGGATCTGCAGCACCGCAGCAAAAAACACTTCTACTACAGTACCTGGAGATACTTGGTGTTTGTGTACAAGATAGTTGAAACTTTGCTATGAGCTTTGTTACTCTGTGTGGACCCACTGTCACACGTGAACTCCTTATTCATATATTCATGCCTGAGGCCATCCTGTCCCCTCACTACCCTAAACTGTAAGCAGATGCTACTAAAAACAACCACTGAATCCACACGGAGACTGGGCACGAGCAGAATAATCGACCGAGGGGCACAGCGGACAAGATGATGCTTGTCTTAGCAAGTAAGCCTCCAAACAGCCTCCAATTCCCCAGCACTAATGGCATAAGTGACCCCTTTACCACAACACCAGTTACTTAACTTATACCATAAACTCAGCTTTAGGCTTTGTGTGTTTGGCAAAATAGGATTCGGTGTGCTCGACACCGGGGATGAGTAGATGGAGATTTTTTCATTTCAAACAGTGATGCTTGTGACGTGTCTGTTTCACAATGCCTCCTCTCCAAGCCTGCATGCATCTAAAAACAAAAAACACATCATCTTGGCTCAAGGTGTACCCACAATGCTCTGAGAGCGCCGCATATTTAAAGACAATAATTCTCCTCTGAATAAAAGGTTCAGACAGTCATGCAGAGAAAGCATAAAGAATGATCTGCATTGAAGGAGTTTTAAGGATGTGTTGTACACAGCAGTGATAATCGCTCTGTGTCCTCTGGACCATTTTTTTTGTTAAATATCAGTTCTCCATCATTGCCAGTTTCTAGTGTGATATTTGCTGTATTCTACTTATTTTCTTTTTCTTTACATTATAATCTAACCTTTTACATTTAAACCCTCTTTTTCCTGTAGTATTTGCTGCAGAGCCACAAAAATGTTAACTTTCCGCATCTTGCAATAGTCCGAGTGACCAAGCAAATATTAGTTTTTTTCTTTCTCTAACTTGTCTGCAGAGCCACAGCTGTGCATGTGCCAGAAAACTAGACACCCTTTAAAAAAGGCAGCAAGAGGAGCTCTATTCCAGCTGCTTTAAAAATACTTTAAAACAAGCAAATGAGCAGGGACATTTCTTTAAAAACCTTAATATATATGTATGTGCTGATTTTAAAGTATACAAACTATAACAGGGACACCCATACCTCTGTGGTGCTCGGAGCTGTCGCGCAGATGCAGAAAGCATAAATTGGGTTTTCGTGAGGGGATCAGGGTGGATGGACGGGTCGACAAAACTGAACTGTTTGATTATTATTATCATTATTTCAACACCTTTTATTTTATTTTGTGATTGGCCAAAACAATAACCAGTGATTATTTCATAAAATAATTTGACTGAAAAATTTTTCATTATTTAAACAAAACTTAAATTTCCTTTCAAGTGTGCCAACTTTTTGTGGTATCAAATTTTAAGTAAGATTGTACAGTCATTAAAAAAAACTGCAAACATTTCTACAAATTTTAACCATCATTTGAAAAAACAACTCAAATACAAAATGTCATTCAAAGTAGGAGGTTTGATGTGATCATGATAGTCTTGTGGTATTTCTTATCTAAAACAAATTTTTTTGGAGGTTACTTGGAGTTGATGTGGAAAACGTTTGTAATGTTTCCATTGTAGAAGGACTGCAGTGTAGAAGTTCCAGCATCTTCCCTATGCCTGGACGTTACATTCTGTGCATCATCCACTGTGTTTGAAAAGTTTATTTTAATTATAAGAGAAACTTCTAGTGACAACATTCATCATTGGCCCCTGTAAGTGATTGTCGTGTATCCCCCTCATTCCATCTCTTAGGATAAAGTGTTTTTATAGGAAAATAGAGAGAGAGCTGTTCCATCATATTAGAGACCATCATCCCCTCATCTCTTTTACTGTTTTGTAACTAACAAACCTCAGCTGATTATATGACTTGTGCTCATGGTAATTGTAAAAAAAAAAAAAAATAATAAGGAGGCAGGGGTATGAAAGGTTTTGTCAAAACGTGCCATTTCTGGTGGTGACAGGTGGCAAAGCTAAAAAGTTTTGCAATGTTACACACTTACTCAAACACTGACTGCGCACTTTACCCCACAAAGACATTCTGCTCAGGCAGAAAGAGGGAGAGAGAGGGAGAAAGTTGTCTGAGATTCGTAAATACAACATTCCCACTAACAGAGTGAACTATTTGCAAAGTATTTCTTTTGGTAAATAGCTCCCAGCTGCCACATATCCACTCCTTTCCGACTTTGCTAGTACTTGTGGAGGACCGATCGCGGCTGAATCAACAAACAATGCTCATAACTGTTGACAAACCCTGTCCGACCACGATGTGTAAGCTGCCATGTCCCTGCCTACCTTTCTTGTTGTCTTTGAGTATGTTTTATTGTCTTAAGAAACATTTATATTTGTAACATTTTAAGTTTATTTGTACCCGTAGGAACATGAAAAAAAACAAAATGGTTATGCACACTGTCCTTCCATAAAGTATGTAATGGAATATGATACTAAATAATAACCACTTTGTTATATAAACTGATTTCTGAAACACATTGTGTGTGTCTTTGTCTGGTGCATTGTCTTATCACTTATTTTTTTTTAACCTCGCTTGGGTCTGAAATTACATCCTCAGTGTAGTTTGTGGCCGGGCAGAAGATACCTGCCCCACACTGACTTATGGACAAGGATTACAGAGAGAGCTCCAGGTTTTAGCGCATGATGAATGGGACAGCTCCTACCTATAAAAGCAACATATTTGGACCTTGGTGTCCCTACTGCTTTATCTTGCACAGTGTCAAAGGCAAAGTGATAATGCTGTCAAGTCCGACAGCAGCTTAGGGAAATTACTGCAGAGTTACAAAAATACATAGCCAGGAATGAAATTGCCCTTTTTAATCATTTCCAGACCTTCAAATCTTTCCCTGTGACTTAAAGGAAAGAAAACAAAATGTGGGAATTCAATAATTTGTTTGTTTGTTTTGAAGGATTTAATGTGATAACCAGGGAAGTATTTGTTTTTTTTATTAAATTCATATTTTGTACACACACAAAAAAACAAGCTCTGGTGCTTGATTCTATTATAGGCAGTCATAAAATGAATCATAAAGCTACATCATATTTTAGTGTGGAAATTAAACTGAGTCTGTACATGCCTTTCACTGTGATTCTGCCTGTCTGAGTCCTGGTAGTGAGTGTCAAATGGCAGGGCAGAGCTGCTCCTGTCCAAGCTCCTTAGCGTTACAGTCCCGGCCACCGCCACCACACATGCTCAAATCCAATGGCGTGTCCTCCCTGCATGTGTCACGTCCCACTTCCCTGCTGCAGCATGACATCATAAAATAAGGCTTGACATGGGGAAGTAACCCCCATGGCCACAGGGACCTCTCTCTCTCTCTCTCACTTTTTTTTTCCTCGCCCCTATGCGCACACACACACACACAGACACACACAAAGCTCCTTTCTACCAATCTTGGGACTGATGTTCTCGGAGTCTCTCCTCCTCCCAGTGTGCAGCCAGACAGATGGAGATTCATCTCTCAACAAGCTGTGATCTGTGTTTAGAGATGTGTGCTGCAGAACACAACTCTAATTAGGTTTATTGTTGATCTTGGGAGGTTAATTTGTACTTGGCTGCAAGTAAACATGCTGAAAGAGGCCAACCTACTTCCTTACAAGGCACCGGCACTGCAAGTATATAAAAAAAAAGGGCAGCTTTTTTATCTTCTTGACTTTCCAGGTGATTCAGAAAGATTATACCTCCGTGCTATATTTGTCTGGTCTGGTGTAATTGTGCTCTGCGTACCAGGGTGAGAGATCCGTCTTATGGGTGGAACTAGGAATGAGATACTGGAAGTGTGTTTGTTTAATGAGCTTAGGGGTGCAGTTGTGTGTGTGTGTGTGTGTGGCAGGTATTGCTTCTTTATTTATTTATATTACCCTGTTTTATTTTTTCACAACCTCCAGCTAAGTAGCCTTGTCAGGCTCTGAGAGATGAGCAAGGCCCACACAAGTTCTCTTTTGTGTCTTCCTCTCCCTCCACTTTTTTTTTTTTTTTTTTTTTTTTAATTTCTCCACCCTGTACTCAGTTGTGTTTCTAATGCGCCCGGTGACAGATCAGTTGTCAGCGGGAGTACAACATAATTGTGTTTCATTTTGCATTTCCACCTAATGGAATAAGCAAACATTATGGAGATGAGACAAAGCAGACAGTATCGGCTCCCTCCTTACCCGGGCTAATTCTGTCTGAGAAGAAATCTTCTTCAAGCAGCTCTCTGCACTTAAATATGAGAGTTTGACAAATGCCCGTACGTGTGTGTTCAGGGTGAGTGGCTGTCTCGATGAGTGTGTCTGTGAAAGAATTTTCTCTAATGTTCTGCAGGTGTGTGTACCACATATGTGAAAAGAACAACCTGGCACACATTTGGAATGTTGCTACACCACAGTGCACCTGGTTTCTGTGCCATCCACAGCTCAGTGTCAATATGTTGATTGCTGTTTGGTGTTTTTTTTTTTATGGTCTACATGACTACTTCATGCCTCTAGTCCCCCTAGAAACTAAAGCCTGAAATATAGACGAAAGACGAGGATGGATTTTGCTATAGCTTCACTATTCTGCTATGACTTTTCTTCTGTGAAATTCTGTATCACGGTATATTGTGAATTTCGCCTGCGGAGGACTAATAAAGGATTCTTATCTTATCTTATTATTATTGTTATATCAGTTTCTGAATTATACAGTGACCTTTGGTGCTGAACAACAGCCGAAGCAGTGGTTTAGGTGAACATGTTTGAAGCTGAGATATTTGGAAAAACTGTGAAATCCTAAATAGTAGCAACATCTTCTTCCTCCTTCATTTTAAACATGTTTACCTAAACTGCTGCTTCTGCACTGAAACGTCTTTAGAACCTGTGTGTGTGTGTGTGTGTGTGTGTGCACGTGCAGTGGTAGGGCCGTATGTGGAGTTTCACACACGTTTCTGGTTCAGAACTTCCTCTTTCCACGTTCAACAACTCCGCTAATACTTGTGCTCCGCTCCATGCTTGTTTAGCGGTGCAGCAATAAAAAATGTCCCCTGTGAAACAATTAACCACCGTGCTGATTTCCGAACATTTGTATATGAAAAATTCATATAATTTAAAAATAAAAACTGTCTTTCGGTGCGAACCAGTAAATTGCACAGCACTAGTTTTGAGTCAGTAGGCGGCACAGCTACAAAACGATTACGGATGCTTGGCGGTTACAGATTGGCGTTTATTTATTTAGCAAAGAGAACATACAATTAACATTCAAACTACAGCACAGTTGCCCGCAGGTTTTCAAGACAACACTGCGTCACCCCTCACTGATATTCTGCTTGGTAAAAGTTCAAACATTAACTAGAACAGACAACCACAAAAAGACATGAGCCACTCAACCAAGCCACCAGCCAACATTGTGTGGCATCGTGGACAGACGGTGTTACAACCAATTGCACAAATTACTGCTCAAAGCTGAATACAACTTTTGCAACATTATTGAAAAATAACCGTTTTTGTTATCACCATAATTTGTTCCATTTGATCCAATAACTTTCAGAGAGTCTCAAAGAATCCATATGATTATTTTATTTCCTTCCTTGTGTGTGCAGGGAGCCAACAGGAAGTCAGACTGCTCAGCAGGCAGAATCTCTGCCTCACGTTCTCCCTATCCTCTCGCCTGAGAAGAATGCTAATGAGCATGCTCTATGGGCCCACAATTATGAAAGCATGCAGAACACCCAGGCACCCCATGAAGAAAGCTTCACAAACTTTTTCAGTATACGCACCTCAAAGCAACTTTTATTCAAATGAACGTTTGGAATCCATTACACTAGTCAGCTTATCAACGGATAAATGTGTCTGGAAATAATGGAAAGGTATTTTCTCTACTGTAGTAAAATTTATAATACATTAACTCCAGCGAGTAATTAATACTCCTTTTTTAAGTAATTTGGATTTCATATGTTCTACTATTTTAAAGCTATGTCACAGTACAGAGCAGATAAATCACAGTTTTTTTTATCTTCTTTGTTTCATGTCTTAGAAGCTACCCAGCTACCCTGTGATTAAATTTGTATGCATGCACTCTTGATTTCCAGACAAGAAAGTCTACTGAGTGACAGATTACTGACCATTTCTGTGAGCTGAAAGAACAAATGATTTCAAAAATGTACTTTCTTCACAACTGACCAAACAACTACTGACACTATAATCACTAAGCCTGAATGCTGACATGTTGAACATATAAAATATGACAAGTTAGCATGTTAACAGTGTGACCTCACGGAGCTGCTGAGCTGCAAAAATTAAAATATGCTACTTTGCAAAAATACTAAACCAGGAAACTGAAATGAATCATATAGTCTAAGAGCAAGGGAACCAGAAGATCTTTTTGAAAAGCTTAATTGAATTTTTGCTGATTCACTAAATGAATGATGAATTGGCTACCATGCACTGATCTGTCTATTCTGTCTGATTCTCTTAGGCTTACTCAGCATCCAGACTCCTGCTCTTTAAATGCCTGCAGCTATCTGACTATAGGACATTTTTACTCGTCTGCTGTACAGACACTCAGACATCCTCCCCAGACATTCAAACCAATGATCTGTCCTCTTTATCTTGTTTTTTTTTTTTTTTTTCCTTCGGCCCTGGAGTCTCTGTAAGTCACTTGTCACTGTGTTTGTCCACTCTGCCCTGCTGCAATGTTACTATGTACAAATCAATATATTTTTTCAGTACATGAAATTTTAAAATGACCCAGACAGCCGATGTGTCTTCTATGTCAGTGTGCTTCAAGTGTTGGATAGTAACACTGAGTTCAACAATGCTACCTGACACTGAGTGATGGTGGTATTAACTTAACCTGGAAAATTTAATACTGATAGAGTCCTGCAAGAGTTTGTGCTGCGGGTCAAACTAAAATACTGCATGAAACACTGAGGCTGCTGCATTCAGCATGGCATTTCCCATGATCACACTTCATTGCTCCTTCTTATATCCCCTTTTCTCCATCCTGCTGCACCCCACCCACATCCAGGAGACATGTCTCCCAGCAGGGAGAGGGTCAGCTCAGAGGAGACTTCAACCTGTCAGAAAAAATTCACATCCAGCCCCTCATGCCTCCCTTCACCATCCAACCCCTCTGTCTCCACCGTCTCTGCGCTCCCTCCCTGGCACCCATCACTCCTCTTTTCCTCTGCTACCCTCCTCCTCTTGCCATTTGATTCAGATCACTGAGTTAGCTTCCCTCTCCTTTTGTCTGAGGCCCCATTTTGCCAGGCAGATGGACAGGAGGAGAGAAGATAGACTCACATCAAGAAGAGAAAGTGTGTGTGTGTGGGTGGGTGGGTGTGTGTGTGTGTGTGCGTGCGTGCGTGCATGCATGTGTGTTTATGAGAAAAAGGGAGGAGAGAGGCTGAAACTTTTCTGGGAGGTAAAATGTCAAACAGCAATGAAGTGAGGAGACTTTTATCTGTCAAACCTGTGTGAGGTCTGGGCTTTCAGGCTACTGAGTGACAAGGCTGCAGTTAAAAGAGAGCTGAGATGCAAAAGTGAGGGCGACAGAATGAGTTTACCTCTCATTCAGATAGCTTGTCATACAGCATCAGCCTACATGCCACGTTTTACCTCAGCCAATGGGTGATAATAAAGGCATTTTTAAAGGTATCAGGGCCAGTAAACATTTGCTATAAAAATAGCCAACAACAGCAAGATTAGTAATCAAATATGTTGTCTTTTTTCTGAGTGTATGATCTTTTGAAGTTACAATATGGCCAAAAAGTGTTTACAAATGTCTGACTCACTGTATACTCACTGACATGCCCTACATTGCTTACTACTAAGCTCATGCTCTTTGCCCATAGCGGTGCCTCGGCACACAACACACACACAGGCCTAAGAATAGAGGCGGGATTGATGGATGTAAAAAGGGAGGAAGGGAGCTTGGTAATTGAGTAAGTGCCCTTCTGGATGTGGAAGCCTGAATAAAAAGTATTTTTATAAAGAGCCTTTCTTAGGATCATTTCACTCAGAAGTACATAAAAGCTCTTTCAAAGTTTCTCTGTGTTCTTTGCCCTCAACTGAAATAGTCCCTGTGGAGAATGCTGAAACACACAAACACTCACGCACTCTATCCTGAAAGACGAGGATAAAAGGGTTGACCCCATGGATACAAACTTACAGTACATGCATGCACACCCCCAACACAAACACTCATAAAAAATGGAGGGCATTCCCCAGCTCTGCATCTTAACCCTGAGATTATTAATAATGCTCTGGCTGAAACACATCAAGTCATTTTGCACTGAAAGGTTTAAAGTGTGCAAGCTATCAAAGTAGACTTTTCAACTTTGCCGCACCCAGCATCAAATAATGACCCGCGAGCTGGAGGAATGGCCATCAGAGATAAAGATGAGAGGGAAACGCATGATTTCACAGAGGAGAGACTTTGTCACTCAGCTGCGGAGGAGTCTGAGGTGAGGGAGAGAGCGCTGCAGTAAGCAAAGACAAAAACTCCAGCACGATGTAAAACACAATGACAGTGCTGAGCTGAGAAAGAGAAGTTCATACCATTACTGTTTGATGAGGAGTGCTGCTGAAGATTATTTTCAATATAAATTAAATCTCTGACAAATGCCCGAATCTTTTTACAGGTGCACTGGGAAGCGTCTGATAACATACTGTGTGGGCATGAGGACCAGAAGCCAGGTGACATGAGGCGCATTCCTGCCACAGAGTCATTGATTGACAGGAGGTATACATACATATGCCCAGAAACAACAATCTTCAGCCAAAGACAGAGCAAACCAAAGCTGATATCTTCCAAACTTGGATGTAAACAACACAAATTTCAGAATATACTAAGAAATGATTAGTTGTGGTTCCTCAAGGGTCCACCCTGTTTTTGGTATAACTCAAAGACTTTTTTACAATGCTGACCAAAACACTGTATGTTTATCATTACATCTGAATTTCAACTCCTTTGGGCTGCTCATGTTTAATCCCAAATGGGTTTAAGTAGACGTATTCCTTTAAGTCTGGTTTGAAAAACAAGTATAATGTTGTTATTGGTAGACAATGTAATTCAACACTCACCTCACACTCAGTACATTTACACACTGGCCTCTTCTATTCCAAACATGCCAGGTATAGGATACATTAATGGAGAAATTCCCAATAGATATTTAGATTATATATATTATTAGGATTCAGCTTGTAATTTCATTGTGCAATGTAATGCAGGGCTCCAGACTGCAACCAAATCAGACAAGTCCTGACCTACTCGTGAATGTGCGCCTAAATAAATAAATTCAGGCAGTATGCGGGTAGGTTTCACACCTACTCACGCACATCTGATGCTGCAGGTGGCTGGCCAATGTTAGTGAGGGAATGGAATCAGAATAAATGTTGATGGCTGTAAGTAGCTCATGAGTGAGAAGGGGAGGGTCCAGTGTAAGGTAATGCATTCACAGTTTTCTAAAGAACAAGTGCAGATAAATATGAGCTCAACTATATAGATCTGTGTATGTGGCCCTACAGTCCAAAGTTTACAGCTTCATGGTCTGCTCTAGTCTTTATGGTTGTGAACAGTAGCCTATTGTTTAGTCAGGATTAAATGCAAAAGATTGACCAAAGGTTAATCACCTTTATTGTCCAACTTTACTAGATATGTGTGCAAATATCACAAGGCTGACAGGCAAAGGATACTATCAGGGAAGTTTACCATTAACAATATGTATGAAATTACATTTTAACAGTATGAAATTACCTTTGCAAGTGAAAAGTAATTTCCAAGTAATATCCACATTTACCTGATAAATGACTTGAAGGATTCATCATTACAGCTGTCAATTCATTTGCCTTTACTGCACATATTAATTGATTGATAATGTATTTCATATTCACACATTTCACTGAGCGTGTCATCTCAACTAAGTTTCTTGATTCGCACGAGTGTCTAAGTTGATTCTAACAACTGTATCTGAGTCATGTACACACTTCACCTCCCTCTGTGAATAAATATGCACAAAGCATGTCAGCACACAGGTGACACTGACGACCTCCACCCCATCCAGGTGTGGACGGTGGCATGTTGCCTGCATGTGGCAGGTCACCTGTCTTTGCCCGCATGCCAACACTGGGACTGTTAAGTGTCTCCACATTATGCTCCGTGCTCATCACTCTGTCCGTGATGTGTCCTTCTGGGGAGCGGAGGGAGTAACACAAGGTGACTGTTGATATTAGGATGTAGCATTTGCTACGCTGGGGCGCCTCCCTCATTGGTATTTCATGTAGAGCGCCGTTGCATTCGTCACGTTTCATAAACTGCCTTATTATTCACTGGCAGGGAGTAATTTTGTTCTGCCGCTCGCAGTGAAAGTGAGATAGCAGGGGAGAGGGATGACACTCTGAAATCCATCTAATAATCATTTTCGCTCTTCCTCATACATGAACTTGTTTTTCAGAAGACCAGGTGGTTGAGTGCTACTCACTGCCCTCCACAGCCCCAAAGCACATTCTCTACTTTGAATCTTATGGGTGATCATCTGTGAATCCCCACCCAGTTACAGCACAGCACCTCCATCCACTGTCTCAGGATAATCAGCAGGCTTTCTGGAGCTTAAGCAAACAGAGTTGTCAGAGGAGTGACACATGCAGTCACGCCTAAGGGAAACATGGACTTGCAGAGAAAAGTAATTCATCAGTGGGTTCGTGAACCAAGCAGTATCCCCCAGGTCCCATGGCGCTCTGAAAGCCATGAGGAGACAAGGATTTGCCACTGCTTATAGCACCAATGAATTGCTTAAGTGCACACCATATGCAGCTTGCAGCTCTCCTCGCGCATGTCCTTGTATATCTTTGTTTCGTTGCAGAACGTGCTCATAAAGCCCAGCATAGCAGTGAGGGTTTTTACGCCAAGCAGGTGGCCATGTTGTACTCGGCCAGAAAGCATAAAAAACAGCCTGCCCCCGGCAGCTGCCTGGCCATAAAACACATTTATACCATGATGTCCATGCCCATCCCTAAAGTGTGCTTCAGGCTACTGGGCCAAAAAAGTGGACTCTGGCATACCAGATGAGCCGCTCAACTCAAAAGCAAAAAATAAGAAACTCTGACCTTTACAAGAGGGAGAGTTTTTCCTGTACAACCTCAAGCTCTCTGAGCACACCACATATACAGCAATATACAGTGGTGTATATAAGTACACAGTAAGAAGAGCTAGACTTCAAACTTTATGTGTGACTTTTCTTTTACCCTGCTCCTTCAGAGGGTTTCTTTGTTCCTGGACCCCAGGCGTCCTGCATCTCTTGCTCTGTTCTACAGTAAAGTGCCAGTGAAGTTGTCCCTAAGGCGGTGGATGCATTGGAGCATAAAGTGTGCCACAAGGTGGACTGGCGTATTAATGGAGTCCGGTTAGAGCGGCTGACCTGTGAAGCAGTACGGTCAGCTGCTAGGTGAGCTTGCCACCGCTGTAAATCCCAAACAGGCGTCTCCTGTCTCTCTTTCTTTCTCTTCTCCGTCACGCCTATCAGACACCACTTCCCCTGTATTCAGCAGCCCCCACACTGCCGCTAACAGAATGTCAAGTCAAGCTTTGTTACCCGAAGCCTGACAGAGCGGTCAATAGGGTTTGGATGTTCCAGGTTAAGGTTGTAATCGCCACTGTTTTTACCCTGCTTTCAGCTCATAATGACAAATAATGAATAATTTCAGTTTTAAAGATTCATGCTCCCAGGCTGGGTCAAGATTCTGCTGTGTTAGATTTATGACCAACATGAGGCTGGTGACTAATGTTATAGCCCGCTGGGACACAATGATCTCTCTGTACCCTGGATTTGTGGCCCTGTGGGTTTTTAACCTTTAAATGGCCAGTTTTCATGGTGACTTAGATCTTTACACTGAATAGGAAAAGAAACCCAGACTATAGATTTTCTGCAACATGCATTGAAAAACCCTAAACATCTTAACCATGCACACATAGCACAAGAATTGAAAACAATAATGGCACGACATACACTATGAGATATTATTACGATTAGCCTGACAGAGAGAGCAGCTCATGTCATCTCAGGGGGAAGCAGATGTAAACAAAACAGAGACTGTGGTGCAACTACTTGCTGTTAGAAAACATCACTGAAGCAGAAGCCAAAACGAGCTGTGACTCTACTTAAAATAGTAACATGCTGGCTAACATTGGCCTCAAGAGCTTATATGTGCACTATTTCTTGATAACACCTGCAACTAACAAAATAATCAAATATTTCATGTTAACTGAGGCATCCCCAGTGAGTGTATGGGCTGCTAAAGAGGGTTAAACCCACATATGTAAACCAGTTAATCAGGGTCAACCCTTCAGACCAAGCAGGGTCCTCAGGGGGTTGAGGGAAGGGAATAGGGGGATAAACTGGCACAAGACCTCATCTAGTCTTGCTCTCACTAGCATCAGGTTTTTACCAGCAATGTGAAAGGATACAATTGGCACAGGTCAATGGTATTTATTATCTTAAGGCTCCGTCTAGAAAAGATGTAAAATGACAAATGAATGGTAAGCCTTTCCATTGTGACCAACCCATGCTGCTCAGATTTAAAGACTGATAAAATATATTTCATATATTATTGTACAGGGCATTAGATGGACCAGAGCTGCTCAAAAAAATCCTTCTTTGGTTTGACACAAAATCACTGCACTGTAACCACAACTGCTTATATGGTCACACAGAATATGGGTGTAAATACGTCTTTGTAGTTCTGTCACGATTCCTGTCTGACAGTCTCAGGTCACCTTTATACATGTTAGGTATCCGTCCCTGTGCCCATGTCTAACTCCACCTCCAGAATTTGCTTTCAATAATGTATAAAAGAGGGCACAGACTTTGCATGTATTGTCAGTAGGAAGACATGATCCCTGACATCTGGAGCCTGCACGGGGCTCATACTGAATGATAATGGCCTCCCCCCCTTTTGATGAATTATTAAATCCAAATTGTTTTGCAAACAAAACATATTTGTTAACACAATGAAATCTGGGGTGAAAGCTGGAGCTTTATCAATATTTAATTTTCACTGTAGAAAACAATATAGCCTTTGGCCAGTTTCTAGTACATAATTAATGAAAAGGCAATACAACTCACAATACATATAAATGACCACTGCTGTCATATCAGTGCAGGTTTTAGCATCACAAACAAACATCCCTGCACCGATACTGTCCTCAACACTTAACATGTGGCACATGCTGATGAGTGGATTAAAAAAAAAAAAACACTTGAATGATAGAATTCTGGTAACGATGATTAGCGATGCACCAGGATGTTAATATTCATAGCCCTGCTATCATCATTCACTCCTGTTCCTCTATTGTTGATATCATTGTTCTTTCCATATTTAGAGCATTTGATTGATTGAACATCAATGTCAGACTGCAGTAACGGTGATCTGCCTGTGATTGGGCTGATTAATATTTGATTTCCTGTTGAAAGGTTAACCCCCACACCCCCTTCTTTCTTTTGCTCTCTTTCTTTTTGTCTCTGGCATCAGAGTGAGAGAATGGTAAGTCGGCACTGTGAATATCAAGTGGCTGATTGGTGTTGTCACTGTGGACCCTGCTGGACCTTGGTTGCCAGATGTGCTTGTCCATTGGTGTCAGCAGTGGGATTTGTCTTGTGGGTTTGAGAGGGGGTTTGTTGGGGTGGACAGACGGTGTGGAGGAGATTGCAGTGCAGAGTGCTGTCCCTCACTAGGACCTGCCATTCATCCTGTCTTTTTCTCTATTCATCACTGCCAACACACTGCTGATGCTCTGGGTCTGATGACTATACCTATCCTGCGGTGCCATCTCCCATTCTACATCTCCCATGCCTTTGACTGACGTTATTCGATGAGTTAGTCTGTAATGATACCACAAACATTGGCTAGGTTTACCACGGACAAAATGGCTGATCCCCTCATGGACATTTCTCTAAGGTGCACTCAGGTCAATAAATGCATACAGTTCAGGAATCAAAGGCAAGACTTTTATTTTTGCTATTGATTGGGTTGTGTGTGAGGATGCTATTCAAATGCGGCACACTGCACTGAGAGACATACATAACAAGGTATAATACTGAGGGGTGTGAAGGTTGGAGCCTTGAGCTTTTTTCATCTTTACTTTGTCCTGCAACTCTGCTTTTCCTCTGGGTAATGAATAGAAGCTGCTCTGTTATGAAGAGAAGAGGAGCAGTTTGCTGCTGCATTTGAGGGGCACCTTGCTACATTTGGTTGTGTTTCAGACCTTGGAGAGCTCATTTAGACCCTACTTTATTGTTTTCAGCAGTACCACTCAGAAGCACTGAGGTAGTGCTTGTTGCTATGGAGGATACAGGAAAGTGACGTGAGTTGTGCAGACATGATTGTGCAGATTTAATATGTAGGAACATACTTGCCTACTTGTGTGTGCACCTACAATATGTCAGTGAAAGGTGTCTGTGTTAAGTGTTTGCTCGAAGTGTTAAATCATCCCTGCACCAAGGTTTGTGCATTGCAAGTGTGTGTTGTGCATGTGTGTGTACGTGTTTTGAAGCAGCCAGCCGAGTGGGGGGAACATCTGCACACAGTGGCACAGGCCTTCTGCCTTTACACACGGATCCTGCCGAGCAACGCTTCACGGCCTAGCAGGCTGTGACCTCCCAGAGGTTCCAGGGGAGCTCTTCCTCTTAAAAGCCAGCTGTGCCTCGTACTTTCTGCCCGCCAAATATTCCACAGTCCAGCTGTTCACCTGAGAAGCATGGTGCACAACCCTCTCATTTCCTTCCTTTTATATTTTTGAGAGCCATTGTGCAGGTTTAAGAGAGCATGGAGTACAACACCTGTGATTCTTTTGTTGGCCCCTTCCTCACTCATATGTGGCATAAAAATCAAACAGCAAGGTACAAGATGTAGATTATTTTCTTATTGTTGTTGTAGTGTATGATCTCAGTTTATTATTTGGATGTTTAATCACTCCATGTCCACTGCTTTTTATGTGTCATCTTTTAAAAGTCACTATCATTGAAATTTAAATAAAAATAGATTATCCTTTTTTTGCACACCTTTATTTAGATGAATGTGTTTGTTCATGTGATGGAAAGGCTAAGTCAGTACACTGAATGAGTAATTGGTTTTATAGCATATCACATTGATGTACTTTAGAACCACATTAAAAGGATGTACTTAGAGCTTTAACACTTAACACCCAATAACTAATGAAACATCATGAGTACTGCAGGTTTCCTTACAATCACTGTACAAATACTGAATTATCTGTATTGTCTGGCTTCAGTGGAAAAAAAGGTATTTTCATCATTGAGGTTTGTTTTTTAAGCAGCAGATTGAATGATAGGGCCATTTGTAAACATCTTCTGGTATCTTGTAATCCATTGAGGTTTTTAATTGTGTCAGTTACTGTGATGGTACAGCCTGAGTGCATTTTGAGAACTAAATCATGTGTATTCAAACATGTTGTGATTTATTTTATGTAAATGATTATTTCTAAAATACAGTAAATGGATAAACAAAAAAAACACCTTAACTCAGAGCTGTGTGCAAAACCTGACTTAAGTGTCTCCTTCAAACATGCCTGCAGGGCTGTAAGCACTAATACGTCAGTCATGGAACAGAGCTGAAACTATAGGACAAGGTAAAAAGTCATAACAAGGTGCTGCTGGCACAAAAGAACACCGCATATGAACTGAGGAATAAACACATACATGCACACTATACACTCAAAGGAGTACTTCAGTAGCCACTGGCTATTTTCTTCTGACCTCTCTCATCACAAAGAGGCATTTCAGTCCACAGAGCTGCAGCTCAGGTTCCTTTATTTATTTATTTTGTTTTTTGCTTTGTTTTTTTTTTTGTTTTTTTCATGGACCCTTCTGAGAAAACTCTAGAGACTGTTGTGCATAAAAATCCCAGGAGATTGCCCATTTAAGAAATTAGCCCATCTGGCACCAACAATGAAAGTCACTAAGATTATTCCACATTGTGATGTTTCGTGTGAGCGTTTGAATACTGGTCACATTAGTGAGTGTTCAAGTGTTTACCCCACACCAGTTATTGGGGCATATTCTCAATAATGCTATTTCTCAATTGTGGGACAAATAAAGATTTTCTTAATCTCAATCTTAAAACTGGCATCATTATATACATGAACAACAGAATAAATCAATTGCTACTGACTTCAACAACATATAGGATGGTTTTGGTGAGGTGGTATAAAAAAAATCAAACAGTCTGCAAACAGGGACGGTATGGCGGATGGCATGGCAGGACTACTTTTGTTTTCTGTCACTACACCTGTACCTGTTACTTACTTTGATTGGACTGGGATTGAAACACTCTTCAAATGCTCCTCAATCAGAAATTAAGCTGTGTAATGAAGCAAGACTGAGGTGAGTTAGTCTGAGGTAAGGAGTCACCTAATCAGTCAACCCGACTCTGACACCGCACTCTCGACTAAGGGTGATGAGACTGTGGAGGTGCAGGTATCGCAGTTATCCATGAGATGGGAAGTTAAGAGTTCCAGCCACACAATGATTGATGAGGACCATGGCAATGATATATAGCATGCCCCCATCTGTGTCCCATAGTTTATGAGCAAGCTTGTTTAATTTGTCTGTGGCTTAATTTGGCCAGTATATGTGACGTATGAACGTGTTCAGCAAGTGATGACTTATACTGTGTAGCGGCAGTGTCTGACTGAAACTAGCATGTCCTCTGGCACAGACACCTTCACTGTCATCTGCCCAATTTACATGACCTGACAATTAGGCTAATAAGTGAAATGGCACCTTCCCAATGCAACTTTAATGAGCACCATGTCGAGCAGAGGAATCTGTTCATGAAGAATTGTTAATGGGCTGCTTCTGATTCCCAGTACTGATGAAGAAATGGTGAATGCACTTGAACTAAAGCCTGTTTGCAATCACTATTGGCTATGGCTCATTCTCTATAGAAAGATAAATACAAATACAAAACCTGCAGTTCCTTGACTGACTAATCTTCATAGAACATCATGTTGAAGCTGGGGACACACGACATGACTTTCCCAGTCTTAAGAGATTTCGAAAGGCCTAGGAGGACACACTAACACACAGGCATCATGACGATGCGGGTCGCACACTTAAAACTGTTCCTGATGAGGGATCACAGAATACAAGATTTGTCAAACCAACTAAAGCCAACTGAATGCAGCAAACATATCCTACTGTCAGCTGGTGGCGGTAATACAGCAATTTGCTGTTTGCCAACCACCAAAAACTCCAAGAAGATACAAACAAACTGACGGCAGTCAGCTTGCTGCTGCTGTTTGTGCAGCTACCTGCGCTGAAAAACATCAAGAAGGAAAAACGGGTTTGGATCAATTAGTGGAGGAGCCTGTTGTTTTGATAGTCCCGCTACTTTCTGTCGTCTTCTGACAGTGTCCCACCCTCTCTTTTCAGTGGCTCAGGAACCAGTTCACACTACCTGACTGCATCCAGACTCAGCCCGTTTGAATGACTGCGACAGAGGTTTGGTCGAGTCTGTACCCCTCACACACTTACAGGTTTTGGTGCTGACTACACATGACGACAGTCTGGTAAGCCTAAAATGGCCAACTTTAGAGTAGTTTACATGTTTGCAAAGTTACAACCTTTTTTGTTTGTTTATCTGGCAGCTTTAATAACCATTTGCCATATGCGCTACATTTTTAATTTGGCCACTTTGACTAAAGACTGGGTATTGTTTCACATTGAAAGCGGTCGGCATACACTCCAATTAAACTCCACCCTATTTGTGGATAGGAGGTATTTGAGCACTGCCAAGATAGTGGTTTACTGAGACACCCACATTTTAAAACCACAGGAAAAGTCATGGATGAGGTCCTGGTGGGTTCCAGTTTAAGTTTGAAAAGACAAAAGCAAAAGACAAAAACATATTTTAAAAAAAGTGACCACTGTAACATGATGCCACTAGATGCTTTGTTGTATTCTTTGTTATTACAAAAGGCCCTGCAATAATTCATTTACTTGTTTATTTATTTGCCCATCAAATCTAGCATCTATAGAGAATTTAAGGGGTTATCTGGGTTTTCCTGAACAACCTCAACATCCCTGCTATAGCAAACCGAGGGCTAAATGTTGTTGCCACACTTGGAAATCAGTGAGGCTGCCACTGTATGCAAAGGCTCACTAATAGACCCCAGTGGGGCGGTATTCTTATTCCACTCATGATGAAGACATCCTCTCTCTCCTTCTGTCTCTTCCTTTCTGTCACTCTCTCTCTTTTTCACACTGTCTCTCAGACTTGATATTTTTCTCTTGGCTCTTCTCTGCTCCGCCTGTGGGCCTGTGAAATGTCTCTGTCTGAGGAGAAGGCCCCCCTGTCCCTCTGGAAGCCATTAGAGAACCTTTATGAATATGTGCTGAAAAGACGCTTTTTTTTCTGGGGTGGGGACTGAGTGGGTGGGTTGTTGAGGGGGATTTACTGTATGTGGAATCATTTGCCTTAGATGTGACTCACTCATGAATGTTTCTGGATTGTTGTGCATCCTTTTTAGAGCAGTGTTTTATTTTGTGCCACTCGCGTTTCTCTTTCTGAGTTGCTGCTGGTGTTGAGTGATGACTGTGTTAAAGTGAAGTGCCTGCATAGATGTTTTTTTTGTTTTGTTTTGTTTTGTTTTTTTTTCCCCTTTCTGCACCGATATAGCTGTATTGCTAAAAAGTTCAGGTAAAATTGCTGGCCTTCACAGACAATGGTTTTCCTTCTCATCCTTTTCCCAATATATCTACTTCTTTCCTGCTTTTACTTTTGACTTTTTGGGGGGGAAGTAGTAGTAAGTGTAACTTGAGGCACAAACAGAGTGAGTGCACTGTGTTGGTAAGTGCTGCTCAATATAAGTGCATTTTTGAAAAGAGGAAAAAATGCAACAGGGTTCAATTTTCACAGCTTTTATGCATTCTGTCCCCATGAAATAAATATCACATATTTTGAAAGCTTGTATGTAAAATTGAGCCATGGTTAAATATTCAAGATGCTCTTGAAGAGATAGTGGCCAGGATGTACTAAGTGCACCACTTTACTTGTGGCTTCTAGCTCACAATCTGATTGGTTTGGCTATGTACTTCTACGGGTAAGCCTGTGGTGGATTGTGTCAGCGTATGAGCAGCAGTGCTTCTAGCAAGATCAGCCTACTGTGGTTATTTTCCCCTCTTGTTGATCTGTGCTCCGTGGTAACAAGATCTTATTATGAACAGTTTAAGAATGCTGAATGCTGGCTTTAAAATGAAAGAATGAAAGCAGGAAAGTGATGGCGGTGGTGGTTGCCCTCTGCTTCTTTAGCTAATTAATTGTGGAGAGGGCAACTGTTTTGAGTGCTACCTGATGGTTTGGACTGCAGGCCTGCCTGGGTCAGGAGAGTGCTCCAGCACTCATGAATCATGCTGCTGGGAATAAGAGCCCAGCTGAGGTCCACGGGCGAAGGGGTGGGGGGACTAAGCATTGCTACATAGGCCTCAGCCACAGCACAGAGGTGCTTTGGAGGTCTGCTAGCTCAAACGATCAATCAGAGACCATTCTATTGTAATTACACCCAGGGAGTCATGGCGATGAGCTGTCCACACCTTGCAAAACATGCCCCCTTCTCTCCATCCCTCCTTCCAACTCCTTTGCCAAGTGGTTAGTCTGACACTGTGTTCCATTCCCTCTAGCACCTCCATCATCCTCATCATCATCATCCACTCTCCTGTTCTGTCTTTCTCATCCCCGTTTCTTGCCTTTGTCTGTTTGCCCTTTTATTCTCCATTTTGAACTCACTATTGCTGGTTTTTGCACACAAATACAGGTGAACACGTGAATATGCACATGCACCACACCACACTGCAGACTGTGGGGAGAGGATAGATAGGAGGTGGACTGATGGCGTCTGTGGGGGAGAGGGGAGTATGTAGGGCACAGTGTGTGGATAAAGTAATGATTTCTCCTTCACACCTCCCTTGCTAATTAGTGCAGGCTGCCTGCTGCCTTGAAGGGGGCGGTGTCTAGGGAGCCCTGCTATTTGTCTTGAAGAATTAGCGACAAAGAATTCATGTCGCTCCTTAATCCCACAGATACTGGACGGAATTCAACATTTACCTGACTGTAGCCACCCGTCAATTTGATTTAATGATTGTAATGATCATTTTTAGCCTCCACTCCTCTCTGCAACCACGCAACATGGATGTGGCATTAGCTGCAGCCCACTTCACCTCCCATAGGAGTCTCTCAGTGCAGACTATTTATGAGGCTCTGTGTTGGAACCACACAGATGTGTCCACAATATTTCCCCATCATCTTTTATTTGTCCCCTCAGAATTTCTTTTCACTTCTGCACAACTGTTGTTTCTCCACCCCCTCCATACATATTGGAGAGCTGTCAGCCCAGTAGTGACATCACTTAGCCCTGTGTCAAGCTGCAGGACTGATAGCAACAGTGTGTAAATACGACATACAATTCAGGGAATAGAAATATTAACCTTAGCCATATCTTGAGCCAGCAGGTCATGGTAAAATCCACAAACAGGTTTCCAGATGATGCATTTTTTAATGTATTTTTATTATTTGGTTGAGATAAATTTTAAAAAGTAAATTCCCACAAGAGCTCAAGGTTAGAGAAATAGTTGTGATAGATTTTTTTTTTTTTTGCAGGATGTTGCTTCTGGAAGTGAAGACAAGATGAGGTGGTGAGTAGCATCTTAAAGACATATGTGATAGGTGTTTGTGTGGGCATCCCATTAACATTATTTAGCCTGAGGTGGATCTCATCTCCATAGTAGCAGAATCTGACAAGCCTGCCATGGCATGACAAAGAAGCCAATCATTAATGTCAGCATGAAGAAAAAAAGAAGTATGTTTCCCTGAAAGTACTCTGCTCAGTAATGATGTCCATTTCCCTGCATTCTCTACTTTTCCCTACTGGGTTAATAAGATGAAACTTTAATGATGTCACTAGGTACTCTATTGTCTTATATTACCAGATAGTAAAATGACAAGCCAACGAAAGGAGTCATTCAAATGAGACTGGAGTAAGCAGAGGTTAGGTAAAAAACAAAAATACATAAATAAATAATATGTGCAAAATAACGATGTCCACCCACAGAATATGCATGAAGCATGAACATTGTACAGTATGAAATGATATGAGGGGCAGCATCAAATTATTTACATCTTTAAATATTAAAATGGCAAATAAGTTTCACTTATCCACACTATATGACAATGCCACACTAAGTGTTTAATGTTTGAATGTACAGCCTAATCAGACTCTACAGTGGTCAGTGGTCAACATGGCTGTGTAGATCTTACAACCCTAAAGTTATATTTTGTTTTTCTGTGACTTAACTATATACTAATGTGTTTTTTTCACATTAAATATATATATATATATATATATATATATATATATATATATATATATATATATATATATATATATATATATATATATATATATTATTTTGCAGCTACATCTACAGCTACAGTTTAGTGATCACAGATTTAGAGTTACATTTTCTTACAGCAGCTTGTTAACACTGGTATGGCCTTTCTAAAGGTGGTGGTTTGTAATATTTTGTCCACTGATCATCTAATTTATTGCAGGCAAAATACTTTAAAGACTTCTTAGCAACAGACTCCGGTCTGAATATACAGCCTTGGTAATGACCATAAAGTTGAGGGAAAATCTTTTTTTAAACGGCTTCAAAAAACATTACAGCCCTAATAAACGTCAGTTTTATTGCAGGGATGTTGAATTAAATTTAATTAGTTTTAGTAAAGTAGGTGAAACTAATAACTTTGAAATGTGGTTTTATCAGTCTAACAGGATCTTAAACGTTTTTGTTTATTTTACCAGAAGAGAACTGTTCATTCTGTTCATATTGTCTAAATAAATCTTTTAAATCTGATTGTATGTTATTAGGGTTACAGCGCACAGCATTACAGTAGTGTCACTGATTGTGAGCTTGTGTTAACTGTTAATGTGGTTGAGTACTGGAATGTCAAGCAGTTCTTTTCATCTTTCTCAAAGTTTTACTAACTTTCTCTGTCTGTTTGTAGAAAGTCAAAGTGATGCAAAGAGCACACACTGCCTCAGTGCTGCTTGAGCATAGTTTACCCTTCTGTAATGCTGCAGTGAGGCTGCAGTGTAGAAATGCCCCTGTGCCAGAGCCCATATAAAATGGATGACACAGGCCTGGGCTAAGAAGCTTTGCCAAAGCTGTAGCTTACCAGTCTCACAGGTGTTAATGTGTTCTATGTCTGCCACCCTTACTGAGAAGATTGGGCACCTCACTCAATTTCAACAACCAGTAGGTGAGCAGCAAAAATGTTACTACGTCAAGCCTCCCCACACCCCCCAATTTCTAGGTGATGCAAGTTAGACGTCCCCGTCCTTCTGACAGACATGGCAGCAGAAGCTGATGGCAATCATCCCCATGCCATGCTGGGTAAGTCTAATGCTATGCTATGAGTGAGCAGAGTAATTCTTTTTTTTCCTAGTAGCTCTGACAGTTTAAAAACAGGAGCTCAGAGGAGAGCAGAGGATGGGAGAGATTTGTTCCAGTGCCCATGGTAACAGTAAAATGAATGATTCCTTGGAGATCATCTTTAACAAAGCAGAGAGGGGTTGGAAGGATTTATGGTCACTGTTGGTGCTCTTGAGGTTTTTGATTGGAGGCTTAAAACGAATCCAAACTTACAATCTTCTCTTTTTTCCTCTACAATTCGTCTCCACCCTAAATGGATCAAAAACCCTGAACAGGCCGTGATTATTAGTATTTTCCTTTTATTGGTCTCTGAAATTCTTTAATCGAACCACTGCACATCTTTGACCATGTTTTTTCCAGGTACCACAATCATCTCCAACCCTTGCTGTTGTTCTCTCTTTCTCTACCAGGGTATATTTTGCTTGTGGGCTTTTTCTTTATTGCTTGAAGAAGCTTGTAAACACAATTCACAATGCTAGCATCCTGTGGGCCATAGCTTTCCTCGTGCAGATACTACATGATTTTGAGGGAAGTGAAAGGCCTTGGTCTGGTGTAGAAGCTGTCTTTGAGATGACATTGCAAGTAAAAATACACTGCATTTCTTTTTTATTATATTTAGAGAAATCTTTTTTTTTCTGTCAAGGCTCATACTGATATGAAGTCAAAGCCTGCTCTCCATTCTCTGTGAGCTTCAGCTGAAAAGATTTCATCACACTTGCATCATGCTAAGCTACAGAATGTCCAGTAAAGTATAATTTATTCCACTAATTGCAACAATTACAAAAAAAACAGAAAAACAGAGGATAAGCAATCATTTTTGTGTCACAGACCATGCAGCAGTAATTATCTCATTAGCAATTTAAGATTATGCAAACAGTATGGTATTATCTAATCTGTAGCCTAAAATAGAAACAGTCAGGTTCTAATTTCATGAATTATATTTTAACATCCTTACTCAGCATGTTTAAACCTGCTCATTTTTCCCCCACATATATTCTTCAAGAGGATGTTGAAATGCTTATTTAATGTCGTTACTGCTGCCTATGGATACTGAGCTTTAAATGGGAGAGAGTGAAATCCCTCCTGTGTCTTGCTGGAAATGTGGGCCTGAGCAGACTGGATTTCAGCTCAATCGAAGCTGTAATTAGTTCTAATTTACGGGGCAACTCCTCCCCAGCGACCCTGCTGTGCAGAATCCCCTGGCCACTTGGAAAGATCATGTTTTCTTGCACAGTGCATGGCACTCAAATGAACCACAACACTGCCATAATGGCTTGCTCCCCACTGATTTGCCCACCTTGTGTAAGGTAGCTGAAAGTCACTTCCTGTGATGCTCAGTGAAGCGTATACGCTGCTATTTCCATCTATTAAGAAGTGGAGGAGCAAGGGTGCCTAAAGCCACCATAAACACATCAATAATAGAAGCTACTGGAATGACTGGTAGTGCTGTAAAGATGTTACTGCTTGATGTGTCTGCAACTGACAATGTGTTTTTAGATCTAATGATGCATTTGTATGTAATTCTGTTCTGAAATCAGTCCAGATGCGATCTGAGTGCATCAATTTAGAGTCCAATGTTACTCAAGCAACTAATGGACTCTTGGGCAAAATGAAAATTGCTTCCTAATGATCTGACTAAGCTTGATGGGTGAATCTAAATTGATTAGTGTGCTAACATGAATGTAATATGGAATTAGCCTTTGAGAAGTGTGATCACATTTTTCTGGTACTTGCTGACGTTATTACATTCTAACATTCTGGCTGTTGCTTTGTGCTGAACGCACTCCACACCTTTTTTGTATCTTCCCCTCATTGTGTTGATTAGAAAATATATTGATGTTCACATAAATGCTTGTTGTCATGGTGCTAATGATATAAAAGTGGTACAAACAGAGCATGAGAAGGCACATAAGCGTTTCTGTAGTTAATGTGCCTCATGTTTCACGAGGTATTGATTTAAAAAAAGAAATCAACATTCATGTTGAAGTCATAAATGAGCAGCAAATACTATATGAGCCTTACATACACTGATTATTGTAGGGCTGTGATTAATCAACTCAAGTGATTAACCAACATAATGACTTGCTAACCAACCCAATTTTACTAATGGTGTTATGTTCAATAAAAGATCCCTTCATGCGAGCAGTCAGTCTACACTTAGTGCCCTGGAGCATTAACTTAATCCTTACTGCAACCACAGTCAGTTAGTGTGTAGCCTTTTATATAAATTTTAGAAATGGATTTGCTAATTCAGAATTGTATTGGCTCGAAAATCCTTGTCACTTCCATATATGTGATGATTGAACCCCTAAAACTAAAAGAATAATTTAAGCAAGGCCACTGTTATCCTTTCGTCATCTCTGCATGTTCAAGGACATTCTGAAAACATCTGTAATTGTGGCAGTAATAGATGTATTTATTGCTATGAATTCATGGTAATGCTTCAGGGCTTGCAAGCTGTAGCAGAACTAGCAAAATGATGAAGGTAATGGTGGGTGAACAGGTTGGTAATTCTAATGCGACTGAACCTTTGTATATCTTCTATCTGACCATTAACAAGCTAATTTTGCCCTGGCTGCCCTCCTGTTTCTTTTGCTTCTCACTCAGTCATTACACTGATCATGCTGTCTAAATGGTTTGTCCCTAGTTGCCACCAGAAAGGAGAGAACACAGGGAAGGCATGGAGTATGGGAGTGCTTGCAAGAAAAAGCACAACATGGACCACAAGATTTTCCTCCACATGAGGTAGTGTGGAGGACTGAGGGACACTTGAATGCGAGGATAACCTGGCAGCTGGAGCAGAGCACAACAAGCACTCATCACCCCACATACATCCTCTTTGCCACTGTCTGCTCATCCTCCGCTCCCTCTCTCTTTCTGTCTCTCGGTTTCTCAACCCTTTACAGCAGCTCACCTCTGTGAGAATGAATAATGAATGTGACTAGACACATGGGTCAAAGGTGACGTGTCTGTGAGGGAGCAAATTCCTCCTTGATTAGTACATAAAAAGCCAAGCCCATCTGCCTCTTCTCTGGGATTTGACAGGGGTCTGGCTAGGAATGCCAGGAGCCGAGGGACAGCAAGGCAGAGACGAGGCCTAGGCGTCAGGGAGCGAGGGGGGGTTGGTGGTGGCAGACCTCTGTGTCAAGCAAGGAGAGACCCACAGCAAGGGGACTTACTTTATCATCATCTCACATCATGCAGACTCTGCAGCATTGCTTCAACCTGCCTTTAGGCATGTTAGTCTTAGTGCAGTGTATACAAATCAGGCTATCAACAATTTGAGGGAAAGTCATAAAACTATGGTCTAGGCTATCAAGATACACAAATACATTTATTTCTATAAATTCATATTTAACATGGTATGTATTTTACACCGACAGTCTAGGGCACAAGGAGGTAAATTACCATGCTGTTTCCCATAGTAGCAAGGCGATATATGCATGCCCTAAATGAGGCCAAAGATAAGCAAATATGTTGGAAGAGGAAAACACTGAGCAGTTTCACCTCAAGTAGAGGGAAAGAACATACCCTATGGCAGTGATTATAATTAATATGCTAAATTGAATTGCAATAATCGACTAGGGGACTGGCCTTGTGCTCTAGAGGTAGGATGATTAAAATGTTAGGCTCCAGTGAAGGGGTGATTGGGACCCTGGTGAATTAAGGATTGGATTTGATGGGAGACAATGCGGCTTCTATTTTTCATTAATTAGCCTCAGATCCATAAAACCCGTGAAAGACTTCAATTGTATATTACTCCAGCCTCTCAATTACATCCATTCATTAGCTCTGAATGGCCTCCACCAAAGCATTATAGCAAATGCATATGAGAATAAAGGAGTGAATGAAAGACTGAGACTACCCTAATGCCACTGGCTCCCATTATTATATGGGGAGGAGTTTATAAATATGTTGAGGTCTTTTATCAAATGTCAAAGGATGGATGCTACATGGCCAACATCGAACACAATGGACATTTGTGTGGGATGTCAAGTCATAATAAATTTCCATTAAAACCTCTGCAATCACATCCACACACTGTAATTGTGCCTTTACAGGTATTCATCAATATCAGCTTTTGAGGTTGCATGACCAAGCTACTAATTTCCAATGTTTTTGTATAATTTCCATGAGGCATTCAATCTTCCAATGAGTGGATTGAAAAACATATTTATAGCTCACTGGTCATGTAAGAACAAATGTGTGAGAGTGTAATTGCCTGTACAAGTACACAAAAGCCCTGGCCTAAAATATAATTTTATTTTATTTTAAAACATAAGCAAGTTGTATTTCTACCTCAGTCACAAAAGAAGATACTCTGAATTGTGAGTTTCTGGGAGTTCAAACATTGTTCATGCAGCCTGCATTTGTGAGGAGCTTGTAAATGAATGCATCGTCTTGTTGTACCTGTCTGTACTGTAGATGTAACTCTCCATAGGCACCAGGCACAATCTGTGATTAAAATCTCTCTCCTTGACATTTCTTTGTTGCAGTGTCTTTGCATTACTCAAACTTACTACTATTTTGTTTTTTTGTTTTTTAAGCTGAAGAGCCAAGCCTGAGGATTTACTACACCTTGTTTTGATGCGTACATTTTCTGAGGATTAAAAACAAAAAGTTGTCATGTACCCTGTTTGCTGCTAGTCTCATATGCTCACCACTGTGTGTGTGGCAGTGTGCTGTGTCTGCCTGCATGCATACACAGTGATAGAGAGTTGCAGTGACAGCACGAGAAAGGTGCATGGTTGTGTAATGAAACCCATAATTACAGGGTGAGCGACAGGTATTGTTTGTGCGATTGACAAGTCCCTTTCAGTCACAATTGCTTTTTTCCCTGTCAAAGGCCTGTTTTTTCCTCTGTGTTTTTTTTTTTTTTTTTCCACCTAGAAGGCTATGCACCTTCTGCTCACTGCATAAGAACACAAAGGCATCACTCTCCAGGATAGGGAGTGTGCTTGGCGATAATGCATGATTTGCATTTAATTCTTGGATATGACAGGCTCCGTTATAGTACTGTAGAGCCTCAGGCCTAATTTACATTGCGTCCTTATCGGGTGCCACACTGCTTTGTTAAAGGACAAACATTGGGAGCGTATGACATTTATCTGTATGATATGGCTGTGATATGGTTATCCAGTGTACATGTGTATTATGACAATAAAAAACAGGCAGCTGATGTGTTTGGGATATTGTCGTAAAGGTGCACCTGTGTACACCTGGTTTGAATGAAGCCATGTCTCAGAGGATGTTTTTCTTGTGTGTGTGTGTGTGTGTGTGTGTGTGTTTACATCTGAGCAGACAATGATAAAAGCAAACGGGTACTTCCTCTTCTCCTGAAAGGATGACACAGTGTTTCAAATGTCAAAAGTATTTTCTAATTCATTTAGCTTTAAAAACAGTCAGCATATTAGGTGTCATTCACATCACAACACGTTTTGTTTTCACACTTGTGACTGTACAAGCTATTCACTTCCTTCCAATATTTGTGAAAAAGGAAAACAAAAATGGTACTGTAAATATAATAATGTCCAAACTCTCTTCTCTTCCTCCAGCATGGCCCCTTCAGACCATGTAAGCAATTTTACCGAACAAGGCTGTTCCCCAGACTAGTCTTCCAGAACAAAAGCTCCAGACAGGAGAATCTAGAGTGTCACATATCAGGTCAGTGCATCCGGGTGTGCGATTCCTCAGATATTACACATTTTTAATTCCTCCTTACATGCCGCGGGAGAATAGTGGGCACAATGGCTGCCTATAATTGAGCCATATTGTTGCTGAGCTTAGGATTCTTCTGGGACATGGGGAGAAGATGGAGGAAAACACAAGCTTCACCCTGGAGACAGTAAGGCACAATCTGCTGTACATACCTCAAGTTCATACCCTGCCTTCTCCACATCAGTGAACTCTCCCTCATTCTCTTAGCTTCCCATGCTGGTCATTTCCCTTTTCTTACTCTGCCTAGGCAGTGTTAACCCATTCTAAAATGTGTCAGATCTGGCCTAGTATCATCTCTGCTCCCTGACGAGTGATTAAAAGCGTATGGAGCATATCGGCATTCCCAATGAGACCCTGCCAGCCAGCCTAGGGATATGTGCTCACACTCAATTGCAGAGCCTCATCTGCCACCTGCACCTTTTATAAAATGAATTTGTCACATATTTGGGGCCAGGAAACTGCCCGGCTGAGTGCCACCTCCATCTGAGCTCAGTGGTTTGAACACTATCAGAGGGGACGTGTCAAAAATGGCACAATTTGAATTGTATGTGAAAGGCTTCTGTGTGATACTGCTTGTGTTTTGTGACAGGAAGACAAGCCCTCAAGCAAAGATATATGTATATGCGTGTGTATAAATATATATTTTATTTCTCAAGTGATAACCTGGCAATTTTTCTTTTACCCCAGACACGATTGGAAGTGTTAACCATGTTTCCTGTGTTTGGCATGTCTCTTTGTCATGTCCTCCTGTCAACTGAACATTACAGCAAATTAATTCCCTCAGGAACCTATAAGGCAGTTGTCCATTACGTTCACTTTTCCTCCCTGCACTACAGTTCCAACACTGTAATATCAAAAGTCAGAAAAGAATGGCTTTGTCTATTAATACTGAAACTCGGTGCATGGGTTTAGACTAAGAAGAGTTTGCGGGAATTCCCATAGGAATCACAGTTTGCTCCAGTATTCCCTTGCCCCTTCACAGTTTAATAACTCAATAGATTACCTGCCGCACTTTCCAAGGACATAAAACTAAGTTCTCCGCACGATCGATGGGAAAGGGCTTTTTGGATATCAACACTGCTCAATACTGCACACTTCATTTCCCACACCATGCAGCCACATTTAATTATACCTCATTGAAACGGTTTTAACTCCAACTTTATACAGTTACGTAAGGTAGATGCTGATAAGAAGAAGACAGGACATTACAGTCAAGACTGTCAGAAAACAGAAAGCATCACAAGAGGGACAGACTAAGAAAATAGACACAAACTGTCTCAAAGATACATTTCTTGGTAAAGGACTGGCTGAAGTGGAGACTTATATTTCAAACAGGCAGCAGGTAAGGAGAAGTTATTGGTGCCCACTTGCTTTGTCAAAGGCAAGAAGGTCTTTGGAAGGTCTTTTACAAGTGTGACACTCATAGCTGTAGACTATTTACCCACGCTTGTGCTTTATTTATCGCATGGTTCCACACCATGAATTATCTAATGTCTTATGGACTGTAAATTTTCCTAATGCAGCTCTGCACCCTTCCTTTACACTTACCTAAAAGCGCACACACACACACACACACACACGTGAACACACACCACACAATCAGCCACATGCATACACAATCATATTACAGCTGAAGTCACCCTTTGTATGACTACTCCTACAACTTTATTGAGTATGGAGGCAACACAATGACCCCTATTTGTTTGCAAGGAAGAAGTGATGAAAGCATCTGCCATAAGAACCCCTGGTGTCCTTTCAAGGCCCTTGTGAAGGCAGTATAGCTGCTGTCACCAATCAATCAGTGAGAGTACCACAATATTGTTTACTAGCACAGCTCATTAAGCAATGTAGCAGAACATGCTAACTTAATTTAAAGTGAGATTTATTGTGGCCTGGGCAGGAGAGAACCATTGTCCCAGAGCTCAACTCTGTGCCACAGTGGATCTGGGTTGCTAAATTACAACTAAGAGCTGCTGATAAATTGTCCTGCTCTCATCTAACCTACTTACTGGTTTCCAGATAGACAATAATGAAGAATCATTTGACACTTTAGTGGAGCACACTGAAGTTATTCGCCATCATGCCACAAAATCTTACTGATGGCTAAAAAAGCAAAACAAAACAACACAAAAACCCCCACACATTTATAAATGGAAGTCAAATAACATGTAGAAATATGAGAGGTGGAGTTGCAAATTGCAAAAATAAAATTAAAAAAAATTAAGCTAAAGCTTACAATTAACTGCGTCTTACTTCTCTAATTTCTTAAAAACAAGCTTTTATGAAACAGATGTATACAAAAGAATACAACTGTCAGCAAAACACAGATATAAAATTCTCTGTAGCTCACAATTAGCATGTGTATTGGTAAGATGATAAATAACAGAAAATGCAATGGGCTGTTAAGTCCTTTCCACACGCACACACTCAGCAACACGTCTGTGGAAGTGACACTGATTGGCCTCCTACTGAGGATGAGGTCACACTGAAGCCTACTGATCAAGACTCTCAATGAGGTGCTTTAGGCTCTTTCCCAGGTACCAGATCTAGGGGCATCTCTCTAGTAAGTGCCTCTGGGGAGTAGTCACACTTTTAAAAGACGGAAATTAAGTGGAAAAATGTCTGCTCACTCACTGATGTAATTATCTGTCCTGGATTAACATCTGTTCGCATGCCTGAGTGCCAAGTCCACTTCAACATGTGCCAGTACCTCGTGGCAGCGCCGGGTATGTGTACCTGTGTCTATTTCCAAACACTGTGTATCTTGGCACCAGCTGCAGCAACTTTTCACTCTGACATCCTCCACCCATTCAACATCTGTGTATTTATGTGAACATCTTGGCTGCAGTCATTGAGAATACCGACGTTGTGACACCACCTAATCAGTTTTTCCAGTTTAACAGCAATGCCGCTGCACCGCTTTTCTCTGATGCAAATTATTGTACAAATTACGTGAGCTTTACAAAGTAGAAAAAAGAAAATGAACTACAAAGTATTATGCTGTGTTTTTATTTCAGTTTATAGGACTTCATTACATTAACATATTTTTATTCCATAGTCAGCCATATTTATTGCGTTGGTATTTTCTGCCTACTCTCCTTATATTATTATATAAAACTAATCCGAGCAGAGACAAGTCCTAACAGATTATCCTTTCCTGTTGGTGGGAAGCCTCTGGAAAGCTCATTAGCATGCTTCATTTATCTATATCGTGTGTCAAAGTGAGCGTCAGGGTGGGCGTTCACCTAGTGGCTTATTCACACCTTAACAACTCTGTTGTAACAGAGCTCAGGTGGCCCGTGTGTACTAGAGGATCTGTTTGATATTCAGCTTGCAAACCTGGGCTAATCCATTATGCATTGGCATTGTTATACTCCTTTTTACTTTCCCCCTTATTAGAAAGGCCAGCTTTCCCCAGTGCTGCTCTAGGTGTGAGTTAAATGAAAGATTCCATTTGAGTTGTGGTTATTGACAAGCAATAACCAAAGGATTACACCTTTCCTTACATCTCACTGTGGAAATGTCATGCAATGTAAGCAAACGGAATGCATTTGGATGACCCTTGGGTATACACGGTGACTATTCCCAGGATTCTTAAGCCCACTGGGGAGCAAATTATAATTGAACTATATCATGGAAAAGAGAATTTGCATCTCTCCTCTTGTTAACTGAGCCCTAATTATCTTTACTCTTTAGTTATTGGAGCAGAGGGGATAGAGCACTGTGTCCTCTCTATTAGATCAACTGTCTGGGGAGGTTTTTTAGCTATAGGTTAATGAACTGCAGAATATCAGGCAGAATGCAATCACATCTCAGCTGATACTACCAAGAATATGATCTTTCTGAGCATGTGCATCAGGGCTGGGGAAAGTCAGCTCTCATGGGAGCATACCCCTGTAGCATGAGAATTGTATAATTAGCAACGATGCTATGGTGGTTTTCTTTTATTGAATGCTCAATATTTGAAATCATCTGCCCTGGTTGCCGCACAAATAGCTCAGGCTGACGGCTATTATCAAGTACTCTCATTACAATGCATGACATGTTTTACAGAGCTCAGTTAGTATAAGATTTGTGTAGCCTTTGGCTTGTCAAATGAGTCTATAATTGATTAGATTAATACTGATCAGTGCTAACACTGAGCAGAGGGTGGACTAATGTCAGCACAGATCAGATAATTGAATACAGTGAGTTAGTGTGAATGCATTATCAGTGATTAAATGGTTTGAAAAATGATATTAAAGTTATAGCACTAAATGCTCATTCTCCAAGGGGAACTGATATTTGCTCATCTTTTAGAGGGTTGTAAATGGGTTATGTTAAATTCCATACAGGGTCACTACACTGTGTCCCAGATTAGAGGCTACATCTTTCAAAGCATGTGGTCTACAGAGGTGTGCCCTTCTTAAAACCATGAAAGTCATGCCAATGGTTGTTAAATGTGATGGTCTGATCCGTGTAAGACTGCTTGTTGATCACATTGTGCTGTCACCTAGCAACCTGTATTTCATATTAACATTTAAAATGTTAGAGTTTAGTTTGTGGAGTTCACTGTATATCGTGGTAAAAAGAATACCAATGTGCAATGACTCCAGGGGATTCCCTGGATCCACCTGACGGATCCTTCAAGACCAAGGACAGGAAGGATAAATTTACTGACCGCATTTGAAGGAGTCTTAGAAATGGGACAGCCTTGTTTCACTACTGCGACACATTCAGTCTAGAAATGTTATCCTTCAAAGGATGCAACCCTTGTACAGCATCTAAATATGTGTTTTAACATGCACAATGGCAATATGAACAATGGACCAAGTCAGCCTATGTATGTTAGTTCTTTTTAACACTCCACAGACATAAGCAATCATATTGGAGAGCAGAACACAGGATGTTTGCATAAATATATTCAACAAATTAGGTCGACCCTTTTCGATCCTTAACCTATCCATTATTTTAAACCAGAAAAAGCAGTGACAACATAGCCAAATATGACTTCCACCAGAGATGTCAAACCCTTTCTTCTAGCCTGGCTTAGTTACTGCACAGAGTCTGCAGTATTTTTAACATGCCTCTTTGTTGCTAGCCTGCTGGATGCCTAAAGCACGCTTGTAGGCTGGGGGTTAGCTTTATTCACCAATCTCTGCTCAATCTGAAGAGCACAACCACAGGTTAATTTTATGCCCCTTCATCTCAGATTTAGTAGCAAGACTGTGATTAGCACCTTCACCATAAGAAGCTCAGTCCACCGAAATGAGCGGATTGTCCACCCTTAGATATGGACTTTATCTTGCAGCACCACAGTCCTCAGCGCTTCTGCTTACAGTGGCAGTGCTGAAAAGGCTGCTGCTTATACTGTAGCTCCCCTGCTGGTTCTGCTTTGCTGGCAGGCTCAAACCCACCCATTTTTGGTTTTATGATCTTGCTCTCCATTGGCAACATGAGGCCATGTGTGGGAGGTAGCATAGCTGATGCTAGTTTCCTGACAATCGGCTTGCTTGAATGATCAGCAAGGGAGATCTTGTTTTACATACACACACACAGAGTCATATCTTTTGATACATTTCACTGGTTTTAAAACAATATTTAGATACCTGCAGTGTGGGGTGTGCCAAATCATAATGTCCACACTACCCCCAGTATAAATTTTATATGATAAAAACTCATCATATCATGTTATTTACAATATGATAGGACATGATGACTTATGATGCATTTACGGTCCTTGAAGGTTGCCACTTACATATCAACACTGCCATAGTAGTGGGGGAGAGACAGCTTCAACCTTGAATGAGGATTTGGCACCATTTAAGTGAGCTACCTCTGTGGTGTTACGTTACCACAAAAATGGCAACACAAACATGTTTTTGTGAGAGATTTTTTGACTAATGACATGAGAACAGGTGTGTGTGTGTATGTGCTTGTGCATGCATATGAGTGTGCAAGCATGTGTGTAGTTTTTCTTTTTCCTAAAAATTTAATTATAACGAATTTTCTCTGAAATATCGTGATATAATTTGGAGGCTTTATCGCCCACTCCTGCCTGCAGGGAGCCTGATTTTACAGTGTCTTGATCAGCTGTCTTGACATTCAGCTGTCTGCACAGGATGTGTATATTTTCATGCATGCTTCTGATCTATTTCCTGCATTTTTCTTTTCTAAATATTTTCAGGCTACAGCTGCCACCATCTCCGTTGTGTGTGTGTGTGTGACTATGACAGCACTATGTATCACAACATTTGTCGAATATGCACTGTTTACATTTTCTCACATGTACTGTCCACGCCGCTCTTCTCTACAGTAAAACAACAGACAAACTCTTCAAAATCCTGGTAGCATCTCAAAACCCTGTCTGTTTAAACAGAATGCTCAGTCTAATCTAGGGTCTTCTTGTTCCTGCTCAACAAGCATTACCCTTAACACAGCTACAGGTTCTCTACACCACAGAGCATCTGATCAAGATGGATTCACTACTTTACTGCACTTTTTACTTTTTTGTCAGTTTAAAAATAAAGCAGCATGTTATGCTTTAATACAATATACAATATTTGTATGTCACTAATATAAATAATATGCATAATAAGTTGTGTTGGCTAACTATTCGACATAGAGCAGACCTCTTTGTTATATTTTAGGAGAAATGTATCAGTGAAAAGATTGCCTAGAATTTTGAATGAATGGTTTTCTTCTCATTTTACTAAACACACCTATCAAATGAGATATGTAACAGAAAGGAGCTTCATGTTTAAAAAGTAAATACAATTTACTGCAGTTCAACAATGAGACTGAGCCCTGTTCTCACACACTCACTTCTGGTCCCACCTCTTTTCGTCTTTTATTCATCCTAACACACCTGGGGCAGGCTCAGAGGCCCCCAGAGTGCTCTACCAGGATCTGCACAGCCTTGGTTACAAGTTCACAGAGTAGGAGTTGGCAACAGAACCTTTACAGCTTTATTGTCAATTATTTGCAAGTAAATTTGCATTCTAATTTCGTATTACAAAGTGTCTCCTAGTTGAACCTTGCTACAGAGAATGGCTATGTACAGATGGTAAGATGGAATACACTACCAGTTAATAGTCTTCAAGAAGGTACAGGAGGCCGGTTTGGGATCAAAATTATTTACAGTACATAATGTGAAGAATAATGTTACTGTTTTGTTTTATGAATAGATAAGCTATACGATAAAGATAATTTTCTTCTATTCTCTATAATATGGTGGAGCTTTGTATGTATGTAAAAATAGCCAATGTGTATGCTTTCAACAAAGATTCTCAGTCATCGAAGTAATTTTCATGCAAGAGCTTGAAGCAGGAAATCTGTGTGGACTTAGAAAAGGAAAGTCCAAACAGAGACCCGGTCTTACATGTGGTATTGTTTAGGACATTTGTAGTAGTTAGCATAACTACCTACTAAATTACTGAATTAATGCCTAAGAGTTGTGATGGTTTTCTACTGTTTGCCTACCTCTTTTGCTCATTTGGGTGTCACAGCAACACCTTTTGGTTCACTTACTGCTGTGCACTTGCCCACCGTGTAATAATTTCATAATCAAACCAAGCCTCAAGGCAAAGATTTTAAATCTGAGTTCCTCAAGTAATCGTTTCAGCCCCAGATTGATTATCGATTAGGTGGGCCTAGATGGGCTCTTTCTCTGCAAATTATGTGGAGACATCCTTAGGACGAGGAGTAATTTAAATAAATGAGCTGAAAGAAGAAACTTAATGCAGATTTATAAAACCAACTTAACACTAGTGCTAGTGACCTGAACTGTAAATGTCTTGATCAAATCTGCCTGTGACAGACGCAGCAGTCAGATTTATTTTGACCAATACATCCTAATCAACATAGCACACACTGTTCATCCAAGTCACAGATGCCTTGACGTTCTGTGGCAGCACCATTCATTAGTAATTCTGATAAAGGGTCTGCATAATTTTCTGTGTAACAGCAGGTCCAGTGCTTCTGTTGTTTTCATTCATTTTGTTCATCAGACCGAATCTCTGAGGACCCAATGCCATCTTATGGCCATCTCCTCTCCAGCTGGTTCACAGGTGGCTAAGTACACTTTACTTTTATTTGTCTGGCCTGGCTGTTCAATATTAGTCTTCTTTCCATCCATGGAAGGGCCCCTGATATTGTTATGAGAGGGGGAGCATGGAATCAAGAAGAGCAAAAATGCATTTGGCTGGCATTTCCCACCTTGGCTAAATCCAGCTCCTGGTGCCTGGGCCAAACTGTTTCGTTTCTGTTTGAGCATTGATGATGACACTGTTCCAGGTCTCCACCTGTGTCCTCCTCCTCTGATCAGTCATGCTGGGAAGGGATAAGCAACAGCAGGATGCTCTCATCTTTTCCTAGTCTTTCCGCACTGATAAGCATACAGAGATTATCAGGATTGCAAGGTGTTAGAATCTCAATCTTTTATGCTTGACCTAAGATCGATGCACATATGTCTGTTTGACTCTAGTACTCCAGTTCTGGCCATGCATAATCAAAAACTTATCTTTGCATAAATGACCTACCACAAAATGATTAGCAGAAATGTCCTCTATCAAAATAAATTTACCCTACCCTAAAATGTATAGTGGATTATTGGCAAATTAAGGTGCACATTTTGGAGAATATGAGTGTTAAATACCACTGTTTTCAATTATTTCTTCCATTTTAATTTTAAACTGGTATTGTGTGTACACTTTCTCATCACACATAGTGGTAGAGATGGGCGATATGGACTAAAATTGGGGTAGCATCATCCACATGCATTAGTGTGATAGGTTGATTAAAATTAAAATCTTTGTCATAGGTCAAATTTTTATCATTTCTACTGTATATCCTTTCTATCGTGTATTTCCACATAGTGGGTGTGTGCATTTCATCCGAGTACACGCACATTCTGTACAATATTTTGCTGACTTACTAAGGGTTTCCACAAAGAAGGAGAGGCTACTGCACACACAAAGCCTTCAGTCAGACTCAACAACATGTGAGGTGAATATCAACTGTTCAAAATTATTGATATGCAAAGAACACCAAATTACTTCCATACAGTGTCCATATGTTCCATACAGTCTACCCTGTCATCTTGACTTGTATTTTTCTGTTCTCATCCCTATTTATTTATCTGTTCCCTCCTATTGTCACACTATCTGCATATGATAAGCAGTCTGAGATGTATTTAGTGTGAATTTAATTCATGTAGTCATGTAATATATATATATATATATAACAATTTCAGAAGAACTGTGCAGTCATGCAGAAACATAGCACACTGAAATTTTAGCAGCAAACATGGTTCAAGTTTGCGTTATGATGTCCTGCTCATTTTCCTCTAAAATGTGCTTAATTTGCAATTTGTATGGACCCTGCAGCTGCATTTGCAACTCGAAGCTAACGTGTAGTGGTTTACTAGCTAAGCGCAGTAATTTACAAAGCACAGACATGCACTTTTAAAGCCTTCAATCAGCACATGATGACAGTGCAAGAGGCAAATTGCATGACAACCGACCTCAGTTACATGGCATGAAGGCAGTAAGGCTGCATTTACAGAAACAGTCTCATGTACAAAATATTTTCTATTGAAGAGAGAAGAAGACACAGAAAAATGTCAGTTGTACATGTACAAGTTGTAGACAGGCGGGTGCATGCATGCATGAAAGAATGCCGGAAAGAAGCATGGTTTGCTCTTGAGGGTAGGAGGACATGGAGTACCTGGTCCAAATACCAGGGAAGGCCAGCTGGGGCTTTTGGCAAACATATTTATAACCAAGTGGCAGACCCTGAGCCCCTGAACTAATCCTGTTGCAGGTGATTATGTGGAGAGAATCTGAGAAACAGGCAGAAGACCTCACCCCCTGCTCCTTTCTCCTGCCCTTCCTGTACCCTGCTGTAGAGGCTCTTTGAAGGAGCATGTGTTTGAATACATGGAAAATGAGAGTTTTCAATTTATCACATTAAGCTTTTAAATCAGAAATGTGTTTTTTTCCCAGCACATCTTCTTTGTTTTAAAAATGAATGCATTTGAGTGTGATGTTCATTTTCAAGGACGATTTCAACTATGTTATGTACCAAGCGTCCCTGTCATCATGGCCTTATTAAAAAAGCAGGTTTTAAAGAAAAACTGCAACAAACACTTAACACCCAGTCTTTCACCTTGAAGCTGAATAGAACTGAAAATATTAGGTTCTCTTTTCTTTTTAAAACCTGCTATTTTTTTAACACCCACACACTGAAATCACCACCTGGCATGTAAATCCACATCTGTTCAAATTAGGCAATCAGGAGAGGTCTGAAAGAGTCACAGTTATTTAGGATTTATCAGAAACAACTGACCTACTTTGGGTTAAATGGACCTAAAACGGTAACATTCAAACTTTAAATGGATTCATTTAGATTTAGTGTGCAGGTTTGAAGATGCTTTGAAAAATTTCTTAATCTAGCTTTGTATCTGACCTTGCTCAATTATTCCAGTATAGAAGTAGGAAAACTGTGATTTTATTTATGGTGGTTACCATAGCACAAGCCTATCATTCAAATTTTGGTCAGGATCTATAGAAGGTTTGAGCTGGCAATTTGCAAAGCTATAGAATTAGTACAGTTTGTGTGTGGGTTGCAGCACTTTCCGCGAAATCAAGGCACGCCGTTTAAGCCCCAGGGGAGCTTAAAATTACTTCTTTTCAGGTTACCTAAAGACATTCAAAAGGTAAATGACAAAATTATCTTTTTTTCCCTTTCTGTTATTCTCTCTCTCTGTGTTGCTGGTTGAGTGGCAGGTACAGCCTGTGACAAACAGGGCTTGTAACATGCTCCAAATCTGTCAGGGCTGATTGCGGTGGCCTCATTTGACTAACGGCTACACTAAAAAAAGGAGAGAGAGAGAGAGAGAGAAAAAAATCCAGACACCACGCCCAGTTGATGATGAGATTATGAGCAAAATGTGTGATTAAAGATTAAATCTGTTTGGCCTTACACAGCCATATGGGCTTTCACCAGATTGTGCCGTAACCTTCCCATAGGATCCTAATCCTGTAATGGATTATAAACAGTATATGGACAGTGTCTTTTTTACTGCATGCTAATGTACCGATGGTGCTTAAAGCTACAAATATAATGGATTCATCATCACCGTATGTCTGCCACAGCTTTTGTTCCTGTGTCTGTGTGACGGCTAAACAGAGTGACTCACTCTGATGGACTGCATTTTATTAAGTGCCCAGTGTAGACTTAATCCTTCCACATATTTAGTTTCACTGTAATGTTCATGATTATCAATTTGTCCACTATGATGATGCACCAGGTCATATTAAAAGGCTGGTGTTTGAATAACCTGGGACAGAACATTTAGATGTTTTTTGATGACAATGATGATGCTAACTAAAACAAATTAGCACTGCTTTCATTTCCTTAGACAGCACTGAGAAGTGACAGTAGGGACAGAGGGCAGTCGGCTCTTGGACAGGTATCTGTATCTGTAATATATTAGGCTACATAACTATTACATTTAGATTTCTAAACAGCCTTTTTGATGGGCGAGCTCTTCTCTGCCGGCTGCCATGTTGTGCGACACTGTCAGATACAGGTGGGGGAGGGCTGGCCCACTTTGAGCTACGGGAGCACAGTGGGGTGCGTCAGTGGTTGAAGTTAAAATCGATATACATGAAAAAAAACAAACAAACAAACAAAGTCTTAAAGAGCAATTTCGAATTAATCATTAAAATCGATTTATCGCCCAGCCCTAATTTATCCTGTACTCTTTTTTGTAATGACATTGCCAGATCCAATTGGTGAGTGACATTATAGACATGGTGTCACATAGCATTCTTCCTAAAGTAGCTTAATTCTCACAAGCTAGGAGTTGCTTCACTCAGCAAAAATAATCCTCTCCAGACACCAGCCAACCAAAACTCCTTGCTAAAAGCATTTTACTGTCCGTGGTAGTACACACACAGGGATTCAGTAAGGTGACTGTTTTCTTTGGCTCTTCCTTTATCTCATTTTGGTCTTGTCTGTCAAACTCTTAAGTCTTAAGTCACTCAAATATAATTTAACTTGGGCAGTTTGCAGAATAGGATCAGTTCTGTGCAATGATGTCTGTCTGGAGGAGTGAATGACATTATCCAAAAAGTTGTTGTTCCCAGTACATTATGTGTGCTGTCTGGTTTACTTGATGTTTATTCCTTTACCTGGCTTTCCAATTCACTTTTATATTCAGTAATATTCAGACTGTGTTTCACTCATATTTTTTGCTTTATTGGAAGATGCAGTTAAGGTGAGTAGGGATCTGCTTTCGTATGATATGGAAGCCACATGAAGACATTGATCATGATGAATGAGATTGTGTCCACCCTCCACCTGTACTATTTGATGGTTTTTAGGGGAGAATAAAGATAGTAGCTAGCGTCCAGGAGACATGCAGGGTCTCTCATAACAAGACAAAGTGGGAAATGTGGGGATTTATATAAAAAGGATTAGTCTCGGCTGATAATACGTTTGGTCATTTTGCTTCATGAGGATTCTAAAATTAAAGCTTCATATGACATCTCATAGAGTCAGAATTCATTTTGAAACATTTATTATTCCTCTCTCTCTCCTTCTCACTCTCTCTCTTTCTCTCTTAGAACCAAAGGGTCAGTGATTAAATGATGTATTCTGTGAAATGCATCAGCCAGGTGGTGTACAACACATCTTTCAGACACAGTCTTACCCATGGTAAGCTTCTGAAGCAGAAAAGGCCTCGGCTGTTGTGTTCCTATTTATTTTTTGTCATCTACTGGACATCTATTTGTACAGTTTTCCACAAAACACGAACTGCTTTAATTGCTACAACAACAAACAGCTTTCCGGACTCCCTCTTTTTGACATCCATCCATGATAATATCCTGCTGTTGTGTTCTCCACAGTCAGTGCCAGTTTTTAAATAGGATTTTACACATCATGCAATACAACGTATAAGTTAATTACTTACTAGTATGAGCACCCTACGCTATTTTTGCAACAATGCCACTTCTTATGAACACACATCAGCAACAAAATAAAACCAAGAAGATACTGATACATACCCTCAATATCAGCCAGCGACAGCCTTTACAGGCAATACAGTAGTGTCAATAGACTTTTATATTGGTGTCAACAGACTTATCGTCCACTCCCCACACACTGTCTTACTTTCAATGCTTGATTTATTATTAAATGGATCATTCAGGTTGCTTTTTTGTAAGTTCTACGGTGGGACTACTTCTGTACACAATCATGTTTACTCAACACATCTAAAGGGCATTATTGCACTTTTTTCGTTTCGTTTTCACAACTATAGACATTTTGTCGTTTTTTGCAAGATTCCTCATACAGCATATGTGATGAGTTTACATTATGGGTGCAACACTTTCCCATTCACTGATGACTCACAATACATAATTTAACAGAACCTGCAAACTTCTCAACTTACACAATATATCAGTCTGTCAATTTATTCGGTGTGTCCTCAGTTTTGAAACAAAAGAACTCTAACATTACTTTCTATATTAATGAACTTGAAATTCCACTACTGGTTTAATTTGCTTATAACCGCCACTGTACTTGACTGCAACACATTCCCATGCATAAAACAGCAAAACATTTAATGAGTTAAAAAATGGAACATAGGACTGCTTGGGTGAAACAATCAAAACAGCAAAGACAAAGACGTACATGGTTCAGTCACCTAAAAGCAGACAATGGTTTTTAAGTGCTTGGACGGGGGTCAGGCTCTGGGTCTCTGTTAAGCACCTGTTAAGCACAACTTAAATTTAATTGAGAAAATTAATTTGAATTGATATTGATGTAAGGTGACCTTGAGTGTTCAGAAAGGGGCTGACAAATAAAATATATTATTATTATTATTATTATTATTATTATTATTATTATTATTATTATTATTATTATTATTATTATTAACTTTCCTATTTAGGCTTAAACACACTTGGATAGCTCTATAAAAGGTTCATTGTTTGGGTACAAATAGATCCTGTCCATGTGTAAAACCCATTTTACATTCACAGGGCTAAACCTATGTTTCTACTGAGAACAGGCTGCATTTAATGTATAAAAGTATACAGTTCAATGTCCCATGGTGTATCACAAAGAAATAAATCCAGTGTAATACATTTGAATACAAATGTTTATTTATGTTTATATTAGACATGAGCTTGAATTACTGCATAAATGTTTCCTGATGCTGGTTGGGTACAAACATGCTGCATGGCAGCCTCAATGTAAGGATTGCACTCTGAACACAGTTTCATCTGGATTATATGAAGCATGTTAAGTACAATGTATTGCATTCTGTCTCAGTCTATTTTTAGCCCTTTAACTTGCTTTAAAACTGGTGTACCACCTCCACAGTTATGCCAGCAATTCACTTGAACTCTCACAGACTGACACTGCTCTGACAGTTTTGTTGGCAGGTGTTTGATTTACAGTGCAACATGCATCCATCCACCCAAGCCTCCTTTTATGGTTTAGGTGCATGTATGTCAGGAGTTGTTTTTATACGGTGTGTAAAGGTTAGGGTTTGAGGTTGGTTTTTTTTCACTGCCAATCCTTGCTGTATGAGATTGCATGATGAGTTTTCTGGTTATCACATTCATCCATGTTTATGGAGATGTTATGGAGTGGGATGTGCTGATGATTTATGATACAGTTTGTACCTAAAACATGTCTGTATTAACTATAATGTTGAAGCACGCTGACTGAAGAAAACAGAGGACATAAGTGTTTGCATATATCACCTGTTTTGTCAGAGAGCATTGGTTAATACATAATCCATATCTCATCTACTCAGAGTCAATGAGAAACAATTGCTTTAGATATTTCTGAAACTACACATCTGGGTTGACAAATAGATTCATAAACAGCAATCAGAGCACAATGCGTTAGGGTCCTCAGAATACTGAAAAAAAAGACCTTTTTTACAACATTTTAATATTTCCAATAAGAGTACATGAACTTTTAGACACATATTTAATACATTTTTCCTTTGCTGCTTTTGATGTTCAGAGGAAAAAGTACAGTTCTCTTCGTGGGAAATAAAACTGCATAGAGAGGTCCCAAAATGCACTACATAAAAGCAAAAAGCAAATCTTTGTAGCGATTGTACCAGGTGTAAAAGTTATTTTTAAAGCCCTACAGGGTGTCATTATTTCACAGCAATTATTTAATGAGAAATTCTTACAAATACTCCAGCTTTTTCACATCATAAAACTGTCGCATTTCTAAATACTTTATATCATATGAAGCCAAAAGGCATTTCATTCTGCTTGTAGATATAACCTATAATTTTCTTTCTTGTCTCCATAACTGGCAACATAATGGTGGAGATGCTCCCTGTTCCCTGTTCTGTGTATCTCTAAGTGTGCAGCTGCCACCGCCCTGCAAGCTCCAAATAATCCTGCATTCTGGCAGGGCACTATAGCCTAAAATAATGGGCAGCACATTATCTTAGCTAACAACATATTTCTGTGTCAAGGGCAATTTGGCAATAGGCTTGATGTTTAAGGACTCATAATCATTCGAATAGCATTAGCTAAACACCCCTTTAAGAATTTGCAAGTGCACGCATACAGCCGCACACAGTGTGGTCTGTGATTGATTAGCGCAGTGGCACTGGTACAATAGCTCGGAGGGGGTGCAATCCTTAAATAGAAGATTTGAAGGAAGAGGAAGGCAAGCCAAGAATTCTGATCAGCTGCAAGAAAACTGTTCTGGATGTTGTTCAAGTACTAACACACAATCCTCAGAAGTTAAAAAAAGAACTTGTTTCCATTTCTGTGCATAAGCAGGAATCTTACCGAAGAGGATCGAATATATGCTCAGTAAGTCTGGGTTTGGGAATTTATTGATAGCTATGTCAATACTCTCAGCAATATTGTCATCATTTTGTAAACAAAAAAGTGCACGATGTAACCAAATAAGTGGTTATTTTTACACTGGAATAGGTAAAGCAAAACAAAAATGTTTCTTAGATTTATAGAAGCTCACTACAGTGTACTTTAAAATGATGTGAAAGAAAACCCTTCTTCAAAGGACAAAGGTACATCCTCTGCTAAGAAATGTAAACAAATAGGATGTAGATTTGGCATCTCTAACACAATGGATATGAAAATACAGGTTGTATTCTTCAGGATTAGGAAGTAAGAAGATGAACCATGAGTGTAAACCAATACTGACACTGTGAAAGATAATAACTATGGAGCTGAGTAATAAGTGTTACATTGATTTGAAGGCAACATAGTCATATTATTTCATGAATCAGTAGGAGCATTACTGCTTTAGTGATAGAAGTGCATTAACAGTTTGCAGTAAAGCAGTCAAAAACTCAGCAAATGTACTGATAAGAAACAAAGAGCCCTACCTGGAACTATAGCCCTCAGTTAGAACTACTGAGATGTGAGATTATGTGTTGGTATGAATGAATACCAGAAGGTATAGGAATTCTATAGATTTCAATATCCATATATGGGCTGCTGATTTTTTTTTTTTTTACAGTAGTGTAAAGTTAAATAAGTCCTAGCACTGGACAACATATTATACTGGGAGAAAGAAGCCTCAACCAGTCCACAAGCCACTGAGACTCTTCATCTGATTATAGCAACTAGTTAACATGTTTTTTTTTTGACAATTTAAGGAATCTGGCACTTAAAAGACATGTTTACTAGCCAAAAACCTGGCTTAGGCTGGCATTTAATCACAGCTCTCTCATCCAAATGCAACCATAACTACCAGCTCTTCTCCAAGGGACACCGATTGGTTGTGACCAACTATGTGACCCATAGTTCGGTCTCAAGGAAAGCTTTGATGAGTCAAACCTTGTGTAATCTAAAATTGAAACACTTAACATTGAACCCATATTCCAATTAGCAACTGCATCAGACCAACAAAGCCTTCTTCACTATCAAGCAGGCAATTGATAATAGTAAAAATACAACAAATTAAAGCTGCATTACCATAAAAAGTAGCATGAATACAGCCGGGTGTGTTGATGCAAACACTCTCTATTATCTGATTATTATTCTGCATCCAGCAGATAAAGCAATTTTTAAAGTCTATGCTGTGCAATTCACTCCTTGTAAAAAGCGCAAGGCAACTCATGTGATTTCACAGAAAACCGCTTGGACAAGTGGAAAATCGCATCTCTTCTACCAGCGACTCCCTCTCCTCCCCTCAGTCATCCACCATTAGGCTTGCACAGTAGCAAAACCTGTTGGCAGTCTAAGCCATGCTGCTACCTGCTGAAATGTAACTAAGACAAAGCTCCTTTATCTGCCCTGCAAGTCTGCTGTCCTCAGCACACAATTTACTATTCAGTCATTTAACAGATGCTCCAATCCAGACAAAGACATAATATGTGCATTCAAATATGGAGTACGCGGAGACAGTCTCATATTTCCAGCACGTCCTCCCAACTATGTCAGATGTGAAGGACGCAGGGCATTGGTGCTGGAGGTCACGGGAGACCTGTCTGGATGGCAGACTGTGGAGATGACTTACTTTATGACTCCCACTTTGGAATTCTCTCCCTCCCTGACTCTCTTATTCTTCCTCCCTCTCCCCTTACTCTCCTCCTTGGTGGATTTCTCATTTCCTATGTTTTTTCTACCCGCATGCCACATTACATTTTGAAGGTGAATCCCATAAATACTGAAATTACTTTGGAGGATAAATTACTCAGAGGGCTCTTTTTTTCTGCCCTGATTACCATTGCATGGAGCCCCAGCTTCATTTTCCATGGACGATGTCTATCACTGGAAATTCTTGCAACAACTTCATACATTTTGACAAGGCTAACAGTCTATTTTACCTTAAAAAAATATTGGCTTGAAACAAAGGACAAATGAAGGAACTGAGAAATATGCTGATTTATTTAATCCCTTTGAAATATATATCATTTTCGGATTTGTTCCCCACGTCTCACGTTTCTAATTCCGTCGCAAATTTTATCTAAGAAAACAGGCCTGGAAAATTAATCTCCTGAACATTCTTGACAGGGTCATGTCCAGACCCACAGACATTCCCAGCAGGTGCTCACTCTGTGCCTGTATGCGACTTTGTGTGCACGGTGTATGTGTGTGTGTGTGTGTGTCAGCGACTACACTTTGTGTGTCTTCAAATACAAATGAATGTGCTAACCACAGTTGGTTTTCACTGGGCAAATTTCACACACACTTCCTGTTTTTAAAATTTCCCTGGTAGAATATGATTAAATGACTGCATACAGGCTTTTTAAACATTCATGTTAGAAGTTAAATTACATGAGATATTCTGATAAATTCTAACTAGCAAATACAGAATTACTCTGGACTTTCACCACCACAAAGACAGGACATGCAAGTCACTATTCGCATAGGCTGGTACATATGCTCAGAGTCATACACTATTTCCATTCATGTATTGTGATGATTTTAACGTAATGAGTTATTATAGGTAACTGGCCTAAAATGAGGCAGTTGCAAAGGCAAACATTTGCAAAGTCTGTTTCAAAATGAAACTCAAGCAGATGTACTGGTTGCTAAAAATGATTTGCCATTGTCTAAGATTTATATGGTCTCTGCCTTCCTGCTACCAATGCACACTTCCATGATAACATGTCAACAGGCGCCCACACATGACAAACATTCATGTGGGTGCATTACGTGTCAGAAGAAGAATATTAAGCTACACCCCTATCCACCCTCCATCCATCCCCTAGAGTGACAGTGTCGCTGTGACTCAAGTAAACAATTCCCAGATTATTTCAGTCAGCCAACAGGAGCAAGCCGGAGCAAAGACCCAGAAAGAAGTGGTGAAGAGGTAATGCCTCATAATAATGTAACAGACTGTGACAATGTTGGTGTGCCACTTCTCATTTTTAGTGTTACAACATCACTTAATAGCCCTGGTGACGGAAATGTCTGGTAATGCAGGTCAGTCCTCATAGTCCCAGTGTGATAGGTGTGGCACATTGGGAGCATTTCAACAAACCAAAAACAGTGTTCTGAAGCTAGATATAAATAATATCTTTTAATTACTTGTATGGATCAACATCCTAATCAATCACGGATAACTTAAGGTTATTTTGTCATCCTGTGAATGACATAAATAGTTTTCCTTTTAAGTCATTAGTATGTCACTAATGTGTCATGATGTGCTTTGCAGCGATGAGTAAATGGATCTGGTTGAAAATTATGTCAAATAACACCACAAATGTTTCACCTCCTTCTTGCCTGTCATCAGTCAAGGATGAAGGAAGCTGTCTGAGCCGGTGTAAGTTACAAGTGCTGTTTGATTGGGTTTTCAGCCAAGCAGGTCCCATAACACACCAACAACACACATAACCACTGACACACTCCCACACCCCCCACTCACAGCCTCTCCACAGGCATCTCAGTACTGAGTGGTGCTTTCACCATACAGAGCAAAGAAGGGCCAAGCGGCAACTAGGGCAGCGGGGGCACAACCTGTCAGGGAACTCTGCTGCCAAGCCTCAAATAACATTTGAAGGTAGTCTCGACTGAAAGTGACTTTCAAAGTTTACCCTATGCATTGCTAAGAGCTATATCCAGAGTTGAAATACAAGAAATCCAGATTTTTATCTGTGCAGATTAGTGCTATCTGTGCTTTCAGCTTTATAATATTGTCGGCCTACTGACGTATTCACAATGGCTATGCCAACAAGCCGATCTTAGCAATAGTGAAATTAAGCTTCAATTTCATCTGAATTCACCCTCAACAGGATCTAGTCTTAAGGATACATTGCCTGGGATTTCAAAGATGTGGAGATGTTTCACAGGATAAATGGCAGGAAAATCCCAAAGATTTAGTCCTGCAATTGCACATCCATGTGTGGTTATAAAAAAAACACATATATTGACTGCCATAAAGCAAGGAATATGTTTGTATTATGGTCCAATTTTGCTTTTTCCAGCTACAGCACAGCTATACACACCTTCCTACCTCTAAATTCTCAAGTACTTTCTCTGTAAAATATGCAAAAGGAGTCTATTTGATTTTATTTGCAAATGCAATGACCAGAAAACCAGTGTAAACTCATCAATCAAGCTCAGCTCTTGAAAGGTTAGATTGAAGAAATCTTATTTTTTTCTAAACTGTGGGATATGAACCTAAAATACAAGAAAGAAAAACAATAAATGAAGGAACAGAAGCAGCAGCTGTATCATGCAGAAGATTCTTCACAATTACCTAGTGGTTTATGCATGTTATGAAAATCAACCCCTAAACATGCAGCGCCACAATAAATACTGTTTGCACAGCACAATATATTTTCTCATCTGCTATTAAAATAAACACAGTTGGTGTTTCATTGAGACGTAATTTGCTTTTCAGATGATTCTCTCTTACATCCAATGTTCTCACCTCCCACAGTCATACAAGAAAGGTGTTGAATATGATCTTAATATATCAATGTCGCACATGCTGCTATTTCATGGCATAGACAATACAGTGTATGTATTTTCAAAATATAATTCCATGAAGGGATGGCCCTGAAACTGTTTGGCCATTTAAGCCAGACTTGATGTAATGGATTTATTTCGATATATTAGTTAACTAAATGTCAGCCCTTAATGGCCATGCAAAGATTTTAGGCTAAATATCTTACACAACAAAGATACAAAAGGTGTATTATTCTGTGTTACAGTTACACCAATAGTGGCTTTACTAAAGTGCCCTGTGTAATTTAGGTCAATCACATGGAACAAAGTCATTTGGATTATTTCATTAATGTTTTGTGATTTGTTTTATTATTATTATTAAAGTCTGCATGTAAAATTACTTTCAAAAGTCACGGTGCACTTCAGAGTTCATGATTTCATCAATAAATGCATGTTCACTCACTACTGTTGTAAGAAACCATCTCAGACCAGATTTCTGTGTGCAGTCTGCCCCTGGCTGTCTCCACATAAACATTTTGCCGTCAGAGCTCTATAGGTAGAATTTAAAATAAACGTACATTTCTAAAGTCTGCTGATTTCCAGGCATGTTCGCTTGCAAATTTAATCTTAGCCAAAAATAACACTGCGACATTTTTCTTTTTCTTACTTGCTGACCATTCTTCTTCTTCTCTTTCCTTATAGTTATGTGAGATAGGACTACCTGGGTAATTCTTAGCTCTTTGACCCAGCCCTGAAGAACGAAGGATCTGACTGCCATCAAACAAAATCCAGGAAATGCTCAACCTTTTACATTTGTGGTCGTTGTAGTTGCTTTTAACTAACTGCAGTTAAATTTGTAATAAATAAATAAAATCAATTAAAAACTCTGGACAGTTTCCCCTCATGACCACAGATGTAGTTCATTACATTATCACATGGATCTATCTATGCAAACAATGCTGGTTTACCTAACATTTTGTCAAATGAATAAATAGAAATGTTGTGAACAATCTGGAAAAACAATGGATTTTGCTGCATGTATTTTATTGTTTTTTTGGTGATGACATTTGATTGTGCATGGTAAGTCTGAGGTGTTAGGCCAGAGCAAAACACAATGATATTATTAGAACCATAATCTCCTGTTTCATTTTTAATTTCTTCACCATCACATCAGAGCAATGTGGCACTCATCATCCTCTTAATTAGCTGTCATAATATGGCCAAGAGGAGTTCCAGAAAAGATGCTTCCCTTGACACAGGACAATAAAGAAAATGGGATGGGTGGTTTCTAGGATATTTTCGTTTATAGTCTCCTTTAAGGCTGCAGTTCTCTTGAGTGCTAGCTGTATCTATCCTAAGAGAAAATGGAAAAGGTGAAAAGGTGAGGCTTCACTGGGCACACAATACATCATATGTGACAGATGTCTGGTCATGTCCCAGTGCCAATAGTCTGTTCTACAGTTATTATCTGTTGCTGCAGCCATGCTCAACATAAAAAAAACACAGGACTTTGAAGGACTATATCACTATTTCAAGATTTTCACTGTAATTATGCATGGTTTGTTGCATGGCTAATTTACATGTGCCGCAAGACAAAGAAAATACATTATATGAAACATGATTACAGTCTTATAGTCTCTTCTTCTGGTAGATGATGTTTTGATGTCTAGCTTTAAATGAGACAATTCATGATGAAGATCATTAACCCCATGCAGAGGTGGACAGTCATAGTTCAATCCACAGATTCGTGTTTTTATATTTAGATTTTATAGTGAAAGTCATTTTAGAACAGAATTATTATTTTTTCATACTTTCATGCGCTGTAGATGCATAGGAGGAGGGTGGTACCAAACAATGAAGTAGCCGGTTCCTGATGTGCAGGTGCTGGAATTCACGTCTGAAGAGTCTATCCAATCGTGACTTCAGCCCATTTTTTTCTGCCTCATTTACAGCCTGATTGGAGTTTGGGCAGCAACAGAGGCCAGGCTTTAATTCTCTCTCATAATGAATTAGTGTCATAATTAGTAACAGGGTTAACCTTCTTATTGCACAAAGCAGGAATATGTGTTCCTGTCCTTTTTGTGGCATTTGCATAGTTTGTGTGTGTGTATGTGCAAACTGTGAGTGTTTTGTGCAGAGTGCCTGCATTACATTTTGTGTTTCATTAGGAACTCTTAGAAATAAAATGTGTAGGACTGTGTGCCAGTGGATTGAGCACTTCTCTATATATTCTGAAGCTCATAACCCTGGGAAACCTTGTAACCTAACGCAGCACCTAGTGCTTCACAATGAAGTCCCTTCATTCTGAAAGAATTAGCATTGAGCTGCCACGCCACACAACTCCAGTGAAAGTACCAGTGTTGAGTTTATTAGTCATTAGCGCCTGTGCTAAAGGAAAAGTTCTCTTGTTAAAGCAGTCATTAATTTAGAAAAGACAAATGGCCAACTAAGCTTCTGATTGACAAAGAAGCAATTTTCACTGCATTCCTAATTAGCATTTAGCAGCAAAGCAAAGACTATAAGCCATGCTTGTGATCTTCTACAGGAGAACATAATGTTTGTTATATTTAGAGCAATTTAATCTGATATACTCCATTTCTGCATAAGGATTAGCATTACCAACAGTAACCCCATGTGGTTAGATTTGTACCATACGTTTTGGGTTAGTAGAGGCCGTCATGGACACCATAAAAACACAAAATCTCTAATTCACAAGGAACATATATTGAATTAAAAAATGTGACTCTCAAGGTCGTTACAGAAGGATCTATGGTAAAATACAGTGAATATTATTGCATATCATAATATGAAAGACTGAAACAGTCTGTTCAAGATTTGTATCCTTATAGGTGATACATTTAAATGAATTCTAGAATATATTTTATATATTTAGATGGACTATGAATATAGCTGTACATGCTTGTCCTACATACAGCACAGTGTCTCTATCACCTCTTGTCTCCTGTGTCCATTATATTGTCATATAGTAAAGAAGTCAAGAACACAGCTAGCACCACTTACAATACAACAAAACAGCCCACCCTTCCCAGTTACACAACATCACAACACATCACTCACAGACACCAGTTACACAATATAAGTGATAATATTTTAAAGAAGAAAAACTATCCCTATGTGTATGTGTGTGTGTAAATTTGCTGTGTGCGGAAGTGGCAGAACACATGTTTTATTGCTCTGTGCTTTGTAGAAAAAAAAGGGAGCTTAATAAATCCCGGAATTTTAGCAACACATAACCACATCCATATTGAAATTATCTTTTCATTTTATATTAATATTCAAAGAAATGATTTATTATAACATATCCTATGCAGAACACATATGATAGCTACACATAATGAGGTGGCACAGTTGCTATTTATGGGTATAAATATACTTGTGATATTTTTTTTTTGTACAGAAAATGTGCATGCAAATATTAGTTTTGCCAGATGAAAAATTGTGCAGACGTGTTTCCTTACGATATCAGACTGTGCCTGTCTGAAAATGTAACAAAACAATAGTTTCGCAGTGTGTTTACATTAGTGTCACACTTTGATGCTTCACCCTGTGTTTTGATCATATTCAGGATATAGCTCACTGTTGTAATGAGAAAGGTGGTTGTTTATATCTGTGTACATGATTTCAACAGTATTAATGTTTTATACCTAACATTACAAGTTCTTGCATATGATGTTTATGTATAGTATCATACATTATATTGGAATAGCCTATCCAGGTTTCTGAAACCAAGATAAGCCATTTACATTTAGACCAGTTCTAGTGTCATGTAACTAATGCAACAAATAGTACACAACAGAACACTTTCCACCAAAGTTAGGGTTAAAACCTGCAGTATAACCCTTGTGATAAAGTATACATTTTCACAGTTGCAAAGGTGCAACTGAGTGTAAAAGCTCTAATGAAGAAACAAGTAAATGAGAAAATAATCCACACATAAAGCACTCATCCTCATTTCTGTTTTCAACAAGTCTGCTGTGTGTATTTCATTGGCCAAGGTGTCAATGCACAGTAGGTAACTATATACTTTGCAATTACTCTTCACCTTGCTTTTGGGCATCCAGTCAATTCACATTGGTGCTATATTCATTTAAATATATATATATTCACCATAACGGGGTGGAAAAAATATAGTCACTGAATTTTAATAGAAGAAATACATATATGTCTAAATGGAAATGTTACTAGATGATTGATATATAACCATACTAGAGTGTCCAATCACATATTTTGGTTAATGAAAATGGATAGAGAAATGGGGAGGATGTCAGAATAGTTGTAACAGTTTAGTTTTGCAGGACTGTTTTTAACATCGATTTGCTTGGTGAGAGAATGTAGTGTTTACTAAAGTCACATCTGTTTCCGGCTCCCATAAATTTCACTGTTCATTAGAGTATTTATTCTGTATTAGCTGTCAGTGCTAGCCACACCTATTGTAGTAGACGCTGAATAAAAATACATTTGACACAGAAATTAATTCCCATATTGGTGGGATGATTTGTAATTAAGCACACCACATACTGGGGATCGACAGTGGTACATGAAATTGCAACAGAATATATAATAATACTAATGGCTTTGTGAAGCTTTAATGCTGTATTTGTGTTCTGTTTACATCAGTTATATAAAAAAATAAGGCATCTTACATTAGACAATGTTCAACTACACTAGTAGGAATAATTTCCTGTATTTTAGTAAGGGGGAAAAAAGAGGAAGAAAAAGAAGCAGCACAAATGTCTTTCATGAGGAGGTTTAGCTAGAGCCAAGTAATAATCCATATAATAGTGTCAAGCTGCTCAGATGAACAGTCCGTGATTGTTACTGGCCAGACTTCATCTGAGATATTCTGTGTCTTTAATTGGCTTCTCTCTGCAGAACACTCTAGTGCGTATCTACAGTGATCTAATTAACATAACAACTGTATCTTAGAACAAATTCTCTTTTGTTATCATGTAATAATTTAAGAAAATGAGGGTGACTGCCAGCTAGGGGTATCAGCAGTAAGTAGAGATGCTGTCTAACTACTACAGTCTATTGTGTCCAATTGCATTATTGATTTTCTCTTACTTTATGATCTTGGTTGTAGATATTTTTGTGATTTGGGTGCAATGCATTGTATGTTTGCTCCGTTTTGACCTCACTCTCTCCTTTTAGTATGACTGCGATGTTCTCATTGTAGTCTATGCTATTGTGCTATGACAAGAAGCCAACAAACACTGAAACTACACCACAGATAACAAACGGCGGTTCTAAATGCTGTCCACTTAGCACTGCAACTGAAGTTTGGCTTCCAGATACAGACTGAGCACATTGATCTGCAGTTGTTGGCTCGGGCCTGTGAGCCATGGAGCAACAGTCTTGATTAGCTGGCCGTTTTTTTATCTGAACTTTGAACCTCACCTCCAGGCCAGACATTTTAGTTTGAGACCTAAATAAATAGATATGCCGGTCCTCTACAGGGCGGCTGGCCTCATGTCTGCATAATAAGGTGAAGACTTTAAAGAGTCAGTAGGGCCTTTGTATTGAACTGTTACTCCTCCACAGAAGCAGGAGCCAGAATGAGAAGTGGCTCAAGCACCTGGTACGATTCCCCTGGATGCCTCCCTTTGGAAGTGCTCCAGGCAAAGCTAACTTGGGCTTCCATAACAAGAGCTGGAGGAATTTGCAGTCAAAAAGAAAACCTGGCCATTCTGCTCATAGTGTTGCACTTCGACACGAATAAGCAGTTCAAAGCTGAATGAAAGGATGTCAGTATATCAGACACAACTCAGTTTATATCTGGACTAAAAGTCAAAATGGCTAACAGATGTTTTCATCTAAATGAACAGCAGCGAGCTATCCATTTGTCCTGTCTTAATGTTTTCAAAGGTAGCTTCCATTGATGACGCTGCAGTCTGGCTCTACACAGCTTCCTCACAGTGATCCTTACACTAAGCTGTAGTGTTTGTTGATTTGTGTGGTTCAATGCATGTGGTATATTTAAAAACACAAAGCATTGAGGAAGCATTAATGTCCCTCTGCAAAGCCCTTCTTTTTCATCATTACCAGTGCCAACAGCTCATAGGCAACAGAACGAAGAGATCATTGTCATAGCTACATCTCTTTCATTTCAGATAATGGCTGCAGAGGGAGGAAACAAGGCCAAAGCCATCGCTAGAGAACAACAGAACCCCTAAGACCCGGAACCACTGTTATAACATCTTACAAAGATCTGGAGGATGACACCAGCTGTGACAACAGATGTTCATGTGGAATCCTGTTTCTCCTGCAGTGGTACAGTATGGGTATACCAGAGGGAGTCTGCTTGTGTGTGTAGATAATCACTGTATCCTCCTGCCCTGCTACTCTAAATAATCAACTGATCTAGATTAATTATTAGTTAATGACTTATTTGTTATAAATCATGTTATGCTCTCTCTTTCTCTCTCTCTCTCTCTCTGTATGTGTGTGTGCATTGTGAAGTGTCTCTGTTGTAGTAGTGTACATTTAACAAATGCAGAATTACAAAAAAATGGCAATGGACTTAATATTTTATATTTTTTTTACATTGCTGTACGGTGCTTAATGGTTGTGTTACTAATCTTAATTTCCTCTGGTTCATTTCCACTTATGAGGATATGTACATCAGAAGAAATCAAAATAGCTCCATCTGGGCTAACAGGGTTAGGCCTGTTCTTTACATCTGGCAGACAAAAACATGCATCCAGACAGGAATCTACAAACAGAAGCTGGCTGAACAGAGGCTATTCCCAAGGTGTGTTGTTTACTTGAGGTTGAGCTGCGGCAGCTGAGCTTTGTTCATAAAATTACTCAAAATATCCTATTATCCATCTTTGGCAGTGTATAGAACCCTTCCCAAACCCCAGAGGATGCCTGTAGTCCAGACACTGACAGAAACAACTCATGTCACACAGTCTAAATATAGCTTTTTTTATCCTTCCGTTTTTCTTCTAAGTTTGTGTTCTGATTTCTTCCATGTGTCATAATGTCTGTCTGCCTCCTAACGTTTGTCAGTCCATTTTTATATCTGTCAAATGAAACGCACACAAGTAATATATGAGAAAAGCTCTAATGGATGGAAGAGTTGCAGCGAAACACTGAAGCAATACAGAATACAAACATGAAATGATACAACTATAGATCTGTGGAACGATGGATTCATAAAGGATACCAAAAGAGAAAAACAGCACAGCTTTAATAAGCCCTCAGGCATGATTACTAGCACATCTTAGTATAATCATTTTAATTCACATATGACTAGCTGAGAGTAATTTATCACTATGTGTAGTTGAAGGATGGCTGGGCCTCACGTGGGAGTGAATCAAACACTGATTAAGATACACATGTGCAGGTGTATAGTGGTTTGTTGGACTGTTTCTGAGAAAGAAAGGCAGGGCATCTGTTTAGAATCACTGATCAAGATGCACTTGTGCAGGTGTATAGCAATGCGTGTGCTTGTTCCTGAGAAAGTGTATGCGAAATAAAGGAAGGGCATCTGTTTACAAATGTGTCGGCCATCTGTACCTCCCAGTTTAAAGACTTGATTTAAATGAGAGAAGAAAGTCCAAAAAATACAATCAGAGTTTCATAGAGGTATTCACAGTAAACATTAATTATGTAGCACAGGTAACTTATATGCACAACCAGATGATATATGATATATAAGATAAACATAGCTTGTCTAAAAAGTGTGACTACAGTGTAGCTTCACCTCTACAAGCTTATGTTACACAGAGCATCATATCGCTGGTGATTGATAATTTAGTGGCCTAAACTAGAAGGAGGTAATTTATAAAGATCTTACAATGTGCTCCTGTAATTTATCTGTTTAAATGAACATGCAGACGGTCAATAAGTTTAGTAGTATTTTTGTTTCTGGGAACTGAAACTTCCAAGTATTGGACAAGTCTGGCTTATCACCCAGTGAGTCCAGGAGCACATGGTCACCATCACCACACAGGAGACCACTGCTGAAATCCATGATATGATCTTGACAGATTGATGAATAACACAATGGTACAATACCCCAGTCTGTTATCTCCCAGGAACATGTCAATGCAGTTATCCACAAAAATGCTTACTATGTCCTAAAACTCCTTGGGCCTGATGAGAAACAGACTCTGCACAACATGTCAAGGGACAACCTGCCATTTTTGAGGTGAATCCTGGGAGATCTGACTGCGGATGGGTCCACCCCTTTTCAACCAGAAACAAAAGAACAATTGAAATGATGGAAACACCCAGAGTTTCTGGTTCACCAAGAATAACAAATCAACCAAGTCTGCCGGCAAGCTGATGGCCTCAGTCAGTTTTCAGGAATGCAAAGGCAGTGCTGCTGGTGGAGTACATGAAAAACGGTCACAATTACAGGGTTCTACTACACTGATCTCTCAGACAGCTAAGGGAGCAAGTCAAAAGGATTGCACATGGGAAGCTGAGGAAGTGAGTGATCTTCCACCAGCACAGCATATGAGCCCACAAATCTGCCCTTTCTGGATGTTTATATAAGTAGAGGGAACTAAATCTGCTAGGTTTTCTAAAATTCCTTCCTCCATTCTAAAGCACCTGAGGTCATGAACGTATCAATTCTTGTAATTACTTGAATAATGGGCATGCTCTATTATATCGGAATGTTCACCCCAGAATAAAAATTTTATTAATTTTAATTGATAATAATAGACTAACTGACTAATTTTGATAACTTGATTTCCATGTATTGCATGTGATTATATTTCATAGAGCCCCCCTTAGATAGTCTTATAAAGTACATTAAGCCGAAACAATCACTCAAGTGATCAATAAAAATGTTGACAGAAAATGGATCTTAATATATAAATTAATAAGGTAAGTGGTGAGAAATTGATGTTTTTCTCTGACCTGTATTATTATAAAATTGACCTCTTGGAGTATTTGCTGAACAATGACATTACTGTCAGTTATAAGAAAAGGCAACGTGAATTTCTTTCGATGAGCTGACATCTGATACAGTGACTGATAACCAATATATTTATGTAATTTCTGAATTGAAAAGCAAGGAAAAAAGTCTTTTCCATTGGATTGTTTTTTCAAGTACTCAAAAAAGAATTCTCACATTGGTAGCAATGATCTATTTTTTTTCATATTCAGGAACCCACATGAGAACAGCGTGAAATCACAAACTTCACTTCTAATGCTCCCATTCAATTTGTAGGGGGCATCACACTCTTCAGGCTACATATCAAGTAAACGTGATGGATGGCCCGTGAGACAGAGAGATGGGGGATTTAAGAGAAACAGAAACAGGGTGTGTTGAAATTAAGATGAAAATTGGGATGAAAAGTAGATATGGGTTGGGTAGATTGGACATGGTGGAGATAGAATTCCACTGGGCAACCTTCTAATTAGTTCTGCTAGCCTGCGGCAGTGCATTGCCACCGGCCTTGTAGCATACAGTGTGTTCCTGCAAGGCCTCTAATAGAATGATTGACCGCTCCGGCAAAGAGACTGATGATAGCTATCATAAGCAGAGCAGTTGCATTTAATTACCCTGGGGTTTACAATGTATGATAAGTATCCACATGCATAAAGATTGATAATTGGCATTCATAGTTTGGTTTGTTAGCTATCAGACCTACATGAGACTTTTTTTTTACAGGAGTCACTTGTGCTGGCACAAAAAAAAAAAATCCATGGATTCTGTGCCTCTTCTCGAGTTTGTCTTTGTCACCTGTGTATGTCAGAGCATGTCTTTCTTTATCCTTAATGTGACTATGAAATGCCAAGGCATGGACTTCTATTTTAATGTTGGTGGATTCATAATGTCACAGGCTGTTTCGGAGAACACGGTCATTTTGTTTCACGGGCGTGTGAGTGATCATTTCATTCCACTATGGGAAAGAAAACAGGAGTGTGACTACAGCTTACTTCCTTTGTGCTGCTACTTAATTGGCCAGCAAGGGAAATCAAGGGAAATGGTGTCACAGTGAATGTGTGCTACCCCAATGAGCGAACGGTAAGAGGAAGTTGTCAGGGGCCAGCTTTGGAAACATGTTTAAAAAGTGTTTCTTCAGGAAATCCTATGCTGTTTAATGGATGACAATCAGACAGAAGGTGAAAGAATACAACGCATTACTACGTCTAACGTCTAATTATCACAGGCTAAGCATAGGGTATAATGATATAATGAAGATATTAGTACGATAGGTGTGTATTTCTTTGTTGTCACTGGTGTCCCTTTCCAGTCAATGCCAGAATTTGAGTATCAGAGCTGAAATAAACTACGGCAATCATTTGATCATAAACACAACAAGAGAGGCCAGGCTTGGTGTCAGTTATCGTTAGTGTGAATCTCACAAACGTGTGGTAAATGTCAACGTAAGTTGCTTTAATTATCCAAATGATGTGAGTTCACCCACAGTCACTCCAGACTGTTCGTCTCATAAGATATGGCCTCATTAATTCAGATTATATTCACACCTCTCAGAGTTGTTTTCACACGTTTTCTTTTTCTTTTTGCCCCCTTTGTTCTCATAGGTCACACGAACGGACAAAGAAACTCAAAAGGGATTGCATGTGGGACTGTGCATGCATTTTTGTTTCCTTTAATATATTCTTAGTGTTGATTGTTGTTATACTAGATGGTCACATCAGTTTTGTAAAAAAGTACATCAGCAGGGAGTACCAATTTGTTCCCCCCACATTAAAGTTATTTCTGAATGTTTATCACTGTGTAGGTTCTATGACACAGACTCATTGGTTTGTACAGGCTCTCTGTTACATGCTGATAAATGAAAAGGCCGTGGTGCCACGTAAAGCTGAAATGTCAATACATACCAATATAATGACTGTTAATTTATTTTGAATGTTAGTTAATTTTTTTCATTTTATTTTATTTTATTTCATTTTATTTTATTCTTTCAGCCCTATTTCTTCCAACGTTCATTGGTCCCAGTGGTAGCAACTACCAAATTCATGATAGGGCTGTCAAGAAACCACAAATGAATGAAAGTCACTCATCAATTCTATGTATAAATGTGGAGTGATTTAAGCTGCTTCTAGAAGTTTCAGGTTTTACTTTGTACTCTGACATTTTTTTGTCAATAACTTTTAATTGAAAAATTGAAAACTCAAAATATCTCTACACACAACTCTTAGTGTCAAAGTTTTTTTTTTTTTTTTTAAACAGCAAATAAGTTCCACGTGTTGTTATTGTCTCCTGTCTCCAACACTCATGGCATCACTAATTTCTGATAACATGACGTCCCCAGTAGAGAGAACACAAACATGATGTGCCATTAATTAACAAAACACTGCAGGGGAAAGTGCAGCACAATTAAAATGTCCTAAGAATAAATGTCAATAAAAGTCAAGAATTCCAAAAATAAGTCTGTTACATGCTTAAACCTGCTGCCATGTGGGTAAGAGAAGAAGACTTTTCTCCTACAGTGACTAGGACATGTCACTTGATCAGAGTTGATACTGAGCACGCTCTGATCCATTGGGATCCACTGAGGATATTAAACATGCTGACAGGGAGCCTAGATATGTGGAAATTAAACAAGACCTAACGCAAACAGACTGAGGTCATTTGTAGCCAGCTCTATTGGATCTGGGTCACATCTCAGTACCTACAGAACCAAGTCAACCTGTGAAGAGCTCTATAAGGCCTGATAATGAAATAACTTGGGCTCAAGAAGTTGGAGTTTTAAACATGTGTTTCACTCTAATTTTAGTACAGCAATCTTAATAAATGTTAACATTACACAAGGAAAAGATCTGCACTCACACACTGTCTTTAATGGCACATCCCACAGCACATTACACATCAGCTTGAAAAGACTGTGACCTTCTGTTACCTCACTCAGAGTAATTAAAGCAGCAGTGATAGCTGTGGTAGATGTGGGAATATCTGTTTGTCCAGTAGTCGCTCAGTGAGAAGTGTTGATGGTCCTTTTGGACACTGCATTGGATAAAATTGCTGCAGAAAACACTAATCAGCTCTGGCCTCACTCCCTAACTTTACTCTCATTAAAGTTGGCAAGTGACATTTAACTACTACACCAGGGACTTCACAATGCAAATAAATGGCAACTTCAATGTTGGAATTATAATGGCCTTCCTTATTCTACTTTTAATGACCCAATCTAGTTTCCAAAGTCACCTCCTCAAGGAAAGGTAGCATCCCTCCTCCTACAAGCCTTCTTCTTATTGGCTAATAGGGAGCAAACGATGTCAACTTAGCTGTAGCGGGGGTTGTCAGCGTTGAGGAGAGGGAGAGGCAAAAAGCTCAATTGCTTACTTTATCTTCTTTCCGCTCCCCTCTTCCAAACTGGCTTGGATATTTTCATGTTACATTTCATACAGAGGTCCCTCTAATCCCCAGGCCCACCTAATGAGGAGGTAATGAAAAGTTAATCCACATAGCTCAACTCCACCTAGCCTTTAGCTAATGCTGCTTTTAACTCTGGCTCTCATTAACTTTTAAAACATGAGCCATTAACAACAGGTTGGTAGACTACCCATCGGCTGCCCTTCCAAGCTCTCCCGTATCCAACCGCTCGCTGTGTCTGAACTTTAAAGCACAATTAGTTAGGTGAGAGAAATTCTTGGAACACGCTGACCTCCTAATTAGGATACAGTTTGGATTTTCTGGAGCTCAGCTGTCACTGTATTGATTCCTCTGCAGGACTCTTGTGCTTGTGGCAGGGTCAACATGGGCACTAAACCCAGGTGCTGGTGACAAACTTTATTTTTCCTTTTTTTAAGGCAGCACATAAGATTAACTGCCTGTACTTTTTTATTGATAATATTTTCTGATTTTTTATTTTACCTGCAGGATTATTTTATTATTTTTACAGCAGCTAAACATATTGATTTGTTGTATGCATGTATCCATTTTAATTAAGGAAATGATGAATAGTTTAACAGGATGATTAAAAATGAATCACATCAAACACACATCATACGCTTCAGGAGGAGGTCTAATTTTGTGAAATAAATACCAACAGTTCAGTGTTGCCTGGGCTACCACTGTTGGCTGTTGTCTCTCTGCCTATATATGACAACACCAGGTCATAAAATATGTCTAACTGCACCAAAGATAAATAGTGATTTGATTACAAACAGTTAATGCAAGGGCAAACAACTGCGTAAATTTTGCATTCCTGGGGCTTTCTTGACAGCTCTCAACTGATTACCAATTCATCATTTTTGTGCTGTGGTGACAGATAGTTCTACAGCACTGTTGCTCTGGAGAATGAGAATGAGGTTAATGAATGTAGATCAGGCTAATTCCTCTGTCCTTGCCAGACCACAGGCCTATAAAATACCCATATATATATATACAGACCTGCATGGAGATGGTTTGTAGCAAAATGGAAATGTTCATAGTCCTCTGGGACATTGAGCCAGAGTAAAGGTCTGTGCTGTCGTCTTCTCATACCATAATTGAGATAATGTCTTTCAGATGTTGGAAGGTGTCTGTTCCACAAATGTCATGTATGAATGTACAGTTTCACATTAACATGCAAAGAAAGGTCCATAACCTCTAGATATCTTTTATACTTTATACCGGTGGTTATAGCTTTAGGCATAGAATGCCTGCCTTAAACATTCACAGTGAAATAGGGACATGAATTTAAGGAAAATGCTATGTGATAAAACCAATACATGGGAGTGATCAGAACCAGAGGAGTCCACAGAATGGTTTGCCTGCATGTTAAAATTTCAATCTTACTGTTAACACTTTTAGCCTGGCCTAAGGAAACTTATACTAGTCTCTATTTATTTAAAGTGCTATCCAGCAGTAAACAACAGAAGAGGAACAGAGACTGTATAAGCTTTCAAAAAGATGTTAAAAATTCTGATATTTTTAGTTTAAAGAGAAGTTAACACTCCCCTCTCCTCTGTTGTAATATTTACTACAGTCTCCCAGCCCCTGCTGCAGTGGAAATACTCATCTGGATGAGGTGAGATAGTGTTTGATGGACCTACTCACGATTTAAAAACAAATTCTGTGACTAATTTATGGTCTCGCTTGGTAACCGCATGGGCAATCCAACACATACAAAATTCACCAATGAGTAATAGCCAGCATGCACTGCCACTCTGCTACAGCCAGACACTCAATATTACATAGTTAGAAATCAATTTATAGATCTTTACCTTGAGTGTGTATATGGTGATGACTCATGCATCTGGAGGACAATTTTAATCTAATCTAAACACATCAACCTTTTCTGATGAGCATGAAATAAAATTCTGACATGTGTGTTTTTAAACTGTGGGTTTTCATTTTAATTGACTACACTTTATATCAAGTTGTTAATTACATTGATTAATTGTAATCATTAATCATTAATTGTAACTATTAATCATCATGACATCAAAGTCACACCCTATCACAGACAGCTACATTTGCTGAAGAGATGGTTACAGGTAAGGATATAATATCAAACTAGTACGACTCAAATATAATCTGCGAGCTAATCTTACTGATGTTGTATCCCTAATTTAGCTTAATTAAGTATAATCCTCGATACGAGTGTCACAGAAAAATGACACTTTCTTTCCATCAGTGTCACAGTATTAGTAATATAGCCTGAAGAGTTTCCTTATTCTCAGTTCAGAATATACAATAGAGGAAGAGATCAACCACTTGGCCTACAAATCTTCTGAATTTCAGTTTCACAGTGAGGAAGTTATCTGCTACTATGTGTGTGTATATATATTATGCTACTAGGTGTGTGCGTGTATGTGTATATATTTCCTTGTATATGTTGTATTTATTCTTTGATATGCTGCTACTACAACTTAATTTCCCCCCAGGAATTTATGAAGTAATTCTTAATCTTAATCTTAAATCAATTTTGAGGGAGAAAACAGAACCCAGCTTTGACAACCATGAGAGGGTTTGGATGTTAACCAAAAACATGAGAGTCACTTGCAGCATGTGAACCACATTTGAACCAAGTCATGAAGCAGAATAATATATAGCTACGGTGTTGGCAGGATTGCCTTGAGGGAGGATGGACTACAAACCACCAAGGACTTAAAAGGCTGATATTACCCCTAAAGCAAATGCTCTCTGGTTTCTTTGAAACAGAAGGAAGAAGGAAACTGCTTGTGTGGGTTATGTTGCAAGTCAAAAGTGTTTGCTACTATATGTATACAAGCAACAGGCACTTCTTCTCAGACTGTTTAGTTTTCTGGCAAAAATATTGTAAATGAAGAGGTCATGAACATTTTCCAACCAGCCATCTGTGCAATGATCGAAGTGCTGCAGAGTCAACAAGCCCAGGCATGATCTCTATGGTTAGTGTAGAGACTGAGGGGTAGGAATTACCAAAGGGCTAATAGAACTGAGTTTGCCTCACACTCCATGATTAATTAATTATCATTTTCTGCTTGATGGCTCTCTGAGGGGCTTGGTGCTTTGCTGCTGATGCACTGTCAGCATTTGAGGCTTATTACTGTGCCAACCCATGTAAACCATATAGTACACTCTCCCAGTTACTTCAAATTACAGAGTCATAATTTCATAGTGAAAGTGTAATTGACACATTCATTAAACTCTAAATTACAACAATTCATAGAACATATGCAATTACACTACCGTAGACATGTTATGGTGTGCTATTTTTAATGAGGGTATTTCGGCACATACGTTCATTTGCTGTTTTTTTTTTTTTTTTTTAATTCCAAATATGGATTTCATCATTTATTGTTCATGTCTTGAAAGAGTCTCTCCAATGGCAGAGCTTAAGAGTATTCCCATAACTGCGCTTTGAGTGGAGCAATTAATTTAGTGACAAATAATTTTGAGTCAGAAGAGATAAAACATCAACTGGGATTTAACTTTCAAAACTGTAATTATAAAAAGAAAAACACAATAGAGATTAAAATGTTTTAACTCTTCTGACATGTTTGTATGGGACTGGCTGGGCCAGGCAGTTAGAGGGCATTTTATCTGAGTATTAATTTAATAAAAAGATGTACAGATGATGACATTATAACAACCATGAATACTTTGATATTTGTGTTGTGTGTATAAGAAATCAGTTTCCTTGTTATAAAGCCCCTTGTATCTAACACACCAAATGAAAAACTGGACAACTTTCTTGTGGCCAGATTGAAAGCTGTACATGCACATTTGTTCATGCATTCCTAATGGGGGCACTTTGGCACATAAAGGCTATTCTTCTAACAATCTAATTTGGGTCATTTCACTGGACCACTCATCTAAACGAGCTAACATGCCCACCGAGGTCTGGATAGAACAGCTTCATGGTTGTACGTGTAATGTAAACCTTCCTTCAGTATCAAGGATTTTGTTCTATATTTTTCATTGCTTTTATAGTTTTATAGCTTTAAAAATTAGAGTTAGTGGCACACAAATGTTACAGGCTTTTGTTAGGCCATGTGAGCATGTTAAAAAATGAAGTTATGGCTACTGAAGTTTATGTGATTTACATCCCTGTGTGTCCTGACACACTTAACTGAGTCAAATGTGTTTGATATTTTGGATAAATTTTGTAGAAAAGGCTGACAACATGTTCCAGGGATATTACATTCAGTAGTATGTGTAAAGTAGAGAATAAAGACTTCTTGTTTTATCATCACCAAATGCCACACCCGATTGAATAAAGGATATTAAACCAAGATAACTCACAATGAACTCAATATTTGGAATAATTGTGTATAATAATATCTTACCACTTATATTGTGCAAATGATAAGAAAATATGTTAATGAGTGATGTAGTAGAAGTATGTAATAGAAATGTAACAAATAAAGGTAAAGTATGGTGTAGAGCTTCTTCTTTGGAGAAATAACACAGCAGGTGAGGCTGTTCTAATTGACTGCTGAATAGAAATAATGCTATAATGAGAGCAATATAATCACCTGCTGACATAAGCAAAGAGTGAGAGGGTGAAAATGCAGTTGGGTTGTATTAGTTCCAATCTCAAAGGATATGAAGCATATGAAGAGGTAGGCATTTTGCACTGCTGGTGGACTATTGAAGCAGCATGATTTCCAATACCTGATGAGCTCTACCTTGCTCTATGCTCACATAATAAGCAATTTCTCAACAGTGATAAAATGACCCAACTGTGTTTCTAATTGTGTAGATACATTCAAAGATATGTCTCATACTCAACTTTGAGTAAGACCTTGCAGCAGAACTTTTTTTAAATAAATCTCTGTATTGCTGTTAGTATGACAAGGCATGATGCAGCAAAATGCAAAACGCCCAGATGAGTGAATCACTCTTAAAATATGTTAATATATTAGAGTTACAGCATTTTTCCCCATTACTATGCCAGTGTTTTGGCCAACAGTGCTAATTATCCAGAAAATAATCACAAAGACAATATCCTGTCAAATAGTAACCCCGGAGGCTAACCACTTTACTGATTCCACATTTTAGAGAATAAAAATTCAAACCCTTCATATGTCAGTCTTGAGCTTCTGCACAGATAAGTGATTATTGACTGGATAGATGTTGTATTCTGCATAAAACTAATGTGATGTCAATTAGCCATTAAAACAAATGTCTTGCCCTTTTCTGTAAATGTCTGATTTGACTCAGCAGTTAATATGCAGACACATAGTGCACACAGAGAGTGTTGAGGACCTTGTCTTGCTCTGCATGAAATTAACAGCAAGCTAATGGCTAAGCTGGAGGGATACCACTCAAGACGTATGAGACCGCCTTTTTTCCCTGGGTAAATCTGCTATAATTTTAGATTTCCTCTGTAGCAGATTCTACAAATAAACCAGCTATAGTTTCTCTATACTAATACTATGTATAAGCTCAGATGTGTGGAGTGGGACCAGAATTTCAAATAGCTTGTCAAATGCTTGTCACTTGTAGTTCTAACAGTGTAAAAATGCCATTCCCACTCTGGAAAACACTGTATGGAGGACAGGTGGCAGCTGTGCCCATAAAGAGCTGCACAATGGCGTGGAACAATGACGAAGCAGAGTCATTGACCATTGGGGAGTGCCATGAAATAGCTACCATGTCATTGCACAAAGCCACTGGTCCATTCAGCCTTTATGACACCTGGAAGGGCAATCAGACTTCACACACAAACACAAACTGGACTCAAGAAAGAAGCCGTCATAAAAAGTACTGATCAATTCTTTAGACATTCTGCTGCACAGGCAACCTAGCGCAGTATTCTCAATTTTAAACCAATGACTTTTAAAACAATTTCAGCTTTCATGGCAAATACTTACCAACCTAAGGTCATGTTTGGGATGGTTTCTATCAGCACATGGTAATGTGCCAGTTCGAATAAAGGTCAAGATATTGAGTGAATGAATTACCACCTCCATTATCTCCTTCCTGCAAGCTGTGTGTAAGATAGCTTCATATCCTCAGGGTTTTTGGGTTCTTTTATTTTCAAAAACTACCAATGTTCATGTTTACTGATAATTGCAGCATTTAGTCCTGATGGATTAGCGATCATTTAGGTCAATTAACCTTCACTGTACATGCAATTAATTCCAAGCATTTTATTTGCAGCAGCAAGCTGTCAACATCTGCACACCAGCAACTATAATATAATCTTGTTTTCTCGAAAACACAGTGAAAGTTAGTGGGACCAACTCAAGGATCAAATGTTTGTCCAGCTGAAATGCTATGAAGTAGGGAAACTGGCAGACAACAAGGCCTGTGGAAGCTAAACTTACATCCCACAGGACTCGGCTCATGTCAACCAGTGAAGTGTTTACATCCACAAAACTTGAGAAGCCTGTATCATCTTCTTAGTGCTATCAGAATCCAAACAGAGCAAACCACAATTTGACAATAATCAGAGGCATGAACGGTCTGAGCAACCACTGGAAACAATGCAATCTTACATGTTCAGTCCATTAAAGGGATATAATCTGCTTTGTTAGTAGTTACATTTAAATATAATGTAAAACAAAACATGATATTTATTGTAATGTTAAGTTATGAATGCACAAATAGTTATAAAAAAGAGGGTCTCATCTCTCACTATTAACTATTAACTTTGGAATGATAAAGGTCTACCTTCAGAAAAAATGTGATTTTACAGCACGGCATCGGTCACTCTAAAATGCGTAGTGAATTGGTAACATTCCACGTTAGTAGTCAACTTAGAATGAGGGTGAATATTAGTGGTGGGAGGAAAAAAAATGATTGTTCGATGCATCACGACTTGTGGTCAATTATTAAATGTTAAAGGATTGATACTCTAAACATAAAATAATAATGGAAAATACATGAAACTTTAATGTACAGCAGGTCACCCGGACACTTTACTGGGACAAACACAAACAATCATGGCTGATCAGTCTATCATCTATTGCGTGTTTGTTTGTGAGCTTTCAGGATGTCTAAAAGTGACTGTATTTTTAACCTAGCTAACAAGTTGTGTTTACATAGCTGTGCTACAATTTAAGAACTAGGCTTGACTATAACAGAAACTTTTAAGGATAAATATTTAAGCATGGATGGGCTGTTGTCTTTTTATCCTTTAATTTGCAATGTTAATTTGTCAATAAGAAAAACATATTATGCAAAATGCAGCCCCTAAAGTGAGACCCAGTCTCTGCATCATAGTGGTGTCTAGAAGGATCCACTGGCTGAAGTGTTTGTGGCCCAACAACTCCCAAGATTCATTGTGCACTGTCAATACTTGGCCACAAATTAAACATTGGGGATCAAATGCGAGTGAGATTTGTTAAAAAACAATTAATTTGACCTTTGTAGTTTAGACCTTAGAGTAGGTCTTTCAAAAATGCAGCTTCTGAATTTAAACACTACAGATGCAACATAAATAGCTTTTTCAGGCTGTCAGAAAATATAGGATATACTTATTTAAGCACTTCAGCTTGGAAGGATGGAGCAGCTAAGCAGATCCAGTATTATTTAATTTGTAATTCAGGACAGGCTCTCAACCTACACACTCTAAATTAGGGGATATCACTGGAAAACAGCAAAACAAAAACCCACACAGCAGAGGACATACTGTACACTCTGTGATGAGTACATAAGCCTGTGGCCAAATTTATCAAGGTAAACTCTTCAGGGAGTCTACTGGGCTAATTAGGTGGCAGTGTTTCTTGTTTGTGTGTGTGACTTTTGACCAATGGTCATTCCCCAGTGTCATGAAATATTGTGAAATATGCAATAATTTACAGCTCAAATATGCAACCTTTCATTATAGGGCAACCTAATGACATTACATCTATGTTTTTTATCACACCAAAACCAGACTACACACACAAACTCGTGTTTAGAATAGTGTTATTGTTTGTTATACAACACTGCACTATGAAATTCTCCTGTTACTCTTGTCTATTGAAACTTTATCAACACATATTAAAAATCTCGCATCATTTTAGAATTTTCAGCCTGGTCTTCCAAAAACATTGAGCTTGATATCTACTGCCAACAGTTAGCAATTTGACACAGTGTCACATAAAGGTGGAAACATAAAAGCAGTGAAAGTGTGTGTGTGCGAATGTAGGCGAGGGAGAAATATTACAATATCATGTATAATAATATTACAGCAACAAACTATACTGTGGCTTTAAAAAAAAAACTGCAGGGCTGAAGCAACGGCTCTATGACTCAATTTCAACACATGCTGAATATCATAAGCTTTACAGAAAGCACTGCTCATATTTAAGGTCTGTTCCATTAGATAACATAACATTATACTGAGGGGGTTTTTATTTCACCACCTCCAGCATTTGCATAACTACAACTCTGGTGAAAATTTATACATCATGTAAAAAAGCCATTTGACTTTATAACTACATTTTAATCAACGTAAATTTATATTAAATTCATAGAAATGTAATGTTTTTGTTCACTTGACACATAGGTAGGGAAGGTTTTTCTCTCATTTCTTTTGTAGTAGAGGAACAAAACCATTGTAGGGAGTTTCTGCTCATCCAGGAAACTTGCATGTAACTGTGCTGAGAGATTCATAAGGCATCGGTCATACTATACATTAACAATAGAACGTATTCTCATTCCTGTCAGGTCTAGGCGTAATTGCATTCTTTTTAGTGATCTGAATTTGACACCCCATTTTCAAAATGACAGTATAGTAATTGCTTTGCGAAGTCATGGCTGAGCTTTTGAATGATATCAAAATACCAGCGCACTCCCCACCCACCTCACTCCACTCAGCATCCTGTCTATCTACAATGAAGTGCTATTACCAACGCCTTTCGTTCACTCAACCATGAGGCCTATTTGGAATTGTTCCACCACTGTCAGACACGCTGCAGTTTTCTTCAGCATGACTCCAAAGTTTTCTTTTGTTAATGTGTAATCAAAGAGACACATATTGAGTGTGGTTAGATGCATATCAATTTATATCAGGTTTGAGCTGGGGCATATTACTGTAGCACCTAATTAAAAGTGAAAAGAGCAAGATACTGTGAAGCTAATGATGTAAATAAGTTAAACTTATTTATTTCTTATAAATTAGAAACATTAACTAGGTTTCCAGCATATTTGTCAGATGGATTTCTCTTAAATGTAGTTCTGCTGAATGTCAAAACACAGTTGACTCGCAGTGATAGAGTGATGATGTTTGTCAACGGAAAGAGCACATTAACCAATGGACAAAGGTTTCAGTGTGGCCATTACAGAATTAGCATTAATTAGCTACAGCTGAAATAATCTACCTCTGGGAAAAGCCAGTACCAGCTGTCGACGAGAAACTGCTAATGTCATCTGAGTTTTTTTTTTCATTAATGGTAATTGAAGATAAAGCGTTTATTATGAAATCATGTAGCATCGGAATGAAGCAAGCCTTACTATTGTGAAGACCAGCACCAAAACACAGGTGTTGTTCCAATAAAAACAAAAACATTAGCTGCTACATCCAGATATGTAAATGCTTTGTCTTACATATTGTAGTCTTTGTAAGAGTAGTGATTTACATTTAGCAAAGTAAATTTTACAGTTTGATGTATTACAAATGTGGAAAAAATAAAGTGAAAAATCAATTAATTCAAAATCCTAAGTTTTTTGTACTTTTTTAATGAACTATGAGTCATTGTGGTTGAGCTGGCTTGCTTGGTACTGGGGTTTATGTCCTGCGTAGAACCATTTACTTTCAACTCATTTTCAGTTGCTGTTTATATACAGCCATCAAAACTACTTATTTATTAGGTAAATCATTTTCATGGCATGGCATTATTTAAGAGAAAATAAAACTGATTATCATCATTTTTTCATGTTTTTTTTAATAAATGTGATACTTAAACAAATGTTTGCTTTAGTCTGATAAAACAAGAAATTTTAATTACTTTCTAAAATTGGCAACTATACACCAATACCCAAGTTTTTTTTTTTTTTACTTTCTGAAAAAAAAAGGTATTATGGAATATCCTATTGTACTGTGCATTCACAGTTATCGTTAAATATATATACCTGAACTCAATTTGACACTGTTCATTTCACTGTGGGTAACAGTCCCTGTTTTCACTGAAGGGCTGGCGATGGTAAATGTAATTAGATGGGGAGAATTCCTCCAGGTGTTTAATGGCTGCTTACAAGGTCAGTACAGCCATGTTTAGGATGCCATTCAGGCGTGAAGAGGAGGAGCTGGGGCCTGGTTTGACTGGTGGTGTGTGCACTGCCATCTCCTCCAGTGACTCACACGAGTTCCAACCGCACTTTTTTTTTTTTTTATTTGTGTTAAGTTTGACAGCAATTCACAGGGGACCATTGTCTGTCCAGATTTATTATAAGTCCACAGTGTTGTTTGTTGAAAAAGCTTGCATCCATGTTTTCCCTAACATTCTTTTTTCAATGTATGGTCAATTCCATATGATTGCAGATGCATCCTGGCATATTACAACCAACCAGTCTGATTACCCTTGAAGACCTGGGGCTCAGTGCAGCAGGGGAGCGTGAAGAACACCAGTGTCAAAATGTAAATGAAAAAGGTCTGTTGGTTGGGCCAAAAGCGGATCATGCCTGTGAGATGGGAAGGGAGGGAAACCAAAGTGAATACTTAAGCAGTTTGTTTGGTTCTGCTTTGTGGCAGATACTCTGGAGAGAGGCTTCCCATCTGTCCTGCTCTCACCTTGGCCACTGTCTGCCAGCTTGGTCTGCTTGTCACATTTGAGTAGTTGCTATGGGACTAGTCCACTGAGGCCCTGTCAGAGACCACAGAGAGCAAGGCCCTATCATCAATCACACAGATGAGCAACACACACCACAGGAACCTCCCTCCATTGATGGCCAAAGATCTAAATTCCTTTGACATACAGTAGATTTTGATGCACAAGAGAGCTGTGTGATTGTAATCACTTCACAGAGATGACTTGATTGCTCATTTCTGATTGTCATACAGAGAGAAGGCTATTGGTTAAACTTCATTCATTCTGTAGAGCACAAATGACAAAAAAAGACAGAACACTAAACTTATGATGAAAACCTAAATGCTTCTGGAATATGCTCTGACATGTGTTTTTAGATGTAATTTAAATAGAGCCATAATATTGAACTTTAAAAATTCCTTTTAGCTGAGCCCTATTTGTTGTGCAGCCTATGAGTAACTATGACATTTGTGAATATCTATAATAGTAGACTATTGCAATTTTGTTAGTGAGCTCTGCCTGCATAAGAGCTTCAGACTTCATGTCAGAGATAGTACTTAGCGAGATGTGAAAACAAGTCCGCCAACAAAAAAGTCACAATCAACAAGTGTATTTACCTCAATCAATCAGGAGAGAGTGTAGTGTATTATATTATTACAGCACAACATTGAATAAAATGTTTATTGAAAAGGATTTTTTTTTTATTTTAAATTTGATTCAGTCTGAACCAATTTGTTATTACTGTGGCCTGGAAACTAACAAGAGACCAGAGGCCATGAACTAATGTAACAGCATTCTACCAAGAGACTAATGGAACTCATGCTGAATCACCTGTGAACATGGGGAGATAATTGTCATTTGGGAAACCCAAGGAGCATGTAGCAATAATAAAGTCTGGGGAGCAGGAGGTCTGCCTCAGTGTGGTAATTGCAGAGTGAAATGCCATGTGACTTGGCCACGCATCAGGTAAAGAACCTAAAGGTTTATTCACAGGAACCATTATAGAAAAAGTGTGAGCTTGCTTGGTTTAACAGGAGGTCAATTATAATGGAGTCGTGCTTAGGTTGTCACCACAAAGTGCATAATCAAGGGGTGCTGCTGGGCTAACCGCTAATCCATAGCTGTGCACTTAAGCGTGCCAGGCTTGTAGCCATGTAGTGCTATTCAATGTGCACTCATGGCCTGGGTCTACACAACAGACCTCTGGGTCTTAACACTGTGTGTCTGTGAGTGGAATTGTATCTGTGTGTGTTTTTACATGAATCCCTTTACAAAAACCCCAGCTGTCTGTCAGACAGCTTATAGCACAGTATTAGGACCTTCACAACAGGTGAACGTCAGCATAGGATTGCTTTAAAAGCAACCCTCTTATAGATAAGTCGGCTTTGGCGATATTAACTTCTCCTAGCACATCACAAACAGCTCAAGCCTCCTATATGACGACTTGGACATTTATGACTTTAATTATAGGGGATACCTTTCCTAAAACAGTAAAGGCAGGAATCCCCTGCTATACAAAACAATATAAGGTGAGTGAATTGGTGTAAGAGAGGTAATTATTTGGATTGATTTATTGCACAGGTAATAAACTAAATAAGTGAATTATATCATATAAATGGCTAATTATTGAGCATTTTGACAGAGGTAAACTATGTAAATATTTAAATTAAAAGCCATTTTATATGTCTTTTTAAACCAAGCTTCAGTTTCTAAATCTCTAATTATCATTTCACTGTGCACTCAAATTTTATAAGAACCTCACAAGTATCTGCATGATCTACACACAGATCATCTCTGATCTACTTCCATGTTCAATCTGTACCCTGCAGACTGGATTTCCACCATGAGCCTACAGCCAAATCAGAGCAGCACATCTGCCCAGACAGGTCTACGGCAAGGTCTCGTACAGTGCCAAATTGCCAACTGCGATATACAACTTTGTGATTCTTAGAGACTGGGAAATAACTTAAACCTAAGAAAAACTACATGTTTGGATGTTAGGCCTATGCTTAACATCCAACTAATGGGCATTATTTCTTTCCTTAAATTTGAAGAAATGTCTAAATAGGTCAACCCTGCTGGAGATGAGCCTTGAACAGCTTGACCAGTGAAAGGCAAAGATAAATCATTCATAGAACTAACAACCTGATAGACTCAGAGAATTAAAAAAATAAGAATACATAAAAGCACTCCAGAGACTTTTAATGTGTCCAAAAACAAATGAAACTGAGCAATTGATACATGATGTTTGAGTACTAAACAGCTGTGCAAAGACTACAGAACTCCTTTCCAAGGTTACTTTCCCACCCCTGTGTTATTATATGTGAAATTCACATCTGTGTGCATGTGTTTATATGTGGTGAGGTTCTTTCAAGTGTGTGTACTTGTGTGCTCTAAACTGCCTCTGGCTGGCTGAAAAAATATTAACCGGATACAGGCCATGTGGATTACCAAACATTACTAACACTAGCCAGACATATTGCATTATCCAGGGTTGTGCAACCAGAGGTTTGTGCCTGTCAACATTTTATTAGTCACTGTTTTATTGTTGGGCCATGTCCAAACACACTACTTTCAGGCCCATTTTGCTGCACTACTGTAGTCTCATAAGGCAGCAGTGTACTGGATATGTTTATTCCCTGTGCTGCTTTGACTCAGATACATCCTGACCTATTTTCTACCATGTCAACAGTATTGATCTAACTGCTCACCCCAATCAGGAGGATTTTAGTCTGTTATGAGATGGAATTAGATTCTTGTCACACAGACATACAATTACTGCGACTTTCCCCTCAACATTTAAGACCATCTCAGAGGAATAAGAAAAGAAATCCATGACACTTGTATTATCAGGAGAAAGCACAAAGAAAGAATGGGACTTCATCTGAGTGACAGAAAATGCCCAGTAATAATAAAAGGAGTGTGTTATGTGTGCGTATAGTGTGTGTAAGTAGGTAAGTCTGTATACATTCTTGTGCTGACATAATTTCCCCAGGAATACATTTTTAGTCATTTATGAACAGTTTTTCAAACCCCAAGGTGCTTTGTGAATTTCTGTAACCCTTTCAGGAAATGACTTATTCAATAAACTCTATATTTTTTCCTTTTCCTTTTCATATCTTATATATTGCAAATGTCTTCACCGTCTCACCTCTACATCTGCACAAACAGAAAAATTATTGCCCCAAGATGCCCCAGTATCAAAAATTTGGGGCACCTTTTCTCTTTAAGCAAGTAACAATGAGTACACTGAGCCCTCTGTCTTGCCTCCTGAGTTTTAACACCTGCTGTGTGCTGTAAATATCACTAACCCATGGATCCAGGAATCATTAGTTTTTACAGGCCTTACTACAGTACTCTATCAGATTGGCTGGACTATCTCTTGACCAATATGGGGTCTCAGTATCTCCGAAACCAATAATGAGAAACCCGAGATTGAATTTGAAACTCAGTATGACCGGAAGGATTAGTGTGCAGCCCAAGACTTCTCTTACCTCAAAGATGTCAGTTGGATTTGAGCTGGAGGGGCGTGGAGGTGGGTTTTCTACAATGACCTACATTTCTCCTAAACCGGTTGAAATGCAGGGGCTTAGGACATGGGTGATGTCTAATAACATTGCTGCCTCCAGAAATGGAACTTGGAGGATTCAGTCAGCACTAATTTACCAGGGCCATGGGAAGAGGCAACAGAAGGAAAGACAGTTAAAGTCTGTTTTCAGTTTGTTTGGGTCAACTGTAACAGCAACTTTAATTCCAGTGCCTGACTTCCTCTGGCATTTAGGTGATGTTTATTATAGTTGTAGGACTGTTTTCACTGAGCTATGCACACTATTTGCCTAAAAGACAAACTATGCATGTATGGGCTCACACCCACACAACAACACACCCATATAGATACAGATACACAAACTGATTCAGTACTCCTCAATCTGGCCTTGAGCTCTGTCAGCCCGCAGCACGCCATGTTGACAAGCAAAGGAACATTGCTATCATATGGCCTCTCTCTCCTCTTGAGAGAAAGAATTGCCAAAATATGAAAAATAACTAATTACAATGAATAATAGACAATCCACACACACACACACACACACACACACACACACACACACACACACACACACACACACACACACACACAAGCATACCTCTTTTATTCAATAAAAATCAAGTATTTAGTGTTGCCTAGCAACCACATCATCAGTACCTGCATTGTTTTAACATAGTGAATGACAGGCTGCTGGGCTGAAGTCCCACTGCACATCGCAGAATGTGAAGGTTGATGTTCAAATGATTTTCTGTGGTCTTCACCAGGTACAGCTGCCTGCAGCCAAGTGATTTTTTTTTAAAAAATGCAGCTAAACATAATAAGCTGCACTCTTTCTACATATGCTATACAAAAAAATAATACATCAAAATTATTATGAAAAAGATAACTGATTTGATGATTGAGAGGTTTTTTTAAGCTGTTTTTTTTAATGTACACCCTTTTGTCATCTAGTGCTTTAGCATTATTGATGAATAAAGGCTGCAAGATTAAGATGTATTAATCTGTTGAGAGGTATTTAATTTGATAAGCACATCTAATTTAATGCCTGATTTTTGCCTCCTTTGCGTAATATTGTGCATTAGTATTAGACAAAATGATTGAAAGAGTCATTTTACAGTGCGTTCTCAGTATCATTCTCCCATTGGCTGTTTTCGGAGTGAGCAGCAGCATAAAGGCAGACCTTTGGCAGACTCTCAAATGCATCCTGTGTCCTTGAAAATCAAGAATGGCCTGTTCACACAGCAACTTATCTCCCAAAGTGAAGCTGACGTCTAATCAACACCTGCAACCCTTTCCTTTGCCGCGTGTCCAAGTGAGACTTCAAAAGTTGTGCCAAGCCACACATTTCCTGCTGTGTGTGAGACAGTAGTGGTGGAAAAGAGAACAAAAAGAGATATCTTATCAAGGCCCCCCAGAAGCTGATGCTTTTTTTTGTCATATGCATCAGATAGTACCTGAGATGTGTTGTTGAAGCCATGTGCCACGTTGTGAGGTGGCTCGTCTCTTCCCTGCTCTCCTATGATTGTGTCCCATACTGTTAGGCTGCACAGTTAAGCAGCAAATTCAGACCTTCTTATTACTATTGCATTGTAACGCCTGGGGCCATATTACAAAACATCCTAACTTACAGATGTTATCTTAACAGTATGCATGGTAATTAGAATTAAAACAGGATTTACAAAAACAAATACAGTTCCTAACCTAATGTTACTGTCCTACCTTTAGACAGTAGGTGCATTACACCCCCCACATTGATGAATATCACCCCATTAATAGCTATTATTGCCATATATACACATGAACGGGTGTGCAAATGGGGACTGAGAACGGCACAGACACAGATACCAAATTAGGAATGGCTTGCGGTTGTTGTGTTATACAACACTGAACAAACGATGGCCATTAAAACGCAACACTGATTTTAAGATTTCAGTTGGTGAGTATTTGTTTTTGTGATACCACTACAGTAGTAAATCCACACCTGCAGAAGAGATATGTGGCTTTTTAGAAGTTAGATCAAACCCCAATCTGCACTAATAAGCGATTTCATTTCTTTTCTGCCCTGCTAAATGAACACAAGCTTTGTGTCGCACAATACTCATTTGACTGTGCTAAGTATTGATGTTCAGTGCAGTGTTATTGTAAAGCTAAAAATGCCTACACAGAGATATCAATATGTCCCAGTATATGCAACTTGAGATTGCATCGTAGATGTTGCACTTGGACCTTGAGCTATTAATGTGTTACACCTCCTTTGTCGGCAGTTAACAGCAGCAGAGAATACAGTCTTCTCAAACAGGCTCAAGCGTTAAGATGGTGAAAGGAGCTTATCAGTCTGGGGCTGCTTGCTTGTAATAATCAATTACAGGTGACTATGAGTGACCTTGAAACATACTGAATCTGCAGAAATACAATGAGAGGATTTGAATTGCACACACTCATGTAATACTGCCAAGGATTCTTAACACACTGCACTGGAAACAGACTGAATGAGGCAGTGTGGATATATTTTTCTCCTACTCAAACCTAATATCTTCCTGAAATGCATCGTCTCCCCTGGCCTTATCTCCCTCCCTGCTCTCTCTGCTGTAATTGTCGATGAGATGCTTTTGGTGTTGCTGTTCCACCAGCAATAGCATGCAGAACGTGTATCCATCAATCTGTTCAGTTCTCCCTGAGCAGTTCCCTCACTGAAATCCGTTTAGGGCTTTTCTTATTGAGTGGAGTGTAGTGGAGTCCTTCTGGGGCTTCAGCTCTCTAACCTAGTTCCCCCTCTGTCTTTTCAATGAACCCATTTCCACTTGTGAATACATGTGCTCCCTACATAGAAAGAGCTGAAAGGCCAATGATTGAGGAGACTGAGATTAATTAAGTGTATCTATTCATGATATTTTCCTGTAGGAGGTTCCACAACTCATACCTCATAAAGTGTACATTTAATCGCCATCTGTTTCCACAAGATAAAGTAACTGATGGGTAGCAATAAAATATATATGAACATTTAGTGTATGTTCATATAAGTATTTCGTTGCCATGCAAGTAATGAGCCGTTTGTCACAAAACGTGCGTTTCAAAACTGAAGAATATATTTGTCTACCTCAAGACTCTCATTCCACTCTTGAAATTGTTGTTTACTCTCTTTAGTGTACCTCCAACAGATGATGGCAGCTGTAATTGGTAAGCGATGTTTGTTGACACGGTTGTAGTTATAATGCATTTTACATAACAAATGCCTTTTAAAACAGAAGGAGACATGGCCGACTGTTCAGTCCTGTTCTTAGTCTGTTGGCATAATTTGTGTGTCAGTGACTACGATAGCTTTAAACATGTAGCATGCTGAGAGCAGTGTTATATGTTGTGCACCACACATTACAACGCTGGGATTTAATGTTATATTACCATCAAAATGTGCTAGCTATGTCATCCAAATTATGTACAAAATACACAGACACAGTACTTTTCTCTTTTCTGTGTTGCCCATACTTGAACAACTTTTACTCACACCTTTATGTAACCAATATACTCTTTCCTATCGTTCTGTTGTACTGACTATATTTAAATTATTCATGTCAACTGTTCCCGAGTAACTTGTTAACCGAGGCTAAGGTCATTAAAAATGAATGTTCATAACTTTAGCACAGATTTTAAAATGTATGTGAAGGTGCACCACTCTTTATAAGCGTTCAGGAGGATGCTAAACTTTATTAATACAAAAGAAAAAAACTGATAGTAAGAGGTGAGATGGGAGAATGATAATTTTGTGGCCAAAGATAAAAAAATATGTGCAACATTTTCGAAGTCAATAACTTATTGTTATATATAATATTATGGTATTTCTGTTTCAGGCATATAAAAAATTGCAAGTCAGTACCAGCTGAGAAGATGAGCAGCATCAGCCTTTGTGCAGTCCTCCTGTACGTGGGTACTGGGAGAACTCATGCATGGAGGTCAAGAAAAACTTTGCAATGGTTGCATAATAATTGAGTCAGTAATACCAACTAAGAATTCTAATAAATTATTTGCAATCTAATACTGATTCAAATAATCAAGATAATCCATTTAATCATAGCCATGCAGCCCTTGATGAAATGTGAACCCCCCCCCCCCCCCCCAAAAAAAAAAAAGATGTCTCTGGCATTTTACATGTATAAATATATGGCAATAGAGAAAAAGAAACTGATATAAAACTGTCTACAAAGGAATCAATCACTCAATGAAGCCATGTTCCATTTGTCAACTAAACATGACTAACTGAACTTTCTGTAAAAAATTACAAAACGTATAAGACTCTGCGCTCCTAAGCTTCCCATATGTACAGAAAAATACAATGATGTATGTTATTTGCCTTCAAGGTAAGACTGTTTGAAAAAGAACTCATTAAACAGCTCCTCCGCTGAGGAAGAATAATTCTAAGTCTTGTTATAATACAAGACTTTGATCCAATTAAGCGTGATATCAGCAGTCCAAGGTAGAGTTGTGTGTTGTACCTGGAAATATAGTCTCCCTCTTAAATGAAAGAAAATGAAAAAATGTGTCCTACCATCTGTATTTGTCCCAGACTCTCGGATCAAAGAACATTTTTAGATAAGCAGCTCCACTGTCTAAATACAGTGTAGTGTTTTTTTCCCACATTAAATGATATATATTTCAGAAAAGGTAATGTATTTTTTTGTGCGGCAAAATAAAACAAATGTAGAAAATACAAATAAATCCGTAAAAGACTAATTCATCAGGCAACAATACTGTTCTCCTTTCAGTCAAAAGGGCATTCAAATGGGAAGTATTTTATAACTAGTGCTAGTTTAGCATGTTTAAACATTGATATTAACCGAGGCTCACTCTACTTTACTTTTAGGGTGTGTTCACACTTGTACCGTAGTTCTCTGGTTTCTCACTCACCATTTACACTAGCATTTTAAACAGCTGACCAAAAGACACTAAAAAGGCTCACGTTAGGCCAGCTCTGGTGATGCATTTTGTGTGAGCTAACTTAAGGCAAAGCATGAACATGCTGCTATAGCAATCTAAATATTTGTCTTAATCTTAACTGACAAAAAAAAAGTTTATTTGTCTTAATTGCATCTCCAGAGAGAGAGAGAGAGAGAGAGAGAGAGAGTTTCATAATTACAGACACAGTGTACTTCTTCAAATGTGCATACTATCAAACTGGGCCTAAAAGACAAAAATTAGCTAAGCCGTACTGCCTTGGAGACTAAAAGGTTATTCACTTTTCAGCCTAACACACAAACATGATTGAGTTTGTCCTTTCTAAGAAGAGAAAATATACTAAAAACCCCTTCCTTCTCCTGTAAATGGTGGAAAAGGTTTCTTTTTTGTGTTGTGGTAAAGAACCTAAATGATGCACCTTCAAAGAACTCTAGTAACACAGTCAAGTGATTTTTGTCAATCAGAAGCACACCAGTCTTGTAGCAGCCCCTGCTGCTTGACTTTTCTTCCCTGTCTGTGAGTTTGTGTTCCTTCAGTGTTCCTCTGTGAGCAGTGGGCCCTATAGTGCTTGCTGCTTCCTTGCTGTCTCTCCATTAGGCACCTAACAGAGCGTTGGGCTGCGGCTGCTCTCTCCCTGAATGCCTCCATCTCCCTGTCGCCCTTCAGGTCTCATCGCCCTCGCAATGGAGGATCCATCCGCCATGATCCCAGGACACATACTGTCCTCCATTACCCATCCACACAGCCCACTGCATTTAGTTCTCATTCCCAGGGCCCATACATGTACATGTGCCCCCTTTTTTGCATGTGTATGAGTGACTCTGCTAGGCCTACCCAAGGACAAAAAGTCAGATCTTGTTACTACACCCCCAACACAAACAGAGGGGAGGGGGGTAGAGATCAATAGATATCAATAGGCTATTTGAAAGGGTTTTGTTTTTAGCTTGGATGAAGTCCATCTGTAGATTCCTTACACATTAACCGAATAAAAGACCTTCAGCAGCGACAACCCATACCTCTGAGCCATCACATAAACATTGAACATCTGCCATAAGCACTCCCAAGTCAACTATTAGCGCTGCTGAATAGTTTGTAATGAGCACATTTGAGGAACTACTGCTAAGAGGAAAAATTAGTTATTTACTTTTTACGTTTAAAAAACTTTTTCCTGCTATTGCAAAAAGTTCTGAACTGCTCCATGAATACTTCTATACATAGACCAATGCATGACCACACAATCAACACCCGCTGCCACAAATTGATTCCGTGTTTAACCTTTATTTGAGCAGACCATGGCATTTTACAATACAAGAACAGATTGATATATTGTCTGAGGTAAGTCTTGACTTTATATTGTGAGGTTTCGCAGAATTAGTTTGAGTTCGCAAACAGTCCAATGAACATTATAATGTTATTCCATATTTTACCGTTTTTGATCTGCATAACAGTCCATGTTTGTTTCATACTGTGTTTCGCCTTACTTTTTGCTTGTTTGATGCTGAATTTCTTTTTTTAAATATATTTTTAGTCTTTTTATCAGGCCAGTTTTCAAGGTTCATTTTTGTTTCAGATTCATTCAGCTCTTTCTGTATGTATGGAAACATCAGTCTACTTGGACTGGAAAATATGCTAACTCTACAGTGCTTCTCGTGTTCAAATCAGATCACCCACTCTTTGCCTAGAGTGACAAACACCCCAAAAACTCAGATAACAAATTGTCTTATCTATAGGATCCAATTAAAAACTGTGAAATCACTGAAAGTCATTTGGTGTCCTGGATGCTTATCTCCACTGAGTGTACAGTGTATGATTATACTTTCCAGTGAACTCCAGGAAATTATGGCGCTGAGAGGAGAAAGAAACAATAATTCCCAGTTAAAAAGCATAAAAAGGAACAGCGTATTCTGATCGAATCAAAACTGAATCTTGTACATTGACTTAATGTTCAGTCTTTCATTCATATGAAATTATTTTCCAGTAGTCATTCAAACATGTGGTGTTGGACTGGATAAATGAATAATAATTATTGTGTTGTAAAAACTCTATGCTATTATATATTATATTAACATTTTCCTTGTGAGCGGGAAATGCTATTTATTGTAGTGCGCACAGCAGGTCATTAGAAACAACACTCAACAACATCACTTGCACTGAACTGATTGACTCTATTTACTGTGTTTGAACAACATAGACCTTTTTTTTTCCCAACCACACAACACAACCATTAAGAGAATTCCACTATTAAATGTTAAATGAATTCATTAGGTTTTGGAACAGAATTGTATACTTAAGCACTTTGACAAGAATAAACTAAGAGTTTGCAGAGCTTCTTGGCAGTGTATGCCATTAAACTTTAGAAACTTCCTCATCAAGTTTTACAATAAAGGGAGACAATACGAGCAAGGAAAGAACTGCAAAATTGAAGCCACAAAAAACATTGTATCATAAACTCATCGCCATCACGCATACAGACTTTAATGTTAGACTGTGTGTTGGTGTAAATGGATCCTATCCATTGTATTAGCTGAAAGGTTACTCAACAATCTGTACTTTGTGTGTCCTTGAGGTCTTAAAATGTTCTAAATGCATTTCCCTTCTCATAAAGATATGTTAATGCATTTTAAAGCTTGTGTGTGTGTTAAAATAATGCTTACAGCAGCTTACTTAGAAGCGGTCTTCTTATTCATTTTCTTCCTGTGCTGCATTGCAGCATGTCTTTGTATATGACCACAATAAACAGATCTTAAAGCTGTTCTCAAATGGCACTATGTCTCCACAAAGATGCTGACAGCAACTTTTAGGAAGAAGCTTCAGAGCTGAGGAACCTAACCCTGCAAAGGGAGGTTTTGTTATTTATATTTGTTTTGTTTTGATTTGTTTTTTAATGAATTATCACTTGTAATGATTGAATGAAATAAATCTTTATCAACAAGCCAACATCTAAATGTGCCGCTTTTCTCTCACACTTAGAAACAACTCCAAAAACTTGGGAGTCACAAAGCCAAGACACACCCCTTATTTTTTGGAGTTTCTCCTAACTCAGCCAGTTAGGACTCTTTTGCCCTTAGGCTGTTACGGTCCTGTAGACAGAACTTCACCCAAAATCTGTATGTGCATACACACACATGCTGTACAGCTGCATGAGACAATTAAAGTTTAACCTTTATAGGCAGATCAGCTTACTGGTTATTCAATCACCTTTAATACTGCACAGAATCACAGTATTAAAATACAACTTTAGTAAGTACTTTTGCATTGAATTCAAATATGAATTAGTTTCCTACAAACAATTGAATGTCCCTCATAATGTTGTTATGTGGATATGTCAGGGGAAAAAAAAGAATACAGACTGTACAGACGGCTAGCTAGACGCCTTGAAAAACTGTACAGGAAGTCAGGCTGCCTGTTATGATGGTGGGTGCAAAGGGTAATAATAGCAAGTGCAGCTATAGCACAAGGCCTCCCACTGGATTTAAGTGTTGCCAAGTGCATGCGATCCCATAGCTTCTAATTTAGTGTGTTTATCTTTGTCATGTGTCAGTGTCAGCGTCATGCTTTTAAGAATCATTTCAAAAAATGAATTTATTGAGGAAGAGTTACCAGTTGATTAATTCAATGGCATTCTAAATGTGACCTTGCTGCCGCACATCTGTTGTCTCACACTGGAATATCTTTCATGTTGATGAATCAAGCACACATTTGAGAATCAAGTGTATATCTCCTCAGCACGCAGCCACTTTTATAGTTATTCAAAGCTTAGTAATGATGCATACATAACCTTAATGTATTGGTGAGAATATCATATCACTCGCTTAACATCACTTAGATCATTCAGATGTGACACACTGCTAATTTGATGATGAAACATAAAATCAAAATCTGGCAGCTCTGTTACTGTAAACATCCATCCTTGTGCTTAGAGGCTGAGACAAATGGGAGACATAAATTGAAAAGTAAGAGTAGCTGTGGGGAGTGGAGGCGGTTGTAGATGAAAATGTGACTGGCAGATAGGAGGGGAGGTAGACTGGCAGACAGGTGGGTGTGGAGAAGAGTCACACAACCATGAGGAATTGCATAATGGCTCGGGACAGGGAATAGAAGGCCTCAGCAGGTGGGGAGGGGGCTTCCTGTGAATTTCCAGTTACAGTCAGAAAGCACTCTAGCAGTAGCATGATAATGAAGGTCTTGATAAGACAACAGAGCAGGAGTCAAGTGCAACTCATCTGCTAAGGTATAATTTCTGCAAACCTATCCCTTTCTCTCTGTTTAAAAGTGATGACAGAAGACCTCTATCAGGACAAAGCCTTAGCTTATATAAAGACAGGGCTACATATAAAATGAGCACAGTTTAATAAAGTCTGTTCAACCATGATATGAAATATGGGCTCCATCAGGGGAAGAATGGGTCATTCATCCAAAAGTACCTTTCTTCTTTTACTACATGCATAGTGCCTGTAAGTGCAGGTTGCTTTATGAGAGTACAGCTACAATATGGGTAGGTGATCATAGACATAAAACATAGACCAAGTCTAAGAAAAATCAATACCAGTGATGGGGACCGTTTACGGTTTCATTATTCCAGATTCATGACCTACCACAGCCCCATGCTGTTGTTGCCCCCAGGCTAAAGCTCACTGTCACTCACATTTGCTCATTAAGTGCCAATCACACAGTACTCCAGGCTATAATTTTGCCAGTGCTTGGTGGCACTGCAGATGTCACATAATGATCCCCTGCCTACTTCCTGCATAATTTAATGTAGGTGCAGTTGACAGAGTTTACCCTTGACAATGAACTCTGCCTCTGTGAAAACGGCTGGTCAATCAGGTCAATCTCAGGTTTTACTGTTCTAAAGCAGAGATAGTAGGAGATTTGTCTGACTGAACAGGTGAGATGAAATGAAATTTTTCCAACATGTTCGCAGCCCAAAAGAAAATAAATGTTTCTTTTGCTGGCTACATGTAATCTGCAGGCATGAACACAATATATGCCCAGAAAATATACCCATATAAATATTTCGCTTTGATGATGTACAATCTTGTTAGAGGCCTGCATCTCATATTGTGCATCACATAAAAGACTCAGGTCTAATATGCATTTATTATCCTCTTATGTGCATGCTGGAGCAAACATATGCTTAGCTCTGATATCACAGGGAGAGGACAGCGAGTACTGAAGGGTGAATATTGCTTCTTCTTCGTGTAACATTTTCAAGGACCTTCAAAGAGTCATCTTAAATTAAGATAAAGTTTGAACCATGATAATCTGAGTTTAGGCCCTAATACCAGTCAACTGTGGCTTTATGAAAGAAAAACTAAAATGAAATACTAGGTAACAGAGCAGTGTAATTAAAAAAACATTTTAAGGTTCCCATGGCTGACTGTGATTAAATATAAAGAGGTGCCCCAGCATGGCAGTGAATGAAATGAAAAGTGTCATGTGTCAGCAGCCATGATCCTGACTTTAATTGACAAGTTGTCATAGTTCAGGCTTTTGGGAGGCAAATAAATCATTCACAGCCCAGAGAGACAGAGGCCTGAGACAATTCGTACTTCTGTTCTACCATGAGGAAAACACACACACACATTTCAAAGGCCATGTGAAGAGCTGTGATTTTTTTTTTTTTTTTTAGCTCAGTCCAATGAAAACTGCACACAGCTGCAAACAAAAGGCACACAACTATTTTAATGAACAACTTGAAAAGGCATGTCTATACTGCTTTCCTCAGCCAAACAAGTGTGTATAGAAATAAAGAGAAAATATTTGGAATAGCAAATAGGGAGGGTGAACTATATCCCCATAATAAAGCCTGCCACTGGTTTTTCAGCAGGAATTAGGATACTGCATTACAACATACAACCAGTTTAACATGCACAATTGAAAAAGGCCTTATTATACAACCCTGTACTGGTTAAACCGAAAAAATGAAGAAGGGTTTTATCAATGTATGATTTTAATTACAATATTTACAATAAGATGCTGTTAGAAGAAAACACAAACTGATATGTCTCGTATATCAACCTCTTTGCCAGTATTCTTGTTAAAACACCGCTGAACAATGTCCTACTCAAAGCACATACTACTTTCTGACATGCCATTCACAAAACGATAAAAAAAAAAAAAGAAAATGAATAAAAGGGTCACAGCTGCGTTTTTGATTTCCCACTAATATTACCCTCTATTTTCATTTAAATGTGCTGGTGTCACTAAAAAGTATCTGCAAAAACAACATAAAAACTATTGTGGAATAAAAATTAAATGACACTACATGAGTGTAGTTTAATGTTCCCAGTGCACAAAGTTGGAAGACTTGACCTGAAAAAGACACTAAATTGAAGCTTGTGAAGAGTCTAATAGTGTCACTAAGTGCTTTACAGAAAAGATAGTTATCAGGCTTCACTCCTGCCAAAACAACCTCATTAAAGGGCAAACTGTTGTGTGAAATAGAACAACCATTATGTGTTATAACCCTAATTCCACCAACACAGGAAGACTCCTTTAACTAGCTTTTCTGCCGTTCCATTATTAGCTGCAGGCATAATAAATACATAACATGGAAACACATAAAAGATGAAATCCAACCCTGATTGGCTTAGCATATGCATCAACTTTTACTGTATGAGTCTGTAAGTCCTGTTAGATAGATAAGCCTGTTAGCAAGAAATCCAGTTACAATTTACTCAACCATAGATTATTTAGATTCATTAACCCTACAATGCACTACATCAGGGGTTGAAGGAAGGGTCACAGAAAGGATGCAAAAATAAGTTAATGTCAAAGTCATGCAAAGCACTCATGCAGACAAATATCTTCATTAACATCCAATTCTGACCGGTGATCGTTGCCTGTCACTTTGCTTAATTCCGCTTCTCTCTCACACATGCATAGACGTATCTAAAACATTTATAAACCAGCGTACGTCCAAGAATAGGCCTTACGTGGCTCAGGGCTTTGAAGACACAGATTCCATCTGAATTATGAAAATTAATAAATAATTATAATAAATAATCATCTTTACATGTGCTTTATACTCTAAGACATTAAATACATGTCATGTGTTTGATTCATGTTGACCACTTGATTGTGGTAACAAGTATTATTCAAAGGTATATCTGCCAAAAATTACAAAATTATTTATTATTATTTATACAAAAACCATCAAAGCTACACAGACAAACTGACAAAAACCAAGGTGAACTTACGACGTAAAGAAACAGAGACACACAAGGAAAGCTGATCTTTACATTAAAACAGGAGGTTCAACTAAGATACAAAACTTCCTCAAATACTAAACTAAACTACAGATCATGACTGGATGCCAATGTGTCTGGCAAAAGATTTAAAAAAATAAAAAATCTCGAAAGTCAAATGTCCGCCAATTTGTCCTGGACGGGCTACCACACCAAATTCAGCAAACAGCACACTGTTTGATAAAAGAAGTCTCTAAGAAAAAATTATCACCACATAATTTGAAGGTACTACAACCCTTGCAACTGTTGTTATCAAAGCGCGTGTGTTTACAATCAGAAAGAAACTGTACAAATTTGACCTGCATGGGAAGCAGGCCAATGAAAAACCAACCTTCACTGTCCAAGAAGAACATAAGAGCAAAACTACAGTTTGCCAATGAACTCATAAGCAGAGACCAGGCCTTTTGAAATAATGTACTCTGAATACAGGAATCAAAGATAAAGTTGTTTGCTAGAGTAACCATAGATATGTTTGGCACAGAACAACAAAGACAGCTTTTCAGGCTAGGAACCTCATAACAACTGTGAAGCATAGCAGTGGAGTTGTTATGGCTTGGGGTTGCTTCACTGCCTCAGGCACTGGACTACTTGCAAATATTGATTCAGATATGAATTCTGACACGAAAGGCTATCTGTCCAAAACCTGAAATTGAACCGGGAGTGGAACTTTAAATTTGACCTCTAAGAATATAACAACTACTGATAGTTTTGTTAGCTATATACTGAAAACTGAAAATCGCTTGTCATTAATCAGCTGTCATTTCTTTAAAAAACAAAACAAAAGATGCACAAAGATCCATAAAACAGTCTCTAAATGTCAGTTTAATCGCACTTTACATGTTCATTTTTTAGTTTATTTTTAAGGAGTTAAGAGTGTTAAAATAGTCAAGCAACAAAGAAAAACATTCTATCCAACATAATAAACTACACAATTTTGAAGCAGTAAAATGGCTGTATCTATAAACAAATGCCTAATGTATCCAAAGGTTTGCTACTGTACATGAACATCAGTGAACAGGGTCTCTTCTTTTCTATCAGCATTGGCCTACCTGTATTTTAGTCAGCTGCAGGGGCAGGACCCAGGCGAGAATGAATAATGCCACATTAAACTGTTAGCCAGCATAATGTTAAAGCATGCACCTTTTTAAATTAAACCTTTAAATCGCTGACTATAGCATAAAGCTCTCAAACTCTGTAGCGTTGGACACGGTTTCTCTAAAACATTAGAGTCCATAATGGAACTTGGAAAGCACCTCCCCCGAGGGGGTCAGCAGTTAGAAATTTAGTTTAACAAACACCAGGGCATTGTTTTTTGTGGAAAAAAGGTTCTCCAGGTTAATGCCTTGCCCACTGATTTAATACCTACTATTATAATAGTTCCATCCTTGTAGTGCATTAGTGTTATAAAAAGTCTCCAGGTGATATTACTTTATATGTCTACAAGTAAATAAGTACTTAAAAGTTTGGAATGACAAATCAAACATGGTACCCGGCTGTCACTACTGTGTCAGAGGTAATTTTATACAATGACCATTGATGAAAATAACAGCATATTTTGTGTTTTTAAAGAGTGAATGTTTACCGAAGTCTAAAAAACACAATGTAATGTATTTTTTTCAATAAAGACTATATGATTGAGCAAGTGAATTTTTTCTCAATATAGATCTAATCTGAGGCATAATATATGAGGACTAAAATACAATCGTCTCCTGCTAGTTACAGAAGTGCTGTGAAAAGCCATTTCCAGGTTGCTGCCTAAAAGGCAGTCAAATGTGAAGAGTTAAAGCTCCTCAGAGTGGCTAACAGCACTGAAGACTAAAAATTCCATTCCCATCTGGAGTTGATTTAAAATGTAAACACACTTTGTTACACAAGAGAAACTGCAGCAATGTTGCAACTCATGACATGTCGACAGGCATTATCTAATCCCCAATATATTCAAGGAGCTCCTCCAGTTCTTTTTCTCCATTTGCCTACAGTCTTTCTCTTGCCTCTTCACACTTTATCAAATGTTTTCCCACTAAGACACAACACAACTGAATTTGAATCCAATATCTTTATATAAAGGCTACATCATGTGGACAAATAAATAAATAAAAGTTACTTAATGAAGGGGTTACAGAAATCCTTCTATCTGCCCGCTCTTCATTCCTCTGGGATCTGGCTCAAAATCAAGGCTGTTTTTGGTGATTAGGTCCTTGGTGTTCTCAGCTGAATGGCTCTTTTATCAGCCACTATGGCTTTTTTCTCCTTCTCGCCTCCCAGCTCAGTGTGAGAGGGGCTTGGATGCACCCCATGCACCCCTCTCATCCACCCTTTTCCCAAGCTCCATTTCTCCCCCTTTCCTCTCCTCTGCTCTTCCCTACTGGAGGGACTGCCATCCAGCCTATGTGTACAGATGACCTGTGCTATCATCAGCACCACAGCAAATGAATTTACTGAGTCTCTTGGGATGCCCACCAGCTCCGTCTTGTCTTTACAGTGACACATGGCTATCCAAGTCCTTCTCACTTCCACTAATGCATGCCACGGGGCCAATGACAAATGGTGAGACACAACTGTATAACTGCAAGTGTGGCAGATGTGAAGAAAAAACTAATTAGAGGTAAATGCCATGGATCTGCCACAGGACAAACATCTCGGTTAATCATGATGTACAGACTGGTAACCGTGTCCTGCAAGTGTCACTACCCTGTTGAGAGACGCAGCACATCTCTTTGTCTAAGGACACACACACAAAGACACTTACACACACTGGAATACTGTTCAAAAATAAGCTATGCTTATCTGAATTACCCATGCAAACTTACATGTATATGTATATGAAATTTAGAAAAATCTGTAAAAAGACAATGGTAAGTAACTCAGAGTGATTGCAGCATATTTTCAGTGGTACTTTGAATTATTGATTAAGATCCATTTGAAGAGTGAGGCAATGCAGCTTTAAAGCATCGACTATGTATGTACTATATATTTTACTATATTTAGTGCCTTCCTTTATTTGACATTGAGCAGATTGTTTTGACACAGGCTAATCAAAAATTTAGTCAATTTTAATGTCAATATAATTAGAAAAGCACATTTCTAACTAAAATTTGGTGTGATTATTGATAAACTGTAAGGTGCCTCAAGGCAGCTACAAGAGACAATAAAACAGAATCAGCGCAGGAAAACAAGTATATCCTTTATATTTTTAAATCACCCTTCCTAGTGGGCTAGTGTATTCAGTATAGGAAGAATTGATAAAATATTCAGGTTGAAGGATATGTTCCTGAGTTACGGCTCTGATAATCAATGATGACCAAATGACAGCTGGGTGGCCATCACTTCCTGGTTTGACCAAACAGCATCTGCAACCACTGCAATTAGGACTACAGCCTCAGTTTAAAAGGGTACCCATCTATCCCATCTCTCTCCACTGTCCTCTATTGTGAAGACAAGAAAGAAATGACTTCATCTTTTTAGACCTACACTCAAATGTGAAATTATATTTATTGCTCAATGGATTCTGATTTATTATTGTCTAGTGTTTTCTGTTGAAGAGGGTGTTCAATACCAGACAGAAATCAAGCTGCAACATAACAACCTGCATTATAACATGAACAGCCAGCTAAAGCTATAGGGTTTATTGACTGTCAGTCATCACTCTTTTGATCCTTCTGAATACAAAACACCACACTCACTATAGGTGATGGAACTGTGGGTATTCTCACTCCAACATTTCATTTTTGACCAAACAAACAACCAAACACCAGATTTTGGTATACATTATTTTAAAGTTATAATTGTATATATTTCCAAAACCAACAATACATCTCAATAACCTGTCCTTGATTTTATGAGGAATAACTGTGTACAGAGAAGTTGGAGTGACAGAGCATTTTATCTGGTATACACAAACACATCATAGCACAGTTAACTGCCAAGGCAAGAGTTTAAAAATCACATCCATTAAAATCAATAACAGTTTAAAGTTTTATGTCTGCTAACCTCTAAAGATTCAGCTTCTTACTTCAAAGTGTTTTAGGTTATTGTGATTACACTACTGGGTGAGTTTACCAGTGACTCCAACAAGCAATTCGTATGGTCAAATTGGGTGCAGCTGTGTTGGCACTTATAGCGAGAGCAATAGTGATTTTAAGCTGATATTAACTTGCTGTTTTATACTGCCAAAATATAGTGTTTTGCACGCACACAAAGGCAACCAATGTTTGAAAAGTAGGACAAGATATCCATCCCACTTTATGTTCTGCATCCAACTTAGCTCCTCCATTTACTTGTTTACAATTACCAACCTAGCCCTGCAGCCTGTTGCGTTCTCTGCACTTAAAGTGCCACAAGCATATTTCATGCAGTTTACCTCCTGAATAATTTCTAATTGATTGGGAATGAGGGACAACACACCTCAATGTTGAAATATGGGACAGGTTTAGGCAGTAAATTTCTGGGCTTCTCAGTCGGGGAGTAAATATCCTCCATATTTCATTTCAATTCAGTTTTGTACATAGTCTCACAGTTAGAAGGGTTGCATAATGCTGGTGCTATCTGTCACTTCAGACCCTGACTGAAAATGGGAGGATGGAGGAGCAAGGGATCATTGTTTACCCACCTGGCCAATTAGAAGACAGAGAAACCTACAAGATGGAGACTGCCTCCAGGAGCAGGTACTACTTGCTGTTATGGCACTCAGCAGTTGCTAAGCAACCCCATCTATCTGTTATTGAGCTAACTTTTTTGTGGGTATGGCTATTATATGTATAAATCACTGGTAATCTCTGGACTTTAGATAAGGTGGTACACTTGTGTTGCAGAAAAAAACAACAGAATACGAGGTTTTATTTGTTATTGCAAGAATGTCTAAAATTGTTTACCTCAGACTTTAAGTAATGTAAAAATACTTCCAATCAGAGGAAACATGCTGTCAACAAACCTCAACATAAAAGTGAAAGCTATGAAAAGACAGCACATTTTTTAAGAGGAGATTTATCAGCACCTTTTTAGTTGTCCAACACTACCGATTTAAGAGATTAATCTTATGTGAAATTCCCAGGTAAGACTGCATAGTGTTGTAGTTTGCTCAAGGAAAGATGAGCTATGGGTTTCTGTAAAGATTTGATATATGCACCACTTGGCAGAGCATGCGGTGTAAGCAGAAATGATGAGTGCATTGACATGATGGCATACATCACATAGAAAGTTGTAACAGCCCAAAGGCTCAATTTCAATTTAAATATCTCCTAAGTCAATTATAATAAATATAGGAAATAGTTCACAATAAAAACAAAACTATTACATAACATAATTTGATTAACTTTTTTACTGTAGATCACTTACATTTTTTCTAGAAACGTTAATAACGTTTAGGCAACTTCACCTGTACACAAATTGACAACTGTTTAATTGATGGGATTTTATATGTTTTTTATGTTTCCTTTGGATATGACAGGCACCGAGTCTTAGCTAATATAGTTGAGCCAATGTGAATGCAAATGCACAGAATTTAATGATGTCCCCGTAAGACTGCTGACAATGAACTTTGCCTGCTGAAACAAATAGCATTAATGCAGTCATATATTACCAGCATTTAGAATTCTATCTTTATGCACAAATTTTAATATCAGCAGCTGCATGATGTATTATACAGAGGGTGGGGGAGAGAGACGGAGAGCTGAGGCAACTAGCCAAATCATGTCTATTAGTACTGCAGATCCCCAGCATAAAAAGGTACACTGCCTATCCAATGCATTTTTCTCAGTGTATGTAATTATTTTATTAAATATTATATCAGTCTTGCAGCCCACAGTTGCTTGGTTCAAAGGAAGTTTGGTATCATGGCCTAGAGCCCAACACACATACCAACATGTCTCTCTCCCTCTCTCTCTCTCTCTCTCCATCTCCTTTCTTTTTTCTTCTCACTCGGTTATACCCTCTCTCTCTCTCTCTCTTTCTCTCTCTCTCTCTCTCTCTCTCTCTCTCTCATTCAGGCACAGTCCAGCAGTGCCAGCTTTGCCCCAGGCTGACTGATCACAGGAAGGAGCAACATTTTTGAATTCCAGAGAGGATTGAGTCACACAGTCCCAGCATTGGGTTCTATGTGTTACCAGCTTTGCTGTTTTTCACAATTGCAAACCGCCATGATTCAAATGGAATTTTAATGGCCTGCTCTGCTAAAACCGTATCATTGTCTCTTTCTATTTGCCTCTGGATTTGTCTCCTGCCTGCTAATGCGCTTTGTGTGATTTTTGCTTATTCGTTTCATGCCAGGTATGTTGGTGGTCCACTTACAGAATTCACAGTATTTAAGATCCTTGCGGCAGTCCACAAAAATGCATTGTGCACTTTGGCTTTGAGTCATTCAAATGTCAAATATGTACAGTATTTTCAAGCTACATATTCTATGCAGTATGAGCTGAGCTATTCAATCCAAAAGAAGTTTTAATATAGTGCTGACTATTTTCCTTACAAAACACCAACATAGCAGCAGTCACTAAACCAATTTAGCTAGTATACGGAAAATCAATCCATTATTAGTATACACATTAATATCAGTGACACTGAAATAGCAGATTATGGTGCAAGTATAATTTAAACTGTACCCGCAAAACCTCAGCCGTTATAACCTTTAGAAAAGGAAGGAAATTACAATTCCTGTATTATGCAGGTATTGACATTCTCAACCAGTTGCCAAGCATGGATGAGTTGTAATACCTTGAGGAGCTCACCTATTTATATTCATAGTTGTTCCCATACAGGAGGGGGCAGTGCAGCGAACCTCTCTGACTTTAGCCAACAGAGGGATTCAGAGAGAGAAGAGTAGATGGATAAAGTGAAAGTCTAAACCCAGGGCTTTACACACACAGAGTCCCTAATCCTGACAAAATCTCCCTCCACTATCATTCACATCTTAAAAGGATGACCTTTGGATATGCTTTTGGTCACACATTTTATAGTCAAGGATGTGTTAAACAAGTAACCTAATCAATAGATACAAGTCAATCCCAGAGGTGTAAAACACTTACAACAAGTCTAAAAACAATACAGTAGGTAATTACATAGTTCTACAAGGTAAAATTTGCCACAGTGTCCGGCTTATATATTGTGTGATTGACTTCTTTTGTCTACTTATTTTCCATGTTGTTTTCATGCAAAAATTTGAGGGGAGTCTTGCAAATAAGTTTCACGCGTGTTAAGCAAATTATTTCACTTTGCATGAAAATAAATGCTCTCTTTTTACTCTTCCCTCCTGCCAGCACAGACACATGACACCTATATAATGAACATTGACATTGATTCCACACAAAGTTACTTCTGTGTGATATCAGGGCAGCTGTGTGTCCCTAAATTAAGTGTTTTGGGATATCCCTGCACCTAAGACCTCCCTTCCCCCATCCAATAATCCCTCCAAGCATGCAGACATACACCAGCACTCAGCAGGATTCGGCCTAAGCAGATTTAACTGACATTTTTCTAAACATTTGACACACGAATGGAGAGCAATTTAATCACAGAAACAAACAAATTAACCTTTAAATACCAGTAGGGGCATTTAAGTGCTGCTTGCACTTGCACTTCTATTAGGACTCTGGTCTCTTGTCTTCTCACACACAATCAACCCCCCACTCTAAATACCCCTTTGCTATTGGCTGCAGCTGAGAAGCGAGGTGAGGCTGAATGTGGGACATCACAGAGCTCATTAATGTGACTGCAATCAAATCAGGTCAGATGGATGCATTGGTGCCTAGAGGAAGGATTTGATAGCCGCCACAGAAATGCCTTATAATAAGTTAATTAGACATTCACTTAATGATCCTGCAGCTATTCTATCACTTGATAGTTCCTTGATAGGGTTTGGGTCTTGAAAATTGACTGTCACAGACTGGTACCTTATCAGTCCAATAAAGTAATAAGAGTCCTCATTAGGATTAGAAACTGAAAATTGGCCAGTTTTATAAAATGGAATTTGACCATCTACGGACTGAAGTACAATAATCACACATTAACTATTTTGCCAACAATTTGGCAAGTATTGAGACATTAATTAGGGTTTCTAGTTTGGGATTCTTCTGACTCCTGCAATATGTGACCCATATGTTTGATTACCAGGAGCAGGGACGTGGTTGTATTGGAAGCCAAGCACTGCATATACACTCGTTTTGTGGAGTAATCTGGATATAAGTCAAGTACTGTGCAAGGGCAGTCTTTTTTTAAATGTATTTTACTTATTAATGTGGCTATTGTCAACATTCACAATCTAATCAAAACACTAACTCTATTGTTATGATATTTTTGTCATGATTACAAAAGTATCGTATTATAGTTGGATTACTAATATATCAAAGTACATTTGGTTATTGTTACTTTAGTTATTGTGCTGGCAGAAAAAAAAAACAGAAATAAATTATATTGGTTCAAATTGAGGATGAAGTACTCTGCCTTCCAGTTATGTGACCTGGATCTGAACTCTGAAATTGTGTTCCGCAAAGTGTGTTTTCATTGTCATAAACTAAAGTCTTGCCAAGACTGTACCCTTCCTCTCACCCAGTGCATGCTGGGATATGCTACAGTACCCCATGGTATTCAACAGAATAAGTGGATATAAACAGATGGATGGATATAGCTGATGTAACTGTAGCCATCTGTATCTCTTTTTCTCTTCCTTCTTTCCATTCAGAGTTTTACAGTATTATTATTCTCGCAGTGCTGCATATACTGTCACAAGGGTCCTAAACTCTGATACACCGTCAGTACACAGGGGAACTAGTCCTTTTCCCTGAGCTTTAGTTTCAGTCATCTAGGCCCTATCCCCCGTGACTGCCGTCTCAGGGGAAAAGCCCAGACAAAGTGACATCTGCGGAATTACAGGAAATCAAGGGTAACAAGATCACATCGAAGAAATAAGAGCTGCTGGCTCAGTCATTGAAATGGTAATTATGTAATTCATTACTGAATGAAACTTAATGTATCTAGTGAAAAATCAATATATCAGCACTGAAAAGTAGTCTAGCACATGCTCCCTATGACTGCTGCTCTCAACAGGGAAAAGACTGCAAGATATTACTGAAGAAAATGTTGTCAACCACTACGTGGAGACACATAGAGTTGCATTAGATGAAAGATTCAGTTTAAAAGTGTGGGTAAAGTGAATGAATCAGAAGAATATGTTTTAATATCTCATTACTTACATTTCTCCAGGAAAAATGTAATGTTTTGTATTAGCTACTGTTGTACCTAAAGAGAGCCGCTGACAGGTCTTTGTGCCTGGTCTCCTCTCCCTATGCCTGCTGCTCACTCAGTGGCAAGAATGTTCACCTCACCTGAGACCAGTGGCAAGGTCACAGCAGATCAAGAGCCCACCTGCTCCACTGTTTTTCATGGTTAGATTGGGGCCTTTGCTTCTGGCGGGCAAATGACTGAGATCTGCTTTGGGTAGAACAGATGTGTCATTTGAAGAAAAAAAAAGTATGTATGTATTAGACTGTTCAGTATACTCCAACATTTCTGCAGATAGTCTGAAAAAATTGTCACTGTCAGCTTTAAAAAAAATACAGTCACCAAGAAGGTCTAAGAAGTTATTAAATCTAGTGAAGTGGTTGCCAATTTAGGAACACTGATGTAAGCAGCTATGTTTTTAGCTTTGCACCATTTCTGTGTTCAGAGTGGGAGCAGTCACTGTGCTATGCTGCAGTCAGTAGCTTTGTCCATGGTTTTGCAGCAAGGAAAGAATGTACAGCAAATCCAGCATATGATTAGCTGATGATCCATGATATTGCATGTTCAGTTACAGCTAATTGTTCTGTTGCAATGTATGTAATGTAATTATTTCATACTGATAAATGTTTCTTTAATCATTTTGTGTCAATAAAAAGCCAAATTAACCATCGTATGTGTCTTCAGAAGTTATTTATTGCCTGTTTTGCATACTGAAATGCCTGTTATGAATTTACATACATTGGGAAACGTCTTGTGTTAAAAGCGCTGCATCGTGGTCTTCAGTTCGTAAATTATCATAAACTTAGATTATTGTTTGTTTATCATGCACATTTTAGGAATTAATTTAAATGATCAATTGAAGACTACAGCAAAACAATGCTTTTCTTTTTGGCAATCAACCAATGCAAATTGAGGCACTCATTAAGACTGGCATTGTAATTGCTTAGTGGCATTACACTTTGATTTACTCTCATCAATAAATAAAATACAATCACTGCTGTTTGATTATACTGTGCTTGTTATTCTCAAGTGATGAGTTGAAGCTGTTATGAAGGTAATGTATGATTTACCCAAAAACATAATTTAGAGAAGATGACTATTATTCACTGTCTCTGTTGTAAATTTGCATCATATTCTTCTGCAATATGGCAAGTCGCAAAAATGGACTTGGCATGGCAGATTTGCTGGCTTCAACAGAAGTGAAATAAAATAATTCTTGAAATGTTTTGCCCAGTGGTGTTTTGAAAAAGGCCATTTCTTGAACATAAAGAGCCAGAGGGAACATTTCTCGGGAGTAGTTTCCTTTGTGTTATATCAATTTCTTATGGCATGCTGTTGTTACCCTTCTCTAGTGGTGCATAAACCCCACCCCCAAAAAGCATTCCTTCAGGAACCAGCCTCATGGGTTTTTAACACTGTTGTTAAGTCGACTGCAGTAGGACTGTGGAGCTGATGCTGTTCCTTCATGTTAAAAAGTGTTTTTTTCCGTCTTTGCAAAAAAAAAAAAAAAAAAAAAAAAAAATCACCATTTCCAACATGTCACTGAGACTTAGACAATAAACAAGAAGATTAAGACACAACAATGATAGTCCTCTAGAAATATGAAGTTTTTTGTTTACAAGAACAATGAATTTATATATGGCATAAATAAATTAACTGTCCAGTCAGGTCTAGTTTTGTTTTTTTTTCCATCTTCAAGACCATAAATGGATTACTATTGTGAATGTTGTAATTGGAAGGCGTAATTTGGTGACAACGGCATAAATATCTACATGTAAAGGATAAAAAACATTTTTGTTCACAAGCTAAAGTAGGTGCTAGTTTCTGGGTGAACAACCAACAGTTAGTTCACAAGAACATGATATCAAAACAAATTTCTCCTCCAGGGGCCATTAGATTTTTTTTTTGCAGCAAAAGTTTTATTAAAATTTTGTCATTAAATGAGCATCTAGGATTTCTTTTACTGACTGCACACTAACTGAAGACATTGCCTGTGTATTTAATTCAGGGTATCAAGATTTGGTTAACTAAGTAATGTATTATTGATGAGGGACAATTAGCTATAATGTTATACAGCACTTTCCGGTCCTTGTCATCTATTAGCTTTTGGCAGCAAAACATGGACTTCAATGAAGTGCCAATGATAGAAAGAAAACACACAACTGCTCTCTCTCTCTCTCTCTCTCTCACTCTCTCTTGGTGAACAGATATATCTTTTTATGCTGAAGTATTGATAATGCACTGTCCTAGAAGTAGACAGTAATGTTTTCCATACGTTTACATGGCCTTTTGGGACTAATAAAACCACATACCAAATATGCTGTACATCTATTGTCTTATTTGTATCATATGTTTCATGAACTTATAAAGAAATGCTACAAAATCAAGGACAGATACAAAGAAAGACTCATAAGGATTTGGAAAATGACAACAACAGTGCTGAAAGCAACTTAACATCCAGTGGGCAATGTAATCATTTGCTGCCTGTCAGAAAAGCTTTTAAGGAAAAAGAAACATTGCTACACTATGACTCCACTCTGACTAGTTTGTTCTTATCAAGAATAAAAATAAATAAATACAAAAAATCCTCAATATAAAGCACCGCAAAAAAATCTCTTAACTCTAAGCAGACACAAATGTAAACAATATTAATACTTGTGTAAGGCAGAACAAAATGAGATAACATGGCATCGGTAATCAGTACTGTACACAGAAGCTATTCAAGCGCCAAACGGAGGGGTTACATATTACATATGACATATATTAAATGATACATTGTATTTTTTCATCAAAGAAAATACATTTAGAGAATCCGGAACTAGATTTCTAATACAGTGCCAAAATTAGAATTAATTTCAGAAAAAGCCAGAGAGAACGGATTGAAGAGAGATTTTTGTGTCATTTATGGCTACAGCAGAATAACAAAATGGAAGCATCGCGTATTATAATGCAATACATCCCCAAGTACCACACACTAAAACCTTTGCTAGCCACAAAAAATATCCAGGAAGATTATATGATAATAATATGATAATGTAATAACTGAATTGACAGTAACAATAAAAAAAGCTTACGTTGTTCTGATTGTAACACATTTATCTACAATATGTTTGTTACTCATTACAACGCATGGGAGAAGCTTTTGATCACTTGTATATAATCCATGAATACTTGAAATGACTTCAAATGAAGCATTACATGCCAAAACTGAAACTACATAATTTACCTCGTCTTTGCTTATTCCCTCACACATAGTGAATTCAAAAATCTCAAGATGTGCTAGAGCCTATGTTTTTAATGATTTCAGTATGTCATCATATCATGCAGTAAGAAAACGTTATAAAAACGAAAGGACCACAGAAAAGAACATTTGGGGAACAACATAAATGGCCATGTTGTGTATTAAATAACCAACAAAACCAATAAACAGTGAAATTGTGGTTGATGAGGTACAAACCTATATCATTTACCTTCAACAGGTTCACAGAGGAGACTGGAGTTCATGTCCCATTTTCACTTCATTTCACTTCAGTTTTCCATTCAGTTTCACAGTTTGGATAATTTGGGCACAACTTTGCTAAGTTTACATAAAGATCACTTTTAAACAAAGCTTTTATAACATTATGGTTACCATGCTGAGAAGTCCTTGCCTAAAGACTTACATGCACTTAATCACAAAACAGGAGGAGTCATGGCTGTCTAAACACCAGTGGTGGTTTTGATCACCTACAAGCTGCCAGTCCCCCGCCTGATCAGCCAATCATCTTCTTGATTATTGTCTTTCGCCTCATAAAACCAGGGCAATGCTTTGATCATATATTTCTGAAAAAATGTATTTGCTATCTTGTGCTTATTTAGTTCTGTAAGAACAGTTCAACTATTTGACATCGTGTAATGTAGAGTAATGAATGGTTGTCTAGAAATCTCATAATTTTGACTTCTGACAGGAAGTTTTGTATAAGTGGGCGAAGCCAAAAGGGCATGGATATAATCTTTTGTAAAGAGCGGACAGTTGACGGCACTGTAAGAAAACATGTGCAATGATTAGCTATGTCAGCCTCTGTAAGTAACCTTGAACCTCACTCAATAAGTACAGAGAGGTAGACTCTATCATTACCACATTCCATTCCCTCCCATTGAAAGATGTTTTCCTAATCACTCAATTATCTCTGCTTATTCAATAATGTTCCCTTCCTTTGTACCATGATTTCTACAGATATGGCCTTTCAAGCCAGAATTTCAAAGGAAGACTTCAGTGTCCTTCAGTATTAAGCAGTGATTCAAACTGTGATGAAGAGATGATTACAGACAGAATGCTTCTTTGCATACTCTTTAAAAGTTTTATATGTAAAATAAATGGATTATGTCCTCATTTATAGAGCCCACCGATAGCTGTAGTCAATAGTACTTTCATGTTTAAAGCATACTCACAGGTGACTAGAACCTGCACATCCATCTTGAGATCTGAGTCAAACTCTTTGTAGACATCAGGAAGATATAAATAAATACATAGCATCACTGCATTATTGACACCCTTCTCTGCACCTAGACCTGTAACAGGCTTCATCTAAAAGAAGTTTTTAGATTAAAAAATAAAACTTTTTTTCTTATTCACAAATTGCAATTAAGCACAACAAAAATTGGAGTATATGACATAAGGGATTGGTAGTGTTGTGTTACCATGAGGAGCCCTACTTTTATCTGCTTTAGGGATTCCAACCCACAAAGAAAAATATTTACACACTAATTCATTCATTACCAAGACTTAGATAATTATGTCTATTTGAGAAACAAGTTTAAGAAGCCCAAAAGGGGAGGTTAAAACTCAACAGTGCACCATGTGGGGAGAGCAACACAGCCCAGCTCTAGATTCTTATGTAAACTCAATTTTCTTACAGTTTATGGGACCACTGTTGCAAGGAAAAGTGTTGTCAATAAAAGGTACACTGCACAGCCAAGCACAACTGCCAAGCTCATACCAGCTGCATGCGTAGCAGCATTAACAAGCAAATAAAGGCTTCTCCATTCAAGTTTGAGAGGCATGCAGTGAAAAGTGCATATACTGGATCAGGGTCAGGACTGGCCTACAAATTCTCCTAAAACTATCACTGCACCATAAACCATTTTGCTGCAGGAATCACACATATTGCTCCCAGCCAATGGACTATAGAATTAAGTGTTTACCAAAATGATATGATGCCCCCATTGAAGAAGCAGACACTGACAACAATAAAACATTCAGCACGTCTCTTCAAATGTGGAAGCGTAGCAAAGCAAAAGCATATGGGACACAGTTTAGCTTGATACATTTGGTTGTACATAAAAGCAAACATGTTTTGTGAAACTGTAGCAGGTGAATTTTTATGTCCAAAGCACTGAGTGGCTTTTTAGCACAAAGTAATTTTCTCCAAACTGGCAGAGCAGACATTATAAATGAGTGTCATACATTTTGTTGTCAGAAAACATTTACACTTTTCAGTGAAAGAAAACGAAAGCACCAAGAAATGTGCATGAAAATAGATGGCTATTATAGCGTGTGGTCTGGGTGCTACCTATCTGTGGCACAAAATCCTGAAATAGTGCTATACAATAAATATTCAGTACTACAACTGCTTGTGCAAGTATTCTTCCATTTTTCAGCAAAAAAAACAGAGAAAGAAAGACAGAAATAGTCAATGTTTTCTTGTCATTGTTTAGTATTGATATTTAACGTTTTGTTAAAATAGCTGGAAAATTGTTTTAGTGCAAGAATTGGCAAGTGACAACCAACCATCAGACTGTCAGATTTTTTTCAGATTCGGCATAGACAGAAAAAGATTGCTGACAATAATAACTAAGAAGACACGTTCCCTCCCATCAGTCATTAAAACATCGATTTGTAACAACCGCTATGAACAGCTTCAGATGAAAATTGCCACAGCAATTGATCCATCAACCTGCCGTTTGCTGCAAACCGAGCATCAGTACAATCAAGCACAAGTGAGAAATGTTTAAGGATATAGCTTTTACCTATAATGCCTGACATGCCATACTATTCCTCTTGAGTGCTTTTGTGTCAACACAAGTTCAGGTATTTTTCTGAGATTTCTGCTATGATTTATAATCCATATATATGTAATTCCTCTGGGCTTCAGGACTATTATTAAATTATAAACCGAAAAGAAAAGAAGAATAATCAAACTTTTAATAACAAAAATCATCACCAGCAGATCCACTGACAACACTAAAGCTGTGAAAGCAACTAACCAAAGAAAAACATAAATTCTAACCATTTTCTGAATGTTTTTGCCTGACTTCATGTCTATTATAACAGCAACCTTGTTAGAAAGTGCAGCACCAGCCACTGTTTGCACACACTTATAAGCAGATATGTAGACCCCAGATGGACATCTAGAAGAAGTGTGTGAATATGTGACCATGACCAAAATAGCCCTCACAGGAAGCTGTCTGCATCTGAAAAACAAACAAGTCCCCTGAAGGTGCATTGCTGTCCGCCTGTTCTGAGTGCTGTATAAAAGACAGCAGAAGACACCACAAGCTCAAGCTAATGTATTTGTGCAGGGAATGTCAGTAGTTTTTTTCGAGTGCACTACTTGTCAATTTGTGTTTGCATGGCATGGGTTATCAAAGTTATGAGAAAGGGAGAAACTGAGAGAGAAAGCAATTCAGGGCAGCCAATAGGGGTCCTAGGGAGAGAGTGTGATTAGTGTATCAAGCATGTATCAGAGCCCCTTCAAGCTGTCTTGGCAGAGGCAGGGTGTCTAGATAAATAGCTTTAATATCCCTGTATTGCAATAGCAGAGCAACAGTTGTTTCCCATTGATGGCTTAGGGCTATGACAAACGTAGACAACGACCTTTGGAAAGCAGTGTGACAACCCCCTGTCCTTTCTACCCCAAAAGCTTGTGACCCATTGAAGCCCCAGGGACAATGAACCAGCAGCACCAGTGGGAAAAGCCTGTGTATGTTGGAGGAACAAAGTGCGGCTAATGCACTGTTTTCTCTTTTCATATCCTGGTGGGGGTAATCTGACCTTCTGCCAGTGGTTTCAACATGTTGAAAGCAGCAGCAGTAAGACACTGACCTCCGGAGCTGTCTTCGGTGTCCCTACCCCCACTATCACCCCAGCAACACTTGCACTTGTTGCCCTGTCATAAACAAGTACAAAAAAAAATCTTCTGGTATTTAAATAGAAAAAGGCAGTTTGATAAATTTCTGAAGGCCCTCCCATTCTTTAAATGCAGACCATGCACTTCTTTGTTGTTTTATTCTGGCTTGCTGTCAACATATCTAATTCAGCTGAGGAAACGCTGACACAGTGTTATCAGTTTGCTGATATGCTTTATGAAAACAGACCATGAGTCTTGAAGTGCCATGATTAGGTCCATCATGTTGTCTCTTTTGTACACAAAGAATCCAACATGTGTAAAGAAAATAGAATGCATTGATTCCACGTGCTGCATTTGTTCTTTAATGTTTTTTTACTGAACCTTTGTACGTAAATCAACCAGAATAAGAACTGCTCTGATTTTAAAAATAAACCTTCTCTTTGAAACCCAGTTTACATCAGTGCTGGCTAAATGCCATGTTGCTCACATCATCAAATGATTAATGTACAATCTTGCAAAGAAAGACATTCAATTAAAAATAGATACATTTGAAGTGTAAGCAAAAAATAAATATTTAACACAGTGTCATTTGTAGTGTTTTAAACCTATAAATAGATCCTCTTTATCTTAATTAGAAGGAGTAAATCCATTGAAATTATGAGCAAAGGTGCAGTTTTAGGGAAGAATTCGATTTCATTTTAATACAATATATTGTCCACTGACAGGCTTCCAATCTTTCCAACTTCTTTCTCCAGACATTGACACTCAAAAAAAGCACAAAGTAATCTCCGTCATCTTCCACTTTCTATATACCCTCTATCTTTTTCCCTTTTTCTTTCACAAAAGGCGGATTTGAGTTGTTCAAGTGATAGCTTGAGTGATGGCCATCTTGGGAAATGAAATATTTGCTGAAACTCTGTGCCCTTGAAAGTTAATTCACAAGAACACAGGAGGTATGGTGGAAGCCGTGAAGAAGAACAGTAATGGGTTTTCTATCTTGCTTTGTCAAACTATCTCTAGTTTCTATCACACCACTGTGCCATTCATTTAACGCTTAAAGATATCTTGTGTTTTCCCAAAAAACTGTGAATAAATATGGTATATAATAATATTGTGGGAGAGTATTGATATATCTGTATCACAATTCAGTCAGAAAATATGATCCCACTCCTGGCAAAAATGTACTCATGGAAACATATTTCATTAAAACAATATTATACAGGATGATGTCCCTTTTGAACTCTTTTAGAAAGTGGCTTTATCCTTTATCCTTCATATCAAATTAACATCACATTAATCTGGCTTTAGAGCAGATACAATCGATTAGTCAATTACCAGAAGAAAAAAAAACCTGCAGCTACTAGTAGTCTTTTTCAAGGCAAAGAACCAAACACTCTTTAGTTCCAGCCTCTCAGCTGCGATGAGAATATTTGGGAATATACCTCTGCTTCCATCAATGACTATTTTATATCCAATGAACTTGGTGTGGCTATAGGCTGTGGCTAAGACAAATGTGTAAGGTACATGCAGTTTTTTTGAGTATGGTCTTAACAAGCAATGCACACACAATCAAAAGCCTGGCCTGCTACATGCCTGTGGGTATGTTTGGTCTGAGATACAAATCTCACCCCACCTCACATTTTAATGGTGACGCATACAGTAGTTGTCAGAATATAAGTGCATCTCAGTGACACCAAGCAGTGTGGCACTGATTAGGTGGAAACATAAATGATGGGAAAATTGTGTGAAGGTCCAGAAAATTCACAGCTAAACACAGGTAGGAGTAACATTCTGGAGAAGCTGGAAAAACAACCTACCTACACCCCACTACTACCACAAACATAAAGAAAATTCCAGAAAAGCAAATTAAGAATGGTGGCCCTCTAATATTTATCACTGTAAATAAGGTCTTTAACCCAAACCATGATGATTTGACAGTTTAGGTGGACAGCTTTATTAAATCAGCGACTGAAAACAAGAGAAGGGAAGAGGACACTTACTGCCACAGGCCCCAGTCTCCTTAGTGAACATGTTAACTTGGTAAAAACTGCCATGCTGAAATGAGCCTTTAACACATAATCATCTCTCCATCTTTGATTTTCTTTTTTTGTGTGCATGTAAAAGTACACAAAATTGGCATTGTTAACCAACATTGGTGGGAGGCAACTGTAAATCTCTTTTTAAAGAATGTCTTCCTTAAAACATTCACATTTGTTTTCAATGTTTTAGAATATGCTACAGAGAGATATCACCTAAATATAATTTTGAATGCCAGTTTTATACCTCAGATCCTGAACAATTCTTTGTCTCCACTGAAGGTATGGAGTGAAAACAAAACAAAATTATATTTACTGTGGTTGGACCTCGATGTTTCACTTCAGACCCATTTTCCCTGTTCCAGACGGCCAATTGCAGACCACAGACATGAGTAATTGGCCAAAAGTGTCAGTGGTACATCTAAACCAGCTCTTTGTTTACTCTCCTCGCCTCTCTTTACAGCTCCTGCAGATGCAACAACAGTGTGGTGTTCTAAGCAGTAACTGCAAGAGGTGAGAGAGCCAAGGCTCTCTGTGAGGCACCTAGGCGGCTCAGAGGTGACTGCAGTCCCTACAGTTTGAAGAGCTGTCTGCCTGAAAGGGAAGTTGACCTAGACAAGACAGGAGCCTCTCTTTGCCTTGTGGGAAGCAAAAGGGAGGACAAAGGTCATCTCTGTCTGCCCACATTGCCTTACTAAGACCTAATAGTAAATTGTCACTATGGAACACACCTCAGCCTCAAAGAGATGTTTCAGGAACAGCAGAAAAAGCAGCTGCTCCAAGGTTGGACAGTCATTGCCAATGGGGAGTTCTGAGTTGAATCCAGTGTTACCAGAGTTTATGTTCTCCAGGCGAAGCAATCTCAGCTGATATTTCTCACTTCACATCAGCAAATAAAGGTGTAAAAAGTGCCGCCCTGGTTTATGCCACACGTTCCTCAAGGGGATGTCATTCAACATTTAATTTAGAAAAGTTGAGCTAAATCAGCATAAATACTGAGCTGCCTTTAAGATTAAATTACTCCAGATTATACTTGTATCCAAATTGTACTGACCTCAAAATGTATGGCTATTTTAAAATGATTTTTCTTTACCAAAAAAAACACACAGTACAGGCATAAACAGAACAGATTATAGTGTAGCCATTTTAAGGAATTCATTTTTGTAATAACTCTCTGATATTACATTTAATACTACAGACTATTTTTGTGGGCTTTCTCATTTCAAACTGTTTGTTAGTGACTGCCATCAGTCATCATTCAAGCTACATTATGTATATGATTAGGTTACTGCCAGCATTTTTCAAGTGACAATTTGTGTCCCATAAACGTGACTGTTTGTGTTAATATGTGGTTCAGCTGAAATGCACTATACTGCCTCTGTGCCAAATGCAGAACAACAGCAGGGCCTGTGCCCAGAAACAAAAATCTCAAAAATGTTGTCTCACTTCCTATTAAAACCTTTTCCACAGATTACAACATGATGACCTGATACAATGTGTGTTATCGTTTAAGTGTGTACTGTACTTTTGCAGGCATGTGACACATTTAGAAAAATATGCAGATCTGATACCTCCTGGGGTTCTCTTGTTCACTCCCTGCCAAATTTCTCATCTATCTTCACTGTACATTTTGCTCTAACAAATTAATTTCTTAGGGAGTGGAATGTCCACACCTCCTCTATAATAAAATGTGATGTAAGCATAATTTCAATATCTCTAAACTCTTACTGCAGTGCAATTTTCACCAAGTCAGGCACCCACAAATTTTCAGTGGCTGCATATTTCTTTGGACCCGATAAACATTCTGTTACAATGCCATCCTTATTTTGCTGATTAGCTTCAATTGAGGGCACTTACATGTGCATTGTAGGAAAAAAGAAAATTGTAGTGCAACTTTTGCTGAATTTCACAAATAGTGCTTCAATGTATCAACTATACAATGACAATATTTTGAAACTTAACTCAGCAATAAACCCAGAAATACCATATTTTGCACAATAAGTGAACTAAATCTAATTAGGGTGAGAAACCACAAGTAGTAACAAAACTACCTTAGATTACTTTAATCTGACTATAACATGACAACACAGCTACCAGTTAAAAAACTTCCTATCTATTATGCTGCACTGACTGCAGAAGATGCATGTATCTATAGAAAGAATAACATGTCCACACATGTATCATGATACCTCACTTTGTTTCTTTACACCATTAGATTTGCTACTTCATTTGTCCTTGTCTGTGTGCTGTTTACTTGATGCTGAAGAAAATACAATCTGCATATCAAAACATAACACCTTAAATATTCACAGTAAATTCATTCGAGTGCAACTATTTCCAAACTTTCAAGATCTAACTATTCTTCAGGTAATTGTAAGAATAATCTGCAGATTCATAAAATATACATATAATGTAAAGAGTAAGGATTCATTAAAATTGTGATTTGCAATATACATATCTCCACCAACCATCAGTTTTATCAGCTCTATTGTGTACGGTATCATGTGGAGCTGGAGCTTATTCCAGCTGTTACTAGGTGAGAAGCATGGTACACCCTGTCTGTCAGTCTCCAGTCTGTCACAGGAATAATACTTAGAGAAAGACAACCATTCACACACAATTCAGAGTGACCATGCATGTCTTGGAAAATGGGAGCTGACATGGGTAGAACATGCAGATATTGTTTTAAATATAAATATTTTAGCACAACGCCACAGATACATTGGATAATTAAATACTGTAGTTCAACCCAAGGCTTCCTGTGTGTGCGCTACTATTACCACAGTGTCTATTGGAACATCTGTACAAGCCTGAATGTCAACAATGCATGCATATCTAACCTAATTAATTAGAGCTAGATGTGACAGTCTATCTGAATGACAGCTGCAGCCCACCGTCACCTTAGCTCTCAGCAGGGCTACTTCACTCACTGCAACAAAGGTAACAGACTGTCAAAGAGCAAACCCATCATCCACTTAGCTCAACAACCGACTGATGTGACAGCCTCATGGAAACACTGTCACATGAGATGACCCTACGTTCATTTACAGTCAGCTCAAGTAAACCAGACAGAAATCACCCATGATAACAACAAACAAGCTATTTCTAACAAACAACCAACAAATAGTACAAGTAAGCACCAAACTCCATCACACTGCTCACAGTAAATAGGATGTCTTACCTTTAGAGGCTCTTTCTTGTCCTTGTGTGTGTGCAAACGTATCCAATCCTCAATTGCATCGATTACCAGGTTGAACTCCAGAGCAGGATAGGACAGGTCTGTTCTGGACCAATGACAGTCAAAGCCAAACCTGCAGATAGGATTAATTTCCCTCCTGGGACAGTCTGTCTGGGAGTCAGCGATGCACCAACAGGTCTCTTCAGTGTCAGCGGCTCAGGTGGCCTCAGGTTTTATATGTAAGCCTGCTGGAGTAGACATCCAGGTTAAAACTGATGAGTTGTCCAAAACCATTTCTCCAAAATCCTTCCATCATTGTGTACACTGAGCTGCCTTTGACCCAGTTCTTCATCTGGCTTGTCCTGACTCTTGGCCCGTTGAGTGCTCTCTCATCTTTACTTTATCTGCCCCACAAGAGCTGTCGTTTACAAGCCTTGCCAGACAAACAACACTTCCGCTGCTGATGATAGCCCTGATGCTGGCGGTGGGACGAATGTGTCTGCTCCAACACTACACCGCTATCTTTGCTGCAGATGTCTGCCGTCGGCTCTTCCTGGCAGCCACGCTAACTGATGACAGCACCTGTTGCTGATGATGTGATTTGAGAGGTTGTGTCTGTCCCCGCCGTGTTTTCACTGACAATGTTCAAATTATGTGTATACGTTTCATTTCAGCACGTATTTACAACCATTTATGGCGAACTAAACGGCTACAAACGTGGGCTTTTGATGCTAATAACGATGCTAATTGGACACACCTTGATACTGGTGGAAGAGAGGGCCAGTGGACTTGTCAGAAACACTTCACTGCGTCTGAAAACTAAAACTCAAAAACGTACTTGTGAAGTTAAAGTCCGTTGATGATATAAATGCCGACGTACAAACTGGTCCAAAATGTCTTATTTTTTTCATGGCTCGCAGCAACTTGGCAGCTCAGTGCTGCCTCCGCACGCTGCTGCCCCAGGAGGCCGGAAGCTATATTGCAGTCTACTCATGGCTTGTTGACATGGGCTTATAGCTGATATTGTAGACGACTACATTACACTAAAAATATTTACTTTTATTTTATAAGAAATAAAAACTTAAACCCAGATGTCTTCCTTTCCATTTAACTCAGCTTGGTGTTTCAGGCAAAAATAACACAATAGAGCACACATTACACATTGTTTATATTTCAAATGAAACCCATTCAGCATTTTCCATTTACATTAATGAAGCAGAATACTGGTTACACTTGTTTTCAAGTACCAATACTGGACTTCTGTTTAAATTCTCAATTGTCTCACATTTGAGCACTTCATTTTAATAAAGATTATAACAATTACTGTGTGTTTGCATTCAGTAAATACAGCTTTCCAGAGGCTGTGAGAGCATCCCTCTGGAAAAGACTCACAGGATATATTTACAGTTGACTGAAGGTTTTCAGTGTGTTTACACAAGGTTTACAGTCTGATTTACATTTTGTATATAGACTACAAACAACTGTTGTCATGGTTTTGTTTGTGATTATTACTCTTAATTTCTTAGCCCCTCACATGCCATGAGATATAGGCTATACTATGGGTTAGAGTTGAACCAAAAAGGAGGAACATGCAGCAGTTTATTTAATAATAAGTAAATATGAACAGTATCAACAACAAACGATGGTTGAGCCGGTCAGTAAAAGGCAGTCCTCCATAGCAGCCATAGTAAGATCTTGGTCCTTTGCTGAAGAGAAGGTGGGTGTCCTGCCAAAAGCCTGGCACAGGAACCCGATAGTTACTCCACTGATCACAAAACACAAAGGAAATATAAATTACGAAGAATGATTGGCCGGAGCGCACTACTGGACAGGTGAACTGACAATCTAGTAAAGAATGAAGAACTGAGGTTTATGTACTGCAGAGTTTAAGCACACACTGGGAAGGTGCTGCAACATCATAACAAATAATTACTCATTGGGAATAGAAGCATCACATAAAATAAAATAATCAATTTAGCTTTAGCTGTAGCTCAGTTTGGTCAAGTATGTCCAATATTTTGTTCTGAGTTGGTGTCAAACACGTCACCTTTCCAGCATCTGTGCTTATAATGCTTCAAATAATGAAAAGCTCCGGTCTTTTTAAAATTAGGCTCTGATGGTCCTCACCTAAAATTAAAAAGAAAGTTTTTATTTCCTCAAGGGAAGAGCCTTTTTCCTAGTTTTTCAAAGACATACAAGATAAAGCTATCACTAACATCTCCATGGCGCTAAGTGTGACCAAGGATACATTGCCTCTGAACACAACACTTCCGATGACATTCCACTGTTTGATTCTCTGCAGAAACCTTGGCAATTGCCTCAATCACAGAAAATTAATTCCAGTCATGCTACTCCCGCCCCCTCCCTTGAGTTGTATCGGGCCCATGCATCGTACTACTGGCCCTGATTTACCCTGAATACCAGCCAAGCCCAACGATTTTCAGGTCCCCAGGCCCCTATTGGTATCTGTCTGCCTCCACTCTCAAAATGGGCCAGTGTTTTGTCTGCGCACATTAGCTGCCAGATTCTGGCAGATTTAGTACTTATTTTCTTTCCATATTCACAGATGATGTCAAAGTGCAAATGTTCTTGCTGAACAATGTCCTGGCCTGTATAGTTTGTAGTACAGAGTAATTTTCAAGCACAAGATTAGGCCTTGAATTTAAGGCTTAAATTATAAATGGCCACACAACTAAATAATAAAAGGAAACAATGATAAAGAATTTTTGTCTGAAGTCTTCATAGAAATCTTTGATTTTATTGTATGCAGCACACATTTTTAAGGGTTTATACTATTAGAGCAGGGGTCATCTACTACATTTGTCCAAGGGCCGGAATTTTTCTCGGCAGAAACTATAAGGGCCAGATGATCTTGTACAAAAAAATAGATAAAAAATGTGCTGTTATATATTAATATTTGATATATGAATGTTTTATTTTTCCTTCCAAATTTATGTCATTATGTAGCCTTTGTTAGTGATGATAGACTCATTACCTATACAGTGGCAAGCCCCTAGAGGGCGATTGCGATATTTTGGCTTCATATTTGTTAGGCTGCCAAGCTGTTGTGGGGGAGGCTGCTATTTTATTGCACACCTAAGACAGTAGGGGACAGCGACTTCACAGAGTACATGAAGAAATTTAGCTGTGCGAAAATTTCTCACTTACTCAGATTTGATGACTTTGAAGTCATTGGATCATCTGTGACCCGTTCACTATTGGACCAGGTGGAGAAAGCTACATTAAAAAAATGAACAGTATAAAAATGCATGAAAGGAACTGACTGTCTTCCAAAAGCCGTTTTTGGAGGACTGACAATAGATAATATGTGCATGGGAAACAACAAAAGAAGTGTTCATTGAGAACCACCTGTTTAATGTCAAGGTTCAATCCATCCCTGGCTGTATGTCAATGTATCCCTTGGTTAGTTTTCCTTGCTAACCAGGCAATTCAGTGATATTCAAGGGGCCGGATGGAAAGCGTGGGCCACAAGACAATCACTGCTTTAAAGCCTCTCCACAGAAACATCATTTCCTACTCAGGACATTCTGCATAACAGACAATGAGGTAAAAGAAATGTTTTCCATTGTATGAATTTGTACTGTAAAACTGGCTGTAATTGAAAAAGCAGCTGTGAACTCAAAGTTCAGCAGGCAAAGCAGCTGCTGCTTATGGTCATTGTGATCAGTGTAGCCACTTAGTCTGCCTATTGGAAGGGCCGCAGTCGTGTCATCCAGTGCCACGAATGCTGCGATTCCAGGCAGGTATAGCCTTATTTTCACTGCCTCAACTTTGTAATGCACAATTAATAAGCCATCTCACAAGAGTTAGACAAGCCCTTTTAACAGAAAGCACTCTTATTTAGAGTCGTCTTTGTTCTGCTAGACTGGCCACCAAGAGTATTACATTTTATAGGACTTCTTTTAAGGCTGCTGTATAGCTATTTTATTGGAAGCTATGATTTAAATACTCTGTTAGAATGGTTTTGATGACTCATAATTGCATATTGAGATCTGTCACCTCACATTGAGAAGGTCAAAACCAACTCAACCATGCTTTGAGCATGCTCCTTTCTTGTCCGTCTGTGTTTAGTTCAAAGACTGCATGCTGCAGGTCAGATATATTGGAGGTATAAATGTGTTTCTTATTGTGTGTACTCTGTGAAAGTGTGGTTATCTGCACCAATTCTAGCTCTCTAGTATGCTGGTGATGTCCACCTGTCTATTGCCTCCTGCCCTTTGGGTGCTGAAAACCCTACATCCCCAGCAAACCCTGAACAGGAGTGTTTCAGAGGATGGATGGATGGATGGATGGATGGACGTGTAAGTGACAAGTTAATCAAACAATGTATATTCTAAACACATGGAATCACATGTGGGTTAACAGGACATTTTGTTTTGAGTACTAAAGTTTCCCCTTTTAACATCCATTGTTGGTGGCTACTTTAACTGCAATAACATGCATAATTTATATCCCGAATGGATTTTTGTCAGAGGGAAATGATGTATGTTTTCTCATGTAAAGGAGGGGTGACTTGGAGGAGGTGGGGGTTGAGTCTACGCTGGGTGGTTGTCTTGGACCAAAGGCATCTGTCTGGGAGTGGCTGTAATTGGCTGCAGTGTGGCATCGTCTCATTAATATGGGGCCCAGGGGAAGGAGACAGCCAACTTCCTCTGCGTTTGGTTGTTTGACTGTATCTCCATTGATGCTAAACGCAGTGCTCCCGGGGCACTCCATGCTTGTTGCCTGGTTCGTTAAAACTAAGAAAATGAATATTAATGTTATACAGACTGAAAGCTTCACTAGCAGAAGGGGGTCGTCATTCTAAAAGGCAGTTAGCACCGATTTCTGGGTGTACTTAATAAAATCAATAGAGGAGGGGTCTGATTCTGCAGGAAGATATTTTCTGTCAATGTACTGAGCTCTGCTGACACCTTACTACCCATGTGTGCAGAGGATCATGATATTCCTACTAAAATGCACAGATAGAGAAGGAAAAAGATGGCCTGAACTATTAATCATGTGGATATATATATGACCTCAAGATGTTAGACACAGTTCCATGTTCCATTTTTCCCTGGTCAAATACACACCGCTAGACACTTTTGAGAGCCTAAATTTAATATTCATGCAATCCACTGGTGCAGAGTAGAGTAAATTGACAAAACTGTGCGTGCACAGGCAACTGGAGAAGCAAAGCCTTGATCTGGGAGGGCTGTAAATAGTGTCTGTAACCACCACAGTAACGTTTGTGACAGCTACCACTGCCGGTTTTCAATTTACTTGACACCAGCAACACCAGCAGGCAGATGTGTCAATTCATCCAGAGATACTAGTAAACAGCCGCAGACAGCAGCATCATACTTTCTTTCTGAACTTGCTAGAAGGATCTAGACAAGATCAAAAATGAAGAATCTATTAGGGTACTCAAAAAAGGTTATTAACAAATATTTAGACAGGAGTCACATAACTGTTAGAACAAACCTGACATTCTGGGAAATACGCACTAAAAGTAGAGGAGAAGATTGATACCAGTCATGACATTAAATTGTGCTTTTTCATGGCTTCAGCTGGTAGTGAACATTGCCTTAAACTAATCATTTAGGAAAGTCTTGAATCTACTATCTAAACGATAAACTACAATACTGTACAGGGCTGTAAAAGAACAGCAATTTAAATATTTACAGAATAATTATTACTTTTTAGCAGCAGTGATATTGATCATTTAGACAGTGGCAAAATGGTTAATAAGTCAATTCTGAATAATAGTGTTGTTACATAATCAACTATAAACACCTCATTAGGACTGAGTGAAAAGACTGCCCCCAAACTACTAATGTGTCAGTCCTCCACCAGACTGCTATCTGTTAGCAATGAGCTGATGAATTATTAATTATAGAATTCTCACTAGGGAGTGTCTCTGTATCCTCAGAGCAGAAAACCACACAGGGACATTCAAGGTCAAATGAAATAGGTTTCTTTGCCTACTGTGTAAGGATAAAGACACTGGGAAACGCCTGTAATTGGTGTAAAACAGTGCAATGTGGAAGGCTCCCTGCTAGCCCTGCGGTCATATTGGCTCCTTTTCCTGTGGAATTTCAGCAGCATTAATAAAACCTCAATTAACCATCAGGGGTCCATCTTTCAGCTCACCTTCCTAATCTGGTTTGATGGAAGCAGTTAAAGAATCAGCAGAGCCAATTTATACCTCTCCCACCTTTAGCTGTGAGTGAGAGTATTAGATGCTTGTAGTTATAACTGTGACACGCTTTCACTGTCAGACAAAGTGTGCAAGGCTGCATCATGTAGTGCTGCGCTTTCTTAACCCTGTTTCTCTTTAGCTTCCCCAGTAATTTGTAGCTCTATAAACACTGCCACAATACAGACCTGATGTCACACTGGTTAATAGGATCTGACCCCTGATGGTTAAATTATTTACGTACTCTGAACAGAGGAACCCAACAAGCTTCCCTAATTAATCCTCCCACACACAAACCCTCACACTGCTGTGAATAGGTGTGCAGGTCCCATCACTGCAGAGGCCTTTTGGGCACATTGTCATTCTTTTCTCAGCAAATTGGAGGTTTTTAATGACAGACCACCCTGTTTCTCTGTCAACAGCTGGACTTTTTAGGGCCTGAGAAACCTTCTATTAGGCTTCCTCAGAAAATGAGTTGAACTGCACTGTTTTTTGGGGGGGTTTGTGCCTACTCCAATATACTGTATGTTTCCTCACTTATTCCACACTGCATTTTCCATTAGTGACAACACTTCATTACTCAGTGGCTGTGTTTTGAGAAATTATTCCAAATAAAGTTAATAATGTTTGTAGATTATTGATTGCAGTTTTAAATACATTAATCAAAATCATTTTCTGTTTGTGAATTCTTGCATCTCTGAGCTGACGCAACATTCAACAACGTGACAACAAAATGCAATTACAAATGAAAAAATGCACCATTCTTTTGGGGTGAATGTTATTGTTATTATTATTATTTTTAATCATGTTTACACTTTTGAAAAAGTCACCACTTTGTTCAAATGTGAGAAGAATTCCCAAAAAAATGGTGGATTAAAAAAAAAACTGTCTCATATCATATCATATCATATCAGTTAGGTTTGCCTCAGCGACCATGGAGTAAGGAACTCTAAGGAATCAGGAGTAAGGAATCACTTGAAGGTGCAAATGGCTGTTTGTTTGCTCCATATAGGCAACAACATAACACATAAGGCAGAAAGGACCGATCTTTAAATACACAAATATCATCCTTGAGCCAAAATACAGTGTGCATGCGGTCAGAAAATGATTTTTAAAGGGCATTTTCATGGACCAGTGATTTTCTGGCTGGGTAACGAGATATTTCTGCTGATGGCAATACAGTACTTGTACACAGTTCAAATGATAAATAAATGTTTATTATAATAACACATGTTTTTTATCTTTTCACCTGTGCACAGACACTATAAGCATTTCCATTTGACCGGATTAGTAAAACATGTAGCTAATACTATTTTATGGAGTCTGCCTAGATCATTTCTGATTCAAATCTCATCAACTGCTCACTTGTACTCTGCTTCCAGCGCTTTATTTTACCACTGTTTACCAGTGTCACTGTAAATACGTGCAAAATAAATAGCAATCTGTCCTCACGGATAGAGTGAAAATGTCTCATTTAAATAAGTATGATGTCAGTGTCAACGACACTTCCATAAAATTCCTTTCAGTAACTCACCTGTAATCCAGTTGTCTATTAACTAAAATAAGCAGCTGATGCTTATTGGTGTTACATGGCTACACACACTGCTGATCAGCAGAACACTAATAAGCCTGAGACTTCAGTGGAAGTGTGTTTAATTCATTATTATCACCATGAGCTTGTTTTAAAACAATTTTCCCAGTGGAAACACTTCCTGAGTGAAGTGGGTCAGTCAGCTTGTCAAGGATTGGGGGGGGGGGGGGGGGGGGGGGGGGTAACGCTTCCTCTGTATGCCTAAACATACATAATACACAAACATGGTGGTGATTTCTGGGCTGCCAGATGTCACTACATCCAGAATTAACCAGTGGATGGCTCCATTTGCATGTAATGACCTGTCTTTATGTTTTTGCTTTGTTTTTATTTGACAAAAAATAATAAAGTATCTGTTTCTTTACACTATATTCTCTCATTTTCTCAGGAAAGTGTTGTGTTTCTGGCAGGATCAAATTGGACCCACACATACTTAGTCTTTCCCTGTAAACATTTTAATGAGGTGTATACATTATCATTATGAATGTTCTCTTCATCTACTGTGGACTTCATTATATAATAAAAAAAGAAGGGGAAAAAACAGCTCAACTAGAATTTATTAAGAAAATAATACTAACAACCACAAGCAAGTTCAAACTCCCGGATAAAGTTATTTTACCACAAGGTGCAGCTCTGATTTATAATACCTAAAATAAGATTACACTTTCAGTTTCATTAAGCTAACATGCATACAACATGTGTATGCTCAGATAAAACCTTAACCTTATACTGTGCTTGAACCTGTTAAAGGTCTATGCCAAGAGTAATTATATAAGTGAGTTGTACACTCAAACACCATTGTTGTCCAAGTACTGTGAGGAGCCAGGTTCAAGAGGCAGATATATTTAAAACATATCAAGAGACAAGTGCCATGGACCTGTGGTTGAGCCTCTCTTCCATCCTATTGCCTATACATCTATATAAGCTATATATAATACAAAGTAGCCTACTACATAATAATAATAATACCGAACCAGGCAAACAACACTGTGATGTTAATTATATCCATGTTTATCTGTGAAACGGTAACTCATCTGCTTCTATTAAATTGCTTCTTTTAATTATTTGATCTATATTCTCGACACGCATGAGTCAGACATACATACATATCTTTACAGCATGATCAACTGTTGACACGTTATCCAGTGTTAATCTATTTGTTTTGACTGCAGCAGGAGTATTTATGGCTGTTTAATCCGGGATTTGAAAAGGTTAAACTTTTCTGCTGCGTGGGTCGAACAAATATCAAACAAATGAAATGTCAAAGTTGGTACCCCAGAACAAATGAAATGTCAGGAACAATACCTTGGCCTAAGTCCTCCCTCACCTGGCTCATCATTTCCACGCAGTCATATTTGTAGTCAGACATAAGAGGGTAGACCAAATAGGCTTTCTCTCTCTGTGCTGACCTATTAGCACCCTATTATTTGAACTGCTGAATGAAAAGTGCTAGGGTCCTTTCAACCCACAGCAGAAAGTTAAGGTCACAAAGTAAAATTCTCTGGCAGTCTTCTCCCTCCTCTGGCTCCTGTCTCTGCTCTCTCCTGTTTCCTCTGTCTGGCACAGAGCCTTGATTCCTCCCAGTGTGGACATTCTCCCATGCACCAACTCTGACTATCAAAACAACAGTCATTAGGCAAATTTGCTTTGGTGCAGGATTACGTTAATTATCATGGAATTATCACTTCATTAAAGCAGGCAGAGATAAATTATCTCTGATGAAATGAATGCAAAATGAGGAAATAATGATCAGGCAAAAAAAAAAAAAAGAAGAGACTCCTCGTCCAACGAAATCAAGTTATTGTGTTGATTCCTGAACGGCAATACAGCACAGCACTACATGACAGAGCAAGCGGGGTTCCTCAGAGAGGAGCGAGGACCACCCACCCCTTTTACCCAACGCAGCTGAATTACCCTGCCAAAGCCTTAATAGAGCCTGTAGCTTCCCTGTATATTGCAAGTATCATTAATCATGCCAAATACCAATTTTAATGAATGCCTGTAACACCTTGTTTCTGGGCAGACAGGCTTTGGTGCAGCAGCAGGAGGACCTCAGTAGGATTTTTTTTTTTTTTAAATACTGTTTTGCACTCACTTTGATTTTTCTGGTCAAACTTCTTTTTTTTGCAGTCAAGGTAAAATGAGGCGTCCGCATATTGCTGGTCAAACTGTTTATGACGTTTATTTACTCACAATAAAAATGATTAAAGTCTTCAAAAAACCTTAATTTGCACGGTCAGTAGTACATACCGGTATTTACATGCTGGTTAATATTTTTATTTCTTGTTTTAATTGAAGTATCAGAATGGTTTTGTGACAGCATTAGATATGTATCTAAGGTGCTACAAAGAGAAATAAAGCCCTAAGGGCGATGAGATATGGTTTGTACCAGCACGGACATAAGGACAATGGTCTCTGCTTGATTTATAATTTATTACACAGTAGCAGGGTCCTATAATACCATTGCTTAGGATAATTTATCTGTGCACTGCATCATTGCTTTGCTGGTAAACTAGTTGAGTTTATCTTTGTGATGACAATTTGTTGCTTGTTCTTGAGAGTTCAGATTGTAATCTTTGGTGACTACCAGGTTGTTGGTCAATTACTGTCTTCTTGGCTAAGAGAGATCAACACACAGCAACATTAGAAAAACACACAGAAAACATAACACATAGAAATCTAAAATTAAGTAAATGAGGAAGCATCTCTATCAATGTTTTAATCAACCTCTCGCCCCCTGAGAGCTGGAATTGGCTCTGACTGCACTTAGCCTTATATAGGATATGGGGGATCTCTATCAAACAACAACACATATACACCAATTATTCATAACCAAAAATAAAGTGTGCTGTATACAGTTTGGTTACTGCTGATGTTATGTAAGCTCAGAGGCTGTTTTATTTTAACTTCCTGGTCATGATAGTAGCCTTTTGATTAGCTTACAGATAAAAATAATCTCACAGAAACACATTTTCTCCCTGAGATGTTGTTAGATAATTGCAGGGTTTCTGTGTGTGTTTTGACTATATGCACCACAATGCATATGGCTGTTTTGTGAGTATTTAGTCTGCATTAATAGTGGTGTATTGAGCTCTCCTAGTCCCGGCAGAGCATGGCCTAACCTTTAGATTCATTATTCACAATAAAAATTAGGCCCATTCTCAATGCTGTTAGCAGTAACATTCCCTCCTCTATGCATTGCTAATCTAGGGAAGTGATAAACTGCACCACTGAAGCAGTGCTACAGACTTCAGAAAATCCCTTAAGGACCATCTCATAATGGTGGCACATTGTTCCATAAAAATGCTAGTTTGCTTTGGAAATTGAGGTGTGGGTTCATTAGAAGCCATCCTGTTGAATTCGAGAATAAGTTCCCAAGCGAGCCGAGGAGAGAGACCAAAAGAAGCAGTGAAGAATGGGGGTGGCAAGATTCTAATGCTCACAGTTTGTCTGAGTGGATCCCAGTAGCTTTTTATGCTCTCTCCCTCTCCTGCAGTGTTGGTGGTATCACCCAGGTCCCCCATTGTTGAAGTGATTCAGGGTAAAAAAAAAAACCTCACACCAGGCTACTTATTCTTCATGAGGTCACATTAAACAAAGACACTTACTCCCCAGGGTTTTCTGTGACTTCTAAAAGAATTGCATTGAGAGACTGAGCTGCATCTGCTAAATGAGCCAGAATACAACTTTCCAAAGAGGAAGAAAAAAAAAATACTTTTATCAATGTGAACACTGAACACTGAAGGCAGGACTGTTAATAGAGCTGTGGTGAACATTAAGCGACAGAAGCATCATCATCATCAGTAGAATACTGCCCATGAAGCTATTGTGTGCTCTACCAGAGAATTTCAACAACACAATAGTCATGGAGATATGTACACTGCTGTGCTACATTACATAAACCACCCACAACAAATCTGTGAAGATGTATTTGTGATGATAAAGCCACAACGGCCAGCGCTCACTTTTTATTCTAATGCTCCTTTCCAGGCACTATTTAATATATTTAATGTCTTTTGTGTGTCTCCACAACATTTGACAACTTCGGCTCAACAGAAACCATGTCCAATTTCTTCCACCAGCTGCACTAGAAACTACATGCACCTGTAGTCAAAGCTGCAGGCGATCCATTCACTTTTGTTCGGAGATTTAAATAACATAGAGAACAATGAGTAGCATGCACTCTACACACCGTTCCAATTTCAGCTTTCTGAGTAATCTCTCATTCTTCTTGGCAGAATGCTGAAATCCATTCCAACACTTTGTCACTGCCTCTTAACAAGTACAATGGCATTTATTTTGAGAAGCCTGTCTAAATAAGACACACACTCATGTGATAGGATTCTATTTGCATATAATGTGAATTATATTATTATATGAATAATGATAATTGAATTTATTTAAGTGTGCTGTGCATGTTCATACCGAGACAATTTGAACAGATGATACTTTTTCACATTGGAGTGAGTTCCTAAATGAAACACATTTAGCCACATTTAGCCAAAACTGTTCTCTATTAGTGGCAAACTGTGTAAATAAAAAAAAAAATTAAAAAAATAAAAAAATAAAAAAAACAAATAAAATAAAATAAAAAAAAAGATATACCAAATATATTATGGTTATAGGCGCTTAAATACTGCGGTATAGCATATATTGTAGTGAAACATCAAATTCATTATGATAACCAATAAGTTTTAATCACATGTTACCTTATTTTTTGTTCTTTAGAACAAGAAGAAAAGAACCTGTTCTGTCACAATAAGACACCAGAAGGAAATTAATTAGGTTACATGCAGGACAAAACAAGTGGTTTCTGCATTCCAGCTGCCAGCCTTTTATCTGTCTGCTGTTGAAATCTCTTTGTTTGCTCCGCCAGCAGGAAAATACAGTATATCTTTGTTTAAGGAATTTATTCCTTTTGTGCAAAACGTCTTCTCCTGCTTAGAGCTACTCAGTAGATTAAGATAGGTAATCGAGTATATGCTGGGCTATAGCTACTGTAGAGAACCGGAACACTTTGGTATGCAAGCAAAAACAAAAAAGGTAAAAATGGTGCTTTTATCACTACAGAGAGAGCTGTGCTCCTTTAAGCGAGGGCCTTGGATGAGGACAGGCCAGTTTCAAATGAGCCAATTAGCACTATGGCCTGGACTTCACAGGTAGAAACCAATCAGGTAGCCAGCATCTGGAGAAAACAGGGGCGTGGAAGAGAGTATGGCAGGAGGAAGGCATGCATGGGCTGCAGTCGATCAGTACGAACTAAAAATACTGGCTTGCTGGCTGAGACATAGAACATCCTGGTACTTGTGGCACACTGTGTTCTGTACTATGTTGGGAAACGTTAATTTTTTTCTTTGGCATATTAAATAGTATAGAAGTATTAGCATTGGGCTGCGATGGACTTGGCCACTGCCATCGTATAAGACAGAAAACAAAATGTTTGTGCAAACATTTATTTCTACCAACTAGTCACCATATAAGGACAGGACTAGAAATGTCACATTGTCACACACAAATACACAGTTTTAGCTATAAAAGTAATGCAAGACACACTTCCATCCAGAGTTTTTAAAATGCATCACTCACTTCAAGGAATATGCTTCAAATTACTTTTAAACTTGGCCTCATTCCCATCTATCCGTAACATCAGTGAGGACCAAAGTGCCAACAGTGCCTGACACGTTTAAAAAAAAAAAGGGCGTGTGAAGGCTCTAAAGTTCTCATTTTCCTTCACTGCTGGGGCTTGCAGAGTGTTGAGCTTTACAGGGCTGCCCACTGAGAAGATTATTTTCACTGTATTCTTTTTTACATGCACACAATGGAAGCATTATTTCCCCTGGCAATGCATATAAAACCAGTGGGCCAAGAAATGAACACTGAACCATGTAAACTGTACATCTTGCCTACAACGTTGTGTTACTGTACACAACAGCAGAAAAACAAACCAGTTCAAATCAATATGTCATCAAATGTATGGTAAATGATCAATAAAAAAGGCTGAGTGGATGAGCAGTATCTGTCCCGCAGATGTTGCCGTGTTCAAGAACGCTCTGAAAAACAGATGTTTACTGTCAAAAAAATCCCAAGAAACACAACAACAGCTAGTAAGGTCTGCAGAAAGACCTCTCACTGCTGTAAAGGGTTTTGAAGATACTGCATATTTTAAAAAACTACTCTCTTGTCTGCAGCCGACAAGAGAAAGGTTTTAACCAAGAGAACTGACATTTAAAGTGACATGCGCCTTTAGTTTTAGCTTTTCACAGCACATTTTGGTCTCACTTCGGCCTGCAATCCATCTTTCTGAATTACTGTAGCAGTGGAACAATTGATCCAATCTTTTTAGTCCCTCAGTATATTCCTGTAAAAGGCATCATCCCACAGAGAAAGAAAACAGATTGAGATGGACTGAAAAATGATTAGAAATGCTTCCCAAAAGTCCTTGAAGCATTTATAACACTTACAATCCAAAGTTCAAGAAAACTCTGGTATTTTCTGTCACTTTAAGGGGGCACAGAGGTCAGAGAATGTACCTGTGCCAGGGTAAAATAAGTCATTGGCAAGCAGAGAGTTTAGGTCAAATAATCACCCCTCCGATAATGCATGTCCACGGAGAGGCTGGGGAGATTCATTGCTGTGCTCCTGCTGACAATAATGGAGGCTTTGAAAGGCCACAGTCTTTAATTTCTAGTCCCTGCTATCAGCGTTTTTATCCTCTGGAGAGGGAGGAGGTCAACTACCCCTGTTCCACAGCCCCAGAGCCAGCATCCTGGGCATTAAGGGCTGAGAGAGGTGACTGAGGTCAGGCTGTGATTGCTGCTGGAGATGGCAGCCTGATGGGACCTGGGGCTCATCGGACCCTTTTCAGACAAAGAGGCTTCACAGAGCAGCTCCCAGGTCAGTTTTATCAGGGCATCACTAATGGTTATGATATGATCTGTCTAGCATCACTTCCAATTAAAGCTTGCTGGGGGAATGTGGCAGACGCCGCTCCACATTGCACTGAGGGCTCAGTATGAGTGTGTGTAGACTATTGTTTGAGCAACTCATTTCCGTGGCGATCAAAGATCCATTGTGACTACCACAAAGGGAAGTGGCTACTGGCCAGGCCTATTAGCTATGTAGTTGTGGTGGGGAGATGGAGAGGGTAATCAGTCTTCTTGGTGATAGCAATGACCAGCCAACTTCTCACTGAGACAAAGACGAACCTCTTTGACACAATATAAAGCCCTAACAAAAGGTGATTTTTTTTGTGTGTGTTCCAATAGACCATGAAAAAGACATCTCAGAAAGTCCTCATAAATTCTACAAACCTTTTCTGGTCTCACACCATAGTCTCTGAGCTAATATCCCATTCTTAGAACTTACCACTTTCAGATGACTGTGAGTGCAGTGAAACCTTCACAGTGGCAAAGTCTGAACTTGTCCTCCACAGTGCAGCACGAGCCAGAATCCACCAGGGAGCTTAAAAATCTCCATTCAAGCTCGACTGATGTTCTGTACAGATGTGGTGAGAGGACACACACACACACACACACACACACACACACACACACACACACACGGGAGGTGAACTCTGCTCTGAACCCTTTTGATTTCTATCCAGCAGTGATGATAATCATTTTTGCTTATAGGTGTTAATATGCAGGATCTGCTTTGTAATGGTCTTACAGGGAGATGTGAAAATAGTCAAACCACACTGAATGATATTAATATTGTATTTCTTTTAAAAAATAAACATTCAACTATGCACATTTGACCACTTGCCCTGCTCATCAGTGAAGGAATATTGAAGAAGTCAGTCTGAATGAGGGAAGCTTCATTTCCAGGGGCTTTAAAATCCCACCAGGGGCTGTTCCAGTGTCTGAGGAACCTTCATCCTGCATCTTCCAGTAGTTGTCAAAGCACAGACTGTTCTGTACAAACAAAGTATAAACATGCATGGTGCAAAATGATGAATGTGGTACATGCAAGACCTCTGAAGGTTTGATTTGGATTTGCCCAATAGGAAGCATCCTAGTAATAATAAGAACAAAATAAAATACATTTGACAAACTTAAAAAAAAATAAAAAAACAGCATATCCACAGTAGTTATTCTGCATACAATCCCAATTGACTTTCCAGCCATGCCGGATAGCATATATAAATTAGATTGGCCAATTTTTTATGTAGACAAGAAGCTATTCCCTCAGAATATATTGTTTAACATCACATCAACTGACAGTGTTTTTATTTGCTTCTGGTATCCAACAGGCAGTCCAAGATTTGGTATACTACTTCAGTGCATCAGACATGTTGTTGGCTGTCACCTAATCCCCTGGTGAACCTCCACTGGAGGTTAGTGAATGGAGTAGTTGGTCATAATGAAGCAAGAGCAGCTGCAAGACCTTTTGATAGAATGAGGTCACCAGAGCAACAGCTATCAGTGAGCCTGATTGGGGGTTGGCTGAAGGAGTGTCTCACTCAAAAGAACAAGCGACAAACTGTTTTGTGTTGAAGGAATGCAGGGCTGCAGGCTGCAGGCTGTCCTCCTGCTCTTTTTCACTGCATGTCTGCAACAGAAATAAATCAGAATAATTGTTCTCTGATTCCCTCTCTCACGATTTTGCTAAATGATAATTGAAACATTAATAGGATGTTAATAGAATGTGTGTCCTGGTAACCTTTGATATAAATCTTGCCATGATGGAGATTTTTCCATGAATACAATGAATCAAGTGTAATTAAAGATGCATGGACTAACACTTGTTTGGGGACTTCCTGAATTGCAAATACATTTTTTTTAAAACATATATGTTTATATGAAAAAATCACTGCAACAGTGTGCTGCTAAGGCAGTTTGTTTTCAGGTTAATGAGACTAAAATGGACTTTAAAATGCATTCTTTGCCCTTTAGTTGGAGGCATGACTGTACCTTTGGGTTGTTATGAAGTCTCAGGGGTCTAAACAGTGCTGAAAGGGCATGAGTAATTCATATGATTGGGGCAGGGCTAGAATAGTGGTATTGCCCATGAGAAGAGAACTTAGCTTGGAGAAACAAGATCCTCCTTATAGACTAATGGATGTGTTAGCTTTCAGACCAGCTTTCATGTCGGCTCCACCAGGGGGTATAGAGGGAATGACAAATTAATTATAGAAATGAAGCCAACCTCCTTTTCTTATCATAGAGGGCAGCTGTGTGGCAGCTGTGTGTTCCCCTCTGTGCTTGTTTGCTTCCTTCTTTTTCTGCAGTGCTGGAATGTGTCCTGTTCTACATCTATTCTCTGCTCCTTTTTTTTTTTTTTTTAACAATCCATACAAACTTATTCAAGAGAAAGATCTGCTGTCTATGGGGGAGGTGAAAAGTGGAGGCTTTATTGAGTGGAAATGTCACAGAAAGTGTTGCAGACTCACCATGAAAGAATCAGCCTCTGTCTTGCCTTTCAACTTATTTCATAGCTTTTAGACCCTTCCACTCAAAGTCGACTAATAAATCAATATTTCAAGTGGGATCTGGTGCTATAATGACATCATACTGTTGGCTGTAAAAGCACACAGAGGAATGTGTGTCTCAATGACAGGCGACATGTTCCTGATCAGCGTCTACATTGTAGTGTTTTGAAAGACATTTGGGGACGTTAAATGTCTCAAAAATGGCGTGTGTGTGATCCACTCTAAAAAATGAAAAGAGTGCTGCTATCAGAAATAGACACCCAGCACAACACACACACTCACACACACTCACCTCACTTGTTGGAAGATTCCCAAAGGTCTGCTTTGGAAATAATGGAAAAGAGTATCAGCAAATGCATAGAATATTAATGCAGAGTTAGAGGCAGCCTCAACTGTAACTATTAATTTCTGTTTTATCATGACAAATAGAAAATTGTGCATTATCACACACACTTTCAAGAACAGCTCTTATTCTTCATGTTACAGATTATAAATGTATTTCAGCATTGGCAAAATGTATTCCATGGCAAAAACATTGTATTTTCCTCCCACATTTGTTTATATTTATTCAAAGTTAATTAATGGCAGTTCATAGTGGTTTGAATGCATATTAAACACAAGTTAGGCTGATATTAACATTTTTTGTTTAAGAAATCACTTTAGCTTTTGTTGTGGATTGAATACACTTATGAATTCCAGCTAATATGTTTGTGGCTGTCATTCTATGCATGTCCACTCAAGCAGAGAGTCTGAAGTCTATTACTTATGTAATTATTCTGTTTATGTAATTAAAAATTGAAAATGAGCACTGTCCGGCCTTTGTGCAATCGCACGCTACCACAGCAACAAGGGTTTATTACCATAAGGTCAACAAGGACAACGGGGAAGCATGCTCCTTATTATAGCATGGTGAAGAAGGGGAGTGCTAAATTCAAACATGGTGGAGAGATCCAGTCAGCGGCAGCGCACAACACAGGCCAGTCATGGACAAGATTCATAACTGGTAGATAGAAGAAAAACACAACCGTACAGTAGAATGCAGACCTGAGTATCTTCCAGGAATATGTCAATGCCTCCATCCATGTCATTTGAAGTCAAGTCAAGAGTCAGTCTTACCATTTTTGAGAAGGATCCTAAGATGTTTCTCCAGCAATTTGTAGCCATCACTTTGAACCAGAGGCTTCCTGTTACAGAGCCCCATCACGGTAATCTCTCGAGGCAGCTATGGGGACAATCAAGAAGAATCAGTGTAGGAAGAGGAGGGTTTTTTCCATCAGGATAACACTACAGCCCACAAGTAGTGATAGCTGCCATCAAGGAATGTGATGCTATATTCACCTGAGTTGGCACCGACAGACCTCTTCTCCGAGATGAAGGCATAGCTCAGTTGTCACCATTTTGACATCATCATTGCTGCACACCTCTTTCAGGAGGTCCAAGACACCGGTCGCTTCAAAAAAAGACATCTGATGATCTGCTATCAGCTATGTACAATATATATTAAATTTGTGTTCTGTATATTCAATGTACATAATACATGATACATTATGTTAAAAGTACATAATGCTTTAGGGTTGCAGGGGATTTCAACTTTTGTACAGAAATTTGAAGTATTGTGTTGATTGGACATCTACAGCAGAGCAAAGTCCAAATAGTGCACTAGTGGTGACTTAAAGCAGCACCACCTGGGCATCAGGGTAAAGTGGAGATGGGGAAGGAGGAGGGTCTGAAGGATATAATGACAGAACAACTTATAAATAATTGAAAAGAGAGACTTAAAGAACACAGGGAAGAAGATCAAGTAGCAAGAACAAACTGTAAGTGAGCTTTTTTGTGTAGGAAAGTGCAAGTGATGTAGGGACCACAATCTCATACAAGTTGTGTTGAGTAATGACAAGAAGAAACAAAGGAGAGAACATTTAATAGTTTAATTATAAGCTGCTGTATACATTCAGTGATTATTCCAATTTTCATGTTGCCAGAAGCCATGGGTGAGACCAGCAAAACATTCAGCTACAAGATCTAGTTTGTTGTATGCAATTTGTCCATTTTCATTCATATTTTTCCACATTGTACATAGTTTACTGCAAAGCAACATAAAACCACATTGCTGATGTGGCATACGGCTCTTCCAAGACCTTAGTTCTTTCAAACACAATTCCACCCAGTCTGTTGTGTGGTGCTCGTAGGAGGGGAGAGCCCTGTTTATACCACTGTGATCTACACCTTATCTTTGAGATCAGCCGAACACAGATGGCACAGGGCGACAGCAGTGCTGAATAGAGCTAGTGCACCCAGTAGAAGCTGAAAAGCTGTTGTTTAAAACTTGATTGGGCCCAAGAAGGAAAGCTGACCTAATGCACAGTTAAAACAGGTGGAACCCCGTTACAGCCTGAAGAACACCGGAGACTGTTCTTTCCCTCAGCTACTAAGATTTAAGCAACATCCTGCAGTCATTAAGGTTTTGTTTGCATCTTTTTTGGTTTCTTTTGCTATCTCACTCTAAGCTCATTGAACTGACACACTAATGTTGGTGCTGAAATCGCTTTTTTTTTGTTGTCGTTATTTTTTTTTGTCTTTTTTACATTTTTCTAGTAGCCCACACAGAAACTGGATGGCACAAGAACCGACCAATAAGAAACTCTTTACAACAAGGTAGACTGCAAGTCAACAGTTGCCAGGGATCACACAGTAAACGAAAAAAAATCCAAGTTCATTTTGAAATAAAAAAACAAATCAGGTTCAATATAAAAGCAAAGGACAAATGAACAAAAGCAAGTTAATTTCAAGTATAACTTACTCATAAAATAACTACACAGCATTAAATATTCTCATTATACATTTTAAATTATTTATAAAATATATTTTGGCATATATGTTTTTTTTATTTTTGTGTTTGTGTAACAAACGCTACTGTAGCTTCAGTTGAACACCAATGTTTATTTGTTTTTTTTCCTCTTGAAACAAAACATTAAAGGGATTGTCACATAACAACAGGTTATTAAAAATGATAATAGTAAACCCTATACAGAGTTTCACATAGCAAGACATGAGTGACGATCCCTTCTATCCTAGCCCCATAGTCAAAAGTCAAAAAAAGTACAAGACCAAAGCACAAAAAGTTCTAATTTGTGCTCCACTGGCTACAATCAAGATTGGGCACAGGAGATTTCAAAAGCGGTAAGTAGTCTTTTTTCATACAACTCAGTTTGAACACAAGGGTTTGTCTGTCCCACTTCCAGTGTGCAGAGTGGCTTGGCAGATAGCAAGAGTTCATTTAGCTCCATCCGTGATAAAATATAAATACTGTAAGGACCTCACAGTTTGATGACACCAGGACGTCCTCAGGGAAACTCAGAGAAAGTTCTTCTTATTAGTCAGGGAAGAAGGCTCTGGTTCCCTGTCCTGAAAGCACTGGAAACTGTTGAAGGAGTAAATTGACAATAGGTGCGGATGAGTCCTGTGTTTATCTGTTTATTACAGTGACGGAGCTCACTATACAAAGGAACAAAGAGCAATTTTGGCAGCTAAAACAGACTGCAAAACCAAAAGAAGGCAAATGTCCGTTTGTGATACAAAAGTAGTTCAAAAGGCATAACTGTACGTGTGAAGCGACACCTCAGGTGTCTGTAAGTGTCCTGCTTTGGCTCGAGGGCTGGAGAGCTCCACTGGCCGCATCCATGCAGTCAACATTATCCGGACTGTCCACTCACTGCAGACTCAGAAAAAGGAAACAGAACGAAAAGCAAACAAGGAAAAAGTACTGCGACTACAAACAAAGCCACATCCACTACTTGGGCTTGAGCACACAACTAGCTGCAGCACACAACAGTTCATCTTCATCAGCCCAAGCTGCTTCTTGAATTTTGTATACTGCAAATGGGTGTCTCTCTCTTCCAGAGCCGGACTTTCTCCTGTTGCACACACAGCTATTGCGGGGTATATATATTGTGTGTTTACACTGTTTGCGTGTATGCACGTTGATGTGTTCTAGTAGATAAGCTTGCTAAAGCACAATGTCCTTCAGGCGCTTGCTGCTGGGGGATTCCTTGTCCCGGCCATCGTGGAGAAGCGTGTTGATCTCCCTGACAGCCGGCTCACTGTCCTTCCCCTCCGGCTGCCGCAGCAGGCTGTGGTTGGCAATGCGCTCTGCGTCGCGGCATTTCAGTGTGTTGTAGGCAGATGACGGTTTGGATACTGGGCTCTTCAGGTGCACAGGGGAAGTGATGGGGCTGGCTGCCTCGCGCCCGTTGCCAGCTTCACGGACAGCCCCTCCATTGGCCTTGGGGCTACACACCTGAGACTCCTGAGTCCGCTTTCCCTTTAACTCTCCCCGTTCCATGTCTTCAGGCCCATCCTTGCCAAAGGTGGCAAAAGTCCTCTTAGTTGTGCCATCCTCATAATGTGGCACATCTACCGTGGTGGCCTCAATAGACAAAGCAATGACATTGCGGGCGTGTTCAGGTGACTTGGCACGTGATGGGATGGGAACGCGAGGCATCCAGCAGCGGTCAGAGTGGCCCAGGATGCGACATTCATCCTGGCAGTGAAAGCCCTCACTGGGATCTGCAGAAGGGGAAAATGGAGAAAGAAAAAAATTATGAAAAAAAGTTGATTTTGTTTTCATTTAAACAACAAGTTAAACATTTCTGAATGATTCTCCTTCATCTCCACTGCACTCCATCTACGTGTATCTCCTCAAGACAGCACTCCCGGTAACACTGCTCACTGATAAGTAGAGCTGGATGTTTGGGGTGCGTCTAATATGGCAATTAAATTACGTATTGTTAAATCAAAAGTCCATTTGCAGCTCTTGTATAATTGGGTTTTCTGTAGCACCATTAGATGAAAGGCAGGTTTAAACAGTGCAATCAGATATCTCACACAGAAAGACACCAGACGAGTTGCGGTGTTGCTGCCTGGTTCATATCTGTCTCCCCCTCTGTCTCTGTCATCTGGCGCCGAGTTATAAATATGTAATGATGTTTAATGCTGGAGTGAAAAAAAGGTTTGTCTGAGTCTGTATAACTGCAGATTGTTGTGTTGTGTTGGGGGAAAACTTTGAGAACATCTCTGCCTCATTATAACAACAAAAAAAATGAAGTCAGTTGTGTTTGTTGTTAATTCATATGTACACCTAATTGTTAAAAAAGCAGCACTAAAGGTTGCTCATGACAACAGATTTGCCACACATTAGCAGAACCATGTTTCCACCAGCTCCAATCTTAAGGAAGAACCTGCTACACAGACACACGGTGACATATTTCTACTGCTTGTTTCACTCTTCCTAAGAGCAATCCTCCATTCCAGAGGCCCAAGGTGACAAGAAGGGATTGTGAGAGGGATTGCGATCGACCCAAATGCATACGCTTACATCTGGCAATCGCAGCTTGACAGATCACCTAATTAAAATCACTAATGATCTGTTTTTCTCCCTTCTTTTCTGCACTCATGAGAGGCACCTCCGCTAAGGCCCTGGGGATCGATATTTAAAGATTGCAGACAGGCTTTTCAGGGGCAGATGTGCCAGAGCTGTCTCTCATAAAGTATAATCTGATGAGACTGACAGATAAAAAGGTACGCAAATGACTGAATATGAGTGAGTAAAGGGTATCATGGGCTGTTTGAACACAAACATGGGGGGGGATTCAGAAGGAATCATCTTGCCTGTAGGCAGAAGACACAAACACCAGTGCAGAGAATGCAAAGCATGAGCGGCTAATGTCCACATGACTGGTTCAGAGAGGCTTCACACATTCCTTTTCTTGTGTCTGTCTGACTGCACACACACACACACACACACTCACACATATCAGTCACTTAAATAAATGCAGATAAGGCTTCGTAAAAAGCATCTCTAATGTAGCGCACAATAGCAATTCATGTAAACACAAAATGTAATATCTTCAGTGTAAAATAGGAACACTTATTATCCACATTGCACATAGATACATGTATAAATATGCGGTGTTGTGAAATCACTGTCTCATTTACTGAAGCCAAAAAGTAAAAATGAGCAAAATCTGAATGTTATTAACTTGTCATAGCCCTGTATGTGTATGTAAATTGGATTGAATACTGATTGGTCCATGGAACTGCAATGGCAGCAATCAAGGAGACAAAAGGCAATAAGTTGGGTTTTTTTTGTTTAAATACATCCAATCTGAATAATGCAATCACAACAGAAAAGTCTTTAGCAGATACCAAGAACATAATGCAGTGCAATACATAAATACAAAAATAATAATAAAAAATATTAGATTGTCCACTGCAACAGTATGTCTAAGCCATTATAAATCCCATGTCCTGTTTTTTAAATCCTATATGTACGATGGCTCTGTGAGCAGTTTGTTTGAAAGACTGTCTGCAATAAAGATATTTTTAACCACGGTGGAAAGTATATTAAAAAAAAAAAGATTATATTTAACTTACAAAAAAAATGCTTTCAAAAGTTTTAACATGAATTCCAGCTCTATATTTAGTAATCTAAAATTTCTCCCCAGATCTTGTTTGACATATTTGACTTTTTTTTTTTCCTCCACTGATTAAAAATTTACAAGCATCTCCGTAATGAATGCAATTTCCTCTAAACACTTCGGCTTATTTCTATAGCCTAAAGCACTTTCTAAGGCATGAAAAACCTTTGAGGCACAAAGAAATATACACAAGTTGCATGCTCTCTGCTTAGCAGTGCATGCATTGGCAGTGAATGGCATTTTCCTCTCCTTTCCTTTAGGGGTCTATGGGAGAGCAACTGGGTTGTAAATGACATTGTTATAAAAGCCAAGTGCTATTAACACTCACACATCCTGCCTCTGCTCAGAGCTTCATAAAACGCAGATGTTGCTCTAAAAGAGCCACAAAAAATGGAGGAGGCAAAATTTAAATAAAAAAAGTGACAGGCCATCCATCTCAACAAAACATCATCTCCTCCTATTTCTGAACTGTAATGGTAAGAGATGAATGAGAGCCTTTTACAGTGAGGTTTTTGGTAGTAAAAAAAAAAAAAAAACAGAAGACAGTGAAGGCACCTCCTGCAGTGAATGTGTATTCAAAGGCATCAGGAAAATAAGCTTGCCAATCATTTCCCCTAACAGACTTAAAGTACAGTACAGAGCAGGATGTCACTGGGAGCGTTTCCGATCTAGGATTTAATACCTATTAATTACCGCGGGCGCTCCATCAGGAGGCGGAGGCTGCTTGTGTTTTTCCGTGTTGTGCATTTAAAATACAAAACAATCTGGTGGTAGATGAGTCAAAAAAATAAAAATAAAATCAATGTGTCAGTAGCAAGGCACTGCCACAAATCAGACATACTGCAGTTTAATACTGAATTAGGGTCCAAAGCCTAGCGGGAGCACTTTTAAATATGCACCTACGGATGCACACTGCAGTGGAAAATAATAAATATTGCCACTTCAAATGCACAAGCCAAATTCTCCTGATAGTGCTGTCCGTGTTTTTCTGTTTGTAGTTACCTGGAATAGCATCACTTTGCATCAGCACAGGGAGAAAACCCACACGTTCCCTGCCATTTCATCTTGTATCTGCAGCCTGCCAGCAGCCGATTCAGTCCTGTCTCTTTCTCTCAATCAGATGAAGGCGTCTGAACTTCAAGTTACAGCAGACAGATCTTTAGCTTCAGCGTGGGAATCCCACAACCTGACAAGCTCATTGCTCAATTTACCCTTGTGCACTGCGTATAATGATTCCTCACATAACACAGTTACAGGTGCTGTTTGTTTGTTGCTAATGTACAAAAAAAAAGAGAATCAGCAAAATCCTATGACACAAACGGGAAAAGGCTGTGTTCACTGAGAGAGAGAGAGAGAGAACTCCCCGTTAAACTCCCTGAGATTTTGCCAGCTATTTTGCGTGCTGTTTGGCTAACATATGAAGCCTGGCTTGGAAAAGACAGGAGCTTATCCCTTCCAAAAGTAGCACGCCGCCTAGCCTCAAGGTTTAATACAATAATGTAATCCTACAAAATAAGTGTAAGCAGTCACAAGAAACACAAGAAGACCAGATTGGAGGGCCGGAGACATGGGCTGATGTGATCTGAACCCAGATTCAGGTGACAGAAATCTTCAATCTGCATTTCTTAGTTTAGTTGGAACCACGAATCAATGGGGACTGGCTGTATGACACAATTCAGTCAGTTTGGCTTTGCGGCACGGAGAACCCTAAAAAGAATTTGGAACAGCAGTGTGGCATTATAAATCACTTTACAAAGAATGTCTGTCACTTTTGCCTTAAATTACTTATTTTTTTCATTTCCTCTGGATGCTGGCATTTCTGTTGTCGCGGTAACAACAAATGTCCTGATTCTGTTTGTCATATGAAAATAGATACTCCTGAACTGACAGCCAGACAGTCTAATGTACACCTTCCTGTTATGAAAGGAAATTATTTAGAGAAATTTAAACCTAGATGTTCTTTATTGGTGGGCCTGCGTAGATTTTACAGATTCCCTTTGATTTCTTTTGCTTTCCCGCTGTTCACTCGCTGTCTTTGAAATTAAACGGCTTTAAAATGCTCTGACAAAACTATTGAACGTAACCCACTATAGTCTGAAAAGAAACAGCAACTCTGTCACTGTGCCTCGTGTCATGGCTGTGTGAGGTGACTGACGTATCTACATGTATAGATAGAAGATAAATGTGACCACAGCCCTGAAGATCCACTCAGCGGGAGACAGTGATGCCTGACTGCTGTACAGAAGGTTTGCAGTTTGCTGCTAAAATATCACCCACATTTCTGCTCCCATCTTGGTATTCTGGAGTATCTTTGACAGCGAGATGGCTGTTTCCTAATTGCTCTCCATATTAATTTTCCATCCTGGCAGTCACATGGCAAAGATTGATTAAATCTAAATTGTTACTACAGAGTCTTGATGGAGCCTGTGATGCAGAAGCTGATGAAAGTATCACAGGGGAGGGAAAAAAATGAAAATATGGCACCAACAGAATAAAGGGCAAGTGTCTGTGGACGGTGCTCTGAGTCCAAAGCATGTTCAAGACACTCTGAACTCAACGTCGGGAATGGAGCTTAACATCTAGCCTGTCCTAACGACAGCAGAGGACAGTTCTACGGCCAGCTGAGGCTGAAGCTTGGCCAAGCAGCCTCCTACACTACTCACCAGGGAGAGTCCAAGCACTGCTGTCATCCCAGCCAGCCAATTCAGTCTGTGGGCCATAAATCAGCCTGGAGGCTTGGCTCCTGCGGGAGCGGCAAGATGGAGTGTGATGGTCTTGTTTTTACAAACAGTAGAGGGGCACCCTTACTGCGCCACGCAAGCCATCATTCTCTACACAGCACCGAGTCCTCTCCTCCTCCCTACAGCATCTGGTTCAGTCACATCAAGCGATTCCCCCCCAAAAAACCCCAGATTCATCTCTCACAGCTCCACACACAAGGCCATCCTTTATGCTTCTCCTCCTTCTGTCCTCCTGTTTCATCTAATCAGTACTGCTGTCTCACGTACGCTGATGTAATTAAATGAATCCTTCACCCGAAAATCTCTTCTTCTCATTTCTTCCTATCTGACCAGAATTCCTTTAACTCTTCCAGTTGATTATTAATTGTCAAGAATATTAGACACACTGGGAGACCATGTTAGTACTGTCGTATGGCTTGTGAAGCCAGGGTTTAATGTGGCCCTTGTTCTATTTCTGAGCATTAGAAACAGTCAATTTATCAAGAACAAATTCACTGTCTAATCCATCTAATGCTGCAGTGACTGTCTGACAGCCTGTCACTTCCAGCAGGCCTGCCCGTGTCCTCCCAAAAGCTCCTGTAAAAAGGCAGGTTTACTTAATTTTGAGCTAGTCTTACAGTTGATTATCTTTTGAGTACATGTCAATAACGGCTTTAAAAGGTAGCAACAGCTCAAGCCAAAATCTGAAAAATGTTTGCTTCCACTGTATGATCCCTCCCTAGCTGCTGGCAGAGCCATTGCAGTCAATAGCGGGTCCTGGAATAAAGAATGAATTTCCAAACTGGTGTTGACAAACAATGCACTAGCTTCTAAATTGGTACAAACAGCATCTGTTTAACAGCTGTGTAACAGCAGCGGGAGGAAAAAAAGCAATCGCTATGCTGCTTTATAAATCACTGTGTCATCGCAGAGTAGTGTGTTGTTCAAAAGCAGGACCTCTAGCCAATGGACTGCTTGATGTAGTGGAAATGATGCGAGCTGGTTGTCATAATGACGTACGTGGGTGGGCTGGTTTCAGTGCCCCTGCAACAAATAATATTTAGTTCAGGGGATTCTCTCACCTTATTGTGCCATCTTCCTACAATGACTGTCTCCCCTCACAGTTTTCAAGGCTTTAAAAGCATTACCCTTAGCTGCTATTATGACATGTGGAGAGCAAGGATGATTCAGAGTGGTCAGGTTTTGTGTGATGTGTAAGTTTTTAGACCAGCCAGTGTTATAACTCATGTAGTGGTTTTCATACATTACATGAGCCAGTGACCATTTAACTCTCTCAACAGGCACTCTGAATTGGATTTAACCCAGGCAGAAAGGCATAAAGAGCTGCACATGGCTGCACAAGGCTGAGCTGTGTTAAAGAGGCAGCGGATGGGTTCTCAACGTAGGCTCCAGCACCAGTACAATACACTTATGTGACCACAAAACACCAGAAAGCCTGTGGGAAGGCCACTGTATCATGTCTGCCTGAAAAGTGCCCAACTGTTCAAACACACTGCCAATCCAATAACATGCAGAGGTCTGGAAGAGAAAACGACACTCATTCAGCCTGCATGTTTCACTACACCTTTTCATTAGGTGGAATATCTGTCTCACTGTCCTTATGGCTAATTTGTTGCCTATACAAATGTTTTTTTTTTCAGCATGTGCATACATAATCAATATTGTAAGAGTAAATTATGGTGAAAAGTACATCCGTATTTTGCCTGCAAATGCTGTGATGACAGGAGGAGGGTCAGTATGTGTATTTTGGTAAGGGTTTAATTAAAAACAGCTAAATTGCAAAACAACTTGTAATATGTCTGTCTCTGCTGGAGATAGTGATACCAACCATATCGCTGTCACTGGCAAAAAAAAAAAAATAAATCAGCTTAATAACTCGGTGCAAGTAAATTAGATAATTGTGTGGCCATATATAACATTTCCAAGCAAAAAAACTAATCAGGGATGTAATTCAGTGATGAATTTCATCAGAGGAAACTCATCTTTGGGTTAGGAGTTTTTTTAAGCAGACAATTATTTTAAAATATGAAAGATACAGGATGAAAAAGACTGCAATTAAAGTCAAAATTAAAATGAAACTTGAGCTCATTGCGTACGCATAATTTGATGTATTTGGAGCTGAAATAGGTTTTTGTGGGGGGGGGCTTAGGAGAGAATTGACAACATTCTCCACTCTTGACACTTCGCTAAGTGATAAACACACCCTGTGATTTACCTTTACAGGATTGCACTCTCTCACTGGTTCACTGGTCAAACTGATAATGGAGTCTTTGCATTTTATATCACAGGTATTGTGTTGTACTGTGATGTATTTTGCTATAATAGCGCAGCAAATGTCACCCTTGTCAATTCTGAGCATCCAAATCGCTCTTCTAATGATGAGCTTCAAATTAACCTGTGCTCAGGCGCTACAGGCCCACTACAAGAATACAATGCCCTCCCAAAACTCAGCACAGCATGCTGCTGGCGTCCCCAGCTGCAGACCTGCCCACTCCTCCATGCCAGCCAGCCAGTCAGCCAGACCGCCTGCCTGCCTGCCTTCCTGCATGCCTGCCTCTGTCTGCTTGGCTCGTTTCCTCTGCTACAATGCATCGGCAGAGGACACCTTTAAATACACTGGAACAAATGCAGCATTTCTGTGTTTAAGTTTGACCGAGCTAGTGAGCTAATTTGCTCCTAAACCCTTGAGTCTGGGAGAAGCAAGGGGGCAGAAGTAGACTCTTAAATTACATCCACGAATGGGGATAGGGGGGTAGATGAAAGCTACACAAGTGTGTGTGGATGGAGAGGAGAATGAGAAATGGCCTAAAGGATGGTAGCACATATGGAGTGGGATCGCTGATGTCAAAAAGTGAGGTCATCTTATCACATTTCTGGGTGATAGTAGGATATTCTACATGAAACTGAAAGATGCATTATTGACCCTAATATGGCTATGACAAGAGGGAGGAAGCTTTGATGAGTAGAAGTTAACATATAAACAGGAATGCCCAGAAAACGATGCTTTGTCTGGTACAGGGCTTTTCCACAATAAAAGAAGTCCATTTGACCAAGAAGGCTATTTGTAAAGTCATGTTTTTATTCCAACTTCCAACAAAACAGTAAACTAACGATTTTTTGGTAAATAGATTTAAGGGCTTTGAAAAAAATGTACAACCAACAAGCAGCCTAGACAAATAAACCATTATTTCTCCACATATTTTTCATGAAGGAAAATTTCTGGTGATTTTTCTTTCTGTAATTTTTCCATTTCTCTTAGCCATCTGAAATAAAAACAATAATTCAGCACACGTCTGTGCATTCAAACAACTGGGGATGGCACCAGGCAGCAAACCAATATCTTAGGATTTTCTCTCCCTCTGTGAGCCTCAGCTTTGCCTCAAAAGAGTGGCCTTACATAATTAATATAATATGGCTTCTTATTCAGCCGTGCACGCTTTGTGTTAGCCAGAACTGTGCGTTTTATATTCCATTTTATCTTGTCATAGAAGCACCAGACATGGCTTCTACTCTCTCCTTACTATGTCTGTATTTTTTTCAGTTTTTTGAAAAAATTCCCTTTAAACATTTTCTTCATATTTCTTCCTTTCTTAGCAACCTCTGGAAATAAGACAGTGCAATATGGTGATTGTGGGGGTATGCAGTGTGATGGGCAGGTTTTTGCTTCATATGCAGAGACGTGTAGACTAAGAGGAGGTGGGCCTCCCAGAGAAACAGATCATGGCTTGAAAATTCAGTCCCTCCCATTCCTTTTTTGAACCAGACAGACAATGTCACTTAGGGATGAGCAGCAGATAAAAGAAATGGGGAGAACACTGCGATGCCCCTGCTGTGTGGAGATGCATTAGATTTACACCTACTGAGTGGAGGAGAAGCACGAAGGAGGCCTTCTAACACTTTCTAACACACTTCCTTTTTCCCTGTCACGAAGGCCAATCTGTTTGGCATCTGGGAGGCATGCCGTTTCCTTCCCAGCTTTCTCCATTATCCACCACAGTGAGGTCTGCACCATGATACCACTTAATAAAAGACAGTCAGAACCAATGTCCATAGCATTAGCCACCCACCAGCCAGTGCCACGCTACACAGAGGATTGTCAGCAGCAAGGCAGTCCTTGAGAAGAGCTGCAGCTCCTATCTAAGACACACCGATTGAAACGGAGGTGGGAGACTGGTCTGAAGAAAAGAGAAGGAACTAATAGGCACATCTTTTCTGATTTAAGGAACATGACTATAGCATACTTTAGGATGATGGCAGGGGTCTGACACAGTAGTAGTAATTGGATTTCTCAGGCCCTGTGCCCACTCATGATAACATGCTGAGCTGTGACATGAAAAGTCCTTATGTGAGGCAAGGGAGCAAGGTGCTGCAGAGTGGAAGTGACAGGTGTCAAAGATCCAATTCCCTCGCTCCTCTCCATCCTGGAGTTCCTTTTCTCTGGAGACAGCTGCAGAACAACCTGCCCTGTGGTAAAGCCAAACAGCAAGCCTGACATTCAGTTGCAAATCCAAGCTAGTTAAACCTATGTAGAGCACAGCACAGGAGAAGGAACAGAAGAGGGTGGGGTGGGGGGGCTGTAAGCACTGTGGATATATGAGGTCACGGCCTGATTGCTTGCTTTATTTATTTTCTGATGCTAATGTGAGCTGAATACAGAAGGAGCACAGGATTTCTACGTAGCGCACACAAAGGAGACCCCCCCTGCAGATCTTACAGAAGATAGTGGGGGTGCTGACCACAGCTGCCCCCCTGTCCTTTCTCTGTTCACTCTGGCCTCATCTTTAACGAGGACTGCATGAGAAGAAGCACATCATTAAAAAGAGCCATTCTGAGATTTTCCTGTCTGCCATTAAACTTAACAGCCGACCTCTCTCATTACCTTTTATCCTCCCTTTTTAGGAGGTGGGGGACAGTAGGGATTTAAAAAGTGACATTCGGCTGTTGAATTTTGTCCCTCATTCAACTCAACGGTGAACGTGCATCATAAAACCCCCGATCAAAACATGTTATTATTTCTGTAAATAAGCAGATTATTGTAGCAGTTGCTGCAGTGTTTACATGTTTCACACCAACCTGATTTTACATAATATACTAATGTGATATGATAATAAGTTTAATGTCCAGAAAGATATGTGATAGCCTAAAGGAAATATCTTATTAGCAGTACAATGCAAAACCACAAGGCCTTTGAGAATGTGTGTGTGTGAGTTGCCAATGAATTTACTTTAATTTGATTATCCACCACCGTCAGCTACGCCACAGTGCAGAAACACCGCGCTGGTTCCTGTTTGCCTCTTGACCTTTTTCTCACAAATGAACTGAGTCTAAAATAAGCAGACTGGTAAACCTGATGTGCTGTTCAGCTTGTGCACATCACAATTTTGATGTGTAGCTGTATGTGTTTCTAGGCTGCACATTAATTTGTCAAACAAGCAGCAGAGAAGATTAAAGGACGAGAGGCTCTTGAATATGAAGACGCGTTGAAAGACAAAGAGCAAGGTCTAGTAGTCAAGAAAAAGGACGGGGGAGGCTCTCTGAGTCCTCACCGGGTCCCTCATCTCACTTACTGTGCCCTCACTTCTCTCATCAATACTTTATACTCTGGGTTACTAGCAGACACAAGGTGCCTCCCACCATTGAGACTGACTCAAAATGTTGAATTACAACATACTGAGCTCATCTTTGCAAGGTCATCTGGAGGACAGCGAGGGCAACACTGACACTAATTGGTGAATGAAAGATAGTAATGATAGAGGAGGTTTGGATGACTTCCCTTTAACCTCTGTTTAACTTCTGCTGAGCACTTTCCACCATGCAGTATTATGCAGGCTCTCTGAGAGAGAAACTCTGCATTTCAACGGCTGTAAAATGTTACAGAATAAATCAGTCTTGCTGAATATACATGAGGAGAAGCAAAATATGGAAATATTATAGCACTCTGCCTGAGGTAGTAACCTTTTGTTGCCACAACTGAGGAGGACGACATAACTTAACATATTCCTGCTACATATTCCATCTGAGTTATAATGTTGTCAGGAGAACCAAGGTGATGAGAACTAAGATAAAGAACCAGGATGGAGATGACAAAGGCGTTTGGGGCAGACAGGGATATGAAAGAAAAATAAAAAGGGGGGGAAATCTCAAATGGATTAAAGCGGATGGAGGTGTAGCATTTTTTTTTTTCCCCACAAAAAGGAAGTAATAGGGGTTAAAAAAAGAAATGCACATCGCTGCAGCACAGGAGACCCCCCTCTCTCTTCCTCCCTTACCCAAGCTGCAGTGATAAATGTCTCTTTGTATTCTGGACAGAAAACTGCGGGCTACAATGTACTTGTCAGAAGACAGCTGATTTTTCCTTTAAACAGAGCAGGGTATATTCTTAATCTTTCCTTTCACAGAGAGGGAAGATAAAACAAACGCCTCATGCCAAGACTCATAATACCCAGAAAATCTCCCTCCATTCAGTGCATGTTGATGTGGAGTACAGTTCTGAATGTGTTCCTGTGTGTGCGATGTATGTGTCCGCAGCAGGTGTAGCTATATAGCATGTGCGACTGCACGCCATTTGTACTTATCCTAAATTTCACAGCATCCTTAATTCTTGCAGTGTAGCCCCACTAAATGGGAGTCAGTGCTACAGGTAATGGAGCTGATTATAGCTATCTGGGATATGGGCCGGCTGCCAGCTTCTGCCCTGCCTGGAGGGAGCACAGGCCGCCTGGTGTCTGATATCCTGGGATCCCTGTAATACAAGCCCTGCTTTGGCAGTCACTCTATGACTATCCTGCCTACTTCCAGCCACACAGTGAGGCTCCTTTTGAGTTAGGTCTATGAGTATAGTATGTCCCCATCAGGTTGTTTACTCCACATGGCATCAATCTAGAGTCCTACCATTTCATCAACAAGGCTGTGGTAAGTCATGATTTTGTAAAAGAGTGTTCAAGGACTGTTACTGGGATTACCCTGCTATAGACCCCACAGATATACAGGCGCTCATACTATACTAATTTCTAGATGTACTTATTATTCTGGCCTATTTCAATTACACATTTTCTTTTCTCTGCAGCTAGCTTGCTTCTCTAGTGCAGGCAAAGTTGGTGTATTTGTAGCTGTGGCTGAGACTAACTGGTGGCTTCACACACACCCACTGAGGGCAAACATTTATATCACTTGGACCTTAGCAGACCCTAGCATAATAAAGGTTGCAGGGAAAGTATAACACCCACATTATGCACACAAATTGCCTCCCTTGCACAACAGACAACAATGCCTAATCAGATAGGGATGCACTCCCCTGGCAGCATCATAAAAATCTTCCTCTCAGCTACCATTAGAGTTAATACAGCAGTCACGCTCCCTCATTTCCACTAAAACCCAGAATTTGGCTGTCCAGACCAGTGCCATAAGAGGTGCCATAAATTTGCCATTTTCAGTAAGACAGTAATATAATACACAACTGTGTAATAAGTCCAGCTGTAAATAAATACAATTGATGCCCATATCACAAGGATGACAATTCCTCTAGCCCACATCCTCCTATAGTCAAAGTAAACAAACACCGGTCACCCTGTTCACTGGTTCTCTCTCTATCTCTCTCCTCCTCAGACTTTACTGCAAACGAAATCGCCTGATTTCCTCAATTGTTATTGCCAGATTACTATGGCGACTGTGGAGGGCTTTGTCACTAGGAAATAAAAGGGACATTCACTGAAACAACATTTGCTCAGTGTATTTGTGGAAACAACTGGTGTCTCCATTGTCTTTTTTGGGAAGGCTAGTGTCTGTTACTGTTACCTCACATGTAAAATTTTAACGAGTGACTGAGAATGAATGAGAAAGCAGCACAATGCAAAGAGAAATAATTGGCACGATAGGTGTGTCTGTGTTGGTGAGCGTGATAAGTTTGTAAATGAAGCACTGTAAACAGCACTGCAGAACGGAGGCTTTGTTAACCTCTTGTTGTGTTGAAGTCACATGAAGATAAGACTATCACTGGAGATTGTAGATCAGTGTTCAGATTACCATCACCTGTTCACGACAGGAAGCCAGTGCCCCTGCCAAAATAAAGTGAGATTTGGCAGTATAATTACTAGAAGGTGTGGGGACAGATTAAAAGCAATTATATCCCTCATTTAGTAAGATAGTAAGAACTAAAATAATTTAATTACAGCCATTATGTTAAGATTAATACGTAATTAGTAAAAGAGTTTTTTTCTGATTAACTTCTGGAAACAGGTTTATTAGGTGATATAAGTACACATGGAGAAGCCCTGCTGCACTCAGCGGCTGTCTCTGGCTTGCTTTGTGATGCAGTGGAGTCCGGGTTGTGTCCATGCTGTGACCTCAAAGAATTAAAAACACAATGGTGCGGTTAGAAAAATGGCTGCTGCCTCAGTTCCTCAGACAAGAACTAAAATCAATCAGAGCCACAAAAGGCGAGCAGACTGGAGACAACGCTATAGCTCTGCTTCTTGAATTTCACTCTATTTCCCCCCAACCCATAGTATTTCTCTCTTGTGCCATCTCTTTATCTCCACCCCCCCTCTTCTCCCTCCCTTTCTCGCTTTCCCACTCCCTCTCTGATTAACCTTTAAAGACACACTTGCAGCCACACATACACACTCAGCATACTGTGTACACGCTCAGAGAGTTTTTAAAATTCAGGTACTCCTCTCTCCTTAATACACACTCGGCCCCCATCAACTTCTGCACATTACCTGTTCTTAATCTCCCTCCCTCTGTCTGGGATCATCCTGATCCCCCTGTTTTCCCATCTGCTGTCGATTGGGGCCCAGCTTGGCTAGGTGTTCAACAAACAACTGTGATTCACTTGGTTTCTGCGGAGATTATTAACACACCTAGCATGCCACAGCGTCATGAATAAGCAATGGAGATCCGGAGCCCTATTTTCTCTCTGCCTCTGTGTTTCCTCCTCCTCTCTCTGTGTCTCTCTCTCTCTCTCTTGCCCTGCCGCGTTGTGAACTGAATGCCAGGATTGTCTAGAAAATGAGCTGTCAGTGGAGGGCCTGCAATGAGATACATCAGGCTCATTGTGAGCCCTAGAAAATAATGAACTATTCCCATTTCTCTCTCTGATATGTTCAATACGCTATCCATGACAAGTGCAAAGAGATAAGCAGTCCCCTCTTGAGCTGATTAAATACACTGGGTGTATTCAGGAGAGCTTTGGCAGAGTGAGGGTTCAGGGGATGCCATTATAGTATTATAACATTACTATATGTTTTCAGTCTAGGCAGGAGAAGAAGCCCTTTTGCATTGCTTTTCTGTTTGTACTGCTGAGGAAAGAGCAGCTAGAGGCTATGCATGTTAAAAAAAACAACATGTCAGAGAATGAAAATGTGTCACGTTTGTTTAAGTTCTTCCTCTTATCTCCTAACTTATTCCCTCTTAGAATTAACCAAAGGGATGGGTCTGCAGATGATTTTAAAAGAATCTGTTGATTTACTAATGCTAGTACCGCAAACAAGCACTACCAAGAGGCCTTTTTTCAAATTAAGAACAGAAATAAAAGCAGTTTGTGCAGACGCAGACTTTCTTCACACAGTGAGTGTGTTGGCTCTGTTTTATTACATTAGGCATAATTTCAACACAACAGCTCTGCAGAATCACGCAATTTCAGTCAGCGATGACAAAAAAAAAAAACTATAGAGATGAGCCCAGATGGACACAGCTTGAAACAACGTTTTATTTCCTTCTTATTTCTCTATATCTCAGAGGCAAAATCTGCATCTTAGTTGTTCATTACAGACCTCACTACACCTGCTTGCAAGCCTTCTCCAGTGTATTTGCACTCTATCTTCCTTAATGCTTGTATTGCACTGAGCTCTTTGTCACTGTCAGCCATTTTACCTCCACTGGTTCCACATTAGATTAGGCAAATCCAAATCAAAATGGATGGTCCCAGTATGGAGTTTATATGTTAATCTAATCATAAAGTATCATCGCACAACACATGTTGTTGCCAGCCAGAATCACGAGGAGACTTTTCATGCTTAATTCAATCAAATGTTGTTTGAGAATCAGTCAAATCTTGTGGCGCATTCACAGTTATCTTGGAGTGAGGGAAGAAAAAAAATCGCTCCTACCTGTCAGAGAGATTGTTTCTTCTTTTCCTCTTTTTTATTTTCCCTCACTAAGACTGCTTACTAGACTCTGAGCTCATCTCTCAATCTCTGTCTCCCTCACACACAGACGCTCTCTCCCCCTCTCATGTTGTCAGCACAGCCCTGTTCCTGTTGCCTTCCTGATTCTGACACCTGTCAGCATTTTCGTTAGTAGATCAGAGAACTGCAAACTAGAAATGTTCCCGTGGTGAATTTAGGGCAAGTTTGCGGCGGAAACATGTGAGGTGCCTTTACACATTCTTTAATTCAACAGGGAACGGGAACTGCTTGACTGGCACAAAGTTGGGAGATGTGTGATGGCGATGTTTGCAGTCAGTAGATGGCAACAGAAGAGAAAGACAGGAAGACATATGGAGGAAAAAGGAGAGGAAAAAAAAAGGTAGAGGGGGGGAGCTGAAATCAATTAGGAACAGTGAAACCCTGCGGATCTGCTGATGGAAGGAGGGAATATGGAGAAATCTGTGGCCCATTGAGGGGGCTTCCATTCCTGGGCTCCAGCTTCAGGCACACACCTACAGGGAGCTAACAGATAGATGAGAGATATTCTCCAGAGGTGGAGGCCAAGGAATGTGTCAGAAATAAAAGAGCCCTGTTCCTTGCTCTGGTTAATTGAGCAGTCTTGGATCCCTTTGAGTCTAATAAGCTAAGAGGAAAAGGATTTTATTTGAAGAACACTTACACATTGACCTGGAAACAATTCCAAAACCAGGACCACAAACCTCTAAAACCCGCAAATCGGACACTGTAAAAAAAGGCATCATGCTCTCCGATTCCCTCCCGCGGAGATAACTTGAGCGATTTAACAATACATGAATCTTAATCCTTGAAAGCCACGGGCTCATCCATATCCGGGGGGAATTAAAGTGTGAGCTATGACAATCAAAGGAAGTCGAAAAAATAGATTAAGCTCCCTTTGTCACCAGCACCCTCGGAGTCTGTTCCCTTGCTTCTCCCTTGACACTAATGGTTCTACAGAGCCAAAGCTAGCATGTCGCACATTTCAACCAAATCCCCCTAACTTCACAGACATGCCTATAAAGATAAAGAAGAATTCATTTTATGTAGCTCTTCTCCTCAGTTTATAGCCACAGCAATATCATCCATTTTTATTCTATTGGCAGATATGAGGGAGCCATTACATGTTAAAGATATCCTTTCCTTTATAGATTTTAAGAGATTTAATGTAATTTGTTCTTCGGATACTTCCCTAATCTAATCCACCGGGTGAGGATATTTAAGGTCAGGTTTTCAACAAAAAAAAGAGCACATATGCCTCTTTAGATTCTTGGCAGGGATTCAACGAAGAGTTATTCACTCCGATTTAAGTCGAAAATCTCTTCACAAGCACTTTGCCTAAAGTTACCTTGGTAGTGGCTGGTGAAGGAATAATGAATGACCTTGTTCACACCGCATCACTGAAGAAGAAGAAGAAGAAGAAGAAGAAAAAAGCAGAACTCGTTTGACAAAAGTCAAATACCATAATGACTATAACCGGGTGCAGGGTTGGTTACCAGCTGACCCCTGGCACGCAAACAAAAGTGGACAAGATGACGCAGATTGAGGGGCTAAAAGGTAACGGTTCGTCCTCCTGGGCAAACAGCATCTTTACATTGCACTGGGAATGGTAAACATTTGCACTGTAAAAAGCCCGAGAGTTTAACCCTTCCTCCCGCTCCCTTCCAGCTTTCCTTTTGTTCTCGGTGCTTATCAACACGAGAAAACAGAACAATAAAAAACACACACACACAAGGCTCCGCTATCCTCAGTTCGTGTGTGTGCTGTTGTCCTTTGGCAATTGCAGTCTCTCGACTTGTTTTCTGCTTTAGCTGGCAGGAGAGACGCACTATACAACAGAGTTACTCCCAGAAGACGTCTAAGCAGCGGGGTGTTTAGTGAACATGCCTATTTGTTTTCTGAACATTCCCTCCATTCATTCAATAGGACTGGCAGATAGTGCCCGTTTTTGTCAATTAAGACAGACGAGCACCAAGTAAAAACCACATCGTCACATGACTGTAACCACTGCACTTCTCATATTATACAACCCTCAACTGTTCTATTCCTGCCTTTGTACTCACTAAGTCAGTTGAGGAGGACGGATCAGGGAAATGAAGAAACTGCACAGGAGTTTAAAAAAAAATATTATTTTTAAAAAACAACAACAGGAGGAACAGATACAGCTGTGCGTCATGCCAAAAATCTGCCCATCGCCGTCATCCCATCATGCCCCTTAACTACATAATTAGACCGATGAGATGGTAATAGAGGGAAGATTTCATTTGCCATGTCATTACATTTCTGTACGTGATCTTTGCGGAATTCATTTAATAATCATGAACAGACTCTCATTACTCTCCAGTGTGACCGCTGCAGCCAACAGACTTCCAAAACAATGAAAAAAACAAAAGGGGAAGAGTCCAGTGAAGCCATTTTGTCAAGTCCTTACTGAAGAAAAAAGTGAGCCAATAACAAACCATCAAATTAAAATTCAAAACAGATACTTTGTCATTATCTGTTTGTTCTGGTCAAAAGAATGGCAGCCTCATGTTCTGTTTACCAGCAACGCGTTGCTGCATTACACATTCAGGAGGCATGCATCCATTTTGCTGAAACAGATACAATCACTGGTGGTGTTAATGAAAAAGGAGCTGCCTCTGAGAGCTCTCCCCACTTGTAATATTCTTCATGTACATCGTTTCTAATTGTCTCCAATAATGAGATCCCACAACTAGAAGACCTGTCAGTATGCATTTTTTTTACAGGAACTTTTTTTTTATGGGTTGTGAAGTAATTACAGCTGGCAACCAATAGTCAGCAAATTCACTTTTCATTGTTCATTATCATCTGATGCCGCCAAGGGAACACGCAGTGCACGTGGACTGTAGTAGTCACTGCACTTCCTGACCTTACGTACTTCTATCTGTATCTCTCAGCAAAGTCATTACAAAGTTTGAGCTGCAAGCCCAAAGAAGCCATTTCTACTTGTATGCCTCAATTTTGCATTGGAACAATGTCAACAGCCACATATAGGGACCAGGCTTCTTCCACCAGATACACACCCTTTCACAGTCCACAGATAAAAATAGATTGTTAATTTGAAAAAAAAAATCACATAATCTTAAATCCTTAATGCATTTTCATAAAATGAAATTCCTTTTCGTTATCTCACCCTCATTAAAATCTCTCTTCTTTAAGAGAAAGAAGAAAGTAGTAGGAAAGTCATCAGACTGCCTTACTGGGGCAGTGCAAGAAGAGCCAGAATTATGTCGATGTTAACTGAGGAAAGAAAAACTAAATTTGGCACAAGTTCCTGAATTGGAGCACAGTGCGAATGTAAAGTTTAGACACAGTGAGTGATATTGGTAAGTGCCGTCTGCGGGAGTGTGCTTTTTTAAATATAAAATAGACGGTGCTTCCTCCTCACTGTGAATGAAACTGCTAATGAGTCTGAATGTCTGCAATTTTTACACACACACACACTGACTCCTGTGCTATACTGAGCCACTGCACCTGTGCTGGTGGTGTTTCCTTTTGAGCTCGGTAAATACCCTCAGGTGCATATAGTAACATACAGGTCTGCTCCACGCTGATTTATCCTGCTTCCTCTCCCTCTTACTGACCCACTCTCCTCTTCAGTCTGACTGGCAGTAGTTAAGAATGAACATGACCCTTACACTGACTTCTGCCAACCAAGTGGATGTCTTTTTAAACAGTGAGTCAGAAATGAAGCATCAACATTAATTCCAGGCTAAATGATCCCATTGAATAATGGATGAGGGCACATTGAGATATGTAGATTTCCACCTTCTACCTTTGTGAGCCTAATTGCTGCCATTCAAGCACATCTGAAGTCAGGTCAGCTTCAAGAGAAGACATGGCTACCATCAGTCAATAATGTTGCCTAAGCCTGTATCAAAGGGTAGCCTTAGCAGTCAGAGATCCCTCACATTAGCTACTAGAGCAGGACATCAAAGACAAAAAAACTGTGATGTTATTCATAGTTGCACATCTGAGACCAGAGATGGGCATAATGCACCTTAAAAGATACTCTGGTAGCATAAAAACAGCCAACTACACGGAGGTCTTATCTTTAAACCCGCAAAACATATTGCAAAAGGATGCTGCAATCGTCTAAACACACACACACACACACACACACACCCACGCGCACAGTTGGTGCGCCTACACGCAAGCAGAGATTTTCTTACCTTGGTCTGGCAGCTGGCAAACATTAGGGGGGACAGTCATGTTCAGCACGTCATTGACAGCCGTGTCAACATAGTGTCCTCTCTGGACATCATGTTCGCTGTCGGTCTGGTCGCTCTCCTCATGGCCGCTGTCCTTCAGACTGTTCCCCTCCAGGTCCTTGAATGTCGATGTGCTACATGGGGGCCAGGAGGGAGGAAAGGGAAATGTTGATTAACTGTCACATCACCTTCTCTCACATGCTCTCCTTCGTCTCTGTGTCTCTAATGGCTTGTGAAGAGCTGTCCGTCTTTCCCCTCCTGTCCTTTTTGCTTTTTTAAAATGTTTTCTTTGGATTCTTTGCCATTTAGCATGGTCCATTGCCACGAATTCAAAGAAGAAAAACACTAATTTATTTTGCTTTAAGTCTTAACTCTACACCACTGGAAAGAACAAAGACTCCCTCTTGTTGTAAGCATGCAATCAGAAGGAGGTTTAAATCTGTTCTTGGACTGAGAGAAGATTCTTTCACTTAACAGATAGCACAGCAGCTGAGGGATGCTTTTTTTAAGACAGGGACATTTTAGATGGGTGCACTGACTTCAAGGACATCACATTGAACAAACAGGAGGCACTCACTCACTACAATCAAATACTGCAGTAATCAAGAATTCCTGGAAGGAAGATGGATGTAGGAAACGCTGGAAGCATACAAACTGAGCATCTGTCTTGTTTGGGGCTCTCAGTCAATAAAGAGGGTGGGGTGTGGGGGCACAATCAACAGCTGCACAGTAACAGCGTGAGTTCCCGTCATTTGATTTCTATCCCACTGGAACAAATTCTGCTTTACAAACAACACTAAATAGGGGTGAATATATGAACATGTGTTCTTGCAGAGAAGGGAAAAAAATTAAATAAAAATATGCAAATACGCAAATGAGTTCATGTAAGGATAGACAAAAGGTCTGAAGAAAGGACAGACAGAGCAGAAAATGAGAGCAAACAAAAGTGAGCAAACAAAAAGAGAGGAAGTGGAAGTGAAGGACAGTGCAAGGTAGCTGCATTCCCATGCCTGAGCCTCACATTCTCCAGCCTGGGAGAGAGGACTGCAGTGGAGGTAATGCCGGCGCTCTGATGTTATCACTGTAATTGCACCTGTCCCAGACCATAGGCTCACTGGCTCCTGAGGGGATTTCTTTGTAGTGTGCTGCAGAGGCCCACACTTGAATGCTCTTTGTTTACATTAATGCAGGGAATCTTTTGGGGGGGAAATTGCCATAATGGGTTTTCAAAAGGCTAGGATGGCCTCAAACAAAAAAAAAGTCAGGAATGTTCTATGGCTGCAGGTAAGAAGAAGAAGGGAGAACTGTAGATTTACAGAGTGAGCTTGGTTACAAAACCCTCTGTGTCTGGGGGGAATTATTATATGGCCCTCCCCCAACCCCCGTCTTCTGAAAACCTGCAACCATATCCAATATCCTCATACAGGTGCACTGAATAACAATGCACAATGAAAACATTTATACACTAACACTAGGGGAAAAAAAGACTACTCAGGAAACTGTGAGGGATAAATCTCTCATTTAATCATTAGGTAGTTGTTTTTAAGCCATACACTGATACAATTCAGACCACATGTGTTCTAATGAACCAAATTAGAGAAACATAATAGGGTTATCTGTAAATATGGAAATCATTACATGCAGATTCTCCTGCTCTTCCTTGTAATTTAATAATCTGACTTTGTGGATCATTTCAACAAGTGTCTACTAAACGTATTATGGAGTAATGCTATTTACCCCCAAATCTTCACCCTCCCCTTTGCAATTATACCGAATGGGAAACATGCAGGTACACATGCAGCAATGGTGTCTGTGCGCTCATTAGATAAAACAGTTACAGATAACAATGGTAATGGGGTGCTGGTAACAATTCCTAATCAAGACATACCTTTTAATGAGGTGGGCTCTGCTGTTCACGTAACTGGAGTCAATGGAATAATTCTCCGTCTGTAAGAGAGTGATGAACGGGGTGGTTGGGGAGTACATGGGGGGGGGTTGAGGAGAGGGGGGGTTGGGGTGTGGTGGATAGATGATTGGGGCAACAGAGAGTGGTACTTTTAATAATGGAAGCAACCAAAATAATGTTACCAGTAATTGGCTTTCAGTTGAAATGTTATTTTACACAAAGGCCCTGGTGAGCAGCCTCGGCTTTCAAAGGGCTGAATCCTATTCTCTTTCAAAGCACACACACAGAGAGGCTGACTGGGAGTTGAGAGCCGAGGAGAGTGCTGCAGTGAGCACAGCCTCTCTTCTCCTCTTCACCCTCCCCGCTCTCGATCCCTCGCTCACTCCCTCCCTCTCTTCACTGCCGGTCAGCCCACTGTCTTTAAAATGGAGTCATTAGGGAGGACACACTATCATGCAGACAGAGAGAGAAGAAAAGTTTCCTTTTTTTTCTTCTTCTTCTCTGAACTCTTCACTTTTACCATGTTTGAGAAGACATTAATGTAGAAATATTTAATAAATAACTGCAAGAGAAGTAGATGAAATTAAGAGTGTACCAGGGGAATCTTAACTCCGCAATTGCAGATGAAAAGGCTTTCAGAATATGCATGCGATAGATCTCTGACCCACATTAGAGAACAGAGTTCAAAGGGATCCTACATTCATTTTTTTTCAACGTTTATTTAAGCAAGGAGAATGTCTGAAGAGAAGAGCGCACGGACAGAGGAATCATTGTACACAAAGCAGGTAACCCCTCCTACATCTACTATGAAAGATGTCAGAGGGCCACGGAATATGAAAGACTCTCAAGAGAACTTCCCCCAGTCCTGCGCAAAAACCAGGATTTGACCCTTTAGAGAAAGTTTGATGAGATGCAAGTGTTTTCTGCCGACAGAAAGAAAGCAGAGCCTTCACTTAAAATTCCACAGCGCAGATACTGTATCCTGATAAAAGCTGTGAGTCAATGGCTGACTTCCGAGCGGAGTCCACAGTGCCGATATCAAAGACCCAACGGGCAAAAAAAAAAGAAAAAAAAAAAAAAAGTCACCCTGATGGTATGAAAGGTTAATGCTGGCACCGGAGCACAGTGGCTGATTATAAAGTGAGCTGGGCGTTTGACACAGGCCTGCTGTTGAGGTAGCGGTGGCCCCGCACAGCTGTCATACATGGTGACCAAACAGATTTGGATTAGAACTCAGTGTGCGACTGTGTAAACGCTCTTCTTATTGGATGTTAACGGGGTTGAACATTTTGAAGGTTTTTTGCGCCTGCGTGGAAGCAAAATCCCAGCAACAAGGCATCTGAGCTGTGAGGACACGGTGGGGAAGCAAAAAGGGGGGAGGGCGGGTTAGCGAAGGAAACGTCAAATATTAGTCCCAGACTTCTTGGATCTCTTTTTGAAATAAATAAATAAATAAACACATAAATAAATAAAAAGTGATGCTGGCAGATCACAGCAACGAATGTGTGGTGTTTACCTCTGGCAAATAGCTTCCATGACCTGTTTGCAGTCTATGAAAAATGTAGGAGATTGTTAATGCTACCAAATGCACGTCCTTGTTTGCTCAGAGTCAGGATGCTGCGCTGAATTATTATCTGACTGATGCTCACACTCTTCTTGTCTCTTTGGTTGCAGCAAACTTTAGGGAGTTTTATATGTATAATCAACAACAATACATGGCTGTATGACGATAAGCGGGGCCTTTGATCGCTGCTGGCTGAACCTATAATGCAACGTGTTTGTGTGCTGAAGGTTAACCTCATTCTATCTCTTTTTTAGCATTTACCCCCAATTAAACTTTAACTCATTACTACTGAGGAGATAATTCATAAAGAAGGAATTTAATTAACATTTTATTATTAGCTCATAATTTAGAACACACAGTGTTTGTTCTTTTGTATTACCCCTGACTTCTTTTGTTCCTGTTCAACTTGACTCCATTAAATATCAAAGGTAACAGTAGTGGCAATGTACTGCAACACGAATTAATCATTAATGTTTATTTCTTTAATTTATAATTTACACCACATCTTACAAATTTATATGAGCTATTGTATCAGACTCATTGCCGAATTCTAACATTTCTATTGAATAGTTAGTTAATTGAAAATTTCTATTCTATAGATTACCATATAGCTGGAATACTGCTTATATCCTACAGTCATCGTGTACTGTATGCCGGATGTTTTGTGTTCCACCTCTGCTACACTTTAGCTCCAGCGTACACAATTTGAAATGGCCTCATCTGCTACAGTGGCTGCGCATCCAGTGAGGGGCTAATGAAAATGCAAGGCATGAGTAACAAGGGGAAAACTTCATTTAAAAGACAAGATAGAACATTTCTTGTGAATGTCACTCTGGCTGCAGTCTGTAATTGGTTTGGTTGGCATGTTCGGAGTGAGAGGAAGGCAGCCATAACGTGATTCTTACTCCTAAGTACAAAGTTGGTGCAACTCTTCATAGTGCATGAAGTTTGGCATCTTTTCCACTTAAGCTCTTCTTCATCACTCCAACTCTTTATGAATCTAATAACAAAGTTTACTTTCTCTATTTATTAAATCATCGGTGGAAATAAACACATCACATCATGTGAAGGTATAACCTTGGGCACTGATGAGTCACTTAAGGTTGCCTATTCTGAGGAAGAATCGGATGCATTAGCTCAGGCTTCCTGTAAAGAAATGTAATGTCTTCCCCCACATTTCTGACTGACCTCAAATTGGAGGACATGTCAATATATCTTGCTGGGAGGTCAAGTTTCAGGCAAGAGGATGAGGACTGCTTAACTACAGCAAGGACGCCACAAATGGCTACTTAATCAGGTTGGACAATGTGTTGTTGTGATTTGAGCGGCCCCAGTTTGGCGGCCAGAGCCACTCTATCCCCATAATTATTGTTCCGTTTCATCTGGAGGACCAGAGGCAGGAAAGTAGTCCCTGGTGTCACCGGGTGACTGATAGGTGGTGTCAAGAAGAGTGGGGAGAGAAGTGGAAAGAGAGTGCAGAGCGAGAGACGTCGAAGATGGGAGGAAATAGGTGAGAGTTGACCTGCGGGAGACTTGCTGTCCAGCTGCTGCAGCCCAGTAGCTCTCCCCTTTTCAACCCTTCACTTCTTTCTCTCCAGCAAAACCTGAGGCACAGGGACGATGGACTTGCTTCTCTGCCACTGAGAGGAAAAGCAATCTCCTCACCTAGTTGCTGCCGTAAGATTTGATTTGCCTTCCTCCCAGCGTGACAATTGGTTCTGTAGTCTGGATGCAAGTGTATTCATTTTGCGGGGCATGGGGAGCACCAGAGAGGAGAGAAGAGGAGGGGTTGGGGGTGGGGTGGGGGGTAGCGAAGACACCAGTTGTTACACCAGTAAAGAGCCGACAAGTTCAGCAGATGTCACACAGATAGGAGAGAAAAAGAGAGGAAAAAAAATGTCACACAGCTGCCCCATGGTATGCATTATCTAAGCTGATGCTGCACAGCATAGCATTTAAACAAAGAAGCAAGCTGGCAAAACAAGGACAGAGGAGGCGACATGCACTAACAACATGCTAACTTCAGATAAAAGCAAAATAGGACTGACGTGAAGCCTACAGCATATGGCCTTAGCAGAGGCAAGCAAAGCTAGCATTTGAGATAAACATAAAATGTAATATATTTAAAAAAACAGAAGATATTTAAGCAGGATGGCGGGTGTGTCTCAATGTGGAGCATCTAAAGCAAGAAAAATTGATTACAGAGGAGAGTGCTTCATGTCTGTCATGGATGCAACTCTTTAATGTCATCAATTTAACTGACAAAAAACATCCAGCCATGCTTCTTGTGGACGCAAAATGCTGTTACTGCCACACTAAAACACACAGTTTAAAACAACAGACTAGACAGAATCAATTAAAACTGCCAGATTGAATTTTGTGGCTACATTTTGTGTTTGAGCAGTCTGACGTCGTGCCTCGCTGCTGCAGCTCGGTCACAGACACCCTTCAGTCCTGTTAGGAAATGTTATGTCCCTTCTTATTCCTATCCCATTCCTTAAAGAAGGATGGGATTAAGAAACACCCAGGGGTTAACGGGGTAAACTAAGCATAATTAGAGCATAAAATAAACTTCTTTATCCTGCTAGGCTTTAGTTGAGATAAAGATAAAAGAGCAGAGATGTGGTAAAAAGCAGAATTCCAGGCCGATATTTTCTCACTTTACAGTTTTCAGTTAAAGTTTTCATTTGGTTTAGAATAAATCAAATTTTACCAACTACAATGATGGAGAAGCTTGCTCCATCATTTCCTAGGCTATCATGGTGACAAGTCCCCAAGCAGTAGATTCTAGGCATAATTCCTCATGAACACAGGAGGATAAATAGCTACATACTTTAACACTTCTCTGGTGAGGACAGGCTGCCAACAGATGATGGTTAGTGCATTAAAGTGGCTGTTTATAGATGTACTGTATGTATTCCCCTCATGTGAATATGCTGAGGAGTGTGTGTGTTTGTGTGTGTGAATGCAGGGGACTTTCTTATCCTATACGCTGCAAATGTGAAAAGAAACGCTTCACTCTGAGCCTTTTGCACGTTCTTGCACACACAGACTCTTTCTGCCTCACTACAAAAGCACTGCTCCAACAATGCCTGACTTGCAGGTCTGTGCTGGCGCCCGGTGTCCTCGTCTGTGGGTCTGCACCCAGCAGAGGCTCTGAGCAGCTCAGGTTCAGTCTGCATAACACCCATGACCAAGATGCACACTGTGAGTGCACCTGTTTGGATGTGGGCTTATATTTTGTTTACCACATAAAAAAAATAAAAATAAATGCAGGAACCCTTGAACCCTGGGGATCCCTTTGCCACATATACCGGTCACCATCATCACCACCTTGGTCCTGACTGTAACATTTCCCATAGACCCTATGCCATCTGCTAGATTATAGATTTCCCTCTTCCTTTAGAGAGGGCAGGGCCCCCTGAGGGAGGATCAGCGGTAAAAAGGGTGAAAGAGTGCCTGAGGCACAGCCATGGCTGTGGATGAGATTACATTTTCTATTTCTGCCTGCTAAAAGGGGACCGCCGTGATGAATACACAGAGTTGTTACCATTTAATATCAACTGGCTACCCTGCAAACTCAAATTATACACAATCAATTGTGACAGAAGGGTACACGTGTGACAAATAACCTGCCACATTCTCTGCATCATTTCACTTCATCACCCATCAATTCACCCCAGAAGCCCATTTGGAAATCAATCATGTTGTGGAAGTGAGTGATTCTGTGGGGAGAAGGGGTTTTTTTAAAAAAGATTTCCTTGCCTTGTTGTACATTACTGCAGTCTTTGTGAGTGGACAGAGAAAAACAAATAAGCCCGGTGCTATCATGAGGTCACTTGTGTCCCTGACCACATGTGTGAATTGTTAGGTATTGTTTGAGCACACTAAATAACAGCTTTTCTGAAACACAATGAAACAGATACGTAAACAGAAACAGCACTTCCTGCTTGCATTTCCTCCTCCTTTTTTCGTGCCTTCCTGTGTGAAATTGAACAAATATTTGCCTATTCAGACCAAAACAATTCCACCATCCTCTTCTCTGTCCTTAAAGTGATAGAAAAAAAAAGCCATCGCTAAGTGCTAATGCTACTGCTACCTTCCATCTGTGCAACACACCCACAAAGCAAACAGCAGATCATGTGGCTGTCTATTATTCTGATATAGAGACGATACTCCAGACCAGTCTCCATGTCACTCAGGACTACAGGCTCCAGAGAAGTCCAGTTAGTAGAGATGTGATTAATTATACATACATTGATAGAAACAGCATTCATTATTCATGAGCTTCTCAACGTCAAAGCTATTTCCCTCCCTTTCAGCATGATGAAAAGATTTTAAATAATAGGCCCCCTTTGCAGACGTCTGCATTCCAGCAGAGTTGGCTGACGCTAAAGAGGCTTAAGTCAGAGCTGTTGTCTTACAGGGAATCGCTGCTCAAGCCCAACATGTTTCAAACTGTTGGTGGCTGTGTGGCTTCCTGGGTCGGTGTTTTTGTTTTGTCTTTGTCTGCAGAGACAAGGCTGGGGCTTTTAAGCTTTTCAGATGGAGTTATAGTGTCCACTTAGAGTGCATGGATAGGGTTTCATTTGACACCTGTTTGGCGTTCAGGTCTAATTATTCCCTCTGCAGGTCAAACAGAGAACCTCTACATCTCTGTGAGATTAGGATTCACGGTTTTACATAGTAAAAAAAAGGGGGGGGGCAGGAAAAAGACCTGACTATCTATGCTGTTTCCTAAAAGAAATCGGCTTACTTTTCTTAAAGCCTGTGGAACCTAATCAAACTCGAATAGCAGGAACTTCCCCTTTTAGGCAAGTCTTGAGGGATTTTCTTTAATTTAGATGTCAGACAGAAAAGTTTTCACACTCCTCTCATTCCAAAATCCGTTAATGTGTCTATGGCGCCACATGAGAGAGAGAGAGACTCCGGAAATGTTAAGAGGAACATCTAATCCAGGTAGATTTTGTGGTTTCCAGCCCCCTCTGGGAAAAAAAAGCATTACAAACACATGTTTTTAGCAGTCATTTAATTTTTCTGAGAGAATTACTCGAGAGCGGTTTCTCTCCTCAGTTGTGGCCTAGATTAGCCAGCGTTCAAGAGAGAGGGGGGTGAGGGTGGGGGTGTGTAGGGGGGGACGCTAAATTAGTGCACAAGATATTCCCAAAGGTTTTTCTCACCTCCCCTGGGCTGGGCCTTCAAAATAAACATTCAGAAACACTGTAGATTATGTAAACACATTCCTCTTAAATGCTTACATGAGAGCAGTGAGTGAAAAAACAGCATAACTTTCAGTCACTTTTGAAATCAGTAAACTTATATTAATTTTTGATTAAGTCAATGCACATGAGGAGATGAGAAATTAGAAATCTGTGCATCTGCTAGAGGAGAGCGCATCCACACACAACAACAACATGGTGGAGCGCAGCTCGGCACGATTTCTCTTAGCAGCTTAAAGGTGGCTGCCAGTCACATCGGTACTGCTGTAGTCTCCTTGTCTCACTCGCCCTCCCTCTCTCTTTTTTCTCTTGCTCACTGTGACAAGGCATCTTTCCAGACATTTTAGTTGGATGGAGATTTGCAGCAGCTCATTACAGACTGGGAGGCTCTGTGAGCGGATGCAGTCACTCGGAGATGGATTGAGTGGGTCTGTTTATTGACATGCCTTAATCTGACACTGGGTAAAGGGAATGAGTCACCGCCTCCAGACACACTACCACATCACAGCCACTCCAGCAAATAGGGAGGCAGCACCTAGGATACAAGTGGAACTTCATCAGTGCTCATTAATCCAACAACCCCAGGCCACTCGCTCAAACAAACCATGTTTACACTGCGTGTTGGCTGGATGGAGGGGTGATGGAGCTTTTCAAAGGGCATGTGTGCAGGTGCACACACAAAATGCGCATACTGTTGCCACACACACACACACATTTACTCCAAGCTTCAGCTCATCAAAAACACACCCGCCCTCCAAGCCCACAAGCCCCTAAACACAATATCTGGGTACACCAGCTGCTACAACTCAGTCGACGCACTTTGTCTCACCCGCCAGAGCCGGTGTTCAAATCAGGGGTGGATGATTGGGCTTGATGCCAAAGTGCATATAATAGAAAGGGGGGAATTTTATTGAACAGATCTTTTAGCTTGCATAACAACAAGACTACTCCTCTCTCAGTGATCCGGCCGTGGAAGCCCAATTAGATTTCTGATGCTGTTTGCTGGTGCTTCAATGTGAAGCACATCTGGTGCTAATATTTGGGACGATTCTTTTAGGCAGCTGTCAGTGCTGGGATTGACAGCAGAGTATTAGCTGCTTGCATATCACCACTGCATCTGTAAATCCGGCTTGTTAACAGTCCTGATGATGACAGACTGCCATCAGGGCACAGGCAGAAAAAAACAACATCCAATGTTGTGTTTTTATTTAGCCGCTGCTGTTTAGTACATTGTCTTAAAAGATGTGAACATGTGAATTCTTTGTGTTTTACATTTAACTGTACGTTGACTGTTATATGCACAAGCCAGACAACAGAAATTAAGGGAACTACACAACACAGATTTACAGTAAAGCACATGTTTTGCTGTGCACATACGGTCACAGAGGAACACACAGCCGGAGCGGGGGCTTCCTGTCATCTCCGTTGGGGACTGGGAGCCTAGCAGCTTGAGAGCCGGGCCAGTGGAAAAGGGGTCCAGATGCAGTAGGCTTGACCCTCTCGTTGGGGAGGGAGGGAGGGAGGGAGGAGGGGGTAGTGTTTCAGCAGCCGAAACGCACAGGGATTAGCTGCACTGACTTCATTTAATTTAATTTGTATTAGGGCCATCTTTGGGGGCAAACATCGTTTTTCACTGCAGGGGGATATGCAGGGTCACAGAAAACAGCAACAGACGGCGGATCTCTGCCTCCTACCCCTGCAGTGGATCCCCAGGGGAAGGCGAGGCACAGTACACTCCCAGTTCTCAATCACATACACACTGAGCACATATCTTGTTTCCTCATAATAATTATGACTATATTATCTAGTCAAATCTATCCAATTGACATGCATTTTCAACTCGGCAACCACCCTTCCATAGTTTGATTTCTTGAAATGAAGACCTTGAATCCTTTTGTTCTGCCACCATAAACAACATGTAGTAATTTTCGGGCTTATCAAAGCTCCGCTCTGTGTACGACTGCGTCTGCGTTTGTGTGTATTGCAAACACTAAGCTGTTATCTACCAAGAACATATCTTAGGGGTGGATGTTTATCTGTGCTGATGTAGATTGGAAAGTTCTCTTTGTCTCAGTGCAGTGGTACATAATACTATTTGTCTTTTGTTTTTTGTTTTTTTCATCGTTTATTTCTCCTAGGCTGATATAGTTTGATGTCCTATAGTAAGGAGAAATCCTTTTAGTTACCCCCAGGCATCTAATGTGCTTTTACTTGTAATCTGGGAAAGGCAGAGGGGAAAAAAAATCTGTACACAATCAAATAATTCAACTCCCTTTTGCATTCTGCGGAACATGACTTACACTGTTAAACAGAGGGAAAGAAAAAAACTACTGCAGTGAATGAGTGAGTACCCGACATGCATCCTCACAATTTACAATAACTCTGTGGAAAAACATGGCAGCGTTCAACCATCAGGTCTGCTGTAGCCAAAGCCTGCGGACGTGTGAAAGCTTCTTCTCTGTCTTGAGCAGGTGACATAGTCGAAGAGGAAAGTTAATGTACCGTGCACTGGAAAAAGTACTTTTAGTCCAAACACATCCAAAAAGAAAGAAAGAAAAAAGAGTGTGTGTGTGTGTGTGTGTGTGTGAAAGCACTGTGTTCGTCTCTGCTAGACAGAAAGGACTGTACTGCTGGAGCCTGCTCAACAGTATCAGACGCTCACTGGCAATCGTTTTTTTCCCCTCTACTCCTCCAGCCCCTATCAAAAGATGTTACTGTGTAAAATGTCAAAGAAAAAAGAGGCAAGAGAAGTAATCTCCTTCTCCTTTTTGATCGCAAGTGGAATAATTGGAACCCTCTTAGGCTCATTACATGAGTTGCCCGCCAGCCAAAAGACGGCTCCAACTGCCCCTCTTCATTCATGTTGGAGCTTTGAAAAATATTGCTTCCTCTAATAACAACTCTTTATGAGATGCAATGACTAGAGGTCCTGGTACCTACATTAACGGATAATCCCACAATGCCTTTGAAAATGTATCTTTCAACTACTGCTGTCAAACATCGATTCTGAGCAATGGGCAGGAAACAGCAACAATCTGGCTCTGTAATAACGTCATTATGCATATGCACGGCGCTCTTTCCTTTTTTTTTGGTGGTGTCATTCTTCTCAATTACATAAGGTATTGCATACATGATGCAAGTTCATTTGGATCTCTAACACTAATAGGCTGCTCTTCATTGTTATTACAATTATGCTTGTAATTATTGTGACTCTAATTACTATTACTGTATTACCTAAATTAACCTTATTCTGGTTTTAGATCACCCATACTGACAGCAGCCAAGACGTGTCTATGAAGAATGGCACCAATGTCCCTTCAGATAAATCCAGTATAATTAGCTGTGTGCCTTACAGGGCCTGTGTGATGGTAATAATTAGAGCTACTGTAGCAAAGGTCATGCAAAACAATTTAGAGAGGATGCTGGCTGCATGTGTAATGGGAGGAGAGGAGCTGGGATAAAAGTGGCGACACCTCTCATTCTCAGAGATGGCGGAAGACCTATAATGTCGTTACTTTTTACCTCGGCATGTGCTTCTGTTTTCAATCAAAATTATAGAACTTGAAAACTTATTTTAATGGCCGCTAGACTGCCAGCTAACACCGTTTAAATGGATCCGTGATTAGATTTGAGGAAAGTGCTACAGGGTGTATCTGTGAACGGGTATCAGCTGAAATCGATTTGCTGCCTTTACGGGGTGATAGCTGCCTGTCACACAGCCGTTGCATCTCTTCATTAGCTTGATTTTAAAGTGTTTGCGCTCACCCTCAATTATAACTATTAATTGTACAGAAAAAAAAAGATGTGAGAGGGAGACACAGTAGGCAAGCAGTGCTCTGATCCACCCAAATGCACAGGTTAATGAGCTGAGTCAAAAATGTTGACACAGAGGTAAACAAGTACTCACACTGAGGTACTTCTATTTCTATGCTCCCCTCAGGAGGCTCGGCTCTCTCTGTAACTCCCAGATTGCTCCTAAGCTGAGAGCTCAGGGTTCACAGCCCAGCTCCACCAGGAATTCACCTGGCTCCCTCACCTCACCACCATCCCACCCCCGATGAGATAAGTAACATCATCACACTCAAAATATAGCATCTCAAACAACACATATGCTTGTATGTGCTAGATTGGTCTTTATTCCCAACTGTAGCACACACGCACATGCACACACACACACACACACACCTACTCCGGCAACTCCCTGCAACACTTCTTCAGAAATAAACAACACAAAAAGGAAGGATAAGCCTTTTCTACAGCTTCCATCTGTCACCTGAACTGTGCTTTAGCTGTTAATGGATTCACTTCAGCTCATTTATTACAATCAAACACATTACATCAAACAAAATCATGACGCTTTTACTCTATGGTGAATTTACTGACCTCTAAAGCCGGATCATGATTTGCATTAATTTTGCTACAGCATAAGTACATTTTGGAAAATACTTGATGCTGATATGGATGTTTCCTGATAATGATTGGACGAGAAGATCACACTGATCTGTGTATGAATGAAGCCTCAGTTATCTCAGCATTAAGACAGGGAAACACAGATAGCTTGGTAAGCTAGATGCAGATAGCTTCACCACCATTTTCTTAACTACCATGTCTGGTGTTTACATCACCATGACTACACAAACACCAGCCACCATGTTTATCTCGCCAAGCATGAACAGACATTGTGTGAACAAATTACAAAGTACAAGTGTGTATTTCTTTGCTAGATGTCCTAGGTACTAGGATTCACAGTGATGTCACAATTCAAAGGTAGTAGCAGCAATAACAGAAGGAGTATGAGAGAATGCTTTTTAATTTTAAAAGAAAAAATTCTGCCACTGTACCATTTTAATTTAAGAGAAAATGTAGAACTCATGTTAAACACATGCAAATGTGAGGCTTTGATCAGCTTATCTTGTCATAGAGTTTCTAATATTCAAGTGGCCTTATGTTCACATAACAAAAGCCGAAGCCACTGTATCAAACAGCTAATAAATGTACATGTAAAAGAGAATAAAGCGCTGTTGGATGTGGAATTTCCTGAAGAAATTCACTGGGGGTGGGAGCAGAGACATAATGCTAAGATCCATATGTCTTTGTGACTGCAGGGGTTTAAAAACCGTAAATTGTGATTATCATTGATCTCAGTTGTCAGATGCCAAATCTCTATGACTCACGTCTACACTGGCCACATTGGGTGACGACAAACAGTCCTCCCCCACATCTGAAGTCCCAAACAAGTGTTGAGGGAAGCAGTGATAAGCAGGTCCTTATCCTTTTAAAGACACTCCCATAATCCAACAGTGGTGGGAGGGAGGGGGGGGGAGGCTTCAGCTTTAAGGGACTTAGTCTGGATTATAGCTAGTCCTCCAAATTAAACCAAAAGTCAGCTTTCTGCAGTTGCTCATGCAAGCTGGCAACTGGCTCGTTACCAGCTCTACAAACAAGGCAAAGGATGAAGGTCTATAATTAGAACATTTTGTTACTCTGCCACCAGAGGAACTATTGAGTATAGACAGCAGCGAAACTCGACACATCCCCACCCATGTAGATTCAAATGCCATTTTCTCTCCTTTTCACTTTCCAGTTGACCTCCTATGACTACCTGACTCTCACTGCCAACCAGCTTAGCCACAGACAAGCTCCTCAGCCGGCGCAAGGCTGCTCTGTCCCCATTGATGCTGCTTCCCACCGCAAAACAAGGCCAAATCTGGGGCTTAGAGGCTAAAATAATCATTACTGGGTAGCGAACAAATGAAAAGTCAGAACACTACTCCCATGTCTGTCCCCTCACCCCACTCTCCCAGGCCTTGTGGTATTTTGTCTGCTGTCAAATAAAAAAGGGGGCAGTCACACATTAACATACAGACAAATAAATTAAAGAAATGTGCAATTTATATCTATCACTTCTCTTCTTGGTGCCAGTCTCTAGTATAGTACGTATATTTACTCATATTTCTTATTTGAAGGAATAGTTTTGATGTTTTGATGCTCCTACATAAACATATTACTAAAACAACTTTTTTTATTGAGTTTCTGTAGAGGAGTTTCAGATGGGTGTGTAGGTGATGTTCCATTTCCAGTCTTAATATTATGCTAAGCTAAGCTACAGCTCATTAATCACGACATTATTATTTATTGTTTGTTTCCACTAAAAAGCCGTGCAGTGGAAACTCCTCAAAGTGCTGAACGCTTCCGCCTGCTTGCAGTATTGATGTTCCTTTGTGTGCCTGCATGTATGTCTCCACATTACAGTCTTCCTTGATGTAACAATCCCTCAACTAGATAAGAGCACTCGAATTTAGCTCCATAGTGACCTTCCTGCCGTGCTCCCCAAAGGAGAAGTCAATCCCTGTTATTATAGTGCAGAGATTATAAGCAATCTTCTCTTTAACAAGTATAGACATGCTGCCGTCTGGACTCACTGGCTCCCCATAAGACTGAACTGGGAAAAGCTAATCTTGAACTAAGGAGGCTACTGGAGAGCGCGCTGCACATGGAGCGGGCCAAGTGCTTTTCATTCATTAGCTCGGCTGCCTGTGCTTTGGTATGTCAAATTGCGGATGTGAGCAGAAAGTCAAAACTCAAGCCCCACTGCGCTCCACAGCCACATGACTGAAACCCCGAATATTGTTTTCTGATATCATAAGAGAGGACAAATGTATGGGTGAAGTCGTTATCAATTCCCTCGCAGGGCCATAATAACTATTATCATTAGTAGTGTTTTCGTCTTCCGCACTCAGTCCGGAGTAGATATCCAATCTATTCCCCAGCACATATTCTTGTCTTTCCAACTTGACCTGGTATCACTCAAGCAAAGAAATGGTTTCCCGCCTCCCTGGGAACTAGATATGGGTGTAAATAATACGCCTGGGCACAGGAAAACAAACCTGAGTGAATCAGGCACACCTGAATTGCTTTCAGGAAAACTAGATAATCAAAATGCAAAACAGCCTTTGATAGAAAAATGAGCTGAGTTCTAACAACAAATCCCCTACAACTAACATCAGCAGATTCTCCTCCTGAACTTTTATTTGTATTCAGTGTTTGGGGTTTTTAATGTAATCACGCTGCATTCGGAGCTCCGTCAATGAGCTATTCTGATTTATGTCAGGCTGAATCAGGCTAACCGCTTAAAGGTTTTTAGACATCATGAATGAAAAAAGGAGCCACACATTCAACACATTAGGGGTCCCACCATCTCCTCAGACAGGGGCACAATGGATAAGGGAGCAGAGATAAAGGAGGGGGGCTAACAGGGGTGAAAGAATGGCTGACGCTGATCGAGCAGAGAAGAATGGGAGAATGGAGGGGAAGAAAAAGAGGCCCAAAGACACTGGCCACACAGGGCAGGGGGAATACGAAGGGCTCTGAGAGGCCTATACTCGGTCATAGCCCATTAAGCTGGCTGGGTGAAAATGCTACAGCTCATTACATGCTCTGCCTCTGTTCTGTGGATGAACAATGCACAATTACGCTACCCTGCTGCTCCTCTAGCCATACTGCTGCATGCCTCTGAGGTGGCTGATATTACTGCTATAGTGGCTCGCCTGCCAACAGCTTCTCTGTTCATCAAACATCCCATACATGCACTCCCCCAATGCAAATCCAGGTTTCTGTCTGGAAACAAAAGCACTCTATGAATCTGCAGAAAAGAAAGAAGGGGGAGAAACAGGAAAGGCCGCTCGACCACTACAGAGTGAACAAAACCAAAGTATAAAGCAGCATTTCTCTGAGCAACATAATGATGTTTGCTCTTGCTCTTTAAAAAAGGTAGACATGTGACAAGTCTTTTGGTTCCATGCTACAATCACAGGTGCAGTCCTTACATATAGATGAAAAAAAGGAACCCAACCAAACAGTAAGTAAGTGCACTGTGACAATAGCTGCAATGCAGTGAAACAACTCTTCCCAGCAGCAAATTGGTTCACTTCAAGTCTTCCTCCGTTCCATTCTACAATTATGCATGCAGAAGTTGACATTTAATCTGATGGGGGAAATGCTAACTAACATCCTCCTGCTCCCTCTTTGTTTTAGGCAAAAAACAGGACACTTGGAAAGGTCATTCTTCCCTGGTGTCAGGGCTGGCTGCTTGGAAAAGTTTCCGTTCACAGCGAGTATTGTTATGCGTCCCTCCCCCATTTCCCTGTCATTCAAGAAGTATAGCATCAGCACTCAGGAGAAAGCCCTGGGAACCCTACTAACAAAATCTGGCAACCTGCAGTTCAGCGAAGGCAAAAAAAAAGAGAGAGAGAGAGAGAGAGAGAGAGAGAGAGAGAAAAGAATACAAGCTTGATATCCATGAATTTTAATTAATACCTTTTCTCTTTGCATATTTAGATGAAATTAGTTTTTGGCACACATAATGATCATTACAGGAAAACTGTAATTACTTTTTTCGCACTTCGTTTACTTTCTGAAAAACATTCTGGTTTTGTTATTCCATGACAGATCAGAAAAGAAAGAAACTATTCTCCCCAAATAAAGCTGGCAATTCTTTTCTCTTGAGTAGGGACAAATGTTTTCTGACAAATGTTTCGGTTTTAATATTCATCTTAAGCCACAGGGATGGAGGTGGGGCACATTCCTGTTGACAGACACTGAAATGTGAGCTTTCACTGCACATATTCTTCACTCCTGGTCACAACATTTGTATTTTTTTTTATGTGTTAGCTGACCTTTTCTATTCTATATTAATGGAAATACAGGCATTTCCACCACAGGCAGCAAAACGTGCTTTAATCAGAGACGTTTTTTTTTAATTCTCCTGCAGAATTCTGTTGTCAAAAGTTTCCCCCCTCAGACTTTTGTTGCAGTTTTGTTTTCCACCTTCACACCCATGAACTGTCTCTGAGTGTGTGTAAACACCGAAAGGAACGCCATGTCCATGTTGCAGTTCCACTGTACTGTATGTTCCTGAGTGTTAAAGAATTTCCATTAAAGGAAACAAAAAGCGTCATATTTGTGTCAGAGAGTTTAATTTGAGAAATAATAATAATAAAAAAAACAACAACGCTGCAGGAAACTCATTTAAATGGGTAATTACGCCGGCGCAGCATTGCTTGCAGGGCTTAACAAGGTGCGTAATGATGTCCCCTTCCCCAGTGATAATCATCATCAGGATGTCCATTTCCTTCACTTCATTTAGCCCTTTCTCATTTGAGGGTGGACCCATCAACCTATAAGCCCAATGCTATTAGCCACCTTTGTTTTTGTGTTTAGATACGTGTCCAGTAAAAACCCCATTGCTTCAGCTCTCATCTTAAAACAAGTTGCAAAAGGTTGATCGTTTTTTTACCTGATGTGTTTAGTGTGTGTCCTTGTGTGTGTGTGTGTGTGGTTGTGTGTGTGTGTGTGTGTGTGTGTGTGTGTCGGATGACATTTACTAGCCTCTGTTCCAGTCACTGTTGGCAGATATTCTCATATTTTCCCCACTTTTCTAGTTTTATTTGTCTGAGTTGCTGCTCGAATATAACTTTAATCTTAACCACCACACATACAAACCCCATGAAACAATCATAATATTTGAAATTTCCACCCAAGTAACAGAAAAATGACATGATTGCCTTCTGTAGAGGTTAATGTGATTTGTGCTACAAAATCACTTCCTGATCTTAACACCGCATTTCACAGAGAAAAATAACATGTTTCAGGCAGCAGCAATACAGGTTGAGGAAAAATCATTGACTTTCTATAAATAGCTCTCTCTCTCACTCTGTCTCTCCTCAATTTTTCCTGCAGTATAGCTCCCCTCTGTATAATCTGCACAAGTCACATGTGGTTAAGGGACACGTACGGTGACATGTGTACATCAGGCGCCATCACTCATGTGTTTTGACTCTTAAGCTCTTTTGGCTGGATGCTCTGATCCTAACAAAAGGGTGGCCACCCGGCAGGCCTGGGTGCTTCTGACTGGCTGCCTGGGGTTGTTATGTCATTTCACCGTGCCTCTGCAACATCAGGAATGACATGCAGTGATGGGGTGTTGCGGGTTAGGGTCAAGGCTATAAAAACCCAACCGAGTGTAAAACTAGCACTGGTTGTTCGTGAAGTGAAAACCATCTTGTTGAGTAATGTCGCTCAATCACCCAAAGCTCCAGCAGTTTTGTGTGTTAAACATGTTGGGAGGAGCCAGCCGAGGAGCGTTACAAGAGGGCACCAAGTGCATCACTGTCACACTCCTAATTTATTTTTGACAGACACGACTTTATTTCACCTTATAAACGCTGACACTTGAAAGACAGAGACTCTGCCTTACAAATAACCTCTCTAAATAATTAACAGGTTTATCTGCCACTCAATCAGAGCACCTCTGAGGCTTTTATTCGGAGATGAAAGGAATCTTTTTCAAATGGAGGAAACTTCAAAAGGTGCAACATACACCTCCCAGTCTCCACATAAATAAAAAAAAAAAACAATAACTTTTAAGATCAATCAGTCGTGTATCTTCTTCTTTATTGTACAATATCTGTATGTCTGTCATTGTTTTCTTCCCATTAGTTTAGTCTCTGACAAACTGAGTTGACGAGGTTCAGCCTCATCTGAGAATCTGCCTGCTTTTTTTCTACTTAAATGCTTTTCTCCAAGATTTTTCTGCAACACAGTTACACAATATATGTTAGTATCACAATCTTAAATTTCTCATTTCAAACTAAGACTATGACTCAGGATGTTTTCAGCTTATGTAATGATAATGTCAGACTCATTCATTCCATTTTGAGAGGCACAGAAATTAAACGCTAAAAAACTCATATCAGGCCAAACAACTACATTCTGAAGGACCTTCTAACCGCCTCCTGTTGCACTAATGTGTGCATTCAGCCGCAACACGAGAGCTGAGACCAGACATGAGAGGGTTTTTACTTCCAATTTCTGCCTCTCTGCTTTCCATGTTGTTCTCTTCCAGTTACACTTTCAACAAATCGTGATGTGCTCTGCTTTCTGTCAATCACAGTTTTCTCCAGACAACAAACAAACAATGCTAAACGATTTTGCCAGCTACAGTCTGCACAGATAAACGGAAAATAAAGCTTGAATGCAAACTCTAAATCTGAACCATCTTTATCACTTAAAATGACCTTCAGTCTATATATATATATATATATACATATATATACATATATATATTTAGGGGAAACAACAAACCTGCTGCTGAGATGATGGAAAAATATTAATTGTTGCATTAACGGTCAAAGACAGCAGAACTGCTTCCTCACAACAACATAAAAGCGAGCTTTAAATGCAGAATCACATCAGTGTTTGATCATCGTAAATGTGTGATTGTGCCTCTCATATCTCCTTCTCTGAGATTTCTGATGTACATGATAATGCCACAGCCCATATTCTACTCCATAAGAAATATTGTGTGTGCATTCACGAGTGTGTGTGTGAGTGTGTGAGGGGGAAGATTGGCACTTTCAACAGATGTGTAGTACGCACTGACAGCATGACATCTACTTTGCATGCTCAATACGACACGTTTGAATGCTCCCATGCATATTGTCCTGATGTGAAGTGATAGCGAGGGATGTGCAGCCTCGCTGGTACCACTCCCTGTTGTGTCTCCCACATCAGTATCAAAACATCTTCCTTACTAACGGGGGAGATGGTAAAAAAAAAAACAAAAAAAAAACAGAAGGGTGGTGCTGTGTGCTCCCTTGCCGGTTCTTTTGTTTCAATATTAATATTCTTATTTAGCATTTTTTTTATTAACTGTGAGAGATGGATAAAGAAACACACGACCAATATCAATTTTTTGGGGGCTGTAATTGGACCCGAGACTGTGGTAGTATTGCTAAGACTTAAGTATCAGGAGTGTGGAAAGCATCCGGTGGATGATTTTTTTCGATTAGTTAAACTGAAACACATTCTTGACTGAATGTCAAACATTTTACACCACATAGTGCAATGTCCGACCACCTTTCAAAACCAATTCATTACGCTTTTCTGATTGATTTTTCCCTGTGTAAAAGAAAAATCATCACTCTCATACCTGAATAAGGCTAATCGATAAAGTGATGTAACTCATTTTGCTACTATGCTCATTATCAGGAATCACAGGTGTGAGAAGCCTTTGTGCACATTACAAATTCAAAAACACATTCTAGCCAAAGGCCATTCCTTTACTGTATAATTGTCTCCCCCACCAAGTGATTCACTATAATTAAGCCATGGAAGACAGCTCTATTCTCCTGCGAGCGTTCATATTAGTGCCTACCACAGGCAGGTCTAACAAACATCTCACAGCTGATGCTTCTCAAAACAACGGACAGTGATGTTCAGGGAGGTATATACCAGGTACACATACTCACAGGGGAGAACACAATATACACAATGCAATTGCGGGTATGAGGCCTTTGGGGAGACCTGTCACTGTTATCTTGGCCGAGTCTGCTGTTTGTGTGTGTGTGTGTGCCAGGGTTGCTTTGTCTGAAGCAGGAAAAGCTCGACTCCAGCTGCTCTGACATAAGCAGGATGCTCACTGCCCTACATTTACGAAACAATGCAGGAGAAATTTGTATCGATCAAAAACACAAATTACAAATAGACACCAGCTCATATCCTTTCACCCCTCCATTAAGCGAAGCAACTCTGAGCATGTTCTGATGGCTATGATCATTTTAAAACTACACGTTTGGAAAAATAAACAAACACGGAACCATCACTGTGCCCTGGTGTAAAAACAAAAAGCTCTTCTGCAGAGGATAAATGAATCACGGATAATTATGAGGTTGCCCTCAGGATGAAAACATTTATTTATTTATTTGTTTATTTCTGCTTTTTCGGGACAAAGCAGCCTCAGTAATCACAACAGTGCAGCCACTCGTGTGTCCTTACCAGTCAATAGGATATGGGTAGAGGACTTGAGGAGTCAAGTGGTTTCAAGCCCAAGCTTGCTCAATATAACAAAGCAATTATCAGTCATTTCACTGCTGTTTGTTTGCACTATAAATGGTATTGTAATTATACCCAAACCATTTTTTTAGTTAAGAGCAGCTTTTGTACATAATTTAGCTTAACTCTAGCTTCTGTCTTCTGCAAATGTCACTATGGGGTGGAAATAAAATGACAGCTGTCGTCGTGGGGCTGGCTGTTGGAGGTTAAGGCGTGCTCCTGCAAATGAACGCCTTTTGCTATTTTCTCAAGAACACACACACACACACACGCTCTCTTTTCTCAGTCCAGAGAAAATGTGCAGAAGCCGGGTCAAAGAGATGTTTGTCAACATCCAGTGCATAAAGAAGAGGGAGGGAAGCTGCATGCTAAACAGCCCCGGGCCTCCATCAAGCCAATCAACTGCCTCTAAGAAAATGAGAAAACGTGGCCCTGGCTCAGACACCTGGCACTAAGACTTGAGATTCACACTCCCTCACTCCTTATCTCTCTATCTGCCCTCGCACAGCTCCATCAAGACAAGCCTTCAGCTCTGCATATGGAATCATCAAAAATCAATCTTTCGATCTATTTGCTTCCCTCTCTGCTTTTGCATTCACTGAAACAAATAAAGGATGTCCTAATCCTGAGGCAACTCTGATTTTATTGCTGCAAACACAGAAGATTTAAACATAGCCACATCTATTTTTTATTTATTTATTTTTTGGCTGCGGAAGGGTGGTGGCAACCTGCATGGCACTACCTACCTCACAGCATACGGGTCGCTGCATGAACCTGCTGCCTCCACTGACCGGATAACACCACATAACAACCCCCTACAACATTTTCTCATTCTTTCCACCTGTGTTACTCACACACTCGCTCAGAACCAGCTCAGACAGGCTCAGTAAATCAGCATGCCTGTAAGTAGGTCTCATTGACCCCTCAGGATCCACTGGTGCCTGGATCTTGCTGGATCATCCAGTCAATATATCAATATCCATCTTGTGTTTCTTGTTTTAAGACCCCCATTCCTGAACCCCACACCCCCACCTTCTCCACCATCTCCTCACTGAATGTCAAATGGAGATTGGACCCATCAATTACATATATGTGTGTGTGTGTGTGTGTGTGTGTGTGTGTGTGTGTGTGTGTGTGTGTGTGTGTATGTGTGTGTGTGTGTGTGTGTGTGTGTGTGGAGCTGGAGCTTATTTGCTAGTGTCTATATGAGTGAGCATGAGACACATTCTTATGTACACACTGGTGCACATTTTTCTGCCCCTCTCTCTCACACATACACACAAACACAAATGTCCCTTTCTCCCTTGGGATCATGAAGAAGTGGGTCATGAAGAGAAAGAGGGAGGTTGCCAAAAGAATCCAATAGGCCAGTTCATACATACAAAAATCTATAAAGTAAAGATCAGCTGGTCGGCATACACCTGTCAGCTTGAATAGCCTTTCTGTGAGACCGTCGCTGCTCTGCTGGAGCCATGCATGGTATGTCAGGGTAATTCAATGGCTGGCTGTGCAGAGCAACCATGCGGTAACACTGCAGCCAAATAGACGCCATACAGATTTAAGCAATGATTATTCTTTCTGCTAACACCTGAAATGATGTGTGCTAGAGCTGATTAGCCCGGGTCAATACATTTGGCAGGTGCACAGTGCAACGACTGTTCTTTTTGCAATAGCTCAGCATGCACAGAAATATATAAATAAATAAAGAAGGGAAAAACAAGTGAGGCCAAATAATCCACTTTGTCAGACTTCCAAATTCTGCTTGGCAAAGTGCTCTCATCACAGGTCAGCTTCAGTCTCAGCACCCAGAAATGGCTTGAAGGATTCCATTCAGGTCCACTGACATATTGCCATTTCAAATAGCTCAGCTTTTCCATCAATAATAGACAAACATTTCACTGACAGGGTGCAATGGAATGAGAAATATTGCCAGACCTTGAGGTATACTGAAAGGGTGTGCATAGTATGTCTACATCACTTTGTGAGGATTTAGTTTGATTGAGGTGATGTGCTAATTAATAAAGGTGACTCCTTTTTCACTGTCACCAAAACATTTAATCATGGAAATCAATTTTAAAATCATTCATCCCTTGATTCTACCTCTAATAGCCAAAGCAGCCCAGGCAAGGATCAAGGACAGAGCACAGTGGATTGTATCTCACCTCTGGCAGCGGCATGCCGTTGATGATGAGGTCTGGCTGCTGGTGACCTTGCCCTGTGAACGGATGCTGATAGCCATGGTTGGGAGCTGCATTTCGTGAGTTCTGGTTCTCCACGTTGAGGAAGGTGCTCTCGGAGCGCCTGCAGCCCAGCGGCAGGCTCTGCTGGTGGTAGTCGAAGTAGTTGAGCGAGGAGGTGAGAGACGAGCAACTCACCACATTCATCTTGTCCGTCTCCTCGACGTCTCGTGGCACCAGGCGGATGTCGTTCTTGTTCAGCTTCTTCTTCTTGCTGGACTTCTTCTGGTTGCCATAAGAGTACTCCGCCACCCTGCGCAAGTAGAAGAAACTGAACAGACTCAATAAAGCAGTGTTCTGTCTTTCCCTCCCCTGTGCACACGATCAAAAAAGCTCGCCCACCATGCCAGCTAGGGCGCTGTTCGGCCATGGGTGCCACACAAGACTCATTGCCCATTTCCATGTAATGTAACAGCATACCTTAGTGACTTCCCTCACCCAGCTTGCAATGTCATCCCTTGTTTGTTTGCATTTGCATGCTCAACAATCGACATGTCACAAACAGGCAGACAATATGCAAACATGCCAAAACCACAGAAGCAAAGCAAAACAACACTCAGCAGCACTACCGGTATATGCAATCATATTCAAAGCACACAACCAACACTATTTCCATTTTTTTTTCTTTCATTATCAAGCGAGCCCACAGCAGTACGGAGTGCAGGAGAACTGCAGATTCAAATTCATTTAGCTGCTCTCAGTGGCTGCTGCAAACTTGAACTGAGTATTTTGACTTTAATAAGAGCAAATGAGCAACACAGCCATGTTTTATCAAAGGATCCTCAGACTGGGGGAAATATCCATTCTTCGTACAGCCTTGCAGTTTTCCGCTGGAGAACAGATGTTAAGTACTCTACAGTGATGACTACAAACCTCACTAGACATATTCCATAATGTGTGATGCTTTTTTTTTAACCATCAGCATTACTTCTAACTCTGGGAGAGGTCATATTTAATAGCAGAGAGCATATGGTTGATATCCTGCATTAAACCCAGAGCAAAACTATAGCAGCCCATGAAATTGCAATATCTGGAATGTGTCTGCCTCCTGTCTTGCCTGAAAAGGCTGCACTGGCCTCTGTTCTTCACTAAATTGCTGCACTAATCTCCTGTCGTTTCTTCTGACTAAGAAGAACCACCATTGTAGTTTGTCTTTTTCATTTTTCTTTTAGATTGCATCTTGAAAACAGCTCCCGCCCCCCCCCCCTATTCTGCTCTGCCTTGATTCAGAGCAAAGCAAATGGGCAGCTGCAAGGGTAGAAAATACTCCCTTCTCTTTTTTCATTTATCATTTTAACATGTTGTCTCTCTGCTCTGTGCCCAAATTGAAATCTGGGAGGGGAAATCTTCAGAGTCAGACAGACTGACAGAGGACAAGCAATAAATTGGAGATAACTGCTCCTCATATTCGAGGTGGCGACTGAGAGGCAGAGCACATCAGTGCTGATTAAAGCACCCAGCAGGGAGAGTGGCTCACACAAGGAGAGTAAAGTACTGGGAGCAGTTTTGAATTTTGAATATGTTGTTGTCTTATCAGTGTTTCCTCTCTGAACAAACTGTATAACTGGCATTAAAAACATGGCAAACTATTTTTAAGTAAATCTATATCTGCACAGTACCTGCCCTGCATTTCCAATCAGGCTTTAAGGAAAAGGCATTTTAATGCAGATAGACCAAATTAGGATTACTCTTAATAATAATATTTTAAAAAATGAAAGAAAAATATGAAATAACATGTTTTTTTTCTACTAAACATAGCATAAGAATAAAAACCATCATTACTAATCAATACTGAGGGAGTTTTTGAACTTTTTTTGTGACCACTACTGCTTGAAAAATGAACTTTAAATCAACAAAATTATGTTTCCAGCAAAATATGATTATAGCTTCAGGTTAAATTCTCAAAACCAATCTATATGTAAATTTATGGTGGCAATGTGACACAGTGAAATCAAAGCCAGGCCTGATGTTCAGATTGATGAAGAAAACAGAATATTCAGTATGCAAGGTCCAGAAATAATAACCTGCTCCTTTTTCACTAAGTATTCTCACTGGCTCTGATGTGACCTACATATTTTTTTTATAATAATGTAAACACCAGCGTCTTTAATTGCTGCAGCCCCTTTGGATACACAGTGTTGGAAGACAGGGGAGGGGGGGGCTGAATAATCCTGGAGGACTGTCCACAATCACGCTAGATTAAAGCTGATAACAGCCAATCAGGCGCGGTGGACGTTAAATAATAAATGTCTGGGACTGCTATTGAGCCAGTGGGACGTTAATTGTCCGGCAACACACCCGCAAATTGAACATGACAGTTGAACCGTCGTATTTATGAGTCAATTGGTTACAATGGAAGGATTAAATCCATCAATCACATTTCCCTAACAGGGAACAGTGGGCCTCAGCAGAATGCGTCTGATTTAAAGCAGTCGGGTTTATTTCAGCTGGAAGAAAATCTGCAGTCCTCACATTAGGGCCTCTACATGCTGCTATGAAAAGCAATGCACTGACAACTGGCAGGTTTTCAGGCACGATCGTGGACACACGCACTCTCTCTCTCTCTCTCTCTCATACACTCACACATGCACACATACAAACACACACATGATTTTAGTCAGTACCTGCAGTTGTAAGTCCGGATCTCCTTGTTATCCCTCTTGCACTTGACCGCCACAAAAATCATGGTGATAAACAGGATAGCTGCGATAGAGCCCAGTGCTATGATGAAGATGAGAGACAGGTTGATATGTCCAATAGGCTCCTGTGCGTTCAGGTCTGGTGAGAGGTACACCACAATGTAGGCCGAGGCAGACAGGGAGGGTTTGCCGTGGTCCCTCGCCACTACTGTGATCTCGTAATTAGATTTGGCGTTTTCTCCAAACATCCTGGTGGAGCGCACCTCTCCGTTCACCTGGTCGATTTCAAAGAAAGCCCTGTCCCCCTCTGAGATGGTGTAGGTCAGCCGCCCATTCTCCCCCTCGTCGTAGTCGTCAGCTTTCACCTGGGTAACCATGTAACCCACCCCAGCGTTTCTGGGGATGGAAACCTCTGCTGTGCCATTGACCAGAGGGGGGTTTGTCATAACAGGTGTGTTGTCGTTGACATCCAGCACAACAATGCGCACAGTGGCGTTGCTTGACAAGGAGGGATTTCCATTGTCTCTGGCCAAAACTTTAAAATCAAAAGTCCTAGTGTACTCATGGTCGAATGATCTCATGGAGTAAATGCGGCCTGAGGGGTTTATGCTGACATATGTGTTTACATCCATGTGTTTAATCTCACCGGGGACTATGGAGTAAGAAACTGTGCCATTCATCCCCAGGTCTGGGTCTTCTGCTGACACTGCTAGCAGACATGAACCTGGGAGGTTATTTTCCATCACCATCTCTTGGTAGTGTGGCTTCAGAAAGTGGGGAGGGTTGTCATTTTCATCTGTGACTTTCACCACTAAAGACTTTGTGGCGCGTAAAGGAGGGATGCCACTGTCCTCCGCTTGTATAGTCAGATTATATGTGTCCTTTTGCTCTCTGTCCAGCCTGCCGTCAACAAGTATAGTGGAGAAGCTCTCATATTCTTGCAGTCTGAACGGAACGTTGCCCTGCAGCCTGCACTGCACTTTGCCGTTTGCCCCAGAATCCTTATCTGACACCCTCACCAGCGCGATGACATATCCACGCTGCGCGTTTTCACTCACTTCCACCATCTCCGTGTTCAGTGAGAGTAAACTGATGACAGGTGGGTTATCGTTCGTATCCATCACATTCACTGTGACTTTGCAGTGAGCTGGAATAGAGTTGGGACCTAAATCTTTAGCCTGGACGTCGATCTCATATATTTGTGTTGTTTCATAATCCAAAACACCGTTGACAGTGATGATTCCGGTTCTGGGGTCAATTTTGAAAGCATCCCTGGTCTTCTCGGTGACGTAACTATTGAAGGAGTACACAACCTCTCCATTAGTGCCTTCGTCTGGATCAGTTGCATTCAGGTCTATGACTAAGGTATTGATAGGGGAATTCTCCATCACATTAACTGTATACACCGGCTCATCAAAAACAGGGTTGTTGTCATTAGAATCAATCACCTTTATATTTAACTGGACCGCGCCTATCTTTGGAGGGTCTCCTCCATCTTCTGCGCTGATTTCATATGTATAGTGGGACTGGGTCTCTCTGTCTAACGATTTCTGCACCACAAGCTCAGCAATTTTGGACCCATCCCCTCTGGTCTTTATTTCTAGTCCGAAAAGCTCATTTGGAGTGATGGAATATGATTGCACTCCAAAGATCCCCGAGTCCGGATCGCTTGCCCCCTCTAGGGGAAACCTGGTACCAGGGGAGGCATTCTCTGAAATTTCAATGTCAATGTGGCTCGTTGGGAATCGTGGTGCGTTATCGTTCAAATCCTCAATTTCAACTTTGATGACACAGATCTCCATGGAGTTTGACATCACTTCTAGGGAAATAATGCACTTTGGGTTTTGTCGACAAACTACATCCCGATCAATTTTCATTTGGGTCGTAAGGATTCCGGCTGGACTGAGTTCCACCCACCGTGGTTCAGAATTGGATATAACCCTTAAGTACGGGGGCTGCGGTGCAATCTGAAATCCTTGCTTTAGTGCGTCCTTTGTCACGTTTCCAATCACTGACCCGGGCTTCATCTCCTCGTTTATTCCATACTTTAGGTTGATTACAGCCTCAGTCCCGACCCAAAATAATAGGAACACAGCAGTTAATTGTAGTAATTCCATCTCCTTGGTTTGCATTGTACCTGTTGAGTTTTTTTTCTCTATCCCTAATAAAGACGGTGAGAATTACGCACGTCAAAGAAAACTGGAAAAAATATGCAAACGAATCATCTCATTAAAATGTTCACAAAAAGTGTCTGCGTGAAGAATATCTGTTTTTGTGCGCCAATTATATCATAGTGTGAAAGATAGAATTCTAACAAGTGCCTTAACCTATTTTACTCTTCTCAGGCAGAGCACATCCTCCGGTCTGCTGCAGCGGACGAAACACTGAGGACGACAGATCAGTGAAAACATGCTGAATCTTCTCACAATCGCGATTTAGTCGTATAAATCCGGCCAGTTCTCATCAAGCGGCAAACTGGTCTCGACTCACATAATAAACTGTCCATTTTCAAGTGAGCTGAATGAGGGGGGGACAGCAAAGACAGAAAACAAGAATTCCTGTGTGCAAGTCCACAAAAACAATTATCTTCCGTGCAGATGAAGTGATGGAGCTCAAAAGTCCGTGTTAAATGATCCGCCTTGATGCCAGTCAATATTTAAGGCGCAGGTTGGATAAACATCTTGTTCTGTGTGATATCTTACAAGCAAAAATGTCCTCTTCAAACTGCAGCTTTAGACTTTCAAACTGCACATCTGATGGAAAAAAAGAAGCTAAAAAGGATCTGCAGTCACAAAATTATTCAACAGCCTAAGTCCGGATATCTTTGCTTAAAGAACACGGGTGCAATTGCAGGAATGTCTCAGCACATCACTCAAGTCCTGATTACCTTTTTTTTATTTCCAGCAGATTTATTCTTTCATCCGGTCCGAAAGTCTTCAAGCTTTTTACTCACTAATTAATTTCCTCGTATCTCACATATCCCGACCATTAGTCAGTGCAACACACACAAAAAAATCCGCTGAAAATATAGCCAAAAGCCAGTGGGAGGAAACGATGCCAGAGCCTACTGTATGTTCAAAACGCATTTCATGTTGAGCTGCAGCAAACTGAAGCACTGTAGCCTATATCCAGCCTGGCTGAGGCAGAGGGAAAAAAGAAAAAGAAATCACCACTCGTTGCCAGTAGGCTGTCTAGTTGACTCCAACAAGCGCTCCTCTCGCTTCACTGGTGCACACTGGCGGACGCGCAGCTCCGAGCCGAGCGCTCAGTCTCAGGACCCGCAATCCCCTCAGCCAATCAGGGGTTACACAGGAGGGCTGGAGCTGCTGGTGGGTGGGGCAAAGTACAGCAATGAAACACGGCCAACTACCTGTTCTCCTGCAGATGGACGACTCAACGGGCAATTACAACGTACAGGTTGAGACATGAAGCTGAGTATTAGATGATCGTTAGAGCTGCGGTTCCAAAAGGGGGTCTGGGGGGGGGGGGGGGGGGGGCCCATGGGGGTCTTTGAGGACGCTCCCATGGGCGTCACAGAAGAAGAAGAAGAAAAAAAAGAGTAACAGACTAATCTTCCCCAGCAGAGGCAGAGCAGAGATACTGAGGATAACTTTCCACAGATCTGTCCTTGTTTTCTCTTCTGCTGCGCTCTATCCAACAAGTCATATTTTACAGCACAGATCCTCACCGTGGGGATGCTCACAGTTATCCGTGGATCTGTTCCGAGGCGCACTGACACGTCAAGGTTTGGTAACCCTTGTGAAAGACAGAGCAGATAGCATCAGTGCAGATCCTGGATAGTATTTCCTGCTACCTTTAATGTTGCACGCTTTCAAATCAAGTGCTGATCTATACAGCGAGCCGCTGCAACCGTACGCATCATGTTTCATCACCTGAACGCGCCTCTCCTGTCTTTGCGTTTAATGTGCACTATGTGTGAACTTCAGCAACAGCAGGCACCACGGTGAGGCAATTCCCAATAATGAACAAACATTAGGGGCCTATAGATGATGGGTTCCCATGCAGCTGCATGCTGGGAGGAAATCTTACCACAGGCCAAATCAATACCAAAAAGCTGTTTCATAGATGTCATAAAAATAAAAAACAAAAAGCTTTTTTTTCCAGAATAAGCATCGCATTCGGCCTCCAACTGCTGTCCACACAACATCATCTTTCAGGCTTCATGTTTATATACTGATGTCTACATCACTTAAAGGCAGATTGTGTTAAATTATAGAGAAAAATATGTATGATCCTATGAAAAATATTAATTGGCTTCACTGTATGTTAATAAGTTTAATGAGGTGGGCGCACTGTGACCTCCAGCCTGCCGCTAATTATCACAATAAAAGGAACAACACATCAATTATTAGCTATTATTCAAGCGCCCCTTCTCTCTTATCTGCGTGTAATTCAGGCCGACATTATATGGCTCCTTATCGTGTCAACAGTTCAGCGCGCACAAGTCGAAAAGGGTTGAGAATAAAGTTCCTCTGCACATATTGCAGACTGTCATCATCACCCTCCCTGAAATCTCACTCTTCTCATTCAGATAGAGGCGACACTCGCTTGCAGCCGGTCCCCATTTCTCTCTCTCTCTCTCACACACACACACACACACACCCTCCTCCCATGCAGCCAGTCTGCCTGCCTGCATGCCCAGCTCTCACCGGCGCGCTCAGCCGCCAGCACATCCTGTGGAGGGGCAGAGCGATTTCAAAGTCACAAGGGTGACACCTAGCGTCCGCTCGATTCTGTTATTCCAGCTTGTCTTTTTCACCCCCAGACTGTTTTCACCCCCACAGTGGAAAAAAAACAAACAATGGCATGCCACAAGAATAACAATGACACCCACCAGCAAAATCAATTTCCTCCCTGTATTGGAATATAAGTCTGCAGTTTGACCACAATTAATATTCTGTCCAAGAGGTGCATATCCAATCATTGCTAATCAATTAAGAGTGATTGAACTCTATATAGGAAGGAGAATAAGGTCATTGTTGTGCAATAGTGAGATGTAATTTACCTCATTTGTTTATATTTTTATACTATTGTGAAGGATTTTGCCCTGCACGCAGCAGCCTCACCGGGCCTTGCATCTTTCTGATTTAAACTGTTCAGAATATGTGGCTGCATAGAAAAAGCAACAGGAAATATTACACTCACACTCTTAGACTTATCTCCTAATTGATGAAGATGAAACAACAGCATCTCCTCCATGCCGTGCACTGTCTCTGTGAAAATGTTTCCTCCTCTCTTGCATAATGCAATCACATCTTGACAAACAAGTAAGCAAGTATCAACAAAGCAACTTGTTTGCTCTGCCATAACACTTTCTCGAGACACGTTGGAGACTGCCAGAAGAATCTTTAGGCTCATAAATTCTTAATGTTGGCGACTTAAACTACCGTAGGCGGTGGCAGGGGACTTTTCTTTTTCCTCGGGGCTTTCTAGTACAGCACAACACATAGTGCATAGTATGGTTTGTATTATGTTACAGAAGCTTGCATGGCCTGCCTGATAGGAAGATTTGTTCTGATAAATTGGTATAATGGACCTCTTATTTGTATTGTTCATGCATGTATGTGATTTATTTTTATCTTTTACTTTTCCGTTTCTTGTCAAAAAGGCGGATACCGACGCTAGTCTGCAATCACTCTTGGCTAAAACATCCTTTATAATAATTTGGTCCAATTAGCAGAGCTATACTGTCCATGAGTATAGCTAAATGTTGCCGATGTTGTTTTTCACCCCTGCAGTTGAGTGCAGAGTGAATAAAAGCAGCAACACAGCCCCAAGCAACATGGTTGATCATAAACTATAAGCAGTAATTTAGCCACAATGTATTTCTTTTTCCTCACAGAAAGCATACTTCATTTATGAGCTACAATCTACCTCAATATACTTCCTGCTGCTGACGTTCCTTTGTGTCTTTTATTGATTTCTCCACTATGTTAAAATCCCTTAAATTTTTTTGCCGTGGGAGCTGTGGCATTGACTGTTTAGCATTGGTGTTTGTTTCACCGTGAGCGGAGAGAAAAGAAAATAAAAAGCAGGAAAAGTCACTGGGAGAAAGTAATGTGTTTACTTGTTGACTGATTCATTAAACTGTCAGTCAGTCTGCACAGCTCAGGAGCGAATGGTTCGCCATGTCTTTACTTCTGCTGTACTGTATATTCACCAGTAGAGCTACCTTTATAGAAGACCTTAATGTATGCTGCAAAATACACATTTAAGATTTAAGAGTGAGGTTTGAAAGTGATAATTAGTGTTTATCACAGTTGTCATTAAATCTCTCACTTATAACAATGCTGTCAAAATAACCCAGAAATCTGTGACCTTAGTTAAGCTTTGATGAGATGGTGTCACAATTTTTTATTCTAATTTAAGCAGCCTACATTTGTTGTTGAAGAAACTGGCAGAAAATGTATGAAATTACCCAAAAGTCCAAAACCCCTATGAAGTGCAGTAAGACTGTGTGTTTATGCAGCCCTGTAAATCCTATTTCTTCATTTAAAGTGATATTTTCTGACACATCTATGTGATTTACAGCCGTGCAGGATGAGACAGAAAGCAGCAGAGCTCTTTAAATCTATGGGAATTTCACAACCTCACATCAGTTTTGAGCATTGGAAGCATTTGTGGTGGGAAGCTTGAAAGTACACACAGAATGACTGATTTTACTTCATAGTTCTTCTTCCTCTGCTGCCAAGGAGTGGCACACGTCTGTAGTCTGTCCCTGCTGCTTGCTTGGAAAGGAATATCTAAGCCCCTCTGACAGATGCTGGCATTATCACCTCTGTGTCCTGCCTGGCGCTGGATCTTGGCCCGTGCGGAGACATGGACTTACAGGAGCTAGCAAAAAAAAGACAGGCAGAGACAGAGGCGCATTGATTCTGAATGGGCAAGATGGCCATGCTTATTTTGGCAGGAGCTGAAGATGATGTTATTATTATGGTCCTCACCCATACAGCTTCTCAAAAAATTGATTCCTCCTGAGCACCCCTTGCCAGAGGCATAAAAAGGAAGGGGAACTGACAGGCTTAATCTATGGGCATCTCGTCAATGACGATACGCCCTCCACTCTATTCCACACCACGCCTGTCCATGATACATCAATTAGTATCAACTCTCGCCATCCATCTGTGGATTCACAGTGTCCCCTGGGCTCACCAAACAACATGGCTTCAAGTACAATTCAACAGAAAATTGGGCTCTTCTGCTCCTCAGCAACTATTTTTTTTGATGTGCTTGTGGCTGTTGTGCAACTTTTAATTTAATCCTGTTTTTTTTTTAATCCTAATTTCCCCAAAGCACTGGACTGGGACTCCATCATGGCGGGGTTGAAGAAGAAAGAGTACAGTGGTTACAGCTCAGCTCTGTATGGTTCATTCTGGTAATACCACTCAACAGCATTTCTTTCCCTCCCCGTCATTTAGATGTGAATCAGTGAGTGGAAATAAAATGTTTGTGCCTATTTTAGGAGCTGTGCTTCCCTCTGTTATTTGCAGCAGTCTTAGCTTAGAACAAAACTTTTTTCCCCTCATGGTTTCTGATGACAAACCTGTTGGGCAGAAATGTTTGGTAGTTCCTGAAAAGCTGTTGATCACATGTGTGCCAGGATTTTCTGAATAGGCTCCTTCAGGTTTATTAAAATAACACTCCGTTGTTGTGCTTCACCCAACACAAGCAGAGGACGGGTGGGCGCAGATGGTCTCCTGTTAAAGAGTGGACGTGGCCGTTGTTACATACAGATGCAAATGAATGGGAAGAATTGTCAAACGTGGCTGTTTGAAGCTGCGTGGTTGGTGGGGCTCCTGATCATCAAAAGCTGCCATTGATTTAATATGCAGTTTGTTGATGTTTGAACAATTAATAATTTGTAACCCAATGACCCATTTGCTTTTGAAATGAAATATGTTTAAGAGAAGCTTGTTCTATTTGTGCATAATTGCTTTAGCTATTTATGCTGTTGGGTGGCAATTAACAGACTTTGTGTACAGCCCTCTCATGTTTCGAGCCAAATGTGTTCGCACTGTTTCTGTTCGAATGTCTGTACGATAAACAGCAGTTTAAACTCCTAAAGTGGAATTACAGTTTTAGAACATTAGCAATTTGCTACATTGCATGTTGTCCTTAAATGCTCATTTTTCAAATTACTGCAAGAAACAAAATTAGATTTGCTAACCGAAAGCAGGAGAAATATTGACACGTTTGTTGCCATGGCAATTTGTTTCATTTCTTAGTTATGTATGTAAGTAGCCTGGCAGGATTGGAAAATTATAAGAACATGCTTGTGGAGACAGTTTATAGAGCTGTAAAACACAGATAAGACTTATAATAATTAATGAGATTAATTGTGAATTTTACAGTGTTGGACATGCTGAACATTCTGGCTCACTTATTGCTCTCTTTTCTGTGGGCAGGAGAAGTGTGTGGTTCATTCTTCATTTTTTGCCTATTACAGTACTATTTTTCTCATATCAACAAAATACTTCTTTGAACACACAAAATGAACTCTGCAGCATTCTTTTCTTTTATAAGTTTCTGAATTGGAAAATTGAACATTTTACAGCAGCTACGAACACTTTGGGTAACCTGAGCCACTTAAAAAAAAAACCACACACACACAAACATAAATAAGTAAATAATTTGAGTTAGACCCTTTTAGACCAACCCTGCGATATTGATTTCAAAATCTGAAGCAGCACATTTTTGAATGCTTGCCTCCTGTTCTTAGGCATGATATTTAACATTCTTGTTCATTTCTATAGCATGAAGCACAAAAGGTGTAATCTCTGGCACAATACTGTGCCAGATATTGCATTCTGATCTGATTACCTTGGTGTGCAAAAATCAGTAGTCTTTGTTAGAGATCTGGGTCCATTCAAGAAACAAAAAATACAAACACAAAAAAAAGACAAAAAGGCACACAAAACCCAAGACTCTGAATAGACAATAGACAGGATGTGTGAGCACACACGTTTCTGTTCACCTGGCGTACGGTCAATTAGCTTTGTGTTGCGGTGTTTATTCAATGTCAACTCTGATTAATAGGCACAACATGGTGGATAGAACACCTGAAAATGTAGTGTGGTGCCTGGGTGGGACATAGTTGCCATCTGATACCATCTCAACAACATGGCACTTATCTCGTCGGCCCCCCTCAGGGGTGTTTACAGCTGTTTTCTCGTCAAGACAAATTAGTGTGGCTGTGTACCTTTTTCACCTCCTCACAGTGAAGCAGTAAACGGAGGCGTCATGGTCACTACCTCTAGCTGTGCTTTTGAGTCTCTGTATGCTCGGCTGCATTTTACAGGTGCTGACATATGTCAGTTTTAAGTAAATCTGTCTATTGATCTTCGCATTCACAACCAGGGGACACAAGATGAGGAAAGCATATTGTTGGGGTTTTTATTCCTCTCTAATCTGTCTATCTAATCTAATATCCAAAATGTTTTGAGCGGCTGGGGCTGATTTACTCGTGGTAATACTCTAAATCCTGACTAGCCTGACTGAGCTGCGTGCTGTAAAAAGAGACAGCAAGGTTTTTTTTTTCTTCACAGATGTAAACTTCCCTTCACACACATCCTCTCTGCCTGCTACTGCCTCCTTCTATCTTCCGAGCACGCACAAGCAGAACAGCTGCACACATTTTTACTTAAGATGGAAGGTTATAGTCTTACTCTAACAAATGTAGGCTTCCTGCTGCTAGAAAAGTAGCTTTTGTTCAGGAAACGACATTGCCTTTTTACACTGACCATGACAGTGTTGTTAGCAGACCCCAGGCGGGTAAGCACAGCCACCCCTGCGGGCACCCATATGTTGTCTGCGTGATAGATGCAGTCGCATGAAGGAAGGGTCATGTTTATTGCTTTTCATAATGTGCCACCAGTGCCTTCATGGTAATGAGGACTCTGCCCTATGATTGTGCCAGTTTAAAATGTTCCACTTCATCACCTTAATACTTGGCTTCAGGAACATTTGATGGCACAGGTTCCGCAAGGCAGGCCGCAAACAAGTAAGTCTGGTTATTTCAACATTAACTTGTCAACACATCATCATGTGTGTGTGTGTGTGTGTGGGTGTAAGCAAGGGGGCACATTTGTGCCTATGGCACCATGTATGTATGTGAGTGTGTGCGCATGTCAACATATGTCAAAACAGCATTCTCCTCCTCAGAGAGAAGTGAATTCAAAATAACAGAGACACAGAGATAGAGAGAGAGGGAGAGAACTACAGCAATGAGAGACAGAAAAAAAAATAATCTCATGCTATGTTATCCCTGCAAAAACCTGACAAACCACCCCCGAGACTGATCTGGCTTAGCATTCAGTGTGGTTAGGGGCTTGTTTGTGCTCCTATGATTGGAGCAGGCTGCCTAAGTTGGCCTCATAACAGTCCAGTCACAGTGGAGCCCCGGCAGAGTCACGCTGCCTGGGGATGGCAGGCCTGTCTCTATCTGGCCGCAGATATCAATAAAGGCAGCAGTGCAGTCTTCTGGGAGGCTGGACAGTCCAAATTTTCCTCCCCTGAAGGAGGGTTATTAATTGTCTCGATGTTGTATGTAGTCTGCTTGCACAACATGTTTTTTTGTGTGTGTTTTGTTTTTTTTTGGGGACATTTTGAATTCCAGGCATGTATCCCAGAATGCAATTAGTCCTTCGCCATTAGATCAAGCGACACATGTCTTCTTTCCTCATGCCTGGTGTGGAATTACCGCGTGGGGAGGGAGAAAAGAAAGAAATTAGTATGGAAATTAGCTGTCTTCAAGGCCTTTGGCATTAAAGGTGGTGTAAGGTGCTACAGGAAGGTGGCAGTTTCCTTTGCAGTTTATCTCAGTAACAGAAAACGTTGGGATACAGGAGGAGTGACTTCCTTGGGAGACTTAACATCCTTCTGTGGCAATGCGCGATCAAGGAGATGGCATATGAAAGGCACGCCATGTTCGGTATACTTTAATTGTGCATTCGGCACAGAGTGGTCTGGGGTAAGCAAATTGTATTTTAGCATCACATACTGATTTTTGATCCGTGGAGAGGTTGAAGGTCCTTAACATTTAAAAACATATTAGCATTTGTAATCTTTACTTAAAAGGAGAGATGAGTCTGATTTGCATTCACATCCAGTTCTCACTTTTTCTGCCCGTTGACAGGTGACAGAGGCACAATTTGATGCTACAGTTTGGAGTTGAGCTGCTTGGTTAAAATGTAGGACAGATCACAGTACTGAATCAGATTGATGTTGACAGCAAATTGGACACAAGCAGGAGATTTCTATGTCAGTCACACATCTGAAACAATTCTGTGACATGACTTGACCACTAGAGGTCCTTAAACAAACTATACATGACTTTTAGACCAAACATATCAGCTGTAAGTGGGTATATTACACAAGGTACTAGGAATAACTACAAAAAATGTGTGGCTCCTTCACCATAATCCATCATAAATATATATAGACAAACTGCAGAGGAAAGCCGTAGTGGTAGATGTAGCAATCCCAAGTGATCGCAACATACGGAAGAAGGAACATGAGAAACTAGAGAAATACCAAGGGCTTAAAGAAGAGCTAGAAAAGATGTGGAAGGTGAAGGTAACAGTGGTTCCCGTGGTAATTGGAACCCTCGGGGCTGTGACCCCCAAACTCAGAGAGAGTGGCTCCAACAGATCCCAGGAACAACATCAGAACTCTCAGTCCAGAAGAGCACAGTGCTAGGAACAGCAAGATACTGCGAAGAACCCTCAAACTCCCAGGCCTCTGGTAGAGGACCCGAGATTGAGGAAGACACACCACCCAGGAAGGTATGAGAAGGGAATTTTTTTCTTTTATATGATAAAATAGCAAAAGTGTCACAGGACTTATCTAAACAAGACAACAAGCCATTGTTGCTTCCATGATAGCTGGGGCAGAAAATAATTGTCAACACTAATCATTACAACAGAATGATATGACCTGAGAATGATGCTGATTGTACCCTTTCACATTGAAGATGAAAGCCAGATGTCTATACTATTATTATTATTATTATTATATGGTCGTCTTATGAACTTCTTCAGAAGGGGCTACAGCCTGTTCTCATTGAGCAATAAGGGTAAAGGAAGTCATTGGAAGTTAAGGTTACGCATATTTAGAAATATCAAGGTTACAAGTGGTGTCTCTTTCTGTTCACTTTTTTTATTCAATACATCCTGACGGTATGCTAAGGTGGTTAATACCTGAAGATTTAAGATAATTGCTCTGTCTGGAGCCTCCCGGCTTCATTATCTCTCTTACTACTGTATGTAGTGGGGTAGTGCTGCTTATTTTGGCAGGAGGAAATCTGGCCCTGAGGCTACGGGGATTCCTTTCCCCCATGTGTCAGCTAATGTTTACCGAGGCCTGAGGACTGAGGATGGATCACAGGATTTCATAATCCACTGCCCGTACAGTGGAGCAAGGGCAAAAAAATAATTCTCTTTGTGTCAACAGTTGTTTCATTCATGGGTAATTTCCCCATAGCTAGCCTCATGCTGCAGCCGGAGATAGAAAGAGAGAGAGGGAGAGAAGAAGAGATAGCAAGAGAGATGTCCACACTCAAGTGCTCTGCTTCCCTGGAAACTGCTTCATCATGTGGCTGTAAAGCCTCCATATTTGTATTCCACCTGAGTTGTTCCCTCTCATTCATGTGTTTTAACCAACCATGTGTTTGAATTTATGAGAGCCATATAAGTCAGGAGATGCAGATGATGTCAGCAGTTCTTTAAGAAGGGAGGAGGAGGCATCTCTGGAATCGCTACTCAACAGTTTTCTTCTTGCTCCCTGAGCTCTGGCTATTTTCCAACATAGTTCTGGATCAATGCACCGAGGAAGCGAACTCTGAATGGCAGCACTGGAGGTAAAACTCCCTCAGACCTGAGCATTGACTGTGTAACTCGGAAATGTTAGGAATGAGATATTTCATATGGTACAGAGCAGCGGTGCCTCCTCTTTAATACTTCCTCATTTATTTTCTAGTGGCAGAGCTTTTTTTACTGTGGTTTTATCGCACATTAGAAACCTATTTCCTGAAAAAGGGCAGCTTTTGATTCTCTGCAGATGAAAGATGGCCTGTAAACACTCAGTATGTGTATCCTTGACACCTAACAAACAAATTGAATGCATCCCATCCTTATAAAACCTTTTTTATTATTTGTTTTGTTGTTTTTCTTGAATGCCTTAAATGATGCACTGTTCACATCCTTGTTCTTAACATTGGACTTTTCCATCTTTCTAGCTAGACTCTTCATTTTAGAGCTGCTTTGTGCAGTACCATTAGGTACTTTTAAATTATGCACTCTATAACTATCACACATGGTTCATTTTTCTTGCCACTGCCTACCATATTAAGTCAAACAACAAAGGGACTAGAAACTGCCTTTCCCAGTCTCTCCTACAGCTGCACTGTTAAACTTCCCCATCAATATGTGTTTATACTGCTGTCAGTACTAAAACCTGGTCTGCTGTGTACGTCCCTCAGTGATCACAAAGGTGGAACAACCTCACACTGTTCACGGGTGAGCCATCACGGCCCCTCACAGACCTCGGGATGTACATTCATACCCAAACGCTTGTACTTTTTCTTCTCTTTGGCTCCTGACTGATATCTGGGCAGCACAGGGCTGCAGAAGCAGGATCATCTTAAGGTGGATAAAGCAGAACTTTCACTATCATAACCCTGTGGATTAACTGGTCCCTTCTCTATGCTGATATGAAAGTGCACCGCAATGCAGACACGGAACATGAGCACTGCAGGCTGAAAATACACTGCAAGTCAAAGGTGAATTGTTTGGCATTGTATTCCCTTATAGGTAACTGATAGTGTTTTGTTAGGTATGACAGCAGAGGTGCACTCACTAGTTGGCTATATCCACAATATGCAATACATAATAGAGACAAATAATAACAGGAAAGTGAAATACTTAAGCAACAAAAAGGGAAAGTAGGAGAATATTAAGGTGCATAAAACAGTAGACAATATTGCAGTTACTATGTCACTGCATGTAAACAGTCAGTAGGTCCATTGTTACAGACTCCTGTCAGTTGTTGAGGAGTCTGATGGCAGAGGGAAAGAAAGAACAGACCTTGCTGGGGATGGGTGCGGTCTTTGATAATGGAGGCAGCCCTCCTATCGACTCTGCACTGGTAGATGCTCTGCAGAGAGGGCAGAGGAGTCCTTGTGATCTTAGATGCAGTCTTCAAAACTCTGCAGGAGTTTACGGTTCATGTCGGTGGAGCTGACATACCACACAGTGATGGAGCTGGTCAGGATGGACTCAACAATTCAGCTGCAGAAGTTGCAGAGGATGTCCTTAGGAAGTACAGCCACTGCTGAGCTTTCTTCACCAGCTGTGTGGTGTTGGTTCTTGCTGATGTGGACCCCCAGATATTTAAAGCTGCTCACCCTCTCCACTCCCAGTCCCCGGATAAGCAGTGGCTGATGAGGGCTCCTCTCCTTCCTTATCTCCTTGGTCTTTCTCTGTGTTCAGGGTGAGGTTGTTGTCCTCACTTCACAGCGGCCACCTCACGGCAGTGTCATCCGCAAACCTCAGGTTGATGCTGTCCTTGTGGGAGGCCACACAATCATGGGTGAACAGGGTGTAGAGGATGGGACTGAGGACACAGCTCTGTGGTGTGCCGATGTTTGTAATGAGGCTGGCTGAAGTCCTGTTCCCTACTCTGACAGACTGAAGCCTGCTAGTCAGAAAGGCCAGGAGCCAGCCACAGAGGATGGGGCTCTTCTTGGGAAGCGGGACGATGGTAGGTATTCAGGTAGCAGGAGGAGACAGTTCTCTGGCTGAGGGAGGCTTAATACGGAGGTGAGAACGTCTGTCAGCTCATTGACACATGCTCTGAGGGCTTGTCCAGGAATGGTATCTCTATGAGTGATATTCTCTATGAAAAATCCAGGTTTAGTCAGAAGCCACAGAGGTCGGTCAGGTCAAATATAGATCGCAGAAAAAAAACAAGTAAGTGACTCAGCACGGTCTTTACTTTTTTCCAGAGGCAAATTAGGTTCTCTGTAAAGGTGACCTGATTAGGCACTGCTCCAGCTGCACCAGGCTGCGCACCTCAACATTTGGTGTGACTGGCAAGTTGAAATACTTTGCTGCACTGTTCTCACCTATATGGCTAAAAATTAATTATTTTATCACCATGGTGGTTTATGTGGATGCAAGAAGTATAAATTTCTCTAAATATATTTGTATAAATTTGTATTGTTTTTATTGAGAGGTGCCTTTAAGTGAGGCCCTGCATGCAGGGGACACAGCTATGCTAGGTCTATCAATCAGGATGCACAGTTGCACAGGTGCTGCACATGAGCTGTCAGCAGAGATATCTCGTCTCTTCCCGTCTATACGAGATGCTTATGAACTATGAATGTCTGTTATCGGCATCAGAGAACCTTCCATGAGAACATGTTCATTGATTTAATTCCTGTGTTCTCATACGTTTCATTAGCTTTTGCAAGAAAATGATTGATTTTAACACTATTATTCAGCTGGGGGCAATATTAAAATTGAATTTGGGTCTCAGGTTGATAGCCTATTTGTTTGTAGTATTTACACTATCTAGTGGATTATTATGTGTGTATGTGTGTGTGTGTGTGTGTGCACAAACAAGTTAGTACATGTCAGAGTCAATACACATCATGTCTAGAAACCACTTTGTTTTTCTCACAATAGGAAACATGAAAAAAAAAATGTTTGGCTTCATTTTCACCTGCCTTGACACACAAACACAGCATCTACATCACATTTCCTGCTACAGTCACCAAGACTAATGTATGTCAAACTGCCACCACACAGGTGAGAATCGACTCCTGACATTACACTATAAACAAAACACACTGGGATGCATGATGCATGAGCAAATTAGAAGGTAATGTCGCACCATCCATATTTAAAGCACAGCAAATGTGCTGAAACCTTAATTTAGCACTTGTAAAACAAACGTCAATGAGGCCAGTGCCCCTCACGGAGGCAGCCCCGCCTCGCTCGAAACACACAACTCCTCAGTGTTAGATGAGGTTGTAATAAGATATAGTCAAAGCCTGGCAACTAATCTGATATTTCACCTCTGTGAGAGATAGGAAAGATATAAAAACGTATTAGGAGTGGGCACTAAGAGGATTAGGGTATGGAAACGGATGTGTGCCGGCGTTTTAATCCACTCATGCTTAACCCTTTCAAGCTGCCCAATCTGCTACACACAAACAATGATTATTTAGTCGTGCTTTTGATGGAATCGTTGCTCTTGTTTCAGGCCAGTAGCTCTCTCTCTCTCTCTCTCTCACCACATATGCCTCCCTCGCTCATTTAATTTGATTTTGTGTGAAAAAAAGGTGAGCAGTGGACTGACAGAGCTCAGGTTTGATTAGGATCCTCTGTCCTGTGACAACACTGTACAGGTCTGTCTCAGGTGAATTACTCTGGATTGAAGATTGACGTTTGGTGTCTGGCTCAGCAGCTGTGTGTGTGTGTATATATATATATATATATATGTGTAGCTTTTGTTTCTGCATATTCGGCAACCACCCACACAGCTGTATGTGTTTTATGTTTTACATATGCATGCACAGACCTAAACATGTCACTATCTGTGTGTACACTAAGCGCTTAGTGCAACCTAATCTGACATAGCCACGCTTTGAGGACCAGAGATTAAGTACAACCAGACTGTAGAGGGCAATTAATCTTCCCTCCATATCCAGACAGCGGCTTTAATTTCAGTGTGGGCGGATCATTGCCAGCGTGTGCTGTGTGAAAGGTGCAAACACACGTATTTGACCTTTTGACATTTTTTAAAGCTGATATTAGTTTCAGGGGGGCCGTAGCGTCTAGGAGCCTTTCATTAGGGCTGTCAAAATGAAGTCATCACTCTGAGAGAGGCAGCCATTACATGGGTTATGAGTAGTCAAGCCCAGGAGCAGCTCTGTTCTGTCATCTAGGTTTGCCCTTAAGGGTGGCACCTCAGCAGCCGTCGCTGTGTCCTGGGATATGACCCTTTTGACAGTGAGCTCTGAGGAAACGCATGTACCTAACAGAAGGGCACAGCCATTAATAAATCGTAGTCAGCGGTGGGTGGCGGAGACAGGGAGAAATAACAGGTGTCAATCTTCATTATATGCGATATGCCACCTCTCCAAATTCCAAATTATTCCCCAATTAAGAAGAAAAATGAAGGCAAGGATGCTCGCTGAATTTGACATCCTAATTAATTACTTCCTTCACATGAAGAATTGAGTCATACTTCATGTCACCTTGGAGCCCTCTTCTGTGTTTTGAATTGCATAATTAGTCAAGAGAGCTCACCATACAATAAAAAAAGTTTTCAAACCGGGGAAAGCTTTAAAATGTTTTGACAACTAACACAAATATAAAGCAATAATCATCATGTGCGGTTTAATTATGTGTAACATAACACATAAATGGATGTGTCGAGGTGTTTCCAAACTGCACCATTAAGTGACAGACAACCCACTGCTTTTATATATGCTACTGAGTTGATTGTGAGGCATAAACCTCCAACAGCCGCGATAGCAGAACTCACTGAAGACATAATTGGCTATACTGTGAAATGGGCTCGAGTTTTATTATCAAATCAGTTGTGGTGAATTAAAGCAGTGTCTTTCATCCTGTCCTCTCATTTGTTATTTAGTTCCCTCATGCATCCCTCTAGCAATTCTATCCCAGATTGTAACAGGCAATTTCCGTCTTACAATCAATTACAGGTTGATTGTGAATGGTTTACTGTGCGGGAAAAAAAAAGTGTGAAAAAAGATTGGAAATATGATTTGGATGTCCATTGCTAAGTGTAGAAGTATATTTTTTTTTAAAAAGAGAGAGATTTTATGGCTGTCTGTTGCTGTCTGTCTCTTCTTTACAGGCAGCACAACAGATTTTTGCATAAATTTAACTTTTCAGAGTGTCCTTGTGAATGGCATAGTGATCGTTTTGCAGCATTACAGATGGCTTGCTATGAAGCACTCAGGGAAAAAAAAACACACACACATACACACATAATCACGGCTGCAACACAACAAGTGAAGGGGAACACGGAGCATCATTACAGGGCTTGGCTCCCTCCGTGTGCAGTTGTACAGCAGTTGACATGTTTCATGCGTGCTGAATGTATGTCAGTCTAGCTTACAGCCAACATACTCCTTTGGTGCAATTTTTTACAGTTGGCGGGGTGATTAATGCATGTTGCGCACTAAATCTGGGTTGCCCAGAGAGAAGCGGTGCTTAGATAAAAAGAGCTTCAAAATCCCTTTTCTTCTTCTGCCTTTTGGCTCTTACTGTATATCTGTCGGATTTCCCTTTCTTTTGATGATCGCCACTAAACAAATATTGCCTCTTTTAAATAAAAGCCATATTGCGTTATTTGAATTTATAAATTTCCTGTGTGTTTGCCTGTCTGCGCCCTGCTGAGTGCTTCATATTGCTTTGAGTTAGAGTTCGATATTTCCATTTTCACTGCGATATGAAATTTGAAGGTTAAATGGTTCACATAACCTTGCAGAATAGTCTGTAGAACCTCTTGTACAGTGAACGCTCAGCGAGCGGCGGCACTTCTCAGTCTTCCTGTGTGTGTCCCTGACTCAACTGCTTAGCAAATTGTCAGACAACCTACAAAGAGAATTATGGGCCCTGAGGGGTCTTGGGGAAATTGCACCACTGGCAGTTTTATCTGGGGGAGCTGCAGGGCCTAGACAATGCTCCACTTAAGTATGATGACAGACTAGAGGGGATGTACCCAGGCCCTTTCTATAAACTTCACAAAACCCTCACAGCTGAAAACTCCTGGCATCCCCTGCTGAAGTTGTCGCCTTAGGACAAAAGTCAACCGCCATAAATTTAGCTTATCAGCCAACTTGAAGACAGAAAGCATATATTATTTCTGGATGTGTTCCATTAGCAAAGTAAATTTGAAATTTGCCAATCTATAGTTTCATAGCATTATACAAATAGTTTTTCCATTCATTTGCACAGTGACAAGTAACCTATTCAACAGCTTTGATGAATACTGTGCATGGAAAATCATCCATCACAAGTATGGGCGCATGTGTGAAAACAAATCAAAGATTTTAAAAAAAAAAAAAAAAAAAACCCAAACAGTCAACGTACACCATGAGAGACTACAGCCAGCAGGTTGGCGTGCATTTGCCTTTCATATGTTTACATGTAGTGTGCTGTGGGGGTTCATAACAGAGGAAGATAGACCTCTAAATGCATGCACAACACATTCAGGGAAGCACATTCGCTTTGAAGTGGTTATTAATACACAGACAGAAAATTCCTGCAGGGATCAAGACGAGACACCAGAAAGACACAGTAGCGCGGTGCTGCTGCATCCTAGGAAGCTCATTTTTCTTCCTTTGCTGGGTTAACATGTTGGTTTGATGCTTCTGCTTTTCCAGTGTAATATGAATTAAACACTGCAGATGATAGCGGGAGAGGGCGAGGAGATATGAATGAGTTTTCAGCGAGGTGTTTGTATATTGGCCTGTTTATGAAGGTGTTTCTTACATGTCACAGTGCCTGTCACATTTGTGATGAAACCACATCTGCAGCTCCTCCTAAATACATTTTCCTCTTATTTGTGAAATGTGCGCTCGCTGTGTGTTCTGTGCAGTGTATGCAGAAGTTTCTCATTAAACACAGTAATGAACAGGAGTATCAGCAGCGGCCAAGGTGTTTTATCAAATCCGGGGGTGGAGAAGTGAACCAAGCTACACGGCTTTACTTCTATCACTCAGCACAGAGCTAAATAAGTGAACATTGGACTTTTCCCTTATTTCAATACTCAGAGTGAGAGAGAGATAAACAGTGGAACGAGGCTGACTGTGTACTAGAGGAGCCTCTTGCTGCCTGACCCATCCATGGTGATGAATAATGAATGAACAGGACAGAAGCAGTTACCATTTGGAGACAGTTTCCTGATGAATGATTACTGGCTCCATTGGGTCTGTATTTGCATAGGAGATGAAAATGTCGGGGGGAAGACACATGGCTGTTACAGTAGTGGAGGCTGTAATACTTTTGACTGCTGAGCAGGCAACTCTTCTAATGTTATAATCAACTAGCATGGCTGGTCATAAGAGACCTCACATAAAACAGAATAACTGAAGATGGGTAGGGGGGGTGGATGAGGTGACATTTCAAATGAGATGTATTTATCTGTTATGCTATTAAATGGGTTGTCTGCTCCAGCAGAAATTCCAATTTATGTTTGTACTATTTTGTACAGCTGTTCCTTTAATAACCACATTCATTACAGAGCGACAGTTATTAAGAGAGAGAAAAAAAATGAGGTGACAAAGATTTCTCAGGAAACGCAAATATAGAGCAACAAGAATAATGAGGTTCGAGATAATGATCACTTTTGGTTAAGATGAAACAAAACCGGTCGATCCTATTCTTTTGCAGCCAGATAAAACCTGCCTGCTGCTTATTTCACCGCTGCAGCCATGCCACAGAGCAACCATATCTGCTAACGCTGAGGCGAAGATGAGGATTTCATGGTCATCACCTCACAAGGTGGTTGCAGGGCTGCCAAAGGGGGGGGTCTGTCTCTGTCTGGCCCTGCGGGTTTGAGATGAGAAGTGTCCCTGTCAATGTCAGAACTCTGTTTACACCTCAGAGCAGCCACCTATGCCACCACTTCTCGCCTCACCACGCAGAATCTCGCTTGGTTTGATCAGCTTTTTGAGTCAGCTTAATCTTGTCAGGCTTGACAATGGAGGCTGATCTCCTCTGTTCTTCTTAGCAGTGGAATCAGCCTCCAGCTCGCCCTATTCAAACAGGGCCCAAGATTCCCCCAGAATCCATAATCATTTCTACGAGGGATTTTTGGATGTATCAAACATTCTCCAGTAAAAAGCACTGATCTGCATTCAATCCTACCATAAGATGGCCTGGCTGAATACTGAATTCTGAAGGCCCACTTTGAGAGCAGCTAAGATATGCATAACGGGGTAGAATAAGAGAGAGAAGTCATCTTTTCTGTGTCGTTGAAAAGAGATGAAGAGACAAGTGTCTTTTAGTGCTCTCGGGGTCTGTTGAAGCTAAGAAAAAGACAGGGAGGAAAGGAAAAAGCGCTTAGAGAGAGAGAGTAAGAGAAAAAGCAGAGAGAAAAGGTGGGAGCCATCATTACCACAAGGCTACTTAAAATCCTCCACTGAGGGCACTTAATAGAACCATTTGTAATAGAGGCTTCGTTTCACTACACACCATGTCTGCAAAGTAAGGAGACACTCTACATGTGGGTGGATGAGTGTAGAGACCGTGGAGTGAATGTTCTGCCCCCCAGATGTTTGGCTTCTTTGATAGAAAAGCAAGTCAGGTGCATGGCAAATGGTGTGCTTCTTTGTCTCTTAGAAATGTGAAGAGAATGACTCGCCACAATCTGGACCACTGTATATAGACGTTTCATTTTCTAAATGACAGCCCTAACATTACACTATTCTGATGTCTCCAGCTCAGATTTGCTAATGTGGAATTGTGTTATGTTATTACACAGCTGTGTTGAATGTTTGATTCTAAAGTAATTATATTCTTATAAACACAGGCTATCCATGAACAATAACAACAAATGGGTAGGTTTGAAACTTTCTTCTCAATAGGCATGATTCAATAACCTCAGGCTGTCTGAGTCTACATTAACACCGCAGCTGAACTTTGATGTTTTTTCCTCTGCGTTGAATCATATATATATATATATATATATATATATATATATATATATATATATATATATATATATAGTACATATATTTATATGGATGTTACCGTAGCCTTAAATTCAGTACTAAGACAAGTCCAGCCGCCTTCCTTTGAACTCTTTCAGATAACACGGCCTGGGTGAATAAAAATAGACACGAAATGTACCTCAAAAGCCATGTTAAAGGGTTAATGTCTACTGAAAAGAATCAAATACAAACATCAGCTGAAGGCGAGCAAATATTGACAGCTTTAAAGAAAACTGTAATTCAGCTTCATTATATGTTTTAGCTGATAATGCTAGCTGAGGTATGAGTAACACATTGATCTCCTACCCACTGACAGCAACAGAAAAAACATGCTTTAACATTTCCAAGCATAGCATGAGACGTATTTTCACCAAGCTATGCTCTCATGTTGATGGGCTGTCAGTACGAATGAGTACAGGACTAATAAAGGCTATCGCCCAACTAAACTTTAGATATCTGAAAAAGAAATATTTTTGCATTTGACAATGAATGACTCACAATGTTCAACTAGCCTGGCAGAGTGGAGACTGAAACTTCTTGAAATACTTTCAGTATAAACAGATCAATAGTGCATTTTCTGCTAAACCGCACAATGGACATGAACACCTACTTTAAGCATGAGAGTATATACTGTCAAACATGGAGAGAACTGTAGTGCTTAAAGTATAGAACTAAAATGTATGACTAAAAACAACTAATATTACATCAAAGAACACTAAGTATTAGAATTAGAGGATCTTAACGAAAACTGTGTGATCAATAAAACATGAATAAAAACTGAGTCTGCAGCTTCAATGCAGAATCAAAAGAGGTACATCATCTGTAGAATAAATGTCTTCCTTTCAAACAGGTGGAGTTTTGTACCACTTTGGAGCCATGTTAGACTTATCTGGGGATGACTCATGGATCTGGGCTGTCACTTCTCTTCTTCAACTCCTCTAATTTGAAAAGCAGCTCAGGGCTATACCACCTCCAGGATTGTCTCCTCGTTCGTCTCTTGTGGGATTCATCTGTGAAGGCAAGAACAGAAGAGAAAATGGTATGTGAATGTGGAGGAGAGCTTTGCTGGGTGGTGCAAGGAGAAAAATCTTCTGCTCAGTGTCTGCACAGTAATAAAGCAGTTAGATTTCTCCAAGAACCTCAGTGTTTATGGCACCAAGATCACCGTCCGTAACCCCACAAACTGCTAACAGCAAAGACATGCTGCAGTCACTTCGAAGTTTATTCTTATCTACAGACCTGTGTTATGCAGAGCCAGCAATCAAATCGAGAGCAACACCCACAACGATCCTGACATAAGCAGCAGAAGCAGATTGGTAACAGTTCCCAAAATAACATACAGGCTTTGGCTGTTTGGCCGTAGACAAAAGACTAACACACTCTGCAGTTTGGGTTAAATATGTTCCAAAGCAAACTTCATCAATGTGCAACAAGCTTCGTATCAGTCACTTCAACAGCCAGATGAGGAGGGGCTAGGTCGGAATAATCTATATCATATCTTTTACAGTTCTTCACTTCTGACAACATGAGCAAAACCTCAATTTGCACTTTCTTACTCCACAACACACACCGAAATTACTCATTTTAATACATGCAAACATGCAAGACAAGAATCCATCGTCAAGACAACATGATGCTCTGTTTCATATCATTTGAATCCTACATGTAATTGGTCAGGCATGAGCCTGCGATTATGTAAGGACATGTGCATTGTAGATCTCTTAGTAATTATGTTGGACTGCTTACAAGTCATGGCCGATGCAGGAAGAAAGCAGGAAGTAAACACACCATTATGTAGTGAGGTGGAAAGCAGGGAGGTGGAGGTCAGGCTGGTGGATGGAGGTGTTACACATATGACTTCTATTCACAAGAAGAGATTACGGACCCCATCCAAGACCTCCAGTAAATGGTTCTTTTTTATTTTATGCAACAGTCCATTCCTACACTCAGACAAGAGTTGCCAAACTTTATATATATATATATATATATATATATATATATATATATATATATATATATATATATATATATATATATATATATATAAATATATATAACCTTGCACAAAAATTGACAGAAAGCTGTAATTTGAAAAAACAAAAAAAAACAAAAAGGATGATAATGAATATTAAAAAAACATGGTTTAAAGTAAAAGAAAATATGATAAAGTATTCACAATGAAATGCATACACCATTTAAATCTGTTGAAAGAGCAAAGACAAAAATATATAGCTTGTACATACTGTAAATTATTGTCTTCATTATAGCTATGGCTGATATAAAATGTAAAAAAAAAGAGTTTGAATAATAAAATTCGACTACATTTCCACTTGCTATTCACCACATTTGATCAAAATGTGCTTTGCTGCGCTTACTGTTGTAAAACTGCTTATCTTCAGGCTAAAACTGTTTCACAGAGGCAGCCGAGAAAAAGAAGGTGATTACTGGAGCTAAGGGGTGTGTAAACCCCCCTCCTTCAACTCTGGCCCTTGTTCTGAAGCAGGCAGTTGAGGCAGCGAACGGGAACTGGCTCCACAGGTTGAGCGCAGGGGTTAGATGTCGGAAGCGCTGGGCCCTTCTGGCTTAGAGGCGTAGGACTGCGCAATCATGCAAAATTGGCTGTGAGTTCAAAGAGAATCAGTGAGAGCAGGGAGTTGAGGTGAAACCTGTTATTTCTCTCTCTCTCTTTCTGTTTGTTTCCAACTCTCCCTCTCTCTCTCTCTCTCTCTAGGCTTTCTAATGATGACTCTATCTGCCTCCCACTGGAAGGCAGCGGAGCAGCAGCCCAAGGGCCTCCAGCAGTAAGGTATCAGCATCGCAGCTCATGCTTTCCTCTATCTCTGCTTTCAAATCAACCTTCATTTAGCTATTTAGCCTTGAATATGCACAAATGGAATAATTTAAGGATGTCCAGAATCCAAAAATTTGCTGTCTTACCCTCACCAATGATTACCATCAAACTTTTTTTTCCGTCTTTCTTCAAAGCTGTCAAATGGATATGGATATGAGTGTCAGACACTTGAGGTATAGATGATGGACTGAATCTAAACAGCAGAATCAGATTTGATCTGCATGCACGCGGACGCTTTAACAACAGGAATAAACTGCCAAATGACAAACCCTTTGATCCACTGCACATTCTTGCCCGACAGAAAACTCCACTTCACATGCAAGATGACAGTTGCTGGAGGGCATGAGGAAGGACTTCTGTTTTGTAAGCATTGTTAGTAATGTTTCACCATGATCCCACCCCCACCTTCTAGAAAGTGGCACAACATGGAGACACCATCCTACACAGTGCAGGTGAGCTGAGTTGACCAAGCCAAATGTTTTCTCCCCGCATATAACACAAAGAAACTGTCTCATTTATTATCATTCTTGGCAGAGATTAGTTATAAACTGATAAAAGAATAAAAGAGAGAAAACAGACTTCTTGAACAGGGGAGCAATTAAAATCAAATTTTAACGACCAATATTAATGAATGTGTAGCTACTACATGACCTCCTGTGTCTCTCACTCAAAATCTGTGCTTATGTTTATTTCCCTATTGGCAAAATTAGGAAATGTGCCACCATGTGTGTGAAGTGTCCCCAGATGTGTCAATTCAGAGGCTGCATCAGTAGCCCAACATATTACAGGATTCATTTTGTATGTTTACACAATTAGCTTTTCTTTAAAAAAAGAATACAGTGGACTCCACAAGAGAAACATTAATGGGAAGAGTAAACTTTTAGTGCTCGAATAGCCGATCAACCATTAAACATCTCTTAAAAAAACTGTGTTGTAATCATGAACCTGCATTATGGCTGTTTGTATTGTGTCCTTGGTCCATATAGCCAAGGACTGTCTTGCTGAACTTTATTTGCAAAACGCTTGTGGGTCTGAATTTAATGGAAACCTAATTAAAATCACAGCATGAAAACTCTAATAATAGTCGAGGGCTCATCTTTAGGAACTAAAGTTTATAGAAAATGGCCCATTTCCTTTACACATACTGTTTAATCTACATTCTGATTTAACAAGGACCATGCAGCAGCATGGATGGCAGATGAGGATGTGGTGTTTTCACAAGGAAGTAGTGACAGAACAACTCGAGCTGCAAAACCAGAGACGCTTGATTCATCTGCGAGCCTTTGTCAGACGACCTTGCTGACTGACAGGCAGTAGCAGGTTCTGTGCTGTGATATCTCAGTGCTTATAAGAAAAAGTTCTTGTGTTCTCATTTCCACTGTGACCACTGCTTTTTTGGTTCAGCAAACAACACTTCTTTGAAAGGTTGCACTCATTTAAGGGCTCCCAGCTGGGCAGTGACCTGCCGGCTGGGCAAAGTGTGCTCATTTTCCTCTATGCTCCTGACCTGCCCACTCTGTCAGTAACAAAAAAAAGCCTTCAACAAAGAGCTACAATCCAAAGAGCAGACACTCCCTGATGCAATATTCATGTATTAAAAATGTATGCGACAAGATTCAAGTTTAGTTTCTGTGTTTTGGCAAACTATCAACCAGATGTATATATATATATTAAAGACATATACAATAAGTTCGTCATATGTGAATATTATACTTTTCATTTCCAGGAGTGAGGGTCTGAGAGATGCCGCAAGCAGCAAACAAACAGCTACAAGGACAAAATATAAGCCATGCAAACGGAGTCAGGACCATCAATCCTAGGTTACCTGTATGTGTGAGATGTGGCAAATTCAAAGAAGCATAATATTAAAAATGACCAATTATAAAGAGTGATCTTTTTTATCTATAAAAAATAAGCGTATAGAAATATATTTTCCTATTTACTGCCTGAGTAATAATTAGAAGTAATGTTCTGTGGATGAGAGCTACATTTACTTTGTAAAATTAAATATGATGTAATGCTGCTTTACACTGCAATTTTGGGCTGTTCCAAGCCAAAGATGACCACCGTAGGAGAATCGTGGAGATATCTTTCGTCCTAGGTCTTAAATGGTGGTCTTACTCGCACTGTGAGGCGGGTTCAACGACGGCCGTTGTCAGCGTCTTGCGACCAAAGATAACCTGTGATAAAATTCTAGCAGTGTCAGAAAACTATCTCACAGTGTGACAGCTGCTGCGACCTGTCACTCCGCATCCACGTCCTCCTCCTCCTCGCATATTGACTTACGTCATAACCTGTGATTGCCTGCGATTCAGTAAATTGTACAATTGTACAATCTGCATGCATCAAACTTGACGTCGTATCAAAGTTCATCAGATTCACCTCGCATAGTGTGTCATGCAATGGTCTTATAAGATTGCTAAAAAATCACACAGCATATAGAGGCCTTGAGAAACAGATAAGATCACTGCTAAAGTTTGGCTAACCTTAGCCATAGTGACAAATTAGCTACACACTTGAGTTGTGGTCTAAGTCAGTCCAGTCAATTTTCCTTCACATGCACACCACACATAATTACTTTGAGCTCCTGTTCTTTTGTTATTTGCTGGAATGTCTCCCCCTGGGTGATGCATGTATCACATGGATCTGCCATTTAGAAAAAAACCTGAACCAGATCAGCACTTGTCCCATGTCCCACCCTGTAGTCAGTATATCAACATATATCATCAATATACATTTCAGTTGTTAGGGAGTTTCAGCTTGATTTCATCAGAAAAATAACAGCAGTGGTTTAAGGGCGTATGAAACAGGCCAGTTGGTGGAGAAAAGCGCGATAGGTTTCCCTACTATCACGTATTAAATGTTGAAATGTTGTTTTAACCCAAAACCCAAAGCGTTAATGCCTAATCTTGGTGCAACATGCACACTGCTGTTTGGATGTGTTTTTAAAATATTTACGAGGTCGGCACTTTTTTCATCAGATCAGTGCCAATGTTTCATGATATCTGTATAAAGATATTTATTTATCGGACATGATAAAATATGCATAATATGCCAGTGAGTGCGCTCTCAGAGACACACGGTTTCCATTACACATATTATATGCTCACCAGAACAGGAACATAGAGTATTTTATCCCCTTAACAAATACATCACTGTTATTAAGCTCCCCCACACCACATGAAGCAGCAGTTAGTCTATAAAGGCCATTATAATTATTCCAAGGTTTCACACATGATGACGGAAAGACTAGCCATAGCTCTTTTATGTATAACGGATATATAATTGATAATAGGGCCCTTAATGTTGGCTTTAACCTATATCAATCCATCAAAGACCTCTGTAACCTAAGGCTTGAGTCCTTGTACATCAGCATAATAGTCAGGACAATAATAGTTTTTGTATGCATGTCCTTTTCAGTGAATATTTCTAAAGCTTTTGGCAATATATATATAACACACGGGTGTATTTCGCAGTGCAGTACTGTATACACTGCTGTTTGATGGAGAAGGCCAGCCACTAACATATCTCACTTGTACTAGTGCCTGGGGAAGCTGATGGTATTTCAAGCTCCACTACAAGGTGCTTGGAGCAGTGTACTAAGCAGAGCCTATGTGGTTTATGAACAACGTGTCTGTGTAGCACTTGATTTTCTACCATATCGCAGCAGCCTCTCACTCCACATCACCTCACTGCCCTCTCCCACATTCACAACAGAAGCCGCTCTACCCTGGCTTCTCCCAGCCATAATACATGCTGCATTCATTACCGCTGCTCCTTGGACAACACTGAGCAATTACCATGCAAGTCCAACACAACACTTTGACTACAGGCAGTGTATATATGTACAGTAGACTGGGGAAAGTGGATGGGTGTTGCGCTTGGTTTGGAGGTTGAGATGGCTGCCATCCATGTCTTTTTCTGAGGCAGCTGCTGAAAATGAGGCCTAGTGCTAGAGTGAGGAGAGTGGATATGTTGCTTTGAAGCAGAGCAGGATAGCTGTCAGAGTTAGTCATGGATGGGATGTTCCTATCCACAGCCTATTAGAGAGCTGTTTATCAATGCAGCTGCCAATCAGGACAACTCCTGGTTTGCCCATTCTAATCTAAAACTCCGTAACTGCTACATATATAAGTTTTATTCATTATGTGTGGCATGTGCTGACCCCTCTCCTAATGTAATTATAAAAAAGCTAAAGGTATACTGACGACACCAGTGCAGGCAGCTGCTAGTGAAGGACGGGGACAAAAAATAAAGAGAAATTTCGTCTCAACTACTGCATAAAAATACATTTACATGCACTCTTACATGATAGTATTTACTGGGTGTGTCAAATGACCATTTGTTGAGCCACTCCCCACATCCCAGCTGTCCAATTATCTATGTAGCTATTTGAATATGCCCTTTGAATAGGCAAACTGTAAGGAAAGTATTCAACAGTATCTGTCATCAAATGCTTAGCAGAAGAAGTTTAGATGTAGTCTTTTCAACTTTTTGGCTTGTACACAAGCGACCTCAGGCAATGCCACAGTTTGCCTTCATTGAAGCAACTTCTTTGATGTCGGTTTGGTCTGTCTGGGCCTTAAAAAAAAATAGCCTACTAAGACAGCTCACTAGGAGTGACCCCAGACACCATGATTTATTCTTTTTAGTCATCTCTGTAAATAGACGGGGACGCACTGTGTTCTTGAGGCAAAGCAGCTGAGACTACAATGAGACTCTCCTGCATTTTGAAATTGATCGAAAAGGTGTGATAAGAACTGCGGTCAAAATAAGTTTTACTCTGGAAGAACAAAAGGTGAGCACACCTGCCCTTCAAGTGGCTATTGTTGGATTTTTACTTCTGCTCATTTGCATAGAGTTCAGCTGAACTCCCACTTTTGCCTGTCGAGAAGTGACTGAGATGTCTCTGCCCACCGTGTGCCTCTGTGCTCCTTGCCTCTCATTTAAAATAAGAACCATCCTTGTCTCTGTCACTCTGGGTGGAAGCACAACATGAACCACTTCATCTATAACTATGAAATGTTATTTGACTCATTGTGTAATGCTTGTACATTTATATGACTTTACTCTTTAATTTGCCGTAGTGAATCACTCATATCAGTGCATGAGTGGGGACCACTATTTCTGTTCCTTGCGAGGGAAAATTGTTGCCAGTGTCACTGCAATTACATCAGGAATTTCTAACATTAAGAATTCTGTTGTTTCTTAACACTTTGCTGAATGTAGACCTATAAATGTAATCTCAGTAGGAATTTGGGCCAAGCTTGCAGTGGTTAATAATTCAGCTCAGAGCTGCAGGCTTGCATTGAGGTGAACTATGCAGCAGTCTTGTTAAACATTCATGTTCTCCAGCTGTACCTCGCTCCTGGAAGGCATTTGACCGCTAGAGCGATAACTCAAAAGGTAAAGGCTTCATATAGATATTAATATCAATTTGATGTCCGCGGTGTCAAGCCTGCCCCTGCTCAACCATAGGGCTGTACTGCTGTGTGCTGCTGTTGCTTCTTTATCTCCCAGTTGCAAGCGTGCTTCCAGATTGTACCGTCTGCTGTTAGCATGTAACAATATGTCCTGTTAATTTTATCTGAAGTGAAGAAAACATTTAAGTAGTGGTGAACATTTGCCAAACGACTACAGAGCATTCACAAGAAACATCAGCACACAGCATAACGTGGTGTGACACTACAACAAGCTCGGCTAATGTCTTTTATGCTCATTATCATCAGGACATGGTGTGGCTGCTGAGGCTTTTTATTTTTTGGCAGGTATGCTTTCAAAAAACAGCATGAATGAGTAACAGAGAAGTTTAGCTTTCATTATAGTCAACAGCAATGTAGATTCAGCAGTGGGGCAATGCAGACTGGAATAAATTCAGACTGTACAATCACCAGTGACAGCTGCTACACACGATTTCAAGGCGGAACGTTTGCCAAATGTTTGTTTTTTTTGTACAACGAAACAAAAACGTCAACAAAAACAACAAAAGGCATTAATTCTTTTGGCTCCTGCTCTTGAGAGCGATTCCGGTCGTATGTAAAAGAAACACACACATCAATATCAATAATGGATGCTAGTTGAAGAGATTAAAACAAGATTTTTTTTTCTCTCTCTCTCTCTCTTTCTCTCTCTCTCTCCCCTCAGTCTTTTAAAGATATAGTGCAGCATTATTGAACTGTGTCTCCTTTACTGCAACCTGGAGCATGCTCATCAATCATGCTCACAGTACAACAACACAAATTAGTTCTTTTTGGGTGGCAGTGATTTATTAGAACGGCAGCTGGATATGCAAGACTAAATTGTTTTTCTGCACTTTCATAATTCATTTAATTCTCCAAACAACAATTTTCTGGCAGGTCAGTGTTGTGCTCAGGGTTTGAATTTTTCAAAGCTGATGTAATAGTTCTTTCTTTCTTTCCTTTTTTTCCCCTTTCTTTCTACTGCCCAACTAAGCGACCGAGCCTGTGGCTAGTAGTAACAGCTGTGTGGTGATGCGGGTAATGTTTAAGGTACCTTTGTAACCATCTTTGCAGTATGTTTGCTCACAAATAGTGTGCAGATGAAGAACGACATCCCAGAGCCGCACACATGCCTTTATACCAGCAGGTAGTGACCCAGTTTTGGTCTGTAGTCACATGCAAATCAAGTACATTTATAACACGCACACTACTCTCAGACACACATAAACAGCAGCACACAACATACAACATGAAAGGAATTTGTCTGTTTATATGTATTTTTCAAAAACACAGTCACTGTTGTGTCGCACTAAATTGCTCTGGTGCTATATGTTTAAATATACTGCAACGTATGCAACAGCTGCATACCACAACGTCAGTAAAAAGTACATTTTTCAAAATAACACAAAGAGATGTGAGGGGTTTATGCCTGGCCATGAGTTACAAAGCCCTGCCACTCTGCCAGATGACCCTCCAACTCTACACCCTCTCTCCATGTCCTTTTTTTCCAACCCCAGCTGACCCTCTTGCTCAAATTGTTATTTCCATCTTGTTTCCAGGCACAACAGATGGCAATTTAGCCATGGTCATATGGTCAGGCTAAATCTGAAATGTATTTATGTTAGAAGGAGGAAATCAACTCCAACTTAAAGGATGTGTCTGATGATATTCTGTATTTTCCTTACAGACAACACAACCCCTAAAAAAATACAAAATTAACAATAAATGAAGCAATACTGACACGTATTACTGAAGTAGTTGAACCTTACAGCTGATCTCTATCTCTACGAGGCCTCTATTGTCCAAAAGCTATACAAAATACATCAGTAAGCCATGACACATGAGTACTCTACCATAGTTTAAGTGGATCCCAAATAAACTTTTTCCTGGAAAGAGCACTTCAAGTACTCACGCTGAAATATCATCATTGTTACAAACTACAGTGCCCACCTGATTTAGTCAAGCAGAAAACTGTGTGGCCTACAAAACGAAGCCAAGAGCAGTGGCTGTTAAACAGCTACTAAAGGGTTTGTGTGTTTAAAATGTCCAACAGCCTGTAAAACCAATAAAACAAAACTACAGTAATTTTTACAGAACTCGTCAGTTTAGATGATATTAAGGTTTAAAGTTATGCATAATGAGAAGTCTTTTCACTGACAGGTGGCTGCTCTCGCAGATTGATAGCTGTCTGCCTACGCTCCGTTAACCCTTCGTCTTTTTGACTATTTTTGGACCGAGTCAAAAAGTGCTGAGAGGGTGATGGCTGAACATCCCTTTTTAAAATGTCTTTATGGGTAACGTCATTCATTTTAGTAAAACCGCAGTTACTGGTCTCCTATATATAAAACGGACAGGTTATGTTATAGTACAACATATTCTGTACAACATATTCCCCATTCAGAACTACCTACCTTTCAGGGCCAGCTCTAATTGGAAAAGTTTTTAATGGATTTTAGTGTTTTATAATAGACATGTAATGATCATTATGCAGGGTAATGACCTATAGTTGGACACTTATTTTATTCTCAATCTTTTGAACAAGTCTTAAAGAGGGGGCAGAATATGATTAAATCTGTAATAGGGGACATTAAGCTGCCAGATTACCATCATAACTTTTTTTTTTGTAAAATACTTTTGTTTACTTCTTACGAAACATGCTGCCAATATGAACGAAGGACACAATTGAACGCGTGATATATAATTTACATACCGAGCGCTCTTTCATCTTATTGCATCTCCTCTGACTTGCTGGCTCAGGGTAGCAGCAGCAGTAATAACACCAGAAGCCAAAGATCAGGCTTATAGCAGAACCAGTGCATTTCATTAATTTATCCCCAGTTAATTCCCCAGAAATCTCCCCATTAATGAACATCCCTGGTCTCGAGGTATGGCTTTAACATGGAAATATGTTTCATGTGTGAAAATGCACGCACATTTGCTAATATGGGGGCAGGAATTGTGTTTTAAACAGTTTTTTATTAATTACACGGTGCCACAGATGTTGGCCACAAGTTGCAGAGTGTTACTCATAATATTCAAAGACATATTCTATATGTTTCATGTTTTGAGGTGTGCGTGGGACCATTTCATAAAAAATTGCCCAGAAGCCTGCATTTTAACACCAAGCCTGTCACATCTAGATATGTAAACATATGAGACTTCACACAGCAACAAGGGCACGAGAGGGAGATATCCATCACATAAATGACACCCCAGGATTGTCTTTAAGCTTTCTTGGCGTTGCACACATAAATTAGCCTGAGCCAAACTCAGATCAGTCAATTATGCTGGGGGCGGTGATTAGTGTTTGAACACAACCGTTTTGGAGGAGGGGATTATCCCTGTCAGCCAAGAGAAGACCCCAACCTTCACCTCTGCAAGGTGAAAATCTTGACTTTAGCAAAAGGTGGAAGTGAAACGGTGTTACATAAATTACAGCATTATAGCTCTTGTAAATTTTCTTGTGTTGCATAATGACATCATCTGCATGTCTGTTCAAAGGGAAGCCAGAGAGGACTAGAATGATTAAAGAATAAATTAAGGAAAAAAAAAAAGATTAACTGACAGCCTAAATTGCTGCCTTGGTAGTGAGCCTGTATCATTATTTATTTTCAAAGCTGAAGTGCAGGCCTTTATGATGGTAATGATGAGATTACTGTGCACAAGTTACAGGAAGTTTGCTACATTTTAGTTTTGGTGGATGTTGGAAATTGAAGTCCATGCTGATAGATTTTTTTTTTTTAATTTTGTGCAACGGAAAAATATAAATTTGTAGGTGAATGTATTGTTGTATCTTAATTAAATATGTATTTATTGTTGTATCTCTATTTATCTGGTAGAATGAATGAATAACCTATTAACCTATTATTTGCCATCATTCACATTAATGTTATAATGTGATTCTGTGTGTACATGTATGGTTGTGTCTAATTTTTTGTCTAAAATGTGAAAATGAACTGGAACAGTGGTTGCATTAATTCATAGTACATATCAGTGTTAAATTGGAGCACTTGGCATCTATTCAGAAGACTGCTGTGAGACTGGGGGGGGCTGTTAGGTTTACACATCCTCTGCACGGTGTCATCTCTGCCATTCTGTGACCGTGTGTGCTGTAATTTTCACACACTCCCTTCTTTCTTAGCTGTTTTATAGAATTGCCTATACAGTGGAGGGTATGGCAGTGATTTTCTTTGCTCAATTCAAGTCATGGATTATCATTTATTATGAAGAGTGTTTCTGTGGCAGATGGTGCAATAAGACAAATGTGTTCACCAATGCACAACACCACTGGAACATCTCTCTTTCCCTTCTTTCAATGTGCCCCATCTCTTCCTTCCTCTCTTTTCAGTCATGTAATGCTGTTCATCTACTGTATCTGCTGTTCGATCGCCTTGCTCATTCATGCACACCCACCCACTGATGCAAGGAGAGGTAACTCATGAGGGAATTAACAGGTAAATGTATGCTCTTTATCTCAAGCACTGCTGTGCTGCATTGCTCCCTTTCCTGCATGCACAGACCCAACCCATATCTCAAACAGTGCAAACAAGAAGTTTATATAATTATCTTTCAGAGACATTGTTGAACTAACCCCACATTAAAGAGGAGAGGGGAACTAGGCACCCTTCCCCCCCATAAGACAAAGAGGATAACGGTAATGACACAGAAAGATGGGGGTTAGACAGGTGGCCTGCAAAAAGTCTCCGCCCATTTCATACAGTCGCAAAATTGAATTACAAACCTCTACTAATCTCTACCACCTGCAGATGTGTCAGAGCAGCAACAGGCACAACAGACTTAAACTATGATGCTTCAACTGGCAAAGACACAACAGTGAATTTTTAATATTATTTATTAGTTAACATGTTATTTTTTGCAACTAATTTGAAATATTTACCTCCGATATTCACAGTTGCATTTTCTTACCTTCTTGTTGAAGCTGACCTTTGACCTGTCAATGCAAGCTTTGAGACTTATTAAGTACAGTATATTTACTGTGCCCAGTGAGCCATGATGAAAGCGGCTCGGGGGTTATTTAAAAAGAACAAACTCAACCTCTTTATTACCATGTTTAACTTTAGAAAAATGACGACTGAGGGTAAACCAGCGCCTCCTAAGGTAAAATCTAGGTTTTTAAGGACATCATGACAGGCAACATAATTATATCCCCTAGCAACAGGTGATGATGCTGCGAGTACACATCATACAACAGCCCTCTTCTCAATGATAATATTCACACTCACATACAAAAAGCTGATTTTGTACAATGTATAGTTTTACCTCTATATAAATGTACACAGGGGTGAGTGTCAAGCTGCATGATTCTCTAAATTTAGTTCAAGGCCATGCCAGTCAAGGAGGTGAGCTCATAACTGTCATAGCCTGTGAAAGAGAGGTGGAATACGACAGGAGAGCACACGGCAGCCTGCAGATGGTGGCTGCATTATTCTGTATGGAGGAGCCCCTCAGCATGTTTATACTCATTCAGTAAGACAGCTGTGGGCATCTCGAGCCTGCCTATGCCTATGTTTCTCCTAGGCTCTCTGAGCCGGCCCCATTCATCATCCTCCAACAGCCCTGCTCTAATTGGGCTGCATCCCCACCTGCTGTCACTCACTACCTCCTCCACATTGCGCCGGAAGAGATACAGATGTACCTGGTCCGGCACAGCCCTGTCGCAGCGCACCAGTCTCTGCATTTGAATCGCATATGTGGGCAGCTGAGCCCCAGCAGCTACACTGAGCTGATCCCAGGCACTGCTCTTTCCTTTTCACCCTGTCTGTACCTGCCTTTCTCTCTATCCACAGTGGTGCGGAAGCCTGGTAATGATGTGGCCCATCAGTTTAAGTGGAGACAGGCTACAACACTCCAGGGCTAGAGGCACCGTCGTGGGTACCGCTGTCCTCCAGTATGGCAAGGACATTAAAAATTCCTCTTCATTGGATAACATGTCTCTTAAAGTTTGGCAAGGACTAGTTTCATAATAGCTCTTGTCTTATTTGAGTGGAGCCTGCCACTTTAGATAAGAATTGCAGATACCCTTTAGCTACCAAGCACAGCCAGAAGACATCTAATGAGCCTTTGAGATTTCCCTGCTAAACCTACCATAAAATGTCCAGCGTGCATTGAGACATGGCTTCAATTTGTTTCAAAGAAATTCCACGGCTTCAAGTTTCTGCATAATAGACAAGACAGCGCCCCAAGTCTCATTTGCTCAATTTGATTTTATTAATAAATAAAGGATTACCACTTCTGCTCAACGGAAGATTGGGTTAAGATTTGTAAGGGCTTGACTTTGTCTAGTTGGACTAACCAAGAAGGAGATTTGCATTTGTTCACTCTGTTCCTTTGGTGATTCTGCATTCTGTATACTTTAACCCCCTGTCAAACATTGGATATATCCTTGTCCATTCCCATTAGTGGCTGACAGATGCAAGTGGAATGCATTTCATGTGAGTATAGCACAGATTGTAAGTGACACTGCCTGATACCTAACACATGGGCATGCTCAATATCATTTTTGATGTGTGCCCAAGTGTACTTGAGGCTGAGCTGATGTATTTGCAGCCAGAAAAAAAAATGGACACATTCAGAATCTGACAAACACTTGTAAAGCTGCTATTTCTTATCCATGGGTTATTCTGAAATTAGACACTTGTCATGAACATGGAAATTTTGACTAGAGACCAAATCAATTTATTTTTCAAGCTCAAGAGGCCATCTGAAGTACTGCAGTACCTGGTACTTCTACAATGGATGAATATTTCTTAAACTTAACTACCCAAGATATTTTTTTTTAACAGAATGCTTAAAAATAATATTATTGGGGAAACTGAGCATTACCCTAGTGTGTCCAAAAATGCTTACAACCAATCAGATGTGTGTGATGTAGACACTGTGGCTGCTTGTGAAGTTGCGTCACGTATGGATGGACAAACGTGATGCTTCATGCTGCATTATATTTCTCTTCTCTTCTATCTTTATATTATGTGTTATGAACCATTCCTGCACTTCCTGATTTAATCAAATTATCAGACTCGAAATGATACAGCAAACATGCTCAATTATCTCTCCCACATTTAACTGACTTCATGTGACCATATGCTGCTGCCATATCCTGTCTCCTAACTTTTGAGACAGGAAAGTTTGAAATGTCAATTTTTATGTTTCAGACTACATAAACATGAATAGTTGGCTGCTTCCTGCAGACAACATTACGGTTTAAGTGATCTAACCATAATGAGGCGTCAGCTGCACAGACGAAACACAGGATGTTGACTTTGATTGTAAAAACAGAGGCAGTCATTTCAAGTTACTTTGTATTGATGCAGAGAGCTCTGCTGGCAGTGAGTATACGATGAATCACACAGTCTCAGGGTCTGTATCATAAACCGCACTTGTACTTCTAGGTTATCAGCTCCTGTTCATTGTTAATACTAAAGAAATACCTCAGTGACTTTCTCAAATCACATTTTCATATTAATTAAACAAATATTCGTAGCCACTGATTATTGTCATTATAGAACTAAAAGAATCATAGACAGAAATACAACATTAATTTGACACATGCTACAGCCATAACATATGTTTTTAACAACAAGGGGATACACAGTAATACTGATAATCTAATTTTCTCATATCAGACTTTAAGTTTTTGATTTTCCACTTTATAGTGATAACCATACATCTGTTGTATTTGCATCTACACAATCAAAGGTGTGCCCTCAAAAATCAAACATTTCTCTTCGCAATCTGAAGCAAAATAAACATAGGTTTGAGCTTTTCTATCACATTTACCTCTTCAGCAGCCACGTAATGTAGGCTATTTATAACAAGTCATTGTGCATTTTAAAATCTACTTCACACTTTCAACATCCTTTTTCTGCTCTTTCCTTCAAACCATCTTTTTTTCTGATGCCAGATGTATTATTACAGCTCTTTTCAACTAATCCATTAATGGCATAGTTGGTTCTTTGATGCTATATGTCTGAACCCCAAACTTCTCCTAATTATATACCACATGATTAATGTGGACAGTAGGAAGGGAAATCACACAGAAACCAACACATCATAAAGTTAATTAATGTTTTTATCTTCCTCATGATTACCGTCAGCCCAGTCTAACAGAAACAAGTGTGAGAGCTACACGGGTCCACAGCACCAAATGAAACAGCAACACACAAAAACTACATCAGTGGGAAAAAGTAGAACGTGATCTTCATATTTATTTGACTGTTCATTAAGTAAAAAAATACTTAGTAGGTAGTTATATTGGTAAATCTATATGTATATGTAAACTTATGCAAGTGTCAAGGAATCAATCTAGACTTTAATATCTATTTATTTCTGTCATTCCCATCAGCAGTGAACTTTGCCCAATCTTGTACTACACAAAGTGGATGCTGGAGGTTTAGTCTGTGAGCTGACAGCGTGAAGCTACAAATTCCTGTTTGTAAGGCAATCCAGCACGCTTCCTTTGTGTTAGTTTCTCTGTAATTACCACTTTCAATCAATCAAAACTACTTAGCTGTACCAGACAGAAAACACAAGGTAGTTTTGTTTACTCTCCCCCACATGCTGATACCAAACCTATACACAATTATGCAACTTTTTTGTGTGCATTGTAATTTTGAAGTGGTGTATAATAAAGTAAAGTATAAGTTTGTCAGGTGTGAAGCAAATTGACTCACTTACTTTCAAAATACGAGTAAACGGTAGAAAAAAAAAACACTACACACAACAATGAATCATCCTGCAAGGATGCCTCCTCATTATCATCTGCTTCCACCCCTCCCTAAACACACACACACAGGAGAGAAAAGCAGCTGTGCAAGTCAACCCCCCTACTTACACACACACAAATAAAGCAGTCGTGATAATCATATGAATAAATTCATGTGTGACAATAAAGCATATGACTCAGTAATCCCAAATACCAACACCACACATGGTGCAGATTTAGTGGCAGCTGTTAGATACTTTACCAGAGGAATGAAGGATTGATTAAACCTTGCTGTTTTGATTGTGATTTTTCGGATTCTGGACTGTGAATCAGCTCTAATTCCTGGTGTATAGGGGATAAGTGGGTCAACAGAGCACATCCAAAATACTTCCTCCTACCTTCAGGCTGCTCTGTGTGTTTAATGTTACAACACAGAATAGCTGCAGCATCTAACTGAATATCAGGTTAATGATGTAACTACAAGTAAATGTTTTTTAATAGGCCTATAATCATTTTTTTATGTAATTACAATGTTCCGTACGGGTTTAAAGTTTCAAGGATAAAATATGTTGCCATGCATGTCAGTTATAAGTTATCATGTGATGCAAAAATGAGTAAGGGTCAGTCATCGTTGGGAAATTGGATCCTAGAAGAAACCCTTCTTATTTAAGTGCTGTTCACTCTGAGGGTTAGTGTTGCATGTGTGGAGATATGCTAATGAGGACATGCTTTGATTGGGCCACCCACGTCAGTGACTCCGGCTGACAAAGGTGCACAAGGCTGCATCCGCCAGCCTCATTAAAGCCCTGTCCAATTACAGAATAGTAATTGATCGTCTGCTTTGTGTGTTTCTGCCCTCTCTCCTTGTCTCCAAAGTATGCTGGAGGTCAATTTAAAATGCATCAAAGCTGTAACATGGTTAAATCCCCACAGACAGTTGCTGGCCTTCCTTGGCTTTTTGTTAAGCTCATACAAGCACCTGCGTACTAAGTGTTGTCCCTGTTTTCTAGTTTATCACTGCCTCCCCTCGCATCCTCAACACAAACCATCATACTCTGGGGACTGCTGGGGTGAAATATGAAGGGCTCCTGTTTGACTGCATAAAATGTAGAGCAGCTACCACATAACAATTGTGTAAATAAGGCTTCAGATGAACTAGGTTTTGTCTGCGCAAAATATGACTGAATTTCTACATAATAACACAAATCAGATATAGCGGTGTCATTATAGCATATTTATGGCTCTATGCTGACACACTTGGACCTGTAAGAGTGACTCTGTGTCAGTCAGCCATGTTGAAATCTCACTTTGAGCGTACCCCACCCACCCTTCTGCCGGTCTGTTGCTTCAAACTGGTAGAAATGATTTGTTGTTTTCTTTTAGATGAGATGAGACAGGGTGGCATGGGATCCTGAACTCTCCAGCACAAATAGTGAGGAATAAACATCGAACCGTGCTTGTCACAGCCCCCGACAACCATCAGGATGTCGAAACAACGCCGGCACAAACAGAGCAATGCCTTCAGATCTCCATATTTAGATACGTGCGGTGTGTGTAAGCGCAGGAGGCAGCGACTTTCAACAGACTCACACAGCCAGGGCTCTCACACTGACAGGGACTAAGTTCAACTGATTCTTGAGTCAATCAGTAGCAGAGGTCTAATTTATCTCTCAATTAGATCTCCCCTGCTGTATTGCCTCGGTCCTTCATGATTTGTATGCCAACCAAGATAGCTCCGCTGCTGCCCCATTATGAATAGAGACACTGTTTTGTGTGGTCTCATTATTAAATAAGTAAGGGGATGGAGGAGGCAGACAAACGTTTTTAAGCCTCATCGGAGAAGACGCCATGGCCATTAGAGCCTGAGCATTAACAACAGCAAAAAAAAACAACAAACCAGAGGGGAGAGACGGGTGGATATGGCAGCGGAGGGGTTGAGGTATGGAGGAAGACAGGGAATGAGCTGGCGGGACAAGAAAGAAGGAGCTGTAATTATGGTAATATTGCCACCTTGTTATTATAGTCTGTATTGCATGAGGTCTGGCTGTGAAAACAGCTCAATCAAATACACAGACGCAATGATACAGTCAGTTCATTTTGTTAAGGCCTTACCTAGCTCTCTATTGTGTTTGTACAGCTTATTCGGCAGCATTTGTCATCGAGGATTATCATAATTCATTGCTGCATCAAAACAAAGAAATGACAAATGGGAGTTAAAAATCAAGTCTGGGCTTCATAACAGCCTGGGCATCCTCAATGGCAGGACTGAATGTATTAAATGCAACATGAATTGTCCCTTTATTGATGCCATTCATTAGAATGATGAAACCTCTTGGTAATTATCAATTTTGTTTAAGCACATCTGAGAGCTTTGTGAGGCACACTAATGGATGCCACTGGTGAAGCCAGTCTTTCAGATTTGTGTCAACGAGTCATTAAGCCGCCTTTGAGGGAAGTCAGCAATCTGATCTATCATGACAATAATGAGACGAAGATGAACTCATCAATTTCACTCTACCAAGCGCTGCACATCGGGTGTGGATGACAGTCACTGTCTGTTTTACTCTTATACTTTTCATCATCTTAACATGCTCACCTCTCCGCAGGTTTTTCTGAAAGACAGACAGACTTTTTTTTTAGTCTGTCTTTATGATTCAAACCACTTAGTTACTACAGTCCTCTGTATTACTCATTTTTTTTATTTTGAAGAGCAGACAGATGAATATATTGCTGGCCAATATGGCACCAAAGATACCATGATCATCGTGTACTTTGTACAGCTTACTTCACACAGCTCATCCACACCAGGAAAACATCAGTAGTGTTCTACTAAAATGACCCTCTGCTGGCTGTGTGAATGTAGCACAACAAAAAGGCAGAGGGAAAAAATAAAAACAGGTTAAAATAAAAATGAAATAAAACTTCATGAGAGAAATCACACACTCACACATGCATGCCAGAACAGAACACTTATCACTAATCCCAAAACAATGTTTTCATTTTGTCAGACTGACTGAATGCCAAATCTGGAAGTGTGGTGGATACACGCAGCTTGTAAAGAAACAGGAAAGGAAGCGTTCCATGACTCACTGCAAATGTTCCTTCTCTTTCTTCATCATCACTCACTGCTACTTGAAAGCATTGAGACTACTTGGTTAAGTCTACATGCACCATATTCACACAAACACAAGGAAAGTATGAGATAGGTGATGGGCTGGAAGACACTGATCTATTCTGGTATTTATGTGTGAGGATGTGTTGGCCTCACAAAAAAGTGATAAAGAACTAAAAAAATCTGAGGGACTAATTAAAAAACTATATGTGTAAATAAATGCTGTCTTTGGTGGGGTTATGAGTTTTATAAGCTTTTTTATTTCTGTTGAACAAGTAAAGGTCTGAAACTTGAAACTGCTCTTCTGCAGAAGAACACAATGAAGTGCTTTAACAAAGTTAATTTATTTTTCTGTGTTTGTCTTTATCTCGAGGGATTTTTAGCATCTAAATCACAATGCACTGCCTTAAATTGCTTTGTTTTTATTTTAAGTGTTATTTGTACGGTTGCACAGTTCTTGATTTTCTCTGAATTTCTCAAAAGACTTCATCTTAAAATCATCCTGAATATGCGATAGTTCACTTAGCCTATAAGTGAATATTGTATCCACCTCTGACCTCAGGCAGCTTCAGCAGTTCCCATTTCCTCAATCTGCAGTTCATCATGACGCTGGCTGATCATAACCAGCACTTAATGATTCATGAACAGAGAAACTAATGGAGTACTTTACACGTTGTAATCGAATGAGGCCATTATGGTGGAACTAGCTGCTTACTGAGGCCTTTGATCAAAGAGACAGACTCAAAATATGATCATGAGAGGCATCAGATGTGGGGAGATGGCACAGACTGACACCCAGCTTTTGGACTGATGTCCACATTAGCATGTCTTTGAAAAACAGGGAGCATGCTGGCCCATATTTACTCCCTGTACCCCAGGTTATAAAAATGATGAGGTCCACCCAAAAACAGACTACTCAAGATAGCAAGAGCTTTAAATAAATCAAGAAGACCCTGATCACAAGACAGAGAGTAAAACAAAATAACTCATACAAGCACATTCTGAACCTCTGCTGACATGATTAAATAAACATAGGTGGAACTGCTTGTTGGTTAACAGAAATGAATGAAAGCTGGATCTCCGGTTTCAGACCAAACCTGTACTCACACTGTACTCTGACTTTTATGTGGCACTATAATGACATAAGACAGCGTCTGCCTTTGCATCAGAATGTAAACAGTCATTTCAAAGAGATAACCAGTGTCATTTTCCTTGGGAATGACATGCATTGTTCACACAAACACTAGATTGCTAGTCTGGAAAATGTGACTACAGGTCATTTTCTGAGCCTTCATCTGAAATTACAGGAAATAAGCTTATTCTCTTTCTTGCCAAGAATCAAAGACGTACCTCTGTCTGTATGGTAAACATGGTGCCATGGCTTGTAGGGCTTATTAGGATAGAAACTGGCAAGTGGACCTGCGGACGAAGATAATGGCCATGTTTTCCTTGCTCTCAGGTTTGGTGCTATGGCAACCTAACCTGCGTTGTACACATTTAGGATGAGTCCCACCAAGTTAAATCTTTTATCCAACTGATAAACGAGCTGTAAATTAGATTTGTTTTTGTTTTTATTTTCACCCCAGTTGTCAGCCATACTGTGTGCTGTCTGTTATTTGGATGTGTAGCTAGGACTACTAGTATTTGATTTATCCTACTATATGGTAACTTTGGGCAAAAGCATCCACAGTAACCCTATTGTTGCAATTATTATTGAATATCTGGAGAGAGAAAAAAATGTTATCTGTCAAATTCCTGTGTAACTTTTATTGCATATTTGACTCAAACTTAGTTGACCCTGAAACTTTTGTTCTTTCTCGTTAACAAATTAACAGGAGAGGGAAAAAGCTGGCATCTTTTATTACAGCTGAAGGAATCGAGTGTTACAGTGCATTACCTTGACCTACTGTTATGTGAAGTGAGAGTGGAAAGAAAGAGGAAATATAAAAGAGGCGCTAGATTACTTGTACATCATCATCATGGGTGTATTATTAACAAGATATCAACAGTTTTTGTTATTATCACATCTCTAAGTGCTTGCCCCCCCTAAGTATTCCTTCAAGTAGAGGAGCTTTAAACTTCATGTTGGGTGTCACAGCAAGCATATTCAATATTTATTATAAACAGTTTTTAATTATATAACAAAACTCTGCCTGTTGTTACTTAACTTCACTTATTTTAAGCTATTCTTGCTAAACTGTGATCGAAAACTGATCTTGGATAACATTTACATTTAGTTTAATATCTGTCATTTTGTGTAACTCCATCTGGGTATTTCACCTAACACAAGGCAATAATGTGTTTTCTTAAAAGCAAACCATTCCTTCAAGCATGTCAACAACGATCCAATGCTGTTTTTTTTTCTCGATCTTTAGTTCACCGGCTGAAAAGAAAATACAACATGACAACATGGTCATGTGAGAGTTTGTAGAAACTAGCTAATCAATGTCATTTACTTTCTCCATCTGACTTTACACTGTGAGACCTCACACGGTATACCTTATAAATGTCATATATCTAATATGTGACACACATCTGCATTCACACACACACACACACACCTTTTCCTCCCTCTCCCTTCCTGTCTCCTGCTCGGCGACATCTCTTAGCTTTGCACCCACTTCTTGGGTTGCCAGCACTTGTTGGAAGGAAAGAAGTGTTGACAATTGTCTTCTCCTGCCTTGTCACCAAACAACTTTGTCACACTTCACTGCCAGATTAATTCTCAGACATCCCTGTCAAGAAATGACATTTAATTTTCACACCTCTTCTCTCTGCTATTCTTCCTTTCATGAATTTTATTTTCAAGCACACCCACACTGCATCAGCTGTCTGGCAGTATCGATATCTCTGACAGTGAGTCTTTAACACAAATGAACACTCCCACTGTCTTTGCCTTGTCTTTGACATTTATTTCCATAATGACAAAGATGTGTTATCTTAATGTGACCTATACAGCACACCGACCATATATAGCTACACTTCTTTCTTGTGTGAGATAATTACACTTTAATCATTTCGCTTGAATAATCTCTGGCTTGAAAAAACACTTGTTTACACTGTAGAATAGTATTTTACTTTTGACAGTGTTATTAAATGTTTAAAAACCCTGAATTACAAGAGTATGCTTTCATTTTTTTTAAATCAATTTTAGATTTTTCAGGGTAACACAGATAGACGTTCACTCAACTGTTTAAAAGCTGAACATTTGTTGCAGTTTGCTCAGTTTGAGAGAGCAAGGAAGGAACATTTCCCCATTTCTTCCTTAGTCCTTTAAATTAAAATGCTGCTCCACTTCTTAGTTTTCATAAGATTAGAGAGCGCATGTACTAGTCTGCTGTTTTATCCTTCCCATTACATGTAGGGCGAGAGCTTAACTTCCTAAGGGTTTCCATTTTAGCCAGGATCAATAGCCAAGTGCTCGTTGGCCGAAGCGATTTTGGTCCTAAGCATTCAGTCTTCTGAGCACCCACATGAGCAGAAAATACAGCTTAGAAGAACTGTGCCCCTTCTGCCTCAGCAGCATATTCTCTCTACAAGTTTCAGGCTGTTATGACAGGTCCTTTTCATGGTTTAAGTAGGTGACTGGAGGGAGCTGATCCAAATGGTCGAACCAGGCCCTGGTTCATTATCAAGAGGCCTAGAATTTGAGATTATAGGTGATTACACTCATCCATCCCCTTTTTTGAAAAAAAAAAAAAAAAAAAGAGAGAAATCTGTTTAATCCCCCTCTCTGGTGCAGCTTCGGAGGGCGCCCAGGGACGGCTGGCATCCATCACAGGCCTAAAAAAAGCACAGAGCATACGGAACCAGGAGGAGCCCTGGCCTCGGCTCGCAGGGAAGAAGGCCAGTTGGCCGGGGAACAAGAGGTGCTGGGTCTGATCGGGCAGAGGGAGACGCCACTTGGCCGCAGATCACAGCAGTCAGTGGGGACATCGTTGGCCTGCTGGCTTGCGTGGGGAGCTCTCATGGAAAATGGGGAGGGGGGGCCGGGAGTTCAGCACTGACCTTAGACTCTGAGCTGCAGTCACAACACAGTGGTCTCCTCCTTCCAACTACGTCCCCGCCGTCTCTGACAGAATTGACTGACAGCTCTCAGAGCTGCTGTTTGCTCTCTCTCCTCTACTTTCTGATGGGTTTTTAGTGCCAACGCATTGACATGAAGAGAGGGTCATTCACAAAACAAAGTTTTCACATATTTGTCATTAAAGCTATCACACAATTCATTTTACTGTTAACATAAGACATAAGCTGATATTATAGGTTTCTGACAGCATTGTTTCTAGTCTGAAAGTCCTTTGAATCCATGTGTGGAGTTATGGAATGGGCGCCTGGTGAGCAGGCTCCATTTAAAGTTTGAATTGATATACCATATTGATCACCAAGAGAGTTTTGTTCTCATTAAATGTTGCCTCTTAGGTCAAGTTCACACACACAGCCCCTCTCTCCAATAATGTCTTTTCAACAGAACATGGAGTCATTCACACAGAATTTTGAGAGCTGTAAGACACAAATAACAAGTGTTTGTTTTTTATTTTGCCTTTTTCTTTTGTTTCCATTAAGGCCTGAATTAAAATCACAAGCTAAAGAAAGAGACTGGTTTAAAAAATTAAAAATAAATAAAAAAAAAAAATCGATGAAAGCTGAGCATTTATTTGTTTGTGTCGCTTAGGAGAAATAAATATGTTACTAGATATTTGCTATGACGAGTTAAAAAACGCACATATATTGTAAGAGAATATGTGAGATACAACATTGAATGCAGTCAATGTAGAACTGGCCTTGCAATATACAATAACACTTTACCTCAAAAAGCAATTTTTTGAGCTTTTACACTGAAAAACAAGTGTTACAAGAAAAAACAGAAAAACACTACCATGTCCCAATGCTGCCAAAACAGTGGGGTTATTTTTTTACGTGATCTCTCAGAGTATCCAAAAGCCCTAACCTGGATATGACTTTGTAAGATTACAAAATAAGAAATCGTTGCTGTTAATACAATACAATCACACAAACATTACTTATGGTGGGAAATGAAGAACCCACCATCTTGGACACTAGTGCCAAACATTTCTATTCTGCATACAGAGCAGACAGATATGGACATGTTGTGCTGGCATGTGCTCAGCAGAATACTTGACATTCTTTGTTTTCAATAGGAAAGCAACAGTAAATCCATAAAGCACCACCTACTTCTCTGCAGACAGAACTTGACAACAAAAGCTGAATCCTTCCAGCTTTCACCTTCTATGGAAGGCAGGATAAACAAGATAGGAGAAAAAAAAATCAGATAAAATAGATGCACCCAGATATGTTTGTGCAACATCTCTTCTGTGTTCAGATGGAAATAAGGCAGAGAATAAACACAAGTGCACTTTATCCTGTTTCCATTTTTGAATAACCACTACAAATGAATTTTGGATTGGCACAATTTGATCATTAGACTTATCCTTTCAATCATTAAACCATAGCTTTAACAAACTTACATTTTAAGGTCCAGCACATACTTAAAATATTCTGCTATACTCCCTCATTCTGGTGCCTCTGTCTGTTTACAATGATCTAAACAAAGAGTGAAATATGTGATAGTATAAACCTTGCCTACATTTCCAAATGAAAGGTGTGACATGGAACAGACCAGCAAACTTTGTAAATACACCATCATATCGCTGTATCTTTCAAAACAACAAGGTATGAAGCTCCTAAGACTTTGGTCCGCCCAATTTAACATTTTCATTGGTGCCTTGGATCCTGTACAGCCTTGATTGATGGAAAATCTCGAAGCTGAGAGGCATAACAACATTTTAAAGGAAAACTATCTCACACTAGTGGCCTCAGGAGATTGAGGTGTATGAGCACGTACATCTCTGCAGAGGCTCACATTCCCCCTCTGATGAGGAAAGACAGCATCTACATGGAAATTAAACAGCATTCTTTCCTTATCAACTGAAAGGGGGAACATCCATTATCACAACTCAACAAGCTGTATAAAAAGGGCTTAGGAATCCTTCTGTTTGTCATGTTATGAACTAACTGGTGGAGTTGTAGCTAACATAGGGCATTCTATACCCCCAGTAACAGGATTTTTATAACATACAAAGACATGTTATTCAGTCCACTGAATGACTTGCTGATCAAAGACGTGGATTAACATGATGTTTGTCCGAGCTTAATTGTCTTGTTATTCTATCACGACAGCACATGATCAAGAAACAGAGGTGACCGACAAAAGTCCCTTTGTACCTCGCCACCTCAAAAACAGCCTCCCTCCCCTCGCTCCTTCCTCCACCTGTCAGTGCAACACAGAGTGAAAGTCAGGTAAGGACTCTTTCTGCAGGGTGTCACAAACACAACACAGATGAGGGGGCCAGACCACACTGCTGGGAGGAGGAACAGCCCTCTGACCAAAAACGATGCTCATGATTCATTCATTACAGCGTTAACAGTTTCCAGAGTGTCAACAGCTTGTCTTTGAAGTGATAATCTTAACATTGATGGTGTCCTTGAATTTCTTCTCTCCATTAAAACAGTTAATGGAAAATGATTTCTATAATTCAGCAAGGAGGAGTTCCTCGAGCCTCCTATTAGTTAAACCATGTTTAATAAATCTTTAGGGGAAAGACAGAAAAAAATGGGAAGCTCCTAGAAAGCTTAGGGCTTTTTTTTTCCTCAGTTAGCATTTAACAACATGTAGACTTCACAGTATATTGATGTTTTAATCTCTTTTACAGCTACGGCAAATTATGTTATTTTCAGGCCAATGTTCTAAATTAGCCAGCACAATAATGACCAACATATAAAGTCATAAACTAACACGTTTATCAACCACAATAAAAATAGGATATTGTCAAACGGTCCTGGATAAAGCAGTCAATCGAAGAATTCATGAAGAGAGCCCAAATCTACCAATATTTTAAACTACCTTCCAGCCAAGGACCTTGAAATAACTTACAAGACCGAAATGTGATTTATTTCAGCTGTCCTCCGTCAGTTTGACTTTGCAACGACCTGTTTTTTAGCAAACTTGCACAGAGTTGATTTATATAAAAACTGACTAAATACATGGACATCAAGAAAAGTAACACAAGGATCTGCTGTAAGTACAAAGACATGTTTAATACTGAAACTATAAAGTCAAAAATTACCACAATTCTTTAACGGATTGGACGTGAGTCAATATTACAAAGCAACAGCCTGCTCTTCAGACCACAGATTACCACAGCAGACCAATCAGAAGTAAGCACTCGACCCCTGTGCATGATAAAACGTGATAATTGACAACCCTCAAATCAAATGCGTGAAAGCAATGTAGCACAAAAGTCAAAAGTCAGACCAGAGGTCTGGTTCTTTTTAGATTTCCGACACACTTCTCTACCACAGCCACTGCCTGTTTGGCTTTTTTTTTACAGTTACAATATGAGTAGAACTGTATCACAAGAGTCCATAATAATGTTTCTTTCATTCAAATTTATGCACACATATCTGTAGCTGGTTCAGCTGTTCATATGACTGTTGTGTGGATGGATAATAGTCGACGAATAATTAATGGAGGCTCCCGCGGCATACCACTGACATGTATGAGGTCTGCAGAGAGATTCCAGCAGTCTAGCACAGGAATAATTTAATAACATTTATTAGCAGGCATGGAAAGGTCCAAAGAATGAGACCATCAAAGAGCGGCTTTCCACCAGACACAAAGAGAAATCCTGAAAGAAGTACTGCACTACTCGTGTTCAGAGGACAGATAATCATTTAATTTTTTTTCTTTGTTTAAAACATGAATCATGTCACCAACTACTGCTGTTAATTTTCTGACAAAACATGACTCACAAGAAGATGAGCATAATAGGAACATCCAGCTTAAAACCCACAGCATCAAGGAAATCTTTTAAAACCAGCAGTATTTATTTCAACTCTTCACCCTAAACCGCCGATAAAATTCTCTGTGTTATTTGCCGTATGATTAAAAGCCACCAAGAGCAGTGGTAACAATTCCACTCTGTAAGCATAATCCAAGCTCATTTCAAGCTTATGTTCTAAAAGGGGACTTTAAACACAGGCATATGGTGATGGCTTTATATCAGTACTCGGCTATCCCAGTGGGGCGTCTAATCAATAAAGAACATTTTCTTTAGATGTACAAGCCTGTTTTTTGTTGGTGTTGTTTTGTTTTGCATGGAGTGTGAAACTGAGGCAGGAGGAGAGACTGCCACTGAAATTAGGTAACTGATTTTAGTAATTTTCTAAACACTTTATAGATTTGTATGAAAAAAAGTGACTCATATACTAAAGAATGTGTTTTAAGTAATATGATGAAGGGGACGACAGATAGTGATCTTTTATTGTCCCCCAGTTTTCTTACAGCAATGTTCCCCAAAGGACATGGATTGTGTTTAGTTTAGCTGGAGGTAGCAGCTGATTCAGAGACGGAGATAAGCTCTGCTCTTCATAACTGGGCCATTTAGTCCCTTGTGACCCAGCCTCTCTGCCTTTGGCAAACACATCATTTTATTGTGACCCCAGACGGCAGCCAAACAGTCAGCCTATAAGCCGTCAGTAATGAAAAGCACTAATTCCAGCCTAGTGAACACAAACGGAGAGGCCCAATTCATATTCATGTGCTGAGCTTCTTCCTTGAACTCCAGGTCAACCCATTCATCCATTCATTGCAGTCAGACTACCCCAAGCGCAGCATCCTCAATTTACCTGACAAGCAGAATTGCCCCTCGAGGTTTGTCTCAACTAAAACAATTAAACAGCCATGAGTGTCATAATAAACAAATTTGGAATGGCTTTTCTCTCCTGTGTAGAAAAAAAAAAGAACACCTGCAAAAATTCGTTCCTAATTCATATGATACCACCTTATGCTTCAGTAATCCTTACATACTAAACATGTCACTCACATGGAGTATGTGACATTTTGCAAAGGTTTGATAAATTACTCTGTGTCTCATCCAACTGAGGTGCTCTTTCTTATAGCCCAAAGCTGGAGATTAAAAAAAATGAAGTTACAATTCTCGTGTTTAGCGATCACACGTTTAAAGGTATTATGCACCCACAGGAGACTTTGCATGTAATAAAATGTGTATTCTCAGCCGGGTGCACTTGCGGAGGCTAGACGTGCCAGCAGAGCTTTACAGCCCACGTCTGGGTGATTCCAACAGCTGTTTCAATGAGCCTGGGGAGAAAGCGTGTCTAGTAGGATGGCTTCTCCTGTCACAAGCTCCTCAAGGTGTTTATTAAAAAAATGTTAATGCCATCAACATAACACACACACGGAGACTTGGCCCTTTTGACAAGGATCTGGCAGTACCCAACTGTTTCCTCTTGTGGGCTGGACTGGAAGTGTGTGCTGGTTTATCACACCTACGCAGCAGGAGGTGTTAGTGGGCAGCATACTTCACTCAAGTCCCTGAGGCCGCAAGGGATTTCCTTTAGATGTCTTAGTATCTCTGGTGTTGGGAAATATTGATTAGGCATCCTAAATTAAAAGCAAGACAAATCAAATATTCACTTTGACATAAGTGGACACACACAGTGTCCAAACACACAGAATCTCTCACTTCTTTCTGTTTTCCCCAAATTCCTGTATATATAAGATTTTAGTTATTTCAAAATTATATTGTTTATTCCATTTAATTTTTTACCCTGATTTAGCCATGTTAAAGGAAGGCCAAGTTAAAGAGGATTTAAGTAATTTATGACTTTCATCGACCTCTAGTGGTATCTCCATCCACGGATCTCTCTCAAAGCTTACTGCTTGCTCTGGCTGGAGAGAAATATACATTTCTTTATACAAAGTTCAGCTCATCCAAAAGGATAGTATTAAATTACATTCCTTCATCTTAAGACCACTTGACACAAAACTACTGTGTATAGTCTGGTCAAAGCATTTATTAAACAACTTGTGGCAGGAGCAAAAATGTTCATCTTGACATCCGCGGCCATTTAAGTCTGTAAAAATGTACTACCTATCTGAAAAGGTCTCTAACATGTGGACATTGGAGGATTTCTGTCTACGGCTGGAGAGTACTACAGCAGCGTCTGCAGGAATCATCCGACAACCTCCTTGTATGATGAAACACATAAGCAATATGATCTCAGCTTTCTGCATGGACCAGGCCTTCAAACATCAGTCGCCTGTCAAAAGTGGCTGCAGTGGGGAAGCAAGGCGATGTGAGAGGAAGCAAGGCCAACAGGCTGGTTCTGCCATAAACTGTCTCCTCACCATAGCTTCAGTGATCATGATACTGTTTCATTCATTCATTCATTGACAGCTCTCTCCTGCACTACTTCTTTCCAGACACTACATTGGCTCACTGTCCTAGCCTGTTTTAGACAGTGATAATCTAACTTCAGTAGAAATGCTCATTTCTTAAAAGTACCAATCAAATAAATTAAACTTTAAACCTGTACAGTATAATTTAGCTATCGCTTTTGGTTAGCTTTTTCTCTACATGTCTAACATGTCCATTGAATCTTTTTTCACAGATTTAATTGGAGTGAAGACTGAGTTCAGTGTGTTCAACATTCGTCCTGTAGTGAGGAGATTTGAGGGTTCAGTCTGTGGGAAAACAGTAGATATTGAGGTCATAGTAATGACCTCTGATTATTGAACATGTTGACAAGCTGCAATTGAGTGGTGTGTGAATTTGTTATTTTACATGTGAAGCCTTGCCAAATTGAATACAGAAGTACTAGCAGGGTAAGACGACCTGATGAAAGAGGTTTAGATTTTTGGCCATCACAAATATCAGATGTAAAATTTGGGGTCAAGGGTCAAACATCTGCATAAAAAAACTGCAAAAACTCTAAAATGTTACCACCTGCTTCACATCTGTCTTACCGTTAATGTTTCTGAACAAGGCTTTAGCAGGATTCAGAATTAAATATTATGTTGATGAACATGAGGCATAGCCATGAGCAAAGTCACATCATCCATGTTTTAGGACTGGTTGACAAGGCACTTGACGTGATCTTGTCCCCGTAGGCTCTGAAGAAGCTTACCTGAGGGCAAGAAAACTGGCTAAACCCATTGCCGACAGACTAATTTAAACTATTTTTTCCCTCCAACTTGTATTCCTCCACCACAATACTCTACAACTGTCAGTATGATGAGCTGATAGGATTTGAATTTCAGGTTTTGACAGACATTTACAATATCTCTGCTCAAATAGATAGAACTTAATACTATACAAAAGCACACCCACACAACACATGAGCTATTGAAAGGCAGCCCACAGCCGTTACCTGCTTTAACTGTGTCATTACTGTGGCATGTGTAAACATGCAACATAACCACTAATGAGAACAGAGAATGGGCTACAGAGTTGTCAGTATCCTGATGAACTCAATAGTGTATGACATGAGCATAAAGGAGCAGACAGTATGTCGCAGGAAACATGGATGGTTCATTCAACACCGACTATCAGCACTGAGTTGAGAGCTATATTCATCAGTCTGCCGTTAATTAATGCCTGCATGATTGAATGCGAAAGGGACGCACGGGAGAGATAATGCACACCTACAGGTACAAAGCCGGCTCCACTCAAAGATACGATGATTAATTAATTCTTGTCTTCAACTTTAGAAATTAAAATCAGACATGCTGTATTTTTTGTGTCCAATGCTTGCCGAACAAAAAACAAGAGTCATCTCGAAAGTGATTAGAAGCCTGTTGAAGAAAGGCATCACGTTGATGTTATGTAGACAGCTCCAAGGCGCAGCCTCCCCCACAGGAGACAGGCAAGCAGCGAACACGTTGTTCCTAACTTGGGCTCTTTGATTGTAACAGATTGGCAGGGAAGGGGACTATTTGAAACTGGGTCTCTGGAACATCTGCTTTGAGGTTAGGGTTAAATGGGATTGCTCCCTTTGAATCATTTTGATGACCCACCGCAGCTGAGTCTGCAGGTTGTTCTGGTTGCTTTAAAGAGTATTATGTGTCTGAGATTGAGCAGAACTCAGGGCTTATCTCACACAAGCACACACAAAAACACATACACACCTCAAACACCAGGCTGGATGGTAGTCGATAGTGCAGCTGACTCTGGGGGAACGAGGAATCGCTTTAACCAAATGAAGTCCTCGAGGTGTGGAAGTTACTGGTAAACAAGTGTGACAGTCTTATTTAAAGAAAACAAAAATAAAAAACAAATAGTTAAGAGTCACTTCAACCTTTAGTTCTCTTGTAAAACAGACATCTTTCACACTTCATTGTAATTTGCATTATTATGGTAATCCAGATTAAAACAGATTGCCGCTGAGACAGGAGGTGACTGCATGCAATAGGCCAAAGAAATATTTCTACTTCTCTTCATAAAGATTGTTTTATCTTTTTGACCTCCTCGCACAGCATCCACAGCCCAACGTGTCTTCACATCTGAATTCTAATAATTATTAACAACCAAACTGGTAGTGGATGAAGGAAATAATACAATTTAGGTAAGGATTAGGCATCAAAACTACCTGGTTAGGTTTAAGTAACTAATGGTTTGGATTGAAGGCAAACTTCAATGATCTGCAAAAAGCTACTACACCTTTTTTTCTGACAATGATGGTGACAAATCTCACAACAACCAGTTAAAATTCACTAATTTATGCAACAATGTTATTTCAACAGCCTTACAGATTCAACCACTGCTGTGATTTTAGGTCAGGTTGCTGGTATGGTAACTTATCTACAATCATCCATAAAGAGTTTAGCTTTCAAAACTACAGTCCAGACACCCACTGACACATTCCCCTGTTTATCTGAGCCATTTTAGTGCTCTACACAAGCTGTGACAACAAGGCACCAACAGCCCACTGCACATGTAGATACACACACTAACACCACCCCTGTTTTTAGCTGTTCAGCGCCACATGAGCTCCATCTGTACTCAAAGCCTTCATTGGTGACATGTGGCCTGTCCATTATTGCTCTATTAAAAGCTGTGTGTGTGTCAATGGGACTCACGCTGTTCCATAGCAAATAGGCATCTTGTACTCTGGCAGAGAGATTAACAACATCAAGCACAGTGACTTCTTTTAATGTCAGTCTCCCTTTGATTCTTGGCACTTGCGTTGGTGCGTGATTGAGATTAGATCTTACACAAAGTAAGTGTAAGATGCTACTATATAAAAGAGGGTGATGCCCCTGACATTTGAAAAAGCTCCTTCTGACTCTGTTGGCATAATAATATTGTTAAGAAGTTTTGTTAAGTTTGCACTTAACTATATACCTTTATTTATTCTTCTTATTCATGTCAGGATTTGTACAATCTTACCCACAGCCGGTTCTGAATGTTTAGTTTCTTCTGCTTTTTTTCCATTTGAACCTGTGTGTTATGCTCTAGAATTAATTTGCCTACTTGCATTTGCTTGTGGATCCAAACACACACAGGCATGCAATCTTAAAACACTGTCACACTCTTACATACACAGGCACAAAGGCAAACAGACATGCAGACCCTTTATTTTCATCTCCCCCCAGTGCGTCCATCAGCCTATTTTTGCCTTAGCCTACTGCTACCTGGAGGGGTGGCAGAAAGGTGGTAATGGAGGGCTGACTGAGGCCTGTCACTTCATGCTCTTTCACCCCAGGGACTCTGAGTGGGAAAGTAATGGCTGGGCCTGCCAGATGTAGCAGTCACTTTTAATCAAGTGCATGGCTGTCACTCTGCCTATATTGATCCCTGTGAAGTCCCCAGGCTGCTTGCAATCGGACCAGTTTCTACACCACAACAACTTTCCTCTCACCTTTCAAACAACTCCCCATGTGGTGGCATCTTGGCCGAGTTAATCATAATCCAGCTTTGCTGTGAAAAACAGCAACCATGGAAAACAAGATCGGACAGGGTCATCGCCCCTGCCACTTAGTATGTGTGTCACTTGCAACAGCAGCTCCTAATGTGTGTCATGATTTCGTGCGAGACAGATATCTGCATGTAACTGACGTCTTTATATCAGTGGTTCTGCACATTCATGCATGAGTATCTGAAGGCAGCATTACTCATTATCATTACAAGCATTACGGTGCTTGAGCAAATCAATCTTGATATTCTTTGAATGCGAGCCTCGCTCAAATATCAACAAGGTTAAGTAGCCATACTTGTCTTGTTTTCAGGAATCCATGTTATTGTGCGAGTGAGAGTCAGGACCCGGCACCTGATTCTCTACCCCCTTTATTTCCAGAGATCTGTTGCGAGGCTCTGGTTTTATTGTTCATTTGCTGAGGCCACAGGGGCTGACTATTACTGGGTCATAACTCGGCAGGATGATGAGGGATGAATTCTAATGTGGATCCATCACCAATAGGAATAGGAGGAAGGAGGTGGCAGGAATAAAAGATGGAGGACTCACAGGGGAGATAGGAATAAAGTATATCACGAGGACAAACAAATTCATATAAAAACACATACATATAATAAACACTCATGGATGTATGTGCATGGAAATGTTTATGCATTATTTTAGCCATTTTTATTGTGACTGGATTTTTACTGATGAACTTTAAACTACAAATTACGGCTGTCAATTGATTAAAATATTTAATCATGATGAATTGCACAATTGTCCATAGTTACCTTGCAATTAATTGTGTATAATTGCACATTTAAAAATGGCATCCTAAAGGGTTACTGTTCACATTTTAATACTTTTATTATTAAATGCATGTTATTATTATTGCAACAATAACACGGTAGCTTCTACAACACAGACTGAAAATATTTCTTCCATATTTTTTTTCATCATCTGCATAAAAGGAACAAACATTCAGCATCAGAGCTGAAGAATTTAAATTAACTTTGACAGCCCTATTCTAAATATAACATGAGGAAATTGCATTTCTCAGAGCACAGGTCAGATTTTTTTTTTTTTTTTTTTTTCCTCCCTTGTCACCAAAACACTATTTGTGTGCGAGGATCATAGCTGGCTGGAAAAAAAAGAAAGAAATGGGAGAGGAGTTGCAGAATAATCTGTTCCACCATCCAGACACATGGTTGACTCCATGTGGTAAACCTCACTGACAGATGCTTAGAGTACGAGTAAAAGCAAAGGTATTAGGCAATGACATGTGAAATAGAGGGCAGACTGTCGAGCCCCCTGCATTGCAGATGTACTCCGCTCTCTGTGCCATAGTGGACAGACAACACTGAACAAATACTGAGAGTATTTGGTAAAGAGGAGATTTTTTGTGACCTTTCATAAAATCTTGGGAATATTAATCTCTGAGTTTGCCAAGGGAAGAAACATGCTTGCAAAAGGAAAACACCCTGAAGACATGCAAAAACACAAAATGTTATTAAAATTATAGCTGATAATTAGCAGCTACAAAGCATATTTCATGCAGCTTTCTGTGCTCAGGAGGTTACAGAAACAAAATGATGAGTATTTTATTTCTGTAACAATATAGGTTGCTGCAGTAGTAATTTATTACAGTGTTGTAGTTATTTCCAGCCTTTTTTTAAAAAGGCAGAATCATTTCAAGTTGTAGATTTTCAGTTCAATTTAGATTAAACTTTAATGATCCCTACGGGAATCTGGGTTGTTTCGGCCGAGGAGAATGAGATATAGCTAATAATAATAATGCAACAGAGAGTACTGGGAATAATTCAACAAGTCGCCAGCAGCTGAATGTGCAGAATATAATGGTGTGCGAGAATAAAAATCATACATTATCTGTAGTGACAGGTTTACAGGTTGAAGTGGATGTTCAGTTTGTATTTCTATTTATTGTTTTTTTTTGTGGGGTATGGGATGCAGACGTAGAATTTGTAATGAATACACACATATGCAAATATAAGTCACTGTCATCGTGTTTATGATAGAGTTGCAGAGAGCAAGACGCACTATTTATTCATCTATAACCATGTGCTTTATCAGAACATCTTGTTATGTAAAGCACATCACGGAATGCAGCATAATGTGAGACATCATGGCTGACCTGGGAAGAATGCAGGAGTGGGGTCTGTCTTTGGGATTTGCAACCCCAAATATCAACTGCTTTCACACAACACAGTGTTGCAGAATCCCTCTCAATCCCTTTCATGGTGGAACAAAGATTTTGCACTGCAGCTCACATTAAGTCAGCAGGAAAAACCAACAAAAAGGCATGGCTCCTCCAGTGCCGTCTGTCTTTTCTGCAGGAAACAGACCGATGGCTCTATTAAAGCAGCAGTGCCATACACCCTGGGTAAAATAGCTGTCAGATTTGTCACTTTCAAATGACATACCTATTAGAAGCTAATAAAACCCCTGAGCTAAGTTGAACCAGCCGGCACAAATCAGGGCTACAATTCAGCAGAAGGATGAGATGTTGAGGTGAAAGAGAGAAGGATATTTCTTTGCCTTTCTGTAAGCTTTTGTTTGCCTGGTTCAGCCCCTGTCAGTTAGACAATGCAGTTTCCCTGAGAGTCTAATCGATGCTGCAAATGTCAAAGGCTGGCTATGGTTGCATGAGGCCCAAACATGGCTCTCAGTGTGATGTTGTTATCTGCTGGACAAAGACTTCAACAGCTGATGCCCAGTCCTGGGGTACAAGCCAACATCTACAGTACAGAGGCTTTATCTTCCTACTTTTAAGCCTTGTTATCCACTCAATGCCAGTGATCCACCACCCTAATCTAAGAGGTGCTGTTAATCAGCAAAATCTCTCTATGGAGCGTGTATGATAAGAGCGAAGGGTTTGTCATCAAGCAGCAGGTATGTTAGCATGTCATTTGGCGAGTATCTGATTTACAGTTTCAGAGCGTTGTGATTACTGCTCACATACAATTGCTTTCATTTAAGTGGTAATTATGTTTGCACTTTGAAACCTTTATCACATTGATTTGTTTACATGTACTGTGATGGAATGCACGTGTGCACACACACACACAGTCATTGTAATTCAAGGTGCATCTACAGTAGAGATTGCATTGTCATGTCATTAAGACAGCCCCCCCAAGGGTGCCATTATTGTACAGCTGAACAGTAAAATACTCACACACACACTCACACACACAAAGCCAGGATGCCTTAATTGGCTTTACTCCCACAAGAGTGTTGTATTTTTAAAATGCATTGTATTGAAGACTAAAACTGAACTCAGAAATCTTCAGTGTTCTGACGTAGTTTTCAATATATCATGGCAGATTTTATCGCAGCAATAAAAGTAGATTGGTCACAGCACGGTGTCTTTCCCAAAGCAAATAAAAATGCAGTATTGTTGAAGTTATAATGGACCCCTATAAATTTAATAGATCAATACATTGATTAGCAATTATACGATGGCGGCAGACCTGAACATAAAATGTTTAATGTGCAAAAGAATGAGGCCATGACTAAACTGACCGTGAAAACAAGGGGCATCCAACAGTTAACTGTCTTTACCAGAGAGTTATTCTTTTGTTTATTTATATATGATTGTTGTTATGTATAGCTTGGGGGTTTTCTGTTTGTTTTTAGGCCTAATGACAATAATTTCACTTCAATGTTTTCATTTTGACAGGGACAGTGCTCATTAGTCAACAAAAAACAGCTCATTTGTATATGCTTTCCTAGTCCTGTTTAATTACCTAAACATCATTCTCTAAACATCATTCTAAGGATTCTTTCTATTTTACAGAAACTTGAAGTTTTTTTTTCCCCACATGACAGTGATGAGTTTCACTGAGAGGGCACAACACAAGACCCCTGCTGTAGAGGTGTCTCAACCCATCAGCAGGAGTTAGTTGTGCAGCAACAAGATTTCCACACTGACTTCCAACACGCACAACAAAACCGCTGCATGAATAACGAGCTTTGCTCATATAGTTTTGTTGGACAGTGTTTGTTCACTGTGGCTTACAGTGAAATAAATGACGACATGCATTTTAAAAGCTCCAGAATTTTACATGTAAATGAGCATCCAGCACCAGCCAAATAAATTAATTGTTCTGAATGGGCTCATCACTTAAATCTGGCTTCTGGCTATAGCTATGGTTACAGCTATGGTTCTTGTTGTATGCCTTTACACATGCACGTCAACTGCATTTAAGTAATTACTGTGATTGCCAGAAGGGGGAGACAAACAGACAGTAGCTTTAATGAAACATTACACAGTGCAGTTTGGAGATGCATTCTGGGAATTACCAATAGCACATTTGGTTATTTTTTATTCCAAGAATAAATGTCTTTTTACAAAGACAAACATTAAAATGTTTATACTGCACCTCAAGAGTCAGCCAAAACATTTGTCTTGCTCACTAGTTTTGACCCCAATGACAGTCTTAGAAAGTTACATCACTAACATTACTGCACAAAACCAATATGGACTTTGTATCGCTCTCTCTTAATTTGAAATGTAGTTGCAAATACAGTTCGACAGCTGTGCCTCCAGATTACTAAACACAAGGTAACATCATCGATTCTATGCTATATCCATTCTATTCCAGACTTTCGGTGCCGAGGAGAGAAATAACTGGCCTCTTGTTATCCATCTCTTCCTGCACTGGAGGGCATCTATAGGTGATAAATTAAACTCTTACCAAGGCCCACTGGCAAGACACCAAGCACATGTTGTCCCAGATTAAATGCTTTTAAAGTGTATATTGTTCAGATTTTAGTGCTGTGTTCAGTTTCTGCTACCTGCTTCCATCACTAGAGTGTCACAACATCATCCATCTTTGTTTCCCATGGACTTGGGTCTGGCTGATTACCCCATCATCCTGCCAGACTTTGCCCAGAAACTGAAACCTATCCAAGATCTTGAGTTATCCAAAAGATAGAAGATCACGGAGAATCCTACTGAAGTGTTCCGTTTGCCGTTCTTGGCAAATAAATAACTTAACATGTTTATTTATCCCTTAGTCCTATACAAAACAAAACTAACAATGACATGGTACAGACTGAAGGACGGTCGTGCCATGAAAAAAAAAATTAATAAAAGGTTATTCTGTGTTGCGATTTTCTTACTGTATGTGCATAGCACATTTCTATGGGCACTACAACAGTAGCTAGATTTAGTATGCTCAACCACCCACACTCACAAGCACACCCGTGTGTAGCCAAGGATGCACGAAATGCACCCAACATCTGTCTGATGTCTTCGTGAAGAGACCATCTTCTCCCTTGTCCATACTGCATCAACCTCTCAGGAGACCCTGGGCCACCTGTGACAACTCTCCTCTCTCTCACACACACACACTCCAAGCCCCACCCTTCCACCACATGAATAATGCATTATCAGACAGTCAGTAGTGGAGCTAATGAGTCAATTGCTTAGAGGGCCTGGAGAGACAGACACCCGTGTGCTATGATGGTTATAGCAAGCCGTCCCTTTGCTCAGGTTGTACTCGGCACCAGATGTCCAAGATGCAGGGTGATGAATTATGGGTCATCCCTCTCGCACCTCTTCTGCAGTGTCACCACATTAGGAGGCAAGAGCATGTGGTTATGTGTATGTGTGTCTTTGCCCAAGGATGGAGGACCATTTATACTGTATTCACATGCTATAGGGTTTCTTTACCGTTGATGCCGTCTCTGGTGAAAATACAGTTACACTAAGATAGTGATATAAACTTAAATGTATATGTGATCATCTAAATGCTGTGTTTTGGTACAATGCAGTTGTCACATATTTTTAATAATCTCTTGTTTTCCTCTATGGTTCAATCATGTTCATGCTTGCAAGCACATATTTGACCCTTTTTAATTCACAGACCTGTGACACTTTTCTGTTCAGCTGCACTTTGAAAAGCAAGACAAACCATCTACGATTTCATGCATGCCAAAAAAACAAAAGGGGCGAGCCTCTGAAAGACATACAGTAGAGTTAGGGGATTAAAGCTTTCCATGGCGACTCCACAAAGTCACAAAGCTCTTGTGACAATTACAGCCGATTCTCTCCCCAGTCCACCCGACCACTTTACAGACTCTCAGAGTAGAGAGAACTTCTTCCAGTGTCGGAGTGAAACACTGTGTAAAGAGCAAGATTTCATTAATAATCCTTTCAAAGTGAAATGTCTGCCTTTGCAGTTTTAGTGTGATCCTACTGACAGTCAGGGCAGACTGTGAGGCCGAGTTGTAATTGGGGTGCTTGAGCCAGCATATAATGCTGCAAGAAACTGTTAAACATATTTAAACTTAGTCAAGTACTGTTAGCATTTTGTGGAGGAATTTTCGAAGCATGCAATACATGGTTCATCGGCCAGCACTGAGCTTCCATCACAATTTTTTTTTTCCTCCTATCTCACTGTGGGCTTTTCTGATTTTGTTCACAATAACTCAAGCTGTACAACAACTAGAAAGCTGAGACAAGGCTGATATTTAAAAAGTGTCAGAGCTGTTTCAGAGTACCAGTCTAGCACATGATGTATTTACCTGATTTGTTCACAAACTGTACATTCTTCTGAAAGCATGAGCAATAAATCCAGTTATATTGTGAAAGCCTCAGTGAATGGAACCGACGTGGCTTAGACACTAACCACACACAATATCTGTGATGGCACACTAACAATTAGTGGAGAATCTCCCTTGTAAATACGATCTGCGCCACACTGTCTGGCTCCGCCTGACAGATCTTTATTAGCTTTAGGTGCCAGGAAGATGTGCATATTGATCACCAACTGCTTCATCTATCTCCATCTACAGCCTTCTGATTCATAATTCAAACAGGCTATTTAGAAGAGCCCAAACAAATGGTAAATATTTTATGATATGACTACCAAAAATGACAACTGCTACCAAAATAATGAAACACTGGACTTGGTTAACCCTATGTGAGAGAAGAAAAAAAATGGCTGTACTTTACCATGACCTCTTGCTGTACTCGCTACAGTGGCTCAAATGAGTCACTATTTGAAAAGATTCTTAGTCAATAGAGATTTACAGCCACCATGATTTCATTATGCAACAGTCTTTCAAAACGCACACAATCCACTCGGCCTTAATCTGTCTATTTGCTTTGATTTTTGTAAATGGAGTTCTTGATGCTCTACCACCCTTCACTCTGAGCCCAATCAATGGTAGTCAGCATCATGTGAATCATAGCTCCATTGTAGAACTTCATCACAGAGGTACTTAATTAGTCAGAGCTTCTCAATCAAAAGGACACATTGGCACAGAAGATTTGTCGGTTGCCTCAGACACTCTGTGAAAAGTTTTGTTAATTAGGCGCCCCTCATAAATGCAGGCTAACATGTGATTCTTACAAACCCGCACCAGGCTTGTTGTCATATTCACAATGGCATTACAGAGAAATAAAAGTGATAAAAAAAACTACTCACTGTTCTATTTTGTATTCTTTTTTTAATGTTGGGGATCCCTCATGTAATTTTGCCCTGAAAGATGCATTTCATAGCAACATCATGTTCAAAATGTTCCCTCTAAAGCACAGAGGCCAACCTTAATATAGGAAAAGTACAATCACAGCCAGGCATCATCAAGATTTCACCCCAATCCATCCAGGGATTTTGTGATCTTCAAATCTGGTGACATTTTTAACTTCTTTGCATCACCACCAAATTAAAGAACTGGACGTTGAAGTTGGAAAAAAATGATGATATTACAAAGCTCTAATGAAATACAAACTAAGATACAGAAAGACAAGTATAAAAGGAGGAAAAAGATATTTAAATGAGGAACTTGTTTGATTTAACTTCCTAAAGTGCTTTTTCTTTAATTTTTCTTAATTCTTTGATTCAGAGTCATCAGATGATTCTGGGTCAATACTTGCCTCTAGCAGTAGATTTTTTGTCATATTTAATGAAATAGAAAAAAATTGCTGTAACCAAAAAAAGAGCTTCCCAAAAATGCCCACGATTCTGTCTTTGATATGCCTACATGCTGCGACTTCCAGCTGAATCATTCATGTTCACTGTATAAATACATGTTGAAGCTTTATTTGTCCATCCATCAGCACATTTCATCAATCAATAGTGTTGTGAACGTCGATTCACAATATTATTGACTTATGTGACGCGCTACAATCCAAACCAGCATCAGCTTCCTGCCTGTGACCAGTGAAACCAGCAAAAACAATCAAAGTATAAAACTTAGGCCAGTGGCAGCAACACCACAGCTACACTGATAATAATACGTTTTGCTCATTGCCATAGTAGCTAAGAAGATGGTGAAGCTTGTTGTAAGATGTTGCAGTAAAAGAGAAAGGGTCCTTCTTAACCAAAACCAAGACCTCTTCCTAAGAGGGCTAAACTTAACTGCACAGCAGCTTAAAGGTGAGCATTATGGAAGTATAAAAAAGACAAATATAATAATCTGAAACAGGACATGCACTTCACCACTCTTTTTTCCCCTTAAAGGAAAAGTTTGACATTTTGCAAGAAATGTCAACCATTCAACACATGTGGAACTTACATAACTGTTGGGCTGCAAGTCTGGGGTTTGGTTTTCTTTCAGGCTCTTGTGTTTAGCCATATATATAGCGTACATTTCCTCAGGACAGTCTAATTTAGTCCATTTACTGTAGATGTACCATTATTTTGATTAAATATGATATTTACACTACACTACATTCCCTCCACTGTGTCCTGGGTGTACCTCTGGGCCTCCTCCCTGTTGGACATGCTCGGAACACCTCACCTGGGAGGCATCCCGGGGGCATCCTAACCAGGTGCCCAGACGACCTCAACTGGCTGCTCTCGAATCGAAGGAGCAGCAGCTCCACACCAAGCTGCTCCGGAATGACTGAGCTCCTTACTCTTTCTAAAAGGAGAGACCAGCCACCCTGCCCCATTTTGGCCTCCTGTATTTATGATGCCATTGCTTTGGTCACTACCCAAAGCTTGTGGCCATAGATAACAATGAGAACGACTAATCATGCAATCATTGACACATTTTTTAGTTGTTTGTTTCACCTATGCCAACACTTTTTTTCTCCTGTTGTAACAATTATTAATCTTCACAACGGTTCAGTGTTTAGATGCATATTTGTACTGACATGCCACCATCGATCCTTAAGTAAGATGACAATGTTTTCATCCGAGAGTGACGCATTGAGTGTGTTTTTAAATAAACCATACTATGCACTGCTTGATGTTTTCTCTCACACAATGCACAGTATGCTCAGCTCAACACTTTATTAAACTCTTCATTTTATGAATGAAAGGAGGTCAACTTATTTTCCAACACATCAGAAGAATTCCCTTTCAATTCTCAGTTCCTGTCTGTTTGAGTTGTTAGTTTCAACAGTCATCAGACTTTTAGTGATTCACAGGCAACATGGTGAGAAAGTTGGATAATATTGTACTGCACTGTCTGGGTTGTGTAATTTGGAATTCAATTCGGGGAAATGGAGAAAAAGTTTGAAGATACTACACACTGGACCTTTCCCAGCAACATTTTCTAATTACTCTTGGGGACAAATAAGAAAAGTTAACTCCAAATGCACCAAAATGTTACAGTTATGCCTAACTAATAAAAAAAAATAGAACTGGAGTCACACCAAAAAATATTGGTGTGAATATATGATATTTTTTGTAAAGGATGTTTTATTGTGTTTTAAGCAAGTTTTTCTGATTTTCAGCAGAATTTCTTTAAACAATGAGTTATGGGAAATTTGATTATAATTTCCATGTTCTTTTGACTCTTAGAAATCTCAGGTGCATAAAAACTTTATTTAAGCTTGCTTCTGTAAGGGTGGTCTCAAAACTGCTTTTGACATAAACAATTGCTATGCTGCCTCATCTCATCTCTCTCTCTCTCAATCGTTGTATTCTTACATTTTAGAAAAGAAAAGTGTCATTTTTTCCTATTCAAACCTGGAAACCATCCTAATACTCCTCCCCGTTTCTTTCATTGCATGCCAATACTGTCAGTGCAGACACTCAAACTGGGTGCAAAATTACTCTTTACAGTAAAATACTTTTTTTTTTTTTTCTTTAACAATTTTATATAAATGCATTTCCTGCATGCTACTTTACGTTACTGATCAATATCACCCAGATGCAATCCAGACAGTGTGAAAGCTTTTTAGTGTACTCATTCCTCTGACATGGATATGTGTTTCCTGCCTTGTAGCATGCAGCAATCAATGCATTTATTTATGACTAAAAGTGATAACAGCAGTCTGTTGAATGCAGGGGATTTTTTTTTTCTTTTTCTTTTTTTGCACAGACCCCAATAATTAGTAAATAGATAAACAAAACACTGCTGTTTACTGAATCTCAAGTTGAAGAAATAATCATCCCAATACTGTTTAATTAGGACTCTCTCTCTGGAAAGTGCAAAATCAAGAAAAACTGCATTATAAGTTTTGAAAGAAAACAAATGGCTTTTTCATGCTGTATCAGTTATATTTGAAAATTTTAGTTTCTCATTAATTCAAAAGCAATTACTCTAAGCCATGTAAAGTATATGATCAAATAAGTATTGTCTTAGTTTTGGAGATTATTTATGCAAAATTCAAAACTTGTGTTTGCTCATAACTCATTCATTTGTTTTAATAATCACCAGCTGCATATTACAGCAAAGACAGATGAGCAAACATAAACTGATCATCACGGATGATGCTGTCTTCACCTACTGAACATTTATCCCTCTGAAACTTTTTCTCTCCAGTTATACGACTGGCCTCAATCCAAAAAATTACACCAGTAACTAAAAAAAATGCATACTTCACACATTTGACTATGCTTGGCAGCTTCCCTTATTGATTCATGAAAATAATCAAAAGTGACACAGGGCAGTTGTGTGGATAAACCCTTATCCAGATCTGTTAATCAAATCTACTTCATCCACCCTGTCGGCAGCCACTGTGACTGTTATCAGCAATCCTGGAAAGCAGACAGCACAGGACTGAAATAAGTTGATTCTGCATAGCAAAGCCTGGACAGCTATAGCACACACACACACACACACACACACAGTGATGATGACGCTGAAGTTTCACTGCAGGTGTTGCAAATATGCCAACCATTCCTACAGCCTATATTTGGATATTGGAGCCCATGTCATCTTGAAGTTTTCATACCAAAATATTTTGGTTATTTCTATCAGATTTCTGTCCAAGTAACTGTGTTGGTACAGCACAGCTATCAGGAAATTGATACACAAGGGGGGGGGGGGGGCAGAATGGCCCTCAGTAAAGCATGGGTACTGTTTCACACCTGTCTTGTATGCCGAAGCAGCCTATGCCTCATCTTTACAGTTAATTTGCAGAGCCACTGTTTGAACAGGACATGATCTATGATCCAAACAAACACTTGCAGACTGGCAAACTGGCAAAGCCCAGTCTTTTCCTCCATTTGTGGAGCCATGCCACGCTAGCTGGAGCTGTTTTATACGTCACATTGTTGGTGAGCAAGGTCATATGCTGCCAGCTCACTGGCCTGATTGGCATGGAAGGCAGACAGTCTTTTGGGGAGGCAATGAGGAGTTCTGCACATGCACACTTGGCTCATGAACAAGGTGTGGAGCTTACCCACATTCTTTGCTGAGGTTTTAGCAAGAAGAAAGGCCGTTTTGGCAGGCAGCCCTTTGACTAAGGCTTCCCCTTGGGTTCAAGAGGGAGCAGACAAAGAGCTTCTAGCACTCAAAACTTGGCTTCAGCACAAATCCAACTGAGGAACTCATAAGGCTTCTACCACTGAGTCCCATTTAGAAAACAGATAAGAAGTCTGTGAGACCCTACAGTTTGGTTTCACACTCCACCATGTGGGCCGCGATGGTGGCCACATGCACCTTTGAGGTAGAGGCTGATCTATTGCCATCCAGCAGAGAGTGCAGAAACTGCAATATGATTATCAAACTCTCAGGAGCTGGTCCAGCTATTTAGAGGCCAAAGACAGAGCCACAGAGAGTCTGTGTCTGGATAAAAGCTTCCCATCTTTTGTGTGAAAGCAGTTCTGCCTCATGGGGAGGTACAACAGTTCTGAAGCAACAAAAGCACATGTAATATAGGAAATCATCCCCGGCCAACAACAGTCTGTCACTTTGTCAGTCTCTAATGTAATCAGAAAGCACTACGGCCTCTTACAGCCCATTTCTTCATAACTGCACCTCCTCAAGGTGACAGTCAAGATGATATTTTTAGTAGCTGAACAGTGACTTCTGAGTGAGTAAATCAGTCAGTCGCAGGTGAAAAAAAAATCAACTTAATTACTTAGTTCATAGAGCCTCTATTCACACAATTCAACAATCTACACTAATCATCACCTAATGTTTAGAGGCGACAGTGGTTTCACAGAGAAAATGGCTGATCAGTATAAAGTCAGATTGGGAGTTTACATACCCAGGAGAGTAGGCTACTGCTGCTTGATGTCATCCTTAGTCACATATGATCCTTATACCTGCGTGAGAAAAGAACAAAGATTTTCAGTATTAAGTATTAGAATGGCATAGCAGGCATTTATCATTTAAATCTGAAGCCATTTTCTGACAACAAAGTCAGTGAAAAAGCATTTTCAGCAAAAAGACTTGTGGATAGTGAACGGTATGGAATTACAGCATTAAATGATCATTGTGTTAGGATATGGCCATCGTTTTCTTTGTTTAGTTTGTGCACTTCAGACAATATCTACTGAACCTGAACAGATTATGTGAGAGCTGAAGTCGCTTTTACCTTAGATATCGAAGGAGACAGTGTACAGCCATTGAACCTACTGTGTGAGTGTGATGCCACTGACAGCTCTGTCCCTCGAGAGTAAACACTCTGTTTGTTGTAGAGGACACTTCACTGATGCCGTCTCAGTAGAAAGAGTAAATGGCCTGCACCTATATAGCACTTCAGTAAACCTATTGATGCAAAGCTATTTACAAATTCTCTAGTTCTTATTCGGATTCACATGCATACCAATATCAGTCAAACAAGTATAAATGTACACTGCCTTCCAAAGGCCAGTTCTATAGCTTCTCTGATCAGCACAACCGTTTTCAGCTGTGCTAACATAATTGCACAAAGGTTTTCTAATCATCAATTAGCCTTTTAACACAATTAGCTAACACAATGTAGCTTTAGAACACAGGAGTGATGGTTGCTGGAAATAGACCTCTGTACACCTATGGAGATATTCCATTAAAAGTCAGCTGATTTCCAGCTAGAAGAGTCATTTACCACATTAACAATGTCTAGACTGTATGTCTGATTACTTTATTGTTATCTTAATTGAAAAAAAAGGTGTTTCTAAGTGCCCCCAAACTTTTGAATGGAGTGAATATATTGTACTCCATTTTTAGTGGATTTTATGTTCTTTCACTACAATTTGTCATGTATTAGTAAGGTACAATCATTAAAAGTACTCCTTACTCCCTGTTTTATTCAAAATCTATTCCAAAAGTGCATGGATGTGTGCATAAGAGGGGAGGGGACTCTGGAAAGCCCTTTGTATTACAAGGTCTGTATGAACATTGTTATATATATATATACACACACACACATATACACGCACACACATTAAATAGGAATGTGAAGTATTGTAATAGAAATGCTTGCAGGCCTTAGTCCCATAGTACAAGGTTTGAGCAACAACGAAAGTTGTGTAGGACTGTGTAACAGCCCTGAGAAATAATAAATCAAGCAGCATACACAGAAGCAGCAGAATATTTCCACAGACCTATTTCCATAGTTTTCACCATCATGATCTCTTTTAATTCAATGTACAGGCACTGTTGCCCTCCTATACACACCCACAGGGCCAGGACATTGTCCCGACAGATAAACCCTAAAAGATATTAAAACAAGCCTTTTTAAAAACAATAAGATGAAGGATAATCTAACTGCAGTGTGAGGACATCAGTAGTAGGGTAGAGAGTCAAAGGAATAACACATGGCACAAAGCTTCTTACAAATAATGTCTTCTCACACCTCAGGTTGCTTTTCTTAGCAACTACAATCTGTCATACACTGAAAATACATATTAAATATGTTTTGTTCTGTGAATGTTTGCCATAAACACATCAGATCTTATTTCTTCATCTTTAACCTCATCCTCATCTTCTGCCTCATCTTTTCATTTCAGCACCTCACATCTCATCTTTAACATCTTTTGGTTTAGATGTGACATGACTGCACAGTTAACCTGTGCTGATGAATGATTATTAGAAATGTACCTCTAATTTATCATAGCAGAACATGAGGAGTGCTTGGTGAGAGTGTTTGTCTTCATTGCTGTAAAAATGTGTCTACTTTCGTTTCCTACCAAGCGGTGAAAACACTTAAGAGACATATTTTTGGTCATTAGGCTTTTGCTGCAACACAACTAAACTGAAAGGTAATTACAAGTTGGATAATGACACTAAGGGTATTTTAGGTTGTGTGTACAAATGATGTGAATATAAACAACAAAGTAAATATTTGTAGTTTTCAGCATATGTTATTGTATTAAATTTGACCCTGCACTGCAGGACAAAGCGGGTCCAGATAATGGATGAATGGATCCTACGCAGTATAGATAAGTTCTGATTTCATAATTTTCAAAACTTTAGCCAACTTTAGACAACTCTAGCCCCTTTTTTCATACAAACATAACTCAATCACTGATGGAACACACATTGAATATAATTAATGGTCTTGCTGGACTTATCTCTGTGTAATAAACCACAAGCTTCAACAAGTTTATCCGTGTTGCTGACATCAGGGTAATTTAGTCATTCTCATGTATGCTAAGAATACCAGATCACGTGCACACTGCAGTGATGGTGACGCATCCTGTCTGATGTGTAATATATATATATATATATATATATATATATATATATATATATATATATATATATATATATATATATATATATATATATATATATATATATATATATATATATATAGCGGACACAGCACACAGTCAATCATATGTGGAATATAATTAACGACTTCCTGGACCTGTCATTATATCATTTGCCCATGACTGTTGTTACGTGAGGACACTATAAGAATACACCTACAGATCAATTATTTCACTGTCCTTTGCTAGCAAAGAGGTATAATAATAAAAAGGTATCTTTAGTTGATGTGAAGAGAAAATGTACAGTATGTAAATTACAAATTAAAGTTCTATTTCATATATGCAACATTCTGGATGATTTGCCCTTTGCAGCTTTAGTGAGTCATGAAGCACAAAGTTGCAGAAGTTTAAAACCTCCTGCAAGTATTTGTGAGTAGGGGTCATTCCAAGATCTTAGGTTTTCTGTGTGATTCCTTCTCTTAAGATTTCTCTCCAGGGACTAAATCCTTTTGGCTTGGTCTAATTTATTGCTGCTCCAACACATCACCATGATGAGTTTTTTTTTGTTTTGTTTTGTTTTGTTTTGTTTTTTTGGCCTGCATTTAAAAGAGAGAAGCGTGATGCGCTGTGGCAGAACCCTTTATGAAACAGCAGAGGTGACATGTTCTTCCTGGAGCAGAGCAGGAAATTTCTCAAGTTGGCTGTAAGCAGTCGCCACATTATGACTCTATAATGTATGCTAAGCTGTGTCTTTATGAAGGCGGTATTAATGGGTGGGGTCGGTGTAACTGCCTTAAACAAGGGATTAGCCTGTCGCTGATGAGTCGGGAGTCTGTGATGGGATTATTTACATTGCTCTGGTGGCAGGGTGCAGGTGTCATTAGAAATACAAATCCCCTAATAAATTTCTGAAATGGGGGGGGGTGTTTCAGAAGTTAAGGGGTGGATTGCAAAGAGTGCTGCCTGGAACAATGCTGGTGTCATCTGCAGCCTCACATATTTTTGCAGCGTTAATCTGGCTATATTATGAAGTTAAGCGTTAAAAAGTTTTCCTTCACTTTGTCAGTGTTTTTTCATTGGCTGAAAGAATTAACAATGTTTTAATCACAGGAAATAATAGCCCAGGCTTCAGACGTTGTGAGTGGTTGAGGCACCTGAGCTACAAATACTTGCTGGGTAAATACTGTAATCCGATCAAAGGACCCCGAGTCCTTTTCCTGTTTTCATAATTCCCTGCTTTTAGCCAGGCGCTGGCTTAGCATCACCTCCCTTGGTAAATGCATATATTAACATTCCTGTAATCCTTAACAGAGAGGCACTGATAACACATGGACACATAACAGGGAGCACTCAGCCTTTTCTCAAGATTAAGCATCATCGCCTTGATTAATTATATCCTGTCCATCCAGTAATTAGATATAATTGAGCAACCTTTATAAGATAAGCGTACTTATTGGTTGCATTATCAGCTCTCACTTCAACAGTTAATTGCCATTGCTCACAGCTGAAGACTGGTTGTTTCCATACTCAAATGACTTGTGTGTCAATGTCTACCCATAAGACTAAAACAAACTATTATTTCTTTAATCACATTTATTCTGTGAATAAGATCGTTAGTGAGGAATTCAAAGTATTATATTTTTTTTTTTAAATTGGCATAATAACTGAGATTTTCCACTACACAATATGTGCATTTTAAACATTATCAGTGAGTTATCAACAGTGTATTTTCATAATCCTTGCCAATAACAACCCCTATTTGTCACATAAAAGAGGCTAAAAAATAGCAAATTTGGAACTTTTAATAAATTATGCTTGTGAAAAAACTTGTGTTTTTATCCATTTAAGGGATCTGTTGACCATTGTGTAATCCATTGTGTCAAAACATTGGACTAAACATATACTTTCACATTGTATCTGTATGTGCTGTATTGTGTTAAATAACCAAGTTAAAATCATAACAGACATTCCCACTGATTTTTGTTTGCACATATGTTTGAGCAGCTTTAAGCTACTTACAGCCACTAGAGGATTGCTAGAGGAAGGCTTAGGGACAAGATGGTGAGTCTGCCTCATGTATAAAATGTAGCAGTTTGATGCTGACATTAAGTGCTCTTAAGAAAATCACAGCACATTAAGCTGTATATATCTAAACATAACTAAATGGTTATGGCATGCAGAGCTATCAAAGAGGGGGAATATATATATATATATATATATATATATATATATATATATTTGTGGACAAAAGACCAGATCCAGTGACAACAGAAATTCCTGCAAGAAAACAGAATCATGTTGTCGTTCTCCTCAAGGTGATGCTGCATTTCTTCATTGCTCTGAGACTGACTGGGGCTCATAACTCAAAAAGACACAGTGGGAAAATAAATACACTTCACAAGGGTGATTGGTACCTCGTGTACGGTGGGAAATAGAGGGTGGGATATGTTTGGCAGGTAATTTAGTACTTTGTATACAGTGACAAACTTCAGCATGCGAACAGTTCGGATGTTGGTCTAGTGAGGGTTTCCCCATCGCAGTTCATGTTTTATTAACTGCAGTCCCGCAGCTTTGGGACATTTTTGTCAGTTGCACCAGTTGATTTAGATCAAGCTCTCACTGATCAGAGAAACTAAATTTACTCATTAGTCTTGTGCTACAAATTCTGCAGACTCAGCTCAAAGATCATTCAGAATTCATGTTCCCGAGTACAAATGTAATTTCTCCTCTTCATGGTACAAATCCAAATAATCCACAAAAGCTTGTATTAATCAAAGGTTCACTGAGTGCTAATGCAAGTGGGGACTTTAATTAAGCTTTCCTGTGATAAGTGGGACAACCTGCTAATTAATCAAAACTGACAGAGGATCTTATATGGCCCATGCAAAATTATGGGTGGTGCAGCCATAAAAAAAGCATATTTTGGACTCCTGATTAATGCATAATGTGTCCCGGTTAGCTGTGATTACAAACCTGGTAAAGGTAAATGTAGGAGTAAAACATGCAAAGCATTCATACAAGATATTAGTGATACGATCGATTTTAGATCATAAGTAATTATTGTAAATTAGCTGCAGACTTGTCAGCATTTAATTCAACTTATTTAAAATGAGTGCTGAGACCTGCTAGGAAAAACCAGAAGTATCTGATCATGGGACTGATGCTGCAATAGTCGGTAAGGAGCACTGTTTGTGTCTCATGGCCTCTCTACTGTCCTCTGTGCGATTTTTAGCAATCTTACAAGACCATTGCATGACACACTATGCATGCCTTTGGTGCGATGTCAAGTTTGATGCGTGCAGATTGTACGATGACCATTTACTGAATTGCAGACTATCGCAGGTTACGTCGTAACAGGGCTCTAGAGTGCGACCATTGTGGGCACAATCCGACCTAATTTCTCAATGGTGCAACCAAAAAATATCAGAGGTCGCACTGGTACGACCAATGTTAGAGAGAGATACATTCTCCGCTACTCTTAAAAGTCTCCATGTGGTCGAACAACAGACACACATCAGGCTCATATGGTGGTCTGAACCAATCAGAGACGGTGAAGGGTGGGACCTCCGTGTGTGTATCTTTGCAAACGTGTCTGCTGCGGTCAGCCGAGACCATCTGCCGAAAATCCAAAAGGAGAAGAACACGGACATATGCTGCGCAGAGCGGATGCTGTGCGCTAAAGCTTGTTCCATCCTCCACGAGAACGGAGAAATCTGTTCATGTTACCGAGGTGACAGGAACAAGAACAAAGTTCGTTTCGGCCCGGACTTTTTGAAACGTGTGTGCGGACCTCATACGGCCCTCTCACTGCACTGTGCAGCGCACACACAGACAGACAGACACACAGGGTTTAAAGACGTTTCGCTGCTGAAAAGTTTAGGTGAACACGTAGCGGAGGAGCAGGATTTGTTGCTACTATGCAGGTTTTGCTAATTTGCTGTTGAGTGCTCGTAGCATTATGATAGAGTGAACAACAGTACTATCAGTACTTTATCAGTATTTAAAATACTTTTTATTTAACTGTGTTCATTATACAAGGTCCAAATTCATTTTAAGATGATATGTATGTACAAAATGTACTGATGCGTACAAAAATATATGGAGTGTGATGCGGTGCACCTAAATTTTGTGCTGGTGCACCTAGGAAAAAAAGTTAGGCGCACCAGTGCAACCAGTGCAAAAAGTTAGTCTAGAGGAGGACGTGGACGCGGAGTGACAGGTGGTAGCAGCTGTCACACTGTGAGATAGTTATAGTTATTAGAGCCATGACCAAAGATATCGCCACGATTCTCCTAAGATGCTCGTCTTTTGTCTGGAAGAGCCCAAAATTGCACAGTGTAAACCGGCCATAAGGTTTAACTCCCCTGACACTGTGAGCTTTTATGTTTTCACTCCGTTTTATGTTTCATTTTCAATCACAGTTGAATCTGGTTAATTGATTAAGTTTGGGCATTAAAAACAAGGTAAGGGGTTTTGTTAACATCTTAAAACACCAACATTACATGATGCAAACATGATGCAGCCTGGTAAAATATCCACGACCCATCATGCCTAACAAAAACTTGGATATTATATTCATGTCTATAGTCATCAGTGTGCCTTTAAAAAAAAGAGCAGATCATTTGCACAGTCACACTGTAACAAGAACAGGTTCCGTTTTCAGGAAAATAAATCAGACTTGCAGAATATATACAAAAGAACTGGAAAATTCCAGTGTTCTTCCCTCAAAGGGTCAAAGTGTATAATCGGCAATCATAACAAACATGTACCTTTACTGCCAGTGTCACATCAACAATAGGTCTTTTTTTCTAGCAGCTTGACAATTGCAGCTTTGCTTATTAAAACTTGGGTTGGTTGCGTTTAAAGCAAGTGGTGTGCAAATTTGTGTCAAATTAGGTGCCATTTTCTGTTTCAAACCGCTGGAAATGAAAGACCTCAGAGACTATTTATAATCTGTTTGAATACTGCATCAAACTGGCAAATCCTGGGATACAACAAGATACATTAAAGCACTAAAAAGTACAAACATACATCAAATCCATGCAGTGTTCTGTGTGACATCATGTTGTCTTTGCTCAACTTTGCTTTCAACAATAACATACATGATAAAAAGGAACAAAATCACACCAGTAAATGACCAAATTCTAAAGATACCCTGTAACACAAAACATCTATTGTCTATAGATCGCCTCTTGCTATCATCACCATCATCACCATCCTCACACCTACAACTGGCAGAAATTCAACTTCACTGGTTGGGTGCACAACTATGATACAACCACATGCATGCAGTTTGAAGCCTTGCAAAATGAATTTGTTAAAAGATCTGTGCTGAAATATTACTTATTACTAAAAAACAAATTGGCTATAAGCCGAGGGCCGGACTGATTCAATGTTTATTAAAACATATTGAAATGATTGCACGTAGCCTATTGAACCAAGACCTAACAGTGTATTATTTAATGATTAAATGAATAATCGGGAAAACATTTTTCAGCAGGCACACAGACAAGAACAAACTGCCTTCAAAGAAAAATCACATGTCCTGTACATTCTTCTTCTGTAGCCTTTGTTCCGTGTCCATATTCTTGTCTTTGTCTGTTTCTTAGACGTTTCATGGTGCCTTCTTAAATTGTATTCTTTCATTACAGCCAAACTTTCTCCACACAGAAGACACACAGGTTTGCCATTTACCTCAGTGAACATGTACTCTGCCTCCCACCGAGCTTGAAACCCCCTGTTCTCAGCATCCACCTTCCGTTTAGCCATTTTTTGGGGATGGAAGTACCTGAAAGTTGACATCTGCTCTGACTGCTAATGAATGATGAAGCCGAAGTCCGCTTGCTGTGCTGCAGTGAGTTCGCAGGGTTCCATTGCATTGTGGGAAATGTAGTATTGGTGCGTGCAAAACACCGGTGGGCGGCTACGGCCTGCGGGCCGGTTCTAATACTAATCAAATATCATCCCGGGGGCCTTGACTTTGGCCCCGTTCACACTGGGGAAAAAAATGTGGCTTAAGCAGGATTTGGCCGCATCCAGATCAATCCAGATGTGTTTTTTTCCCGAGTGTGAACACCTCCAATCTGGCTGAATCCAGTTTGATTTCAAGCCGGCTAGATCCACCCATATTTATTAGCAGTCACCTGAACAGAGATGTGGACAGTCATTTGTGTTGCTCATTATTTATGCGTCATCTATTATTAACATAAATGAAGGAATCAGAACTTCCGTCTAGCCCCCTGCATGTGTACTACCAGTTGAATGAGACACCTGCAGCTTTTGGAAGCTTTTGACTGCAGTCTTAGTTCTCAATCAGGAATGTTAACAGTTTGATACACTGACATACCAGACAGGTGTTCTTCATTAAGCGGCACGTACGGCACCGAAGCAGAACAATGAATCAAGCAATCCACAATTCTGACTGTAAAAATATTACTAAAACTAAACAATGTTCCTTATAAAGTTAGCATCTAATGCAAATAATCATCTATATGGAATACACAAACAGTTTCATTATATAAAAAAAGCACCAAAGCTTTCTGTAAAATGTTTTCCAGCAGCAGGAAGCAATGATTCCCAGCAGATACAACAGACTCACAAGTGAAAACTGAGTCAAAGTGAAAACAGCACACACTGTAAATATAAAGTCTACTATCCTCAGTCCACTCCTGCAGCTCTAGATGTCCATTTATCATAGTATACATGATATAATGTAAAGCTGAGAATTATTCACATGACAACATGGTAAATATGATGGATAGAGTTGGATTTGATAGATGCAGCACATATGCAACTTACAATGGACAAAAAAAGATGAACAGATAAGGGCAGGATGTAGTAAATTAGGCTTCAGTTCAGTTACAAAACCAACCATTTTTAAGAGGGAAGACAGGCACACACTTGATGATTTTGTCCATCCCCTCCTCTGCTCCTCACTCTTCCTTGATATTGTATCTGTGCTGCTAGTTGCCATAGAAACCTAACTTTATTATCCAACAACCCTTTACTACCTTATGGGAAATATCTTAGTCCACTTACAATCGAATTATGTTTGTATGAATACTAAGCTGGCACTTGAATAATTACAAGGTGTCAGACAGCAATATCACAACTTCTCATGAAACAAATAAGAGACTTTACAAGTGACAGTACACGAAAAGACACTTGCATGTTTTCCATCATTTCTTTTTCCCTGAGGAGTATATCAAGTTGTGTTTGGCTTTTTTTGGGTATTTGACGGAGCTTCTGTGTATCGGTGTAACATTTACTCTGTCAAAACTACAACCATTTATCACCTGTAGCAACAGATGGCTAAGTGTGAATAAACAAAATTAATGTAACACCAGGAAATGCATTGGAGAATTTTCTCGTTCCTTTTTTTTTTACCCTTTTTGTCTAAATCTACAAAAATTAAAGAGCATGCACAGAGAATAAATATAAACAGAGAGCCCAAACAAACACTTAAAACAAACCTGCACCGGTTCAGAAGTGTTGTAGAGTAAAATATCCACAGAAAAATGCACAAACAACAAACATGGATGAGGGAAGTGATGGACCTAAGCTGACCCAGAAACAAAATAAATAAATAAATAAGAAATAAGAAAAGTTTCTCTGTTAAAGCTCATTGGCAGGCAGTGAGAAGAAAACAAGACCAGGAGAGAAGAGCCAGAGGTGCCTGGATATCCCAAGAGGGCAGCAGAAAGCAGTACATGTGAAAATTCAACATCTGCTGCCTTGCTGCCTTGCTCTCTCGCTCTCTCTCTCTCTCTCTCTCTCTCTCTCTCTCTCAGGCACTGCTTTCTGCACTGTTCAACAACTGGTTTGCCATCTACTTACTGCAATGATGTGAATGTGATAATAATCTTTTATTCCCACAGACTAAAAGGCGAATATTTCTCTAAGAGTGCACCATCTCAGAGTTTTGGCTCAAGGGAATTTGAGGAAGATCTCGGTGCCACATTCATGACAGGTGTGTGCTGAAGTCCAAACACTTTCATTGGAAATTGATGGCTCAGCAAGAGACAGGCCAGCTTTTGATCAAAGCAAAGCAACTGACATCTCAACATATGCTGAATGAATTATTAAAAATACAAGTGACCCCTTGTGAAGAAATAAATTGCTGCTCCTCCTGCATTCGCATATGCAATATGTCAGTTCTGGAGGCAAAGTGGAGGTTACTTTTTTTTTTTTTTATTAGCTTAAATCAGAATGGCAGTCTGTCACTCTGAACGGATGTACCATGGAAGGCTGAGGCCTGGCTGCACATGTGTGGAGACATGGCACAGTTAGCTTAGTAGAGTTTTAATAAGAACTGTACACTTTAAATGTCTTCATTATTTTGGATTGTTTTAGTAAATGGATAAAAGCGACTGACTTCAGATGGCATCGAAAAAAAAAGAACATACAGCTTTAATTGTAATCTAGTGTTATTAAACAAACCAGAGGTTAAAACATATTTTATTTTAGACATGAGTAAGAATATCATATTTGTAATATATTCATGAGGTTATTGCTGCTATTTACTTGAAATTGTTTTGTGCTCTGTACCATTGTTCAACATTAAACTGAGTCCAGCTGTTGAACATGGGGGTTCCTGAGATCTATTGAACCTGAAGTCAGAGTCAGCAGTATCACAGAAGTTGGTCACAATCAGCTACAGAACTGAAAAGCTTCTTGTGATTTTAAAGTACACAATAAATAGAATAAAGAAAAATAAATCTTTTTAATTAAGAGACTATATTAAACTTTCAAAGGTTAACCCAGCCTTTTCTTAAAAATACAAAAATAAGAATCAATCAACTTCAAAACCAAAATCCCCTGAATAAATAAGGCATCAAAACAAAAGGCTTTAGATTTATTCTATTTTCAAGTTTCTCTTCAAAACTATCAGTTGGTCCACATTTTCACTAATGAGTGAAGATCCTGTGGTTGTAACAATGTCACCTGCCATGAAAAAAAACCCTCTTTAGTTGGGACTGAGACTGCAGAAATTAGCTGTTGCACTGCTGCAGTCTTGCCTAACTCCAGTGACTGGCATATCTGGATGATGATGACTCACAAACAGTACAGCTGCCTTAGAATGCAGACATATCGTCATCTTCTTGAGCTTATTTGTTTTTTGTTTTTTTTTTTGAATCTGCAGCATTGGTACAAATGATATATGCTGCAGCTGTGTTGCTTTTTTTAAGTACATTTTCCAAATCTTCCCATCATAAACACCTGTTCCTCATGGGTGAAGTCTGCCACTTACAAACCCATTTTCTACCAGAATAAGTATCAAACAACACATTTAATGCCCACTTTAATGTGAACACGTACAGATGCAGACAACCTGCATTGACAAAAACAGTTTATAACCAACATCATGAAACTAGTCATCTCTGATTAAGAGCTGGCCAAAAAAAAGCTTGTCAAGTCTGTCAAGTTGCTTTGTGGCATACGAAGAGCTAAACAGCTCTGAAGAATTGAACCTCTTTTCAAACTACCCCTCTCTGCCTAACAAGCAGCCCTATGAGGACTTCCGTTAGCTAAACCCCTTACCAATTGTGATGTGTCACTTGAGTATTTGACAAGTAAAACAGGGGATATATGCCAGCATGAGCTGGCTCCTGACTGGGATAGAAAGAAGCATTTTTCAAAATTGGGACTTTATACTAATTTTGTTCCCTGCATGGATTCATACTCTTTTAGGTCTAACACAAGGTTCACTCTTCTAAAGCCAAAGAAGGCCAAGTTTTTTCTTTATACAGTAAGTAAGATGTTCTTTTCATGCACAGTGTTACAGTGTTGAAAGGATAAAAATGATCCAAGTATGAGGTGGCTAAGCAGAGGACAGGAAGAGACTGTAGAGGGACCAAAAAACAGTTTTTTTTCCTAATTACTAGTTTTCCCAGTATAATATATATATATATATATATATATATATATATATATTATAGGATGTAAACAACAGAATCTCAACACCTTTCTCATTTAAAAAAATGAGAAAGGTGAGAAAAAAATGAGAAAATGAGAATGAGAAATGAGATGAAGAGAAATGAAATGAGAAAATGAGAATGTACAACGTGACAATAAATCTACCCTAGCTGAAGGCCAAAACAGAATAAATTTCAGATGCCATGTGGCCAAGAAATACAACCCTAAATCAATGCCAACCTGCTATATTTGCCTGATGTACACAGATCCCTCACAACATTAACATCACCAACAGTTTAAATGATTGATTACCTTGTTACAATGACACATGTTAAGGTTAGGCAGCAAGTGAACAGTCTTGCCTGCTGAACGCTACACACACACACACACACACACACACACACACACACACACACACACACACACACAAGTGTGAACAGTAAAAATGGAAATTAAACATTTTCCCATTCCAATTATCCAAAAGCAGTAGGGTAGTCACAGCTCAGCACCAGGGGGACCAACTGCAGTTCTCAGGCCTGCATCTTGGCAGAAGTACTCCTAATATCCAACATGGATGTTTTTTTTAATGGTGGGAGGACATAGTGAACGTAGCATATAAACTCCCCACACACATAAATCATAACCCGGGATCTTCATGCTGTGAGACAACAGTGAGCCAGTGTGACACCCAAACCTAGTCTGTTTATTTATACCCTCGCCCTGTGAGTGTGACTTCATGTGGAGTGACACTCTGTGGTGAAGTTCAAGCAGGGAGAGACTGGTTTGGAGAAGGGCCAAAAACTGGAGAAGGAAGAGAGAGAGCTGACAATTTCACAGTGATCACTTAAATGTTCAGACAATCAGAGCTTTAATTCTGAAGATGAGGACATGTGCATGTGCAGCTGATTACCATTCACACCTGAGAGCATCCTCGCACAGCTACATTATCCACAATTAGCCAGTAGGGAAGGTTCTCTGCAGTAAGTCAGAATCTTGTTGTGAGAGGTTTGAGAGACACTGTTGACTTTCTCCACTCATAGCACTTTCTCAGCCTGTGTGAAAATCACAACCTCCTAGTTGTGAGTCCACTTGAGCTAAATGCTCGACTAAATGCTCCGGTGTGATGTGATTTGATGTAACTGGATATCTGAATGGAGTCAGGGATCATCATTAATGTTAACAAAGACGGACCCTTTACCATCTCTCTGAGTCACCCAGTAAATAAATGTTGAAGCCTGAGGTGCATTAATGCAGTGTGACAACACTTGAAGAAGACCTCCGACACAGGCACAGAAGTGCACCAGACTATAATTTATGCTTAATACAAAAAATACCATATGTCTGCCATAAGAGTACGTGTAAGTACTGAGCTGGCTCACAGAGGGAACCGACTGGCCTTCTGTTGCTAATCAGCAGTTGTTTTAAAGTTTGTGTCCGATGGCACAGATTTGGGCTTCATGCTGTATGTGTGCGAATGGATGGCTTTATAATTCAAACTGGTTTAAGGGTGCAGGATCACCAACTCCCTGTCTCTCTGGCTGCTTTTTCTAGGGGCACGACTGCTAAAAGATGCCTGACAATACTTCAGAGGGAGCCGCAAGAAGCACACCTGTCTCGATGGAGCCAGGCAGACTCCTCACAGACAGGCACAGGCAGTAAAGCTTACCAAGATATGGGTGTAAGTGGGTGCAATTTGTAGCCTTGACTGCCATTAGTCTAGAATGCATCCGAAGCCTCCATCACAAATGATCCAGCTTGACTCATCAAATCGGCTTCACAGGTTGTGAAACCGGTGTGAGAATTGTTCACTTCTGCAGCTTCTCTCAGAGTCTCTGTGGGAGGGAGGGCACTTCAACAAATAGACGTGCTATAAATTGTGAGGAGAAAAGGTCTGACAGATGAACAGATGGGTTCAGTATATTACTCTCTCTCTGCCCGTCCACCTTCGGCTGATGAAGTGAGGTGAGGAGCTAGAGAAGAGGTGGAGGGAAATGATCTGTGTCAATGCATTAGACCAAATTGCTCCTTCACCTAACCATACAAATGAGGCCCAATGGCATGAGCAATGTCATAGCAATTAGAAATCCTGTGTTTTGAGGTTACATCTCTTCCTGCTTCGGATCTCTCCTGAGTGCACAACCCCAGCAGCAGAGGCAGACACAGGGCAATCTTTAGTGTAATTAATATTAGCAGCTTTATTAAACCAAAGGGCTGAAAACAAACAAACCATTTTGCATGGTCCAAATTTCTGAGAAAGAAGTGTGTTTTAATGTGGTTTGATGGAGGGCAAGTTATGTTTTGTGCTGGAGGGGGGGGTGCTGTTGGCAATTTAATTCTATCATTACCTCACTTCCCCACATCTGCTATTTTCCACTTTCAGTACAATTTAAAGAACTTTAATATTAAAAGCATGTAAGTAATGTTATTGTGCAAGCAGTTTATTTATTTTAGATCATTTAGTAATTTATTTTATGCACTGGGTCCTAAGAAACAGAAAATTGCCTGTGGCACATTGTCGACAATTATAGGTATGTTTTTTTTTTTTTTTTTTTTTTTTTTTTTTTTTTTTTTTTTTTTTAAATAGGCACTTTCTGGTCAAACCACAGTCATCAAGCATGTCTTGACAACAAACGACAACAAACCTGCATACATACTAACAACCACAACAAGCAAGCAGACATCCATTTAAAAAAAAAAAACAAGACCACCTGAAGGGCAGGTGGAGAGAATAAACACCCTCTAAAGCCAATTAATTAAAAACATCCCCAACAGCAGTGGTCACAGAATTTCCTCCATTTAAAGCATCAGTACCAAGTTAAAGAGGAAAAATGCACGTCAACTGTACTAGAAAAAGCACTTATTACACAAAACACCTAATATATAACGATATTTCATCCTTTCTAATACACAACATAATCAGGATATTCATGTTGCTTGGTACACTGAACTGTTTTCTATTGGTTAATGAGGAAAAAAGCATGCTGTAAAACTACAAAATCATCTTGTTACATAACAAACAGCTGGTAGATAATAAGCTGCTTAATTAGCTACCATTTTAAACCCTAATAATGTAATTTAAACAAAGGTAACATATACCAAAGCTTTATATTTATCATTTTCAGAATAACAGGTAACTGCCTTGTACAGTTGTTTCTCTATGAAGACATATTGACAAAAACACTACTGAATAGGTGCTACAGCATCTTCCCTCACGTACAATCTTTGGCCACCAACAGATACCGTCTTACAGAGAGGACAGCAGTCAATTTTCATCCATGCAGTCCACTTACACAGTCAGAGTGACTCGCGCTGGTGCATCCTTAATTTTCAGCTGCATATGCAGAGATACGCTCACACCGAGGGCTGTTATAAAAGAGAACGGTGCTACAACAGCAGCGGGGATCTGCATTTGATCAGGCTTACTTGAACTGATCTATTACTGCATGATAGCCTGCTTCATCTCTATCCATTACACACAGTGTGAACACAGGTTAGTTCTTTACTTTTCAAAGGTGAGAGACTCTCTGCACTGCTTCAAAGCTACATAATGATGCACATTCACATCTGGGAGATGCCATGCAAAAAGAAAGCCTCCTGATATCAGCCACTGAGTCTTGAGTGCAAAGCAGTTAATTGCCTTGCTCAAGGGCACCTCAACATTAGCTGAAGAGAGAGAGACAGAGAGAGACAGAGAGACGGGGCACTTACTTGTTCATTCTCCCCTTCAAGGTGCTGTTGGTGTCAGGGGCTTAAACCAATAACCTTCCAATCATGGACCTATTTCTACATGCTTTAGGCTACTACAGGCTTCAGAAATCTCAGTGCAATTACTGGGTCAAGAAGATGTGTCTCAGAATTTTAAAATGGAGCCAAATGTGCTTAATTTCTCTATTTTGTCGGATAATTCAAGAAGGCTATCAGACGTGCATTTAATCGGCTTGTCACAGAGAACAGTTTCCCTCACATCTTTTTACAAGAGGAACAACTGATGGAAAAAGATTGTCGATGGAAAATGGATTGCAAGTGGTAAAAGGACTACTTTATTTGCAAGAGGTGGCATATATTCCACTTGTTTGAGGGGGATTGAATTTCCTCTGAGGGATATGGTAGTACAATATAAGCCACGTGTCTGCGCATCGACAGAAACAACTTGACAAACTTTAAGTAAACTCGCTTTGTTTCTTCTTATCCTGCTGATAATGAAAGAAGCAGAGCCTATAGTTCAAGGTAAACTGTTCAATCGTGTAGGAATAATGCAATGTTTTCATTTGAAAATTGGAGCGTGCCCCCGTTTCTCACAAAACTTCCATCTATTCAGTGAGGAAAATGGGTTTCCTGGTGATGTAGGTAATTGTAAATATATGATATGTGAATATATCTGTCGGAGCTCGCCAGTTGGTAATGATTGCTTTATGGCTGACTCACATGAATCCAACATGCAGCTATAGCTTCAGGTTTTTCCATTCTATCAGCAAACATGTCAGCTCGCCTCAGTACTTATCAGAGCATCCTGGCAGTGTATTAGAGGCTTGTTTGTAGAATTTACCTTTCAATAGACAGGAGGAGGAGGAGGAGCAGGAGAAAATTAATAATTTCTACATCAAACTGTCACTTTCACAAGTAAGGTCAACAACTATGATAAGCCTCAGTATTGAATGAGAGGACAAAATTCTATGAGCAGGCAGGCAGCAACAGGGCGCCTGGTACCACTAAAGCTCCTGCACTCAGCATTGAATATTTAATTTTAATCATCTTTGCCTCTTGTATAATTATACCATAAGACCCTGCCAAACATTGGGTACACACACGATTTTGTGTTGAGCCTTTGCGAGCAATGAATCACTTTTCTCTCTCATTACCATAGCAGATTGATATAATCACATGCACTCTTTAATATTCCGTTTACTGCCATATATATCTCCATGTCACGGGGTAATGTAATAAAAGTCCTTGGGATTCACTTAGCTGAAACAATAACTCAATTTTGTAACTTAATATTGTCTCTGCGCTCACACACAACAGGGCCTCATAAAAACACCTCCTTTTTTTCGACATTAAAAGTGCACACTTTCCAGTTGCACAAGCATAATGAACACATTATTAAATTTGTTGGTTTAATGGCTGAACTACGCCATGAGTATACATTATGATTTTTTTTTTTCAAATTCACACGTGGCACACATAATGCTAATTGCTAAATTAGAACCCATATTGCCATCATTTAACACAAGATTTTCAGCGCCAGAGATCACTGACTGGCATTTGTGTCTTTGTTAGGTTAAAATATATTAATTGTTCTAATTGCAGTTTATGTCAGTCAGCACTAATGAATAATGACTTTGTGGATGTGAAAATGAAACCCTGAGATTGTTTATTCCTTTGGTGACATTTACCTAAATGCCACATATCCTCCTCGCTCCTTCTATGAGACGTTTGGTATGTAAATGTAATTTCCGTATCACTGTACAATTGTCTGGCAAATATCACTAAACAGGACGTTTATGAGGTTTCGTGAAATTGGACAAAAGCAGATGTTGCGGCCATAACGGCCCATTTTCATCCATCTTTTCCAATTAATATTAGTAGTGTATACGTTTTTATAATTGAAGAAGCTTTACTGCCTTTGACCTCTTTAAATAAATTTACATTCATACGATAGCATGATATTAATGATCAATTCAGTTGATTATTTTCTCCAGCTGTATTTTGATTTGCCACTAAATAGATCTTATTATCGCAGCACTCAATGTCAATGTCAGAAGACAAATATCAGTTCAAGTGTTTCATATAGCACAGTGTATTGTGTATTTGAACAATAAGTCATTAAGCTTTCACTTATTATATGGGGTCCACTTGTTGACAAATTCATCAGCATTAAATAAGCCATCAATTTATCTAAACTGCCTGTAAATGCACATAGAGGGGTTGAAGTGTTGCTATTCAGTTAAACAGATTTTTGCCCTTTCAGGTTGCTTACTGAATATTCTCATAAAAACTGCAAAAAATGTCTGACTAATTATTCTAAACATGTGAAACAATAACAGAGTGGATAACTATAAACATGTGAAACATTACAAAAAGCTGTATGATGCTTTTTGCAAAGAAATATTTGAGACTTTTTATAAAAATATTCACATTTAAAATGACACTCCAAAGGCTCAGCTGATGTGCTGGGCTTTACCGCCCGATGGCCTAATAAATTTTTATTTTGCTCCAACCCCTTTCCAACCGAATAATGCGTGGTTAAATGAAGTAATCATTTTTACTGGAGACATCACTCACAGGAAGATAGCAGGTAGGTATATCACTTCCCACCATATGGTCATGGCTGTCAAGCTCGGACCAATCAGAAAGCAACAATTTGCCACAGTGTTCCATGTTGTGATTAAATAGTTCCAAGGACGGCTCCGGCACACAGGAAGGCTCTTTGACCAGACTGATACTCATCTCCGGCTACAGATTGGAAGTGGTGGTGGCACAGCTATGTGGCTCACTCTGTCTGGATTTGTTATGTTATTCTTTCCCATTTTCCCCCACAGGCTCACTGTGCAATAGACTGTTATTTTGGTCTCATGAATATAGAAAATTTCAACTTGACTCTCAACTCTGTTCAAATCATAAAAAGTACAGAAGGAAGCGAGGTATGAATATATTTCCGAGATGGTAAATCACAGAGAAGAGGGCTGTGAATAATGGAGTCCCAGAAAATATGGGCTATTATACAAGCTCTAGTTGCGGGTCTTTGATGTAATAAAAATAGATCAAATCAGTGATAATATCTTACATTTTGATATGTTTCACATGGCATATATGTTTTTATAGAGCTTTTGGGTATGGTTTTTTCCAGCATATTGTGATAATATCATAAAAATATATCAAAAAATCATGTTGTTTGAGGACGCACTGCTTAGTTCTCTTGTTTTGTTTTGGATAAGAAGAAGGGGGCACAACCACACCATTCACAAAATAACATTTGAAAACTCTGGTATCAAAAGAAGAGACATCAGTTAGACAGTGACATTGAAAAGGTGTTTTTTTGAAAAGAGATTTCTTCTAGATATGCACCGTATAACCTTTTATCCCAGCTCGAAAATTGCAATTTGGTGGGCTTTTTTCTCTTTTCTGCCTTTTCAGTTAATTCTTTCAGATGCAGGTATTATGCTGTTAAATGAATGCTACCACACATAATTCTTACACTTTTCAATTTTCTACATTTTATATGCAGCACTCTTTCAGATATACTTGACTGACAGCCGACTCATTATTTGGAGACCATACGTTTTTATTTGAATAATTCTGATATTCAGGACGGTCTTTAAAGGCCTGAAAATCATTGTCCATTCTCACATGTCTTTTCATCCAATCAGGCTTATTAGCAAGAAATGAAGAAGTCTGTTACCGCCGACAAACTCCCTCTCGTGCTAGATTTTTTGGATTTTTTTTGTTTTGTTTTTTGCCTTTTGTGTCGTCTCATTTATTTCTGCACCATCTCTGGTACCTTAAGAAACTGCACACAATCAATATTTTTAATTTTGTGTTAGGCGGAGCCATCATTTTTAGTTGTGTAGTTGTGTTAAAGTGAGTCAAATTGATGAATTGATGTTTTTCATTTGTTGCCGGTTTTTTTGCATGTGTTTTCTTCTGCTCGGGTGCAGTCAGCTCTCTCACAACATTATGAGCAACAGGGACACCCAGCTGTATGGATACAGTACAGATAGAAACATACGTGTGTGTCTCTAGGTAGGGTTAGAGTTGGCAGAAATCTGCAGCTTTTTTATGGCTTTATAGCACACATGCACACACTCACACACACCAAGTACCTGCTCAGCACCAACCAGCAGAGAAACAAAGTTAGCAACTGCAGCTAGTAAACATAGTGATGCACTTAGCATATAAAGAGCCAGTTATTTCCCACTGGAGCTGGTGTGGAGACCAAAAGCAGTTTTAAGAAAAGAGATTATTGGTCTTACATTTGCCAAATAACCTGAATAACAAAATCCAAATAAAGAGTGATGTGTTTTTCAACATATAAAATTAAATGGTGATCTTACCATTGCATTCATCTATAGCCTGTATTCTTCTTCTTCTTCTGTCTCTAATGTACAAAGACCAGTAACTGTAGGTTTAACAAATAAAAACAACACTCAGTAAAGATGACAGCGTGCGCCTAATAAAGAGAAGCACGTCACATAGCATAACACGCTTCTATGTACGCTTGTAGCATACAAATATAACACAAAGCCTCCAAATCTGATGCAACTACAGAGCAGCAGTGAAAAATAATCACAAATCAAATACACAAGTTACACAAAACTCCGTTCAAGCCAAGGCCTGCCTTAGTTACCTATTAATGTCAATTACTATTAATACAACACAACTTAAAACTAAAAAAAAAACAAGCAAAGCAACAAACAACCAGCAGCCCCACCAAGCTCATTTACAAGCTGCACGCAACAAACAGCTGACTGAACTACCAATGAATGCAAATTTATTAAAAGCCATGTCAGGCTCTGTCACCAGGCCTCTGCATGTTGTAGCTTAAGAAGGCAGACAAACAAAGCACATGCATAACACAGCCTCATCTCATCAACATCCACACAGCAAGGAGTTAAATCACGCACACACACACACACACACACACACACACACACACACAGGGTGTATCTGACTCACGTTATTGTGGGCTTTCATGGAGGTGAAGCGGGCAGCATCCACATGACGTTGTGTTGTGATGTCTTTGTGTTTCACTCCTCTCAAAGGGCCGCGACACAACACTGAGCCGTGTGTCAGTTACAAAACTGGGCCACACTTTCAAAGAACGGCGCCGTCTGATGCTGGGTACCTGCAGGGCCACCTGTCGCTCAACTTCACCTGGCGTCACTTGTCACGCTGAGTCGTCAGCCAATCACGTCGAGGTTTGTAGACTCGACGCGATTGGCTGATGACTTAAAAGTACAGTACCACGTTCCAGCCACTAAAAGACAGGGAGGCGCTGTTTCACTAGTTTGAGGACTATTTGAGAATAGAATAGAATAGAATAGAATAGAATAGAATAGAATAGAATAGAATAGAATAGCTTATTTTGTCTCTATACACAAGTACAATGAGATTAAAGCCGTCATCCAGTTTCAGTGCAAAAAAGCAGTATATAAAAAGAGATGTATAAAAGGTATTAAAAAGAGATAATAAAAAGATATTAAGAAAAATATTTACAATATAACATAAAGGTACCCAAAATATATAGCCTATAATTAGATTAACTTTATGCTGTTGGTTGAGGTGGTGTTTCACATTTTTGTAAAACTGCCACCAGTAATATTCTTATATTTATTCTTACATTCCAACACGCAAAGGAAAAAAAGATTTTAACTGTATTGTTTATATTAAGTTAAGATATATATTGAAGTTTTACTGTAAGAAAAATTAACAGTATAGTACTTGGTTGCAGTACAATAATATACGTTCATGTTTTTGCATTTGTCTTGCAAGGGAAAAAAATAAAACTGGATATTAGCCATTGATCTAATAACATTGGAGCTGGTAATGGAATGACAGGCTATTTAGTATTTTTAATACATTATACATGGCTGTATAACAATCAATAATAAGTGTTGATTAATTTGTGTACTCAGTTACAAAGAGGGCAAAAAATTGAGGTCTGACTTAAAAACTAACCTGAAGTATGGTGAGCAAAACTACTTAATTACTGATCCACAGAGCCACTGGCCTTGTTTGTGGTCTGATATAAACCACACGCATTTTCTAGGTTTTTGAGTGCTGAATTACTAATAATGATGCTTGCTATTGGAAAATGTTTTCTTCTTAGCGTTGTGCAATGCCCATTATTTTAAGTGGATGCACTTGTGATTCTATGTTATTTAAGCAGCATCAACATGACATTATTGTGACACTGATGAATGCTTGGACAGCCAACAACATTTTGTCTTCTACAAATCATTTCCTCATTGCCAAAAACACCTTCTCTACTCATCTTTTTTTTTAAACCACCCATGAGTAATAATCTTCTTCATGTGTGCTTTCATATTTTAACATTTCTCAATTGCACACAGAAATGTCACAGTTACTGCCTGTACACATGTCTAGGGAGGAGGAAGCTGCAGGTCTCATAACTTCAAATATATCCCTGCCTGAAAACAACTGTAATACATTAAAAACTTTAAGGACTCCAGAGACCTTTAGAATGTCAGGATTCTTTGCTCTTAATGACCTAAGAACACACGCAATATTAGATACTGTAATTTTTAAGAAATGCTGTTAAGTAGGCTGTTGACTAGCTTCATATATGACCAGTATAGTCCTATTCTTACAGCCAGCTTATTATCATCCATCCACTATCATCAACTAATGTCCTACCAGTAGACTCATTTAAAGGGGCTTTCCATGCAAAGACTGTTGTATATTTTGCCTAAAATAACTTTAATATTATAAATTAGGTCCTGTTTTGCTCACATTGTAAGCAGGCAGTCCAGCAGGACACCTCAACAAGCACTCATTCACACAGTTACAGGTGGTCATTGGTTACCACAAGATAAACATAGATTGCTACTATAGCCCAATATATTAAAATATCATATGCAATGACTGCTAATAAAATAACACCACAGTTAAAGTGGACAGGCTAACTGACTGGAACATTTAAATCATACCTGCTCCACACAGCAGCTGAGATCTTTATGCCAACACATAATAATAATGGGAGGTCAGTCACATGAACAGTGTGATGACATGTGCAGTAAATGATAATCAATTTAGTTAGTGGCAGCTTTACAGTATAAGAGCACATAAAAAAATAACACGATGAAGCACATGTCTGTGGAATTTAAAGAGGGGTTAAGTGATGAACCTTCGATGTGTTTCCACCCACCCTAAAATTAATACATACGTAAATAAATAAATAATCTGCAGGATTTTGCAGATAAAGGACCATCCATGACAGTAAGTGATATGATTAAAGCTTTCATTGGGTTGTGAATTTAACCTCTAAAAGCTTAATGTTTTAGACTAGATAAGTAGCATTAGCCTGGGACAGCTTATGAGCTGAGACCCATGTGTGTTATTGGAAATCAGTTGCAAGATGATAGGAGCCGAGAGGGAATCTATGTAGTTATACTGTATATCTTATCTGTCAACCTCGGGTGTTTAATGGGCTGCCTATAGGATTACCACCACCCAGCAGCAGATGCTCATTTCCAAAACATATGTCAAGGCTTAAGCCTGGTGTAAACAGTACCAGTGGACAGAGTTTATCAGTTTTGGAACAGGCTCCATATTTGCAGCCCTGAAGCAGTTAAGCTGAATGTGTCAGTTGCCTCTCTAACAACTGCCCCATCACCTGGGCATGTGCTGGACACGGCCTGAAGGGGGCTTAAACACTGATTTAAGCTTTTTAAAATAAGCCCGGCGTGTACAGTCAATTTCAGGCTAATTTAGCATGATTCTAGACTGTGTAAAAAAATCTATATGGTCGGGGTCTTTGAAGCTAAAAGCTTGTTTTTTTATGTGTGAGCCCTGCATGTGTATGTGCATACACTACATTCCTACCATACCAACTTCCATCTGGTTGCACCTCAGTGAAAGGCTAAAAAAATTCTCACACAACTGCCTCCAACATTTCAGAGATTGCTAAAACCCTGTTTCACATTTTTCGCAGTCACCTCAGTCGCCATTGTTTTGTTTTGTTTAGTTTTTTCTCTTGAAAACCCATTTGTGATTCCACAAATAGCTCCCTTGTTATATAGCACAGAGATGCTGCTTCTATAGTACAGTTAATGTTACAGGGAACTTTTAATGATGCTTCAGATAAATTGTCTGGCTTTCCATGCTAATACACTGCTGCTCCCTGCTAACTAATGTGTCAATGTGTGTGTGTGTGTGTGGAGAGAGAGAGAGAGAGAGAGAGAGGGGCAGTGTGTGTGGTATAGCAATATACATACAATGGACACAATAGAACATGGTGGGAAAGGTATAGAGATGATGCACCACATTGTATACACCACTACATGTAACATGTCCATTGAAATCCTACTTACAGCATTAGCAGCAAAACGTATTTATAGCATTAAAGCAAAAGTGCTGGTTTGATCCTCCTAACTGATATATTAGTATTAGTGTCAGAGCAGCAGGTTACTGTTAAGTAGCTGATCTGAGAAACAAAGCTGTTTTGGTCAGATTTCGGCCTATTAGAATATTTGAAGTTAATCATTTATAGACATATGAAATGTGCAGCCTGTCCTCACCAGAGGAGAGAGAATATGTGGAAATGTAAGCTGGTTAAGACTGGTTAAGAAATATCTCTTTGTTTGACCATTTATTGTACACATAACCACTGAAATCCAACTTTAGATTAGCCTACAGTTGCCACTACAGTGTAACCATGTCAGCCTGGAGACTGCAGTAAAATGGTATTTTTCCTCAAGTCAGATTATCTGACTGCCTGGATTTGACATACCCGCTTCATAAGTACGCAACATTAAAGCAACAATCAAAACCATTTGATGCTGATGTTACAGATGTACACACACACACACACACACACACACACACACACACACACACACGTATAAGGCACATCTTTCCCATTAAAAGGTCACTGCTTCTATTTGTGTAACAAATACATCCATTAGCATGCGCAGCTTCTGCTTTACTATGAGTGTAGAAGCTCTTTCAATGCAAGGTCAAAGCGCAGTCTCACAAACTGAGATGTGTCCTCATGAGAACATCGTGTGTTGTGTTCAAACTCACTTATTTTTATAGTGCATAAGTTCAGTGTGCTAGGTTTATTTTTGTTGCATGGCAGTCACTGAGTCATCAATGCATTGACTTCAAGAAAAGGATAAGAGATAGAAAGGTCAATACGTGTTCATTATTCTTCAGCAAATCACAGAAAATTAAGTAATCCAAATATAATCGTTGTATCAGATGTAGCTTGTTTCATTGTTTGACTGAGCTCCATTGTTTAAAAAGACTTTTTTTTCTGGTGAGGCTTTAAAGATTTATCTGATGTCTCAGGGATGTTGGGCCTTGACGTTTTGTGCCAATAATGGTGACAAGTTCTGCCCTAACCTGGTTCACTGGTTCGTTTGCTTAAAAACTCAACTATAATACCTTCTTCTTTTCTTCGTGAGGACAGACTGTCAGAGGCCATTTTGGATGTTATCGTACCATTCAATAACTCACACATCATTCCCAGCGATAACAGCCATTTAATAAGATTATAAAAGTGATAGAAGAGGTACAACTTATTTGCCCAAGGACACTTTGCTACACAGCTAGGGTTGGGGCTCAAACAGCCAACCTCAAGGTCAGAGGACGACCACTCTACCACCTGAGCCACAGCTACCCATAAAAGAAAGACTAGCTGCAGAGTAATCCTTTTAAATAGCAAAAAAAACCCTGGAATTTCAGTCCTTTTCCTGTAGGAGCTATTAGTCAAAAATCATTAAATTGACAGCTTGACTGATACATAATATAGACAGCAGAGGAAAAATGATCTTAGGCAGGTGCATATTTAGAGGTTGTAAGTCAGGTCCATCTCACTCTGCTACTCTCTGGATTTTGCTCACGCTTCTGTTCAGTGCACCCGCACCTGACTTTACTAATTAGCAACTATTTTCTGACAGAGGCACTCTCGCTATTCTCACAGAATAGTTTCTATAAATATACGACCAATGTTGTAACTAAGCACTGATTTAATATTTCCTCATATTCATATTCTGTGTCTCATTTCTTTGTCTTTGTTTGTGGTGATTAAAAAGTGTATGCAGATAAAACAATGTAAACCTGGGCACTTTCTGCCCCCGCTGTTTAATCCTGAATATTCTTTTTTAAATATGATAAGTGAATATCAATGCTTGAAGTTTACACAAACCATTTATTGGGATGATTGAAAGTGCTCCTGCACTTTAGCAGCACGTGGTGGAGTGGATGATAACCAAAAGTGTTTCTATTCTTTCCTCTTGTTCTGAAAGTGTGCAGCGTTCCTTAATAAATTCTGCATACATTGGCACAGACCTCTGAATATAGGCTACCTACTTGTGTGGCAGCTAAATGACTTACACCAGCTAGCTTGCAGGAAGCAGTTTTTATTTAATGTATTGCACCTCTCACCAGCTCTGAGAACAGAGATCCTATTCAGCAACAATAGCCTCAAAATGTGTTAGATATAGTGTGCTACACCACAGGGTGTTGTGCAGGTATAGTGTCACTGTATGTATTGCTGTCAACTTTTTTAAAAGAGTTGACAGACTTTTTTGACCTGTGCTGCTATGACTGTGGCAGCAGAGACTCAATAAAGGGTGAAGTATAATATGTCAAATGTTCTGTTTCTTCATCTGTGTTCTCTTATGTCTTCTCTCCAGAGGCAAAGCATTTGTTCGCTTTAAAGCGTCTTTCACCTTAGGCTGCCTCTTAACAGCAAAAGTGCTCCTGTTGATCTGAAACGGATTGAAATAATGGCCTAGTTTAAAATAAGCTCCAAAATGATTTAGAGAATTATTGACAAAGTAATTGACGACTCGCTGACTCCAGTAAGGGGTCATAGTCAGGAGTTCATCCATTAAAAACACAAATTTAATTTACTAACTTATTTTAATTTTAGAATTTACTCTAACATGAGTTCTCCCAAATTAGGACAATGCAAGAGGGAGATTTCATTTAGACTGATATTTTACTAGGAGTGTTGAGGGGATTGTCAAAGGATAATAAAAGTTTTTATTAAATTTACTGGACTTAAAAGAAAAGATTAAAAAAAAGACATTTGGTGTTCACCCAAACACAATCACGACTTGTAAAAATAGTGATTTTAATAAAAAAATAATGAATATTTTACACCATGAATGTCTGAAGTTACATGCACCATCAAAGTGGTTTATCTGTTTCCCCTTAAGAGAAGCCCTTAAAAGTGTCTGTCAATGATGAATAAAGACAGCCTGTATTCATTCTTAATGGTTTTTTTTTAATTCAGTGCTCATTAGAATAGCATAGACAAAATGGACACCATCCCGGTTTGGATGACTTTAGTGGATCAGTGGTTGTAGATCCACTGGGATCAGGCCAGTGCTATTTGTGATGGTCGATTGTGTAGGTAGCTATAACTCTAATGATACTGGGCCTAACTACAGTTTTTAAATTTTAATGCAATTTCCAGGTCTTACTTGAGTAAGGATAAAAAGACATTAAAAAAAATGTAAAAGTAGCATGGTGTTACTGTTCAGTACCAGCCGCTGTTCAGAGCCAATCACCAAGTATAGCTGGATGATTACTCAAATCCACAGAAGTGTGGAATTGGACAAATTGGAGTGTCTTTTCACCCGGCTCAGTGCTTCTTATAGTGTCAGGCTAAAATTGAACTACTCAAAAGCTAATTGTGTAACAACTTTGAGTGCCTGCACCCAAGAGTTATGCAGAGAATTCAGTGTTACTATGGACAAAGACAGATAATGACAATCAATTCCAGGAAGAAAAAAAAATACACGTAGCTGCTTTCAAATTCAAATCAAAGTGGGCTGAGGACAACCGTGTGAGCCCTATCAGCTATGTTCTGTGACAAAATTGCATTAAGAAATGGAAATCCTTCATCAAGATCCATTGTTTGTGAAAGATAAACCTATATTTTCAAATTAATTTCATTATTCTTAAAGAATAGGGAGAGAGAGGAAAGCAAAGCACAATGCCAATTATGCATTTCAATACAATTTCAGCCTTTTTTGGTGTCTTTAATGATTGAGAGTCTTTGTCATTAGGAAAACTCAACTCAAAGGTGTAAGATATAAAGAATAAAACTTTAGAAACAAGACAAATACTTAGTTGATCATTGTCTATAAGTTTTACAAAGAGAACGCAGAAAAAAAATGTTTTTATTTATAACAAGACATGATCATCATACTGTGTTGGGTAGTAGTAGATATGTGAGTGAGTATATGTGAGTTAGAAAGTCCATTTACAATATAATAAGATCTTATATAAAACATAATACAAACAAAGGTATGATGAATAATAAAGTTACTTGTTTTTGTATCCAACATCGTTCACTCTTATTCTAATTTAAAGGAGCCTAATTAATTGAACACTTGACCTATGAACTTTCTGCAAATTAACTGCTAGCGTAGTAGCTCTTACATGCAGGTCTAGCTAACAAACAGTGGATTGGAGACCAGCCAGTCATATATAGGTATGTATAATAATATCTTTGGACAATTATCTATACAAAAAACTACAATGTCTGAAAATGTATCCACGTGGTTCGCATGCTTATTTCTTTGCTCTTGATTTTGTACAGAATTAATAATATAATATATAAAATATAATATATAATATTGGCATGCATTCTGTAGTCTGAGGTGGATTACATTAGTGAGTACTAATACTAATACTAATATGTCACTGTATTAGAGAAGTATTTTTGTCTCACAGTTACAGTCAAAGTTTCAGCCATTGCCTTTAGTTCTCCTCGTCATGCATTAAAACACACAGAGAATGCTTCAAACCCAAAAACGGCTGAACAATAACAGCTAGTCACAGGTGCATTTGCACTGAACTACTGAACTATATATGAGGACAAAGATAGAATTATTAAAATTTCTCTCTTGCTTACATGGTTAGGTATGTCTACGAAAAACACACAAAAAAATGCATCTCATAGTGCCGGTTGCTAAGCAATACCAACTTTCATGTGCTGCGCCATTGTTGTGCGCAGAGAAATGTTCCTGTTTTTCTAGTCACGACAGAATTTCAATGCTATCCCATCTTCTAATTTTAATTACAATTTCAACATATTTTCATGAGCCTAATGTACCACAGGTAATATGCCCTTCACCTAGGGTAATTACCTTCAAAACCCCAGTTGTCAGTTCATTTTAACTAGCAGATGTGCCCTTATACATCAGGACCCTCAACAGGAATGCAGTCATATCTATTCATCGACTGGCATTTCTATAGAGTAATATTATATTTGCCTTCTCTGAGAGGCCAATATATTATTAAAGCATATCTCCCAGAAGACCACTCTGGCCACAAGGTTTCTATGGTTACCACCATTGTACCAATACCTTTTATGAGTTCTGTGGACATCACCTCCTAATTACTTTCAGAGAACAAATCCTCATTTCAAATATATCCAGCTTTATTTCTAATCATTATCAAGGATGAAAAAGGTGCGAACTGTCAAAGGTGGGCTGTAGGTATCACAAAACACAGTATGCCCTATGGTGGTGCTGCAAGAGTGAGATCAAGAGTGATGCAACTAGAAAGAAACTTCTCAGGATAATAAGTGTTGAGCTTTAAAATGTCTTTCAGATAGTCAATATTACATGAAGGCTCAAAGCACGAGGCGCAGCAGACATGATGCGTGTCCTGTGTGACAACCTTATGAAGGGGAGCCCGCAGTCTGCTCCACTTCAATTTATAGAGCTTCTCTCTTCCTATAAAACTCAGCTGCACTTGGGGGAAAATATTTTCTTATCCTAGTCACAACCAGCATGACCCAGAAAAGCAGATGGACTGTCATGATTGATGTCACCTGCCCCTGTTCCATATTCACACAGCTACTTGCACACAGACATAATTGCTTTCATACAAACCACCACACCTTAACAAATAATTGGGGTGTTGTATTTTTCTGGTTTGTATTTGTTATCATTTCCTTTCATAAGGACTTTCTGTACTAGAATTTTGAAGCTAGTTCTTGTCTGCAAACATAAAAGAATTGCTCAAGCAATTCATAACTGTGAAGTCAGACATTTACTGTTACTTGAGTCAATCTCACACACACACACAATCTGCAGCTCAAAATAGCCCCAAACAAATACATTATTTACTCCTGGTTGAGATGCTTAAAACTAATACTGTTTCATAAATTATACAGCATTTGAAAACATAAAAGCGCATATCCGACAAGCCTTTTGTGAGATTGATGGAATGGAATGATGCTGACAAAACTAATAATTTAGCAGCTATTTCCCTGCTTATTGGATTAACATGATGAATACCAACAAAATGTTTGGTACTGGCCCAGAGCTGATCAAGAACACCTATAACTGTCTAAAAACATTTTTTCTTTCCTACATTTAACATACTGTATGTATTTGTAGGTGAGTAGTTGCAGGACGACAGTGATTTGAACGTGATGCAGAGTTATATAGTGAGAGACATCCAGGATAAGAGTGGAATAGCATTACTGAGTTGGAACACAAAAAGCATGCAGTAGTTCCTAAATTGTGACAACAAATTGATGCATGGCTTTCACAAACTCCCTGTGGGAGACAGGTTGTGGCTACTTCTGCTATAAATGGATCAGACCACCACCTTGCAGACCATTATGTTTGCAGGTACATTGATTGGAACGACTACTGCCAGATGAAGTGCTCCGACTTAAAGAAAAATTTACCTCTAAGAGTGGAAAGAGACAATTTAAGCTGTTTTGCTGCCCTGTGTACTGCAGTGTACTGCATTTTTACTAAAAAATATTAAACTTGAGAGTCAAAAGATGTTAAAACATGGCAATAATTGTAGTAATAAATGACAATATAGTTTAACAGACATTAAAATTCAATTCAAATCACATATGGAAAAAAGCTAATCAGCTTCAGCCCCAGCCAAGACAGAACTAATCTGCATTTCTATAAGTTTCCCTTTTAAGATGTGGTATGTTACATATACTGCATATCAGCCGAGGTCACATCCCTCCACATTTTTATGTTGGCAAGGGAAGCCAATGGTTAACCTCCTCTAAGTATCAAGTTGGCTGCCGACACGGAGCTACAAAGTTCTGCAGAAATCTGCTGACAGTGCTGAACTTTGTAATGACTATTTTGTAGGGCTTCCGAGTGTGAGGGCTGCATGCTGGCCTGTCCCGTTGGAAGAACTCTGACTGGGTCTCGGCTGTGTGCAGAAATTGCCTCGTGGACCCACAATCTGCTCCGCTGTAACACTGGTGTCATGACACATACAAAAAGCTGCCAATCTCACCATCAGAGCACATATTCAATTAAAATCAGTGCAGCAGTTGTTCCTGCTGGTGTTTAGCCATGCGTTTGTTTATAGTCGTCAATTCACCCACAATGTGGGGAAATCAACAATCAGCATCTTTTAATTAACTGACTCCAAATTGGTTTGAACCGTTGACATTTGCAGGTGTTTAGACATTTATTTACTGTGACACACGTTAGTTATCAACATAAAGTTTTGTTTAAGAGCAAAGATCAATCTGGAGACTGAGAGCAGAGTGATATTTCCGGTCCTTTCTCTGGCAGGTGTTGATGCATGTCGCAGCTGTGTCTGCAGCTGTGCCTTGGTATTTGAATGCAGAAAGACAACACATCCTCCAATGTTTGTATCGCACAGAAAGTCAATCACAAACCATTAAAGCCACTAAATATTTTACAAATATGTGGAACACAAAAGAATAAAAGAAGAGATGTGAAATTATGGCGTAAACATTTTGCTGCAGATTAGGGTTCAGCAGTGAGCTGCATTATCAGGGTTGTGTTTACCTGCTTCTTTGTTAGCGTCGAAGGCTGATGCTCACAGAGACCAGACACCCTCTCAGCCTCAACTTGGGCACTAAAAGAAGTCACAGCGCAGAGATGTGACGAGCACACTTTAATCATCGTGTTTATGATATTCTGACCTTCACTTCTACACACCGTGTGTAAAAATGCATGTATGGATATGTCACCTCTCTTACGAAAACTGAAAGCAGCTTTAAATACCTGTCAGTTAAATGTGTCACTTATCAAAAGAGAATCAATGTCACTTCAAATGAAGTACTTGGAAATGAGCTACAATCAAGATGTGATGCAATCAGTTAGCATTTTGAGGGATCATTTACTTTAACATTTTATATTTTTTTTCCTTGGCTGTTTTTTTTTTCCAGGCAATGAACACTTCAGATGTGTTTTTCACCCGATGTTACACTTTATGTATGTTTGCCCAATCTTGAAACACAATATAGATATATGTTAATATGTCAGAATTAGCACCACGATTAGTCATCCTCATTAACATGAGGACGGTTTGCAAAAGAGAGGGCGTCTCAGAACAAAAGTAATGAGAAATATTTGTAATTATTATGATGATGATGATGTGAGGTCTAGCCCCTCAGGGAATAACAAATAATCAGTGTGGATAGGTTCAACCTGCTACCTGGATTTTTAAGGAGCCCAGCCCATCTGCATGCGCAAGTGGACACTTATAACTGGCATATAATTATGGACCAAGGATATAGCAACCTTGCCTGGGAGTGTGCATGCTCGGATGATGCGAGACTTGTGAAAGTCAAACAGCTACTTATGAGTTGAAGGTGCATGCCAGCTGACATGAAAAATCTGGTTTGTTGGCCTAAGGGCAGCAAAGAATGTTGATGGGGGAAGCTGGAGGCTTGTGATTACTCCCTGAAGCCTGCAGCGCCCTGCATGACGTGCTACCTCCACATGACTCGGACATCAACACTGACCTCTAGACAATGGTCATACGTTAGGACGGCCTCTGTGAAGAGACAGAAATATTCTGAGAGGGAGGGAGGGAGGGAGGGAGGGAGGGAGGAAGGAAGAAAAAGAACCGTAACAAGGGGATCAGTCAGAAAAGTGGACAGCTCAATGCTCAGTCCATCTCTGTGCATCCAATCAATTACTGTAATTTGTTCCAGCTGCACCACAGAGAGTAAACACTGAGCAAAGAGTATAGCAGCTAATGATGGTACCTCTAGGAATATGAAAATGTTTCTGCTGCTCAATACTTCTTTAAATTTCCATCATTATTTTTGTTGGCCTTGACTCAGACAAAATGTATAGAAAAACATGCAGGCTGTGTTAAAGTTGTCAGCTGCACTAGTTCAAAATGCTTAATGCAAAGTATTGGCATACATTACGCACATTGGGTGATGGATACATTTATGGTCAAAGAGAGACACGTCCTCACACATGAATGCCACGCAATTGTGTTTACACCTGATCACCAGAACAACAAATCTACTGATGAGCTGATGTACCTGCCCAAAGTCCACAAAATGAGCCCTAACTTATCTCAACTTCAAAACATAAGGTTGGTGTATCCTTTTAATTTTTACTGTCATTAAAAATAGATGGTTATCATTATTAAAAAGAAAAAACGGAGTAAGGTTTAGGTTAAAATTGTGATTATTGTTCTCTTCTGCCACTGTCATTTTCATCCCATCCCAACAACAAAATGTTATGCTTGTGATGAAGGTCTGATGGTTAAAACACACCTTTTAGCAACAGTAAAATTCAGTTTACATGCCCTATATTATTATGACCCCAGCAGAGCAGTCATTTTAATATTTCACTTCTGTGGATGTTTTTTCCGATGAGGACGGGCTGAATGTAGAAAGAGTCCATTTTATGGGCAGATTTATTTTTTTCCAACATACATTTACACAATTCGCTCAGCAGTCAAGGCCAAAGCCTAACACGTTTCTGACTTACTATTCAAATCACAACACAAATATCTCAGGGGTTAAGTTCAAACTTTCCATATAATCACTCCTTTTTGATAGCTAAGGCCACAATCTCCTTTTTGTGTGTACATATAAAAAATATATATTTAAAAATGTGTATCAGAAACTATGTGTGACTCATAATGTCCGCTTTCATTATTTGTCTGACATGATGGCTTACTTGTGCTCGCAGAAAAAAATATTTAAAAGAGCATATCCAGGTACAACACAAGGTCTCAGGAGAGTATTCTACTGTGGAAGGACTGAGAGTCACAAGATGAGTCAATTTCCATACAAAGTTTCTGACAAGGTAATGGATGAGAGTGAAGTATACTGTAAGCCCTGGAAGACAGTGATGGCCACTTAAAGAAACCTGCTCGCCTCAGCTTCATTTTCCTGGTCATCCCTGTTTAATTACATCTGCTTCACCTTCAGCTTTCAGAGTGTTTTGGCTCCTTTATTGGTCTGTTATAAACAAACAAAAAACTCTAAGAGCTAGTTGGTATTGACAGGATAAAAGGTGAGGAAACACAAAGCAGGTCGAGCTTTAATTGGCTTGAGTTTGGACATGCCACTTAACACACTAGAAGGAGTGTCTGAGAAAATGGTGGGCCAAAAGAAAAAAAAAAAGAGGTCCAATAAAAATATCACCAATATCGTGCTAATCATGGTCTAATTATATCATACACAAAGTAATTACACAGCAATTATAGGTCCTATTAAAGCTGAATGAAGACATTTTAAAGAGAGAATACATATGAGTTGATTAAAATTATACATTAGGTGATTCAATGTGGAAATGTTATAAAGTAAATCGTTTTGTCTCTTTGCATGAAATATAGCTTAATCAGTTTAGTTCCATTAGATTAAATTCACTGATAAATTGGTAGAGTGTTCCATCTCCCATGTTCCCACTCTGTCTTTGAAGCACTGCAGCACTGAAATTAACTGCTTTACCAGTAATGCACTACCTGCTACTGCAGCACGGTGTTTCTTCCGACGCCTGTGTGTGTGTGTGTCTATTCATTATTATTCTGTGCATACAAGCATCAACACCTTGGTCTGAAATTGGCTTTTCTGTGAGATTTTTTTTTTATGGTCCTATACAATCTGCTGCAGGCGGCGAGGCGTCAGCTGACGATCAGGGACGTCATAGCAACAACTACAATAAGGAAGAGCCTAGAGTTAATATCGGAGCTTCACATCCAGCATAGAGACCTTTTGAAAAGAAAAGAAAGGAAGAAAGAAAGTCTGAACACGAGCATCAGGGTTTTTTCTCCACTGTGTGCTTTATGGATGCAGAGTGCTGCAGCCTCAGGCCAGATCTTTTATCATTAGGAGTGACGAGTGTCAGTCGGGAACTTGACCAGCTGAGGAGGAGGATTAGATGACTAACAATGCTTTTTCTGCCAGAAGGCGAAAAAAAGCTGCAGACATTCAACAAGCTTTCAAGGCAGACATTTTGATTTGCTAATAACTTTTGTTTTGTGTTAGAATGTGTTTAATAAATATTTACATTTATATAAATAAAACACATCATCAAGTATTTGTGTCTACATGAGATATCTCTAATGGTATAGGTCTGTTGTTTCTCTTCAGACAGTGGCTTTAGAGTGCGCCAGGCTTCATTTTCCAACTGTTTCCACATGTTGACACCCCTCACATGACCAAAACCATGAAGAAACACCACATTTAGTTACACACCCGCCACATACAACTCGTGGTCACATTCCTGCTAACAAACTTATGGATGTAGACCAAGTAAGGAGGTGAGTGGGGGGTGGTGGCTAGGTATCCAGCCTAATAGACCTTCGCTCAGGAGTTTGAGGTTCAACTCCCCTGACACTGTAAGTTATATTGTTTTCTCTTGCTGCTGGATATGGCATAAAATATATTACAAAATTGTAATTATTGTAATTGTTGAATGTCCTAGATAGGATAACATGAAACAAGAGCAGTATGCACACAAAAGAGAGGAGAAAGAAGAGTTACTGTTTGTTATGAGACAGTATGACGAGGAGCGCGCGCCTCGTCACACTGTCTCATAACAAACAGTAACTCATCCATTAAATTAAGCATTTTCAAAGTAAAGTTTGTTTAAAAAATAAAATACTTTCCACAAAATAACCAATGGCAGAGTTTCAAGAAAGTGATGTATTATTTTCCTCACAGTCAGATGAATGTTATGTGTCCTTAATGAGCACATAGCAAATGATGATTATTTCAGCTAATTGCATGACTTCATATGAACATGCATTGCATTGTATTATAGCTTAGTGGAGCAGTTAAAGTTGTAGATATTCTTTTTTTTCTTCATCCGCTCTGCTGCAGCAAATCTTTCATTACCTTCTAGCAATAACACTGAGGTCATTTTAATCAAATATTCATAATCAATGTGCATTAAAACTTCAGTTAAGACTTGATATTCTACAATCAGTTGACAATAAGGGAGGGTTAACTCGAGCTATCTCTTAAATTCTCCTCTCTTAATCATTACAGTCTTTGTTAAAGTTTTAACACCGCAGATTAAATTAAATAAACGACTATAACAAGATGTAGTTTTATCTTCTTCTCTCTTTGCTGGTGTCACCCTTAAGTGTCTTGCCTAACCTTGGTTGTCGAAATATAAATACACGAAGCGTCATTATTTCATTTTAAACCGTGTGTGTAATTTAAAAAGTGAATTATCCCGCTCCGGTAAATTAAAATATAGTTTTGTGCCGTCTGGGGCTTCAAATGATGAAAACCTGAGAAAAATTGCTGCATTAAAATAATTTAAAGCTCTGCCTTGAATTAAGGTTCTCGGAAAGTAAAGGTCCATTTGAAAAGTCTGTGGCCTCCAAAATACATTGTCTGTAGAAGCAAATCATGATAATTAATGTGTGATGAATGGGTCTATTTCGTCTCACCGCACACAAGCACAAACATAATGAAGGTTTGTCGTCGATTTGTCTTGCATTGCTTTCTATTTATTTTATTTTAGGGGAGGCATGGCATTTATTAACACATTTATAAATAAAATATGGTTATTACTTTAAAGGAAACCAAGAGATTTACTACCTCAGACTCGACAAAGAACATTGGTGGTATAGGTTGGAGGTATGCGAGTAAAATATTACAGATGAAGGGTCTGTTTCTGGGTAAAACCTGTTATCTTCCATATAAATTCCAAGTGCTTTACTAGACAAGTCAGAGTTCATGCAGATGCTTTCGATCAAAGTTTCAGGGAATCATTCAACAGATGCTCTCATAAACTGTCACAGAACAACTGCAGCTTGTGGCCAGAAACAGAGCTAGAGTCAAAAGTTTTTTAAAAAGCAATATAACAGCACAGAGCTCCCAACCTTAAAAAGTAATGGCAATACAACGCAACATTGAATATGATCATGGCTTTTTTTTTTTCATGATAATTAATGGAGTTCACACGAGATAGCACATTCTCACACTCCTTATGCATTTCTCTTTGAATTCTGCAGTGAGAAGTCACATCTTCATCAACAGAGCCAGAACTGTTCATCCATCATTTCCTCTGTTGTTTACTCTTCTTATGTCAGTCTACCACAAGTGGCCTGATTCAACATTGAGCTTTAAGTTCACTTATTAACGACAGCCCACTTAAAGGTCACTTTAACTGTAACATGGATGTTGTTTCTGTCTTCTGATCCCTTGTTTACTAAGTTCTCCTCTTTAAAGGACATTTTAAAGGAAATGTAACTTACTGAAGAATTAAGTGAATAAACAGATGAGTGAACTTCCTTCATTTTAATATGCAGTAATGCTGCCAATGTGCTTGTTAATATGTACTTAACTGCACAAGACAAAGCGGTTTTTGGAGATTGTGGGGGTTAATCATAATAGTCCAGTTTTCAATAGGACCTCTGCAGTTCCACACAGTTGCTTAGGAAACCACTTCCATCTTCCCATGGAGCCCCTTTGCAGGCGCTCTCTCCACTGCTACTTATCCTGCTTTCTTAAACCCTGCAGGGCTTAATGTTCTGTGTGCTGTTCACCTGTTTGAACATTTTGTTTCCAGGGGATCTTTAGCATCATTTAGCTAACAGTAGTTTACTTTTACCACCAGAGATCCAAATGGGTCCTCTGTAGGGGATTAAGATTGCATGTAGTGATAGATTCATGTTACAATCCAATTAAAGCATCATGTGTGTGTACACTCTCTGCCTGTATTATCTGAAAAGAGGAATGAAAAAAGTGAATGATAACAGATTTGCAGCAGATTGCTAACATTCACTTCATTGTATAATTATGTGAGATCTGTGATAAATAACATTATCACAGATATTACTGCATCTTCTGAACACACGATGTAGGATCACAGTTTTTGCACAGTGCAACAGGTGTAATGGTGATATCAGCAGAAGAGATTTTCAAAGATGATTTAATCCTTGTGTACTTCAGTGCTTTACTGTTCACTGTCACACATCATGCCAGCTGAATCACATCAGTTTATGCCACTCTCACCAAATCCAACACATTATAATGCGTCACAATATATTGTTACATTGCAAAAACAAGGCTGAGGAGGAGGGGGAGGATGAAATGCTGTTTTTCTATTATTCTCAAATTTCTTTTTTATATTTAAAATAAAAATGCTTGGTAAAAAAAAAAACGTAGCTAAATTTGAACATTTATGAAATAGACAAATATTGATAATAACCAATTATTTATCAGTGATGATTTGTGATGATAAAGACTAAAGAATAAACACTGCTAATTTAAACAAAGCATAAATACATTTACAGTGGAACATGACAGAGACACCAAGTATTGTGCGACTGTTAGCATTTGTATTTGTGTCATCAGTTTCATCTACCTATATATATCTATATCTTTATATGTGAAAAAGACTGGCCATTTGCTACATTGTGCAGTTTTGAAGCAAATATCCTTGGATTAATTGTGTGGAAACCGGATGAATGAAATACTGTATACATCCAAACACTAGGCAGTCTCAGTCTGAGCCACAACCTTGCCTAACAACAACACTGCTTTTCAGACTGAAGAGCTATATCATCAAATGTGAGTCAAATCCTACTGATTGTGCATTTTTTTTCTTCCTGTAAAGAATAGACCCCAGAACAAGCAGAAGCTGAAGGTGGTGGTACTGAAAGCCTCGGAGAGCATCAGCAAGGAAAATATAAAGCATCAGCTTATGTCTGAGGGTCAAACACTTCAAGCAGTCATCGACCGCAAACAAATATGAAATATACTGTTGTGCATATGTCTACTGTGAGCTTGAAACCTTACATTAAAAGGGCTTCATCTCCCACACAACTCTTAGTGTATTGATGTAAACCTACTCATATTAAAGCTCAGGGCAGACACAATAATGTAACATCCATTATTTTATTTCACCCTAATGCATTACAGTATGGGCTGTTGTTAAAGCAATACATTTTAGTATTCTTATAATGGCAGCAGGAATGTTGTATTGCCTGAAAAATGAAGCTCTGGTAATTGTTTAACTGATTTCTGACCTTTTGGGGGGAAAAGAAACAAGATGTAAACAATCAATACAGACCTACAAGAGGTGATCAATAATGTTTGTGGATCATACATGTAGTCACCTCGCACCACTGTATTTCAGAGGTTTGGTGGACATGGTAGTGGGATACTCCCTTACTCTTAATAACCAGCTCTGTGTTAATGTACTACAATCATTTCATTGATTCTTTCCACGAGAGTCATCTTTCTTTCTCTCATTGCCATGTTTGAATGTGGGCGCACAGCGGCCAATGAGCATACACACACACACGGACATGTGTGTACACCCAAACCGAGACAGGTAGAACCAAACTATTCTATAGCCCTAAAGAAAAAGAAAGACTACTAAGGCCAAAGAATCTTCCTCAACACTTTTAATTCACTATTTTGTGCAACGTTGCAAACATGTGTCAAGTACCATGGACATTTGAAAAGAATGTAAACATATTTAAAGGTAGGGTAGGAGATTTCATTCTGATGCACTTTTTGTTAAATTAGTGTAACTTCTCTTTACAATCCGATAGCAACCAATTAGTTCAGCAGTTTCACATTAAAACGAAGAATATGAATCATCTGTGGAAGCTATAAAACGCTAAAAACATCAGCCAATCCTCCTGGACGACCCTGCGCGGAGTATTGGCTGGTTGTCACTCTCTTCCTGCTCTGTGGTGCAGAGGTATGCATGTACCTCTGCACCACAGAGGTACATGCATGATGGCTGAAGTCACAGACCGCAGCTCGTCTTCAGGTAATGCACGTCCATGTGATTGGGAGGCGTGGCTTCAAGTTGAGCTCCGAGAGAAAGGGGGCGTGTGTTTACTTTTGAAAGGCTGACCCTCACTGAGTTTTCAAAATCTCCTACCCTACCTTTAAGACTTAATGTACTCTCAGTCTCTTCTTAAAAATGAAGTTAAATTAGATTTAAAACAACGCAACAAACAACACTCTGATAAATTCTTCATTTCACTTGCTTTTCGAGAGCTCAGTAGTAACATGAAAAGAGTTAGTAACAGACCTACATAAGGCTCTGAAGGCTCCACAGAAATGGAAGTTTTTACCACTTTGTTTGCAATGTTTTCATGACATTCAGAATACAGCCGTGGAATGGCAGTGCTTGAGAAATATTTACGTACTTCACTATGATTGGCTAGTCATGTTTACATGAAGTAGGCTGTTGCTCGAGGAAAAACTTCTCATACGTCTGTGCGCAAGAGCTGCAATTAATAGAATGTGCCCTGGAAGTTAATACGATCTCTGCTCAACACTTTCAAATCCTTCTCGATCTAATAAAGTCCTATTGCACACCTCTGGGCAAGTTCTTTAAACAAACGGGCTAAGGAAAAAAGTAAAGATCATCTTAAAACTATCAATTCATAACATTAAAAACATTTAACAAACATTCCTTATTAACATTCCAGGTTCAAGAACTGAAATATCGACTTCAGGTTAGATTATTCTGGCGACGACGGACTAAATTCAGCCTGTGAGAAGGAGCACCCTCCTCCAGTGATGTCACTGTGTCCTCATAAACCTCCGCTGGTGATAAGACTTTCAGATGGAGGAAGTATTAGGGCTGATTTTGAAATTTTAAACCCAAATCTGAACTATACATGAATGCAATGAGAGCTGTATAACTCATCGTAGTTCACCCCAGGCCAGCTGCTGATCAATCAATCACACCTCATACAGTAAAAAACAGCTGCTTTCAGTGAGTGTTTCTAAAAGGAGAAACCGCTACTGCCAACCTACAATTCATTAAAAATGGAGGAACTATAACACTGACTAATGCAAGGAGTCATGAATGTTTGAGTTTGAATAATTTCATATTGATCGTTACTGAAGGGATTCATTTAGTTTCTTTGTTTTACTAGATGGATGCAGTTGAATCAGCATAATTTATAATTGATGGTGCCACGCACAGAATGAATCATTACACTCCAATTGATTGTAATTAATTTTATTAATATTTAATGACTAACAAGAAAATAGTCCCACACTGATTTAAACAGGAAAATGATGGAAAAACTATTCAAAACAAGTTTTGGTTTAAAGGTCTCAGCAGCAGCAAAGAAGATATTTTAATTTTAATTAATAGCCATTATATATCGATTACTCTTTTGTTTCCAAACACATCATCAGGTACAAAAATTAGCAGCTGATTTATTTATTCATTTATTATTGGATGTAATAAATATTTCCAGATCTCATTTAGTTCCAGCAGTATTTTCCACTCCCTTTAATCACTTTTGAACATTTTTTATCACTTAGGTGTTTGTCAGTAATTAGGCTTAGTCTCTCACCAGTTTATCAACTTATAAATTAGAGTTTTTTTTAACAACGCTAAATTTCAGCTGTCAGTTGAGGCTAAATTAAGACATAAAAGTGAAATTTATATTAAAAGTCTGTGACAAGTTTTCTTTTTTGAAAAAAAGAATCCAGTGGTGTGTGTTGAATGTCAGATTCAGTCCAGACATGATCATCATTTATTTAAAGGATGTTTTCATGCCTAATCCTCTCTTTTATTAATGTCAAAGGACTAATTAAATTAAAATGTAGTACAATTAGATATATTAAAAGGTATTTTCAGCACATATTTAATCATGAGATGTGATCGTGGCACTAAACTACACGTTCATATTAGGAAGTGCTGGACTCTCTGTGCACTGTTAGCCAACTGTGAGAAGCAAAGTTCCCAGTCTTAAGCAGAATTGTTCTCATAATAAGTCCAGAAAATAATAGAAGTGTAATAAGTGAAGCATATCTCGCCCTACATAGAGAATTTCCTCTCCCTCTGCACCAAACAAAGCTTCCGAGGCCTGCGGCTAATCACTGCCCTTTACCTGTTGTCATTCATCTAGAGGAGTCAATTGGTCTGCTTCTGCAGGGTGCAGAGGTAATTACGATTTGGCTATGACTTGTGTTTGGCTCCATTGTCTGACTCTGCGGCACACATGCTGGGATATTGGGGACTTGAAGCTCAAAGCTCATTCAGGAGAGTTCCACTTTGACTACACCACTCAATGTTCCCCCAGAGAGCTCTGCTACTAACTAAACAAAGCTCAGCCAAGATGATTCAAGATCATCACAGTGAAAAATACCTGCGCCTATTTTTATCTTTCACTCCAAGCGCTTTATTTATTGAAATACAATTTTCAATGCACCCTAAGAAGCAGAATATTTTCTTTTTCGCTGCTTCTGTTCCATTTATGGGTGATTGAAAAAGTTGCAAAGCAAGAAGAACAATTTCACAATATTGCTGTCTAGATAATAATATTTTCCCAGATCTGCTTCTCTTCAAACTCAGATTTGTATTAATATTTAATCGCATTAGAAATTGGATGAGGAATACAATTATGTAAGTAAATACACCTGTCCCATCAAGCAAGAAATTGAGAAAATCCCTCAGCAAGTAGCTTTACTCTCAAGGTGAGATTTGGGAAATGAATGTATAAACCTGGGGAAGATTTGCAGCACTATAATCCACATTCCTATTCACCTAGTTTCACAGTATGTCAAATAAACTCCTTACAGGTGGTGCATAATGATCCTCCAACTCCTGTTTATAGTTCCTTTGTTCATAATTCTGATAGTGACTATACCATATGTAAAATATGTATAAAACCAACATTTGTTTTGTTTTTGTTGAGTTTTTCATTTTCTGAGTCATCTATTGGAAACAACAACAACAATAATAATAGTAATAATAATAATAATAATAATAATAATAGAAATAGAAAAAGCATTTTCAGAAGAACATGTGTTTGATTGCTGCATGCTGAAGGATTAGCTGTGAATTGCTTCAGAAGCTTAAATCTGAGCTGAATTTTACTTAAAAGGTTGAAGAAATTGTCAAAATTGAAATTTAATAGAAGGCTGGAATCTATCTGGAGCAGAAAAGAACAAGAGGTTGAACAAGATCAGGAACAAGTGCATCAGAACAGCCACCCAGCTCAGGGTGGCTGTTCTGAGTGAACAGAGATGGAGAGGCCAGATTGAGATGATTTGGACATGTGCAGAGGAGGGATAGTAGTTATATTGGTAGTATAATTTCCCAGCTTGGTATAAATGAAGTATTTCTATTCTATTCTATTCTATTCTATTCTGAGGAGGAGGAGGAGGCATATGGATGTGCTAAGAGAGGACATGACGTTGGTGTGTGAGGAAGCGGAAGCAGAGAATAGAGTTCAGTGGAAACAGATGAGCCCCCTAAAGATAAGAGCCTAAAGTAGAAGGAGACACAATATGTTGACAGCACAGGCCTCCAGCCTGACCTCCCACTGCATTCACTGTCTGAGGCCTGAAGCTTAAAAGAAGAACCAGCTGCAGGATGTTAACGTGGGAAAGTCATAAACACCTGAGGAGTGATGAATATGACAGATATAATGTTCATTGTCAACTGCCTTTTCACATTTGATATGAGTAATTCATTATGGCTGCGATTGCTGAGAAATCTGTGTGGATGTGGGTTTAGAGCAAATGTACTTGGAGATTTTTACAATTGCTGTTGATTTTTTAGTTTATGATTTTAAGTTAATTGGTCACGCGACTGTATAAATAATATTTTCTTTATATTCTTTAAATGAGAAGGTCATAAAATGCTTTCTGACTGTTAAAGAATTATTATTGTCAACAAAACATAGCAGGAATCAGTTATATTTGTTGTTTCAGTTTTACACTTTCCTGCAGTCAATAAAGCTGTTAGACAACTAGGCACAGGGAAGAGTTTAACTGGCTCTCAGAGTATAGCAGACATATAGGATATATATATATACATATATACTGAGAACGGCACATGAAATAAACTAAAGCAATGACAACTATGACACAACATTCTCGGCATAAAGTTGTTGTGTTAACCAAAGATGATATAATCTGGTCGTAGGGCTGACATACATGATGTAGATGGAGGGTTGGTTGGCAGTGCTACATTTGCTCCACACTTTCCCACAGGAAGCTGTGGGTTCATGGTCCCCCATAGGACATGAGGCTTTTCCACTTTGAATCAGTGGCTGGGCAAAGGGGTCAACATAGGTTTTAGTCTGTCCTTAGTCTAACAAGAGTAAAAGTAGTTACAGAGTTAGAGGTGTTGATGGCAGACTCTCTTCCTTCCACCAGCCACTGATGTCAGAGGCCCAGGCAGAATTTGAAACAGAGAAAGGGTTCAACCTAAAAAAAAAGTCAAGAAGACTTCAGCTTGATCAGTTTAGATAAGATTGCTCTTGTTGGAAATACTTTAGTATGAATTTAACCTGTTAAGTTACAAACAACCTCTGACACACTGATTGTTTCCTGAATAAAGCTTGTTTCAAATTTGCATAGATTTGAACTTATCAATAAATAATACAAGTCTACTGTACCTAAAAGTAAAAACTGACATATTTCCAGAAGCAGCTTCAAAGCTTCGCCTGTGAATGTTGCTACTGGGCTTTACTATGTATTTTTCACACAAGACTTTCAGTAGTGTATCAGCCTGGTGTGTCAGGCCGCTGCTAGAGTCTGCTGAAGAGCCAAGTGACTCCTGGGAACCAGAGCACAGTGGAAGCTTCCTGTGCAGAGGTACACTTCCTTCCTGCAGTCACTGAAGCATGAGAAGAATCCTGAAAGATGACGGATGGAGGCTCTCAGATTTTTCGTCTAGACTAAGACAGGGTGCATGACTGTCTGTTTATGATGAACCCATTCTGCCCCACCTCTTCTCCCCTGTAATGACAGACTGAGGCGTACAGCCACATGGAGGCAGGCGGCGGATAATCAAATCAAATAGGATTATGTGTCACTTTTGACCTGCGCAGACCCTTTCGATCTACAGAGGTGTCTGTGTGACACATTTTCTGTATTTTATTTTTTCTATATTTCTATATCTCCCTTACACATATTTTTAAATCTTTCTTCTCTCTCTTAGCTGTCTCTTTAGCTGTTAATGAATGTGGATGCGCACGTGTGAAATGTGTGGGTTTCCAACGCAGCTTTCTCTCGGAGTGACAGAAGCTCTACGAGGCTTTAGAGGCTGGCTTAACAAAAAAAAAAGAGAGAAAGCAAACAAGAAACATCTTTTTTCCAGATGGCCACTAAAAAAATAGAGAAAAAAACATAGTAGAGGCAGCGCCCGCTTGAAGTACAAGTCATTTTAGAGCAGAACCACTGTTGTTTCATGGAAAACGTTTCATTTTTTTATAAAGATTAAAACTCACAGAATCCAGCTTGGTGTGTTGGATTTGTAATGGGCCTCGCTCACACAGCGCTCAATCTGTGTTTGCAAAAGTGACAAATACAAAAGAAAAAAAATTCAAGCTATCCAAGCTATCGGGACCGAAGCATGAAGAGGGTTAGAGTAAATGTTTATTTTGTGATTCCTCCTGGTTTGCTAAGGCTGCTCCCATCAACCTCTGCTCTAATCTGTGAGTATCTGGTATACACTCCAAACTAAATTGCTGTTTATTCTATTCTGTGGGTGTCAAAGCCCCAGCCCTGGCACTGAATGCTATCAGGGGAATGAGGGTCCCAGGATGCTCAACACTGCTGCTGACACAACAAGATTCCTGAAAGACCCGCCACTTGATTTACCCAAGCAAAATGTCACAGTAATTGTGAAGATTTATATCAATGGGAAAAAGCTGACGAGGTCCCACAGCTATCAGATCTGACAGACTTAATATGTGCTCAAATGTTGCCTGCCACACTAAAAGGCTTGCAGGTTGACCAATTTTACCCGGAATGTTCCACCTCAGCTGGTATTGACTGAGCCGGCGTTTTTTCACTCCTGTAAATCGAGTGTGAAGTGGAACTTTTAGGTTGTGAAATGGTGGTTTTAATAAACTGGAATTACTTTAAAACACTTTATCACGCATTTTAAGATTTGCTTTGTGTGCCATCTTAGATGACATGAACACAGACTGACGAGTGGTTTTGCAGAAGAAGGCAAATCATAGGTGTGCTGTTGATCGAGCTTTTGCTGCGCTGCACATGGCTGCATAACAATTCCCATAAAGTTTAGTAAGGAGGAAAAAAACTTCTGTGTACAGCCTCCCATGTAACCTCTGGTATAAAATTTAAGCAACAGGAACTCTCTCATCCCTGCAGATGGATAAGAATCACACCTGTTAGATGATTCTGCATTTTCATGAGGCAGCAGGTACATTATAAAGCAGAAGGCCAGGTTAACCTTAACCAAACGTCTGTGGCACAAAACCCTGAGCACTTCAGTAGAATCACTTCTTTTCTGGTTGAAGGCATTTCACCTCTTATCTAAGAGGCCCTTTCAGCTCTGCCTGGCTGTTGAAAAGTTACAGAATTTTATTTTGGTCCATCTGTGGGTGGTTACTCCCTCTAAACGTACATGACTAATGGCTCATTAATGACCTGAAACTCACATGAACCAAGGTGTGAATGGTGGTGTTACTGCTTAGAGACAGATTTCAAGACTGCATCAGATGATTAAAGATCACGTTTCCTTCAGTTTAACATAGATGGCTGCACTCCTTTCTCAACCATCTGCTTATTTCTCCTTTTTTTTTTTACATGCAGACAGAGGTACTGGTTCTATTGTGTTGAGCTCTGGCTGGTTGAGTTCATGAACAAGAGAACAATAGTGGTTGATTTTTAAGGTTACTGAAATGACTGCTGTTTAGGAAGCGTTGGCCCTCCTGTGGTTGTATGAATATGTGCAGGAGAGGCATATGCCCAATTTTAAACGTAACTGACCTATAACTGCAACAGCGCTGGCACTGAAGGAAATCAGGGCTTTTTCCGCTTTCCAATATTTCAGCTTTCATAGCTGTAGACAAGATTACAAAGGTGATTCATATGTTTTCAGTTGTTTCACATGTTTGTTTACACCTGAGAATTTAATTCTACAGCAAACAGCAGAGCACCATGATGTATCATGCCAGTCCTGCAGCACATCCTGGGTCTAATCCTCCCTATGTCATCATCATAATCTTCAGTCTTTGCTGCCTCCAGTACAGATGATTCATTGCAGAGTGTATTGCATCTGTACAGAGACAGGAAACGAACCTCGACTTACACAATGAGAGGGAGCTAAAACCAACTCCACTGTTGTGCAAAAGTCATTGCTCACCTAAAACTGAATTTAAAACAAGCAAAACAAGGTTAACTTTTCCACCAATGTTCTGACCAGAGGAAAAGAAAAAAAAAAGGTGCAATCGACCTGAGACACAGTGACATTTTCAAAAACTATTAATGCTGCTGTGCACCGGGCACCATCAGATAGTGCTGTTAAGGCTGCCAGGAGCTATATAAAGTTCTGAGGGTGACAGTTATTGTGTGTGTTATTTAACCAGTCCCTTGTGAGCCCTTAAAACGAGTTTACTACTAATTGGATTAAAAGAAAAAAAACATTTGAGCAACTTTCCATAACAAAGCTTCTGTTTGTACAAAGAAGCATGTAAACAAATAAAAACTACCAAGTTTAGATCATCATATGCAGAAACACATCAACAGCGATGACAAATATCTACAACCTGTCGAAGCAAGGCATCTCTGTCCGCACAAAACAAGGCAAGTCTGTCAAGTAACGCGTCAGCAGCACCACGGCAGCACTGCAGCAGGCTTTAAATTACTGCCCCATACTCAGATGCAGTCCAGCCAAGTGGTAACTCTCTGGGTCTCGCAAACTGTAGTTCCCAGCACAGCCTCCAGGGGCTGGCTCCAAAAATGAGTCAATCCCTGCAGACTTCTAAACTCAAATGTCGTTAGTACAAAATGTAACAAGCTTACAGCCTGGCACAAAAACAGGTTTTGGTCCCCTTTCCTGACTGCATGGATGGTGTTTTTATATAACTAATTATTTTTATTCATATTAAGTTTGAAATTAATCCTTCCCAGCGAAGGCTTCCTGCTTCTGCGGTTGCCCGCCCACCTCAGCTCCACTCTCACTCCACCTCTTTGCCTGGAATTTTAAATGGCGACAGTTAGCGCCACCCACAAAGACATAAAACAGCTCTTTGGAAACCTATGAGTGATGTTACAGATGCTCTCTCCACAGTGTAAGAGTCCAACCAACTAACCACGGTCTGGTTTTTAGCACTGACTCCCTACCTGCACGCTGAGGTCATGTATCCAGCAGGTAATCGTGTAGATTGGCTGTCGGACCGTCTTTCCTGGACACCACCACCAGTTGCTCCATGTTACAAAAAGTTCTGTGCAACGTAAGACACAGATGATTTTGATATGATGTCATGCCTTCTTGGTGCAAATTTCTCATTTGGACTTTTATCGCATTAGCCTGAAAACCAATCAGACTGACTCGGTGGAGACAGAGACACAGTGAGTGGTGGTGGGTGAATATTTCTCTCTTAAAGCACGTGTGGAGCCGACTTAAACTTTAGTCTTCAGAAAGCAGCCCTCCTTTCATTCCTGTTCTCTTTCTGTATGTGCACAAGTGCAAATTATTTTCATTTCATAAGGTTGATTCTTTTGTTATGCTGCTATTCAGCCATCTCAGCTCTTGTTTACTAAAGCTGCTTTTTGTCGAGTGTGCAGACTCATGACTGCAGAGCAACAGCAGAAAGAAAGCACTTGAACTGCTTCTGAGGAAATAATACAGAAAATATAAATTGAACCTGCAAGAAGGCATCAACACATCTCTGTGCACACACATTATGTAGCATATACAAATTTCATGTCCTCGGGGCAAAAATTATTTGACACCGCAGTATTTTCATCAAAGTTTAACATGTGAGTTTTACAACAAAATGTTTGTCTTTGCCTGATGCTTCTTGTGGTTTTCCACCTCTGGAAATGGGAGCAGGCAGGCAGGAGAGACATCTGTCTTGCTTTTTAATGGGAATCACAAATGTCTCAGTAATTCCACTCCATCCCAAACTTCCCTCCCCTTCAGCTCACTCCCAAATTACAGCAATGGAATGAAGCTTTGCCTTGCACAGGGTTAGTATTTTCCCTCAGCTAGGAGGATCGGAAAGATTCTTCCTGTGGTCTTGCATCATGGAGGCAAGCAATCAATCCAGCAGTCAACAGATTCTGTGGAAAGATGTGAGTCAATTTTTCTTATTGTTCTTTTATAGAGAGAGTAACAATAGCACATATAATAGTTAAAATTTAAAAAAAATGTACTTTTAAAAAATGGTGTAGAATTGCAGCTTATTGAATTAACTGCAGGTTTTCATAAAAAGATGCAAGTTAAAAATATCGGAACTTTAACAAAAAAAGGAAACGGAGTAACTTGATCCTTTGCTGAGTGATCTGATCAGAGTTTTCCACAGAATATTAAAATTTTTCCATCTAAAGGCTTTTTTGGCTTTTCACCTTGGCTTCCTTTCTTTATTTCCACTCTTATATGTAGTCTCACCTGGACCACTTTTATTTGCTTTATATCTACAATATCCTTGCTCCTCAAATGAAAGTAGCATACAAATATACACCAAGACTTTATTATTGAAGATGAGGAGAGGAGGAATTCTGGGGCTCTGCTATCTTTCTCACATATTTAATTTGTTGCAGACCTTGTGAAAAATACAGCAAAGGGGTAAATACCTTCATAGCACAATGTTATTGTAGTTTTCTTTTTTATGAAGATATGCAATAAACATTTAACTCTTTTTCTGCTCATCCAAAAGTTGCTCATCTTGGGTACATTGTAATAAGTGATGGGATGAGAAATCACCTGTGGCTTCATATTTTCAGAAGAGATTCCACAGGAATTCAAATTCTTATACAAGTGTGGCCTGGTGTGATAAACCTCTGCTCGTTGGTTATGTAGTCTACCTCTGTGTGGTTTTTTCTGTTGTTTTCTCAGGAAAGTGCTCCGTCTTTGCATGATAACAGCAGGGGGCTCCAGGCACTCTTCCTCACAAAGCTCAGGAGGAATTGCCTGGCTGATTCTGAACTCCTAAACCTTTAAACACTAGTTGGCGGCTGCTGTGCACTCAGACTGCTCACCCTGTCTCCATCCCTGCCTTTATTTCCGTCTGTCTGTCTGCCTGTCTCAATCCCACCTTCTTCCTTTGACTATTGGATATTCAAAGCACAGGCAGAGAGAGGTTTGTCCTCTAGTTAAGTTTCCACTGCTTATGCAACCTGCCACAGGAGAGGAGAGGATTTCAGCCACCTTTTTTTCCTTGTCTCTCTCTTGGAGTGCAAGGAATCTCTGGTTCTCTGAAGGTAGCCTTCTGTTTTTATCATGCCATAGGAATGCACAATGCTTTGACGTGCCTCATATTACTCACACTACTGTCTAATATATCAAATGAAGAATCGTTGTGCAGAGGTATTAGAGGTATAAGATTTTTTCGACTATTGCATCCTCTGTCCTTCCCTCTATGTTGCAACACTAATGCATTTACCAACCAGAAATTCAATCCATTCATGCGCCTTCATCACTAAATCATATTCATGCCTGTTAGTCATGACACCTACATAATGTATTTTTAAAGTAACAAAAATCACATGGGACTACTATGCATAATTATTTTAACAGCAGACAAGTCCAAATATTTTTAAAAAAAGTCATATAACTAATCTAACCTATGAGACAAAAAGCCATTATGTTCAAGTGCTGTCCAAACTACTGCTGCTTCACTACTGTATTAAAAAAAACTCAGCCACATTAGAAAACCAAAGCTGCGTTATCATCATTTTAAAAAGACCTGAAGATAAGCAACACCAATTTTGCTAATTGAAGTCAGTTCATTTTTTTTTTTACATATCTGCTTTTCTGTTGTCCTCCGAGACCTTCAAAAGTGGTCCAGTGTGAATGAGTAGCTTTCATTTTCTCCCTGCTGGAGCTCTGCTGGAACAAAAGCCTGTCTTTATTAATTTGTGGCCTTAAGCTTTGGGAATTGACTACAGCAGACAGAGTTTTAATTTGGAAAAAAAAGTTTAATAATTGTAACCTTTCTCTGACACTTGTAGCAGTTTGTTCTTCCTGAGGATAGGGCTGCACACGTATGTCATCAGTAGCCTCATTGGTAGATACGCTCTGCAGAATGCGCTGTATCTTTATAGGTTAAATGCACTGCTGATTATAAGCTGAGACAGACATAGTATACACAGAAGTACAACACCTAAATAAATAACTGCTTCTTTCACAAAATGTATTTGCGTATAATAGGTCAAAGCCTTTAGTGGGACTATAGTTTCAACAGTATTGTCACATGTCGAGAAAACGCGACTAAATAATCACATTGTCTACCATAAAGTAATAAACTGGTCCCTTGTTCTTCTCTAACTGTGCTGTCTTGTTCAAATGCTTCAGAGAAGCCAAAAATGTGACAGCAATGACAATAATCTAACTGGATTCAGTTTCAATCACCACTAGTACTCAAATCTCTATAATCAGATATGAAGGGGTATGATTTTAGTATGTGCAGCTACACTGCAAGCAAGCTAACACAAGTTATTTCAATAAAGTGGTGGTTACTGATAACTAAAGCCCCTGTCACTGGTCCAAAAAACAAGAAAACAACTGTCTTCAGTCTTCAGTCTGCAGTCCGCTGCTACAGTACAATCAAAAATTGACAATCCAGAGTACAATCAAAATCAAATCACCCCCGGGTCTCCTTCGGATTACCAGGAACATAGATGTGCCACATCTTAAAAAACAAAAAACACCATCTACTAGTTCTGTGTAATGTACTGTAAGCCCACCCAGAGTCTATGAGTGTAGGTGTAGGTTTTCTGGTGGCATGTTTGGAGCATCAGACTATAGATTAAATGAAGAAACTTTTTGCTGCCATCTGACAAAACACGGCTTTGAAACTGGTGTCAGAAACATTTGTTGCCACCTTGGTAGTGCCCTGGTTTGCCTACCTCCAACTATGGCCAAAGTGGAGCTGGTTTTAGTTTACCATGGGGGTTATTTTGAAGCCAGCCTCAAGTGGTCACTTAAGGAACTGCAGTTTTTGGCACTTCTTACATTTCTCAGCTTTAAAGATAGCTGCTTATGTCTGATGTAACAAACTATAAATGTTTTTGCTGTGATGTTGGAGTGTTTGGGTCAAATGTGTATACATAAATATTTTCTGTTTGCAGGTTGAAGGTGTTAAAGAGAAGAAGTCCAAGTACCACACCTACCAGCGAGTGGCTCTGGCCCTAGCTCTGGTCTTTCTGGTTCTGGCTCTGTGTGTTTTCAGCCTGATGTACTTGTGGGGTCCCAGTCTGGGGAAGGTAAGAATAAATATCACCTCAATGCATGCCAGTCATCAGCCTTATTGCCACCATCTGTGGTAAGTGTAGTCTTCAAGAGAGACAGATGAAAGACACCCTGAGTTTCCACATCAGCAACTCATACAGGTTACATCAAAGAAAAAAAATACACAAGAGGAAAATGGCCGGCCACACAAAGAGCCAGAGGCAATCTCTGCGGTCTGTTATTGTGTTCCACAAGATTAAAAGATGTGTGGGCTATAAAACAGAGAGCTGAGTTTTGTCCCACTCACGTTTTGGCTTTCAGATGTGTGATTTCATGAATTCTTGGCCACAAACAACTTTTTACTGTTGCAAATGTTGGCCTATTGCATTTATCTACTTTCTGTAAATTACTGATTGTAAACACCTCTTTATAATGACGGACCCTGATATCTCACAGCTGACCCTAATTGTTGCTGACCAGAGTGGTTGCAGCAGCACTGAAACGTCTCGGCAATGTAATTGGGGTAACCTCTTGTCCTGGCAATTCATCTTGTAAAATCCAATTCAATCACACTTGATGAAGAACATTTTTTGCTCTCCTCCTTTTCCCTTGATTTTCCCATAGGGCTAAAAAAAAGCTAATTTACCCAAGCTAGAAAGAAAAATACATCAATAATTTCACATCTAGAAATTGGAGGGTCTATACATACTGAGCTCAGATGGGAATGGGAGAAAATGATTAAAATGGAATGATGGTTAAAAATGAGCTCATATAATTCTCCAACCTGAATTCATACGCCTGCTTTCTGAGCTCTGTAAATGCCATGAGGTAAACAAAAGGGAAAAGCAGTGCATGAGTGTTGCTTGCCAACATACCAACATCTTTGTTACAGCTAATAAGCACACTCTTCTTATATGTCTGCTCCCATTCAGGTACATGTTTCAAATGCTGACAGTGCCTTCTCAGCTCAGGTTAACCAAGGTTCATCTGCACTTCCTGACAGTATTGTCCGTGTTCTTTCCTTTCAACATAGATATGAATCACCTTTTAGCCATCTCCTTTGTCCTTGCTAAATATTTCATGCCGGAGGTAGAGCAGTCATTATTTCCACTTTAATAAGCTCTGATCTTTCTCACGTGGCACAAAACGTGTTGATGGCAGAGGTTGCCCAGACGATGAATATCAAACCTGCAGACCCTGGGTTTTGCTTTAATAGGGTCTAGAGGGAGAGGCTCATTGACTGGCCTCCACATCAGGGACTAAGATGGATCCACTTCAAAAGAATCACCTGTCTGTCAGCTGGGAAGGAAGCTCCTTCACACGCTGTAAAACTCTGGTATGTTTCTGTAGAGAGAAACTATGACTCCAGGTAAACGGGTGGATGGATACAGTGGGTGGATGCATGGATGCGTTCTCCTGCATCAGTGTGGCATTCAGCACCTTGGTTGGTGGTGAGGTGCTACACAGCAGGACACTTTGATTCACCAGCTAATCCTGAGCAGCGTCTGGCAGCTACATGTATAGAGTCTGGGCAGTAGAGCAAAGCATCTGAAGCCAAGGGGAGTGTATGAAATCTATTTTAGAAAATAGTGTGTGTGTGTGTTTATATGTATGGATGGTGGGAGGTGGTGATAAATTGAGAAATTCAACTTTAGTACAGAACTTCTCTTTGAGTCTTCTAACATCTGGTTGATATGGAGACATGCATACTGCATGCATGCTAAATTATTTCTATAGTTCCTGGCTGCATGGAGGGAACATGCTCAAATCAAAGTCTAGGTATGCACTGTGTATGCACTTTAAGATTCATTAAAGCTGCACCAGTAAATGTTTTTATGTCTCAGTGTGTAGTTACGTGTGGCTTGGCCCTGATCCCAGTGTAGGTTCTTTAATATTACCTGCCAATAACGACCTCATGGATGAAGTGTTGATTAAACATGTATGTGTAAATAGGGTGTAAATAATTCTGTAGCAGCAAACACCCAGGGGCTGTTATATGAAGCAAAAGTGTCAAAAGGGGTTGAAATCATTAGATTCCCACGTTAAAATGTCCAAATGTGAGTAAAAACCTGTTCTAATAACACTTTTGGTTCCCTTTTTATTAAGGGCATGACAACTTAAGAGTCACAGGCAGATGCCTGACTGCGACCACAGCTCCATTTGGGTTCTACTTTTCTGTCTGCATTACAAAGATTTCACAAAGATTCTTAGTGCTAAGACTTTTCCCTAGTGCTGAAATTCTGAAAAAAAAATAATCAGAATTTTGACATTTTCTGAGAATTTCCTCTTCAAGACTAAATCCTAGTACAGATAAAGGTAATCCACAAAACATCTTAGCCCTTAAAAGAGGTCTTAAGGTGAAAACCTCTTAAGAGTAGAGAGGAGGACTTTTAAGTGGCTTAAGAGTTCCTTAAATGGAGAGGACAGAGAGTAGAAAACGTTCTCGAAACTATGAATGACAGTGAGCTATTAAAATGCAACAGATGTGAAAGAATTGTGACTTTTTTTAGTTATTTGTTTAACATCAATGATAAGCCTACACAGAAATCATGCCCATAGACCTATCTGTCCACAGGGATTGCAGAGCACCCACATGTGCCAGCCTACACCTGTCATTGATTTGCTGATGACCACTCCCCCACCACCTATCAACACATTGCATTGTGATGTCAGATAAACTGCCAAAAAGCCTGGACGGCAAATTGCTGATAAAACTAGCATAGTGGTTGATTTAGCCAACAAAAATGGACAAAATTGTGATAAAAATGCCAACATCATCCACCGACGTGTGTGTGTAAAATACCTATGAGTCATGCAAGCATGGTGAGCACCCACCAGCAGACACATAAATCAACGCCCGTGCCTGGGACAGCTGTTTAGGGGGTGGCCCACCTCTTGATAATAATCTATTAGGTTTTAAGGGAATATGTTGTTATGTTTCAAGTAAAGTTTGTTCAAAATACGTGCAAACAGCCTTCACACTTATTAGCAGATTCTCGTTTATGCACAGCAAGCTCCAACCTCACATCAGCCAATCAGATTAGACCTAAGTAGCTAGGTAGTAATAGCTTTTCACACTTCTCACTTGTCCAAGCCATTTGTGTTTATGATCACATCATCATTTCAGATTTCACTGTCCATTCTTTGCTGATTATATTATTAGGAATGTATTCTCATGTTTTTTCTGTCAACCAATCACAGCTCCTAAAACAATGTGTCACAATTAGCAACAGGGTCAACCATCCCTCCTCACTGAGATCAAACTTTCAGTCTGCTCCTTCCTCAGAGACGCTCTGAGAATGTTCTTAAATCACTTTTAAGCTAAGAGTCCTTACTAAGATTTTTAGGCTAAGATAAACTGCGGGGATTCTTGTGAATACGGCCCCTGGAGATGAGGGAGATACAGACTTTGTCAGCATGGCGATGGACACAAAACAATCTTGTGTCTGATTATAGGAATCTATAATCAAAGCACAAAGTACGAGCATACTTAATCACAGTTTATATTATGCCTATACTGTGTTACCTAGCAGTGATATGTGCATTTAGCTTCATGTTAGCTCATCAGCTCACTACTACAAACAGCTGGCCATAGGCACAAAGACAGCAACAATTCTGGGTTTTCAGGTCTTTTTGGTGAATAACGTCCCGTTAAAGGTAGGGTAGGAGATTTTGAAAACTCAGTGAGAGTCTGCCAGAGTTCGAAAGTAAACACAAGCCCCTTTCTCTCGAAGCTCACCCCGAAGCCACGCCTCCAATCACATGGACGCGCATTACCTGAAGAGCTGCTGTCTGTGACTTTAGCCATCATGCACGTACCTCTCTGGTGCATGCAGAGCAGGAAGAGAGTGACAACCAGGCAATACTCCGCGCAGTGTCCACCCGGAGGATTGGCTGATGTTTTTAGCGTTTTATAGCTTCCACAGATGATTAATATTCTTCGTTTTAATGCGAAACTGCCGAACTAATTGGTTGCTATTGGATTGTAAAGAGAAGTTACACTCATTTAACAAAAAGTGCATCAGAATGAAATCTCCTACCCTACCTTTAAACACATTATAGAAGGAAAAACACTACCAACAACCCGGAAAAACACAACATAATGCACAATATCAGTAAACAACACAGCACAAGCAAAGTTTTATAAAAAACTATAAACTTACTGAAACAGAAGAACAGGAAACACCACGACCCAGCTCTTTAACCAATTCTGTTGTGAGAGGAGCAAACTAGATGTTCAAATCACATCTTTTCACAGATGTCTTTTTAAAAAAATGAAAATCATGAAGGCAGCACATTAAATGTTCCAACCTCGCTTAGAAAGCGCTGTTAAATAAGGTATTTTTTTAATACTTCTGCTTTTTTTGGACATTTTCAAAGCAAAGTGAAACAAATTAAAACTGACAAACCTGAGAAACTACAGCTTTGAAGATAACAAGCCACCTCAGATCTTATTACTAAAACACTGATTGAAAAATTTGTTCTGCTCTTGTAAAAAAAAAACACAAAAATCTGTTGCAACTGGATAAAGCGTGTTCAATCAGTAGTTTGTATAACTGTATTAATAACAATTAAGCCACACACACCATATCACATACTGCACAGCGCTGTGACCTTATTGTAATTAAAAATCAAAACCACAGCACAACTGCAGACGCCAACACTTCCTGCCTGTTTTCACAGTTCACCAAAGCAACACGACCTCATGCACCTGGCTTTGTATAAATAACCACAGAAAGGTAATTTGCTCTGTGCATTGTATTTCAATATGACATGATAACCGCTTGGGAAGTTCTTTTAATTACCTGCAAACATATGTTGTTACAGAGGCCTGGGGAAGACACTTTGCCATCATCTCATCTGCCTCTGAGTGTGTGTGTGTAAGAGAGAAGAAGGGAGGGCGTGGTTGTGTTTGCATATGTGTGATTGTTTATGCATCAGTGTGTGTGTGTTTCATTGTGTAGATTAGGTGCTTCTGCATTCTCTTTTGGCTTACGGCAAATTTTCTGTTTACTATGTGCTCATTATTGTTCTGGGCCGTGAGACTCACTGGGGGATTTTGCCTCCTTGTAAATTAATCCTCTGTTATTACCAGTTTACATCAGCAACTCTGTGAAAATGAAATCTGGCTGCTGAATCCAAAAGAAAAGGGAGCATAATTTGGCTTAATGAAATTAATTTTAAAAAATGATTCCCTGGAACTATCTGTACCACATCTCAAATCTAAATCTAATTCATTAGATTTATGTTATTATTATTTTTTAAATCCATGAGGCACTTTGAGTGAGATTACCTGCAGACCAGCAGCAAGGCGCACAGTAATTGTGAACATTGTAAACCAGTTTTTTTTTTCAGGGGAACCTTGAATAGCTCACAGCTGCCTGAGAAATACATGAATGTCAAACCTGAGGAAAGTGCTCCATTATTCAAGCTAAAATTGCATTGCTCACCTTGATGCCTTTCCCTCGCTGGTCCCAAGGTAGCTGCTGAGTTGTCGCTCCTGATGGCCTCTTAAAGGCCTCACTGTCAGGCCCCGCTTCTTTAATGAACACTGCTGTGCCTGCTGCTTTTCCACTGGTCACAGGTGTATGGCTTTTCAAGGCTGTGTCCCCCTTTGTTTATTTATTGCTCGTAGGCTGTGTATACCCAACAGTCTCCTCGGTGTCCAGATGTCAACATGCAACGAGGGAGGGAGACACAAGATTTGATCATGATACGATTCTGTCTTCCTGTCACACAGACGCTTCTTTTCTTCACTTCTTTTTTTAACAATATAACAAGACAATGCAAACTTCTCTGCACGCTCATGAGTGTGTGGAATTTGTTTACTCTGTCTGTGAAGGAATTCTTATTCTGTGGATGCTCAGGGCTCATCTAAACAGCTGGTTTAGCTGGACCTTTTGGGAGGCCTGCCCCCTCAGTCTGTAATCTTTTCTGATTTTACACGTCAGGCTCATTCATTCATTCATTAACAGGCTAGTGTCCACTGGAGTTTCTCCCTGGCTGTTAAATTAGGCCGCTACGGGCTCCCTCCTAAGATGATGCATTATGCCTTCTACTTGGGGGAAAGAGGCGAGAGGTGGAAGGGAGTTGCGGGCCGAGACAAACAGAAGAGAGTTGTTTTTAAATTGTTGCCAGTGGAGTGCCTGAGGTAGGAAGGCTTCGTGGCGGTTGTGGCACATTGCCTTCTTCTGGGATGTGACTGCCACAGAGAGAGCATGACAGCACTGCTAAGCCCACCGGGAGTTATTTATTGTGTCATACTGCATTTTAGTGTGTTTGTGATTTCATTTTTAGGAGCTTGGATGATATGGGCATAGGAAGGATCAGCATCCTAATTGCCTGTGCTTTTTTTTCTTTTTTTTGCATTTTGCCAGCTCATGCAGCATGTTGTATGTACGGTGTGGTGGGTAAACAGACATAAATGCACTGCCTTCTTTTTTTCTTCCTGACACTGTTTCTCCCTCCTCCCCATCTCACTGGTGTGACTGCCAAGTAGACTCTCTGCTCTGTTGTACAATTTAGAATGTGATTGAGCTTTCACATCCACTTTCACTCTCCCAGTAAGCCTGCTTCGCTTATAGCCCCGACGTGCATTCACAGTGCTGGAGCAGAGAAGTGAACAGCAGACTGGAAATACTCTGTTTATCTGCCCCCTTCTCAACACATTCAAGCCTGCAGATCTGTGAAGTTCCTATACACACACTGATGAATCAGGATTTATTTTTATTTTTTTTTGGAATGAGTTAATCTAAAAAGTGTCAGCCTGCACTGCTATATATCTGTCGGCAATTAAAAGGTTGCATTGACTTTGCCCCATTAGTCAGCCACTGTGCTCAATATGTGAGGAGAGACGCTGCAGCTAAATAATCTTTGCAGGTCTCCAACTGGTCCTCAGTCTTTATGTTAAATAAGCTCAGCTGATTAGTCTTTTTCAAATGTGAGAAAATGAGAACTCATGGCAGCTATAATGTCGCTAATTTTAATGACATCCAAGCCTGTTTAGCGCCCCCCCCCCCCTTTTTTTAACTGCAATGTATTTAATCAGCAAAATAATCGACTTTTAAAAGAAGAGCTTTCATCCAGTCAAACTTCAAGTGTTAACACAGGAAACGAGCAAAGTAAACCAGGCGCCTCTGTTTTAAAAGCTGTAATGAGCCTGCTTAATGATTAGATATTCATTCCACATGCTATGGAGCCATAAGTCACATAGAGTGACACACAATCAAAAATAATATGCTAATATAGCAGTGGGCTGGTAGATTAACCTACTGGGATTAATGCCAATACTGCTTCAACTTCAAACAGTTTGTTTCCACCTCATCAGCTACGAAGAGAAATGAAATGGTTAAGCTCTGGATTCAATGTTTTATGTTCCATAGAACATGTATATGTTTCATGCTAATAAAAATGAGTCAGCGACTCAAAACATCAAACATTAACATTTAACTCTGCCTACAAACATATTTTTTTTCTGTTCAGTAGTAAAGATGTGGTTAGTTACAGAGAAGCATTGTGGTTTGGGCTGAAATATGTGCTTTCGAAAACAGATTTAACTGATTTCTGCCTACATGACCGTTTCATTTGGGTTTTAGTTGCTCAATATATATGATACTAGTATAGTGCTTTATTACTTTATTAAATATATATATATAACAAAAAATAAAGCACTACTAGTGTCTATTTTAACATTTCATCATTTATGAGAATAAATACAGCTAAGCTGAATAAATAAAGTTAATAGAATATTATTATTCTATATAGACATAACCAGTATTAAACTATTAATATTTAATTTAATTGCCATCTTTATCACAAACATTCTTATTTTATCCCCCTCGCTTATGTCAAAATGTTGTTTCTTTTACTGACATTTGTGTCATTTAGATTTTACTCTTCAGTCTTTCAGTGCTGTTGGTGACACTAATGAACCTTCAATCAGAACTATGCTAGTTACCTTCATTTCATATGTAAAGTCACAATTATCTGATTTAAAAAAGATCTATGAATAATAAATAATTTTGGAACAGTAGAAACGGATTGATTTGACAGTAGCCGGGATATGAAGATTCAGGTTGGCAAGATTTATTCAGAAACTAAAATGACATGTAAAGTACAAGATGAGCAGATCTTTGACAGTGAAGCTCATTAGGTATACACGCCAGTCAAATCCAGGGAATGAAGAAGCCAATCTTTCCCTCAAACTCCTCGTCAGCATATCGGCAGTGTAATGTGTGTTGTGTCTTAAAAGTCTGGGCAAAGTTTAACATGTATTTTTCATTTGTACAACAGAGAGCACGGAGGGAAAATGCTTGAAAATAAACAGACCGTGATCTTATAAATTACAAATTCAAACTCGTTACCAGCTTCTGCATTGTTACAGGTTGACTGACGAGTCAATGCTTTTCCTACATTAAGGGGGCATAAAACCTCTTCTGCCTCCAGATAATGTTAATTACAGTATAGTAGCAGTATTGGACAACCACTCTATACACAGTATTTCCTTTATGTCGGGTCATTTTTGATGGCCACTTAAAATTTAAAGCCCTACTGGATGTGCAGTTGTCCAGAAATCATCACCACAAGCATGATGGATGACAGCTGCTGCTGCTCTGCTGCTGTGTCTCATTTGCTCAGAAAATGTACTTCACTTTGTCAGCTGATGGTGATAAAGCCTGTCAAGATCCGCTTCCTGGTGGCAGCAGAGCTGACCCACTGACCTGCATGAGCCGCTACAACGTGAAATGGCAGGTGACTAATTCGTGTTTAATATTGGAAGAGAAGGAACGTTTTTTTTTTTTTTTTTTTAGTTCATCTACACTGACGTGTTGTTTTGGAAGTGTTTCTCTAACGGGTTACACCGGGGGTCTGAGGCTCCTTAAAGTACAGAGTGTCCTCTGGGCTTTTGTCTCTTGCTGAGATAATGTGGGGCTCATTAGCGGTCTGGCAGGAACAAATAATAGCCTGGGTGAAATGTTGCAGGGTTTAATTAACAACATAGCTGTCATACACTAAATATTAATATCAAAATTCATTCCTGCTGTGAAACAGATTTTTACGCTCTCTGTCAGAGCTGGAGTTTGAACATCCTAACACCTAAGGTCACATGTGGCTTTTTGATTTAACACTGTGAAAAGGACTGTACAGTGGGTACAGTCATTTTAATGGGCTCATAATGGAATTTGTTACTTTAATAATTTCAAGTAATTCACATGTTCACAATGTGTAGAAATGTGATTTTAGACACACACACACATTCCACAAGTGCCCTGTCTGTCATTTAGACCTGTGTAAAGATGAATCCAAAAGGTCACCGATGCTCTGGCAGGTAATCTCCTGTCCTCCTTCCTGCTGTATATTGACCCGTTTTCATCTTATCTTGTCTGTGGCTCATTCTTTTTACCTAAATCTCTCCATGTGTTCCCCCGCTCGTCTTTAAAAATGTGACAGTCCAGTGTCTTAAACTGTAGTTAACATCTACACTCAATGCAGTGGTCACAATGGAGCAGGTTTTATCTTATTTTGTGCAGAAAATAGTCATCAAAACGCACATGTTTGCAGCAGCATGTTGTAAAATACTGCTACCTTGGCTCTCGACAGCTTTGGTGTGTGAGCAGAATTCAGACTTGATTACTTAGCGCATAGCCCCACTTATGATCGCAGCACCCTCTCTGTTCCTCTGCCCTTTGGTCATATGGAAGAAAAGCTGAACCCTTTTCATCTAAATAGTTCTGAGATCTCACAGATGTCGGCTGCCTTTCAGGCTAGAACAAAGTTAAAATCCAATATTTCAAATCACTCTGCTTTCACACACGTTAAGCAGAGACTGACACAGTCTGTCAAAATGTTTGACTGAACAAAACACCATGACTGAAAATTGAGGTTTATATTTTCATTTTTATCACATTTATAGTAGCATTCATAAGTATAGCAAAGTCAGAATTTCATTGTACAGGGAAACGTTTTAAGTAAAAAACGCTTTAAAACTTGAATTATGGCGTGGAGGAGTAATCTGTGTTGTTTTAAAGCTGATCGAGATCGTTTGTCTCTCAAGTTATCGTACAGGTTATTACAGTATTCACACGGAAATGTTTTTTTAGACAAATCATGCGTCTGCTTGTTCAAGCAAACTGCATCATGAAATATAACCTAGAAACTACAACACACACCTCAATCATTATGGTGATTATTAAGCATTTGGCCATGACAACTGAAGTTTCATAATCTAAGCAAAGTGATAATTTATGTGCAAACATTTGTTTTCCACTTACACACATGGACAAAATTTATGAGTCCAGATCAGAGGCACCCAGATTCTCTGCAACAAGCCAAAGAAAATGAATATGTAGTGAGGAGGGTCATGAGCCAAAAACACAGGCGACATACAGGCTAAGATATAAAAGATGACTAAAAATAGAAGGCTAACTTTCCGAAGGAAAACAGGCAGAGAGTTATCCAGCATCACAGTGGGCTAAAACAGTAGGGAAGTGTGTGCCCTGCTTCACAACTTACACCCACTTCATTACACAAACACAACAAATCTGTTGTTAAAAAGTTGTCAGCTTTAATTATTGCAAAAACTCTTCAGAAAAGCCGTAAGCATATTGTCAATAAGTGTCTTCTCTTTCCAATACTTTAGCCCAGCTGCCAATAATAATGGCGTTGACACTGGCTACCGGTCAAAGGAGAAGTACGAGCAGGCTTAACTCCAGTAGTTAGAATCACCCAACTGTCCTTTTCATGGTGAGGCAGGTTGTGGCGCTCAAAGCTAAGCAGCCCTCTTACCCCACATGCTTAAGAAAAGAAAAAAAAACACATCACATTGGCTGTTCCCTGTAAGCAGAACAAGCTCTTTTAATTTCCCCCTCCCAAGTGAGAAAAAAAATCCTAAAAGGATTTAATTTGCTCTTTCAAAGTGCTTCATTTGCATGTGTTTCATCAGTGGCTGACCACAATGCAGGTTTGATAATAGATTGTACTGGGAAGAAAAAAATGAGTTAAATGATGATGCTCCTGAGCTGTTTTTTCCCCCTCTTGTAGCTGTAAAAATCACAAACCCACACCATTGGGAGCATAATGTGTTGTGGTCCCCCGTGGGTCTTCAAAGTATTTTTCAGTGTTATTAAAAAGAAGGGCAGACCAGCACTGACATGCAACCCACACAGGGGCCATGGCAACAGACCAAGAGCTTCTCATCAGTATCCATAGTCCCAGTGTGATAGCCCAGTGTCTCTGCATAGGACAATCACTCCCTCTTTTATTGTGTCTTCAAGGCAGAAGCATGGTGTAAACAATGTTTGAACAATTATGAGGCTGTATGTCTCCCAGCAGCTTTGTTAGGGATCGTTCTTACACGTCCACCTTGTTATAGGCAGAGCCGGTTTGTTCTATACGTTACAGGGGCAGAGATGAAGTAGTGGTGGGGAGATTCTGGGGATATCAGCTGTGTTGTAATCAAAACAGAACAGAGGTGGTCACACTCTTGTTTTTGTGATTCCAACTTTGATCATCCTGACTAAACCGTGGATGTCTGCTAAAAATTTATGTTGTTGTTTTTTTGGTAGCAGAACCTGTAAGGCGGCACTTTTGCAGAGTGCTGAAATCACACTGGCTTTTATTGCCTTCTGTGCACTATTTTTTAATGCATGAGTTGACACACAGATAAATAGCAAAGCATTGTCATCAGCTGGCAGATTGCCAGTGAATTTAAATGTGTCAACCTCAATATGGAGTGAACCTGACTAAATGGAAAGTATTTTTTGCCCTTTCTGAATAGGAAGTTCTGCCTTCATTGACTTTTCATAAAATGCTACTCTAACTTTTTTTTTTGTTTTTTCCTCCTTTGGTGGCTTAAGTGGGTTAAAAACTTTGAGGCTACTGTTAATGATGTTCATCTGGCCAAATTATTGCCTAGCGTCTAAGTGATCAAAATTGCAGCCTTACAGCTCTCGCAAGCTGTTTCTTAAATGCCACTTAGCTGCTGGATCCCAGAGCGTGCTCTTGTTGATTTATTAGGAGGTGGAATGGCTGAAAACAAGCGGAGCGACAAGGAGACATATCCGCTGTTAGAGGTCACTCCTCTTGTGACTGTCTGCCTTAAAAGTTCAGAACGCTTCCCATTTGCAATCACACGTCTGTTTCAGATTCTGAGATATGCATCTGAATGCATGCAAGTCTCCAGGGGATACTTTTGATGAATATTTCATAAACCACGACAGCCCCTTTTATTACAGGAGATTGGTCATATTCAAATAATGTGTTCACCTCAACAATAAGCAACAGGATTCATTCAGCACTGTTGACAAGGAGCAGATTGTTCTTCAGCTCGGCACGGTGGTTACTTGGCAGGGAGAGGCATAAAAGGGGAGAAGATGCAACAGCGAACAATGACGAGAGGAAAAAAAAGAACAGAAACGGTGTGACACATCCATAGCAGAGGCCTTTGTGTTTTTTAACTTCATTTCATTTTAGAATACTTTTTTTCTTTCCTGGTTGTTGATACTGCGGGGGCCATATCTATCTCATGTTGACTCTTGGAATGTTACATCATTTGTCATGTCCCTAAAAAAAGGTGGTTTAACACCATCTTTAAAGGCTGTGTGAAGTCTCTCTGTTCTCCCTTACAGTTGGCAGGTGGAGATAAAAAAGGACATTTTGGGAGAGGTTTTTCTTTATGTTACTGAGGTGAAGAAAAAAGCTTGTATTTCCTCTCCTACTTTATCTGGAGTTTGGCTAAAACTTAAAAAAAAAAGAAAAGAAAAGTTCAAAGCAGATCAAACGCTGGTTAAATGTTAGTAACATTTTATGTCCAGCCTTGGGTTGGGTTTTTTTGTAGCATTGGCTTGAACGCAGCTTTGTGTCCTGTAAAACCTCTGACATGTTGGTAAATGGTGTGTTATGGATTTAATAACTGCAAAAAGATGATTAAAAATGTGCACCTTCAGAGGGAAAAGTCCAAAGAAAGATCAAATTCCCCGAGCTGAGAAAAAAAAAAAACCCTTTGTTGTTTTCACCTTGATTTTTTATTGAGATCATGGAAACAAACAACAATATGTCCCAGTCCCCGAGTTAGCTTCACAATAGCGTGTTGACCAATAGTTTGAATAGCTCCCAAAGTCCACCCCCCCTGCTCACCTCCCTCCTGAATGCGGCTCTATTATGAGCACAGTAGCACGCATCACAGTGATTTATTGCCAGAGAGAGCTCAAGTTGTTTAAAATGACTGGTGTGATTAGTCATATATGCTTCAGAGCTGAAAACAGGCTGCACAGTGCTCCTGTAAATTAACAGCAGCTGCAGACTGTAGTCGACCACGGCAAGGTGGTCAAACGTGGTAAGCGTCAGAGTCGCTCTGGGACGAGGAGAGAAAGTGGGTCATTACACCCCTTTCAGGTATGAGTAGGCTGACAGGAGCAAGAGGAGCAAGAGGTAGGCTGTGTTCAAGATTCAGAGGCTCAGCGTTGAAGTGATATCAGCGATGAAAATAAAGTAGGAGAAGTACTGAGATAGTCTGAGACTTCTGCCAAAATTCCACTTGAGTTACTGCACAAATAGGCTCCATATATTCCACAAGTCCCCAGATCTCTCCATGCTCCATTATTCCTGACAAAAAAGGTGCTCCTGGAACTTCTTTATGTGATGACTATTTTTTTTAAGTATAATTCATTCATTCTTTTTTCCCCCCAACCTAAAATTGTGGTGGTGGTGGTGGGGGGGTAAAGAAAATATTTCTAACGTCTAGCCGTCTCCACACTGAATCAACAGAGGACAGCTGGGAAATGAGTCTCAGTGTGTTTGTGGCATTTCTCTAAGGCTCTTTGAAGGAGCAGCTCAATGTTTGGGGAAAATATGTTTATTTGCTAGATTTTGAGAGTTCAATTTAAACAGTGTTTTGTTTGTGAATTAAATATAGAGCTAACGGGCTAGCTTTGAATAATAAATAGAGGCAGGAGGACATTGTTAGCCTGGCAGAAAACTTAAAAACTTTCATCCAGCAAGGTACATGTGTAGTTGTAGACTTATATATTATAGGGATGTCCCGATCAGGTTTTTTTGCCCCAGAGTCTGAGTCATTTGATTTTGAGTATCTGCCGATACCGAGTCCTGATCCGATACGTTTAGAATTCTCTACAAAGCCGAATGGCAGGTCACTCATTGGTGCCATCTTGGCTGTGATGTCCTGTGCCTTCGTGCTGTCAAGGGGCATAGAAATGTTACTGGATTGAATTGAACCCAGGGCCTCTCGCACCCAAACCAACAATCACACTCCTACGCTACAAGCCAGAGAGCCATCCTGTGCAGCACTATACTGGATTAATCCGCGGAAACGCGCTAACGTTGACAGCCCCAATACATATATATCCGAGTCCTGATAGGGAGGTAACGTCTGATTCCAATCGAGTCTGAAACAATGTAATCTGGTCCGTTTTCCAATCACATGATCGGATGGGGACATTACACTTAGAAAAAATAAAAATGGAAGAATTCCCCCTTTCATTTCAGGAGTCTAATATCCAACTTTAATTTTTACTCAAGGATTTTCAATATTATAAAAATGTTTTTTTTCCCCTAAAGGTTGTAACCCGACCTCAGATCCTGCTAAGCATCATCATTTTGTGAAGTTTAATGCACTTCAGGAGCATCTTTATGATGCACTTTCTATTAACCTGCAGCTACATTACATTCTGGTCTATTGAGATTTCTGCCAGTGAGGGGTTTTATACCTTTTCTTCTTCTTCAGTGGATTTGTGTGATTATTGAACATCAGTGCGACACTAGAAAGCAGCTTTTGCTCTCTGCTCCCGAGAGACCGACTCCAAAATCTAACCTTTATCACTTGTGTTTTCAGCGGTTACACATGTTTCTGTGATTAAACACCAAAGTAGCTCTGCTGGAGATATCTGAGAGTGGCATCGTGCAGTCTGTGTTGGCAAGTTATCTGCTGAAATGGAAAAATATATCACACAACGAAATGGGCTCAGAAGGGAGGTATGAGTGAGTAGCTGTTTGTTTTTAACAGTCTTAATGCGCTTTAAGAAAGATGGCTCCATTAAGCTTTTGCATCGTGACATGTTGTAGCTTATTCTTTGAAAGGCTAATGACCTTAGCATTTTGCTTAACTGGCCTTTGGCATTGGCAGCTGTAAAAGATTTTTAACATCAAAATTGATGCTTGGAGTAATTGCTTGGGTGAATTCCCAAAAGCTCTTTAACCTCACGCCAACCTACTTTTTGCTTTCCATTTAATGCTACACACTCCACATACTCACTAATTGTGATTTTTGTTTGGCATCCAAGAAGATTTTAACGCAGCAGCAGCACCAGAAATTACAGTGAGATCAAAATAAATGTCAGACTGGAGAGGGATGTTCAAAGTTCAGCTGATCTGAATTTAAACATCCATGTTGCTGCTATTGATAGAACTTCCTGAAGATAAAACGGAGGCCCCCGTTTCTTAATTACTCACATGCAGCTCTTTACCTCCAAAACAAACCACAGAAGGCTCTGTGCTAATTACAATGCAGAACTGTTTCACTGCCTTACAAATGTTTATATTTAGAGCCAGACTCTAATTTTGTGTCCTTTCATTACACACTGCCTGGGCACGAGCATACGGCTTCCAGACTGAAGTCCAGACTACAAGCCTTGGGTTTTATAATTGGAGGATGACATTCCTCTGAATTTGCTTCCAGTGAGCCCAGTGGGGTGGCTGTTTTTGAATGTTAAGCATATTTTACAGACTTAAATATAAAGAATAAAGAGAGAATTAAATAAACACTTGTTTTGGACCTTAAAAAAATGTGGACAAATCCTAGAGCTGTTTTTGTTTTGTGTGACCTAGTTTCACAACACATTGACAACAACTAAGCAAACACTTGCGAAGCTTAGAGAAACCACCACTGACACTTTTCAGTAGAGTGTAACTGACATTAGGCCTTTCTCCAGATGCACATACCGGGAGAACAAACATTCAACCACTAGCTCAGTTCACACCTGACACTTCTGCAGCATAGTACTCCCAACTCAACGTCCACAAACGTACCGTCTGTGAAGCTATTCCTTCTAACATGAAAGTGAAATCCAGAAACTTTCATGTTGGAAGGAATAACTGACGGAGAGATACAGTAAAAACGATCATCTGTTATTCAACCAAAGCTGAGACATCGTACATACAGTATGCTGCGAGCAAATAAGGACTCGACTGTCCACAGAGGGAGAGCTCCTACATAACATTACCTGTCCAATAACACAAACTAATAAGGCAGCAACAAATATTACATTTCATCTCCGAGAACAAAATGTGTCTTCCAAAAGGAATTACATCATAAATCAAACATCAGAGTTGTGTCAGAGCCAGCAATAAATTACTGAAACAGCTTTCAGAAAGGAGACAAAGTACACACCTGTGCTGAGGTGTCTGTCCAGCCTCACCCAGCCAGCAGGTCTTTACATTTCACAAAATGTCAATGATGCACTGGCCACATATTTAAAGTCTTAAGAGTGACTTCTGTCACATGGCAACTGATAAGACTAGATGGACAACACACCAAACAGAGCAGGTTGAAACTAGGCCGCATTAAAAAAAGCAGGGAAGCAGGTATGCAGCTTGGGCAGACAGCAGGTGACATGTAAAGGTACACACCTGTCACTCAAAGCACACACTGCCTTTTATTATACACAACTTTAAGCCTCCATGTAATTCTAGCAGATACGATCTGACTCAAGATGTCAGGTTAACCATTGATGTGGCTATGATTCAGTCTGTCATGTACATATTCTAACACATGCCAGCTGAAGATGAGTATCTATTGTCTGTTCAGCACAATAGTTGCCAGTTTTGTGCAGGAAGCTTAATCAATAAACTGCCATTGGTCAAAGTTGAGCCTGATTATTTGGAGGACAGAAGTATCAGTCAAAAAGTGAAACTTCAAACAGCTTAACTGTTGCTTTATTTTGTATCATATGATAAGCTGGGGGTTAGGGCCTCATGGGGGTCATAGAAAATACCTTTTGCCACTTTGGACACTACAGATAAGGTCAGAGTAAAGTCATACTCTGATTACCATGTTTTTTTGTTGTTGTTGCTGTTTCTGGCTTCTCTTCCTGTGATTCCTTCTCTGCTGTTTTTCAGTGTCAGCATCTTGGGACTTTATGCGTCTCACCAATTAGAAATGGCTTCCCAAGTCTGTTGCCCAGCTACATGTTGTCAGAGCTCTTCTCAGTAGTATTTTCCTAAAATAAATAAATAAACGGGAAAAAGAAAAAAAAATCATCCAATATCTGGTACAGAGGAGTGGATTAGAAATCCTCCTGCAGGGACAAAGTTGACAGGAATGCCAATTGAGTTTGAGGAGTCATTGATTGATGTCACAACTGATATGGCTCTGAAGTAGAGCTTTGCAAAGAAGCCATCAGCTGAATTTTGGATATCAGTGCAAGGTCAATCCCAAGGACGGAGGAATATGATGTGGGGGGGGGGCTCTCATTTGCATCAATCCCTCTATGTGAAGCTGTTTTTTCATAGCAGGGGTAATTTTTTTTTTTTTTTTTTTTTTTTTAATCCCAGACTGTGGTAATAAGCACACCAAAAACATTGCTGTGCAGGGATAGAGGGAGGCTGCACAATATTTTTATTCCTAAATAGGGATAGATAGCATGCTGCACTTATTGCAAATATCCAGCCAGATTTATGGCATTAACATACAGTGTGAAGGACCAAAGAGTTGAAGAACATGAAGGACTTTCTTTAACAAGAGTCTGAAAAGTCTGACACACATCGGCTACTCAGCAGCATTAATTAGATCAGTTCACCTGCACAGCTCTGGCATCATTGGTCATTGTACTGTCACAGGGACTATTAGTGTCAGTTTGTTGGCATTTATGTGTTCATAACAGGAGCTGTCTATTAGCTGTTCAAGATAATAAAAACACAGAGACTCATTTGAGTTTAAGTATCCTTCCTCACACAGCCCAGCTGTCTGTGTGTCTATATGAAGTCCTTCATATATAACAGGCTCATTATGTCAAATATATGTATATTAGATATCAGTTCCACAGGTCTGTGTGCAGTTAGTTTAAGGCCAGCAAAGGACAAACTCATCTCAACCTTCAATTAGGAGAGAAATAATTAAAGGTACAGCAGCTCTGAGGAACTATACATTTTGAATTGGAAAGGGTCAAATGGTGAACCCCTGTTTGGAACATCTTCAAAATAAGAGGATTTTACATCATCTCCAGCTGGGCAGGAGCTAACTCAGCCCTGAAGTCAAGAAAATAGCATAGAAGCTTGTTGCAGCTTTAAGGCTTTGGCATTTTTAAACGTTTTTAATGTTCTCTAAAACTAAAACAGCCACTGAAGGAAATTATACATCACCTACAAGAAAAGGTAATGTGGCCTCATCTAAACAATCAGATCAGTAATGGGCAGTTTTTTTTCCATTATCCGTGAAGATAAATGTGTTAACCAGCAAAGCAATAAAAACAATGTGCAGAGTGATTATAAAATGGCTGCTGCATGGCCCACTGTTTTTGTTTGTTTTGGGTTTTTTTTTCCTGTGGCTTGCAGCATGTTGCTGTATTGTGCTCCTTGTCAGGTTGTCTTCAGTGAGATTAATGCTATTCACTGCCAACAGGCTCATTTTACCCTGTACGGACTAAGTTGATGACGCATTAGTGACTGACCAGTATTTTCTAAATTGACTTTTCCACGCTGGAGCCGGTCCAGAAGCTGCTGCCTGTATTCAGCAGGCATCACCAAACAGCAGCCTGCATGTGTTTGGCAGATGGAGAGCATTCCTACTTCATTTATCCAAATTCTCCAGACCTTGGGAGTTGACAGGCTTGGTAATCAGTGTCCACAAGTATAATCCCCATGGTCTCAAGACACCACACAATCAAATCCCTCTCTCTCTCTCTCTCTTTTTCTCTCTCTTCCAGCATTTCACAATTTTATAAATAAACCTGTTAAAATCACCTTGCAAGAGAAAGCCAATCCATAAATATGCATACCACACAGTGTCTGAAAGCATGTGTTCACATGTGTGAAGGCCATCTGCTGTTTCTGGGTAGGAACTCTATACCAGCTGCATTCAGTTGAAGTAATATTTCCATAGGAGCTTGCTACCACTTTTCTCTCAGCTTAATGTGCTGTATATCTCTAAGCAGTCTCCCAGGTCTGCTTCTGTAACTGTAATGTTCTAGTATTGCACACATAGCTGAAGTTTCAACTAGTGTGTGTGCGCACATCTTTGTCATTATTTATAGGAGAGGCTTAATGATTCTGGCAGTAGCTGTGTTTATTGTTATTCGTAGAAGGTTAAAGAGTGCAGTGGATATATTCAATGTGTTAAACTGAGATGTTCCATTTTAATTCTGAGAAAAATAACGCAACACTGCAAAGTGGAGATCAACCAGAAACATTAGTAGTTCTTGTGTGACTGCCTGTGTGAAGAGCTCTGAAAAATAAGTGTGGTGCAGGCTGCTGCAGGACAAAGAGCCAGCAGCAGAGACAAGGGAAGCTGTGAGAGGAAGAAAGCTTCCTCTGCATCACTGGCAAGAAAGCTGAGGTGATCAACTGTCTGTGCTTTTCCACGCCCAGCTGTTTTGAGTTGAAGCTCTGCAGTAAAAGAAAAAAAGTCAGATGAATCCTTACAGACAGATAAACACTGTTACAGTGAAGTTTTCTCATTTTTTTGTCTCTTAAATCTTTTAGTGTGAGTTCAAAATATTGCCAAACTATAATACCTCCTCCTTTGAAATAGTGGTGTCTGTAGGTACAGAGAAAAAGCTGCATATTCTGCAATAATGTCTGAACTGCTTGACATAACACAAACAAATACAACTGCTTCAGAGAGACTTGTGTGTATTATCAGTAAGACAATTTCACTGAGAGTCAAGAACAAATTCCAGAAGAATACTTAAATATCAGCTTCACCAAAAAAATCATCAAATGCATGTTTTAAGTGTCCATTCAGCCCGGGTTTAAAGTGGCTGTTGAGTAGGCAAACCATATTGCCATTGTATTCCAGGCAAGGCACAATCTGCCAGTAGATACACATTGTACTACCGGGTACATGAATTTCTGTGATGGAGAGTATTATTTTGACGTTTTAGCGGCTGCTCTACAGAGCTACTGCTTATTTAGTACTAAAGGACTCTGTCTCACAGAGACAGGAGATGGCCATAAAGTGTTTATGGTGCATATTCCCGAATTATATTCACTATGCCATTAGGAAATAACCGTATGTCCTAATGGCAGAATAGTGGATATCAAGGCAAGGCTAGGCAGCAAGGCAAAGTACAACACATAAGACTGCAGAACACATTCGCGCACGCTGACCTACCTGGGCCTGAATGTACTCTGAATTTTACGATGTGCCACTTTGGAACAAACAAAGAATATATCCAACTTAAAAGTTATCCGGATTCAATCCCACTCTAGCTGGATTGACTTTCTCCAGTGTGAACGGGGCCAAAGACCACTGGACTTCTTCGCACCTCCATTATCTATTATATCCAGTCAGGTGAGAAGAAAGCTGGAGAGGCTCAATCAGGGAAAGGCTGATGGACCTGATGGCATCAGTCCACAAGTGCTGAAGAACTGTTCCCGAGAATTCCAGTGCTATGGAAGACATCCTGCCTGGTCCCGGTGCCAAAGAAGAACCATTCTGTGGCACCGAGTGTTTACAGGCCAATAGCACTAACCTCCCATGTTATGAAGGTCAAGGAGCGGCTGCTGCTCTCACACCTCAGACCTAGTGAGCGCATTCCAAGACCCACTACAGTTTACATATCAGCCCAAGGTTGGGGTGACAAGTTACAAGTTCCTGGGTGTCCAACTGGACAAACTGCGGTCTATGAACACTGAGGCCGTTTACAAGAAGGGCGTGAGTAGACTTTACTTCCTGAGGATGCTCCACATGTTCTACTAGTCTGTCATGGTGAGCACCATCTTTGTTGTGGTGTGCTCAGGAGCTGGCATTAAAACACAGAGCGCCAACAGACTGGACAAAAAACCTTTAAACCTGGCAACTTGGAGGAAGTGGTTAGGGACAGAATGGTGTCAAAACTGCTGACAATCACGGACAATCCCTCCCACCCTCTCCACAACACTGTGGACAAACTGAGAAGCAGCTTCAGCAACAGGCTCCTGCAGCCCCGCTGCTCTAAGGAACAGTACAGGAAGTCATTCCTGCTGTCCGCCACAGACTTTAACTGATCTGTGTTTTCAGAGCTGTGCTCAGAAACTTCTGTTATATTAACCGTGTATTTATGTCCATTTGTCCGCTGCCATGTGTGTGTATGCGCAGAGTCTCACTTCAGTGCTGTCTAACGGCTAACAATGTCTTTTACAGTAACATGTCTTTGCCTGACCTTCTACACCTGTAGTCTGTAATTTAAACAATGGATACTACAGATTAAAACTCAGAGTGGTAATTTAGATTTACTAAAAAACACTACACTGTTCCATTGACAATGCTGACAGAACACCAAGCACACAAAATATAGGAATACCAAGTTGATGTGTGTCCTCGTACATTTTACATTCAGTTTAGGAAAAGATTGCAGTTTGGGTTAAAGTAGACGCTCACCAACCAACAAGAAGCCATTTTCTAGGTTACCATGGTAACAACTCCTGTGCCAAACAGCTCAAGATTCATATGGCTGCAGGAGGGACCCAGATATGTGCAAACAGGTCACTTTAATGGCCTGAAAGTATTGACCTTTTATTATATATTCCTGGTGAGGACAAGCTGGCAGATAAAGTTATTCAGCTTCCTGGTGACACTGCAAACATTTTATGTTTAGTCAAATGTGAGCATGTCCAGTGTCCTCACATTGTCCTCCTTAAGATACAGTTTAATCAGATTTTTTTGTGATTTTGTAATATAGGAATAATCAATTAAATATGCCATATATATGCCACAGGTCTCTTTGTGTTTTGAAACCAGCAAGGACTTTAAAAGGACTAAAACCGAAAGGACACAATGTTCGCCAGTGTGACCGTCTAAGCTGCTGCCCACCTCGATCTATCACTGGGCTGCCTGTATGGCTCCCAGGAGACCCTGTGCAGCCCCTGCGCCACCTTTCCGCCACCCCCCACCCCCACGACTCCATCGCCATCACCCCCTCACCATGAGTGACAGGCATCCAGTTCTGCCTGACTGGAGCCTCTATCTTCTAACCCTCAAGGACAACTAAGAGGACATATTGTCATCAGCTCATCTCTCATCCCCATGACTGCCTCCTTCATAGCTGCACATATGCACGCATTCCCCCCTCCCACACACAGACACACAAACACCGCCAACTGCGACCCACTCACCTGTAACAACATCTACGTGACCTTTGCTTAATGTCCTCAGGTGCCAAACCAGAATCCATTCACACAAACAACCTGCAGCTCTGCCTGTGCCTGCCGCTTCTCATTCACTCCTTTCACTCCCAGTCTGTGTTTGAAACCATCTAGGTTGAGGTTGTTAAGAACCACTTCAGACAGAAACCTTGAACAGAGGAAATAAACAAGGCATTGTCTGTGAAGGCTTCCACACAGATCGCCTCGCGCTCCTGAGTCTGAATGTTTTTCTAGCTGTGGAGATCTGAATTCTTTATCTGGTAGGCTACTGTACAACTGACTGAGGCATCTTGTGATGTGAGAAAAGACCAGCTGTTTTAGAGAAATATCCTATATTCGGGAAGGCAGCTTTTCAAATAAATAACAAGGTTTAGTTCACAGTGATGTTCCTTTTGTAATCAATGTGCATCTCACGACAGTGCCACGGGTTGTTTGCTGTGTAACCTTTCATAGTTCAAACACACTGCTCTGTATTGAAAAACAACACTAACATCCAAAGACGTCACCGCATTGTTGTTTCTGCCCGGCTTTCTTGTAAAGTAACTGGAAGTTGTTTCTGCACTTCAGCTACTTTCTGATGTTGCAACGCTGGTGAGACAACAGGGAGTAGATGCTCAACTTCAGATTAGAGGCTGATGCTTATAGCCACAGTTGGAAACTTCACATGTTGACAGGAAACGCTTTTAAATTTGGAAAATGTCAAATTCCAGAAATCATGAAGTGCGATTTCAGAGAGCTGTGCACTGTTTCAAAGAATGGGCAGATTCATCAACAAAGACAGTTTCTTCTGAAACCGTGGCAATTAGAAGACAGGCTAAGAGTCAACATGTTGTACTTGCACAACATAGTTTTTGGAAGAAAGTTGAGCGTTGGTTAAATGTTAATTTATTTGGTCAACATTCTTCTACGGCCGTTTTTGTCCCATTTCACCATTTTAATTACGTAGTAATAACTCATGTCAACATCCATGATTAATGGCTTATATTAAAAAAAGGGCACTTGTAGCATTTAATCAATATGCATGTTATGAGATTTATTTATCTTAAGGAAATATAGAACTAATAACAGTGTTAAAAGTTAATAAACCATTTTCTTCCTTTGTATTGTAATGTCATGTTTTTAGCAACACATTCGGTCAACAATACATCGCCCAAATACTGCTGACTGTAGCATTATAAAAAAAATCAAATATTAACCGTCTTTGTGACCACAGAAGTCACATAGTATAGCCTTTCTGAGTCCTTGTACAGAGTGCAACATAAATTGGAGCTTTCCCTATGTGCTGGCCTTATATCCGCCTGTTCAGTGTCATATGGGAAGCCTAATTAACTTTCAGTCCGTTTATTTACTTATTTATTTTTTTAAGAGTTTTTCCACCAAGTGACAGTTTTCTATGGAAACTAAAACGAGAAATTACAAGAAAAAAAAGTTGTCTTTAAACCTCATTTTTTGCATATTTTGAAAAATAAATGATAATAAAGCTGAAAGACTAATTATAAATGATCACCATGGAGGTAAAGTATTGTGTTGTGCTCCAAGGTCCTCTGCTGTATTGCAGCATAATTCATGCTGCATGTTTCCAAATGTACTGAAGCATCTATAAGTATCAAAGAGGCCATACAGAAGCTATTCATTTCTATTTTCAGAATGCCAATTATTGTGCACAGCAGCGACTTTGGCTATTGAACCAGTTGAAGTCAAACTGTTGTAATACATTATTATCTATTTCAGCCTGGTGCGGTGGGGAGATTCTCACTGCTGGATTTTCATCAAAAAAGATAGCCTGCTGAAAATGTAATTCACTGTTTTAGTATAAATCAATAAGCCTCTAGAATCTATTCCCCCATTCCACCTTTATGTTAATATAAAAGAAATTCTCAAATACATCTTTAATTCTCCACACGGACTTTCTGACTGTTTAATAGCCCCAATTTTATCCATAACTGCTCAATTGACACTTAAATTTCAAGCCCATCTTAATTTGGCTTCTCCTGACAATTTTAAGTTCTACTTCTCTTTGGATTCAAGGCTACTGTGACCCATGTTAATGGAGATTTATAGGCTGGTGCCATTCTAACAGTGGTCGTCTATTAAGAATTATATCCCATTTGATCATTATCGCATTGTTCACCCTCCAGAAAAAAAGTCTTTCCTGTATGTGATGCTGTGTATTATTTAAATGTCCATATGAGATAGGGGAAGCACAACATGTTAGAGTCTGAACATGAGAGAATATAAAGTGAAGGCTAATTTTGCGTTAGAGGACATTCAGATGGTTGTGATGGGGGGGAGGGGGGGTTATAAATCCTGATGGACTCCCATCCGAGTGTATTCATTAATCATGCGTCTCATTGGCGAGGCTCTGATTTGCCACTGAGACAGATGAAGATGAACTCAGCAATATATTTCTCATCATAACACAACCCTCACATAAATATTAATAGCATATTTTCAGCTGGTGGGCATGAATCATTTTTCAGACAGGGAATTTTAAGAGCTATCCATGCGTGTCCAAGAACAGTACATAAGCAAGCAGTTGTGATAAACAACACTGCTTTAAGGCAACACTGAAGAGAAAGCTTTAACTGTACGCCACGTTTAAATCATCTTTATTTTTACTTGCTTCAGGCAATCGCCCATCAATACATTGTCTTGTTTGACAGTTTGTTTTAATTGTTAAAGTGACTCATCACTGATGTTTATGCAACTAAACAATCTCAAAAGCCAGAAAGCTTGTAACAAACACAGATACAAGAAGTACTATAGTCGCAAAACAAAGAACGGACAAAAGGTTGGACAGATGTAAACAGCGAGTAGTTAAAGCTTTAAAAAAAGCTTTTTCCTACTCACCCTGGAACAGACAGCTAACATCCAACACCAACATCCAGGACTGAGACATAAAGCCCTTGCTGAAGTGTTAAAAACTGCAGTTAACCCCCACAGCCTGTAGGGGCCGGCTTAGAGAGCGAATCAATCCTCAGACCCCCATGTAAAATTGCCAACTTTAAAGGACAAATAAATGTTTACAGTTTGTAACAAAATAGTTTTGGTCTGGATGGACATTTCCTTTCATGATTTAATTATTTTTTCCAATTATATAAGAACCTAAAACTACTCAGAACTGTGGGAGTAACCGCTTCCTGCTTTCTCGACTGCACGTCTCCCTCAGCTCCTCTTGTACTTCACCTTTTGTCTGTAGTTGGAGTTTAGGAAAACTGCGACTCTGCTGCGAGGGCAACAGTTGGAGCCTCCACTGAGACTCAAAATAGCTTCAGAAACCTACGAGTGATGTCACAGTAACTCCACAGTCCTATACTGTTTATGCCAACATCCTCTGATGGCACCTACATGTCACTCAAATCTATCACTTTAAAACTTACAATACAATAGTAGCTGGTCATTTTGACAGGGTGGTCTGTAGTGACTCACTCACTTTTGCTTGAAGTGGCCATTGAGGAAACTGCAGTTTTCAGCTGCATTATAACTTGAGTTAACTGGTCTGACAGTTTGTCTAAAATCATTTTTAACAGTTTTTTACCTCCATTTTATGTCAGGCTGACTTTGTTTTCATGTCAGCTGTGAATTGTTATTTGTGTTTAACAGCTCATATAGACATGTCGATCACACAATATTTGTGGCAATTATTCTGTCTCCATTTTTTCTGGTTTTGGCACTGGAAAATGATGTTCCAATTCTTAATCCAATATGCAATGCTCTCATCACCAACATAACAACAACAACATTGTTTTCTTCCCCCGAGGGAAACAGCTGTCAATGAAAAAAAACACCTGGTCTGTTTGACTAATTGGGGGAAGAAGAAAAAAAACTAAGATATTGGCAGAAAAATGTGATGGGCATTAAAAAAAAAATTCAGAATTCTTGTTCCCGTTTCCATGAATTATGGTTCATTGCATAATAAAACACCATAATGACATGTGTGCTGGTGTTTCAGGTGTATGACCATCAGTACAAAGCCCTGCTGGATGGCGTAGAGACTGACAGCGTGATGGAGATTGACCCAGGTCGCCGCATTGAGATCTTCAGAATGGGAAACGGGAGCGAGGAGGTTCTTGAAGTGCACGACTTCAAAAATGTGAGTAAAGGTCAGCCGAGGCCATGTAAGCTTTTCTTCTTTTGATGAAAAACTGATACTATAATTGTGTCTTTGCTCCAGCAGAGCAGGATTACAATGTTCACATCCTGCCCTTTTCAAAGAGACAATTGACAACACTTCCTTTCTTTTATCATATTTTCCCTCTTCAGTTATTCCTCCTCTTTTGTCACATATTGAAAAGGGAAAGGTGTGCCAAACATTTCAGAAACACTAATGATATGATTCTCACTGAGGGATTAAAAGATGCACTACATTCAACAATTTTTAGTAAGCAGGGACACAAGTGAAGATTTATGTGTTTAAGTGCTCGCACGGCAACACGGGGGAGTGGAATCAGTCATACTCGCACTCTTTCAGGTTATTCTATACAGCAACTTCTCAGAGACAAACCCCATTAAGAAGCAGTCTCTATTTGTTTCTCACACCTTTTTCAGTTGCAATTTTGTCTCCAGCAGAACTCATTAACTTACCTTTCATTCCTAAATCCTGCTCGAGTGTGCAGGAGGTTACACATGCTGCACCTCAGAGAAAGAAGCGTGCTGCTTGACTGGGTAATGAATGCTCCGACTCTCACAACCATTATTTACTGTGAAATGTTGGGTTGCGGAGCTGAAATGTTACAGGATACACCTTATTCTAACAAAACAAAACAAAAAAAAACCTACACTGAGTTATTGTTTCTGTTAAAATGGGCTTTGTGAATCTATGAAAAACAGCTATATGATAGAAAACCACACAACACCAGATAGCTGCACTCAGTCTCTACCTCAGCAAGCACAATGTCCCACACACATGCATAAACATGCCTGTTGCTTGTTCCACTTCCTGTTAGTGAAGCACATCCCCCTGAGGAGATCTGGTTGATTCAGTGCTGCACTGCGGAAGACTAAATAACAAGCGAGTGAGCAGGGTAATTCAAACCTTATTGTGACAAAAAAGGGAACTCAAGAAAGAATTTACAAAAGGTTATACTTGTGTGCTGATGTTAGAATTGATTTGGTTAATAAAACGCACACACACACGTATATCACCTTATTACAGACCAAAACCACCTTTAAAACAACCTCCATCAAGCCTGAGGGCTGTGTGAGGAATGGAAAATGAGGGGATTATGCCAGAGCTGCAGACCACCAGACTTATTTTAACACAGGAGAGAAAGGAAATAAAATAGAGAAAAAGACATCCTGAGAGGGACTGACCATGTGGTGTCTGTAAAAACAGACTGAAGAAAAGCACGAGAGACAAAGCACTAATGTGTGGATAAATATTAACTGCACACCAAGGATATGTTTTTTTATTTTTATTTTTTTTAAAAGCAACAAATTTGACAAGTTCGGTAAAGTGTGAAATATTATGGCTATCGCACAGAAGACAAGCTGGTATAACATTTAGATTAATGGTAAAGATCTTGTTATGCAATATGCACAACTGTTCTAAAAGAGGTATTTTTTGATAAACAGGTAAAAGACTGAAGATAAGGACTAAAAGACTAATGTATCAAACCAGCATGAAGAAAAATGGGAATATAACAGAGAGGCTGATGAGATGCACATGAGCAGTCCAACACAACGGCATGAGCGGACTGAGTGCTGGTGGGCAAAGGTTTGCTTAATTAGGAAAAACTGCAACAAAGAAGCATTGACGAAACAACATCTCATGCAACAGGGAAACAGCAGAGGATCCACAGCAGTAACCTATAGTCCTGGTTGGTACACAATTCTGCCTCCAGCTGGCAACAAATAGCCACAATAAGCAGACTTGGTTCTGTGAATCTCTAACACAGGTCCAATAGCACAGTGAAGCCCTAAGTCTGGACCATATAGTGACATGTAAGTAGAGGTGATGCTACATAAAGAGGTCACACCACTGCATAACTAATGATGCAGCGAGTATAAATTAAAAAACACAAACTTTTGCTATAAAGTTGTAGTTGGTTTAAGTTTCCACTTGTTCAGCCGATACATTTTTACTCTTGAAAGATCTTGAATTGACATTTATAACCCATTCTTATTGATGAATGATTTTACTTTTGGCTCTGGCCAAAACATCCTCTGGGACAAAGAAAGCCAAAAAGTTTCCTACAACCAAACAGCAACAAGAAACAAAATGTACTCCTATGCTCGCACTTAGAATATAGGATTAAAAACCAGTCTGAGCGTTTCCTCTAATGTCCTTTTTCTTATATAGCTCAAATTCAGGCACATTGCCGTTTCTTTAAAGAGATGGCCGACTCCTCGCTGACACTTAGATGCATCTTTTCTATCGGTTTCCTACTTCACCTATTATACCTTCATAATTTTACGATTAAAAGTGTAAATATAAGGCCATTCCCTTCAAGCCATGCCTGCAGCAATGCAGACCTGCTGACTGTTTTAAGAGTTCAAGAAGTCAGCATAAAGCCATCAAGCAGTGAGCTCTGGTATGCCCTGAAGCAGACTTCACAGCAGCCCAGCACAGACTGATGTGAATATATCCTGATTGTGTGGCGCACATATGCGATACCCAAAGATTTATGTACAGATGTTTCCAATACTCTGTCCCTCATATATCAACAACCTTCCCTTTATTCATCTGTTGTCTGTACCAGGTTTATCTTTAGCAGGCGAGGAGTCATACATTAAAAATAACACTATCACATGCACCATTACATCTGTTGGCAGTTTAACCTGTATGTCTTTGGGCTGAGAGAGGAATCCAGAGGACTCGCAGCCTCTCACTGTGAATGGCAGGCAGTGTTTTTCATTTACCTCCTGCCCTTCCTAGTAAGGCAACACAGACATAACTCTCAAATTAAACTGCTGCAGCCTTTCAGCAAATGTCTATTGCCAGTTTTGGCTCTGCTTGAATTCAAAGCTTAGAAGTTATCAGTCTTACCTTCAAAATGGCTCCTAGCCTGAAGTTCGAGGTAGCCAGCATCCATAAATCACCACAGATGCTGGAAGAAACAGCTGGTGAGAGCAGCCAGTCTGAAAGTAATAGCATTTATTATGTTAATGTTGTGTTTCAGCTTTCAAATGTAGTTAACCCCTTTCATTTCTAGTCAACACCAGCACCTCATTTCAGATGCTCCTGTTATGTACAAACACAGCATGAATTTTATCAGTTAAATCTTTGGTGGTCCAAACACAACAACTTGTGTGGTAGAGACAAAAAAACAAAGCACAATGGCTGGCAAACCTATTAAAATTATTAAAGCACCCAGTCCTTTCCAGTTAATGTAAGATATGTGGCAGCAAGCCACCATTGTTAATGAAGGGCACTTCCAAACAAAACGTTTCTGCATGGTTTGCATGGCTGATTTAACAGTTGTTTTTCCAATTTTATCTTTTTATTCTTACAAACTTTTTTTTTTTTTTTAAATTCCTGTTGGTAGTGCAACCCCACACACACACACAAGAGTGTTTTTATTTTGTGTGCAGATCAAATTTACAAGGAGGCACCTTGAGTATATTAAATACACAATGTATGCTTTCTGTGATGGCAACAGTTCCTATGCTGACCTATACACTTTAGATACCCTCTCTCACTTTAACTATACACTGCACCCCTGGACAGTTGAAAAAGAATTCCAAACTAGTACAGTCGAGGAAAGCTCCACAAACACTCAAAAAAGTAGGAAGTGGTGGAAAAGCTTAAAAAAAATGGAGAAGAAGAACAAGTAAAGAAAAAAATGAGAAATTCAACTCAAACGTGGAGACCGCTGGAGACCAGGTAACAGCTCAAAATCAAAGTGCATTTTTAAAAAAAGCTGGGGGTCATACACAGGTGATCAGTTAACATACTGTAGGAAAACAAATCCAAAGGGAGCAGACAAAAGCCAGGAATGAGCAAGCATCCAAAACACTTACTGGAAAGGCAAACTTGTTGACAGGGAGGAGGTGAAAAAATCCCAAAAAAAGATACAGTGATGGGGGTATCAATCAGAGAAGCAGGCTGAGAGTAAGAAAAGAAATCAGTTACTGCAGGTAAAGCAGCCACACATAGGCCTCTAAAAAGGACGCATGAGAGAAAAAGCAAGGTCTCCTGGCAGAGCTGATTGGATAATGAAGCACAGGTGTGGGCAAAAAAAAACAGGAAGACAGGAAGCTCATCGGGACACATGATTAGATTTCAAAATAAAAGAGGACTTACATTCAAATAAAACATGACAGACTAGGAACATAAGCTGTTCAAAAGTCAAATGATTAGAAAGCATGTACATGATGAAATGAACAAAATAAACACAATTCCACTCAGTAAATCTTTCCAATGTGCCCCTTTGATGCATGCTGTATTGTAGGTTTGTACTGTATTTGTTGTGTTTCATACAGTCAGTGCTGTCTGTCTTTCAGATAGCCTTTAGCCATGAGAATATGTCGGTCAAAGGGGAATCTAAAAAAAAAGAAGAAGAAGAAGAAGAATCTAACCTTTCTTTCTCCTGCTGCACGCTGCACTGCCTCCTCTTTCCCCAGTAAATACAACAGCAGCATCAAAAACTCGCCTCCAGCACTCACCTGTCCAAAATTTCTTTGGAGCATTTTCTGAAATTCATGACTGCAGGAAAACTAATAATGATGGTGGGGATAGCCCACGGTAACATAACATGATTGACTGTGATGTCCACATATTGTGAGCTTGACCATCCATCAGAAACAGATGGACACACCTGAAAAGGAAGTGAACACACAGTTTTGTTGTGTAAAAAGTCACATTTATTGGATTTATATGAGAAAAAAAATCGTAACTGGTTTGTACATTTTTTGGTAAAATACAAAAACCAACATACATATTTGTGTTTTTGGCTGAAAGGGTGATTAAATCAGCGTAGGAGCAGACACGTACTGGCAATTTTACTGCAGGGTGCTGTTCATTTAGCTTAGCTGCTGTTGAATGATTTCTATAATAGACACAAACATCAGTTGCTTTCCTTGTTATATGTTGAAGTATTTGTCTGGCCAGTGCTCCTTCATCCTCCTCTCATGTTGAGGACTGAGGGCTGCTTGACTCCACTTCCAATCTAGAGGTTTGTGGCTAGCTGGTTAGCATGTTAACTTGTCACATGTCACAGCTGCTGTTTCTTCACATTATGTTCCTCATTTCCACCATTTTAACATTTCTTAAATATTTTAAAACTGGCAATGTTACAAAATTCTAAGCATTATTATTAAAGGTAAATGGTCTGTTTTCTATGTAGCACTTTTCTACCTTCCCTTCACATTATTCACATTTACACTTTCACACACCAGTGGTGCGACCACTGGGAGCCCGAGGACACATCAGCATGAAGCCAGGGCTCGGGATTGAACCACCAGCCTCATGACTAGTGGACAAAACTGTCACTAAGTGCTTTGCAGAGCCCATCCATCCATCCATACATCCATCATCTGAACCCACTTTGTCCTGCAGTGCAGGGTCACAGGGCGGCTGGAGCCTATCCCAGCTCTCTACAGGTGAGAGGCGGGGTACACCCAGTGCAGAGCCCATCCTCACCAGGAAAATGTAACATGAGGTCCATGTTTCAGTCATATTTCACCAGCCGAACCTCTTCGTCTTAATGGGGCTGAGGACTCGTCCCAATGGTAGCTGAAACTGATGACCCACAGTGGGAGCGGTTTGACATTCAAATGTGTTTAAAGATGTATCTACCCCCTTACTCTATTTTTAATGCCTAACGTTAACTAGTAGGTTTTTATGCCAAAACTAAACAACAGGTGAAAACTAAACAGCTTGCAGTGTCAGGGGGACTTGAACCCCAGACTCCTGGATGACAGTCTTACACATTATCATACAGACATGTCAATTTGCTTTATTGTCTCAACAAAAACGACTCGGACCGTAGGTTTAATACATCACAAGTAATAGATGTCCCTTAAATGAAGATAATTTTGTGGGTCGCATCGAAGCATCAACCAAACTAATACCTGCTGACGTGACATTATCTCTACAAACTGAATAATGAATGCAGCTGCATGTTGTCTGTTCTCCTGAAAAGACTCAGATGTGCATGTTGCATATGGATACACCGAGTGGATATTTCAGCATTGTTAAAATGACATTGCTTTTCCATTTCTCATCCCTGTGTTAATGTGTCTTTCTTCATTTTCTGGTTGACCAAGCCCAGTAATCATTGTATCTCATCACAGCATCAGCCCTCTCCTCTTCTGCTGCAGCTCATCCAGCACAGTAGACTCAAATTAAACAGAGACTCATCACAATAAAGCCCGGCATAAACATCATGCTTTTGTGCTTGAGACTATTATTGCCCCATCCTTTTTCCACACAGATGAAATTACATGCGGTAGATTATGACAGCCATCACTTTGCATTATGTCTTGTGCAGCTGGTATCTGGTTCTCAGGATGACAGCAGCACAGAAATCATGGAAATAGCACCCACATGGTCAAGTTAGCCAATTCAAAGGAGATGTCATAGCAATCACCGTGTTGCTGTAATTAAATTTAGATTGAATCAAGTCCATTTTCATGGTACCGCTCATACAATTTTCACTTGATACAATTTTAAAGGAGCCATGGCAGATGTAGATCCTTCCATCTGTTCTAATACAGTATGCTGAATGAGCAGCTCTGCTCTGCAGAAAAATAAATTGGATACAATCTGATCTACTGAACGTCTTCCAGACTTATTCCGGCTGAATATCTTAGATTAACACACAATAGCAGTAAGAGAGAATTAACAGATCTTTCTTGTCTATTGAGGCTCTGTGTGTGTCAGGCTAAAAAGAGCCACAGTCCACATGGTGGAGGATCATCAGTGGAGCTGGAGAGAGTGACTCCACACTTGACTGCGCAGATTAAGAGAGTGACAGAGACCTATGACTGGCTAATTCAATGGGGGCACTCTCTGTAGAAAACACTTCATTCTCAACAATGTCGCTTGGCTCTCCTGTGCAATATATCCTACTATGAAGTATTATATAGCCTTAGTGGAACCTTTTTACTTCATTCAGCTTGAAAGCATACAGCTGTGTTGCCAAGGCCAAGAAGTCATCAATTTTACAGCATGATAAAAGAAAAAAAAAGATCAAAACACACCTCTTCTCACTCATTAGGTTTTAACTTTTTAACTGCTTTGATTAGCAGCAAAAAGCTGAGCGTTTTGAAACGATCGCCCTGGCTCTTATGGGATATCCACATCACAGAAAGCTGATGAATGATACATACATCTGAATTCCTGAGTATCCCTTCGTTTCTTTTTCTTTTTCAAAGGGAATCACTGGGATCCGGTTTGCCGAACATCAGAGGTGCTACATCAGGACCCAAACTAAGAAACTACCTGCAGTGGCAGAGGTGGATACTGAGGACACGGAGATGCTGGTATGGCTCCTCTCTTTCTCTCTCTCTCTCTCTCTCTCTTTCTCTCTCTCTCTCTCTCTTCTGTCTGTACCTCAGGCTCTCTGTAGTCCTGCAGAGCCTGTCATGCATATTATAGGAAGATAACCAGAGTAGAGCACTGTGGGCACCACACAATCCTCAGCCTGTCCATCTCATCCTACCTCCCCCATCCCACTCACTGAAGAATAAACCGAGGTTTGTGGTGCCTCTGAAACCACCAGAAAGCCTCTTTGTGGCTCACATCAAATGGTGTTTGCTGTCAATCTTGAGCCAATATTAATTTTTAATCATCTCCTCCAAAGGCTCTACCCAAATAGCCTAAAGGGGAAGGGTGCAAGAGAGATCTGAGTGAAAGGTAAACCATTAAAATGGTATTTTTAAAAGATGTTTTCTTTGTAAAATTCACAAGACTCCTTCTCGAAGTTTATAGTGATTCATTTTACTTCTCTGGGTTCGTACAGTTGTATGTGAACTTCTGAAAACGGACTGGAAGAAATTCAGTCAATCAAAATTCCCATTTTTTTTTCAGTGTCACAGTGCAATTCACTGTTCAATGCTTGGTGTTCAAAGAGAAAATCCTTCTCTCAAATGTCTCCACCACCAGCATGCTCTCATTTACATTTCACATTGTAGCTGAGAAGAAGTAGCTGGCAAATATCTGTTACTCCACACTTACAGCTTCATTTTAAAAACAGAATAAGCCAATTGTCAGCCCAGTCTCAGTTTTTACTTTAAGAACACAAGCTGTTACAAACACTGTTTTGTTTTTTCTTTTCTTTTTTTTTAGTCTTCTCATCTGCAAAATGTCTGATCCACGTTTACAGATACTAATTGCCCAGGCAGCACCATATGTCCATGCCATCTCTGTCTTCTTTTGTGCACTGTGAAGCCTAATTGGCTTAATTCACAGCTCCAAAGTGAATCATCTGAGGCCAGCAAAGTGACTTAGGCTCATACCAACAGTTACAGAAACACTTAATAAACTAATGTTTCAAAAGGTGTTCTAAAGCTGTGGATTAGATTGTTCTATAATCACAGTCAAAAACCGTTACAACCTGCCTGAAGAGATAGCGAGTAAATACACACGCAAGGAGCCTCGACTCAACTGAACCAACATTTGAAACCCTAAAAACACACGGTATAAAACAAAAATAATGAGGGCAATAGCAAATTGTATGTTACCAAAAAGATAAAATTGTGATTTCTGGGGTATGACAAATGTAAATATAAACAATTTTTTTCATTTATAATGTCTAAAGCTTTAGGAAACTTATGACAAGAGTGATACAAATTAATTCTCTACTTCTATCATTAACTCCAGTCTAAAGCTACTAATACTGCAGCAGATGATGGTTTAAACGCACAAAAGCGGCGTATTACACAACAGAAATACAGTAAATGCCAGGGGGCATATTTGGGTAATAAACGGTGACCTTGTCTTGGCCTCACCAAAGTCTGTCCTCACATTAGAGAGCGGCCTGTGACCCGTCCTCAGCGAGAGTACGCCCACGTGTGACCCTGCAAAAGATCAGCAGAAGTTCCTCCTCAGGTGGTGAAACACAGGAAGCTCACAGGGGTTAAAGCTGAGCACTAATGGTTCCTAGCTTAACCCTGCCACAGGCTTTTAGGAAAAAGGGCTCAGAGCAACCACGGCAGGCTTTAGAGCTGAGGTGGAAAACAATAGAAAAAATTGCAGAAAAACTGCAAGCAGCTGATAAGGAAATGCAGCCCCTGTGAGGGAGAACCAGGTGACAAACATGAATTGTTTGCCAAGATTTTTCCTTCCCTTTTCAATTTGCCTTCTCTATGAAACATCTGAGGGAGTAATCCCTGAGCTTCATTCCAGTTCCCCCAGTCTGACACAGAACTCGCCTTCCACCTCTTTCACATTCCTGTAACATTGTCAATGGATGGTTCTTGCTCCATTAAACAGCCACTTAATATGGATGACCAAAGCTCACCCAGCAACCCAAAACCTCCCACTCAGACACCAACTGCAAAGAGAAAAACAGCTCGCTCAGAAGCCACACCGCTGCAGAGGATGTGAATACACCAAAGTCCTGTCAGCACACAGTGCAGATTGTTTGTCTCTTATTTATCTGCATGAGCTCAGTGAATGGCAGGGTGGCCAGAGAGACTGTAGCAAAATCTTCCTATACTGATGTATTCAGTAACACATGTCTAGACACAGTGCTTGAGAAACTCAGTGAGGTATTGACTACTCACTTGACTGCTGCAGTTAATTAACTACTGATATGCTTGTGGTCCTTCGTGACAGAGGACTGGCCTGTCCAGACATCTGGCACATTTATTTTCCTTTTGGGATTTACACACACTTAGTCCAGCAGATGTACAGCATATGGATCCTTAAGGTCCCTGACCTCCAGAAAATGATCCACGGCAGTGATAATGTGAAGTAAGCTCCTTCTTCATTTTGGGGACGAGGTAGTAGTCTAATGGTGGTGGCGAGACACCTTTCTGGGAGTTGCTCTGCTCTATGGCAATGTAGAGATCATATCTTGGATCTTGTCAATCATCTTCCATGTGGTGACAGTCATCAAACCTTTCAAGTCATCGTCCAGGCTCTCTCTCTCTAGAATTCAGCAGCCATGCATTGGGCCATTGTCCTAATGGACCTCATTAGGTCATAAGGACCGAGGTAGCTGTTGACTTCACTGCATTATCACCTAAAGAGCTGAAGTGTCTGTGCATCTAATGAAAGCCATACATCGTCCTCCAGGTGAAGTATCACCACTTGTAGGATACTGTCAGTTAAGTAAAAGGGTTGGAAAGAGTCTGATGTGTTCTGGGCTGTTTGTTCTCTTAATTCACTACCAAAACATTTCTTTTCATCTATTAGTGTCAAAATTCACCAAAACATGATAAATATAAAAATGTGCCTTTAGCAAATCCAATCAATTCCTGGATATGAATTTATTTTGGCTGTGTGTTTCAGGGATTTATTCATTCACTCTTTGTCCAGGTACCAGCGCAGTCACTGTACAATTCCTAAATATGGTTGTCAACTAAAATTCACCACCTGGTACACTCCATGAAAAACCTGACTTGTGTTAGGTGCAGCATGTGAAAGCTCCTGGGTATGGTGAGAAAATCTTTGTTGATCTCTGGCAAACATAACACCACGTTAAACAATGTGTCATGTTGACAGTGTTTCCCCCCCTTGGGACACGGTGGCAGGAGAGGGTAAATTCATTAACTACAGCACAACTGGTGTGTAATTAAGTTGTGCACTGTAGGCGAAAAGCATACATAGAGCGGGAGCGTGCCGAACAAAACAAATTACCATCATTCCCAAGGTCCAATACTTGATAAAAAGTTGCTTGTGTCCTAATAATATATCATTTGTCAATAGCGAAATAGAAAAGTGAGAATAAAGTGGTGGACTGTAATCATGTTGTCTTTGTGCTTGTCAACTGGCATTTAGAAAATCCCTGCCCCATGCTAAAATGCTGACCTTTACCACTTCCCCCCAGGGCGCTTTCTCCTGCAAGTTATTGGAGTCGTTTCTCAACTGTGAAGTCAAAGTCATGTTGTGAGCCCCGTGTCGTGACCTCCATTTACTTTCCAGAGAAGACTCACTTGGCTTCAGTGGTTAAGAGGTCCAATTAGAGAGTGCTGTTTGTGTTCCTTGAGTTTGATTTTAATTTCTGCAGCCGCAGGAACGGTGAGCAGCGCACCAGCCCAATGTCAGAGCACTTCCTCAGCCTTACCACTACTGCCCTGCTACACCAGTCCACCGAGTCATCATTAGTCTGCTGGCCAGCGCTTAAAAGTGAAGCAAAGAGTGTCAAAAGCTTGGCTGAACACCTACCCCCCCAAACAATCTTTGATGTGACAGAAAGTCTTTTTTTCATCTCTGCAGGTCACAACTGTGTCATTCAGTGACAAACAAGAAGCAGCAATAGAAAGTGAAATTCTAATTCAAGCGAGGGCGACAGAGGCGAACATGAGGGAGGGGGCATGACCCAATATAAATGAATCTTGCTCCCACTATAGCCCCAGGATTCTACATCAAGCTTAACTAATGTGCAATTAAGCTTTAGACTGGAAGAAAATCACCTTGTAAAAACATTTGTCAAGTGAACTGTTTTTCTGTTCTGGGCTGCTAATTAACAAGGGAATGGGAAGAGGGGTTTGTTTGCGTGTGTATTTACATATACATGAAGAAAATAAATATCCTGCACTGTTAGGGGAGAGCGTTACCAAATCCCCTTCATACGTCTCTATTAGACAACACTGACATGTAGTCCCTATCATTAAGCAATAATAGTTTACTTTACAGCTCATGAGCTACAGTATCAACAAATTAAGCCCGCTGATAGTGCAGGGTGGTAAGCGAAGCATTGTGGCGAAAGGGGAGGGAGAAAGGGGAGGGACGTGGGGGTGGGGAGAAGGAGAATGCAGAGCTTTATTGTGTCTGTCACTTTAAACGATATTGCAGCCACACTCAGAGTAATGAAGACCACTTCTAAAGTCATTTAAAAGTCAAATCATCACTGTCTGTGAATTTCAATGATGTATAATAGAAAGAGCATGCCGGAGGCTCAAGTGGAGGACTGAAAGAGAGAGAGAAGGAGGAGGAGGGAGTCAGGGCAGCAGGAGTCAGAAGTCAGGAAGTTGCTGTCCTCTCAGCAGACAGAAAGGTGACAGATAAAAACAACCAGGCTGAAGCTGCTGTGTGGTTCGCGGGGGTGGGGGGTGTGAATGTAAGATTGTACTTTGTGTGGGGCCCAGACATTCTGCAGGCTCTGGCATGCTATATAACGTATATAATATGACTGTGTGTGTTTGTGTGTGTGGTGTTTTCTGGCAGGTGGCTGAGTCTGAAGCTACTGAAATGAAGGTGGAAGACTCCCAAGTGTGGGTTCCTGCTGAGGAGCCCATCGTTAACCCGGCCTTCCTCCTCGACTCCAAGATCTGGGAGATTTGCCAAAAGCTGCCCATCCACTGGATCCATCCCTCCCCCCTGAGCGGTGAGAGCAGGGGGCATCGCTGCCTCTAAATGCAGACTATTAACACTCTCGCTGGAGGGCATCCCCACAGGCCATGTGCAGATCCACAGAGACAGCACCATTTCCCAACCATATGAGCAGCCAGCCAAGGCCACTCTGTTAGACCCCGTTCAGACTCGTGTAGTCAATCTGACTAGAGCGGGATTCTGGCTGATTTTTTTCTCAATCTGAACAGCACTTCGATGAACTGGCCTTACTTAAACAGATATATAGGCCTTACTAGGTCTAGCTAGATCCACCTCCGAGAGGTAGAGCCACCTCTCCATATTCGCTGAAATCTGGCTATGGTCTGAACGCAAATGCAGCTAGCGAATCCAGGTCGCGTACAAAAGCCATGCGTAAACATCTGTCGAACTACAAAAGCTTTGCCCAGAGTTTATTTTCGACATGGCTACAAAGAAATATACTGCGTTTTGGACCTGAAAAATGCAAATGCAAGAACGAACAAGAAGAAACTGCACCAGGGGTCCACCGCTAGGTGTCCAATGCGATACCAGCAATTGCCTGTAAATGATAAAAAAAGGCTCATCATATACCAGGTGGCTAATTCCTATGTTGCATCCAATGCAATGCGAATTCCTAAATTTGTAGGCCCCTCCCATTAGTTTTTTGGCTAATCAAAATGTAATATGTTTGTATTACTTCCACTGCTCCCATAAGACTCTATAAACCCAAGACCAGCCCATAAGTGAAACCCATGTTAATAATCAGATGCTTAAACTGGTGGAATTTCTTCTTCTGGTGCCATGTTTTGCAATTTAAACATACATGATGTCATATAAATATCTAACTTTTAGCTGAAAAACAGCTTTTTAAAAACATGTCATCTTGCTTTCTTAGAAATCCATCACACCACATCAAATAGCAAATGTAAGAAAGACATTGTTTTGGTCATGGACTTAAATCTGAAGCTCCCCTGGTGAGTTTCAGCTCATTATTTAGCAGTGTGGCCTGCAATTTTTTGTTGTTTTGGTTCACACTTGTTGATCCCGTGCTTCCAGTTCAACAGCACACAAGACAACAAGCAGCACTTCTCAGCTAAAAGGTCGGATAGTTCATTTTATTAGCTGGTAGAGACCAAAAAGAGAGTGAACCAAAAAAAGTTTGTCACAAAAATTTCAAAAGATGACGTCAATGTCATGTAAAGCAAAGAAAATCATGTCAGTTTGGCACATATAAATATATGTATGTATTTGTGCAGTGTGTGCAGAATGTAATATGTCTACAATATGCTGCAGCAATCAGACATAGTTCAAATATTACTCTATGAAACGTGTGACAGACATGTATTCTGTTACATTTGGTTTCTTTGTTCACACAGATTTGTGTTTTTTTTGATGAAGCTGCTTGGATGAGCAGCAAAACGTCTTCTAGAAAACTCTACAAGTCCAGACGCCTTGCTTCAATCTTCTCTACGTATGATGACCTGGATGACTGAGAATCTTCATCAACATGTTTTTTTAGGATTTTTCATAAAGATACTTTGGTTCTATAAATTACCGCAGGAACTGTGTGTTAGTATCGCAACAGTATTAACACCACTGTTTGATAGAATGAGTTCCATCATATTTCTCCTGAACGTTTGTAATTTACATCGAGCTGCTGGGAAAACAGAATGTTTGAGGCTAAAATAAATCTACTCATTCTACTTCAAACAACAGAAAAGCTGTGGCAAATACCCAACCTCTCCATCTCCTCTGTCTCTCAGACGCTGAAGATGAAAACGTGGACACGCCCGACGCCGAAGTCACAGGTCAACGTTTTGCCCGCGATGTCCTGGACCACGTTCCTGTAAATGACTATGTAAGTGGGAGCTGTCTGTCTCTCTCTCTCTGCCTGCCACGTCACCCGGGGACCACACCACGAGATACAGTAAAGCCACTTCAATCAGCTCCAGCTCTGTCTCCACTCTTTCTGCATATAAATCGCACACTAATTGATGTTAAAACTGACTTTGTGCACCAGAGGGCATAGCAATTGCTCTATATATCTGTTTAAGTAAGGCCAGTTCATTGAAGACTCCCTTAATGTCTCTCCATTAATTGAGAGGAATATCCAGCCTTTCAAAGGCAGCAAGTTGTGCCTTACAGCGCTAGTTAGTGCCTTTTTTCACGTCCTTTTTTTTTCTGAGGCGGTGGAGAGCACTGTACAAAGAAGCACTCTCAAGGTCACTCATAGCTGCGCAGATAAGTTAAATTTATTAATAATGCTTTAATTATCAAAGCTTATGAAATGAATGCAGGGGCCAAGTGTCATATTTTGGTGCACTGCATGTAAAGCACTCAATACTGTATGATTAATTATCCTTGACTCTAAGGGGAAATTATATTGCTTAGTATATTGTACAGGAATTATGCACTGCCATTGCACACTAAAGATATTGGGAACGTACAAAGCAGTGAGGATATTCAACAGCATTCAGCAGTTACAGGTGAATAGCCCCTAAAGCTAAACTCAAGGATAATGAGTCAGGCTCCCTCCACAGAGCCCGGAGAAATGGTGAGAGACACGCAGAGAAATGAGACGTCCTATAATGCTGACATTTATCAGGCCCATCCCAGTAACACCTCCTGCTCAACTCTTCAATCCCAGACACACACACACCTACTCCCCCCCACCCCACCGTCTTCTTCCCTCATTGTCTGTGGCAGAAGATGCAGAGCTATGCAATTAAAGCATACGAGGGGATGAAAAACTCGGCTCTCCTTTTGAAACGTTCTGCATCTATCAGCTGAGTAATGCATCCTATTGCTATCCATTCCAGCAGCATGCTCAGTTGCTGTTTGTGGTTCCAGTGATAACAAAGGCCTTTGTGGCCAATCACAGGGCAGGCAGCAGTCTGTAATTGGGACTCTGAACTCGCGCTCGTGCCAGTGGGACGCCACATGTGTTAGCCAAGCCACAAAATTATTTTTCTCCAAAGCAGGACTCATGTAAATGCACACAAAACAAGAGCCAGCCTGCACACACAGTCTGCTACTCCTTCGCTTTCCTCTCTCTCTAACATACACATACACGAAAAAAAACACACATTTACTTCATATGCATTTCTGAATTTAAGCACAGCACACGTTCAAAAGGCAGAATAATCCTTTGAGTCTTAACAAAGGCTGACAGATATATGATGCTGAACTTTGCCACGGCTGCCATGTCAGAATGCGGCGTGCAGCTGAGGTGGCCCTAGAAATTTCAAACTGAATAACTGCCATCTGACAAGCCTGCTGGGATTGCACGACTGTCCTTGACCCATATAACAAGGATGAGCTTCAAATATGAATTGACCAAACACACACACACACTCATACGTCCACATGTAAACATATTTTTTTGTGCCTGTGCGCGGGTGTTTTTATAAGCTGCCAAACTTGCACCATCCTTACAAACTTCTGCATGGCACGTTCAGGGTCAGGCTCCATGGCATAACAAAGGGCAAAAAAAACTGCTGAAGGAATTCAAATCAGTGAATGTAGGAACTGTTTGTGCCCCCCAGAGGAAGCCTTACACTGATGCTAAAGCTCCTTATCACTTTGGTAAACCAGCAGAGTTTACTGAAATACATGACTATCTGCTTATTCAATTATATCCAATTTCATTGTCATTCCACCTCACTGTACTGTAGAGCAGAGCGAGATCACCATCTCAGATTAGGACATGCAGCAAAGCATTTCATATGTGGCCCTATCCTGTGTGTTTACATTTAAAAAAAAAATACAAATCTTTTCAAACACAAAGCAGCGAATGAAACAGAAATGTTATCTGTGCTGCTTGATCCCAGAATGAATGTGATGAGCTCTGCTACCAGATTTAATAACACATCCATGCATGTGCTTCAAGCTCATGAAGAGCACTGATCAGCGTGGGTGAAATAATACCAACAAGTGTGGAGATTAGAGGAGTCGTGCTTTGATTCGTTACATCTTATTGAATGACTGACGCAGTTTTCTACTCTGCAGACTCATTCACATCCACTGCTGCCACTCATATTATGCACAGAGGTGCCTCCTTCTCTCTCTGTGTGTGTGTGTCTGTGTTTGCATGTGAGCCTGAGTGTGTGATGAAATCAGATGCAGCAAGGGGGTAATGGCTTTTACTCTTCATTAATGCTGCTCGTTTGTGAGTGACTGCCTCAGATTTCCCAAGGTGAACCATTCTTATCACCGCAGCTTTTCACAAGCAACTCAAAGCCGGATTGATTAATATGTACCCTCCGTTTTAAAAGGATAGCTCTGATTAATTGTCTTTAAGGTACAATGCTGCCCATTGGCTGTTTGTTTTTGATAAACACCAGTGTCATTTGAATAAAATATTTTCTTCATTTTCCAGAGCTGGGGCTCTGCATTTCATAAACACCCCAGTTTTGGGCTGTGAGGAGCAGATAAGATTATCGTTGGTCCATTGACAGCTTTCGTGTTGCTTCTATAACAGATTGTTGCCTGGAAGCTGATGACCTGAAACCTGACTGAAACAATAAATCATTAAAAGCCTACCTGTGCCTGCCATAGTAATAAATCAAACCCCGCCTCTCCCAGATATCATCTGTGGCACCCGTTCTGTGTGTTTTAAATATGTTTCACCAGTGTGTCATTTTAAGCTTTCTACAAAGTGCATGCTTTTTATAGGTCATGTGTTTGGTGAATTTATTGTAGCCACCAGAAAGAAAACAGTGTAAAAACCCTTGTGATTGACTCACTGACTTAATTCCCAGACTTAATGTGGTCAGGGACTAGAGGGACTCCGCCATGTTTTCCTGTGGGTCCTGTCCTCTTAAACAATTCCCACACATTTTCTATTCCCAACAGTGGATGTGTTTTGTTCTGCACTGTGGCATGTAGCTGAGTCACTGCACATGCTTGCAGGAAGATACTGGTTGGTTCTGAAAGTGAAGTCAGGGTAGGCCGTTCGACTCTGGGATCGGAGCAGTTTAACGAGACAGCGCCGGATTGTCTCCAAGGATTCATTTACTAAAAGAGATTGAAATGTGGTCAAATGCATACTGAGGGCAGTTGCTGCCTCAACTCATACCGTGAGTTAAGTGGCACTTCTCCCAACCCCATTTGGAGTTGCTCTTGATCAAAGGCATGGCACTCACGGCCCCCACGAGTCTACGAGGGCATGAACCAACCAGCACAATGGAAAAATCCAAGGGCCATTAATTCTACCCAATTTACCTTTCGTTTGGGTTTCATTTGGCCCCTCTATAAATTCAGAGGCAGCCAGCGAGAGCAAATGAAAGAATCCTTGTTAGGCGATCATTACTCTGCTAATTGCTTTAGGAATGTGCCATGCACTTAAAGTCAAGGTCAGGGGGAGGGCGCCAAGACGTGAGCAGCTCTAATTTGAATGCTCTGTCGGGGGAGGGCAGCCATTTTAGTGTGGAGTGTGTGCTTTGGTCGAGGGAGTTAAGAGGTCAGAGATGAAAGAAATAGTGTAATTATGCTGGTAACTTCCCACGTTGGAGTCCCTTTGACTGGAGATAGCACTAGTAGAGAGGTTGTGAATGCCAGATTCAGAGACAGGGCATTGTGCAGCTGCCAGCCGTGCTTCTTGTGATATAATAGAAAGGTCAAGGGTATTATATAATGTTTAATGCTTCTGGAGCTCAAATCAAGCCCGCTCACTCTCACCACTGTCTTTTTGTCACAATCATCAAGCATGGCACGATTTAACATTTTCACAGGCATCAATTTCAGTCATTTCACTCTTGTTTGGTTTTTACATATATTCTGCTGACCTACAACCAAAGCAGCCTCATCAATTCCTGTCATCCCCTCCTCTTCCTCTTCTCCTGCCCTTGCCTCCAGAGGACTGGCATTTGTCATGTGTGTGATTGTAACCCTGCCCATTCCCGTGTCCTCTGCAGAGAGATGTTGGAATCGAGCTGGATAACCGTCTGGATGACCGCGGCTACTGCTGCCAGCACTGTCGCCGTGGTTACCGCTACTGCCGGCGCTATTTCGAGCCCCTGGGTGGCTTCAACCCCTGGCCGTACTACTACCAAGGAGGCCGGGTTATCTGTCAGGTTGTCATGCCGTGCAACTGGTGGATCGCACGTATGCTGGGAAGGATCTGAGGCGTCTGAGGATCAAAGTGTTTATTATTTTGTAGGTGCAAATTCACCTTTTGATAAATATTCACTTGTGAGACACAAGCACACAATTATTAGTTAGCTCTACCACCGAGTATGAGGCAGGCTAAATGGCATTTGAAGCATCATGTTTCTTTTTTAAAAGGCATTGGTTATTTACAGCTGCCTAATTTTCTCTCATTTGGTCTCTTTGCTATTTGATCCTGTTCAATGAGCGCAATTTACTGTAGTTTAGGAAACTAGTCAGATCCAGCATGGTGTGTCCTCAATTTTCATATCTTTTACTTTATGGGTTAAACACAGTTTAGCTGGTGCTATAATGTATGAACGTGTACAAAGCTTTTAATATAGAACAGCATACTGTATGTAAAAAAAACATTTTAGGCTAAATTTACACTAGGCAGGTCCAGTACTATCAAAACAAGCTGCAAATGCTGCCATGGGAACATTAGTGTGGACCAAAATATGAACAGAAGACCTCAGAATTGACCAAAAAGTAAAGAGCTTTCCAATCAAAATTTGACTTTGTTAGTATGTTTTGATGGGGAAAAAAATGATGTGACTAAAGTTTAAATTTTTATTTTGGTCCAGATCAAAAGACCTGGCTTAACATTTCAGCACACCCAGCACACCCAAATTAGGAACAACCAGTGCAATCTGAAGCCACCTAATAAAAAGCTTACACAGTGATTGTTGGCAGAATTGTGACATGTCCACTTATTGTGTGGAAAACTTCCTAATATTTTTGTCACACATAAACAATTTAAATAATAATAGGAGCTTTTTTTAGCCCAGCTCCCACTGTGACCTCTGTGAAGTAGAATGATCACCAATCTGACAATGTCAACAGAAACTGAAACTGTACAAGCTTCGTAAAATCCGAATTTATAGCAGAGCTCTTGTATTGGATATAGATTGCACAGGTGCTCCCAATATAAACTGCTTGGTGTCTGTATATCTCTGCTATTTTTTGTTGTTATCTGTTGTTGTTTTATTGCTTACATAACTAGCAGATAAAAGTCCTTCCCATACCCCCACACTGCAGCGGCCCCAAAGGACAAAACACATAGAAGAGTGAAGGCACAACCATTAAGGGAAACACAGTCCAAATCCAGAAATACAACAAATGCCAAAACACACACACACACACAAATACAGAAGGGAGGAAAACACAGTGTGCTACAGAAGGGGAGTGATGAGTTTGATTTGGATTACAGAGAGCCAAACTCTTATTTTACTGCTATTATTCCACATATGTTACTTGTGCCACGGAACTAAAATTCAAAGTCTTGTTGTGACCATACTATTTGAGTGCTGTAATCATTGCCATTCCCATACATATGGGCTGACAAGGACACCCAGAAGGTGCGTTATCATGTCATAATGTTTGGTGGTAAGAAGAAAGTGAAGTAAGTGATGCAGTGGTATGAAAACATGAAAAAGTGTGTATTAAGGATTTTGAGAAATGATGAATTTTTTAATGCAAATAGTTGTTTTGGTGCCTAGAGAACAGACATGTGTTTTTGTTACCCATCACTGCACCCATTTGCAGGTTGTTATAAGGCCTGGTAAGCAAGCAACAACATCTGTGGCTGAGAACTGCAGTTCCTTAAATGGCCACTGGTGGGTGACCTTTAAATGTGAGTCCATATTAAAATGTCTGACTTTACAGCCATCTCAAATCAAACTTGCCTACTTACCATATGTTCCACTGTTTTATGGGTTTGCTGAGCGGACAGCGGCTGCTCCTCAGAACACCTATGGGTGACAGTCATATGTATGAGAGTGATAAATGATCACAGCCATTTAAATGGTATGACAACACAGGCTTGCTTAAATTACACAGTATTTCCTCGACTCTCGATTTAAGGGCTAAATGCTAAGAATAACAGTTGAGTCCAGAAACAGAAGCTGCCTTGAGTTTCCCAGCTGAATCCATGTTACAGTGTGTTTGTCTGTTTTACTATAATTAAAGATGCACAGTCCTCAGCTGTTTGTGGAGATGTACTTACCGATGTGTCATCTGCCATTGTTTTCACTGTTGTTGCAATCTGCAAAATGCTTTAGATAGTGCTACTGTTCAAACACTCTTCTTCTTTGCCGAGGCGATTTTAATCTGTAACGCTGCATCTCAGTGTGTCGAGCTGAAATTACTCTCATCTGCGGCTAACAGATAAGCAAGCCAGATAGGCATTTGTAATTGATGTTCTGTCATCACAATAACAAGGTGCATAAAGGCCCAAGTGTATTCACAACATGTGAGATATTCAGAAGTTAAACAGAGACAAAAAAAAATGGAGCACTCATGTTGTGCTGGTTTAACTTTGAAGTCTTCTGTCTATTTCTGTTACTTTCCTTGTTTTTTTTCCCCCAATTAAAATTTCATTGTATGAAAAGTCTCAGTTGTCCTATCATGTGAAACTATGTTATTTCCTTGAAAGACTCTTGATACCCCAGGGTGTTGTCTGTGTTTGTATCATGCAAATCCATAGAATACACAGACAGACATCTCTTTCTTCTCCATTAGTCCCAGTCCCCATTAGCAGAAACACTTAAACACATAAATATATATATATATATATATATATATATATATATATGCCTTTATTGTTTCTGTTTTATAACCCAGTACTGTCGTGTCTCTGATGCATATTAATGTTGCTTTGTTTACACTAATATCAAAGTATCTCGCCTACTAAGTAAATATGGATGTTGACTCATGTTGGCTCAGTATGATAATAATGTCAATGATATCAATAATAATTGGCAGTGAAATGGATTTTGTACCAAAAAAAAAAAAACATATTGCATGTAAATGTTTTATGAATACACTCATAACTGGAGTTCAGGCTGCAAACCATATTGTTATTTTTAAATCAATAATGTCAATGGCCCAGAGCAACATGTCAAGTGAAAAATACTGGCGTGAGTTAACAAATGCAATAATTGCAAACATACTTCAAATAAACTGACAAGTGTACTGCAAAGCCCCCGAGGCAGTTCTGAAAAGTTCATAAAATCAGTGTTTATATAATTCATTTCTCACTATTTCCCGCTTATCACATCAAATAGTCAAGTGTTTATTAAAATGGATCCATTGAGCATGCTGTTTCTACTGTCACTGCTGCTGCTGCTGCTGCTGCTGTCGTACTTGTTGTAGAGCTTTTGCACTCACAATGTTGGGAAATAGTATAAAGTGTTATTTTTCATATGATGCTGTTAGTTGTCCATCTAGCAAGGTCTCCGAGGACTCTTTTGTGTAGTCGTGAGAGTAAATTGCCATGGAAGCCCTGAGAGTCGCTCTGAATGGGATGGTTCACCCTGACTGGAGAGCCTGATACAGATATTACAGCTAGCTCCCTGAGAGCTTCTCATGCCTGTTGGGACAAAAGTCCAATATTAACCATGAAAGTCAAACTTTAAAGTACAGACGTCTTACAATTAAAAAAAAAACTATGGTGGAGGAGACAGAAAGGCAGCAGGATGGTGGTGATAGTGAAGCTACGGTAAGGACAGCAAAGAATACATCAGAGTCCAGCTGACAACGCTCTAACATATTCCCTTAGATTAGATTACTTGGAGTGAGAACTGTGGATATGTAACACTGTGAATGAATGTGGCACACTCTGGTGATGCTGGTTTGGCAATTAAAACACATTTTTTCCTTGACATTAACCCTCCAAAAAGGGGCAGAATGTATCCTAAATACCCTTTTTTCCTGCTACATCATGGCTGCTACTTGTTACCTGCTAAAAAAAAACAGTGCAGATACCCAGATATATATACATATGATGAGTGTTTGCACACTTGTATCCTGATTATGTGATGCACAAGTATTTGTGTTTCCCAGTGGTAGAAGAACATGCCGGCTTATATGTGGGACATAAAGGACATCCTGCATATGGTTATGATCATGTGTAGAAAGACATAAAAACAGTAAATCCTAAATGATATGATATGATGTATAAATGCAGCTTCATGAATGTGTGTTTACATTTTACGACTAACATAAAGTCTGATGTTATTGTGAGCATAAGGATTTATTTAAAAATACTTAATGAGTTAATTTACATGTCTACAATGTAAGTTGTTGTTCAGTACCGTCTATGCTGGATGTGAGTGTGTGACAGTGAAATCTTCCCTCATAAACCAGCGTTAAAGACCATTTCAAATTAGGCATTGCACTATTTTTCTCATGCATTTTATAGAGATAACCCCCCTCCAGCACTTCTTTATCGCTGTTTTGATGAGGAGAGGAAACAAGATCGACTGCTCTGCAGGATAAACAGAGATACTGAACGTTTACCAGGTTATCACAGTTCAAAGGATTTTTCTTCTCCCTCTATGTGGCCTGAAGAACGGCTACTTGCATTGAAGCTCACAAATGAATTAACTCTTTTTGTTACTTATCAAAACTGCTTGAAAACTTCACTCCCAGCTGCTTATTTTTCATTTTAAATAATCATTTGTTTGGATCCACGAGTTGCTATTCCAGGGCGGAGGAGAGTAAAAGAAAAACCCAATGTATGAGGAGTGTCTGTATTTAGATTGGTGACCTGAAGGAAGAGCTCTCTGAAACCCAGACTGGGGCTTAGACTATGCAGAGAACACATGTATTACCAGTGCCATCTTGTGTACAAGAAGGTGCACTGCTGCAATATCTAAAGAGGGGATGTATTTTCACCATCTTTTCTTTTCTACATTTTAAATCCATGCTGAACCCGCTGCCCTTAAATACATCCACTCATGCATCTACGAACCTCATATTTTAAAGCGCTTCATTTAAATTGAATATTAGCTGCAGGTTATCAAGTTAACACGCTGCATGAAGCTACAGTGGCCATGAGACTGCAGTCATCAAATGCTTTTCTTTGTAATGTTGCAGTCAGTCTGGTGACCTGATGGTTAAATAAGCTCTCCCTGTACTGTTCCTGCTACAGGCTGGAGGCACAATAATGTCAGCCGTCATCCTTCAACCGCTCCCACTGTGAGAGGCAGCATGGCACAGCAGTAAACACTCGCGCTGTGTCAGTGGCTGCAGGCGACACAGAAATAGTCCTCCTCTCCCAGGACCCGGATCTCACTCCGTCTTCAGGGTCTCTGACTCACTAACCAAAGGAATAGCACAGACATAACAGCGGCTAGTAGACTTTCATTATTTTAGTAATCCATAAGAACCTTTGCTTCAGCATATGGCAGAATGTTCAAAAGAGCCACTCAATAGAAAAAGCAAACCGTTTTATGAAGGATTGTTTGTTACTGAATGATTTTATTCTAATTTTAAACCATTTTGTCAACTGCAAAATGCTCAAGAACAATAAAAAAAGGTTGTAGCAGTGGCTGTGGCTGAACCCCTAGCCTTGTTTTCTTATGTGTGTGTGTATTCCTTTGTGTGTTTGTCTTAACCCTATGGCAAGATTGGACTGTGCAGTACACAGCTGTGCATGTGGGTGTAGACCGAGCAAGGCACAGTAGGCAAACCCTGCTGCCAGACAGCTTCCTCAACCCTGAACACACACACACACACCCAAGTCAATGCAGCCCCTCCCCAACACACACACATGCTCTTAAAGAATCAACCCAAGTCAGTGTAACCCTTTCTTTCAGAGAATGCATACACACCATCTTCACTATTGCAAGCTGTGGTGACAGACTTGGCTGTCTTCAGCTCTGGGCATGTCACATGCTAATGTATTCATCCACCCACAGCAACTGCAGAAGCAGTGCTCTTAAGTACAGTCCAATCAGTGTCTGGCCTACTAATGGCTCCAATCCAGTTTCATACAGTAGCTTTTTCTTTCTCCTCAAATGCCATGTGATCAAGTGTCCGCCAAAACCGCAACAGTCCAGCTATACAACTTTCAGTTCTCAAGGCAGAGACAGTTTCATTATCTCGACAACAGAAATAAATGGACTTGGTGACCCCTTGTGAGCCATTTGTTTCTGTTGTGTCTGAGATTAATTTGTTTTTTTCTGTTTAACTTTTCAAAAAAAAAACAGCCTTGTATGACATTTTATCTATGCCACCCACTCTGCCCACAACAAAACAACAAAGAGGGTATAGTCAGATTTTGTTTTTAATTAGCATATTCACGTCTTTTCTTAAAAATCTATTCTATATTCAGCATAAAGGAAGCCTTTGACAACCCAAGACAAGAGAAACAACAAGCTCTACGCAGTGGACATACCTCGCCATTTCACAGACAGCAGTGGAAAAGGCAGGGTAGATACAGGGATATAGAAAAAAACAAAAAAAAAAAAAAACAAAGCAGCAATTCCTCACTGAAAGACTGGCAGACTTTAATGCAAATGTAACCCAGTGTAACTACTGATTGTCAAAAATAAGCATACATTCAGATTGTCTTTGCAGGCCCTTTGGCTGATGTTAGATGGGGGGGGGTTGTTATAAAGTCACTTTTAACCCCTGCCCTCAGGTGCCGGTGCAGATGGAGGTCGGTATGTCTTAACGTCCTCACTCTGCAGCTACAGTCCAGCTGGAAAACACAACCAATTTAGTCGTGATACCACTCAGGATCAATATGGCTTCATCCCTAGCAGGGCCGTAGGTGGCCAATCAAATGGCTGGGCCTGAGAGGTTCTTAACAAACTGGGACAACAAATAAAGAAGGCACAGACTTGACTAGCCCAAGATCAGGAGGAAGAGGAGGAGCGAAGACAAGAGAGGAGAAAAACAGAAGAACAGCACTGGTATTTCAGACTCGGAAAGGCAAAGAGGTATGTCCACTGAAAAGGAGGAACGAAAAGCACATTCAGTACATATTTAAAATCTGACACACAACAGAGGATGTCCACAATAACAGAATATAACAGAGAAATAATGATGCTGCACTGAGCACTCGAGTCCATAACTCAAGGAAATGCCAAAGCTGATTATATGGAGTGCTATACAATTGAAAAATGTTGGCCTTACAAAAAAAAACAAATAAACAAACAAACAAAAACCTACCAAATAAGCTTCTCGGTTTATATTTGTTTGTATTTTCCCTCAGGTTAACATGTAAATAGAAAACAAATGTGCCTCTTTTTTTTATACAGAATTTAGGAATTCATAATATAAATAAATTTGCTGTGGCCTTAAAAATGAATCTCAATTGTAAATTAATTTGTATTTATATATATATAGATTCATATATATATATATATATTCCATTTCATATAAGCAGGATTTTAAACCTTGCAGCCTCAAAAGACAGAGGCTGATAAAATCTGTTTCATCCTGCGTATTCTTTCTCTCCATTTGTGCCTCCCTATCTTGCTGTGCCCCCGGTCTGCAGCTCTATACAAACAGTTTTGATGTTACACTGTCCTTGGTGGACAGAAAAAAATGCCCATTTCCATAGTAACACAGTGTTTTAAGGCCAGGGGTAATAGAGAGTGAAAGCATACCTATTTTGTTTATATGAAAATAAATGAGTAATAAGTTCCTGAAGGTCTGAAAGTCTGAAAAGCCATTTAGTCCATTCTTCATCTTTTTTTTTTTTTGCAGATCTTTCCAACAGTCTTTAGCTGTTTAATCTTCCGTAAGGCACTCTTCAATTAAACTCTGAGCCGTGTGTTTTCTCAGCAGATTGGTCACCATGACACGACACCCCCTCCGGCATGGAAACGGAGCCTTGTACAGGTGTGTGACTCCGGTCACAGAAAGCACACGTTCTCACTTCACCACACTGTTTGGCATCCAGTCCTTGGGTTTTGGTTTGCTGCATTCACTTAGTCCATTGAGATGTAAAGTAAAAACAACTAACTGGCACATTTGGTAGACACAGATCCCTGGTATTGACCAATGGCTGCTCTCCTAGAGGCATTTTATGTTTGTGTTGTCTGTCTGTGTTTGTTGGGGTTCATGTCTACAGAAGATTGTCCAAAGAATCTGAAAATTGACTTCTTAAAATCAAAACACTCCCTTGATTTTTTTTTAAATTAGGCACATGGTCACAAAATATGTGAGTAAACAATAAATCCTGAGGCTGAACTGACCAACCTTTAGGAGCAACATGCTGCCGGATCACTCACGCCTGATTTTTGTGGTGGGAAAGGAAAATCTCAGGTCTGTGGTCAAAATGGATTCAATAGCTGTTTTTGGTTCAGCTTGTCTGGAAGAGTCCTCCAGCAGCCCCTAAGCCTCTGCAGGCTCTGTTTTTATCTGGATAAAGTTTGCAGGCAGTTGGACACACAGTGGCAGCTCCTGCAGGCCTTTGATTCCCTGCTCAGGCTGCAGGGACATCTCCCCACGCACTTCCAGCTCCTCCACAGGGGTCAGGCCCTCGCTTGGACTGCTGCTCTGAGAGGAATGTCCATTAAATGTAGTTTCACTTGCAGCCTCCTGGCCCAGGCTGGTATCAATGATCACAGTCCTATACTGCAACTCTGCCTCCCCTACCTCCATGTCTTCTTTCTCAAATGTATGTGCTGCCAGTGATGGATCACTGTTCACCATCGACTGAAAATAGCTGGGGTCCAGCATCTCCTCTTTAACCTGCAGCCCAGAGAGGTCACTGGATTTGAGCACGGTGGCAATTACGGTGCCAGGCTGCTGTGCCACCATGGTCTGCCCACAGGTGGTATTGATGGTGACAAGACGGGGGAGACTATTGAGGGTCGAGGCGGTGGAACTAATGACTCCTGGAGGGGAAGTGCAGGTGGAGGAAGAAGAAATGGCACAGGAGCCCAGACTGGTGACCAGGAGCTGCTGTGGGAGGCCGTCCTGCAGGCTGCCGGCACCACCTGCTAGAGAGGCCGTCTGGATGGTGAGCACATCTTTACCCCCTGCTGTCGTGGAGGGCATGGCGTGGAGAATGACCCGAGGAGGGGAAGAGTGGCTGGAGTCCCCGTTGGTCAGAACTGTGGTGAGAGGAACAGACTGCAGAGAGCTGGAAGATGTCAGGAAACTGGGAACTGATGCAGGAGCAGTGATGGTCCTGAAAGGCAAAAGGAATATATTCGCTCAGGTTTCTGTATCTTCCTTGTGAGTGCTGTTGTAATTCAATATTCACTTTGTATCTTTGCAAATATAGACAAGGTTTATTTTTAATGGACCCCTACTGAGAAAAGCACACAGCTACAGTGTGATCCTAAACAGCTGAGCTAATGTAACAAATGATATTACACCGTTCTCACTTTCTAACTGCAGACGATGTTGGGCTCACAAAATGTCAGATGAGTGATAATAAATGGATAGCACAGGCAGTGGACTCAGTAACAGCACAACAACACAAATGGCAGTCTATAAAAACACAAGGTAGTGAAACCTTAGCCTGGCATTAACGGAAACATTATAAACTCTACAAAGACGGTATTTACTGCAAAGCTATCCTGCTGGCTGTTCCCATCTTTATCCCAAAGGATGCGTTATTAAACCTCCACCCCACATTCTGAGGAGAGGATTTACTTTTTAGCATAAAAGGTTTTAAAAGATGGAATTTTGCAGCCATTAACATGTTTGGGTTAGGGTGCAAGGACAAGTATGTTAATACTTCAGCTATAAATTTTATTTTAGGATTTAAATATCGATTCCTTGCAGCCCACCCGATAAGTACATCAATAAAATTCACAGGTGGAAAAAAAGCTATCATGACTATTTCCACAGCCTGCAGCTCTAAACCTGTCTTATTTGTATATCCAACACCAAAACCTAAGTGTAAAAAAAACATACTCGGTGATTTACATGGGGATATTTCTGTGCTGGGTACAGAGACTTCCTGGAGTCTTGTCATCGTGCCGAGGTTGCCAGGCAACCAGCTGTTGGCTGTAGCTACATATTCATCGAACGGTGTCAATCTTCGCATCTAAGTCCTGACAAGAACGCAAATAATCTTCAGTGGAGAAGCGAGCTGGATGTTGGCTAATTGAAAAGTAAACCTGTCTGTGTGTTCTGGTGTATTAATGACACTCTTTCTGATCTCCAATATATCCTTTACTTCAATTTTGTGGCACTTATCTGCCAACATAAGACACCACACCAACGCATCCATCCGTCTAGCTCAGCTCTGACACATCATAAAGCCGAGTGATATTTTCTAGCACCTGCTGTAACATATTAAAACATAAATATCCTTTATTTAGCTTTCCATCCAAAGTGGTCTGAGTGTTTCTCTCTCCTACCTCATAGCTGCATCTTGGCCACTTAACCCCTGGTTTCCTTGCAACATATGAACAGACTGAAGGAGCTGCTCTGCCTGTCCACCGTTAGCTTCCTGGTACAGACATTCATCAATGGGCTCTTTTTTCATCTGTTTCAATGGGACATGGTGAGACCTTCCATGTCCTTTGGACCCACGAACCACAGACCGCCCGTTGGAAGATCTCTGGTTGCCGTAGCCTGCGCAAGTGTCAGAGCCGTCTTCATCCTCAATAACCACCAGATCAGGGGGCATCTCCTTAAACTGATAGACCAGCCGCTGCCCCTCCACTTTAGCCAGGATGCCTCTCTGATAGTAGTACCTAGAGGAGAGCATAGATTAGGAGCTGTTCAACACATTACAGACATCACTATAATTCAGGTTTTACCAGCCTCATAAAATTTTAAACTGTCATTCCAGTGTATTATGGACATATCAGCAGAATAGTGTCTTCAGGGTTCACAGCTAAATGACATAACAATGTCACTGAGTGGTACCTGAGAGCTCTTCCCATGGTCTCATAGTTCATGTCGGGCTTGTTCTTGTGTTTGCCCCACAGCTTGGAAACAGCTTTGGAGTCCACCAGCTTGAAGATGCCTTTCTCCCGCTGCGTCCACTTGATGTATTTGGGACAAGTGTTTTTATCCTGCAGTAAAGCCAGGAGGAATTCCCACAGGTAGATGGTGTTACCTGCAAATTTAAGGAAAAACAATTCAAGTCTTTATTAATCAGCTGCATCAGACATTCATGGTGAGGCCTCAGAGCTGTGCTATGGTCATCTATAATTCATAAGCGATTCAAGTCATATATAGAAGCAGTGAGGTTACAGGCAAAACTGCTCCTTTCTCACAGCCACTGTGTGTGTGTGTTCCTGTGTGTGTGTGTGTGTTCCTGTGTGTGTGTGCTTCAGAAGGAAATTAATTATACCGAGCCTTGGAGTAGATTACTCTAATTTGTGAGATGCTTTGGCCAGAAGTGGTTAAAAACAGCATCGCTCCCGGTAGTCACTTGAATCCCAGACACCATGACAGGGTGATGTATATGTGTGCAGCTGAACCTGCCATCCCCAGCCCCCTCCTCTTTTGTGTCACACTGTATGGTGCAATGAGGGTCCACATCGAGCAGCACTTGTCTGCTTCTATCGGTAGAGCATCAATGTGCCCTCCAGCCTGCAATCACTTCTGTTTCCCTGTGAAACACAGCACTCTGAGATCCCCTCATCCATTAACTTGCCCAGATTCAACCCCGCCGGACTGCAGAGGTTGAGGACTGCTGTTTGCACACTCCACAGGAGGAAACAGAGCATACACAAGAGGAAAGGAGACCTTGATTTTTATTGGCTCATTAAAGAAAAGTGGACTAGTTAGTGAGGCTTACCTTTGCCCTCTTTGCTCTTCTTTTTGAGTGGCAGGTTAGGGGTGGTGATAGGGGAGCAGGAACGCACCGCCCGCGGCTTCCGCACTATGATTCAAATTGAGGGGTAGAGTGGTGTAAGGTGGAAGGCCACAGTCAAATCATCTAATTACCTACTGCACTGAATTTTTCATGAGAGATTGTTTCTCCGTGGTCAAACAAGGAGGCAGAGGGGAAAAAAGCCGTACCTTTGGTTTTTTTCTGAGGCTTTAAGGGACACTTTTGAGGAATCTCATCCATAGATGACGTGTCCTCATCAAGGGACACATCAAGGGCAACGCTGTCCATCTGGTCAGGCCTCAGCGGGGTGTATGTCAGGTCTGACTCCAGCAGAGGGCCGTAGGTATGAACTGTACATAAGCGAGGGAGATGTGTAGCAGCAAAACAAACCACCCTCTAAATATGATCAAAACTGAAACATTTGTCACTATTTTGGAAATAGCAGAATAACAAACAAACGTACTCATACGCTTCTCATCCAAAATGTTGTTTGGAGACTCCATGTTGAGAAGAGCGGCTGCAGCTTCGTTTGTCTCCATTCTGTCCTCGGCGCCTGTTGTTTCTGTCCACCAGATGACAACAAACACATTCATCAACATGAAATCCTTTGTAAATACTTTGTAAATTGTTGCATTTTGGTACGTCTGGGGTCTTTGTCAGACACGGCTGAATGGCTACCAAGAATTGTGCCAGAAATAGTTTGCACAATCAGACATGTTTTGTCTGAGATAGCAGTGTAACTAAAAAGGAGGTGAGGTGGGTCAGCCAATCACAATCTAAGATAGCAACCAAAGGTCCACATACATCTCATTTTGCATAATTTAAATGTGTGGAACCCAAGGTTCAATTATCATTAACAAGGAATTATAACATATAATTTTTTTTTGAGGGGGGGGGGGGCTGCAAACATTTCTGTAAACCTGGTCAATTTAAAGGGCCATTCAAGCAACTACACTTCGACATTTGTGTCAATCATGTCACAAATTGGTCTGCTAAGTGTACACAGCTCTTTTTAAATAACGTATAGTCACTACCTGAAAGGTCCACTCCTCCAACCAAAATGGAGGGCTCCTCCACCACATGGAGAGTGGTATCGACCATGATGCCGTTGGTCACCTCATCGGAGTCGAGGCCTGAATAGACTTGCAACAGATCGGCTGCAGGCACCTGCTCAACGATCACAGCAGGGAACACTGAGGGGTCATCCAGCTGAACAGAGAGGACACACAAACACAGAGAAAGAAAGAAGTTGTAACACTGTAAGGAAAAGAAGTGACGGTCTTTGTGCATACATATACGTGTGTATATGCAGTAAAAACATTAATTTCTCCTATATGCATAAAAGGAGTATAAAAACCTCATGATTCATGTTATAAACCAATTTCATCTTTCATTTTTATCGCCTTGCAAATAAAATGCAGGTTCATTCTCAATTTTAGATAATGTGGAGGCGCATGGCATGGAGGAGAGCTCATTTCTGATGCAGAGGTCCGTGGGGACCTGTTGAAGAAGACAGGAACCAGCTGTTTGATCTGGCCTACTTCTCCTGAGAAGTTAATCTTATGCTGAGAAATTATAAAAGCCCAAATGAATGTTAATGGTTCAGTCATGAATTGCAGGCAAGCACCCCTTTCATCATGTCCTAAACCTGCTTTGGGAATTCTAACCTCGCCATCTCATTTTAGTCATGGCACAGCCGGATGCAGGAAGGAGCGCGGGGACAGAGGGGAATTACCAGAGTGCAGGCCAAACCATTGAGCAACAGCTGAGAAGCCCAACGTACTCGGTAGCTCCTCAAGCACAGATCGTGTGAAGAGTGCTACACTGTGCAGCTGGTTTGTGTGGAGGGAGGGACGTGAAGACTAATTCAGTACTTTGTAGAGGTGAGCCATAAGGTCCTCTAAAACTGACAGCTGTATTTCAAAGTGCATGACAAACAAACACTGTGAGAGGCCACTGAATGAAATCAAAAATACTTAACCAGCATGAAAAAAACACCTCAGGTAAAACATGCAGGTGTACACTAACCACCAGCAGATGGCAGTAGACTACACTTCAAAAATGTACTGAAATCACTCTATTTTTCTATCTCGGTACCAAATGGCTAAAACAACAGCTTGGAGAGTGGCCTCTTAATGTGTTTTAATAACAGTTCTGACTAATGTTTAACTTAGCAGTATTGATTATTCCCACCAGGCACAGGGGAAGTGAATTCCACATTTAAAATTTGTTTTTGAAGTTAAAAGATGAGGTCATTTAAAGAAGCCCATTTATATCAGTGCTACCTGTCTCACAAAACCACAAAAAAACAGTCAATGAAAAACTGAACTATTTGTAATATGCTGCTGCGAATAATTTAAATTCCAATCCAACATTGTAGAGCAATCAAAATCCCATTTATTTAATGATGACCTGGTTAAAGGGGGAACTCGACAGACAAAAAGATATATGAGGAAGAACGTGAATAAAGGCTTATCTGTCCCTTCACACAAGTGTCCATTGTTGCTTTGGACCTCAGGGGCATACCAGGTGTCCAGGCCTGGAGCTGGGGGGGCTGGGAAAGGGAAACATTTGAATACACGGCCAAAAACCCATTTCGGCTACACTTTAACCAGAAAACTAACAGACCGGCCCATTTTTTTTGGACACACTGTTTAATGGTAAGGCCTAAAGCAGCAACAGCGGCAGCAACGGTATTAACCCACAAACTGTTTATTAAAAGCTGTACATGTTGTAAATAATGTACAAGTCTAAAGCAAGATGGCTCCATGTGACGTCTATCATAACGTTGAAGATGAAAAACATAAAACTTGTGTCATTGCAGCAGCAAAATCATGAGGCACCCCGAGGCTAATAAAAACCCTTGGTTCTGCTTTGACTACAGACGTTATCAGTAGCTTACTGAACACTAGATGTTTCCAATTAATCTGACTCTTTGGTAGACATATTATCAGACAGCTAGACAGTGAGGCTACCACATATCTTCGGCTGGTCCTAAACAATGTTTGCTGTCCTTGAGTGAGAGTCAAGTGTGTGTGTGTTGGTAGACAAAGGCATTTTTACTATTGGTCTACTGAGCTCCTGAAAAAGCATCATGTCCCTCCGCCTGCTTCCCTGAATCCCACACAGTGTGCTGCTGACAGAGCAAGAGACACGTGAAGCTGGCGTCTCCGTTGTTGTTTTGATGTTAAATGGAGTCTGTTTTTGCTGTGAACCCTTTCAGACTAGTCTTGTATTGTCATGTAAACTATGTGAGGATTTGACAAGCAGGTTACAAAGTCACACAAAACCTCCAAATGAGAGAAACTGATGTTTAAAAACATAAAACTGTGAGAGGGTGGAACAGGAATCTGACATGCAACAACACAAATTATACTGAACATAACAAGCATTTTAACTGCCTCTTCCTCTTTGTTGACTTGAATAGTTTTTCTAGCAGGGAAACTGGAGTGATAAAAATCAGGCACATTTGCATTTCTGAGTTCCCCATTCTGACTTTCAAAGCAACAGCATCTGCGCAGGCTGCCCCCCCACCCCCCACCCCCCACACTGTTCTGCTTTACCTGCCCAGCCACAATGGAGTCCAACTGTCTGTACACAACCCTAAATATCACTTTGTTTGCTGTTACTGAAGATTTAAAAGTAAAAATGTATAAGCTGTTTCTTTCCTTTCTGTGTAAGATTAGGAAAACAGAGCTGCATAGTAGGATTAGGACTTGTCTGTGCTGAGTATCATCCTGCCATCATTACATGATACACATTAGGGAGCCACTTATTGACTTAAAACCCAATATAGCAAGGCTAATCATTACAGAACCTACTCCAAGATTTCACTCAGCTCCAACAGCTTTACTGTGGCCTGAATAAATCTTTAAAACAGCCGGCAGAAACCAAATGGCCACTGCTGAAGCAGAAGCACAACAGTCTGTTGTTCCTGTTAAGGGGACATTATTATGACCTGGTAAATAGGGGCAAACTGCTTGTTTAACAGGCTGAGTGGGTGCAGCAAGGAACAAAACTGTAGCGCTGCAACAATACAAGACCTTTTAGAGGAATTATCCCATCCCTTCCAAGCAGCGTTGTAACTGGTCTGTCAGGTTAGGCCTGAACCGGGGCTATTCAGGGATCCAGTGACAACTTGTCACTCTAGATACACACATACAGATACCAGTACACCAAAACACACAGGTGTCTACACTTACAACCAGGCCGGCTCCACAGGATTCAGACACGGGTGTGGGGATAAGATAACTGCTTACCTTACCAGGGGCAATGAAAAGACGCCCAGGCACAGATTCTCTCTCTCTCTCTCTCTCTCTCTCACACACACACACAGGGTAACCTTTGTGCCACAAACACACTCACATTCAAGCCCCACCTGTTCCCTCCCACGCACCCTAACCTCGCTGAAAGTTTTTCAATCTTTCCATTTCTGTGCTTCCAGCAGCTTACACTTCTCTTCCCAGACCTCTCTGCTCCATCCTCCTCCCAGTCATAAGAGTTAATCTAACCCCAGTAACCAAATGAGTTCACACCAGTGTTGCTCATTTTGAAAGCTGTTACCAACATCGAACAAGGCTCTATAGATGTGTGACCATACAACCAAGGATCTTTTAGTCGAATTATAAAACATGAAGGACTGTGGGCCCACTTGCATTCAAAAAGTTTAGGATGTGGTTTCACAGTGATTTTGCAGTGTGTTTGATACCTGATTGATTTCGTCCATCCCGTTGCTTGCAAATTCAAACACCAGTTCACTGGGCTGCACGGCAGTCGTCATAGCAGTGGAGTTCCTCTGGAGTTCAGAGGGTAAGGAGCAGCCTAAAATTTCCCAGCTATGACTGCTCCAGCTCGGAGACACGGCTTCAGCTCACAAAATGGTTCCTCTGTTGTCCTGTCTAATATGGATGGTTATAGTGCTCAGAGAGAGAAACCACAGCCGGGGTTTCAGAACAGATCTGTGGCCCAGGTGGGAGCAGCCTCGTCTCTCTCTGACACAGAGGCTGGGCCCCGCTGCGCCTGGAGCATCTACACCTAGCAGAGAGAGGGGGAGAGAGAAAGAGAGAGAGATGGGGGATAAGGTCAGCAGCCATATTAAATCAGTTTAATTTCACTGAGAGACAGTGCAGGTAGGTACCAGCAGAGAGTACCCTAAGTGATAATGAGGCCTAACCATGTTTAGGCCTACACAGTTTCAGCTAGGACAGAGTTATCTGGGCTATGTTGTGGTTTTGATCTTTCCGCTGTAAAGCCACAACTTTCATGGAAACATCAGATCACAGGCTTGTTCCCGCCTCCCTGTGTGACAACCACTAGCTAAACAACAATCACTGGCATGCACCAGGTTTCAGTATAATGGTATTTCTTGCACATGGTATACACTTTCATTTTGCTTTCCTCCTATAAAGTTACATAAAATACCCATCTTATCCATAACAGCTGCAGCCAAAACCTGTGGTCGAGAAGATCTCAGTGCAAAGTTCGTTCAGATTAAATCACCTCTTATTTCATAACTCTCTCTGTCCTTGGAAGTGAGACAACCCTCAGCACACTATGCTAGATCATAAGGTTTTAGAGGGCTGATATTATGATCATATGAGCGGGTGGAGAGGAGATGAGTCTGAGTGAATCTTCCCTCCTCACACACACGCACACACTCAGGCAAAAGATCACTCATCTGATGATGCTCTGGAAGCCCCTCTGTGCTGACCCTCAGGGAGATACTGTGATCACAGGCAGTGGGGGAGGGATGGTGTTCTTGTACCCGTTAGTGTGTATGTATGTTTAGGTGTGTCCCAACAACCTGATACCCAGAGGCAGGTTTCAGGGATGAAGGGCAGAGAGGGGCTGATGCTGAGTTAAAGAATAAGGGTGATAAGGGGCCACACCCTCCATTTTTTTTCCCAGAGACCAAAGAGCTGTCAGGAGCAGAGCAGTAAGATGGCAGTGTTTTGGCCAATCCACTATTCCTGCTTTTCCCACTGCTGCAGGGTGGAGCTTATTTGCTTTGAAATGCCTGTGTGACTGACGAAGTTGCATACCAGGCCCGGTTTTATTTCGAAGGGGGTGTAACAGGAGAGGAGGAGGTGTTAGAGAAGAACTTCAGTTTGTGGGGCACAGGGGACAAAGAAATGTTGCGATATGTGTGTGTGCTACGCATCCAAACAGAATAGTAAAATGTGGGCCTCATCTAGAACGCATCACACAGGCAGAAGAGAGCAGAGAGACAGGGAAACTAAAGGAGGCTGAAGGCTGTAGTATTTCACTTGGGTCAGTCCCTCTAGCTGACTTGGTGGGGCAGCGTCCATGCCCACCTCTGCCAGTGCTGGATGCTGCCGCCATCTGTCTGATGCTCCATGTCCTGGTTTACATGGCATGTTTGTGCATGGATCTGGGCAAATCAGACAAACCAAAGAAAGAAAATGCATCTGCAGTTTCAAATGGAGCACACACACATTTCAGCAGATGTTAGCCTGTATGATGTGTGAACACTTCCCTACCCTGACACATCATGCTCCAATCCTGCATCCTTTTTACTGCACTGTGCTACAGTACATGAATGGAGACAAGTTAAATTTGTAGCTGAGGTACATCACTTGATGACTGGATTCCTGGAAAGTTATTCGATGTAAAAGAGGATTGTACTCTTGTCAACTGCACACAAACACTTTGTGTTAGTGGGTCTTGGTGTACTTGTGTGAAAAAGGGGCTGAACAGATGTTTTTGAGATCCTGGTTCCTATTTTTTGTGGTTTTAGTTTGCATTCTGGACATTTCAGCCTGTCCGTGTGAACATTTCAGCTTTTATTCACAACACAAACTAAGTGACCATCTATTATTCAGTACCCACTCATTAACCAGTTATCAGACGTCTGTGATAGAATCAGCAGGAGTAAAGAAAGTAAAATAAAAAAAGCATCTCTTAACTAGTTCTGATTCATGTGTCAGTGTTTTTCTGGTGTATTCAGTCTACAGTGCATCAGACTGTGTCAGTGGACGCACGTGTGTATTTTCTGCATCCCTCCTGTCAGTGCTTCATTGATCTGGATGGCCCAGTTGGCATGGTGTTAACAGCAGACAGGGATACAAGAGAGTCAGCCATTAGTCAGACGCAGCCTGTGCATTATCCCAGAGCACATGACAACAGCTGCCTTGTCCCAGCACAGGGGCTTGGCTGTAACTGCACTGACTACGTCATGAAGGAGGGAGAAGGAGGAGAACAGTGAAGGAGGGATTTTTTTTTTACTGGGATCTTAGTCAATGCATAATAGACCACAGAGCAAATAGACTTGCCTCTGACTCGCTCTGGGTGGGGCCTTCTTTGGACAGACTTGAGTATTTTAGTGCGGTAACCAGGTGTGTCTTCTACAGCATGAAGTCCTCAGTTTCATCCACATGTGCTACATGTTAGAAAAATATGCAAATAAACATTTTTATTTAGCATTATTATTATTTTTTGGCCACATCAGAGGAACAAGTTGTAAACACACTCCAAAATGAAATTATTAGGTTGTTATAATTAGCACACAGTCACCCATTTTGATCCAAAAAACACAGAAGAGGGCAGCTTTAAGAAAATCTCTGAACAGCTTGTGCAAAGAGTGCCTTTCAAACTGTGATAAAACTGAACATTGAGCCAATAAATAAGGTTTGGGGACTATTATTGCTTTCAGCTGTCTTTAACTAGAAATAAAAAAAGCCCAAGAACAACAATAAGGGTCATTAACTGATAACATAGCCCCTGTCATGTGAGCACAGTGATGGGATTTTTCCCATCAGTCAACTCCCCTCTTGTGATTACGACTGTCTGTTCTATACGGCAGCCTGGTGTGGAGCAGACAGAGGAGGAGCATGAAGCAAACACTGGCCTACTCCACCCCTACAGCATGGTGACTGCCAGTCGCAATAACAACCAATTAGAGTCAGGATTCATGAACAAATGGAGCATTCCCAGAAGGCCCTACTTCCCCCGCTTTAGTCTCTTCAGCTGAGCTCATTGTTGACCATGAAAGGAGGTAATTTAAGCCAATTGAATGACTATGCAATGACTCACCCTGCATGTGGTGAGTGCAAACATTGTGAGATGCAAGAAAAGGAGAAGACAAACTTTACTTATCGGCTATTTCAGCTCAGGTTACAAAAAACAAAACAAAAACACACACAGGTGACATGACTGTTCAGCAGTATATTGAGGGAGTATTAAGATGGCTGGCATTCCTGGTATTTGAAAACTTTTTCCCCACACAGGTAGACGCTGAAATAAATCAATGCACTTACTGAGCATATTCAATGTTAACAGAATGAGAGTATGGAAAAAGTTTAATTTTCAAGAATCAGCTGCACAGTGAAATACAGATGTGCAATATGGCGGAAAATGCCTGGTTTTGCCACCACTGTGTTATTAAAAGGCTGTCAGTGTGGTGTTTTTGCAGGATCCTCTGGGTTCCTGTAAAGGAAATGACTCAGTGATATGATGGCTGCAGCTCGTTCCTGAAGCTTTGTGATAGCCCATGTGGGCATCAGGGGATCCTGGACAGCAGTTCTCCTTTGTTTAACCAAGTCATTAAACTAACCACCAGTATTTAACAATAACACTTTTAGTGCCAAGAAAAGCTGCCCAAACACAGCAGCAACGTAAAAACACAACCTAAAGAAAAGTGTAGCGACAACAAGCTGATTTATTTTTTATTAAAGTACTCATGACTAGCATTGCACAATACAGCATGTCTCACCATGCTTTAAACTCTAACTCAACTTCATTGAGCTGAATAACGGAGCGCTTTTAGCGCAGCGTGGTGATAAAATGGCAGAACCAGGCAGGTACAGACTCTGTCTGACAGCATGCAGCTGCATAGCACAAGGCATCAGAAAGAGACTGCAATGCATCCGAGCCAGCGCTCACTGTGTCTGTGCTGCACTGAGAGGCACTTGGCTGTGCCGTGCCAGGGCCAAATGAAGACTGAAAGAAAAAAATGTCACCTCGAGCACAGGCATTCAGAAAGAGAATGGAATTTAATCTCATCTCCTCCGAACCTTGTACTTTTCCACTCAGGCTTCAGGCTGGAGAAGAAGGACCCGTGCCTTCCAGTGACAACAGCTGTTTGTGCCAACAAACACACTATAATATTGGTCTTTTTATGGCTTTAGCAGGATAACTCTGCACTCTGGAAATCAGGGATGCCAGTTTAGTAATGTCCCTGGAGACAACAGCACACAAATCTCCCCAGAGACTTCTGCTTTGGTCATTTTCTCATTCCAGTACATAAAAGACATGTTTCCTTTCTGCACTATGTTCTCCCACCATACATACATAGTCATCCAACATGTGCTTTATCACATCACAGCATACTGGACCTTCTTAGAAATAGCATTGACACATTTTACAACAGGTTAGAAAAAAAAACACACCCACAAACTGACCTGTGAATTTTGCTCTAACAGGAACAGCGTCACTGAGCAGTGGGTTTCTGCTGCTTCCTGTCTGTTAAACCACATTCTAAAGAACATTTCTTCCTCTGTGTAAGTGCGGAAAGTTCTCAACTCCCCCTCCTTCCTTCTCTAACATACTAGTACTCTTGTAGATGAGTATTCTTACACAGGTAGCACTCCTATTAATAATGTAGTAAGTAGAATCTGCCAGTGACACAAAACACACAGAAACAGATGTTATAATTAGACATAACTACATGTCACAGAAGAAGAAGAAGAAGAACAGTACAACATATAAGAAATCTAATCTAAAATATGTTAACCCAGCGGTTTCTCTCTCATCTTTTGACCTTTGCCACACTCAGAGCTGTGATGGTGAACTCAATAGGATCAGAAACAGGGCTCTCAAAGCCACACCTGCCATTTGCAGACATCTCTTTCCCACAGTGCTGACACAAGGCATGCAAAAGCAGACAGCATTACTAACCCCCACCCCTCTACACAGACACATCCCTTCCTCGGCTCCACAGGTTGGTTTTACATGAATTCTCAGAACAAACTACAAAGTTCCTGCCACACACTCATTCAGTTATAGGTCGGAATACACAAGTGCACAGCGTGTGCAACTGCAGCATCACACATGCTACTGAGAAACACAACCGTGAAGCCTAAAATGTGAACATATTCTGTTCAATGTATATGTTTACAAATCAAACAAATCTAAAGCACAATAAATCAAACAAAAAGTATTACACATCTGTTAGTGCTTTACCAGATGTGTAATAAATCCAGAACAATGTTTTGCCACAGAGAAATGTGTTTAAATGAAAAGATGCAGCTCTTTGGTATAGACTATCACCAGCAGCCTATTTCTGTTATGTGGAAACAAGCCACATGTCACACATAGGAAGAGCCACTGAAGTTGTGAAAACAGAACAGGAAATTGCAGCAAAGCTAAAATACAACTGCACCCTAAAACCTCACAGTTTGATGTGCTATGCGCTCATTTGATATCTACATGTGCCATGTTTTCAACATAACCATTAAAGGCAAAAGTGGCAGAACTTTTGTTAAAAGTCCAGCTTGAGTAATCTGTCACAAAAATGTAAAGTCTGCAACTGATATGTTTTCTGTGTTTGCCAATAAACTAAAGGATTGATTATAAGAGCTTCTATTAGTGTGTGAGCTTAGCATATCAAAGCAGAAAGAGATCCAGGCCGTCAGAAACCAATCCTACCCAATGCAGGGCTCATAATTATTTAACTTGGCCTGTACTAACAAGACCAGCCAAGGTCATATAATTAGTCTAACCTCTGCTGTGTGGACTCACATCCCTTTCAAATTTGGTCTACAGAGGCCTCACTCACAGCTGGTATGCCGACCATGTGGTGCTTTCACAAACTTCACTTTTGATGCAGTCTCTCATTTTGTATTTTTACAAAAGTCAGAAAATCGGAAATTCTTTTTTTTATTATTTTACTTATACTCCATGTTATGTAACTTCAATAAATACCCCGATCTACGCTGCACAAACACAACTTGTCATTTCATTACATCACGTCCGCCAGAAGAGCGTTTGATGGGATCCATCATAATCTTGACATGCAGTTTGTTGCTGCCTCTCCAGTGTCTCAATTCCACGAATTCAATATCACAATAAAAAAAAGCGATGATGAAAAAAAACATACAAGTCTGTGCGTGTGTGTCGCTTGTATCTGACTGCCCTGCAGATTCTTTTCTTGTTGAAATATTTGAAATGTTTCATCCTGACTCCACAACTCTGCTGTTGTTTTGGCTCCTGTGCCTGAGCCATTTGAAGCATGACTAGACTGGAGAGGCTGAATTCTCTTCATCTTATACAGTAAGCAAGTCTCACACAAGCATAAGACGTGCACAGGAGGAAAACACAGTATTAGAAAATGGGAAATAAATTCTCAGAAAAAAAAAAAATGAATTCAAACTGAAGTGATTCTAGAAACATCTCTGACGTGTACTTTCATACCAATTCTGACATGTCACAGCACAGTAATGCTGGCAGAGGACATCATACCAGCAGCATCAACAAAGCTTAAATAAAAAAAACAAGGTGAAGGATGGTGGCATTTCTCATTCTTTTCTTAAACTAAAAAAGCACCATACCAATTTCACCCTGATGGCTGCCTTCAAGTTATGTAACAACCCTCAACACCTCATTATCTCAAAGGGAGAAATTCCATTTGAAGCTTACATACTTTATGAACTTTGCCAAAATACTTTCCACACACTGCCTAGCAGGGCACTACTAGGTACGTGTTATAGTGCAGCACAGAAATCTCAGAGCTCCGAGTCTGAGTCAAGGCTGAACGGGGACCCGGCTGTTTTAAAGGAGGCTGCATACCAAACAGGTCTGGACACAAGCAGGCTGATGTGTCCACCCACAGCCAAGCATGCAGTAATGTGCAGCAAGAAACACACCTACAGATAGAATAAAGCCAGAGATGGTCTCATGTTTCTAAGTCTTATCAGATACTTTTGGTTTAAGTCAGTGGGTAATGAACTTTTTTTTATTTTTTTGTAGAAGGTAACATGAAATTTAAAGAAAGGAGAAACCATTTTCAAAGATAAATTACTTTAGGCCCCATTTTCTTTCTATACATTTTTTATTTATAACAGTCGTAAAATGTTCACCTAAAAATCATTCACATTTATCCTATGACCCTGCAGAGCTAGTTACCTTTTTAGATTTGGATAGTGGTAATCAAGGAGTCACCAACATGTGCACGATAAATAGACATGTCTTCAGAAATCTTGACCCAGTTACTCAAGCAAATCTGCCACTCTTGTGTGAGTAGTTTCGTGTAGGAAGTAGTTTCTACACCCAGCAACAATGGCGACATCACTGCACAGAAGGCAGCATGCAACATGAAACACACCTCAAGCTGCGTGTCATCCTGTTTTGCCATTCTGGAAAGAACGCAGAAACCTCAAATGCATAAAGAGAAAAATGGCGACCTGAATAGATGATTTTAGGTTGCATTGTCCCTTTATTCTTGAGATAAGTAAAGCTTAGAGCTGGCTTCAGCTTCATATTGAGCACACAGACAAAACAGTGGCTTTGCTGACACTACATTTATCTTGATTTCTCTGTACACTGTGAAACAAATGCTCCGTTAGCAAAGCTGTTTTGAAGATTTTTATTGAACAGCCAATAAGAACTTAATCACCTCTTCCCATCTGATCCCCCATGAAGTCTCACAGATAGGACCGCTCACACTGAGACAGCTTAGCCCCTTAAAGCGCACTTATCTGATTTCATACAATTGGATAGTGGGTCAGTGTGGTGTTGGGTATCACTGGCCAATGTTTCTATCTAATCTTAAAGCCGATGAATGTGTGCCTCATCCCTGGATCTCAGTGCAGAAGTGCAGAGTCACTGCATTTTCAGATGTCAGCTGCATACTTTCAACAGGAGAAACAAATAGATATGCTAAGCTATGCGATGAACAAACACGTCTACGCCACTTGTGAAGTCATGATGAATATTTGAATTGCATGGTTCAGGTATTACAACATTGCATCTGACACTTGTCATCTTGTTTTCTTCAACACAAACAGCGTTAAATTTAGGATTACTTACTAATACCAACAGATCCCAGCTGTAACAAGCACTAATGAAAAGGTTTGTTTCACCTCTTTGAAGAAGTGTGTGTGATCTGTGCAGGAAGCAGAAGGACAGTCTGTTCAGGCAGGTCAATATTTGAGAAAGCTTTATGAAATACACTTGTTTATGGCAGTCAGGTGATGAGGAAGGAGGACGGTGCAGGAGATGAGGACAATAAACTACCCGGTTAAAGAGAAAGATATGCTCAATAGCGTTGTATAACAAAATATACACATGCTGTTATTGTTTAACCATATCAGGGATCTGTAATAATTGCATACGGGTTTAATCAGTATGGCACATTGTAGCTTTAATATAAATGGCTCTAAAACTATTGCTCTCTCAGGAAGGTATATACTGTACAAACATGACAGGCTCATATAAATGTTAACCTATGCTTCTATACTGCTTTGAGTCAAGACACAATCAGCCTCCCGAGGGGGGGGGGGGCTGGGGTTATGTTGTACTGATGAGGATCACAATGCAAAAACGCAAAGGTAAACAAGGAGCGGCTGTTGCTTAGGAACACGCACAGGGAGAGGGCTTGTAAAGTAGACTCTGTGGTACAAGAAAGAGCGGGTGGGCCTCATGCAGCTCAGTGTGTTTGTGAGGGCACATGGCAGCAAAATAAGTACACACAGACAATAGAGTGGATTTGCATCTGAATCCTGGCACGCAGAAATAAACATAAAAGTAATCCCTAACAATCAAAGTGACACCTCAAAGGTTACATTTGAAATTTTGAGTAGTATAAAATATACAGAATACATGATGTTAAGCTAAATGTATATGATATTCCATCGCCACACAGTAAGTGAGTAAATTAATAATTTGGATTTAATCATTATCTTACACAATGCAAGTGAAAGGGGGCTTTACACAACAGTGCAACTCTAAGTAGACTGAGCACAGGAAAGCACAGTAAACACTCTGATGGTGATGTTTTGTCTGGCAAAAGGGACAAAGAACAATTTTCCCTTCCATTTTCCACAGCATCAAGTTACAGTTAAAAACTTATGAATTAACACAGAACATGTCTGTAATCAGAAATAGCAGTTTTGCAGTCTACAAGTTAGATATTACTCTAGCCATGCTAACAGGCTATCTGCAGTCACAGCAATACAGCAAAGGAGGCAACTCGTTAGGCAGCAGTTTAACCAGCAAATAAACAACACAGGCTATTATTCATGTTACACAGGTTACATAGTCTAAATAAACAACTCTGTTACATGCATGCCCTGAAAACTTACAATGTCCAAAACGAATGCTTTTCATGTTTGCAGACCAAATACATAGGATGTAACTCATGTCAGACTGGTCTGAAATTATAATGTAGTTTCTTTAAGAAGCCCTGAACGTGTGGACACATAAAGACCGTCCATCATAACCTCAAAAATGGCACCATCATGCGCATAAGTGTGACTAAAGCCTTTTTTTGTGGCCTTTTAGGAGTTCACTAATAAAAGCCAAGTATCAGAGGGAAAGGAGGCACTGTTTTTGACCTAAAAAAAAAAAAAACAAACAAACCAACTTTAGACCTTTCCACTCATAGAGGAGTTCAGCACATCATTTGAGTGCTGGAGTCATTATGGGCGTGGCTAGTTTTCCATCCAAGAGCCTGCTGTTGAAGCCTTCAGACACAGACACCACTGCAGCTGGGTGTCTGGGAGCAAAGCCTCTAAAAGAAACCATGTGGGGAATCAATTTCCCTCTGTGCCTGGGTCAGGATGCCTCTTTGTACCAACTGACACTGCATTAAAGTCAATGTAATGTTTAAATTAACACCGGGGAGTTTTATGTTCACATGCATCTCACACAGGAGAGTCTATTTTTTTGCATGATGTTACCTCATGCAGGGAGGAACCCATATAATTAGAAAGAAAAACACTGCAGCATGAATGTGTTTTCAGGCTTGCATTATATATATCTATATATATATATAAAATGCTAGCAGTTTATAGCTGTCAGGAAAGACATAAATGCATCACAGTTGTGTGTTTATTCATTTAGTCACAAATTACGGTATTCAAATAAAGGCAAAGCAGCACACAATGCTGTAATGGAACATTTTTATGATGTTCTGCCTGCTGCGTTTATCTATTACAAAATAAAATTGTAGCTCAAAACAGCTTCCACCCACACAATCTCTGTGAGCAACTTCTACAGAGAAAACGTTTTGTTTTATGATGCATCTATGCCAAAGTGGCTCAACGTAGAAAATCCTCAGTATGTCATAATAATTATGCAGCTGCTAATGCTAAAAATGCTAGTTTTTTATTTTTTATTTTGGACAATCTACAGGCGCTCTCTGGATTTAACCCCAGCATGACCAAAGATAAACAACTTACATCATCAACTTTTAAATATGCATTATAGTTTATATATTATAGCCCTGTTATATGTAGCCCTGTGTGTATGTATGTATGTATCTCCCTTCCTTGGTAATCACACTAACCTCACCCTTAACTAATCAACAAACTACGTAATCTAAAAGACTATCCAGAGCCAAGTGATGTGAACACACTGCACAGTGTCCAGGGTTCCATCTAATAGGTCAAATGTTAGCTTGCAAGTATAAAATGAGCATAAATACATGAGTACTAAAACAAGATGTAGCATTTTTGTACTTCTGCTTCCCTTGTCTAGAGTTTATGGGCTGACACCTGAAGCTACATTAACAAAGGTGGTGGCTAACAAGTAGCTAAATGGGTCAAGTGCATCATACTTTATGGTAGTGATGCTTAAGTCAGATGACCGAGGTGTTTATTTTGTTACAGTTTAACATCAGCTTTTTACTTCAACTGTTGTGTTAAGGCTTTAAAAATGATTTGTGAAGATAATCCAGGTAAACAAAGTGTGTGAATGCCATAAACTTGGGAATGAGGATGACAGAAGTGGTTCCATTGTTGAACATATAAATAATAATAACTTTTCACTATAATATATGAATTTGCAAACAATATAGCAATTCATCCTAAAAGCTCCTCATTTTGTAAGGGTTTTTTTTTATTTAAAAAAAGTCAATCAGATCAAGACAAACTTTCTTCAGAAATTCTAGTGGAAAAAGTTTGTAATTCTTTCCAGCACTGAGCTTGAAGAACTGGCGTGACTCAGCAGCCATGTTATGAGACAGAATCTGTGCCCTGACCAGCATAGTACATTACATAAGCAGACGACTTATCAAAGGTGTGACCTGATATTCCACATATCATTTCTCCTTCCCCCTATTTGTCCGACAACCTGGCACTCCTGTCTTTCACCTCTTACAGCCAGGTGGGTGTTATCAGCCTCGTTCACCTGCTCACTCCTTCTAGGACCAAAAAATGTTGGGCTGGCAGCTCACGTCTTTCACAGCCCATGGTACATTTAATGTAGTGTTAATGTGATAAATGTAGGTTAACTTGTGTGTGTGTCATTGACAAAATATGAGAAATATGTGAAAACAACAGATCATCATCTAGCAGAGAGTAGACAGATCTTAGAAATCGCAAAAAAAATTCCACAATTACATAACCTCCTTCTTAGTTATCAGGAAATAGGTCTATAGAAAAGGCTCTGTGGTCAGAGGTGATGATCGCATCTCTGGTTCTACTTGTACTCCAGAACAACAGGCAACCTGTCCCAGCACGCTCTGAGCAGAGACAGTTGCAACATGGAGAGACCGTTGCTCAATCGTATCAAATATATATGTATAAAATCTGCGAGGCCTTCTTGTGCAGTGCATTAACACAGAACTGGCCTGCAGAACATATAGAGCTGTGCCTTGCTCAGTGGCACAGTAGCTGTTGAGAGCAGAAGAGAAAGTTACACATTAACTTTCCCCACCCTGATTTTCCCAGCTCTTCACTAAGTTTAAACTTCTGTCACACGTCTACTTCTCCAACCTTTAAGGTTCTACATTCATTCAAAGAAAAAAGATTGGAACTCAAAATGGCAAAAATCTGAAACATGATGCGAAACCATCCGTTACCAACATGAAAACAGCTTAACTACACTGACTATGCTTTGTCACATTGATCTTTTTCCAGCAAAGTTCATGTAGCTATAAAGAAAGTGTATCCTCTAGTTTCACAATGAGTGAAGCAGCTGTTCGCAGACGCCTCATGAGACAGGACAGTTCACCAGAACATGAGGTTAAAGCGGTGGTCATTTCCCGAAGAGGGCTGAATGCTAATGTGACATTTAAAGCATTCTATAGATAATTATTTCCACCACAACATGAAAATATTCCAATGAACTAAAGATGGCACCAGACGATGTCTCATGAATAATCATTACTGCTGTGACATGCATGTAAAGAAATAAATCTAGTGCTAGTGCTTCTAAAGAACAATTTGTATCTGACCACGTGAGACTGGAATCTGTTTATTCTACTCAATGCTGAACAGACAGTGTGTACCTGACTGTATACAGTTGGCCTGTGTTTATTCTCTTCAAAGCATGTACCTGTAACATGACACCGACGAAACCCTCCATTTTTACATCAGTGTGCTCTGGATGTAGTAATAAACTAAACCCCTCCTCCTGCTCCTAGCCTGGTTGTGCCCTTCTCTGGCAATGCCTCAGTCATCTTGCCTAAGTCTAATGATCTAATTACAGGCTAAGACTTGTTAACTTCACACTGAATGAATCCCCCGCCTGACACCCGCACTCCTCCTGTCCTTTTAATGAAGTCGCAACTAAACAGCAGCCACAGACGCCAGGGCCTCATTTACAATCCAAATCAGGGTGGGCACAGAGAACGATGGTGAAGTTAGGTCAAATGCAAACTCATACCTGCTCAACAACAAAGCCATTCACTGACTGTGTCATGTTGTTAAAGCTACAGCAGGTATAAATACTTCAATAACAGAGCCTAAAGTAAAATAGCTATCTATGAAATAACAGGTTGCCTTTAATGGGCCCCAACTGTTAACTCACATTACATCAATATGATCAATCCTAAATGCCAAACTGATGAAACAATCACAAGCTCAGGTATTTTGCAAACATAAAAAAGGCCTGTTGAAACTGCACTGGTTGTAGGTTGCATGAATCTGCAGTACATTTGAAGAGAGAGTCAGCCTGTAGCCATGTTCAGAGATGTAGTATGTGCACAATGTTGTATGTGGTCCACAAAGTGCAGAGCAGATTCTGGTAAAACAGGAAGTGCGCTTTTATCTCTGCTGCACTGAGCAACTTTTAGAAACAGATACTCAACAACATTAAGCAGAACAAATGGGTTGATAGAGACAGACAAAAAAAACATTATGGAACGTCAGCTTATACATGCAGAAAAGAGGAAGCAAACCATCCCTCTGTGCTGAAACCTTCTGGGCATCTACACATTACAAGATCAGCAACATTCTCTTCTGATCAACTGAAGATTTTGATGCATTAAGCAATGCATGACTGACTTCAGGCAGTAAAACCACAGCTGCTTTACTAATGTAGAAGTTCGAGTTTCAACCAACAAAGATTCAGATGGCAAACTCTGACCAAAATCAACACAGTGTGTAATTACTGATTACTACACCACGAAAAATACATGTGGGCTTGGTCAAAAGGGGCTTGCAAAATACTGTTCCCGCCCTTGTTTTAACACACCTTATAAGGCAACAACTTGTAAAAGAAGAGTAACTTATCAGTTTGTGATCTTTCTTACCAGCTCTTAAATTGACACAATCAAATGCCAAAAGGGTTTGAGGAAAATGGGGTAACCAATTTCCAGTAATTATAGTATAATGAATGCCGATTTCTGCTCAGTGATGTGAAGTAGAAACAGGCCTAGAAGAGGTTAGCTGGGGGAAAACATGTACCAATAGATCTGTGAAACTGGAATGGCTTGTTGAGGCCTTAGAAAATCTTTATATGACAAGTGTGTTGATGCAATGATATAAAAGTGACGATTAAGCAGACTTAGTCTCACAAACTCACAAACACAGCTTCCAAATTTACATGTACGTCAACCCGATATCTATGCAAACATGGAGGACGATACTTAAACTAGTTTCTGTACTTTTTTTTTTACTGTAACAAAACAGACGAAAAGTGTGTAGAGAAAATATTCATCACTAACCTCAAAGACACAGGGTTCGGGTGACAAGGTCCATAATAACCATCGAGCAAGTGCCTCAGCAGCCAGTGAAAATCATGAGAAAAACACGCCACGAAAGGTGAATTAATCCAAGACGTGTACGGAGGCTGGTGCCTGAAGAAGTGCACTGGCCTGCCCCACACCTCTTTCTCACAGCGGCAAAACAAAACTGGAGGGGGGGGGGGCGGGGGGGAGACAATGCAATGGCTGCTATTTGAAACAGAAAAAGGAGAAGTGTAGTGAAGCAACTTGTCCTCTCCCTATGAGTCACACAGCGCTGTCGCCATTGGTAGGGGCGCCCTGAGGCAGGGTGCCTTCACCTGGCCAATCAGCGATGAGTATCGGCCCAAAATGCAAATCCTTTCAGGTGAGCTCTGCTTATGGCAGGGATTGGATGGGGCTCCAGCCGGGGGGGAGGGGACATCAGAGAGGATCAACCAGAGGGCCACACCTTAAACAGCAAGAAAGACGATAGACGGGTTTCTCCTGCAGAGGCGGAGGAGTGCTGAAGGAGTAAGTAAACAATTGAACAGGTATGCTCTTACTTTAGACTTTGACCATACAATATGGGCCAGGCATGGTGATAAAAGATCTGTGTGGCAGGTCAGAAGTAAAGTTCACATCTCTTTGTGTCCCATTAAAACAGTTACAGTGAATTGTGGGTCTATTAGCAACGTCAGGGAGACAGTTAGGCTGCTGAATTGTGGAGGAGTTGTTCTCTCTACAGTTGAAAGCATCATAAAACAATTTTCTACAAGTGGGAGGTACCAAGAAATGCAACTCTTAAGTCGACGGCATTTAAGTATGAGCAAGTGCTTCATGACAGAGGACCAACATTTTTCTCTCCTCCTCCCCCTCCTCCTCCTCCTCGTCCTCTTAAAGATTAAGAGATCATGACCACAGACAAGCTCCTGTAATGAAGAATCATCACATGAAGATGAGCTTGAACAACTGAGAACTCGTAGCACAAATGTCAGTAAGTTTGACCCATCAGATCAGTTAGTAACACATTTGACGACACACATTTTAGTGTTTAGTACATAGAGCTTGATAAGATTATCAGAAATGAGACTCAAACAAACAGGAAGTGGTGGTCTGTGGTGAGTGTTGAGCACTCTGTCTTCACACACTGTGCACCAATATACACTCAACAAAAATATAAACGCAACACTTTTGTTTTTGCTCCCATGTTTCATGAGATGGACTTGAAGATCTAAACTTCATTCCAGATACACAATATTACCATTCCTCTCAAACATTGTTCACAAATCTGTCTAAATGTGTGATAGTGAGCACTTCTGCTTTGCTGAGATAATCCATCCCACCTCACAGGTGTGCCACATCAAGATGCTGATCTGACATCATGATTAGTGCACAGGTGTACCTCAAACTGCCCACAATAAAAGGCCACCCTGAAATGTGCATTTTGTTTCTGCTTTATTGGCGGTCTGGGGACTCAGAACCAGTCAGTATCTGGTGTGACCACCATTTGCCTCATGCAGTGCAACACATCTTCTTCGCATAGAGTTTATCAGATTGTCTATTGTGGCCTGTGGAATGTTGGTCCACTCCTCTTCAATGGCTGTGCGAAGTTGCTGGATATTAGTGGGAACTGGTGCACGCTGTCGTATACGCCGGTCAAGCACATCCCAAACATGTTCAATGGGTGACATGTCCGGTGAGTATGCTGGCCATGCAAGAACTGGGACATTTTCAGCTTCCAAGAATTGTGTACAGATCCTTGCAACATGGGGCCGTGCATTATCTTGCTGAAACATGAGGTGATGTTCATGGATGTATGGCACAACAATGGGCCTCAGGATCTCATCACGGTATCTCTGTGCATTCAAAATGCCATCAATAAAATGCACCTGTGTTCTTCGTCCATAACAGATGCCTGCCCATACCATGACCCCACCACCACCATGGGCCACTCGATCCACAACATTGACATCAGCAAAGCGCTCACCCACACGACGCCACACACGCTGTCTGCCATCTGCCCTGAACAATGTAAACCGAGATTCATCCGTGAAGAGAACACCTCTCCAACGTGCAAGACGCCATCGAATGTGAGCATTTGCCCACTCAAGTCTGTTACGGCGACGATCTGGAGTCAGGTTAAGACCCCGATGAGGACGACGAGCATGCAGTTGAGCTTCCCTGAGACGGTTTCTGACAGTTTGTGCAGAAATTGTTTGGTTATGCAAACCAATTGTTTCAGCAGCTGTCTGAGTGGCTGGTCTCAGACGATCTCGGAGGTGAACCTGCTGGATGTGGAGGTCCTGGGCTGGTGTGGTTACTCGTGGTCTGCGGTTGTGAGGCCGGTTGGATGTACTGCCATATTCTCTGAAACGCCTTTGGAGACGGCTTATGGTGGAGAAATGAACATTCAATGCACGAGCAACAGATCTGGTTGACATTCCTGCTGTCAGCATGCCAATTGCACGCTCCCTCAATGCTTGTGGCATCTGTGGAATTTTGCTGTGAGACAAAACTGCACATTTCAGGGTGGCCTTTTATTGTGGGCAGTTTAAGGTACACCTGTGCACTAATCATGATGTCAGATCAGCATCTTGATGTGGCACACCTGTGAGGTGGGATGGATTATCTCAGCAAAGCAGAACTGCTCACTATCACACATTTAGACAGATTTGTGAACAATGTTTGAGAGGAATGGTAATATTGTGTATCTGGAATGAAGTTTAGATCTTCAAGTCCATCTCATGAAACATGGGAGCAAAAACAAAAGTGTTGCGTTTATATTTTTGTTGAGTGTATATACATGTTCCACTGAAAGGACCTATGTAGTCTTTAGGGGCAAATGTCAAATGATTAAACAAAACTTAGACTTTTTACTTAAATGGAGTAAAAGCATTTTCTTTTAATATCTAAAGCAAAATAGCCCATTAAATTCACTCCAACAGGGTTTGTCTGGCACAAAAATTCACCCTCTCAATATCCATGTAGTGTGATGATCACATTCATTCTTCCTGGCCTTCATTCAGTTCAGTTTAGCTTTGAGCTGAGAGCAGCTGTTTGCTTCACGGCAAATTGATAGCCTTGCTGTTAGGGAAAGTCATACCAAACAAGTTCCATTTATCACCCGCCTTTGGAAACACTGTCCACAAACATCAGGCCACAGAGGAAACTCATCACTTCTCCTGATATAAACTGCTAAGGCTAATGCACTGCAGCACTGCTAAAATCCAGGACAACCATGTAAACATCAGCAAACACAGCATCAACAACACACAGATGCATCTACACAACATCAAGTGTTACTCCAGTTTTAATGCGTGTAGATTTGAATCTTTTGACAAACTCCAACATTTTTAAAAAAGAAAAAGGCTCTAAATATCGCTGAATCTGTTGTATTTTCTGCTGTGAAATTAATGGGCCTGTGCTGCATTTAATCAACAATAATTATAATATAATAATTCACACTCAGCAGAAATTCAGCAAGTGAAGCCAAAACTAAGATTTCATGCTTTTGACCAATTTTCTAAAAAAAAAAAAAAGGCAATAAATCCATCCATCTATTTTCTTAACCTGCTTTGTCCTCAACAGGGTCATGAGAGGACGAGCTGGAGCCGATCCCAGCAGTCAATGGGTGCGAGGCAGGGTGCAGTCTGGATGGATCGTCAGTCTATCGCAGGGTTAACATACAGAGAAACAAACCCGCACACTGCAAACACCACACAAAACAAAACGGCCCCAGCCGGCCAGCAGGTTTAAACCAGGAACCTTCTTGCTGTGAGGTAACGGTGCTAAAACTGCACTACTATCTAGACAATAATTAAATTGAATTTATTCAGAAAAACAATCCACTGTTACACTATTACCTATCTGTGAGTGACCAAAGTATGCAAACCTTTGCTTTCAACTCAACGCTTTCAGTAACAGCTCAGTCATCCAGTCCATTTTTAAATGAAATGTAACTGCTGTGTTGTGTTTCACTGTTCTTAAAGTTGCTTAATGCTGCTTACTTTTATTGCTGTGAATCACTTTGGGACTTTTATCAGTGAAAGATTCTGTACAAACAAACCTTACATAAGAAAAGAATAGCTTCAGTTCTAAGATGTATGAGAAAAGCAGCAACAAATATTGACAAGCCTCGTGAATGGCATGTGCATAATGTGTTGTTGTGTACTTTCCTTGAATACATCAAGGAAAAAAAATGTTATTTTATTCTCTCTTTAGAATGTACCATGCTTCCAATTATCTTTTGTAATACTGAAGACAAACTCGCCCACATTTGCACAACAAATCACATCCCTATCCAGGGAGAATGTTTAAATTGTTGTTGCTTCAAGACATGTCAGTGGGACAAAATTGAATTCAACCCACGATATAAAAACACACCAAAAAAGCCAGTTTCACACAGCACATTGAGTTCTTGCTTCATACCTATACAAGGGTTTTGTATTAACTAGAGCAGAGAGAGAGAGAGAAAAAATGCCTTGATGTGTGATCAGTGCAGAGGCATGTGACCATGTGGACTATCTAAAAGGACACACCTTTCCTTTGCAGTATAAAGAATGAAAAGAGGGTCACTGGTTACTCTCATGTGCTCGCTCTGCATGACAGAGACTAACCACAACAGGAGCAGACCTCAAAGCCCCCCATTTTCTGTGGTATGTCCCCATTAAAGGCAGAGCACAGCAGTTTGTTGCATCAGCGTCTGACATGCCCAAAAAGGAGAGGAACAAGATAACTAATTAAATGATTTTAAACGTCTCTTATTGTCCACCTAAAAGCCACAGTGATGTGTTGTAAAGAACTGAGCAGAGCAACTGAAAGATGACATTAGCACATTAAGAACTGTCTCGCTGCCAACCTGGACACCCTACAGTAACAATGGAGCCACAGAGGTCTCTACTACAGTCCACCTCACACTGTCACACCTAAAGAGAAAAAACCCTTAATGGACTTCAGTTCGCTATTTAATGCAACCTTTCTTCCAAACCTGGTGAAATCGCTGTGGGACACTGGAACCTCCAACTGGGTCCTAAACGTCCTGACCCAGCAGCAGCAAACAATCAAGGTGGGCACTGGGCAGCCAAACATAATCTCCACTATAAAAAAAACCTCACCGCCTTTCTCACAACATGTCCCCCCCTCAACACAGACATGCACTCACATTTCAAACATTTTTTTACAAAACATGATCCTTCTCAGGGTGAGATATAGGAGCCTTTGGAGGACACACAGAATAATTTGTGTAGCTTGGAGGTCATCTGATGGCTGCAGAACTGGGTTGATTTCAGTCAAAGCTGTCAGATGCCAGCTAACAGGACAGAGGTGCACCCCGCAGGAGAGACAGAATGAGGTAAACAAGAGGGCAGCCAGGATTTATAATTAACCCCACTGAGATGGACAACAAATTATCATTTTGGGAGAACACTTAAAAACATCTGTCAGGTGTGAATTTCAGTGAAGGTGATATGCAAATATTGGAACTATTTAAGCTTAAAAGTGTGCCAGCTGGTTGAGGTCAGACTTTGTAACAATTTATTTTGCACAAGTTGACAGCTCATAGCGCCATGCAAACATTATCATGCTCGGACGGGGCCCCTCCTGAGCTGAGCCAGGATCTAAGGTGATTCACTGTGCTGACCAAGCATAACTGTAGATACACAGACCTAACAAAGAGTTGCGAATCCGTACAGCTCACTGGATGCGAGTGACTCATTAGCACCTCTGAGTAGAGAAGAAATGCAAAGATCACAGGCCTCTAGCAGTGTTCAGTTTACTTGACTTTATTCACACTAAGCTGTAACATGAACCATGCACACGCTTGCAAATGACTTATGGAAACAACACCAGGGCCCCCACCTTCTTTCTGCATTCATTCTTTGAGTGTGTTAGCTTTAGCCCAGCATATATGGACAGGAGTATCTTTAAAGTGATTTTGAAGACAGAGAAAAGACTGAAAATAAAGCAAATCTATTTTTAACTTTGATATTTTGGGATTTAGCAGATGATATCTTATATGCATTGCAGCAAATAACCTATTTACTGTAGACCTGACTATTTGTATAAACACTATAAACTTGAATTTAGATCAGACAATTCTTCCCAGAGAGCCTTTATTTAGCCTATAAGCTACACAGCTTTGTTCCATTACATCATCAACATGTAGCTTGTTAGCAGGAAACCTAATGTTAGCTGTTGCTGCATACTGCTTGTAAAGAAATTGCTTGTAATTGCTGCATACAGTCCCTTTATATATGAAACCATGTTGAAATATTCCTGTAAAATAGGTTCGTAACATGCACCCCACTGTACAAAGTATAGGTGGAGTCACCAGAGGTGAAATAAATATTTTACAATACACCGTCTAGTTTTTATATACAAGGAGTAGATGGAGTAGCAGCAATGGGAGTGATCCCCAAGCAACACAAGTATTGTACTGCATCTCATTAAATATTAAACAACAGGCCAACAATCCACATTATCATCACACCTCTGTGGAATATTTCAGATACCAGACAGACACCAGCAGGGAGGCTTCAAGGCTGCATAACACACATAACCCGTCTCTCACAGAACCTAGTCCTAAATAATCACAAGCTAATTTGGTGCTAAAAGCTTGTTTGGTGCTATGTATGCCCAGGAAAGTTTTTTTTTTTTTTTTTTTTACCCAGTTCATCTTAAGCTCATGATTAATAAAATGCCATAGGACCCTTAGAACATGTTGCGCTGTCACTCAGGGCCTTGTTTATAATACCTAGTGGCTGCATGCAGTTAAATAATTCAACAAGCTACAGAACTGACCATCATTCTGAAATTAACCCAAAAGAACAAAAGCAAACCCAAAAGGACAGACCGACATCTCCCTTTCAGCAGATGTAATGAGCTGCCAGGGCTCACTGTAAATTCTCTGCTTGTATTAGTTACATTTGTTGAAAGCTGAATGGGGAGAGATCATTTGGCTTCTTCTGGCAAAGCTGTTTGAATCCGAGCCACGCCGGCTGAGCTGACTCATGAAAGCCCTCTGTGAGCCACTCACTACTACCTCATTAGCTCTTAGAGACATGAAAAATGATAGACTGAAATATCATTATGTACCAAAGTTGCAGACAAAGACAGTTTCTATTTTTGGAAGGAACTACTTTCTGCAGTCAAACTACAGTAAGCTCCAACAGCACAAACAAAGCCACACCTTAATGTAATTACACATACATCAGTGATACAGCTCACTGCACTGTGTGCCTACTCGGAGCTCGGCGGGCACCATAAAAATATCAGGGTAATGTGGTTAACTAATCTCATGATGTCAACATGCTGCCAAAGCCAACAACCTACCGTAGTTTAGCACAACACAGACAGAAGGAACAGAGGGAAACAGCTGCTCCTAAAACCTTACTGAAGCTCCAGAAAGAAGTATATATATAATATTTTATCTTTGGTGAAGCTAGAAATTCCCCTTGTTATTCTATGTGTTAGCTGTAGCTTACAAAGGAAGGTCAAGCTCTGCTCCTCTCAATGGACCCCTCAGGACCCTATTTTGGAAGAAATATGTCCAACAGCAGATGCAGACAGAATATTATATAACTTCAGTAATGGGTTTAGAATGGAAATGTGGTATATAAAAGTATAGGCAGAAGGTGTTTAGCTTAGCATGGAGTAAAGACAAGTAAGGAATAGATATAAATAGGTTTAAATTCATCTACCAGGGTTTAATTTAGAAGAAACATTAGTGTAAAATGAAAATATGAGGTTTTACAGATATATGTGGACACATCCAGGCTGGCTGTTTCCTTCTGTTTTTAGCATTTTAAGCAAAATATCCCGTTTTTAGCATGTTTTAAACATGAATTTCTGTCTCTCATTTTACCTGAATGAGTCTGAATGGTGACATAAAACATGCCACAGTGCTACGATGTTTAAATGAATAGTAAATCATACAACTGATGGCTCTTATAATGAGCAAATCAACATTTTGCACCTTTAACACTATCACAACTAGACGCTACATGCTAAAAATAGATGTGACTGTATGACATCATTACAACATAGGGATTCATGGAGAACCTAAGGCATAATGACTCGTCTTAGTCACATGCCTCTGAGACAGAGAGCGTGAGAGCAGGAGGAGGTTACAGGTGGAATTTCCCTTCTCTCCTTTCTCTCTGACGTCATGTCCACCAGCAGCAGCAGCAGCAGCAGCAGTTTACTGCCTCTGCTTAACAATCAAACATGTCTGACAAGGTGATAGTCAGGTGTCAAAAGGTTGGAGTGTTTAAAGAGCAGCGTACAATTAAGGAACTTTACAAAACAGCAGTTCCCCTGCACACCCTCAACAGAAGACAGGACAACATGGAGGGTATTTTTTCTACATGCCAAAAAGGGGAAGTTGACAGTTTTATTTCTCTTTTCACATGTCACTTCCTGCATTTCTGCAAGTCATTTAAGGTTCCAGCCATCTCATATGACTGTATGTTTAGTCAACGCATATGAACATTGCCATCTTGTGGTTATTTCTAATGCACTTAATGGCACTAATTTACACCAAAGACAGAAAAGGTCATCACGTACTGCCTCAGACAATGTCTGTCATACACGTTTTGAGTGTGCAAATTAAGTCACGTGTTTTTAAATGCACTGAAGTCCAAGGTAAAAACACTATACACTATAATGCTCTGCTGTGTCTAAACACTGTAACAGGAAGGTTGAACAATTTTTAAATATTACCACACAACTTAAAAAAAGCCACTCTTGTCTCTAGCAAGGCCACTCTGAAAGCTTTTGTGAAATTGGAGTGCTGCTTTCTAAATAGGATAAAAGCCCAGTTCTTCTTTTTGTGTAGCCAAATCAATATACAGAAGCCCATTAAGGCAGGCGGGTACATCTTAGGCAAGAAGAAGAAGAAGAAGAAGTATCTGATGTGTGAGGGGTGCTTCATCACTGAAGGGAGCACAAACAGCTCTCCGTTGTTGTCTTAGGACAACATCACAATCCTCAGCTGCTTAGACTGCTGATGCTGACATCACTGTCACATGATAACAAGGCTAGTTCTCCACCACATGGTCACACCATCACTCAAAGTCTGTGCAACATAAGGCTATCAAAGCAGAGGCTAATGTGTGGGAGGCAGCATGGCAGGATGTTCCTAAAACAAGGGCACATGCTTTGAAACAAACAAGACGACTCCACACTGGAGTATATCTGGAAAGTCTTGTTCTGGATAATTGCTTTCAGTGGACTGAAGTTTCCAATTATCCCCAAGCCTCTGCCCGTGTGTTTTCCCACCATGGGAAAACTGAAAAGGAGGGGAGGGAGAGAGAGAGAGAGAGAGAGAGAGAGAGAGAGAGAGGGTGGGTGACGGGCTGGTGGGTCCAGCTGGTCCCGTCTCTAGTGGGATTGATGAACTAAAAGCTTGTAGCTCTCTCTCCTTCCCTCTGCGTCACAGTCGCCTGCTCCAAGGGAGCAACCTCTGGCAACCAATGAGACCGCGTTTGTCTGTCCCATGATGCAAGCATCTCAGACCAAAAATGTAAACATCTGGCAAACATTTAGACTCACCACAGAACAGGGTCGATCAAACAATGTTCCGTCAAGGATAGCAGATCCAAAATCCATAAACAATCATTCATTTTGTCCTCCAAGATAACTCAATAAGCACATGGGACTCTGACTCCCATGTTAGTCAGTACTCTCAGCTCCTCTGCATCATATATGGCTGCTAAGAGTTTTTCACATTCTTTCAAAGCCTCTGAAAGTACCCGTCAAATTCGGAATTTTCTGATTACAAAAAGTGCATGTAGTGCTTCTATAAGTGTATAATTTTAATTTAATGTTTAAGAATGAGCCTCAGTAATACTGATACATTCTAGAGCCAGAGCCAGATTTTGTACCAATATGGACATTTCTCTGAGGAGCCAGTTACACACACACACAGTCACATTTTCCACATTTTCTAGACTCACTCCTCTTGTAAATTTGAGGCACTGACCTGGGGGTTAAAAACTAAAATTTCTCATAATGAATGTCTAAAAACTAAAATACACTGGTACTTTTATAGCAATTTGTAGCTGCTATGTGTACAAATTGGCAAATTTCCAGCACACACACACACACACTGAGTGTAGTCACATGCCAGCTGACTGACACAAAAGGGGGAGTCACAGAAATCTATACAGTGGTAGGCAATAGAAAGCCTGCAGCAGCTACTACTACTACTACTACTAACATCATATGAGCCCAGTCATGTCCCTGTAATCTGATAGTGAACTTTTCACCATGTACATAAGAACATTAACAGCTAAAAGTTCTCATTATTTCAGACACAATTATAACCTCACTCATACAAGAAAGCAAAGAAAGAACATAAGACTGCCACAGTCCACTTACCCTGATAAAAGTTGTCATCAGCACAGCATTATTCCGTGGATTTATACACGCAGTGAAACACGTCGGCGTTAGAAAAACATGATGATCCCTGGTGTGAGCTGGAGACTACACAGAGGCTGTAGCTACATCATCGCAGAGTCACCGGTCAGCTTACCCTCCTGCTGCTTTCGTGTGCTTCCTGACACAAGGTCGTGGTTTTCTCCGGCAGGGGCTGATGCGTGGGGAATTCCTAGCAGTCACATTTTCCTGGGAAATGATTGGCCCTGCACCAAAGTTTCTGCGAGGAGTCGGGGGCAGGTTTTTTTTGTTGTTGTATTTTTTTTTTTAAAGCATCGATGGTGAGCTCAAAGGCGACGTTATGGACAAAAAACTTTGATCACACCCCATTGTTTTTAAAAGTGCATCGCAACCAGTAAATATTAAAGTCTTAATCCTTAGATGCGTGTGTTATCTACCGCAAAGAAAAAAGCTAATTTTGCGCAACTGACATGAGTTTTTAGTCACAGGTGTGACTTCGCAGCAATTAACTGCTTCAGAAAAAGGTTTACTCAAACTAAGACAACATGTCAGCTGTACAAGCTAGCGGTGGAGTTTAGCTTAAGCTTACTTTAGCTGCACTACACTAAGTTCAGCGTTACCACGGGAAGATTGGAGTGGAAATGACTGTGTATCTTCCGGGAATGTCCAAGCCTCCGAGAGATGAGAACATTGACGATATCTCCTCAGCGGGCGGGGTCTACATTCTCTAGAAATCTTAAGCACGTGTTGTCATGTTTGCGTTAAATACTCTGCATAAAACACTTACGAAAATAAATAAAATAGTACATGTGTAAATATTGTGTGTGGGTCAATGTATAGTTTCTCTCTTTAAACCTTGGTTATGGACAAAAATGCTATGTTCCCATACCGGGAGTCGAACCCGGGCCGCCTGGGTGAAAACCAGGAATCCTAACCGCTAGACCATATGGGACACATGCACCGCACACGGACCGAATCCTTCTTGTCGTATAAGATAGACAACATTTTGTGACCTTTTCTCCACGCTGCATTTCTTCGATCGTACTTTAAAACCGTTATTGTTGATATGATACGTAACTTCTAGGACAATAACGGAAACTTGCTACTTTTGGTGTCTGTGCCGTATAATTCGACCAAACGACACTTGGTATTTAGTCGCCATCTAGTGATCATATATCAGTACTGTAAATAGCGTTGAAAATTGAGTTACTGTCCCTTGTTGTACCTGAATCGCTTAACAGAGTGTGTATCGAATTGAATAAGAAATTAAAAGAATTTTTTTTTAAATCACACATTGAGGCATTCCATGTTTTTAAATGAATCATTACTGCCTTCAGATCAAACTCGATATGGGTGCTATATGACGTAGCCGTATGCACTGGAATGATTCAAGTGTTTAGAAAGGGTTGTTCATTTTTCTTGAATATAATCTAGCTACATATGTACAACGACCGAAAGCTAATATATTCGTAGTGGGTATATTTTGAGTTTATAATTTCATCATGTATACTGTTAATTAGTGAATTTGTGAATATGTGCTTCATTACCTTATGGGCAGCCTATGACAATGTCCTCGTTCTAGTGTAAGTGGTAGCGCCCTTAGACTCAGAGAGGCAGCCAAATATTTGACAAACTAGCAATCGTTGGCTAGCCAGCCAGGAATTGAAACACTGTACCGTTTAAATAAGATATTTCCTTACATTGGGGGCATCGTACTTATTTACCAGGTGTTTAGGTTTCCGTGTAAACAGGATGTCAACTCCAGCAAGACGACGTTTAATGAGAGATTTTAAACGGTAAGCGAAAGGAAAACAGCACACAAGTAGCTATAGCTAATGTTAGCAACCCGAGCTTAGCCTGTTAGCAATTGCCTGGCAAACGGCAATCTAATCTAGATCACTAAACTTTACATTACATATTACTATAAATATATATAAAATGATTAATCGTACTCGCGTTTTTGTCTTTGGTGCCTGTACAGGCTGGTGAGCTTGGTCATTATTGGCAAGAAAAGCTACTGACAAGTAACGATGATTCTTAACGTCGGTGGTATAGGGCGCTGACACCAGTGTTAGCAAGGCAGACCGGGGTAGTATCGTTTAGGTTGTGCAATTTATTGCCAGTGCTTAGGTCAGGTATCGTACTACATTAAGATTAAGGATTGTACGCTGTTAATGGCGCCTTTATTCACATGAGAAATAAAGTTAAAGTCAGTGGCCAGATGGCCCTTTAGCAGCCTGGTGAAACAGGTACTTAAATGTGTTATGTACACTGTACCAAAGACGCACTGGTCAAGCTCCTACCCCCGGGCCATGATAGATAATTTACATAAGCCCCAGGATCAGCAACCATCTGCCATGCAGTCACTAAAAACCTGCAGACACTCATGGCACACGGTCTCTTATTTTCTTTTTTCTTGTAGGAATGACAGACCTCTGCATTTTCCTAATGCACAATATTACACAGTTGTTGATGTTGACAGATTATTATATATAGTATGTATTGTGTGCTGATAATACAATCTAGCTGTCAGTCCTGGTTTGTTTGGTTGGCTATGGTATATACACAAACTCTCACACTTCCTTTAGTATACAGTTGGAGGTACAGCTTAGAGCTTGTGTTTACATCTTTCTCCCAGCAGAGCCTCGCTGTCAGCTGTTTTGAACAGTGGGACTCAAATTGTAATAGTGTTGTCACTGTGTTTCTTACTGTATCTGTCAGGCTGCAAGAGGATCCTCCTGCTGGAGTTAGTGGAGCCCCATCAGAAAACAATATCATGGTGTGGAACGCTGTCATTTTTGGGTATGTTAACTTTTGTTTTTAAATGTCTCAACAGACAAATAACAAGTGTTTAATACGTGTACGGTATGTCTGTGAAGGTGGATAGTCATTAAAAAAGTATTTTTACTTCTCTTTTAGACCAGAGGGAACACCTTTTGAAGATGGTAAGTTCTATTTAAACCTGTTTCTATCCAAATAATATTATTTTCCCAGCCCTGTCATGACATTAGTCTGTGAATAATTAGTGAGTTATATATTTGAGAATTATATCAATTGGTCAGGTTACAAGTTAATGGACTCACGCACCACTGTATTATATATGAGTTTATCTCAGATCAACAGGTGTTTCATCTTAACTATGACTAGATTACTGTAATGCACAGGTTCGGGTTCATGTAATTTAATTCAAACTCTATCCCAACTTTTTATTTTAGGAACCTTCAAACTTACCATTGAATTTACAGAGGAATATCCAAATAAACCTCCAACAGTGCGATTTGTCTCCAAAATGTTTCATCCAAATGGTACGTAATCATTTCAGTTACAGGAATTATCCCAGGGAATCTAATTGTCTTTCAAACTTTAAAATTTTACATGTTCTTTTGTAGTGTATGCAGATGGAAGCATATGCTTAGATATACTTCAGAATCGCTGGAGTCCAACCTATGATGTCTCTTCAATCTTAACTTCTATACAGGTAAGCTGACACTATAAAACACATCACCATCATCAAAATAAGGAAGGAAAAACTATCCACATTCTTTGTAAACAATCAAGTGTTTTGTAGATGTAAACGACTATTATGCCACTATAAGTGATGTCCTTTGTGTTTTTAAAGTCTTTACTGGATGAGCCAAACCCAAACAGTCCTGCCAACAGCCAGGCGGCCCAGCTCTACCAGGAAAACAAACGGGAGTACGAGAAGAGGGTTTCTGCTATCGTAGAACAGAGTTGGCGTGACTGTTGACCCCTGTTATGGTTGGAAATATGAACAGTGTCCAGCCCATAATCAAGAAACCACAGATTTAAAAAAAAATAAATAAAAATTTAAAAAACAGATCTCACAGAAATAAAAATGACACATATTAAGACCCTTCAGTATATTTGTCCCCTAACTGTTGCTAAGTTTGTATGCTGTTGTGTTGTGGCATTCACTCCTGCTGAATGCTATTGTTGGGCAAAAAGCGTATGTTTGTTAAAAGTTAATGTACCTTGTTATATCTGGGTTACTTGCTACACGCCCCAACTATTTTCTTTTTTTTAAAAAAAAGTAAATAGCCAGTCTCCCAGTTGTCACTTTTCGACCCGTTTACTCAAACATGATGTAAACAGGTTGGATGAAATGGTGACAGTGAATTACTTGTGCTTGCTGTGTGGTTTGCTGTGTAGATACCAGCAGTTCATATTTACAAAGCTGTTCATGGGTGTTTTTTTTTTTTTTTCCCTTCCGTTTCAGTGGGCTCACTTCTTTTTGGTTTGTTTCTGCCAATTGAAAGCCTTTCAGAGGGATAGAAAATTAACCTGGCATGGACATTCATCCCTCTAATAACAGATGCCTTTGTCACTTTCTCTCAGCTTTTCTTGTAAAGCCATGCCTTTGATTTAACGGAAATCTAGTTATCGGTAAACATTTATGTCCCTCTTCAACAGAAAACGAGATATTTGGTACCTTTTCCAGGCACTTAACTTGAATTCACAGACATTTAAAAAGCTGTTTTGAGAACATTTCTATGCTATTTTACAATCTTGCAAATCAGCTATCACTTAAAGCTGATTTTACTGTTTTAAACAGAATGGTGTCTTTTTCAGAATATAAAACTTTGCACTGGTAACCCATGTAACAAACTGTACATTTTCTTGTAAATAAAATAAATATTCATCACCTTTGTTTGTTGCTGTTTAACTCACTGAATTGAGTTCAGCCTGTTGATGGTTGTCAGTTTAATTTATTCAGTTATTACAGCTGTGAGGACAAGCAGACATTAATTGTACTCACACAATGCAACACCGGTAACAAAGATGACACCTGAACAGTTTCTATGTGAAACTTTGCTGACCATGGTATTGCTGGATACAGTAATATCACCACAGTGAGACTGATGTGAGCATATATGCTACAGTTTGATGATGATGTCACTTTCATACCCATCTTCAATGATTCAACAGTATTAACAAACAGTGAGAAGCTGCATATTAATCAAGATTTTTCAAGAAAACATGAAGCATGAATTGCTTTTTTTTAAAGTTAGAAATGATTAAAATATCTGAGGCTTAATGAGGGCATGACACCACAGAGAGTACTGACTACAGGCTCAGACGAGTGGAATGGCAGGAGACAGAAGACAAGATTTAAAGAACCATCCTACAGCTCCTGCTAAAGCTAAATGGTGAAGGAATGCAGAAACCACAAGTGATACCTGAAAGATCTTCATTTATTTATGTATGTGGCAAATTTGTCACAAGCAAGTATCACAACTGTCACATCAGGTATACTTGACTGTGATTTGCTTTCAAGTCCAAGCTAATGAGAAATGGTCTGTTTTCCCATTTTTGTCTGCATGCAAATTAGTGTGAGGCCTGAGGTTTCACAAGCTCATATCGCCCCACCTGTCCTTCCTGTAAAAGCTGATCAATCAGCTGGTCTTTGTGCACTTTGCGGCTGACGACGAGGAACCGCTGCCATCCCTGTCCATAGGACTTGCTCCGTAGTCCATATTTCTGCGATATCTGATGAATCTGCTTGCGTTCATCATTGGTTAAGTCATTGGAGAAGCGAAGGTCATCCTGGCGGTCTGAACTGGCATAGTTACGAATGATGTCCTCAATATCACGCTTGGTAAGCTGATTTCCAGTTTTATCCGTGTCCATACCTAAACCTTCTCTTGAGAACTGCTCCTTCACTTTAATTGGTTCTGCAATGCCTTCTCCATCTCGGCCAAGACCACCTCCTTTCCAGCCCATCTTCCGGAGAAGCTGGTTTCCAATGTTGTCTTCCTTAATCTCCTGCTTTATGGCCTCTTCACCAGAACGGGCCAGGATCTGAGAACGGGATATGGCATCGTTGTGACCCTCCCTTCTGAGGTTGGATTTGACCACAGCCTGCGTCTGTCTCAAGGTGGCCAAAGCCTCTTTTGCTGCAATGTGTTTTACCATTTTCTTTGGTCCGATTCCTGCTGCAACATACTGTCCTTCCAGATAAACTTCACACTTCCAACGGTGATCAGGCAGAAATGTGAACTTGTAATCAGCTGTCACTTTATTAAACTGAGCAGTGTCATTGATGATACAGATGGCATTGTCGGAGTTTTCCAGGATAACCAACTCATTTAGCTGCTTCTTATTGACAAATTTCTGTCCACAGCGCCCACTATCTGATAGATTATTCCCTCTTGAGTTTTGTGATTGTTGTTGCAGTTGTTGTTGCTGCTGCTGCAGTTCTCGTTGTTCCTGATTCATGCGAAGCTTCCTCACTGCCTTTTCTGCCGCTGCATGCTTTGAGTTCTTTTTAGAGCCAGTTGCCTGTGCCACCAGCTCATCCTGCACGAAAACACTGCACAACCACATTCCATTATGTGGAAGGAGGTCGAATTTATAGTCTATTTTCATGCGATTGAAAGCAGCCGAGTTGTTAAGAATGCAGATGGCATCGTGTGCGTTGTCTGTAACAACAAACTCTGTCCAGTGCTTACGCATGTCAGGCTCATACTGGCCCTTAGAGCTTGGTGTTGGTTTATCTTCTGGGTTGCGAAGTGCTGGTAAAAACGCAGGTGTCGAGCTGAGCATCTGGCACACAACCATATCGTTGACCATGGAGTGTTTGTATTTACGCTGCACAACACGAACTTCAACAGGTTTCATAAAAAGTTTCACAGCCTGCTCGGAGGCCCGGTCCCTCGCACCATTTTTACTTCCAGAATATCCAGTAGCAAGGTACACACCCTGACATCTCAGTTCACAGGCGTAACCATCTGTCGGTACTTTCCTGTTCTTCGGTAGGTCAGCGTGAGGAATATCCTTCAGGTTGACATAAATATACTCAGGGTTGGTTTTGCAGGCCTGGATACTGCGGCTCAACATGAAATTATAGTTTGGTGACTCACTTCCAGTCATGAACATAGGGTCCCTAAAAGCAACAGCCAATGCAGATGCTACACTGGCTATTAGCCTTTGTTTCTCATCTAATGTGGACTGAGACACAGGAAGAGGTTGCAATGAAAAGCCAGACTGGGTAACATTGGGACTGCTGCTGCCGGGGCTGTTGTAGACTCTGCTGAACGGCTTACTTGATGATGGCCTGTCCTGATAGCCGTAGCCCAAACCCTGTCGTCCTGAATCCCAGCCTGATCTGCTTCCTCCCCCATATCCATTGTATCTGTGGGTATGAGGGTAAGAGTCTGAAGTTCGAGAAGAGTGGGCTTCATACTTGGCTGTGTAGTCCTGCTCTACTTTTACCATGAAGTTAGAAGACGACCCACGGCCTCCATAACCCAACCCACTAGTACTACCTGAAGAAATATCTCTGTCTCTATCTCTGTCCCTATGAGAACCCCAAAAGTCAGAGGTGTACAATGGCACTCTGTCAAAAGCAGGCCTCAAGGAGGAGGAGCCCTGCGCTCTGCTGGTGTCACTCCAAGAGGAGTGTTCAGAGTCTCCTTGTCTCGCACCAGAAAACTCACTCCGCCTGCGCTCCTTATCGTTCTCTTTCTCATCGGCGCCAGTTCCTCCACTGCTTCCACCACTGACAAAATGCACTGGCTCAAATCGAGGTCTGGAACCAAATTTTGTCACCGGCATTTTCCTCATGGGCTCGTCTCCTGCAGAACACAAAGAGGCAGATTAATTATCATCTCTGTTAGGCAAGACAAGATTTGTGTCACATGAAACTGGTTTGAAGGTGTGAATTCAGCACAGATTTTACTGCTTATGATGCCAGATAATAATGATTAGATTCAAGTAAGGTCAGGGTTACACATGGCACAAACTGTCATCAAACTTTCTTCTGTTCTGTTCACTTTTCCCTGTTTGTTTTTATACTTTCTCAAAAGACATATCTGACAGATGTGGATGTCTGATAAGAGGCTTGATTCCACCCTCTGATCATAACACATGTCGCACAGACCATACTTTTATGATATATCTATTTATTTAAATGTTAATAAAGCTGTATACAATGTAAATGTTTTGATGCATATTAAAGTCAAACCACTAAATGACTTTACAGAACACAAAAACACCTGCTACACAACTCAAAACAACACTCACTGCCATCCGAAGAAGTAGATCTCTTTTTTGCTTCAAAATTTGGACTTGGGTCAGAGGAGGGCATTTCGCCAAAGTCGGTCCCTTCTGCCATCACCACCACCACCATCCAAATCAAATCCAGGCCATACCTGTTTCATTGCAATCATCAATATACAAACATAAACACAATCCGTTAATCCTCTCCATGCTGTGTTCTGGAGGCATCACAACATCACCTAACAAGCAGCCAAGTGGCTGAAACACAAAGTACGACCTTGGATAAATCACTGTACTGTGCAATATAAGAATTGATGGTAACTGTGTTAAAAGCAGAAACACTGTTCTACACACAACAAGCCTAAACAGAGTGACGCAGTAGGCCGATAGGATCCATCTCTCAAACACAATTAACAAGCAAAGCATGACATTTACCAGTGTTAAACTTCCCGATCTATCAGCTATTGTATATTCTTACCTTAAGGTTTAGCCTTTGGTCTGACGTATACCTCCGTCTTTTAGCTGAACAGGAAAAACCGCATGTATATGTATGATTAGCCCACTATTTATATCATGCTAGCTTCATTTAGCTAGCGTCCGGTGGCCACCCGCTAGCATTGGCTAGGCAGCTAACACGCTAACTGATGAAGCGACACTTCAACAGCGACAGTCTCGTCACCTACAGCTTCCGCGTTCACCGACAACAACACCTGAGTCTTTTCTAAAGCAATTAGTGTCACACGCTGCACGAAACCCATGGAGAGCCAAAGATACCCATTCAAGTACTAAGAAGGAACCATTTTCTCGTCTACCTACAGTAAAATATGGCGTTTGTCATCGCACTGGACCAGAATGCTTTGCAGCGGTCAGGCTGCTGACGTCAGAGCAGGTCCATGCTTAGGCCATGCGCTCAACAAAATATAAGGTTGTTTCATATTTATTTACTTTCCCCCCCCTCTAGTATGATGTCTTTGGTTTAAATGTGTTTTGCTGCAAAGGTTTGTCAACAATACAATATTAGATAAATAATACACAACATAAAACACACATTTTACAGACAATAATTTATATTATCCACGGAGATCCACAACACAGTTTAAAAAAAAACGTATATTTAATAAAGTAAATATTTTAGAAGTTGATAATACATCAATTTCTCACCTTACATATAGCATTAATGTCAAATAAATGAATAATTCTGCAAATAAAAAGACAAAGGCGACATGTTTGGATCATATTTTTATTCAAAATGTACATCAATGGAACCAAACTAAAGTAAGATACTGAATAATCTGTAGTGTGGGAAAGGTTCTGACTACAAGAGGTGATGACTGACACTAGAAAAATGTATGGCAATTCCTGACACCAAAATGTTACTTCACACTCAGTCACGTCCAAAGATCATAGGTAATAAACAACAAGTCTCCACTTCAATACACAAAATATATCCTTATAAATTATATAACTGCATGAGTATTATTTTTAATAACACTCCTATCTGGGACTCAGTTCCACTCCATCTAATATTTGGCAATGTGGGAGCTGAAATAATAGGACAGAGCAAATATACAATAATAATTTGCACCATTTTGAAGAAAACAGACTGCAAAACTGTTAATTAGGGAATTAAAAACAAGCAGGTCAAAGTTCACAGCAGTAATAAAACAAAATTAAAAAAAACAAAAGCTTCATGCAAAATATAGAATAGGCTGGTGAATATTAAAGCACAACGTGTAATAAAAAGGCCATGACATGTGACCTCCATGGTATTCAGCAGTGACATGTAAACATGGGCACCACAGACATTGCTTTGGCTTTTGCATGACTATGACTCTAGTTTTGATGCTCAGAAAACAGGAAGTAGGTGATTTACATTTCAAACTGAACTTATACCGAACTTCATGATGTATCTCACATAGTGCAATAAGTGCTTCTGTCCTTGATTTGTGTTTTTAGTCAGCAAGCCTTGACATTTCTAATGTGCACTTCTTATTTAGAAACCTATTGGAACGATGAGTGCATAGTGCAGCAATGATTTCACCTGTGCGTCCTGTGTGTAAATGTGTGAAACCCCCACCTGATGACTTCTGTTAACTACAAGAGTCCCTCTCTCTATGTACATTAAGACATAACAGCAGACGGAAACTGTGCCCAGTTCCCGACCTGCCTGCGTTCAAAGCCTCATTATAGGTGGTCAGAAATACCATGTGAGTCCACATAAGGCCATATTCAACAAAAGGAGATGCGATGAGGAGAATAAAAAGGTAAATACAGCGAGAAAAACAGGAAGAGGTAAAGGGTGCTTAGTTTCTTGCTGAAGTTGCAATCCCCTCTTCAGGTGGTCAAGACAGATTAAAAGAAGCTACAGAGACAAAGGGGAAAGAGAGCAAGCAGTTAGAAAAGGTGCAAAAAGCAGAAACAATCACAAAAAAGTACTAGTAGGATATCCAGAAAGAGGATTAGGGCCACTGATCTGCCTTTTTCCAGTATCAAAATAAAATCAAAATAACATTTATTTTTTTAAAATGTAGAATTCTGAACAATCTGTCTGACAAAGAAATTATTTTTTTCCTTAAAATCTCTTAAAAATGTACACCAGAGGCCCGAATCCTCTTACATTATCCCTGTGACTGTAATCATTGAAACAATGAAGAAAAAAGAAAACATGAGATTATATTGTGCCCACACCACAATGTCCATACAGTGATTTATAAAATATCTGTATGATAATTCCACATGATCGTTTCCTGTGGTCCAATTAGGTGCACAAAAATTGTAAAATATCCACCTATAACAAAGAAATAAGCAAGTGTGCATGTCACCTCAGTCAAGTGGAAAAGGTTAGTCACAGCAAACAAAAAGACATAACAGGACATAGATGAGCATCAGCAGAAGCAACAAATCAAGAATTCAATCAAGGTGAGGTTAAAAGAGCAGCAAAGCACATACACGTTAACTCATTTTATAGCCCCATATTATAGCAGAGCAGGTAATGATTAAGAAACCCTGAATGAAGGGGGTCCACAAAGCCTCTGGTCACATGTGAGGTACTCAGTACCCACAAAGGTCGCTCCCTTAGCAAAGCTCGAGGGCTGAAGACCTACTCAGTGCAGAGCCAGGGATTACTGCAAAGGAAAGTGACACCACACAGACCAATGAGCTGAGGATTAGAAGGAGGGAATCACTTTTCTACTGATGCACTGTAACCCTGGTACCATGTGGAATCAAGTGTGTTTAGGCAGCATTTTCTGTCTTGTTGGAGAAATAAAAGCAGCATTAAAACCATTTAAAACCCAGACAACAACCCAAACAAACCCTCTTTGGTTATTTTCAGCTCCTAATTTACATCAATTATTGTCATACACAATGATTATGGCCACAGTTGTAATATTTGGTGAAAAAAATGGCCTTTATTTTCTTTTGAGAATTCTCTTTTATGTGTCATCAACACTGATACAAACAACACTGGTCCCTGCAGGACAATGGACATCATGATGACTGACTGTTCAATGTGCCTTCATAATAACAAGGAGAATAAAAAAAGAACGTTACAATTGCACTGACAACATTAATATATAAACATCACATTTGGGTATAAAACAAAGTGCAAATGTGAAAGCTATTACAAAAGTAACACATGACAATGAATGAGGTATGGGAGAGGTGGCAAAAGAGATTAGGCTCACATCTACTCATGCATCAGGCTAAAGTGAAACAACATCAACAAAGGGACGCTTCACTTTCATCTCTTTTTGAACATGTAATTACTCCTTTAGATCCAATTTTTATTGGCTGGCATAGGTCAGCTTTTTATGTTGTTTTTAAAATACGGCATTATTAACATGGTCTGCCTTTCCCCACAAGGACTGAGACATGATTGTAATGTTTATAATACTAACCCTCTGACCACACCAAAGCTGCTTTTAAGCTACTTTAAAATCATTCAATTAGGAAAAACACACAGACTTTTATTGTGAAGAAAAAAATATAGCCATCAAAGTGGTGTCAAAATTAACACGATTGTTGAGATTCATTAGAAATATTTAAATCTACCTACATTCGTTTAAAAATCCATTACTACATGTGTAATCACAGCAAATTGTGTATTTGATTGTTGATAGAAAATCTAAGAAAGAAGCTTTAAGTATTAAAAACCTGCACACGATATCTAAACTGTGGACGCTCAAGACAAAGCAGAAAACCTTTTTATTACATTCTTCTATCAGAGTAGCTGAGAAGAATGTTTTTTCTGCTACTTCACAGACTGCTGTCACATAATGTAATCTGTAAAATTTCTATGCTGATTGGTGCCCTTTATTCTGGAAGTGGATTGGTTTAATACAACATTAATTTATTCCATTCTTATATCAATGACAGCTAAATCCTCAGAAGTCCCAAATATTCTTTTTCCATAATCTGGTCCCACAGTTTGATGCATGTTTCTCTTTAGCCTCAACACATATCTGCCCATTACTACAGTAGTCATGTATGTTAATATTAAAAAAAACAAAGCTCACATCATGCAAAGAATCTCTGAATACAGAACAAGTATGGAATGCATTTTGTAAAATTTGCATAAAAAAAGACAAGCTGAATAATCACTTGTACAACCCTCATTGACAAGCATCATTCAGCAAAACAAAAGTGATGTCAAACTGCTAGCAATGCCCAGCATCTTCCGCAGAGCGGGGGGGTGGGTGGGTGGGGGAGGAGGCATGTGGAGGGTTGAATTATGGGGGAGTTTGGGTGTGAGAGAGGAGGGTGAGGAAGTGGTACTGTAAAAGGATGATGAGGGGGAAGGTAGAAACTCATTCACAGCAGGATGGCCACAAGGGAGCACTTTTTTCTACAGGGATCCTTAGCTGGAAATAAGAGAGAAGGGCCGTTATTGCTTTCATCTACACACATAGTTTCACATCGGTGACATCGCATTAACATTAGTGACCCAACCAGGTGGCATTCAAAGGAAAACATGCATTCAAGGCAACTCACACAGTTTGAGTGTACATGTGAAGCTACTTTCAGTCCTCCAAATTAAACCTTTTTTTTTGTAGGATTCTGTCCCACCCGAGTTTTTAACAAAGAGTCTGACTGTCTTCCTCTATGGCTTGTTCACCAAACAGCATGTTGTTTTCATCTATTTCAATAGTCCCAAGATGCTTAAGGAGTTTACAGATTGCAAGACAGATGTCTTTATTCACTTCTACTCTCCCCAGAGGTTGAGTCTCAGCAACATCCCTCTCTGTGGATTCAGCTTTTGTATCTACTCAAGAAGGAGGGGTTGGATTGGGGGGGTCATCGTCATATGGCTCAGAGATCAACCAAATATGTCATCTCTACAAACAGAGATGGACCCTGAGGCTGTTTGTTGCTCTGCTGTGACCTGTTAGTTTCAGTCCCTCTTTAGTTCAGCCATGAATGCCTCTTTGTCTGATGGCAGGGCCAGGAAGGGAAAGGACTCGGGAGGACCAGAAGAAGAAGAAGGGGGGGGGGGATAAAAAGAGCCTGTTGTGGATTTAGCAAGGCAGATGGAGCAGTACATCAAATGGGTGTGTGGAGATCTAATAAACTGGTTGATTTAGAAGCTGGCACAGGCACAGTAAACACTGCCAGCTCAAGGATATGATCAGCACAGATGTTCCCAGTGAAAAACTGCAAGCCTGCAACACTCAACTGTCTGAATTACACATTCATCAGACTGTGTCTTATGTTTAAATAACTAATAACTGAATTAAATTAAAGCTGTTTGGACTGTATTTAACAGCTTTCAGAGGTAATCTGATTATGGTTTGAATTCTAATTTGGAGATTTAGAAGGCATTTAGGACGTATTAATAATGAATAGTTAATTTTTTAAAGAAAAAAAAAGTAAGAAATGTCTAAAAATGTAAGAAAATATCCAGATTGACCCTCAGAACTTTGGAAAAACAAACAAAATTCAATTCAATTCAATTCAAAGATGAATTTACTGAATAAACTAGATTCAAATGTACCGGTTATGTGCATGTTTTACAACTTCTATAAACTCTGAAAAGCTGATGTTGAGAATAAAGAGGAAAGTGTTTTTTCTTTATCACCATTTTAAATGTTATGTATTTCAATGCAGAGCATTTAATCAATGTTTATCTAATTTGAGAAGTCATTATTTTTTAACTTAAAGCAACATTTTTTTAAATCAGATTGCATGATGTAACAAATTAATTTGATAATAATGAAATCTAATTTAAAGTAATATTCACTGAACCACCAACAATGAAATGTCAATGTAATTATTGTACTTTTGATCATTTGGTGCTTTACGGGTGTCTTACCAGAAAAGGTGCTTCATGCAGCATGCAGCAAGTGTGGGAGGAATTAACTGGAAAACATTATGGATGCAACAAATGTGACACATGCACTCACAGGAGACATTCACATCTACACAACAAGCAGTGGTAAATAACTGTGCTTCCTGGGGCCTGAAGAGAACATGGATAATTAGAACTCCTGTTGACACTTCCGAGTGCCTTTACAGAGATGTTTAAATCAGTAACACAGACAAAGCTTTAGCTGCACAGCTGACTCTTCTGGAAGAAAAATAATCTAGGTGGAGCTTAAAAAAAAAGAAGAACAAGAAGTGGACGAAGTAGAGGCTGTGAAGAAAATACATTAATGGGGAAGAAAGCGACAAGAACCTCCTCAGTGCAAGTGTTGCCTTCCTTTTCTGAGAGGCACAGAGTCACATCAGCGTCAACACATAAGCAGACTTTAGATTGAACATGAAGGCACTAACACTATCAATAGCAGACATACATCTGGCCCTACACACGGAACAGAACAGCCTCTTGGTATAAACAACAACAATATTAAATATACCAATAAAATGATGAGGAAAACTGAAGAGTATTGACCAGTTAACTGTAAATCGCATCAGTATTGTAAAAAAGCTTCTTGCACACATGCCTGGGGGATTTTATTTCTCGTTGAGCCAGCAGGGACACTTAATTTGAGTATGATGATTTCTCACTGGAATTCACTTATCAAACTCTGCTGGCTGCCTTTCAACTATTTAGATGAGGACTGCTTGTCATTTTCACTGGTCTCTCCCTTATCTTCTTCCACATTGGTGATGAGTTATGAACTCTGGTCAGCTCTGTTTGTATGGAATTTAGTGCTAACTATAATCTCTCTCATTACATGGAGGATGAAGTGGCGCATTTATCTCACTGCTCGCAAACAAATACAGAGCAGTGGGGAAATCCAACAGACTACATTCAGGACTCTCCTCTATCTACTGTATGCTTCTAGTTATGTAATTCTCAGGTGGATTACTATTGAGTGGTGATGGAGAACTCACTGGGTGCTTGAGGAGAAAAAAAACAATAAAACACACACACAGATGTGAAAAAAACTTTCCAATGGTCATACAGCCATGGTGGTCTACTCCATCGGTGGTGTGAGAGTAAAGAGAGCAATACTTACTTTTTCCTCTCTTTGTCCCTCTTGAGTGTGGTGGAGCCCCCTGCCTGTTGGGCTTGGTTCTGCAAGAGCTCTGCGGCAGTCTTTTTCTGTTTGAATGTGTTGAGCTCATCATCCAGAGTTTTCTTCTTTTCCTCAAGCTTCTTTTTTTCATCCTGATGAAGCTTTTTCAAACGGTCAAACTTCTCATGCAGCTAGCAGTGACAAAAAAAAAAACAAAAAACAAACACCCATTCTCTGTGAGTCAGGACAAAAGCAGTAATGTGCTTTAAAGAGACAACAGTGGACCAACTCAGATTTACCTCTTTCTCTGCTTCTTTGAGCTCGGCCTCTTTCTCTTTAACTCTTTGGACGAACATCTGTCTCATTTCTTCTTCCTTCTTCTGCAGCTCGCCCATGAACTCGTTCCTCTTGGCTTCATATGTCTCTTGCAGGCTGACAGAGAAAAATTCAATAAGTATTGACAGAAACATTACACAAAATATTCAGTGTAGCACACAACAGACAAAGCCTAAAAAATATATCTTGCAAATAAATCGAACAAAAAATACAGAAGAAATCTGGAAGTAAAAATAAGTCAAAGTAGGCAGCAAGGAAGAGGAAAAGAAAGTTGAATGTTAAATCCAGCAGGCCTGTGTCTTCTACCTGAACGGCTTGCTGTCAGGGTCTGTGTCCTTAAAGCCCATCTCCTCCAGTTTGCAGCGGCGGTAGAGCTCATAATGACGAGTATGAGTCTGCTCTCGCAGGTCCTCCATGTTCACTCTGATCAGCATCTCTCGCAGTTTGACAAAGTCACAGTGATTTTCATTTTCCACTGTGAGAGACACAGATCACATTGACTCATGCATGTTTCGCCCAACACACCCAAAGGTATCTCATTTCATATGAAAAATAGTCTGGCAACAAAAGTAGAAATGCGGGAGCTATTTGTCTACACAATGACAACACAAAGCAGAATAGTGTCCATGTCCTGTGTGTTCGTATTGATTTTGTCGCTGGACTAAACTGAGCACCACGCCTCCACCAACCATGTGACATCATGTGAGTACACATGCATGCCTGCGGCCAGTATGGACTACACAGACTCAGATGTCAGACAAAGCCTTGGGTCAGAAATATTATACAGTGAGTGCAGTCCACACACATTAGGGCGGTGAGACATTTTTCACTGTTTGGGCGGCACACCAGCACAATGAATTTTAAATGAAACAATGAGGGTGAGAGGGTGGATTCTTAGCTTTGGGGATGATGAGGATGTTCATATCCATTAATTCTAAACAACCTGGAAACTGTAGTCAAATTTATTCTCTTTTATTCTGTTTATTCTTATTCTGTAATGTAGAAAAGACTACTACTCCTCACTGTTCATTGGAAATTTAAGCAAATCCACTGAACAATACATTTTAAGTGAGACCTGTTAAACAACAGACTAACTTAAATTACGAAGGTAAATTCTAAAGCAATCTTTTCTGTGATTATAGAGTGAATATTGCATTTACACTTCACTACTAACTGCATTACTGAGGCTGTGACAAAGAGATTAAAAGCATATCACACCTTAGTCACTGCTCTGAGCTAAAAGTATTGATATTGTCTCTGCAATACATTAAACACTCTCTACTATTGACTGATCAAGACCTCAACAACAGATCAATTGAAGCATCATTACTGACAAACTTTCTGAAAGAGCTAAAAGCGGCTGCAGCTGTGATATACAGTACGAAAGAAAGACATGGTGCTACAGCGAAATGGGGTTATATAACTTGGTTATTGGCAAGTTTGTGGCAGCTGACAAAAAATAAATAAAAAGGGAGGGAGGAGCAGCACAGCTCTGACGAGATGGAGCGTGCTCTCATTTCCTGTGCAGGATGTAACTTGGTCTTACCCTGCACCGTCCCCCAGGGGTACTGCCGAGCCTTCACCATCTTGTTCCCAATCTTCACTTCCTCTGTGCTCCCTACCACAGCAAACGGCAAATGGCTCTGTAAAGAAGAGCAGAGGCGTGTGAGGTCTGTGGGTACTCATCAATTTCATCAACAAAATTGGACATTTGTTTCAGCACTTCCTTCTTGCTGCAGCTTACTACACATTGATAATGACAAGTTGTCAAGAACACTGAGAAAATGTGTTATTTTTAACCTGAACTTGAGAGACTTGTTTTTACAGATACCATGAGCATTTCTGAGCAGCAGATGTATGACCTTTTATATAAACAGAACTGTGGTCACAGTGTACAACAACGGTCCAGAGGCAACAGTTTAATTGAATCAGTTAGGGAAAGTTAAGGCACTTTCATAGATAAGGACTCATAAACAGTGAGGCTTGAATCATCTGTCAGTAGACACAGGCCCTTTCCCACACTGCTGACTTCCTGCAGAGTGAGCTGACTGAGCATGCTCCTCCCTGTGTGAGGCAGCTTCCTGATTCCCGAGCAGACACAGATGATGCCTTTCTTGATTTGACATCACATGGTGTTAAGCTAATAAAAATAATGAAGAAATGTTTTGTGTAGACCTCATCCCTGACATAAATTAAGCAGTACATAAGCCAGATCATGAGACTTACATTCATGGTGGAGTTGATCTCTGCCACAGATTCATCATCAGTGGGGAACTGGTAGATCTGTACTCCATTGCTGACCAGCTCACTGGTGATTTTAATTTTGAACTTGGCCAGCTCGCTTTTGGAGATGGCATCCGACTTGGCAATGATTGGAATAATATTGACCTGCAGTTGAGAAATGAGGTGAGACAATGTAGGCTGTAACAATGACAAGGTGCAGAGAAACACTTCGGATATGCAGCTAAATATGGAACAGCTATGAGCAGTCTTTCAAGCATCTTTCAACATCTCAGTTCCTGGAGTCCAAAATTAGATGAAGCACTGATGTATTTTTATAATTTGACAGAAAGTTTGCAAACATGTTGCAGTTAATCTGATTTCGACTTAACTTATACGCTTTAAAACTCTAGTTGTAGTAGAAAATGAATACACAATTTCACAAACAAAGGAGCTCTGCAAACCATGCTTTTGTATGTTGGAGACAATTACACATTCTTAAGTGCAGAGATAAAAATAGTCAATGCAGCAAAGAGAGCAGCAGCAGCGTTCCATCTTCAGGTCCAGAACACTTAAAAGCTCTCCAAACATGGTATGAACAGTCAGTCAAATTATTTCTACAACATTTACCCCATCCATGTTATCTAAACAGTGAGGGATCACTCTCACACTCTTACAACTGGCTGGTGGAAAAAAAGGAACTTCACTCCCACACAACTTTTTTTCCCAGTTCCACGTTGCCCACACAATCCCAAATTATTTGTTCTCCTGATTTGGGCCCCCTGTAACTAATACCAAGAGAGGTTCTGGGTCATGTGAATAAAAATACTTTGCTTCTAGCCTGGTGTGGATTTAATGTCTTGCTCAAGGACACTTCAGCAGAACACTGTTTGAATGCACCCCCTAGGTGAATGTGAAAACAGAGGAAGCCCTGCTCTGGATCATGCTGTTGTGAGCATTTGCTGCAGGGCACAGCTGCTCTGGCAAACACTAAGCTGCCTCTTTGTACAAAAGCTAGGAGATCCATGTAAATAAGCTACTGGGGAAAGCCAAGGCAGCAGACTGCATTTCACAGCTGACCTACACCGATGCAGAAACAACACTAGAGCCAATTAGCTACTCACACAAATGACCCAGAAAAAGCTTCATGGGCCATGGTTAGAGTAGACAAATCAAATCCAAACAGTGCAAAAGGTTTTCACTTCAGTGTATCTATGAAAAGCTTCAGGAAACACTGCTATTTTTAACATTCTGCCATAGTGCATATAAGCTATAAGATGCTTCTATATTACAATCATAAACCATAACACTAGGAATAAATAATCCAGAATACCGAGTGGATTTGGTGTGTTACTTAAAAACACATCTAAACACAAAAATACTCCAGTCAAAGCCTTGGGACATTAAACAGCATCTGGTGGATGATAACAGCTTAATTCATCAAAGCAAAGCTCACCTTGCTATCAAGTTTTTTCATGGTCACCAGGTCAAGCGATTTGAGCGAGTGTCCTGTTGGAGCGATGAAGTACAGGCAGGCGTGGATGCGGGTGTCGTGGTAGCTGTGTAGCGTACGCTTGATTTTTAGCTCCTCCTGTAGATATGCTTCAAACTGGGCATCAATGAACTCCACAATGGACTTGTAGCTGTCATAAGGCAGGACAGAGAAAATATTTGATCATCTGAGCACTCAGCAGACTCACCTCACAAGATGAAAAAGCCACATGTGAGTAGAGACTGGCTACGTTCTAAATATTAGACTTTCTACTTTCACTGTAACAGTAGCTGTCCAGAGGAAGTACTTTCTGTTGCTTCAGTTAGCTTGTTATATGCACAGAAACTTTGATCTTGCTACCCTTGCTGCAAAAATGTCTGCAGTTGAAATCCACTGTTGTTACTTTTTAATGTAGCGATAAGAATGTGCTATAAAAACACAGCTTGTGTACATACTGAATGATACTGTGCTTGCAGCAGCTCACAGGATCATGTGTCTGTGCTTTTGTAAAATGCAGTAAGGTCATGCTACTTCCTCTGTGACTAATCTGAACAGTGAAATACGTGGAAACAACCGCAGCGATCCCATTACAGAGAGCTTCATATGGTTTCATCCTCTCACTCAACCAAACTCACGAGTTAGAAGTTACACTTTTGGGTACAAAGTACACTTGAGAGTACATTTTGTAACAAAATCATGTGGCTGTATACTGCAGCTTAAATATCCTGACAAGCGCTGGGGGTGTGGTATCATACTGGTGTCAGGTAGGACAGCATGTACATTGGACTGTGGAAAAAGAATAAGGACTGAATAACAAGATCTTTTAACTGGTAAGGAAGGTGCACAATTAACCAGGGATTTCTGATCTGCAATACTGGTCCCAAACACACACCCATTTTGCTAGGATCAGACCCTCCCCTCTCTAAAAAATGTGACTGTCTTCAGACTGCTTTACCTGTCCTCTTTATTAATCTGGTCTCCGAAGCCCACAGTGTTGACAACAGTGAGTTTGAGGCGCACATTACTCTCCTGGAGTTCATAGGTGTTGGACTTGAGTGTGACTCCCGGCTGGTTGTGCTGAGTGGGTTCCCCCTCAAACTTGGTGTTAAACAGTGTGTCCATCAGAGTGGACTTGCCCAGACCAGTCTCACCTACACAAAACAGAGAAAATGCAGTATATGACATGGATCTTAATTTTGCAATATCACTCAAACTAAACTGTCCACCTACTCTCACATGGCAGTGTCAATTATTTTACCCAGCATACCTACAAACCATCAAAAACTCAATAGCTATGATTTGTCTGCTCTTTGATGTATCAAGGTTTAAGTTTCTCTTCTGTTATGTCTAATAAAGCCAAAGTAGATTAAAAGACAGACACTGAAAATGCTTCAAACAAAACACATTTTCTAAATGCCAACAGCTGCAAAAACAGCAGAAGTAGCTGCTATGTGATGTACTTGACATCATTCTACTGTTGCAGGCTGTTAGATGACTCAGATACAGCGCTCCCTCTATAAGTATCTATTTTTATTCATAACAGCCTGACCCAAGTCTAAGCATGTTCACTGTTTTTTTTAGGACATCTTACTGTGCTCCTAAATTCTAATTTCTCCTATAAAAATCCCATAAACGGACACTGTGTTTCTGAGCAAATATGGCTCAGCAATCTGGCCTCTTTCTGAAGACACTGAAGGCAAACAGGAAATGAAAGGACAGGCTAATGTGCAAAAAGCCAAATATCTCTCTAATCTATAAATACATCTAGCATCTAGCACACACCACCACAGGCTACAACCATAAAAAATAACTAAATAAAATAGTCTTCACAATGCTTTTGCACTGTGCTGTACTGTATAAGACAACATTATCTGAGCAAGATGCCAATAAATTGTCAACTCAGCTGTTGTAAGTGAATACATCCAACACCTAATGATGCAGATGTGACTTGACTGGTTGCCTTAAGAAGGAGTGCATCTTACTCATCATGGTAATCAAATCTGGACCAAAGAAATCCCAGCCTGTCAAATACTGCTGAGCTGCTATTTATCTTACATCACTGGGGCTAATACATTGTCTTATCGCCTGGGGATAGATAGAATGTTCATGCATGACATACTCACCAACACAGAGGATGTTGAAGCAGAACCCATGGTTGACAGACTTGTTGACCAGCTGGTCAGGCATGCTGTCAAAGCCAACATGGCCAGACAGAGGGACAGCACGAGCGCCTTCACCCTAAAAAAAAAACCCAAAAAGAATCAATGCATATCAATCACGCATAAGCCACATTAAAGCACTACTCCCTGTTGCCACCAAGTAACAGTAAAATTACAGGCATTCTACCACATTTGTTAATGTTCATCTTTGAGACCGACTTCAGGTCTCAGGTGCAGCGTAGCTCACTTCCTGTTTCCTGAGCTGTAACTTTCTTTCCACAGTCGAGACGCTTTGAAACCACAATGCACTTATATGGAGAGGTATTGCTGTTCATGTGAATATAAATGTAGAAATAACAAAGAGTTTTGATAATAAAAATACAATTATAAAGTGATTAAAAAAGGCTTAAATAATATAATTAGTTTTCTTCATAGCACTAAGACTTGAACCTTAAAATTTCATTCTTTGGCAAATTAAAACTCCATTCACTACCATCACACAAGTCTATCTCTAGACCAGAGTTAGACTCGTGCCTTTACACCTAGGTGTAAAGGCAGGGTTGTTACATGTGTGTGTGGGCGTGTGGCCGGTGAGCTTCTCAATCACTGTGAATCTCATTGCAATAGCCTACATGATGAGGTGCAGGAAAGCAAAGAATTTAGATTATATGGCAAAAAGCTAGAGCTCTCAACCAACGTAACCTCAGACAACCACCCATTATGTGGCTTGACATAACACAGTGTTGCTTTCCAATGTGGGAAAGTCTTTGACAGAAAAACATTCTGTGTGCAGGTCAATTTAAAATAACCAAGCAAGCCAATGGCGCTAAACAGTTGTGGGTTATTTGGATAGTTGAATGTGGGTTTAAACAGCTGAGGGAGCGCTCAGAAAACTGATTGTAATGTGATTGAACCAACTCTCTCCCTCTCTCTCTCTCTCTCTACAGCTGCAAGTGCAACATTCCTGAAATCATTCCTGCTTTTCATGACAATCACAGCCAAGTTACACACAGTGGGTTTTCATTCACTGGGCCGCAAAGGGATGTCAAACTGCAGAAACCTTGCTATTCTAAGAATTCCCTCTGGGTTTTAATGGCTTCCTTTTTGCCATCCTGAACAAAAACCAGGCAAACTTAACCAACACTTTTCAAACTGCATGCCTACAAAAACCAGCAAGAATCTCTCATAGCCATATTTTTATTCTATGCAGACAACGCCCGGCTGAAAGTTAACGGGACTTAATATGAAATAACACAACGGAAATAGGCAACGTAGCTGTGCTGAAATGGGGGCGTTAAGAATGAATGGCCTACCGATGGCTCTATAATCGGTTATGAGCTAAAAACACAACCTCCTGCGTTGAATTTAAAATATGTTAATACACACACCGACGATTTCTTCACAATGTGATTTAGCTAACGATTCCGACACAGGAAACCATTAGCTGTTTGCATTTTAAAAATAAAATGCTAAAATAATCACGTTAAAGGAAAGCTACAACTGAAATGTGTAGGCCCTTACTTGAACTGATTGCCGTAAGGTATTTAGGAACGCATAATCAAATTTCTGTAATTGTAATTGATCGACTTTAGCAACGGTACACTGAATTTGGGATGGGATAGCTAGTGAACGCGTCGTAAAGTGGGTGGTGACTAGCTTAAATTTTACTACAAAATACATCTTCATTGAGACGCTATAATTGTATTTATGAAAACATAAAACGTATGAGATAAGCGCGCTGCTAGTGATGAGGGCATCTCATAATAAAACAGGCTACTTACCGCTTGCCTTGCTATCTCGGTTGACGCCATGGTTGTTGTAGCTGTTAGCCGGAGGACGAAACCTCTGCTCTCTGTGTTCAGCAAAGGAAGCTGCACCGCTGACGTTCCACCGAAAGATGGCCTAGTGGGAATGTACCACTACACAGGTCGGACTATGTTATCATATTGTGATATCTGTACTCACACGGCACCTTTATTAGTTATGTAAACTCTGAAAACAAGGCATACGTATATGTATTTTGTACAATTTATTTGATATGATTATGATTTAAATGCACAGAAACATCTGGGCTCCCCCTACAACACACCTTCATGGTTCCGTCCCCAGTCAATGAACATTACAACCTACAGTTAAAACCGGAGCGAGCAGCTTGTAGTAAACCACAAGAAAAGGAGAAAAGTCGTTAAAAAGTCAAATTTAACTGGCCTTCATATGACTTTAAAAAACACATGCACAAATAAAGGAACGTGTGCTATACAGACGACAGTCTGAATAGAGAAAGTATGGCTGATCATAGCACTTATCGATAATAATATTTCTATATAGGTGTTAGGATATATTTAGTTATTTGTACTGTAACTCGTTAGGTGTTGATATAAATAGTTTTATGCATAAAAACGTGACAGTTTGAGAGCGTACGCCCACTCGAGTCACGTGTTCCGCGGCGACCAATAGGATGGACGCAGTGAATTTAAAACGAGTCGCGGTCACAGGCTGTTTACATTTCATAACAACTTTATGCTTTGAGAGTAAGTAGCGACTGTCCGTGTCTGCCGTGACTGACTGAGGCGATATTAACTTCAACACGAAGGGAAACGTTGTGTCGACTTGTTGCACTCTAGCTGTCCTACCTACTACCAGTAAGTTTACTATCGAAGAGCTGATGTGTTGGGAGTATGCTAACTTGCAAGCTAGTATACATTCGGCACGGTTTTAAAGTTGTATGTGTATTAAAACTAACAGAAAAACTGCCAAACACGGACAGGTTAGCTAGCTGTTATTGTTAATGTTTTTTAAGCGTTGGGTAAGCTTGTCAATGATAAGTTCTCCTAAACTCATGTTTTGTAGCCGCATGTAGCCACGTATTAGCGTATAATTCTGGCCATTATCTTTGTATTGCAGTTTACTGTGTTTTATGTGTATTGTGTAGTGTGTGTTGAGTCTGTCATTCATGATGTTACAAACTGCAATATGTCTCAGTAGCTAATGGCAGCTTGTCTTTTCAGATTACGATGGCAAACGTCTTTGCAGACAGAGAAAATGTTCATCTTGCACCTACACTGAAGATGCGACAGAGGCTTCAGTCAGCTCCAGGTATGGAAGAACAAACCTTATTTTCTAGCACTAATGCAGATGTGTGTAGCAGTCAACATTAACCTTTTACTTTTCATCCCACCAGAGAAACTGCTGAAGTCTCCTATGATTCCCAAAACTGTACACACTCCTCTGCCTTCTGGCCGTAAGGCTTTTGGTACAGTTAATAAACAAAATGTCCTAACCCCAGCCTTTAATGCTCATGAGAAGAAAGTCCTGAAGCCACAGGTTGTATTTGAACACACAGAACCAATAACTAAATGTCAGGCTGGAATGTGACTTGTTTTCTAACTATTTAATGTTTTTTTGTTTTGTTTTTTTTTCACAGGAAGTCAAAGTCGAACCTGCACCTTCAACCAAAGTGGAGGAGTATCCAGAAATTGAGAAGTTTATTCCATATGACCCATTAGGTAACTTCTTATTTTCAATGTAATGTGTTGAAAGTAACAGCTTTTTAGAGCAATTGGTCTATATCAAGATTCACTTTATACTTGGATGTTCAACAATGATGCATTCCACCTTAAATCCTACTGCAGCATACTAATTGAGAAGTTCTTTTTTCCTGTGTTCATATTTTAACAAGAGTTTTGATGTATTTTCCAGAGTTTGAGAAGTACAGTGTACCTGAGGACTTGATTCCTCTCAGTGGCTGTGCTCTACCTGGGCTGGCCTGTTTCCCACCTGCTCCTCATCTATGGGAGGACGACCTGGAAGAGATGAACCTACTCCCAATCCTGTCACCTGTTAAGATGCCAAAGCATTCAGGTATGGAGCTTTCAAGAGTTGCATTTGTACTCATTAAGACGGATGCTGGGATGGGCTGCAGCTCAGGTGATGGATGGAAGACTAATGCTTAATTGGTTATTGTTTAATTAAAGGTAGCAATGGAGTGACTAGGTAATTATATTCAACTATTTAGTATGACCATGTAGCTTTTTCATAACTAGCAGAATTTCTATATGGTGTAAAAATGCCAGGTAGTGCTGAGTCCTTCATATCTGCCTGTTCCATGTCTCTGCTCTTTTGGTAGCTGGTTGTAGTTCCTTCACTTAGTGCATCATCGTGGTTTGTTTCTGCTAATTCAGACAGAATGGAGTCTGTCTGAAGCTTCTGACTAAGTTCACCTGTTTACAATTAGTTGGTGCAGCTGGTGAAAATAAAATGTGTGGGAAGTAAATGCTTTGGCAGCTTTAGTTTGATCATGTTTTTGTTAAACTGCCACATGCAGCCCTCCATCAGTGTCGGTGTGTGTAATTGTAGCCTTTGCACAAGTTGGAACCTCCCAGTATCATTCAGGTACAGGTATGATTATGCACCTGTATCATTAACTCTGCTGTATCTCCTGTTTACAGACTGTTCCGAGCTGGACGCCTTCCTTCAAACGCTTGATGAGCTGACTATTGAACTCCCTCCAGAACCTGTTACTGACTTTTAATGTTTTTATTTTTGTTTTAATTGAAATAAAGTTTTTTTCCTGTCAATGCTCTCTCTTATTCCCACCACGTTAAAAACAATTTGTGGCAGACAGCGGGTCTCGGGAGTGTACAGTGTGTTACTTCCTGCTTTTTGAAACCCATCAGTGGTCACATGTGAGGGATACTCGCCATTGGTTTTGCCCGAGATTATAATGAACTTTGTCTCGGTTCCTCTTACAAAAGGAAGAGTTTCAGCTTGACTGTAGCTCAGCGTTTGACGGACAGTTAGCGGTGCACATTGACTGAAGCTCATTGATCGGTAGATCCGTTAAATGCGCTTTTATACGGGAGTACGCATGGGCTCTGGACAGAACAGGTGAGTTGGGTTGGCGCAGCTGCACTAACATTAGATGGTGGAACATTCATTGCTATTTATAAGCTAGATTCTTGGACACAATTTAGAGGTTTGACGCGCTTACAAAATGATAATCCTGAGACTGGTTGTATAGTTGAAGATTGTAAATAAATTGTTTCCTTTATGATACAGGCTGAGGGTCCGACAGAGCAAAGGAAATGTTTCCTAGTTCCTTTTTCACAGATACAGTCGGGGTGTTGTCTTAATAAGAGGAAGTCATCTTGAACTTTGCCTTCAGAGGAAGCTCGCCAACATGTACGAGCGCAGATCGGATGATGCTGGATTTGAACCAGCTGTCAGCAATACCGACGCCCACGGGGACAGGACGTCCAGACAGGGCAGCGTTGTGGAGCGACTGTCTCGTTATGGCATGCAGGTCATGCCCAGTGCTTTCCAGCGTAGGTCGAGGCTGCAGAGGCAGCTGGAAGTCAGTGACGGCTTTCAGAAGGAGGCACCGGAGAGAGGCTCCCTCACTCCCGCTATGCGTAAAAAATACCTGAAGGAGCTGCTTCTGAATGATCCATCGCACAGCAGCTTCAGCAGCGTTCTGTCCTCACAGACCCTCAGTGTGTCCTCCGACCAGGACACAGACTGGGCTTTGTACCCGATGGAGCACGCATGGATGCTGTCAGCAGTGGAGGGAAGCTATGAGACCATACTGGAATTCATATCAGTGGACCCCCATCTGTTAACCCGAAGGGATTTCATCAGCGGCTACTCTGTCCTGCACTGGCTGGCTAAGAGAGGACAGGACGAAATACTGATCAAACTTTTACGGTACGCGGAAAGTAAAGACATTCCTGTTAACGTGAACCTGCGGGGGAGTGGAGGGCTCACCCCGCTGCACGTCGCCAGCATGCACGGACAGTACATGGTCATCAAGCTGCTGGTGGGAGCTTTCGGTGCCAACGTGGATGCTATGGACTACAACGGCAAGAGACCCTGGCAGTATCTGAAGGGAGACGCCCCGCTGGAGATGAAGGAGCTGCTGGGGACTTGGGATGACGAGCACAACAAAGAGTGTGCGCAAAACGCCAACAAGAACGTCAACAACAACTGCGCCGGCGCAATGAACTTTTGTGAGGAGGTGGATGGTGCAGTGGCAGAAGAAGAAAACTACTTTGACCGGACTAAGAGGGGTGGCAGCTGGAGATTTGGCTCTTTCAGAAAGCTGCTTCCTTCTTTCCCATTTCTTGGAAGCAAAACTTGAGCGTTTATTACCCAAGAACTTGCCTTCTTTTTCACAATACACTACAATAACATCTTCTCTAAGTGGTTGTGACGGGTATATTAGACACAAATACAAGTCTTTTCCCCCTCAATACTTAACCCTCCAAGCTAAACATTACAAACTCATGCTACTTGTAATTCATTACCTGGTGAAATCATTTTGTTCTGTTGAATGTCACTTAACTGATTAAAAACATTGCTAATATTTTTTTCTCATATTTGTAATTGAATGTGGCCACTTCTCCCCTCAGTTTCAACACAAATGTAAACACTCCGTCTTGCAGCAAAGCTGTGCTTTAGCTAGATCTAAAAATAAATACAATCCAAGAAACTAATTCTTCAGTGTTTGCCTTCTGAACACCCTTCAGTGTGAGTGCAGTGCTCTGTCAGCATAGCTCCTCCCTGCCTAATGTTTGCTTTGCTTCAGAAAACATTCAGACTATAAATGAAACTCTTTGCTTCCTGTTCAAGTGGGGGGAAAAAAAGAAAACAGCTGCACAGCTGCACCTTTTAAGTTTGATCACTGATCTTTTATTGTCAAACATGAGCATAACCAGAGTATCTGTACAAAACAACTGCTGCTCCAGATAACATGGCTCCCTCCCTGTGCTCAGGCCCAGCAGCTGGGGGTCCCGGCAGATGTTGGGAAGGAGGGATGCTGGGATCTGCAGACCCTCATGTTTACAGGCCAAGCTTGGTCCTCCTCCAGTGTCTCCTCTTGGAGTTGTACCTAAAGTGAAACGAAAAGATAGACATCTGTCATGTTAAACTGAACGACCACCAATGATATTCCAGTTTGCCAACATTGTTCACAGCAGACATTTTGGCTCAAAGCAAGAAAGACAACACTCTAGTACTGAGCAGCCCATTGTAATGACTTAATGGATCACTAACTGTAAAGGAGCCACACAGTGCACCCCACCTTTGCTTTTCCTGCTAAGACTAGAGAAAATACCTCCCATGAAAAAAGGCCTGTTGTCAGCAGTCATTTGTTTTTAAAGCCAATAATGCACAATAAATCTACCAAAAAGCAGCAACCGTTTGCAGTGCAGCTTTTTAACCCTTAATCCAGTGTTTTACTGACAATGCTAGCAATTTTGTGACTGTGAAAAATGTAATTTGTGGAGTTTCATTCTTAAGTAAACATGAATGGAAAGTCTGTAGTTCTAGCCAACATATTCAGGAAACGTTAAACTTTGGGGCAGGTTCAAGGGTTTAGTTAAAAATATATATGTAAACTCCAACTGACCACAATGTGTATGAACAATATGTACATAATGCAACAGAATTAATATTCTATTACTAAAGGTTTTCTGAAATGCTTTGAAGTCCACTTATATTCTCTCATCAAAAAGACAATTAGAGCCATTATCGCTCTCTCTGGGCACTAAATCAGAGGACTTGATGAAGACTCTCATCCAGGTCATTTTCATTCAGAAGGTTGAAGCGAGGCAACTGGACTTGGAGTATTCTTTAAGACGTTTCACTGCTCATCCAAGCAGTTTCATCACTTCCAACTTGTTTTTTGAGGTGAAACAGGTTGATACGTGTCCACATATCAAGCTGTTTTCCCACCAAAACAAGTTAGAACTGATAAAACTCTACAAGTCCAGTTGCCTCACTACAAACTTCTAAATAAATCAGGACTTATCCCTAACTTGTGATTACATAAACAGACCACTTCCAAGGAAGGCAATTTAGAGTCTTTACATTAGCTTGAGCCAACAGTCTATCCAGCTGTACTGTTTGGCTACAGAGCTTCCTCATCACCAGCACAGTGAGCAGGAGTATGAGCTCTGCAGCAGCCACATGCTCTCAGCAGGGTTAATGACAGCACTCTACAGCAAAGGAGAGCTGCAATTGCAGACCTGCTTTACACAACGTGAAGTTCCTGCATTAGTCAGGCATCTAAACACTTAATGATAACAGAGATCAGAATGGAAATGCAGCACTTAAGAGATAGTACAAACCATTAACGGATGCTTACATTTTAGCCATGCTCCAAAATAAAACAAAGTAAGTATTGGTAATAATAAAATGTTTGGATGAACAACTAGTCCTTTAAATTGCATCTTTGAATAAGACACTAAAGAGACTGCCATTCATGAACAGGCATATAGATCAAGTGTAACAGAGGAAAGGCTGCACAACACTTCCTTTCCCTATGATACAAGTCACACTGATGTCTGCTGGGTTGTCATATACTGTAAGCTGCTTATAAACAACCTTTCTGATCTCAGTACCTGTAAACATTTTACATTACTTAAACATTAGAGCAGTCGCCAATGTTAAAAATACTGGTAGAAATAATCAGTGTAAGTTAAGATGCCCTTAATAACTTGGCAAACGGAAGTGATAACAGTGGCTTCTATTCATTTTGCACATATGTTTAGGTTGCATACTTTGAATTAACAGCAAAAATAAGCAGAACGTGCAGGAAAAAAAAGCAGAATCTCACCTGATTTTGTTGCCGGTCTTCATTCTAATCCACTGAGGAATCGGCCTGTTCTGTTTCTGCTTCTTGGCGAGGAAGCGCTTGATCCTGAAAGTCTTGTGGGACGACTAGAAACAATTCAAAGCACCGAAACGTCAGGCCATCAGTGATTTACCGTTCCAGATTAGCACTGCATGTGTACATTTACATGTTTAAAGCAGAGACATAGCTCAAGCGATGAGAGCTAGATGCTAACACGAGTAGCAATGCATAGAACGTACCGGCTAGCATCGTTTATCAGACTTCATCAGCTCATATTTGAGTATTCACACCACATATCAACTTTTAATGCGCCATTAAGATGTTTACTAGTCAGTTACAACTTTGGCGTGTTTCTACAAGCCCTCCTGACAAAGATGTTTAAGGATATTATATTTACCATTTTGTCCACAGTCCTTTTCCCACTATGGCCGTGGTAGAAGAGACCGAAGGAAGTGACGCAGCAGTTTTTAACCAATCAGCGTCCACGAAACAAGTCCTATGTTTTGCGAACAGCGACACCAAGTGGTAGATTTTTTTTCCCATTAAGACATTGAACAAAGGACACGTTCAAATTATAATGTAGATTTTCAGAAAAGTATAAAATTGAATTTTAGCATGATTCACAACATTATAAAGGGGGATATTATTAACAGAAACAATACAAAGTTTAATCAGGTAAAAATATAATGACTTTACATAAAGCACACTATGCTTCAATACCATCGCTGTTTCACAAAAGACAAAAAGTCACATACTCTTTGACAAAGAACTTTTATTTCCAGTCAAACGTGGCAAGTGTATGTTAGCATCACTAGTACTGATATGTGTCCATGCTGCATTCAGTTTAATGTATCACAGATGAATGTTAAAGAGGAGTTTCAGATTAGAAAAGAAGGGGAAAGGCCACAGGTAGATCACTGATTATTTGACTGGTCTCAAGTCTCCATGCAGGCATAGCTGTCACATGGCAGTCAGAAGTGAGCATATTTACTCCATCACTGTAAGGATAAATGAACAAAGCACACGATGCCCAGACCAGATAGATTACAGATAATGTCTTTCAGTATGTTAGCTTCAGGTATTTTGTTGATTGCTTGGCTCCCCAGTCAGAATAAGCTGAGTACACCTGAAATTGAAAATGCTACAGCAAAACCCTCTTTTCTAGACAGGGTGAACATTTTACTGTAAAGTTTGGCAATGTAGACATGTATTAGGAAGCAGCTGTTTAGGTTTAGATGAACAACAATATTGAAGTAAGGCCACTTTGAGTTCACATGGTCCCAGAAAGCTCTGGCTTCATTACGGTCACTTCTGCTAACAAATAAAACTTCAGGCACTAACAGGCTCCACAATCATACCTCTGCCTCTGAGACTGGAAGAGCCGAATGCAGCCCTAGTTGGACTGAAGTGCCCATCTGGACCTGAGATGCCACACAGCTGCTCTGAGCTCCACAGGCCTGTCTCCCCTCTCCTCGCTAAACTTAAATTGCCATATGTAGAAATCAAGCTCAGTCATCTCCTTTCTCAGACACTTTTTTAGTCTCATGGTCTGGCTTTTTGTCAACGGAGTTGGACTCGGTTCCTCCACCTGGAGCTCGATTGCGGCTCCTGGCTCCTGGCTGGTATAGCTGAATAGCAGGGCGGTCCTGATGCAAAGAAAGAACACTTTTTAGAAATGCTTAAATACAGTTGGAAGAAAAAGAACAAAATGATTTAAGAGTCATTACCTTGTTTCTTAGCCGCTCTCTTTTACTAATATCATCCTTCTTGTTGTCTTTAACAACCTTCTCCGGCCTCTCAGAGTGAGAGTCGGTCATGTGTTCACCTTTCTTCTTCTCCAAGGCTTTTTCTCGCTTGACCTCATCGTCCTGCTTCCTGTAGGAATTCTCTCCATCCTGCCGCTCTCTTCTCCTTCGCCGATTCTCGTCCTGCCGCTTAACACGCTCCTTCTGCAACCGCTCACGGTCTCTGTCTCGATCTGCATCCCGCTCCCTGAACTCCTTACGCCCCTCTTCGTCCCCTCTGTGTGTAAAGCACAACTCCTGTTTATGTCTTCTGTTCAAAGTAAGCAATATGAGAAGAAATGACTGAAGCAACTAACTTTTTTCCACGTTCGTCTTTGCTCTCAAAGTTCTGACGCCTCCTCTGATCACCAACAGATCTGTCCTCTTTATTTGGCTTATCTGGTTTCTTTGGCTTTTCCTTGGGCTTGTCAGACATCCCATCTTCACCTCTGTCTGGCTTTTTCAGGAGCTACACAGGTGAAAGAAAAGTTAACATTAAAATGTATAATGGCATTTTAAATAACATTGCAGCACATTTACCTTAATTTTTGGTTCTTCTTTAACTTGGTCCTTGTCTTTCTCCAGTGGCTTCTCAAGTCTTTTCATCTTCTCGGCCTCTTTGCGCTTCCTCCTCTCCTCCTCCCTCCATTTACGACGCTCCTCATCCCGCAGACGCTTGCGCTCCAGCTCCCTCCTTCTTCTCTCCTCTTTCTTTTCCTCTCTCAGTCTCTGAAAGCATTAAAAGGGAACATGTGAAGCCAGATTCCATCCTGCGACTTAACGTAGATCACCACTATTCTACTTATTTACCTGTTTGTTCTTCAGAAAATCCAACAGGGGAGTTGTCTTTTTACCTTCAGGAAAAAGAAAAAATACATTAATATTACACTCAATGCAGTGTGTCTGTGTCACATGCCCCTTTTTAACTGAAGCGACTGTTAACATACCCACAAGTTCCTTTGATTTTGCCTCAATCTCTTCCAACAGAGTCTCAGGCGTAGATGTGAATTTCTCCTCATCGCCATTATAATATTCAAGGAACTTCTTGTAATCAGGATCTGAAAAAAAAACACAGGAAACAAATGCTGTTAATCGCAGTGATACTTTTGCTCTGCATCATCATATGCTGTACTTAATTCAAGTAAAGCATTTTTTTTGGATACATGAGGGAAAATGGCACATATAGACTGAAGTTTGTTTGCCAGGTGCATAGTGGTATAAAAGCAAAAGAAGATCCACCACCAAAAGTAACTTTTACCTTCAGTTATTGTGCCACATTTCGCATCCTTTTTCTTGCTTCTTTTCTTGGCAGTCTTTTGAAAAGGTGCAAACTCCACGATGGCAGGGTACTCCTGACCTGTTGGACATGATGAAAACAACATGTAGACAAGCGTGAAGCCTAATGTACACTTGAATAAATGTATATTTATCACCACTTTCATGCCTTTTATACCTCTGTTGTCAATGAAAACATATCCATCAAATCTGTCTCTGAAGAGGACAATATCCTCTTGATTTTTGAAATTGATGTAGGCTCTTGCAAAGAGGTGAGGGTAAAGGCTGAAAAGACAAAATACTGGGGTCAGATATCACCATTAGAGATAACAGTTGTGTATTTTTTTTAACTATGATAGTTCGTTACAGGTTCATTCACCTGGTGTCGTTAGAGAAAAACTCCAGGTAGTCCACCTCTGGAAGAGGCTGCAGCTGCTCCTCCAGCTCCTCTTTGGTCAGACTTGGTGGTAACCGTCTGATCACAATCTGGTAAAAGATAGTTTGAAGTTTTTTACGGCCAAAAGTAGACAACAATTTGCTAATGCTGACTTAAAAGCTGGGGTTAGTCTTGTGAGTTTGTGTGACGTCAATTAAGTTACAGTAGACCGTTGCAAAGCAACTACAAACAAATGTGGTATTTTACAGCTAATAATATTCATAATGCAATGTTTATAACACGAGCTAACGCAGCTAGCAATCTGTACCTTTGTCATGGCCTCCTTCTTTTCTTTGGACGTCTTTTCTCCAGCTTCACATTTTATCTCCACTTTCCTCTCCTTCGGTCGAGTGTTTTCTTTGTCTTCCTTCATGGCTGAATATCTACTTTGTACCGCTGTTGAATCTCATCACACTTAACAGACTTGTTTACTTTTTTTTAGCAAGTTAGCACCGCCTAGCATCAAACCAACTAGCCGTAACTTCCTCTCTGACGGTTGAACATGTAGTTTGTCTTTACCACAGGGAGGGGGCGCTGTAAATCAAAATAACCGAGCTTCGTTGTTTTGATTTTTAAATTTAAATTGTTTTTGTTTTTCATTCAATCGTAAGTTTATCTTTCATTTTTCCTTTTATGTGTTTTTCTTAGAAGAATTTATGCGTTTATATGTTTACGGAAATTCAGCAAAAAGGAGCTTCCGCTCTTCCACTGCCTTTCAAAATAAAAGCTTGTAATTTCAAGTTTGGAATAATTTTTTTAAAGAATCATTACACCGATCGTTAGTTGTTAATAAATATTCTGTCATAACTGTATTCTAAGCATGCAGCTTACGCTTTTTACAGTCTATAATGGTTGTATCGTATCGTCTTGACGCATGAGGCTTTTAATATGAAAATTTGAATTTGTAATTCCGGTAGAGGGACATAGGTCGTGAGGACGGTCGACATTTTGTTAGCTTCTTAGCAAAATATACGTTCTCCGGTGGGGTTTTGGACAACCTAGTTGTCCTTAGAATTGTTTATTTCGTCTGGCAGGTAAAACGTCGTCACCATGTGGTATGAAATTCTTCCCGGTCTCGGCTTAATGACCGTTTGTCTCATCATTCCCGGTATTGTGACCGCAAATGTTCACAAGTTCACCAACGGAGGAAAGGTAAAGGCTGCCACGGCGAACCTGGAGCAAACGTGAAGTGTTTTTATGTTTTAAAATGCTTTATTTAAAAAAAAAACTTGTTTTCCTGCAGGAGAAGAGAATCGCTCGTGTTCCTTGGCAGTGGTACATGATGGAGAGAGACAAGCGAGTTGGGGGGACGGGACGCTACTATGACTCAAAGGTAAAGCGTGTAACAATAACAATAATATTCTTTTTCTGTCTTGTCAATCTGGTCAATATCACTGGTCAGCCACAGCATTAGAACAGTGCTGTGTCTCCTTTATCATGTTCCACTCCACATCTGAAAGTGTCCTGTGGTACTAAGATGTTAGACATAGATCCATAGTAGGTTGCAATTTGGGGCATGCACTGTGTATAATATTCCTTAAATCATTCCTTAACCGTTTCTGCAGTATGGCAGGGCACACGTCTCTGCACTCATCCTAGGATTTAGGTGTGTTAAAGTAACATCCACAGGGCCCAGTCACTGCCTACCTTCATAAAACGCCCTCAGTCCTCTTATCATGTAGATTGTCTTGTTACAGTTGATGTCACAGTCAAACTCAGATAATAACCGGTCATTTTGGAAAGGGCAGAAAAAAGACAAGACCAAAAACTCATTTACTAATAAAAGAAAAGCTAATCCATAACAGGCTGGTGTTGCAGTGATCATACTGCTTACTGTACTCTGATTTGGATTTTAGAGACACTTATACTCTGTACTTTACTGTATTTAATGTAACTTGATACCCTCTGGCACAAGAATTTCCTTCGGGATTAATAAAGTTTTATCTTCTTTTCTCTGTTTGTCACTAGGGCCTGGAGAACATTCACTGATGAAGAACATGGAGACCAAGACAAGGATAAAGTTCTTTGTTGTACATTGAAAGATTATATTTATCAATTAATAGTTTTTCAGTTGTTTAAGGTGGTTTTTGTCCCTGGTTTAAAATAAACTGTTTAACACTGAAATGTTTTGGGTCTTTTACTCATGTTTTACTCATGTTTCTTTGGTAAACTTGGTGCTGTGAGTCTTGCTGGTCTTAAAACTGCACAACATGTTTTCTTTTCTATCATCAGTTTAATATGTTTGACAAAATGAGACGTGTAATAACACAAGATGGTAAACTTACAGTTTATTCATTCAGTGTAGTATGCAGACTAAAGCAGAAGAAACATGGACAGACATTTAGGCTGACACGTTTGAAAGCATTGCTCTGTTTCAGTGTTTCCGAGCTTCAATTTAGTCACCTCAACCAAGTTGAGAAATTCCTCTAAATTGAATCTATTACATTTCTTATATTTACAAGAGAAAAAGAATGAACTATAGAGAATAAAATAAACTCAAACTCGGTACTTTCTTTACAACTTGAATCCCTTCCCACTGTACATTTCACTGAAACAAAATACAGGTATCCTCCCAGAAATAAAACATTAGACCACACACAGTAAAGGTGTCCAATGGCAGGAAGTGTGAGATGAAGAAATTACTTCTCCTCCTTGCCTTTGGTCTTTCTGTACACCATCTCCCTGAAACTGGACAGGATCTTGCTCTCCCTCTTCCTCCTCTCCTCTTGGTTGAAGGAAGCCAGAGCTCTCTTTTCGTCTGCGCTGTAGATCTGGTTTTCCTTTCTCAGACGCACAGCCTCCATACGACGATGTCTGCAGGACGAATTAAAGTGTGTGAGCATTACAGAAATGAATGTTTGGATAAAAGAATACAGGAGTCTGTGTTAGAAGAATTGGGACCATCGAACAAAGTACTTTTTTTGCCCAAAATCATGTAAATTGGTACATGAAATACATATTTGACTGCTGTGATATGAATCAGATGATGGCTAAAGGGACAGTCAGCAGCCTGGTTTATAAACTTTGTGTACCTGCTACCGCTCATAACGTATCCAGACTTCTCAAAGTTTGCAATCTCGTCGCTGGTGAGGCCGATCTCTCCTCTCCTTGGGATACGTTTTCCAGCTTTCACATACTCTGCCATAGCAGCACCTTCACCTGGCAACAGGGCATGACCAAAACTGGAGAAAGACAAAAACAACCCTGTTAGAATTACAATTACTTGTACTGTAAGTATGTAAATTTACCACTTAAACTGATCCAAAACTGTCTTTTTTTAACTCCGACCTACACAGATGTATTTGCACATACTGCGTCTTCTCTGTTTAGGTAAATAGTGCAAACACAAAAATAAACAAGGAGACTCACTCTAAGGGACGGTCATCCTGGGACATATGAGTGAGCGGAGCTTCAGGGCCAACCAAGTGTTCATCTATGCAGGTTTTCTCCACCCACATAACCCCACTGGGATCTTCCTCCTCCTCTTCCTCTGACTCCTCACTGCTGGACTCACTGGACTCCTTGCGGCTTTTCTTCGCCTTCTTCTTCTTGGACTTCTTGGACCTTTTAGGAAAAAAAGATATTAATGCATTTAAAAACACTCCCCTGTGTAAAGGCAGAGAGCAGATAGCTGCATATAAGAACCTACTTTTTGCTCTTCTTCTTCTTTTTCTTCTTCTTCATTTCTTCTTCTGAAAGACAAAAGCAGGATGCTGGTAAAAAAAAACTGCCATTGCTGACAAGTCTTGAATGAATGGGATTAAGATGTGATTGTCTCACCATCAGAATCTGACTCCAGGTCACTGTCCTCTGAATGCTTTTTGTTCTTTCTTTTCTTGGACTTCTTTTTCTTCTTCTTCTTTTTCTTCTTCTTTTCTTCTATTATTGACAGACAGGAGACCTTGTAAATCCAAACATCTTACTATTACCATAATTTAGCATATCTTTGCATACCTTCTGAGCTGGATTCTGAACTGCTGTTTTTCTCGTCTTCTTCAACTGGTGTGAACTCATCAGAGCTGAAGGAGAGAAAAGACAGAACTTCATGTTTGATCCCTGTCCTTTTACTAGTCTTAACACGTTAAGATCACTGGTTGTTGCACTTTATAGAATGTCATATATTACTCTGTAATATCTTGCACATACTGGCTAATTAACTGCTCAGTATTTACCGATATAGACTGTTTTGCACAATACTGTGGTTATATACACTAAATATACACTATTGCATCCACTACTCACCTAAATATTATTTGACTCTGATGCATATATATATGTTGAGCCGATGCAACTAAATTTATCTCTGTATACACTGGCTGTGTATTTGAATGACAATAAAGTTTGTCTATGTCTAAGCACAGTCTCTTTGCAGCTGAACAAGAACAGACAAATAAAGGTCGCTTCTCATACAGTATCTAGCTGTTGACTTACTCTGGTTCTTTCACTCTCGGTGAATATCCCCAAACTTCAGGACAGCCTAGCTCTCCAATCCTCTCTCTTTCTTGCAGACGTCTGGAAAAAAGAAAGAACATGTTACAGGTTGAATACATGACAAACAGCATTTAAATCATCAGCAATTTAAAACAGGCCTGTCCATCTGTTTATAGAGGGTCTCTCCATCTCCAGAGGACGGTGAGTCTGAGATACATTATTTAGTTGTTTACTTGATTACTACTTGATTCAGTTCTCTGTTGTTGTTGTTTTTTTGTCATGGGTACAATTGTGTGCTTGGTTATTAGCTGTGTGGGAGTTTGACCCCACCCCCTGTGTTTTGTGGACCCACTAGCTTGGTGGACGTGTTTTCTTACCTGGCAATGAAAGCCTCCTGTCTTTGTCTCTGGGCATCGTCCCTCTGCTGCTCGTAATAATAATCATCTTTAAATGTGCCGTGTCTTCCAGGGGCGTCTTTCGGTTCAGACCAGTGGTTGTGGTTGGTATTGGCGCTATGGTTGTGGACCTCCCTGGTTCTGGATCTGGATCTCGATCTGGATCTTGATCTTGACCGGGAGCGGCTTCGACGGGGGCTTCCAATGCGGAAACGTCGGATGTTTCTCGCCTCTTTGAATCGACGCTCCCGTTCCTCGCGTTCCCTCTCCCGGTTGCGCGGCCTGGGGAGTTTGGGCCCGAAACTGTCGGGAGACAAGCTTCGATCTCCGCTCTTGCTCCGGTTGCGACTGCGGGAGCGGGTCCGAGGTCTCCGGGCCCGAGGACTCCGAGGCTCTTCGCCGCCGTCAGAGCTCGACCGATCGGACAGAGTCATACCCTCTGATCACTGTGCACTGAAGCAAAACTACTGGACAAAGTAAAAAGACAGAAACATAAATCTTAAATCTGCGCCGAGAACTCGTCTGCCTTCAGTAGTACGCAGGTAGAGCGTCTAATAACAGGAAGTCCGTCACCAAACAGAAACCAGTGTTCCGGTTAACATACCACACAAAGTTCCGCCTCTTGCATTTATTACTATTTAAGCGAAATGATTTGTAGTAACAGCGTTTATCAGATCAAAGTAATAGATCAGATCAAAGTAATAGTAAGACTCAAAGCAGCGGTAGAGTTGCTATGCTACAGAAGTGCATTATATAAAAAATCAAATATGAAATGACATTACGCCAAACATACGTGGTATAACAGCTGACCATGGAAAAACTATAACATACACAAATGTGTAAAAGTGAGAAATTAGGTTCTAAATAAATGTTTAAAACTATTCATAGCTTCAGCTTTTATTTTGAAGGCGAGGTTGATGAACCGGAAGTTATCTCGTCGCTAAACCCTGCATGGAAAAAGTAAACAGTTTTCAGCTGTAACTGCTTCCACGCACGGTTTCATTCAGATTTTTAGGCTAGCATGAAGCCAGCCTGTTATACGTTACCTGTCTTGTAGTGGTGTCATTCTGTGGCTGTCAGTCCTACACGACGGCGACTCCTTGTGGCTGATGAATAGTGAAGCTGGAACGTGAAGCGGTGAGCGCAGCTGGCAGCTCAGGCTGTCTGTTGTTAGCCATTGTTTGTAGGCGGCTAAGTTAATCAATAAGCTACGTATCAGGGAGCCTGTGTCGTCTTGGCTGTTGTTGTTGCAGGTAAAACTGGTAAATGTGTGGTGTTGTTACAGATTATAAGCGTTCAGATTAGCGTTTATTCATTGTAGTGTTGCACACTTGCTAGCATGCTAATAAGATGCTAAACAGGAGGCCGCGCTGCTCCCTTTCAATAATGAGGAAGAGGGAAGGAAACATAGCCAAGGTTAGCTTTCTTATCCAGCATCTGGATAAATATTGTGTTAAACGCTTTATTGGTCATAAATATAAGAAGACTGCTGACAAGTTTAATTTAACTAAATGTGGTTCTACAGCCTGTACTGCTTGGGTAGACCACCGTTTTGGCTAATGTCAGCTAAGGTATCACTATTGTTTTTGTTTACCTCAGGTATAACCCTCATCCCTAATAGCTGTTTGTGAACAAACTCGGACATTTTCATTTGTTTTCCTGTCATCAGTGTATCAAATGTTGATAAAATACTACAAATATTAAAAAAAATAATAATTTAGCAATTATACTGGTGACTGTATAGTACACGGACAACTGGTTTAGGCTAATGCAGAGAAATACTGATGTAGTTAAACATTTTGAATAAACTTTATGGACATTTTTAGACACTGTAGTTTCTGATGTTGTTGTATTTTATAACATTGAATATGATTAGAGGATTTATTGCATGCTAGTGGGGATATACTAAGGGTTACCGACCAGATACAGCAGTTTGTTGTTAATGTTATAATTAAGTTATAGCTCATCAAAGATAAATATTTTCTCACTGCATATGTAGAGTCTAATTCTAATTTGTTGTCATTGTTTTCTCTGTCTTTTTAGACATGCCAAATCTAAAGCTCATCTCAGCAACTGACACACAGTATTCAACAGCTGTGCTGAAGTCCATGAATGATCAGCGGAATCATGGATTGTTTTGTGACGTCACCATCATCATACAGGACAGGAAATTCAGAGCGCACAAGACGATCCTGTCTGCCTCGAGTACGTATTTCCACCAGCTATTCAGTGTAGCTGGACAAGTGATCGAGCTGAACTTCATCAGGCCTGAAATCTTCGAGGAGATTCTCAACTACATTTACACTTCCAAAATTGTTCGTGTCCGTTCTGATATGTTGGAGGAGCTCATAAATGCTGGACAGATACTGGGAGTCAAGTTCATTGCAAACTTGGGTTCACCGTTGTCACAAGTCAAGGGTTTGCCAGGTTTGTCCAAAGAGACGGAAAACAAAAACGACACATCCACAGAACTGATGCCAATAATCACAGAGTCCTTCTCCATATCTGCAGAGGAATTCAATCAGACAAACAGGTCTGCGGGTAATGAGGATGACTCAGACAGTGATGTTATGTTTGTCTCACAGACAGATGCTAAGCAGAAAGCCAGCTCTGGTGAAATCATTGATGTGGATAAAGCTGATTCAGAAAAAGTCACATCAAACCAAAATATAGAATCAAATCATGCGCTTGCTAAAAATGACAAAAATGCCACAAGCCCGTTGAAAGCGTATGTTGCAAAGCCTCCTAGCATCAGTTGCCCTAACTCCAGCAGTCCTCTGTGCAGTCCAGACAGTAGCTCCAATCACTCCTCTTCCCCCGCCAGAGTTTCCTCAGGGAGTGCTCCCACAACACCAGCCAGGTCAAGCAGTTTCACCCCTGAGCTGTCCAGTGCCTCTCAGTCCTCAGAAAACATTGACATAATGGGGGTCCATAGGAAACAAGTGTCTACTTCAGCTCAAACAGGGGATTTCAAAATAAGACTCATAGATGTATCCGGAAGCTCAACAGTTCAAACCAACATTCCCAAAACTACTGCAGCAGCAAAAAAGACAGTGACAATTAATACAGCCACAGAGATTGATTCCATATCATCAGGCTGTAAAGTGTATGCTAATATTGGAGAAAATACTTATGACATTGTCCCAGTGAAGGAGGATCCCGGAGAAGGAGGCTCTAAAGCCAGTAAAGGAAAGAGATCCTTAATGGCAACACCCCTGAAACCTTTTGATAAAACACCTCTGTCTGTCAAGGGCGGACCAAACAAGAAGAAGACCAAAACAGAGCTCGAAGATCACTACGAGCTGATCATGGATGGGAAGACTTTCTACGTGTGCATTGTATGTAAACGTCCCTATGTGTGTCTGCCGAGCCTGCGCCGCCACTTCAATACTCACTCATGGGAGAAAAAGTACCCGTGTCGCTACTGCAACAAGGTCTTTGCACTGGCAGAGTACAGAACTAAACATGAAATCCACCACACAGGAGAGAGGAGGTACCAGTGCTTGATGTGCAATGAAATGTTCATCAACTACCAATTACTATCTGGTCACTGCAAGCAAGCCCACAATCAGGATCCCTGTGGAAGGAAAGAGAAAGACGACGGTGAAAACAACCTGTACCGCCTGCTGCCATGTAAATCAGTGCAGATGAAGTCTTACTCTTGGATTACTGATGGGCCAGGAGTGCCCGTCATATCTGAGGATGGCAGCGTGCAGCATGTCACCACTGTTGGTGAGGCTGTCCACTCTTCCACCCAAAGCAGGATGTTGAACTGGGATGACATCTTCGTGGAGCCTGATTCTCACATGGCACCCGACAGCCACCGCCCACCTGGAGCAGCAGCCATGAATGCTCCTCCACAGGGAGGCACAGACTTTGAATTTGTTACTCCAGAAACATACTGAGCAACAACTGCTGTTGTTATCTGTGCCTTTTAGGTGCCCCTTTTCCTCATAGCTTCAATGTCAACAATATTTTTTTTTTAACTCCTGATGGTGACAGCAGAGGGTACGGTCACATTAAATTGTTGAGTTTAATTAGTAATTGTAGTCATAGTAATATTGTGATGATGCCCTCTAGTTGCATCCACAATGGTAAGTTAGTTAAAGTAAACAGGTAGATTGGACTTAATAACAGTGTAATGTGATCGTATCCTCACTCACGTTACTCTGCAATAATCTTGATCATTCATATCATTTGAAATGATGACAGCCAAAAGATTAAATAAGGTTCACATGCAGTGAAATCATGAAAAAAAAAATCCATGCATGAATGGGAAAATTCTCCTTGAAACAAGAAGGGGGTTAAAATAATAATAATATTCTGAAAAGTCAGAAGCAAAAATCAACACACCGACAAGAGTCAGAGTCTCATGTCGTCTCTTTCAGCACTGCTTTTAACATGTAGGCCATTATTCCTAATGATATTAAACGGCCAACAGAGGCCTCTCAAAAAGTGGAAATGGGGTTACCTATTTAAGACTTAAAGCTCAGCTGATGAGTTTGCCTGTAACCAGGTGACCCTTTTTTTCCCTTTGGTCAGGGATCAGAACAGAACAGTTCTATATAAAACAACAGAACCCCTTAATAAATAAACAGTCATGAATTTCAGTCAGTTTTACAACTGATCAAACCAGTTCCCTATTAAAAAATGTAATTATGTGCAAGAGAATGTTAAGTATGATGAGTTGTTTTTGTTTTATTATGTGTTTTTTTTTTGGCATTACCACATTTGGGTCATGTGGGAGTGACTATTTAATTTCACAGTGGCTTGAAAAGCCTGTTTGGTCAATTTAACACCTTCTGTTTTATTTTCATACATTTGTACTATATTTTTTTATTTCATTTTTTTAATACCAAAATCTGCCTGGTGACATGAAATAGCCTAGAGATTTTGCATAAAAATGGTAAGATAGGGATTAACTGAGGATTATTCATGCATTTAGCACATATGGCACTTAGACTTAAATTAGGCAGAAAGCATTTGTTTTGTAGTATTCCCTACTTTTTCTTCTGTGTTTTTCCATTGTGTCAGAGATTAGTAGTATGGTATTGGTTAGTACAAGTAGAGCTAACACATATTTTGTGTTATTTCACTCAGTTTCATCATGCAGGTTTTGTCTTTATATTAAATAAATAACATCTTCTATGTGACGTTTATATTTCTGTTATATCCTTTTTTTTTTTACTTTTGATATTTCAGATGAATTAAATTGGGTTATAGTAATGGATCTCTGATGGTAAATAAATGATACTTTTTCTTTTCTAACCAGCATAGAAACCTCTATTTTATTGACGGTCTCTGATTGAGGTACAAAAAGCGGCAACAAAGATCTAAAATGTGCAACATTTCGATCGTAAACATCTTCGGGTGCTGTTTCTGTTACATTTTTTGCACAAAGATGCAGCAATTTTTGTTTTGTTTTTTTCTTGCCAGCACCTGTTTTTTGTTTGCACTAATTTAATATTTGATGATGAAAACTTGAAATGTTGATTTATTTGTTCCAATAATTCTGCTGTGACTCAGCTAAAGCAACATTTTTGATTTTTTTGATTTTGAAATACTTAATGATTCCATCAGGGAAATTGCTTAAGGCTGCCCAGCAAGGAGCGCCTCACACCAGTGAGTGCACTGGAGGAAGTGCGGGTAAAGTACCTTGAACAAAGACACACAACAACAATGACTAGGGAGGAGTTGGGCTCGAACCACCAACCTTCCGGTTATTGGTAGAGCAGGGTTGTCCAATAACCTGAAGGTTGGTTGTTCGACCCCAACTCCTCCCCAGTCATTGTTGTCGTGTGTCCTTGGGCAAGGCACTTTAATCTACATTTATGCAGCACCATAAGGTCCGGCAGAGCTATGAGCTGAGTGTTAACTGGCGGGGGAGATGCCAACGTGGTCATCATAAGAGTTCAGAGCACTGACTGTAAACATAAAAATGAGAAAAGTGACAGTATTTTTTCCCCACCCAGTGTCATGACAATGTACCTAACCCTTGTTTGTCCGAAGCCAGAATGATCAACTCAAGCCTAAATGTAAAAATATCGCCAGATTTCGATCAACACCGCCACTCACAGAACCATCCTGCACTATATGAGCTACACAAAACAAGTTTTAATGGCAAGACAAACAGAAGCTGACACTTTATCATCAGCTCCTAACAATGTGTTTAAATTATAAAACGCAGTGATCAAAGCCAACAATTGATTCTTATAGATTTACATTCCGTGTTCCTTCTCTTGTCAAGTCCTGGACCTGTACGTCCTGCCTCCTCCCATCAGTGAATCCAGCACTGACTGTCCACGCAGCCATGCTAACGTATACTCCCAGCAGAGATGACACATTCAGCTCTTAGGTGTGATATTAGTGCTACTTACAGAGAGAGAGACGTACCTAGTGCTTACCTGCTTTGCATTATTTAGTGGAAATATAATAAATAGGTTTGTACGTGTTAACATTGATAACTACTGTAGGAAGTATAGCTTTGTTAACACATCACCACACACTGATCAGGATATTCTTGAACACAAAGTCAAGATTTAATAAATAGATATCATGTTCTGTTTGTATACCTTAGGCCTACCTGAACTAACTGTATATCATACTGCTGTACATACATTATGAGCATGTAATACCTCCACTGCTGCCTGTAAGAAATGACTGCTGGGTTTTCTAGCTGATTCAGATTTGGGAAGACATGAAAAGCTTTCATCTAGCGTGGCAGTAATCTCACACGGGGGTTTGTAGTAGTGCTAATCTGTCCAGATCCTCACAGGAAGGAGCAGTGTCTTCTGTGCCACTTGAAGCAGGAAGCATTTACATTTTGTAGACAAAAGTAAATGGAACGCATGAACTGGAGGAGAGTTTTTCTACCAAGTAAGTCCAGGTGACAGGGGTGCTGCAGCGCTGAAGTCTGTTTGCATTAAGGCAGATAGATGTGTAAACAGTCCTGGCTCTGAGCAGGTTGCCCCTCTCTCTCTCTCTCTCTCTCTCTCTCTCTCGTGTGCACACAAACACACACAGTGCAGGCCAGAGTGTGAGCGGTGCCCTGGGAGACACTTGCTCCCTAGTGTTGGCCTAAACTCAAAGTTAGTGTGCTCCGTGGCCATCTTTCTTCTCGACCTTCTTTTCTTCAGCACAGTGAAGAAAAGCCCAGAAGGACTGCACAATGAAACCACTCTCAGCTCAGCTTCTTACGCCACCTGCTAATGTTCCAGGCGTGCTCTTGTGGTGGCCTTATATTCTACGGGCTGTATGGTGGGGGCTTCTCGTTGGGATGGTTGTGAGGCGGGGAGTAGCGTGGAGGGATCATGGTGGGCCACAGGTGGCTGGCCCCAGATTGAGAGTCATCAGACAGGCCTGAGGAATCAGGGAACATGTAGGAGCCCTGCAGGGGACAGAAACACATTTCTTAGGATGATATTTTGACTACTGAATATTAGCGGCAATAATGAATCGTTCATTTTAGGTTTTGCCTTCAAAGGGCTCTGTAGTTGACTAAAAATACACTATAGCACTGCGTGACACCCGACCACACACACCCTTCCTGCTGCTGTGCATCTGCAGCGGAAATTTGTCTTCAGCAAACATGTGAGTTACTTCAGTTCCAGTAACAATTGCAACAACCCTCCATGTTAAAAAGGAAAAACAGAATTACTGCTTGTTGTATTATAGCTTGTAAAGTCTACTACATAACATTATGATGAAATTTCTGTGAAGTAGTACTATAAGTTTTATGATTTTTTTTAAGCTGGGGCTTCTAATAATGCAACTCGATATCTAGCATTTTGAATAAAGAAACTTAAATTGTCAACAGTGAATGGTTTTTAGGATGCAGGTCAACAAACTGAAGTGGGTCTGTACCTGCAGGTCGTAGGCAGTGTAAGGCGGCAGGCAGGGGGCAGTGTTGTAATAGGAGTTGAGAGAAGTGGTGGGCGGAGGCGGCTCTGCAGGGACTGGAGCGGTGATGGCCTCTGGTTCAGATGTACTCTCAGAGGCGGGAGCGGGTGTCTGACAGAAGAGGTGCAGCATATTCAAACATAATGAAACATTTACATGTCTAAAGAGATTTGGTTTGCAGTGTTGTGTGTGTTTGTACCATGTCCTTGAAGCCTCCCAGCACAGCAGCAGTGATGATACCCAGGAAAAGGGCCACAATGTTGAGGATCGTGGCGGACCACAAAAGGTGGTAGAGATGCACCACGTCCTGGCAACTTTTCACATCCGTGTATTCATGGTAGCCTCCGATCACTTCGACACGGCTGGGCCAGTGGGTGGAACAGAGGGAAGCATTCGACAGTCAAGCCACAAACGTCACTGACAGCGTTTCTCAATCACAACAGGAGGACACACAGCAGTTTGACTGAACCATTTAAAGTTGCTGTTGGGACACTGAGATGGATGAATGTTTGGTCAGACACAAACAGGACATGCAGTGGACATAACTCCTTTGACACACTTACATGGTTCTATTAAAAACTTAATATCTACATGGGAAAAAAAAACAGATGATCAGTAAAGGCCATTTTATTGGTCTGGAGAAGAAGGACCTACTTCCAAATCATGGATGATTTCCTAAACTTTTTCAAAACATCTTTATTCTGAAGTCCCATAAGAGGATGTTCTCTGAAACAAAGGTCAAAAAGAAAAGAAACGTTCTTGTTCTGATACAATCAACGGTGCAGTGCAAAAAAATCTGCCACAAAAAATGGCACACATCAATACAGCAAGCAATCAAAGCAACACTGCAAAGCAGGTTAGCTGCAAAGTCAGGCGGTCGACACCTCTCAGCATACTCACTTCCCACAGTTGTAGAGGTCACAGCAGTAACAGGTGTTGCTCTTCACACGCAGGTTACATGTCATGCGTGAGGATGTTGGACAGGTCACCTGGAGGTCAAAAATCATTTCATGTCCCTTCTCTTTGAGCCTGTCCCTTCATTTGTCATCACCGTACACTCTCAGAGAGGAATTCAGCATGTGATGTTATATATTTAAATGAACAGGGAGTGAAATATGTTCCTTACGTCAGATGCAGTCTCACTGGAGTGATACTGACAGCGGCCAGCGTACAGAGGCCTGAGGTCCTGCAGCAAGAAATACACATTTGTAAATATCAAATTAAAATAAACACCGAAAATGAAGCAGGTGAGCATATGAGCCAAAATGGGGCCTCCGCCGCTGCTCTACAGGCACAAGCTTGTGGCAAATGATAATCATATGCACACATGGCCCAGAAACTTTAAATCTCATGCTCAATATTATACTCATTCATACTGTTATTCAGCAAATGTCTTTTTTCCCTGTTCCTCCATCTGTGGTCTCAATTCAGATATCACTTCTTGGCCTTGTGAGTCTCCCACCTGTGTGATTACTCCTAATAAGACCCACCTGTGTCTCATCGCCCTCCCGTCCTCTTGATTGTTTAAAAGCTTCATTTGTCAGTGACAAGGAAACCAGTCCTGGCCTGAAACTAAATTTTTGGAAAAGCCTGATTCACTCCAATTCTGTTCTATTCACATGGCTTATTTACACTGTCAGCAGAGCAGTGCCGTTAGGATGGGAGGTCAGATTGTTATCTTCAGACTGATATGTAAAGACTTTAAAGCCAAAGTGACCTCTGACCTTTTGGGTATAAAAAACATCTCATCACCCCATCATTTGGCCCCATTCGACTAGTGTGAAAAGCTGTCATAATCAGTGCATCAGTTCCTCAGCTGTGGCCACAGTCTCCTTTGACCTTTCACAGCCATCGGTTCATCCTTGTGTCCATTGTCTATTCTATTCTATTCTATTCTATTCTATTCTATTCTATTCTATTCTATCTAAGATTTTAGTATATGATGTCCAGGAGCGTGAGACTCTTCATGGATTTATGGCTCCAGTGTGGAAGCACATCCAGCTGCCTTGACACATAGTGTAATGGCCTCCTCAGCTGCCTATGATTAGTGTGCATTCACTGCTCTAGCCTGTTGCTATCTCATCAAGTCCCTATTGTGGCCTGTGCACCATGAATGTGACTCGGTTTGAGAGATGAAATCCTGAACTATACTAAACTATTCAGATAAATGTGACGTCCAGAACAATGTGACTGCATCATATTAATAGTCCCAGACAGTATTTCCTTCATTCTACAGAGTGCGTCTTTTAGTCTGCTGCACAAAACGGTGTTTGAGGAGCAAAGTTCCATTTCACTGACACCACTGGCAAATCAAAACCTGCTAATGGTGATCTCCGTTTTCCCTCGGCCATAACTTATGTCAGCATAATCGTTTTAAGAGTGCATTAGTGGTTATTTATTCTAATATGTACTTTGCGTCATGCCGAATAATCTTCCTCTACTGCAAAATGTATTTGTGTCTGACTGAGGAGGGTGAAGCAGCTGCCTCCGTCTGCCATATGTGAGCCATGCCCTTGCAGAAGGGCATCAGTTTCACCATACTTCCCATGCAGACAGGGCTTATCGAGCTATAATGGGGGCTAGCATTGATTAATAAGCTTTTTATAAGCGGAGGTGTCACCCATATTTATAATTTATAGCCTTTGTTACCAAAGCAGAAGCTTCAGTGATACTTACGATGTGCCTCGCTGCAAAAACTCCATCAACAATGGCGCAGCAGAAGGCAGCCACCACTCCGAAGCTGATGAAGACAATAGATGCCACTAACTGCAGAGAGAGGAAGAGGAACATCGGCTTCATCACTCCGATATGTTTCACAACCACCCCACCTCACAGGAAGGAGGCAACACACTGAGCATCCAGAGGGAACATGGATGTCTGAAGTCAGCCATTAGTCTTTACTCTAAGTGTGAATACTGTCAGCACAATTTCTAGGTAACATAACTTTTTATGGGGATAAACAAGCGTGTGTGGCGTAAAACATGCCGGAGCCCAGTCAGTGATATCAGCCACACTCACTGACTGGAACTCCAGGCATCCAAACTCTGCTGCGTTATAGGAAAAGGTGTCATGGCACAAACTCATTCTTCATTTCAGCTCCGGCGGACCCTGCCTGGCACCTCCCACCTGCTCCTCTCATCTGCAGTTTCCTTCCCCACATTCCAGAGCAGACATCTGTCCTCCTCCACTTACACCCCATTTCTATTTCTGGCCGTATCCTTCCCCAGCCCCGCCCGTCCCCACAGTCCAGGATACTTGCTCCGATACACAACATGAAACTCTTCAGGCCATGTGGGACTCTCTCGACTTGGACTAGGTCTGCCTCTGCCATTGTCACATTAACATCATAATCAAGCCGTATAGGCTCTTGTAAGGTAACTGGGACTGATATACACAGTTTAATAACAGTGTTTTGTAACTGTGGAAACAAGGAGACACCAAGCTCTGAAAGTGATCTCAATGCACAGAGGTAATATAAATCCTCTTACCATCTGTCTCTTGTTCTCTATCAAATGAGCGCCAATAATTCCCAGAAAAGAGCCGAAGCCAAGCTGCAAAGGAAGAAGGGAGAGCTGTTGGGACATTTATCTAATTTATTTATAAAGCTTTGTATCATCAATCTCTGATGCTGCTTAATTAATTTATGATGATTTGATCATGATCATAAATTCATGAGGTGCGTCTTGTCTTGTGCTGCACTTCATCATATATGTGTGTATTTCTATATATATTAATGACTTCAAGCATGAAGAATCTGCTGTGCCACGTTCAGTGTAAGGCAGAATGTTACAAGCAGAGTACTGTGAAGAAAACCAATGTATCCACCAAGACTCTTTACCTCACTCAGCATCTAATGACAGCAATAATGAATAATGAATGTGGGGAAAACTTACCCCTCAGAGACCTTCCATAAGGAGGTTCATCAGTGTTTTCCAGGAGCGAGAATCGCTCACTGGAAAACACTCTAACTTCACTCATTATGAACTCTGATGAGGCCTGCTGAGCCTGTCACTGACACACACACACACACACATGTTCATGTGCACTCACAATGACTCCCGAGTAGTAGCCGCCCACGGTGATGTTCTGCGTCCTTGTAGTCGCCGCCAGGCCAAAGACGAGGATGAGCACGGACACAATAAGAAGCATCACTGTCACGATTATGGATTTCCTTTTCCGCCTCTTAAAGGAACCTACAAGTGCAAACAAATAATTCTCAATTATTGTGAGTTTCAAACTGTGCGACATGGCCAGTAAGGTGATTTAATTAGGAGATGAGCCTGCAAATGCAATCCGGCAACAGCACTGACATAATGATAAGTACGTTAATGAGACTGGTGACCAATAATGCTCATTTCTGTCTCACAGGAAACTGCTTTTGTCAACAAATTTCTACAGGATAAACTGTGACTTTAACTTAATACAAAGAAGAAAATATATTGTTAAACACTATCATCACTGGCTTGGAAACAGTCACATACAGGGAGAGTATTGATTATAATGATCATATCAGACATGATGCTCCATATTATAGCTGAAAAATATGAATAAAAAAATTTAATCCTTATAACCACACATGGTTTGATATTTAAAGAGTCAAACTGAGTCTCAACAACAAAATTACAACATTAATTTTTTTAGTATTTAAACAAATTGGCTACAGGCAGAGACCAAAGACAGACATGATGGCTGCTGAATACTGATGCTCCAACCTTGACATCCAATAAAAAAAAACACACACACACTCTCTCTCTCTTTCCATTTCTAACTAAAACATAAGACTTCAGTGACATTTTGCCACAGTGGTGCCTTGAACTGAAGGACACAGCCTCTTAGAATAATGACCCAAACATACATTAATGTGTTTGCAGATCTTGGAGTTATATTACAATACACAGGGCTCATTGATGAGACCACATTTCCGGTGATTCGCATCATTGCTCTGTGGTAACTGGGAAAAAAAGCCATTATATGACTTTTTATATGACTGTTACAATAAAAAACAGATATATTTTTAGTATTTAGAGCCTGTTTTGACACATTTGTGTACAGACAGGGTTACACTGTAGCTCATGTTGAAGTAGGATTGCTCTGATAATAATAGATATTTGTGTGACAGGAGTATAAATGAATTCCTCTCCCATGCTTGATCAAAGTCATATAATAAACTCATAAATTGTGCAGCCTGACTTTCCAAAGCATTCAATAATATACTAATGCACTAAACTATGAGAACTATGTGTTCCTGTACATGCATGTTTATTGATTTGTTTGCTTTTTTTGTTCCTATGGCAGCAGCCGATCATCCTCCTGCCAGGAAATGTGTGTGCAGCAGCGGCCATCAGAGCCAAACATCTCGGCTGCTGTGGTTACTCAACGCTGCCGCACCTGCAGTGACGCGCTGCGGCCTGGACCAGAAAACATATCCGCGCTCTCTGTCTGGTTGTCTTACAAAAAAAAAAAAACAAAAAAAAAACATCATGGTGTCATCTTAGTGTTTTTAACACAAATGAATCCTCGTACATATTGTGAATTGTATTACACGGTTCGCAGGCGCAACTTTAAACAATTAGTGTTATTTAATTGATAAAACCTGCTGCAGACTGGACGTTGACCTTGCACACACACACACACACACACACACCTACCCATGCTTGTTTCAGAGAGAGTCAGCCTGCTGGACTGTAGGCTCTGAGGTGGAGGAGGAGGCATGCTGGCTCCTGGAGGATGATCACCGCAGCCCGATCCTCTTCCAAATTAAAACACACACACACACACCGATCACGACACGGTGTGGTGCGATAACAATCTGAGAGCTAAACCCGGAGCTAACGCAGACGGTGCGTTCACTTGCTGGGACATTCTCTGGCAGCAGCCGTCCGTCCTTCTGTCCCACTCAGTCTTATTTACATCCCCGCGGCTGCTGAGACCTCTCTCTCGGTCTGTGTCCTCACGTTGCGTCGGTGTCAGACAGCAGGTCGGTCGGTGGTGGTGCTGCTGCTGGTGGTTGTGTGTGCGCATGTCACTCACACACTCCAAAAAACAAGTCCTCGCACAGCCAGTGGCGTGTCCAGGCGTGTTTCACTTGGGTGGCACTTGAGTTGGCCAGGGTGGCACCCAAGGCTCAGTGGGGGGAACACAAAAGAGAAGCAGCTATATTTAGAAAATATGTTCTTTATTCATAAAAACACACATGTTTAGAAACACATGTTCTAAACAGTAGCTGTTTTATACAATTTTCTTTATTTCTTTGTGTGTGTGTGTGTGTGTGTGTGTGTGTGTGTGTGTGTGTGTGTGTGTGTGTGTGTGTTTCAGTCATTTCTTCTTCTGTTTCTGAAGGATCTGGAATGCTTTGGATGGTTTGGTGTCTTCAGCTGATTTAGCAGCCTCCACTTTCTTCCTGTGTACCTTGTACCTCTTTGTCATACCACTTGTTTGTCGTTGTGAGGCGATGACAGTATACAGGTGAAGGACCCCTTTTTTGTTCTTTCCAGCTTCGGGCGACCTTAAACGCTTTGGGTGGGCTGGCGTCCACTGTTGCTTTGGCAGACTTCACTCTCTGCAACGGCAATCAAACTCTTGTTATTCACCCTCTTTCTTCTTCTTTTTTATTCTTCAGTACGTTTTTTGGCGCAGCGTATCTTCAGCATACATTGACCGATTTCAGCCATTCAACAAGTTTTTTTCAAAAAACTTGTATTAAGCAATTTCGGTGTCATCTGCCAAATGTATCTCCTACAAATTTTAAGCTACAGACTCCATTTTAGTCTTAAAACGCTCATTAGATGCTGCTCTATCAAACTTGTATTCAGAACTTTCTAATTAAAGCTCTGAATTGCTCTGATTCTCCAGCAATTCAGAGCAATCCTTCATATCAGCATTCAAAGCAATGCTTCAGCTGCAGCAATCAAACTTGCATTTTCTTCAGGAAATGCCCTTTTCTAGTATATATATATATATATATATAACATAAAGGTCTGCTGGCTCACCAAACATGCAGTCCTGCAACAGGATGTCCTTGAAGGGCCACTTCTGTCCTTTCCAGTTGTAGCTGATGTATCATGTCGTCTGAGCTGGTCCCTCCGACTAATGACAAACAGGAAACCTTAATAGATTAGAGAGAGAATTTTTAGTGCTATGTCGGGTGTCATTCTAAACTTGTAGGTCAGTTATCTTCACAATTTTTGTCAGTCACACACAAAATCTCATGAAAAACAAATTTAATCCATCCACACCTACAATTCCAGACATTTTGGGCCCTTGAATGTGAAAACCCTTGAAAACCTAAAGCTTTTTAAAAGGGTGGCCACACTGCAAATGGGAATGCATACAGAAAAGATAAAATAACAACAATGTTGGTACAAGTGAGAATTCATAGCAGTAATAGAGATTTCATACTGGATTAGAGCATCACTACCTCATACCAGAAACTATAGAATTTAATGTGAACTCACCATTATAGCCTTGAAGGTTGTGATAGTGGTTTCCAGTCCAGAAAAGACACAGTGAGAGTCAGCCAGATTTTGAAAGTAAACACACGCCCCTTTCTCTCGGAGTTCACCCCGAAGCCACGCCTCCCAACCAGTCTGTGACTTCAGCCATCATGCACGTACCTCTCTGATGCGCGCAGAGCAGGAAGAGAGTGACAACCAGCCAATACTCCGCGCAGGTGTGCCTCGTAGGATTGGCTGATGTTTTTAGCGTTTTATAGCTTCCACAGATGATTAATATTCTTGAAACTGACAAACTAATTGGTTGCTATCGGATTGTAAAGAGAAGTTACACTAATTTAACAAAAAGTACATCAGAAGGAAATCTCCTACCCTACCTTTAACCATGTATTATAACTCCTTAAAACCAGCTGCTGTCAGTCAGAGTTAATCAGCCTTCATGGATGGAACCATACAGGTCAGATAACACTGTCCATCAGACCTGTTGTTCAGTCTCTGATAGTGCTACGAGCAAGTCACGCCCCCTCCCTGAACACGACCGGCTTGTTATCATCACTCATTCAGGTAAACAGCAAATTAGCAAAACCCGCATAGCAGCAACAAACCCTGCTCCTCCGCTACATGTTCACCTAAACTGCGGTTTCTGCTGTTCTGCAGCAAAACGTCTTTAATACCTGTCTGCCTGTGTGCGCGCGGTGCAGTGAGAGGGCCGCATGAGGAGTTCTGCGGCCAAAACGAACTTTGTTCTTGTTCTCGTCACCTCGGGAACACAAACAGATTTCTCTGTACTTGTGGAAGTATGGAACACAGGATCAGCTCTCTTCTTCAGGATTTCGGGCAGACGGCCTCGGTCTGACTGCAGCAGACACATTTTCAAACATACACACACAAGGTACCGCCCTTCACTGTCTCTGATTGGTTTAGACCACGATATGGGCCTGACGTGTGTCTGTTGTTGAACCACAGGGAGACTTTTAAGAGAATGACAAAGGGCTGGCAAATGTGGGTGCCACCTCAACTGTCTGAGGTAAAGATTTGTCATTAAATCCTGATAACTCCATGACGACAATCATTTATAAATATATTGATAAGTAATCCACGAATGAATAAATGAATGAATGGCGCTGCTGACAGGAAGACATCTGCGGGAGGTGAGCTACTAAAAAGAACAAGGCTAACTGTGAAAGTCTAAACCCCGACTATAAGAAACCCTTTGTTTAAAAACAAAACAGGGAAACGGGGATCAAAGAGTGAATATTAATACAACACAAATTATATATTCGCCAAGTTACAGTTAGGTTGGGCAGTCACCAAAACGACTAGCTTAATACTGCTGACTAATGTTAGCTAGCATGATAGCTGTTAGCAAGTCACAGCCTACAGACACTTAACTAAATGTTCCTAAAGTCAACATTTGGTTAAATGATGACAGCCAGAATTTTTTTAAGATTATAAATAAATTGTATACTTACCAATTTGTCTGTGCAGCACATAGACAGAAGGAGAATGATATCCCGCCAACTGACTGAGAGCCGTAAGAGTTCCAGAAAAACATTTATTCAATGCTGATCCAGCAACATTTTTTTCACCCATTTAAATGCTGACTGTGATTAAACATTGAATCAACATAGACATTTCTACCTCAACCAAAAATGAACAATCTGACCATAACTCAACAGGATTGCACGCTTCATTTTATACATGTTGGTGAAGATGTAATGTGTTTGAAGAAACACAAAACAGAAGCACCTATATTTAAAAAAATATGTTCTTTATTCATAAAAACACACATGTTTAGAGTGTATAATTTCTAAACAGTAGCTTGTGTGTGTGTGTGTGTGTGTGTTTCAGTATATTTATGTATATACTGAGGTAGAGTTCTGTTATGTTGCTGGTGGTGTCTTCAGCCGTCATGTCGTACCAGTTTGGTATTAAGCTTGTTCCATACTCCACGAGAACAGAGAACTCGCTCCTCGCTCCACGGGTGGTAAGAGTAAAAAAAAACGGAGGTACCATACTCCGCAAGAAGTGTGCGTGCATACGGTCCTCCCACGCAGCACACGTCACACACAAAAGGTTGAAAATGCACGAGCTGATATTGTTCAGGGAAGAGGGCGTACAGCATGACAATAGATAGAAGATCAGACTCTGCGGACCTCTGGTCTGTGTGAGTTTAACTCTGTGAACGTGTGGATGACTGTCTGCAATAATACACCCGTCTCCCGGTGTTTAACGTGCACATCGAGCCACTGTAACGCCGTGATCAATACTGGGATTAGTTTTTATCGCCACCTTTTGGACAGACACTCTCCTCTGTGCTTCCAGGAGCTGTTTGCCAGCTGCTCATCTAAACTGTCCATCGTCGCTGTGCTTCCTCCTTCTGTCTGCGTGTTCTGCGCACCTGAAGAAGCTCTTGCGCTTCTCCACATTCATCACGCCCACAATAAATTCCGACCAATCACACAATTGTTCTCTCACACCACTGAGAGAGAAAAAGTTCTTCCCGGGCCATGTGTCCGCGAGAGCTGCAAAAATGACAATTTTGTGGGCGTAACGTCGGCAGAGAGGAGCGAGTTCTCTTGTCGTGGAGTATGGATCCAGCTTTAGTTGGTACAGGACAAAGCTTCTTTCATTTCTTCTTCTGCTTCTGAAGGATCTGGAATGCTTTGGACGGTTTGGTGTATTCAGCTGATTTAGCCGACACCACTCTGTTCCTGTGTACCTGGAATCCCTGTCGATCCTCTTTGTCATACCACTTGTTTGTCGTGGTGAGGCGATGACAGTATACAGGTGAAGGACCCCTTTTTTGTTCTTTCCAGCTTTGGCCGACCTCAAACGCTTTGGGTGGCCTGGCGTCCACTGTTGCTTTGGCAGACTTCACTCTCTGCCTGTGTACTTCATATCCATGTCGATCCTCCCTGTCATACCATTTATTTGTTGACAGTAGTAGAATACAGTATACAGGGGGGAGACCCGCTTCCTTCCATCCTGGTGTCCTGGACAGACCAGCGTCCACCGCTGTGTTGCTTTGTGAAGTGTGCCTGCGTGGCTGGTCATTTGCTCTTCCTTCCTTTGCAGAAGGATTTGACTGACTGACTGACTGTCGGCGACCACTTCGCTTTGGTGCACTAGGCCTTTCCATTGTAGACGCCAGATCTTGAAATCTATTAACAGTTGTGTTCTGGCTCGGTTATGGAAATTGCTGGAGTCCTCGGTAGATCCACAAAGGTCTCCAACTCTATTGCACCGACTGTGGCACAAACATGGAGTATATTTAAAAGGTAGGGTAGGAGATCTTGAAAACTCCGTAAGAAACAGCAGAATTTGAAAATACACACCTGCCTCCTTCTCTCCAGCTTACCCTGAAGTCACACCTCCTAATCAAAGAACATGCATAACATGTTTACTGAAGACGAGTGTTGTAGCATGGCAACCTGGAACTCATTCCATCGTCATGACAACTATAAACAACAAATGTGGCAGTTACTGCATCATGTTAGCATCATGTTAGCATCATGTTAGCAAACTTAGCCTGGTGATAGCTGACAGCGTCAACATCTCCGCTCTTCTCCTACTGGCAAAACATTCAGCTCAACAAGTAACTAAATGCTGGTTAAACTGGCTACGCAGTGATGGAAAATAATCAAATATTGTAAAAACAAAAACTCACACAATCAGCCTACCCGTCCAGAAGAAATGCGGCCACCACAGCAGCACTCTGTAGCCGCTTCTGCTCCCTCAGTCGTCGCCAATTCGTGCCGATAATCAGTCTTGTCTCACATCTTTCTGCATCAAGCTGTTTTCTGGTGGTTGCTGTTTCAAAAACAGTTTTTCATTTCTGACTCACTGGTAGTGTCCCTGCCGTCTTGCGCCGATCCGGGTGTTTAACAGTATTTATAGAAACACACTTAAACTGGCTAACACATAAGTTATATTAGACACTCAATAATACATCATGATGTATTATTGATGATGAATGGATAAATATATGAATGGATATTTATCCTCTTGTGCACATTTTAAATCAAGTGTGAGTCCTCAACACTCTCTCCTCCTTTTTTAAAAGTTGTTTTAGTGTTTTTGTTTTGTTATTGTTAGTAGCAAAACAAAGAGGAAAAACTATGCTCACCGGTGCACAAGAGTGCGCTGGTTCAAGTATCCAGTCAGCACAACCAAACTGCTCCAATGAAGGGGCAGGGTCGAGGACTTTCAGTAGGGTGTCCCAGACTCCCCCCGTAAGCAGTGTCAGGCAGCTACTAGAAGTGAAGGCGTATTAGGCACCGACACTCGAAGGACCAGTTTCTGTTAAGAATAAACCCAGGAAAACCAACTGTTAATCACTCAAGTGCTTTTATTCTTGCAAGAAGGACACATGGTATTTAACAAGTATTTAAGTAAGTGCTTTTATTGCTGCAAGAAGGAGCAGTCACATATACAGACATAAGTCTCTGAAGGAATGCTCAAGGTCTCTCAGAGCAGCTCACTTCTTATACCCTTTGTTATTTAACAGTAAGTCATCCCTTTAGGATAAGGTTAAACATTTATAAATTATACATAAGTACATGAGGAAGTATGCTGTATAATTCCCAGAAAAGGCTTTCACTGAGAACACACACAGAGCACATACAGGAATTAGGATTATATTATATTATATTATTTTCACATGTTTCATTTTCATGCATGTGCAAAAACACACGTCCATCTCTTGGTGGTCACATCTACTCTGAGTCAGGTGTGAACTGTGTAAACTGACCTGAGCAGCATGACCTTTGTCTCCATAGCTGGAGTCGATCAGACCACAGCACTAACTTAAACCACTGAGTGAGAGGTGAACGCTCCATTAATGTGAGGCTTCAGCTGCAGTAAGAAATAGAACAAACACCATGAGAGCCCTCTGAAATGTTACAGCCTCGCACTACTGATATCAACCGTCATAACAGGCCTGAATGTCTGACAATATTTTCACTTCTCTGGCACACAACATTAAACACTATCAGCACACTAACAGGGAAATACGTGCCACAGAAACCAGATTTAAAACTCTTCGATGATCGGGTCATACTCACAGACCTCATCAGGTGCCAGTCAGTATCAGCCAGGTCAGCAATAACTGCAAAGAAAAACAAATATACAGAACCATGAACTATTACAGTCCTCCAACAAAAAGGAAAACACATAATAACAAATAATGCACTGATAAGAAAAAGACCTTGGTGCTATAAGAGAAAAGTTCCTATACAAACAGTATTTCTTCACTAAAACTGACCACAGACCTTTGTGCTACAATATGAGTGGCTGCAGTTTCAAACACCAAACACTAGGCTGCGGTATTTGCCGCCAGAAAAACTAAAGGCACTAACTGTGTTACTCTGCATCGGTTCCAGGGTCTCCTCGCTGCTGTCTCTGTGCTTGATGACTGCAGTCTGAGGCTGGAGGGTAATGAAAAAAAGATATCTTAGCTTTCTTTTTTATATATAAAGTCAAATTCAACTAGAAACTTCTGTCTCTATAACAACCATCCGTGTTCTGTAATTTAGAGTGACCAGTGATAGCATGTTTAGCTGCTTGTCATCACTGTCGCTGGCTGCCCCGGTGGTATCCAGTAAACACTGTGGCCTCTGTACAACATCGGCGGACTTTTTGGGCAAAATTAGGATAGAAAGCAGCTCTCATATCTAGTAGAGATGTTAATCAATGAATCTACAAACACACTTTTTTAGATTCTCAACATTAAGTGTTAATAAATGATCGGATGAGTGATTAGTTCTGTTTGTTGTTGTGTATTACAGTTTTTCTGACTTCTTTAATGCCCATGTGGATGTCATTTATATTAATGCTGGTGTTCCATGTTAGCTAGTTAGCCTGGCTAGCAAGGTGACTTCTAACTCACTGTACACGTTTAACTCAAAACTTACATGACATAATGTGCATTAAAATTTGATAGTATTGTTAAAAATAAACTGTATTTTACCTGATAAAGTTACCAAGGGACACGGCATACTTACAGTGAACTGACCTCTGAGTGATTTACATTTACAAAGAATGAGAAAATAACATTGATTAATATCTAAAATCAAAACAAGGAGCATGCAGCTCCAGTGCAGCAGTGTGTCTTAACATCCGAGCTTCCTCCAAACTGCCAGTTAGTGATTCGAAGACAGACCTGTCACATCAGCAAAACCTCTTTACTTACCGATGTTTGTGGTATAATATCTTTTTATTTATTATATTACTTTGCTGGATGGATCACCACGACAATGTTAAGAAAAAATATGTGGCAAATGACATCATATTGGCTGGAAGGCTTTTTAATATTTCAAAAGTTGTCACATTTTTTGAATGGGAGTCTTTTTTATTCTGAAAGAGGCAGGAATATATAATTCTAAATTTTAACAATTTGTTTTGGTATGTAACTGAACTGAGTTGACAACAATCAATGAGGCTGGTCAGTTCATCTTTATTATATATAATTTATATTCAGATAATGCTACTAAAAAAGGACAGAAGGTAAATTTAATATTGATCTAACTTTATCTATATGCAAAAAAAATTCGGTTCTTAACTATGATACAGTTACAAAGCCACACATAACTAGACAAGATTACTGCTGTGTATTAGGTGCACTTTGAATGCCACAGACATCATCTTATTATTATTTTCGGTATTGTTTTGTTTGAATTTCAGACCATGGACAAGAAGAGTTTCTAGACATTTGAGAAGTCGGCCATCTGCTTCATCATTCCAGATATTGGACTTCAATTGATTTCTTAAAAAGTTGGACCTTGAGATGAACTGGTTAAAGGGTCAAAGGTCATTAGATGCACATATAAACTTGCCATTTTTGTATAGCATGCATTTGTATGGCAAAATAACCAGGAAATAGCCCAGTGTGCAGGTAAGACTCACTAGGTTGGTTCAAAAAAACAGTTCAGAATTCTGGGTTACAGAGTAGAAGCCAGCACCTGGGTTAAGCCCTGAAGCCCTCTACAAGGGCCAGAGCCGTCCTTGTTCCCCTCTTAATTTATTAAGAGACCTTTGTTTCTCTTGTTTCTATTAGTACTACTTTAGATTACTTGGAGTTGCCTGTCTGCCTTGTTTAAAGCATGGCATTGTTCCGATGACTGCGCTGTCGAAACTGCATATGACAAATAAACCTCTTTGAATCTTTGATAAAAAAAGGCCACTGCACGAGAAGGTTGGGTTACTTTTGAACCCAGCAATTTTCTCAGTATAACACCTGCTGGTAACAACATAACATATAACATATACATTCAGAAGTGGTATAGCAACAGGAAGCAGGTGGATCATTGGTTTGCTTATGCTTCAGTTCTCTGTGCCTGTTTTTGACAGCTGTTTTAAGCCTAGAAGTGACAGTTCCTCATAGTTTTCTCTTTCTCTTCTTAGTTTAAAAGTGTATCCAAAACCTTTTCTTCTATCAATACAGTCATTTATTTATGTATAGTTTCTATGCTGATGATAAGAATACATAATATGTATCTCAATTAAAAGTTTCTTTTAAATTTATTCAAGAATATTCCGTCAAAACCAAAATAAAGGACATACAAATATATTGCTCTGTTACACTTTGTTGCTCTAGAAGCCAAACCTTTTAATGTTGAGGAAATTACATGAGATCAAGAATGGAAGGATGTCTGATTTTCTGTGTTTTGTACATAAATGTCCATTTTTCACTTAATACATCGACAAATCCCTGAAATGCAGTATTCTTGAGTACAGATGATAAAAAATTAGGTGGTTGTTCAGTTTCAGTAGTTGTTGTTACCTTTGTTCTAAAAGATTTTTTTCCCCCCAATCTCTGACATGTTTTTTGTTTATTATATTTATTTATTTCTGACTGTGTAGTATTCTGAATCCTTTTGTCTTCAAAGCAGCCCACCCAGTCTAGACAATACCTGTAAGCATGACAACAATAAAAACTTCATTTATATATCACTATTGCATTTTAAAAAACTACATAACCCAGTGTGAAAGGTGAATTTCATCTATGAGTTTTGTATACAGCAGCAGTGAAGGCCTTGTTCATTCTGCATTAATCTGAACAGAGCAGTTGGTGAACACTAGCGTGCAGGATGGCAGTAGAACAGCCAGCGAGCGACGCAGACTTGGAAAAGGATTGTTCGCATCCTGTGTCTTGTTCTCATCAGTGTTGCTGTCTTCACCTGCAGCCTCCTCATTGCCTCGCTCTTCTTCACCACCAACCTCTCCTTCTACCACTGCTGGACTCTGTCGAGGCTGGAAGATCACATCCAAGAATTCCAGCTGGCGGAGTCCACGGAGCATCCTGCAGCTCCGGACCACCTGCACCTCACTGAGCGTGCAGGCCCACAGGCACAGACGTTTCAGGTCCTTCAGACGGCTGGCACAGAGCAAACCTGGCCCCACCTCCTTACCGCCAAGGCTCAGCTCCTCCAGTCCAAGCCATCCTGCTCCCAGCCCAAGGGAGGCCATCTGTAACTGGTAGCCCTGTCGTCCTGTAATTCCTATCTCCAGAAACTTCAGCCTGGAGAGCCCTTCCACACCACAGGGGCCATCTTTGGCAGCAGAGCTTCTAAGGCCATTTGCTGTTATACGAAAAGTGTCACGTAACTCTAATCGACTGAGCCTCTCCCATGATGTCAGACTCTGCAGGTGCTGGTCTGTGAAAGAGGGCACGTTGTTAAAGACTAACCTTTCAATACCAATGCCTGAAGGAGAGCTGGGCCTCTTTCCTTTTTGATCCTTCCCTTGTTGTTGAGATCCAGCACTGGATGTCCCAGCAGCAGGTGAAGTAGGCAAACTCTGGCTGAAAAAACCTCGAGGCAGCTCGCAACCGCGCAACTCCAGCACCTGCAAAGTTCGAGGCAGGATCTGGCAATTAGGCAGGCTTCTTAGGTCTGCATGCAGGAGATAGAGCTTACTCAGGCGTGGGCATTTTGTGGACAAAGCTTTGAGCCAAGACTCAGAGAGAAAGGTGCCGCCTCTGGCAGAGAGCAGCAAACCCCGCAACCGAAGGCACCTTAATCCGCAACCCAGGTACTGACGAAGCAGGACCCAAAGGATGCGGGATGTCACCTAACACACAGTGGACGGTCCATGAGTATGTGCGTTGGGAGTAGGAGATGGGAGGCAAAAGAGAAACAGTTTCTGTCAATAACTGAGCAGACACACAAGCATTATGTAATAACAAGATGCTCACTGTTTATTCGTAGAGCACGTTTCATACACACAGGCGTTTTACACGATGCATTAAAATGAAACACAACACAATATAACCATTGTAGACAAACAGATCAAAAACAGATCAATATACTTTTAACAGGTAAATCTAGTGCAAAGTGATTATGATGAGTTTTTAATGCTTTAGTTAAACATAAGTTCAACCTAAACAATGGCAACAGCTAATAGTAGAGGAAGAAACTGAATAAAAGATGTATGTATTGTATGTCAGGGATTTTTTTTAATACGGTGAAAGACTATGTGTGTGAAAAGTCAAACCATATGTTGATAATTACGTAAGATTTCGCGCTGTGTTTTTTAATGGTACGCATCGTTTTGATTAAGATGAGATATTTGTCATACTTGGTAGATTATTAAATTAAATTAATCATATAGATATCCACTATTCTCTGTGTAAAAAGACAACTGAAAAGAAGGAAGGGGTAAAGTCACATTGCCATTAACATTCTTACCCCTTTCCAAGCAGTCAGATCGACAACTCTCCAAAGTCTTTGGTCTTTAACAAGGCGTTTCCATCTCTTACACACTCTAAAATCACCGTGGAAAAAACAACAAATAACACAATCATGTGACAGGAATGCTAACAAAGGAAAATCTGGCACAGAGTTTTGTTTTACAGCACGAATAACTACTAAAATGCTAACAGTAAAGTTACAGCTCCCTTACCTCCCAGCTCTGACAAGCTCTCGTACGCTTAAGTACGACAACACATCAATTAAAATGTTTTCGGGAAAGTAATCCAGGTTACAGGCTTTAAATTCATCCATTTTGTAAACAAAACTCAAACCCCGGACACGGACGAATATCTCGGTGCACACGGGTTGCGTCTAAATCAGGATCCCCAGGAAACAGCTGCCCACTGACTGTAGGACCTAGCGGGAAAAAAGGCGAATAAAACCAAATATCCTTTTAAACGCTGAACATAGTGTGTCTGTCAGAACATGTCTCTTTGTACACGCGATCGAGAATAAATGGTAATAAATATGCAGTGAAGCTAATTTGTTTAACAACGTGATGAAGCGCTATTGCCCCCTAACGTTCGTTAGGTGAACAGTCCACGGCGCCTGCGCGGTTTACAGGACAAGATGGCGACCAGCAATGGTGGAGGAATGGAAGTGGATGGGGCAGGCGAGTATTTATCACTTATCTCTTTATATCGAGCTGATAGCAGCGTTTAACTGTGTGCAGAATGCGACATGTTTTGTATATTTGTACTATGGGAAGCCATACGTGATGACTTTATGATGTTAAAGACAGTAGTTATGTAGCTTGCTGACATAAGCGGGTTAACGTACACGGCTCTGCTGTAAAGCTGTCAATACATTCAATACTGTGGATGTTTGAGTGAGTTTTCTCCTCTGGTGCCTTTATGAAGTTTGTATTTGTAATGTAAACTAAATCTATCAGCGCGTACAGGTTTGAGGAAAATCATGTCGTCTACAACAACAACAACAATCCTGAATTTGGGCTGGCTTTAGATCATGAAATGAACCGACACGTCGGCCTGTCTCGATGTTTACAATAAAAAAACATATCTGTATGCAGCAATTGTGTTTTTTTTTGTAAATAGCAAGCCTTTGAACAACTGTCAAATACAGGAAGAGAATTCAGATTAAGTTTATAATTTAAATTTGGTTGTTATCTATCCACACAACACTAACTGGTCTAATTTCTCAGATGTCTGGATTACATTTTTGGTTTATTTGATTTTGCCAAATTGTACATTGTAGTTGCTCTTCTTCTGTTAATTCTAATGTTTGTGTGTGTCTGCTTGACTACAGCCAGCCCCAGTGTTATGGCCTCAGGGGTCACTGGGAGCGTTTCTGTGGCCTTACACCCTCTGGTTATTCTCAACATATCTGACCACTGGATACGCATCCGCTCGCAGGAGGGCCGGCCAATGCAGGGTGAGTATAAACACACATGACACAGAGCTGACGCTGTACTGACGCTTTATCTCAGTCATTTAGACAAACTGTTAATTGTGTTCTTTCTCAGTGATTGGAGCTCTGATTGGGAAACAGGAGGGTAGAAACATAGAGGTGATGAACTCCTTTGAACTGATGTCTCACACCATAGATGACAAAGTGCACATTGACAAGGAGTACTACTACACCAAGGAGGAACAATGTAAGCAGTGTCAAAAGACAAGAATACACCAGTATTTCTTTCATAAAATATTGTCCAGCCTGTGACATGGCAGGCATCCTGTAGAATATACAGTTTCAGAAAGATGACGATATTGATAGAGGAAATAGTTCTCTGTACCAACAGGTGGCAGTCTGTTTCCATTATCCAAACAGTAAAACAGAGAAGATTGGATTGCAGATGTGCAGCTATATATGTAAACTGTAAACAGTTATGATCACAGATTGGTCACCTGTAGAATTTAGAGTGCAAAAAGATCTGTTTATTTACACTCGTAAATAATGTCAGGTACTAAATATTCTTGTGTCTCTCAGTCAAACAGGTCTTTAAAGACATGGAGTTTTTGGGCTGGTACACCACAGGTGGTCCCCCAGACCAGTCTGATATCCACATTCACAAGCAGGTAGGTAAACACTGCAGCTCACCTAGTGGTAAGTGGCGGTGCAAAGCCACCAGTAATCCCTGTGAACGCACAAGGTACTTTACATTTACTGTAAAAACAACGAAAGCTTCTTGTAATGTGACCTAATTTAGTAATTATTTATGGCTAGATAGATTTGGTTTACTCATTTTAGACTTTTAAAATTTCACGCCATGCTCTCTGGTTAGCTATATTTTAGGAGAATCATTTATATTGCTAACTTTGTTCCTTGCCAGGTGTGTGAGATCATTGAGAGCCCGCTCTTCCTCAAGCTCAACCCAATGACCAAACACACAGATGTGAGTTCATTTGTCGTTTCACTTTCAGAATGTGAAAGTATAACAACCATGCTCTAAAACAAGTTTCCCTTTCTCCATCAGCTTCCCATTAGCGTTTATGAATCCGTCATTGACATCATCAGCGGAGAGGTAGCATTTATTTCTAATTCTACTACAAAATATTACCTGCAGCAGTAACCTGGTTTCCCACAGATGCTTATTTAAGTTCTATCTGATATGTTTTTCCCCCAGGCTACTATGTTGTTTGCTGAGCTGACATACACTCTGGCTACAGAGGAAGCAGAGAGAATTGGTGTTGACCATGTAGCTCGAATGACAGCCACTGGCACAGGAGAAAACTCAACAGGTAAGAGAGACTCTGGCACATGATTGCCAGTGTCCTAAATAAGCACACAGTGTTCTAACTACTTATCTTTACATAGTAATAAAACTGGAAAATAAACAGCAGCATACAGTGAATATACACACACCCCAAATTCAAGTAAAACAAATCAGTTAAGTTATAAACTAAACAAAAGTGTATGCTCACAAGAAGATGGTTAAGAATCCTGTGAGCTGTTAGATAGCAGACTTTGTCATTAACAATTACCCAACAGTATTAAACTCTGTTATTTTGTCTCATTTCAGTTGCTGAACACCTCATAGCCCAGCACAGTGCGATAAAGATGCTCCACAGCAGAGTGAAGATCATTCTAGAGTACGTCAAAGCCGTGGAAGCAGGTGAGAGGATAAGACGGGTGATTTTATGAGGCAGTGAACCCAAAGAATGTAGAAATACATCAGGAAAGCAGCTGTTCTTGACTAAAATGTATCCTGTCCACCATTAAGAACGGCTGCTCTAAACACGCCTCCATAAATGACAGCTAGTAGTTTCTTGACAGCATTGTTTTCTCTCTGGCATGTGTCACAGGAGAGGTGCCATTTAACCACGAGATCCTTCGAGAAGCGAACGCTTTGTGCCACAGACTGCCAGTCCTCAGCACTTTAAAATTCAAAACTGATTTCTATGATGTAAGCAAACTTCATTGCGCCTCCACATACCAACAATACATGTTGATGTTTTCATTACGAACTCATCATTATGATTTTTTTTCTCCAGCAATGTAATGACGTCGGCCTCATGGCTTACTTAGGCACCATCACCAAGACTTGCAACACAATGAACCAGTTCATCAACAAGTTCAACGTCCTGTACGACAGACAGGGCATCGGCCGGAGGATGAGAGGACTCTTCTTTTGAGCTGGCAAAACACTGCAGTTTATTTTTCCTCTTGTTCTGTATTTTCGTTTTTGATTGGTTTGTATTTGGATTAGCTAAAAACAATTCTTATACCAACAGTAGCTTTTCAAACCAGTGCAACAGTTTCAAACACAAGTGTGTATCCAAAAGCACTCAACCACATCAGTCTGCAGGAGATATGTACAAACATCTTTTCTTGGGTATGCACAGAAATGAATCCACTGTATGTTTTAATTTCCCTGGTTTGTTTCATTGTTTAATGTTTCTGTATGTAATAAATGATCTGCTGATTTTTTTTCACTCTTCACTCTTTCACTCTTCTTCTTTGTGAGCTTATAACAGGGCACTTATCATAGTTAATGCACAGCTTGTGTGCAGCGGTGTAGCTCTAGTTTTATTGGGAGGAGTGTTAGCGCTTAGCTGGTCTTTTGAAGTAGTGTTCCTGCTGTTTGATTACCTTTGGAGGTTTTGGACAGACATAGGACTCACTGCTGCAGGGTTTGAGGTGTATAACAGGAGTCAGCATTTATTTGTGTATTAAATGTACAGCGGAACCAGACATAATGACCCCTGCCCCACAGGTTGGTGCTTTACAAGCCTGTTTTTTTTTTTTTTTACCTGCCATGTGGCACTGGGAGGAGCAAACCCTTTCATTTCTCATACTGCACCATTTAAAGCACAATCAGAGTCAAACTCATAGAAATCTGATTTTTTTTTCACATTTTATTATTCATACAAAATTATTTGCGTCAAATGTGTTGAAAACTTTGTTACTTGCTGATGATAAATACAAATTATCAAAGCCATCAATCTTTCAATCTTTTCCACCAAACTGTGCAACAGATGTTTTCAATCAAAGTCTGAGAGACACCTTTGCTCCAGTGTTTCACTGACCGTCCTCTGCAGGCTCATCAGCAGCATCTGCAGGCTGTGGGTACTGGAAGCGGGCCTGGTCATACAGATCATCTCTGGGGTCGTAGGGCATGGCGTAGTAGTAAGGGTAAGGATACGGGTAGATGGTGTGTTTCTTCTCAATGGGTGCAGGAGGGGCTGGCTCCTCCACAGGTTCCTCCTTCTCCTCCTCCACAGGAGGGGGTGGTGGTGGTGGTGGTGGCAGCACAATCTTCCCCTTCACAGGCCTGGGTGGGTGGTCGATCAAGCAATCAGGGTCCCAGTAGGGATCGCAGTCATACTCCATGCCCTTAAAGGTGCGGATGGCTGGTGGAGGTGGAGGTGGGGCAGACTTCTTTGGTGCAGGAGGAGGAGGAGGAGGTTGGGGCACTGCCACGGGCGCTGGTGGGGCCTTCTGAGGGGTGCAGTGGGGGTGGTAACGAGGGTCACAGAGCACAGGCACAGCACCAGTGGGCATGTAGACGATGTGAGGCTTGCAGAGGGGGTCCTTCCTGTTACACAGGTACAGCACATCAGCCTGGGAAATGGCTGGAGCAAGAGGAGGAGGCGCCGCTGTGGATTTTGGAACCCCTTTCATAGGTGGAGGAGGAGGGGCGAGTTTGCACTTCTTATCTGTGGCTGGGTCACACATGATCATGGGCACTCCCAGTTTGCTCTGGAAATAGGAGGCGTTGGGACCATAGGTGTGCTCCAGGTACCTCATCTGCTGATAGAGCATCCGTAGTTTGTCGATCTCATAGAGCTGAGAAGTAGAAAACAGAAAAGCTTGAGTCAGAAAAAGAAGGATAAAGACAGAAAAGAAACAGTGTGCTCACACAAACAGCAAACTCTCAGTCCTGCTACAGTCAGATCTCACTGCAACATTTGACACACGTACAACACGTTTGACATCTGGAAAAAGAGACAAGATTTTCTGGTACAGTGTTTAACTTGTTTCAGCCTGGTTAACGGACACATATTACTAAGTGTTACACATCAATGTGGAGTTCCCCGAGGCTCCATTTTGGTCGTACTAGCACAGATTAGACCCATAAAAAGATCATTATACAGGGGACATGCATATCTACATGACTACATCAGTTTTAGTCTGATATAAGTTCTTCAAACAAAAAAATGTTTTACAAACCAGAATCAACACTCAACACTTGGTAGCCTTAATTATGATAAAAGTCATCATTGAATTAGACTTAAATTTTAACAGCCACATCAAGATAATTACAAAAACAGCCTGGTATCACTTTAAAAAAAGAAAACACTGGACTAGGCTTACTGTAGCCTACATGTCCTCAGAATCCCTGGGACAGCTGCAGCCAATTAGGACGACTGCTCGTGTTTGCACAAATAAAGAAAGCTGATGTCAGCATTTAGTTTTTATACTCCACGCGATGCTTCAGGAAATATGAACATCATGTGTGACAAAAGATGTGAAGTCTGTGTCTTACCCCCTCAGTGTGTCCAATGCTGCTGTAGTATCTGTAGTAGGACTGGAAGTCTGGGTTTCCTCTGTACCACCTGGGGTCTGCACTGCGCTTTGGTCTGGACTGAGCCAGGAAACCATTTGCTTTCGCAGAGTCGATACTGACTTCACTGACAGGGACCATCTCTGTAAAATATATATATATATTTTTAAAATAATCCAGAGGATGAAAAGCTGCAAAAAGGTGAACAATTATATTAAAAAGTCATTTAAAATGTGCATTTACCCTCCTGCTTGATGGCATTCAACAAAGACTTGGCCTCCAGCAGGCCTGGAAAACAGGACAAGATTTGTGTTGGGTGCTGATTTGTGTAATTTTCCTATTAAAAGGTTAAAAACAGACAACTGACCTGGGAGGAGCACGAGGCAGCAGAGTGCTGCTGCCAGAGAAGAAATCATTTTGAAATCCTGCAAGAGAAGAGCAGATGTGTCATCATTTAGGGATACAGAATGACAATTTTCACAAATAAGAAATTGTTAAATTTATTTACACAAAACATGAAAAAGAAATCAACATCTTAACACCAGACAAAATGTCCCACCCTGTTCCTCTCACCTGGCTCAGGAGGCCGTCTTCTCTGGTCTAACAGGGACGAGGGGGATAAATACAAATCTCCACGTCAGTCATCCTGTGACGTTTCCTCCTGTCCAATGAGACTCCACCAACACTCAGACGCCACAATCCTGTCTCCACCTCCCCTTTTAATATGGTCTAATGTGAGGCCTTTGGCGCCAATTAAGAATAAAAAGCCCCCCAGACTTGAGCGGGCAAAGTCATAAAGAGAGCAGACTTCAAATGGAAACTCCCCGTTAAGTCTGGGAGGAAAAGCATCACCTGCTGGGACAACTGCAACTGTGAAGAAAAATGCTGCCTACTAACACAATCTCTCTGCCAAAGAAAGCAGTAAAAAAATCATTGATGACAACCTATGTGCATGTATAATGAGTTTTCAGCTCCTAAAGGTGCTTATTTCTGCTCATGAAACACCTGCTTTCTGTGCCTGGGAGGACAGTTATCAACAGAGAAGCTGCCTTCTTTGTGTCCTGGCACGTCCTCTATTTAAAGTTTAAATCAGACCGCATGCCTATAGAATGCTGTCATACTAAAGACACAGAGCCGGCCTTTAACTTAATGCATGTTTGTCAGTTGGTGCATTGAGTTTCTATCCAACATGAAAGCTGTTGTTTCCCCCCACCAATCTAAAACAGTGGTAGATGTGGTGATAGATGGTGGTCACACAGACAGTGTTGTTAATGACCTGAGAGCACGGAAACAAACACATTTATTTTGTTAAAGATATAAATAAATTACACACACTCACCCCTTTCTGCACAGTTGGCAGCTCATGGCACACATGTTTGTTTGGACCATCTTTTACATTTACTGCTAACCCAACAAATATGAAGGAGTCCAGATACTGCAGGCTTTGGTAGCTTGAATGGATGAACTGCTGACACACCTCTAACACAGCTGTGGACCATCATGCAATTATGGTTGATATCACAGGTTTCACTTCCTTCTTTGGAAGCCACAGTGCCTTATAAAACACACACAACCAACAGGAAAAAAAAGTAAATTCCCATGATTTATTTTAAAACATTCTGTTTTAGGGATAACAGTGAGAGAGACAAAGCAATGGGTGTGGTTCAAAAGTTTCAAGAGTTTAAATGGAGGCGACCAGAGCTCAGAGCTGAGGATGCCACTTGGTGGTGAAACATCTCCCCAAAAATCCACGAGTCCAGTTATCTGGATTTAAACACTTGGAACATAACATGATCTGAATGAGAGTATCCAGACATATGCAGTATGCTTGTTCTTTCCCCTCATCAGTCACCTGTTGTTTGGTTATTTTTCTTGCACATTAAAGTTCCTACTTCCTAAATATTTTCACACACCGAGTACTTTGGTTGTTCATGTATTATTTTAGGGTTTGAAAAAGTCAGACAACTCAAGTTATGGGCAACTTCTTACAGACTAGACTACGGTACATGAAAATAATTGTTAGTTGCAGCCTGTGTGTTGGGCTGTTTTGCGAGAGGCTTTCAAACCAGATGTTCAGACACAGGAGTCAAACACACAGGTTTTGTATTGAACCATCAATTTATTAGAACTATGTCACAGGGTAAGGCTCAACATTATTTTATATCATGTGATTTGCATTACACATCTTAAAATGTACAGGAAAGTTTGACATGAACTGCTTTAAGCACTAAACTGCAGAAAATACTACAGAACTCTGACATACATATTTACAAGCAATTTACTGGTTAATAGGAATCTTAACATTAAAAAAAAGCCATGGGTCTCCAACAGGAACATTGGTCAAACAGCCACCCTTAAAAGGTTGTCCTCATTTGACTTGTGTCAAAAACACTTCAGGAGCAAAAAAACATAAGCTTAAGTCTGTAGAAACTGTTTTTTCCCCCTCAGGTGACTGAAATAAAGCAAGCATGAAAAAAGTGTCCCGGGTCGTTCAGACGAAGGTGATGCGGGTGCGTGCCTGGTTGACCTGCCACACATTGAGCTCCTCATACTCCTCCAAGGCCTCCTCAAACTGGGCAGGTGTGAAGCCACGGGAGACGCAGCGCTGCTCTGCTTCAGCCATGCGAACCACCCCACCTGATCCGCCGCGGCCTGCCACGCCCTCTGTGGCGAGCTCACGCACCAGGGAGAAGATGACATCAGCTGGGCGCTGGGTCCTACAGTGAAGGAGGTAGAAAGACTTTAAGACAAAGGATGGATACTGCAAAAGAAGTCAACATTCCAGGGGCTGAAATGTATACCGCATAAGAGTGTTTGATCTCCACCTTCTTCTTTTTAAAAGCCTTAGGGAAGTGTTAAAGCACCGACATGTAAGGAGCGTGCACACGTCACTACTCTTAGTGCCTGCCGTGTGAACAGAGGTCCATAAAAAAAACCAGCAGAGTTTTACAGCTTCCTCCAGGACACGGCTACTCTTACAGATATATGAGAAACTCATAAAGGGGGTCGGACGACATCCGGTCACTCATGTTACCCGAAGTCTGACCCGACTGCTCTAATTAAGACGTTATAGGTCATAGTTCATCGCTAACCTTGTGTTGCTGGACTTGTCCGTTTGCAGTGAGTCCTTTGACATTTCCATCAGCCTCATGGCTTCATTGACATCCTCCTTCTCCACAGTGTCCATCATGTGAAGTCGAGCCTGAAGATGAGCAATGAAAAGGGGGAGACGATGTTATGATAGATCAAGTTAATCAGTAAATCAAATGCCCCACAAATTCCATCTCAACGGTGGCTGCGCTGTGCCGGCACTGTCAGACCGAGACAAGTGCAATGCCCTCTGGGATTGCCGGCAATTGCCCAAGTCTCCGCCTCTCAACACCAGCTAGTCTCTCTAGAGGTCCAAATCCAAACACCACATATGGAAGATGACTTAAAAGGACTCCGATATATCAAAGATGAGTTGGTATGAGAACATACAGATGACTGTCCTGCCCATGGTCAGTTTTGCATGGGTTTGCACAGCTGCACTGAACGCACACAGGCTGAATGCCCACCCTGCAAAGCTGGCCAGGATCAGGGAGAAACATTAAAGCAGCTGCTTTGCAGTTATTAATGTGTAAGTTGTGTGTGTTTCAAATGAGTGAACAGGAAAAAAAATGCAATTTAAATGTGCTGTCAACACTCTTCTCCACACAAGCCTGATTGCAGCAGTACTGTGCCCTCTTGTGGATGTCTGCGTGCAGCACATTGCCCACCTGTTCACCTGAAGTGCTGGTTTTGCAGTAGGTGGATGATTGCTACCTGCACAAACAGCACTTTTGACAACCAGAGGCAGGGTCCATGTTCAGCAACGGGGAATGAGGACTGGATACAGACTGCAGTTATCTGTCCAGCGTGGGAAAGAAGTGCTCACACTGCAGTAGGCCAGGTTATCATAACTACCTGCACTGTAAGCACTTTATCACACAGTAGACCAATGACAAACACACAGCTTAAAACTAATTCAAACATGAATGTCATTTATACCTTACAAAATGACAGACAAAATGCCATGAGTGGATATGTATATCTCACCAGGGCAGTGGACAGACGGAGGATGGACAGGAGGGTTCGAGCTGAGGTGAAGGTGGTGTCTTTGCCCACTCGAGCCTCTTTCCTCATTTCCACATAAGCAGCAGTGATGTAATCAGCCAGCGACTCGGGCACCACAGGCTGCCGCTTCTTACACATGGCAATGTAACGCCTGAAGGAAATGCATATTATAATTTAGTTAGGCGTAGGTTTCAAATTTCAATTTTCCCTTTTTTTTAATTCATTATATGAGATATTCTGATAAAGTAATCATTTTTCATTTTGCCATAAAATGATCACCTCATCAGCTTCATGTCTATAGGGCTGAAGTGAGTGGGTGGCTGGCGGCAGTGCTGGTGGACATAAGTGATATGCTGAGCCAAACGGAGGTCAGCATCAGCATCTGGTTTATCCTGGATGAGCCAGAGGAGGTCGAAACGGGAGAGCAGAGCAGCCGGCAGCTGAATATTCTGCTCAATGCTCTTCCGGGGGTTGTAGCGGCCATAGGCAGGGTTAGCTGCTGCCAGAATAGAACAACGGGCGTTCAGGGAGGTCATGATACCAGCCTGGAGGTGAGGAGAGATTAAAGGTTAGTGGGTAGCGGTACAGCCATTAGATTTTATGTCGAATTATTACCGTATTATTACCTTAGCAATGGAGATGGTCTGCTGCTCCATCACCTCATGGATGGCTGTTCTGTCAGCATCAGCCATCTTATCAAACTCATCGATGCAGCAGATACCCAGGTCGGCTAGCACCAAGGCTCCACCTTCTAGGGTCATTTCCCCAGTGAGGGGGTCACGCATCACAGCTGCAGTCAGACCAACACCGGACGACCCGCGGCCTGTCGTGTACTGGCCTGAAAACGGGAGAGGGAACATCAATTTTGGCAGCATTTATTTTGTTATTTTACTTTAAGTAGAAGCAAGAAATTAAGTTCAAACAGTATGTCAGTGTTGTTTACAAAAAAGGCACATTCTCAGTAATGTTAAATGGTCAAAACCCAGCATAACAGCAAAGTCCTCTGGTTAGGCACCACATTAAAAAGTTAATATTTGACAGTTTAAAGGCTAATGGAAGACAATGCCTTACTAGATAAAATATTAAACTAGCTACAGAACTTCAATAAACGGGACTCACTTCGAGGAGCCAGACGGTCAATGTAGGACAGCAGCTGGGACTTGGCGACTCCTGGGTCTCCCATCAGGCAGATATTTATGTTGCCTTGAGGGAGAGGAAACAAAACAGAGAGAAGAGTGCTGCAGTTATTACAACAGAAACAGCCACACGTTCTAATTAGGCCGGGCGATAGATGCAAAATTCATTATAAAATGTTCTCTCCTGAAAGTTTTGTTTACAAAAAATAAGAATGCATTACAGATGAAAGGCACTGCATTTGTGCTCACCTCTAATTTTCATGCCTTTGGGAGCCTGCTCTACTCCTCCAACCAGCAGGAGCAGGAGAGCCTTCTTAACATCTTCATGGCCATAAATCTCTGGTGCTATGGAGCCTGCTAGTTTCTCATAAAATCCTTCATCTGTAACAGAACATCATCTCATCAGTTTCTGTAAAAGCGACAGCAGTGTCTGCATTGACACCCCCGGTAATTAATATCCGGCTCAACAGATCCTGACCTCCTGTGATGCTGCGCAGCTCCTCCTCATTCAGCTCTGCATTCCCCAGCTCATCATCCTCCGTCTTGTTCATGAGAATGATGCTGTGAGCCTCCAGGTAAGTTTCTGACAGAAGTCCCTGAAAAACAAGTCAATTTAGGATGTGACAGAAAAAACTAGAAGCCTAAAATATACATTAATGTCTTTATTTAGAGGCTGAAGCTCAGTGTTTTAAATATCTGGTGAGCAGTTTTGACTTTACCTGAACAGCCTGGCTGAAGCCTGTGCGCAGCAGCGGGAGGAAGACTCCTGTGATGGCTACGTGGTCTCCAGGCTGGGCAAGACGTGTATTTTCACCACGTGCGTACACCGTCATGCTTCTTGGAATATTTCCAACAGGGACTTGGTCACTCTGTGCAACACAAGACAAAACTTATGAGCAAAAAGAAACAATGTTTTTTTGTTGTTAGCGTTTTGTGTGTGGTTCCTTACGTGTTCCTGAATACGCAACTCCTGGAATTTGACAAATTTGGAGCCTCTGGTCTGCAGGTAGAGTCGACCTCCAGATTTGTTGGTAACACACTCTTGACTGGGGCACATGATGAGGGGCATGAAGGAGGGAGACTGGATCTAGAAGACAAGGAAAAGACACATGAAGACAGACATCATGCTGCAGGATCGAAACAACGAGAAGATTAAATCCATTCTTACTGGTTGATAGGTCTCTGCACCACACTGGTCACAGGTGTACGTCGCCACAGCCATCATTGGTTTGACCTCAGTTGCACGAGTGACAATGCCACGAACTGTAACCAGATGACCAATGCTGTCGGCTCGAATATCACGCACCACTTTGGGCTTAGAGGTGCTGGGATGTTTGAAGTACAGCTCACTATGGACAGAGGGCAAGTTAGATAAGCATACATGCATAAAAATGACATTAAGTAATAAAAAAAGAACCATGAGTCTGGCTTACAATCTCCTCATGAGTTCAGGTGGGTACTGGTTGCGAGGGTCTCTGGTATCTGCAGGGTCTCTTCCTCTTTGTTCCATCATCAGTCTGTGCTCAATGTACACATCCAGAGAATCTTTGGCCACAGTCTAAAGAGAAAACATTCAATTAGAGTTATTTAATAACCTAATTATTAACATTCAGATATACAAATAGATATTGTTAACTACAGCATTTAAATACACTTACAAAAAAAAACAAAAAACACTTCACACCATTCAGATCTACTTACATCTCTTTCTTTGTACTCAGGCAGCAGCTCATGGACGGCGTCAGCGAACAGGCCCGTGTAGCGTTTGGCGTTCTCACAGATGCTCTCCACCAGCTCAGGGTCTTCTTCAGCCACATCATCCAGCTCCACAAAGAGAGGCACCTGCTCCCTGTGGGCCAGCGCCACCTGGACACACAGACAGCTAATTAGACGAGCCCCCCAAAACAATTCAACGACCTTGTCTGCAGATACCACTTCTTAATAACAGTTTCTCAAGACAGGCTGCGGGCAAACAATCATCTAAAGGGATTCAAGCGACTTCTAAAAATCAGAACAGACAGACTGGCATTGCTTTATAATTTTTGGTTCATTACCGGCTCTTCATTTCCTCCTTCAGTATGTGTTATCTCAAAACAATATAATAAAAATTAGAATTAACTCTAAAACCCAAGCTCTTTTTTAATCAAGTGTTTACTATACTTACAAGTTGGGCTCCATATTTAAACGCCTTCTTCCCATTGTCATCCTCTGTGTAAAACTCCTGCAGGAATCTTTTGCATTTGTCTGCAAAACATCAACAAAAACACTTTCAGCACTATATTGCAGCAGCAAAACACCAGGCCACATCCAGCAGACACTAGGTGGAGATTGTTTGTTAGCAACACACACACATACACACAAAGAAATCATTGTTTACTAAGAATCACCTTTTTCTTTATTAATGATTTTATTCTTTTAAAGTTAAGCAGATGATGAAAGTGTTGATAGCACTACCAGCAGTGGGGCCGACACACTGAGAGCTAATTTGTTGTCCTGCGACGACCCCCTTTGTTGAGTAACATGGCATCCTGTAATCTCGATGAGTCACTATTGCCTACAGTAAAGCCCAAACTGCGACTGGTCTACCACAGGAAGCCAGTTCCTGCACGGATACACCCGTTATTGTAGTTTTGCAGTGAGAAAACTGGAGCTACGCAGCGGATAGCACCAAGGTACGAATGTAAATACAACAACAACAGGCGCGCTCAGTTCAGTGTCCATTTTTTTTTTGGGAAATATCCCCCCCACTTCTCGGAAGAGCCACAACTACTAACAATATTTAATTCCACGCCACGGGGACGGAAACTAGTGTTAGCATGGTAACTAAAAGACTCCACTTACTTTGACGCAGCAGCAGAAAACGCGCAGCTCCGCTTTATTATTTCTCTGTTCGAGGATGTTATTGTAAACAAAGCAGCACATGGCTTTTGTGCCCCGTCACTCCGGTATCCCTCCGCGATGCCTCCGCTGTGAGGAATAGTCCGGGCTGTTGTTATCGAAAACCCACGGCCAGCCATCTTCTAACGTTAGCCTAGGTTAGCAGTGTTGTGCTGAATAGACAGCGACACACAAACCACCAGCTAATGTTTTAACATTTATCTCAAAGCGGTGAAAAGACGGTAATAACGTAAGGTTTTCTGCAGCCTGGTGCACTCAATTTTAAAACTTAAATGTGGAGTTACATACTAATTTTATGTTTACTATAATAAAGTTAAGTCCAAACACAAAAATAAACAGTTGCATGCACATATTTATGCATAAGAATGATCACAGTTGCAAATAACCACCACACTCCCCATGCTATGATTTAGTTTTCCCTACTGCACATCTTTCAACGCGCTGCTCGTTCAGTGAAATTTACGCCATAAAGTTTGTGTACAAAACGTATTTTAACCACACTAAAGCACGTCTGCATTTCTAATTGTGTTATAACAAGCCACCAAGTTCGCAACCGATGTGCTAGCTGTGGTTTTATTCACACATTCAGGCGATTAAAGACGTTAAATGGCGCGTTGACTTGTTAACTAAAAAGAGAGCTAGCTCTTTGGCTAGCATGCTAACGCAGCGCAGCTAGTGGATGTAGAGCGGAACAGTATCCCGGGTTAAAGACAGTTAAAACGCCCAAATTAACTGCTCCACATGTGCAATAGAGATGTTAATCTGTGGAATTAAGTATCAGTGATATGTCCGATAATACACACTGCGATAGACTTTAGTAAAAAGCTGCGACACTTCACACAATTAATGCTACATTCACACAACAGGGGCCATCCTCTTATCCGTCATGTTTCAGCTTCACTAACTTTTGCCAACAGGATGTTCAAACTTTTAGTTTAATACGAACTCATGTTTCTACAATTAAAATGTCGGAAACTAGCATGTGATGTCAGCTTTCTGTTTCGGTTGATAATATCGTGATGTTTCTTGTAGAAACTTTGCCAAGAGTTCTTCAGTAACTTTTGTTGGGACATGCGCTCAGAGTGGCGCCTGCTCCTTTGTTTAAAGGATCCATCCGGGTCACCGAGCAGTCACAGACTCACAGACCGTGCTCCACTAGTTACCGACAGATCCCATAAAAAGTAATGTAACTTTATGAACAGCAGTCCTCCATTAGGCAGAAATATTATAGCGCACACACTTGCAGTATTAGTTTCCAGCACTGTTGTCTGAGTTAATGCGAATATGAACTGATCTCCTGACTGACTGAACACGATGCATCACTGTTATATACACAAAATCCGCATTTTAACAAAACACACTCCACTCATTACGTTTTCACATAATATCACAGAGAACACACTGACTAAAACCCCTGCAGCTTCTCCAGACGACCTGTTGCTGCCATGCCGTTGTTGTGAACCATTACCTTTCTCCGCTGCATAATCTTTACGAGCCATGGCTGCAGACGTCCGACTTCAGGTCAAATAACTTGTCTCCAAGGTTTTTACGGCGCCGACGAGCCAGGGAAAAGGTTTAAATACGCGGTTTGATCTCCTTACTATCACTGGAGACTGGAGTTCATTCACTTACAGCCCGTGCTTCTCCCGGTCGCGTTGCAAGAAGTGGCGCGAGTCTGACGTCTAGCGTAACCAATCACGTCGCTTCTTTACGCGCCGAGAGGCGGTGTTTCGTGGTGGCGCGAAAGTTGTTGCCGACTTGATGTCACCTGACCGCACCAACTTCCGGCTTGTTTGTTAGGAATGGCGCGAAATGTTACCATTGGATCTTACACACATGTAAGTGTAAACAGAGTAAACATGGTGCACATAGAAATCAGGCTGGGATACATTCAATAAGGACAAATAACTCTGCAGCATCATTAATCACAAAACATCAAGTGTTAACTTGCTGACTTAAACATATTTAATAAACATCAATATAACAAACAGACAAAATTTGTTGTCAACAACTGTAAGAAACCAAATTCAAAAAACAGAACGTAGGAGGTTTTTATCTTTCTGACAAATGTATCTTTCAAACAAATGTATTTTTTAACATTGCCATATTTTCCTAACACTAACATTCCTAATCTGTAATTAGAACAGCTTTTGTCCCCTGAATTCATGACCTAAACAGATCTGAAAGGTGAACTCAACAAAAGGAGCATTCAGATAAACAGATGGCTCTAATTATTGCCTCTGAAGACTGAAACAGATGCACAGAAACAGCAAAATGTGTTTTTTCATGGACTGCTGTGAGAATCCAGACCTCTCCTCAGTCAAACAGCTCATCCATGATGCTGAGAGAGGTGTGTCGTGTTGAAGGCTGCAAATCAAAAAGTGGGAGCCGGTTAGGATCTTACATGTTACTTAATTTTTAATTTACCACTAGAAACACTGTTTAAAATTCACACCAGTACTTCAGATAACTTAATCTAATCAGGAGGAGACACAACATTAACAAACATTGATACTGTATTCATCATACGGTAGCAGCACTCTAATTGCTGCCATATCCTTTAATGAGACTGCAGCAGCTCCACAAATCACAAGTATAATGTACTCATACAGAAGAGCGTGTGCTAAATAAACTCATTATATTTAATAAATATGTTTACTACTGCAAACGTTTAAAATATTAAAGACATTTAAAGTAGACATGTTAATTGTAATAACAGCACATCTGATGTAAATTCATATGTAATTTGTTTGAAACCGGTATGACCAACATTTCAACTTTTATTGTTTTTACCAGACTATATGAAGAGTCACTTTCATAATCTTCAATGTGCGGCTCCTCTCTTTCTGACACATCCTCGATCAGAGAAAGCCTAGGTACCATACGTAAACACACACAGAGATAAATTCTGTTATTATTCTGGGATAACATTATGTTTCACAATATAAAAACAAATAATCAAAAATATGCTTTTTTAAGATCGCTCTTACAAACTGAGGTGGGAGGTCAGGTCTTGCTGCTCTGTAGTTGGGAGCACCTGGCGTCGTTTGGTGGCCTTCACTTTTCTCATCTGTAACCTGAAGAGTGACAGGAGGAGCAGTCATCTGTCTTTATGTCTCACAGGACATATATTCTAAGAAGCTGCTCAATTGTTCAAAGCAGCCAGTGAACCTCATGTAGGATTCATTGTTGAAACTTTATTTAATAACACAAAGCCTGACTAAAGAAGCTTTAGTCTCAATTGTTTTCCTTTTACCAGTCCTATTGGCAGGTTTATTCTAAAGCTAATACACATTTGACTACATGCACAGCACATCATATTCAACAGAGACCGTCTGCACACTGACAGAAATGAGTTGACCTGTGGCCATTTCCAGCATTTGGCAGGTGCCTGCAGGTAAATTCCAAATCTCTGAAATAGTGATATTAGATACTGCAAAGGTGCTGAAGATAAGACGTACCCTGAGGAAAACTCATCCTCTGACCCCAGCTCAGTTATGCCACTGCCAATATCAGACTCTGTAGTTGTGGATTTTCCTGGAGCCTTGTCTGGCTGTTTCTGGACAGTGGAGGTGAGGACCGGTGTGTGTAGGCTGTGGAGACTGCTGCTTTCCAGCTCTAATCCTTTGACACTGCTCAGCACTGAACCTGGAAGAGGCAGAAGTCACCAGTTTTTCTTTGTTTTCTATTACTGGAAATGGAAAACCTTTTCACTCTTGCCAGTGAAAACCTAATTAATTTAACCTTCAGTAGCAGTTTGATTGCTCTAAGCCCAGGATTTACTGTTTGGTGTATTACTATGTCTATCACCTTTAGCAGTAGTCCTCCTGCGTTTGGCTACAGGAGTTGCTTGTAAGGAGACTGTATCATCTCTCTCCTCCTGCTCTCTGGACTTGGCTGTGGAGCGAGTCTCTAATGACCGCTGATACATTCTGACTGCTGGCCAGGAGAGGGCAGCACTGGGACACTCTGATTTCAGCAACTCAGCTCTAGGAGGGGATGAAGACAAAGACCAAACAAACCTTTGTTAATGTTTTAGGTTCAGTTTTATCGGCTTCAAATTAATAATGAGGAATCAAAGTTAAATTAATACCATGAATAATGAACCAATTATTGACAACCATAAAAACTGTATTTTCGGCAAAATCGCTGCTTCAGTACTTTACATGTTCGGTGCTTTTTGACAATTAAACTGCCATTCTTAATAATTGTTGCAGGTTCCAGGATGATAGTAAACATGTCTATGTGAGTTTGTGTGTTTTTACTTCTTACAACTGGGCGCGGTCCTTTGGCAACAACTTGAAACTGAATTCACTAAGGACCTGCAAGAAGGGGATATTTGGATACGGCTCCTCTCCATCCTGTACATCTCGAAATGCAAAACGTATACCATCCCTGACGACAAACACAACAATCAAAAAAGCTTTCACACAGAATCTGCATTGATCATAATATTTTTATCAAATCCAAAAAGCCATTACTGCCTCTAAAATGCTATTATAATGGTTATCATTTCAAAATTAACACTGGTCATGACAGGAGTGATCTGTGTATGTTTGTCAGGATAAATATGTGTTACTGACATGTGCAGGGCCACCACCGGTTTGCGGGCACGATGGAGATCAACGCCAAAGCTCATGGCGAGTCTCTTGGCCAAGTCTCTGATCTCAGTGAGATTCCGCTTGCTGCGGTCCTCCGTGAGCATCTCTGAGTATAACTGAACACATAAAGATGCCACTTTTAACATGCATCTACGTTTTCTACAGATATGGACAGTGTCAATACAATCTTCTATAATCATCAGAATAACAATAACAAGCTGGTAAAGTGACACACCTGCTGCAGACTCAGACAGATGGTTTTGGCACTCAGTATGGGGTTGATAAGTTTGGTCTTGCTCACAGTCTCTTTAATAATGTCTCCGAAGTCTTTAAAGCACTGGAGAAGGCCAGACCAGAAAAAAAAATCACATTAATTTAATTACCAGCACTGGCTAAATTTTCTGGCTAAATGTAAAAATAACCATCCTGTTCTAGTCTTCTGTGCTTCATTTAGCTGGTGTTCGCTCTGACTCATTCTCAACACCTTGCTGCTTCTTAAACAGATTCACACCCTCCTCCACGCTCTTACACATACTCCATCATTACATTTTTCAATCAACTTGTTTCTCATATTCCAAACACAATTAATTCCTCCAAAGAGTCAGTCCAGCTGTTAAACTTTTAATTTAAATATGAATCATTTAAACTCATAACACCTTTCCGTTACATGTGCGCACAATGGTGAGTCAGCAGACATCATAACTGTGTGCTTATAATGTAGGATTGTAACGACCCCTTCACCTTGTCATAATGCTTGAAGACATCAGTGGCAGCTGTGAGGTCTATCACCCCGTAGATGACTAGCTTACAGTAGCCTGCTAGTTGGTTGCGTTTCTTCTGTAGAAGAGTTATCTTCCCCTCTTCCTCATCCTCTTCTAGAGAGGCGAGAAAAACAAACCAACAGTTAGAGGAAGCATTCAGGTGTTAATAAGGCACAACACAACTTCTGGGTAAACTGTTATTTTTTCATGGGGATTGGCAGAGCATCATAAAATATGGAAAAGAAGATTATTTACAGAAGAAGACTCTCAAATCCAAGACATCAAAAACTATATCTGCAGGCACAGACGAAGGTGGAGCCCTCCGAGAGAGCTATGGCATGGTTTCAGCACAGCAGTTTCCAAACGATTACACATTGACAAGAAAAACAAAATCTTTATATTTCTAAAACAGGATGACGTCTGTTAACAGTGCTGAGTCACCTGCGTCAATGCTCACTGCTTCTACAAAAAACTGCCAATACTTATTAAAAGTAGGCTTAATGTTTTTTACCAGCCTCCTCAGTGTCAGAGAAGATGTAGTCCAGAAGGAAAGCAGCCATCTCAGACCGCAAGGAATCAGAGGGCAGGTGGACCAGTGTTTGGAGAGCAGGTTCAGAGCGCACTGAATTCACACTGTACAACAGCAGCAAGTCACACAACATCTCAAATGCCTGTGTATGGAAGAAAAAAAGAAATATGTCAAGACTGATGAATGATCAATCAGCTGTCGACATAAAATAAGCCACGAAAATTTTGTATTTTGTACATTTGAGTAAAAAAAGCAGAATTGTATGCCACATTGGACAGAAGATTCTGTCACTTAAAATCATATTCTAATGAGTTTGTCTGCAGATATAGGAATAAGCAGCTGTGGTGTTACATTTAGGCTGAAAATTCTCACAGATTCTGAATTTTTCTGCACTCTCTAATGTCACACAATCTAATCTGGGCCCTTTGTTTTGAACTAACAATTAAAAAAACTTTCATATCTGTGAACATTTTGGCTCAATGTTCAAAAGGTGTGATGATCAGTGTATCTCTTACCTGATCCCTGATCTCAGCCTGGTCCAAAGACAGACATGTCTGACTGATTCTGCAGAAGGAACGCACATCCTTCTTCAGGCGAATCAGCTCCGCCTGGGAGAAAGCGAGGACAAAAACAGAGACAGACAGACCATCATCTAATGAGAGTTTCTTAAGTATTCTAGTATTTTAACCAAATAACATATGCTCAATCTACAAGAAAATACAAAACATTATTAAAATAGTCACAGGGCAACACCTATTTTATGTTTATTACTCAAACAAGAGTTTGAGTAATAAATGTGTCTGTTCCTGTTAACTGAGCCACCCTGTTTTCAAAGCAGTTGGTGACATGCACAACAAGATTACTTAACGTATAAAATACACTGGTATTTGTTTGCAGTTATGTCTTTAATTAGATATGAATGTATCTTCTGAGTGCATTTCACAGGAGGATAAATATTAGAGTGATGAAGCAAATCGTAAAACAGACAAGGAATCAAAATAGCTGAACACTAAAAAGGGATTTGTATGTGTCGTTTCTGGAAGCCTGTTAAGGAAAGCACACAAATGGCTGGATGAGTAATATTGACGTGCTCGGTGTGTGAAAATAAAACTGAGAGAAAATCGGGCTCATGGGAACGGAGCGAAAAAGTGAAGAAAGATTAAACAGAATGAGACAACAAATACGTAAAAAAACAAACAGTAAGAAAAAGTGTGAACCCTGGGAAATAAATATTCGAGTGTCACTGTGGGATCAGATGCACTCTAACAGACTGTTGCGGTAATTGCCTGCTGTCTTCGCAGCTGGTGAATTGTTGAACATCACACAGAAGAAGAGCTCCCCAAACACACAGGAAAGCTACCAGCATGGTCACCGTGGGCTCTGCTGTGATGTGAATGCCTTTATGAAAGTATTAATCATGTGGACTGGCTTATCACATGCAGGTAAGGCTGAGGACGGAAACAAGGTCAGACTACTTCACAATGTTTAATTAAAAAGCAGATGGAGAAAAAGTTTTATAAAGAGAAAAGAGCACCTCGGCTGGCTTGGAGTTGGTCGCATTCACTTTAGCCCACATCAGGTGAAAGGCTGCACACTTCAGAGCTGGCACCATGAGCTGGAATTACAGAGAAAGATGTTTACTTCTATATACCTTATTTAAAAAGATTTGAGATTCAATAGATCAATACCTACAAAACAATGTATTCTTGAGACACTCGGATGGCATGAATCCATCAAATATACTCTAACTAACATATGAAACTGTCACAAACCTCCTTGTCAAGCAATCCTGAGTTTATCTTGCTTTTCAGCATTTCCAGACAGGAGTTAAACAGCTTCCACCCCGTTGGGTCCATAGCACTGAAGAACGTGAACATACATAAACAGTGTCACATGCCTCTGTGTTGTCAGTACTAATCTCATGTATATTATGAGTTACCTGCTCAAGACAGCAATCCTTTTCAAAGCAGAGATTGCACTATATGAATCATCATCATCATCTGCAGTACCCTGTGTGTACAGTCACACATGGACACACCTTTCAAATGGCTGATACAGCCGCATTTTTATAAAAAAAAACATAACACCAAAAATGTAATTTAAATGACCTGCTTTTATAAAAAATATAATTTTTCAACATTGTTATTGTGAATGTACTGTTTGCAAGCATTTTATACAATTACACATTTGCTTTACTGACTCTCTAACCTGCAGCAGGTCACTTTGGTAGGTGCTGAAATATTCAGCAAGGCTGTCCAGCAGCTGGCTGACCGCCAGGCGTGCACGGGAGGAAAAGGTGTAGCGATCAGAGCACACGGAGCCAACCAGGAGGGCACAAGCCTCCAATACGGTGACCTCTGTGTGCTTCTCCACTATGCCACATACCTGGGACAGCAACAGGTCCAGATGCTGGAAGACAGAGGAAACAATGAAGAGGGAATAATGTGTCCATTCAGAACTAGTAATTTTATTAGCCCTCCTACCTTTTCCAGCCATTGAGCATTGCTATACATTTCCAGCTCAAAGTACATGGGAGCTTTGAGGAGGAGGCACACCTTCTCTGCATCTGCTGAATACTGCAGGCCAGTAAAACAGCATTAAATCATGTGAAATACAATTAAAAAATACTGCCTATGTGTAGGTTGGTGAGTCTAGGCTTTCTACCTTGGCAAGCAGCAGTGGCAGTAAGGGGATGAAATGTGTGGTGATGAGTCTCTTGTCTTGTTTCTGGATGTTTTTATCCTTCACACTCAGCATCTAATCCCAAATTAATGCAGGGAAAGAATTACCGTCTAGAATTAGAGAAACATACATTCATCTATTCATTACTTCATACTTAAGCAAAGGCCAGCACTGCTCCAGGGAAAATACAACAAAAAAAATCATATTCATGCATTTGTCTGTGTGTAGCCACCTTTTTGCCCTGAGTTCTCCCATGTGGGGGAGTGGTCTGTGCTGCCTGTCTCATGGCACACATCATCAGGTCTATGAGAGCCCCCTCCTCCTCATACACCAGACCTGCCAACATAAAGGCAGAGGAAGGAGCAGGTCACTGAGACAACAAAATAAATGAACAGAAGACAGAGGAGCAAATACAACCAAGCAAAAACATGAGTTGTATACATTATGATTTAGACTCTTGGTGTATTGTCCCCAACACTACTGTTTTTACAGATTTACCTCCTGCCTCCTGCAGCAGGAAACCTGTCATAGTTTCCCAGTCTCTGAGCTCAGATCCTGCTGCACCCCACAGACTGTCCACCAGGTATGCTGCATGCTCATGGAACTGTTAAAGAGTGAATGATTTAAATGCTCGAGTACCAGTGTGTTTGACAATTTATGGGTAATGATTGGCCAATGGCCACGTTGGCACAGATATGCAGGTATGAATAACTCAAAACACCTAAAATCTGCCTTGACTGTCACTAGGAGGGTAGCATAAAAATTACTTGAATCATTTTTACATATGTGACATAAAGAAATGTTAGTAAGATAGGGAGAGGGAAGTAAAGTATATTACAGTACCTCACTCTGGATGTAGAAAGAGATGAGGATCTTAAGAAAGGCTGCATTGTCACTTTTATCCGTCTCCTTCTTGGCAGTGGCAATCACGCTTTTCAGCCTGATAGTATGGATAAAAATAACTTCAATTTATTACATGAACCAAAAACAATGACAGAAATTAACCACGAAAATATGCTACATCAATTCTGTGAGGAATGTCATCAATGAGGTAATCGCACAACAAACAACACAACAACGACACAGAGTTTGTCACAGGGTCACACAAACAAAGCTGCATCAGTGAGACATCAGTTTCAGTTCTGAACATTTGTTTGACAGAATGGGATGAAAGCGTACTTGTTGTAGAGAAAGGTACCAGCTGCAGATGCCAGGCCTCGGTGTTCAGCATAAACCAGGGGATAGATGTGACTGCACTCCTCCTCTTGGAGGCCTTCCTCTGTCCTGCAAGTGTCCACACAAAAAGCACATGCTGGTCAATTATGTGTATTAAATAAAGCAAAAACTCTTTAGTGATTTTCTAAATGAGCTGCATTTTTCATGGATTTAGTAAGTCTTTCTTATTTTGTGATCTGAAAAAGGACACAGCTCCAAATGCATAGCTTAATTCAAGCAAAACTTAAACTGTGTCTTAAAGGTCTCCTACATTAAATTCTGGCACTGCATGTTTCAGAGAGTACCACATAGAAACCACCAGAGACAGAAAAAACCCTCACTGTTGGAGAAGCAGCAACAGATTGACCACTTCCACTGCCACGTCTGGGTCCTTGTCCAGCACCATGCTGAGAATCCTTTTCTAAACACAGACACACAACACACACATTCAGATAGCAGCACACACATAGGATTCAATCATGTCAACAGACATACTGAGCCAAAAATAATATGCACAGACATTCATAGATGTATCTACAAACATACATGCGCACACATGAGCCTACTGATTAGGCACTAAGCCATGGCATAAATACCATTTATCTGCTGCTGCACATGTGGCTTAGGAGGGGTTTTCATGTGTTTGAGAAGAGCTTATTAACCATCAGTAACTGGCAGCAATTAATTCCTCCAGACACATGCCCAGACAAAGGAAGGGACCATAACAACAAAAGGGAATGAGGAAAAAAAATATATGAGGCAAGGAAATACTGAAAAGGGGCACAAAACACTGGGTGGAGAAACAAGACAAGCAACAAAATGGAAACAATATGAAAAGCTGAAACAATAGATTTAAAACAAATGCCGAGACAGACAGACAGACAGAAAGGGGGAGAAAAAGATAAAGAAAATGAGGCCAATCCAGGGGGATGCCTCACTTTAAATCTGTTGGTGAAAAGCTCCAGGCGGCCAATGAACTCCTTCTCTTGGTACAGACCCTGCAGGGCACGCACACACTGCAGACGCACTGGACTTTGCTGAGGGAGAAATAAAAAAAAAGTACAATAACACACTTTCTGTTACATGCATACACACTAATGCTAGTGGAATTTTTTCTCTTCATGCAAGTGTGTGTACTGTGTAATTCTTCCACTGTCTTACTGACTGTAGTGTCCCATGTGGGAAACTGTCAAAGCACATAGACCATGAATATCAAAATAAAAAGCTTCTCAATTTGGAAAGCACAGTCCTGTGCTTGTCAGTGCAGTCCATTGCTGCCCTGAGGATTGCTGCAGACAGAGAACTGTTACCTCTGTGATACATCATGTTGCCCACTGTGAATACAGGAATGACAGTCTACTAACACTGTGTGATGTGTTGCCAATCATTTTGTTCTGTGCATGTGACTTACCTTGTCATGCAGTGTCCACCCAATGTATTTAAGACATCCATCATTAAGAAAGCCCTCAGGGTCGGATTTCATCCAAATACCCAACTCCTCAATACACACTGCACGGATCTCAGGCAGTCGGTCCCGGTAGCGGTGCACGAAAACACCACGGAAAGTGGAGTTCATCAGAGAGGACAGCTCCTCTCTGTTCTCTCGCAACTATGACATACATATATAAATCATAATGTATCCAAACACACACAAACAAAACAGTCCCTGTGCTTCAAATCACATTTTCTGTACTTTTACCATTTAGGTATATTATTGTGTATCCACAGACATGCAGCACACAATAATAACACAAACAGCATTCCAATGTTGTTCATAAAATACTGAAAATATGAGTGTATGTATTTGTGGCTCCGTGTTTGCATGTGTCACCTCACTGATGGTGGCCTGCAGCTCCTCCAGTCTGTCAGATGCTCTGTCATGCTCCCTCTTGCTTTTCTCCATGTCACATTGCCGCTGGGTGGTCTGCAGCTGAACATACACTATCACACCTACTTCCACCAACCCCGTCAACAACTTCAAGGCTAATACAGCAAAACATGCAAACAGAAGAGTCAAGGTCATACTGACAGAATCATTTGATTTGTCAACATTGAAGGAAGAATTACTGAATTAATACTTAGAGCACATACCAAGAGGATATGTCATACTTCCCTACTCTTTAGATAACAGTATCTCTATCCCTATCTAACTAAAGAGTAGTTTCATTGATCGAACAATTAAGGTGTGATGTGTACATCTATGTTTTATCCACCTGTACTGTACCTATGTACTTACCAAACAGGGTACTGGTGTGTCTAAAAGCTCGGACCTGGGAGTCAGACAGGCCAGTGAGCAGAGCCAGCAGGGTGGGGAAGAGGTATTCATCATATATGAAGCTATTCCGACAGGAGCGGACCAGAACCCGCGCAAACTCACACAGGCCAGCCTTAACACGCTTCAGCTGGGGGCCTGGAGTGCTTAGAGGGTAGTTCACGGAATCCTGGAGGAAGACCATACAACACAGTTTCAACATTCTACAAGGAGAGGCAGAAGCCTATGGTTTATTTGGCTAATGAGAATTACATCAGTAGAAAACCAAAGTGATTAACTCATTAATGTGTTCATTTATCAGCATTAGATTGTAATTAACGTGTTCCATCATACTAAGGATAATAATCTCTTAGGACTTGGAGGTTATTTGAGTTTTAGCAGGATTGGCTCAGGGGAGTAGACAAAAGCTACAGTATGAACTACATTTTGTATTCATGAAATGTGTATACCAAGGACACAATTCAAGCAAATAAATATATTTGCTCCACTCACCTCATTGAACTCCTTGGTTAATGTGCTGATAATGTCTGCATTGTGCATGCTGTCAAACATCTCTCGGCTCACCACACCTGCATAAATAAAGCATAACGTTAAGTTCCACACTAGGGATTAAAACAGAATATCCACCTGATATTACAATGATACTGGCTCTTTTAGTTGACCTAAAAATAACTTACATGGTATGATTTTGACTTTCTCTTCAATCTCACAAAACATTGATATTGCGATGTCAATAAGTGCAGGATTATCACAGCACAGACATACTGCATTGTTAGCATACTGGCAGATCAATAATACTGATCATTGTCTGAGCTGAAATTGGCAAGATAATCTCTCAAAAAATTGACCCTTCCCACTCTCTATGACCCATCGCCTGGTCTCCATCTTAACCTCTGACCTTTGCATCCACAGGACTGAACAATGAAGTTGATGAGCACCAACAGCCCCGCCTCTCGGCCCTGTTTGTAGCTGCACAGCCACTCATCCACCACCGTCTTAGGATTGAGAGGGGAAAGAGCAGCCAATGACAATGCTGCACACAGCTCCAAGAGCAGATGGATATAATAACATACCGTTTCAACAACATTATGGATTTCAGCTTTAACCTTACCACTGACCCTTTGTGTTATTCTTGGTATCATATATGGGCTTGGTTGGTCACTCCTGCTACTCTGTGCATCAGTATTTTTGTCAACCGTCTCAACATTATATATTAAAATACACTTCTTCTGAGCCGCAGATTTGTTGTAAATAGTGTAACTGCAATGTGAAGGTCAAACTCTGCAAACTGAACTACACATTTTTGCTGAATGATCTGTATGTGTGTACTTTCTCCTACAACCCCCATCAGCACTGTGTTATGCAAACTGCAAGAGCAGACTCTGTTACTGATCACCCCACATTTTAGTCTTATGTTTGCTGTGTGGTCTGTCTTTTGCAGTCTTAACTCAAAAGGAACTGGCCAAAGCACAACAACACTTGGGATGGATGAGTACTGTTGATCATTGCCTACTTCATCCAATGAAAACTCTCCTTTGCGTATCAAAGGCAATTCTGTAGGATCACATCAGTCAGCCACTGACAGCACATAATAACCTCTCTTTGTAGGCTTTACTCTCTTCTCATTACACATGCCTCCCTCAGTGACGCCCTTACTTCATGTGTTTATCTGTGTTACCTCCCCCCTTCCCCTCACGTTCTTCAGCTGGGGGCTTGCTCACCACCATGGCGCTTTTTCCAGAGAAGACTGCATCATAGATATCCTTTGCACTGATACCCTGGATCCCAGCATTCACAGGTCTAGGAGAGACCTGCCTGAATGTCCCCTGGGAGGATTGCTGCTGCTGCTGCTGCAAGGATGGATCTGGAGTAGTGGGGATGGGGCTGTTACTAAGGCTGGACATCCCCCTCAATGCTGCATTATGCCTGGGTCTCTTGGGTGGCTGGAGATGAAAGAGATTTATTTAGGGATTTAGAGTGAAATGATGTAGGCAAGTGAGCTAGTGGTAACCATGACAAGATAAATTGAAGGCACCAGAGATCTATAACAGTGTTGCAGATATTACACTATTGTTTTCATCTCCTACAGCTAAATGGTGTCATGTGTCAATGATGCAATTTATTCTTAATTACCACTGCTTGAAAAGATCATTGACAGGTTTAATTGAAAGGAACTATTTCCATGGAAGAAGAGATTTACCTGAGCCACAGGTACTGTCTGTTTTCTCCGTTTCTTGGCTATCATTGTAGCCTCATAGTCACTGCCAGAGTCTGATGTATAATCCAACTTGTCAATGCTAATAGAGAAGGAAAACAATTAAATCGAGACAATTTTTATGCTAATGAGAATGCGGTGTCAGATTTTGTATCATGCCAACATTTAGACCCTCCTAAATCTACAAACATGTCTAGTATTGTATAACTTCTTTGAGCATTTAGAGTTAGCTTACAACAGTCAGGATACCATGTAAATGTTATAATGGGCTTTACCTGTCTGAAATTGAACTTCCACTTTCCATTTTATCTGGAAGAAGGCTCCAAAGGTACTTTTGGATTGCTGGTTAGTCGATGGATGATGACACGTTTACCAGTCCAGCAACTGTGTGAAAGAGGAGACCAAGTTTAAGCTAGCTACACAACTTCTTAAACTTAGCTAACCCTAGCATTACCTAGCTAGCTAAATGGACGGTTCCTTTGAGAGTATTATAATTTTTAACTTTTGTATTCAATCAATAAAACATTTAACGCAATTTAAGAGTGTGGGACACTATGCTAGCTAAGAAAGGGCTGCTAACAGACGTAGGAGGAATAGCTAGGTCAATCCTTTGCATAGCTAAAGCTTCAAACTAAGTAATAACCACCATTGGCAAAATAATGGCACTTTTCCCAGCCTATAAAACCAATATTAATCAGTTTATCAGTTCATATAGAGATTTAGCTTACCTTACTTCTCTAATTTTCCCTGGTTTGATAGTTGGACAATCTAAGGCGCGATAACTATACGACGTCATTCTGGAAGCCAATTGGTCAGTGCCTTCCCGAACCAGAAGCTGATAGGCTCATCCAGAAAGTCACTCGGTAGTCATTGGTCAGTCTTAAAACACGGTTACCAGGTCAATTCTGATAGAAATATTACCTTATTGAATTATATCAGATTGAAGTTAACAAAATTAATTATGTATATGTTTATTTTTCTGTTCATAGTGTTATATCTGTAACCTCTCTGTATTCAACCAGTTCAGCACCCTGAGGTGGTTGGCTCAGCTGTTCTCCGCCCCTCCACCGCAGGCTCCTCACCCTTCTCTCCCCTGTTGGTCCTCCCCTGCACGCCCCATTGTTCTGTGCTTGAAACGCTCTGACCACTGTCAACCAGCCAGTTACAAAAACAGCTTCTGGTCCACACCTTCAAATTAAAATACCCACGCTCCCTTACTTCAAGAATGAATAACTTGATATATATAAAAACTATTTTCTGTATTTTGTTGTCACATGGAAAATAAAATCAAGTCAAGAATTTAAGTTGCAAACCATGCAAAAAAAAAAACTTTGGGCCACATGATGAAGTCTGATTCAAAAAATCAGGATTGTCAGAATCAGATTTGAAATGAAACAGAAATTTGAAATTTGAACAGAATTGAAACACAATCTAACTGGAGTTGTTTCAACCTGGAGGTCTGAATGTAGTCCTAATGAGTTTGACAGGTCCGGTTACTATGTCTTGTCCAGGACCAGAGACATCTGGATAACATGGCTGGAGTATACCCCAACAGAAACTGAAATATCCCGTTTCATTTGCGTGTAATGTATTTTTTTTTTGTCGCTACAATCGGACTTTTATTTTGAAATCCGGCATCCCTTTCGTTACGTCCTGTGAATTTGACGCACTTTATGTGTCAGATGATGCTGCGGGCCGGGAGTGCCTCATTCACTCTCCCTCCAGATGAGCAGCGGGACAAATTAACTGGACACTGCCGATGGAAACATATGTGTGATGCGAGAGCCCGGCCCGGATGTTCTTTGTACTTCTCTGGGAAAACTATGACTGGAAACACTCTTTTGACTTTTGCGTGCATCTAAACCGGCCAGTCCTCATTCATTCATTCATTCATACGCTGCTGCACCCATAGTCTGGTTTCATCTATCCCACCCTCTGCTGTTGAGCCCTGCGCTGAGTAAAGGATGGAAACCCGGCTGTCTTTATCCAGGTACCGGCTGCTGGTGCTACTCTGCACGGTCGCTGCCCTGTCGGGGACCCGGAGCCATGTGGCTGCTGCGGGGAGGAGCTGCTCTGACACCCGGCAGGTGTACGCGGAGAAGGGGTACAGCACAGGCACCGCTCCTCTGACTCAAATCTCCGGTAAGTCTCTGCACACCACAGCCCGCGGTGGGGATGAATTAAACCTTTAGACAGTTTAATTCACTCATGCAGAGCAGCCGCAAACTAATCTGCTCTGAAAACGGGGATTATTTTACAATAATAAAAAAAAAATGAGGTTGCGGTGCAGTTAGGTAAATGCAGACGCGTCAGCATGCTCTAGTTAGTCTCAGCAGGGATAAAAATAAAAATGATGCACATTAAGGTCAGTGCAAACTCACTGCCCAGCACCACAGACACCTCTATGAACATTACAGGGACGTTTTGTTCCACAATATAAACAGACACACACACACACACAATCAGAAGTGATCAATACCATAAAGTACAAGGTGACTCTAAACTCACTAAAAAGCCCCAGGGAGACAGTGTTGGACCACCACAGGCTTGAGCGTTTCCTCAGGATAAACAATGCAGTGTGGTTTAAAACAAATTACACCGCCCCCCCTCCTCCCCTCTGCGCGGTTTTAAATAGGATGATTAAGGGGATGAGCAAATTGCATACACCGGTGCAACAAAGAACCTCGCCCCTAATTAGTCTTTGCCTACTAGCCCACTGTTAATACCCTGCATATACCCCACAGGCCCTGTTCAGTGGTGATAATCTTATCTTTGGAATGAAAAGATATCATGTGTACAAACTGTTGGAGAATTTGCCGTTTAGATCCTTAAAATATCTGACCATGTGTTGGACCAAAGTGTCTGATAGAGATGCTGCACTCCTCCCGGACAGACTAATATTAAAAGTAATTGCAAATAAAATGTGTGTGTTTGCAGAGGATTTATTTCATGTGGTGTGTGAGACAACTGCAGGATTGATTGATTTTGTGAGTGTGTATGTGTGTGTGTTGGGCTATCACTGCCTAAGTCTTGGCTCACTGTCCCGTGGGCCAGGGGAGCAGATGGCCAGGAGAGGGAAGAGGATGAAGGGAGGCAGTTTAGAAATGGAAATAGAGGGATGAGAGAGGGCTAATAGTGAGACACACAGAGAGAACAAAAGAGGCAGAGAGGAACATCAGCCAGGGTGGAGTAAGTGATGGGACTGTATAGACTGTATTAACAGCAGCAGTATTCATGCTGGCTGAAAACATTTCTGAAACAAAGCTTTTCCACATTTTGGGTGCTGTGTGTTAACTCCCCCTCCTCTTCCTCCTCCTCCTCCTCCTTCTGGTTGTCGTTTGCATATATCATTGCCTCAGACATATCAAAGACACAACCTGAGCTGACAAAGAAAGACAGATTGAAGCTAAATAATTAATGCAGGGAAATTACAATTTTCAATCACACCTTCATCTTTGATAAGACACCCCCCCCCCCAACCCTCCAACAGACAATCATGAGTGAAGGAATTGACTTTCTAACTCAAAATATCTGCTCCTGCCTGATAATGGTCCAAATTAATGTGATTGAGATTAAGCCCTAATTTTTGTTGAGGTATTAATAATAACATTTTGACCACAAATGCACCCCACACCTGTGTTATTCTCCTACTTTTTTTAAAAAGCAATGGCCTCCTGGGATTAATAAAGTAATTCTGATTCTGTAATTCCTGTTCACGTTGCTCCAGGTGAGCACCTGCGGCTCTGTCCTCAGGACTACACCTGCTGCTCCAGTCAGATGGAGGAGACGCTGGCCCTGCAGAGCGAGAGGGACTTCCTGAAAGCTGTTGAAGAGAACAGCCAGTTCCTTCTGACCACCTTTACCCAGAGACACCGCAGGTTTGATGGTGAGAAGCTGACTCATTTGTTAGTCATGTATTAAAAGGAGGACATTATCTGGTTTCAAATGATTAAGTAGTCTAATTATTCTAATTGAAGTCATAGTGAAAGAAAAGAGAACACAGACTACACAGGGCTTCGCCTCGTCTCACCCCGAGTAAAAAGCAATAAGTGACAGCTGATTAGAAACTTGCTTAGAACCTCCGACAGCACTGTTCAAATATCTGAGCTACAAAATTGAAAGAGCACAGAAAATATTTTGCAGACAGCCCGGTTGTTTTGTATAATGAGGTTTCAGCACTTTTCTTATCAGAATGTAATAAAATTGGGGAACTCATAAGAGTCTAGAAATAAAGACGGCACAGCTGAAGCAGCAAAGGCCCAAATATACTAACTTTTGGTCTCTGATATAACGTGTGCTCCAAAGAAACGGAAGTCTATAAATCCATGTCCAACATCCCTCCTCATCAGAAGAGGAATCTGACTTCTTGTAGCTAGAAATTCCCAGTTGCCATAGCACAGCTGGACCTTCATCCAGGTAAACATCCTCTCCCACATTACTAGAGATTGGTAACCTTTTGGCTCAAGCTAGATTAACCACGATGACCTCTATGTGACGTCAGCATTTCACAGGCTGGGTAGGACAAACTTTCAAATGTAAAATCTATGGACTGCACCTTTACTGCAGCTGAAATCTCTGAGAGGATTTCTGCATGTAGTGTGAGGCTGCAGGTTTGCAGTAGCCTTCCTCCTCCTACCTGCCATGAACTGCTGTCAGGTTTTTCTTCCTCCTCATGCTCTTATAAAATGTATGTGAGTCACCTAAAGACGCTTAAAGGAGTGGGAGACTGCCTATGAGTCTTAAAGATGGATTTTAAATAGTTTCACTCATTTACCAGGATCTGATATAAGTGTCCATGTGAGCTGTTGGTCCTAACGGGAGGGGAAGGGGGTGAAGGAGTGCCTACGCACAAACCTGGCTAAGATATTAATAGTAAAAGGTGGCTGATCGATTCATATGCAATGTCTGCTTTCTCTGTCTTTATCCAGAGTTCTTCAGAGAGCTTATAGACCTTTCAGAGAAGTCCATGAACCAGATGTTTACCAAGACCTATGGCCGGCTCTTCACTCAGAATTCACACGTCTTCCAGGAGCTATTTGTGGAGCTTCGCAGATATTATTCTGGTTGGTTTGTCTTCCTGTTATAATTTGTCCTATATACGTCTGATTAAGATTGTGGATGTCCTGCTGCTTTTAGTGGTCCATGACACATACCATGAAATAGCAATGGCCCCTCCATCCAAACACAATGAAAACATGAAGAAAACTCCACATTAGCCTCTAGCACCACCATGAGGTGGGAATATCTGCAGAGAAAAGTCTAAAAGAAACTGTTTGGTCACAATCTGGCTAAATATAGTCAAGTAGCCTGGTGAGGAGCTGCAGGACTGACAGTTAACTGTATCAGTCCACCTCCCTTGTGGTAAATCCATAGCAGCCCTGGACAGCAGTAAAGAGGCAGCATTGTCTTTTGAAAAGCACTGAAATGCCAAGATGAATTGGACAAAAAAAAAAATAGAAAGAGAATTGGATTCCCACGGATGCCAGACGGTTTCTATTTCTGTTCCGGATCGCTCCGTTCTGGCATGACAGGTGCTCGCTGCCGAGTCCATCTGCAGGCTGTTGCTGCTTAGTCAACCTGTCTTTGTCTGCCAAACAGCATGTATGGCTAATTTGAGGCTGTATAGTAGACTACAGATTGGAAAGTCCCGTACTCATTCTGTCCAGACACTGACAAGCACCCAAGTATAGGAAGAAATGAGGGGGGAAAAAAGTGCACTGCAGACATATTTTGCCAAAATAGGAAGCAAAAAATAATTTTAGATTGAGCTGTTGCCGTCTGTGTGACATCAGAAGAACATAACTGAGGCTTGCCGTTCTTTTTTTTCCCATTTGGCTAAACTGTACTGAGGTTTACTCTTTTGTCCACAGGCGGCAGTGTAAGCCTGACAGAGGTTCTCTCAGACTTCTGGTCCAGACTGGTGGAGCGGGTCTTCTCACTGGTCAACCCCCAGTATCAGTTCAGTGAGGACTACCTGGAGTGTGTCAGCAAACATGCCGAACAGCTGCAGCCATTTGGGGATGTTCCTCGCAAACTTCGTGTACAAGTGTGTATATAGTATTTATTTGCTTTACTTACTTAGAATGAGTGGGTTCTAACAAGTAAGCCATATTCTGCTCTCCTTGGGTGTATATTCAGGTGTCAAGGGCTTTCATTGCAGCCAGAGCTCTTTCTCAGGGCTTGGCTGCTGGTCGGGATATTGTGAACAAAGCAACAAAGGTAAGTGGTTCCTATTCAGCATCACTTCTACTCACTACTCATCATTATATTGAGGGGTTGATAGGTGGGTTTGTGGACCAGAAGGAGGAGAGCTAGACATATAGCTGTGAAATAAATTAACTCCTTCTGCTTTATGTCATAAACTTATCAATCATTCCTTACAATTACAAAAAGGTACATTTATTCATTCTAATATCAGAGTAATTTGTCAGCATATCACATGAGGAATGAAAGGCTCAATAGTACAGAGAGAATGTGAAGGTCTGAAGTGTTGTGATGCTGACCTCTTTTTTCTTATCTGTACCATCAGCTGACTGCAGATTCAGAGTGTGTGCGCGGTCTGATGCGTCAGTGGTACTGCCCGCTGTGTCGAGGCGTGCCCTCCCTCCGTCCCTGCCACTCCCTGTGCCTTAACGTGATGAAGGGCTGTTTAGCCAATCAGGCTGACCTGGACACTGAATGGAACAATTTAATTGGTGGGTGAGGAAGGAGACATTGGAACAATACATTCCAACATGTTGTTAATAAAAACAAGTCAGGTTCAGCATGTTTTAGTTTTTCCCATAAACATTAGCATATTTTTATTATCATAATAATTCTGGAGTCCTTTTTGCTGCCTCTGTCACTCATTTACTTTCACTTCCTTCTCCCCTAATGAATTCCTCCTCCATTAATCATTCATGCCTCTCTGCCCCTTCACAATTGATCTGTCTTCCCATGTTTCCTTTCCCCTTTCATCAAACCCATACATTCCCCCATTTTTTTTCTTTTCATGTGCACTGCTTCCTCTCACCTTTCATCACTCCATCCATGTCTCAAACCCACTTATGTACCCTTTGCTCCAACCACTAGTCTTCTCTCTTTTCACACTTCTCTTTATATGATGACAGCTTCCTCCTAAACAGATGTAAATCAAGCCCTTTCAGCTGGTTAGCCAGTGAGATTCCAGGCACAGCGAGCCATTGTTTTGACATTGATCAGGGTCTACAATAGGCCACCTACAGAGAGCATGTATAACCGGACAATGAGAACTGTGCGATTGGAGTCATGGAAAACTTTATCACCCTACCATCTGCTCCGTCCTTCTTCAGATGCTCTGTACCAGGTTTCTGAGAAGCTGGAGGGACCATTCAACATGGAGCTTGCAGCTGATTCTATCTCTGTGAAGGTGTCAGAGGCCATCATGCACATGCAGGAAAACAGTGTCAGCATCTCTAGTAAGGTAAGAGCACATGAAAAACTGATGCATAACAATCATCTACTGTCATCAATAATTTTGATTATTGTTCAGCTTCATTCTTCTTGGCATAGAATACAGTAAAAATGACAGGAATTATACATGGATAGCATAACAGCCTCACTTTATGATTAAAACATGGCAGACATTCCAGGAGCGAATCCATCAGAGAGACGCCCACGTCGTGTTAGAAGCAGAAAACCTCCTGGTTTGGCTTTTTCCTTTTACAGCCCAGCTACTTTATGGAGTCTATTTACGTAGTCGCAACATTTTAGGTTTATGTTTGCTAGGTAGTTTAAAACCCTTTCACTCTTTTTATCCTTTTATTCTCACATCTATTTTTGAGGTGTTATCATCATTCAATTCTTGAAGACACTCCCGAACTGTGTAGTGCTGCTGCATCCAGAATTGTCTTCCTGCAAAGATGAGGAAGGACAGCAAATGTCTGACAATGCTGTTAAAAATAGATTGAATTTGCCTTAGTGCTCCACCTACAAACCAAGTATTCCTGCTTTAAGCAAAGGTTGTGCAAGAATATCTGCCAAAAACAGGTACTTTACATCCTTCTGACATAGCTGTTTACACATGTGTTGTTTTGTTTTACCTCAGGTGTTCCAAGGTTGTGGGAACCCAAGGCCAGCAAGGTCCAAACGCTCGCCTAAAGAGTCGGGGGGAGGGGGCAGCTGGAGGCCGTTCCGCACCTACGCTCCGGAAGAGAAACCCACCACTGCTGCTGGCACCAACCTGGACCGACTGGTGAGAAAGACACAACCAAAAACTCCTCAGTTCTTCTTTATGCTCATGTTTAAGCAGAGCAGCAAGAGTGAAACACAACACAAGCTGAACCAAATAGAGAAGCAGAAAACCCAACAGCTGAAAAAGTTGTCCTGATATTAAAGACTAAGGAAATTTGCTGGAATTTTTGCCGTTTTCTGGGTTTAGACATGGCAGCATAGCAGAAAGACAAACAAACATATAGTCCAAGTTTTGAACAAGCTACTAATAAATAAGAGTGCAGCAGACAGAAACCCTTTGACCAGAGGGGTCCTGTGATATTGAAGTGGTCAAAAAATATATGAAATCAAGAGGCGAGGAGAGGGAGAAGAGGTTTTTATATCTATTTATAAAACACAAAAGACTTTCTGTTTCAGACCTGACCCACAATCAATGTCATGTCAGGTTTTTCATTTTGCTCAATATCAGCTCAGCTGCCTCCCCCAGCCAACCATGTCCAATAAGGATACTTTAAAAGCAGGTCTGACTCATAGCCAATTTCCTTCCACCTACATGCAGGTTACTGAGCTGAAGGAGCGACTGCGGCCCATGCGGGGCTTCTGGGTGTCCCTCCCACACACCATCTGCAACGATGAGAAGATGGCTGCCGACGTCACTAATGAGGACCGCTGCTGGAACGGGCAGACCCGGGGGAGGTGAGAGAGATCAGAGCAAAGGGGAGGAGGAGGAGGAGGAGGGGGAGGAGAGTTGTGTGTGTTCAGAATAGGTGGAAGAAGAAGGGAGTGAGTGATGGTGCAGAGGTGGAAAGATGCAACAGATGGAACTGAGAGTTTATTTAATTCTTGCTACCAGCACTGTGTGGGTCTGGTTGCTCTTTTACACACAGACACAGACAAACACAGTGTCACAGTGTCAGGGCTGGCTTGGAGTCCTGTGTGTCTGTATGTGTGTGAGAGACAAAGAGACGTAATGGTGATTTGGTGTCTGCTTTCAGCTGCAGCAGGCAATGGATTATGTAAAAGTACACCCACTTTAACAGATTAAATCACTGCAGATGGACATGTGTTATTAAACTGTATACTGCTAGAATGAACTCACAAGTGATCATATACATTAATGCCTTCATGCTTAGATACCTCCCAGATGTGACTGGTGATGGTCTGGTCAGCCAAATCAACAACCCAGAGGTGGAGGTGGACATCGCCCGTCCAGATGTCAGGACCCGGCAGCTGATCATGGAGCTGAGGGTGGCGACCAACAAGCTGAGGCATGCTCAGAGTGGACAGGACATGGACTTCATGGACAGTAAGTGCTCACGAAATACGCACACCAGTCAGAATAATTTTGATTATCTATTACCTTGGGTGGGGGAAATTAGACTTAGCATTTAGAAAGAAGGTGTGCTGATAAGCTCAGAAGAGAAGGGTGCATCGTGGGAAGAAGGTTGTTGTAAACCATTTCCGTATTTCAGGTGAGGAGGGCAGCAGCTCAGGGGGCGGAGATCATGTTGAAAGGTACAATGATGATTGGCCAGGTTATGGGCCGTACTCCCCGCCTTACAGCAAACCCCCACGCAACCCAGCGTCTAACCCCGCAAAACCTCCCCGAGGCCGAGACAGAAACGGGTCCAAGTGGAACAGAAAAAATGGCCATGGACGGGTCCCATCTGCAGCCGGTCTGCTCACCTTCTCCCTGGTTCCTTTGTTGTCTATGCCAGTCATGGTTACTGTTGCCCCCATGTGGAGATAGCTGGTTACTGCAGTCAGGAATTTTCTGTCATGTTGGAGTCTTGAAGCACATTGTGAAGAAAAACAAATCATTCCATTTGGTTACACCAGCAGAAAAAGACAAAACAGGCTAATTTAGCAATAATCAAAAACCTGTTTACAGCACTAAATAAATAGGTGAATATTTTTCCTACTCCCCAGGCAACAAAAGAGACAAAGAAACAAAACTACATAAATATCTGACACCAGTCGGTCAAACGTCTCACAAATGGTGAGGCGTTTGACGGATTGGACTGATGCGGAGTGGTGAGCTGTGCTGTAAGTCTTGGATGGAAGCAAATGGGTTTTTTTAAGTTAGCAGTTTTTTTGGGGTGCTGGAGCTGATGGCTCAGTGGTCTGTGAGGTTGAGATTAGTCATACCAGTAATGACTGTGTGTGACTGCAGTGAGCAGCTGATTCGATTTGTTGGCTGCTTTTCTCTTAAAATTCTGTTAATTAATTTGGCTTCAGTCTGACTGTAGTTTATTTTGTCCTTTGTTTCATATTTTGAGATTTAATTTGGCTCAGAAATGTAAAAAAAGAAGAAAGAAAGTCTTGAAACCAAACAAGGAGCTGATTTTGAATGTAAAAGCTCAAACTAATTTGAGTTGCTTTTATTTAATGTAATATATTATTAATATTTGTAATTTATTTGATTTTCCTTTTAGTGTTAAAGGTTTTATCTTCTGAAAGAAGTCTGTTTTTACATTCTCTGGTTAAACAAAAAAGGAAAAAAAAATCAACTTTGTATTTATGAATACTTTTGTAAAAACAATCATTTTCGAATATCACACAAAAAACTCTCATCAGCTGTAGTTCTAGACTTAACCAGAGATTGTGAAGTGTGAATGTGTGTTTCTGTGATGGTTTTATGTTTGTTATGTGTTCTGGTTTGAAGATCTGAGGTCATATTGAGAGGATGTGGGGACATTTTAACGGGGCGGTTTTGTACTTATTCTTTCTTAAAACCAACAAAAGAATGATGAAAACAATGAGTGATGTCAGATTGACTGGATACAGGAGGACAAATGTTAATTTTCTGAATGTGAGTGAACTCAAGAGTTCTCAAGAGAACTCAACTCATTCTGAGTTGTCATGATGCACAGACAGAAAGAAAATGCTCAGTTCAACATTTTGTAAAATGTGCTTTGCTTGCTGCAGCAGCTGATTAGCTTTGCTTAGCACAACATAAATGAGAGGAATAACTTGGCTTTTCCTGAAGGCAACAAACGTTTTATACTAGCACTTTAAAAAAAAAAAAAAAGAAATCCATGTAAAACCAACAACTGTGTTGTTTTACATAGATTTTGTGGCAGATTATTTCCTGACAGGGAACATTTGCATTTTTCAACTACCTAAAATATGTCATGAGCTACAGAAAAATACTCTGTAAGTGCTGTACAGTGCTGTAGTCTTAGTGAATGTACCAGGCTATTTCCTGGAGAGAGCTGTTACCTATGGAAACCAGTCATTGCTGATAAATGGCCTGGATTTTTATTTTTTTTTTATGCTAAGCTAAATTAAACAGCCGTATGTTCCTCCTTCTACAAAGCAAAAGAGCACAATTTCCAAAACGCTGAACTGACAGATGATGAAAGTAAATGAGGAATTGCTTGGTTGTTACAGAATTAAAGTAAAATGGACAATTTTACAAACAAATATAAAGAAATGTTAGTCAAGGGTTTCATTCTGAGGAACATATCCACTTTTTGCCTGTTTTCAATGACACTCAGTGAAAGACAGATTCAGGCCAGCAGACCAGAGGTGGATATGTCAGTTTAGAATGAAAGACCATGCATAAGACTTCACCACACACAGTGTTATATAGCACCAAACACCAATGGAAAAAAAGAAAGTGTTTCACAGTATTTTCAAAGCAACAGTGTTGTAACGATGTGTGCTTTCGACGATCAGCAGTCAGATTAGTCGGATGAAATATCTTCACTAAATTTTAGTCCGACCTCTCATCCAATACTCACACATTCCTTCATGGTGAAAGTATAGCACAACTTTTTTTCATGTTGTTGTAACAGGTTTTTGGTAACAAGTGATATTTTCTGCTTCATTAAAAAAAAACTGAAGAAAAGTTGATGCTTCTTTTATTTTTTTTTAAAGACACAGTAACTGTCTCCTTGTATCTGTATTTACAGTGTATGTCAGAGTAATAGAAAGTTCCACATAAAAACACTAATGACATGTATTAGTGGCTAATAACAACACAAGAAGTCACATCATCAACAGTTCAGGATAGTTCAAACCTCTGTGACACCAGGGGGCGCCAGTGAGTTCACCTTTCAGTCTTTAAGGGGAGCCCTCTCTGTGTTTGGATCTTCATCATGTGGGAGCTTCTTGTTGTGAGTGAGGCAGTGGAGGCACCCACGCTGTCACACACAAAACACAAGAGATCAATACGACAATAAAGGAATGCGTTTACTAACACATTAAAATAAAAAAATCAATAAATGGCTCATAGTACAGTTTATATTCAAAAATCTTTAGATTTTATATTATGCATACTTTATTATTTTGTAGATTTTGTGCTCAAACCAGTTTCGAAGTTTAAAGTATGTCCTAAGGCTTTATTTATTTTTATTTTTTGACATCATAATTGAACAAGCAACAAATTTAAACTGACAGCACCATGTTGGAGTCAAAGAAAAATGTTTAACACATGTTTACATGGAGTAAGTGTATTAATGTGCCCAGCACATTGTTACCTTCCACAACAAGTATCCAAGAAGTGCCAACAACAGCAGCAATGCAATGACTGTCAGAAAGATGATCCACCACGCCACTTTGGTCAGCAATTCAGCTTTTCTCTCAAAGAACACTGTCAGCCTCACCTGCAGTTTATGCACAGACACACAACCATCTGACGGGGAGCCCAAAGAGTAAGTGTTTAAAATAGCAACCACATCTAATTCAACCACATCCTCACCTTTGTCCCAGGCTTTTCTTTAAGTCCAATATTCTCCAGTGAGTTTGTTAGACTTAGCGTTGCATCCACAACAATGTCAAGGTAGTTCAAAGGGCTGTAATCCTGAATAAGAAAAAAGTGAAGTTAAACTTCTGTGTAAATATCTCCAGGAAATAAATCATAAACCTGCAATAATGGTGGATTCTTGTTTGGTGTTAGTCACTCTAACACACAGTTTAAATGTATTTACCCAATTTTGTTATACTATGGAGTACAATGACAATAAAGATTCTACTGATTTCTATTTACTTCCTCATTTAGCACTAACCACCTTCCATGAATGTGTGTATAATTCTCCTTACATGGCCTGAAGAGCTGAGTGACACTATTATCAGATATTTCTACATCACTTGCCTGCACTTTATTTTATTTGCTGGCTTTATAGCTGCTCAATGATCCACCTGAGAAGTTCAAACGTACTGCCATAAATCTGACAAAACATTCAGTGATTCATCTCCTGTTATATTATAACAATGTAGCTTATTAAAAGAAAAAGAAAAAAGTACCTCTGCCAATGTAGAGTTCCATAGTCGAGAATGCAAAACCACAAGTGCACTGCTGTCCAGACCCAGCAGGGGGCAGTGTATCTCCACACACTTCAGTCCGTCTGAGCAGGTCTGGAAGAGAGGACAACGGGCCACATGTGATGTGGCATCTAGCAGAATGATCACAGATATAAAAGTGTCTCCCTCTTAGCCTAAAAATGATGAAAAGGTTTTTACCAATGTTTTGTATTTTCTTCTTGTTGGTAGAAACTGGAATCCATCCGTAGACAGAGCTTCAAGGTTAGCTTCACGTCTTTTCCTTGATGGAGCGTGCCAACCCTTGACATCAGATATCATCAGGTTAGAGCTATTTATTAGAAGCATGGCTTAAACTTCATACAATGTCAAAAAAACAGTTGTCAATCACCTTTTGATCTTTAAGCGGATCGATCTCTCTCACAGGTGAGCAGGGGACAGACTGCACACCTCTGCTGCTGATGTGAGTCAAATAGAGGAGCCACTTTCCATCAGAGTTCTCCTTCGGCCAATGAATGATTAGGGATGCATTTGCAAAAGATTTCAGTGGTTTACCCAAGTTTAATATCTGTCAGAACAAAAAGTGGATTAAATATGTAGATACAAATAAATAAGTGTGTCTCACTGTTAAAGTCGCCTCACCCTGAATTCATATTGAACTGAGGTTCCTATTTCATCCCAAGTTTTTATGGCACTTTCACCCACCATGTTTCCATCAAGCGACACTTGTGAAGGCTTGGTTTGCCTGATGAAGAAACACATGTAGTTACCTTAAATGATCATTTTTATTGTTGTCCGTACAAGCAGAACATACCCATATACTTGCATCTCCAGCTCAAACACCACTTTGGCAAACGCCTCAACTGGCTGTATGTCCTGCACACTCGTCCTGCATCACAGCCACAACACAAAATGTTTATTTATTATCATTTACAGCCCACTGATCAATAAGTGGTGCCAGTTTTCACTCACGTTTTAAGCAGCAGGCTGACGTTGACGTGTTTTGAACTCAGTGAGATGCTGGATGTTGTGAGTAAGACATAAAATGTCACCTGAAAGGAACAAGATCGCCATCATTCAACGCAAACTGTGACGCAAACACACACAGAGGAATCTACTCACCTCAGCATTCCTGTGGAGAGGGTTTCCCAGTTCACAGTCTATTAGACTCCCTTTGTCATTGGCTGTACAACTCAACTGTGTTTCCTTTAGATACACACAAACACACACATCCAAATGTTATTTAAAGATGCAGAAATGACAGAAAATCCATTTTTTATTTTTATATATACCAAACTGTTTTTTTTTTGTTACTCACTCCTGATGTAGCAGAGACAATAGATGAGTAGTGCAGCGTTTCAGGGAGCATAATGACCGAGTGGCTCTGGTGTGCCTCATCGCCGCCTCTGTTCGTCACAGTGATCTCCAAAGCTATTTCTTCATCAGAGGGAGTGATAACTGGAACACCGTCCTCTCTACAGATGGCACCAAAGATGAGAATCTGGTCTGGGTTGAGGAGGTTAGTTATTAAAAGTGTTTGAATATTTACCTGGCCAGTGATGTGAAAACATGTTGACCATGTTGTGTTGTTTTAGAACAAAACTTGTACTGTAACTGCAGGTTACTCTGGCAAATGTTGTCACTGCCGCAGTCTCTTTGGATCAAGGTGATCTGTGGTAAACAGAAGCAGAAACTGGACAAGTAGGTTTTGCCGGTCACACAAACCTATCTCTGAAATATTATTTCTAATAATTCTACTAAATATTTCTGGCGCTCTAGCAGGTAGAAGCCTGCTACAGGAGCTCCGAAAGCCCAAGTAGTATTTGTAAACTCATAGCTACTATCACATCTTCAGGTTGTCATTCAGGTTGAGAAAAGAGAGAGACAAATTTATAAAAACAGGAGGAGCAGTGTAGCTACCTACAATCTGACCTACAATCAAAGACAACAACAACCGACAGGAAAGCTCAAAGACTTCTGACACCTACAAAGATATAAAATATGGTCTTCCCTGCTCTCACTGCCTTCTTTAAATTCAAAAAAGAAAAAGATACATGAGTCAAGCTTTGGTAAAGCCTGAGATCTTTGTCAACCAAACTAACACGCTCAAATCACAACATCCAATTTATTGTTTCACACACAACAGACAGATGGTGTTTATCCACTGTCAAGCTGATCATCCACCCATTCACACAGTGCATACCTCTGAGACTGTGGTCGTCTGGTGGTAGAGGTTTAGAACAGGTGGGCTGTTCTGCACATCTGTACTCAGGCTGGTTGTCTGTTTAGAGCTCAACAGAGACACGGTGACAGAGATGGGGATGCTGTGCAGTTTGTCCTGGATGTCCCGCTGGAAGAAGTATTGAATTAGTGTATTTTACATGTAAAATTGTTTGTGCAGCATTAAGCAGGAGGCAGACACAGTACCAGAAGTCGGAGCCTAATGTTGGTACAGGTTTGTTTTCCTTGTCCACGCAGCTCCACTTTATCAGAGGATGAACCCAGAAAGTCGACTCTGGATCTTGAGTTGTTCCTCTCAGCATCAGCCTCAAATGTGTAGATGAGCACTGTAAGGAAACACAGCTTAGTCAACAACGTGCGTGTTAGACTGGGGACCCACTACACGACTTTTCCCGTCTCAACAGATTTTCAAAGGACTAGAAGTTCACATTAACAGACTACTTTCAGCAGATTTTTGGGGTCACACGTTTAACAACTGCTCCTGATGAGGGATGACAGACTACAGGATTTATCAAACCAACTAAAGCCAGCTGAGCGCAGCAAACTCTCGTGGTGGCGGCAGTTTACACACAAACACACCAGCTGGTGGCGGTAATGCGGAAAATTTGTTGTTCTTCTTCTTTGGTTTATGGCAGAATAGACGCTTCTACAGCGTATTGCTGCCCTCTACTGTTTCCATAAAACAATTGTCCAATTTGTTGTTTGCTAACCGCCAACAAACTCAATGACGAAGAAGAAGGAAGAAACAAAAGAAGAAGAAGAAGAAGAAGAAGAAGAAGAAGAAGACAAACTGTAAACAAACTGACGGCAGTCAGCTCACTGCTGCTGTTGTCTTTGCAGCTATCCGCAAAAAGCACAAAGACGTCGATCGTTGTTTTGACATTCCCGCTACTTCCTGTCACCTTGTGACGCAGGCTCCTACCCTCTTTTTTCATTGGCTGTTGACAACACGTGTTTGCAGTCAGGTCAGGTCGGTGCTTAGTTCAAACGACCAGACTCGGCCCGGAAATTTCAAACATGTTTAAATGACGGTCACTGAGGTCTGGTCCGACTACACATGACGACTGACCCCAACTATTGCAGACTGGTGCCTACTTGTGGTTAAAACCGGGATATAAATTGTGTAGTCCATCCCCAGTTTAACGTACTGAAACTTTAACATAACTTATAAGTTATATAACAAAACTTACTCAGTTTGGAGTTGAATGATGATGGATGTGCTGTGTAGGTAAAACATGCCTCACCTGTAAAATAACTTCAAATTTGTGCAATGACAAACTGGATTAAAAACACAGCCATCCTGCTGTTATAGTTATAATTCACAGTTAACATACCAGGTCCGTTTGTCACATCCTTCCTTTGTGATGTCTATTTTGTTTGGTGTCATTTGAAAAGAGGTTCTGACAGTGACCACCGGCCTGGCTCTGCAACAGAGGGCATACATTCACAGATTTCACATTTGTAACTGCTGGTCAGTATTCGTATCATTCTTTGTCTTTCAGTGATCAAACTGTCACACCACCTAAAAACAAAAACCGAGTCTGAGAGAGATCCGACAGCCAAATCAGGGTACTGATTGTCATCCACATCCAGGTTTCCAGTCAGAGAATATCCAAACAGCTTCGCTCCCTTGGATGAAAGTACCTGACAATAGAAGATTTCAGGATCTGGTTTTGCAGCTTTAAAAATATTTTAAATTTGAACTGTTAAAAACCAGCATGACAAACTCACCTGTGCTGGTTTCTTGTTGATTCCCTTTGGTGAGCCATAGTAAAGGTACACCTGACCAGAGCCATCATACGGTGCCCCAACGGCAATATCTGTCAGCAAAGATGAACACGAAATCTTTCTTATTACTCTCTAACTGACATTTTTGCAAAATTTATATTATAAAAAAAGTCACCTCCATAACCATCTTGATTGACATCTCCTATATTTTCCACTGCATGACCAAACATGGAGTCTTTCTTTCCCAAAAGCTGGACGGGAACAATCTTCTCCCAGTTGTTTCCCTTGTTGTTAATGTAGACATAAACTGCTCCTCCAACAACGCCATCTTTGCTAAAGAACTGTGGGGCTCCTACAGCAAGGTCGTCCCATCTAAACATACACAAAATACACAGTTCTTAAAACCTTCACTTCTTGATGTCCATGAATGATACAAAAGGGTAGTAAATTTTAAAACTGCTGCTACACAAAAACTAATAATGCATCAAACTCAATATTTGGGCTAATCTTTGACATATCCATGACCGATTTAAAAATAATGCCTCAGCCACCTAACTTTTGTTTTGTGGAAAATAACTCATTTTTTGTGTTTTCTTCATAAAAAATTACTGTGACATCAAGTAATCAAACTGGCATTTAAAGGGTTTTAAATTCTTCAAAATCATTTAATATTTGGTAGTTTTGAACAGGGCTGAAGTTGTTTAACATATTTATGCAGAAAAAAGTAAGAAAAAAATATGAATCTGTTTTTTATAGCAGTTTTTTGGAAGTGGACATTTTTGTCCACGAATGACACAAAAGGGTAGTAATTTAGAGTGATGCCTGAGGGTTAAATATGTAAACATTATTTCTGAGATCAAGTCAGACCTCAGGAATATCTTCAAGAAGTATTACAGAGTTTCAGGTAAACTGACCCATCACCGTTCAGATCAACCACTGCCACATCGTAGCCATAGGAAGAGGCCAGGCCAGGCCCAGAGAGGACCAGCTCCACAGACAAATTCCTCAGCGAAGCTGGGTCTGCCTTCATAAAGGCCACCTGACCGCTGTAACCTCCTCGAGGCGCTCCTGATACGATTGTCAGCTCACCCTTTCTGATGAGGGCCATCCCTGAGTCAGTGGAGAAACCTTGATAATGAGAGTATAAGGATGTTGACAGGAAGGTTACACTATGTCAGGGACTCTTCATTTTAGAATTAAATTCAGGGTTCAACAACAAAATAGTCAAGAAACTCACCCAGGTAGCTGTTTGTAGCCAGAGGAATGAGCTTGGAGTCAAATTGGTCTAAATCTCCAGTCTCACGAGGATTTTCACTGGAGAAGTCCAAGTCGTCTAAGGGCTCCATTCGTACGATTCCTGTGAGCAGCATTATATGAAAATTATACGAAATATTCTATTTTTAAGCCATGCAACACTTTAATATTGTTTTAAGAGCAGGTGAGTTTTGTACCTTTCCAAGTATAAGCTCCCGGTGCTCCAAATATCAAGGATGAGTTATCCTTGGCAAAAGATGCTCCATGACCCTGTTGGCAATATGCAAACCAGTCTTGGTTGTTTGGCCGTGTAGTCAGGTGTTGGCTATCACAGACTACCCGGCGCCACCTACTGGTGTCCTTCCCGACCTGCAGGTTGTCTCCTAACAGGTAACACTGACCCGTCAGCAGGCGAGGGACATAAGGGACTGAGCTGAACTGCAGGTATCGATGAGCACAAGCCTGAAAAAGGGAATGATGATTTAAAAGAAACTGTTGATTTATTTTTGTTTATTTAAAAGTTGGACTCAGTTACTCGCCATTATATTTTTTCCAGGGCCTTGGCTTGCGACTCTAACACCCATCCACTGGTTGTTTATGCCTTTACTGTCAGAGAACTCTGTTTAAATAAAGCAAAGGGATACATTATCAAAAATATATTAATGTTGTCTGCATGTTATTCATGTATCCATGTAGACTGATGTCAACCAACCTCCATTATCAAACTGAATGGGCTGACAGCGCTCAGATGCAGTAGTCAGATCACACTGGTAAACAACGCCCGTAACGTTTACTTGATTCTGATGTTTCCCACGTGGAGCTCCTACCAGCAATCTAAAGAAAAAAAATCAAGACTTTCAGACTGGATATAATTAAAAATGCGTCACTAATCAGCTTCTCTTACTCACAGGTTCCTTCTGGCGGGGTTCAGCTGCTGGTGGAAGGCAACAGAAAATCCAAACAGGCTGCCTGGATCTCCTTTTCTCTGCAGAACATTTTGGGTGTCCAGGTTGAAAGCTGCAACATGAAAGCTCTGAAAATTCCATACAAACCCTACAAATATCACACACCAAGCTTTTGCCATGATTTTGTATTTTTAAAAAGTAAAGAGTACTTTCTGAAGCCGTGTGCTCAGCGTCTCACTACAGACACATAGACAGGGTGTGGTGGCAAAAAAAGGTGTCTCCACAGGAAGAAGTCTGCACAGTTGAACTTTTATGGTTGATAACATTAGTTAATGTGTACCAAGTATTCTTTTTCATGAAAGCCACCTGTGAGACACACCTGGAAAGAGCATGTTGACTGATTGAATGAGGTCATTTTCTGCTTTTCACTGGCTCTGCAGAAAGTAATAAATACACCTGAGATGTTTACCCTTCTGAGTGATTCACTGGGGCCTTATGAACTCATGTTCACCCACACAGTGCTACTTATTCACAACTGAAAGCCATGTTGGTGGTGGGCGGGATCGAATCCCAGCAGTCATTGGATGAGAGGCAGTCTAATGTGCAGATCCTTATGCACTTTCATTCTATTTATCTAATAATGTGTAACATTTTAAAAGACAGAAATAAAATACATATAAATAATTTTTATATTTTATACATATTTTTAATCACAGCTGAAACAATTACATATCGCCTGCTGCTCATTTAGCACACACACACACACCTCACATTAGAGTCACAGGAACTGCCACCACCAGATGGCACCACTTCATTTGTCACCAATGGTCTACAGACGTATACTGCTGAATCATTGTAACAGGAGCTAAACAAAGTCATGCCGCTTAGGTAATCAGCCAATAATAGCAACTGCCATTATATGTTGCTTGCAGTTGTATTTGTGGCAGACTTCAAACTGCAGGGGCTGCTTTAAAGTTCTTTGATAGATGTCAGTTTTAGTTTGAGCTCATATTTCCCACTGTGCTGCATTCACTGTGTGTTCACCTTCTGTAATGGAAGCTAGAAACAAACAGGATTCGAGTCCTTCTGTTCCATTTTTAAAATGTGTGACTTACATAACATCCTTCGATTGATGTTTCACACAAGCAGTGAGAAGCATACACTGAGGCATGGAAACTTCAGCAGCAGTGTGGTTGCCTGGTCCGAGGTGTGAATCCACAGGTGGTGGTTTTTTCTGTAAATGTGTGTTGTAAACCCTTTTCTTTTGAGAACTAGAGCAGCTTATTCACACTCATGTATTTCCACCTGCAGGTCAACTTCACTGAGCATTTCAAGTCTTAAGATTTTGAATTATCCTGTTGGATTAATAGGTGATCCTAAATTGCCCGTACACCCTGGACTGGTCACCCGTCCTGGGTGTACCCCACCTCTCGATAGATGTGATAGGCTCCAGCCACATGTGACTCTGTACTACAGGACAGAACGGGTTCAGAAGATGGATGCATAGATGAAGTCAAACGGAAAATGACAAAAACTGCAGTTCCTTGAGTAGCCACCGGAGGCCAGATTTACCCATCCATCCATTATCCGAGCCTGCTTTGTCCTATGGGGCTGGAGCTGAGAGGTGGGGTTCCCCTTGGACAGGACCACCAGACTATGGCAGGGCCAATATGGAGAGACAAACAACAGGCCTCAGTAAACCTAACATGCATGTCTTTGGTATGTCGGAAGAAGCCAGAAAAAAAAAACATGCAGGCAAGGGGAGAACGTGCAAACTCCACACACACAATGGCCCAACAAAAACCAGTCTTACCACTGCACTGCCATGCCACCTATAGCCAGATTCACATGAGTCGTTTTGAGCCTAAAGTTGTGTATATTTAATGGCATGACAGCTTTATGAATTCCATCTCAGACCATGAGATATCCATTTAGGTGCAGTCCACCCACTTACACCTGCACTCTATTGTTACTTAATTGCAATAAGTAGGCTGAGGCGTTGGAGCCTCCCACACCTTATGTGTGTGTCACAGACTGATCGTCCACCTTGGTTTTTGCTCTCATTCAGCTTTTATCTCATCAGTAGAAACCAGCCGGGTGATGTTCATTATCAGTTCAATCACACACACATCAAAACGTCTGGTGGTCTGCAACTCAGCATCAGCTTTAAACTGAACGTTTTAGTTTTAGATGTAAACAGGGTTAAAATATGAACTGAATGTTAAATAATAGGTATTCTTGTGCATTTATTTGTTCTAAACATGTCCATTTACAGGAAGGAAGGGCAGAAATGTATCAGTTGATTCTGCTAAATTTAGCCTGCAGAGGCTTATGAGCATTACCTACACATCCTGTTTATACCAAAGTCATGCACCTTCCGAGTAAACATGCATGGTGGTCTGTTAGAAACAGAGAAATGGCCAGCCGCAAGCTGCATCTCACAGCTCAGATGCCACATGTGGCTTTCACAGGCAGTTACATACACGTACCAAAGTGAAATGAACAAAAAAAAAATCTTTCGTAATTCAGTCTATTTTGGTCACGTCAGTCTGAGGTTAAAATTTCCATCCACGGCCTGCTTATTTTCATCGCTCATGCACAAGTCCAACACTTATTTCATATGTACATTCCACTGTGGGCATTATAAACATACAGATCCTCACCCAGCTGCTCTTGTTGACTTTAGAGGACATTACTTTTTCTTTGTATATGTTTTCGAAAATATACTTTTTACATGTCAAATCAGTGAAATACTCCTGACTTCCAGTTGAAAAACAGCCGGACATGTATCTGCATGTCAGCTCTAACATGCAGGCTGTGTCTCATCTGTACTATTTCCTGAGATCAGACAAAGCGCTCGCACTAAAGTGTTACGGGCCACCAACACACACGCCCATGGTGAGCTTTTATCATCAAGGTGCAAGGCTGGTTAGCAGAAGTGTTTTCACGTCATTTTTCGAGAACAAAACGTACAAAAAATAAACATTCTGCTTTGTAGGCCATGAATGCTGAACGACATACATCAATGCTAAGAGTTCTTTGTAACTTCACACTGACAGTGCTAAAGCTTTGTTTGCAGGTGTTAGTCCATACTGAGTACAAATTAAAAAACATGGATCGATGGAAAAGTGATCCAAAGGTCAATTTATATTTGTTTTTCCAGAGGATGAATTTTGCAGCATAAGTCATGAAACATTTTAACTTCTTTCGTGTTTTGTAAGATCACATGTCAGTCCATCTTCTATGTGCTCAAAGCAAATCCACCAGTCTGACTTAACTGAGTGAGTAAAAGCCATGAATGTTTGCTTATCTGAGCTTAATGCAACAGTTCCACCGTGCCTCTGGATCTCATTGCTGTATTGTAAATTCTACAATAATTCTTTTGTCATAGCCAACTACACTTAAAAAATGTATATATTTATAGCCATTTGTTATAAATATTATATATATTTGTGTTGTTGCATTGTTTTTGAAAACATTCTTTCAAATACTGTATTTATTCAGATCAGTGTAAGTAACCTACTGAATATTCAATGAAAATGGGTCACCGCTTGCTAAACTGCACAGGAAGTGTGTTTTCCAGGTTTCAGCCAATCACTGTGATTTCCACTTTGTAGCATTTAGTCACCTTGTGACTAAATCTTCCATTTGAGTGCAGTTGTGCAGGGGTTGGGTGATGTACAGTAGCTGCTACGATGGCTGGAACTCTGGTTGCTTTGATTCTTCTGAGTACACTGTGTGAGTTTGTCGCTTTGGTAAAAACCACTATAAGCAACGTTTTACATAATGTGTCAGACTGTTTTATGTTTTTAACTCTTCTTCTCTTTTTTTTTTTAGCTCTGGTTCAGACCTCTGAGTTCGATCACCAGACCTCTCTGACTGTGGCTGAACATGGAGATAATTTGACTCTGACATGTTTGGGAATTGAGTACGGAATGTTTTACTGGTTTAAGATGGATTTTGGATACATGGCTGGAAGTATTGTTAGAGGAAGTTTTGACAGAGTAACACTTGAAAAATCTTTTGACAAACGAAAATTTATGGTGGAAAAAGTGGGTAATGTGTATTCCCTCACCATAACAAATGTAAGCAAAGAAGATGAAGCTGTGTACTTTTGTCAAACAGGATCGTCTTACGAAATAATGATCAGGAACGTCACAGTTTTGGCTGTAAATGGTAAAGTAGATCTGTTTCTTTGTACTTGATATGTATATGTGTTTTTACGATTATGTTTAAATTATGTCAATGTTAAATATTGGTGCCAGGTAAAAACATATTAATTAATCAGTACTACAATATTATCATGATATGATTTATTTATTTACATTTTGAGAGTAAGGATGAGTAAAGTTGAAATTTTTTGAACATCATTGCCAGCTCAAAGATTATGTAAGTTCTCCCTTCTGTATGCCTGACATGACTTTTATTCCTTACTTTGTGGGCCTCTGTCTTACCATTTGTGACCCACACAGATCCTAAAACTAAGCAGAAATCTGTCTACGTGAAACAAAGTCCAAACATGAAGTCTGTGCCGTTGGGCGACACGGTGAACCTGCAGTGTTCACTTTTCTCTGGGAACAAAGAAAACACAGATCAGTGTCCGGGTAATCACAGCGTGTACTGGTTCAGAGCGGGATCTGGATCTTATCCAGGCATCATTTACACTGACAGGAGCAGTGGTGAAGAACAAGAGGACAGGAGATGTGACTACCGTCTACCCAAAACTATAAGAGGCTCTGCTGATACTGGGACATACTACTGTGCTGTGGTCACATGTGGACAGATCCTGCTTGGTGAAGGAACCACAGTGGCCACAAGTACGTAAATCTTCTATTATCAGCTTCTATGCTATTTGTTGCATTACTTTAAATGATGAGATGATCTACAATTTATCTAATCTTCTGGCTTTATGAACTATAATTAATGCTTTTCACAGGCTTACATGAACTGATCCTTTCTCAGTGGAAGTCAAGCTGCCGTGGAACTCGTCTTTTTTCTTCCTCTTTTTGTTCTTTTTGTTCGTTTGTTTTCTCACAATTTCCTCTGTCACATTGAGGCCACTACATGTTCTATTGTTACCAGTATAGCATAGATTTTTTTTGTTTGTGTGAAATTGTTATTTGAACATCACCATTTAAAATGAACTGCTCATAATGCTGTTGTTGTCCAAGCTGATTTTACTCTCAGCAAATGAGCAGTCATGCAAACAATGGCTCTGACCTGTCTCTTTGTGTTGTTTTCTTTTCTTTTTCAGAAACTTTCTGCCCCATTGTTATTGTGCTGACACTGCTGGCCGTGTCTGTGCTTGTGAATTTCTGTCTTCTTCTCACCATCATGCAAAAAAAGCCAGTTTGTCCCTGTTGCACAGGTAGGTCGACTCATAAACACCTGCACACCTACAAGTTATGATCCAATTCGTGTGAGGAGCAGGGTTAATTTATGTGTATTGGAAAGAATGCAGGTTTGATGTACTGCTGCTTTGACTTGAGAAACAAAAGTTAGAGCTAAGTTATGTCCATTGGCCGTGAGATTTTAGAGTTTATAGCCCTGCTGAAAACAGTGATCAGAAGTGAACAGTGAGATGTTACAGCTGATAGAAACATAACTCTGATCACCACCATTTCACAACCGTGCATCTCAGAATGCAGAATGAAGCTCGACTACAACTGAAGCCAGGAACTGAAACCATCCCTGCCCAGACTACTCTGAGCTTACAGACATTAAATACACAACAGGTTTACGTCTAATATTGTGTTGCTTTTCTGGGCAGGAGAAGTAACCACTTCTAACTTTGTTGAGCAAGACCGAGCAGCTGAGCTTCAACAAAGTGATCGGGTAAATATCATCTCTAAATAACTGACAAGTAATAAAGAGCCGATTGAAAGTGAAGATATGATGAGTTAGCTTCATATTGCTATTATATAACAAGCCTTTGAAATTAAACTATCAGAAGATTATAGGTTCATTTCAGGCATTTGGTGCAGTTATGATTTCACACAGCTACGTATAGTTATGCTTGAGAGGAGCTTAAATTAATCCCTACCCAGTTTCTTTGTTGAAATGAGTGGATTAAGTGACAACAATAAGCAGAAGACCTCTTGTAAAGTGAAGAACAACAGTGTCAGAGGTAAATCAATAAATAATCAATCTCCATTATTGCTTTTTTACAGGAAGGTGAAGCGGCAGGAATTAACTATGTGGCGCTGGATTTCCAATCAAGAAAAGCTAATAAATGGAAGGATAGGAGGGAGACACATGGTTGCAACTCTGAGTGTTTGTATTCTGACATGAAAGACTGCCAGTAAAGAGCTGCACCCATGACCAAGGAACATCTCATCTCATGTAAATCTGGTGACTAATCACTGCTTTGTTTTTATTTGTATTTGTTATCTTTATTGTAATACATTTTTAAAATTTATATAAACAAGAAGAATTTAAACAGTGTATTCTGAGAATATTTTTTTTTAACATATTTTTGGGAAATATCACCTTTGTACGGGACCATGAACTTGCCTGTTCTGGTAGACAGAATAAATGTTCAAAGGATTCAAAGATTCAAAGAGGTTTATTTGTCATATGCACAGTATTGGCAGCGGGATCATCTGAGCAATGAAATGCTTAAAATGAGGCAAAAGAACGTTGTCACCAACAACGCAATCAATTAAAAAGCCGATACTGAGCTAAAGAAAAACAAATCACAAACATGCTGCCGTTTTCTTTTAATATTTCAGGAGATACTCAGCATCATCACTTCCTCTGTGAATATATAACCTGAGAGTAGACACTGTCCTCACCAAACTCTCTCTTTCTTTGAGTCAGCAAAACAAAAAACCAGCTTATTTTTAATTACAGCACAGGTTCCAGTATATTCCTGTGGGGATTACGCTGAGACAGCATTTCACACAATAAATGGTCATTGTTGAAATTACATTCAATTCGAATTGACATTATCTTAAAATTAAAAGGATCCTAGAATGTGTTTACCTTCATGAATAAGTCTTTATCTGTCAGGAAGGGTTGAAGTAGGACTCAGGCGCAGGCAGGATTCAGCATAGCACATGACATCGCAAAAAACAAAACAAAACTCCCCAAAAATACCAAACTAACCTAAGAAAAACCCAACTTAGAAATATTCCAAAAAACATAAGGCAACTCAGGAGAAACTGAAGGTGACAAGACAATCTGGCACAAAGAGGAACACAGGACTTAACCCTCATGCGTTGTTCGGGACATTTTTGTCCTCTGAGAGAAATTTTTCTGTTTATTTTGGCCATAACTTTGTCAATATGTGGACAAATTGAATCATTTTTCCTCAATAAGCTTAATTTTACATAAATTTTGTTAATATGATTTTAAAATTTTTCATAGGTCAACGGTACACTGTGGGCAAATTTTACCCCCTAATGTGTTGTTCGGGGACAAAAACGTCCCCTAACTTTAACGGTTTTAAAAATATATTAGATAAATATTTTTTTGAAATTTTTTTGCATAGACCTTTTAATTAACTTCAGTTCTAATCAACAGTAGTGAAAAAATCATTTTCCCCCAGGATTTTAACCCTTTAATCACCAATTTTATAAGGGGTGGTGCTGAAAATTGAAAAAAAAAACACAAAATGGCTCATTTTTAATAGAAAAGGTGAATGTGGACTGGATTCTTTTGAACCTTTATTACAGTCTTGGTCATGTCAAACATCAGTAAAAAAATTGACTTGATTGCATTATTAGTTTTTGCACAGCACTGGATTTTCTTTTTTTCTCCCTAATGTGTTGTTCGGGGACAAAAACGTCCCCTAACTTTAACGGTTTTAAAAATATATTAGATAAATATATTTTTGAATTTTTTTTGCATAGACCTTTTCATTAACTTCAGTTCTAATCAACAGTAGTGAAAAAATCATTTTCCCCCAGGATTTTAACCCTTTAATCACCAATTTTATAAGGGGTGGTGCTGAAAATTGAAAAAAAAAACACACAAAATGGCTCATTTTTAATAGAAAAGGTGAATGTGGACTGGATTCTTTTGAACCTTTATTACAGTCTTGGTCATGTCAAACATCAGTAAAAAAATTGACTTTATTGCATTATTAGTTTTTGCACAGCACTGGATTTTCTTTTTTTCTCCCATTTTGTCCCATAGACTTACATTATAAACACACTTTTTTTGACTGCACAGCCATGGCACTAAATAATCATGCATTCTTGATTGTTGGTGGTTTACCCTGTTGGTAGGAGGTAACATTTGTGATTTTTACAGTTAACAACTTAATTACCATATTAACCCTTTACCTGCAGGCCTGTGCTCATGTACTGTAGTTTCTGGCTTGTATATGGAGTTATAGGGAGTATTTTAGCACATAATTGTGTGTCTACACACTGTGTGTGTATGTTAGAGAGGAAGAGAGCCATTTGCACACTGTCAGGGAAGGAAAGTCAGGAAAATAAAGTTACTAAGTAAGTGAAGTGTACCTAATTCAGACGTACAACGGCAATGCATAAGCATGTAAAATGAAAACATCCAGGAGTTCTGGCGTCTGAAGTTGTGGATGGGTAAAATAGCTGTTTTGTTTTTTTTTTTTTAGCTTTCGGAAAACACGTCCTCCAGTAGAGTGACTTTACTTTTAGGTTAGTGTCTCAGTTGAGATCACTGAATTAGTCTAAGTGAGGTCTAAGTGCCCCTTTTCCATGGTGTGTTGCGCTCCACACGACCATACGTACATGTGCATGTTACTAAATAGACACCATAGATAGATAACTTGATAACATAATAAATAATCATTGACTAACCAAATCTAATCTACAGTTTAGTCCCCTACTAAAATTAGTATTAAAAGTAGTTTAGTAAAGTAAAGTAAAGTAAATTTGTTGCAGCCCTAAAAGTAAGTGCCGGGCCCTTTGATGCTGAGAGGTTCAGACTAAACAAAACAAAAACACTAGTGGACTTGCATGCATCCTCCTGGTCATTTAATGGTGACAAGAGCAGCAAGCAGCATGAAGAGAGGATTCACCTGTGCATGAGTGAAGGATTCACTTGTGAACGAATGAAGGATTCGCTTGTGAACAAGTGACGGATCTACTTGACGGTGACGGTGCAGCCTTCACAGCTTCACAGCCTGGCCCTTCATAGAGCCAGGCTGCACAATCATTTCCAGAGATTGTGCACAAGTGAATCCTCTCTTCATGTTGCTTTCTGCTCTTCTCACCATCAAATGACCACAAGGTCACATGTAAGACCACTTGCCTTTTTGTTTTGTTTAGTCTGCACCTGTAGACATCAAAGGGCCACACGTGCATAGCAACACTTTCTTTGTTTTTGTTTACTATGAAGACTCTGTGGTTGTGTGTACTCACAGACAACAAGATCAGTGTGCAAATGGCTCTCTTCCTCTCTAACATACACACACAGTGTGTAGACACACAATTATGTGCTAAAATACTCCCTATAACTCCATATACAAGCCAGAAACTACACTACATGAGCACAGGCCTGCAGGTAAAGGGTTAATATGGTAATTAAGTTGTTAACTGTAAAAATCACAAATTTTACCTCCTACCAACAGGGTAAACCACCAACAATCAAGAATGCATGATTATGTAGTGCCATGGCTGTGCAGTCAAAAAAAGTGTGTTTATAATGTAAGTCTATGGGACAAAATGGGAGAAAAAAAGAAAATCCAGTGCTGTGCAAAAACTAATAATGCAATAAAGTCAATTTTTTACTGATGTTTGACATGACCAAGACTGTAATAAAGGTTCAAAAGAATCCAGTCCACATTCACCTTTTCTATTAAAAATGAGCCATTTTGTGTGTTTTTTTTTCAATTTTCAGCACCACCCCTTATAAAATTGGTGATTAAAGGGTTAAAATCCTGGGGGAAAATGATTTTTTCACTACTGTTGATTAGAACTGAAGTTAATGAAAAGGTCTATGCAAAAAAAATTCAAAAATATATTTATCTAATATATTTTTAAAACCGTTAAAGTTAGGGGACGTTTTTGTCCCCGAACAACACATTAGGGAGAAAAAAAGAAAATCCAGTGCTGTGCAAAAACTAATAATGCAATCAAGTCAATTTTTTTACTGATGTTTGACATGACCAAGACTGTAATAAAGGTTCAAAAGAATCCAGTCCACATTCACCTTTTCTATTAAAAATGAGCCATTTTGTGTTTTTTTTTTTCAATTTTCAGCACCACCCCTTATAAAATTGGTGATTAAAGGGTTAAAATCCTGGGGGAAAATGATTTTTTCACTACTGTTGATTAGAACTGAAGTTAATTAAAAGGTCTATGCAAAAAAATTTCAAAAAAATATTTATCTAATATATTTTTAAAACCGTTAAAGTTAGGGGACGTTTTTGTCCCCGAACAACACATTAGGGTAGTGTTTGCGAACAATGCATGAGGGTTAAATAGACAAAGGAACAAGACACAGGTGAAACGCATTAGGGCAGGGCAAACAATCACAGAGGCGGGAACACAGGGGAAGTAAAACACACAGACAAACACAAGGGAGAAAGGACTTTCAAAATAAAGCAGGAAACAGGACAGAACCAAAGTAACAACACAAGGAACACTAGAAAACCCGAAAACAACCAGAAAACTAAGAATTAAATTACAAAAAAAGAGAATAACCCAAACCATAAATAACCAAATCCTAACATTTTCACTGTTTATTTAACAATAACATATATTATATATAAATATTTGATCTTAACAGCTGTGTGTTTTAGGTTAGGCATTCGAGGCTAAATGCAACATTTTTATGGAGTCCATGACTCAAATTTCTACAAACATTTGTATTTTATTTACAATAAATGATTCTAATTTGTAGCCACATTTTCACCCATAACTCAAGAAATCATACGTTATCAAAATTACCATAGAAGTGATATATAAAAGGTCAAAGGTCAACAATGAGACTTGACAGATCAGGGCAATCGGGCAACACTCACAGGTATGCGTCACATTTCTTCTGATACTTATCGACTGTTGGAGAAAAGATGAAACCAGGAGTTCATCCACACTCCAATGGTGTAAATCGCCAACTCTAACCAAGATGGCAGGCGTCCTGTTGGGTTGAAGTCCGGGTGTCGAGAGACTTTTTGGTGCCTCTCGGTATGATAAACGTGTACTAATACTCATGCACCTACGTCAAACTAAGCCAAAAGTGAGGGGGGTGTTGAAAATTTCAGGGGGGCGCTGTAGAGCCATTTTGTCCTGCCCATTTGCAACGACTATACAATATCAACTTTTATTTTTTGCCAGACCTGACGAGTGTGCAAAGTGTTGTGAGTTTTTGTGGCAAAGGGGTGAAAAAAGGCTCGTTTTCGGTGCAAATAATAAATATAACGATTACAATAGGGTCTTTGCACCACTTAGTGCTCGGGCAGTAAAAAACACAACCTGCCGTTTAAACAGACTGAGTGGTCTACAAAAGGTACAGCCCCATAGCACAGGCTATAAAAGGGTCATACATGTGCTGGTCCTCAGGATTAAAAATATACTTTCATAATAAAGGCCGTGTCAGGGTACGTGTGTAAAACAGTCTTTAATTCAAGGCTAGAAGGGCAAAGGCAAAAGTTAACTAAAAATCACACTCAACGTGGAAACTAAAGGTAGCAAGACAAAGGGTCCATAACAAAAGGTCTAACTTAGCATGGAGGCAAACGTGGCGAGTAAAACAAAAGGAAACTAAACCTGACTAGAAATCAAACAAGACATAAGGTAAGACAAAACCAAAAGACAGGGCATAGGGCCAAACGAGATCATAACATGGCATGGCAAGAAACCTGGAGTCGAGGCAGGGGCAAACCCTCAGAAGAGCCGAGGACCAGAACAAACCCTCCACAGAGACAAGACGAACTAGCACCCGGTGCGGGGAAGACCCAGACTAAATACATGGGACCAGGGAAGACAACTAGACACAGGTGGCACACATTAGGGCAGGTAATCACACAAGAAGGGAAACCACAGGAAGAGAAGCACAAGACAAGACACAAGGAGGACAGGACTGTCAAAGTAAAACAGGAAGCACAAGACAAGGCGAACACCACAAGGACAAAGACTCAAGAGCTAAACAAAAACCCAGCGAGACAAAACACAAGCCTACAACTACCAGGATAATAACAATAAGTGAGCACAAGGTAAAACAGAAACTAAAACCAGGAAAACAAAACACAGGGTCATGACAGGCTGTACTGTGGAAAGTGTCACAGTGATCCTCTGACATCAGAATACACACGTTCTTTGGTCTTCAGCTCTTTCTTTTTCCGTCCACTTGAAGTTTTATCTCCAGAGAATTGCAGCGCAGCGTAGTTCAGATCACTTTCATCTTTAGTCTGTGTGGTGAACAAAATAGTCATTACTCTTTCTTTCTCTTCTATGAAAGTAAAGTAAATTATAATTTATGATGATCACACACAAATTGACTCATGTTGTCAGGTTTTTCTTGTGAAGTGGTGCTTTCTCTCCCTAGATGAAAAAAAGTAATATTATGTATCAATCTGGCATGTTTACTGGCAGGTAAAGTAAATATCATATTGTTTAGCTCTGCATGGTGACAAAATGACTTCAGTTCACTGAAGCATAACATACATTTTGTTGAAAATAATAGGAAATGCACATATATATTTTTGTAATGCATCAGAAAAAACAAAACACACCTTTAATTGAAAATATGTCTGTAAAAACGTAATTTTTATGAACTGTGTCCTGGTTTGTATACACAAAGTGGCACTCAAATCAAATCAGCAAATTCAATAAACAGCACCTACCTTTATTCTTTGTACAAGCTGCTCTCATCAATTGGTTACAGATGAAAACAATATTTACAGTTACAGAGATGACCAGGCAGATTATTATCAGCAGCGCATTAGGTCCTGTTTGTTCTACAAATGAAGAGAAAAACACATCAGAGTTGGTTCTGGTGTGCCGTCAGTATTTTAACTTCCAGTACTGAACACAAAATCATACCCAGGTCTGGTTTAGTTCCACGTCCAAACAAAATCTCCCCACATGTAGCCAAAGCACAGTAGTAGGTCCCAGAATCAGAGGAGCTGATGTTCTTAGAGAAGTGGTAAACACATCTCTTCTGAGAGTCAGATCTCTCCTCACATTCATCTTGTCTGTGTCCATCAGTGAAGATGATGTCTGGATGAGATTTATGAGATCGGAACCAGAACATGCTGAGATCTCCTGAACAGGATTTGTTCTGAGAGTCAGAGAGGATGGAACACTGCAGAGTGTCTGAGAGTCCTGGACCAGATGCTGCTGGACGCTGAACAACAGTGTAGTTTGATGTCCGACTGTGTCCTGTAAAATAAAAGACAATAATCAACTAAGCAAACTTCATTTATGTGGTTAAGTAAGATAAAGTGAGAATATAAAAATCAAAAGAAAGAAATTGAACAAAAATAAATTAAAATATATTACAGTATATGTGCCTCCTCATGCAATGACAACATGTTTCTTAATACTTAATACTTTAACATATATGTTGAATTTCAAATCAGTAACTGAGGCATTTTGCAACATTTGAAAAGATCTCAGTATTACCTTTCATTAACAAATATGTCCCGGTCCACTTAACACTCTCCAGCCACACTGTTATTGCACAGTGATACATTCCTTCATCCTCCGGCTTCATTTCCATAATGGTCAGGTTGAAAAATTCCTGATCCTTTTCAGCTTTCCATCTTAAGTTAGAAAACTCTGGTGCAAACTTTAGAGGTAAAGGTTTCTTCAGACTCACAATTACTCTCAGTGTCTCCCCAACAGTCTGCTTGTACCAGTAAACTTCTTCACGTGTGATCTCAGACTTTGGTAGAGCACATGTTAAAGTCACAGGTTCACCAGGCTGAACTTGGATCACTGAAATCAAAGAATCTGAATGAAAAGAAAACATACAGAAGAAAAGGTCACTTTGATGCAGGAAATCATGTAAAGACAGACACAGAGAGAGTTAGACAGCACTCACGCCCTCCATGAAGAACAAGCAGTATGATCCAGAAGACAACCATCTTGACATTGACTCTTGTCGGAGGATTCAGTGGTGTTTTTACTGAGAGGAGGAGCTGGTGGTCTCTATATCACATTAGCAAAAGCATCTGATTGGTTACAAAGATTTAAAAGTGCACTTCCTTTTACGGTGTACACGTCCAAGTCTTTGAGGTGGAGAATATTACAACACCTTCTAAGAGTTCATGTAGGTTGTATGTTGCTCAAACCAGCCTTAGCTGTCCTTTGCTCCTTGGTTTTTAATTCTAATGTTTTTGTGTACTGAAACAAAAATGCAGCTTCTACAATGTTTTGATCACACTTTGAGTAAGTAAACAAAACAAAAAAACAGCTAATTTGTAATTACAGCACAGGTTCCAGTATATTCCAGTGGGGATTACGCTGAGACAACGAGGGAAGCTGAGCTTCCTCTAACATTTCACACAATAAATGGTCAAATATGCACTGTTGAATTCACATTCAGTTGGGGTTGACATCATGTTAAAACTAAAAGCATCCTAGAATGTGTTTACCTTCAAGAGTTTTTATCACTCTGTTTATGCAACAACAACAACAACACATTTTTTGTATTCTCTGATAATTCTGAGTGCACAGCATAGCTGGATGCTGATTGTCTGATGCTCTTTTTTCAATGCAGTGAGACCACATGTTCATTGGATAAATGCAGAAACTCGTAATTTCCTCAGAAGCTAAGCGTCTCTGAAGGTAAATGGAAAGTGGGGTTGCCAGGGGCGAGCCAAGATGCTAGGCTTTAGGTTTTCTTTTCAGGATATTCAGCTTTTTTCATGAGTCCTTCCACCCTGACAAGATACCCCATAGCATTATAGCGCCACCACCGTGTTTGACTATGGGAACCATGTTTTTTGGGTTATTTGCTGCTCCTTCAAACAAAGAGCTCTAGTTTTGTTTCACCAGGCTTCACCTTTCTTCAGGTTGTCTCTAGCACACACACTCTGTCTGGCTTGGATGTGTCTTTTTCTTGATCTGCTTCCTGGGAGTTCATCCATGTGCAGGACTCTAGTGACTGTCTTCTCTGAAATGTCAGTGCTAGTTTCTTTACAGAGGTTTTCTCATCTTACGTCGGCTGGTCTGGTTGTGAACTGTTTGGAACCTTTTGATCTCTTTGATGTTTTTTTTCTCAAGTCTGAACTTATTCTTTCACTTTAGCAGTGACATATTCAGAAGGCAAAAAGCTGTTATACTGGATGTGTGGAACATATCAGTTCTCACTGTAAGTGCAAATCAAATGCTACAGGGTCACTCAGTCTAAACAAAAACTACAAAGTATCATCCAGTGATCAACAGCTATTTGTATTCCAGGAAACCCTCCGTTCTCAGTGATCAGATTTGTTGTGTTTTTGTGCTCTGACCTTTGTGACAGAACGTCTGATAAAGGCTACTGTTGTTTTCTTAAAAAGGGGTCGGCTTGCATTCGTGTTCTGCTTGTGCTTTTTTATCTTTAACCACAAGTCCTTCCTTTCTCGTACAAGTGTCACCATCACACAACGAAGTCTTCGCTCTCTGACATTCAGTCAGACTTCACCATTGTTACGGACAGCATCCAAACCTCAGCCTACTTTCAGTTGCTGCTCTTTTTATGTTGCATCTATCTGTCATGCATCAACAAGGATAAAATGTCAGGGTTGTCTTAAAAATGCAACATTTTACATAAAAGTGAATTCATGATTACGTCGTGAATTGTCCATTATATTTATATTATAAAGGAAGACTTTTAAGAAATACGGGATATTATATTGATGAGAAACCTATGTAAAAAAAATCAAATAACTGATAAAAATGGTGTAAATATTGTTTTAATATTTTCATTATTATTAAATATTTTCCATACTATTATTTGAAAATATTGCAGTATCCTTTCGGTTCTTTACCTTGGCCTGACAATGAGGATAAGATACAGATAAAAGAGTAAATTACACAATGACACAAACACTAATATAACTGACACATTTATAAAGAAATGACACTGAAAAGTTGTTATGTGAGGTGTAGATTTTAACAGGACCCAGACGCAGACAAAAATAATGTTCAACAAAAGGAGCTTCATTCCAAGCTAACTACAACAAAGACCAGAGAAGCGGGAGAACAAAAGGAGGGCTACTGCAAAACAGTGCCAGTCAAAATGCAAAAAACTAAAGTACAAATAAACACAAAAGAAACAAAACCAAACCTGAGGAAGATGGGAGGACAAGGAAACACGGAGGAAGAAGGAGGACGACGAGACAGTGGAAGGCAGAATTCACAAGGGGTTCACATGGGGTTCACAAGGGAAGAACTGACAAAGACAAAGGGAAAGCACAGGGCTTAAAAAGAGGAGAGACGACACAGGTAAACACAATTAGGGAGGAGCAGGTACTAATCAGGAAGGAGGAACAGAAGGAGAGAGGGAAGGACTGAGGAGCAGAGAACAGGAGGGAGGAGGAACAGAATGAGGGAGGGAAGGACTGAGGAGGAGCAGAGAAAGAGGAAATACACTGAAAACTAAATAACAAAATAAACAATATGATCACATGACAAGGAGCCAAAACCCAGGCTCATGACAAAAGTAGACATTTCGTTGCTGCTTTTTGTCAGGTGACACAATTCCAGTATAAATCTGGAGTCCTCTCAAATAGCAACTACATTTCTAACATCCACAATTAAAAATAAATAAAGATATTACATTTAGATAAAAGTATGAGCACTACATCTGGCTAATGAAGCTCAAATTATACAGAGGATGAGCAGAACAGATAAAAGTGTGTATCAGTATAGAATGAGAGAAAATCTCACAGCTAACAACACTAACCATGCACAGATGTCTACACCTCTAGATCTATTATCTTAAACTAAGCATGAATAAAATATAAACAACCTGTCAAGGATTAATATTTTGTAGCTTATCCAAAAGAAATCCAAAGTCCAACATTAATCCAGCCCAAGGGTTTTGACATCAGTGTAGATGCTCTCTTCTTCTGCAGGTCTTGCTTCCTTTGTCCCTGATTTGCTGGTGTTTCTACTGCTGAAGATCGCTGTAGAATAAACCAGCAAGTCCTCATCTGTCTGTGGACACCGACATAATGTTGAAGCTTCATATGTCAGTAGTTAAACATCCAGACATAACATCTTTATAATTACCTGCTGATTCTCCTGATCACCTCTAGTGGCTTCTGGTGTATTAGTTTGCAGAGCAACAGCTGTTTTATAAACCCCCCCCCCAAAAAAAACACATCATTACAGTCATTCTAAATGTTGCTGTCATGTGTGAAAAGTCAGTGAAGGACTGATTTTGCTTACCACCACAATACATGTATGATTTTTCCTTGAGTTTCTTGATTGAATAAAGGAGAATGGCGATAAGAATCAAACTGAAAGCCAAAGCTGCACTTAACAGGCAGAGAATAGTTCTGTCTTTTGAATCACACGGGCTTCCTGCTGACATAAAAAGGAACAAATAATGAAAGTTATTAAAAGAATCATGTGTTGTTGGATCTGCTTTACAGAATACTAAGATAAATACATGACCGTAATTAAACATGGTTCAGTTACCTTCAGCACTGGGTTTGTTGCCAGACACAGTCTCTTTACATGTGGTCACGGTGCAGTTATACGTCCGAGCGTCTGAGGAGCTGAAGTTTCTGAAGTAGCTGTAGAAACATTTCTTTGTTGTCGAGTTGTTTTCATGTTCATCTCCACCTTCAGTGTAATTTAAATGTGAGTCAGCGCTGAAACAGAACACGCCGTTATCTGCTGGACATGTTTTGTTCTCAGAGTCGTGGAGGACTGAACACTGCAGAGTCACTGTGTCTTCAGGACGGACTGGATCTGATGGAGGGGCTGCAGTGAGTGCAGGTCCTGATCCTGAGCAATGGAAAAACAATCCATTGTTTATATAAAATATGTCCCACCTAATGGAAAATGAGGCACATGCAGTTTTTTTACCTTCAATTTTAAGGTGTGTTCTATTTATAAATGTTAAGTCTTGTGTGGATGTTTTCATGCAGAAGTAGACTCCTGCGTCACTTTGTTCTGCTCTTTCAATGTACAGAACAAATACTCCAGTCTCTTTTTCAGTGCTGATGCGGTTATTAAAGTGATTTAAGCTAGATGTTTTCCCTAAGATTTCAGGAACATTTTCAGAAACAACTCTTAACCAATAGAAGGTTCCCAAACCACTGAGGGGACAAGTCAGTTTCACATCGTCTCCAACACGAACAGTTTGTGTCTTAAAGATCTGATTTTCTGTGCAATCTGTAAAAAAAAATCAAAGATCAATGACAAAATCATGTCAGCCTTCTTGTAATCAATCTCTAAACATGATTAAATGTTAAATAAATCAGATCTTTTTAAATGTATTCACCTCCTGCTCTGAACATCAACAGCGAACAAATTATCAGCAGCATTTTCTGGTGATTCCTGTTGTGACAGCTGTGATATGAAGTGTATAAAAAAATGATTCATCTAAATGTAATCACATCTAGTGGGTGGAAACGTGTTTAGAGCAACCTGATTGGCTTGTTGCTGTGTTTCGCTGTACTACCACAGTGGAAAGAATCAACCATCTTTCCAACCAGAACACACGAAACAACACCAGCTGTAAGCCTTTGTCATGTCATATTTTAGTCTCACTGTGGGTTTCTGTAAGTGAAACTTAGACTAAACACAACATCACTTTCGCCAGGCAACGAAACAGACCAATGTTAGCCAATTTAAAGGCTGTGTCTGAGTGTTAAAATACTTCAAAGATATAAGTTAGAACTCAATTTATGAGAAGTTAAAGGAGATGTGACCAAATGCAACTTATGCATTTATGAGACTTTGATCATCTTTTGTTACCTTGAGTGGGCTTCAGATTAAACAGCCTATTTTAGACATGAAATGTTTCCTAGCCATGGCACAATACTCAGGATAAGCTTCTCCACAATGTCACAAGATAACTCTTGGTAGCAACTCACCCCCAACCAGGAAGGGTGATAAACCCTCTTTGCGCAGAGCACCCTGGCCTCAGACATGGTCAGGCTCACTACTGGCTGTATGCTGTTCTGGTACATGCCTGGGGTGATCTGAATATGACCACACCGTCAGCAAAAAGGGGAAGCATCAGTAATCAGATCCTTCAGTGTCTGATTATTCCTGATTTGTGCTAGATGTTACACCTGCTAAGTTCTTTACCACATAAAATCAAAGAGAAACTCAACAAGTGTATTTTCAGTGAGTTTTAGATTAAACTGAGGATAAGAACAGCAGACTATGCTGCATTATACTCACAGAGAGGCTGGACATTTCTAATGAACCTGCCCTCAAAAGGCTACTGTAAGACTGCACACAACGTCACTGGAAGCAGACATCTTTAAGCTGCAGCAACCTTTGTCAGAGTGGGAGATCTTGGTTTGTGGCCTTCATGTGGGTCAACATATTGTTGGCCACAAACCAAAACTTAAAGGTGATCTTAATGCAAAACAACCTGATTGCATAAAACCACAATTCTTTTCCAACCAGGAACCTTCTTCACCCTCAGGAAATCATACAGTTAACAGCGCTATGTGTCCTGTAGCTGCACACACACTCAAGTATTCAGAACAACTGGGACATGTAATTTAAGATTATGAATGAATATATTACTGGTTGGAACTTTGTGTCCTTCTTTGTCCTCTCTGCCTTTTTTTGTATGTGTAACGTATACATACATTCTTAAGGCTGACAAACAAATGATGCATGGAAACTTGGCTGTGGTCGAGCGTTCAAAGAAGGTGTGAACACAAAGGGGCTTTTCTTCCTGTGTCAGTCTCTACTTAAACTCAGGAAGCTGCTCTCACGTGGCAGTTTTTTGGATTTTATGATGCCAGTAAGGCTAAAAGTTCAATATTACCATCATAACAACTTACCCTGTTACAGATAGGAGGTACACACACACACACACACAAACACGGGACTTCAGTGGGTTTTGTGGTAGATGTTGATAGACAAAGACTAAGTTCTGAAGATCTGACAGCCTTGCACAATAAAGGACAATCAGTAAATACTAGTGAATTAATCTCCAAAATATTATAATTAGTACGTTTAGAGTTAGGGTATCTATCTATCTATGTTTTTACATAGATTAAATAATAGATATTTGCATTAATGAGTATTATTATTAATGAGTAAGTCCATTGTGTTAAACTAAAATTAGCTTTCACTTCTCTCTGGTTGAAGATCTCAGTCATTTCATTTCTGAGTTACAGCTCCAGTGAAGTTGGTCAAAGGGTGGAGAAATGTCCCACCACAGCTGTAGTGTGTCTTTAAAGCTACTCTCTGTCTTTGTGCTAGTTTCTGTGTCTCTGACTTTGTGAGCATGTGAAAAAAGTATTTGAGTGTGATTCAGGCATGTAAAACCAGTCAGACTGTATGAGGCCACCAGCAGGTTTCCTGAAGAGTGGTTTGTGTGGTGGCTAATCACCGCCCTGGCACCGCCTGACTGTCTCACTAACAAGAGAAGAAGAAAGAAGAAAGAAGAGAGAATGGTGAAAGAGGTGGAGCCTCAACAGACAGCTACGTCTGTGATGGCTCCCACCTGTTGATTGAACCAGGCTGTGAACATGTTTATTTCCTGTAAAGCTGGAGGCCTGAAGCCACCTGTTGTTGTTTCTGCCCGCTGTAAAAGGTAACACGGCCTTTTTTCAGAGTTTCCAGATGTGATTCTGGTGCTAAGGCAAATCAAAGTGTCAAAATAAAGAGACAATAAAAAGACAAGTGTGCTCAAGGAGTAAAGCAAGTTAAGGCCCTTAAGCTTTAGGCAGCGTATATTCTCTATTTGCACAAAAAAACAAACAAACAAAAAAAAACAAAACAGACTTTATTCTCTAGCTATAGAAATGGTTACATGTTGTTGTAGTTCTAATGTTTCTCACACTTTTACAACTGACCCTTAAATGCTCAGCACAAATCTACACTGCCGACCAATTCTACAAATAGTCAGGGCCTGAACACCAATTCAGTTTGCAAAGTAACAGGTTGGTTTGCTTTTGTTTTCAAAGAAAAACTTTAAGATTGAAAAATGAAAATAAATTCTAATTAATACAATGTTAGTTTAGTGCAAATTGATGGCTTGTAGCTTATAAGCATTTTTAAACAGAATTGTGTTCTTCAAAAGTTGCAGTTTAAAAAAATTAAACTAAAAGCTGTACACCACTAGATGCTCGGTTTTATGTGAAATTTGATTAAAAATGTTTTTTTTTTTTTATTTTAGATACTGTATTAATCCCAGAGGGAAACTCTTTATGGCTGCTGCCAAGCAGTGTCATACAATGACTAGCAAGGCGCGCCACAGACTAGGGTGAAGTGTTGCCCAAGAACACACAACAGTGACTAGGAAGTTGGGATCGAACCACTAACCTTCCGGTTACTAGACAACCCTGCTATACCACTGTGCCACTGTTGTTGTTGTATTTCATAGTGCGACATCAACTTCTATTTGTTAAAATAGAATTTAATATTCCTAAAACTGTCTATTAAGACAAAAATAAGATAGAAAAAAATAAAACCAAAAAATAAACGGTGACCACCACCTATAGCTGAGATAAAAGCTACACAATAACTACACCCACAAGTACAAAATAAAACAAAAAAAGATACTGAAAATGAAATATTCCGCCCCCCCCCTTAGATACTACAGCACTGCCAAAAATTATTAAAAAGCATTTAAAAGTAAAAAGAATAGATTTGAGTAATTCTATAGCTGCCTGGCTCTGCTGTAGACGGTCTCTTCCCCTGCTGGTCGTGTGTTCTCCTTTCTTTTTCCTTTCTTCTTGGTGAAGGTCGCCACAGAATAAACCAACGACTCCTCAGTTCTCTGAGGAAGAACATTACATTTGTGGATGAACATTAAGAAAAATGTGAGACTTTCATTAAATTGAGAATTGATAGTGTACCTGCTGACTCTGCTGATCAGCACAGGCTGTTGCAGCATCTGTTCACAGTGACATTCATCATTATATATGCGGCTGCTTCATTTCATTCACAAATTAAAATAGTAAAATCTGGTCATTTTTAAAAAATATTGTATGAGAGAATTAAAAAATAAAACTTGCATCACCTTTGCAGCAGTCACAACTTTTCCCCCTGATGATGTAAATGAGGAAAGTTACAACAATCAGACTTGCAGCCAAAGCAGCACAAGACACAAAGAGAGCTGTGTTGGCCTTCTGCAGATCCCACATGCTGAGATCTGAAAAATACAAGACCCAAATTAATTATAGCCTGAACTGTATGTTAAAATTACGTTTCAACATTCAACAGTGACCTTCAATGTCCAGTCTTGTCCCATTTCCAAAAGTGATCTCTCCACATGCTGCCACAGCACAGTAGTAAGTCCCAGCATCTGAGGAGCTGACGTTCTTGGAGAAGCTGTAGAAACATCTGTGTGTGGAGCGTGCTGCAGGACTACTCTCACATTTATCAGCACTGTTTCTATCAGAATAAAGTAAACTGGGATGAGATTCACCTGATCCAGCTCTGAACCAGAACACTCTGTGATCTGCAGGACATGTTTTATTCTGAGAGTCAAAGAGGACTGAACACTGCAGAGCCACAGAGTCTCCTGGATGGACCGGATCAGACAGAGGAACCTGAATGACTTCAGTGATGTCAGGTTCAGGTTCTGAGGAAACAAAACATGTTTTAGTCACTTTTTTAAAAGAGTGAATTAAATATTGACTGATAATAAATAAACATCTTTACTCACCTTTAACTCTCAGAAATGATCCAGTTACAAATTCCATGTTAAGCTGTACACTATTCACTTTCATACAGTAGTACACACCGGTGTCAGTTAGCTCAGCTTTTTTAATTTTCAGAATAAAAGTTCCAGGTTCTTGTTTTGTTGTCATGTGAGGAGTCTCATTTACACCATCATAATCAAAGTCATATGTTTCTCCTAAGACTTCGGGCCAGCTTCCAGAAATGAGTCTGATCCAGTACAAAGATGTTCCTTGCTTAGATGGAGGACGGGAACATGCTAGAGTCACATTTTGTCCAATGTCAACTGTCTTTGCCTCAAAATGAAGACCATCTATGCAGACAGAGCAAACACTCATTAACAAATCACATCTACAAGAAATCCAGAGAAATAAATCCATGTTAAACTACTGTAGGAACAAGATAATATTTCTGCAGTAAGTTTCTGTGATACTTACATGTACATACAGCTCTGAGCATCAGCACTAAACACAATATGATCAGCATTTTCTGATTGATCCACAAGCGACTGACTCAAATTAAAGCAAAGGATGATTTGTCTTAATATACTCACCTCAAATGGGAGGGAACAATTTTAGAGCAACCTGATTGGTCGACCGTCATGTTAGAGTTTCACTGCACTACCACAGTGGAAATAATATCAACCATCTTTCCAACCTGAAGACATGAGACAACACTAACAGCAGCAAGATGTTGTTTCATGTTTTGCGGTGAATTGTGTAAGTTACACAGAGAAGACAGAAATGAACCACTTTTATAACAAACACAACATTTCTTTTACAGTCAATAAAGGAAACTATGGAGTAACTATGGTGAAGCAAGGAAATGTTGTTTTACCTTCAGTAAATCATGCACAGAAGAAGAGAAAGAAGGGACTGCAATTGGAGAAATAGAAGCCAACAACTACACATTTTAGTCATTGAAAGTGGCTTTAAATCGTTAACTGTGTGCAGCCTTCATTGACTTCATTCTCATCACCTGAAGCTGCAACTCAACAGCCCCAGAAGGAATTATACTCTTGTTATTTGGATAAATACCCGGTAGTAACCAGGAACATCAGGTAATTGTTTTTGTTAAAGAACGGCAGCTGTCATGACTAACAAGTTGCTGAATCCAAGCAGCTGAGTATCTTGGATAAGCTACCAAGTAGCAGTTAGCATGTTAGCAAGTAGTAGTTAGGGTGTGTGGTCTCCCAGCAGTGTAAGCCTACAACAGCATACTTAGACAATGGCTAAGGTTTAGTCGAGCGTGTTCTAGCTATGGCTTGAGCCAAACTTACAAAATGTCTGTAAGTATAACTGAAATCCTTAAGAGACTATGAGTTAGACTAATGTTGACCAATGTTGACTATGGGTTAGACTAAATGCAGGGATGATGTCTGCCTCGCAAACCCGATTTGGAAACTGGTTCCACAGGAGAGGTGCCTGACTCCCTGTCTGCTGAGACAGCCCCTATAAAGCAGAGGTTCTGCAGGTGCTTACCACAGACCATTTCTCTGTTCTCATTCTTTCTGGCTGATGTTTTTCTCACTTTTGCATTTTGTCAGTGCTCTCAGCCCTAGAGGTAGCATGCGGTGGGGTCTACAACCCACACAAGTTGCTCAGGTAGTGCAGCTCATCCAGGATGGCACATCAATGAGAGCTGTGGCAAGAAGGTTTGCTGTGTCTGTCAGCACCGTGTCCAGAGCATGGAGGAGATACCAGGAGACAGGCCAGTACACCAGGAGACGTGGAGGGGGCCATAGGAGGGCAACAACCCAGCAGCAGGACCGCTACCTCCTCCTTTGTGCAAGGAGGAACAGGTGGAGCACTGCCAGAGCCCTGCAACATGACCACTAATATGCATGTTTCTGCTCAAACTGTCAGAAACAGACCCCATGAGGGTGGTATAAGGGCCCAATGTCCACAAGTGGGGCTTGTGCTTGCGGCCCAACACCATGCAGGGTGATTTGCATTTGCCAGAGAACACCAAGACTGGCAGATTCCACATTGGAGCCCTGTGCTCTTCATGAGTAAGAGCAGGTTCACACTGAGCACATGTGACAGACATGACAGAGTCTGGAGATGCCGTGGAGAATGTTCTGCTGCCTGCAACATCCTCCAGCATGACCGGTTTGGTGGTGGGTCAGTATGAGATCCTCAGACCCATTGTGAGACCATATGCTGGTGCAGTGGGCCCTGGGTTCCTTCTGATACATGACAATGCTAGGCCTCATGTGGCTGAAGTGTATCAGCAGTTCCTGCATAATGAAGGCATTGATGCTATGGACTGGCCTGCCTGTTCCCCAGATCTGAATCCAATTGAGCACATCTGGCACATCATGTCTCGTTCCATCCACTAGAGCAGCCTGTAATGTGATTTTCCACTTTTAATTTTTAATTATGGTTCGAAATCCAGACCTCCATGATTTACATTGATCATTTGTTCTCAACATATTCCAATTCAGTTTCAATTCAGTTTTATTTATATAGCGCATATTACAATCAGACATTGTCTCAAAGCGCTTCACAGGAACCCCCCTAAGAGCACTGTGGCAAGGAAAAACTCCCTTTAAGAGGAAGAAACCTTGAGCAGGACCCGTCAACTTAAGGGGGAACCAGTCCTGCTGCTAGTCAGAGAGGATGAGGGAGAGAGAGAGAGAGAGAGGGAGAGAGAGGATGAAGGAGAAAGAGAGAGAGAGAGAGAGAGGAGCAAACATGATACAAACATGATACAGTACAGAGCAAACATGACAGCAAGATGAAACAGTGATTATATTGCAATAGATATCTATATATATATCGTCGGTCCATAAGTAGGAATAGTAATTTGATAGTAAAGATGAGCAGCAGGGGCTAGTGAAGTCGATGAGCACAGGAGAGACTGCAGGTCAGTATGCAGGTCTTGAGACCTGCAAAGAGAGAGAGCGAGAGCGAGGCACAGAACTACAAGGAAGACAGTAAACACAGATTATGAGACGATATTACCCAGTCTGATCCAGACTAAGGAGAGTGGAGGAGAGGTCAGAGGGTGTTCAGAGGATCGTGTTTGTGCCCCCCGACAACGTAGAGCAAGAGAGACTTCACGGGCCGGACTGCAGGTCATCATCCAGGTCTTGAGACCAGTGTGAGCCAGACTAAGGAGAGAAAAGGAGAGGTTAGAGGGTGAGAGGGAAACTGCTCAGTGGATCATGTTTGTGCCCCCCGACAACGTAGGCCTAGAGCAGCATAGCTGTGCTACACACTAGGTCTAAGGCTAACTGTACGCCTTACTAAACAGAAAAGTTTTAAGTCTAGTCTTAAAGGTGGAGGCAGTGTCTGCCTCTCGGACCCAGATTGGTAACTGGTTCCATAATAGCGGTGCCTGATAGCTGAAAGCTCGTCCTCCCATTCTACTTCTATGAATCCTAGGAACTACTAGTAAACCTGCACTCAGAGATCTGATAGGAACATATGGTACAATCAGGTCCTGCAGATACAATGGAGCAAGTCCATGAAGAGCCTTGTAGGTTAGAAGAAGGATCTTGAAGTGTATTCTTGAGTCCACTGGGAGCCAGTGAAGAGACGCTAGAACAGGAGAGATATGATCCCTTTGGCTGCTTCCTGTCAGAACTCTAGCTGCTGCGTTCTGGATCAGCTGCAGACTGTTGATGGAGTAATGTGGACATCCTGACAATAAAGAGTTGCAGTAGTCCAGTCTTGAAGTGACAAAAGCATGGATGAGCTTTTCAGCATCACTCTGAGAGAGGATGCTCCTGATCTTAGTAATATTACGCAGGTGAAAGAAAGCGGTCCTGGAGACCTGCTTAATATGAGAGACAAACGACATGTCTTGATCAAAGATAACTCCAAGGTTCCTCACAGTCGTACTGGAGGCCAGAGTAATTCCATCCAGGGAGAAAGTATTATCTGATAAACTAGTTCTGAGATGTTTCGGTCCAAAAACAATGACCTCAGTCTTGTCCGAGTTTAATAGTAAAAAGTTGGAGGACATCCAGTCCTTTATGTCCTTTAGACACGCCTGTAGTCTGACTAGCGGCTCCGTTTCTTCAGGCTTCATGGATAAATACAGCTGGGTATCATCAGCATAACAATGAAAGTTTATGCCGTGCTTCTGGATGATGTTTCCTAGAGGGAGCATGTAGAGGGTGAACAGGATCGGTCCGAGCACAGAACCCTGTGGAACACCGTGGTTAACCCTTGTACCTGTGGAAGACACATCGTTAGTGTGAACAAAATGAAATCTGTCAGATAAATATGATTTAAACCAGCGCAGTGCTGTTCCTGTAATCCTGATCTCGTGTTCCAATCTGTGTAGCAGGATGCGATGGTCTACGGTGTCGAAGGCAGCACTGAGATCCAGTAGAACGAGTACAGAGACGAGACCCCGGTCCGATGCCATGAGGAGGTCATTGGTGACTTTAAGCAGTGCTGTTTCTGTGCTGTGATGGGCTCTGAAACCAGACTGGAAAGCATCAAACAGACTGTTACTACACAGGTGGTCATTTAGCTGACTTACAACAGCTCTTTCGAGTAGTTTGGAGATAAAGGTGAGGTTGGAGATCGGTCTGTAGTTTCCTAGGACGTCCGGGTCCAGTGAAGGTTTTTTATGTATCGGAATGATCACAGCAGTTTTAAAAGCCTGTGGTACATATCCTGTTCCCAGAGACAAGTTGATCTGTCCTAATATAGAGTCTCCGATCAGAGGAATAGCATCCTTGAGGAGCTGTGAAGGGATCGGATCCAGAAGACAGGTAGTAGGTTTAGACTTGCAGATGCTGGTGGTCAGCTCAGGGAGGCCGATGGGCGCGAAGCAGTCCAGAGTTAGATCAGGATCCGTTTCCAGAAGTGGCGGTGTATCCTCAGCGGTCACAGAGAGATTGTGGTTGATTTGTCCTCTAATAGTGGTGATTTTATCAGTGAAGAAGCTCATGAAGTCTTCACTACTAAGAGCTGCAGGAATGCGAGGCTCCACAGAGCTGTGGCTCTTTGTCAGCCTGGCCACGGCGTTAAAGAGAAAGCGCGGGTTGTTCTTGTTTTCTTCTATTAGTGATGAATAGTAGGCTGTCCTGGCTTTACGAAGGGCCTTCTTATACGTCAGCAGACTGTCTCTCCAGGCCCTCCGGGAGTCATCTGATTTAGAGGACTGCCACATCCTCTCCATCCTACGTGTAATCCGTTTCAGTGATCGGATGTTTGAGTTGTACCACGGAGCTAGCCTCTTCTGGTTTGTAGTTTTCTTCTTCTTCAGTGGAGCAATCCTGTTTAAGACTGAGTGTAGTGTGTCTGCAGTGTTGTTGACAAAGCGGTCCAGCTCTGCAGGAGTAACATTTAAGTTGGTACCCCCATCAGTACTTGGGACTGTGGGGAGTACTGGTAGGATTGCTGTCCTAAACTGCTTTACGGCGTCTTCAGACAGACATCTGCTGTAGTAGACCTTTTCCTTAGGTGCTGGTAGGTCTGAAAGAGAGAAGTCAAAAGTTATTAATGAGTGATCTGAAAGAACAGGATTTTGAGACCACACTAGCAGGTTCTCAGCTTCCAGGCCATAGGTGAGAACCAGGTCGAGGGTGTGACTGTGACAGTGTGTGGGTTCATTTACTAACTGAGAGAACCCAACTGAATCCAAGAGTGAGTTGAAGGCAATCTTCAGACTGTCAGAGTCGACGTCCATATGAATGTTAAAGTCACCCACTATAATGACTTTATCTGTGCTAAGCACTAAACTTGATAAGAAGTCTGAAAACTCCAGCAGGAACTCTGAATAAGCAGCAGCAGGTGGACGATACACTACGACGAGTAAAACAAATTCTGACTTCTTCCAGCTTCCGTGAGACAGGCTGAGAGTGAGACTCTCAAAAGAAGTATGAGTAGACTTAGGTTTAGGATTCATCTGAAGACTGGAGCGGTAGATTGCTGCCACTCCTCCTCCGCGACCTGTAACTCTAGGAACATGACAGTTAATATAACAGGACGGAGTTGATTCATTTAAAGCAACATATTCTTCACCCTGTAACCAAGTCTCAGTGAGACAAAGTATATCAGTGTGATGATCAATAATTAGATCATTAACTAAGAGCGACTTAGAGTGTAGGGATTGTATGTTAAACAATCCACACCTGAGTGTTCTGTTACCTTGTTCTATGTGTTTGTGTGTGTTAGTGTGTATTTTTATGAGGTTATTATGATTAATATATCTTAACTTGTGTGCTTGATGAACTGTGGGAGGACGTGTGACCGTCACCACTTCAATAACATTATTAAGCTTAGTGTTTCTATGTGTATTTGTGTTTAATGTGTTTCTAACTGAGGGCGGCAGTCCTCCAGAAGCAGCAGAGAGGTGTGTAGGACAGCGACTCTGCCTCCTGGCCTCGACCCTGGGTTGTCAGGTTGGTCTAATAAACTTGGCTATGTTGCTAGAAATCAGAGCTGCACCACCCTGGGTGGGATGGATGCCGTCTCTCCTAATAAGGCCAGGTTTCCCCCAGAAAGTTTCCCAGTTATCTATAAAGGCCACGTTATTTTCTGGACACCACCATGACAGCCAGCGACGGAGCGAGGACATGCGGCTAAACATGTCATCACTGGTCAGATTTGGGAGGGGACCAGAGAACGCTACGGAGTCCGACATGGTTTTAGCTAAATTACACACCGACTCAATATTAACTTTAGCGACCTCTGACTGGCGAAGCCGGGTGTCATTAACACCGACGTGAATTATAATCCTACTGTATTTATGTTTATCTCTCGCCAGCAGCTTCAGGCTACCCTCTATGTCGCCCGCTCTGGCCCCCGGGATGCACTTAACTATAGCCGCTGGTGTCGGCTTTACATGCCGCAGAACAGAGTCGCCAATAACCAGGGTCGGCTTCTCAGCGGGTGTGTCGCCGAGTGGGGAAAAACGGTTCGATATGTCAAGCGGCTGGTGGTGAACCACGGGCCTTTGTTTCGGGTTACGCTTCCTTCGAACTGCCACCCAACCTCTCTGACTTCCCGGCTGCTCAGGGGGCTGCCGGGGTGCGGATAACATCAGCTAAGGCAGGCTGGTCCGCACAGGCTAACTGCTGCTGGCTAGCTGCTGTGGCTACAGGTCTATTATCTAACATGCGGAGCCGACCCTCTAACTCGCTTAGCCTCGCCTCCAAGACTGTGAATAAGCTACACTTTGTGCACACCTCACGCTCACTAAAGGAGGCAGAGGAGTAGCTGAACATGTCACACACCGTGCAGTGAGCAGGAGAGGGAGATGCAGAGCGAGTGGAAGAAGCCATGCTAAGCGCTAATGCTAACCGCTAAGTTACGGTAAGCTTCGCTACAGTGGTAAACGAGAAGGGAACCCAGAAACTGGTGCACTTAACTCTAACACTACGGTGCTTGTGTATTACCACAATAAAAGCAAACACAATATGTCTAATGCAGAAAGTCCGTAGCACCAACAGCGCACACCAAGTGAACAAACAGGACAGTGTCGAAACATTCCACTATGTAATAAATGAATATTTTAAACTGGAATATTTCATTCATTGAGATCGAGGATGTGTTATTTTAGTGTTCCCTTTATTGTTTTGAGCTGTGTAGTTTCAGTAGTTTAATATGTGTACAGCAATACAGTTGCAGTAAAACATTGTGTAAACTAACTTGCTGCACACCATCAACCCCACACTGACCCACCCAGTCTGCCTGCCAGTCACTTTAACAGGAAGAACTGAGCATACACAGTCAGAGCAGCATAAAACCACAGCAAAGCAGGTTCAGTTCCATCAGAGGACCTGTGCTGAATGTCACAGCTCCTCTATAACGCTACCATGAAACCCATCTGCCTCTGCACCACTCGCTGACAAACCCTAACAAAAGACTGTTCTAAAAACTAAACCTCAACACACAACATCAATTATAATACATAAAAAATAAATTCAATAAATAAATGAGGTATTCTATTATATTCTATTCTATTCTATTAAGAATAATACAGAAAAATGTGTTTCTTTCTCTGTCTGTGCTCTCTGCTTTTTCATTGTGCGCCAACCACTGTTTGTTCCTGACACAGAAAGACACAAACACTAACTGAGTCGCCACTAACAAACAAATGATGCATGGAAACTTTGCTGTGGCCAGGCATTCAAAGGTGTGAATAACTAAGGGGCTTTTCTTTCGGTGTCAGTCTCTGCTTTAAACTCAGGAAGTTGCTCTTGCAGGTCTAAAGTATGAAATGGAGGAACCTTCACTCAAAAAACAGGAGTGTAAAATTAAAAATTCAACAATAAGTTAAAAGACACAAACTATTTTATTGTAAATAGCATAAAAAAGAAGAAATGAAACATGTTAAACTAAAATTATCCTGCTGAAACCACTTATCATACAGATGCTCAGTCACAACTGTTCTGAGTAAACAGCTTCAGTTTAGTTGGTCAAAGGGTGCACAAATGTCCCACCACACGCTGTATGTGCAGCTGCTGTGTCTGCTGTGGCTTTGCTGCACAAACATACAGAAATCTTTTACATCTGACAAACATTTTACTGGTCTGTCTGCAGCCACAAATGTGGGAAACTGTGGTTGAGAACTGATGTTTGTGACCTATATATGTCCATGCAGACATTAAAAAACATGGACACAGAGCTGTTATGTAACCAATAAATTAAATATAAACACATAAAAAAATATATATACAATGCATGAATCCCTTCAGTGTCAATGTAGAAAGTATGACAAGTAATCAATAAAAAGATCTATCTCTTTGTCTGTCTCACAAACAGCCCTACCATCGAGTTCAGCCACATGACTTTCTTTGTGGTTTTGACCACATTTGCTATATATATATATATATATAGCCGATATATATATATATTGTCAGAGAAAGAAAAAACAGCCAGAACTAAATCAGAAAAATACAGAAACAGTAATCTAACAGTACTGGACTCTGCTCACTTTAGGATTAAAAAACATTTTTTAGTATAGAATAGAATCACTCCTACCGCAACAGGTAGATGCGGACTATCTGACAATGTACAGCTCATTATAAGACTGCTGTGCGGTAAATAGCTGACATTACCTTCCTAAGCAGCTCCCTGTGATCTCATGTAATGCCACTTCAAACCACTAGATGGCTGAGAAAGTCGATGTTTAATCTTGTCTGCCTTAGCCACAGGAAGAAGTAATGTCGGAGTAACTGGAGTGGATTGACTCTCCAGGTGATGGTTTGGATTTGCACAATGATTTGCTACATTTAAGCATAATTGTCTTTTTCACAAATGTGTGTGATTATAATCACGCTAGAAGCAACAAAATGTCTTCTTGAGACAAAATACAAGAGGTTGTTAACAAATTGCTCCATTTAACTAACAACCTTTGAAGTAAAACCAACATTTAAACAAAAATTCAGCAATAAATAAATAAATAAATAAATAAATAAACATCAAATGAAGAACCATCACATGTCTTCTGTTTCAGCCAATCAGAGCTGTTGTACTTGAGAAACCTTTGGCCACCTTGTGACTGAAGCCTTCATTTAGGTGGGAGGACGTCAGTGGTGCAGGACCACAATGATCAGACTGGCTGCTTTGATTCTTCTTAGTACAGCATGTAAGTGTAATTCTTTAAAGAGAAAAATTCACTGTGTGAAAACATGGTGATAAACATCAGACAATACTTTGATATTGTTGTCTTGTGTCGCAGCTCTGTTATTTGTCTCTTTCTGCAGCTCTGATTCAAACAGGAGACGCTTCTCATCAGATCTCTTTAACTGTGGCTGAACTTAGTCATGATGTTACTTTACACTGTGAAGTCTCTAGAAAAGTTGTCAGATACATTAACTGGTATAAACAGTCTCTTGGACAGATGCCCCAAACTGTTGCTGGTGGAGTTTTTGGACAAAAAAGTATTTATGAATTTACTAACCCAAGGTTCACAGTAACAGAAGAGGAGTCTCGATTTTCTCTGTCTATCAGAAATGTCAGCAAAGAGGATGAAGCAACGTACTTCTGTCAAACTGCAACAGCGTTTTCAACCATGTTTGTTAATGGCACATTCTTGGTTGTGAATGGTGAGTATTACTAAATACAGTATTGTTTTATTATTTTTACAATATTACTTACATGCATTTAAGTCAATAAATGTAATCTGATGTCACAGATTCCAACCAGCAGAAGTCTGTGTTTGTGACACAAAGCCCAAAGACTGAGTCTGTGCAGCTGGGAGACACAGCGACTCTCCATTGTTCACTTCTCTCCAAAGAAACCCAATCCAATGTCCAATGTCCAGGTGAACACAGTGTGTACTGGTTCAGAACTGGATCAGGAGGATTTCATCCAAACATCATTTACACTCAGAGGAACAGCAGTGATGAAGACACGGGGAGAAGCTGTGACTACCGTCTGTCCAAAGCTATAAGAGGCTCTGCTGATACTGGGACATACTACTGTGCTGTGGTCACATGTGGACAGATCCTGCTTGGTGAAGGAACCACAGTGGACACACGTATGTATTTATGTCAGAAATTCATGTTGTGTTTAATCACTGAGGTTTAGAAAAATCTTTATCTTTAAGTAGTCACTGATTTTCTAAACTACATTTAATAAATCTTTCTGTCATTTAAGAGAAATGCATTGTGTGAAAATGTCCTGTCTAACTCAGGATCAGGATTAGACCCTGTTGTCCTTGTCCTTGGAGGACTGCTGGCTTGCTGTGTTACTGTGATTATCCTCCTTATTTGTGGACTTTGCAAGGGTACGTTCAAAAAATTAAAAGCAAACTACTTTTTTTTAGTCACTTCATGCTTTGGATCTTTTAAATATCTATGTTGGATCACTAAGGCAGAACTGTAGATGATGTAGATGATGACTAATGACATGTTTTGCAGAGTAGATATTTGGTCATAAAGATGTATTGTTAATAAGAAAGATCTTTATGACCAAATTATTGTTCTAAGGTGAAACCATATTTTGAACACTTGCTTCATGAAAATCTGTACATGTACAGCTGCTATTCCTCTGTATGTTGCACACTGAGAGGGCTTTGTTGTTTGTTCAAAGGGGAAAGGAACGTCCCCCATGATCTCGTGCATGACAAATCAACAACGGATCGATCAAATAATCTGGTAATTATCTGTCTTAGGTGTGTCCTGTACAGGATACAAGACAAAATAATGGGTTAAAAGTATTGCAAGCTGATTACCAAGATTACCCAAGGAACAAAAACAAATAGATAGTTAAATATCAAGGGGCAAATGATTAATTAAGTTCTGCTCTGAGAATGTTAACAGAGAAGAACAGAGATGGTCAGAAGGAGCTGCATCACACCTCAGGATATATATGAGGGGAGTATGACAGTAGTGAGATGTGCTGTAGGTCAGACAGAGGAGTTCAAGGTGGAGGTGGGGCTATATCAAGGATCAGCTTTAAGTCTTGTTTGCTAGGATGATGGACAGTCATAGTAAGACGAAAGGTGGGGAAGTAAAACAGTAAGAATACGGGGGTGGAGGTCAAGAAGATGCAGGAGTTTAAGTACTTAAAGTCAACAGTCCAGTATGACAGGGAGTGTGGAAAAGAGGTAACAAGGCAAGTGCAGGTGGGTTCAAGAGGGTGGAGAAAAGTTTCAGGGGCGTGACAGAAGAGTGTCAGCAAGAATCTAAGGAAAGGTGTACAAGATGAGAGAGAAGGTAGTAGAGATAAAGATCGTAAGGTTATCGGTTAGGAGTGACGAGGATGGACAGGATCAGGAACAACCACATCAGAGGGCTCAAGTTGCCTGTTCTAGGGTCGAAGTGAGAGAGGCCAGAATGAAATGGTTTGGACATGTGCAGAGGAGGGATAGTGGTTATACTGGTAGAACAGTGTTGGAAATGGAGCTGCCATGCAAAAAGTCAAGAGGAAGGCCAGAGAGGAGATATATGGATGTACTAAGGTAGGACATGAAGTTAGCTGGTGATACAGAATAGAATGCCAAGGATAGTTAGGTGGAAACAGATGATTTGCTGTGGCGACCCCTGACAGAAACAGCTGAAAATAAAAGAAGTGAGCATGAAGTGATCAAGTTAAGCACCAATACTAAATTGGTTATATTAAGATATTTTTTTAAATTATGACATTTTGGCTGCCTGTCAGGCTATAAAATATACCATTCAAAGAGTGTGGTGCTTTCTATTAATGGCACTATGGGTATTTCCATTCAAAAGAAAAGCAGTCACATGTCTGTGAGTCAGAGTTACTCAATTAACTGGAGAGCTCTATAGCCATAATTTCAAAGCATTGATAGAACAACAAAACAGGTCTTCAGAGCAGTAGCCAGTATTTCCAATTTCAATAGCAGGCCACATCAACAAGTCAAGTTGACAGTCCTTTTCCAGATTCTTCTACCGTTAGAAATGATTTATATCAAAGGCAACACAAGGGTACACTACCCCAACCATAGGATGACAGACCTGCAATCTAATGGCTTGGCATTTGTATCATTAATTGCCCGATGACTAATCCTCTTTGACTGGAAGTCAAAAACCAAGTTCAGACTTGTATAACCAATCTGGCTAGAGCAGGATACGGTTCCTAATCTGAACAGTGCAAATCTGGGAACAGTGCAAAATCTGTGACGTGACAACAAGTGGTTTGGAGGACAGCGGTGACACCGGATACCTGATGGTAAAGCAGACCTACCAGATACATATACTAAAGACAAAATATTATTTTCCAGGATGATCAAACAACAGAAGTGAACTATGCAGCAGTGGATTTCTCCACCAGGAGAGAAAAGAGAGAGAAGACGGAGATGAGACAGTTCCCAGGGGCGAGTGTGTATTCTTCTCTGAACTGCCACAACTAGCAACACACCTCAAGAACATGCATCAAAGTGCTTAACATGTACTTTATATTACATGTAAAACACATACAGTGATCAGAGGCTGTTTATCAGTAGGACAAAAGTATGAGGCTGATTCAGCTGATTCTGTTGGACAGCACCACGATCAACCAAAGAAACTAGAATCAGTGTTGAATATGTTGTGTTATATTGATGTCATGGTAATAAACACAAATAAATCATTATGAAAAAAGCTGTAGTGACATGTTACAACAATTAATTCTCTAGGCATTTAATGGCAGGTGACTTACACTAACCTGAAAAACATTTAAAATGTTCACAATGTTCTGATATCTCATCCCTTTTGCTGGAAGAGTGATGTTTGTGCTATTTTAGAAGGTCATAGATCATGATGTTAATTAAAGGTGCACATATTAAGAGGAAAATGGATGCAGTGTGTGAATTTCTTATCTTTGAATTTTTTATAACATAAATATGTATAAAGTCAAAATTACAGTTCAAAAGTGTAATTTGGAAAAATGTCACTCACTTTGAATATTTGCCCCGTGGTTTTACAATATAACAACCTCTATGTTAACTTTAACTAAAGGCAGAGCAACTGTACCCCACTCTGCTCCACAGATGCTGCTGAGTGTGTCATCAATCATGTTCTGCAGTACTCTGCCAATGCAGAAACCATGACTGATAATAAATAAAAACAATCCATTCTCCAGTGTCAGCTGGTGCTAAATGCAACTCATGCTGTTCTAAGGACTAGGCCTAAATAACACACAGTGTGATAAGCACATAAAGGTCAGAGGTCAGGTTAAGGATCATAGGCCTGTGCTAATGCTGAAAGTTACACCAAATTAAAGCCAATGATCAGCTCACCTCAGGAAGTAAAGATGCTATTTGGTACCTTAGTCTACAATAACATACTGCAACCACAAGTGAAACGAAGTGTGGGAAAGAAAGGGGATGAGGTCTGTCACATGTGAGCTCAGAACAAAATCACCATTATTTAGTTTACATTTAAATATAGATGGACATTTAATGGTTGCATAAAAAGCCAGACTTCAGGCCTCTAACATAATGGATCATGTATTTTGGCGCTCCTCCAGGGGGCGCTGTTCTATCTGGCACTGAAATATGATGACAAATAAAACGTGAGATGGTGCCTGACTCTGACTCCTCAATAACAAGAAAATGGTGAAAGAGGTGGAGCCTCCATAGACAGCTGCCAGTCTGTGATGGCCCCAACCTGTCAGAGACCACGGCTGATGTTATGTTTATTTTCACTCATCATCTCGTTTTAATGTCACATAATATGAATTGTCTATAAACTGCATCTCATATGTTGATATCATTTAAGAGAACCCACCCACCCCCACAAACACACAAACGTGACAAACACTTATATCTCATAGAAAATGTTTTTAAACAGCATGTTTTGTTAAATATTTATTCAAATAAAAGTATTCTTATAGTTTTATTCTTAAAACTGTGCATTAGACAAAGGAGATACAAATGGAAAAGAAAGAAAACTAAACTATAACATGTTAATATGACAAATTAAAACATAAAACATTTGGTTATGCACAATGAATTATTATTAGAACTGCAGCTCTACAAAAAAAATCATTAAACATGTAAAAGAAAGTAAGTAAAAGAGGAGTTGTAATTCTATAGCTGCCTGACTCTACTGTAGACGGTCTCCTCCCCTGCTGGTCGTGTGTTCTTTCTTCTTCCTTTCCTCTTGGTGAAGGTTGCCACAGAATAAACCAACGACTCTTCATTTCTCTGAGGAAGAACATTACATTTGTGGATGAACATTATGAGATAATACATAAAATATAAGACTTTCTTTAAATTTGATAACTTCTCTTTAGATAGTGTACCTGCTGACTCTGCTGATCAGCACAGGCTGTTGCAGCATCTGTTCACAGACAGAGACATTCACCATTATATATGCTGCTGCTTCATTCACACTAATTAAAATGGTAAAATCTGGTCATTATTAGAAAATATTGTATGAGAGAATTAAAAAATAAAACTTGCATTACCTTTGCAGCAGTCACAAGTTTTCCTCCTGATGATGTAAATGAGGAAAGTTACAACAAACAGACTTGCAGCCAAAGCAGCACAAGACACAAAGAGAGCTGTGTTGGCCTTCTGCAGATCCCACATGCTGAGTTCTAAAAAACACGAGAACCCAGAAATGATAAGTTATTTCCTGGGTTATAGAGATTGTATTGTAAAAATTCTCCTTAAAATGTTCAGTTACCTTCATTGACCAGTTGTGTTCCACTTCCAAAAGCTACTGAAAAGAACATAAAATCCTAGTGGTGACATAAATTACAGTCTGAACTGTATATTAAAATCATGTTTCAACATTCAACAGTTACCTTCAATGTCCAGTCTTGTCCCATTTCCAAAAGTGATCTCTCCACATGCTGCCACAGCACAGTAGTAAGTCCCAGCATCTGAGGAGCTGACGTTCTTGGAGAAGCTGTAGAAACATCTGTGTGTGGAGCGTGCTGCAGGACGACTCTCACATTTATCACCACTGCTTCCATGAGCATAAAGTAAACTGGGACGAGATTCACCTGATCCAGCTCTGAACCAGAACACTCTGTGATCTGCAGGACATGTTTTACTCTGAGAGTCAAAGAGGACTGAACACTGCAGAGTCACAGAGTCTCCTGGACGGACCGGATCAGACAGAGAAACCTGAATGACTTCAGTGATGTCAGGTTCAGGTCCTGAAAAACCAAAACATGTTTTAGTCACTTTATTTAAAAGAGTGGTTCAAATATTGATTGAAAATAAACAGATTCATCTTTACTCACCATTAATTTTTAAAAAGTTCCATTCAAAAATGCCATTTGAAGCTTACCACTACTCACTTTCATACAGTAGTACACACCAGTGTCACTCGGCTCAACTTTTTTAATTTTCAGAATGAACATTCCAGGTTCTTGTTTTGTTGTCATGTGAGGAGTCTCATCCCAAAGATCATAATTAAAAGTAAATGTTCCTCCTAAAACTTCAGGCCAGCTTCCAGAAATGACTCTGATCCAGTACAAAGATGCTCCAGCCTCATATGTTGGACGAGAACATGTCAGAGTCACACTTTGTCCAACATCAACAGCCTTTGCCTCAAAATGAAGACCATCTATGCAGACAGAGCAAACACTCATTAACAAATCACATCTACAGGAAATATAAATCTATGTTAAACTACTGTAGGAACAAGATAATATTTCTGCAGTAAGTTTCTGTGATACTTACATGTACATACAGCTCTGAGCATCAGCACTAAACACAATATGATCAGCATTTTCTGATTGATCCACAAGCGACTGCATTAAATCAAAGCAAAGGATGATTTGTCTTAATATAACCACCTCAAGAGGGCGGGAACAATTTCAGAGTGACCTGATTGGCCAACCGTCATGTTAGAGTTTCACTGCACTACCACAGTGGAAATAATATCAACCATCTTTCTAACACATGAAACAACACCAACAGCAGCAAGACTCTGCTTCATGTTTCATGTGTGTTCTCTGACTCACACAGAAGGAAACAAAGAAACAAACCATTATGTTTGTGTAACTGTAAACTGAGTGTAACCTATATGCAGATGTCATCACTTGGCCACATTTTGGTCAAGCTGAAGTGTAAAGCCGCATAGACCAGGCAGTAATGATGTCATTATCTCTTATCCTAAAATATGTTAGCTAACACCAACAGTTTGTTACCTGGAAACATCAGGATCCTAAGAAATTGTGTGGTGGAACACTGGTTTTGACTTTGTACTGTGCCTCTGTGGGTTTTCTCCAGCTTCTTCCCACATACAAATACATACACCTGTATGTTAGGTCAGTTGGGGAATCTGTCTCGTTTGTGTCTCTTTGTGTGGTAGCCCTGTGTTCTGTTTGGTGTTTCTCATTGGTAGCAGCTGAGAGAAGGAGCAGCCAATCATTGCACAGCAAGTCTGTTAAAACTACTTGTAAATTAATCAGTAACATTACATTTAAAATTAGCCTGCTGAGGCCTCTGTCGTGACCTTCCCTGGTCACCCCAGATTGTCAGATTCCGTCTCCTGTATTCAGAACATTGAGTGAAAGAAAATACCCTGGGTTTTGTAGTTTCACCTTTTGCAAAAGGGAGAACACAGTGAACACAGGCCTTTCAGTCTGCTTCACTCCCGTCCATACGTGTTCTGCCCTTCCCTGGACACAGGCTTGTTTTATTGAAAGTTGAGGTACATTTGCATAATAGATAAACAGTTCTTCAAGACCCTCGTTGGTATTCCCATATTGGGACATGTTGCCCTTTTATCTCCACCTACTAATTATAATAATGTTATTTATGACTGTGAAACACTCTGTTTCCCTCCTATGTTGGATGATTTATCTTACGTCCACCTTCACCACAAAAAGGGCTCCAGTAATGTAAACATCCTCCCTAACTCTCTGTAAGGGTGTATGTGTGTGTGTATGTGTGTGTGTGTGTGTGTGTGTGTGGAGAGTCCCCCTTTTTCTCTGAGTGAAAGCATACATACGAGTAAATATGTGCTCTGTATCATGTCAGCGCGTAGGTAACCTTTATATACTTCCACAGAAGCCAGAGCCGAAGACGAAGCAGAAGACCCTCCAGGGTCCAGACAGGAAGCCAGAGCCGAAGACGAAGCAGAAGACCCTCCAGGGTCCCGACAGGAAGCCAGAGACGAAGACGAAGCAGGGGACCCTCCAGGGTCCCGACAGGAAGCCAGAGACGAAGACGAAGCAGGGGACCCTCCAGGGTCCCGACAGGAAGCCAGAGACGAAGACGAAGCAGGGGGCCCTCCAGGGTCCCGACAGGAAGCCAGGGCCGAAGACGAGGCAGGGGGCCCTCCAGGGTCCCGACAGAAAACCAGAGCAGGGGGCCCTCCAGGGTCCCGACAGGAAACCAGAGCAGGGGGCCCTCCAGGGTCGGGGCCCTCCAGGGTCCCGACAGGAAACCAGAGCAGGGGGCCCTCCAGGGTCCCGACAGGAAGCTAGAGCCGAAGACGAGGCAGAAGACCCTCCAGGGTCCAGACAGGAAGCCAGAGCCGAAGACGAAGCAGAAGACCCTCCAGGGTCCAGACAGGAAGCCAGAGCCGAAGACGAAGCAGGAGACCCTCCAGGGTCCCGACAGGAACCAAAGGCTGGGGGCCCCTCAGGATCACGGCTGGAAGCCAGAGTTGGGGGTTCCCCAGTGATTGGACCAGTCGCTGGGGCTGAGAGTCCTTCTGGGTCAGGGCGTGGACCCAGATCTGATGACCCTCCAGGTTCAAGGCTGGATGCACCCCCAGCATCCAGACAGGTGACCTCCAGTGTCTCTGCCACCCCAGTCTTGGCAGGAAGTCCTCTGCGGGGGGCACTGGAGGTCTCTGGGGCAGGCGCCGTCTGGGGCCCGCCCTCTGGCCGAGACGGGAGGAGCGACGCCGTCTGGAGCCCGCCCTCTGGCCGAGACGGGAGGAGCGACGCCATCTGGAGCCCGCCCTCTGGCTGAGACGGGAGGAGCGACGCCGTCTGGAGCCCGCCCTCTGACGGCCCCGGAAGGGATGGCATCATCTGGAGCCCGCCCTCTGGCGGCCCCGGAAGGGATGGCGTCATCTGGAGCCCGCCCCTGGGCGGCACCGGAAAGGATGACGTCATCTGGAGCCCGCCCTCAGGAGTTGGGGCTGGGTCAAGGACTGGGCGGGGAAACCAGGGGGGCAGCATGGAGGCCACAGGCGCCGGGAACTCCTCCATATCCACGAACACCCTGGTATAATGGAGGTGGAGCCAAGGGTTAGCGCTCAACGCTAGGTCCATCTGGGCTCTGAGCTGTTGTTTAAGGTTCCATAACTTCCCCAGCATCTGGAGCACTGAGATCCGTTGGTTTGCCCACTGCCACCTCTCCTTGCTGTCCGTGGGAGGTGATGGCAGGTGATCAATCAGGTCCAGCTCTGCCTGGAGCTCCCTCCGGAGCTGGTTTACCTGGCTCCAGAGGGTGGCCAAGCCACAAGGAGCGCACTCCGTGCTACGGCTAAAAGCAGCCGATCTAATCGCTTCTGCGTTTGCTGTGTCCATAGTGGCTAGTTCGTACTGTCAGGGTTTTGTGTGAGGAGAGGACACAGTTGCAGGACGCAGAGCGGTTAAAATCCAAAAAGTCTTTTATTTAAGGCCAGGAGGGCAAAACAATGCAAAACTAAAAATCACACTCGTCGTGGTCAAAGGGTAAAGTACCAAAATAACTAACTAAAAATCACACTTTGCGTGGCAGGAAAGAACTAAGGAAAAATAGGCACATGGCATAAAAGGCAGGAACGAAAAACATAACAAGAACAAAGAAACTACCTGGAACAGAGCAGGGCATGGCATGGACAAGACATGGACAGAACAAAACCCTACACCAGACGAGACGAACTAGCCCCGAGTGCAGGGAGGACAAAGACTAAATACAAAGGGATCAGGGTGGACAATTGGACACAGGTGGGACACATGAGGGAGGAGCAGGTAATCACCGGGAGGAGGAGGGAGAACACAAGGAGGGAAAACACAGGAAGTAGAACACAAGACAATACACAGGGAGGACAGGGCTACCAAAGTAAAACTGGAAACACAAGACAAGACTAGACAACTAAACACAAACCCAGGAAAACAAAACAAAAAATAACTATAACTAAACACAGATTAAACTAAAAACCCAAAACAAGGAAATCAAAACCATAAACAAACACCAGGTCGTAACAACAAGAGGAATTTAAACTAACACTGTGTTCTGAGAATAGTTCTTTTTTAACATATATATTTGGGAAATATCACCTTTGTACACCCTCTGGATGTAGCGATGAATGTTTTTAGACTCAACAAACGGGGAAAGAGGGTCCACTGTCATGCTTTGTCTCGTAAGTGGCCAGTGATTTGTTGGATGAAACAGAGAACTCTCCTGTTAGCTGTAATGCTAGCATTTGTAGTGATTGATTTATTTGTAGTGGAGCAAGTCAATTAGCTGTGCATTTCTCAGCAGTCTCATATCAAAACTGATAGCCAAAGAACCACTCGTTACTAAGGAGATGCATGACAGTGGATGATCTGTCCCTTGTTATTGATTAAAAAATGTTTTGCAGTACAAATGTGTCCTACCTCAGCTTGGTAGTCATTGTCAAAGCCGTCACTGCTGGTTAGCTAATGCCAGCTACTTCTAGACTTCTACACCAACCAACCCAGTGAGGTCATCCTCTCAGCTACGACAACACGGTGCGATACATGTTTATAAAGTTGCATGTATTTTAATCCTGCTTTACCTACAGTGTTGAACCTGTCATTGTTTAGATAGATAATCTCTTTGAAAGCGATTTCCCCCTGGGATTGATAAAGTATTTCAGATTCTGATTCTGAAATTACACTACAGCCATGGATACAGATGTGTCTCTCCCTGCCAACATGTGGTGGATCTTAGTATTAATCAAACACAGCCTCAAGTGATCAACATGTTTTTTTGTTTCGTTTTGTTTTTTTAGCCATGCCATTATTTATTTAGAAAAAAGGCAAAAAGAAAGGAAAAAAAGCACGGACAACTTTAATGAAGGGTTGCTTGGAGAAAGCCTCTTTTGTTTAAAAAGACATGGAAACACACCCAGGTTCACAAAACTGCATCTGAACAAACAACATTTCTGAAACAATGTCCTATGGACAGATGAGACCAAAGTGGAACCGTTTAGCCTTAATGCTTCTCGCCACGCCGAGCGAAAGCTTTTGGGCAGAAACACCTCATATCCACTGTCAGGCAGTGTAGGGGTAATAATCTGGGCTTGATCTGCAGCAACAGAAGCTGGGAAACCTGCAGTCATTAAGTTGACCATGAACTTGCCTGTCTACCAGAGTGTTCTGGTAGACAGAATAAATGTTCAAAGAGGTTTATTTGTCATATGCACAGTATTGGCAGCGGGATCATCTGAGCAATGAAATGCTTAAAACAAGGCAAAAGAACATTGTCACCAACAATGCAATCAATTAAAAAGCCAATACTGAGCTAAAGAAAAACAATAAATTACAAACATGCTGCCGTTTTCTTTTAATATTTCAGGAGATACTCAGCATCGTCACTTCCTCTGTGAATATATAACCTGAGAGTAGACACTGTCATCACTAAACTCTCTCTTTCTTCCTCTTGTTGGTTTTCTTTTAGAGACATTTAGTGCAGTGTAGATTAGACTGTCCTCATTTTGAGTCTGTCACGAATTAAACAGACACAAAGGTTACATAAATAGAGATACGAGTTTGACACAAGTTAACCAGAAATATTTATTTAGCTTCATCACTTACAATATCATGCGCTGGTTGAAGCATGTGTGCGTTTCATAAAACAAATGACATTTTATGATATGATTACTTACACTATCATCTACCCTGTGGCTCGGGTCAAGATGTGTTGTCGGTGCCTATGATGAATAAAATCAGGGTGTCCGATTTATTAATGAGTTTAATGTTCAAACATACATTAAAAATAGATAAAAATTGATTTGATTACCAGCACCTACCTTTAAATCCTGCCCTTGTAATTCGGTGCCAGATGAAAACAAGATTTACAATCACAGAAATGGCCAAGCAGATTATTGCTATCAGCAGCGGATTAAACTCTGAACCTAAACAAACAAAACAGATCATCAGTTATGTCAGTGAAGAGTATCACTTCCAGTACTGAACACAAAATCATACCCAGGTCTGGTTTAATTCCACGTCCAAATAAAATCTCCCCACATGCAGCCACAGCACAGTAGTAGGTCCCAGAATCAGAGGAGCTGATGTTCTTAGAGAAGCGGTAAACACATCTCTTCTGAGAGTCAGATCTCTCCTCACATTCATCTTGTCTGTGTCCATCAGTGAAGATGATGTCTGGATGAGATTTATGAGATCGGAACCAGAACATGCTGAGATCTCCTGAACAGGATTTGCTCTGAGAGTCAGAGAGGACGGAACACTGCAGAGTGTCTGAGAGTCCTGGACCAGTAGCCGCTGGACGCTGAACAACAGTGTAGTTTGAAGTCTGACTGTGTCCTGTAAAATAAAAGACAATAACCAACTAAGCAAACTATGTTTATGTGGCAATTCAACCTGCTTTAAAGATACATTAGGAGACAAGATAAGATAAAGTGAGAGTCTAAAAATCAAAAGAAAGAAATTGAACAAAAATACAGTAAATTAAAATATATTACAGTATATGCGCCTCCTCATGCAATGACAACATGTTTGTACATTTAGATAAGACTTTGACATATATGTTGAATTTCAAATCAGTAACTGAGACATTCTGCAACATTTGAAAAGATCTCAGTATTACCTTTCATTAACAACATATGTCCCGGTCCACTTAACACTCTCCAGCCACCCTGTTATTGCACAGTATAAAACATACAGAAGAAAAGGTCACTTTGATGCAGGAAATCATGTAAAGACAGACACAGAGAGAGTTAGACAGCACTCACACCCTCCATGAAGAACAAGCAGTATGATCCAGAAGACAACCATCTTGACATTGTCTCTTGTCGGAGGATTCAGTGGTGTTTTTACTGAGAGGAGGAGCTGGTGGTCTCTATATCACATTAGCAAAAGCATCTGATTGGTTACAAAGATTTAAAAGTGCACTTCCTTTTACGGTGTACACGTCCAAGTCTTTGAGGTGGAGCATATTACAACACCTTCTAAGAGTTCATGTAGGTTGTATGTTGCTCAAACCAGCCTCAGCTGTCCTTTGCTCCTTGGTTTTTAATTCCAATGTTTTTGTGTACTGAAACAAAAATGCAGCTTCTACAATGTTTTGATCACACTTTAAGTAAACAAAACAAAAAAAACAGCCAATTTGTAATTACAGCACAGGTTCCAGTATATTCCAGTGAGGATTACGTTGAGACAACGAGGGAAGCTGAGCTTCCTCTAACATTTCACACAATAAATGGTCAAATATGCACTGTTGAATTCACATTCAGTTGGGGTTCATGTTAAAACTAAAAGCATCCTAGAATGTGTTTACCTTCAAGAGTTTTTATCACTCTGTTTATTCAACAACAACAACAACAACAACACATTTTTTGTATTCTCTGATAATTCTGAGTGCACAGCATAGCTGGATGCTGATTGTCTGATGCTCTTTTTTCAATGCAGTGAGACCACATGTTCATTGGATAAATGCAGAAACTCGTCATTTCCTCGGAAGCTAAGCGTCTCTGAAGGTAAATGGAAAGTGGGGTTGCCAGGGGCGAGCCAAGATGCTAGGCTTTAGGTTTTCTTTTCAGGATATTCAGCTTTTTTCATGAGTCCTTCCACCCTGACATGATTCCCCATAGCATTATAGCGCCACCACCGTGTTTGACTATGGGAACCATGTTCTTTGGGTTATATGCTGCTCCTTCAAACAAAGAGCTCTAGTTTTGTTTCACCAGGCTTCACCTTTCTTCAGGTTGTCTCTAGCACACACACTCTGTCTGGCTGCTCTGACCTTTGTGACAGAACGTCTGATAAAGGCTACTGTTGTTTTCTTAAAAAGGGGTCGGCTTGCATTCGTGTTCTGCTTGTGCTTTTTTATCTTTAACCACAAGTCCTTCCTTTCTCGTACAAGTGTCACCATCACACAACGAAGTCTTCGCTCTCTGACATTCAGTCAGACTTCACCATTGTTACGGACAGCATCCAAACCTCAGCCTACTTTCAGTTGCTGCTCTTTTCATGTTGCATCTATCTGTCATGCATCAACAAGGATAAAATGTCAGGGTTGTCTTAAAAATGCAACATTTTACATAAAAGTGAATTCATGATTACGTCGTGAATTGTCCATTATATTTATATTATAAAGGAAGACTTTTAAGAAATACGGGATATTATATTGATGAGAAACCTATGTAAAAAAAATCAAATAACTGATAAAAATGGTGTAAATATTGTTTTAATATTTTCATTATTATTAAATATTTTCCATACTATTATTTGAAAATATTGCAGTATCCTTTCAGTTCTTTACCTTGGCCTGACAACGAGGATAAGATACAGATAAAAGAGAAAATTACACAATGACACAAACACTAATATAACTGACACATTTATAAAGAAATGACACTGAAAAGTAAACATTTCGTTGCTGCTTTTTGTCAGGTGACACAATTCCAGTATATTTATATATTTGAGTCCTCTCAAATAGCAACTACATTTCTTACATCCAAAATTAAATAAAGATATTACATTCACATAAAAGTATGAGCACTACATCTGGCTAATGAAGCTCAAATTATACAGAGGATGAGCAGAACAGATAAACGTGTGTATCAGTATAGAACGAGGGAAAATCTCACAGTTAACAACACTAACCATGCACAGATGTCTACACCTCTAGATCTATTATCTTACACTAAGCATGAATAAAATATAAACAACCTGTCAAGGATTAATATTTTGTAACTTATCCAAAGTCCAACATTAATCCAGCCCAAGGGTTTTGACATCAGTGTAGATGCTCTCTTCTTCTGCAGGTCTTGCTTCATTCTTCCCTGATTTGCTGGTGTTTTTACTGCTGAAGTTTGCTGTAGCATAAACTGGCAAGTCCTCATCTGTCTGTGGACACCGACATAATGTTGAAGCTTCATATGTCAGTAGTTAAACATCCAGACATAATATCTTTATAATTACCTGCTGATTCTCCTGATCACCTCTAGTGGCTTCTGGTGTATTAGTTTGCAGAGCAACAGCTGTTTTATAAACCCCCCAAAAAACACATCATTACAGTCATTCTAAATGTTGCTGTCATGTGTGAATAGTCAGTGAAGGACTGATTTCGCTTACCACCACAATACATGTATGATTTTTCCTTGAGTTTCTTGATTGAATAAAGGAGAATGGCGATAAGAATCAAACTGAAAGCCAAAGCTGCACTTAACAGGCAGAGAACAGTTCTGTCTTTTGAATCACACAGGCATCCTGCTGACATAAAAAGGAACAAATAATGAAAGTTATTAAAAGAATCATGTGTTGTTGGATCTGCTTTACAGAATACTAAGATAAATACATGACCGTAATTAAACATGGTTCAGTTACCTTCAGCACTGGGTTTGTTGCCAGACACAGTCTCTTTACATGTGGTCACGGTGCAGTTATACGTCCGAGCATCTGAGGAGCTGAAGTTTCTGAAGTAGCTGTAGAAACATTTCTTTGTTGTCGAGTTGTTTTCATGTTCATCTCCACCTTCAGTGTAATTTAAATGTGAGTCAGTGCTGAAACAGAACACGCCGTTATCTGCTGGACATGTTTTGTTCTCAGAGTCGTGGAAGACTGAACACTGCAAAGTCACTGTGTCTTCAGGACGGACTGGATCTGATGGAGGGGCTGCAGTGAGTGCAGGTCCTGATCCTGTGCAATGGAAAAACAATCCATTGTTTATATAAAATATGTCCCACTTAATGTGAACAAACAGGAAAATGAGGCACCTTACCTTTAATTTTAAGGTGTGTTCTATTTATAAATGTTAAGTCTTGTGTGAATGTTTTCATGCAAAAGTAGACTCCTGCGTCACCTTTTTCTGCTCTTTTAATGTACAGAATAAATTTTCCAGGCTGTTTTTCAGTGTGGATGTGGTCATTAAAGTGATTTAAGCTGGATGTTTTCCCTAAGATTTCAGGAACATTTTCAGAAACAACTTTAAACCAATAGAAGGTTCCCAAACCACTGAGGGGACAAGTCAGTTTCACATCGTCTCCAACACGAACAGTTTTTGTCTCAAAGATCTGATTTTTCTGACAATCTGCAAAAAACAGATAAATGACAAAATCATGTCAGCCTTCTTGTAATCAATCTCTAAACATGATTAAATGTTAAATAAATCAGATCTTTTTAAATGTACTCACCTCCTGCTCTGAACATCAACAGCGAACAAATTATCAGCAGCATTTTCTAGTGATTCCTGTTGTGACGGCTGTGATATGAGTGTATAAAAAAAGATTCATCTAAATGTAATCACATCTAGTGGGTGGAAACGTGTTTAGAGCAACCTGATTGGCTTGTTGCTGTGTTTCGCTGTACTACCACAGTGGAAAGAATCAACCATCTTTCCATCCAGAACACACAAAACAACTGTAAGCCTTTGTCATGTCATATTTTAGTCTCACTGTGGGTTTCTGTAAGTGAAACTTAGACTAAACACAACATCACTTTCACCTGGCAACAAAACAGACCAATGTTAGCCAATTTAAAGGCTGTGTCTGAGTGTTAAAATACTTCAAAGATATAAGTTAGAACTCAATTTATGAGAAGTTAAAGGAGATGTGACCAAATGCAACTTATGCATTTATGAGACTTTGATCATCTTTTGTTACCTTGAGTGGGCTTCAGATTAAACAGCCAATTTTAGACATGAAATGTTTCCTAGCCATGGCACAATACTCAGGATAAGCTTCTCCACAATGTCACAAGATAACTCTTGCTAGCAACCCACCCCCAACCAGGAAGGGTGATAAACCCTCTTTGCGCAGAGCACCCTGGCCTCAGACATGGTCAGGCTCACTACTGGCTGTATGCTGTTCTGGTACATGCCTGGGGTGATCTGAATATGACCACACCGTCAGCAAAAAGGGGAAGCATCAGTAATCAGATCCTTCAGTGATTATTCCTGATTTGTGCTAGGTGTTACACCTGCTAAGTTCTTTACCACATAAAATCAAAGAGAAACTCAACAAGTGTATTTTCAGTGAGTTTTAGATTAAACTGAGGATAAGAACAGCAGACTATGCTGCATTATACTCACAGAGAGGCTGGACATTTCTAATGAACCTGCCCTCAAAAGGCTACTGTAAGACTGCACACAACGTCACTGGAAGCAGACATCTTTAAGCTGCAGCAACCTTTGTCAGAGTGGGAGATCTTGGTTTGTGGCCTTCATGTGGGTCAACATATTGTTGGCCACAAGCCAAAACTTGATCTTAATGCAAAACAACCTGATTGCATAAAACCACAACTCTGATTTAGTTCCAACCAGGAACCCGCTTCACCCTCAGGAAATCATACAGTTAACAGCGCTATGTGTCCTGAAGCTGCACACATGCTCAAGTATTCAGAACAACTGGGACATGTAATTTAAGATTATGAATGAATATATTACTGGTTGGAACTTTGTGTCCTTCTTTGTCCTCTCTGCCTTTTTTTGTATGTGTAACGTATACATACATTCTTAAGGCTGACAAACAAATGATGCATGGAAACTTGGCTGTGGTCGAGCATTCAAAGAAGGTGTGAACACAAAGGGGCTTTTCTTCCTGTGTCAGTCTCTACTTTAAACTCAGGAAGCTGCTCTCACGTGGCAGTTTCTTTGTATTTTATGATGCCAGTAAGGCTAAAAGTTCAATATTACCATCATAACAACTTACCCTGTTACAGATAGGAGGTACACACACACACACAAACACGGGACTTCAGTGGGTTTTGTGGTATATGTTGATAGACAAAGACTAAGTTCTGAAGATCTGACAGCCTTGCACAATAAAGGACAATCAGTAAATACTAGTGAATTAATCTCCAAAATATTATAATTAGTACTTTTAGAGTTTACATGTTTTTACATAGATAAATAATAATAATAATAGACCTTTATTAATGAGTAAGTCCATTGTGTTAAACTAAAATTAGCTTTCACTTCTCTCTGGTTGAAGATCTCAGTCATTTCATTTCTGAGTTACAGCTCCAGTGAAGTTGGTCAAAGGGTGGAGAAATGTCCCACCACAGCTTTAGTGTGTCTTTAAAGCTACTCTCTGTCTTTGTGCTAGTTTCTGTGTCTCTGACTTTGTGAGCATGTGAAAAAAGTATTTGAGTGTGATTCAGGCATGTAAAACCAGTCAGACTGTATGAGGCCACCAGCAGGTTTCCTGAAGAGTGGTTTGTGTGGTGGCTAATCACCGCCTGACTGTCTCACTAACCAGAGAATGGTGAAAGAGGTGGAGCCTCAACAGACAGCTACCAATCTGTGATGGCTCCCACCTGTTGATTGAACCAGGCTGTGAACATGTTTATTTCCTGTAAAGCTGGAGGCCTGAAGCAGCCTGTTGTTGTTTCTGCCCACTGTAAAAGGTAACACGGCCTTTTTTCAGAGTTTCCAGATGTGATTCTGGTGCTAAGGCAAATCAAAGTGTCAAAATAAAGAGACAATAAAAAGACAAGTGTGCTCAAGGAGTAAAGCAAGTTAAGGCCCTTAAGCTTTAGGCAGCGTATATTCTCTATTTGCACAAAAAAAAAACAAACAAACAAAAAAAACAAAACAGACTTTATTCTCTAGCTATAGAAATGGTTACATGTTGTCATAGTTCTAATGTTTCTCACACTTTTACAACTGACCCTTAAATGCTCAGCACAAATCTACACTGCCGACCAATTCTACAAATAGTCAGGGCCTGAACACCAATTCAGTTTGCAAAGTAACGGGTTGGTTTGCTTTTGTTTTCAAAGAAAAACTTTAAGATTGAAAAATGAAAATAAATTCTAATTAATAAAATGTTATTTTAGTGCAAATTGATGGCTTGTAGCTTATAAGCATTTTTAAACAGAATTGTGTTCTTCAAAAGTTGCAGTTTAAAAAAATTGAACTGGAGTTGAATTGAAGTAACTAAAAGCTGTACACCACTAGACGCTTGGTTTTATGTGACATTTGATTAAAAAATGTTTTTTGTTGTTGTATTTCATAGTGCGACATCAACTTCTATTTGTTATAATAGAATTTAATATTCCTAAAACTGTCTATTAAGACAAAAATAAGATAGAAAAAAATAAAACCAAAAAATAAACAGTGACCACCACCTATATCTGAGATAAAAGCTACACAATAACTACACCCACAATGACAAAATAAAACAAAAAAGATACTGAAAATGAAATCTTCTGTCCCCATTACTACTACAGCACTGCCAAAAAAAATTAAAAAGCATTTAAAAGTAAAAAGAATAGATTTGAGTAATTCTATTGCTGCCTGGCTCTGCTGTAGACGGTCTCCTCCCCTGCTGGTCGTTTGTTCTCCTTTTTTTTCCCTTTCTTCTTGGTGAAGGTCGCCACAGAATAAACCAACGACTCTCCATTTCTCTGAGGAATAACATTACATTTGTGGATGAACATTAAGAAATAAAAGATATATAAAATGTGAGACTTTCATAGTATTAGAATTGATAGTGTACCTGCTGACTCTGCTGATCAGCACAGGCTGTTGCAGCATCTGTTCACAGAGACATTCATAATTATATATGCGGCTGCTTCATTTCATTCACAAAATAAAATAGTAAAATCTGGTCATTTTTAGAAAATATTGTATGAGAGAATTAAAAAATAAAACTTGCATTACCTTTGCAGCAGTCACAACTTTTCCTCCTGATGATGTAAATGAGGAAAGTTACAAAAGTCAGAGCCAAAGCAGCACAAGACACAAAGAGAGCTGTGTTGGCCTTCTGCAGATCCCACATGCTGAATTCTGAAAAACACAAGACCCAAATTAATTATAGCCTGAACATTATATTAAAATTATGTTTAAACATTCAACAGTTACCTTCAATGTCCAGTCTTGTCCCAGTTCCAAAGGTGATCTCTCCACATGCTGCCACAGCACAGTAGTAAGTCCCAGCATCTAAGGAGCTGATGTTCTTGGAGAAGCTGTAGAAACATCTGTGTGTGGAGCGTGCTGCAGGACTACTCTCACATTTATCAGCACTGTTTCTATCAGAATAAAGTAAACTGGGACGAGATTCACCTGATCCAGCTCTAAACCAGAACACTCTGTGATCTGCAGGACATGTTTTATTCTGAGAGTCAAAGAGGACTGAACACTGCAGAGTCACAGAGTCTCCTGGACGGACCGGATCAGACAGAGGAACCTGAATGACTTCAGTGATGTCAGGTTCAGGTTCTGAGGAAACAAAGCATGTTTTAGTCACTCTATTTAAAAGAGTGAATTAAATATTGACTGATAATAAATAAACATCTTTACTCACCTTTAACTCTCAGAAATGATCCAGTTACAAATTCCATGTTAAGCTGTACACTATTCACTTTCATACAGTAGTACACACCGGTGTCACTCAGCTCAGCTTTTTTAATTTTCAGAATAAAAGTTCCAGGTTCTTGTTTTGTTGTTATGTGAGGAGTCTCATTTACACCATCATAATCAAAGTCATATGTTTCTCCTAAGACTTCGGGCCAGCTTCCAGAAATGAGTCTGATCCAGTACAAAGATGTTCCTTGCTTAGATGGAGGACGGGAACATGCTAGAGTCACATTTTGTCCAACGTCAACTGTCTTTGCCTCAAAATGAAGACCATCTATGCAGACAGAGCAAACACTCATTAACAAATCACATCTACAAGAAATCCAGAGAAATAAATCCATGTTAAACTACTGTAAGAACAAGATGATATTTCTGCAGTAAGTTTCTGTGATACTTACATGTACATACAGCTCTGAGCATCAGCACTAAACACAATATGATCAGCATTTTCTGATTGATCCACAAGCGACTGACTCAAATTAAAGCAAAGGATGATTTGTCTTAATATACTCACCTCAAGTGGGAGGGAACAATTTTAGAGCAACCTGATTGGTCGACCGTCATGTTAGAGTTTCACTGCACTACCACAGTGGAAATAATATCAACCATCTTTCCAACCTGAAGACATGAAACAACACTAACAGCAGCAAGATGTTGTTTCATGTTTTGCGGTGAATTGTGTAAGTTACACAGAGAAGACAGAAATGAACCACTTTAATAACAAACACAACATTTCTTTTACAGTCAATAAAGGAAACGGAGTAACTATGGTGAAGCAAGGAAATGTTTTACCTTCAGTAAATCATGCAAGGAAGAAGAGAAAGAAGGGACTGCAATTGGAGAAATAGAAGCCAACAACTACACATTTTAGTCATTGAAAGTGGCTTTAAACCGTTAACTGTGTGCAGCCTTCATTGACTTCATTCTCATCACCTGAAGCTGCAACTCAAGAGCCCCAGAAGGAATTATACTCTTGTTATTTGGATAAATACCCGGTAGTAACATCAGGAACATCAGGTAATTGTTTCTGTTAAAGAACGGCAGCTGTCATGACTAACAAGTTGCTGAATCCAAGCAGCTGAGTATCTTGGATAAGCTACCAAGTAGCAGTTAGCATGTTAGCAAGTAGGAGTTAGGGTGTGTGGTCTCCCAGCAGTGTAAGCCTACAACAGCATACTTAGACAATGGCTAAGTGTTAGTCGAGCGTGTTCAAGCTATGGCTTGAGCCAAACTTGCAAAATGTCTGTAAGTATAACTGAAATCCTTAAGAGACTTTGAGTTAGACTAATGTTGACCAATGTTGACTATGGGTTAGACTAAATGCAGGGATGATGTCTGCCTCGCAAACCCGATTTGGAAACCGGTTCCACAGGAGAGGTGCCTGACTCCCTGTCTGCTGAGACAGCCCCTATAAAGCAGAGGTTCTGCAGGTGCTTACCACAGACCATTTCTCTGTTCTCATTCTTTCTGGCTGATGTTTTTCTCACTTTTGCATTTTGTCAGTGCTCTCAGCCCTAGAGGTAGCATGCGGTGGGGTCTACCACCCACACAAGTTGCTCAGGTAGTGCAGCTCATCCAGGATGGCACATCAATGAGAGCTGTGGCAAGAAGGTTTGCTGTGTCTGTCAGCACCAGAGCATGGAGGAGATACCAGGAGACAGGCCAGTACACCAGGAGACGTGGAGGGGGCCATAGGAGGGCAACAACCCAGCAGCAGGACCGCTACCTCCTTTGTGCAAGGAGGAACAGGTGGAGCACTGCAACATGACCACTAATATGCATGTTTCTGCTCAAACTGTCAGAAACAGACCCCATGAGGGTGGTATAAGGGCCCGACGTCCACAAGTGGGGCTTGTGCTTGCGGCCCAACGCCATGCAGGGTGATTTGCATTTGCCAGAGAACACCAAGACTGGCAGATTCCATATTGGAGCCCTGTGTTCTTCATGGGAAAGAGCAGGTTCACACTGAGCACATGTGACAGACATGACAGAGTCTGGAGATGCCGTGGAGAATGTTCTGCTGCCTGCAACATCCTCCAGCATGACCGGTTTGGTGGTGGGTCAGTATGAGATCCTCAGACCCATTGTGAGACCATATGCTGGTGCAGTGGGCCCTGGGTTCCTTCTGATACATGACAATGCTAGGCCTCATGTGGCTGAAGTGTATCAGCAGTTCCTGCATAATGAAGGCATTGATGCTATGGACTGGCCTGCCTGTTCCCCAGATCTGAATCCAATTGAGCACATCTGGCACATCATGTCTCGTTCCATCCACTAGAGCAGCCTGTAATGTGATTTTCCACTTTTAATTTTTAATTATGGTTCGAAATCCAGACCTCCATGATTTACATTGATCATTTGTTCTCAACATATTCCACTATGTAATAAATGAATATTTTAAACTGGAATATTTCATTCATTGAGATCGAGGATGTGTTATTTTAGTGTTCCCTTTATTGTTTTGAGCTGTGTAGTTTCAGTAGGTTAATATGTGTACAGCAATACAGTTGCAGTAAAACATTGTGTAAACTAACTTGCTGCACACCATCAACCCCACACTGACCCACCCAGTCTGCCTGCCAGTCACTTTAACAGGAAGAACTGAGCATACACAGTCAGAGCAGCATAAAACCACAGCAAAGCAGGTTCAGTTCCATCAGAGGACCTGTGCTGAATGTCACAGCTCCTCTATAACGCTACCATGAAACCCATCTGCCTCTGCACCACTTGCTGACAAACCCTAACAAAAGGCTGTTCTAAAAACTAAACCTGAACACACAACATCAATTATAATACATAAAAAATAACTTAAATAAATAAATGAGGTATTCTATTCTATTCTATCCTATTCTATTCTATTAAGACTCTTAAATTAAAAACAGAAAAATGTGTTTCTTTCTCTGTCTGTGCTCTCTGCTTTTTCATTGTGCGCCAACCACTGTTTGTTCCTGACACAGAAAGACACAAACACTAACTGAGTCGCCACTAACAAATAAATGATGCATGGAAACTTTGCTGTGGCCGGGCATTCAAAGGTGTGAATAACTAAGGGGCTTTTCTTTTGGTGTCAGTCTCTGCTTTAAACTCAGGAAGTTGCTCTTGCAGGTCTAAAGTAAGTGAAATGGAGGAACCTTCACTCAAAAAACAGGAGTGTAAAATTAAAAATTCAACAATAAGTTGAGTAAAGACACAAACTATTTTACTGTAAATAGCATAAAAAAGAAAAAAAAAAGAAATGTTAAACTAAAATTATCCTGCTGAAACCACTCACAGCTCTCACTTATCATACAGATGCTCAGTCACAACTGTTCTGAGTAAACAGCTTCAGTTTAGTTGGTCAAAGGGTGCACAAATGTCCCACCACACGCTGTGTGTGCAGCTGCTGAATGTGGCTTTGCTGCACAAACATACAGAAATCTTTTACATCTGACAAACATTTTACTGGTCTGTCTGCAGCCACAAATGTGGGAAACTGTGGTTGAGAAGTTTGTGACCTATATATGTCCATGCAGACACAAACATGGACACAGAGCTGTTATGTAACCAATAAATTAAATATAAACACATAAAAAAATATATACAATGCATGAATCCCTTCAGTGTCAATGTAGAAAGTATGACAAGTAATCAATAAAAAGATCTATCTCTTTGTCTGTCTCACAAACAGCCCTACCATCGAGGTCCGCCATGACTTTCTTTGTGGTTTTGACCACATTTGACCATATATATATATATATATATATATATATATATATATATATATATATATATTGTCAGAGAAAGAAAAAACAGCCAGAACTAAATCAGAAAAATACAGAAACAGTATCTAACAGTACTGGACTCTGCTCACCGTAGGATTAAAAAACATTTTTTAGTATAGAATAGAATCACTCCTACCGCAACAGGTAGATGCGGACTATCTGACAATGTACAGCTCATTATAAAAGACTGCTGTGCGGTAAATAGCTGACATTACCTTCCTAAGCAGCTCCCTGTGATCTCATGTAATGCCACTTCAAACCACTAGATGGCTGAGAAAGTCGATGTTTAATCTTGTCTGCCTTAGCCACAGGAAGAAGTAATGTCGGAGTAACTGGAGTGGATTGACTCTGCAGGTGATGGTTTGGATTTGCACAATGATTTGCTACATTTATGCATAATTGTCTTTTTCACAAATGTGTGTGATTATAATCACGCTAGAAGCAACAAAGATGTCTTCTTGAGACAAAATACAAGAGGTTGTTAACAAATTGCTCCATTTAACTAACAACCTTTGAAGTTAAACCAACATTTAAACAAAAATTCAGCAATAAATAAATAAATAAACATCAAATGAAAAACCACCACATGTCTGCTGTTTCAGCCAATCAGAGCTGTTGTACTTCAGAAACCTTTGGCCACCTTGTGACTGAAGCCTTCATTTAGGTGGGAGGACGTCAGTGGTGCAGGACCACAATGATCAGACTGGCTGCTTTGATTCTTCTTCGTACAGCATGTAAGTGTAATTCTTTAAAGAGAAAAATTCACCATGTGAAAACATGGTGATAAACATCAGACAATACTTTGATATTGTTCTCTTGTGTTGCAGCTCTGTTATTTGTCTGTCTTTCTGCAGCTCTGATTCAAACAGGAGACGCTTCTCATCAGATCTCTTTGACTGTGGCTGAACTCAGTCATGATGTTACTTTACACTGTGAAGTCTCTAGAAAAGTTGTCAGATACATTAACTGGTATAAACAGTCTCTTGGACAGATGCCCCAAGCTGTTGCTGGTGGAGTTTTTGGACAAAAAAGTATTGATGAATTTACTAACCCAAGGTTCACAGTAACAGAAGAGGAGTCTCGATTTTCTCTGACTATCAGAAATGTCAGCAAAGAGGATGAAGCAACGTACTTCTGTCAAACTGCAACAGCGTTTTCAACCATGTTTGTTAATGGCACATTCTTGGTTGTGAATGGTGAGTATTACTAAATACAGTATTGTTTTATTATTTTTACAATATTACTTACATGCATTTAAGTCAATAAACATAATCTGATGTCACAGATTCCAACCAGCAGAAGTCTGTGTTTGTGACACAAAGCCCAAAGACTGAGTCTGTGCAGCTGGGAGACACAGCGACTCTCCACTGTTCACTTCTCTCCAAAGAAACCCAATCCAATGTCCAATGTCCAGGTGAACACAGTGTGTACTGGTTCAGAACTGGATCAGGAGGATTTCATCCAAACATCATTTACACTCAGAGGAACAGCAGTGATGAAGACAGGGGGAGAAGCTGTGACTACCGTCTGTCCAAAGCTATAAGAGGCTCTGCTGATACTGGGACATACTACTGTGCTGTGGTCACATGTGGACAGATCCTGCTTGGTGAAGGAACCACAGTGGACACACGTATGTATTTATGTCAGAAATTCATGTTGTGTTCAATCACTGAGGTTTAGATAAATCTTTATCTTTTAGTAGTCACTGATTTTCTAAACTACATTTAATAAATCTTTCTGTCATTTAAGAGAAATGCATTGTGTGAAAATGTCCTGTCTAACTCAGGATCAGGATTAGACCCTGTTGTCCTTGTCCTTGGAGGACTGCTGGCGTGCTGTGTTACTGTGATTATCCTCCTTATTTGTGGACTTTGCAAGGGTAGGTTCACAAAATTAAAAGCAAACTACTTTTTTTAGTCACTTCATGCTTTGGATCTTTTAAATATCTATGTTGGATCACTAAGGCAGAACTGTAGATGATGTAGATGATGACTAATGACATGTTTTGCAGAGTAGATATTTGGTCATAAAGATGTATTGTTAATAAGAAAGATCTTTATGACCAAATTATTGTTCTAAGGTGAAACCATATTTTGAACACTTGCTTCATGAAAATCTGTACATGTACAGCTGATATTCCTCTGTATGTTGCACACTGAGAGGGCTTTGTTGTTTGTTCAAAGGGGAAAGGAACGTCCCCCATGATCTCGTGCATGACAAATCAACAACGGATCGATCAAATAATCTGGTAATTATCTGTCTTAGGTGTGTCCTGTACAGGATACAAGACAAAATAATGGGTTAAAAGTATTGCAAGCTGATTACCAAGATTACCCAAGGAACAAAAACAAATACATATCAAGGGGCAAATGATTAATTAAGTTCTGCTCTGAGAATGTTAACAGAGAAGAACAGAGATGGTCAGAAGGAGCTGCATCACACCTCAGGATATATATGAGGGGAGTATGACAGTAGTGAGATGTGCTGTAGGTCAGACAGAGGAGTTCAAGGTGGAGGTGGGGCTATATCAAGGATCAGCTTTAAGTCTTGTTTGCTAGGGTGATGGACAGTCATAGTAAGACAAAAGGTGGGGAAGTAAAACAGTAAGAATACAGGGGTGGAGGTCAAGAAGATGCAGGAGTTTAAGTACTTAAAGTCAACAGTCCAGTATGACAGGGAGCGTGGAAAAGAGGTAACGAGGCAAGTGCAGGTGCGTTTAAGAGGGTGGAGAAAAGTTTCAGGGGCGTGAGAGAAGAGTGTCAGCAAGAATCAAAGGAAAGGTGTACAAGATGAGAGAGAAGGTAGTAGAGATAAAGATCGTAAGGTTATCGGTTAGGAGTGACGAGGATGGACAGGATCAGGAACAACCACATCAGAGGGCTCAAGTTGCCTGTTCTAGGGTCGAAGTGAGAGAGGCCAGAATGAAATGGTTTGGACATGTGCAGAGGAGGGATAGTGGTTATACTGGTAGAACAGTGTTGGAAATGGAGCTGCCATGCAAAAAGTCAAGAGGAAGGCCAGAGATGAGATATATGGATGTACTAAGGTAGGACATGAAGTTAGCTGGTGATACAGAATAGAATGCCAAGGATAGTTAGGTGGAAACAGATGATTTGCTGTGGCGACCCCTGACAGAAACAGCTGAAAATAAAAGAAGTGACCATGAAGTGATCAAGTTAAGCACCAATACTAAATTGGTTATATTAAGATGTTTTTTTTAAATTATGACATTTTGGCTGCCTGTCAGGCTATAAAATATACCATTCAAAGAGTGTGGTGCTTTCTATTAATGGCACTATGGGTATTTCCATTCAAAAGAAAAGCAGTCGCATGTCTGTGAGTCAGAGTTACTCAATTAACTGGAGAGCTATATAGCCATAATTTCAAAGCATTGATAGAACAACAAAACAGGTCTTCAGAAAATGGCCAGTATTTCCAATTTCAATAGCAGGCCACATCAACAAGTCAAGTTGACAGTCCTTTTCCAGATTCCTCTACCGTTAGAAATGATTTATATCAAAGGCAACCTTTTACTTACTGATTGTCACATTGCCTTTTTTGTACACTACCTCAACCAGACCTGCAATCTAATGGCTTGGCATTTGTATCATTAATTGTCTGATGACTAATCCTCTTTGACTGGAAGTCGAAAACCAAGTTCAGACTTGTATAACCAATCTGGCTAGAGCAGGATACGGTTCCTAATCTGAACAGTGCAAATCTGGGAACAGTGCAAAATTCTGTGATGCGACAACAAGTGGTTTGGAGGACAGCGGTGACACCGGATTGAGTGGAATAGAGTGGATAAAGTCGATACAGTGAACGTAATATGCTCAAAAATATGATCAAAGAAATACCTGATGGTAAAGCAGACCTACCAGATACATATACTAAAGACAAAATATTATTTTCCAGGATGATCAAACAACAGAAGTGAATTATGCAGCAGTGGATTTCTCCACCAGGAGAAAAAAGAGAGAGAAGACGGAGATGAGACAGTTCCCAGGGGCGAGTGTGTATTCTTCTCTGAACTGCCACAACTAGCAACACACCTCAAGAACATGCATCAAAGTGCTTAACATGTACTTTATATTACATGTAAAACACATACAGTGATCAGAGGGTGTTTATCAGTAGGACAAAAGTATGAGGCTGATTCAGCTGATTCTGTTGGACAGCACCACGATCAACCAAAGAAACTAGAATCAGTGTTGAATATGTTGTGTTATATTGATGTCATGGTAATAAACACAAATAAATCATTATGAAAAAGCTGTAGTCACATGTTACAACAATTAATTCTCCAGGCATTTATGAATCACACTAACCTGAAAAACATTTAAAATGTTTACAATGTTCTGATATCTCATCCCTTTTGCTGGAACAGTGTTATTTTTTTTCTATTTTAGAAGGTCGTAGATCATAGTGTTAATTAAAGGTGCACATATTAATAATGTTGAATGAAAAATGTCACTCACTTTGAATATTTGCCCCGTGGTTTTACAATATAACAACCTCTATGTTAACTTTAACTAAAGGCAGAGCAACTGTACCCCACTCTGCTCCACAGATGCTGCTGAGTGTGTCATCAATCATGTTCTGCAGTACTCTGTCAATGCAGAAACCATGACTGCTAATAAATAAATACAATCCTTTCTCCAGTGTCAGATGGTGCTAAATGCAGTCATGCTGTTCTAAGGACTAGGCCTAAAATATATAATAACACACAGTGTGATCAGCACATAAAGGTCAGAGGTCAGGTTAAGGATCATAGGCCTGTACTAATGCTGAAAGTTACACCAAATTAAAGCCAATGATCAGCTTATCTCAGGAAGTAAAGATGCTATTTGGTACCTTAGTCTACAACAACATACTGCAACCACAATCAAAACGAAGTGTGAGAAAGAAAGGGGATGAGGTCTGTCATGTGTGAGCTCAGAATAAAATCACTGTTATTTATTTTACATTTAAATATAGATGGACATTTAATGGTTGCATAAAAAGCCAGACTTCAGGCCTCTAACATAATGGATCATGTATTTTGGCGCTCCTCCAGGCGGCGCTGTTCTGTCTGGCACTGAAATATGATGACAAATAAAATGAGAGATGGTGCCTGACTCTAAATCCTCACTAACAAGAAAATGGTGAAAGAGGTGGAGCCTCCACAGACAGCTGCCACTCTGTGATGGCTCCAACCTGGCTGATGTTATGTTTATTTTCACTGTTAAAGGTCCCACATCATCTCGTTTTAATGTCACATAATATGAATTGTCTATAAAGTGCATCTCATATGTTGATATGATTTAGGAGAACACACACACACACACACGACAAACACTTATATCACATAGAAAATGTTTTTAAACAGCAAGTTTTATAAAATATTTATTCAAATAAAAGTATTCTTATAGTTTTATTCTTAAAAGATAAACTATAACATGACAAATTAAAACATAAAACATTTGGTTATGCGCAATGAATTGTTATTAAAACTGCAGCTCTACAAAAAAAATCATTAAACAGGTAAAAGAATGTAAGTAAAAGAGGAGTTGTAATTCTATAGCTGCCTGACTCTGCTGTAGACGGTCTCCTCCCCTGCTGGTCGTGTGTTCTTTCTTCTTCCTTTCCTCTTGGTGAAGGTCGCCACAGAATAAACCAATGACTCTTCATTTCTCTGAGGAAGAACATTACATTTGTGGATGAACATTATGAGATGATACATAAAATATAAGACTTTCTTTAAATTTGATAACTTCTCTTTAGATAGTGTACCTGCTGACTCTGCTGATCAGCACAGGCTGTTGCAGCATCTGTTCACAGAGACATTCATAATTATATATGCTGCTGCTTCATTCACACTAATTAAAATGGTAAAATCTGGTCATTTTTAGAAAATATTGTATGAGAGAATTAAAAAATAAAACGTGTATTACCTTTGCAGCAGTCACATTTTTTCCTCCTTATGATGTAAATGAGGAAAGTTACAACAAACAGACTTGCAGCCAAAGCAGCACAAGACACAGAGAGAGCTGTGTTGGCCTTCTGCAGATCCCACATGCTGAGTTCTAAAAAACACGAGAACCCAGAAATGATAAGTTATTTCCTGGGTTATCGAGATTGTATTGCAAAAATTCTCTTTAAAATGTTCAGTTACCTTCATTGTCCAGTTGTGTTCCACCAAAAGCTAGTGAAAAGAACATAAAATCCTAGTGGTGACATAAATTACAGTCTGAACTGTATATTAAAATCATGTTTCAACATTCAACAGTTACCTTCAATGTCCAGTCTTGTCCCATTTCCAAAAGTGATCTCTCCACATGCTGCCACAGCACAGTAGTAATTCCCAGCATCTGAGGAGCTGATGTTCTTGGAGAAGCTGTAGAGACATCTGTGTGTGGAGCGTGCTGCAGGACGACTCTCACATTTATTACCACTGCTTCCATGAGCATAAAGTAAACTGGGACGAGATTCACCTGATCCAGCTCTGAACCAGAACACTCTGTGATCTGCAGGACATGTTTTACTCTGAGAGTCAAAGAGGACTGAACACTGCAGAGTCACAGAGTCTCCTGGACGGACTGGATCAGACAGAGGAACCTGAATGACTTCAGTGATGTCAGGTTCAGGTCCTGAGGAAACAAAACATGTTTTAGTCACTTTATTTAAAAGAGCGAAATATTGATTGATAATAAATAAACAGATTCATCTTTACTCACCATTAATTTTTAAAAAAGTTCCATTCAAAAATGCCATTTGAAGCTTATCGCTACTTACTTTCATACAGTAGTACACACCAGTGTCACTCAGCTCAACTTTTTTAATTTTCAGAATGAAAGTTCCAGGTTCTTGTTTTGCTGTCATGTGAGGAGTCTCATCCCAAAGATCATAATTAAAAGTAAATGTTCCTCCTAAAACTTCAGGCCAGCTTCCAGAAATGACTCTGATCCAGTACAAAGATGCTCCAGTGTCATATGTTGGACGAGAACATGTCAGAGTCACACTTTGTCCAACGTCAACTGTCTTTGCCTCAAAATGAAGACCATCTATGCAGACAGAGCAAACACTCATTAACAAATCACATCTACAGGAAATATAAATCCATGTTAAACTACTGTAGGAACAAGATAATATTTCTGCAGTAAGTTTCTGTGATACTTACATGTACATACAGCTCTGAGCATCAGCACTAAACACAATATGATCAGCATTTTCTGATTGATCCACGAGCGACTGCATTAAATCAAAGCAAAGGATGATTTGTCTTAATATAACCACCTCAAGAGGGCGGGAACAATTTCAGAGCAACCTGATTGGCCGACCGTCATGTTAGAGTTTCACTGCACTACCACAGTGGAAATAATATCAACCATCTTTCTAACACATGAAACAACACCAACAGCAGCAAGACTCTGCTTCATGTTTCATGGTGAGTTCTCTAACTCACACAGAAGAAAACAAAGAAACAAACCATGCCATTATGTTTGTGAACTGTAAACTGAGTGTAAACTATATGCAGATGTCATCACTTGGCCACATTTTGGTCAAGCTGAAGTGTAAAGCCGCATAGACCAGGCAGTAATGACGTCATTATCTCTTATCCTAAAATATGTTACCTGGAAACATCAGGATCCTAAGAAATTGTGTGGTGGAACACTGGTTTTGACTTTGTACTGTGCCTCTGTGGGTTTTCTCCAGCTTCTTCCCACATACAAATACATACACCTGTATGTTAGGTCAGTTGGGGAATCTGAATATCTGTCTCGTTTGTGTCTCTCTGTGTGGTAGCCCTGTGTTGTGTTTGGTGTTTCTCATTGGTAGCAGCTGAGAGAAGAGGGGAGCAGCCAATCATTGCACAGCAAGTCTGTTAAAACTACTTGTAAATGAACCAGTAACATTACATTTAAAATTAGCCTGCTGAGGCCTCTCACAGCTCTTCTCTCACTTCATATCCGGTTGACGCTCACAGTCACATCTGTTCTTAGTAAACAGCTTCAGCCTGGTTGGTCAAAGGCTGCACAAATGTGCCACCACAGCTTTGGTCTGTATGTGTAGCTGCTGAATGTGGTTTTGCTTCTTGTTCTCATGGCAAACATACAAAGGCACAAATCAATACAAAATGTTTCAAAAAATACCACAAAACTAGAAAGAAGACACTTTTTCCTGGTCTGTCTGCAGCCACAATAGAAGGAAGACGTGGTCGACATATAAATATTACTTTATGACCTATATGTCCATGCAAAGGTTAAAAACAACATGAACTGAAAGCAGAGGAAAATGAACCATATAAGAAGCAGAAGCATTATGTAACTAAAACAACCCAATAAAATCAGCCATCCTCTGCATTTCTCTGCCAACTATGACTGGTATTAAATACACAGATCTCTTTCTGTTTCTCACAAACAGTCTACCATCCAGTTGTTTCATGTCTCTTGACTCTCTTTGTGGTTTTGGCCACATTTGCTCTGAGTTTTATTTATACAACACAATATGTGTGCATTGCTGTGAGAAGTAAAAGTGACACCTCTTTTTTATCTCTATGTCTCTCCCTCTCTCTTTTCTAGTCAGCTGATCAGTCAGCTCCTCCTTCACCAATCAGTCTCTCTCTTGTTGCTCATGCACCAATCAGGTCTTAGACGGCCATTTTAAATCTTTCCTCTATCTGCTGTCATTTCAGAACGACTTTTAGATCCCTCCTCCACCCCAAAGCTCTATGACATCACAGTGTGGTGTAAACACCAAAACACAATTCATCTTTGTATTCAACAATTAATAGACATGTCACTGTTCACTTATTTTAACTCTCTCCTGATTGAAATATATTCACACAGATCTCCACCTAATAGTTCACTGCTGCTGAATTAGACTGATGTGGACAACATGACAATCTACAGCTTGGTTAAATTGGTATGACTAATGGAAGTAACTGATGTTAGCATGCTAACCAGCTAGTCATGGACTACACCCTGATGTAACACTCAACTCACCCTCATGAAGAAAACACATTATGGTCGATTATACATCCTCCAGATGTGACACATGGTCACGCCTACGTGTGTAGATTTGCTTTTGACACTGGTGGGATTCCAACAGAATTGAACCCTTCCTGCACCCAATGAGAATCTGTTTTTTAGGATTTTAGGAGGGGATCAAATTATTGGTGGGGACGCGTCACTTCGATCCATGCTAAAACTACACCCTTGGTCATGCCATGCATTTAAAACATGGTAACACTCTATACAGGAAGAAATGAACTGCAACTTCCTCAGTGAAAATGAAGAGAAATATTTACATTAACTTTCAAGTAACACCAACAACGAGACAGTTTTAAAAAAGACTTTACTTCGGTCATGGACCTGGCAGGAGGAGGAGGAGGAAGAAAAGTAGCTGGAGAAAGGGGAGGTGGAGAAACAAGACGTAGGAGAGGTTAACTGTCGAAAGTTGAGAGGTTCAGTTAGAGGTCCTGCTCCTGTGATCCTCTGGGGAGGTGTGTGTGTGTGTGGATCTGAAAAAGGCAGGAGACCAGCAAGGAAAGAGAGAACAATGAGGATGGTGTGAATAAAAGTGATGATCGTAACAAAGAGGGAGCAAAAAGAGGACAAGCAAAAAGACGGAGAGAGGAAAGGAGTGAAGACGGGAAAAGACAGGAGGTAGTAAGAGAGATGAGATTAAAAATCTCCTAAATCAGATAAGAACTGACCATGAACAGTCGCTCTGCAGTCGTCATTTTTAATAACCATAACACGGTTTACAGTCAGGGTTTGTGTTGATGTCTCCTCAGCAGAGGGCAGGTCTCACATACTCAGGTATTATTAGCTTGAATGCATGAGCTGCACGTATTCTTACTTGGAAGTGAATGTTTAGATGGCTGAGTGTTGCCAAAGTGCCTTTTTGTTACCAGCTCATACAACACACAGTATGTATGGATCAGTGGCTCAGACGTTACCCGCTGCAGTGTCTCTGCATCATTTTTTTAATGGAGCCCACTCTTCAGTCCTCTGCTCCACGGCCCTCTTTTCAGCCTGCTGTCTCTCTCTGTCTCTGTCTCTGGTATGAGGACTCTCAGGGAATGTGCTGTTTTCACTTCGACTCCTCCAGCCTCTTGGTTGGTGTCCACTTTCAGGCGTTTGCATAACACATTACACTATACATAGTGCAGGACACACACACACACTCTCTAAATGACTGAACTAAATCAAAGAATTCATCATGTTGTGGTCAGAGGACTTCCCTCCATTTGTCCATCCGTTTGTTAGCAGTGTGAGGGCAGGTTCATTGCTGACATACAGCAGCAGTAAAGTCTGCAAATCTCCAAGCACAATCCAAATGATTCAGCCCCACTGCACTACTTAGTGTTTGCTATTAACAAATCAGACAACAACAATTCAAATACCTCAGCAGAACTGTGGTCTCTAACATTATATATTTCCAACATGCAATCAAACGTCAGTGCAACAGTGCAGGCGTCTGTCTCAAGCACACCTCATGCATCTAATGAAACCCTTGATTAACAAAGTTACATACTGTTTTTTGATTTAGAGTCATTCCATGTGCTTTCCAACGGTGATAAACTATTTTAAATTTTACAGTTTTTTACTGTCACTGCTTGACATTTTTTTACCGTAATTTATACAGCTTTTTTTAACAGTGTAAATAAGATAAAATAAGGTCAAGTAAATAAGGTCAAGTCAAGTTTATTTATGAATTATTTATGATTTAAAAAAACAACTTTTGTTGACCAAAGTGCTGTAGACAGGAGTCAGTCATGTATTAATAAAATCATAAAATTAAGTAAAATAATCAAAGTACAGTAAACAAAATAAAACATGCATAAAAGTGAAAGTGAACAACGTTAACTAAATATAAGGCTATAAATTGACATGACAGACACACAATGAACAGGTTAAATTCAGAGACTTAGGTCACTTCAGTGTCTTCTAGCTGTCTTCTTTTTCTTCTTTCCTCCTTTCTGTCTTTGGCCTGTCTCCTTTCCACAACTATCCCTAATCTTTGGGTTGCCCAGGCTGTTTTGTTCCTGGTGGTCTACACTCTCCTTGTAGTCCCCGCTGTCCTGGAGGTCTACACTCTCCTTGTAGTCCTGGCTGTCCTGGTATTTTGAACTTGGCCTGGCAGACCTTGTAGTACCAGCTGTTCCGGTACTCCTCTTCGTCATGGTAGTACCAAATGTCTGCATTGATCCTTTCAAAGAGGCTGTCCAGCTCACTGTCCTCCGAATGTGTGACCTTGGCCTTGCTCTTTTCTGGTGTCTCTGCGACACATTCTTTCTTTGGTGGTTCTTGTGATTCCTGTGTGACCTTGGCCTTGCTCTTTTCTGGTGTCTCTGCGACACATTCTCTCTTCGGTGGTTCCTGTGATTTTTTTCCATGTTGGCAGAAAGATGTCAACCAGCTGTTCGGTGTCCAACGGTCTGTACTTGGCCTTGCTCTGTTGGTTGCAGGGATCCTTGCTCTCAGCAATCAGGTCACTGTCACATTGCTTGAGCTCCTCTGGTTCTTTTGCTTCCTGCTCACATTTCAGCTGATCTTCCAAGGAGGACCTGTCCTCTGAGAGTTGGTTTATCATACCGTCTTTTTCCTGGACGGTCTTGTTGGCCTTCTGTAGGTCACTCCTCAGAGTGCAGACCTCGTTGGCCAGCTCCTCACACTTGGAAGAACACTGGGTATGTTCTTCGGCAGCCTTTCTGAGGTTTTCATTTTCTTTTGTGAGCTGTTCACAGTTTACCCTTAACTGCAGAGTCTCTTCTTGCTGTAGAGTCAGAGACTGTTGTAAACTTCTCAGTATATGCTCAAATTCCAGCTGTCCCTCCTCCACCTGTTCGACCTTGGCCTTGCTCTTGGCCAGTTCTTTGCAGACATGATCCTTTTCATCAAGCAGGTCAGCAATGACATCCTCCTTACAAACCACCTCTGACTGAATTTCGCCGCTTTGTTTCTCGAGCTCATCAAGGTACATCTCAACACTTTGTCTTGATTCTTGCTCATTTTTCAACCGATCTTCTAAGGAGGACCTGTCCTCTGACAGTTGGGTTATCATACTGTCTTTTTCCTGGACAGTCTTGTTGGCCTTCTGTAGGTCACTCCTCAGAGTGCAGACCTCGTTGGCCAGCTCCTCACACTTGGAAGAACACTGGGTATGTTCTTCGGCAGCCAGTCTGAGGTTTTCATTTTCCTTTGTGAGGACGGTCCCGTTGGCCTTTTCCAGTCCAGTGATCAAGCCGTCTGATTCCACACTAAACTGCTTCAACGTTTGTCCTTGCTTTTTGCGCTTCTCTCGTTCTTGGCGCTCTTTCTTATCGCGCTTCTCTCGTTCTTGGCGCTCTTTCTTCTCGCGCTTCTCTCGTTCATGCCGCTCTTTCTTATCGCGCTTCTCTCGTTCTTGGCGATCTTTCTTCTCGCTCTTCTCTCGTTCTTGGCGCTCTTTCTTCTCATGCTTCTCTCGTTCTTGGCGCTCTTTCTTCTCGCGCTTCTCTCGTTCTTGGCGCTCTTTCTTCTCGCGCTTCTCTCTTTCTTTGCACTTTTTCATCTCATGCTTCTCTTCTTGTTTTCTGTGTGAAGGCTTCAGTTTGGACAAAAAAAGGAATTGTTTAGAGGGTGTTTCCATCCGTCCATCCATCTTCTGTTAACCCGCTTGTCCTGCAGTGTAGGGTCACAGGGGCCTGGAGCCTTTCAGCTAGCTCTGGGTGAGAGGCGGGGTATACCCTGTGAGGACACGACACACCCTGGATGGAAAACATTGGAAATACATTAGGAAGGGGACAGAGAGAGCTGCAGTTAGGGGCAGTTGATAAACAGGGAAGTTGTTTAGAGGGTGTTTTTACATTGGAAATGCATTAGGAGGGGGATAAACATTCAGGTTATCATGGATACAGGCTGACACACAAGAAGCATACAAAGCAGCCATATTTGTAGTCTTCATCAGATTTTAAGCATTATATCTGACATGTTGATCATCCTTCAGCTGTATACTACTTTTTCACATTCAAATCACACAGCCTGTACTTCTTATAAGCTTATGGTATTATTCCAGCCTCAGACCTTTCATATGGTATATTCACAGGCTAACTTTTAATTAGTTTGATTGCCGTTGCTAGAAAATTCCTCTGATTCTTCAGCAATTCAGAGCAATCCTTCACATTAGCATTCAAAGAAATGCTTCAGCTGCAGGAATCAAACTTTTTCTTTTCTAGTTCCAGCCTGTAACCCTTCCCCTTATGTCCATCGCAGATATGGCAAACAACAGACCATCAGCCAAATAATACCATCTAGTGTAACTTTAAGTAGACAATAGCTTTCTCCCAGCATTTTCTTTAAGTTGAGTCTAACTTCAATTTAATGTCACAGAGAGCTCTACCGTCTCTACAGTCCCTGGGTTTACACTTCTCTGGTCTCTCTATCACGCAGAATGGAGTTTGCCCCAATACGAGCAGACACACACACACACACACACACACACACACACACACACGGCATGTGCGTAAATGCGCACGACTCTCTCTCCTTCTCTCTCTTTGAATAAACGCGACGAAGTTGCACTTATCGCTCACTACTGTTGGTACTCACCACGAATCTGACTGTGTGAAGAAATCTGTTGTTAAGATGTTAGCCTCCTCTGCAGCTGTGTGTCTCGTTCTTCCTGATTCTTCTGTTCTCCGTGTTTAGTCCAGTAATCACGCTTGAGATGATTCTCTTTAGGACGCCTATTGCTTTGCACTTCAGGTTCGTTTCCACAAAACTCCCCAAAATATCCTGCTGTGTCTAACTTTGAAACTGTTCACCAGCCACCTTTATAGGAGCACCTACCTTTGATCTTTGCCTTTGCCTTTGATGTCACCACGGTAACAGCCCTGCCTGCCTGCCTGTATCCATGGCAACCTGAATGGTTATCAACTGCCCCTAACTGTAGCTCTCTCTGTCCCCCTCCTAATGCGTTTCCAATGTAAAAACACCCTCTAAACAACTGCTGTTTTTGTCCAAACCGAAGCCTTCAGACAAAAAATATGAACAGAGTCAGAATCACAAGATGTTGCTCTACACACAGTCTATGCGATGTGGACATGTAGCAAACAGCTCCATAGCTCCATATCTGAGCAACCAAACTAATAATACTGCCAGGTGTGAAATTACTACAGGCCAATAGCACTGACCTCCCATGTTATGAAGGTCATGGAGCGGCTGGTGCTGTCTCACCTCAGACCCCTGGTGAGCCTCGTCCAAGACCCACTGCAGTCTGCATATCAGCCCGAGGTCGGGGTTGATGATGCATTACCTTTGATGAATGACATTTCTGCTGCAGAGGGCTTACTCCTCCCTGGACAGACTGAACACCACAGTGTGGGTCATGTTGTTCGACTTCTCTTCTGCCTTCAACACCATCCAGCCGAGACTGTTGAGGATTAAGTTAGAGAAGATGCAGGTGGATGTTCCCCTAGTCCTGTGGATTGAGAAATACCTGACAGGCTGACCACAGTTTGTGAGACTGCAGAGCTGTGTGTCTGACACCCTGACAAGAAACACTGGGGCCCCCCAAGGAACTGTGCTGTCTGCCTTTCTATTCACCACCTACACAGCTGACTTCCAGTACTGCTCTGAGTTGTGTCACCTTCAGAAGTACTTGGATGACAAAGCCATAGTTGGGTGTGTGGAGAACAGATGGGAGGATGAGTACAGGGGCCTTGTGGAGTTTTGTCAGGTGGTGTGGGGAGAATCACCTGCAGCTGAACATGGCCAAGACAAAGGAGATGGTGGTGGACTACAGCAGGGATAAGCCCCCACCCTCCCCAGTGTGTATCAGTGGGAAAGATGTGGACATAGTCTCATCTTACAAGTTCCTGGGTGTCCAACTGGACAATAAACTGGAGTGGTCCACAAACACTGAGGTTGTTTACAAGAAGGGCATGAGCAGACTGTACTTCCTGAGGAGACTCAGGTCCTTTAATGTCTGCAGCAGGATGCTCCACATGTTCTACCAGTTTGTCATGGCGAGCACCAGCAAAGATGCTGTGGTGTGCTGGGGATCAGACATTAAAGCAAAGGACGCCAACAAACTGGATAAACTCATCAAAAAGTCAGGGTCTGTTGTTGGCTTTGAACTTGCCAACCTTGCCAAAAGGAGGTGGCAAGGGAAAGAGTGCTGGCTAAACTGCTGTCAATCATGGACAATGCCTCCCACCCTCTCCACAACACTGTGGACAGACTGAGAAGCAGCTTCAGCAACAGACTCCTGCAGCCCCGCTGCTCTAAGGAACGGTACAGGAAGTCATTCCTGCCGTCCGCCATCAGACTGTATAACTCATCTGTGACTGTCAGAGCTGTGCTCACAAACTCAGACTAAAGCATCATCACAGGTGCACAAACTGTGTTTTTATGCTTCTATCTTCCCCTTGATCTGCTTTATGTGTGTGTATGTACATTCTTTCTTGCTGTCGTGTGTGTGTGTATGTGTATATAAGAGTTTTTGCTGTGTTTATTGTATTTATCCTTTTAGAATGCTGCTACTACAACTCAATTTCCCCACGGGGATTAATAAAGTTAATCTTAATCTTAATTTTAAATTAATAACAACAACAATACAACAGGTGAGTTGTTGAAAAGATTTTCAGCTTTGGTGCTAAAAGACAAACTGTTTATGACAAGAAACGATTTCTGTCTCGTTTAAGACACTTCAGTAAAGATGCTGCTAAAAAATCAAACATCAAATGAAAAACCACCACATGTCTGCTGTTTCAGCCAATCACAGCTGTTGTACTTGAGAAACCTTTGAGCACCTTGTGACTGAAGCCTCCATTTGGGTGGGAGGACGTCAGTGGTGCAGGACCACAATGATCAGACTGGCTGCTTTGATTCTTCTTAGTACAGCATGTATGTGAAATTCTTTAAAGAGAAAAATTCACTGTGTAAAAAAAAGAGGTGATACATATCAGACAATACTTTGATTTTGTTCCCTTGTGTTGTAACTCTCGTCAGACGCTTCTCGTCAGATCTCTTTGACTGTGGCTGAACTCGGTCACGATGTTACTTTACATTGTAACGTCTTTGAAAATGCTAAATGGCATAAACAGTCTCTTGGACAAATGCCCCAAACTGTTGCTGGTAGAGTTTTTGGACAAACAATAATTGAGAAAAAATTCAAAAACTCACGGTTCACAGAAGAGGAGTCTCAGTTTTCTCTGTCTATCAGAAATGTCAGCAAAGAGGATGAAGCAACGTACTTCTGTCAAACTGTAACAACATATTCAAATGGGTTTGTTAATAGCACATTCTTGGTTGTGAATGGTGAGTAATACTGATTACAGTATTACAATATTTTTGCCGTTACAATATTACTAACAAGTGTTGAACAAACTTGATCTGATGTCACAGATTCCAACCAGCAGAAGTCTGTGTTTGTGACACAGAGTCCAAAGACTGAGTCTGTGCAGCTGGGGGACACAGCGACTCTCCACTGTTCACTTCTCTCCAAAGAAACCCAATCCAATGTCCAATGTCCAGGTAAACACAGTGTGTACTGGTTCAGAACTGGATCAGGGGGATTTCATCCCAACATCATTTACACTCAGAGGAACAGCAATGCTGAAGACACGGGGAGAAGCTGTGACTACCGTCTGTCCAAAACTATAAGAGGCTCTGCTGATACTGGGACATACTACTGTGCTGTGGTCACATGTGGACAGATCCTGCTTGGTGAAGGAACCACAGTGGAAACACGTATGTATTTATGTCAGAAATTAATCTTCAGTCATTCAGGTTTAGATCAATAATTTATTGGTCGCTTGTTCTAAACTAAATTTACATTCTGTGAAACAAAACATTGAGGAAGAACTAATACACCCTTACTAATGAACTATTATCTGGTATGTAAGGACTTGTTTCTAATACAGGATCAGGATTAGACCCTGTTGTCCTTGTACTGGGAGGACTGCTGGCTTGCTGTGTTACAGTGATTGTTCTCCTTATTCTCTACATAAAACAGAGGAATGTTTGTGGACATTGCAAAGGTAGGTTCAACATATATTCACAGAAATCTACATCACACTGCTTTATTTACTCATTTTATGCGTTGGATCTCTTGCTTTCTTAAATATATACTTTGGGTCACCATTGCTGCTCAGTTGGTCCAGTGAAGTGAGAACTTCTACACAAAGTATTGTTTAAGGTCCAACAATAATTTAAAATCCTGCAACATATGCTGTAAATATGTATCTGTGATAATAAGATCAAACTGCTGTAAAATGTAACCTTATATGTACACACTGTAAGAGAGCTTTGTCTTTTGTTAAAAGGTGAAACAAGCGCCTCCTGTGATCTCAGGCATGACAAGTCAACAGTGGATCAATCACATAATCAGGTAATTACACCTCTTAATTGAGACAAATAGAATAACTGTAGTGTCACAAGACGTGGAAATATAATTAAAGCTGCAAGCAGCGATGATTAGGCCCTTGTGGTCTGCTGGTTCGGCTAAAGTCCCCTCTCCTCTCCTTTCCAAAGAAGTACAATATATACAAACAAAAGATACTTCCTGCTCCCAGTGGATAGTGCTATGACTACGTAACAATATTGGCCTATCAATCTGTTCATGGTGGGAGTCGCACCATTACTGTAAAGTTTGAGCCAGTTTGGATGCAATGTCTTAATGAGCAATGGAGATGGTTATAAAAAACAACATGAGAAAAGCAAAAACTCAATCACAAAGCCTACTGCCACTAGGTGGCACTATGACAAAAATCATCATATTACCATATCAATCAGTTCAGAATTGGATGGTCATCAATACTGCAACATTTCATTCAAAATATGTTGGAGACACTTGAACAAATACAACACTTCCTGTTTGGACAAAAGCTTTTGGTAACTTTTGCTCTTTAATGTCTCCAGTTCAAGCTGACAACATTTCAGCTTTATCGGATTATTCCCATAGGAGGAGCTTGTTAAAATGTGACATGTGCGAAACACAAAATTGCATTTTTTTTTCAAAATAGCAGACTCCTTGTTGGTTTTAGAGGATACATTCAACAGATGTTCACATGATCAAATATATTTGTGTACCAAATTTTATGTAGATAGGTCAAACAGGGACCAACATCACATGCTAGGGGGCGCTGCCAAGTCATTTGGACACACCCATTCATGACGACAGTGACATACTAAAGTCTTTAATAGGGGCTGAATTTCGGGGAAAGATTGGTGAGTTCACACCACTGGGTGCTCGGGCCCTAACAATAACTGAAAGGGGAAATATTATAGAAACTTGTGTGAAGCAACTATGAGTCCTTGTAAAAGCAGACCTCCTGGTAAGTTTTTAATAACAAAAACCTGACAAAATATTATTTTCCAGGATGATGAAGAAAAGGAACTGAACTATGCTGCAGTGCATTTCTCCAACAGGGGGCCAAAAAGAGAAGAGAAGAAGAAAAAGAAGGAAAAAGAGTCCCCAGAAGAGAGTATGTACGCTGTAAAATGCCAAAACTAGCAGCATCTATCGAGGCAGTGATGCTAGCTGGAGCTTTGCAAACATGTATTAACATGTCTGAGGGAGGGCTGAGCAAATATTGTTCAATTGTTGTCATGGTAGCACACATGATTAAATCAACAATTTGTTTGGTTTATTTACGTAAACTCCAAGAATTTAAACTCAGATTCAAAAAGCAGTCACATATTAGTAAATGAAATGATTAAGACTTTTAAAGGCAACTCTGTCTTTTTTACTCTTACCAGGCTTGTTTTATTTAATGAACATTTTGTAAATGCACTGTTGAAAATTTTTTGTGACACTGAAGAGGACAGAAAGTACAAACGTAAACATCAGTGAAGTAAAATGTTCTGATATCTGGTCCTTTGTGCTGGAACTGCTTTATATGCAGAGCATGACCTAATTAAATGTACCACATGTTAAGAGCAACATGGATCCATTGTATTATTTTCTGTTCAAAGTTTATAAAGTTAATATAATATATATATATGTAATATTTAGTTTTGACTCTGGCCTCATCAGGGGGACCCAGAGACTTGCTGAATGGTCAAAGATGTTTCATTTTGTTTGGATGTTTTAAAACAGCCTCAGACTTCTTAAAAACAGAACACACTGTACATTTCTGTTAGATTAGCTTGTCATGTTTTCTTGAAATGTTTTGCATGAAATAATAACAATAATGGGAGAGGTGTAACGTCTACCCGCCAAACAGAGGACACAGAACGTTGCAGCGTCTTGCTGACACTGAGGACTGAGCCTAACATTAAAATAACACACAGTGAAGAATTAGACGATATGAAAAGCCTGTAAGAACTCAACAAACAAGCTAAATGATCCAATACTGACTCACTAATCGAGTCCAAAAGCCTTGACTGCAGCGCAGATCCGCTCTCTCTCTGCTTTGATTGCACCACTGTCAGCTTTTATCATGTTGAAGAGGACAACAGAATAAATCCACACGTCTTCATCATTCTAAGAAACAACATGAAAATCAAAACAATAAAACTTAATATATTGTCAAAATATCATTTTAGTGTCCAGATATGAGCACTTTACCTGTTTAATGTTCAGGCCACCTTTCTGCAGGTCAGTGGCAGCTGGATGTTAAAATAGAATAAATAAACTCACTTTAAATTGAACCCAAACACAGTTTTTATCAAAGCTTACATGAGGACAGCTGTCACAATCAGACTAATAATTAAGACATTAAAAAAATTAGAAAGACTTGTTTCTTATTTTCCATAAATATGTTTTAAAAAAAATCACGTTTTTGTAAAATACTGTGAGAAACTTTCATTACCGTTGCAGCAGTCACAAGTTTTCTTCTTGATGGTCCAAATAAGGAAAGTTACAACAATCACACTCAAAGCAGCACACAACACAAAGAGAGCTGTGTTGGCCTTCTGCAGATCCCACATGCTGAGTTCTGAAAAACACAAGAACCCTGTGAGGACAATCTATTTCCTAGATCATCTAGATTGTTTATTAAAATGATGTCTAAATGATCAACATTTACCTTCAATGTCCAGTCTTGTCCCAATTCCAAAAGTGATCTCTCCACATGCTGCCACAGCACAGTAGTAAGTCCCAGCATCTGAGGAGCTGACGTTCTTGGAGAAGCTGTAGAAACATCTGTGTGTGGAGCGTGCTGCAGGACGACTCTCACATTTATCACCACTGCTTCCATGAGCATAAAGTAAACCGGGACGAGATTCACCTGATCCGGCTCTGAACCAGAACACTCTGTGATCTGCAGGACATGTTTTACTCTGAGAGTCAAAGAGCACTGAACACTGCAGAGTCACAGAGTCTCCTGGACGGACTGGATCAGACGGAGGAACCTGAATGACTTCAGTGATGTCAGGTTCAGGTCCTGAGGAAACAAAACATGTTTTAGTCACTTTATTTAAAAGAGCGATTCAAATATTGATTGATAATAAATAAAGAGATTCATCTTTACTCACCTTTAACTCTCAGAAATGATCCATTCACAAATGTCATCTGAAGCCGCTTTACTTTCATACAGTAGTACACACCGGTGTCAGTCAGCTCAGCTTTTTTAATTTTCAGAATAAAAGTTCCAGGTTCTTGTTTTGTTGTTATGTGAGAAGACTCATTCCCGAGAACATAATCAAAGGTAAATGTTCCTCCTAAGACTTCAGGCCAGCTTCCAGAAATGACTCTGATCCAGTACAAAGTTGTTCCTGTCTCATTTGGACGAGGACATGTCAGAGTCACACTTTGTCCAACGTCAACAGTCTTTGCCTCAAAATGAAGACCATCTATGCAGACAGAGCAAACACTCATTAACAAATCACATCTACAAGAAATACAGAGAAATAAATCCATGTTAACCTACCATAGGAACAAGATAATATTTCTGCAGTAGGTTTCTGTGATACTTACATGTACACACAGCTCTGAGCATCAGCACTAAACACAATATGATCAGCATTTTCTGATTGATCCACGAGCGACTGCATTAAATCAAAGCAAAGGATGATTTGTCTTAATATAACCACCTCAAGAGGGCGGGAACAATTTCAGAGCGACCTGATTGGCCGACCGTCATGTTAGAGTTTCACTGCACTACCACAGTGGAAATAATATCAACCATCTTTCTAACACATGAAACAACACCGACAGCAGCAAGACTCTGCTTCATGTTTCATGTGTGTTCTCTAACTCATACAGAGGAAATCAAAGAAACAAACTACAATAAAAATAAACAGAACATTTCTTTTAATAAAAGTTTGGACTAACTGATTACATATTTTGAGTAATAGAGGACAAGCTAACACACTGCATCAATATTGCTGTTGAGTATCAGATTTCAGGAGGGATCCAAATGCAGACACACACGGCGAAGAAGTCCAACTAAAAGTGAGCTTTCATTAAAGTTAGGGTAGGAGATTTCATTCTGATGCACTTTTTGTTAAATAAGTGTAACTTCCCTTTACAATCCGATTAGTTCGGCAGTTTCGCTTTAAAACAAAGAATATTAAACATCTATGGAATCTATAAAACGCTAGAAATATCAGCCAATCCTGCGAGGCACCCCTGTGTGGAGAGTTGGCTGGTTGTCACTCTCTTCCTGCTCTGTGTGCACCAGAGAGGTACATGCATGATGGCCGAGTCCCAGACCTCAGCTCGTCTTCAGGTAATGCGCGTCCGACTGGGAGGCGTGGCTTCGGGGTGAGCTCCAAGAGAAAGGGGCGTGTGTTTACTTTCGAAATCTGGCTGACTCTCACTGAGATTTCTAAATCTCCTACCCTACCTTTAAGCTATGGAGGAAAATCTAATAAATAAAAAGTTGAAAGTAAAGAGTCCAAAGTAAAACTGAAACAAACCAGACAAAGACACAGGTAACTAAACAGGAACAAGACAGTATGAACCGACACAGAAACGCACAAGACTGTGACCCCGTTTACACATACAATAGTAATCTAGTAATGGAAGCAATCCGGGTAGCGTTTGTTTGGTGTAAGCACTTTTTACGTGTTTGCATTTGTAAAATACAGCTCCTCTTACTGTGTAGAGGAGCAGAGACATGTTAGGTCTCCAGGTTCAGCAATGTTGGAACAACTTCTGACACAGAGAGCCAGACTGCATGGATGAGGCTTCTGATGGGCTTGCACAGCTTTCTCCTTCTTCCTACACTGCCACCCACAGGCCTGGCGTAGTTATGGCGGCTCTTGGGAGCGTATTTATGCGGGTTAATGTAAACAGAAACTTTTTTGAAAGCAATGATGTGTGCACAATGTTATTTTAAACAACATAGATCTAAACATGGAGGTAATACAGAACGTCAGCAGCACAAAACCACAACAACACTGGTTCATTTCCACCAGAGGACCTGTGCTGCATGTCACACCTCCTCTATAACTCTGCCATGATTCTTATCTGCCTCTGCACTGCTCAGTGACCAAACAATACTAAACCTGAGACATTATTATGATTACAATAAATAAAACCCACAAAAAGCCTGTACCTGCATCACTGAAGACACAAAGATTATTTAAATAACTAACGGGTGAAGTCAGCCTGTCATTGTGTTAAACTAAAATTAGCCTGTTGAGGCCTCTCACAGCTCTTCTCTCACTTCATATCCGGTTGACGCTCACAGTCACGTCTATTCTCAGTAAACAGCTTCAGCCTGGTTGGTCAAAGGCTGCACAAATGTCCCACCACAGCTTTGGTCTGCATGTGTAGCTGCTGAATGTGGTTTTGCTTCTTGTTCTCAGGACAAACGTACAAATGCACAAATCAATGCAAAATGTTTAAAAAAATATCACAAAACCAGAAAGAAGACACTTTTTATGTGTATATGGACATATATATCTATATGTCCATGCAAAGGTAAAAAAAACACGAACTGAAATCAGAGGAAGAGGAACCATATAAGACACAGAAGCACTATGTAACTAAAATAATCCAATAAAATCAGCCATCCTCTGCATTCCTTTGACTACTATGACTGGTATTAAATACATAGATCTTTCTCTGTTTCTCACAAGCAGTCTACCATCCTGTTGTTTCATGTCTCGACTTTCTTTGTGGTTTTGGCCACATTTGCTCTCAGTTTTTTTCAACAACTGTCCTTCAAACCCACAGGTGAACACTCACACTGCAGCTTGATACAACACAAAATGTGTGCACTGCTGTGAGAAGCAAACCTGACACCTCTTTCTTTATCTCAGTGTCTCTCTCTCCTCTTGTCAGCTGATCAGTCAGCTCCTCCTTCACCAATCAGTCTCTCTCTCGTTGCTCATGTAGCCAATCGGGTCTTAGACGGCCATTTTAAATCTTTCCTCTATCTGCTGTCATTTCAGAACGACTTTATATTTGAATGAATAGAATAGATGAATAGATCTCTCTCTGTTTCTCACAAACAGTCTACCATCCAGTTGTTTCATGTCTCTTGACTCTCTTTGTGGTTTTGGTCTCAGTTTTTTTCCACCAACTGTCCTTCAAACCCACAGGTGAACACCCACACTGCAGCTCTCTCTCTCCCTCTTCTAGTCAGCTGATCAGTCAGCTCCTCCTTCACCAATCAGTCTCCACCTCATTGTTCATGCAGCCAATCAGGTCTTAGACGGCCATTTTAAATCTTTCCTCTATCTGCTGTCATTTCAGAACGACTTTTAGATCCCTCCTCGACCCCAAAGCTCAATGACATCACAGTGGCGTGTAAACACCAAAGCACAATTCATCTTTGTATTCAACAAATAATAAACATGTCACTGTTCACATATTTTAACTCTCTCCTGATTGAAATATATTCACACAGATCTCCACCTAATAGTTCACTGCTGCTGAATCAGACTGATGTGGACAACATGACATCTACACCTTGGTTAAATTGGTATGATGGAAGTAACTGATGTTAGCATGCTAACCAGCTAGTCATGGACTACACCCTGATGTAATACTCACGCTAACTCACCCTCATGAAGAAAAAACATTTGGTCGATCATACATCCTCCAGATGTGACACATGGTCACGCCCACATGTGTAGAGTTGCTTTTGATATGGGATTCCAACAGAATTTAACCCTTTCTGCACCTAATGAGAATCTGTTTTTTTAAGTGGGAATCAAATTGTTGGTGAGGACACGTCACCTCCATCCATGCTAAAACTACACCCTTGAACTGCAACTTACTCTGTGAAAATGTAGAGAAACATTTACATCACCAACAAACACAACAAACACAAAAAGATGCTGCTAAAAAAACTAAAATCAAACATCAAATGAAAAACCACCACATGTCTGCTGTTTCAGCCAATCAGAGCTGTTGTACTTGAGAAACCTTTGGCCACCTTGTGACTGAAGCCTCCATTTAGGTGGGAGGACGTCAGTGGTGCAGGACCACAATGATCAGACTGGCTGCTTTGATTCTTCTTAGTACAGCATGTAAGTGTAATTCTTTAAAGAGAAAAATTCACTGTGTAAAAACATGGTGATACATATCAGACAATACTTTGATATTGTTCTCTTGTGTTGTAACTCTGTTATTTGTCTCTTTCTGCAGCTCTGATTCAAACAGGAGACGCTTCTCGTCAGATCTCTTTGACTGTGGCTGAACTCGGTCATGATGTTACTTTACATTGTAACGTCTCTGAAAATGCTAAATGGTATAAACAGTCTCTTGGACAGATGCCCCAAACTGTTGCTATTAGAGTTTCTGGACAAACAATAACTGAGAAACAATTCAGAAACTCACATTTCACAGTAACAACAAAGGAGTCTCAGTTTTCTCTGTCTATCAGAAATGTCAGCAAAGAGGATGAAGCAACGTACTTCTGTCAAACTGTAACAGCGTTTTCAAGTGTGTTTGTAAATGGCACATTCTTGGTTGTGAATGGTGAGTATTACTGATTACAATATTACAATATTTTTGCCATTACAATATTACTAACAAGTGTTGAACTAACTTGATCTGATGTCACAGATTCCAACCAGCAGAAGTCTGTGTTTGTGACACAAAGCCCAAAGACTGAGTCTGTGCAGCTGGGAGACACAGCGACTCTCCACTGTTCACTTCTCTCCAAAGAAACCCAATCCAATGTCCAATGTCCAGGTGAACACAGTGTGTACTGGTTCAGAACTGGATCAGGAGGATTTCATCCAAACATCATTTACACTCAGAGGAACAGCAGTGATGAAGACACGGGGAGAAGCTGTGACTACCGTCTGTCCAAAACTATGAGAGACTCTGCTGATACTGGGACATACTACTGTGCTGTGGTCACATGTGGACAGATCCTGCTTGGTGAAGGAACCACAGTGGAAACAAGTATGTATTTATGTCAGAAATTAATCTTCAGTCATTCAGGTTTAGATCAATAATTTATTGGTCGCTTGTTCTAAACTAAGTTTACATTGTGTGAAACAAAACATTGAGGAAGAACTAATACACCCTTACTAATGAACTTTAATCTGGTATGTAAGGACTTTTTTCTGATACAGGATCAGGATTAGACCCTGTTGCCCTTGTACTGGGTGGACTGCTGGCTTGCTGTGTTACAGTGATTGTCCTCCTTATTCTCTACATAAAACAGAGGAATGTTTGTGGACATTGCAAAGGTAGGTTCAACATATATTCACAGAAATCTACATCACACTGCTTTATTTATTCATTTTATGCATCAGATCTCTTGCTTTCTTAAATATATACTTTGGGTCACCATTGCTGCTCAGTTGGTCCAGTGAAGTGAACTTCTACACAAAGTATTGTTTAAGGTCCAACAATAATTTAAAATCCTGAAACAAATGCTGTAAATATGTTTCTTTGATAATAAGATCAAACTGCTGTAAAATGTAACCCTATATGTACACACTGTAAGAGAGCTTTGTCTTTTGTTAAAAGGTGAAACGAGCGCCTCCTGTGATCTCAGGCATGACAAGTCAACAGTGGATCAATCACATAATCAGGTAATTATGCCTCTTTATTGAGTCCTGCCAGTGGACAGAATATCAGAGAAATAGAATAACTGTAGAGTCACGAAACATGGAAATATAATTAAAGCTGCAAGCAGCGATGATCGGGACCTTGTGGTCTGCTGGTTTAATTAGAGTCCCCTCTCCTCTCCTTTTCAGAGAAGTACAATATATACAAAAGATACTTCCTGCTCCCAGTGGATGGTGCTATTACTATGTAACAATGTTGGCCTATCAATCTGTTCATGGTTGGAGTCGCACCATTACTGTAAAGTTTGAGCCAGTTTGGATGCAATGTCTTAATGAGCAATGGAGATGGTTATAAAATACAACATGAGAAAAGCAAAAACTCAAACACAAAGACTACTGCCACTAGGTGGCACTATGACAAAATCATCATATTACCATATCAATCAGTTCAGACTTGGATGGTCATCATTACTGCAACATTTCATTCAAAATATATTGGAGACACTTGAACAAATACAACACTTCCTGTTTGGACAAAAGCTTTTGGTAACTTTTGCTCTTTAATGTCTTCAGTTTCATTTCAGCTTTATTGGATTATTTCCAATAGGAGGAGCTTGTTAAAATGTGACATGTGCAAAACACAAAATATTCAATTTTTTTTTCAAAATAGCAGACTCCTTGTTGGTTTTAGAGGATACATCTAACAGATTTTTTTCCTTACATGATCAGATACATTTGTGTAAATAGGTCAAACAGGGACCAACATCACATTCTAGGGGGCACTGCTGAGTCATTTGGACTCACCCATTCATGACAACAGTAACATACTAAAGTCTTTAATAGTTGCTGAATTTTGGGGAAAGATTGGTGAGTTCACACCACTGTGGGTGCTCGGGTCCTAACAATAACTGAAAGGGGAAATATTTTAGAAACTTGCGTGCAGCAACTATGAGTCCTTGTAAAAGCAGACCTCCTGATAAGTTTTTAATAACATACACCTGACAAAATATTATTTTCCAGGATGATGAAGAAGAGGAACTGAACTATGCTGCAGTGCATTTCTCCAACAGGGGGCCAAAAAGAGAAGAGAAGAAGAAAAAGAAGAAGCAGAGAGAGTCCCCAGAAGAGAGTCTGTACTCTGTTGTAAAATGCCAAAACTAGCAGCATCTCTTGAGGCAGTGATGCTAGCTGGAGCTTTGCAAACATGTATTAACATGTCTGAGGGAGCAAATATTGTTCAATTGTTGTCATGGTAACACACATGATTAAATCAACAATTTGTTTGGTTTATTTACATAAACTCCAAGAATTTAAACTCAGATTGAAAAAGCAGTCACATTAGAAAATGAAATGTTTAAGACATTTAATGCCAACTCTGTATTTTTTACTCCTACCAGGCTTGTTTTATGTAATGAACATTTTGTAAATAAACTGTTGAAAGTTTTTTGTGACACTGAAGAGGTGTAACGTCCACCAGCCAAACAGAGGACACAGAATGTTGCAGCCTCTTGCTGACACTGAGGACTGAGCCTAACATTAAAATAACACACAGTGAAAAATTAAACGATATGAAAAGCCTGTAAGAACTCAACAAACAAGCTAAATGATCCAATACTGACTCACTAATTGAGTCCAAAAGCCTCGACTGCAGCGTCGATCCGCTCTCTCTCTGCTTTGATTGCACCACCGTCAGCTTTTATCATGGACAACAGAATAAATCCACATGTCTTCATCTTTCTAAGAAAAAAAGATATCAAAATAATAAAACCTTAATATACTGTAGACATTTTCAAAATATCATTTTAGTGTCGAGATATGAGCACTTTACCTGTTTAAGGTTCAGACCACCTTTCTGCAGGTCAGTGGCAGCTGGATGATCAAATAGATTAAGAACGACTTTAAATTACTTTAAATTGAACCCAAACACACTTTTCACAAAGCTTACATGAGGACAGCTGTCACAATCAGACTAATGATTAAAACATTAAATACTTAGAAAGACTTGTTTCTTATTTTCCAAAAATATGTTTGAAAAAAAAATATCAAGTTTTTGTAAAATACTGTGAGAAACTTTCATTACCGTTGCAGCAATCACAAGTTTTCTTCTTGATGGTACAAATAAGGAAAGTTACAACAATCAGACTCAAAGCAGCACACAACACAAAGAGAGCTGTGTTGGCCTTCTGCAGATCCCACATGCTGAGTTCTGAAAAACACAAAAACCCTGTGAGGACAATCCATTTCCAAGATCATCTAGATTGTTTATTAAAATGTTACCTTCAATGTCCAGTCTTGTCCCAGTTCCAAAAGTGATCCCTCCACATGCTGCCACAGCACAGTAGTAAGTCCCAGCATCTGAGGAGCTGACGTTCTTGGAGAAGCTGTAGAAACATCTGTGTGTGGAGCGTGCTGCAGGACGACTCTCACATTTATCACCACTGTTTCCATGAGCATAAAGTAAACTGGGACGAGATTCACCTGATCCAGCTCTGAACCAGAACACTCTGTGATCTGCAGGACATGTTTTACTCTGAGAGTCAAAGAGGACTGAACACTGCAGAGTCACAGAGTCTCCTGGACGGACCGGATCAGACGGAGGAACCTGAATGACTTCAGTGATGTCAGGTTCAGGTCCTGAGGAAAAAAAAAACATGTTTTAGTCACTGTATTTAAAAGAGTGATTTAAATATTGACTGATAATAAATAAACATCTTTGCTTACCTTTAACTCTCAGAAATGATCCAGTTACAAATTCCATGTTAAGCTGTACACTATTCACTTTCATACAGTAGTACACACCGGTGTCACTCAGCTCAGCTTTTTTAATTTTCAGAATAAAAGTTCCAGGTCCTTGTGTTGTTGTCACGTGAGGAGTCTTATTCACATCATCATAATTAAAGGTAAATGTTCCTCCCAAGACTTCAGGCCAGCTTCCAGAAATTAGTCTGATCCAGTACAAGGATTCCTGGATCAGTGATGTCTTGCGAGAACATGTCAGAGTCACACTTTGTCCAACATCAACTGTCTTTGCCTCAAAATGAAGACCATCTATGCAGACAGAGCAAACACTCATTAACAAATCACATCTACAAGAAATATAGAGAAATAAATCCATGTTAAACTACCGTAGGAACAAGATAATATTTCTGCAGTAAGTTTCTGTGATACTTACATGTACATACAGCTCTGAGCATCAGCACTAAACACAATATGATCAGCATTTTCTGATTGATCCACGAGCGACTGCATTAAATCAAAGCAAAGGATGATTTGTCTTAATATAACCACCTCAAGAGGGCGGGAACAATTTCAGAGCGACCTGACTGGCCGACCGTCATGTTAGAGTTTCACTGCACTACCACAGTGGAAATAATATCAACCATCTTTCTAACACATGAAACAACACCCAACAGCAGCAAGACTCTGCTTCATGTTTCATGTGTGTTCTCTAACTCACACAGAAGAAAACAAAGAAACAAACATAAAATAAAACAAATAAATATAAACAGAACATTTCATTTAACAAAAGTACAAAACTAAAGAGTCTAAAGAAAAACTGAAACAAACCAGAAAAGATACAGGTAACTCCACAACAACACAGTATGAACCATCACAGCAGGACGTGCAGAGACCTTTGGATGGGCAGGTGCTCAAAGTGAAAAAGGGGCACATGGAGCATGAATTTGAAACACCATACAGAAACCCCCCGTACAATGTAACTGGTTGAATCGAACCAACCCATATTCACAGAGGGGATAAAGGAGGGGTGGAGGTACAGCCTATATCCACAAAGCCATAATTCAAGCTGTACATTTAGGACGTATGAAGATAATGTGTTGAGTTGAATTTATAAGTTGTAAAAATATTGGGAGGGGGCAGCTCTGGGGGAGGGGGGTCTGGGGGTCCTCCCCCTAAAAATTTTGAATGAAGTAGAAGCCATTTCCTGCATTCTGGTGGATTTCAACAGCTATTTTATAGACAGAAGTAAAGGCTTAACTGAAGAATTATTACTGAGAGATTCAATAATAACTCATTTATTTTAAGCAATGATGACAAATACAAAACAAACTGAAAAGAAAACAGTTCTGTCAACCAAGATTATTATAACAAAACAAGTTTACATCTGTTCGGTTTCACCACCAGCAGTGGCCGACCATCTCCCAGCTTAGCAGCGCTCAGCTACAGGGCACGTGAGGGCAGAGAGGGCACGTCGTGGATCATGTGACCGACCAACGTAGTTCTAAGTTATTATTATCCTTCCATTTACTATTATTTTGGACAACACGGACTGACTGTCACATGCAATAATGATATAAAAAAATAAAACAAAATAAAAATTCACTTTGACAAAAGGGCACTTTGTGTCAAGGCTCAGCGATGAGGAGAGGACACAAGTGCACGACAGGAGCGGTTCTCAACAATCAAAGTCATTTATTTCTCGCAAACAATCAAATCAAAGCGAACTCCAGTCAGTTCCAAAATTCAAAAGGGTTCTTCTTAGCATGAGGTTCAAAAGGTACAAGGCAAACAAGGTTTTACCATGGCGTGAGGTCAAAGTCCGTGAAGGCTGGCAAGGCGTAGAGAGGATGACATGAACCCGCAAAGACACAAAACAAACTGACACCGAGTGAAGGGAAGACAGACTAGATATACAAGGGAGGCTTGGAGACAATGAGACACAGGTGGCACACATTAGGGAGGAGCAGGTAATCCCCGAGAGGAGGAGGGAGCACACGCGGAAGGGGAAGTCAAGACACCTGAAACAAGAGGGAGGTCAGTGATTTCAAAATAAAACAGGAAGTAAATACAGAAACAGAAAATAAAGCAAGAATCAGGATAACATAACAAAACACCAAAATAAAAGCCCTGGCTCAAACCTGACTCCTGACACTTTGGGCATCAAAGGTAAAAGGGTGGGTGCTCTAGACCCTCTGCACGTGCCTTCAACACAGACACACAAGACTGAAAAACATGAGGAACAGGACACAGGTGAAACACATTAGGGAGGGACAGCCAATCAACAAGGAGGGAAACACAGGAGGAAGCAAAACACATGGGACAACGAGACTTTCAAAATAAAACAGGAAATATGACACAAAGAATACATCCAAGAAACACCTCAAACCACCAGAAAACTGAGAAAAACAACGAACCAAAGGATCATGACTCTTGCTGTGGTTTTAAACTGTACACTGAGTGTAGACTGTATTCAGATGTCATCACTTGAATACATTTACATGACTTGAAGTTGGTAGTTAGAGTTTAAACAAGTACCACTGTGCAGGAGAAGCAGAAGTAGCCTTGTTGTCTTTTATCTTAAAATCTTCTTGGTATTAACCAGATAGTTTGTCACCCTGAAACATTTGAAGTTATTACCAGAGGAACATGTTTGGAAAGAGGAGAACAGTTAGCTCCATTCTAACCCCTGTCAGTCAGAAGCAGGAAGAACTGAGCATGCACAGTCAGGGTGGTGACAATGGTCACACCTCCATCCTCTACACAGCCTCCCTCTCACAGTGTCACAGACCTACACACACAGAAGAACAGCTCAAGAGAAAGGAGGGTTTTAGTGTTTGTAAAAATCTGATTAAACCAATCAAACAAAACAGAAGCACCACAATGAGCAACATGAAGACATGCTGTGTGCTTCAGCTTCACTACAACAGTGACAGCAACAACACAGTAAAGTGAAGGTTTCACTGATGAAGAGTTTAAACTGTCAGAGTGGAACATTGTGGTTTGTGGCCTTCATAATGTCTGCCTCTGCACTGCTCAGTGACCAAACAATACTAAACCTGAGACATTATTATGATTACAATACATAAAACCTACAAAAAGCCTGTACCTGCATCACTGAAGACACAAAGACTATTTAAATAACTAACAGGTGAAGTCATCCTGTCATTGTATTAAACTAAAATTAGCCTGCTGAGGCCTCTCACAGCTCTTTTCTCACTTCATATCCAGTTGACGCTCACAGCCATGTCTGTTCTGAGTAAACAGCTTCAGCCTGGTTGGTCAAAGGCTGCACAAAGGTGCCACCACAACTTTGGTCTGTATGTGTAGCTGCTGAATGTGGCTTTGCTTCTTGTTCTCAAGACAAACATACAAATGCACAAATCAATACAAAATGTTTCATAAAATACCACAAAACCAGAAAGAAGACACTAGAAGGAAGACGTGGCCGACATATAAATATCACATTGTGTCCATGCAAAGGTAAAAAAGCATGAACTGAAAGCAGACATTCATGAGCAGACTGATAAAGCACAGGTGTGACTCATGTTGTCATTTGCTGCAAATACAGATGGTCATGTTAAAAGGTGAACTGGATTCATTTAAGAAAAAAGGCACCAAGACGTATTTAGAAAGCTGCACAGACTTCTGTCAGGTGAAACAGAAACCAATGCAAAGGAACCATATAAGACACAGAAGCACTATGTAACCAAAACAACCCAATAAAATCAGCCATCCTCTGCATTCCTCTGCCAACTATGACTGGTATTAAATACATAGATATCTCTTTGTTTCTCACAAGCAGTCTACCATCCAGTTGTTTCATGTCTCTTGACTCTCTTTGTGGTTTTGGTCTCAGTTTTTTTCAACAACTGTCCTTCAAACCCACAGGTGAACACCCACACTGCAGCTTGATACAACACAATATGCGTGCATTGCTGTGAGAAGTAAACCTGACACCTCTTTTTTTATCTCTGTGTCTCTCCCTCTTCTAGTCAGCTGATCAGTCAGCTCCTCCTTCACCAATCAGTCTCCACCTTATTGTTCATGCAGCCAATCAGGTCTTAGACGGCCATTTTAAATCTTTCCTCTCATCTGCTGTCATTTCAGAACGACTTTTAGATCCCTCCTCCACCCCAAAGCTCAATGACATCACAGTGGGTTGTAAACACCAAAGCACAATTCATCTTTGTATTCAACAAATAATAAACATGTTACTGTTTACTTATTTTAACTCTCTCCTGATTGAAATATATTCACACAGATCTCCACCTAATAGTTCACTGTTGCTGAATTAGACTGATGTGGACAACATGACATCTACAGCTTGGTTAAATTGGTATGACTGATGGAAGTAACTGATGTTAGCATGCTAACCAGCTAGTCATGGACTACACCCTGATGTAATACTCAACTCACCCTCATGAAGAAAACACATTTGGTCGATCATACATCCTCCAGATGTGACACATGGTCACGCCCAAGTGTGTAGATTTGCTTTTGACATTGGTGGGATTCCAACAGAATTGAACCCTTCCTGCACCTAATGAGAAGGATTTTAGGAGGGGATCAAATTATTGGTGGGGACACGTCACCTCTGTCCATGATAAAACTACACCCTTGGTCAAGCCATGCATTTAAAACAGGGTGACACATTTTACAGGAAAAATTAAACTGAAGCTTCCTCTGTGAAAATGTAGAAAAACATTTACATCATCCTCAGAGCTACTAGTTCCTCCTGATTGATGGGGAAAAGGTTGACTGACCCTGCTAACTACAACAATGCAAGTGAGTTGTTAAAAAGAACATGCTGCTAAAAAAAACTCAAATCAAACATCAAATGAAGAACCATCACATGTCTGCTGTTTCAGCCAATCAGAGCTGTTGTACTTGAGAAACCTTTGGCCACCTTGTGACTGAAGCCTCCATTTAGGTGGGAGGACGTCAGTGGTGCAGGACCACAATGATCAGACTGGCTGCTTTGATTCTTCTTAGTACAGCATGTAAGTGTAATTCTTTAAAGAGAAAAATTCACTGTGTGAAAACATGGTGATAAATATCAGACAATACTTTGATTTTGTTCTCTTGTGTTGTAACTCTGTTATTTGTCTCTTTCTGCAGCTCTGATTCAAACAGGAGACGCTTCTCGTCAGATCTCTTTGACTGTGGCTGAACTCGGTCATGATGTTACTTTACATTGTAATGTCTCTGAAAATGCTAAATGGTATAAACAGTCTCTTGGACAGATGCCCCAAACTGTTGCTGGTAGTGTTTCTGGACAAACAATAACTGAGAAACAATTTGAAAACTCACGGTTCACAGTATCAAAAAAGGAGTCTCAGTTTTCTCTGTCTATCAGAAATGTCAGCAAAGAGGATGAAGCAACGTACTTCTGTCAAACTGTAACAGCGTTTTCAAGTGTGTTTGTAAATGGCACATTCTTGGTTGTGAATGGTGAGTATTACTGATTTAGTATTACAATATTTTTGCCGTTACAATATTACTAACAAGTGTTGAACTAACTTGATCTGATGTCACAGATTCCAACCAGCAGAAGTCTGTGTTTGTGACACAGAGTCCAAAGACTGAGTCTGTGCAGCTGGGAGACACAGCGACTCTCCACTGTTCACTTCTCTCCAAAGAAACCCAATCCAATGTCCAAAGTCCAGGTGAACACAATGTGTACTGGTTCAGAACTGGATCAGGAGGATTTCATCCAAACATCATTTACACTCAGAGGAACAGCAGTGATGAAGACACGGGGAGAAGCTGTGACTACCGTCTGTCCAAAGCTATAAGAGACTCTGCTGATACTGGGACATACTACTGTGCTGTGGTCACATGTGGACAGATCCTGCTTGGTGAAGGAACCACAGTGGACACACGTATGTATTTATATCAGAAATTCATGTTCAGTCAGTCAGGGTTAGATCAATATTGTGAATATAAGTCACTTCTTTTTTATACTAAATTCAATTAATATTGATCACGAACAATATTTTGTTTTTAATCTGACTTGTGTTGACTTTTTGTGACTCAGGACCTGGATTAGACCCTGTTGTTCTTGTGCTTGGTGGACTGCTGGCTTGCTGCATTACTGTGATTGTCCTCATTATTCTCCACATTAAACAGAATGTTTGTAAACATTGCAAAGGTACGTTCAACATGTATATTCATAGAAAGTTTTATCAGACTGCTGTTTTATTCAGCTCATGCTTTGGAGATTTTACATGTGTACTTTGGATTGTACACAGTATGTTTAAATGAATAATTTCTCTTCATGAAGTTGTATTGGTAATAAGTGTTTGTGTTAACATAATATTTTGCACATCTGCTTCATCTAAATATGAACTTGTGTTTGTTCATCTGTGATAATAAGATCAGGCTGTAAGGCCCGTGAAAGGTGCACACTCTGAGAGGGTTTTGTCTTTTGTTCAAAGGTGAACCGAGCACCTCACATGACACCGGGCATGACAACTCAACAGTGGATCAACTGCATGACCTGGTAAATTTGTCTGTTAAATGAATCCTGCTAGATGTATAGAATATAAAGAACCAGTTATGAGCCTTAGTGAACGAAACCTCCTAGATAGGTTTAAATAATTTACACCTGACAACATATTATTTTGCAGAATGGTGAAGCAAAGGAGCTGAACTATGCAGCAGTGCATTTCACCAACAGGAGAGAAAACCAAGAGAAGACAAAGAAGAGACGAGAGACCCCAGAGGATTCCATGTACTCTGTTGTAAAATGCCACAGCAGGCAGCACGTCTCATAGGCAGTCAGGATGCTAGCTGAAGCTTAATAAACATGAATATGTATGTAAACATGAATGGACATTCAATATTTTAAATCAATTTGCAAACTTGAGGTGATGAAAGGAAGTTCACCAACAACAAGTGGTTTATTTCTGCACAGTGTAAAAGTTTAAAATCGTGTTGAATAAAGCGGAGTCACATGTTACATTTAACAGCAGCTGTATCGCCTTTGACTATTAACAGGCTTGTTTTATAAACATGTAATCAACATACTCGCGAAAATGCACTGTGGAAATGTTCTGTTTTTACTGAATCGAACAGAAAGCACAGATGTACTGATGTACAGTGCTGAACACCCTGGTCTGTGCTGGCGGTCTAGAAGCTTGCAGAGCGGGACGGGCCACATTTGAAGAGTAAAAAGGATGCAGTGTGTTGGATTTGATTTCTGTTGGAGTTTAAGCAATGAATGCTGCATAAAAAACACTGAGGAATCTGCCATAGGAAAACATTCGGATGGAACCAGTGATTTTTAAACAAAAGACGGCAGATGAGTGGGTGAAACATCCATCACTTTATATTAATATGTTGTACACTGTGCTAGCTTTTAGATTTGACAGTATTACATTTAGTATAATACACACAGTATGAGCATGATATAAATTTAATGTCACTGTCTGTAAATACCAGTGGAAAGGGATCTTCTAAATGTGTGCACATTAAATAAATGTATTCTACATTTTTGCTGAAATGATACACAAAGGTGAATCTTACATAATGTGAACTATTCCTTGAAGCTGCACATCATCAGCTCCACTCTGACCTACACACTCTGTCTGTCAGTCAGCTCAGCAGAAGGAACCGAGCACACAGAGTTGGGTGGTGAATGTGGTCACACCCTCACTGTCACAGTGTCACAGACCTACTGACACATATATGTGCATCTGTGTGATGGTGGACACACACATGAACCTGAGGCTGGTTCTGTAAAGGTAAGAGAAAAAAAAGATGATTTTGGCATTTCTAAAAAGGTGATTAAACCAATCAAACAAAACAGAAGCACCACAATGTGCAACATGAAGACATGCTGTGTGCTTCAGCTTCACTATAGCAGTGACAGCAACAACACAGTGAAGTGAAGTGAAGGTTTCACTGATGAAGAGTATAAACTGTCAGAGTGGAACATTGGGGTTTGTGGCCTTCATCAGGACCAACATGTTGTTGACCACAACCAAAACATGTAGATCTAAACATGGAGGTAATACAGAAAGCCAGCAGCACAAAACCACAACAACACTGGTTCAGTTCCACCAGAGGACCTGTGCTGCATGTCACACCTCCTCTATAACTCTGCCATGATTCTTATCTGTCTCTGCACTGCTCATTCTTCTGCCATAAAACTGACACTTTCTGTCTTCTCTCCCTTTTATCTGTATGAAAGATGCACATATATGTGTCAGTAGGTCTGTAACACTGTGAGAGTGAGGAGGGAGGATGTGACCACAATCACCTTCCCTCTCCCTCTCTCTCTCACACACACAGATACAAGAGTGGACCCTGTTTACCCCGTTTGTACCTTCAGATGTTTCTCTGTTCTTTGTTCGTTAAAAACAGAAATACACAAATACTAAGTCCCCACAAACAAACAAGTGATGCATGGAAACTTTGCTGTGGTCAGCCTCTCAAAGGTTTTGTCTTTTGTTCAAAGGGGAACCGAGCGCCTCACATGACACCGGGGATGACAACTCAACAGTGGATCAACTGCATGACCTGGTAAATTTGTCTGTTAAATGAATCCTGCTAGATGTATAGAATATAAAGAACCAGTTATGAGCCTTAGTGAACGAAACCTCCTAGATAGGTTTAAATAATTTACACCTGACAACATATTATTTTGCAGAATGATGAAGCAAAGGAGCTGAACTATGCAGCAGTGCATTTCACCAACAGGAGAGAAAACCAAGAGAAGAAGACAAAGAAGAGACGAGAGACCCCAGAGGATTCAATTTACTCTGTTGTGAAATGCCACAACAGGCAGCACGTCTCATAGGCAGTCAGGATGCTAGCTAAAGCTTAATGAACATGAATATGTATGTAAATATGAATGTACATTCAATATCTTAATTCAATCTGCAAACTCATAGTGATAAAAGTGAGTTCAACAACAACAAGTGGTTTATTTCTGCACATTTAAAATCGTGTTAAATAAAGTGGAGTCACATGTTACATTTAACAGCACCTGTATCGCCTTTGACTATTAACAGGCTTGTTTTATGAACATGTAATTAACATACTTGTGAAAATGCACTGTGGAAATTTTTACTGAATCGAACAGAAAGCACAGATGTGCTGATGTACAGTGACAGAGCGTGACAGGCCACATTTGAAAAGTAAAATGGATGCAGTGTGTTGGATTTAGAGCTTCATGGAATGGGTTTCCATGGCCGAGCAGCTGCACATCACCAAGTGCAATGCAAAGCGTTGGATGCCGTGGTGTAAAGCACGCCGCCAGCAGTGTTAATTTTGTTGACGAATCATTTTCATCATAGTTTTCGTTAACAACCTTTTTTTGCTGATAAAAATGAGACGATAACTAAATAAAAACGCACGGTGCCAAAAACGAAGACGAAATGCATTGACACTTTCGTCAACGAATAAAAAGAATGGAGACGAGATCCAATCACGATCTCTCTGGGTAAGGACGTTACCCTGTGATGCTGGTAGAAGGCGTACTCATGCATGGTAACACAAAACAGGAGAAGAAGAGACACACAGACACGTTTGATGTCAAGACAAACAAGACGGTTTGCAAACCATGCGGAGCGACAATCAGCGGTAAAAACACAATAAACGTGAAGCGACATTCGCAGACGAGTCATCTTAACTTCCGTTCAAAGATACACGTGACAAAATCTATAAATTAAGAAACTGCTGCTGATGGTTTTACAGCATGTGCACCGTTTCTAAGTTGTCACTGAAGTATTTTGCTGTAGTTATGGAGTATTCATGAAGAAGGTCATGACTGAACTCAGCACACTGTTCATTGGTTCTTTTGTGAAAAGGTAATAGCAATTAAATAAAGAGGTGTTTGTTTCAAATAACACAAGTTAAAGCTGTGCCTGTTTTTATTGCACAATCAAACCTTAAATATTTCATGAAAAAATATATATCATAGAATTTTAGTCGACTAAATCCACAGCAGATTTAGTCGACTAAAATTATTTGATATTTAGTCGACTAAAACTAGACTAAAAGTTAAAAAATGTTGATGACTAAAACGTGACTAAAATCAAATGAGATTTTAGTCACAAGACTAAAATAAAAACGAAATCATAAATTGCTGCCAAAATTAACACTGGCCGCCACTAGACTCTAGAGCAGTGGAGATGCGTTCTCTGGAGTGATGAATCACGCTTTTCTATGTGGCAATCTGATGGACAAGTCTGGGTTTGGAGTTTGCCATGGGAATGATAAATTTTGGACTGCATTGTGCCGACTGTGAAATTTGGTGGAGGAGGAATTATGGTGTGGGGTTGTTTTTCAGGAGTTGGGCTTTACCCCTTAGTTCCAGTGAAAGGAACTTTGAATGCTTCAGGATACCAAAGCATTTTGGACAATTCCATGCTCCCAACCTTGTGGGAACAGTTTGAAGCAGGTCCCTTCCTTTTCCAACACGACTGTGCACCAGTGCACAAAGCAAGGTCCATAAAGACATGCATGCCAGAGTCTGGTGTGGATGAATTTGACTGGCCTGCACAGAGTCCTGACCTGAACCCGATAGAACACCTTTGGGATGAATTGGTGCGGAGACTGAAAGCCAGGCCTTCTCGACCAACATCAGTGTGTGACCTCCCCAATGCGCTTCTGGAAGAATGGTCAAAAATTCCTATAAACACACTCCTCAACCTTGTGGACAGCCTTCCCAGAAGAGTTGAAGCTGTAATAGCTGCAAAAGATGAAGCGACATCATATTGAACCCTATGGGTTAGGAATGGGATGGCACTTAAGTTCATATGTGACTCAAGGCAGGTGAGCGAATACTTTTGGTAATATAGTGTATATGTGCATCTGTGTGACGGAGGACACACACATGACCCTGAGGCTGATTCTGTAAAGGTAAGTGAATGATGGTTTTAGTGTTTGTAAAAATCTGATTAAACCAATCAAACAAAACAGAAGCACCACAATGAGCAACATGAAGACATGCTGTGTGCTTCAGCTTCACTACAACAGTGACAGCAACAACACAGTAACGTGTCAAACTTTACAGAACGTCAGCAGCAAATAACCACAACAACACTGGTTCAGTTCCACCAGAGGACCTGTGCTGCATGTCACACCTCCTCTATAACTCTGCCATGATTCTTATCTGTCTCTGCACTGCTCATTCTTCTGCCAAAAAACTGACACTTTCTGTCATCTCTCCCTTTTATCTGTATGAAAGATGCATATATGGATCAGTAAGTCTGTAACACTGTGAGAGTGAGGAGGGAGGATGTGACCACAATCACCTTCCCTCTCCCTCTCTCTCTCACACACACAGATACAAGACTGGACATAAGACATAAAAATTGGTTTCTTACATTGTTCCTTCAGATGTTTCTTTGTTCTTTGTTCCTGAAACACAGAAATACAAAAAACACTAAGCAAGTCCCCACAAACAAACTCTTGGAAATGACTATGACCTGGATGAATGAGAGCAAGTGACTTTCAAAGGTGTGAAGAACTTAGGGGTCTTTTCTTCCTGTGTTGGTCTCTGCTTTAAACTCAGGACACTGCTCTCACTCTGCTGTTTGAGTGTGAAAAACACTAAATTACTGATTATGATGAATATTACAAGATGACTGCTGTGGTCTGCTTCACCATGATGTGTATCTTAAGTTGTTAGGGGATCTACAGCACATATTTAATCTCAAGAATTAAAGACAGTAACATCTGTTTTATCTCAAAATATATTATTTTCAGGATTGTGAAGCAAAGGAAATGAAATATGCAGCAGAGGATTTCTTCAATGGGAGAATAAAAAGAAGGAAGAAGAGAGAGTCTCCAGAAGAGTGTGTGTGCTCTGTTGTCATGTATCAGCATCAGTAGGACGCCTCTCTGTAGACAGAGGCCCTGCTAGTTCCAACTCAGTCAGTGTGTTAACATGTAACATTTAAATTTCATCTTGAAAACCATGATTACAGTGGATGTAAGTGGAAAGTGGATGAGCTCTGTCATGTTTGAGCTCAGAATAAAATCACTTTTATTTATTTTAGATGGACATTTAATTGTTGCATAAAAAGCAAGAATTTCTGCCTCTAACAATGGATCGTGTATTTTGGCGCTCCTACAGGGGGCGCTGTTCTGTCTGGCACTGAAATATGATGAAAAAAGAACGAATAAAATGTCACATGGTGCCTGACTCTGACTAACTCCTAACTAACAGGAAAATGGTGAAAGACCACCTGACCAAAACACACAGCAAAACACTGGAGACAAAGTCTAATATTTGTGAAGGCCCGAAGGCCTGCTAACTAACACAGAGTGTGTTATTTTGTAATGTTTGCTTTCACTGTTAAATGTCTCACATCATCTTGTATTGATGCAACAAAATGGGAATTTTCTATAAAGTGCATCTATATTAAATTTTAGAGAAAACTGAACACACACACACACACACAAAGACTGTCATAGAAATGTGTATCTTTCTTAGGATGTCACTCACTGGTGTAATAATACATAATTAAGGTAATAAAGTATTTTATAGCTTTATTAGACAAAAGAGATAAAATTGTAAAAGAAAACCTAAAACATGTTCATAGTAATCACCTTCTTTTCTGGACCTATAAGTTGCACAGAACACAAACTTAAACATAAAATGTTTTGTTATGCAGAAATAATTTTTAAAACTGCAATTCTTCCAAATCATTGGATACGTCATAAACACGTAAAATAAAGTAAATCAAAGTAAGGAGAAATGAATTAGTTTGATAAATTGATCATCTATAGCTGCCTGACTCTGCTGTAGACGGTCTCCTCCCCTGCTGGTGGTGTGTTCTTTCCTCTTCCTTTCTTCTTGGTGAAGGTCGGCACAGAATAAACCAGCGACTCTTCATTTCTCTGAGGAAGATGACAGATGTTTGTCAAATCTGGAGAGAAAATATGAACTTTTCTATAGTTTCTATTTCTACAGTGTACCTGCTGACTCTGCTGCTCAGCACAGGCTGTTACAGCGTCTGTTCACAAAGAAACAGAGACATTCATTATAAAAGATGCTGCAGCTTAATTTACACTATAAAAAAACATAAAACCTGTGAATTTAACTGTCAGGTGTATAAATAAAACTTGTATTACCGTTGCAGCAGTCACAACTTTTCCTCCTGATGGTCTGAATAAGGAAAGTTACAACAATCAGACTTGCAGCCAAAGCAGCACACAACACAAAGAGAGCTGTGTTGGCCTTCTGCAGATCCCACATGTTGAGTTCTGAAAAACACAAGAACCCTGTGAGGACAATCTATTTCCTAGATCATCTAGATTGTATAATAAATGTTACCTTCAATGTCCAGTCTTGTCCCAGTTCCAAAAGTGATCTCTCCACATGCTGCCACAGCACAGTAGTAAGTCCCAGCATCTGAGGAGCTGACGTTCTTGGAGAAGCTGTAGAAACATCTGTGTGTGGATCGTGCTGTAGGACTACTCTCACATTTATCACTGTTTCCATGAGCATAAAGTAAACTGGGACGAGATTCACCTGATCCAGCTCTGAACCAGAACACTCTGTGATCTGCAGGACATGTTTTACTCTGAGAGTCAAAGAGGACTGAACACTGCAGAGTCACAGAGTCTCCTGGACGGACCGGATCAGACGGAGGAACCTGAATGACTTTAGTGATGTCAGGTTCAGGTCCTGAGGAAACAAAACATGTTTTAGTCACTTTATTTAAAAGAGCGATTCAAATATTGACTGATAATAAATAAACAGATTCATCTTTACTCACCATTAATTATCAAAAATATTCCATTCATGAATGTTATTTGAAGCTTATCGTTATTCACTTTCATACAGTAGTACACACCAGTATCACTCGAATCAGCTTTTTTAATTATCAGAATAAAAGTTCCAGGTTCTTGTTTTGTTGTCATGTGAGAAGATTCTTTCTCAAAAGTAGAGTTAAAGGTAAATGTTCCTCCCAAGAATTCAGGCCAGCTTCCAGAAATGACTCTGATCCAGTACAAAGATGTTCCAGCCTCATATGTTGGACGAGAACATGTCAGAGTCACACTTTGTCCAACATCAACTGTCTTTGCCTCAAAATGAAGACCATCTATGCAGACAGAGCAAACACTCATTAACAAATCACTCTACAAGAAATATAAATCCATGTTAAACTACTGTAGGAACAAGATAATATTTCTGCAGTAAGTTTCTGTGATACTTACATGTACATACAGCTCTGAGCATCAGCACTAAACACAATATGATCAGCATTTTCTGATTGATCCACGAGCGACTGCATTAAATCGAAGCAAAGGATGATTTGTCTTAATATAACCACCTCAAGAGGGCGGGAACAATTTCACAGCGACCCGATTGGCCGACCGTCATGTTAGAGTTTCACAGCACCTCCACAGTGGAAATATTATCAACTATCTTTCCAACACATGAAACAACACCCAACAGCAGCAAGACTCTGCTTCATGTTTCATGTGAGTTCTCACACAGAGGAAACAAAGAAACAAACATATAAAATAAAACAAATAAATATATATTAACAGAACATTTCATTTAATAAAAGTACAAAACTAAAGAGTCTAAAGAAAAACTGAAAAAAACAGACAAAACATACAGGTAACTCCACAACAACAGTATGAACCAACTCACACACACACAAGACTGAAAAACATGAGGAACAGGACACAGGTGAAACGCATTAGGGAGGGACAGCCAATCAACAAGGAGGGAAACACAGGAGGAAGCAAAACACATAGGGCAACGAGACTTTCAAAATAGAACAGGAAGTATGACACAAACAAAACATCATCATGACGCTGTGGTTTTAAACTGTACACTGAGTGTAGACTGTATTCACATGTCATCACTTGAATACATTTACATGACTTGTAGTTGGTAGTTAGAGTTTAAATAAGTGTCACTGTGCAGGAGAAGCAGTAGTGGCCTTGTTGTCTTTTATCTTAAAATCTGCTCGGTATTAACCAGATAGTTTGTCACCCTGAAACCTTTGAAAATATTACCAGACAAACATGTTTGGAAAGAGGGGCAGTTAGCTCCACTCTGACCCACCCACTCTGCCTGTCAGTCACTCAGCAGGAAGAACTGAGCATGCACAGTCAGGGTGGGGACTATGGTCACACCTCCATCCTCTACACAGCCTCCCTCTCACAGTGTCACAGACCTACACACACAGAAGAGCAGCAGAAGAGAAAGGAGGGTTTGTAAAAATCTGATTAAACCAATCAAACAAAACAGAAGCACCACAATGAGCAACATGAAGACATGCTGTGTGCTTCAGCTTCACTACAACAGTGACAGCAACAACACAGTAAAGTGAAGGTTTCACTGATGAAGAGTTTAAACTGTCAGAGTGGAACATTGTGGTTTGTGGCCTTCATCAGGACCAACATGTTGTTGACCACAACCAAAACATGTAGATCTAAACATGGAGGTAATACAGAACGTCAGCAGCACAAAACCACAACAACACTGGCTCAGTTCTACCAGAGGACCTGTGCTGCATGTCACACTCCTCTATAACTCTGCCATGATTCTTATCTGTCTCTGCACTGCTCTGTGACCAAACAATACTAAACCTGAGACATTATTATGATTACAATACATAAAACCTACAAAAAGCCTTTACCTGTATCACTGAAGACACAAAGACTATTTAAATAACTAACGGGTGAAGTCAGCCTGTCATTGTGTTAAACTAAAATTAGCCTGCTGAGGCCTCTCACAGGTCTTCTCTCACTTCATATCCGGTTGACGCTCACAGTCACGTCTATTCTCAGTAAACAGCTTCAGCCTGGTTGGTCAAAGGCTGCACAAATACGCCACCACAACTTTGGTCTGTATGTGTAGCTGCTGAATGTGGTTTTACTTCTTGTTCTCAGGACAAACATACAAATGCACAAATCAATACAAAATGTTTCATAAAATACCACAAAAACAGAAAGAAGACACTTTTTCCTGGTCTGTCTGCAGCCACAATAGAAGGAAGACAAGGTCGACATATAAATATTACATTAGGACCTATATGTCCATGCAAAGGTAAAACAGCATGAATTGAAAGCAGACATTCATGAGCAGACTCATAAAAGCACAGGTGTGACTCATGTTGTCATTTGCTGCAAATACAGACGGTCATGTTAAAAGGTGAACTGGATTCATTTAAGAAAAAAGTCACCAAGATGTATTTAGAAAGCTGCACAGACTTCTGTCAGGAGAAACAGAAACCAATGCAAAGGAACCATATAAGACACAGAAGCACTATGTAACCAAAACAACCCAATAAAATCAGCCATCCTCTGCATTTCTCTGCTAACTATGACTGGTATTACATTACTTATATACACAGATCTCTGTCTGTTTCTTACAAACAGTCTACCATCCAGTTGTTTCATGCCTCTTGACTCTTTGTGGTTTTGTTCTCAGTTTTTTTCACCAACTGTCCTTCAAACCCACACTGCAGCTTGATACAACACAATATTTGTGCATTGCTGTGAGAAGTAAACCTGACACCTCTTTTTTTATCTCAGTGTCTCTCTCCCTCTCTCTCTCTTCCACTCAGCTGATCAGTCAGCTCCTCCTTCACCAATCAGTCTCCACCTCATTGTTCATGTAGCCAATCAGGTCTTAGACGGCCATTTTAAATCTTTCCTCTATCTGCTGTCATTTCAGAACGACTTTTAGATCCCTCCTCCACCCCAAAGCTCTATGACATCACAGTGGGTTGTAAACACCAAAGCACAATTCATCTTTGTATTCAACAAATAATAAACATGTCACTGTTTACTTATTTTAACTCTCACCTGATTGAAATATATTCACACAGATCTCCACCTTTAATAGTTCAATGCTGCTGAATCAGACTGATGTGGACAACATGACAATCTACAGCTTGGTTAAATTGGAATGACTGATGAAAGTAACTGATGTTAGCATGCTAACCAGCTAGTCATGGACTACACCCTGATGTAATACTCAACTCACCCTCATGAAGAAAAAACATTTACATCCTCCAGATGTGACACATGGTCACGCCCAAGTCTTTTGATTTGCTTTTGACATTGGTGGGATTCCAACAAATTTTAACCCTTCCTGCACCTAATGAGAATCTGTTTTTGAGGATTATAGGAGGGGATCAAATTGGTGGGGACACGTCACCTCCGTCCATGATTAAACTACACCCTTGGTCAAGCCATGCATTTAAAACAGGGTAACACATAACTAAACTGAAGCTTCCTCTGTGAAAATGTAGAAAAACATTTACATCACCCTCAGAGCTACTGGTTCCTCCTGATTGATGGGGAAAAGGTTGACTGACCCTGCTCAGTACAACAATGCAAGTGAGTTGTTCAAAAGAACATGCTGCCAAAAAAACTCAAATCAAACATCAAATGAAAAACCACCACATGTCTGCTGTTTCAGCCAATCAGAGCTGTTGTACTTGAGAAACCTTAGGCCACCTTGTGACTGAAGCCTCCATTTGGGTGGGAGGACGTCAGTGGTGCAGGACCACAATGATCAGACTGGCTGCTTTGATTCTTCTTAGTGCAGCATGTAAGTGTAATTCTTTAAAGAGAAAAATTCACTGTGTGAAAACATGGTGATAAATATCAGACAATACTTTGATATTGTTCTCTTGTGTTGTAACTCTGTTATTTGTCTCTTTCTGCAGCTCTGATTCAAACAGGAGACGCTTCTCATCAGATCTCTTTGACTGTGGCTGAACTCGGTCATGATGTTACTTTACATTGTAATGTCTCTGAAAAGGATGTTAGATACATTTACTGGTATAAACAGTCTCTTGGACAGATGCCCCAAACTGTTGCTGTGAGAGTTTCTGGACAAACAATAACTGAGGAACAATTCAGAAACTCACGGTTCACAGTAAGAGAAGAGGAGTCTCAGTTTTCTCTGTCTATCAGAAATGTCAGCAAAGAGGATGAAGCAGCGTACTTCTGTCAAACTGTAATAATTTTGTCAAGTGTGTCTGTAAATGGCACATTCGTGGCTGTGAATGGTATTACTGATTACAGTATTACTTATTTTTACATATTACTAACAAGTGTTGAACTAACTTGATCTGATGTCACAGATTCCAACCAGCAGAAGTCTGTGTTTGTGACACAGAGTCCAAAGACTGAGTCTGTGCAGCTGGGAGACACAGCGACTCTCCACTGTTCACTTCTCTCCAAAGAAACCCAATCCAATGTCCAATGTCCAGGTGAACACAGTGTGTACTGGTTCAGAACTGGATCAGGAGGATTTCATCCAAACATCATTTACACTCAGAGGAACAGCAGTGATGAAGACACGGGGAGAAGCTGTAACTACCGTCTGTCCAAAACTATAAGAGACTCTGCTGATACTGGGACATACTACTGTGCTGTGGTCACATGTGGACAGATCCTGCTTGGTGAAGGAACCACAGTGGAAACAAGTATGTATTTATGTCAGAAATTAATCTTCAGTCATTCAGGTTTAGATCAATAATTTATTGGTCGCTTGTTCTAAACTAAATTTACATTCTGTGAAACAAAACATTGAGGAAGAACTAATACACCCTTACTAATGAACTTGTATCTGGTATGTAAGGACTTTTTTCTGATACAGGATCAGGATTAGACCCTGTTGCCCTTGTACTGGGTGGACTGCTGGCTTGCTGTGTTACAGTGATTGTCCTCCTTATTCTCTACATAAAACAGAGGAATGTTTGTGGACATTGCAAAGGTAGGTTCAATATATATTCACAGACATCTACATCACACTGCTTTATTTATTCATTTTATGCATCGGATCTTTTGCTTTCTTAAATATATACTTTGGGTCACCATTGCTGCTCAGTTGGTCCAGTGAAGTGAACTTCTACACAAAGTATTGTTTAAGGTCCAACAATAATTTAAAATCCTGCAACAAATGCTGTTAATATGTATCTGTGATAATAAGATCAAACTGCTGTAAAATGTAACCTTATATGTACACACTGGAAGAGAGCTTTGTCTTTTGTTAAAAGGTGAAACGAGCACCTCCTGTGATCTCAGGCATGACAAGTCAACAGTGGATCAATCACATAATCAGGTAATTATGCCTCTTTATTGAGTCCTGCCAGTGGACAGAATATCAGAGAAATAGAATAACTGTAGCGTCACGAAAGATGGAAATATAATTAAAGCTGCAAGCAGCGATGATCGGGACCTTGTGGTCTGCTGGTTTAATTAGTCCCCTCTCCTCTCCTTTTCAGAGAAGTACAATATATACAAAAGATACTTCCTGCTCCCAGTGGATGGTGCTATTACTATGTAACAATGTTGGCCTATCAATCTGTTCATGGTTGGAGTCGCACCATTACTGTAAAGTTTGAGCCAGTTTGGATGCAATGTCTTAATGAGCAATGGAGATGGTTATAAAATACAACATGAGAAAAGCAAAAACTCAATCACAAAGCCTACTGCCACTAGGTGGCACTATGACAAAATCATCATATTACCATATCAATCAGTTCAGACTTGGATGGTCATCATTACTGCAACATTTCATTCAAAATATATTGGAGACACTTGAACAAATACAACACTTCATGTTTGGACAAAAGCTCTTGGTAACTTAATGTCTTCAGTTTCATTTCAGCTTTATTGGATTATTTCCAATAGGAGGAGCTTGTTAAAATGTGACATGTGCGAAACACAAAATATTCAATTTTTTTTTCAAAATAGCAGACTCCTTGTTGGTTTTAGAGGATACATCTAACAGATTTTTTTCCTTACATGATCAGATACATTTGTGTAAATAGGTCAAACAGGGACCAACATCACATTCTAGGGGGCACTGCTGAGTCATTTGGACTCACCCATTCATGACAACAGTAACATACTAAAGTCTTTAATAGTTGCTGAATTTTGGGGATAGATTGGTGAGTTCACACCACTGTGGGTGCTCGGGCCCTAACAATAACTGAAAGGGGAAATATTTTAGAAACTTGTGTGAAGCAACTATGAGTCCTTGTAAAAGCAGACCTCCTGATAAGTTTTTAATAACATACACCTGACAAAATATTATTTTCCAGGATGATGAAGAAGAGGAACTGAACTATGCTGCAGTGCATTTCTCCAACAGGGGGCCAAAAAGAGAAGAGAAACAGAAGCAGAGAGAGTCCCCAGAAGAGAGTCTGTACTCCGTTGTAAAATGCCAAAACTAGCAGCATCTCTTGAGGCAGTGATGCTAGCTGGAGCTTTGCAAACATGTATTAACATGTCTGAGGGAGGGCTGAGCAAATATTGTTCAATTGTTGTCATGGTAACACACATGATTAAATCAACAATTTGTTGGGTTTATTTACATAAACTCCAAGAATTTAAATTCAGATTGAAAAAGCAGTCACATTAGAAAATGAAATGTTTAAGACATTTAATGCCAACTCTGTATTTTTTACTCCTACCAGGCTTGTTTTATGTAATGAACATTTTGTAAATAAACTGTTGAAAGTTTTTTGTGACACTGAAGAGGTGTAACGTCCACCAGCCAAACAAAGGACACAGAATGTTGCAGCGTCTTGCTGACACTGAGGACTGAGCCTAACATTAAAATAACACACAGTGAAAAATTAAACGATATGAAAAGCCTGTAAGAACTCAACAAACAAGCTAAATGATCCAATACTGACTCACTAATCGAGTCCAAAAGCCTTGACTGCAGCGCAGATCTGCTCTCTCTCTTCTTTGATTGCACCACCGTCAGCTTTTATCATGTTGAAGAGGACAACAGAATAAATCCACACGTCTTCATCTTTCTAAGAAAAAAGATATCAAAATAATAAAACCTTAATATACTGTAGACATTTTCAAAATATCATTTTAGTGTCGAGATATGAGCACTTTACCTGTTTAAGGTTCAGACCACCTTTCTGCAGGTCAGTGGCAGCTGGATGATCAAATAGATTAAGAACAACTTTAAATTACTTTAAATTGAACCCAAACACTTTTTTTTCACAAAGCTTACATGAGGACAGCTGTCACAATCAGACTAATAATTAAAACATTAAATACTTAGAAAGACTTGTTTCTTATTTTCCAAAAATATGTTTGAAAAAAAAATATCAAGTTTTTGTAAAATACTGTGAGAAACTTTCATTACCGTTGCAGCAATCACAAGTTTTCTTCTTGATGGTACAAATAAGGAAAGTTACAACAATCAGACTTGCAGCCAAAGCAGCACACAACACAAAGAGAGCTGTGTTGGCCTTCTGCAGATCCCACATGCTGAGTTCTAAAAAACACAAGAACCCTGTGAGGACAATCTATTTCCTAGATCATCTAGATTGTATATTAAAATGTTACCTTCAATGTCCAGTCTTGTCCCAGTTCCAAAAGTGATCTCTCCACATGCTGCCACAGCACAGTAGTAAGCCCCAGCATCTGAGGAGGTGACGTTCTTGGAGAAGCTGTAGAAACATCTGTGTGTGGAGCGTGCTGCAGGACGACTCTCACATTTATCACTGTTTCCATGAGCATAAAGTAAACTGGGACGAGATTCACCTGATCCAGCTCTGAACCAGAACACTCTGTGATCTGCAGGACATGTTTTACTCTGAGAGTCAAAGAGGACTGAACACTGCAGAGTCACAGAGTCTCCTGGACGGACCGGATCAGACGGAGGAACCTGAATGTCTTCAGTGATGTCAGGTTCAGGTCCTGAGGAAACAAAACATGTTTTAGTCACTTTATTTAAAAGAGTGATTAAAGTATTGATTGATGATTAATAGATTCATCTTCACTCACCTTTAACTCTCAGAAATGATCCATTCACAAATGTCATCTGAAGCCGCTTTACTTTCATACAGTAGTACACACCGGTGTCAGTCAGCTCAGCTTTTTTAATTTTCAGAATAAAAGTTCCAGATTCTTGTTTTGTTGTTATGTGAGAAGACTCATTCCCAAGAACATAATCAAAGGTAAATGTTCCTCCTAAGAATTCAGGCCAGCTTCCAGAAATGACTCTGATCCAGTACAAAGCTGTTTCAGCCTCATATGTTGGACGAGAACATGTCAGAGTCACACTTTGTCCAACGTCAACAGTCTTTGCCTCAAAATGAAGACCATCTATGCAGACAGAGCAAACACTCATTAACAAATCACATCTACAAGAAATACAGAGAAATAAATCCATGTTAACCTACCATAGGAACAAGATAATGTTTCTGCAGTAGGTTTCTGTGATACTTACATGTACATACAGCTCTGAGCATCAGCACTAAACACAATATGATCAGCATTTTCTGATTGATCCACAAGTGACTGCATTAAATCAAAGCAAAGGATGATTTGTCTTAATATAACCACCTCAAGAGGGCGGGAACAATTTCAGAGCGACCTGATTGGCCGACCGTCATGTTAGAGTTTCACTGCACTACCACAGTGGAAATAATATCAACCATCTTTCTAACACATGAAACAACACCGACAGCAGCAAGACTCTGCTTCATGTTTCATGTGTGTTCTTTAACTCACACAGAGGAAATCAAAGAAACAAACTACAATAAAAATAAACAGAACATTTCTTTTAATAAAAGTTTGGACTAACTGATTACATATTTTGAGTAATAGAGGACAAGCTAACACACTGCATCAATATTGCTGTTGAGTATCAGATTTCAGGAGGGATCCAAATGCAGACACACACGGCGAAGAAGTCCAACTAAAAGTGAGCTTTCATTAAAGTTAGGGTAGGAGATTTCATTCTGATGCACTTTTTGTTTAATAAGTGTAACTTCTCTTTACAATCCGATTAGTTCGGCAGTTTCGCTTTAAAACAAAGAATATTAAACATCTGTGGAAGCTATAAAACGCTAAAAATATCAGCCAATCCTGCGAGGCACCCCTGCGTGGACAGTTGGCTGGTTGTCACTCTCTTCCGGCTCTGTGTGCACCAGAGAGGTACATGCATGATGGCCGAAGTCCCAGACCTCAGCTCGTCTTCAGGTAATGCGCGTCCATGTGACAGGGAGGCGTGGCTTCGGGGTGAGCTCCAAGAGAAAGGGGCGTGTGTTTACTTTCAAAATCTGGCTGACTCTCAATGAGATTTCTAAATCTCCTACCCTACCTTTAAGCTATGGAGAAAAATCTAATAAATAAAAAGTTGAAAGTAAAGAGTCCAAAGTAAAACTGAAACAAACCAGACAAAGACACAGGTAACTAAACAGGAACAAGACAGTATGAACCGACACAGAAACGCACAAGACTGAGACCCCGTTTACACATACAATAGTAATCTAGTAATGGAAGCAATCCGGGTAGCGTTTGCATTTCTGTTGGTTTAAGCACTTTTTACGTGTTTGCATTTGTAAAATACAGCTCCTCTTACTGTGTAGAGGAGCAGAGATATGTTAGGTCTCCAGGTTCAGCAATGTTGGAACAACTTCTGACACAGAGAGCCAGACTACATGGATGAGGCTTCTGATGGGCTTGCACAGCTTTCTCCTTCTTCCTACACTGCCACCCACAGGCCTGGCATAGTTATGGCGGCTCTTGGGAGCGTATTTATGCGGGTTAATGTAAACAGAAACTTTTTTGAAAGCAATGATGTGTGCAAAATGTTATTTTAAACAACATAGATCTAAACATGGAGGTAATACAGAACGTCAGCAGCACAAAACCACAACAACACTGGTTCATTTCCACCAGAGGACCTGTGCTGCATGTCACACCTCCTCTATAACTCTGCCATGATTCTTATCTGCCTCTGCACTGCTCAGTGACCAAACAATACTAAACCTGAGACATTATTATGATTACAATAAATAAAACCCACAAAAAGCCTGTACCTGCATCACTAAAGACACAAAGTACACAAAGTACTAACGGGTGAAGTCAGCCTGTCATTGTGGTAAACTAAAATTAGCCTGCTGAGGCCTCTCACAGCTCTTCTCTCACTTCATATCCGGTTGACGCTCACAGTCACATCTATTCTCAGTAAACAGCTTCAGCCTGGTTGGTCAAAGGCTGCACAAATGTCCCACCACAGCTTTGGTGTATGTGTAGCTGCTGAATGTGGTTTTGCTTCTTGTTCTCAGGACAAACGTACAAATGCACAAATCAATAAAAAATGTTAAAAAAAATATCACAAAACCAGAAAGAAGACACTTTTTCCTGGTCTGTCTGCAGCCACAATAGAAGGGAGACGTGGACGACATATAAATATTACTTTATGACCTATATGTCCATGCAAAGGTAAATAAAACACGAACTGAAATCAGAGGAAGAGGAACCATATAAGACACAGAAGCACTATGTAAACAAAATAAACCAATAAAATCAGCCATCCTCTGCATTCCTCTGCCAACTATGACTGGTATTAAATACAAAGAGCTCTCTCTGTTTCTCACAAACAGTCTACCATCCAGTTGTTTCATGTCTCTTGACTCTCTTTGTGGTTTTGGTCTCAGTTTTTTTCACCAACTGTCCTTCAAACCCACAGGTGAACACCTACACTGCAGCTCTCTCTCTCTCTCTCTCTCTCCCTCTTCTAGTCAGCTGATCAGTCAGCTCCTCCTTCACCAATCAGTCTCCACCTCATTGTTCATGCAGCCAATCAGGTCTTAGACAGCCATTTTAAATCTTTCCTCTATCTGCTGTCATTTCAGAACTTTTAGATCCCTCCTCCACCCCAAAGCTCTATGACATCACAGTGGGGTGTAAACACCAAAGCACAATTGATCTTTGTATCCAACAATTAATAAACATGTCACTGTTTACTTATTTGAACTCTCTCCTGATTGAAATATATTCACACAGATCTCCACCTTTAACAATTCACTGCTGCTGAATTAAACTGATGTGGACAACATGACATCTACAGCTTGGTTAAATTGGTAAGACTGATGAAAGTAACTGATGTTAGCATGCTAACCAGCTAGTCATGGACTACACCCTGATGTAATACTCAACTCACCCTCACGAAGAAAACAAATTTGGTCGATTACAAATCCTCCAGATGTGACACATGGTCACGCCCAAGTCTTTTGATTTGCTTTTGACATTGGTGGGATTCCAACAGAATTGAACCCTACCTGCACTCAATGAGAATCTGTTTTTTAGGATTTTAGGAGGGGATCAAATTATTGGTGAGGACATGTCACCTCCGTCCATGATTAAACTACACCCTTGGTCAAGCCATGCATTTAAAACAGGGTAACACATTTTGCAGGAAAAACTAAACTGAAGCTTCCTCTGTGAAAATGTAGAGAAACATTTACATCAACCTTCAAGTAACACCAACAATAATACTGCCAGGTGTGAAATTAGCAACTACAACAATACAACAAGTGAGTTGTTGAAAAGATTTTCAGCTTTGGTGCTAAAAGACAAACTGTTTATGACAAGAAACTATTTCTGTCTCATTTTAGACACTTCAATAAAGATGCTGTTAAAAACATTTAAATCAAACATCAAATGAAAAACCACCACATGTCTGCTGTTTCAACCAATCAGAGCTGTTGCACTTGAGAAACCTTTGGCCACCTTGTGACTGAAGCCTCCATTTGGGTGGGAGGACGTCAGTGGTGCAGGACCACAATGATCAGACTGGCTGCTTTGATTCTTCTTAGTACAGCATGTAAGTGAAATTCTTTAAAGAGAAAAATTCACTGTGTGAAAACATATTGATAAATATCAGACAATACTTTGATTTTGTTCTCTTGTGTTGTAACTCTGTTATTTGTCTCTTTCTGCAGCTCTGATTCAAACAGGAGACGCTTCTCATCAGATCTCTTTGACTGTGGCTGAACTCGGTCATAATGTTACTTTACATTGTAACGTCTCTGAAAATGCTAACTGGTATAAACAGTCTCTTGGACAGATGCCCCAAACTGTTGCTATTAGAGTTTCTGGACAAACAATAACTGAGAAACAATTCAGAAACTCACGGTTCACAGTAATAAGAGAGGAGTCTCAGTTTTCTCTGTCTATCAGAAATGTCAGCAAAGAGGATGAAGCAACGTACTTCTGTCTAACAACGTATTCAAGTGTGTCTGTTAAAGGCACATTCTTGGTTATTAATGGTGAGTATTACTGATTACAGGATTACAATATTTTTACCATTACAATATTACTAACAAGTGTTGAACTTAACTTGATCTGATGTCACAGATTCCAACCAGCAGAAGTCTGTGTTTGTGACACAGAGTCCAAAGACTGAGTCTGTGCAGCTGGGAGACACAGCGACTCTCCACTGTTCACTTCTCTCCAAAGAAACCCAATCCAATGTCCAATGTCCAGGTGAACACAGTGTGTACTGGTTCAGAACTGGATCAGGAGGATTTCATCCAAACATCATTTACACTCAGAGGAACAGCAGTGATGAAGACACGGGGAGAAGCTGTGACTACCGTCTGTCCAAAACTATAAGAGGCTCTGCTGATACTGGGACATACTACTGTGCTGTGGTCACATGTGGACAGATCCTGCTTGGTGAAGGAACCACAGTGGAAACAAGTATGTATTTATGTCAGAAATTAATCTTCAGTCATTCAGGTTTAGATCAATAATTTATTGGTCGCTTGTTCTAAACTAAATTTACATTCTGTGAAACAAAACATTGAGGAAGAACTAATACACCCTTACTAATGAACTATTATCTGGTATGTAAGGACTTTTTTCTGATACAGGATCAGGATTAGACCCTGTTGCCCTTGTACTGGGTGGACTGCTGGCTTGCTGTGTTACAGTGATTGTCCTCCTTATTATCTACATAAAACAGAGGAATGTTTGTGGACATTGCAAAGGTAGGTTCAATATATATTCACAGAAATCTACATCACTCTGCTTTATTTATTCATTTTATGCGTTGGATCTCTTGCTTTCTTAAATATATACTTTGGGTCACCATTGCTGCTCAGTTGGTCCAGTGAAGTGAACTTCTACACAAAGTATTGTTTAAGGTCAAACAATAATTTAAAATCCTGCAACAAATGCTGTAAATATGTTTCTTTGATAATAAGATCAAACTGCTGTAAAATGTAACCTTATATGTACACACTGTAAGAGAGCTTTGTCTTTTGTTAAAAGGTGAAACGAGCGCCTCCTGTGATCTCAGGCATGACAAGTCAACAGTGGATCAATCACATAATCAGGTAATTATGCCTCTTTATTGAGTCCTGCCAGTGGACAGAATATCAGAGAAATAGAATAACTGTAGAGTCACGAAAGATGGAAATATAATTAAAGCTGCAAGCAGCGATGATCGGGACCTTGTGGTCTGCTGGTTTAATTAGAGTCCCCTCTCCTCTCCTTTTCAGAGAAGTACAATATATACAAAAGATACTTCCTGCTCCCAGTGGATGGTGCTATTACTATGTAACAATGTTGGCCTATCAATCTGTTCATGGTTGGAGTCGCACCATTACTGTAGTTTGAGCCAGTTTGGATGCAATGTCTTAATGAGCAATGGAGATGGTTATAATATACAACATGAGAAAAGCAAAAACTCAAACACAAAGCCTACTGCCACTAGGTGGCACTATGACAAAATCATCATATTAACATATCAATCAGTTCAGACTTGGATGGTCATCATTACTGCAACATTTCATTCAAAATATATTGGAGACACTTGAACAAATACAACACTTCCTGTTTGGACAAAAGCTCTTGGTAACTTTTGCTCTTTAATGTCTTCAGTTTCATTTCAGCTTTATTGGATTATTCCCATAGGAGGAGCTTGTTAAAATGTGACATGTGCGAAACACAAAATATTCCATTTTTTTTTCAAAATAGCAGACTCCTTGTTGGTTTTAGAGGATACATCTAACAGATTTTTTTCCTTACATGATCAGATACATTTGTGGAAATAGGTCAAACAGGACCAACATCACATTCTAGGGGGCACTGCTGAGTCATTTGGACTCACCCATTCATGACAACAGTAACATACTAAAGTCTTTAATAGTTGCTGAATTTTGGGGAAAGATTGGCGAGTTCACACCACTGTGGGTACTCGGGCCCTAACAATAACTGAAAGGGGAAATATTTTAGAAACTTGCGTGCAGCAACTATGAGTCCTTGTAAAAGCAGACCTCCTGATAAGTTTTTAATAACATACACCTGACAAAATATTATTTTCCAGGATGATGAAGAAGAGGAACTGAACTATGCTGCAGTGCATTTCTCCAACAGGGGGCCAAAAAGAGAAGAGAAACAGAAGAAGAAGCAGAGAGAGTCCCCAGAAGAGAGTCTGTACTCTGTTGTAAAATGCCAAAACTAGCAGCATCTCTTGAGGCAGTGATGCTAGCTGGAGCTTTGCAAACATGTATTAACATGTCTGAGGGAGGGCTGAGCAAATATTGTTCAATTGTTGTCATGGTAACACACATGATTAAATCAACAATTTGTTTGGTTTATTTACATAAACTCCAAGAATTTAAACTCAGATTGAAAAAGCAGTCACATTAGAAAATGAAATGTTTAAGACATTTAATGCCAACTCTGTATTTTTTACTCCTACCAGGCTTGTTTTATGTAATGAACATTTTGTAAATAAACTGTTGAAAGTTTTTTGTGACACTGAAGAGGTGTAACGTCCACCAGCCAAACAGAGGACACAGAATGTTGCAGCCTCTTGCTGACACTGAGGACTGAGCCTAACATTAAAATAACACACAGTGAAAAATTAAACAATATGAAAAGCCTGTAAGAACTCAACAAACAAGCTAAATGATCCAATACTGACTCACTAATTGAGTCCAAAAGCCTTGACAGCAGCGTCGATCCGCTCTCTCTCTGCTTTGATTGCACCACCGTCAGCTTTTATCATGTTGAAGAGGACAACAGAATAAATCCACATGTCTTCATCTTTCTAAGAAAAAAAGATATCAAAATAATAAAACCTTAATATACTGTAGACATTTTCCAAATATCATTTTAGTGTCGAGATATGAGCACTTTACCTGTTTAAGGTTCAGACCACCTTTCTGCAGGTCAGTGGCAGCTGGATGATCAAATAGATTAAGAACGACTTTAAATTACTTTAAATTGAACCCAAACACACTTTTCACAAAGCTTACATGAGGACAGCTGTCACAATCAGACTAATAATTAAAACATTAAATACCTAGAAAGACTTGTTTCTTATTTTCCAAAAATATGTTTGAAAAAAAAATATCAAGTTTTTGTAAAATACTGTGAGAAACTTTCATTACCGTTGCAGCAATCACAAGTTTTCTTCTTGATGGTACAAATAAGGAAAGTTACAACAATCAGACTCAAAGCAGCACACAACACAAAGAGAGCTGTGTTGGCCTTCTGCAGATCCCACATGCTGAGTTCTGAAAAACACAAGAACCCTGTGAGGACAATCCATTTCCAAGATCATCTAGATTGTATATTAAAATGTTACCTTCAATGTCCAGTCTTGTCCCAGTTCCAAAAGTGATCTCTCCACATGCTGCCACAGCACAGTAGTAAGTCCCAGCATCTGAGGAGCTGACGTTCTTGGAGAAGCTGTAGAGACATCTGTGTGTGGAGTGTGCTGCAGGACGACTCTCACATTTATCACCACTGTTTCCATGAGCATAAAGTAAACTGGGACGAGATTCACCTGATCCAGCTCTGAACCAGAACACTCTGTGATCTGCAGGACATGTTTTATTCTGAGAGTCAAAGAGGACTGAACACTGCAGAGTCACAGAGTCTCCTGGACGGACCGGATCAGACGGAGGAACCTGAATGACTTCAGTGATGTCAGGTTCAGGTCCCGAGGAAAAAAAAAAACATGTTTTAGTCACTTTATTTAAAAGAGTGATTTAAATATTGACTGATAATAAATAAACATCTTTGCTTACCTTTAACTCTCAGAAATGATCCAGTTACAAATTCCATGTTAAGCTGTACACTATTCACTTTCATACAGTAGTACACACCGGTGTCACTCAGCTCAGCTTTTTTAATTTTCAGAATAAAAGTTCCAGGTCCTTGTGTTGTTGTCACGTGAGGAGTCTTATTCACATCATCATAATTAAAGGTAAATGTTCCTCCCAAGACTTCAGGCCAGCTTCCAGAAATTAGTCTGATCCAGTACAAGGATTCCTGGATCAGTGATGTCTTGCGAGAACATGTCAGAGTCACACTTTGTCCAACATCAACAGTCTTTGCCTCAAAATGAAGACCATCTATACAGACAGAGCAAACACTCATTAACAAATCACATCTACAAGAAATATAGAGAAATAAATCCATGTTAAACTACTGTAGGAACAAGATAATATTTCTGCAGTAAGTTTCTGTGATACTTACATGTACATACAGCTCTGAGCATCAGCACTAAGCACAATATGATCAGCATTTTCTGATTGATCCACGAGCGACTGCATTAAATCAAAGCAAAGGATGATTTGTCTTAATATAACCACCTCAAGAGGGCGGGAACAATTTCAGAGCGACCTGATTGGCCGACCGTCGTGTTAAGATTTTCACTGCACTACCACAGTGGAAATAATATCAACCATCTTTCCAACACATGAAACAACACCCAACAGCAGCAAGACTCTGCTTCATGTTTCATGTGTGTTCTCTAACTCACACAGAAGAAAACAAAGAAACAAACATAAAATAAAACAAATAAATATAAACAGAACATTTCATTTAACAAAAGTACAAAACTAAAGAGTCTAAAGAAAAACTGAAACAAACCAGAAAAGATACAGGTAACTCCACAACAACACAGTATGAACCATCACAGCAGGACGTGCAGAGACCTTTGGATGGGCAGGTGCTCAAAGTGAAAAAGGGGCACATGGAGCATGAATTTGAAACACCATACAGAAACCCCCCGTACAGTGTAACTGGTTGAATCGAACCAACCCATATTCACAGAGTGGATAAAGGAGGGGTGGAGGTACAGCCTATATCCACAAAGCCATAATTCAAGCTGTACATTTAGGACGTATGAAGATAATGTGTTGAGTTGAATTTATAAGTTGTAAAAATATTGGGAGGGGGCAGCTCTGGGGGAGGGGGGTCTGGGGGTCCTCCCCCTAAAAATTTTGAATGAAGTAGAAGCCATTTCCTGCATTCTGGTGGATTTCAACAGCTATTTTATAGACAGAAGTAAAGGCTTAACTGAAGAACTATTACTGAGAGATTCAATAATAACTCATTTATTTTAAGCAATGATGACAAATACAAAACAAACTGAAAAGAAAACAGTTCTGTCAACCAAGATTATTATAACAAAACAAGTTTACATCTGTTCGGTTTCACCACCAGCAGTGGCCGACCATCTCCCAGCTTAGCAGCGCTCAGCTACAGGGCACGTGAGGGCAGAGAGGGCACGTCGTGGATCATGTGACCGACCAACGTAGTTCTAAGTTATTATTATCCTTCCATTTACTATTATTTTGGACAACACGGACTGACTGTCACATGCAATAATGATATAAAAAAATAAAACAAAATAAAAATTCACTTTGACAAAAGGGCACTTTGTGTCAAGGCTCAGCGATGAGGAGAGGACACAAGTGCACGACAGGAGCGGTTCTCAACAATCAAAGTCATTTATTTCCTGCAAACAATCAAATCAAAGCGAACTCCAGTCAGTTCCAAAATTCAAAAGGGTTCTTCTTAGCATGAGGTTCAAAAGGTACAAGGCAAACAAGGTTTTACCATGGCGTGAGGTCAAAGTCCGTGAAGGCTGGCAAGGCGTAGAGAGGATGACATGAACCCGCAAAGACACAAAACAAACTGACACCGAGTGAAGGGAAGACAGACTAGATATACAAGGGAGGCTTGGAGACAATGAGACACAGGTGGCACACATTAGGGAGGAGCAGGTAATCCCCGAGAGGAGGAGGGAGCACACGCGGAAGGGGAAGTCAAGACACCTGAAACAAGAGGGAGGTCAGTGATTTCAAAATAAAACAGGAAGTAAATACAGAAACAGAAAATAAAGCAAGAATCAGGATAACATAACAAAACACCAAAATAAAAGCCCTGGCTCAAACCTGACTCCTGACACTTTGGGCATCAAAGGTAAAAGGGTGGGTGCTCTAGACCCTCTGCACGTGCCTTCAACACAGACACACAAGACTGAAAAACATGAGGAACAGGACACAGGTGAAACACATTAGGGAGGGACAGCCAATCAACAAGGAGGGAAACACAGGAGGAAGCAAAACACATGGGACAACGAGACTTTCAAAATAAAACAGGAAATATGACACAAAGAATACATCCAAGAAACACCTCCAACCACCAGAAAACTGAGAAAAACAACGAACCAAAGGATCATGACTCTTGCTGTGGTTTTAAACTGTACACTGAGTGTAGACTGTATTCAGATGTCATCACTTGAATACATTTACATGACTTGAAGTTGGTAGTTAGAGTTTAAACAAGTACCACTGTGCAGGAGAAGCAGAAGTAGCCTTGTTGTCTTTTATCTTAAAATCTTCTTGGTATTAACCAGATAGTTTGTCACCCTGAAACATTTGAAGTTATTACCAGAGGAACATGTTTGGAAAGAGGAGCAGTTAGCTCCATTCTAACCCACACTCTGCCTGTCAGTCAGAAGCAGGAAGAACTGAGCATGCACAGTCAAGGCGGTGACAATGGTCACACCTCCATCCTCTACACAGCCTCACTCTCACAGTGTCACAGACCTACACACACAGAAGAGCAGCGAAAGAGATAGGAGGGTTTTAGTGTTTGTAAAAATCTGATTAAACCAATCAAACAAAACAGAAGCACCACAATGAGCAACATGAAGACATGCTGTGTGCTTCAGCTTCACTACAACAGTGACAGCAACAACACAGTGGAGGTTTCACTGATGAAGAGTTTAAACTGTCAGAGTGGAACATTGTGGTTTGTGGCCTTCATGTCTCCCTCTGCACTGCTCAGTGACCAAACAATACTAACCCTGAGATATTATTATGATTACAATACATAAAACCTACAAAAAGCCTGTATCTGCATCACTGAAGACACAAAGACTATTTAAATAACTAACAGGTGAAGTCATCCTGTCATTGTGTTAAACTAAAATTAGCCTGCTGAGGCCTCTCACAGCTCTTCTCTCACTGCATATCCGGTTGATGCTCACAGTCACATCTGTTCTGAGTAAACAGCTTCAGCCTGGTTGGTCAAAGGCAGCACAAATGCACCACCACAGCTTTGGTCTCTATGTGTAGCTGCTGAATGTGGCTTTGCTTTATGTTCTCAAGACAAACATACAAATACACAAATCAATACAAAATGTTTCATAAAATACCACAAAAACAGAAAAAGACACTTTTTCCTGGTCTGTCTGCAGCCACAATAGAAGGAAGACGTGGTCAACATATAAATATCAAATTATGACCTATGTGTCCATGCAAAGGTAAAAAAGCATGAACTGAAAGCAGACATTCATGAGCAGACTGATAAAGCACAGGTGTGACTCATGTTGTCATTTTCTGCAAATACAGATGGTCATGTTAAAAGGTGAACTGGATTCATTTAAGAAGAAAGGCACCAAGATGTATTTAGAAAGCTGCACAGACTTCTGTCAGGAGAAACAGAAACCAATGCAAAGGAACCATATAAGACACAGAAGCACTATGTAACCAAAACAACCCAATAAAATCAGCCATCCTCTGCATTCCTCTGCCAACTATGACTGGTATTAAACACATAGATATCTCTTTGTTTCTCACAAACAGTCTACCATCCAGTTGTTTCATGTCTCTTGACTCTCTTTGTGGTTTTGGTCTCAGTTTTTTTCACCAACTGTCCTTCAAACCCACAGGTGAACACCTACACTGCAGCTCTCTCTCTCTCTCTCTCTCTCTCTCTTCTAGACAGTTGAGTAGTCAGCTCCTCCTTCACCAATCAGTCTCCACCTCATTGTTCATGCAGCCAATCAGGTCTTAGACAGCCATTTTAAATCTTTCCTCTATCTGCTGTCATTTCAGTACGACTTTTAGATCCCTCCTCCACCCCAAAGCTCTATGACATCACAGTGGGGTCTAAACACCAAAGCACAATTCATCTTTGTATTCAACAAATAATAAACATGTCAGTGTTCACTTATTTTAACTCTCTCCTGATTGAAATATATTCACACAGATCTCCACCTTTAATAGTTCACTGCTGCTGAATTAGACTGATGTGGACAACATGACATCTACAGCTTGGTTGAATTGGTATGACTGATGGAAGTAACTGATGTTAGCATGCTAACCAGCTAGTCATGGACTACACCCTGATGTAATACTCAACTCACCCTCATGAAGAAAACACATTTGGTCGATCATACATCCTCCAGATGTGACACATGGTCACGCCCAAGTGTGTAGATTTGCTTTTGACATTGGTGGGATTCCAACAGAATTGAACCCTTCCTGCCCTCAATGAGAATCTGTTTTTTTAGGATTTTAGGAGGGGATCAAATTATTTGTGGGGACACGTCACCTCCGTCCATGATTAAACTACACCCTTGGTCAAGCCATGCATTTAAAACAGGGCAAAACATTTTACAGGAAAAACTAAACTGAAGCTTCCTCTGTGAAAATGTAGAAAAACATTTACATCATCCTCAGAGCTACTAGTTCCTCCTGATTGATGGGGAAAAGGTTGACTGACCCTGCTCAGTACAACAATGCAAGTGAGTTGTTAAAAAGAACATGCTGCTAAAAAAACTCAAATCAAACATCAAATGAAAAACCACCACATGTATGCTGTTTCAACCAATCAGAGCTGTTGTACTTGAGAAACCTTTGGCCACCTTGTGCCTGAAGCCTCCATTTAGGTGGGAGGACGTCAGTGGTGCAGGACCACAATGATCAGACTGGCTGCTTTGATTCTTCTTAGTGCAGCATGTAAGTGTAATTCTTTAAAGAGAAAAATTCACTGTGTGAAAATATGGTGATAAATATCAGACAATACTTTGATTTTGTTCTCTTGTGTTGTAACTGTTATTTGTCTCTTTCTGCAGCTCTGATTCAAACAGGAGACGCTTCTCGTCAGATCTCTTTGACTGTGGCTGAACTCGGTCATGATGTTACTTTACATTGTAATGTCTCTGAAAATGCTAAATGGTATAAACAGTCTCTTGGACAGATGCCCCAAACTGTTGCTGGTAGTGTTTCTGGACAAACAATAACTGAGAAACAGTTTGAAAACTCACGGTTCACAGTAACAAAAGAGGAGTCTCAGTTTTCTCTGTCTATCAGAAATGTCAGCAAAGAGGATGAAGCAACGTACTTCTGTCAAACTGTAACAGCGTTGTCAAGTGTGTTTGTAAATGGCACATTCTTGGTTGTGAATGGTGAGTATTACTGATTACACTATTACAATATTTTTGCCGTTACAATATTACTAACAAGTGTTGAACTAACTTGATCTGATGTCACAGATTCCAACCAGCAGAAGTCTGTGTTTGCGACACAAAGCCCAAAGACTGAGTCTGTGCAGCTGGGAGACACAGCGACTCTCCACTGTTCACTTCTCTCCAAAGAAACCCAATCTAATGTCCAATGTCCAGGTGAACACAGCGTGTACTGGTTCAGAACTGGATCAGGAGGATTTCATCCTAACATCATTTACACTCAGAGGAACAGCAGTGATGAAGACACGGGGAGAAGCTGTGACTACCGTCTGTCCAAAGCTATAAGAGACTCTGCTGATACTGGGACATACTACTGTGCTGTGGTCACATGTGGACAGATCCTGCTTGGTGAAGGAACCACAGTGGACACACGTATGTATTTATATCAGAAATTCATGTTCAGTCAGTCAGGGTTAGATCAATATTGTGAATATAAGTCACTTCTTTTTTATACTAAATTCAATGAATATTGATCACGAACAATATTTTGTTTTTAATCTGACTTGTGGTGACTTTTTGTGACTCAGGACCTGGATTAGACCCTGTTGTTCTTGTCCTTGGAGGACTGCTGGTTTGCTGCATTACTGTGATTGTCCTCATTATTCTCCACATTAAACAGAATGTTTGTGAACATTGCAAAGGTACGTTCAACATGTATATTCATAGAAAGTTTTATCAGACTGCTTCTTTATTCAGCTCATGCTTTGGAGATTTTACATGTGTACTTTGGATTGTACACAGTATGTTTAAATGAATAATTTCTCTTCATGAAGTTGTATTGGTAATAAGTGTTTGTGTTAACATAATATTTTGCACATCTGCTTCATCTAAATATGAACTCATCTGTGATAATAAGATCAGGATGTAAGGCCCGTGAAAGGTGCACACTCTGAGGGTTTTGTCTTTTGTTCAAAGGTGAACCGAGCGCCTCACATGACGCCGGGCATGACAACTCAACAGTGGATCAACTGCATGACCTGGTAAATTTGTCTGTTAAATGAATCCTGCTAGATGTATAGAATATAAAGAACCAGTTATGAGCCTTAGTGAACAAAACCTCCTAGATAGGTTTAAATAATTTACACCTGACAACATATTGTTTTGCAGAATGATGAAGCAAAGGAGCTGAACTATGCAGCAGTGCATTTCACCAACAGGAGAGAAAACCAAGAGAAGAAGACAAAGAAGAGACGAGAGACCCCAGAGGATTCCATGTACTCTGTTGTGAAATGCCACAACAGGCAGCACATCTCATAGGCAGTCAGGATGCTAGCTGAAGCTTAATGAACATGAATATGCTGTCTGTAAATACCAGTGGAAAGGGATCTTCTAAATGTGTGCACATTAAATAAATATATTCTACATTTTTGCTGAAATGATACACAAAGGTGAATCTTACATAATGTGAACTATTCCTTGAAGCTGCACATCATCAGCTCCACTCTGACCTACACACTCTGTCTGTCAGTCAGCTCAGCAGAAGGAACCGAGCACACAGAGTTGGGTGGTGAATGTGGTCACACCCTCACTGTCACAGTGTCACAGACCTACTGACACATATATGTGCATCTGTGTGATGGAGGACACACACATGAACCTGAGGCTGGTTCTGTAAAGGTAAGAGAAAAAAAAGATGATTTTGGCATTTCTAAAAAGGTGATTAAACCAATCAAACAAAACAGAAGCACCACAATGAGCAACATGAAGACATGCTGTGTGCTTCAGCTTCACTATAGCAGTGACAGCAACAACACAGTGAAGTGAAGGTTTCACTGATGAAGAGTTTAAACTGTCAGAGTGGAACATTGGGGTTTGTGGCCTTCATCAGGACCAACATGTTGTTGACCACAACCAAAACATGTAGATCTAAACATGGAGGTAATACAGAGCGTCAGCAGCACAAAACCACAACAACACTGGCTCAGTTCCACCAGAGGACCTGTGCTGCATGTCACACCTCCTCTATAACTCTGCCATGATTCTTATCTGTCTCTGCACTGCTCATTTTTCTGCCATAAAACTGACACTTTCTGTCTTCTCTCCCTTTTATCTGTATGAAAGATGCACATATATGGGTCAGTAGGTCTGTAACACTGTGAGGGTGAGGAGGGAGGGTGTGACCACAATCACCTTCCCTCTCCCTCTCTCTCTCACACACACAGATACAAGAGTGGACCCTGTTTACCCCGTTTGTACCTTCAGATATTTCTCTGTTCTTTGTTCGTTAAAAACAGAAATATACAAATACTAAGTAAGTCCCCACAAACAAACAAGTAATGCATGGAAACTTTGCTGTGGTCAGCCTCTCAAAGGTGTGAAGGACATAAGGGTCTTTTCTTCCTGTGTTGGTCTCTGCTTTAAACTCAGGAAGCTGCTCTCACTCTGCTGTTTGGTGTTTCTCATTGGTAGCAGCTGAGAGATGAGAGGAGGAGCCAATCATTGCAGAGCAAGTCTGTAAAAACTGCTTGTAAATGAATCAGTAACATTACATTTAAAATCATACCTAAAGGTGATGTGAACCTGCAAAGGAAAAAACTGGCTGTACCTGCATCACTGAAGACACAAAGACTATTTAAATAACTAACAGGTGAAGTAATCCTGTCATTGTGATAAACTAAAATTAGCCTGCTGAGGCCTCTCTCAGCTCTTCTCTCACTGCATATCTGGTTGTTGCTCACAGTCACAAACAGGTCTACCTTCTTGTGACACGTAGTTTAACTCTCTTTGTGGTTTTGGCCACATTTCCTCCCAGTTTTTTCTCCAACTGCCCTCAAACCCACAGGTGAACACCCACCCTGCAGCTCAGACTGTTTCTTTTCTTCCTGTCCTCCAATCCTGTTCAGTCTAAATAGGTAAAAATACAACATTCAACCACCCAGACAACTGTGTGCTTCTGACACTGCTTTAAAAAAATCTCTACACACTTCCCATTAGATCACTAGATGGACTTGTGAGTCAGTGCAGCATCTAGTCTGCACTAAGTACATCAGAAGTAGGAAGTAGTATATTATGGTATAGAAAAGCTCCACAACTGATCTGCTGGATAAGTTACATGATTGTGATGAAATCTGCTGCAAAGAAACCCAGCAAAAACCTGAGGGTACGTTTCCCTCATGGTCAGTAAATAATATGGACAATATGAACTTGGTTAGAGTTTAGAGGCTGTAACACCTGTACCTGTATCTTTGCTCCTACAGTGATGGAAAACCTCTATCTGCTGTCATTTCAGAACGACTTTTAGATCCCTCCTCCACCCCAAAGCTCTAGGACATCACAGTGTGGTCTAAACACCAAAGCACAATTGATCTTTTTATCCAACAAATAATAAACATGTCACTGTTTACTTTTTTTAATTACTCCTCCTTACTCAACACTTAACTCTTAAATTGGTATGACTGATGAAAATAACTGATGTTAGCATGCTAACCAGCTAGTCATGGACTACACCCTGATGTAATACTCAACTCACCCTAATGAAGAAAACACATTTGGTCGATTACACATCCTCCTGATGTGACACATGGTCACGCCCAATCTTTACATTTGCTTTTGACGTTGGTGGGATTCCAACAGAATGTAACCCTTCCTGCACCCAATGAGAAACTGTTTTTTTTAGGAGGGGATCAAATTATTGGTGGGGATGCATCACTTCGATGCATGCTAAAACTACGTCCTTGGTCACGCCATGCATTTAAAACAGGGTAACACATTTTACAGGAAGAAATGAACTGCAACTTCCTCTGTGAAAATGTAGAGTGACTTTTTCTAACTCAGGACCTGGATTAGACCCTGTTGTTCTTGTCCTTGGTGGACTGCTGGCTTGCTGCATTACTGTGATTGTCCTCATTATTCTCCACATTAAACAGAATGTTTGTAAACATTGCAAAGGTACGTTCAACATGTATATTCATAGAAAGTTTTATCAGACTCCTTCTTTATTCAGCTCATGCTTTGGATATTTTACATGTGTACTTTGGATTGCCACAGCAGAAGTATGTTTAGATGAATCAGTTCTCATGTTTGTAAGTTAAAGGTTTATGTTTGGCATGAAGTTGTAGTGGTTAATCAGTAAGTGTTTGTGTTAACATAATATTTTGCACATCTGCTTCATCTAAATATGAACTTGTGTTTGTTCATCTGTGATAATAAGATCAGGCTGTAAGGCCCGTGAAAGGTGCACACTCTGAGAGGGTTTTGTCTTTTGTTCAAAGGGGAACTGAGCACCTTAAATGACGCCGGGCATGACAACTCAACAGTGGATCAACTGCATGACCTGGTAAATTTGTCTGTTAAATGAATCCTGCTAGATGTATAGAATATAAAGAACCAGTTATGAGCCTTAGTGAATGAAACCTCCTAGATAGGTTTAATTAATTTACACCTGACTACATATTATTTTGCAGAATGGTGAAGCACAGGAGCTGAACTATGCAGCAGTGCATTTCACCAACAGGAGAGAAAACCAAGAGAAGACAAAGAAGAGACGAGAGACCCCAGAGGATTCCATTTACTCTGTTGTGAAATGCCACAACAGGCAGCACGTCTCATAGGCAGTCAGGATGCTAGCTGAAGCTTAATAAACATGAATATGTATGTAAACATGAATGTACATTCAATATCTTAATTCAATCTACAAACTCAAAGTGATAAAAGTAAGTTCACCAACAACAAGTAGTTTATTTACTGAATCGAACAGAAAGCACAGATGTGCTGATGTACAGTGCTGAACAGCTTGGTCTGTGCTGACACACTATAAGCTTGCAGAGCGTGACAGGCCACATTTGAAAAGTAAAATGGATGCAGTGTGTTGGATTTAAAGAGAGAGCTTCATAGAATGGGTTTCCATGGCCGAGCAGCTGCATCCAAGCTACACATCACCAAGTGCAATGCAAAGCGTTGGATGCCGTGGTGTAAAGCACGCCGCCACCAGTGTTAATTTTGTTGACAAATCATTTTCGTCATAGTTTTCGTTAACAAACTTTTTTTTCTGAAAAAATGAGACGATAACTAAATAAAAACGCACGGTGCCAAAAACGAAGACGAAATGTACTGACACTTTCACTAAAAAGGATGGAGACGAGATCCAGTCACGATCTCTCTGCGTAAGGACGTTACCCCATGATGCTGGAAGAAGGCGTACTCATGCATGGTAACACAAAACAGGAGAAGAACAGACACACAGATACGTTTGATGTCAAGACAAACAAGACGGTTTGCAAACCATGTGGAGCGACAATCAGCGGTAAAAACACAATAAACGTGAAGCGACATTCGCAGGCGAGTCATCTTAACTTCCGTTCAAAGATACACGTGACAAAATCTATAAATTAAGAAACTGCTGCTGATGGTTTTACAGCATGTGCACCGTTTCTAAGTTGTCACTGAAGTGTTTTGCTGTAGTTATGGAGTATTCATGAAGAAGGTCATGACTGAACAGTGTATTCAGAGCAGCTCACTGTTCATTGGTTCTTTTGTGAAAAGGTAATAGCAATTAAATAAAGAGGTGTTTGTTTCAAATAACACAAGTTAAAGCTGTGCCTGTTTTTATTGCACAATCAAACCTTAAATATTTCATGAAAAAATATATATCATAGAATTTTAGTTGACTAAATCCACAGCAGATTTAGTCAACTAAAATTATTTGATATTTAGTCGACTAAAACTAGACTAAAAGTTAAAAAATGTTGATGACTAAAACGTGACTAAAATCAAATGACATTTTAGTCACAAGGCTAAAAATAGGCAATCTGATTTACAAGTCTGGGTTTGGAGTTTGCCAGGGGAATGATGCATTTTGGACTGCATTGTGCCGACTGTGAAATTTGGTGGAGGAGGAATTATGGTGTGGGGTTGTTTTTCAGGAGTTGGGCTTAACCCCTTAGTTCCAGTGAAAGGAACTTTGAATGCTTCAGGATACCAAAGCATTTTGGACAATTCCATACCCCCAACCTTGTGGGAACAGTTTGGAGCGGGTCCCTTCCTTTTCCAACACGACTTTGCACCAGTGCACAAAGCAAGGTCCATAAAGACATGCACAACAGAGTCTGGTGTGGATGAACTTGACTGGCCTGCACAGAGTCCTGACCTGAACCCGATAGAACACCTTTGGGATGAATTGGTGCGGAGACTGAAAGCCAGGAGGACACACACATGACCCTGAGGCTGATTCTGTAAAGGTAAGTGAATGATGGTTTTAGTGTTTGTAAAAATCTGATTAAACCAATCAAACAAAACAGAAGCACCACAATGAGCAACATGAAGACATGCTGTGTGCTTCAGCTTCACTACAACAGTGACAGCAACAACACAGTAAAGTGTCAGACTTTACAGAATGTCAGCAGCACAAAACCACAACAACACTGGTTCAGTTCCACCAGAGGACCTGTGCTGCATGTCACACCTCCTCTATAACTCTGCCATGATTCTTATCTGCCTCTGCACTGCTCATTCTTCTGCCAAAAAACTGACACTTTCTGTCATCTCTCCCTTTTATCTGTATGAAAGATGCATATATGGATCAGTAGGAGGGTGAGGAGGGAGGATGTGACCACAATCACCTTCCCTCTCCCTCTCTCTCTCTCACACACACAGATACAAGACTGGACATAAGACATAAAAATTGGTTTCTTACATTGTTCCTTCAGATGTTTCTTTGTTCTTTGTTCCTGAAACACAGAAATACACAAACACTAAGCAAGTCCCCACAAACAAACTCTTGGAAATGACTATGACCTGGATGAATGAGAGCAAGTGACGCATGGAAACTTTGCTGTGGTCAGCCTTTCAAAGGTGTGAAGAACTTAGGGGTCTTTCCTTCCTGTGTTGGTCTCTGCTTTAAACTCAGGACACTGCTCTCACTCTGCTGTTTGAGTGTGAAAAACACTAAATTACTGATTATGATGAATATTACAAGATGACTGCTGTGGTCTGCTTCACCATGATGTGTATCTTAAGTTGTTAGGGGATCTATAGCACATATTTAATCTCAAGAATTAAAGACAGAAACATCTGTTTTATCTCAAAATATATTATTTTCAGGATGGTGAAGCAAAGGAAATGAAATATGCAGCAGAGGATTTCTTCAATAGGAGAATAAAAAGAAGGAAGAAGAAGAGAGAGTCTCCAGAAGAGTGTGTGTGCTCTGTTGTCATGTCAGCATCAGTAGGACGCCTCTCTGTAGACAGAGGCCCTGCTAGTTCCAACTCAGTCAGTGTGTGTTAACATGTAACATTTAAATTTCATCTTGAACACCATGATTACAGGGAGCGGAGTCCAAATGTATCAGGCACTGATCCGATACTTTGGGAGTGTCAGCTCTGCTCATGTTTCTTTAAGAGGACATGTGGACAGAAATGTGTGGGCCTCTATTTGTATGACATAAAAATAGATATGAAGTAAATGCATCTTTAGTATGTGTTTATTTGTTTAAATAAAATGATCAAAGAGTGAATTGTTGCTATTTATTTACAGCCAAACAAAGAATAAAGATGCTGCAGCTAAATGCAACTAATGCTGTTCTAAGGACTGGGCCTTAAATATATAATAACACACAGTGTGATAAGCATATAAAGGTCAGAGGTCAGGTTAAGGATCGTAGGCCTGTTTTAATGCTGAAATTTACACCAAAAACAAAGCCATTCAGCTCATCTCAGTTCTGTCTCTTGTTCTGTCTGGCACTGAAATATGATGAAAAAAGAACAAATAAAGTATTTTATAGCTTTATTAGACAAAAGAGATAAAATTGTAAAAGAAAACCTAAAACATGTTCATAGTAATCACCTTCTTTTTGGACCTATAAGTTGCACAGAAACTACAGAACGCAAACTAAAACATATAAATGTTTTGTTATGCAGAAATAATTTTTATTATCACTACAATTCTTCCAAATCATTAATAAACATGTAAAATAAAGTAAATCAAAGTAAGGAGAAATGAATTAGTTCAATAAATTGATCATCTATAGCTGCCTGACTCTGCTGTAGACGGTCTCCTCCCCTGCTGGTCGTGTGTTCTTTCCTCTTCTTTTCTTCTTGGTGAAGGTCGGCACAGAATAAACCAACGACTCTTCATTTCTCTGAGGAAGATGACAGATGTTTGTCAAATGTGGAGAGAAAATATGAACTTTTCTATAGTTTCTATTTCTACAGTGTACCTGCTGACTCTGCTGATCAGCACAGGCTGTTACAGCGTCTGTTCACAAAGAAACAGAGACATTCAGTATAAAAGATGCTGCAGCTTAATTTACACTATAAAAAACATAAAACCTGTGAATTTAACTGTCAGGTGTATAAATGAAAACTTGTATTACCCTTGCAGCAGTCACAACTTTTCCTCCTGATGGTGTAAATGAGGAAAGTTACAACAATCAGACTTGCAGCCAAAGCGGCACAAGACACAAAGAGAGCTGTGTTGGCCTTCTGCAGATCCCACATGTTGAGTTCTGAAAAACACAAGAACCCTGTGAGGACAATCTATTTCCTAGATCATCTAGATTGTATAATAAATGTTACCTTCAATGTCCAGTCTTGTCCCAGTTCCAAAAGTGATCCCTCCACATGCTGCCACAGCACAGTAGTAAGTCCCAGCATCTGAGGAGCTGATGTTCTTGGAGAAGCTGTAGAAACATCTGTGTGTGGAGCGTGCTGCAGGACTACTCTCACATTTATCACCACTGCTTCCATGAGCATAAAGTAAACCGGGACGAGATTCACCTGATCCAGCTCTGAACCAGAACACTCTGTGATCTGCAGGACATGTTTTACTCTGAGAGTCAAAGAGGACTGAACACTGCAGAGTCACAGAGTCTCCTGGACGGACCGGATCAGACGGAGGAACCTGAATGACTTCAGTGATGTCAGGTTCAGGTCCTGAGGAAACAAAACATGTTTTAGTCACTTTATTTAAAAGAGCGATTCAAATACTGATTGATAATAAATAAACATCTTTGCTTACCTTTAATTAAAATTTGCGCTTAACTTTATTTAAAAGAGTGATTAAGGTATTGATTGATGATTAATAGATTCATCTTCACTCACCTTTAACTCTCAGAAATGATCCATTCACAAATGTCATCTGAAGCCGCTTTACTTTCATACAGTAGTACACACCGGTGTCAGTCAGCTCAGCTTTTTTAATTTTCAGAATAAAAGTTCCAGATTCTTGTTTTGTTGTTATGTGAGAAGACTCATTCCCAAGAACATAATCAAAGGTAAATGTTCCTCCCAAGAATTCAGGCCAGCTTCCAGAAATGACTCTGATCCAGTACAAAGCTGTTTCAGCCTCATATGTTGGACGAGAACATGTCAGAGTCACACTTTGTCCAACGTCAACAGTCTTTGCCTCAAAATGAAGACCATCTATGCAGACAGAGCAAACACTCATTAACAAATCACATCTACAAGAAATACAGAGAAATAAATCCATGTTAACCTACTGTAAGAACAAGATAATATTTCTGCAGTAAGTTTCTGTGATACTTACATGTACATACAGCTCTGAGCATCAGCACTAAACACAATATGATCAGCATTTTCTGATTGATCCACGAGCGACTGCATTAAATCAAAGCAAAGGATGATTTGTCTTAATATAACCATCTCAAGAGGGCGGGAACAATTTCAGAGCGACCTGATTGGCCGACCTTCATGTTAGAGTTTCACTGCACTACCACAGTGGAAATAATATCAACCATCTTTCTAACACATGAAACAGCACCGACAGCAGCAAGACTCTGCTTCATGTTTCATGTGTGTTCTTTAACTCACACAGAGGAAATCAAAGAAACAAACTACAATAAAAATAAACAGAACATTTCTTTTAATAAAAGTTTGGACTAACTGATTACATATTTTGAGTAATAGAGGACAAGCTAACACACTGCATCAATATTGCTGTTGAGTATCAGATTTCAGGAGGGATCCAAATGCAGACACACACGGCGAAGAAGTCCAACTAAAAGTGAGCTTTCATTAAAGTTAGGGTAGGAGATTTCATTCTGATGCACTTTTTGTTAAATAAGTGTAACTTCCCTTTACAATCCGATTAGTTCGGCAGTTTCACTTTAAAACAAAGAATATTAAACATCTATGGAAGCTATAAAACGCTAAAAATATCAGCCAATCCTGCGAGGCACCCCTGTGTGGAGAATTGGCTGGTTGTCACTCTCTTCCTGCTCTGTGTGCACCAGAGAGGTACATGCATGATGGCCGAAGTCCCAGGCCTCAGCTCGTCTTCAGGTAATGCGCGTCTGACTGGGAGGCGTGGCTTCGGGGTGAGCTCCAAGAGAAAGGGGCGTGTGTTTACTTTCGAAATCTGGCTGACTCTCAATGAGATTTCAAAATCTCCTACCCTACCTTTAAGCTATGGAGAAAAATCTAATAAATAAAAAGTTGAAAGTAAAGAGTCCAAAGTAAAACTGAAACAAACCAGACAAAGACACAGGTAACTAAACAGGAACAAGACAGTATGAACCGACACAGAAACGCACAAGACTGAGACCCCGTTTACACATACAATAGTAATCTAGTAATGGAAGCAATCCGGGTAGCGTTTGTTTGGTGTAAGCACTTTTTACGTGTTTGCATTTGTAAAATACAGCTCCTCTTACTGTGTAGAGGAGCAGAGATATGTTAGGTCTCCAGGTTCAGCAATGTTGGAACAACTTCTGACACAGAGAGCCAGACTGCATGGATTAGGCTTCTGATGGGCTTGCACGGCTTTCTCCTTCTTCCTACACTGCCACCCACAGGCCTGGCGTAGTTATGGCGGCTCTTGGGAGCGTATTTATGGGGGTTAATGTAAACAGAAACTTTTTTGAAAGCAATGATGTGTGCACAATGTTGTTTTAAACATGTAGATCTAAACATGGAGGTAATACAGAACGTCAGCAGCACAAAACCACAACAACACTGGTTCATTTCCACCAGAGGACCTGTGCTGCATGTCACACCCCCTCTATAACTCTGCCATGATTCTTATCTGCCTCTGCACTGCTCAGTGACCAAACAATATTAAACCTGAGACATTATTATGATTACAATAAATAAAACCTACAAAAAGCCTGTACCTGCATCACTGAAGACACAAAGACTATTTAAATAACTAACGGGTGAAGTCAGCCTGTCATTGTGTTAAACTAAAATTAGCCTGCTGAGGCCTCTCACAGCTCTTCTCTCACTTCATATCCGGTTGACGCTCACAGTCACGTCTATTCTCAGTAAACAGCTTCAGCCTGGTTGGTCAAAGGCTGCACAAATGTGCCACCACAGCTTTGGTCTCTATGTGTAGCTGCTGAATGTGGCTTTGCTTCTTGTTCTCAGGACAAACGTACAAATACACAAATCAATAAAAAATGTTTAAAAAAATATCACAAAACCAGAAAGAAGACACTTTTTCCTGGTCTGTCTGCAGCCACAATAGAAGGAAGACGTGGTCGACATATAAATATTACTTTATGACCTATATGTCCATGCAAAGGTAAAAAAAACATGAACTGAAATCAGAGGAAGAGGAACCATATAAGACACAGAAGCACTATGTAACTAAAATAACCCAATAAAATCAGCCATCCTCTGCATTTCTCTGCCAACTATGACTGGTATTAAATACACAGATCTTTCTCTGTTTCTCACAAGCAGTCTACCATCCTGTTGTTTCATGTCTCTTGTCTCTCCTTGTGGTTTTGGCCACATTTGCTCTCAGTTTTTTTCAACAACTGTCCTTCAAACCCACAGGTGAACACTCACACTGCAGCTTGATACAACACAAAATGTGTGCATTGCTGTGAGAAGCAAACCTGACACCTCTTTCTTTATCTCAGTGTCTCTCTCTCCTCTTGTCAGCTGATCAGTCAGCTCCTCCTTCACCAATCAGTCTCTCTCTCGTTGCTCATGCAGCCAATCAGGTCTTAGACGGCCATTTTAAATCTTTCCTCTATCTGCTGTCATTTCAGAACGACTTTTTATTCGAATGAATAGAATAGATTAATAGATCTCTCTGTTTCTCACAAACAGTCTGCCATCCAGTTGTTTCATGTCTCTTGACTCTCTTTGTGGTTTTGGTCTCAGTTTTTTTCCACCAACTGTCCTTCAAACCCACAGGTGAACACCCACACTGCAGCTCTCTCTCTCTCTCTCTCTCTCCCTCTTCTAGTCAGCTGATCAGTCAGCTTCTCCTTCACCAATCAGTCTCCACCTCATTGTTCATGCAGCCAATCAGGTCTTAGACGGCCATTTTAAATCTTTCCTCTATCTGCTGTCATTTCAGAACGACTTTTAGATCCCTCCTCGACCCCAAAGCTCTATGACATCACAGTGGCGTGTAAACACCAAAGTACAATTCATCTTTGTATTCAACAAATAATAAACATGTCACTGTTTACTTATTTTAACTCTCTCCTGATTGAAATATATTCACACAGATCTCCACCTTTAATAGTTCACTGCTGCTGAATTAGAGTGATGTGGACAACATGACATCTACAGCTTAGTTAAATTGGTAGGACTGATGGAAGTAACTGATGTTAGCATGCTAACCAGCTAGTCATGGACTACACCCTGATGTAATACTCAACCCACCCTCAAAAAGAAAACACATTTGGTCGATCATACATCCTCCAGATGTGACACATGGTCACGCCCAAGTGTGTAGATTTGCTTTTGATATGGGATTCCAACAGAATTTAACCCTTTCTGCACCTAATGAGAATCTGTTTTTTTAAGTGGGAATCAAATTGTTGGTGAGGACACGTCACCTCCATCCATGCTAAAACTAGACCCTTGAACTGCAACTTACTCTGTGAAAATGTAGAGAAACATTTACATCACCAACAAACACAACAAACACAAAAAGATGTTGCTAAAAAAACTAAGATCAAACATCAAATGAAAAACCACCACATGTCTGCTGTTTCAGCCAATCAGAGCTGTTGTACTTGAGAGACCTTTGGCCACCTTGTGACTGAAGCCTCCATTTGGGTGGGAGGACGTCAGTGGTGCAGGACCACAATGATCAGACTGGCTGCTTTGATTCTTCTTAGTACAGCATGTAAGTGAAATTCTTTAAAGAGGAAAATTCACTGTGTGAAAACATGGTGATAAATATCAGATAATACTTTGATTTTGTTCTCTTGTGTTGTAACCGTTATTTATCTCTTTCTGCAGCTCTGATTCAAACAGGAGACGCTTCTCGTCAGATCTCTTTGACTGTGGCTGAACTCGGTCATGATGTTACTTTACATTGTAATGTCTCTGAAAATGCTAAATGGTATAAACAGTCTCTTGGACAGATGCCCCAAAATGTTGCTGGTAGTGTTTCTGGACAAACAATAACTGAAAAACAATTTGAAAACTCGCGGTTCACAGTAACAACAGAGGAGTCTCAGTTTTCTCTGTCTATCAGAAATGTCAGCAAAGAGGATGAAGCAACGTACTTCTGTCAAACTGTAACAGCGTTGTCAAGTGTGTTTGTAAATGGCACATTCTTGGCTGTGAATGGTGAGTATTACTGATTACAGTATTACAATATTTTTGCCATTACAATATTACTAACAAGGGTTGAACTAACTTGATCTGATGTCACAGATTCCAACCAGCAGAAGTCTGTGTTTGTGACACAGAGTCCAAAGACTGAGTCTGTGCAGCTGGGAGACACAGCGACTCTCCACTGTTCACTTCTCTCCAAAGAAACCCAATCCAATGTCCAATGTCCAGGTGAACACAGTGTGTACTGGTTCAGAACTGGATCAGGAGGATTTCATCCAAACATCATTTACACTCAGAGGAACAGCAGTGATGAAGACACAAGGAGAAGCTGTGACTACCGTCTGTCCAAAACTATAAGAGGCTCTGCTGATACTGGGACATACTACTGTGCTGTGGTCACATGTGGACAGATCCTGCTTGGTGAAGGAACCGCAGTGGACACACATATGTATTTATGTAGGAAATTTGTGTTCTGTCATTCAGGGTTAGATCAATAATTTCAGTATTAGTCAACTTTTAGATACTAAAGCGGAACAATTTTGTGTTAATATTTGCTTCTTATCTGTCCTGTGTGGACTGTTTTATAATTCAGGAGCAGAATTAGACCGTGTTGTCCTCGTGCTTGGAGTAATGTTGGCTTGCTGCATTGCTGTGATTGCCTTACTTATTTTCCACAAAGGTAAGTTCAATCAGACTGATTGTGCTCTGAGTCTTAATGTATGTTTCAAACCATCATATCTATAACAGCTGTAAATATGTTCACACTTTGAGAGTGTTTTGTCTGTTCTTTAAAGGGAAAACAAGCAACTCCCCTGATCTCAGACATGACAAGTCAACAGTGGATCAACTGCATGATCTGGTAAGCATGTTTATTAAGTGTGTTCTACCAGGAGAAAGAATATGAGACACATAATGATCTAACTGTAGATTAGTTTGATAAATTAGGATGAGAGGTGCCATAACGACAGAGAAACAGACAGAGTTTAGAAGTTTGGTTTAGGAATAATGATTTGTCATGTCCCAGTGTAGCACCAGGAAAAGCAGGTTAAGGAAATGAAACATGCAGCAGAGGATTTCTTCAACAGGAGAATAAAAAGAAGGAAGAAGAAGAGAGAGTCTCCAGAAGAGTGTGTGTGCTCTGTTGTCATGTATCAGCATCAGTGAGATGCCTCCTCTGGTGACAGAGGCCCTGCTAGTTACAGCTCAGTCAGTGTGTGTTAACATGTAACATTTAAATTTCATCTTGAACACCATGATTACAGGGAGCTGAGTCCAAATGTATCAGGCACTGATCTGATACTTTGGGAGTGTCAGCTCTGCTCATGTTTCTTTAAGAGGACATGTGGACATAAATGTGTGGGCCTCTATTTGTATGACATAAAAATAGATATGAAGTAAATGCATCTTTAATATTTGTTTATTTGTTTAAATAAAATGATCAAAGAGTGAATTCTTGCAATTTATTTACAGCCAAACAATAAATAAAGAACGCTACAGCTAAATGCAACTCATGCTGTTCTAAGGACTGGGCCTAAATGTGATCAGTGTATAAAGGTCAGAGGTCAGGTTATAGATCATAGGCATGTGCTAATTCTGAAAGTTACACCAAAAACAAAGCCAATCAGCTCATCTCAGGAAGTAAAGATGCTATTTGGTACCTCAGGCTACAATAACAAACTGTAACCACAAGCTAAACGATAAGATGTGAGAAAGAAAGTGGATAAGGTCTGTCATGTGTGAGCTCAGAATAAAATCACTGTTATTTATTTTACATTTAAATATATATGGAGGCGCTATTCCAGGGGTCTGACACTGAAATATGATAAAAAAAGAACAAATAAAATGTGAGATCGTGCCTGACTGACTACCTCCTCACTAACAGGAAAATGGTGAAAGAGGCGGAGCCTCCACCGACAGCTGCCAGTCTGTGATCGCTCCAAAGAGACCACGACTGTGAACTTCTGCGACACAATGGTCTCTACATGTTTTGGCTCAGTGATGTCACATTTTCTCTTACTGTTACATTACACACTGCACCTGACCAAACACACAGCAAAACACTGTATACAAAGTCTAATATTTGTGAAGGCCCGAAGGCCTGTTAAGTAACACACAGTGTGTTATTTTGTTATGTTTGCTTTCACTGTTAAATGTCTCACATCATCTTGTATTGATGCAACAAAATGGGAATTTTCTATAAAGTGCATCTATATTAAATTTTAGAGAAAACTGAACACACACACGACAAACACAAAGACTGTGTCATAGAAATGTGTATCTTACTTAGGATGTCACTCATATGCTGTAATAATACATAATAAAGGTAATAAAGTATTTTATAGCTTTATTAGACAAAGGAGATAAAATTGTAAAAGAAAACAAACTATAACATGTTCATAGTAATCACCTTCTTTTTTGGACCTATAAGTTGCACAGAAACTACAGAACGCAAACTAAAACATAAAATGTTTTGTTATGCAGAAATAATTGTTATTATAACTACAATTCTTCCAAATCATTAATAAACATGTAATAGGAAGTAAATCAAGGTAAGGAGAAATGAATTAGTTCAATAAATTGATCATCTATAGCTGCCTGACTCTGCTGTAGATGGTCTCCTCCCCTGCTGGTCGTGTGTTCTTTCCTCTTCCTTTCTTCTTGGTGAAGGTCGGCACAGCATAAACCAGCGACTCTTCATTTCTCTGAGGAAGATGACATATGTTTTTTCAAATGTGGAGAGAAAATATGAACTTTTCTATAGTTTCTATTTCTACAGTGTACCTGCTGACTCTGCTGCTCAGCACAGGCTGTTACAGCGTCTGTTCACAAAGAAACAGAGACATTCAGTACAAAAGATGCTGCAGCTTAATTTACAATATAAAAAACATAAAACCTGTGAATTTAACTGTCAGGTGTATAAATGAAAACTTGTATTACCTTTGCAACAGTCACAACTTTTCCTCCTGATGGTCTGAATAAGGAAAGTTACAACAATCAGACTTGCAGCCAAAGCGGCACAAGACACAAAGAGAGCTGTGTTGGCCTTCTGCAGATCCCACATGCTGAGATCTGAAAAACACAAGAACCCTGTGAGGACAATCTATTACATAGATCATCTAGATTGTATAATAAATATTACCTTCAATGCCCAGTCTTGTCCCATTTCCAAAAGTGATCTTTCCACATGCTGCCACAGCACAGTAGTAAGTCCCAGCATCTGAGGAGCTGATGTTCTTGGAGAAGCTGTAGAGACATCTGTGTGTGGAGCGTGCTGCAGGACGACTCTCACATTTATCATCACTGTTTCCATGAGCATAAAGTAAACTGGGACGAGATTCACCTGATCCAGCTCTGAACCAGAACACTCTGTGATCTGCAGGACATGTTTTACTATGAGAGTCAAAGAGGACTGAACACTGCAGAGTCACAGAGTCTCCTGGACGGACCGGATCAGACGGAGGAACCTGAATGACTTCAGTGATGTCAGGTTCAGGTCCTGAGGAAACAAAACATGTTTTAGTCACTTTTTTAAAAGAGTGAATTAAATATTGACTGATAATAAATAAACATCTTTAATCACCTTTAACTCTCAGAAATGATCCAGTTACAAATTCCATATTAAGCTGTACACTATTCACTTTCATACAGTAGTACACATCGGTGTCACTCAGCTCAGCTTTTTTAATTTTCAGAATAAAAGTTCCAGGTCCTTGTGTTGTTGTCACGTGAGGAGTCTTATTCACATCATCATAATTAAAGGTAAATGTTCCTCCCAAGACTTCAGGCCAGCTTCCAGAAATTAGTCTGATCCAGTACAAGGATTCCTGGATCAGTGATGTCTTGCGAGGACATGTCAGAGTCACACTTTGTCCAACATCAACAGTCTTTGCCTCAAAATGAAGACCATCTATGCAGACAGAGCAAACACTCATTAACAAATCACTCTACAAGAAATATAAATCCATGTTAAACTACTGTAGGAACAAGATAATATTTCTGCAGTAAGTTTCTGTGATACTTACATGTACATACAGCTCTGAGCATCAGCACTAAACACAATATGATCAGCATTTTCTGATTGATCCACGAGCGACTGCATTAAATCAAAGCAAAGGATGATTTGTCTTAATATAACCACCTCAAGAGGGCGGGAACAATTTCAGAGCGACCTGATTGGCCGACCGTCGTGTTAAGAGTTTCACTGCACTACCACAGTGGAAATAATATCAACCATCTTTCCAACACATGAAACAACACTAACAGCAGCAAGACTCTGCTTCATGTTTCATGTGTGTTCTCTAACTCACACAGAAGAAAACAAAGAAACAAACATAAAATAAAACAAATAAATATAAACAGAACATTTCATTTAACAAAAGTACAAAACTAAAGAGTCTAAAGAAAAACTGAAACAAACCAGAAAAGGTACAGGTAACTCCACAACAACACAGTATGAACCATCACAGCAGGACGTGCAGAGACCTTTGGATGGGCAGGTGCTCAAAGTGAAAAAGGGGCACATGGAGCATGAATTTGAAACAGAAACATACAGAAACCCCCCGTACAATGTAACTGGTTGAATCGAACCAACCCATATTTACAGAGGGGATAAAGGAGGGGTGGAGGTACAGCCTATACCCACAAAGCCATAATTCAAGCTGTACATTTAGGACGTATGAAGATAATGTGTTGAGTTGAATTTATAAGCTGTAAAAATATTGGGAGGGGGCAGCTCTGGGGGAGGGGGTCTGGGGGTCCTCGCCCTGAAAATTTTGAATGAAGTAGAAGCCATTTCCTGCATTCTGGTGGATTTCAACAGCTATTTTATAGACAGAAGTAAAGGCTTAACTGAAGAACTATTACTGAGAGATTCAATAATTCCTTATTTATTTTAAGCAATGATGACAAATACAAAACAAACTGAAAAGAAAACAGTTCTGTCAACCAAGATTATTATAACAAAACAAGTTTACATCTGTTTGGTTTCACCACCGGCAGTGGCCGACCATCTCCCAGCTTAGCAGCGCTCAGCTACAGGGCACGTCAGGGCAGAGAGGGCACGTCGTGGCTCATGTGACCGACCAACGTAGATCTAAGTTATTATTATCCTTCCATTTACTATTATTTTGGACCACACGAACTGACTGTCACATGCAATAATGATATAAAAAAATAAAACAAAATAAAAATTCACTTTGACAAAAGGGCACTTTGGGCATCAAAGGTAAAGGGGCGGGTGCTCTAGCCCCTCTGCACGTGCCTTCAACACAGACACACAAGACTGAAAAACATGAGGAACAGGACACAGGTGAAACACATTAGGGAGGGACAGCCAATCAACAAGGAGGGAAACACAGGAGGAAGCAAAACACATGGGACAACGAGACTTTCAAAATAAAACAGGAAATATGACACAAAGAATACATCCAAGAAACACCTCAAACCACCAGAAAACTGAGAAAAACAACGAACCAAAGGATCATGACTCTTGCTGTGGTTTTAAACTGTACACTGAGTGTAGACTGTATTCAGATGTCATCATATATTTTATCAATACATTTACATGACTTGAAGTTGGTAGTTAGAGTTTAAACAAGTACCACTGTGCAGGAGAAGCAGAAGTAGCCTTGTTGTCTTTTATCTTAAAATCTTCTTGGTATTAACCAGATAGTTTGTCACCCTGAAACATTTGAAGTTATTACCAGAGGAACATGTTTGGAAAGAGGAGAACAGTTAGCTCCATTCTAACCCCTGTCACTCAGATACAGGAAGAACTGAGCATGCACAGTCAGGGTGGTGACAATGGTCACACCTCCATCCTCTACACAGCCTCCCTCTCACAGTGTCACAGACCTACACACACAGAAGAGCAGCTCAAGAGAAAGGAGGGTTTTAGTGTTTGTAAAAATCTGATTAAACCAATCAAACAAAACAGAAGCACCACAATGAGCAACATGAAGACATGCTGTGTGCTTCAGCTTCACTACAACAGTGACAGCAACAACACAGTAAAGTGAAGGTTTCACTGATGAAGAGTTTAAACTGTCAGAGTGGAACATTGTGGTTTGTGGCCTTCATAATGTCTGCCTCTGCACTGCTCAGTGACCAAACAATACTAAACCTGAGACATTATTATGATTACAATACATAAAACCTACAAAAAGCCTGTACCTGCATCACTGAAGACACAAAGACTATTTAAATAACTAACAGGTGAAGTCATCCTGTCATTGTATTAAACTAAAATTAGCCTGCTGAGGCCTCTCACAGCTCTTCTCTCACTTCATATCCAGTTGACGCTCACAGCCATGTCTGTTCTGAGTAAACAGCTTCAGCCTGGTTGGTCAAAGGCTGCACAAAGGTGCCACCACAACTTTGGTCTCTATGTGTAGCTGCTGAATGTGGCTTTGCTTCTTGTTCTCAAGACAAACATACAAATGCACAAATCAATACAAAATGTTTCATAAAATACCACAAAACCAGAAAGAAGACACTAGAAGGAAGACGTGGCCGACATATAAATATCACATTGTGTCCATGCAAAGGTAAAAAAGCATGAACTGAAAGCAGACATTCATGAGCAGACTGATAAAGCACAGGTGTGACTCATGTTGTCATTTGCTGCAAATACAGATGGTCATGTTAAAAGGTGAACTGGATTCATTTAAGAAAAAAGGCACCAAGATGTATTTAGAAAGCTGCACAGACTTCTGTCAGGAGAAACAGAAACCAATGCAAAGGAACCATATAAGACACAGAAGCACTATGTAACCAAAACAACCCAATAAAATCAGCCATCCTCTGCATTCCTCTGCCAACTATGACTGGTATTAAACACATAGATATCTCTCTGTTTCTCACAAACAGTCTACCATCCAGTTGTTTCATGTCTCTTCACTCTCTTTGTGGTTTTGGTCTCAGTTTTTTTCACCAACTGTCCTTCAAACCCACAGGTGAACACCCACACTGCAGCTTGATACAACACAATATGCGTGCATTGCTGTGAGAAGTAAACCTGACACCTCTTTTTTTTATCTCTGTGTCTCTCCCTCTTCTAGTCAGCTGATCAGTCAGCTCCTCCTTCACCAATCAGTCTCCACCTTATTGTTCATGCAGCCAATCAGGTCTTAGACGTCCATTTTAAATCTTTCCTCTATCTGCTGTCATTTCAGAACGACTTTTAGATCCCTCCTCCACCCCAAAGCTCAATGACATCACAGTGGGTTGTAAACACCAAAGCACAATTCATCTTTGTATTTAACAAATAATAAACATGTTACTGTTTACTTATTTTAACTCTCTCCTGATTGAAATATATTCACACAGATCGTCACCTAATAGTTCACTGCTGCTGAATTAGACTGATGTGGACAACATGACATCTACAGCTTGGTTAAATTGGTAGTACTGATGAAAATAACTGATGTTAGCATGCTAACCAGCTAGTCATGGACTACACCCTGATGTAACACTCAACTCACCCTCATGAAGAAAACACATTTCGTCAATCATACATCCTCCAGATGTGACACATGGTCACGCCCAAGTGTGTAGATTTGCTTTTGACATTGGTGGGATTCCAACAGAATTGAACCCTTCCTGCCCTCAATGAGAATATGTTTTTTTAGGATTTTAGGAGGGGATCAAATTATTGGTGAGGACACGTCACCTCCGTCCATGATTAAACTACACCCTTGGTCAAGCCATGCATTTAAAACAGGGCAACACATTTTACAGGAAAAACTAAACTGAAGCTTCCTCTGTGAAAATGTAGAAAAACATTTACATCAACCTTCAAGTAACACCAACAATAATACTGCCAGGTGTGAAATTAGCAACTACAACAATACAACAAGTGAGTTGTTGAAAAGATTTTCAGCTTTGGTGCTAAAAGACAAACTGTTTATGACAAGAAACTATTTCTGTCAGATTTGAGACACTTCAGTAAAGATGCTGTTAAAAACATTTAAATCAAACATCAAATGAAAAACCACCACATGTCTGCTGTTTCAGCCAATCAGAGCTGTTGTACTTGAGAAACCTTTGGCCACCTTGTGACTGAAGCCTCCATTTGGGTGGGAGGACGTCAGTGGTGCAGGACCACAATGATCAGACTGGCTGCTTTGATTCTTCTTAGTACAGCATGTAAGTGTAATTCTTTAAAGAGAAAAATTCACTGTGTGAAAACATGGTGATAAATATCAGACAATACTTTGATTTTGTTCTCTTGTGTTGTAACTCTGTTATTTGTCTCTTTCTGCAGCTCTGATTCAAACAGGAGACGCTTCTCATCAGATCTCTTTGACTGTGGCTGAACTCGGTCATAATGTTACTTTACATTGTAACGTCTCTGAAAATGCTAACTGGTATAAACAGTCTCTTGGACAGATGCCCCAAGCTGTTGCCTTTAATGTTTTTGAACAAATAATAACTGAGAAACAATTCAAAAACTCACGGTTCACAGTAATAAAAGAGGAGTCTCAGTTTTCTCTGTCTATCAGAAATGTCAGCAAAGAGGATGAAGCAACGTACTTCTGTCTAACAACGTATTCAAGTGTGTCAGGCACATTCTTGGTTATTAATGGTGAGTATTACTGATTACAGGATTACAATATTTTTACCATTACAATATTACTAACAAGTGTTGAACTAACTTGATCTGATGTCACAGATTCCAACCAGCAGAAGTCTGTGTTTGTGACACAGAGTCCAAAGACTGAGTCTGTGCAGCTGGGAGACACAGCGACTCTCCACTGTTCACTTCTCTCCAAAGAAACCCAATCCAATGTCCAATGTCCAGGTGAACACAGTGTGTACTGGTTCAGAACTGGATCAGGAGGATTTCATCCAAACATCATTTACACTCAGAGGAACAGCAGTGATGAAGACACAGGGAGAAGCTGTGACTACCGTCTGTCCAAAACTATAAGAGGCTCTGCTGATACTGGGACATACTACTGTGCTGTGGTCACATGTGGACAGATCCTGCTTGGTGAAGGAACCGCAGTGGACACACGTATGTATTTATGTCAGAAATTCATTCAGGTTTAGATTAATATTGTGAATATAAGACACGTTTTTATACTAAATGCAATGAATATTGATCAGGAACAATATCTTGTTTTTAATCTGACTTTTGTTGATTTACTAACTCAGGACCTGGATTAGACCATGTTGTTCTTGTCCTTGGAGGACTGCTGGCTTGCTGCATTACTGTGATTGTCCTCATTATTCTCCACATTAAACAGAATGTTTGTAAACATTGCAAAGGTACGTTCAACATGTATATTCATAGAAAGTTTTATCAGACTGCTTTTTTTCAGCTCATGCTTTGGATATTTTACATGTGTACTTTGGATTGCCACAGCAGAAGTATGTTTAGATGAATTAGTTCTCATGTTTGTAAGTTAAAGGTTTGGCATGAAGTTGTAGTGGTAATAAGTAAGTGTTTGTGTTAACATAATATTTTGCACATCTGCTTCATCTAAATATGAACTTGTGTTTGTTCATCTGTGATAATAAGATCAGGCTGTAAGGCCCGTGAAAGGTGCACACTCTGAGAGGGTTTTGTCTTTTGTTCAAAGGTGAACCGAGCGCCTCACATGACGCCGGGCATGACAACTCAACAGTGGATCAACTGCATGACCTGGTAAATTTGTCTGTTAAATGAATCCTACTAGATGTATACAATATAAAGAACCAGTTATGAGCCTTAGTGAACGAAACCTCCTAGATAGGTTCAAATAATTTACACCTGACAACATATTATTTTGCAGAATGATGAAGCAAAGGAGCTGAACTATGCAGCAGTGCATTTCACCAACAGGAGGGAAAACCAAGAGAAGAAGACAAAGAAGAGACGAGAGACCCCAGAGGATTCAATTTACTCTGTTGTGAAATGCCACAACAGGCAGCACGTCCCATAGGTCTCATAGTCAGGATGCTAGCTGAAGCTTAATAAACCTGAATATGCTGTCTGTAAATACCAGTGGAAAGGGATCTTCTAAATGTGTGCACATTAAATAAATGTATTTTACATTTTCGCTGAAATGATGCACAAAGGTGAATCTTACATAATGTGAACTATTCCTTGAAGCTGCACATCATCAGCTCCACTCTGACCTACACACTCTGTCTGTCAGTCAGCTCAGCAGAAGGAACCGAGCACACAGAGTTGGGTGGTGAATGTGGTCACACCCTCACTGTCACAGTGTCACAGACCTACTGACACATATATGTGCATCTGTGTGATGGAGGACACACACATGAACCTGAGGCTGGTTCTGTAAAGGTAAGAGAAAAAAAAGATGATTTTGGCATTTCTAAAAAGGTGATTAAACCAATCAAACAAAACAGAAGCACCACAATGAGCAACATGAAGACATGCTGTGTGCTTCAGCTTCACTATAGCAGTGACAGCAACAACACAGTGAAGTGGAGGTTTCACTGATGAAGAGTTTAAACTGTCAGAGTGGAACATTGGGGTTTGTGGCCTTCATCAGGACCAACATGTTGTTGACCACAACCAAAACATGTAGATCTAAACATGGAGGTAATACAGAACGTCAGCAGCACAAAACCACAACAACACTGGTTCAGGTCCACCAGAGGACCTGTGCTGCATGTCACACTCCTCTTTAACTCTGCCATGATTCTTATCTGTCTCTGCACTGCTCATTCTTCTGCCAAAAAACTGACACTTTCTGTCATCTCTCTCTTTTTTCTGTATGAAAGATGCACATATGGATCAGTAGGTCTGTAACACTGTGAGAGTGAGAAGGGAGGGTGTGACCACAATCACCTTCCCTCTCCCTCTCTCACTCACACACACACAAATACAATACTGGACATAAGACATAAAAATTTGTTTCTTACATTGTTCCTTCAGATGTTTCTTTGTTCTTTGTTCCTGAAACACAGAAATACAGAAACACTAAGCAAGTCCCCACAAACAAACTCTTGGAAATGACTATGACCTGGATGAATGAGAGCAAGTAACGCATGGAAACTTTGCTGTGGTCAGCCTTTCAAAGGTGTGAAGAACTTAGGGGTCTTTTCTTCCTGTGTTGGTCTCTTCTTTAAACTCAGGACACTGCTCTCACTCTGCTGTTTGAGTGTGAAAAACAATACATTACTGATTATGATGAATATTACAAGATGACTGCTGTGGTCTGCTTCACCATGATGTGTATCTTAAGTTGTTAAAACCATGATTACAGGGAGCTGGGTCCAAATGTGTCAGGCACTGAGCTGATACTTTGGGAGTGTCAGCTCTGCTCGTGTTTCTTTAAGAGGACATGTTGATAGAAATGTGTGGGCCTCTATTTGTGTGACATAAAAATGGATATGAAGTAAATGCATCTTTAATATTTGTTTATTTGTTTAAATAAAAATGATCAGAGTGAATTCTTGCTATTTATTTACAGCCAAACAAAGAATAAAGAACGCTGCAGCTAAATGCAGCTCATGCTGTTCTAAGGACTGGGGCTAAAATAAATGTGATCAGTGTATAAAGGTCAGAGGTCAGGTTATAGATTGTAGGCGTGTGTTAATGCTGAAAGTTACACCAAATTAAAGCCAATCCGCTCATCTCAGGAAGTAAAGATGCTATTTCGTACCTCAGGCTACAATAACAAACTGTAATCACAAGCTAAACGATAAGATGTGAGAAACAAAGTGGATGAGCTCTGTCATGTGTGAGCTCAGATTAAAATCACCATTATTTATTTTAGATGGACATTTAATTGTTGCATAAAAAGCCAGATTTCATGCCTCTAACATAATCGATCGTGTATTTTGGCACTCCTACAGGGGGCGCTGTTCTGTCTGGCACTGAAATATGATGAAAAAGAACGAATAAAACGTGAAATGGTGCCTGACTCTGACTAACTCCTCACTAACAGGGAAATGGTGAAAGAGGTGGAGCCTCCACAGACAGCTGCCAGTCTCAGTGATGTCACATTTTCTCTTACTGTTACATTACACACTGCACCTGACCAAACACACAGCAAAACACTGCGGACAAAGTCTAATATTTGTGAAGGCCCGAAGGCCTGTTAAGTAACACACGGTGTGTTATTTTGTTATGTTTGCTTTCACTGTTAAATGTCTCACATCATCTTGTATTGATGCAACAAAATGGGAATTTTCTATAAAGTGCATCTATATTAAATTTTAGAGAAAACTGAACACACACACGACAAACACAAAGACTGTGTCATAGAAATGTGTATCTTACTTAGGATGTCACTCATATGCTGTAATAATACATAATAAAGGTAATAAAGTATTTTATAGCTTTATTAGACAAAGGAGATAAAATTGTAAAAGAAAACAAACTATAACATGTTCATAGTAATCACCTTCTTTTTTGGACCTATAAGTTGCACAGAAACTACAGAACGCAAACTAAAACATATAAATGTTTTGTTATGCAGAAATAATTATTATAACTACAATTCTTCCAAATCATTAATAAACATGTAATAGGAAGTAAATCAAGGTAAGGAGAAATGAATTAGTTCAATAAATTGATCATCTATAGCTGCCTGACTCTGCTGTAGACGGTCTCCTCCCCTGCTGGTCGTGTGTTCTTTCTTCTTCCTTTCTTCTTGGTGAAGGTCGGCACAGAATAAACCAGCGACTCTTCATTTCTCTGAGGAAGATGACAGATGTTTGACAAATGTGGAGAGAAAATATGAACTTTTCTATAGTTTCTATTTCTACAGTGTACCTGCTGACTCTGCTGCTCAGCACAGGCTGTTACAGCATCTGTTCACAAAGAAACAGAGACATTCAGTATAAAAGATGCTGCAGCTTAATTTACACTATAAAAAAACATAAAACCTGTGAATTTAACTGTCAGGTGTATAAATGAAAACTTTACCTTTGCAGTGGTCACAACATTTCCTCCTGATGGTGTAAATGAGGAAAGTTACAACAAACAGACTTGCAGCCAAAGCAGCACACAACACAAAGAGAGCTGTGTTGGCCTTCTGCAGATCCCACATGCTGAGTTCTGAAAAACACAAGAACCCTGTGAGGACAATTTATTTCCTAGATCAGGGGTGTCCAAACTACGTCGGATTTTCTATGGCCCGCGGCTTCTCTCTTAAAATGTGTTATTTTTGGCCCGCCAGCCAAACAGAGTAAATCATACAAAATCAACAGGCAATTCTTGTTTTTGTTTTTAACTCATTGTGTAATGTTTGCATCATGATTCTCTGAGCAGAACATTATCTCTCTCTCTGTCTGCATCGTGGTGCGTCACGCGGTGCAGGGCTTGGTTGTTGGTTCCAGCGGACTCCGAAGGTGCACAACACCGGTTCAGCACTTTGACACAATTCACTACGAGACTAAACGTGCTTCTGCATACAACCTGCTATCAGAGAGCGTCTGTACTGTACAAGTGAAGTTCTCCAAAACTACGGAGCCCCTCTGTGACATGGTAAAAAAGAAATAAATTGTGGCCACGAATTATGTATAACGTGCGCACGAAATATTGTTATTATTAATTGTAGTATAGAAGCCCTATTGGAATTCATGGACGGGGTGCATGGGAGCGGGCTGCCTGGCCAGAGAGCAGCCTCCCCGTGCAGCATTGAGCGTCCCTCTCTGGGGAACGTGCCGGAGTACGGGGGGGCTCCAGGAGCGCAGGGGAGTGGAGCGGAGCGTCCCTCTCCCTGTCCATCGTGTCGCTCCCTGCTGCCCGCTCCTGCCCGCACCGGGCAGCAGGGAGCGATGCTGGAGCCGTTAGAGAAGTTAAAGCGACATGATGGACAGGGAGGGGGACGCTCATTGCTCCCTGCTGCACGGGGAGGCTGCGTCCTAGGGGGCAGCCTGCTCGGGCCTTTTTACCGGCGGCTGGATAAAAGCAACTCCCCAGAAATGCGAGCATGCGACTTAGTTTGTGTCGTGTGAGCAGAGTGTCTGTTATAAACTGTGATGTTTTACTGGAGCAGCAGAGCAGTCCGTCTTTGCTTGTTAACGTTCTCTGTTATTAGACTGTCAGCTGTACAGAGACGCGGCACTTCTCTCAAAAAGGCTCCGTCATTCAGTACGCATCTGTCGTAGGCACGTCATCACGTTTTTACGTTTCGTTGGCATGCACTGCAAACCTGTGTAAACATTAAATTACCAGACCCTATGAGATCAGCACTAAATGACTCCCACCTGGTCTACCTGACATTTTACTGATGTCTGCTCCTAAATCAGACCTGCCACATATGATCAGATCTCACCTTCACAGTAGAGTCAATAACTTGCCTGTTGCTCTGTTATCACAACCACACAGTTTCTGAATGTTTTAAATTTATGCTAGAAATTCAGATAACATTTTCTGATCTGTTCATCTGAATGCTAAGATGTTATTTTGTCTGCTGTGTAAGATATAACATATTACAAAACAGCATACACAGTTTTTATTGTTTAAAATAATGACATTGGGGACTGCTGGCCCTCGGAGAGTTTCGCATTATCGAATCTGGCCCTCCCCGAAAAAAGTTTGGCCACCCCTGTCCTAGATCATCTAGATTGTATATTAAAATGTTACCTTCAATGTCCAGTCTTGTCCCATTTCCAAAAGTGATCTCTCCACATGCTGCCACAGCACAGTAGTAAGTCCCAGCATCTGAGGAGCTGACGTTCTTGGAGAAGCTGTAGAAACATCTGTGTGTGGAGCGTGCTGCAGGACGACTCTCACATTTATCACCACTGTTTCTATCAGAATAAAGTAAACTGGGATGAGATTCACCTGATCCAGCTCTGAACCAGAACACTCTGTGATCTGCAGGACATGTTTTACTCTGAGAGTCAAAGAGGACTGAACACTGCAGAGTCACAGAGTCTCCTGGACGGACTGGATCAGACGGAGGAACCTGAATGTCTTCAGTGATGTCAGGTTCAGGTCCTGAGGAAACAAAACATGTGTTAGTCACTTTATTTAAAAGAGCGATTGAAATATTGATTGATAATAAATAAACATCTTTGCTTACCTTTAACTCTCAGAAATGATCCAGTTACAAATGTCATCTGAAGCTGATCTACTTTCATACAGTAGTACACACCGGTGTCAGTCAGCTCAGCTTTTTTAATTTTCAGAATAAAAGTTCCAGGTCCTTGTGTTGTTGTCACGTGAGGAGTCTTATTCACATCATCATAATTAAAGGTAAATGTTCCTCCCAAGACTTCAGGCCAGCTTCCAGAAATTAGTCTGATCCAGTACAAGGATTCCTGGATCAGTGATGTCTTGCGAGGACATGTCAGAGTCACACTTTGTCCAACATCAACAGTCTTTGCCTCAAAATGAAGACCATCTATACAGACAGAGCAAACACTCATTAACAAATCACATCTACAAGAAATCCAGAGAAATAAATCCATGTTAAACTACTGTAAGAACAAGATAATATTTCTGCAGTAAGTTTCTGTGATACTTACATGTACATACAGCTCTGAGCATCAGCACTAAACACAATATGATCAGCATTTCTGATTGATCCACGAGCGACTGCATTAAATCAAAGCAAAGGATGATTTGTCTTAATATAACCACCTCAAGAAGGCGGGAACAATTTCAGAGCGACCTGATTGGCCGACCGTCACGTTAGAGTTTCACTGCACTACCACAGTGGAAATAATATCAACCATCTTTCCAACACATGAAACAACACCCAACAGCAGCAAGACTCTGCTTCATGTTTCATGTGTGTTCTCTAACTCACACAGAGGAAAACAAAGAAACAAACTACAATAAAAATAAATAGAACATTTCTTTTAATAAAAGTTTGGACTAACTATGATTACATATTTTGAGTAATAGAGGACAAGCTAACACACTGCGAAGAAGTCCAATACAAAGTGAGCTTTCATTAAAGTTAGGGTAGGAGATTTCATTCTGATGCACTTTTTGTTAAATTAGTGTAACTTCTCTTTACAATCCAATTAGTTCGGCAGTTTCGCTTTAAAACGAAGAATATTAAACATCTGTGGAAGCTATAAAACGCTAAAAACATCAGCCAATTTTGCGAGGCACCCCTGCGTGGAGAGTTGGCTGGTTGTCTCTCTCTTCCTGCTCTGTGTGCACCAGAGAGGTACATGCATGATGGCCGAAGTCCCAGACCTCAGCTCGTCTTCAGGTAATGCGCGTCCGACTGGGAGACGTGGCTTCAGGGTGAGCTCCAAGAGAAAGGGGTGTGTGTTTACTTTCGAAATCTGGCTGACTCTCACTGAGATTTCAAAATCTCCTACCCTACCTTTAAGCTATGGAGGAAAATCTAAGTTGAAAGCAAAGAGTCCAAAGTAAAACTGAAACAAACCAGACAAAGACACGGGTAACTAAACAGGAACAAGACAGTATGAACCGACACAGAAACGCACAAGACTGAGACCCCGTTTACACATACACAGGTATTTTGAGAAACTGAGACTTTTCCCTTAGTTTGTGCCTTTCATTTACACATAAACAGTTCTCGCCTCTGAAAATGAATCTTTCTAAAAACTACGGCAAAAGAGGAGAGTTTAGAAAAAGTATTCGTGTTGTCAATGTGAACTGACAAAAACTGAGAAAAACAGAGTTTGCGGCAGTCTGCGCGTCAGTTTGTGCTTTTTTGTGTAGTACGGCTGAGTAGCCTGTAATCTAGTAATGGAAGCAATCAGGGTAGCGTTTGCATTTCTGTTGGTGTAAGCACTTTTTACATGTTTGCATTTGTAAAATACAGCTCCTCTTACTGTGTAGAGGAGCAGAGACATGTTAGGTCTCCAGGTTCAGCAATGTTGGAACAACTTCTGACACAGAGAGCCAGACTGCATGGATGAGGCTTCTGATGGGCTTGCACGGCTTTCTCCTTCTTCCTACACTGCCACCCACAGGCCTGGCATAGTTATGATTGCTCTTGGGAGCGTATTTATGCGGGTTAATGTAAACTGAAACTTTTTTGAAAGCGATGATGTGTGCATAAGTTTTATTTTGGAAAACGGAGGGAAGGAAATAGTTTTTCAAAATAATGTGTAAAGGGGGTCTAAAAAAATATGAGGAACAGGATACAGGTGAAACACATTAGGGAGGGACAGCCAACAATACTAAACCTGAGACATTATTATGATTACAATACATAAAACCTACAAAAAGCCTGTACCTGCATCACTGAAGACACAAAGATTATTTAAATAACTAACGGGTGAAGTCAGCCTGTCATTGTGGTAAACTAAAATTAGCCTGCTGAGGCCTCTCACAGCTCTTCTCTCACTTCATATCCGGTTGACGCTCACAGTCACGTCTGTTCTGAGTAAACAGCTTCAGCCTGGTTGGTCAAAGGCTGCACAAATGTGCCACCACAGCTTTGGTCTGTATGTGTAGCTGCTGAATGTGGTTTTGCTTCTTGTTCTCAGGACAAACGTACAAATGCACAAATCAATATAAAATGTTTAAAAAAATATCACAAAACCAGAAAGAAGACACTTTTTCCTGGTCTGTCTGCAGCCACAATAGAAGAAGACTTGGACGACATATAAATATCACATTATGACCTATGTGTCCATGCAAGGGTAAAAAAGCACAAACTGAAATCAGAGGAAGAGGAACCATATAAGACACAGAAGCACTATGTAACCAAAACAACCCAATAAAATCAGCCATCCTCTGCATTTCTCTGCCAACTATGACTGGTATTAAATACACAGATCTTTCTCTGTTTCTCACAAACAGTCTACCATCCTGTTGTTTCATGTCTCTTGACTTTCTTTGTGGTTTTGGCCACATTTGCTCTCAGTTTTTTTCAACAACTGTCCTTCAAACCCACAGGTGAACACCCACACTGCAGCTTGATACAACACAATATGTGTGCATTGCTGTGAGAAGCAAACCTGACACCTCTTTCTTTATCTCAGTGTCTCTCTCTCCTCTTGTCAGCTGATCAGTCAGCTCCTCCTTCACCAATCAGTCTCTCTCTCGTTGCTCATGCAGCCAATCAGGTCTTAGACGGCCATTTTAAATCTTTCCTCTATCTGCTGTCATTTCAGAATGACTTTATATTCGAATGAATAGAATAGATTAATAGATCTCTCTCTGTTTCTCACAAACAGTCTACCATCCAGTTGTTTCATGTCTCTTTACTGTCTTTGTAGTTTTGGTCTCAGTTTTTTTCACCAACTGTCCTTCAAACCCACAGGTGAACACCCACACTGCAGCTCTCTCTCTCTCTCTCTCTCTCTCTCTCTCTCTCTCCCTGTTCCAGTCAGCTGATCAGTCAGCTCCTCCTTCACCAATCAGTCTCCGCCTCATTGTTCATGCAACCAATCAGGTCTTAGACGTCCATTTTAAATGTTTCCTCTATCTGCTGTCATTTCAAAACGACTTTTAGATCCCTCCTCCACCCCAAAGCTCAATGACATCACAGTGGGGTCTAAACACTAAAGCACAATTCATCTTTGTATTCAACAAATAATAAACATGTCACTGTAACTTATTTTAACTCTCTCCTGATTGAAATATATTCACACAGATCTCCACCTTTAACAATTCACAGCTGCTGAATCAGACTGATGTGACATGACAATCTACAGCTTGGTTAAATTGGTATGACTGATGAAAATAACTGATGTTAGCATGCTAACCAGCTAGTCATGGACTACACCCTGATGTAATACTCAACTCACCCTCATGAAGAAAACACATTTGGTCGATTACACATCCTCCACATGTGACACATGGTCACCCCCAAGTGTGTAGATTTGCTTTTGACATTGGTGGGATTCCAACAGAATTTAACCCTTCCTGCACCTAATGAGAATCTGTTTTTTTAAGTGGGAATCAAATTATTGATGGGGATGCGTCACCTCCGTCCATGCTAAAACTACACCCTTGGTCACGTCATGCATTTAAAACAGGGTAACACACCTTACAGGAAGAAATGAACCACAACTTACTCTGTGAAAATGTAGAGAAACATTTACATCACCTTTCAAGTAACACCAACAATAATACTATCAGGTGTAAAATTAGTAACTACAACAATACAACGAGTCATTAAAAAGATTTTCAGATGTTGTGCTAAAAGACAAACTGTTTATGACAAGAAACTATTTTTGTCTCATTTCAAAGACTTCAGTAAAGATCCTGCTAAAAAAACTGAAATCAAACATCAAATAAAAAACCACCACATGTCTGCTGTTTCAGCCAATCAGAGCTGTTGTACTTGAGAAACCTTTGGCCACCTTGTGCCTGAAGCCTCCATTTAGGTGGGAGGACATCAGTGGTGCAGGACCACAATGATCAGACTGGCTGCTTTGATTCTTCTTAGTACAGCATGTAAGTGTAATTCTTTAAAGAGAAAAATTCACCATGTGAAAAATATTAGACAATATTATTTTTTGTTACATTTTAAGTCAAAATAATATGTGTCTCTTTTTGCAGCAATGATTCAAACAGGTGATAGTTCTCTCATCTCTTTGACTGTGGCTGAACTCGGTGACGATGTTACTTTTCACTGTACAATCTCTAAAAAGGACCTCAGATACATTTACTGGTATAAACAGTCTCTTGGACAGATGCCACAAACTGTTGCTAGTGGAGTTGTTAAGGAAATAAGGGTTGAGGAACAATTCAAAAACTCACGGTTCACAGTAACAACAGAGGAGTCTCAGTTTTCTCTGTCTATCAGAAATGTCAGCAAAGAGGATGAAGCAACGTACTTCTGTCAAACTGGAACAGCGTTTTCAAGTGTGTTTGTAAATGGCACATTCTTGGCTGTGAATAGTGAGTATCACTGATTACACTATTACAATATTTTTGCCATTACAATATTACTAACAAGTGTTGAACTAACTTGATCTGATGTCACAGATTCCAACCAGCAGAAGTCTGTGTTTGTGACACAGAGTCCAAAGACTGAGTCTGTGCAGCTGGGAGACACAGCGACTCTCCACTGTTCACTTCTCTCCAAAGAAACCCAATCCAATGTCCAATGTCCAGGTGAACACAGTGTGTACTGGTTCAGAACTGGATCAGGAGGATTTCATCCAAACATCATTTACACTCAGAGGAACAGCAGTGATGAAGACACGGGGAGAAGCTGTGACTACCGTCTGTCCAAAGCTATAAGAGACTCTGCTGATACTGGGACATACTACTGTGCTGTGGTCACATGTGGACAGATCCTGCTTGGTGAAGGAACCACAGTGGAAACAAGTATGTATTTATGCCAGAAATTAATCTTCAGTCACTCAGGTTAACATTCTCATTGATTGATTACTTGTCAGCATTGAAACACTGAAGAGCAACAGTATGTCCTTAATAATGACTTTTTATCTGTCTTGCTTGGAGTGTTTTCTAATTCAGGAGCAAGATTAGATTCTGTTGTCCTTGTGCTTGGAGTACTGCTGACTTTCTGCGTTACAGTGATTGCCTTACTTATATTCCACAAAGGTAAGTTCAACAAATGACCATAGAATTGTATATCAAACTTTTTTTCTTATTGAATTTATGCTTTGGAGCATTTCAATGTATCTTTTAGCTCATCACAGCAAGAGAAGTTCTGGGATGGTAAAGATTGTATTGAGGTGATCTAGTTCCATGGTCATGGTCAAAGTCATCACTGTCACTCTTAAGAGAGGAATCAGTTCTCATCTGTTGCAGATTAGATGTTTTGTTTTGTCATAATGTTGTAGATATGTAAGGCCTCCTACAGATAACTCATGTTTAAGACATGTTAATGAGATCAAACTGCTGTAACAGAAAAAAGTTCTCTCATGTTCACACTATGAGAGTGTTTTGTCTGTTCTTTAAAGGGGAAACAAGACATGAATATGAGACGCATAATGATCTAACTGTAGAGTGGTTAAAACTTACTGGTTGATAAATTAGGATGAGAGGTGCCATAACAATGGGCAAACAGACAGATTTTACTCAAACATACAATAATGATCCAGATGATGTAAACTAATCTACAGGGAGCTTACACTGTTAGTTATGCAAATGGCCTTTGACCTTTTTACTCTCTAATCACACCACCCAAACTGTAGGTGATGCCACTCTGTTGAGTTTGTTTTTGTTGCTTCTTTTATGTTAGACTATGCTGACTTAAACTTCACAGACCATGTTGGAGTTGTGCAAATAAATGTTAAACAACAGATACTTTTACAAAAATGACTGCAACCACGTATGAGGAGAGAAGGATGAAGAAATCATTTTAAATGTTTTCCAATGTTGGCAGATAGATCCAACTGGATCCATTCAGTTTAGCAACTAAGGGGGAAATGCAAGCTTCCAATCAGACTAAACTGTTGTGGTCAGTTTCATATGATGTGTAGTTATAGATATGGGTCCAGAGTTCTGACAGCACAAAGTTGAAGTCACAATAGTTTTTAGAAACATCTGTTTTAACTCAAAATATGTTATTTTCAGGATGGTGAAGCAAAAGAAATGAAATATGCAGCAGGGGATTTCTTCAATATGAGAATAAAAAGAAGGAAGAAGCAGAAAGAGTCTCCAGAAGAGTGTGTGTACTCTGCTGTCATGTATCAGCATCAGTGGGATGCCTCTCTGTAGACAGAGGCCCTGCTAGTAACAGCTCATTGAGTGTGTTAATATGTAACATTTAATGCAAAATCATGATTACAGGGAGCTGAGTCCAAATGTATCTGGCAGTGAGCAGATTCTACAGGAGAGTGCATGTTCTGCTTGTGCGTCTTTCTGTGGGTCTCTGTTTGCATCCAACTTAAAAATGCATATCAATTGTTGTTTATTATTTGTTGAAATAAACGCGATGAAAAAGTCACAATTTGTTTTTGTTAGTGCTGAAGATGAGTGAACACTGTAGCTTTATGTCCTCTGACTCTATCCTGTATATCTGGGACATTTTTTTGTGATGTTGTGGTTTGTTGTGTGTTGAAGTTATTAAAAAAGATACTTCTCACTAACGAATTCTGTTCCACCACATCCCATGATTCCTGACTATGAGGCTGGACAAGAAAGAAATTATTATTTTAGTGCTGGTAAAATATTAAAACCAAACAAAACAAGAAAAACTATTTTAGGTCATCCTGTTTGCCTCACCATCACTACAGCAAACCTGCTAAAGAGAAGAGTGAAAACTGTCAGAGTGGAACATTTTGGTTTGTGGCCTTCATCGGGTTCAATGTATTGTTGGCAGCACAAAACCACAACACTATTTCAGGTCCATCAGAGGACCTGTGCTGCATGTCGCACCTCCTCTCTGACTCTCCCATGTCTCTTATCTGCCCCTGCACTGCTCACATAAAAGGCCAAAATAGTTATCCTTAAAATCTGTTCTTTATACTACTTCTGGATACACAGTTCAGGATTGATATACAGTCAAAACATTTTTTTGTATCATGCTTTACAATGCATGCACAAAGGTAAATATAAAAGGCATGAGCAACTGTTGAATGTTACAACAACATAATTAGCTTCTTTCATGGTGTGTGCTCTCTGCTTCGTGTCTAAAGTGCTGTTGCCACCGTTATGTTCAAGCTTTCAAGGTGTGAACAACTAAGGTGCTTTATATCAACCTTTGCTTCAGACTCTCACTCTGCTCTCACTCTGCTGACAGAAGAGGGAAGGAGCCAATCAACCTGACCAACCCTGATCTGTGAGGTAAATACTTTATATTTATTTTTATATTTCACCACATGCACAGCAATGGACTGAAAGTCTGTCCAAATTATTAGTAAGTGAATCAGCATTAGGTGAAATAACTGATAACACATACATAGACAGGATGGTATAAGTCTATGTTTTAACAGTGATGTGGCTCAGTGAAAGCAGAAATGCAGTTCTGTGCAGTAAAGGCTCATCGTGTTGTGTACCGGTGTGTTTACATCAAATCAGAGCTACTTTCTAATTACTCTGGAGGAGCGGTGGATTGACTGTGCAGGTCAAGTTATTGATCTGTTGTCATGATCCAATGATTTGCTACTTTTATGGATATGGTCCATTAGACTGCTCCTACATGGATTTTGTGAAGCAGTTTCACTCACATTTGCGATATATCAATAAGGGCATTGTTTAAAAAAAAAAAGAACTGAAATTACACATTTGAAAAAAAAAAACCACCACATGTCTGCTGTTTCTGCCAATCAGAGCTGTTGTACATGAGAAACCTTTGGCCACCTTGTGACTGAAGCCTCCATTTAGGTGGGAGGACGTCAGTGGTGCAGGACCACAATGATCAGACTGGCTGCTTTGATTCTTCTTAGTACAGCATGTAAGTGTAATTCTTTAAAGAGAAAAATTCACCATGTGAAAAATATTAGACAATATTATTTTTTGTTACATTTTAAGTCAAAATAATATGTGTCTCTTTTTGCAGCAATGATTCAAACAGGTGATAGTTCTCTCATCTCTTTCATGGTGGCTGAACTCGGTGACGATGTTACTTTTAACTGTACAATCACTAAAAAGGACCTCAGATACATTTACTGGTATAAACAGTCTCTTGGACAGATGCCACAAACTGTTGCTAGTGGAGTTGTTAAGGAAATAAGGGTTGAGGAACAATTCAAAAACTCACGGTTTACAGTAACAACAGAGGAGTCTCAGTTTTCTCTGTCTATCAGAAATGTCAGCAAAGAGGATGAAGCAACGTACTTCTGTCAAACAGGAACAGCGTTTTCAAGTGTGTTTGTAAATGGCACATTCTTGGTTGTGAATAGTGAGTATCACTGATTACACTATTACAATATTTTTGCCATTACAATATTACTAACAAGTGTTGAACTAACTTGATCTGATGTCACAGATTCCAACCAGCAGAAGTCTGTGTTTGTGACACAGAGTCCAAAGACTGAGTCTGTGCAGCTGGGAGACACAGCGACTCTCCACTGTTCACTTCTCTCCAAAGAAACCCAATCCAATGTCCAATGTCCAGGTGAACACAGTGTGTACTGGTTCAGAACTGGATCAGGAGGATTTCATCCAAACATCATTTACACTCAGAGGAACAGCAGTGATGAAGACACAAGGAGAAGCTGTGACTACCGTCTGTCCAAAGCTATAAGAGACTCTGCTGATACTGGGACATACTACTGTGCTGTGGTCACATGTGGACAGATCCTGCTTGGTGAAGGAACCACAGTGGACACACGTATGTATTTATGTCAGAAATTCATGTTCAGTCATTGAAGTTCAGATCAATAATTCACTGGTTGCTTGTTCTAAACTAAATTTACATTCTGTGAAACAAAATTATTGAGGAAGAACTAATACAACCTTACTAATGAACTTTTATCTGGTATGTAAGGACTTTTTTCTGATACAGGATCAGGATTAGACCCTGTTGCCCTTGTACTGGGTGGACTGCTGGCTTGCTGTGTTATGGTGATCATCCTCCTTTTTTTCTACATAAAACAGAAGAATGTTTGTGGACATTGCAAAGGTAGGTTCAACATTAAAAAAATGTACATGACATGTTGTTTACTCAGTTCATACTTTGGATGTTAATATACACGTTTTAACTAAGAAATTTCTTATATTTTAGACACAAGATGTTTTTATTTAGTTTGTGTCATAATGTTGTACTGTTCATATGTAAGACCCATTCATAAGTTACATGTTTGATGGTGTTTTTTTTAAGGGAAAAAGAACACCCATGACGAGTCATCAGGAGATCAGTCACGTGATCTGGTAATTATGCCTGTTAATTGAATCCTGCAAGTACAGACTTCACATATATGTTCTAACAGTATCCACCTGACAAAATATTATTTTTCAGGATGAGGAAGCAAAGGAACTGACTTATGCAGCAGTGGACTTTTCAAACAGAAGACAGTCCCCAGAAGAGTGTATGTACTCTTCTGTGAAATGCCACAGCTAGAAGCACATCTTCTACTGATACGCTGTAGGTCGAGCTAGTTTTTTTATGTAAAGATTCATCATTACATTTTGAAATAAATGTAGTTAATATGTAACAATACAAAGATTTTTATAAATGAACCATTTAAAAGAACTGATGTACACATGAGTATATATAAGTTAAATAATACAACCACAAAACATGTCAGTCAGACAATAGAGGTCACACAGAGCATCCCAGCAGCACAAAACCACAACATTTGTTCATTTTAAGATCGTGAGTCTAGATTTACACTTATGTCTTATGAAATACACTTATCTTATATCCTGTATCTTAGGAACTATCACTTAGTGAGACACTGCTAACAAACAAACGATGCATGGAAACTTTGCTGTGGTCAGGCCTTCAAAGGTGTGACTTAAGGGTCTTTTCTTCCTGTGTCAGTCTGAACATCAGAAGCTGTTACAGAGTGCAAGAGTTAAACTAAAAAAAGAGTTAGCCTGCTGAAGCCTCTCACAGCTCTTCTCTCAGTTAATGCATAAGCTACGCATGTCTATGCAGAGATTAAAAACATGAACTGAAAGCAGAGCTGCATGTTTTCCATGGAACACAGGGGCACGGCTGAAACAACAACATTGTTATTCCCTGCCCTGTGATGAAAACATACTTCTGCATCAAATCTACAAAAGCTTACAGAATGTGCAATGCATGGCCTCTGACCTTTGTGCTTTATAACTACATGACTCAAACTGAAGATAAAGCTTCTTTGCTGAGTTTGTTTAGTTTGCTTCATCTTTAGACAAAGGCACTTTAAAGTGATCACGCAGAAGCATGTCGGAGGCTTTAAAGCTATAAATGCTGAATAACAAAATCTACAAAAGTATACACTGCATCCACCTAAAGACCAATCCCAGCATTGTGGTCTGACTCTGATTTAAATGCACCTTATGTATCTATATATATCTCCAAACTCAAAATAGCAGTTTACCAGTCTAAATGTATAAGGCAGAATCAATGGGAGAGAGCCAGGTAAATAAAGCTGTAAAGTCGTAGTAGGCTGTCATAATGTTGTCAATATAACAAACAAAATTAACTCTATTTGTTACTAGAAAGGGATTTATTATTATAAATGGTAAGAGTTTAAAATAATTTTGAAAAAAGTTGGGTCACTAACAGTAAAGTAAGGTGATATCTGTTCCATTCATTGATTACATAAGAGCAATCCTAGTTGGGTCTTCAGTTAGGACAAGTTTTCCCTTAATCAGTACCTCTCATATCAAATTTTATCTGCGGTTACAAATGCAAAACAGGGATAAATTAAATATCTATGATAGCGAGAAAACAAGGTAAAAGACAAGAGTAAAGCAAAGGTCTACCTGGCAGGGTGCATTTTTATACACTCAAACCTGATCACAGTAAAGCTGGATCCATACTCCGCGAGACAAAGACATTTTTCCCCCGTGCAGACGTTACGCCCACAAAATGACGTCATTTTTTTGTCTCTGGCCCGCTGTTCCGCACTCTTGTGCACAGGGTCCGGGCCGAACTTTGTCTTTCAAGGCTGTGCGGCAACCATGCTGTGATTGGTCGGAATTTATTGTGGGCGTGATGAAAGTGGAGAAGCGCAAGATTCTCTCCAGGTATATAGGTAGGTGTATAAACAGCACTGATTCAACAGATTCAGATAAGACCATACTGGTTTTGCATGATGAGCAATAAAAGAAAGAAAGGCAAGGGCGATTTGTCACCAATAACTCATCTGACGCTGTTGCAGGCACCCTCTCTGTATAATGCCCTCTTGCCATGGCACAAGTCCTTGTGGTGTGTTAAAAAACTCAGTAAAGTCTTTCCTTATAGTTTAGTGGGCGGGCCGTATGAGGAGTTCTGCACACACACGTCTCGCGGAGTATGGTACCTCAGTGCGGAAAAGACCTTTTTTATTTATCTCTTACCACCCGTGGAGCGCGTTCTCTGCTCTTTGTCTCGCGGAGTATGGAACAGCCTTAACATCCATGTAAGAAAAATGTATGTTTAGAATATTTTATGTGGAATTGTTCAATTTCCAGTCTACAACATACAGTCAAAGGCTGTTGTTTTGTTATAAACACATGAGATAATACATTTCTACTTGATTCATTTTTTTTAATGTATTTGGAAGATAAGGAGCGGTGAAATCTTCAGGGCCCAAGCCTAAAATTTAAATAACATACACTCTAATAACCATATAATAACGATAAGAAACCTGCTGGATCTCGACACCCAACAACTAAAACATTCAATACTGGCAGCAAAGATCGGTTGTCTCACTACTCGAGCCCAAAAGCCTTGACAGCAGTGTAGATCCGCTCTCTCTCTGCTGTGACTGCACCGTTTTCAGGTTTTATCATGTTGAAGAGGACAACAGAATAAATCCATGTGCCATCATCTTTCTAAGAAAGAAATGAGAGAAATAAAATCAAAACATCAAAACCTTAATATACTTTGTAGATATTTTCATGATATAATTGAAATATTTAGCTTTGAGCACTTTTACCAGTTTAAGTTTCAGACCACCAGCATGCAGGTCCTCAGCTGGATAATGAAATAGTTCAAAAACAATGAACAAATATGCAGCACTTAAAACATGAAAACAAGAAATATGAGCTATTTCTATTTACCTTTGCAACAATCACACTTCTTCTTCTTAAGAGCACAAAGGAGGACAGCTATGACAACCAGACATATAACTAAGATGGCACACTGGAGAATTGTACCAACTTCTGCCTTCAGACTGCTGCTTTCTGTGATGTCATGAAAAGACAGAAACAAATCAACTTAAAGATTACACACATGCAACATGTATGTTTGTATAATTTGATAGTAAATTATGACTCAACAGTCAAACCTTGAACATCCAGCCTAGTTCCACGTCCAAATAAAATCTCCCCACATGTAGCCAAAGCACAGTAGTAGGTCCCAGAATCAGAGGAGCTGATGTTCTTAGAGAAGCGGTAAACACATCTCTTCTGAGAGTCAGATCTCTCCTCACATTCATCTTGTCTGTGTCCATCAGTGAAGATGATGTCTGCATGAGATTTATGAGATCTGAACCAGAACATGCTGAGATCTCCTAAACAGGATTTGCTCTGAGAGTCAGAGAGGACCGAACACTGCAGAGTGTCTGAGAGTCCTGGACCAGATGCTGCTGGATGCTGAACAACAGTGTAGTTTGATGTCCTTGGATTATTATCTGTTTAATTAAAAACAGTTAAAATATATTACCAACCATTTTTAGGAACATCTTTTAAAACATCTTGTGATACTTTGATTAGAATACCTTTTACTACCAAATATGTCGCTCTCCAGTTCGTCTTAATCCACTCTGTGACTGCACAGTGATACATCCCTTCATCCTCTTGGCTCACACGCAAAATTGTTAGGTTGCTAAAACTGTTGTTGAACTGTACGTCGACTATTGATTTAGAATATTCTGGTGCATAATCTGGGTGTGTAGATTTCCACAGGGTCACAATTAATTTCAACGTGTCCCCGGGACTCTGCTTGTACCAGTGGACTTCTCTCGTGCTGAGCTCTTCATTAAATAACATGCAGGTTAAAACCGCTGGTTCACCAAGCTGAACTGTTTTCACTGGAACCAAAGAGTCTGAATGAAAAGAAAATATAGAAAATCATGAAATAAAAGTCACATATTTAGTAAAAGTAAAATCTCAAAAGGATATTAAGACGAAAAGCACTTACATCCTTGATGTAGAAAAAGCAGCTTAATCCATAGCATGATCATCTTGATGTTGTTAGGAGGGTTGCTGGTGTTTCTGAAGGTGGGAGGATGGTTGTGAAATGCCAGACCACTGAACACGTGTGATTAAACACACAGGACACAAATTCACAAGAGCACTTCCTGCCACTTTAGGCGTAGTCAAAGGTTTGTGACATTACATGCTGTGCCTTGTGTTTACAGAAACTACCAACATTTCATATATAGTAATAAGATAATACAGGCACAGGCGCCTTTATTTGCAGTATATAATTGTGTATAATTTGCGTAATTAACCATGAATTAATGTAGGAAGAGACGGACACACATCTGTACAGTGATTGTTATAACTTAATATGATGCATTTCCATTAAGGTACTTGCTGACACTTTGTTGAAAAAAACGCAACAGAGCTCGTCAGAAAGGTCAGGGCATGAATGTTTGGTAGATGAGGTGGGACAATTTGAACATGTGCATTTAACTAGTTCTGATAAATGTCTTCCTGTGATAGCCATTAAATTTAGGTGTTCATCACATCAAATTACTGTGGGTATACAGTTTGTTGATACAGTGGATACTATACATCACATCTACAACATTTAAACTGAAAAAGGGAATAGTTCATGTGAGGTAGTGCACAACCAAGAACAGAATGAGATTTTTTTCTTGCCACAGTTTGCCTTCAAGTGCTGGCTCTGGGTCTGGGTCTGGAGACAAATCTGCTTGTTAAAAACAAATAAAATTCAATTGAGTTGAACCAAAAAAGAACTGAAGATTATTAATCTGTGTAACAAATTTCACATCCTCATCAGGATACAACTGATGTGATTCCTTTATAAATCATGCTAGTAAAACCAACATGCACAGCAGGAAGATACTACCTGTGACGTTCATGACTATCCAGCTGTCACTAAGCACATGTGCAGTATGAGTCATTTCTGAACAGTGTAAGAAGATATGTGTAGACAACGTACTTTAGTGTCCTGCTTTTCACATGTTTTTTTCCTTCCCCACACAGCGTGTTGTGGTTCGGCTTTCAACTAATGTTCAAATGTGAAGGGGCCTCTCACTCTGTCCTGCTTTTAACCTGGCAGCTTCTGAGAAAAGCAGACAGCGGTGTACATTCAATGGTTCCAACTGCTGTTCTGAAAGCATTGAATCATCATAGCATTGCTTCATTATCAGACAGGTTTGTTGTTAAGATTAACAGGAAGAGAGCTGATACATGCTCACACAAGGGAACTGATGTAAATGTAACTGTGAATAAACTGTCATTAAGGCAACACAGAGCAGCAGAAAAACTTGCCGGTCTCAGTGTTATTTACTTTTTCTGTAACTTCTCAAAGCAAGCAGTTTTTGATAAACAAATGAATTCATGCTTATCAGTCTACTATTTTTTAAGGGTTTTGACAGCTCTTCTTCTCTAGGACTGTTGCCCACAATACATATCCTGTTAAAGTACATTGTTAGGTCTGTTCTGAGTAAACAACTGCAGAGGTTGAGCAAAGGCTAAGAAATGGTCGACCACAGCCAGCAAGTGCAGATGCAACATGTGGCTTTGACATGAAAAAGACTTCACACTGCACTGATGGTCCACTAAGACAACATCTTCCAAATACATATAATGTAAATTTAGTTCCCTATATAAAGTCTATAAAAAATAAAAGTTAATTTTTTAAGGTGACAAGAGTATAGCAGAATTACTATAATAGCTAATTACTTCCTGTTTAATGAATCAGCATTCACAGAGAACCCTGGCCGCTCCCTCAAAAAAAGAACTTCTATATCTTATTTGTCAGTAATGATGGCTGTTTCATTGAAAAAGTGATTTTTGGATCTAAAATGAGAAACTACTAACATGCAGGCACCAGACATAAAACTTTCACCTGCCCTTCTACAGACAACTACAACATGTGGGAGTCTAAGAATGTGGTATAAGGATGTTAAAGATTAAAGATTCCTGCGGTGTGAGTTATTTATGAGATATGTATGAATGAGTCATGTTAAAACAGCCTTTCATAAAAATGTTCTTTATTTTTACTTTACAACTAGGAAGGTAAACAATAACAAAGTAAAATGTGAAACAACACAAATGGTAATTTTTACATCCTTGCAAAAATGTTCATGCAAATTTTGTAAAAATAAAAGTAAAAAAGTACTATTAGGCAACCTGGTTAATTGTGTAACAATTTAAGGACTAAGTAGTCATAAGTATCCAGTTTTACAGAAGCGTTATTGTAGCTGTTTTTTTTTTTGATGCACTAGCTTGAAGATGGCATTCCTGTCCTGCCAGGTGTGTCTCTAGAGACAGTTGACAGACGATAAGGATGCACTGCTATTACTTTTAACAGCACCATTTTTGTGGCAAAAACTAGTTTCTAGCTGTCACTTGACTGCAGTTTCTTCTTCTTGGTCCAACGATATGAGAATTCATCAGGGTAAAAACTGCAGCAGAATACGTCCACATGTCGTCATCTCTCTGAGAGAAAATGGTCACTTTTATGAAAAATGCTAATGATAAAGGAATTTTTATGAGATTAATCTTACCTTCAGTTGAAGCACATTTGACAGACCACCTGTTTCTGGAGAACCTGTCGACCAAATCATGACCAAACATTACTTTAATGTATGTTAATCACAAAAGGTTTTCACTGAATTTTACTACTACTTCAGTACAGACTCAGGACACATTTAAGTCCAATGTTTTCCCCAAATAGAATAAAAGTAATGTTTTCTTACCACTACCACCATTACAAGCCTTTATACAATAGATGAGGACAGCCATAAGAATCAGACTTATACACAAAGCAACACACGACAGGAGCAAAAATGCATCGGCCATCAGGGAATTCCCTTTCATGAATTCTGAAACATAAAGTTTAAAAAAAGAATCAACTGCAAAAGTCTAATTTACCAATCATATAATACCAACAACAGCCATTCACATTTTTAGACTGTTTTAGGTTGAATAAATGAATAAGTTACCTTCAGTGTTGTTTCCAGACACAACCCCTTCAAATGTGACCACAGCGCAGGAATAGAGCCGAGCGTCTGAGGAGCTGCAGTTTCTGAAGTAGTTGTAGAAACATTTGTTTGTTGTGTTTTTTTCATGTTCATTTATACGGTTAACTTCAGTGCTATTAAAACACGGATGCTCTGATTCAGTGCTAAAACGGAACACGCCGTCATCTGCTGGACATGTTTTGTTCTCAGAGTCGTGGAGGACTGAACACTGCAGTGTCACTGTGTCACCTGGACAGACTGGATCTGATGGAGGGGCTGCAGTAAGTGCAGGTCCTGAGAAACAGAAAAACAGTTAATATATGAAATATGTCAACATGAGCCAACTCTTAATGTGCACAAACAGGAAAATAAGGCACATGTATCCATTACCTTCAACTCTGAGGTGTGTCCTATTTATAAATGTTAGGTCATGTGAGGATGTTTTCATGCAGAAATAGACTCCTGCATCACCTTGTTCTGCTCTTTTAATGTACAGAACAAATGCTCCAGTCTCTTTTTCAGTACTGATGCGGTTATTAAAATGATCTAAGCTAGATGTTTTCCCTAAGATTTCAGGAAAGTTTTCAGAAACAACTTTAAACCAATAAAGGGTTCCCAAACCACCCCGGAGACATGTCAGTTTCACATCGTCTCCAACACGAACAGTTTGTGTCTCAAAGAGCTGATTTTCTGTACAATCTGTAAAAACAAACAGAAATTAAATTCTCCTCCTATTTTCTTTTTAAAATGATAAATACGAAATTAATCAGACATATGTTTGTCACATTTGTAAATGTACTTACCCCCTGCACTGAGCACCAGCAGTGAATAAAAAACAATCAGCATTGTTTCGTCGTTCCACTTGCGACAGCTTCTAATGTAGATCACAGTGGCAAATCGTTGATCTTAATGTTTTATATGAAGTGGGTGGAAATATCTCTGAGCAATCTGATTGGCTGGGTTTTTAAGCTTTTGTTTCGCTGTACAACCACAGAGGAAAATAATACACCATTATGAACACATGAAACAAAACCAACAACGGCTCTACAGTATTTCTCAGATGATCAACAATGGCAAAGGTTACACTTCACTGTGCAGTGTATCAGCCAATATGAACTGTCCTAATTGCAAATGTTGCTCAACCTGGTAATGACAACAATAACGAGCCTCAAATACCCCAAAGTTAACAAACTGACTGTTAACAAACAATTAACAAACTATTAATACTCAGCTGGTGACATTTTAACCTTGTTTGAGTAGAATTCTTTGGCACTATACTACATGTAGGCTAAAAAACTCAGCAATAAATGTGAGCTCACTCAATCTGACCAGAGTCAACAAATGGAGGTGGAGTGGGTGACTATAACGCTGCAGGAGGCTGGTGTCTGTGTCCCCTGTGGGACTTCATGACCTGTTACAAACACCTGGCATTTTGCCCGTGCCACATTCAAACGACCACAGGGGACAAACTGGATCTAGTTTTCTTTGTAATGCAGGTCTGGATTTGCATGTCATAACATAATAACCAAAGAACTTCAAGAAAAAGTTAATAAAAAGGGAGAGGAGTCAGAGCTGGATTTATAGTTTTTCACTCTTCCTTCATTTTTAGATGCCAGATGATTAACACTTGATAAACTTGACAATGGTTTAGCTTATCCCTTTCCACCCCAAGCCTATTTTAAGGCCTCAGCTTGGAAATGGCATGCCCAAAATGAATAGATTATATCTCAGCAACTACAAGCTGTATTTGAATAAAGGTTTTGTATAAAGGTAGTTTGTATGCCTCTGGCTCTTTGTAACGTAAGATGGCACAAAGCAAAAATGAACAATTTTTTCATGTCTGTTGAGAATCACACTTTTACAATGAATATCTTATTGAAATGGTGCAGTTGCAGCATCCAAGTTATATCAAGCTGTAGCTAAGCTACAGGTGGACATTATCTCTATTAAGTCTAATAAAGGGAAAGAAAATTACAGAAGGTTTAGTCCAACCTATGCAGACATCATTTCCAAGATGGCCGCCCTGTTCAGCCATCTTGGAAATTTTGAATGTTTTGATGAACCAAACAATATATTTCACTTTTAGGTCACTATTGGTGTTCAATTTACATCACTTCTTACTTGTATATATAGATTACGCCCAGATATTGCAGGTAAAGCCTCGATGATTATGCAGGCTCATAACTTTGCAACTAAGCCCTTTCACTGTAACAGTGACAGTTCTGCAATTCAACAACACCTACACACAGGAGTTTGGTACAGGGATGGACAAGATAGGTGACATTTACAACCACAACTGACTCACAAAAAAAAGTTGAGCTAAGTTGTGGCTGAGCTGAGCTGTCAGAAGATCTGAAAGCTGCTTTCTTCCTGTAATTGTCACTTCAGTCCTAACCCAGCTCAGATCTTTGTGTCACAGGGGGCTGGACTATAACCCTCTCACTCTCACAGTGACCTGCTTATTTTATCTCATAAGTGGAGCTCATGTTGCCTGTGTGTGCAGACCAAATTAATAAAAGCAGCAATGTTTACATGAACCTGTTCTCAGACATACACCATGTGCCTGCAGGGCTGATGGAGACATTACAGACCACATGGTGGTGGCCTCAAAAGTTAACTCTTCCTTTACAATATAATGTACACTATCAAACTTGAATTCATAAACCAAAACACAAATATAGCTCTTAGCGTAAGTTCAATCAGGAAGACTCTGTTTCCCATCATTCACCATTTATCCCTATCCGCTTCCTAATCTTTCTCCCTCTATCCCTCACTCCTCTGCTCCCCCTCTATTCCGCTCTCTTAGTCAGGTGCTTAATTGGAAGCACCTCCCTCACCAATCAGCTGTGGCTTTCCATCCCTCTCCTGACCATTCACAGCTTAGCACGAAATTTAAAAGTCTCCATCTCCTGTCCAGCTTTTTTCTGATCGAACCTGGCAACCCTCCTCCACCCCAAGCACCACCAGATCCATGCCGGTTCAGGCCTCCTATCTCCTGCCCTCCAGCTCTCCACCATCACCAGGTCTAGACCCCGGGGGGATCTTCTGATCCAGCGGCCTCTCCTCTTGCCTTTTCCCCCACCCTTTTCGGATGTGGTCTTCACGACGGGGTCTAGGACGCCAATGCACATTCAAACTTTGTACTTAATAAATATTTCTCATTCAGTTCGCTGAGTCTCTCATGATTGAAATGCAGTTTGGCTCGTGGGCTCTGCTGTTGAAATGACACACTTTCACTTTTACTATTAGCTCAGAGAGGGCAGATAACCAACTATGACTACACAAGGACAGATCAATGTGACCCTTCTACATTGTATATGAGCACATACAAATAACATGTAACAATCAAGTACCACAACTAAAGTAGACTTAAATTTCCGATATACCGCATCCCTTCTTGTACTGCTAACCTCAATACATATCCTGTTGATTCACATAGTCGAGCTTTTCTTGGTAAACCATTCAAATGGCCCACCACAGCTTTTAAATGTGTACCTGTTGTTTGTTGGCTTTGTCCTTTAGGCTCTGTATAACAAAGAGACAGGGTGCAACTGACAGTTAATAAAACACTGACACTGATGAGTCCCTTATGAGAGGAAGACAGCAACAGCAGTATCTGTTGGTAAGAGACCATTGAGAGTATGATTAACAAGACCCATAACTGACCAACCACATTAGGGCTTTTTTTTTAGTGTCAGATAGATCTTTTTCCCTGTCTACGAAATCCAGTCATGGTCACCCAACAGATCACAGTGAATGACTTTTAAGGTGTAGCAGTTTTTACAAACTGGTCAGGAGTTCCAAGCAAAAACTCCTGAGCCCACCTGGCTAAATAAAACTCCCACACCTGAAAACTACCACCAGGACACACACATTACTTAATATAATTTGAAGAGAGAAATTAATATTTGATTGATTGTTCCTGTTCTTGTTGAATGTATCTTTAAATAATAAATTCTCTAGTTCTAAATTCTGGGTTAAGGAAAAAAACTACACGGCAATGTGTTTCAGCCAATCAGGATGATTTCTGCTTTGAAAAAAAAATGCATCACCTTGCTTTTGATGACATTGGTGGGAAGACAATTGTGCAACATTGTACTACCACAATGCTCGGACTGGCTGCCCTGATTCTTCTGAGTACATTCTGTAAGTGCCTTTTATAAATCTTAAACCGTATTAAACAGGCATGTTATTTGCTAACCTTGTCATTGTTTGTGCTTTTTAGCTCTGGTTCAGGCCCTTAGGGTTCCTCACCAGATTTCACTGACTGTGGCTGAACGTGGAGATGATCTCACACTGACATGTTCAGTCCCAGGCGTTGAGGTTGGATTGTTGTACTGGTTTAAACTGAATTTTGAATACACAGTTGAAACAGTGGCTATTGGAAGTTTTGACAAAATAACACTTGAAGAACAAATCGATAAATCAAGATTTAGGGCGACAAAAGTTGGTAATGTATATTCACTCATCATTACAAATGTAAGCCCAGAAGATGATGCAACATACATCTGTCAGGCAGGATCAGCTTACACAATGACAATTGTAAATGGCACAGTTCTCGCTGTGAAAGGTAAGGTATATTCATTTTAATGTATTTGCTATATATACTGTATGTTTAAAAGTCCACACAATTATGGTTTATAACCTTTCATGTGTTTTTGGGTCACACGCAGATCCAAAAAGTCAACAGAAGCCCATCTACATCAAACAAAGTTCTGATGTGGAGTCGGTGCACCTGGGCGACACTGTAAACCTCCAGTGTTCACTGTCATCCTCATGCAAAGAACACACAGACCAATGTCCAGGCCAACACAGTGTCCACTGGTTCAGAGCTGGGTCAGAATCCCGTCCAGGCATCATTTATAGTGACAGTTCCAGCAGAGAAGAGGAAAGGACGTGTGTGTATCATCTGTCCAAAACTATAAGACAGTCCTCTGATGCTGGGACATACTACTGTGCTGTGGTCACATGTGGACAGATCCTGTTTGGTGACGGAACCACAGTAGAGACACGTAAGTAATTATACTAAATATTCTTACAGCAACAACTTACAGCATTTAAAAAACAAAACACAAAAACCTTTAATTCCTAGATGTTTGTAAAGAAACGTTAAAGTAGTGAATTCTTCTGATTTTAGGACAAAAACTGGACCCAGCTGTTGTTGTGCTCGGGATTCTGTTGGCTCTATGTGTAATCGTCATCGCAATCCTGATTTTCTCAAGAGACTAAAGGTAAATTTAGCTTTGGGGTAAATCTATTTACATTTCTGTGTTCTTCCTAACTGACTAGATATCACATCTGTCTGTGAATTATATAAATATATCTTTCTGTGTGTAGAATACTTTTGAGTGCCACGCTGTTGCTGCTAAAGCTGCCTTGACGTTATTTTGCTTTGATATCACAGTTCTAATTTTCCACCCTCCTAACTCTCTTTTAGGAGGGTGTCGAACAGACCTGCTACATCACTGAATATCATGAAGAAAAAAATACTGCAACTATCTATTTTCAAGCCGCTCTCTAGCAAGCTTCCTGGGTCATTCTCTCCTCCCTTCCTTTTCATACTTGCTTGTACTCTCTTTAACCTCTCTCTAGTTCTCGTCAGCTGATTAATGGAAGCACCTCCTTCTCCTATCAGTGATCATGCCCTTGCTCATGCAGCCAATCACATTCGAGCATAAAACTCCTTAATTCAGTTCCTCTCCACCACCGGCAGGTCCAAACCCTGGGGGAAAATCTCTTTAGGCTTCACCTCCCTTTCTTCCCCCTTCTCAGATGATGTCACTTCAGGGTCTAAACACCAAAACGCATTTATTGTACTTAATAAATGTGCACGTTCTCGTAACTCGTCCCTTCTGATTGAAATGTATGTTGTACAAAACTAGTAAAACAACAGCCACTTAACTTGATTCTTGCAGTTGTTTTACTGCCCTCTGCAGGCCAGTGGTGCTTGTTGGTGATTTAGTGAGTGAATACCACCACTGACTATTGTTGGATGCATAGAACCAGCATTCAAAACAAGAAAAAAAACAGATTCATATACTCCAAATCATCAGCTGACATAATAAATCTGGCAAGTATAAACCTTAAATCTATTAACTTCATGGAAAAAGTGGCATACGCCATACCACAGAGGCTTAATTCCTGTCAAGTGGTTTCTATTTCTACACAAGAGCAGCTGCCAGGTGCAACAGGCCTCTTACATAGTTTTCTTCATTTGTTATGACAGAGCATTCAGATTCAATCACTTTTACATTAAATATAGAAAACAGCTCAGCTAACCACCACCAGTAAATCAGATGATCACATTATTCATTAAATGTGACGCATAGTAAATTGAGTTTAATGTTAGCTGTGGTAACCCTGTTTTTGTATAATGCATTATGTAAATTTGTTTACTGCTGGACTGCTAATTTAAACAATTACTGACAAAAGTGACAATCAGAGCCATTGATTAAACTTAAGTGATAAATAGCTACGCCAAATTAAGTCACCTATTATGCATTAAGGTTTGTCAGTCGAAGCCAAATTATCAGGCTGGTGTAAAACACCATGTCTAGCTCTGGCTGTTAAAAAAAAAACAAAAAACATGGTGGCTACTTCAGAAGTATAATTTACTTTCAGTTCTGAAATTTTCGTGAAACACAAGCACAAGCAATTTTCATTTCCTGCGAATCAACACAAAATACAAGTTATATGCAGGTGGGTTTATCAGGCCAATCTTAAAACTGTGATACATTTGTGTTAAACCTGTAACACATTTTTAAACAATGTTGTAGCCTAACCATAAATAAATATAGAGCAAGACAAATATATTTTAAACTTAAAAAGTCATAAGCTTAGCTGTTTCTCCACTTACAATCTGAACTGCAGACAAACACTTTAAGCAACTCTTAAATCCCATTTGTGACATCTAGTTTTACATAAAAAATAAGCACACAAACAAGTGCTCAAGTACTTTAAAAAAATGTCCAGCAAGGGGCTTATGATCCACTACTGCTACTCTACACCGATTGATGAAAAAACTACAAGCTAAACCAGTTGTGTGTTACTCTTCATACCCCAAAATCCTGACACCAGCATAGACGCTCTGTTCCTCGGTGCCTGATTTTGCACCCCTTCTTACATTTCGGCTGACTTTCTTCCTTGTAAAATTTGGCATGGAATAAACCAAGAGGTCTTCATTTGTCTGTAGAAACATATAACCAAATTTGATACAAAGGTTGACGTGAACAACAATTTACCAACAGTAAGTTTTCAAATAACGTACCTGTTGTTGATCATCACTGGATGTTCCAGCACTTTGTTGCAGGGCAACAGCTGCTGTGTGGTACAGTGGAGACAAACCATGATTAAAATCAGCATGCACAAAAAAGTAAAATGCAAATGAAGAGTAGATTGACTCCTTACCACTCAAACACTTATGTTTTTTGATGTTGTAAATCAACAAGGCTATAACAATCAGACTTATAACCAAAGCAACACTCAGCAGAAAAAGAAATGTAGAGATCCCCTGACAATTGGCTGCTGAAAAGAATAAACAACAAAAGTGAATAAGGAGTAAAACAATATTATTATATAAGTAAACAGTAAGTTATATACGTAAACAGCCCATTGTTTTAAGCTGATATTTAAGGATTTAATTTAAATACATTTCCAGGACACTTGTGCAGTTACCTTCAAAGTCCACTTTTGCTCCATTTCCAAAGAAAATCTGGCCACATGCAGCCACAGCACAGTAATAAGTTCCTTCATCAGAGGAGCTGATACTGTTCCTTGAGAAGTTGTAGACACATTTCTGCTGAGAGTGAGCATCGGGACTCCTCTCACAGTTATCTCCACTATTTCCATGCACATAAATCACACTCGGATGAGAACCATCTGATCCGGCTCTGAACCAGAGCACACTGTGATTCTCTGCACACATCTGAGGATCAGAGTCAGAGAGGACTGAACACTGGAGAGTCACAGGGTCTCCTGGATGGACTGGATTAGATTGAACATCTTGAATGACAGCAGTGATATCAGGTTCATGTCCTGCAAAGCAGTACAACGAGAACAAGTTAAAATGATGCCACCACTCTAACACTGTGTGTATTTATGTTTGCAAAGTTTCTACAAATAAAAAGTTGAGCATTAAAAAGATGAATGTGTCTCTAATTACCTTTGACACTGAGAAGAGTAATATTTAACAATGTTGTTTGTAGTTCCAGTATTTCTTGACAGTAGTAAAAGGCAGTGTCACTCAGTTGTGTTTGGGTGATATGGAGAATAAATGTTCCAGGCTCTTGTCGTGCTGTGATGTGAGGAGTCTTATTAACAGTCCCCTGATCAAAAGTGTAAGTCGCTCCTAAGACTTCAGGCAAGTTTCCAGCAACAAGTTTGTTCCAAAACATGAATCCTGAAGATTCAGATCGGCGGCTACATCTAAGAGTCACATCTTCTCCAACATAGACGGTCTTTGTGACAAATCTTTGGATGTCAGCATATCCTGAAAGATACATAAGAAATGATACACAAAAATCACAAACAAGGAAAATAACTGAAACAGAAGTGAAACTGGAATCTGTACATGTCCTTACCTCTAAGGGGGAACAGAAGAGCAACAAATAATATGATTAACATTTTCGAAGCGATCCACTTGAAAAGGCTCTTTATTTCAATCGCACAGCAGGAATTATAATCTTCACTGATTCTATCACGTATGCAGAAACAATAAAGTGGGAGGGATCTATTTTACCACAATCTGATTGGTCTGCCATCTGGCTTGCTTTTAACAAAACCACAAAGTGGAAATGGTCTTAAACAGAACTTTCATGTCTGCATAAATACTCACAGGGGCAGTTTAATTTTGGCTCAGTGAGTCATGTGATTCATTCCTACAAATCACACACATATAGATTTCTTGTTACTGCTGCTACATAAGAAAGGAAATGACATACTCTAAAGCAGTGGAAGTGGCAGAGAGTCTGACCCCAAACATACTGGTCTAATGTATTAAAAGCTAAGTTTAACATACACTCTTGGATTACATCAATATTACATATTTATTGTAGCAGTAAATATGTAATATTGATGTTAGTGCTTCCTCTGTGTTACACAGCTTTACACACAAATAAACCTAATTTTTTCCTCTGTGCACTGCTGCCACCGTTTGGTGAGAAGCAAGGTTGAAATGAAAAGTTCCTTCATTATGACAAATATAGAGAGGTCTTACTATAAGTAAAAAGAGTAAATTATAAAAGAAAATATTCTTTTATAATTTACTCTTTTTACTTATAGTAAGACCTCAAATTCAGCGTTAATTACAGGCGTGACTGCCTTGAGTGACAGGCAGGTGCCCAACTCGCATCATAAGCTGCAAGCCTCCAAGACTGCCCGGCCACCGCAGCTCCATTCGCACTCCACCTCTTTGCATGTATTAGAAGTTCAGGCAGACTATAACACTGCCACCATGCTGACGGTCAAAACCATCTACAAGGCTTTAAAATGGCTCTTCAAGAGAACTACTGGTGACATAATGGATGCTCAGTCAATAGTTACATACAGTCCAAGGTCTAACCCAGCAGATCACTTCAGCCATCTCTGAGGCATTGGAACATGTTGAAGTGGCTGAGGCGATTTAGGGATCATAAGTATGACCAATCATTGTTCATAAGCTAGTAGAAGTTTTTGAAATGTTATTTTAATCATCTTGACCACTGTAGGGCAGTCTGAGTTCAATGTAGGGCACCATATAGTGAACTCATTGGGAAAACAATTCGGGCCATTCGGACACTACTGCCATCTTTTTCTGTTGCTATTACTTGCATCATTACTGTCGCAAATCAAGCCAATCTCTGCCAGTTAAACAACCTATGTTGACACACAAAACAGTTCATATTACATTCCTTAAACGAATCATTATGTTTGTAAGACAGGCAACGTAACTTCCATTCCTGTTCTTCTCCCCAGTCCTCACAATGCATGGCGGTACATATCGCCAATCTAGTGATCATCGGTTGGACACTACTATTCATGATGCATGATATATAAGATCTAAAAATTCTCACTAAACATTCGGACAGGACTACAAAATGGTGAAGGCACTATATAGGGTCATGTATAGTGATTAGGGAGTGATTTCAGACACAGCTAAGGAGTTTCTTCTTGTTATATTAAGGAACTGAAAGAGTTGTGAAACAAGATAAAAACCACTTTGTTTATTTTTAGGTACCTGTTTTTCACTTTTATGCAACAACTTACTTCTCTGTATGTGTACGTGTGAAAATAATATAAACCTAAGTATATTCCTGTTATATATTTACACAAGTGTGACAGTCTCCTGTAAGATAAGTCTTTGAGCGCCTCAAAGACAGCTGAGGCGCTCAAAAGTTCAGTAAATTACAACACATCCAGATATAAACCATGGTCAGAGTGGAATGTTTATTCTGAATAAACATTTTACAAATAAAGCTACTGGACCAATTACACACACTTTCCTGCTATTATTAGTATTAGGCTATAAAAACAGACATTTCTACGAGAACACATAGCTAAGATGACCACATGGAAAAAATGCGGAACCCTAACTCAACAGCAGTTGAAATTAAAATAACACTGCACGTACTTCTTGTGGTTTTTGCACCTCCACTGAAATATCCTCTTGGTTTACAAAGATAGAAAAAAAGAAAAAAAGAAAAAACAGACCAGACCAGTCACAGTCTGTGTACTAGCTGCTGCATGTGGCTTTGTTCATCACTGCTTAAACTGTCAAGCAACATATCTTTAATACAACAACTAAAAGACTAAACATGCTTGGATCATCAATAATTTCACACGAAGCAAAGATGAAGTTCAAAATTTGATGCCAAATCAAAAGCTTGCTTCTCTATTTCCACTTTTTATTTCCATCACTGCCAGCTTTTCTCCACAGTGAAGACAACAGCAGAATAAAGCTGTATGTCTTCAACGATCTGAGAAACAAAAATGACATGAGACCAAATTCTCATATAAAAGCACATATTATACTGTATCTCAGATATATCTTACCTTCCTGTCGTGCAGAACACTATGGGCTGTCACAGTGTTTGTGTGCAGAACATCTGAAATACAAAATCCAAACAAATGCCATCAATAAATACCATAATTTAATACTAATCCAATAAAATCACATTCTGTGAGTGAGTGAGGGATATTTTCTTACTGTCAAAACAACCGTGCTCTCCTTTTCTAGCTGTGTAAATGAGGACACCCACAACAAGGAGATTTATAACTATGATGACACACAGCAGAGAAGCTAATGCAGTGACACTTACAGACTCATCAAATGGCCGTCTATCTGGTAAGACAAGAAATAAAATGTAGAAATCAGTTTAAGTATTTGTATGTATAATGATACATCTTAATATTCTGCTACCTATTACATAAAATTTGTCATTGTGAACTTGTAAAAAATTAAGTGAATAAGGAGTAAAACAATATTATTTTTAAAGTAAACAGCCCATTGTTTTAAGCTGATATTTAAGGATTTCATTTAAATACATTTCCAGGACACTTCTGCAGTTACCTTCAAAGTCCACTTTTGCACCATTTCCAAAGAAAATCTGGCCACATGCAGCCACAGCACAGTAATAAGTTCCTGCATCAGAGGAGCTGATACTGTTCCTTGAGAAGTTGTAGACACATTTCTGCTGAGAGGGAGCATCAGGACTCCTCTCACAGTTATCTCCACTATTTCCATGCACATAAATCACACTCGGATGAGAACCATCTGATCCGGCTCTGAACCAGAGCACACTGTGATTCTCTGCACACATCTGAGGATCAGAGTCAGAGAGGACTGAACACTGGAGAGTCACAGGGTCTCCTGGATGGACTGGATTAAATTGAACATCTTGAATTACAGCAGTGATTTCAGGTTCATGTCCTGCAAAGCAGTGCAAAGAGAACAAGTTCGAATGTTTTTAACCAAATGATGCCACCACCCTAACACTGTGCGTATTTATGTTTGCAAAGTTTCTACAAATAAAAAGTTGAGCATTAAAAAGATGAATGTGTCTCTAATTACCTTTGACACTGAGAAGAGTAATATTTAACAATGTTGTTTGTAGTTCCAGTATTTCTTGACAGTAGTAAAAGGCAGTGTCACTCAGCTGTGTTTGGGTGATATGGAGAACAAATGTTCCAGGCTCTTGTCGTGCTGTGATGTGAGGAGTCTTATTAACAGTCCCCTGATCAAAAGTGTAAGTCGCTCCTAAGTCTTCAGGCAAGTTTCCAGCAACAAGTTTGTTCCAAAACATGAATCCTGAAGATTCAGATCGGCGGCTACATCTAAGAGTCACATCTTCTCCAACATAAACGGTCTTTGTGACAAATCCTTGGATGTCAGCATATCCTGAAAGATACATAAGAAATGATACATTTACCCAAAATGAGAAACGCAGAAGTGAAACAGATTTTTGTGCATATTCTTACCTTTAAAGGAGAACAGAAGAGCTGCAAATAATATGTTCAACATCTTCTGAGAAATCGAGATAGCCGTTAATCTGAACCACACCGAAAGAATATTAAACTAAATGTTATTCTGCTACATAGAAAAAAACAATGAAGTGGGAGGGATCTATTTTACAACAATCTGATTGGTCTGCTATCAGGTGTGCTTTTAACAAAAGTGGAAATGGTCTTAACCAGGACTTTCATGTCAGCATACATACTCACAGGAGAAGTTTATTATTGGCAGTGTAAGCCAGGTAAGTTAAGTTGGGATAATCAGATCTGTAGACACGACAGTGAAAGCACTCAACATCAACATCTGCACATTAACATCTATTATAGAAAAAAACCTTTAAACCAGCACAGTGATTTTTTTAAATTGCAGACAAGATCTGGCATCTTGGAAACAATATGAATTTAATGAGTCATACTTAGTTTAGAAATCGGTGTACATGTTCCAATGCAGGTACTGTCTGTTCTTACTACTGTACCTGTTTTCAAACAAGATGGGAAAAAAGATCCCCTCTCCCTGTACTCTGCTGCCATCTTCTGGCAGAGGATTGGCTATGTGAAAATGAAGCAGCTTTTCATTTTCTGGGACTTATTTTGATACTGTATATGTACTTTTTGCTGTTCAGGCTTTGTCAGATTCCTTTTTAAGGTTAGATTTTTATGCATGACTTCATAGATACAGAACTATATTAAAAAGAACAAAGTTTCACTATTCACCTGCTGCTGTGTTTTGGCAGCACGTACAACAGAACTGATAAAAATGTTTGTTGATCATAGTTCAGTTTCAGGAACTATGATCAACAGTGAACTGTAAACAGTCCTCTAATCCCAAAATGATCAAAAGCAAATAAGCTAGTCTGTGTTACACTGTTGGCAATGAGTAATATTGATTTACATAAACAACACACTGCATGACCAGACATGCACCAATGATTAACAAACCTTATGACCAGTTCCAGAAATGCAAACTTTAAGCTTCCTCACATCCAGTTTAAATGACATCCTATCATATCATAAAGTTGGATATAGATGAAATGATGATATAGATAAACATGCTTGAACTTGGCACATGCAGCATTATGTTTATGGAACACTGTGGTGTACAGTGAAGAACAATGGCAATTGGTATCAAAATGTATTGAAATGAAAATGTTATTTACAACTGCACTGTCAATCATTGAGAATGAGTTTATTACAAAGCAGACAAAGCAATAAGCTGTCAAAATCACTTTATTCAACCAGACACTTCAGTGTACAGCAAACAATCAGTTCACCACCACAATATCTCTGTCAAAGTGCACAGGAAGGCGGTTTTCACATCTGATTGCAATATAGCTCGTACTAGGTCTTCCGCGGTACTGACAGTGACGAAGCCTGGCACCACTGTTTTTCAGTGAACAGATGACAACTGGAAAGGGAATAGTGCTTCTGGTCATATCACCATACGGCACTCCTGCGCCCTCACAGATTGCTCTGACATGGCCGGTGGTTGATAGGATGAAGGTGTTGGTCTCCTTGCACTCATTGCTGCCTGTTTTGCTTATTCCTCTATCATTTATCACCGCATCACACCTGTTAGCACTCATCTGAGCATTAATATGTTGCTCTATGAACTTCTTATAACGATCATTGAGAGAGAAAGGCTGAGAGAGCACAGTGGTGGAAAGCAGCAGCAAACATGCCAATGGGATCCTCATGATAGCCTGATGAAGAAAATGTGGGAAAATATTTCAGACTGGAGTACAGATGATTAAAGGATAGTTTAATATAAAGCACAAAAACACACCTTTAAAGTAGATAGGAGGATGGTCAGTTCTCTTTTGTTAAACTGTTAAATTCTGCTAAGACAATAAAAAAGATACACAAATTTAACAGATGTCACAAAACAAAAAGAACTTCAAAAAAGGTACTGCTATATCACAAAAAGAGGTACTCACCTGTACATCAAACAGCGAGCAGTGGTACGCCTGTGTGAGCTGCCAAATCATTTATACTTGGCCCAACAACACACCAGGGGTGGAATTCAAAGGTTGCCCAGCTGGTCAAACAAATTTTTGCTCTGTTCTCGGAAATGTTTGGAGAACTACGAACTTGAAAGGTTCACTTGGAGAGTGATCGGTGACCATCTGTCACGAACTAACTTCAACCAATCAGATTAAAGAGTTGTAGAAAAGAAAAACAATAAGCAGATCTTTGATGGCCAGCAGTTAGCATGCTAATAATTATACCTATCACAACAGTATAAAACACACTCATTAGCCTGAAGTGAAATGGAATTTTGAACATATTGTCAATGTCAATGTCAATGTCATCTTTATTTTTAAAGCACATTTATAAGGGCATCGCCCACCAAAGTGCTTAACATTAAAATACATAAAATAAACTCAAATTGATAAAAAACAAAAGAAATAAACTGCAGTAAAATACAATAAAACAAAGATACAATCATAAAACATAAAAATCCCCAAGAGCTGCTAATACTCAGGCAAAGGCCAAGGTGAACAAGTGAGTCTTAAGTAAAGATTTAAAAGTGGTGAGGCCATTTGCCGACCGCACAGCTAGAGGCAGAGCGTTCACAGAGTGGGAGCCACGACTGAGACGGCCCGGTCACCTCTAGTTTTTAAAAGATATCGGGGGACCTCCAGAGCCGGGGCCAGCCCATGCAAACACTTAAAAACGAATAAAAGAATCTTAAAATCAATTCTGTGCTTCACCGGTAGCCAGTGAAGTGAGGAAAGCACTGGCGTGATGTGCTCGCGCTTTTTGTCCCGGTGAGAAGGCGAGCCGCTGCGTTTTGGACCAGCTGAAGCTCTGACTGTCCAATTCCAATATATAGGGAGTTGCAGTAGTCTAAGCGAGAGGTTATAAAAGCGTGGATGACTTTCTCTAAGTCACTCTGACTAAGGTATGGCTTTACCTTAGCAATAAGCCTTAGTTGAAAGAAGCTGGACTTGACCACTGAGCTCACCTGCTTGTCCAATTTAAAAGCACCATCTACAATCACCCCGAGATTCCTTGCATGAGTTTGTATGTTTGGCGCTAGTGGGCCAAGGGAGCTGGCAAGGACCTGGACTAGGTCGGGGCGACCAAACAAGACAACCTCAGTTTTGTTTTCGTTTAGTTTCAGAAAGTTTAGGTGCCTTTTATGCCAACATGGTGCTCTAAGCGAGCCAAGAGAATCCTATGGTCTACCGTGTCAAAGGCCACTGTCAGGTCGAGGAGAATTAAAATGGCACAGTTGCCAGAGTCAAGGGTTAGTAAGAGATCATTAAAAACTTTTAAAAGAGCAGTTTCAGTGCTGTGGAGAGGCCTAAAACCAGATTGAAATGGTTCACAGACATCGGCTGTTTTTAAAAATTCTTGGATTTGAAAAGAGGCTGCACCGTGGCATGTTTAAAAGAGGATGGAACAGATCCAGAGCTCAGACACAGATTTATAAATTGTAAGCAAAAAGTGTCAACTGTGCAGAAGACCTCTTTAAAAAGACGGGATGGAATGCTGTCAGATTGGCAAGTGGCAGGCCGTAATTTTTAACAATCTCAGTGAGGTGAGATAGTGAGACAGGCTCAAATTTGTCAAAGACAGCGGAGCTGGGAGAAAGAGCTGAGGGGTCCTGGGCAGACTGCGAGAGCGGGTGTCTAATTGCTAAAATTTTATCAATAAAAAATTCCTTAAAAGCCTCGCACAGGGTAGGAGACGGCTCAATACTGACAGCATCACATGGATTAACCAAAGAATCAAACACATTAAAAAGAACCTTAGGCTTATGAGCATTTGCAGACACAAGTGCGGAGAAATATTCTGTCTTTGCAGCTTTAACAGCCTGCTGGTATGATGTGAGACCGTTTTGGAGGAGATCCCACGAAATTTTTTTTTTTTTTTTAAGTTTGTCCTTTTTCCATCTCCTCTCTGCCTGCCTACATGAGCGTCTGAGCACACGAGTGGACTCGTTGAGCCAAGGCTGTTTCTGCGGCCTTACAGGCTTGAGAGTCATGGGCGCGACTGAATCCAAAATCTCGGAGCAAAGTGAATCAAACATCATTACACAATCATCCACACTGTGGCTGCTAAGATCAAGGGAATATAAGAAGGAGTTTTTAAAAGCAGCGGTAAACAGCTGGGGAGTTGAGGGGTTAAAAACACGGAGACGGCGAACGGGAGCGCTGTTCACGGTGGCGGGTGCAGGCACAGAGAGGGAGAATAGCACAGGTAGATGGTCTGATAAGAGGGAGTGTCCGATTTCAGTTATCTGTACATCCAGCCCATATGACAGCACAAGATCCAGAGTGTGGCCTTTCTCATGTGTTGGCTCCAAAACGGACTGCGTGAGATTAAAAGAGTTGTTACCTTATTGTTACCTCCAAGTGTGAACATAAGAGCAGCACGCAATATCAACATTTTCAGAGGAATCTGGTTAAGACAGCAGTTTATTTCAATCACACTGTGATTTTTTTTTAAACATAGCTCTTGCATAAAAATGACCTGGATGTATGCAAATTATCCAGCCCGTGTGATAGGTGGAACTGATAACAGGGTGCTGAAAGTGTGGGTCAGCTAATATCTGTAAACAATAGAACACCTCAGGTAAGGCACCTTCTCTTTGGTTCTTTGACCACTGTGAACTGTCCAGCATTCACCTCAGGTGATGGGTGGGATATCTCCATTGTTAGACAACATTTTAATGATAGTGAATTTTAATGTTAATAATTCTGAATTATTAATTACTGTCATTAGCCATATGTACAGTCTGAACCTTCACACACAAACATATGATCAACTCACAAATGTACACATGCTAACTTTAGCTAATCAGATCCTGTAAGATCAGATCAGAGAAGTAGAAAATGAAACCCAACATGCACAGATCTTTGAAAGACAGCAAACAGCAGTTACCACAACAGGCCAATATCACATTTTTAAACACACCGATTGGTCTGAACCAATGATTTGGCTTAAGAACTTCTTGAGAACTCATCTGCTACTAGCTACTAGATGAAAGAATAGCAAATGTCATCACACATTTTTTCTTGCCGTTAGCATATCAACCTCCGACATCCTGTGAAGTGTGGGTGATTTATTCTTAGTATTTAGCCATTGTGTTTGGTCAGGGGGAGAAAGATATGGTTAGCCACAGCTCTGTTTTTCACATCAGCAAGTTTCCCAAGTTGTGCAGCAGAATACATTTACATGAGACTCTTATTTTTAAACTCTTAATGACAATATTCACAAAACACAATACACTGCTGCTGAATTTTAGTTATGGGGAAAAAAGATCTTGCATGCTGTCATTATTTTTAGATGTTTGTCTGCAACTGGCAACCAGATTCTACTTTCTTGAGGCACATTTATTCAGTTTAGTAGTTCAACAATGAACATTGATCTACAGGTTGTAACAACTGCTATTATTGCAGAGGGACTACAAGACAGTAAGTGTGGCACTTGCCTAAATCAATCTGCTAAATATGATTCTAGTATGTAGATGACTACTTAAGAACCAGACATAAACATAAGCAGTTCAAAGTTTATTTGACAAGAAACAAAGGCATACATCAGTTGTTCAGTCAATATAATCAATGTCATTATCATAGTGCACAGGATATCCTTTAATACATGCGATTATGATTCTCTTGTTGAGTTTTTCACCATCATATTGACACTTGGACTTCCCTTTCTCTTTCTTTCCTGGCTGTTTCTTCAGTTTACACACAACAATGTCAAAGTGCTGAAGGCTTATGGTCATGTTTTTGTTTTCCTTGTAGGGCGCTCCATTTTTCCCACAGACAGACTTCACCACCTCGTTTGTGGCTAGGATGAAGGTATTGGTATTCTTACAATTTCTGTTGTTGTTAATTCCTCTTGCTTTCATGACATGGTCACACTCACTGGCACTCATCTTCTGAATGACATGCTGTTTTATGAACTTGTTGTAGCGAGGATTGGTGGGACCATCCAGACAGAGATAAGTGGCAGCAAGCAACACCAGCAGAAAACAGATGATCTGGACCCTCATGATTCCCTGATGAACAGACAGGAAAATTGATCATTGATTTAGGGCAGTAAAAGAGGTTACTAGTAGGTATTTTGTGCTGTTTCTCAAAGTACCACTTGAGTGAAATTTACAGCAGAAATAAACATACAGGAATTGTGTTTTTGTGCCTAACCTTAACTAATTGTGTTAAAATGCCCAACTGTGAGTAGAAAAAGAGGCAGTAATGATCACCACAATAGCTGGAGAAACACTTAAAATATCTGTGCCAGGAGGTACAGTAACAACACAAACCTACAAACACTGGGTGAAAATCTACTGCAGCCATCAACCTACCACCAATGCAGACTAGGGTTGGGCAGCATTAAGGTATTAAGGTATACCGGCAGGGCACACAGGTAGCGACGGTATCATTTTTAATACCGTCAATAAAAAAATGCAATCCACTTATATAAAAAATTAGGATCAAATATTAAACATATTTTATTTGATGCCTTGTGTGGTTGAATCTTCAGTTTTACTTCAGTAGTATAATGTATTTTACTTTTGGAGACGTTTAATAAAGTTTATGAACATGACGTGACAGCGCGGAGGAGAGCGAGCCGTAGTCGCACCTGTGACCTGGTCCCTTAGAAGAACACTGCTGCGCTTTAGAGGACGAGCCAGAGCTGAGCTGGTGTTTAGTTTCTGAACGGTGTAGGCACAAGCCAACAGTTTGGTACCGTCTGAGCCTACATTTATCATTTTAATTGTTTCCATTAGAAAAACTTGGCAGGTTTTCAGTTTACCGGACAAGTATTTTTATTACCATGCGTAACTTCTAACATAAAGGCTGCACAGGGCTGTGCTACTAACATGATAAAATTACAAAAACAAACACGGCGCACAGCACGGCACGGTATTCACTTATACCGGGGTAAAATATGGAGGGCCTTTGACCAACCCTAATGCAGACTTTTGCAACTCACGCTGTAGAGTAGCAGCATTGTGTGCGACTGAGACTGTGTTGGTTCATGACAACTGTACAAATCAACAGTTCAACAGAAGCCATTACACTGAGGTTCAAAATCACTACAGAAATCCTGTAGGTCACAGTTTATACTTAAGTTCTTTAGTTGTGGAGTTGAGAGTAACGCAATTTAGATTCTATGTCCAGCACATACGGCAATATTGACAATAAAGCCGACTTTGACAGGTGGCTCAGAGTCCATGCTTGGGATAAATTGCCATAATGTATGGTAATACATTCTGACAGGCAAATTGAAGATATGCATTTGTGTAGATGAGGTCGAATAACGAGCTGCAGACCTGCAAAAAGCCAAACACAAAAAACCACAACCCCAATCTAGATGCGTGCAAACATCCTTAGACAATAAAGAGCAAGTATAACAAAGCAAACCTTCTCAAAGTGGACAGAGATGTCTTTTTCTTTGTAGTAGTAGTTCTGGCTGCAAGCAAACACACAAACGTGTCATTGTTATTGCTGTGCTGTTTACTGTAACACAATAAATCTGTCTAACATCAGAGGTCATATTAATATATATTTACCTGTATTGGAGACACTTGGCTGTGATGAAGACTCTGCAATCTGTTGCATCTTCTTATAGGGCTTGATGTGTTCTTTGGCGTGTGAAAACCCCTCCCTCACATGGTTCTTTAACACATCCAACCCTATCTGACCACAACCAGTCTGCATGCACACACGATGGTGGTCTGTGCTGACTCACCACAATCTGCTTCCTGCAAACTGAGCTTCTGATAATTCCACTGTTGCTCTACGTGCATCCTAGGTCCTTCAGCCTTTATCACATTTTACAATTGTTGCAATAGTAGTAGTAGCTTCAAACTCCTTGAGCTACATTTACCACACAAATCTTTTGAAACTGCTTTCATGCATAAAGGCTGATTCTAAAGGTAAATAATGACCAGTGTATGTGAACCCAACATTGTTTGTCCAAGTAGCAGTAAAGCTGCAGTGAGATTAAACTTTGTTTCAGCCAATCTGAAGATCTGTGTATGTCACAAAAGGAAAACGCTCCACCAATAGAGTAACCAACTGAGCAAATAAGGTATAGAGAAAACAAAATTGTATATGCCTAAAAAGATTTAATTTAAACCTAAACTTAGATTAGGCACATATGATGGGAAAACAGATAAACTACTGGCCACAAACTGGTGGTTAAAACCAAGGTGACCTTTTGCAACACATCTGCTTTGTTACCACATGCGAAGCTGCACATACACTCGAAAATAACATGACTCAGTGGTCAAATACGGTCAGTGAACACCATCATAGATGCTGCAGTGGTTGGGTTTGTTGTTTCAGGAAATTGTGCAAACTATTCAGCAACACAGTACAAAGGTGTCTCACAAACTCTTTAAAGTATCACTTTTAAAATTACAAAATATTTGTTTTACTGCACATAACACCGTCTAACTTAATAATATTCAATCATTGCTGTGATATTTATGACAATTACACCAGGTAGACATCAAGAAATAAAGACAACCCTACACACTATGATAGAATTCTATCATAGTTCATAAATAGGTGAAGACCAAATGAACCTTATCGAAATACAACCCTACACAACTGATCAGGCCCTTGATCAAATCAATGTATCCTTGGGCAAGACACTTGGGGTGTCCTAGGGGTTGCACCACTGGTGTGTGAATGTGTGCTTGAAATGTGAAGTCATGTGAAGCACTTTGAGTACCTGAGTAGGTAGAAAAGCGCAGTACAGACCTTTTATCATTTAACACACTTGACAAGAGGGAAGAGAGATGGTGCGCTGGTGCGCCTCCGGAGACGTGGGACGCGCACACCGTTACCTGGGATTTTTCTCTCTAACGTCCGCTCACTTAGCAACAAAATGGACAAGCTGACACTGTTGATGGGAAGGAACAGGGACTTTTCTTCATCTTGTGTGTTGTGCTTCACGGAGACCTGGCTTTGTGAACAGATACCGGACTGCGCGCTGCAGCTGGAGGGATTCCAACTCCTCCGAGCGGATCGCCACAGGGAACTCTCCGGTAAAACCAAAGGTGGAGGTGTCTGTTTCTATATCAACAGTGGTTGGTGTACTGATGTGACTGTGATCTCCCAGCACTGCTCTCCTGCTCTGGAATACTTATTCATTCACTGTAAGCCATTTTACTCTCCACGTGAGTTCGCTTCATTCATTCTGGCCGCTGTTTACATCTCGCCCGGTGCGGACGTGCACGAGGCTCAGCGTGCACTCGCGGATCAGATCCTGTGTTTGGAGCAAACATATCCGGACTCCTTAATTATTGTCCTTGGTGACTTTAATAAAGGAAACCTGAGCAAAGAACTCCCGAAGTACAAACAGTTGATCAAATGCCCGACCAGAGAGGAGAACACACTGGATCACTGTTACACCACAATAAGCGAGGCATATCGCGCAGTGCCCCGTGCTGCTCTTGGACTATCTGACCACGTGATGGTCCATCTGATTCCTGCGTACAGACAGAGGCTGAAGCTCTCCAAACCTGTGGTGAGGACATCTAAAAAGTGGACCAGCCAGGCTGTGGAGGAGCTTCGCTCCTGTTTTGAGACAACGGACTGGGAGGTGTTCAGGGCTGCCACTGATAGTCTTGATGAGTATACAGACACTGTGACGTCATATATACAGTACTGTGAGGACAGTATTGTGCCAACACGCACCAGGGTGAGTTATAACAATGACCAACCCTGGTTCACAGCTAAACTCAGACAGCTGAGGCTAGAGAAGGAGGCCGCTTTCAGAAGTGGGGAAAGAGACTGCTACAAACAGGCCAAGTACAGGTTTAGCAAGGAGGTGAGAAGTGCTAAATCACTGTACTCTGAGAAAATCCAGCAGCAGTTCTCTGCTAACGACTCTGCCTCTGTGTGGAAAGGACTGAGGCAGATCACCAACTACAAGCCCAAAGCCCCCCACTCAGCTGACGACCTGCAATTAGCCAACAGTCTGAACGAGTTCTACTGCCGCTTTGATGGACTATCAGCCAGCCCTGACACCTCTCCACACACCTCTCCACACCCCATCAACACGGACATCCACATCAAAGATACCCCATCAGAGTCCTCCTTGCCCCCCTCCTCCTCCCCCTCAGCTGCCCTCTCAATCCTGGAGGAGGATGATAACAGGCTGTTCAGGAGACTGAACCCCCGCAAGGCTCCTGGACCTGATGGTGTGTCCCCCTCCTCCCTAAGACACTGTGCAGATGAGCTGACTCCAGTGCTCACAGACATCTTTAACACCTCTCTGGAGTCATGCCATGTGCCAGCCTGCCTCAAATCCTCCACCATTGTTCCAGTTCCCAAGAAACCAAGGATCACTGGTCTTAATGACTACAGACCTGTGGCACTGACGTCTGTAGTCATGAAGTCCTTTGAGCGCCTGGTACTGTCCCACCTCAAGACCATCACAGCCCCCCTCCTGGACCCCCTGCAGTTCGCCTACAGAGCTAACAGATCTGTGGACGATGCTGTCAACCTGGCTCTTCACTACATCCTGCAGCATCTGGACTCCCTGGGAACCTATGCTAGGATCCTGTTTGTGGACTTCAGCTCTGCTTTCAACACAATCCGCCCAGCTCTCCTCCAAGACAAGCTGTCCCTGCTGCATGTTCCAGACTCCATCTGCCGGTGGATCACTGACTTCCTGACAGACAGGAGACAGCATGTGAGGCTGGGGACGAATGTCTCGGAAACAAGGACCATCAGCACCGGTACCCCCCAAGGCTGTGTACTTTCCCCTCTGCTCTTCTCCCTGTACACCAACTGCTGCACCTCCAGCCACCAGTCTGTCAAGCTGATTAAGTTTGCTGACGACACCACCCTCATTGGACTCATCTCAGACGGGGATGAGTCTGCCTACAGGATGGAGGTGGACCGTCTGGTGTCCTGGTGTGCTGACAACAACCTGGAGCTGAATGCCCAGAAGACAGTGGAGATGACAGTAGACTTTCGGAAAGTGCCAGCTCCATCACCCCCCCTCACCCTGACAGACACCTCCATCTCCACAGTGGACTCTTTCCGCTTCCTGGGTACCACCATCACCCAGGACCTCAAGTGGGAGCTCACCATCAGCTCCCTCATCAAAAAGGCCCAGCAGAGGATGTACTTCCTGCGGCAGCTGAGGAAACTCAAGGTGCCAGCCAGGATGATGGTTCAGTTCTACACGGCCATCATTGAGTCCATCCTCACCTCCTCCATCACAGTGTGGTACGCTGGGGCCACTGCCAGGGACAGGCACAGACTGCAGCGTGTTGTGCGCTCTGCTGAGAAGGTGATCGGCTGCAGCCTGCCATCTATCGAGGACCTGTACGTCTCCAGGACTCTGAGGCGTGCAGGTCGGATCACAGCTGACCCTTCTCACCCTGGACACGGACTCTTTGAGCCACTCCCCTCAGGCAGGAGGTTACGGTCCATTCGGACCAGAACCTCACGCCACAAGAACAGCTTCTTCCCCTCTGCTGTTGGACTGTTAAACTGTAATTAATGCACTGCTCTGCACTGTCTTCAGAAGGTCACTTTAGTATAGTCACTGCACAATGACGACTATTTGCACTGTTTACTCCATCTTGCACTACTTGCACACGAGTACCACCTCACCGATCCATGTGGTACCTGTTACATTATTACATTATTACACTGTTCCATTCGATCATATAAGGGTCTATGTTTACCATTACATCTGCACAGTATTTTATGTTCTGTTCATTGTATGTCTGTTATGCCATGTCTGTCATGTAAATTTAGCCTTTAGTTTTTATCGTATTGCATGTTAATTGTCATATGTTCTTTGTATGCACCAATCACTAAGGCAAATTCCTAGTAATGTGAACCCCCTTCACTTACATGGCAATAAACATGATTCTGATTCTGATTCTGATTCTGACAAGAGACTTGACCTCTGAAGTCTGTGCTGCAATCCTGCTGCCATCTTCTGGTAGGATACAGACAGGTGATAAAAAATATAATGTTGTTTATATTTTATAAGATTGTGTACTCCTCATTAGCATAACTAGGAAGTTTGTCCACAAACAAGTCAGAATACATTGACCGAACAACAGCTACTGTTCCAGGACACTACAGCACTGTTTCACTATTGCTTAGTGCTGCAGGTATAGGAAGTTATATTGATAAAGGCATCAATGCACATGGCAAAAGCATGTCTTACAGGAAAATATCCAAATGCTCCAATGTATTATAAAGAAAATATGAGAAACACAGACTACAAATGACGCAACAACCAGTTAAACTGCACCTTCAGACCAACTTCCTGCAACCATTTTCAAGACGGAAGCACAAACATCCACTGATACAGACACTTTAAACTATGAGAGCAACAACATCAACAAACAAACACACAAAGTGTTATTACTCACATTACTTGACGTCATCACCCGCTGTCTCTACATACCCCTCTCACTTCAGTCGTTGTTTCTTCGTTGACAACAAAAACAATCATGGCTACTAAAACATGGACGCTAACACACAAGCTAACTGTCGATGCTTTCATGTTAACTTTAATCAACTTGCTGCTACTCTTTGTCACGGGGTAACAACTTCTTCTGTCCGGTTTACATTAACGGACAACACGTCCATTCACTGCTCTGCGTCTCAGCGTCCGAACCTGAAAGACTTTAATTAATGAAAATTAGCTTCACCTGGGTCATTTACAGAGGACCTGAGGGTGCAATACCTTCTTTAACCACATACACCTGGCTATACTATCTTCACGTTACAGCCCAGAGGGGCGCTGTTTGACCTAGTTGAGTAAAAGAGTATAAAGTTGTTTCATGTTTTGTTTTTTGTTTTTTTGCATTTGATTAATAAGATTTATAGTAAACAATGAGTCAGACACGGATGTTTAAAGTAGTTTCAATGGTAGTTTAATTTTAACATTCAACATAAGTGTCAATTATCATCATCACTCACATACTTATGTGTTTAAAACCTATACAATGGAAGTGACTGGCTGCACAGTTACTTTTAACCGTCAGTAATTGAGGTGTTTTATTCTGTTAACAATGAAGAAGGATGAAAGGGTACGAAAGGGGGAAAGGTAAAAGCGTAAACTGCAAAATAGTTGAAGGAAAACAGTGGATTAGGTGAAGGAACAGAGAATTAGCACTGATATGTCATGAATCCAGAAAAGCAGAGCTGTAAATTAACTGTAAGTGTGGCAATGCCGTACAACTGTAAACAAACCAACAATGCATAAACAGTACAGTAGTAGTTACATCATTTTCTTTTTGCTATAGTTTTAATTGTTAGTCATCTATGGGCAGTTACAAAAAAAAAAAACGTGCAGGTGTGCAGTTGTGCAGTTGTGTTAAAATCTGCAATTGTGGAGGTTTCCTGTGATTAGACTGGATGACTTTATGTTTTGGTCAATCACTTAAAAGGCACTATTTCAACCACACTGTTGATTTTTAATACACTTTAAAGTACATCATGGCCCACCAGAAATATCAGACCTGCATTATATGATGATATTATATAATACTGTATTACACATGACCTTTAAACAAAATCTGCATGATAGATACGTACCTGCATTTTAGCATTGTTTCCATTGGAGTTAAAGATGTTGATTGTGTTGTCAAAGAGACACACTAACTGCCTATACCCAAAATGACCAATCATTCAATAGCAGCTGTTGAAAATATTGCAGTAAATATTGTGAATTTTAAAATGAGCACACCCAACGAGCCTAAATGTTTGTCAAACAACAATTTCAGTCATTTATTTTTGACATACTTTCCCTCCAAATGGTAGAAAATGTTTTTACTCCAGTAGATTGACATCTCATTTCACTGCAGTAATGTGTGCTGGGTTTGTTGGTCCAACACCCAGTAAGTTAGGGTGTGTGACGCTATGTGGACACTCAGCTTTACATTAAAAAAAACAAAAAAAAAAACAACTTCTTTGTCATGTGGATAGGTGTTTTGAATAAAGATGTCTCCTTGTTTTCACCCGGGCCTCTCATGATCCCCCCAGCGGCTAGCAGGTAGCCGCAGAATTTGCCTTTGTTGATCTGAATGAGAATTTCTGATTTCTAATGAACAGAAGACATCTTTCATGTCACGTGGCTCCAAGTCTGGTGTGTAACAGCAAACTAAAGAATAGCACAACATTAGAACAAACTGTTATGTTGTTGTCTCTGTCTGAAAGAGTCTCTGATGTGAACTCACATGTGAGGATGATGTCCATCATATGGTGAAGAAGGTTAGCAAGGCACATACAGTTCCCTTTTTTAGCCTTCAAACGAGAAGGCATCCAACGACCTCCTCATTGTGGAATGAATAAAGCTCGTCTTTCTCAGTGTCCACAGCCTCCCACACGTCGGCACTCACATTAACATCATGCAAATACACTCAGAAGATATAAAAATCGTTGGGTTAGGGTAAATATTTATATAGATTTATACAAACATATAAATTCATATACTTTTAAGGAATGTTAATCTATTTTGCTGTGTATTATTACAAGATACAAAATAACTTTTTATACTATGTAACACATATAATCAACATATTAAAAAAAAACAATTCATCAGTCCTTTTATCATCTTTTAGAAAAAAAAATCCATAATAAAAATAAGTTCTATGTTTTTTCTCACTTATATCTTACAATATATTTTCTCTCTGTCAACACGCACACATGTCCCATTTTTGTTTGTGGTTTCTCTTGGCAGCGATCAAACCAGGTGTGGAAATTAAAAATCATGTAATGCTGGTGCTTGTCGACATGAAGAACTCGGTGGCGTCGTCGACGTAAAGAATTCACAAAAAGGCAGCGGTGAGTGTTGTGAAACAAACAAAACAAACTGCTGTGCTGTTACAATGGGCATTTGGAGCAGCCGCATTCCAGAGCCGTCTCCATCTCTTCTGAGTACGAAGCGTTGTCGGTGCAGCGGAACACCACCTTTCTCCGTCTGGTCTTCGTGACACCACAGCAGACACCAGGAGGCACTGAAGCCTGGCAAGATCTTGGACAGTCCATGCGGGGAATCTTGCTCGTGGAGGTGCATGTTCTTAAGGGTTGATGGCGCTTCAGGTACTCCCTTACCATTTCTCCTTGACACTTAACCTCTGCACGTTGGTGGAAAAGGAGAGACAAAAAAGTGTTATATTGTCACTCTTATATGTCAAAACCTGATGTAATCTAAAGTGACCTTTTTCAGTCTCACCTGTGTCACAGGTAGGTCCGATGTAGCCTGGCTGACAGTGACAGACTGGTTCTCCTTCCTCTGACACACGACACTCGCCACGTCCACAGCGGTGCCCCCTGCAGGCTGGAGGCTCCGGCCGTCGGTCACAGAACTGACCTTGGTAACCTTCATTACACTGGCAAGTGTATGACTGGCCCTTTGGCACACACACACCATGAACACACCTGGAGCAGGAGGAAGAGGTTAGAGGAGAAGGCTCTCAAGTGTCTGTCCCAAGATTTCATTAGCACAATGCTATCTGATTGGATACAAAAGTCCTGCATTACCTGCTGCGCTGACAGGGGTTGGTGGCTGTTGTCTCATCACACAGAGCTCCCTTGCGGCCTGGAGGACAATCACAAGTTACACCCGTCTCTGCCCCCTCTCTGCATGCACCCTGTGCACACACACTGCAGGAATGACACCCTGCAAGGATGCCATCACCCTGGTGACAGAACAAGAACAAGACAAATGTTTCGAGTTCACATTGATGCTGCACTCGTCATTGATATAAATGTGGTGCCAAAATGAGAGAGAGAGATAATATCTGCACTTTTCCACAGCTCCTACAGGAAAGGCTTGAAGTGTTGAAGTGTGCACTTAAACCCTTCAAACCTTTCCACAGTTTCTCATATGATAAAAATGAATACCCTGCCGGCATAATTTTTTCAATAGACTATTCTGCTGAATGCCTTTTGAGCCCTTATGAGTTAAAAAGTGCAAGTCGTACAGTAGACGTCTCTGTAAAACTGTATAAATTGGGCATGTACAAAGAGACAGAAGTGGTGCCTTTCTGTATGTAATTACCTTGCTTCCGAGTCCTTGTATTCGTCTTCCACTTGTGAATCTGTAGCTAAGGTCTTGAGGCTCCCCGTTAATCCTCACATTGTGTATGCAGCCGTTAAACGCCTGAGGCGAACGTTCTGGGCCTGGACGAAGACCTGAGGCCACCACCTGGGATGGTACACCTGGGAACAAGACAAGGAAATTAAAAAAGAAGATTTAAACAAAGGAGATGGGATTTCAGAATGGGACAAGATAATTGAAAGGATTGAAAGTGTTTGATTAGTAGACTTTGCTGTCTGGTTGAATTCTTGGGTGTTTCTTTCTCAAAAATATTAAGTTCCATGGAGTATATGGTGTCACAGCTGTCACTATTGCACAATAACATTAAGCTTCTCTACGAGAATGGCTCACTGGTCTCAGAGGTGTGTCTTGAGGAAAAATGTAGAAAAAGGTTCAACCCTTGCTGGGACTCAGTGTGTTTTGGTGTGTATGCATGTCGCAGGAGCTTGTATATTTGCACGGCAAACATGTGATCACAACCACAACAAGGCAGTGAAGGACAGACAAAAAGTAACATATACAAATATGAATTAAATCATGTATATTCAATCAATGTCATAAGTGCGAACCTCCGATGTACAGCTGCGTGTTGTGGTCGACAGAAGGCTGGCGTGCTAGCTTGCCCAGGCTCTTTGGGGCGCCGTTATCCACCACCAGGCTTAGTGAGCGGTTCTGAATCAACAGCTCAACTGTGTGGAAAAGCCCGTCATTCACCGACTCAACACTGTAACAAACACACAAACAGAAGAAAGAAAAAGCGGCATTTTCAGTATGGTTCCAATTACGATAAATTACTTTTGTATTCAATACCAGACGGGAGAATTAGTGAGTGAAAAAAACATGACAGACCAAACTGGAAATGCCAGATATGAAACAGACTCAAACATTTCTTTTTGCGTTTTGTTGTGTTTGCAAATCGAGCAAACTTAATGAAAATGAAATCTGTGTTGAAATGGTATTCTGAGACATAAAGCAGACTGATTACATCCTCTACAAAGTGTTTCATTGGAAGAGATTGAAATGTGCCCTTGATCTAGGCCATGGTTTCCTAAGATGGGGGCTGAGGCCCAGAACGGTTCCTCTATCAGCACATGGGCTTGTTTATTCTGATGAGCTCCAGCCTTGAGGCAAAACTAGATTTATACAATGTAATAGCTGGACTCAACCAGTTTGGACCATTGTGGAAAAGAAAGCAGTCTTTTAACCAGAGCACGATTTTTTTTTTTGGACAAAATAAATATTTCCACTGCAATGAACCAGGCTTGTGACCTTTTGCACCATGTCTGACCCTAAGAAGAGAGCGTGTGTGTGTTCGTGTGATATTGTGTGTGTCTGAGACTCCCCACTAAGTGGTTTTTGCTGGAGGGGCGACAGACAGCTATAGAGACAGTGGTTTGGCAAAGCCGAAAGACGGAGAGAGCGAGAGAGAGAGAGAAAGAGAGAGCAAGAGTGAGAGAGAGGAGAGGAGAGGTGGATGGTGGGGTGGTGAAGTTGACTGTGCCTCCGTTCACCCAAGTTCTTGCAGAACATCAAAAACAGAACAGAACAAGTGAAGCCACTCTTTACGCTGGTGGTCTGCTCCATACTCCATCAAGACAATGCTTCCCTTTGTCTGCTGCTGTTCATTGGTTAGCTAGCTAAGGAGCCCCCAGTTAGGTCTGATTGACAGCTGTTTATAGAGTGTTCAGATTACAGTGATGTTACATTAACAGCCAATGGAGCAGGGTTTTAAGTTCTGGAGGCAGGCCAGAGTGACTACAGAAAATGCTGACCGTTCAAAAGGAGAATACCAAAGAATGGAACAGAACGGTAAAGATAATAACATATATGAAAACATAGCAATAGGTATGAAAAAATATGAACTATCAACTTAAAGATTTACAGAACACATGCACTGAAATTGCTTTACAATGTGGAAAAAGGCCGTAGTTATGGTTGTTTAAAGGTTCTAAAGAACGTTTAGGGAGCTATTTATTATAAGTATAAAAAAGTTGTATATTAATGTAGCCCTTTTTCGACCTACTGAAAGGTTCTCAAAGCACTTGGTAGCAACTTGGCATTAAGTGTCTTGCCCAAGTATACATCAGCATGCAGCCAGGGTGGCATTGAACCACCGACCTTTGTTTCAGCAATATGTGTTTTTTTTGGGTCGGGGACATATCGTGCAGTGGTTTGGCATGGTAGCTGAAAATGGTGACCACAGAAGGCAACGGTTGGACCTTTATGTAACTGTAACACTGGCACATAATTTTGTAATCCCTGTGCTGTCGTGCTCCTATCTGTCTTTATGACGTATGAAAGTAATCCAAGAGTTAGAAATTTGGCGAAAGGAAAGAAAAGAAACAATCAACAACAGCAAAAGCCTTTTGTCTTGTTCAGCATATAGCTTGTGGCTTCTAAAATCAGAACGTCACTATAGACCCAACACAGACACATGCATGGTTTCCATTAGGAGCCATGTAATTTAATAATGGTCCCAAACAGGCCTGCTGCAACCAAGCAAAATGATGGTCTGCTAGCCTGCAAGATTATTTACCAGCACTCTTCTTTACTTCTCCATGTGAACAGTTGCTTGTGTCTCATCTTTCTTCTCCTCTCCTCCGATCAGTTCTCAATCCCTAATGTCATGCAACAGTCATGTCCGCTCCGTTTCCTCCTTTAAAGCTTCTTTGCTTTTACTCTGGAATCTCTTTATCCTTTTTTCTCTCCATTTGCTCAAGTGTCTGGACAGTTGAATTCAACACACAGCTCACTCAACTGAACACATCCTGAAATTTGATTTGTTGCAGAGGAACTTCATACACTCGTTCTGACACATCACACACAAGACAGATAAACACACGTGCTGATGATTACACATGCTGTGAGGCCAAAGCTCCACCAGGGGGCAGTAGATGACTAATGATTATTGACGTCCACACAGCCGCCAGCCCTGCAGGTGAGCCTTCAGTTGGGCTCAATCAGTGTTTTGAAGTGGATATTTCCCAGATTTTTTAGTGACTGACTGAGCAAATTAATATATAAATACAATTAGATCTTCATTAGAATATTTATTTTTGTGGATATTGTGGATGGAGCATTTCCATGCATCTGTGCCTGTGTGTGTGTGTACTGCACTTAAACGTGTGTTTTCTTTGAAGTTGGCTGAGTTGGCTCTTGTATGAGTAAAAAAAAAGAAAAAGTCCATTATGGAATTCAATAAAAACAAATACACCACTGTAGCAGATTTCAATTGCCTTTTTCTTTGTATTTGCCCAAAACCACAAGGGGCATCAATTTCCTGTCAGTCCAGAATCCTGAATGAACACACTCACACACATGAACACACACACAAATAAACTTCAACAAGAAGGGCTTCCTATGTTTTAAAACAAAATGCCTTTTTCATACAAGTAACTCTATGCAAACCCAGGAATAATTACAGGTCGTTGACTTTATCTCAAAGTGAAAAGAATATTTGGATTAGAAACAACCGTGCAGATCCACTTACACTGTTAAATCTTATTAGGCTGTGCTATCATTTACTTACAATGATTCGAAACCACATTTGCTGTGTTTGGGTGTGTGCATGTGCACGTATTTGGAGTATATGTGTATAGTGCAGTGTGCTTGTTTGCGAGTCTGCATACGTGTACGGATGTGCATGTGTGAGTGTGTGTGTGTTAAGCAGCCCAATCTGATTAAAATGATGCTCAGCAGACAGGCATCCCAGTTCCATATTGCCGTGGTAACCTCAATTAGTCATTGCTGAGACGGCAGCTGCAGAACGGTGAGCTCTGTGCTGTGTTTCTTCCCTTTTTTTCAGTTTTCATTAAACCAGGCTGGCCCGTTCAGATAAAATTTGTACTTTTCAGAGGTGGATTCGCAGCGTTTTGATGTAGAGGCTCAGGAATGACTACTTATTGTTTTAGGAATCTAAAGTTTCGGTATTAGAATGTCTCAACAGCCTATGAGCGTTTTAAACCTATAATGTTCAAGGATTGTCTGTCTGTTTTAACCACAGCCGTGTGGTTTTAAAGAGCCAGATTCAGGTCAGGCATTCAGTCACTTCACTCAAAAACCTTTTGGAAGACCTGTAACAGGAAAGAAACTGCACACATAAGCTATGCTCGCCTAGGATTATGAATAAAAAGCTGCAAAAAAACAAAAGACACAGTGTTATACAGGATCAATAAAGTGTACTTAGGAGGAACACCTGTACAGTGTATTCCATTTCAGGACTGTCACTGGCTTTCCACCAGCAAACACTTATTGTTGGACTCAACAGAATCACAGTTCATTATTGACCATCTGGTGGGAGACTGATTGGAACCTTCTTTTAAAACTTGATTGGACTACCATGTGCGTCCTGTTTCCTTTTCAAGTAGCGACTGCATTTGTCTTCATTTTACTATCTACTGTAGTAAAAATCACAAGCTCACACGACAATCCATCTTGCCTGGCTTTGAGCTACACTTCTGCATAAACAACAGCTCAATTAGTATCATACAAAACTAAGATAGTCTATGGTGATGACAGCGATGATAGCGAGAAGCGCTGGGCTGGTTCAAGTTGCTCTGTGATAGACAGTGATAAGGAAATGACTCATCCAATCATGTGTGAAGTGTTTCTTAAAGCACCTGTTCTTTTCTGATCAGCTTCCAAAGATGACAGTGTGTCCACAATTACCCACTTCTGCACAATGTGCATAAAGAATATGTTTATCAGCTAACTGGTGTCCATTCACTGGAAATCCACCCTTCCATTGTCTTAACCTGCTTTGTCCTGTACTACAGGGTCATGGGGGCCTATCCCAGCTGTCAATGGGCAAGATGTTCAGTACACTCTGGGCAGATCGCCCCTCTAACCTAACATGCACGTCTTTGCTATGTGGGAGGAAACCAGAGTACCTGGAGAAACCCCCACATATGGCTTTCCAACAACAATGAGTTTTGTCAAAACGCCAGAGCTAGCTAAGCAATTCTGTCACTCACCAGCCCACTGGAACAATTTTTCACATAAGAATATGGTGATAAGTGAAAAATAAAGTTCTCTTGTGTGCATTCGGTAGATTCCTCCAGTAACATGCATAGTACATAAACAATGGTGAAAATGCAAGTACAACAGGGGTCTAAGACTTCCTGCTTGACGTGACAGCAGTTTTTTTCTGGCAAAATGTTTTTTTTATTCACATGTTTTACTCAACTTTTATCATTTGATTTTGACATGAAGCCCCATGATGATGCCTCTGGATTACTGTCCTGTTGCCTGTAGGTACATTATGGGATCTATACTGTATTTTCCACTTCCTTCCAACATTCTGCAACAAACCGCTCCCGCTGGACCACTTTCATTTTTCTTACGTACAACCATCCATCATCATCTTCCCCCCACATCATAACCTCTGTCTTTTCCCTGTCTCCTCTCTGTCCACCCCCCCCCCCATCCTTTGCTTCCACTGCCTCTACCTTTCTTTATCATCCTTTCCTCTCCTCTCATGTACCCATCCATCCCTGCATCCCTGCCTCTGTCGCTGGCTGATGAATAACAGTAGATGTGCTCTCTTTGACCTGATGGGAGATTAGTGTGACATTTAGTAAAGGGCACCACATTAATACACAACAAACACACACTCTATGTCCCTCTCTCCCACACACACACACACACAGATGCACACACATGTTCATTTAACACTAGGCACACGTAACCCCTTTCATCTGTTGCTAATGAGGGTGCAGTGAAGGACTTTCACCTCCTTTCTATCACTGTCTCTCCTCCTACAAACCCGAACCTCCCCCACTCCTTCTTTCACATTATCACGCCTGCAACCCCCCAGTTTCTTCATTTTGCATCTTTGCTGTTTTTCTGCAGCCTGAGCTGTAATCATAAAGGTACACACAATTTTGATATATGTTTTTTTCAGTGACTTATGAAGGAATCCTGCTTGATCAGAGGATGGGCAGGAAAAAAAAGTCAATGTGAGTGGGCAGTACCAGTGAGTTGATATGTAACATTGTGCAGCTGTCAAATTCAAATTCGCCTCTTCACCAGGATTAGCATTGGTTTTGGCCCTGATCACCACATTTTAGCTCATTGTGTAAACCGGCTTGTAGACAATGCCCTTCTCGGGCTCTCTGGTTTCTACACAAGATAACACACCACGGGATCGCTCAGAAACCTCCCAGGGACTGGCACTGGGCCCTGGCCCTCGCTTGTCCAACCGCAGGATAACTTGTGGACAGTGCCCTGTTTGAGATCTGCCAGCTCAGATTGTGGTGGTTAAACAGTTACCCCATTGTGAACAGTATCAGTTCAATGGTGGCAGAGTGTTCAGCTGCGCCTGCCTGGCCATGTGGTTTGAGTCAGTTGATATTGTATTTCCAAAATAGGGAAGATAAGATAGGCCATTTGCAATGTTCAGAGTCGTACAATCAAAAGATGGCACATTCAAAGAAATGTGGTAAAATGAGCCCCAGGATTGGACTCGGGCTCTTGTCTCTTTCCAGATTGCTAATGCTAAACATAACATAGAGACAGTGTTTACTGAGAGCTTAGCTTATGCAGAGACATGACTCAATTCTATGGATTTTAGTTTTTTTGTCTCGCTTTCGGTCTTTAATTTTTTCTGGCTCCTTTCCTTCTTTTGCTCCCCTCTCTGTTTGTGTTTCTTCCTTGTTTTCGTATCTCTTATTTTCGATCCGTCCTTTCACACTACTGTTCACTTTGTCTCCCCCTCTGTCTTCATCTGTCTCTCTTTTACACTTCCTTTCTGCACTTCTCTCAGTTTGTCTTGCACCATGTCTGTCTCCCTCCCTCCCTCCCAGGCGTGGCCCATGTCAAGTTAACAAGATCAGACAAGGATAATTCCCTGACTCAGTCTGTGGTTTACTTTTCCCCTCTGCTCGTCTCCCCTCTTTCGCTCCATCCCTCTGTCATCCCTCAGTCCTCTCTCATCTATTCCGCCATTCAACCGTGTTTCATGGTCTTTTCATTTTGACTGCTTCTATCCATCTGTTTTACCCCTTCTGTTTCCCTCCTCTGACGGGCAATGTATTCTGCTCAGTTATGTGTTTATTGTGCTGTCTGGTATTTCATTCATGCCTTCCGTCCGGCATCAGTCTATCCATCTGTCTTTCTGTGTGTCTCTCTATCTGTTTCTGCCTCCTTACTGATTAATCTGTCTTTCCATGCATCCCTGTGACTGTCCTCTCCTCTCTCCTACTCAACCCTTTCAGACTGGCCTTCCCACCCACATCTGCCTAATTAGATTCATCCCATCATTTCCATTCTTTCTTTCGATCCTTCCTTCTTCTCTAATGATCCTTTCCTCTTGTCTTGTCACGCATTGTGAACGATAGCACATATTTCCGTTAAGGTCAAATTTAGGAGATGTGGTTGCGACATGTCAACACAACCAGACTGTAAAGTAACCTCAATCATGGAAGGAAACACAACATCATTGCAGCAATGGAAAGACGACTATAATTCTGCAACAAACTAGACTGACCCAAAGGAATACACCTGCTCATCTGATCTATCTGCCAGTTTAAGGGCTGCAGCAGATGGGCAGAGTCTGGGTATTCTTGGAGAGGGTAAAGAAAAATAAATGTTGAATAACAAACTCTTTGAAATCAGAGTACACATGCAATACATTCATTACAACCTCAACAGAAAAACAGCTGTAGTGGTCACTTTTCCACTTAAATGTCCAATTATTACATCATTATGCACCCTCCTGTGGCTGTATGAATAAGTGCATGACAGTCTTATCACTATGATAGACAAGAATACGGTGGACAAACTCACTGCAGTTGTAACACAATGTTGTAGAGAGGTCTGTTGTAACCCAAACCGCAGTACTTTCCTAAGCATACCCAAGTAGTTTTGCTGCCTAAAGAAAACCTAACAACAACTTTACAGCTTCCCATTTTGTAGTATGAGAGCAGAGACAAAAAAACAGAAGAAAGAAGCAGAAATTTTCCAACCAAGTTATGATTTATCATCCACATGGCCCACACTGACTGCAGGACCGACTCAGTCCTCAACTTTATGACTGCATGTGTGAATCACATGTGGACGGACGTGTGAACACGCCAGCGTATACAGACAGCAAATGCAGAATAAACAGAACCACATGAATGTCTGCTGCCCGTGTCCACTTTGTTTATATGGCCGTTAACAATTCAACACCAGTAGTGTGAAGACTTTATAATTCTCCCCTAAACTTAAAAAAAACAACAAAGTAAACTTAACTGACATGTAGAAGTCTTACTATATTTTCAGCACAGTGTGTCTGAATCACATCTAAATTATTATCAAATGCACGGTCTTGCCCTTTCAGAACAGAAAGGAGCCAACACCACAAAGCATGATCTCTGATTTAAATATAGAACAAAAAAGGGATGGAGAGTGATGAAAACTGCAGCAAGTTTCTCCCTCGTCTCTTTCTTCTTTGTTTTTTTTCTTAATTTTATCAATTAGGCTAATATTTGTCTCCTAGTTGTGATCATATAGACAAATACTGTATTATTCATACTGATTTATTATTCATATTTTTCATTAAAATGAACAACCTTGATCATGAAGTGTGGTCCCACATCAGTTTTACTCTTGCTGCTTTAGGTTCAGTGTCTTCACACAAGGCTTCAGCAGTGTTTGGTACTGCAGAGCAATTCTGTCACTCTCATTTCAACGCATGGAGACACATTTCTTTATTCTCTCTGGTCTTTATCCTAATAATCTGGTATAAGCAGAAGTGCTACAAGTGTCTCATATGGTGTCCTTATCCCTTTAGAAGACAAAATACTAGTCTTGTATTACATATCCCTCTCACATCTCTCTTCCTAGTTCTTCATACCACAGACACTGGAGACAGTAAGTCGCAGACAGAATCAATATGAGCCAGACAAAGATGGACACTGGGCCTTTTCTCCCTTTTCTTCCTCTCTCACTGTCCACCTTAAAAGTCGGGCAGTTCTTTAAATCTTTCTTTGCCTTTTTTCTTCCCTTCTCTCTTTTTTTCACTCCCCTTATTGTGTGCTGGGAACCAATGTAACATCAGGTTCATACAGCCTGGAACACACTTTACATCCATTCAATACTGTCAATGTCAACGCTCATTGTTTATGAAAGCTCAATCTATCTGTTTTTGACTCTTCCAAAATTAGTTTGATTTGTTTATTGAGGTTTGTGAGGTCTGTTTCTAACAACAATACTTTGTTATTAGTCCTTTTAAATATTTATGGTTTTTCACACATTTGTGTCACATGAATCGATAAGAAAATTCAGATATTTTTTTATGGCTGCTGGTTTTTGCATTTTTGCTCATGTACTTGTTGAAAGTATTTGTCATTTGTAAGTGTTTGTCATGCCACATGTTAAAAAATGTCTCCATTATGCTGCATAAAAACCGCTGGAAGGTTTGTTCAGTAAGTCACTACTAAAAACATGATCATGCTCTTTCCTGGATTACCTATTCTGTTTCCATAGCTTACCATGGCACATTCAATCCTACGAAACTGTGAATGTAGTTTATTATATAATATCCAGGGGCTTACCCAGACTAACTCACTGAATGAGGACTTTTGTTTCCACTGTTTGAAGTTTCACCCAGAGAGACTTTTGGTGCGTTTAACTCAGGGACGTGACCGTCTAGTCAGGATTGTAAAGGAATTTTTCTGAGTTCATGTTTGTTTATAGAGAAAAAGCTCCGACATGGATCTGTTACTGTGTGTGTGTCTGTGTGCTTTTTTTATATTTTAAAGTACCCCTGTACTAAGTACAGCAACCTTGAATCTCTGTTCATAATATAACTCGAATTTAATTGATTTTAAATGAAGCGCTGAATGAACATGGTTACATAACAGCGGAATAAGAGTACTTAAACCATGTTTACATCTGACCTTAGGATTAATCTACTTGATGTTTGAATGGATGAAGGCATAATTAAAGTGTGCCGACCTGTACACAGTGGTTGGTGGGTAGTTGGCGATGTCGTAAATGAGCCGTATGTGTCCTTGGTAGAGCTCCAGTGCCAGTGGGTCGTGGTCCTCCTTGTACAACAAGATACCGTTATCTTTATCAGTAGCCACCTGGAGAGAAACAAGAAGAAATGTTTTCAATACTGAGGCTGGTAGAGAAGTCAATTGTGCTGCAAGTGCTTCTTTCAAACACCAATTATGAGTTTTATCAGTTAAATGCATTAAAAGGAAAATCACCAAATGTTAACTGGGACATTTCCATACTTCAAATGAATAGACACATTGCCTTTACTGTTCATAGCCTGATTACTGATGTGCATAGTCAACCATGAAGGGAAAAACAATCAAAGCCCAAAGTTAGGTGCTCATATTTTACAGTAGTTGTTAAAGCATTTTAAAATCCAGATTTTTTCCCAAAATATCTCAGTCTGTCAATTTAAATTGCAAGAAATACAGAAAAAAACATTTAAATTCCACCACACACATCTCTACCAGAGGTGATTCAAGCCCCCCTCTCTTAGAGAGACACACTTGACATGTCACACTTGCACGCGTGCTCTGCTAAGCGCTAACTAACTAGCAAGTGGAAATGGGGCCACGGGGCCAAGCACTTAACACTCTGGCGTCAATGGAGCATAGCCAAATCAACACCTGCTAACAAGCTGCTGGAAAAAAAAAGAAAGAGCGAGGCTGAGTAAGAAGAGAAAAGTAGGGAGAGATGTGCAGAACAAAGAGGACACAGAGTGGTTGAAGAGAGTAAGATACAGAAAAAGTGGCGAACAGAGAAGCAGGATGCAGGCTGAAAGAAACGAGGGAAGAAGTGAGAAAGAAAGAGAAAAAGCATACAGTGATTTATGAAGTGCTGTGGGCCTTTCATTCTTTTTTTCTCTCTCTTGCCTCCAAGTCAGGGCCTCTTGGTAGAGTTTTAACAGCCTTGGCACTGACATTGAAAGCTCCTGGCAGGAAAGCAGAAGTGCGCGGGCACACACACGCACACACTGATCACATGGATCCAAACAGGTGGTAAATATCAATTAGTCTGCCCTCCTTTTCTTGTTTCTCTTCTACTTACGCTCTTACTTCCATAAATGAGGAAAATATGCCTCTATTAGCATACGATTCTCAGTTGTCGGGAATGTAAAGTCTGTGTAAATAAGCATGTGAGTGTGCGCACAGCCACAAGTGCTCAGTGTCCTGTGGAAACAGAGGGCGTAGCAGACCTTTGCTTTGCTTTGTCAGGCACTATGTTGGTTCTATAGGTTTGAATTGAGGGACTCACTGCGCTGGTTCAAGCTACAGTACAATATGGTTTTTGCTGACACATTTACTTAAATTTCAAATCATCTTTTGGAACCAAACCTGGACAGAGCTCAAATGTTAGCCTTACCTGTAATGAAATGTGAGCAGTTGGACGGAGCTTAGCACCTGGCAGCTCCACATAGCCATCGCGACCCAGGAAGTGTACGGTGGCCATCTTGTCACATTTGTTGCCATAGAAACCCGGCATGCAGCGGCAGATGGGCTCCCCAGCAACGACCAGACACTGGGCACTGTCCTGGCAATCTGACTGGTCGCAGGGGCTGGTCTGCAGCAGGATCATTGGTGGAGGATTCTCGCAGAAGAGCCCACTAAAGGAGAGGAGGTTGAGAAAAAGATAAGAAGATTTAATATAGAAATGTGTTTTGTCTGTGTCCTCTGATGCTTGTTCGCTTATGTATTATATTTGGAGATTGAAAAGTAATATTCCTGAAGGAAACTGACATATCAGTATTTTGCCAGCAGAATCTGTATATCTTCTCATTTTGCCTCATCTGTGAGGTTTTCTTGAATTTGCCCATCTCTGCCCCCTCTGTTTGCTGCACACCTATGACTTCCTCTCTCTCTGTTCCCTCTCTGTCCCCTGTGATGAATTTGTTTCTCTCTGGCCAACAGTTTTTGCTATAATTAACCACATGGAGCTGCATCTGCTGCACACTCACACACAGAGGCACACAGACACACACTAGGTCGATACAGTCAAGTGTCTGATTATGAAGTGCCATCTGTACCTCCTCCCAGTCTGGCCCTGCTGTGCTAAACTATGTTTGTGTCTGATTTGTTTCTGTGACTCTCACCTGAAACCCTCTTTACAGACGCAGGTATAACCGTTGACAGCGTCCACACACTCTGCTCCGTGCTGACACTTGTTTTCAAGGCAGTCATTATAGTCCTGCTCACAGTGTTGGCCAACATAGCCTGGCAAACACTCGCACCTAGAATGAAATGGAAATATGGATCAGGTTATTTGGTGCATGGGCAACACGATCACAGATGTTTTACGAAGAGTATGTCAAACTTTTGTTGGGCCTGATAAAAAGCAGACACACAGAGATTTGAATAGTTTGGATGAGACTTATGTCCTCCAAAGCTCCAAAGGGGACACACACACACACACACACACATCAAGAATATTTGGAGTGGGGAGCTGACATTTCTCATTAGGACAACTCTTAAACCCACAAATCCACAGCACTGTCCGCATGTAGACAGTGATGATGATGTCTTTGCCGCAAAGAAGGGATCCATGTTCTGTGGCTGCTGGACTAAATGTGTAAATGTAGGAGGAGACTATGTTGAAACTGACTCCTTCCTACATAAAGCACCGACTTATGAATCACCCTTTCTAGAGTGAATGTGCATACAGAGAAACTTGATGTAACACTACAATGATGTGCAGATTTACCTTAACTTTAAAAACAAATAAATGTTCTTTCTGCTTTAAACCTGTTTGTCTGTAGTGTATCTAAGAGCAGCACTGTTTAGCAATGATCACCCTGTTTCCATTTTGTGTGACAATACATCAGCTTTGAACTTTTTGACCTCGCTTCTACAGAGATGGTGACCTTTAACCCTTTTAGGTGCCGACCTCCCGTGAAGCTGCTGCTCACCTGTAACCGCGCCCGACGTGGACGCACTTGGAATCGTGCTGACAGGGGTCGAAACCAATGAGGCAAGGGTCAACCAGCTCCTCACACAAGTCACCTGATGACACACAGAGAGAAAATATTTCACTTTATAATAGTCAAAACACAGTCAGAGTATGTCTGATGTTGCTGGGAGAATTATGACAAACAAAGATTTGAATAATGTTTCAAAATAAAGGGATGCAAAATGGGAGTTGAAGGTAAAGGTAATAGTAAGACAGAGCAGGAAAGAAACATACTCTCTGTCAGCAGCAGATGAGCAGACATGGAAAAAGTAAAGAAGGTCTGGAAAAAGATCATTTATATATATATATCTCGTTCCAGACCTCAGATGTGCACTGTAAATTCTCAAGCACACAAACACACAGGGAACAGCATTATCAGCTTCTTCTCAGAGCTGATGGAGAAGGGGGTTAATAGGCTGTGCAACAGTGGTGCCTTACACACACACACATGTGCTGCAGAGGGTGAGAGGGGTTAACAGTGTGTGTAAAAGCAGTAGCTGAAGTTGGCCATAAGAAGGAAGAGGGGATTGAGAAAGGTCAAGCACATTTCCATCATTCTCTGCCTGCTTTAATCTAATCCTGCTGCTTCACCCCCACCCTGTCTGCCTCCAGCACACTCTCTCCTCAACTCACTGTTAGACTCATGTTATTTTCATGTACAGTACAGTGTATAAGTGCTGGAGGTCTGAAATTCTGTGAGCTGCTGATACAAAAAAAAGTGCTGTGAAAGGACATTTAATCTTGAACAGGATATTTTATGCTTCAGACGTTTTTATTAATGTGAAAATTTCTTGTTGTACCTGAGAATAATCACGTTAGTGAAACAGTGACCTCTGTTTCACTTTTGCCATAAAGTGACACCACACACCATATAATACTTAAGAACTTTTACTCATATTTTTTCTTTTTAAGTAAATTTATAATCAAAATGATAAAATTATATTTTGTGCTTCATTCTTCCCCTCAACAATGGAGGGGAAAAGGCACAAAGACAAAGATGGTACATCCCGAAGTGGAAAGAAGGGCATGAAGTGGTACGTTCTACAGTATCCTGCTTCCTGATACCGTGTGGCTTGGTGAAAGTCAATTGTGTTGTGTGTCTCTGTGTAAAAGTAGTTTGTTTCAGTGCTAACGGCCAGATTTAGAATGATGAAAATTAGCTAAAGAGAAAAATTTTATTAATTGCCAAATCTTGTGCGAGTGTTCTGTTAGGAAACAGACTGGTCTCAAAGAAAGTCCCTTTTCTCCTGACTTGTTTGGACACATTTGGAATTATAAGCACTAACTAATTGCATTTTCAGACAGAGTTTAGTTCAGTGACTATGGCTGAAAGAATCTGTGCTCCATTGTAATCAATAGCTTGAGGATCTTCACACATTATTGATACTATAGTTCTTTTGCTAGGAAAGTGAAATAGTGGTCTTTGTTTTGGAGGAAATCAAGCATTGCTGTTACAAAAAGACCTTTTCATGGTCCAGAGCAACCATCTAAACACAATCAATCTTTATTCTTTACCTTCTGCTTCATTTCAAGTTAACTATTCATCTGCTGTAATGCACTGCTTTGGATTCTCCTTTGAAAAACACGAATGATTAGACTTTCCTGATATGTATTTACTTAGGATCAATCCTAATGTTTTTGTGATCTCCTAACCTTTGCCAAACGTTGCATACAAGAGATCTGTCTCCTAATCTGAAAGACAGTTTGACATTTAATTTGTTGAACATGCCTTAAATCAGCTCTTTAAAAGGTCTTGTGACATTAAATCATAATTATTTTCCCCTCTGGTGTAAATGTGACGTGACAGTCCAGCTTGCTGAGTTCGGAGAAAAAGCAGAGTCACTAGCAAAGAACTGTCCTCTTAATGTGACACCTGATGATTATGCTGTGGTTCACTGGTCTGGGTTGTGTGGAGGTTTAGAGCCAAGAGAACCAGCTGTGTGAGGGGGAACGTGTGTGTGTGTGTGTGTGTGTGTGTGTGCAGAACAGCTGTATGTGGTAAGGTGGCTGGCAGTCGGTGAGAAGCCTTAGTGCCAAAAACGATAATGACACAGTGTGCGTGCGGGTGTGTCTGTGTGTGTGTATTGACTGAGATCCAGTGTCAAAGGCGACCTGGTGTGCGTGCCTGCGTGTGTGTGTGTCTTAGAGGACACTGTCACAGGCAGAAAAACTTAACTTCCCAGTCAGCAGTTTAGCTTTAACTTGCAGGACTCTACCAAGGCAGCTCTCTCTCTCTCTCTCTCTCGCTCTGCTTCTGCCCTTTATTGGCCCTTTCTTCACCCTTTCTCTTGCTCTGTTTATTTTTCCCTTTCCCTGCAGTACACGCTCTCTCTGTGCCATTTCACTGCCATTCTTCCTCTCTCTGCCTCTCCTGTGTGATTGCTCTTTAAACCTCCTGCAGGAACAGTTTCAGGTCACTGCAAAGAGGCTGTCCATTACTAACTTACCATCCGGTAAAGTGGAAAATATGATTTTGTGTGTGTGTGTGCTCTTAACAGTAGAACGACTTAGTGACCCTCTCAGCCTCTAAGGGGTTTTAGGTATATCTGATTGTAGAAACAGTCGGTGTGCCTACCAGTGTAGTTGGGTGGACAGACGCAGGTGTAGTTGTTGACCCCGTCGATGCAGGTGGAGTTGTTCTCACAGTCGTTGTCTTCACAGTCATCAGGGTTTATCTCACAACGTTGGCCCTCGAAGCCTGGCGGACACACGCAGCTATACACACACAAACAAAATATGCGTTATTACACAGCGACTGGACCACATCTGTGCATCCACTCTGTCTGCACAAACTGAAAGAAAATCAAACAGGCAGATCAAACAGCTCCACTTTCCCCTAAAATTCTCCTATAAGAGGAAGCTTTAAAGAAAAAAAACACTCAATCTGTATTCTGGTAGGTTCTTACACACCACTGGAGCAACTGCATATCTATATTTAGTGGTCAAACACCATTTCATGCCTCATTTTATGGTAGAAATGAAATTTTTAACATGTCTGTTCAAAGTTTAATCAATTCCTGCAGAACACTTCCAGTCCATCTTTTTCTGCACTAAAATTTAGAGAGAATCCGTCCTCCCTTTTTAAACGTAGTTCCTTTGATTCATGTGATCGCTGTATCTCCTGCTGGGCGACTTCTCATTAATAAATATCAGAAGTCGAAATTCTTCAAGCTTTCTGTGTCTAATAAGGTCATGAAAAAAACCCTTTAAAACAAAACTCCTACACAGTGCAAAAATGTTTTTAAAAAGCTGAGATAAACTTGGCTTGATGCCACTAAAGGTTTTTATACAGTAGCAAATATGTTTCTTCTTCTTTAGAAACAACTTAGGGATTTAAATGCTATCTAGGTATTTAGATATTTATTATATATTTCTATTTCATATTTCAATTTATCTTTGGCTTCCATTTGTCTGTAACAAACAAGAATTTCCCCTCGGGGATAAATAAAGTAATTCTGATTCTGATACAGTTGGACGTCGCCCACCTGGACCATTAAAAAAGAATTATCAAAGCTTCTTCTCCTCCTCCTGCCCTTCACATACATGTCTCCCTCCTTTCTTCTCACCAGCCCTTGATCTTTCCCCTCCCTTTGCACTCGTTGTATTTCACTCAGGTTAACTCCTTGTGACAGATTACAAACACAAACACTATCTTTAGGGTTACACACATATGCTTTGATAAATCTGACCACAGCTGCATGCAGCTCCATCCTTCATTAGAAACCGACACATCACTAAGTCGGTTACTTTTCCTGGATAAAACAGCAAGGTCACACTCACACGTTTAACAAGGAGTGACAATCATCAACCCACACACACACACACACACACACACACACACACACACAAACACACACACACACACACACACACACACACACTAATTTATGACACAGTATCCTTTGAGCTTCCCACTCTCCTGCACCTGTACTGCTGTTTTCTCCTCTCACTTACTCTCCCTCGGACTTTTCTAATCTAACTTTGGTGCCTCTCAGACTTTTTCTCACGCCAACACTTATCTTACTCATTCTCTCTTCCCACACTATATACGACAGTCATCTGATACCCCCACCCTGTCTGGCTGCTAGTCTGGAAAAGCTTAAAGATACACTGAAGTAATTACAACCTCTAGGGGGCAGAAAAACACATTTCACAACACGGACACAATGAGTGTTAAGTTGTTTAAGGCTAATATATTAGCAACAGTGGGCAACTCAGCCATCGTTCAGGACACTATGACTGATCCGCTAATTTGAATCTGAGGCGACATCAGATGTGTAGTTTAATGACATATGATGCAAAAATCATTAGTCAATTGTTTCACTGTTACTACTGAGAAGAAAAAAAATCAATAAAGAAGGGATGATGGGGAAGAAATAAAAAAAATGGTAGCAGGAAAGACAACAAAGACATTCGACTTTCCCGTGAGAAAGACAAAATGAGAAGAGCACTGCCTGCTCTGAAAGGGTCAGAGAGCACTGTTCAACCAATCAATCGCATGCCTGACATTTAAATTATATAGTTTGACAAATGGGTCCCTGCTACGAACCAAGGCTAATTGGACTTATTGAATATCCCCAACTGATTATACAACATGTTAAAATGTCAAAGAAGCCTGGTCTGCTTCTCTTTTCCGTGTCTCTCTCAGAGGGCACGAGCATCTACCTGTGTTGGTATTAGCATTAAGAGAAGACCTCTAAAGGGTAAGGAGAACCCTAATAGCATTACCACACAGGACATAAAAGGCCAGACGCATATCAAAGCCTTTCAAAGGGCAAAGGCCTTGTTAAGAAGGTCGAGAGGGAGACTGATCTGGTAAAAAAATATTTATGACCATTGTTTCAATTACAATCGCTGTTTGTCAAAAGACTTGGACAAAAATGAGACTTTTTGGAGTGACACTGATTATCCAGGCAGGCACATTCACACAGATATATGTGCTGGCATAGGCAGTTATTTAATAGGAGTTTTATTATTTTATAACAATATATGGGATCCAACTGCCTCCTTAGCTCTTCAGGGACTATTGAAGTGTGTAAAATATTGTGTGTTTGATGTGGTATGGTTCAATTTAATGACCATAGGACTGTTTTGTTAATATGTACCACATTAAAGCTCTTATTACATATGGTCTATTTTTAATTCATGCCATTTCTAAACAATGGTTAACCATTTTGATTATGTTTGGTCTGCGGTCAGCTACCAGTTTGTCTCCTCACACTTTCAAACTCTTGCTTAGTCCAACAGGGATTAGTCATGAGATGAAATGGGTACAGCTACACAGTGTTTAACATTTTAGGTTATAAACGAGACAAAGAAAAAAATGTTAAGCTGTCAACTTGTGCAGGAGAAACCTGGAGGTGTGAGAAGCAAAGTAAAAATCCTAGATGAGCTGGGAAAAGATGGGCAGGAAAGTGAATGAGTGATGCTCTTGCTCTGCTCTCCTCTCCCTCAACAACTGCTACTGAGAGGCTCTTGAACCCCGACGTCTCTAGTGGAGCTGCTCTGCAGCCAGGAGTCAAACTCTGTGATTGTGTTGGGCAGCTCCCTGGTGTGGAAGTGTGAAACTGTATGAATGTAAAACACAGAAGCTCCCGGAAAGGAGTTAGCATGTGCTGTATGGAGTTCCTGGATGAATGTGGATAATGCACACGGCCTATATAATCACATATTAAAATCCTTAGTATATAATTCAATGCACAAAACACACATTAAACAAACAAATTAAACAAATACTTCTAAAAATGCTTTTTGCAGTATGTTGAAAACACTGATGTGGACTTTAAAGCATCTTTTTTAAACACAAAGATTCAATAAGTAACTGGATTGGGGTTTTCTTCTTCAAAAGGTTCCATCACACACTAACTCCACAGCCGCACACACACACAGACAGGAAAACACATCATGAGGTCAAAGGAAGTTATCTAAGTAATGCATTGTCCAGTGAAAGAAGTCTGTCTGCTCTAATCACACTGCCTATATTTCTGTGGGCTGAGTTAATTTATTTTTCCTTTTAGATGAGAATACAGGATGAGCTTTTTAGTCATGTTACTACTAATCTGCAGGCACAGTGACTCTGTCTTGTTTATCTTAGTTACATAGCATGCATGAAGTCAATATTCATTGACACTACTTGACATCATCTGATATTGATGTACCTGAAGTAGTCTTCATGGCCAGGCTGGATGTGACAGGTTCCTCCGTTAGAACAAGGGAAGCTGATGCAGGCATTGATGGGTATTTCACAGTCTTGACCCTGAGTAAGAAGACGAGGCAAAGGAAACTCAAGATTAGATATTTCTCTTCTACTGCTACTCAAATCTACACAACACCTATGCCACTGGAAACACATGTATCTGCTTCCATCACAGATTATTTCACTGACAGGACTGTGATGCAGAAAACAAGACATTAGAGGAAATGGTGTAAGTATGCAAAAAAAAATAATATTTTTCTTTCCAAACTATCAGCATGAATACAAATGTACATTTTCAGTGTACTCACACATTAATCAAACACACATGTGGACATTGTTAGCCATTGCTCTGCAACCAAATGTTGTTTTCTGACTAAACAGCTCTCACTATGAGATGTATCATGTATCGGGGTCCTAAACACAAACACACACACAATCCCTTCTCAACATTCGGCCCCACGGCTGTATTTTAATTTCAAACCGACAACCCTTTGGCCGCCGAGACACCCACTTCCTCTGATCAAAGCCAACAACAGGACTCTTGTTGTTGTTTTCATCCATTTCCTTCTCTCTATACTTTATTGTACCATTTTGTGTGTAACTTTCATTCTGCCTCTCCATCTTCCCCACAATGCCTTTAGTCGAGCTGTTTTCTCTCCATGTTTCTTATATTTCTTGCCCTTTCCACCGCTCCCGCTCTGTCTCCTGTTGTTACATTTTCCTCACTCCTCTCTGTGTTTTCCTCTCTTTCACGTTAACACTCCCCTCTTTTGTTATTTGCTGCTCCTTCTTTGATTCCTCTAACACATTTTAATTAACGTTGCCCCAGTGGACACAACACAGAAAAGAAAACATACACACAGAACATTATGCACACACAAACACACACACACACACGCATGTGCATGCACACGCTCACCAACAGTCCCTGTTTCCCAGTCTGTGACCTTGGCAAGTGATGGTTTAATTAAAAGCAAGGCTGATGCTTTGTCTGCCTGTAAAAGCCCAAAGGTTATGAGGTGTATGTTCTCATGAGACCTTAAGTGTATCTTTAAAAGGCTTGCACACACAAATACACACACACAATCTCCTTCAGAGGCTTGAACTTAATGATCTCTACACACATGCAAACAACTTGAGGATAATCTGACTAGTATACACACACACACAGCGATGGTTCTTTCAGCACTTGATCTTGGCATCACATTGACAGATATAAAACTCTTTATCTTTTGATCAGTCCAGCGTCCAGTGCAGTCAGCTGCAGTCATCATTTCTTTATTGATAAACATGTAGATACATTATGCATACATGGCTGAAGCTAAGCCTGATAATACTGCTAATACCACAGGCTTATGCTCAGTGGATAGACATCTGGGTTTGCCACATAAGCGAATGATTTTAACACCTTTTTTGCTGCCTGTATGCCTGCGGGACGCTCAAATTCAGAAGCTTTGAAATACAGTGCTGCTGAATGACGGTCAAGGATTTGACAGTGAAGGTTCTGGAAATTAAGAGCACCTGCACTGACAGTTCATGGACATTTTCATAGGGTTATACCGGGGAACATGTACAGAGTTCATTCCAACATCCACACCATGATGAAAAACTCCATCTTCAATACATTTGAAAGAAAGTAATTATAGGTACATTGCAATTGTATTTTAATATCTTACTAAGTGCTATAAAGCCAGCTTCTGCTGTAGATGAAGAAAAAGTTTGATAAGCCTGCTAAGCATGCCCCCAGGCAACCAAAATTAACTGCCAAGTGCCTCACCTTGAATCCATTCGGACAGGTGCAGTGGTAGGATCCAGCCGCATCAGAGATGCAGGTGCCGTTGTTCTGGCAGGGGGCTGCGAGGCAGGGGGCGCACTTGGACATCAAGCTGATATCAACTGGACCTACGAAATATAACAGACACACATTAGAGTGGGAAAAGGCGGGACAAGGAGAGATCATGATAGGAAGACAGAACGGGAGCAAAGGCAAGTATCAAAGGGAAAGACATACAAATTTAGTCAACCTGTGCCAAAATGTGCTCCCACAGACTTCATTTAATGGATGCTGTGGTAAGAAAGTGGCCTTACAGGATAAGTGCTTAGCAGAGCAATAAATGTGATTTGTTTCAGAGGCCTGGGCCCCCAGTAGCTAGATCTGATTCAGCATGGTGATGTAGTTCTACATCTCGATAAGAGCCCACTGTAACATCTTGTTGTGCAAATCTTCACAGCTAACAAAGTTCATCTGGTGCAGTTTTATTCTTTCTCTGTGTAAAAACTCATTTTCAGTTCTTCTCCCCTCTTCTCCCCCGCATAATAACAGGGAGCAGGTGATGTTAGAGATCTGCTGCTCCTGTACAAGTGAAATACAACTGAAAGGGAGAAGATGTTTTTAATATTGAGTTATGATGATATGGATACGGGGGAAAAAAATCTTGTTTTATTACTGACATAGCTGATCTATAAGCCTAAAGGTGGGTCAGTGAAAATAATGTGAGCTGGTGTAAAGTCACCAATCTGATTCCAGAGCTAACAGAGAGACAGCACATTCACATTCACTTGAAGTATAATCGTTACCAACAATATTGCAGTGGTTAAAAGTTTGAAAATGTTTACAAATCTATACACCCTCTTATTGTTGAGTGAGTAGAAGCATGAACCATCTAATAGGAAACACTACTACAAAGAAAATGGCCAAGAAGTTTGTTGCAGAGCAAAGTAGTTTGTCTTACATATGTTCTAAGTTGTGAACGGTGATATTTTGTCCTAAAACACAACCACATATTCAACAAACAGCAGAAAAGAAACTATACTGTGGGGGGTGAAGGTAACAGAATGCTGAGAAAGTACTGACCTTTACACTGAAATCTGTTGAGTGGTGTAGTGAGCAGAAGCCTGTCAGCCATATCAGGAGGTCCAGTACAGCGAGCGATGCCTAAACAACCACACTGGATGATTAACAGAGTACTCTTGGCTGTAGACGACAAACACCTTAACAGTATTCTGACTGTGATTTCTTACCAGGCTCTTTAAATCCAGCCTTGACCCACTGAGAGAGCCAGCGCAGGTCACAGTTACAGTACAAGGGGTTGGCACCGAGAGCACTGGACACAATAAAAAACATGAACCAATATATGAGAATGCATATACAGTCATACAATACAGGCAAGCAGAGACTTGAGATGGGGGGCTGTACTTACAGGTGGGAAAGAGAAGTGAGGTGGTTGAAAGCTCCTTCTGGGATAGTTGAAAGGTCATTACCATGGAGCGTCCTGACCAAGAGCAAAACAAGTGTGCGCATGAATATTAATCATAACAGTGACCTTGGTACAAATTTAAAAAGTCCCTTTTTGACCCATTGTTCGTGTTTTTGTGTAGTTAATTAACTTGATTAGGTGCACAGTGTTCCTTTGTAATCAAGCTTTTTACATAAGGGAGTGACACAGCCTCTGATGTCAGTACAGGGTATTATTATATTTATTACTGCTAATGCACACATATCTATCTCCACAGTATTATCTGACCAGTCTATATTTTGAATGAACATTATTGGCTTAAAAATGACTGAAAATGAAAGCGACTTTCTGGCTAGATTTAGCACACACTAGCACAGCAGTCTAACTAGCTGCATGCTAAATTATTTAAATTTATTTGTGGTGGCTCAGCTGCAGACACACCATCATCCCTTTCTAATGGAAAATAAATAAAATATTTATGAAAAAATAATACAAAATAAACAGGAAGCTTATTTTCATTGTTGGCCAATAAAGCTTGTTCTGGTCTCTGAACGGTCTCATATGGTCATCAAACCGGCAGTGGAGTGTGTGTGAGGGGAAAAAAACTGCAGGCTGTAATGTGTATTGGTGTGAGCATGTTTTTTGTTTTGTGCCTTTGGGTTTTCATGCACGTGTGTGTCTGTGTGAAAGTTTTGTCTCAAAAGGCTCAGAGACTGTGTGTGAGTGTGTGTGTGTCCTTTGTGTCTATCCATCTGAGTGTGTTGCCTGCTGGATATAAGTTCACATTCCATTAGAGCGAAGGGCTGTAACAGGGGACAGCTATCAAACCACCACTATTGGAAAAACTGTGTGTGTGTGAGAGAGAGAGAGAGAGAGAGCATGTATGTGCATAATTCAGTGTGCACACTGGCTCACTGGCACACGTGTGTATTCGGGTGTAGATGTGTGTCACAAATTTGTGTTTGTGTAACTTAATGTTTTTAAGTGTCTGTGTGTGTGGCTCTTGTGTGTGTGTGCTTGTGCATCTATGTTTGGTGGTCGAACAGCCCCCGCGCAAAGACTGGCCCACAGGGGGTTGTGGGTAATGAGGAAGTGACAGTGATGGCTGCCTGGCAACCAGTTGCTATGCGGGGGCAGAGAGGGATCAGTCCCCACGGTAACATCAACTAAAATGAAAGGAAGAAAGGAGGGAAGGATAAAAAAGTGATCACTAAACTTCTGCAAGGTGAAAGCCTCACAAGAAATGTCGATACAGAGGGAAGAGAGACAAAAACAAGCAGGCTGGCTGCTCAGAGGGTGAAACACTGAGTTCTATCAGGCTAAAGTTTAGAAAGAAGTGGACACAGGATGATGTACATAGCTGATCATTATACTGTTTATTTGAACTTGCTACAACGAGTGATTTAACACCCTCTGAAAATCTTTGGATACCAGTGGTTTAACTTTAACCTCGCTACACTGCTAAAAGTGTAGTGCTGCATTCAACACAACTTGAAGGTCAACATCTTCTGACCTTCTAAGAGAAAAGTTCAATGGAACCGTTTGAGGGGTGCTGTGTGCAACTACAGCTGTCTGATGTTACACAACAAAGGACGTAACTGAAGATGTGCACTGTAAATGGTCAACCAATCACAACTTTTATCTCTGGATATGTTGCTAGTGTTCATACGCACAACATACAGTATACCATAGCTTGTAAAGGAGTAACCACGTGATGTCATTACTAAGTCTAACTTACATCTTTAGATGTAAATGGAACACAGCAAAAATGCCTCACGATAACTCTATAACCACAAGACTGACTCTAATTACTTATAATTCAAAATGCTACAAAGGGTAATCAATAATATTCCTCTGATTATGAGAAGCAAAGTGCACATCTGTATGTGCGTTCCACATCCAGCCATACACACTAGGATGGTCAGACAGCAATATTCACATGCACACACTGCTGGTGTGGTTTTGTGAGACAGAGGGTGGACAACCAAATGGATGACTGAGAGAAACAGAGGCTGAAGGTCGATTCATCAAACACAGCACTGGGCGGAGAGCGAGACAGAGAAAGGGAGGAGAGGATGGATGGAGGAGAGAGAGAGAGAGAGAGAGAGAGAGAGAATGTAGATAGAGGGGGAGTCCTGAGGAAAAGAGAGACTGTCAATTTTATTTCTTTTTAGTACCCTGAAACAACAAATGATTGTTGGGTGACTGTGTCGTTTTGTGGCTGGGTCTTAACACGGCCCCTCGCCTGAAATCAGGGGAGCGATTAAACTTTGATTTAGCACAGTAATATAACCAGGGGAGTGCTACATTTTGAAACCACTGTGGTGCATGAGGATGAAGCTTGCTACTCACAGCAGACGAAGTGACTTGAGCCCGTCGAAGGCATGGACCGGGATGCAGCGGATCTGGTTATAACTCAGGATGCTGAACGACAAAGGACACAAAGAAGGTCACAAGACTCAAAATGCTGCTTTTCACGATAATATTCTCTTAGATATGCTCCAAGAGGTTCCTCTATCTACTTTTGTCAGCCCAGGGTACATGGACCGTATTATATGAAGGACAGAGAGGATGAAGACACAGAGGGGGAAGACACGAGGAGTGACACAGCAGAAAACAAGCACAGGACCTGTAGACAAGAAAATTAACAAGTACGACACATTTCAAAAGAAGAAGGAACAACTGCCAGAGGCAAAGAGAAAGTCAAATTCTTTCTTTTAAAACCGATATTAAACTCAAAATTAAGCTCAGCTGTGGATGATGGTAAATTAGACAACAATATACAGACAGTGTCTTCATGCTCATAATAATGCTGAGACGTTTAGGATGTAATTATTATCATAATTTATTAATTGACTAATAAAAGCCACAGGATGATGAAGTCACACAATTGTTTTTGTGTGTTACTATACTGGCTACGCAGTGTAGTGAAACAAATATAATGACTTCATGAGAGCCAATATTTCACTGGGGTGCTCAACGCAGCGATGGCTGATCATCAGTGATGGACCTGAATACTAAAAAAATATATATATGTGAAAAGTTGAAACACTTTTCCAGCTTCTACCTTCAACTCTTGGCAAGGTGTGGCCAAGCACAGCATTTGACACAGAAAACGTTCCAGTGATGCTATCTGAGGTCTGACAGTAGAGATCTGTGGTTCCACTGGGCAGCTCCCAGACATAAATCAGCGTATGAAATATGAAACAGGGTGTTGCTGGAAAGAGGTAAATGTGCTCAGTCAACTTTTTGTCTGGACACACAGAATCCAGTAAGTTAATATAAAATCCATGTAATATGCTACGTAAGCTAAAAAGCTAAATCCCTCAAAGGAATGACATTTTTTATGTGGGACAGAGAAAAGAACATGGATATTGAGGGAGGAGAGAAAGAAAAGCAGAAAATAATTCAACAAGTTCAAGGAATAAGTGCCAGAGAACAGATCCGAGAACATTGTGAAATCATTACAAAGAGCAAAAACAATAAGTTAGATGTGTAGAACAAAAAAGATGAAGGATCAGAATTGTTGGAAAAGAAGGAGAAGGGACAGGTAAGGGGAGATATTTAGGGTGAAAAGAGGACAGAAGTGAAGAGCAAGACTACAATACAACAGAAGACAGGCAGAAATCAGGGATAAAAACATTCATTAATCAATAGTTTGCAGCATTACACACACAAACAAGAGACTATGTAACCATGGCTGGACATATGATGTAAACTAGGTGCTGTGTTATCATAGGAACTTACAGTGTGGCCAGTTGGGTCATATTGCTGAAGGTGTATGAGGCCAAGGTGCTGATGCTGTTGTTGCTCAGGTCCCTGTGAAGACACACATATGACGCTCAAACACGGAAACATACTGCAGGTATCCATACTGTTTTTTCAACTGCAACCAGGATGTGGCATGTGTGTGTATTCTTTTCAAGGTTATGTTAGTGGTACATACACCAGCGACAGCTGCTTCAGGGCTGCCAGTTCCTTGGGCACAGATGTCAGCATATTACCCTCCAGGTACCTGCAAGGAAAGGTGCACAGTTAATATACTGTGGTATGTATGACATAAATATTGGCCCGCAGGGTGAATAAATGCCACTGTGGCAGAGAAAAGTTGATTTTACAACCTCTATTGCATAAAAAGTATGGAACACACAGGACATGAAAGAAGCACAGGAGCTTTTTGTAAGGAGACATTTTTGCATTTTTGCATTTCTGAACACGATGAATTTGTAAAAGTTGGCTATATTAATAAATGGCTGTTATCCTGTGTGTTTGCACACAGTTTGCCTTTCAGTCACCTATTGACGGACCGTTGGGAGTGAATCAGGATTCAGTGGTTAGACTAAAAGACACTCTGACATGCGGTCAGAAAGCAGGGGGTCCAACCTCAGCTCTGGGAAGTGGGACAGTGACCACAGGAGTCTGAGGAGCTAGCCCACTGGTCAGTGCTGTCTTTTAGACCTTTTTGTTTTGTAATATGGTTTGTGGGGGTCAGTGTGCATATTTCTGAACACTGAAGGAGTCACGCTAGCTGTGCTCATTCTCTTCCATGTGAAGTACAGTGCTAAGCTAACTGCTAAACTAGTTGACTTCCATATTGGCTCTTTGGTTAATGTTTCAACTCATCAGCAAAACAGGTTCATTTGTTTAAAAATGAATAAAAAAACCTCAAAGCTAAACATAGATTGCCACAACATTCACCTCACTGCTCTTTGTGAGAGATAACAAACACATACACTGATGCACACAAACACACAGACACACACATATTTTATGATCTGCTGGTCTCTGTTCCACTTGCTCCCTCTCTCTCAGGTCATAACTAGGTCATGTGGACAGTATGATGGAGTGTCTTCTTCAGCCTGATCAATACCTAATCACTGCTATTGACCCTGCAGAGCAGGCCTATTTCACAGCTAAAGGAGTTTCTTTGTGTGTGTGTGTGTGTGTCATAACTCACCTTTACTATGAGACATTTTGTTCATACTTCTATCTACATTCCCTAATCTTTATTAACATTGTTTTACCCTTGTTTTATCCTACATCAATTTAAACAATTACTATCATTATAGACACTTCCTTTATTGGTCTCTTTCTTTGTTTCAGGAATCTCTGCTAGCCTAAAACTAATGATGAGACACAAAACAATTTACAGGACACAGTAGAACTGTACAAGAGAACTTACAAAGCAAACAAGAGCAGGACAACAGGGGCTGTGATTATTCTAAGCACCGGCTCGACAAACCCTGACCTGAAGATCTTCGGCATTATAGCATTTAAAATATAATATATATAAAAAGTTATGGCAAAATAACAAAAGGCCATTTCTTCCTCCCAACTGTCCTCGTAGTCTAATTTCATAGTACCCACAGAAGTAAACATTCACACAAGTATGTGCAGCTTTCAGTTAAATAAACCACGTGTGTGTGTGTGTGTGTGTGTGTGTGTGTGTGTGTGTGTGTGCGCGCGCGCGCTCCTGAAGAAGCAGAGGGCACTGCAGCAAATTCTATCTTTGCATATTAATGATGATTATGCATGGACAAAAATATTATCTCCACATCTGCTTATATGTTCATGCTGCATACAGTATATTCCAAGACTCACATCCTTGTGTTTCTGTTTGTCCACACGTGTGTGTGTGTGTGACGGTGCATGCACGCCTGACTCACAGCTCTGTGGTGTCCTTGGGAATGCCCTTGGGCAGAGAGTGCAGCCCTCTGTTGCTGCAACGCACCACGCCGTCTGAGCACGTGCAGACGTCAGGACAGCCAGACACAGGAAGACAACCATTATCCTCAGCACCTGGAGAATGCAAAAAGAGAGAGAGAGTGAGATATTATAAAGAAACAAAGAAAAGAGAGGGATAAAGACAAGGACAGAGGGAAGGGAAAAGGGAGGAAAACATATGCAGACATAAAGAAGGAAGGACGAGGGGTTGATGAGGAAGGGATGGACAGAGATAAAGCCAACACTAAAGTGTGGCACTCGGTCAATTCCATTCAACTCTTTACTCAGCACTTTTCAAGAGTACTTTATAATCCATATCAAATCACCAGAGGGTGCAAAATCAGCAGCAGTGATGTGTTTCAACATGTGGTTGGGGACCTACAGGCAGGTCACAGTGATTTAAAGAACAACAGAGTGCAGATGTTTACAAGGATGATCTGCTTCAATATTAAAATAAACTGGAATCACAGGGACAGAAGACAGAGAAACAGGATTATTGTTCATATTTTAACATGTAACATCTTAACCCATGTGTTAACATGTGCTTGTCAAATGTTTGAGTTAAACAGAACAGTTGTCATTTAGACATGCAGCTAACACATGGTACAGAACAACCAAAAAAAGAGAAAACATCTGAGTGATTGTAATCATTTTAACACTCAGTGATAAGAGGATCAGAGACCAGAGTCGAGTGTTGTTCTTGGCTCAAAGCGTCCTCCATTTCCTTGATTGACGGGCACACACACAGCTTTAATCTAGCGACACAGTATGTGAATCATGGAACTGTGCTCCCCGGTGTAAAACAAGCCAAGTTAAAACCATAATTAGAGATAATGAAGACTGGACACTGAGCCAATCATAACACAACTGTGATTTGAGTGTGTGTGTATGTGAGAACGAGGAATAGGAAAAGGAAGAGGCCACACTTTTATACTCAACGTGCTGATTTATAACTCGCAGTGTTTGTGGATGTACATGTCGCTGCACACAGTTTTTGGAGTTTCTCCCTCCCTCTTATGTCCTTTGGCCATTTTCTCATTCACTTTGTAGCATTCTAATTGCACTAATGTCGAAACGTCCAGTAAATGAGTGCTTATGTACCAGTGAGTAGAGCTTTGTGTGTGTATGTGTGTGTAACTTGTGAGTCCGCAGGGAGTTGTAGCCGTGGGCTGACTCACTCCACAGTTGGCTGATTGAACATCTAAATGTGCACTAAATATCTTCTCACAAATTCAATTAACTTTACCTTTCCCCCGGCTGCCTCTGGACACCTTAACAGCCATTTTACTCAACTATAAATAGACTGGACATGGGACCTTGGTTATGTACGTGTGTGTGTGTGTGTGTGTGTCCCTTTGGTTCTATTCTTTTGAGAACTAATTGAGATTTACGGGATTTAATGTGGGCATGTTAATGGTCGTCAGGAGGTTTTTGATAGTTTGTTTGTTGGACTGTCAGCAGGATATCTTCACGCCTTTGAGAGCTGATGGGCCCAGAGCCAAAGAACAATTGATTTGTTGCTGGTGATGATCTACATGTTTGAGTTTCACCATTTCAGCCAAAGAATGCAAGAGAACCATTTCAGCAAATTTTTCAAGGTCAAAATCTACTAATATACATTTGCATTAATGATTTTCAGCAGTAGGTTAGAGTGTCAGTCTTCCGGAGATTAATTTACATTTATTACTTTGAAAGCAATTTGGATCAGCATAAAGTTAACTCTGTAAAGTCCTCACAACGATGTGGGAGCTCGAGTGTGCTATTTAAATGCATGTTTGTGCAGCTGTGTGAGTTCGAAAGTAGATATTTGTGTGTGTGTGTGTGTGTGCAAGGCTAAATATCAAGATCTGATACAATCTTAGAGTTCCTCTACTTGAACCAAACCCTGCTAACTACTTTCCAAACTCATTTTCAGTAAATGGTGGCAGCGTAGCTACAGGAAATTAGAAAAGTGTAATGAATTCAGGAAAAAAAAACGGGAAGGGAAAGAAAGAGCGATCGACGTAAAGAGAGAGAGAAAAGGGAACTGCAAATACCGTGCAGCTATAAAAAAAAGAAAGGAAAATAGACCCAACGTAATAGACAGGAGGGCCAGACCACACTTTGTCTATGGCGTCAAAAGTTGGCAGCAAAGCCTACGGCCTAAGTCGCTATAGGCATGCATGGTCGTGGTAACAGCAACGTCACTGTAGAAACCACAAGCTGATGTCATCTCAGGCTGCTGTTTGCCAGTAGTTACTGATCATTCTGTCCTCACACTACCCCACAGAGGATGTGTGTGTATCTACTGGCCACAGACGAGAGATGACGGATGAGTATCTGGTAGTGCTGTTAAATGTTGACCACTTTTGTTATGACCACTAGACATTTCCTGTACAAATGAAAAAAATGACTTACTGGAGGGTCCTGTGATATCAGTTAGATCACTGAGAACAGTTTCCTTCTGTTTGGGAGGGTTAATCTCAGCAGCGTCAGTGCACTGATTGTAACAATTCAGTTGTAATAATTTATAGAGTACTCTCTGCTGACCTTTTATGATGCTCCACTGCAGCCGGATTTTCCAGGAAAGTTTCATTAGTGTAATCTGAAGTGCTATTTTCTTTCCTCCCATGACCAACTTTCATGTCTCACTAAAGACTTTATTAAAAGTTCTGTTGGTCGGGCACAAAACTCTTTTTCCTCTGAAAGTTCTTACCTTTCCTATGAAAACTGCTGTATATTTTCAGCTGTGAACGTGACGCAAGGACACATTTAATTTACCCTTCAATCATTTGAGTCATGCTCCTTACCTAAATTTCTCACATAGAGGTATAATTGCAAACACTGACTTTTAACAATTTTAACACCAAGAATCATGATACAAACCCTTTAAATCATGCTTTATGTGCCAATGTGGTTAAATATTTTTTCCATTTATGTATAAAGAATTTAAGCTAAAAGAGAGACCCACCGTCGCATGTGAAGTCCGGGGCAGCCACATCCTGGATGGGAATCTCCTTCAGGAAGGCTGGCTTCTGACAGCGAGGGTTTCCACTGACGACCCTGGTCTTCTTCAGCCACTGACCCAGCCAGGCCAGGTGACAATCGCACACATACGGGTTGGATAGAAGGTTACTAGAAACAATGAGATTAAACGGACAGAGATGGGGGGTTTCAATGTACAAAACAATTAAAGGACGGATTTCTGAAGACATCTAGACTAATAATCGTGCTGTGATGTGTGTGATATACTGCTTCTGGTCAGTCCTACACCTGAATAATTTTAGACAGAAGACAAAGAAAGGCATGTGGGGGAAACAGTAAAAGGTTATCTGTTATTTTTATTCATTTCGTAAAGTACAAAGGAGATGGAGACTGAAAGAGAACAGAGAGACAATGTGAAAGAGAGAAGGAAAAGAAAAGGTTATCTGCTCATTTTATTCACTCTCACTGCATTTTGTTGTTTTTGTCACACAGCTCATGTAATATGTATGCTGAGCCATATTTAAACTGAGATGTTGGAAGAAAGTGGTGGCAGCAGGACAGGAGGGAGGTATACTGAAGTTAAAGCTGCTATAGGCAATTTCATATAGCACATCTAAGGCGACATAAATGTCAAGATCATTTCTAAATGAACAAACGTGGCAGAGCAGGGTAGAAGATGATCCTTATCCTGAAAGATTGAATCTTGGATCGGTGAATAACATAGAATTGCCACAAAGCTGGGTAAAGACCAAGGTGTCCGCTCAATGGGAGATCAGTGCACATTTTCATTTTTGAGTGATTTTTTTCTGAAATTTGTTGCCAGCTTCTACAGAGGAAGAATTTGTATGCTCTGTGATTGAGACTAAGTGTGTGGGCGAGGTTCTTAGTGTTGGGTCCAGAGATGTGCATGTGACCCATGTCTTTCCCTTCATTAACTGCTGAAGTTGCTTTGTGCTGTAATATTAATGGCATGCTGCAACAAATAGGAACGAGTTATTTGCTCATTTCCTTGTAATGAATTGACCTCAGTGTGTGGCAATCAACCCATAGCTAAATCCCTTCCTTCCTTTTCAATGTGTTAATCTTTTAATTAAATGGGCAAACTGTATTAGGAAACAATGCACCAAGCATGCAGACAGACATTAGAAATAGTAGGAAAAAAAGACAGTAGAATGAACAGAGAGAGAGTCTGGAAATACACGCTATCCATCTTTCTTTCATGCCAGACAGCCAGCAGGTGCAGGTGAATACAAAATCAAGTATTACTAGTATGAAGCAAATGAAACTAACTAATGCTGAAAAAAGAAACAATGGTGAGAAATGACAGGGATGAGACAAATATAATATATTTCTATACTAGATAATCACCAACAGCCCAAAAAAAACAGTTCATACAACAATGCCACCATCTATCCCCCCCGCTCCACCGTCCCCATTTCCCCTCTCTTGTCTTGCCACCTCTCCTCCCAAAAGACTTGGGTAGAAACTTGAATCAAAGATGACAGGTACACAGCAGGACAGAGAGCAAGAACAAACGGCAGAACAAGGGAAGGAAGCAGGGAGAAAAAAAGAGGGAGAGAGAGTCAAAAGAATGTGAGGCGCCTTTCTGGGCTTGGCTTGGCTGGAAAAAATACCCAGGAATCAACCTGTAATGTTTTATTGAGCTGATAAAATGTATTATTTACAGGCTTCACATCTGGGTGGTCAGATGATTGAAGAAGAACACACTCTCTGTCCTAACAATAATGTTATGTGGCAGGTTAATACTTGTCATAACCTCACCACTGCATGGCAGTTCTATTTCTAGTTCTTCTCTCTAACTGAACTGAAGATGGAGATTCCCACATAGCTTTGATAACAAATGTTCTGGGATCCAGACCAATCTAGTCGATAATGATGGAGAGCATCTGTGCGGAGAATACTGTCCAGAGTGCGACGTGTGTGCAAATGTGTGTATGAATGGGAGATAACTAGGAGTTTAGGAGTGTGAATAAAAAAGAGCAAATACACACAAAATGAAAAATGAAAAAAACCAAAGAGGGAAATAATGCGACTCACATGGTGGACAGGGAGTGGAGGGTGGAGAAGGCTCCCGGGGCGATGCTGGAGATCCTGTTGTCATACAGTGACAGCAGACGCACCGAGCTCAGACCAGTAAATGTATTATTGTCGATGCAGCTGATCTGGTTACTCCGCAGCATGCTGGAAAACACATGAAGAAGAATAGGTATTTGAATTCAGGATTTCCTTCAACAGTTCTTTGTAGCTCAGAAAAATCTTACAGGAACCAGTGATGTCATTGGTTCAAGGAAGAACTACTGACTCTTTCAGCTTATATTTCCTGGCACGTTCTGAAGGCTGCTAAAGGTGCTTAATATGAGTAAATGGATGAAGATATTCAGAGCATTGGGACACTCTGATCGGCAGACTATAGAGGAGGGGATCGGCTGGTAATGTCTTTCCATAAATTGCACACATACATTATACATATACATATACAACTCTAACAGAAGTAGACATCATCCTTTAAGTCAGTAAAAACAGTACATGAAGATTACTGGACTCTTGAGGGATGTTGTTTTCATGTTATGAGTAGATGAAAAGAGAAAGACAAACAAGATAAAAGAACACAACCTGTAATGACATGTATAAAAGATAAAACAGCAGCAAATTCAAACCAGTCCCCATAAGACAACCGTCACAGACTCTGTGATATGACATTAGCTTTTGACATGCAGCCCTGTGGGACCATGCTAAGTGAGTTAGTTAGCATTAGCAATCTCTGGGACAGGCTAACCCAGTTAGCAAGGCTATTACTGGAGCAGGGAGCCTCTTAACATAATACAGAGACAGCCATGATACCATTAGAGAGTCATTAGCCGGCATATGTATACATGATAGCATTAGCTAGTCATTACTGAGCAAGCACAGACAACATCAGCTCATGATTTCGTACACTATCCTGTAACCCCTAATTGGACACTAGCCTCTTTATGGTGGGTGCCCAAATTAGAGGAACAACAATATGCTGTCATTAGCCTTGATTTCAGGATGAGTCGGGTAAACAATCCTCCTAGTTTCAGTGCAGGGGAAGAAAAAGTTAATGAAGTCCACCATGAATCTGATGCCACAACTGTGGCAGAACATGCACCTGTGTTTGCAGGAAAAATACCAGTCAACAGGCAACAACATACAGTCATGTATTCACTGACCCTGTAAACGAGTGGTGGTCACCACATGGTTTAAATTTATGTGGTCATGCAAAATAAATCTTTAAAACATTATTTAGGTCTGAGGTGATTTTCTAGCTCTGACATTTATCCACTGCTGCATCAGAGACAATTGTCTGTTTTACGGCATAATAAGCTACGACTTTTCTTAACAAGCAGGCCACATAAATAAACTGCAGAAAACAAACACACACTGACGTGTTTCCGTTCATTGCCCTGAACCTAACCTAAACCCAGTCTTCATACTAAAATGTAATGATTTACACTAATGGCCCACCTCCTCTCTCACACACAACCCCCTCACAGTGGAACTGTGTGAACAGATTTATGTCCAAACAACATGAGTAATAAAAGCAGACAGACACACACACTTACAGCGTTTTCAGGCCACCAAGGCCTCTGAACATGCGCCCATGCAGCCCGGTTAGCTTGTTTCCTGTCAGCAGCAGCTCCAAAACACCACCTGCTCCATCAAACGCACCTTCCCGGATGTCCCTTAGCTTGTTGTTGCTCAGGTTGCTTCAAGAAAGACAAAAAAAAATATGATGAGCAAATTTAACGTTTTTTTTTTCACTTCAACTGAACATTACACACACAGTTCTCAGTTTAATTGCAGTATTAAATCATGTCCTTTCAACTAATAAACATTAATTCTTCTCTCTTTCATCTTAATATCCTTGCCGGGTTCAATAGATGTTCTGAAAGCCAGCCTTGTCTGTAACTCATAAAGCACACAACAAACATGCACACATAAAAGTAAATGAGACAAGTGGCCACAAATAACCGATGATGATCGTTATCTTGTGCACATCCACACACAATGACAGGAATAAAAAGGAAAAGAGATCGTCCGGCTGAGAGACAATAACCTGAGATGCTAGCTATCACAACAACTGTAGCTCTCCTTCATAAGTACTTTTGTGCTTCTTCTTATCAGTGCTACGAAATATGAGACGAGTGGAAATGGAGACAGCTGAAATAATGACTGCAGAGTAAAATGTAAGAGGAGAATTTGAGGAAAGGAAAGGAGAGGAGAGGAAAGGAGATGAAGAAGAGAGGGAAGGTACTGAGAAAAGGAAAATGGAAATGAGTGCAAGCCAATCTATATTGTCAGTGACACTGCTAGATGGTTAGCAATTTCCTCTCCAATAAATCAACTGCTGGTCTCTGCTCTGTCTTTCTCTATCTCCCTCTGACACACACACACACACACACGCAAACGTAGAGTAGGTTGTAGATAAGGACTGTAAATCTGAACCAAAGGCCCATCTTCTATTTCCATTTAATATTTGCTTCCTCCAACCCTCCCTTTCCTTCCCTTCCATCCTCTTGGTCTGTTCCTGGCTCATGTCTCTGATGATGTGCATTTCTACTTTTCATGGCTTAAATTAAAAACATTAATTTCCAAAACAATAATGATTATTTGGTAGAATAAATAGACTCAATGTTCTGTTATGTAGGAGGCAGAAGTGGAAATCACATTAACCCAAAACTGGACTTTAAAGCAGATTTGTGACTTCACTGCAGGCTCAGATTCGACACCAGTGCTGGACAATAAATAAAACATTGTTACTTTTAAAGGTACCGCTGAGTACCAATTCACATTAAACCAATCTGAGCCAAATTTAAGAGCACATCTGGTTGAGAGAGCAGCATCCTCAAGTAATGCATCTTCTGCTATAAACTTGTTGTATAAGTCATTTAAGAAGTCTATAAGCCTTATACTATTTGGCTGTCATTAGCCTAACCCAGTATGCTAGTGCTGTACTAGTAATGACTAGTAATGTACTAGTAATGACAATGGAAAGACAACTTAAGCACTGAAAAATGGAATCATCTTTCTTTTCTTTACAAATTATCCTCCTCACTTTTCCCCACCAGATTCACATATTTATTGTATTTTACCCTTTATTTATATAAAGAAAATGAAATATCTAAAAATGTGTGTGCAACACTCAAGCTACACTGACATCTTTCCACTGTTTTTAGAGGATTTTTGTCTGCAGACACCTGTAGTTGACACAACAACAAACATTTTACACCAACTCTCAAAAGTGTACGTACATCTTCTTCAGGTTAGGCAGCTTCTTAAAAGTCCCTGTAGCCTCCATGACGGCAATCTCATTGTCGTTTAACCGCCTACAGAGAGGAAGATGGAGAGAGAGAGTCAGACATTTATTCCTTATGGAAACAAAGTGCTTTAAATTTACTACACACAAATTAACAAACACACATAAAGACAGAGAGAGATGGGAGGGGTGCAAGTGAGGGAAGAGAAGGCAACATGAAGGTTAAGTGGACCGGATGCAGCGTGAAGAGGAGCAATGCATCTTTTCTATGTAGCCATCGATACCCACTCCGCCTTAAGCCAAGAAAAAACAGTTTGAGAGATAGGAAGCTAGTCATCTGCTTTATTGAGGCAATTTGTGCTAAAAGAGCACCGCTAAAAGGATGCTCTTTGTGTGTGCGTATGTGTCGCTGACACCGGAGCAGAGAAAGTGAAAGGTTGGCTCAGGGGGATGCTAATGAGATACGAGGGGTTAAAAGATGGATCAACCAAGATAAAGTCAAACAGAAATAGTATGCTGCAGCAGAATCATGATAGTGAGGAAATGATACTGCTTTTACCGCAAGGGTGATTTGCATAAACAGATCCCTTTACCATGTGAGCTACTGCCGAAGATATGAAGTCAATGTACGGATAATTCCCTTAAGACTTATTTCATACTTAATTGAACGCTCTCAAGGCTGATGTTGAGGGCATTTATGTCTACTGGTAGGAGTCACTGAGACAGACTGGGAGACAGACAGATGAGAGAATGAGACTAAAAACTATATAGGCCTTCAGCTGAACCACAACCTCCCCCTGATTTCCCCTGATGAATGCAGGTTACAGGACACGACTGACAGCTTGTGCTTGTGTGTGTTTGTGGCCTTCAGAAAACTACTGGTTGAATGTGTTTTTAAAGAAAAGGAGAAAAGAAAGACAGGGTGTCGAAAAACCCTCGAAACTTTGATGTGCCCTCTAACCAACCATAAAGGACAAAGTATTGTATATGTTTCTGACAGGGAGCAGCCTGGGAATGGAAAGAATGGAGAGGAAAGGAGGAAGAATACAGAGAAACAGAACCACACAAACTGAGGGCTAATGGTCTGTGCAATACTGGCATTATTAGTTATCTAAAGTGGCAGCCATGGCTGAATTCACCATTGTACAAGTAACCTCCATTAGTAATACTGTGACAACCGTCCTGCATCTGCCTTAATGCAGCAGTGGTCTCCTCCTCTGCAGCTTCCTTCCATTACTACCACAGTGATAACCACAGCAGAAGCCCTCCATCCCTCACCTGCTTTATAAAGCTGCCAGTGATTCAGCATTATTAGACCACACGCTGCTTCTGGCTGGATTCTCTTTTCCTCTCTGGAAATATTATTGAATATTCGATTAACAAAGTAAAATGGAGCTATGCTTTTGGCACACTTTGACACACACGTGTGTCTGCAAATCCTGTGTTTGTTTACAAGTTGGCATTATAAGAAATTGTTGTGGGGTGCTTTATACAGCAAGATACAGATATGGGGTCAATATGTGCATCAGACGTAAGAGGCTGCAACAAGGAAATGTATGCTTTAAAACAAACAATCATTAACTTGTCTGATTGTTGGATGAAGATCCTGACTTCATACTGACTTCTTAACCTTTCTCACAGACTCACTCCAGTATTCCTGTAGCACGCTATCTGTTACTCCATTGCCATTTTTCAGCAATGGAATGAATGATCCATGGGACTGTTCAGTATTCTAGAGTGAGACCCCTTTGCCAGACATGATGATGGCTCCTTTGGGATTTGGAGGGAGATGGAAAAGACTGCTGAGGGAGGGGTGCATTTTGGTCTCGGAGCTAAAAATGAAAAGTGACATTCATGAAAGTGCACTGAGAGAGGCAGAGAGGGAATGTGCACTGCATGTGTGCGCTTGCATCTGGCTTTGCATAGTAAACAAGGCTCCCTGTAAAATATGTTCGTGCCCTATATGATTGCATGTGCACTTATGTATGTGTAGATGACTGTTTGTCACCTGTGAGGGCGTGCACAGTCAGACTTACAGGTCGGTGGTGTGCTCAGGGATGTGTGGCGGTATTCGCGTCAGTTTAAGATTGGAGCAGTCCACCACTGTGCCTTCACAGCGACATTTCTCTGGACAAACCAGATCCTGGAAGCATTCTCCACTCAGACGGCTGCGATAGTCCTCCTGACCTAAGAGAGGGTAAACAAGAGAGAGAGAAAGTCGCACAGAAATGAGGACAGAAGGAGGTGGAAGAGTTAAGGATGAATGAGGGAGAAGCAGAAAAAAAAACAGGTAGGAAGGACAGGGATGTAAATTAAGTCAATAGAGTGAGTGAGAGCAAGAAAAAACAGGTAGGGGGATGAGAAAAAGGCACAAAAAGTCAAACACTGGATTTTACTAATGCTTCCTATTTTTATTTGCAAGAGTTAAACCAAATTACACAAGCTGCACTTGCTCCTGCAGGCACAGTAATGTCTGCATAGCTCCCACTGTAAATCAAATTAACAGGTGGTTTTATGGAATCATACTGTACATAAATGTAGTTTAACCCAGGATGTTTTCCATTTAACAAGGCGAGCCAGAGCCCACTTCTGTTATTTAGATATAATGCAAGCAGATATTATTGATGACTGCTGACTGTAGGATTGACCTGGTTACCATAATGCAGCACTGTGCTCTCTTTAAAGTTCTCACGGTTATCATAATCTCTCTTTTTTTGTTCTTTTCAGTCCCTCCGGTTCCTCTCTTCTCTGCATTAATGCAATGAATAATCTTTATATTACTTTAACAAATGATCATGGCATCTTGTCAGCTAACCTAACTGGAAGAAAAATATGGAATAATGTCTGCCTATAACATAGATGGTTGGTAAACTGAGGGAAAGAAGAAAATAAAGACGAGAGGACAGGAGGGTAAGGACTGAATCAGAGAGTGTATTTGTTTACCTTTATGGGAAAGGTTTTTCTAACACAAGGGTGGGAAGTGGTAGAATCAGCCATGCTAACTGCTACAACACTGCCATGCCACTGAATGCCAAAGCTTTGAATGTAGGCTGTAGCAGCTTTGAAACACAAAGACGTGTAACCAAGTAGGACCATTTGTTCAAAAGCAGCTTTTTCTGGCAGATAAGCAATCAAGGTGAACGTTGATGTTTTTGTACCCTGTACCCTGTGGAGTTTTTCACTGCTTTGTTCTGTTCTGTGTTGTGTATGCACATGTACTGGTAACATGCACATGAACAATAACATGATGTCCACCTCTTCCACTAATTAAATGTTGGTCCATGCAGAGAAATGAAGTAGGAAGAAGACTGTAAACAACGCATGATTTAAAAGACTGAAGAACATTTTATAACAATGATAATAATACAGTTTATTTGTAATGCACAACAAATATCAAAGTGCAGTGGGGAAGTAAATGTATTCACCAACCCAGGGGGGCACACAGCATGTTTTGAAAATTATTGTTAACTTGTTGATTTACTACCAAAACTCCACAGGGCACCAGAATGAATCAGGAAAACACCAGTCAGCAGCTATGGATACTTTGATTGATGTATCTTGAAGTCAGTCTATCATTCACTTCGACCACAGTCCCATGTATCAGAGGCCCTACGTGAATGAACAGAAGTTAAGAGTTTAACCTCGAGCTTTTGTTCCAAGGCGTGTGATTGGCCAGGAGAGCCAGGAAGGTGTGTGCCGGGCGGTCCCTGGCGCTTGACGGAACCATGTGATGTCACAATAGGCGGGGCCACATGGTTAGATCAAGCACAAGAGACAGCTGCACGAACCAATCAGAATGCAGGTCCACACAGGAGGAAGGCGGGGGTGAGGGGGGGCATTAGAGAGCTGCACCAGTTGAGTCAGGGGGGGGAGGCAGGGTCCATACAGGATAGGAGAGGCAACAGACAGCTGCAGATCCACACAGGAAGGGGGAGGTGCGACACCAAAGAACTGCCCACCAATAGCAAAAAAATAATCCACACAGGTCCAGAGAGGAAGAGGAGATGCAGGGAGAGGCATGGGACTGCAGAGAGGAAGGGCTGAAGCAAAGATAACAGCCATAACCAGCTTCAGGGGCATTTGTAATCTAGTTAAGTTGATTACCTCCATGGACGGGCACTAACATTAACATTCAGACCTTCCATTAGCTAAAAAAAATGCAGCACATGTGCACATGATACAACAAAGCACTTTGGATAAAACCCTTTAGCATTTAATAGTATTGCTTATGCACTCGGATTTGTCATGGGACACAGCATCTTTGAAAGCAGAGGTGTGGTGGAAACATCAGTCCCACAGGAACATGTTTGTTTGCACTGACCGTAAAACCAATTTATTTTAGTGTCTGAACGTAACTTCAGTGCGACTGTGGTGTCTGTGAGAGTCATTTACCTACCTGTACACCTGAACTTCTTGCCTTTGACCTGGCTGATTCGTTTGTTAGCTAGCCTCCTGGGGTGGCTGCATCGCGCTCCGCTGGTCTCAATCGGGTTATCAAACAGGTAGTCTGCCAGCCACTTCAGGTGACAGTCACACATAAAGGGGTTTTGGGCCAGATGACTGGGAAAGAGAGAGAGAATGGAGCGAAGGAAAGGGTGCGTCAGCCGTCTTTTTAACTGGCAAAAATGCCACAGAGGCATGTAGGGCCATTTCCATTGTAAGGATAATTCTTTTCAAACATCAACAAACATTCATGACATTTGTGAGCCAAGGGTTGTGACTATTGTTTCATTAATCAGCTATTGATTATCGAATCATTAAGCCATTGAGTAAAAAGTGGGGTCCACCATTTTTCCAAGGTGAAAGTCTTTAGTATTGATTTTTTTTACAACCAAACCATAATATATTCAGGCTTCTGTCAAATTCTATTTAAAAGAAATCCAAACATCACATTTTCAAAGCCAGGATCAGAGTATTTGGATTTGTGGGGCGCCTACATGTTCCAATCCACAGCCACCTCCTCCAGCTATTCCTAGGGAATCCCAAACTGTACGCAGACCAAAGGGCATGTTCGATTACTCTAGTGTATTCTGCTCCACAGTCGCCTCTTCCTCACTTGAACATGCCTGGAGTACTTTACAACAGAGCTATCCAGATAATTGGCTACTTGTTGCAGCTCAGTTTAATGCCTAAAACATTGCCATACTTACAGAGTCTTGATGGAGCGCAGAGGAGTGAACAGTCCTTTACTGATGGTTTGCAGCTTGTTGTCGTACAGCGACAGCAGGTTGAGGTTCTGCAGATCTTGGAAGGTGTTGACTCTCAAACAGTTTATTTTGTTGGCATTCAACAATCTGAAAGACAAAAAGGAACCATTAATATGTTTTATTTATCTATCTGTTGTGTTCAATCAGCTTTATTATCATTGTGCGTGAGACAAAAGTTATGCAGATAACCAGAATTTATTTTTCTCAGATGCATCAGCAACTGCCAAACCACTACTTTTCCTCCCTCCCTTCCTCTCTTCTTCATCTCACTATTTCTTCCCCCCTCCCTTCCCCACACACTCATGATTATATTTTTTTCTGGCCGTGACACATAAATCTGAAAATTGTGGTTTTATATATTTTTTTTTTTCACTTTCTCTTCTGGAGCAGGATGGGAATATCTGCTGTTGGGTGTGTGAGTGTAATATCTTGTTTTAATGGGAGAGACAGATGGTGAAGGGGGGAGGAGGGGGGAGGAGGGGGAGATGGAGAAGAATGGAGATGGGATGGTGGGAGAAATAATGGAGTGAGACAGTGAAGGGACAGGTGAAAATTTAATTTGGACTGACACAGATATACATTTAAGTGAAGGAGGCTGACAGGCAAAAATGGAGGAGAAGCGGTACGAAATGAGAAATGTGATAGTGGGATTAAGTAAATGACAGGAAAAGTTTTCACCTCTACCCTTCTCCCCGTCTCTCCATCCTTTCATACCTGCACTTCATTAGCAAATATACAGGTTGTCAGGATTGTCCCTGTATGTCTACGTTCCCTTATTTCTGTCTCATTCTCCACCGTTCTGCTCCTCTGTTGTTACTCGTCTCACACACACACACACACACACACACACTGCGCTGTCTGTCCTCTCCATCTTTTCTTTTGTTGCCTGACAGGTGACTAACTCGGTACTTGGTACAGCAGCTCAGCTTAATTGTCTCAACCCGTCCTAACGAGCGCCGGCGCCACCACAACCAGCTTACACGTACACACGCATCACTCAGGTGATACACACACACACACATGCTGCTCTGCGACATACCCACGCCTCATTAGGCAGCTCACAGGGGGAACTAATTACTTGAAACTGCACCAGTAAAACAAAGCAGCACACAGAATATAAACAGCAGACCAGTAGCCACACAAAGCAATAATCCTGAAAGGTTGACACACTGCTTGATGCAGCGGTGAAAGCTAAATATAATTTATAATTATTAGGTTATAAGGGAGCATCTTGTCATTCATGACAAACTGACTGACTATTATGCAGCAAAATCTTACAAGACATATTCCTTCTATATGTCTGCTCCCAGGCAGCATCTTTATAGAACATACCAATGATGGAGCAATATTAGCTCAGTATATTATTTATTCATTGAATGAAACAATCAAAAATTCACAGATTTATATTGAGCGCATAGCGTGCATGTAAACTAACATAAAGCATTCAGTGGTGTTTAGCGTTTTATGCCTGCAGCAGCATCCGGAGATCTGGGAGGAATACTTTTCCAACTGGGGTTGCTAAATGTTAACGATGTCATGTCACAAACACTGATATGAATTTACGCATTCTCTCTCTAATTTTTCCGCATTTTCACATATTTGTCTTCCTCCCTATGTCTGCATCGTCTTTCACTTGTCATCCATCCATCTATTAATCTATCCATCCATCCATCCATCAATGCCCAGCACCCCCCCCCCCCTGTCAATGCACCATGCATGCAAATGATCCACCTAAGCCTGTAAAAAGGTGTTTGTGGGTTACAGTCACTCATCCTCATTCTCTTTGCCTGGCTTCACTTTACGATGGAAAAGCCCAGCACATTAGCTGTTTCTGCAGTGGACTGCGGCATTTGCGAGGACCATATGCCGCATACCGTACTTATGTAGCTGTTAAAGAAATGTTTTACTGCATGCTGAGCCACTGCTGGTGCTGCAGTTTGAATCTGTGCCCGTGAGGAAATATTCAGAATTAATAGTTTTCCTCCAAAGGTTAGAAGCGTTTTTATTACAGTGCAGACTAATTTGTTTCATGTTTTGGGTTGTAGGTAAGACGCACACATGTGAGAATGGACAGATGTTTGGTTAATACACACAGCATTTATGCAGCAGTAACCATTATCAGGATTTGGTCTAGTGACTGTGGCTGAAACAAACAATGCTCTCCACCTCATGAAATTACCATGCTTTATTGAAACAATATGGACAAATAACATTAACCATTGGTGTGGATGAAGGTGGAAATGGCTGTAGCCGAATCATTTTGCTGCTTCCACTGCAGCCACACTGCCAGATTAAAAACAGAGTGAATTTCGGTACTCTAATGTTTGTCCAGAAAGAAATCAGTCCTGCAAATTAATCCAAAATTTGGCCACACTTTTTTTTGCATTTTACATGCTCATTAAGAGGACTGAAGCTGCAAAGACATTTTGGACCAGAAACCCACACTATATGTATATATAATGTATATATAATGTAAATAACGTATTTTATTTTTATCTAGTGGGCGCACATACTTTTACATACACACATAACAGGATGTATACTTACAGTAGCTGCAGGGAGACCAGTCCATCAAACAGTCCTTTGGGCAGCTCAGTGATCTTATTGCCATACAGAACCCTGCACAAGAAAAAACAACTCCATTGAGGTTACATATTAACAACAATCTTTCCTGTGGTTTAATACTTCTACTGGGTCACTGGACAGATTTGGTAGTTTTGTTGAAGGATTTAAACTGCTCACTTCAAAATTTTTTATTTTACAATAATCTGTGGATTAATATCAATATGTATGTAATCAAGTAGTAATAGTCAGTGGAAAAGGAGTGTAGCTCCTACATGTTGTGTTCTCATTGGCTAGATATGTGGAATGTGAGATGACATCTTTATTTTTAAAGGAGTTGACTTGATTAATCCCTAGAAGGGTAATTAAATCAGCATAGCAGCCTTAAACATATAAACAACAATGTTGCCACTAACAACAACTAAAATAAAAACTTGGGATAAATGGCAAAAAAGGGACAATGAGCTGTTAAAGTAGGGATATTGGCTGATAACCCAGTTATCAATGAAAGCTGAAGGCTAATACAAACAATGTCAGTCTGATCAGTCATCACATAAAGTGTATCCATGTGCTCTAGTCCAGATATGCAAACATGTAAATCATCACATTTGGAGAAACATGGCTTGAACTGACCACAGCTGCATTAACCAGTAGGAATTGTACTTTACACTAAAATGTCCTTGGCTGTAAGTTCATTCTTTCAGCTCTCTGAAAAGCAACAAAGACCATCTATACATCTTCTCAGAATAAGTCATCAAATTCACCCAGCTGGAAAAAAGACTATTTTATTGGAAAGAACAGAAGGATTGTTGCATGTAAAGACAACAACGCTGTCCGTTCCCACTGGAAGACATTCGTTCCCCCTAACAGGCTGTAAAATCATACACAGCACTGTCTTTTCTCGCTAAGCACAATGTTTTGGACCATTTATCTCATTTGATTGTCAAAAACTGAAATTATGTTTGAGATCTGCTTCCAATTGCAGTTGCAATCGTTCAATTCACTCGAGCATTTTTATATTTTGCTACATCACGCCTCAGCAGGCCTCCCAAGCATAAGTCGTGCCTCTCAGTGACATTCCTGCACAGCTGACTTAGCTGTATATGTGTGTGTCTAGTAGAGTTCACCTTGTCTGCCCCTTCTTGTCCGTCTGTCTGTCTCATTTTCATGCTCCAGATTGATTCAAATTAAACTGTCCTTCATGTTCTTATCACATTCACCCTCAGAAATGCACACACCACACGGACTGATTACAGACACACAAAACACTACAAAGACACACAGAGAGCACAGACGCACACCACACTGCATTGTGTTCCAGTTGTCAACATCGACTTTGACAACACTTTGTATTTGCTAAACATCTGGAAATGCAATTACCTTTCCTGTCTGGAGATGTGTTTGTGTTAGCCTGTCTGTGTTTGCATGTACGTGTGTCATACTTACAGCGAAGTGACTGAGCGAAGGCCGCTGAAAGCATCAGCAGCAATGTCAGAAATCTGGTTTTTACTCAAGTCACTGGGGAGGGAGAGAGAGCGAGAGAGAGAGAGAGAGAGAGAGAGAGAGAGATTACTGTAATACACAATAATGGGGTTCATTCTGTGTGAATGTCCTAGAAGTGTCTGACAAATGATCATGCAAGAATACATCAGCAGAGGTCAAGGCAAGAGGACAAGAGTAAAGAGAAAAAGTGTAAGAAGGGTTGGAAGTATGAGTAAAGGAGAGAGAGAGAGAGAGAGAGATGGACAGAGTGAGGTAAAAAATGAAGTGACAGGAGAACAAGAGGGAGAGAGAGAACGTAGAGGCATTGGCATGTTAAGTGCAGTTCATGTCATTCACTTCCACCACTGTAAGATATATTATTAAACGCTGCTGTTGAGGTGAGGTTAAAACTGTGTGTGTGTGTGCATGATGATGTGGACTTGAGATTGTATTCTTCTTTTTGATGTAATCTGAAGTAATAAATTCAAATATTTTTTGCTGATGATCTATTAATACTAAATGCATGAAAGTCTGGTTGCACCTGGTGGATTAGTGCTAAAGGTTTCATTATTAAAACTAGCTTTATTAGAATATGGCTATTAAAGTGGGGTTTTCATGCAGAAAGTGAATTAATTCAATGAGATACTTAGATTTGCAGTTTAACCTTAAAGTGGTTATAAAGGCTTGACTCCTGCTACTTTACCATCATGCTGGAAATAAATTCATAATGAGGAAGAAAAAAAAAAAATCAGCTGTCACGATGATGACATCTAAAAAACTGTCTGGAAATGCTAACCCACAACCTCTGCACGCGAAGCCTAAACTTTCAGACCATATTTATCACTTTATTTACAGCCTCCAATGCATCACATCAATAAAACAGGTCAAATCTAAACAGTAGTTGGTTTCTAAGACAAGACTCCTAGCATAGAAATGTCTCAATTTATGCTAATGTGTACCAGTGTAGATGTAAATGTAAGTCTGTTCATGCATATCAGTGTGTGCATGGCTGTGTGTGTGTTTGCATGTCTGCATATCTAAAAACAGACTCACATCCTCTTGAGCTTCTTGTAGGCAGAAAAGGCTCCTGCTGGGACACTCTTAATCAAGTTCTGCTCCAAACGGCTAAGTAGACAGAGACAGAGAGAGAAGAGAGAGAGATAAAAATACAGGCAGAGAGGTGGTGTTTTACAACAATTTTGAAAAAATTACAAGACATTTAGATATTTCATTTAAAACAGCATATTATCATGATATAGTCAGTTCATTTCTTTCCTTTTCAAGGTTATCATCACATCCTGTTTACTCCACAACCTCAGCCAGACACACCAAGTTCAAAAGGTGCCTGTTCCAATCACCATCTACACAATATTTCTGCAGGTTGGTCAGTGCTTGGCAGCGGAGTCCAGCCAAGGTCAGTCAGTGTGAAATCTGGAACTGAGTTTTGCAGCTCAGCAGTAATGAGCTTACATGGGACCATTCTGATCTGATTCTAGAAGAACCAAAGGACTGCTCCTGTAGTCAGAACGTATCTGTACTGCTGACAACACCTCCTGCTCCTTCAGACTATCACAGGCCAAAGTGGTCAGGAGTTAAAGGAAACCGTACGACTGGAATAATGTTTACATTGAACGTGCTACGTTCAAGCACAGTGGAATGAAGGTTTTAGCCCACAAGCTGAAAGTGAAGAGGTTGTTTTAACAAAAAGTAGTACATGGCAGCAGTACATGAACATTTCATCACCATTTTCCACACATCATTTTAAGTGTTTTTTATTTATATCCTCCATAAAGCCTTTTGACTGAGCCCTCTTCACTCTTCAGCTACACTGTATTACATACTACACTGAACACTTTGTAGGTTTCTCAACTTTTTCAGGCTGACGGCCAAAAGGGATTTATTGCATCTCTTTTTCTGGAAGACTGCAGACTCATTACAACATAGTGGTAGTATTACTCTCTTATCATGTGGGGAGCCATCAGAACTAGGCACACAGCCCACGTTTGGGTAAATTTACTGTAGTTTAGTTTCTGCTCTCCTGATCGTGTAAGAAACACATTTATCTATGTTCCTCATGCAGCCTTCATGCCTCCTTGGTGGAAGGAAGGAGAAAAGAAAGGAATATGAAGTAGGGCAGAAGATGGAGGAAAAGAGGGAGGAACATGAGAGGACAAAAGGTGAGAAAAGAAATCATAAAGGAGGAGAGGGAAAGCAGGACACCAAAGGAGAAATCAGAGGAGTGGAAAGTGTGAACAACAGGGGAGAGGAGAGGAAAAATCAGAGGAGAAGAAGAGGATGTGGTGAGGTCCCAAGGCCAGCCACAGGGTCAGCTGTCAGGATGATAAATGGAAAGTAATCCACCCTTCTTTTCCTACCATCCCCCACTTTAGCTGTGCCTATCTATCTATCTATCTATCTATCTATCTATCTATCTATCTATCTATCTATCTATCTATCTATCTATCTATCTATCTATCTATCTATCTATCTATCTATCTATCTATCTATCTATCTATCTATCTATCGCACCGCTTCTTTTCCAACACAAAGGGTCAAAATAAATCAAGGATGTACAGAGACCAACAAAGACAATCTGCACACACAACAAGTTTCAAATTAAATCAGGTGTAACTAAAACAAGGTTGAGACAAAGACACTTAAGCTCAATATCAAAGGACGTATTAGTGGGAAGACACTTTAACATGATATATAAAAAAATCTATAAGTTCAGAAGGCGATTAGATAAAACCGGAGATGAGTTTGGCAGGTGAGCATGTTCACAATGAGCCGAATGTGCTCCCTCACACACACACACACACACACAGCTCTGTTGATGTCGATCCCTTGACACAAACGTGAAATCACCCAATTGCTTTTTGACTTGAAGAGTCGAATTAACACACTTGGAAATGTACATTTGCATAATGTCTACATGAGCTTACACACATTTGGCTGTGATCCTTGCCACTGACATCCAGAGAGATGACTTTGTCTCCATTTAAGAACTGACAATACATCATCCTATTATACTCTATTGTTTCTGGCTGCAGCAGCAACATTTATTATAATGGATCCAATGCTAATGCACTGTGTGTGTGTGTGGAGATTTTTGGTACCTGGGGCTCAATCATAATGTCTGTGCATGTGTCAGCTATAGCAAAAACAACTAGGGCATCTGCATGTATGTCTATGTACTTCTGTGTGTGTGTGAATCTATTACTTATGCTGGGTTGGGATTTTATAGTAGTATTGGTGTTGAGTTGCGGGGCAGAATTGCTTCTTTACTCACAGAGCAATCAACCAGCTGTCCTCTGTACAAACAAACAGGGTACAGCGATCAATACGGATATCAGACACGTCCCTCTGTGGGGTGTGTGTGTGTGTGTGTGTGCTTAAATGTGTGTATAAAAGAGAGAAGGGAAAACGAGCAGGAAAAGTTTGGCTGCAGTATGAAACAAAATACAACCGCGCAACTCGCTATGTGCTGTAGTTTGGGTTTGAGTTTTAGACATTTTGGGTGGTCCAGACTGTTTTTTACACCACTTTCAAAAGGCTGTTTAAAATGGTTTTAGTGCTAGAATTAGGTTTAGGTTGCACAAATTATTAATAAAGATGTAAAGTAAAGTGGTCTTACATCTCCACTATGCCCTCTGGGAGGTTTCCTGGTATCTCAGTCAGGCCTTTACGACGACAGTCCACTATGTTGTTGTTGCAGGTGCAGCTGGGTGGACACACAGCTACCTGAGGGACACAAGCTCTCGACTCTGTCTGTGCTGGACCTGTGGAAAGCAAAATACAGATACATGATTTCAGAATCAGACAAAAACATTTGACTAGTTTTATGGGTCTACTGCCAAATATTAGATAAACATAGGGATTAGACAGATACATTTACACTTTAGCAGTCACATTTTACCAGCATGTTACTTATTCTTTAGGATATTTTTGTATATTTTATCTGAGCTTCTCCCAGTGGGATTAGTTCAGCTTCAGTGGGGAGCCTTAAAGTCCTGTCATGTCGCTGTGTTGTTCCAGAAGGATTTGAACTAAAACATGCAGAAAACTGAATTTTGATGCTACCTATTGTCTAGCTTGAATATGAACACAAAGTGTTGTAGGCAGGAAAAGAAATGGACAAAAGAGGACAGAAGGGAAGAAACACATAAATACAGGAAATGAAGGGAGCGATGAAAGTAAAGAGAGAAAGCTGGGTCTACAAGAAGAGAAGAGGATGTATAAAAGAGAGTCGGTAGTCGGCTCTGGAGCATGTATATGCAGAAAAGAGGAGACTTAATAAAGAGAGAACATCTGACAGTCTATTAGCACAGAGAGCTGAATCAGAGGCCTATAAACATTTCCTATAGTATCTGCAACTGATAACACAACTGCTCTTATACTGGCCCTTTAGCTGATTACACTCTCTACACAGTGTAATTCTTCAGTGTTATAAAGTCAATGCTGAGCTGTCTGGAGACGATAACAATGCTGCCTGTAATAATGGCCTTTAGTTTTACTACACCCTCTGTATGTGTACCTCTATGTTAAAGAGTCAACTGTCGACAGCATTCAGCAGTGAACCTCTGCTCTATATTAAGCATCATTTTTGCTGAGTAGGTAAACTTTACGAACTGAATACATTATTTTACAGTGTGGATTTATCTGCTATTATTGTTCATGGGTCCATGTGCCAATTAAAATGGGAGATTACCTGCTTGCTTAGAGGCCAAGCATCATCAGTGGTTATTATCATTAAAGGTCAGTCATATTTTAGTCAAGTCTCATGTGCTCATGTGTTAATGTCAACTCACCATTACAGGCAAAATCCTTCTTCTGCACATCAGGGACATTGAGACCTCTCATGTGGGCGGGGGCCATGCACTGTGTGAAGGGAGCCAAGCTCCGCCGGGCTCTGAGCCAATCAGAGAGCCAGGACAGGTGACAGTCACAGTGGAGGTTGTTGGAGTGCAGACGGCTGAGAAAAGACGAAGGACATTCACTTAAAGCTAAGACTATCTGAATAGGAAAAGTCCATATCATACCAACTTAGAAAGAGCAAATAGATGTCTGTATTCAACAGGCTTATTTCACACACAGCTAACCTCCTTGGCCAGGATCAACACACAAACACACAAAGTGATATAGAAACCATAACATGTTCAAAAAGACAAGAGCAAGAAAAATAGAAACAGACAGACTGGGAAAATTAAGAAATTTCACCTGCCTGATTACTAATTTACACAAAAGTGGCCAAAAGAGCCTGGGAGGAGCCGATGGTGGCAGAGGCTGTTTACAAAGACAGCATGTGACCTGTGGCAGCTACACCCTTAATTATATGTCACTTAAGCCTTAATCAGATGAGTTCTCACCACCTAAACAATTAAAAAATTAAGGAATAAATCGGTTTATTTCAGTCTCATAAGCTTTTTATACCAGGCAAGTAAAAATATCAATAAGTATCAGTTCCAAAAGATATTAAAAAAGGTATATTTTTAAATAATGACATCTATGCACAATTTAGTTTGGGTTTTATGTACTTATGAATCTATTCTACTGATAAAGAGCTTTTTTGTTATTTTTGTTCAAAAATGTCTACTTAAAATAGAGACCCAGAGACAGATAGAGATGTTGTTGTTCTCCAGGCAGATTCCAAAATGACAACCTGACCCCAGTCAGGGATTTACATCCCATTTAAACCATGAGTTGCCCCTCATGGTAGAATTTGTGAATGCTGCTATACCTGCTGATGAGAAATGCCACCACAATTTCTATTCATATTTTATCGAGTCACGTTTAACACTAACAGGCAGTTCAAACTTTGTTAATTAAAAGGCACTGTTAAATTAGGAATGCATCAGGTGATGCCTTGCACAGCTGAGACCCTCTACAGGCTGCACTGCCTGTATTTGACACCTTAAGAGAGAGCAAGAGGGCGAATGAGAGGAGGAGGAGGAGGAGGATGAGAAGGGCGGATGAACAGCAGAATGTCTTGTCAGCGTATTATATGCCAGCCAGGATATCTAGCCTTTTAGAAGACAGGCCTCCTTTTGTAATAAAGCAGAGGACAAATCCTGTTATGGAACAGAGATGGTCTCATTGATGCTAGCAGCGGGGGCAGTGGGTTTTAATACTGCTCTTCCATTATAAATCCAGTTTATAGTCAAACCCCCTGCCTGGAGATAGCCACGTCCCAGCCCACCCCCAGCTCAACCTTAATTACTGACAAGTAGGATTAAAACACAGGGGAGAAAGGGAAGAGGCAGGGGGTGTGGAGAAAGTGCTGTGTTTGTGTGTGTGGACTGTGTTTGTGTGTAGCTGTAAGTCAGTGTGATTGTGTCTGTTGAGCTTATTGGCTGCGGGTGACTAAAGGCATTGTGTGTGGTTGTTGGGAGGATGTGTGTGTCTGTGTGTGTGTTTATTCTTAGTCTTTGTCCCGGAGGGGTAACTGGGCACATCTTTAGTACAGTGGATTACAACACACACACATATACACACACAGAGATGCATTGGCCGTTTTTTCATTGGTTCAAGTTTCTGAATGTGAGACACCATGTTGTGGTATCATTACGGCTAATAGAATACAATAACAGCCTTATGAAGAAATCACGGATTAAGGCTGCAAAGGAGCTGAACCATTTCATTATTAATGATATCAGGGACATCTCTAAACATCGGATTCAATAATTCGATTTTATAAAAGCAGCAAATTCAATACCAGGACCTCAGAGTAGCAAAAGAAAAACAAAGGTAGATTTAAAAGTGAGAAACCAAGAAAGACTGAGAAAAGAAGGAAAAGTCACAACATGAAGGAGATGAATCTATCTATGTATTTATCCTAGATGATCATCTAGAAGAAGACAAGTGAAGTTACTGCAGGGAAGAAGGAGGAAGCAATAAAAGGAGCTGGAATGTGGCAGGAAAGAGGACACAACAGGGATAACAAAGTAAGTAAAATAAATTTAGAGAAAATTGGGAGGGAGGCAAGAGAACAGCAGAAGAAGACACTTTATAGGAGATGATAGGAGATGTAGAAGAGATGGTACAAATGTGGATTGGGATACAGAAACATTGAAGAGGAGAGGAAGAACGAGAAAATCCGAGGAGACGGTCACTCAGTGTTGACAGAAAACAGAAGCAGACGAGGCCCTTTGATTAAAAGATATTGGATATTGGTAACTCTGCACTCAATCTGCTGGCAACTGTGTAGCTGTGCTGCTGCCTGAAATCCAATTTTAAAAGGCTGTTTTCAGGCTGTATTGCTGCTGGAGTTGCAGAAGTATGCAGGAAAAATAGAAACCTCGCTATGTGATTGGCCATTGATGGACACTGTCGGTCAAAAGGTGAATGAGGAAATTGGGTTTAAAAGATATGTGGACTTCTGTAAATGTTATCCTGCTTGGATTTAGCTTTGCTATGTGTTTAGAAACCCCCCTGACTCTGAATGTTAAGTAGGGCTGCACTGCACCGCACAAGAGCCTCTTAAAAAAAAATGATGATTTGGGAAGGAAATCCCATTCTGTGCACACTGGTTTGGCAGAATTGAACTCCCATGTGTGGCCAGGATGAATGCAACCAGTGGTCTGCCTCTCACAATCCCACGAGATTATGGGTAGAGACTCCCATGAGATGTCGTGCCATCGCCTTGGCAACTGTGAGATACCCTTCACACAACCAAATACAGAAAAAAACACACAAGTACACACAAATCAAAGCCCCCTTCAAATCAATCAGAGAGGACGACATGGCCTGGGGTTAGTGTTGGAGCACAATTGTCAGTAAGTGAGTGTGTGTATGTGAATGTGTGTGTTCACGCCAGTAACATCAGTAGGGGAGGTTTCCTCTAATGGATCAAAGCAGATGAACTATAGAGCCTAAACTAGCCTTTCTTGTGGCATTAATGAGGTTGTGTGTGGTGAATGCACACATTTGTTGATGCATGTGTGTGTCTGTGTGTACGTAATGACCACATGATTATTCACAGTCATGAAACAATAGAAGAGTTGGTCTACTGTTACGCCACGATGATCACACACATACTCTGCCGCTGTGCCGTTTGTGTGTCTGTATGAAAGTTAGTTATGTATGTGCACTGCCTGTTTGTACGGTTTACATGAGGGTTAGGCACTGATGGCTCCCTGTGCACACACAGATGTGTTAATATGCGACCGCAGCATCTACGTTTGTAGTTGTGTGTGTGTGTGCATCATTGTGTGTTATACTTACAGTGTCCGCAGCTTAGGCATGTGGTTGAAGCTGGACACGGGGATGAGAGTGATGTTGTTGTTGTTGAGGGTGCTGGATATACAAACAGAGAAGGGGGGGGGCACAAGGGGAGAAGACAAAATAAATAAATAATCAATATAATGGTTAGAAAATCACATCCTTTTAACAACCAGTGTTCACTCACAAATGACACGAACGAACAAAAATGTTATTGTTCTGAAAAAAATATGAACTTTTACTGTGTACTAGGATTGAACCTGAGTTGAGTCATTCATGTTAAGAGCTTTTGGATTTACCTAATCAGATCTGTGGTGTGCTGGAAAGTACACTGGCACAACATGTTATGACTACAGGAAATTATTCTTTCAGTTTATTATAAAAAAAGGAGAATTTACAGCCCTGGAAGAAAAAAAATCCTCCTTTGTTACATGGTAAAATGTGTTCTTTTTTACTGGAACTGTGGATTTTATGCGTTTGAAAAATCAAAGCCCTTTAACACTGAGCAACTGACACGACTGAAGAATGATTATGAAAGAAAGCACTTGCAAATTCTAACCTTCTGTCCTGGGTGTCATCACATTAAGTTTTAACTCTTCACACACATGAACACGCACACACACACACACCCCCCTTTGATGCGTTCCTCTTCTTCATAAGCAGGTCACTGCTGTCTCTGACTATTAGCTCTCTCATAAACTACACACTCTCACACGCAATATCGACCCAAAGTGGAATGAAAAACAGGGCTGACACACCCAACACACACACACACACAAGCAATCCCTGTTAGTGTGTAAGAGAAACACAACACGCATTGATTCTCTGTGGTTTTTGTGTATAGAAATTAGAGCTAAGAGGCAAAATAAATAAATAAATAATGCAGAAAAGACGTCTTTTTCCATCAAAAGTAACCCACAGGGGGATCAGATTTCACTGATGGACTCATACAGGCTGGTAAAGCTCCGCATACAAAATATTTGGAGGAAACACAATCACGTCCCTCGTGACTGAAACAAGTACACAGAGAAGACACACAACACACACTTAAAAAAAAACAGAACACTATAACAACTGTAAAATAAAGCTTTTTTTGTTTTTTAAGCTTTTTTTGGTTTTAGTTGTCCTTTAAGGGGGACGCTGACTAACTTTTTAAAGTTCAGAAAATGCTCACAGTGGTCACCATTTGGACTTTGTCTATACTTGTTTGCTTTCATGACACAGGTCGTTCTAAGCCTCTGTGGGAGCCATGTTGGTACCTTTACACTCTGCCTAAACCTCTAATACAGGCAAAGAGGTAGAGCTGAGGCAGGTGTGCATTTGTTGGGAGCAGAAGGCTCAGAGACCTGCAGACATGTTTATTTCTGCTGTAAAGTTGGCTGTTTTAACATGGCACTCTGTGAAGACTGACTCACTTTTGGGGCCGGGCCCCTAAAGGCTGTGGGGTGAACTGCAATGTTTACGACTTCCACATGGGCTTCATGGCTCAGGAACGAAGGCTGTCATTTGGTTTTTACTTTTTGTCTTTAGGTCAAAGATGAAGGAGGATGAAAGATCAATTTCTTCCATGACTACAACCCTATGACTGTCATTATAGAGCCAAAGTAATGGCCTCTGATTACAACTGGTGAGCCTGTTCAAATGGCTGAAGGTCAGATTTTTTTACAGGAAGAAGTAATCACTGAAAACATGAGTAAATGAGGGATCAATGTTACATTAGAAATCCTAAAATTTATGCTGCAGTTTAATTTTTCTGGTGGTTTACTGAAGCCAACGTCAACACAGGCCAAAGCAACCTTTTCTTTGTTTTTGCCCAAGTTTCATGGATCATTAATTTTACAAAAAGGGCTGGTTTACTTTACATATCACCCGAAACCTTGTGTGTATTCAAGGAGTCATTGTTGCAAGGAAGAATGAAGAGTGAGTGGTCATTTTTTATATGAGAAACCCGTTCATTTTTCACATTTGACAGTGTGTTTTTAATGCTTTCAGACAAGGACAAGGTCAGATTTCCTCTTTGAGAAATGACCCAAATTTAGGATGAAAGGATTTTTCACAGCATCTGCAATATGTTTGTGCCTAAACATACAAGTGAGACCGCGGCCCGGCTTCACCCACAAAAATCAAGGATGGTTTATTTTACAAACTGTATTGTCGTCACAACTGTTCAAAATAGGTTCATTACTGGGGGGTTTTCTGTGTTTTCACTAACACCCACTCAGCCTTAAAATAGACCGGTTCTGCTTCACTCTGTTGATGTTAGGACTTTTCTTTCTCTTTAATTCGCCCTCCTTCTGATTCTCTTTCTGCATTCTCCTCCCTGCCAGTATAGCCTCAGTGGCCTTGGTAGACGGATAAAGTTTCACACTCACTCTCAAACACACACACAAATACACACCAGGAGCGCTGCTATGGTCAGCCCTGTCAGGGGTGATTCCACCCAGTATATATAATTTAATTGTGGAATAACAATAATTTCCCTCTGCAATTTCCCTGTCAGTTATTCTCCCACTCCCTGCGTTCAGCCCCCCCTTCCACATCTCTCGGCCTTAATAAAGTAGTGACTGAACCGATTGAGGCCAAGATAAACACTAAAAACATCATTTAGAGGTCCACAAGTATGTTTTATATTGTGGCTGTTTTTCCCAGCTTCTTTTACATGCCTCTAGCCATGGCTGCACTCTTAAACACTCTTCAATTTGAAGTGATCATAAATAAAAATGTGCAAGTTTGTTGGTTAATGTTGATAAGACAACATTATCAAGTTACTGTCGTAAGTCAACTACATTTGATGTATTAATTTATTTCTAAGAGTGAAAGAACTTGGTAGCTACAGTACCGATCACCTGTGAATCCCTCAACCTTTAATTCCGAGCTTTGCCTCTACAATACCTAAAGTATCTGATTGGTCCAGATGGGGACTTTCCGCTGAAGTTTGCACTCCACCTTGTGCCGGTTTAAACGTTAACATCCTGCAGCCTTGACGAATCCCAACACACCACACTGTACTCACACCGCAAAACCACACGGTGTGAACCAGAACATTGGCTGTGTACTCACGGCACCACTTACAAATGTTTCACAACTGATGTTATACGGTTAGGAAAGTACTTTATGTGCTGTGTGTTAGCATCCTGGGTCGCAGCTGTTTCCAAAGTGACGTTATGCTTCCTGGAATAAGAGCGATTTTTTGGCAGGAATTCTAATATTGTGTAGTATATCTGATTTTATACTTGATATGTGTAGCGTAGCACAGTGTACATCTTTCATCTGTGAACAAAAATGCTAAACATTAACATGTCTCTAAAATGAGATCCGATATGCAAACCTAACCCACAAATACAAAACATCTAAAACTCTCAGTTTTTAGTGTGTTTGCTAATCTCTTCATATTGCGGCATACAGGGCTCTTCTTTGTGCCTTTGAGGTGCTTTAGACCAACAGAGAGTGTGTCATAGCAGCAATATCATTATTATCACAGACAACATGGGGACCACTGAGCCCCCTTCTTCATCTTGGGAAAGTCTGTGGTTGCTGAATCAGGTGAATAATTCAAATAAACACCACTGGATGGTGGCCATCACCACTGTGGGCTAGACTATTGCCCTGGTGGAGGAGCACTGACAAGCCTCTTGTCAGCTTCTCACATTTAGTTTTCTCCCATAGCTGTCCCAGAGGTCTGCATCGTACAACCCTGTGACAGTGTGACCCCTTCCCAGGTAGACGACCAGCAGCTCTCCCTTTGCATTACAGAACTCAAAGACCATCACCCTGATACAAACCCATTGTCAAACCAACTCTATCCATGACATTATTCCTTCCTTCTATTTTAGGTCTCTGTGGGAAGCTTCGACAATCGCCATGTTAACCAGGTGCTAAACATGCATTTCTTTACAGTAAAACAATCCAACACCGCTGTTTGCACCACACAAAGTTTACATTATAAAAAGCCTATTCAGCTCTATTTTTTCTGTTTAAATGAGATGGGCTGCAGTGACCGCTGCAGTGTTGTTGCAGAGTAGAGTCATGATCCCTGAGTGTGTGTGTGTGTGTGTGTGTGTGTGTGTGACTATGCCTGCATATACATGTTTCTAAGTGTGTGTGTGTGTGCTCATTTTATGTGTGTATTCTTGAGTCAGCATGTGCATGCTTGCGTGTTTTCTGACTTGTGCTTGTGTTTCGATGCAGTGATCTCTCTGTTGCAGTAAAAGGGCCTCTGCAGTCAGTGATGGAGGAGACTCTTTAGAGGCAACCCACCAGGGAGATGCTATCGCTAGTGTTAGTGTGTGCGTATGTGTGCGTAGTGTGTGTGAGGCAGAGAAAGAGAGCGATGTTATCATGTGTGTCTTTGCCGCAGCCTACACACTGAGGTCAAAGCCTCACTCCTCAATCTTTCCTCCCTCATGGACACACACACACTCACATATGCAAGACTAAATGGCTATTTGTAAACATCTTCTGCTGCTTCATAAGATCCTGATATTGAAGCTGCCATGATAAACCAGTACGCCAATTCACATGCTCAAATCTTAATGTATAACAAATCACTCTCCCTGCATGTACAAGGTGAACTGTTTTCTCTCTTTCTTTGTTACTAAAAACAGACACCTAAAATTAAATTTCTGCTACCATTCAGATTTAATTATAATAATGACTTGTTATCTTTGACCACCAAAATCTCTACAACATTTCAGCCAAATCTGAAGAAATACCTTGGACGTGTCAGATATTGCGCTGACAAAAAGATGGGATAGACACCACAAAAACATAAATCCTCTCGCTACAGCACATAAAGAATCATATTGTTCCCATTTAGATAGACCCAGCGATCCTCAAGCTCAAAGTCAAATCTCCATTTGTTATATTTGACATAATGTGGAATGGAACAAGATGCTAAAACGATTTGGCTGATGTGCCCAAACATCTTATTTTTTTGTTTCTTTGAGTATAAGCTAGGATTGAATGTAGATATGAATCTAATCTCTGACAGTGTTTGGTTTCCAATTTCATGAGTCTGAGTCTCCATTGTGTGTGTAATAAAGTGAATTTTCTATTAGTCTCTATTATGCTCAATCAGCCCTAACAGACACAGATCGATACACTGACAGAAGGTCTGAATTACTACAGACACTAAAACAGTAACTTTATGATGGTGATAATGACCGATACCGACTCCACGTTCAATACGATTAGCCTCTATTGTAATCACTAACATTAGTTATGGTCTGTAAGAAGGAACACAGTGAGAGGAGCAGTGATGACTGAATTACTAAACACAATATAAAATGCACTTAAATGACGGTTATTTACTCTCTCTCCTTGTGACTGAACTGAAATGTGTTTAAATTATACTTGATGTCAGTTGACACAAACACAATATCCACTATTATCATTACAAGTGTAAAAAATGTTGTAATTTATCTTTATTTTAGTCATTTGCTTTGGACTTTTAAAGCTTTCCTCGCACTGTTGTCTAAGTTTTAAAACTTAGAGACCTGCCAGGGGCTCTGGTGCTTACTTTGAAATGTTAAATCAATGCCCTGTTGTGGAAAAGCAACCACAAGGAGAAAGTACTCCTGCTCCAGCTGATCAAACTGCTTCTAACAGTGGCAAACATTAGCGAATGAAACTCACACATTTAACTCTTGTTCATCGGGGCGTTATTAGATGGATTTCTGTACCTTGAGTTGGATAACAACCAGTAATAATACAGTGATAAAGACAGGATATGGTTGTAGTTGTGTCTGTTGCATACTCTTCAAAACAGAACTCTTCACAAACAAAAGAAAAGACCTCCAACTAACCTCGCAGCACAGCAAGTGTACACCTGAGTGGAATTCAAATCTATACGAGCACCTAAAATCAAATGCAGAAGAAAGGTTATGCTGTTTTTAATGTTATCAGGTTCAATCACGCTAACATGCCTGTTTTCTAAATTGAATCTTTTCAGGACCCAAATTGGAATTCCAGTGCCGTGACTAAGGAAATATTGATTGGACAGATTAAATGCAAAATGTTATTTGGCAGAAAATAAAATGGGGTGAACAGCCAACAGGGCGGGGAGGTTAAAGCAGGTATCAGAGCGGGCCGCTGATTCACATTCAAAGCATGTGTTCAGATAAAGGCAGCGTAAACATTGTGCTACAAGAACATGCACATACATTTATATTTGAACTAATAATGAATCAAAATGAACGTTAAAATGGCACAAACTTTAAGGCATTTAAAGAGAATGTGTCAGGTCTGTGTTGTGAATATTAAGGCATCAAAGGGAACCTGCTGAGACTCCACAAGGGTAATGTGCCTGGGCAAGAACTCTTCTGATCCACTCCTGTAAAGCTACACTGTGCGTGTTAAGTATAGTTTTAGTTTAACCACAAAACAAACAAGATAATAGTGTTTATGAGAGTTTTCAGGCTGATTTTATAATGTTTGGCCAGCACTGGGCTGCCTGGTCTTTGTGTAGTGATGTGTGATTTGCAGTCATAATATTTGCATTTAGTTTAAGACCAGATGGACCGCTTGTGGATTAAATTATGCACAATTAATCAACAAAACCTTAATTATATTTTCTAAAATGTAACAATATTGAAGGTTTTTTTTCCTGTGAGGCACAATTATTTTTTTCTCAGCATCTGTTTGATGTTACCTGATCATCTGAGAAATGATTAAAAATTGCAGTGGATAGATGATTATTGCATGTTTTCAGTGCAAACCCAATTTGAGCAACACTTGTGCTGTAAACTAACGGGACGCTAATGATCAGAGAGTGGATTCCCCAAACTGTCATACTGTCCCATGATTCATTCACAGAAGAACTGATTAACACGCTTTCAGAAAGTGTACAAAAAAAAAAACAATTCATTTCTATATATTTAAGTATTGCGCAGTGTGTTCTTTTCGTGGCTTTACTTTGACATCCCACACAATTATCCTGAAAACGGGCCAACTACCAAAAGGACCTAAAAGACTCTGACTTGTGTCGAGAGCTCTCAGCATCGTCTACAAAGCCCCATTTCAGCTTGAGGAGGGGGGGCTGAAAGGACCTGCATGGACACTTCAGTCCTTCAATTGCACATTTGTTTAGCTCGTTCATACCTCACCCTTTCACCAAGGAGAGCCCCTAAAATGTGGGTCACTCACATATTTAACATGATCATTAAAACTTTTCAGCCTTCTGTCTTTAGGTGCATAGAGATGAATGTATGTGTGTGTGTGTGTGTGTGTGTGTGTGTGTGTGTGTGTGTGTGTGTGTGTGTGTGTGTGTGTGTGTGTGCATGCATCCTCATGTGCATGCTGTGGGCTGGACAGCTGTACTCTGTCTGGCTGAGTCAGACAGTGAGACTCACCGACCCTTGAAGTAATCAGTCACAGAGAGTCACACAATGGTGCAGCCCAGTAAGATGCTTCTGCTTAGGTGTGTGTGTGTGTGTGTGTGTGTGTGGGCACTGGAGTGTGTAGGTGAGTGTGTGTGTGTGTGTGCACTCAATGTTGCCTTCTGCATTTGTTCCTTTGTTCAAGGATTTCACTGTGTGAATGAAAGCCTAGGAGTCTTTATATCTGTTTGAACGTGTGGGAGTTTGGTGAGTGTGTGTGAGACAGTCAGATATAAAGACGGAAGAAAGCCTCTGTCCTTGTATGTGACTCTTTTGATCAGGTGATTCCGGCTTGTAAGCTGAAGTGATTTTTGACCCTGATGACTCTAACGCTCAGCTCTAATCGTCTATGACATCTGCAAACAGGCTTTAAGAGCCTTTAGGTGTAAGACTTGAGAGCTTTTAGTCGTTGAATTGTCTTATATTTGAACTTTCCCACGGGGCTTAATGCCTGCTTTACTGCTTCACCCAGGCAGCCTGGTATTAAATTGTGTTTTGTTTGTTAGTTGCTGTCAAGTATTTGTGTGTGTGTGTATTTGGGCTTTTTTTTATGTATATGCTCTTGCTGCGTGCACATGTGCGAGTGTGTGCGAGCAGACTAGTTTAATAAACTCTTGAGTGTTTGAACAACCGAAGTCACACAATTTACTCCACTCATCTTTGAGAAAATTGACATTTCAGGAGTGTTGCCTTTGGAAACCACCCTGGGAAAGTTCGACTGTTTACAACCCAAACCCGACAAAAAGCAGCAGAGGGTTGAGGAAATTAGAAGCTGAGGTAGTTTTTGAACTAAATTGTGCCGAATTTAAGTCTTAAATTACGTGAAATAGGCATATGGCAAATAATTTTAGGAGGGAGGTTATAAACATAGACTGTTATGTTTTGTGATGCTGAAGGAAATGCTTGCAGCATGTGTCTTTAAATAAACTAAATAATAGATGTTTGTATTAGTCCTCGTTTAAAACAGTGTATGGGGCACACTGATTGAAAAAAAATGAGGGAACTTTGTCCAAGTTTAACAAATAATAATATAACATTACTGATGTATTGACTTAATTAAATGAAGTGAAACTAAATAAACAGGACCACAGGAAGGTCATCATTCAATTATATGTGGTTAGGTAAGAACATGTCAATATTGGCAGGTAGAAGAAAGAAGAAGGGAATAATAACACGGCAGGAAGGAAGAAGGACAGAAAGAGATATACGTCCATAAAAACCTTCTGATGAGACCATTACACCTTAAATGAGAACAAATTAGATTGCAGATTGACTCTCTTCTTGACTCCCCTCCTCCTCCTTTTTTTAACTCTCCTCTCATCTTCTCTCAATTGTCTTTTAGCGCTGCTTGATTTTCATCTTTAAATCGCCTCTCTCTCTCTCTCTCTCCTCCTCCTCCTCCTCTCCCTCATCACCATTTCTCCTCTTTCCTGTCCTGCCACCCAGTGGGATGTGATTAATTGTGTGTGGGTCAGGCTGCTGGCGTGGAGCTCTTCCGATATCTGATGCTAGTCCCACCTCTGCATAAGCTGGCTGTTACTCGCGCTCCCTCCCAACGTGTGAATCGCCAGCTACTGACTTAATGTGTTACCTACGTGGCTGTTTAAATTAAAACACCGCCTCCCCAGTAGAATGGCCTCCCCCCTTCTAAAAAGAGCGGTTTATTGAACATTTGCCGTTTAGTGCTGCAAACACATTTAACTCTATTGCAAGACAGGTGTTATGGAGCCACGCTTCCTATAGTGCAGCGTTTGCGGCGTGCTGCATTGTCGTCTCCTACAACCTGCATCTGCTGAATCACTTTGTCATGCGGTTGTTGGTCACAATCATGGGTCTTTCTCCTGACTCCCTATCACCTTCTCATTTCTATCTTCTTAACTCCTTCAACACCTCTGACTCTTTGTCCTCTTTTTTTTTCTAACCAACAAACTCTAACTCCACTATCATTACACCAATATGGAAATGACTGAGACTTCTGCTTCTTTCATCTCATCCTCTCAGCCTGATCTCCATCTGACTGCTTTTTCAAATCATCCCAAACAAATGCATGTAATCCCACAGTCATTATTCTGAAAATAGTAGTTACCTTAAACACTTATCTCAGCTGCTCTCCTTTAGCTTTCAGCAAATGATATACAGCTGTTTTTAAACTTTTGTTTTTCTGCTTGCAAATGACCCCACTCTCATTTTCACCGTCTCTTTCTTTCTTTCTTTCTTTCTTTCTTTCTTTCTTTCTTTCTTTCTTTCTTTTCCATACAGCCTCATCTCCCTCCTTCAGGTCAGACCCTCCATCTTCGCCAGGGTCCTGCTTGTTGCCAGGGTGCGATGGCTCTGCTGAGCCCGCTGACTCAAAGAGAAGTTTAAAGGCCAGCCAAACCAAAATCACTGAACAGCAGAAAGCTGCACTGCCGTGTTCTCTTTTGACCCCTCTGTGCAAACACACACACACACACACATCTACAAAAAAAAAATAGCTCAACATTTAGGAGACAAACATGGACAAGAATTGACAAAGATGCTGAAAACATGCATCCGCTTAAAGAGATTGTGCTTTCAAAACCACTCCAGTAAGTGTGCAAACACACACACACACATTCATGCTCCACTCTATGTATTACTAAACTTCGAGCTCAGAAGAGGTTTGTTTCAGGGGCTTCGATCCAGCGCCCACGCGTCGGGGATATAAGACAGATCTGGAGGCAGGACGCAACCACAGAAATGCAATCGTTACTGGGGGTGGTGGTTGAGGCTGTATACACACCAACTGCACTGGGGATATTCTGACATGTAGGGCAAACACACACCAAATCCTCTCTACCCACTAACCTTGTTTAATTTTGACAGTTGCACCAGTGGAGCTGCACAAACAACCGCTCTCTTTGGTCACACTGTAAGTTCAAATTACACTTAAGGCAAAAGTGATGCATACCCAAACAACACACACACACACAACTTTTGCTAGTAGAGCAGAGGACAGTAGATGCTTCACTGTGCATAGAACTTGAGCCACATGTCATCTTGTTTATTAGTTTATTCTGGTTGATGGTGATTAGCTTTGGTTCAGTATAAGCCTGCCCCTACATAGTAAAACTATCTTATGCCTTCTAATCAACATATGTCCTGTTGAACGTTTAACATTATATAAAAAAAGACCAAACATCTTTAAGCCTCTTTCAGTGAAACATGAAAGCTTTTATTTCTCTCTAAAGTGATGTTTAAATGTTAGATTAGTTCTCTCTTATAGCGTGCACAGCACTCAATTGTGAGAAATGTAATTTGGCAGTGCAATACTTTTGGCAGTCTTTGTGTGTGTGTGTGTGTATGAGATAATTTCCTTATAAAGAGTAACGTTGGAAACATCATTAAGTGAGTAAGTAATGTTACCACTCTGATTCCCATTCCACCACTTCTTCTGTGTTTTTTAAACTTGCAGTTAACTTGGTTTGGCATCACAAAAATGAGGAGGCCCAGTGAAGGTGAGGCTGAAAATTCAACATCTCAGTGGGTGGAAATACAATTCACTGCCTCCAGCTTACAAGATGGATGAATAAGCACCATTCTGTTTTTCCTGTGCTTGTTCATTCTTCATGTAAAGGAAGAAAAGCCCCAGAAAAAAAAAAAGAAAAAAGTTATTCTGGTCTAACGTCCTTGAATACATAATGTCATAGTCTAGTCGTCAATGCCTGTTGGTTGGAACAGACAGCAGGGAAACATACGCAACAATAAAAATATATATAAGAGGGAGGAGCAAGAGGAGGAGAATACAGACAAGAGAAGAGGGAAAGAAAAGGGTATAACGGCAAAGAAAGTACAGAAAAGATGAGCAAAAAGACGTTACATGACCATGAATAATGACAAAATGTATGTGAATGTGTGACTGTGTGCGTTTGATTTACAGGCAAAGTGAAAGTCACCTTGTGGAGTTACACTGCGCTGAGCAACTCTGTCCGTCTCCTCTTATGAATTATGACAGTCGCTGGTCGGCCAAAACCCCTCTGCTTCTCCTTCTCTCTCTCTCACACACACACACACACACACACACACACTATCTTTCTCTCTCTCAGTGGTACAGACTTGACCAGAAAGCTGTGCTTGGTGGAGAAAAGTGATCATAAAATATGCAGTTGTTCCACTGCTCTTTAGAGTGCTTCTCAGACCTCTTGACTCTGTGTGTGTGTGATGTACTGTACATGTGGGCATGTCATGTAATGGCAGGCTAAGCCTCTTTTTTTTTGTAACCACACTTCTTTTCCTCCTCCATCCATCTGTCTCTCTATGTCACACCCTGATTTTTTTTATCTGTCCTTGCCACAGTTTTAGTCTCAGAAAATGAATTCACTGGCCGTGGTTGTCGTGACATCTGACCTGCTTCTCATTCACTTTCACCATCTTGAAAGCTCAAGCCTTCCTTCTGTCCTTTTTGTTTGATATCAGCAGAAAGGAGGACTTTTCTGCAGAATGGGCTCACACCGAATCATGATCACCACCTTTAAAAATGCTTCTCCTATCAAAGTTTTATAAGCAGTACATTTGCTATCTTTAATGTAAAATAAAGAGTTCTCAAGATTATTTTATTTATTCAGGTAAGGCGTAGTTCTGCTGCATTTCACTCTAACTTAACAGAGTTAAAGATGTTCAGTTAATGACAAACCTGCCTAAACAATCACAGATAACAGTTTGGAGCTTTGTAATCTCTATAAAAAGATATTAGCATATAAATAATAAGGAGTCTGTAGGAAGGGGATGCTGGTACCAGAAGCTCTCTAGTTAAGGACTGATCAGTTCTTTTAAGTGTGCTTTAGTTGTATAAACCTAGATTAAAAGGCAAATGCTCAGTCATACCCTAACTGTAATTAAATGCAAACTACTTGGTCATAGATGTAGTCCCTCAGCTCCAACTGTATCTCATGTTGCTATAGTGGTCCATGCTGCATGGAGAAGGACATATAACTGATGAACTAGCAAGGCCTGAAAGACTGCCTGGGTCATCAGAGGTTTGTGCAAATGCATCACTAACTCATGCCTGAACTTTCTGTAAGTAATGAGGAAGGTTCTGCATGCTAAAGAACCGATATCGTCTTTTTCTGTGTTTTAACAGATAATCAGATTTTTCCTGGTATTGATTTTATCGAGTCTGCACACAAAAGGTGGAAATAAGTGGTTTCAGAAATCCATAATGGTAATGAACAACCTCTATGGTAAAGTCACATCCCATGTTTGAATGGGCCATTCAACTAAGATGCAAAAAAAGTAGCTCTGATGAGGCTGTGACTGCTGTAGAGAAGACGCCCTTACACAGATTATCGGCCCGTGAAATACATTAATGATGGGGTTTCTTAGTTCTGACGCACAATTTCAAACAATAAGTGCGATAAAGCTGCATTTTTCCCCACTACCTTATAATATGAGACTAATAAGATTCACTGAGTTCACCCTCTTTAGATTCTCTCACTGAAATAAAGACCTTTTACGAAAATGTTAACTCATTACATCTATGTCTATCTGAAAATGATCAAGCGCTTATCACTTTATTTTCATTATTCTTCATTGTCAGTGGAGAAAAAAAAAGTTGAAAGATCAGTGAACAAAAACCACATCTAATTCAACCGGTTGGCTGATGAATAATTATTAATTACTCGGCTTCATATTAGCCTGACATCACATCTCCCCACTACTCATGTAGAGCAGTGCACACATACACACCACCCACACATATACATGTGCAAATTCTCAGCCTGTGTGTGTGTGTGTTTCACTGTCGGAGTTGTTTATGAATTTATAGTCATGTATGCATGCATTTATTAAGACACTTGTGCATGTTTTTATTTATTTCTTTTTCTCGCTGTGTGTGTGGTTCCCACTCTGTGTGTGTGTGTGTGTGCGTATGGGTGCCCTTTCTCCAGCTCATTGGGATGCAAGGCGAGAGCCCGTCGAGTGAGAGCTGTCCAGGCTAGCTTTGGAGTCATTAGTGCGCTCGTTAGTCCAGTTATGTTAAATCTAAATTACCATTCATCATCACACAGGGACCCATCATTTATTCTGATGTGGCCTGGCAGACACATGCGCTAACTGGATTAACTCATTCTGGGACACGCAGACACACTCACTAAAACACGGCGGAATTCAAAATGAGGAGTTAGCTATGTGTTAAGTGCTTTAAAATAGATTATATATTATTGATTGAGACACTGCAGGGCATTAGCGGTGATTGGTTTGCCCTTGTGAATACATAACATCTACAAACTGTGACCTTCTGCCGACAAATGCAACTGATCAGCAAATCATGAATCAAGGGGATATACCGCATGAGTTTCCACAAGGTGGCCAGTTGGAGATGTTACTGGAAGCAACATTTTAGCTAATTAAGCTTCAAAAACTTTAATCAAAACAAAACAAATTAAACAGGGCACGGACAAAGTAAAGAGAACCAAATGATACAGCATAAAAAGCCATTTTTTTTCTGCTCTTCTGCATTCCTCATTGATACAAATTAGTAGAATAGTATATGGAAAGACTTCAAGGTACAGCAGTGGAAGGCTGGCCTGCATTCAACGCTGGCACTCAGTATTAAATTAGCTCTCACTGAGTAAAAACACACGCGCATGCTGGCACACACTGTCATTAGCCGCTACAGGAGGAATGCCTACCATCTGCGCTGACGTGATTGCAAAGACGAGGTATTCGCAGGAATCGAACTGACAAAGTGGATCGAGCGGCTCCTCCGCCAAATATAAAGACTGTGTTTATCACATAATTACATTTCCACTTCTGCTGTGTTTATTGGTCTTACACGTTTGAGCACATACAGCTTTGACCATGAAAGGCTTTGGAAAGAAAAAAAACATGGAGGAATTAGAAGTTTTAGAAGCCAATCTTACTGTGGGGTTGTTGAGTTTGATGGTGGTGCTTTTCTCAAACATGCATCGAAGATGCTTCCTTCAACTTTGACTATCAAAACGTGCAATAGTAACATAGAAGGACGGATTTAACATGTTTATAAGATGTAAGTCATGACAGGACACACAGAGCTTAAGAAAGCATGTGACCTCTGTATCAGTCTGTTCATCTGTTGTTCTCCATAATCTGAAGATCCAAGCTGTAAAAATGTGTTTATAAACTTTACCAACAGCAATCTGAAGCCTTCAAAAGCTCATAGCGAGATGAAAGAGGCCGCTGCGTCACCAGGATTAATCTTTTAGTTGAATGTTAACACTGCAAAGCTTGATGTCACGCATCAGTAACACTTGCCATTAGGAAAATCACTTGTTTAGGATTATTGTGCAGCGCTAATTGATCCTGATAGATGTTTAATGGCAAATATGATAAAAAAAACCCTGGCTCGCAATCTGTTCATGAGTTTATGTGAAAGAACAATGAGTCAAGTGTGAGTCTGTGTGTGTAGACGACAGATGCGAGTTTAGGTTTTTTTGATCTTTAATGAACCTTTAATTTGTTCTGGCACTTCAGATTTCCATTACCTAAATGTTGTGGACATCTCTGCAATAGTTGCTGTTGTCATTCTATGTAATCAATGCAACTCTCATCAGACGGAGGACAAAGGTGCACAGAACAGGGTGTCAATAAAGTGCGTGGTTAAAAAAAAGGATAACACTGCATAGGTGTGAGGTTGAGTTGTTGCTAATTTGAAAAGTGTGTGTATGTATGCAGGTGGTATGTAAACGGCTGTGAAGAATTCTGGTATAGGGTTTTGTTGCGGTTCAGGAGATTGGGCATCATGTCCTGGTTAATGTGTAATATTGGAACAGACCTCTAAAGTGTGCATTTGTACTCACTGCAGAAAACATGCAAATACCAGCAAAATTAAGAAGTGTTCATCATTTTGACAACCTCTGTGCTACAATGACTCAAAGTGAATTTATCGCTGTAGGATAGTCATTCACAGACACCCCACTAAAGGGCATCCTAGATGCTTAATGTTATAGGATACTGCTGTGCGTTTTGCTCATTTTCACACTCAGCGTGTGGTTGTGAAGTGGATACCTCTACGCTCAACAGTAAACAACTGAATATCTCTACCTATTTCTCAACAAAACTGTAACTCTGTGTGTTCTATCAAAATCTAGACATACTGACGTGGGGGTGGGGTTGTGATGACCATCTGGCCTGTTTGATTGAGCCTGAGCTCTTCCAGGTTCATTTAATTGGAAGGTGGGACCTTCCACTCAGTCTTTATAAAAGCTGTCACCTTAGTCCTCCGAGTGAGACTCTCCTCATGTGAGGAGACTAACATCCACTCACTCATTTACACTGACTTTGCTGACGTAAACATGCTAATCTCTTACTTTGCAATTTAATTAATGTTGTATGTAACTCAGCCTGTTAATTTAGGTGCAGGTTTATCACCTGCTGCACTTTGAGCTGTCATTTGTTTGGTCATGAAAAGTGACTCCTGTCTGGCAGTGTTCTGTTCATCCACAAGCCTCTGCGGACAAGCCGGGAAGTTCATTTCAGAAATTGACTTGCAACATCTCTGCCAACAGATTTACCCCCTGTAATTTTGAGGCAGTGAAAATTTACCAAAAATCACCAGAGCATGCTAATTTCCCTTTTTAATTTTTCACTGTGGCAGTGTCCTCATTACTCTGCAGTGAAAAATGGATGGACGGATATTAAGGAGAAAGCTGAGATGACCTGAACTCCATAGTGATAAAGCGCTTGGACGGCCCAAACATCTTCACTGCATTACCAATGACTCCTAATGAGACACAATTGGACGTCATAGGAGGCGGAGACGTTGGCATTACTTCGACTCCAGACTGTCACCCAGGAGGTTATTGGTCATACATGTTACACAGCCAATGACTCCCATCTGCAACAAGCTTCTCTGCCATTTTCTAGGCTGCCATGGTAGCAAGTCTCATCCTAATTGGATGATTCTACATGCACTTATTCCAGCAGCTAAAGGAGGACAGACTGGAGAGCCTATAAACAGACAAATAATCAGACTTTACCAAGTACCTTTATAATGTCCAGATGGCTCTTAAACATACCGGTCTACAAAGAATGAATGAATAATTAAGTAATGATTATCTATTCAAGAAAGGTGATTAAGCCTTAAATTTAAATGCTTAAATATAAAAACAATTTCTATTTAAACTCCAATAAAATAAGCTCTGCTTGTAAGCCCAGGCTGATAAAAACCAAAGAGCAGAAAATCAACACCAGCAGCCCAAATGGGGTCTCCACCCTTACTTTGAGAAACGCTGTTCTGACTCTATCTGACAGCCTTGGTGGTCTGGAAACAACAAAGGGCCAAATTGAGTCAGTCAGTCAGACATTTGTTCCATCAATAATTAATGCCTCCCTGCCCTCCTCACTCTGATCCTTTCAATCTATTTTCTATCACAGTTCTTTTTTCTTCTTCTTCTTTTTTTTTTACCCGCTAATGTCACATCAGTGTTTCCTTTTCTTTCTGTCTCCTATTTCATCTCACTCTCTGATGTCTTCTATACTTTTGTGTCCTGTCTCTTTTTCTAGTCTACAACAAATAGACAAGTTTTTATCTGTCCTTTTGTATTTCAGGTATATATATGTTTTGTAGACTCTCTTTTGCACATACAGGATACCTCGATCTGACATCTGCCTCCACATCTCCAGAATCCCTTCCTCTTTCTATTTCTCCTTCTGTGTCGATGGGTTTCTGCCTCCCTCTCTCCTCAGGTCCAGCATTGGATAAATAAATTATGTCCAGGAAACTGACTGCTTTTACAACACCGATACAGCATGCCTCCCTTTCTTCCTTTCTCCCTCTCAAGTACCTATTTTGCCCCCTTTTTTCAGTTTGTGAACAAGACCCTTTCCTTCTGCCAAATCTCTCTTGTCTCTTGTCTCCTTTGGCTAAAAAAAAAGAGGAAAGGATTGTAACCACAGTCCTTTTGGGTCTAAATAAATCATAGCCCCGCACTGCCTCGGTTTTACAACACCAATCCTCCACTTTCATCCTGGCAGCCATGAAAGAGAGAGCAGAGTGAGGAGGAGGAAGCAAGAGGGAAAGAGGCTATCAGAGGATATATGAGTAAAGGGAAAGGATATCAGAGGAGATGGTGAATGTAAAAGTGTCTTTAGTCATATCCCTCTTTCCTCCTAAAGCCTCTTCAGGAAGTAAAACTCTTCTGTCAAACACAGACATATGGACAAAGCAATTCAAAGTGGTTTCTTTTAAAACTTCAAACACAGAAATTAGTTCTCTGTGTAGCACCGATGGATCACTGGGGACACTTTCAGGTGTTTTACTTCACTGTGACAAGAAAAATGTATTACACTGTCTCGTTTACCTTCAAGATCGTTGAAAACATGTGTTTCTAACAAAGAATAAAAACCACATGCTCCAACAATACAATTCATATTTTTCAAATTACAATTTTGTCCAACAGAAATAGAGTGATTATGAGTTCTGGTCGCATCGTCAAATTACTTATTGTAAAATTCATCAAACCTATGACAGAGCCAATCCTTCCAAACGTCTCATCCATTTAGCATGTTGTCTGATTTAATTTGAAACAAAAACACATCCCATCACTCCCCTTTATTTCCAGCGAACAATTATAACAAGATTAATGAAAGTAACAAACTAAAATCCATTTAGCATTTTCAAAATGAGCCAGACGCCCCAATATTCAAGCGTTGACGACGTCAAAGCCGCTCCTGTGAAACATATTAAGCTCAGATAAAGCCTAGTCTACCAAGAAACATTGGCTAATTAAAAATGACTAGATTAATTAAAGTGGAGATTCATTAGTGGCACACGCAGAGAGAGAGAGAGAGAGAGAGAGAGAGAGCTGCACTCCTTTCAATTAGTGCACACACACACCTACTAATGACTCAAACACACATGAACACACTCACGCATACCATGCATCCATTTGCTTGCAGCCCACATACATACATACGTTAAGCATCCCCCCCTGGGGATTAATGGGTATTTCTAATTCATATACAGTGCACTTGCAATTTCTAATAATTTGAAATATAGATTTATATTTGCTCATACAAACAGACATCACAGCCAGAAACATGTGTGGGTACAGAACACCTGCACACAGCCTTACTTCAACTGTGGTTTCAGTTCACTGCAGATTTTTATGATGTATTATTTTATGATTTTCTAATTCTTCCTTTAATCAGTAGAACTCATTTTTATAATATGCTGGAGTCGATGTAAAATTATCAGAGAACAAGGTGACATTATAGAAGGATTTGAAACAGAGCAGCAAATCCTCTGCCTGATATTCACCATTAGAGCATAGTAAGAGCTCAAACCTGAAATTGACAGATGGATCAATCGACTAATGATGACGCTAATCTTAATCTTAATCTAAAAACTCAATTCTTAAAACCAGGTTTAAGTCTTCAAACAGTCCTTGAAAGAGGTAAGAGTCTGAATGTTCTAAAAAAGTCCTCACTATTAAGGTCTTCATCTGGTCCTCACAAAGACAGAAGCACAAGGAGATACTCACACACAGGTGGTGAGCGCGCACACACACACACACACACCTACCTGATGGTGCAGTCACATGACCTCCAATCACTGTTATCTCTATCATCCCATTTTGTACTACGGTCACGAAATCAGCCCCAAGAACTGAACAGATGGGGCTGCGTCTGTGTTTGTGTGTGTGTGCGTCTGTGTTTGTGCAAGTGTGTGTGTGTGTGTGTGTGTGTGTGTGAATACATCTGTGTGTGTTAAGATGCTTGAAATGAAGATCAGTCCAGCGGCAGAATTGCTTACTGTCATTTATGCCCTGTGCACACGTGCACAAACACTTGCACACACACACACACATAAGCACAAACACACACACACACACATAAGCACAAGCACACACACCTGCCTTTATTAAAACGTCACATTCAGTGAATATACTGTGTGCTGTCATGCTGTCTGCTGTGAATGGAAACGGCTGCGTATTTACAGTGAATTGTAAATCCTGCCGAGCACTCAGCTGTCAGAGTCTTATGAATTGCTAATACGTTGTATCTCGCACTGCCGATCCCCCTCTATCTGCCCCCTATCACTTTCATTGTGCGCTGAGCAAAAAGTGAGAACAGGGAATCAAAAAAAAAAAGAGAGAGGTAACTTTGCTGAAAGGGAGTAAAAGGTGCAGGTGAGGGAATCAGAACAAGTTGCAGGGAAGCCTACACGAGCACATTTAAAATTAAGACTTGTGCATATGCTTCAGTACTAAAACTTGTGGTGATTAGATTTTAATTTCAACAGTGTAAGCTGCCATGCCAGTATATTGAGCCATTTGCTATTGTACCCTCTGCTCTCTTTAATCATTCATGTGAACACATTAGGCAGCACCAGACTGCACCAAGAACAATCCCACCTACTACAGCAGATACGAATCAAGATGTGCCTGATACTGCTGGGAACCTCACAGGGATTTTATACCAGAAACACCTGCTTTCTATGGTATTTAAAGATTGAGTCCATCAGCCTGACGTTTTAGATTCAAGAAAAAATAAATAGACATGTCAGACAACAGGGGGATAGGAATGTTAATATTACCATTGCACATAAAACTGTTGAGAAAACACCTTTGTATCATTTTACATAATAGTCTGTCCTTCATTCAGTTCAGTAGATCTTTACTGAGTTCCCCCAGAAGCAGCCATTCAAAGCTTCACTCTTCATTTTAAATGCATCACCTGCTCAAAACTGTGAGAAACAACTACTTCCTGATGCTGTTCATGAACACCTCAATTTACCAGCATTGATCTTTGCACTATGTAGACAAGGATGGACGGACTGGTTAGAACAGCACTATCAGCTTTCTCTGCTTCTTCTTCTACTCCTCACCAACACATCCTTTCCTTCTCTTCTTCTTCATCTGTCCATTCATACTTTTTCTTTGCCTGGTTTGCAATATAGTTTATCTCCAACTAAACAATATCAGAAGTGGAAAAGGAATACATTACCAACAACTCCATCCTCAATGTTTTTACTTCTTTTAAACAAATCAACACCGTTATATTCTGTATTTTAACAGGTGCAGCAATAAGGTGATACACATTCTGTGCAAATTCCTATTCTCCTACACACACACACACACATATTCACACACACAGACACAAGTGTTGAAAAAAGTAGACACCTCTCCTAACACAGCTTGCACTGCACACTCACCAGTCACACCTCTGGGCATAGTGACAAATGAGCAGCTCCAGAAATGTGGACAGATCACACAATCTCTTCTCTCTCACACACACACATGCACAAACACACACACACAAACACACAGAGGTTCGATCACTCACACAGCTGGAAGCAAACACACAGGGACATTATCATGTCCCAATATGCAGGGGGAATCACCAACATGTGCTACGACACAAGTGGTGCAAAGAAACTGTAAGCAACAGCAGGTGGAGAATTCTTTCTTTGCTATTGTGTGTATGTGTGTATCTGTGTGTTAAAGTCAAGGACTACACTGGCACCAGTGAAAGAACAGGTATGCTTCATCCTTAAAAGCAATGCGCACAAGTGCTTAGAGATGCACCTCCGCACACTCATTCATACACAGGGAAAATCAGTGAAGCTACAACATGCAAAGAAACCATATTATCTCTACAAATTAATCTTTTACTTCAAACTTTTTTCTTTTTTTTAACAATGAAGACAGAGTAGGTGTATATATTGAGAGTGGTAAGACAGAAAAGTGGATGAATGCTTAATGATGATGCAAGGAGAGGAAGATTTTTTACAGGTGAGAAAAATGATGCTTGAAAGGACAAACTGAAGAAGACAGAAACAAAGCTGAGAGTGAGAGGAAGACAGACGTGAAAAGGAGGAGAGAGGAGAGGAGAAGAGAAGAGAAGAGGGAACTGATCAGAGGAGGAAGAGGAGGCAGAGGAGGAAGGGAGAGAGTGAGAGAGATGGAGGACCATGATTTTGCTCTACTTACAGAATCTCCAGATCGCGCAGCGCTCGGAAAGCTCCATCTTCGATGCAGCTGATGTGGTTGCTGTCCAGTTGCCTGCACCGCGCACACAAACACACACACAGATGAGAGAGAGATGGGAGAGAGTCAGGCGCAAGTCTGCAAGGTCCGCTCAGCTGGGGGAGGGACTAACAAAAGATGGGGTTGCGTGAATGAGTGTGTGTGCATGTGGGTTTGTGTGTAAGGTGATACCCCAGTAGTGGGATTAAGGTAGCAGGTAGGAGACACACCGGCGTTAACTCTCCCTCCCACACACTCAATCACACACACACTCACTCACACACACTCTGGGGATACCTCCAGACGATAGCACACAAGCTAAGGTTAAGTCTCTCACCTAAGCGCAGATATGGCCAGCCCTGAGGAGAAGAGGAGAGGAAAAGGAGAGCGCAAGAGAGGAGATCAGTGCGCTGAAGTGGCCTGCCTGGCGTCAGCCTATCACCTCCCTCCCTTGCCGCAAGCCCAGCGCACACTGGCCACCAGGAGAGAGAGGGATGAGAGAGGTAGACACAGTGTAGAAGAGAGCGAGCGAGCCATTGCTACTAAAGCCCACCCTGCTTGTCTGTTCTGTAAATATTAATTGCATTTCTCCTCTCCCATCCTCCTCCTTCTCCTCTCCCTCCTCCCCATGTCCTCTTTTATTCTTTTTTCCCTCTCTCTGTAGTGAAAGAGGGAGTAATTTCATTACATTAGGCCAGCCAATCCATTAAGGGCCTTTTACCGGCTCTGTCACTGAAACAATTTCATTAAAAGGAAAGCCTCCGTAAATCAACCTACAGTCACGACTCTGCCTCTCGTTCCCGTTCCCCCTTGCTTCCTTCCTTCCTCTCTATCTCTCTCCCAACTCTTCTCCTCCCTCCTCCCCGTTTGCTCAACGACTTGTTTGCTGGACTCCCAGATGCACCCTGTGCCCCACTGTCATCCATCCTCTGCTTTTACTTTAATTTGCTCGGCTCTAGGTATTCAACCCCCCCCTCTCCGTTCCTCACCACTATCCAACCTTCTATCCACGAACCCAACAACCCCACTCCTCCCGCCTTTCATCCCATCACATCCATTCATCCCTTCATCCCTCCTACCCCTCTCCTCTTCTTCTGCGGGGGAGCAGATGGATGGATTGCAGATGGAAAGATACAAAGGGCAGACATTTAGAAGTGTCTTCTTGTTTTTTTTACCTCAACTGGGAAAGATGACTGACATTTAGCCTATCACACACACACACACACACACACTGACAGGTGCATGCAGAGATTTGTGGAGTTAAAGAAGAGCAGACAATGGAACATGAAAGCATATCACTCCAAAATCATACCGCTACTCCACTATTGCTAATCCTTTTTTTTTTACTTGTATCATCTCCTTTTCTTCTTTCTGGCCATGTTTTTGAGCATTTCTCATGTCCTTTGTCTTTCCGTTAATAATCCATTTTTTTCTCCCACCCTTGTGCTCTCTCTTCTCATCTCTGATTCCCCTTCACCTTTTCTCTTCTCGCGCTTGGATCTATCCATCTCTAATCCATTTCTTTTCCCTGAGTTTCTTTTATCAGCCTTTTAAATCTTTTTTTTTCTTCTTCTCCAGAGTGCTGGTGCCTACTTGGCACAGTGCAGCACCTGTTGCATCAGTCATGTCAGCTTTTAACCCTAAGGAAGGTTCTTCCTAAAACGGGTTTTCTGTGTAGAGCAACAGAAATGACTTCAGAGCTTCAGGGACAGCACATTTTGTTTGCTTTTATATATGCATGTTCATAGTGTGTGGTTGTGAAGAGAATCGTATCTAAGAAGTATATTTACTATGATGCATCACAGGAGGACCTCAACGCATGTCTGCATTTCAATAGGCAGTACAGCCAAAAAAAAAATGCCAGGATATGTGTGAGAAACAGGCATTAAAAGGTGCAATGTGTGCAGCTGCTGCAGAATCAAGTACACTGCAGTTTCCATTGTTCGATTATTATTATAAATATTATGGGTTATCACAGGAGGAGAAAGTTTAAGCGCTGGGTTTCACATTATCAGCTTACCATGTGAATGGTAGTCCAATAGACACTATGACTGAGACAGTAACTGTTGCTCCTTCAGGCAGCAATAGGGTAGAAGCCATTACCATGGTAACCAAGAATCCTACACCTAACCAGGTAGTGTTTGCACACAAACCAAACCAAACCGCAGGACAAAGCAAAAGTCAGTTCTTGATAAAACGGGACAGGAGGTACGGCAAACTGGGGATTTCTGATGCTCCATTGAGAGGAACCTTTTGAAATAAGGATGATCCCATGAGTGCCTCTCTTCAGAGGGTTTGGCCACCTGAGCAGGAACCCCTGTAGCTAATCCAGAAATTGCCAGAGGGATTATATTTCCCAGCTGGCCTGAGAGCAGCTGGGGATCCTGCAGGAGAAAGAAGTTGCTGGTCTGTATCCCTCAGTCTGCTCCTTCCCTGTTGCTACCACAAACTCTGACGAACAAACAGGCTTGAAAAATGAATAACGTGAATACAGCAACCAGGTCACAGCACAGCGCAACAGAGCACATTTCTACCTGATATTGACCAGCTGCGAGCGGTGACCAGTTGGCACAGATTGAGTTTGGACTGAAGAAAGTAAACCTCCCCGTGCCCACAGGCCAGGTTTGGCTCCCAACGTAATTATTTTCGACCATCCACAGGCTTCCATGGAATGATGGGATGTTTTGATCTGCTTTGATGAAACGCAATTATATTTTAGGACCTATGATTTAGAGATAAGCTTGTTTACCACCTTTCCATGATGCGCTTCATTAATTAAGTACGATTTGTACGATTGCTAGGATCATCAAAGTGGAGAGCTGAACAGATCAGTTACATAAAACTACTTAAAAGAATGAAGAGGTTTGATGCTCTTCTTCTAGTTAGTCTTCAGTGTTTTGCCCTCTTGTCGGAAAAGAGCTTTGATTGAGAGCATCTGTTCAATGACTAAAGTACAGTGAGTCTGGGGATCGCTAACATATGGTTCTGCCATGTTGGTGTTTTATGTAATTAAAAGTCAGGTCATTTTGTTAAGGAAGGTAAACTGGCACACAGCCTGATCAGCCATATGGAGACGCCAAAGTTGATTGTAGTTATTGAAGCTTGTCTATTTTCAGTAGTGTTCTCTTCATGTCCTAGAATGTTACAAATTGTTAATGTTGTGCCAAAGCAGAGAACAAAGGTGGTGTGTGCCATTGATTGGTACACACCACCAATCTTCTTATCCTAAGAAAGGGTTACGACAGTCACAGCCACCACACAGAGCTTCAATACTCCTCTTTAGGAAACCTATGGGTGATGTCCAACCTTGAAATTATAAGCTGAAGAACTCTCATTGGGATCATCAGATGTAATTAGAGCCTGGTGTGATGGTAGTAACTGCTGATGTGTGTACATTTTCTACAGTTTGTTTGCCTAAAATTCCATCCATCCATTTTTTTAACCCACTTTGTCCTGTACTACAGGAGGGGGACTGAAGCCTGCTGCCAATGGACGAGAGCTGAGCTACACCCTGCAGGTCGCCAGTCTATCACAGTGCTAACAGAAAAACAACCAGTCACACTCACACCCACGGCCAATTTAGAGTCCTAACCTAACATGCACATCGTTGGTATGTAGGAAGAAGCTGGAGTACCCACATAAAACCTACACAGGCCCATAGGGACCAGCAATCTGCACACAGAAAGGACCCAGATTAGAACTGGGAAATGTTCTTGCTGTAAAGCAGCAGTGCCAACCAAGGCACCACTGTGCTTCTCCACTTAAGATTTAGAAATAAAACTAAATCTGTATTTTTTTTTAATGGGTGTGTTGTCAATGTGTTTTTTTCCATCTTCACCAGTGGGAGCACTTCTTGGTGTACAGTTAGGGGGAATCCTGTGTTTTTGTGCACCTTTTATATCAGTGTGAGAGCATATTACAGCTAAGCTTCAGAAACATTGTTTGATTTTCCCAGATGTGAATAACTACTGGATTCACATTGGTAGCCATGTACTTCATCCTCCATCTTCATCCAGTGTAAACGATTTCATCATCTGTGATATGATTGGATTCCTCTGACAGCTTTTGTTCACCAAGCACCCTGATTAGCAATGACATGATTGGTATCAATCTGGGATGAGGGCGACTTTGTGTGTCTCTGTGAGCTCTTTATATTTGTGCCGTTGTGTTACATTGATAGTCCTTGTGTGTGTTTTAGTGTGCTCTGATGGTAGATGTCTGTTATAGGGAATGAATGGGGGTCCAAAATTTAATTTCCTTCCAAATAATTAGTTAGTGTGTTTAATCATGTCTATCATAAGGCCTATTGGCAGGCTGATTCAAAGCTTCCCTCTGCTACCATCTGGAGCACAGGGAAGCACACACACACACACTGCAGTACTGCTGCTGTATGCATCCATCAGCGAGCAGCCACTACTAACTGAGTAATTAATGAAAGGACGGAGGATGGGAAGGATGATAAAATATAAACTGTGCTTCCATCCAAAGCATTTCAACAAATAATGCTTCAGATTAATGTACACTAAATTAAAAACAATAGATTTTTGACTGGTGATAAAAAAATGGCTTAATGCGGAACATGTTGATAAATAAATAACAACAATAAATGGTGGTAGGGGTTTGTATTGAGAACACAGTGGATATACAGCGATGGCCTGTAGCTTTTTTGGTAATACAACAAATCATTTTTCTAGTCAGGCGATTGTTAGGCAAACAAGAGCAATAACAACAAATTTTTAAATATATTGAGAGATCCGGGCAATAAAATTTAATTGACGGCTATTTTTTACTGATTTACATCGAATGTTGTTTGTGCTGTGTGGATGGTTTTTAAAGAAACCAAATGTAGGGGTTGTACTACTTATAAATGTATTGTTTTAATACAAATCTTGCTGAGACACAGCATAACTACTCATTAGATATAATTAATAACAAAAATATCATCTTCTTTAGAAATGTCCAAAGCGGCTGAGTGCTGGTGATTGTGAGGTCTTTAGGGTTCCCTACATGTGGCAATAAAGCCAAAACTACTTGCCAGTCCTTACTTCTCATGGGACCACTAATTGAACATATTTTGATCATTAAGGGCACTTTAATGGGAGTCCAACAATGCAAGGTAGACTTTGACTTGCAAATGACAACCCTGCTGTCCAAGGATACACAGAATAATGTCGTACTCTCTGGACTGAAAGCTGTACATGAAGTTAAGTGGCCTTCCATCCATGTCTGTTCTGCATATTGTACATGTTTTTTTTTTTCTTTTTTACTAAAACTAACCTTTAAACTTTGAAGGTTGTTTTTTCCTGACTTAAAGTAAGACCTACATCAAAACCGAATTACTAAGTTTTATTATTAAGTCCTGCCACAAACATAACTGTTAGATGATGAGCTTTACCCTTCTTCCTTATTACCACTCTGTGTGTCAGTTTCACCTAAAGACATTATGCCTTCAAAAGCAGCCTCATTATTAGTCTTTTTTTCTTCTTGTCTGGCTCCAGGTTCCTATTGTTGGAATAGTGATAAACATAAAATCAACTGAAGGCAAACATCTGCAATGACTTAGACACATAACAGCATAACAGTGCTGGTGTGTGTGCGTGCACGCAGATGACACAATGTTCTCACCTCTCTCTAAGGCGCTGTAGTCATAATTCAAACAAACGGCCGCCCTGCACTGCATTGTGGGTAGGGAAGCATGAAGCATGGAGGTGTTTTACGAGGGAGAAAAGAAAGGAGAGGATGATGGGAAGGAGAAAGGTAGAGCTCTTTCTTATTCTTGCACCCCTGAAGAAATTACATATTACATTCTCTGAACACATTCTTCCAGAGCACCTGGAGTGTGTAGATGTTTAGCATGGGTGGACCCAGCGGGAAGAATGAATTAAATTTCATCACAATAAAAAAGTGGGTAAGAGCGCAAGAAGGCTTGCAGATGAAAAACAAGGTACACTATGAGGACGTGATGGCTGCAAAAGATAAAAAGCGTGTCTGTGTGGGCACTGAGGTGTAATGTGAGGGCATATGAAACAGCTGTACATTATCTGATGTGGCCGTGCTTCTTTGTAATCCAGCCACAGCAATACACCTTGACTCACATGTGTTGTGATTTAAGTGCACCTATAAATTTACATAAACACAATCTGTGTTTGATCAGATTCATTCCTGCTTTTCTGTCTCTCCTTAAGATGAGCAGACATCATTGTACCACTGCATAACTGAATAACACAGTGTACATCTACACTGTACATTTTCTACGTCTACATTTTCAAATCAAAAGAACCCGCAGAGAATGTTTTTTTTTTTTCTATTTCGTGCTGCTTTCAGCTGATATTTGATTGGGGTTAGGGACAAAATTAGTATTTAAAAAAGACCATGGTTTTGGATAAGGGCAGAATGATGGTGCAGTAGTTTGTGCACTGCTGCCTCACAGCAAGAAGGTTCCTGGTTTGAACCGAGCTAAAGCTGTTTTGTGTGGAGTTTGCACATTCTCCCAGCGCCTGCATGGGTTTTTACAGCTTCCTCTCACATACCAAAGACCTGTATGTTAGGTGAAAGAGCGACTCTAAATCGGTCGTAGGTGTGACTGTTTGTCTCTCTATGTTAGTCCTGCAATAGACAGGTGACCTGTCCAAGGTGTACTCCACCTCTCGTGCACTAATAGCTGGGATAGGCTCCAGATAGGCTTTATGTTATTTTTTAACTGAATACAGTACAACTGAATGGATGATGCCTTCACACCCGGATGATTGGTTGGGTGAGGCAGTGAGGCAACGACTAATTCAGAGAAATTAATATGAATGGCATTAAAAACATGTCCTGTGTAGGGTCATAAACTTTTCATTGTGTTTAAGGTTAAAACAGACCCATAAATACATGTTAAAAGCTTGTTGAGAGCTTAACAAATGCACAGTTTATTCAATGGAGATCTATGTCACAGAAGCATTGCTTGAAAATGTGTGATACATTAAAATACAGTAATACGGTGATATTAAAACTGAGAAATAATTTGACTTGAGGGTATTCTACAGTACACCGACTGGAATGTATTCATTGTTTGTCTTATGGTGGGAGTGTGGGTGCAAAAGGTCACTCAGTTTTCTGAGATGCTGGGTTCTGCTCAGCTGCTATTTCGAAGCAACTTTTCTATTCCTGAGTTTGTTGCAATGTATGCAGAGGAAACCTGTCACCAGTGACTGCACACGGTGTGATTCTACAGTGAGTCAGGAGGGGTCTGACACTTCCTTACTGCTGTTTCCTGACTTTAATGAGTGTAAAGATACTGCACTGATGGACATTTACAGGTGTTGATAACATAACAAGATCAGACAAGATTAGATTTTACATAATGTTATGATAAGATCTGATAAGATAAGCCTTTAGAGCACGATGTTCAACAGATAAAACCATACAGCACACATTATACTAAAGGAGTTTTGGCATTGAGTTTTCTCTCCATTCAAGCTACGCATTACCTCCATCATTTGTGGTTTGACTGACAGGTCACATATAGGGAAAAGACAGGACCTGCAGTCAGCACAATGTATAGGAGAGCGCTCACATACACACACACACCTCCACCCAGATGTATGGCATATACCTGTCTCCTTATGTTAGCAGAAGACTGCAGTAATCGTATTTGCCAGGTTCTTGGCTGTTTCAGCAAAGCAGTCATCTGATAGTGGGGTCGAAAAGGTCTGTGTGTATGTGTGTGTGTGTGTGTGTGTGTGTGTGTGTGTGTGTGCGTGTATGTGTGTGTGTAAAAGGAAAAAAAGTCCAATAAATAGCATACTATGCTATGGTAGCCACTGGGCAGCCTCAAAGGGAACAACCAGGAGAGAGAGAGAGAGAGAGAGAGAGAGAGAGAGAGAGAGAGAGAGACCCAACCCTCTGAGAAACTGAGTGAGACAAAAAGAGAGGGAGAGACAAAGTGAGCAGGAGAGAGAGACATATGAGAAAATCAATGCTGTGTCCACCAGGGACAGAATGTCATGAAGGTTTTTTTTACTCTGTGGTATAATGGAGGGCTGGAGCCTTTTACTGCAGGAGTCACCTTGTCTAATGGAGGGAGGAATGGAGGGATAGTGTGAGGAGGGTGGGGTGGAAAAAGAGTAAAGAGAGAAAAAGAAGTGAGAGAGGAATACACGATTCAGAGGGAGAGCAGAAAGGAGGAAGAGGAGGAGAACGGAAACGGAGGAAAAAGAGGCAGGAGTCGGGATAGAGTGAAGAAGAGAAAAGACAAGAGATTGACAGACAGGTGATGTAGAAACAAGCTGAAGAATCATGGATGGGAGAAGGATACAGATGAAGAAAGAGCAACATGAAGACAGAAAAAGGTGGAAGGATAGGGTGATACAATTTGAGGAAAAGCAGAGGAGGAAAGTGCAAGAAAGTGGTGATGAAGAAGAGAACATAGAGGTAGAGGAGGAGATGGTGTAGGAGGAGGTGCTGCAAGATGTCAAAAAAGGAGGAGAGAAATGAAAGAAGGACAGAAATGAATCACTCCTAATTTTGACAGAAAAAAAAATGATTGACCTTGTAGGTCAAAGCTATTTAGTGCCAAACATTTTAAGAGGAGGAGAGACAATTTTACCGTCCAATTTGATTGATATGGCTTTAAAGCTTTGGCAGAAAGTGAAGTTGCAGCAGTCAGCCTGGTGTTAAAGAGGTAAAGGCAGGGTGGAAGGTGTATGTGCAATGTCTGGAAACTGCAAAAACTGAATTACTGAAGCTGTCCAGTAAGACAGCAGTGGCTATACTGGGCAACACAGAATGTAAATGTGTGTAAATGTATCACTGTGATGCAGGGAATCACAAAAAAACAGCATGCAGACTCAGCAAACCTCCCATGAATAAAAATATCACAACACCAAGCCCTATAAGATCACAGCAACGACGTGATGTGCTCGCAGTTGTTTGCTGTCTGCCAGGGAGCTTCAGCTGGTTGTGAAATACGTGAGTGAGTCTAAGGTTAAAGAGGTAAGGTGGTGCGTAACATTTGGGTTGGATTGTGTCCGAAGTAAGGAGCAAGAGTGGATTAGATGATCAGAGGCCAACCTCAACTTAAAGGATTGAAGCCCAGCCATGGGGACTGACACTCGCTTATCTACAGTATGGGCACCCCCCCCCCCACACACACACACACAGCGCAGACACTTTCAGGCCCATTTAACTTAAGAGTAATAATCTCCTGTGGTCTTTGGTGGCCATATTGAACTTACATCACACTTGGGAGAGGAAACTAAGCAGAGGAGCACATTTGCCTGCAGCCTCACTTTGAATTACTGCTCAGTGACAAGACGCATATTAATCAATTCACAAAGTGCCCAGCGAGAAAGTACAAGAAGCAATAATGTGGATCTTCAAGGACACACTATTTTCCATTAAGTGACAAATATAAATATGGCCTAATATGAACTTGAACATAAATGCAAAGTAGTCAATTGCCAAGGACTCCTGAAACAATACATGGTGGTCTGCATGAGAACAAAGTCCAGGCAGAGTCTGAGTTCTTCTGCAGACTTTCACCCAGGAAACTGAGGTTCATGTCCCATGTTGAGCCCCCATCTATTCACCCGTTATTCATTTGATGTCATACTTTAGTGAGGTTAAGAAAAAATAATTATGTATTGGAAAACAAAACAAAACAACACAGAGAGACAGATTCACACCTGTAAACAAATGTCTCCTATCTACAACAAGTGTCACTGCAGTCTTCTCGGTCACCATGGTAATGAGTCCTACCAGAAGATGTGATTAGCACAAACCAAATAAGTCCCATAGAGTCACTATTAAACTGGATGTAGAGTGAGAGATAAAAAAAATCTCCATTAAACTGATCTCTAGAGTAACCTAAACATGATTTAAGTGATTTAATAAGGCTTGTCTTTGATGAAAAGTATCTGACAAACACCATGTTCTACAATTAGCACCTGAAGAGTTAGCTTAGCATGAGGAGATGTAGATGTTTAAGTTCTCTTGGTGCGTGTCAGGGCAAACTTTTTAAACAGCAGTTGACAAAGTGAATTTCACTCAAAGGTCCATTTAGCAGCCATCCTGAAACTTTAGCTGTTATAACGTGACCTTCATCTGCAGATTAAATAATTGAAGGAAATAAATGAATAATGATCCGGTTTCATTTGTCTTCATTGGCATTAGTTCAGTGGGTAAATCTGACAGATACCACTGGCAAATATAATCCACCTTTGCATCATGAATGCCACCACAGATTAGTTAATTAGTTTTAGATATGTTTTCATATACATGTTGTCTTTCTGCACATTTTAAGCACAACTGAAGGAAACTTGTATTATAAGATCACATCGTCCCTGACTCACCATCTCCCTCTGCCTGTCTCATTTAACCAAAGAATCCTGTTTGGTTGTACTGGTGGAGAAATAAGACGTGGGGAGCATCCAGAAGGACGGGTTATTATCTTTTCTCATCTTGTAGTTATTATGTGCTGCTCTGTTTTTCTATCTCATCCTCTCGTCTTCTCTTCTGTCATGTCAGTCATGTCTAATAAAACACAACAGCGAACTTCAATTTACACAGAGATGATTTGTAGAGATAATCTGCTGCTTTTTTCAGCCACATACAGCACAGATTAAAAACTGATTCTATTCTATTCTATTCTATTCTATTCTATTCTATTCTATTCTATTCTATTCTATTCAGTCTATGTGTATTGAAGTCTCTCACATTGAGGACATTGCCCCAAGAGTCTGTCTGGTAGTTTAGAGGCAAGATTGATCAGTTGTTATTGATGAAGAAAAATTGATTGGGGTCCATATTGATCACAGTATTGGTGATTAGCACATCATGAATAAATGACAGGGGAGTATTGACCACTTGATGTGATGGCAAAACCTCTCTGGACAGGAAGAGGGGAAAGCAGAAAGCAGATAAAGAGAAATAAAATGAAGAGAGAACATTGTAGAAAACAAGTCAGAAGGTGGAAAGAAGAATGTTAAAAAAAGCAGTGGAGGAGTTAGTCGTACACAAACCATGTGACATGAAAATGTAAAGGCTGCAAGTACATTTCAATTAAACTTCAATGCAAAATGAGGAACAACACTGATTCTAGTTATATTGAATGTGATACAATCTGAACACCACATTTTTATTAAAACCTTAAAATATGTGAACATCTACTTAACCTAGTTTTCCATTAGGTTAAAAAAATCAAGGTATCAATTATTAAATGTGCTTTAAAATGGCTGGAAATACATGTTTGCTTTAAATATTTATTTTATAACCAGACTGCTTCACTGTAATACTGATAAATCACCCTGCTCACTGTACATTAATCCCACTGGGCTATAGTAATGAAGGTGTGTGAGTTTCTGGATGAGTTATGCCTGGATGCAGACTTGGATGAGTCAAAATGGATCTATGCATCCCTAATGTATTCTACATTTGCCTGTTCTTTGTTGAAGCTGTAAGATGTTCATACACATTTAGTGCTTCTTTGCTCGTTTCTAGGTGTACTTCCATTACATTAAAAACAACAAATAAATAAATCCACACAATTCAAGTAAGTAAGTAAATTTTGGTGTCTAAGAAAATGTTAGGAGTGTCCAGAAGCTTATTTGGACACATTTGGGTTAAAACAGCTTGAAAAATACAACAAAATGAGGATCTTAAAAACTGAAGGATGTAGGAGAGAAAAAAAGAAACATGGAGGGAAGAAAATGGAGTAATTGTGCTTACAGGTTTTTGACACTGGTGATTCCTCTGAAAGCTTTCCTCGGAACTGCCTGGATCTGGTTCTCACTGACGTCTCTGGAGGAAGACAGAGAGTGGCAGAAGGCATTAGCTGAGGTATTCATAGTACTCAGAGAAATATGGAGTCAAATGATAAACAAAACCACAAACATCTGATGTACAGTAGACATATATATACTGTGCACACACACAGCCAATCACAGAACAAAGGAACAGACGGGGAAAGTGATGAAGAGGAGGGGGAGAGAGAGAGGATGATATGACATTTATGATCAGTAGAACAATTTGGTCCAAAAGAGCTTCAAAGACAAAAGGAACTATCAGAAATACGTCTGGCACAAGTCCATCTGCTTCCTTGAAGTGTGTGTGTTTTTACTTGAGCCTTCCAACAGTGCTGCATTGCTCTTGCATTAAAATGAAGCAATCATATTGCTTCCGAACACACACACATTTATGTTTTTCTCCCTCTCAGTAATGACTCTTTTCTCCTAACATGACAGTTCATACAACACAATGCCATTTCTCCTTTTCTTCCATTGTTTTCAATGTCTCTATGAGCCAAATGATTTCTGACATGATACAACAGCCCTGCCTTAACTGCATTAGCGCTGGAAGGTCTGGCAGGTAAACAAGAGTTCAGAAAGTACAATGTAATTAGAGAGAGAGAGAGAAATATCAGACAAGCTAATCGTCCTATATTCCTGTCGGTCAGGCCTGAGGTTAACACTTTCCTCACCAGGGCAAACAGCAGCAGCAGCACTTAACCGGCTTCGATTATTACAGTGTGGGCAGCATGTGTAAACGAACATCGTTGACCCTCTATGCATCCAGCCAGCACCCAGAACTCCTCATTTATTTGGCAGCAAAAGCCAATGATGAAGAATGAGGCTGTCATGTGCAACAGTGTCCACTTTCTTTTAGATACTATTTTAGGGCTGCAACGATTATTCGAGTACTCGAGTAATATTCGAGGGCAAAATACATCGACAACTAATTTAGTATTCGACGACTCGTTCGACGTCATCGAATAACATGCAAGTGTAACACATTTGCAGTGGGGAATGATTCTCTGGCTCGTGGCGAAGGGAAACCATAGTCATTTTTTCTGATTATGTATCACCCACATCAAAAGTTTTTACACCTTTACAGTCAACATAGAGTTAAAATGCAGCAGAACGACACAGCATGAAAATCAGCCATGCTCTCTATACCAAACATCTTCCTGATTTTTCACACACACGCACACACACACACACACACATGTACCTGGGAATAAGCACCCTGACAGACATACTGTAATATTCTCAAGCCATCTAATTTACACTTGCGCTTGCATTCATGTACACAGGAGGAAAATTGGTTGTGCATTATTCCAATGCTAATCAGCTTTTATTAGTGCTCTGAATGTTAATTGACAAGCCATGCACAGAAAACAGAAAACTCATTTCCTCAAACTATCGAGGTTTGGGTCGTTTTGGACGCCTCTCTTCAAGCCTTGTTTTTTCTGGCTCATTCCTTTTGTTTGACAAGAGATGAGCGTTGCCTGTTTTGTCTTTGCGGACCTTGATGGGAAAAGTATGTGCCTGGCATTGTGTACTCTATAGGCAGAGAAAATATGCGCTTTTATGTACAATTGCATTCCGCTGTTTGTGGTAACAAAGGGAGCGCACAAAAGGGAACCATCTGACAGAGTGGGAATGGTGTTACGATGTTTTAATGTGCAGCACAGCCGGAAAATATTTCTTATGTTTACACTTCTTGTTTTGAAGGTTTTGACACTTCTTTGGTATAAAGAAGTTTTCCTGCTTTGTTGATTCCATGCTGACATTGACAGAACAAATGGGGAAACAGAAAGCAAAGCTGCTATCACTCACGTTTTCTGTCCCACACTGGCTTTGTCAATCATCCCGCATCATATATCATTCAGTATGTCTATAACTATATCCATAAATCTATCTGGTTTATCTCCATGATTTGCATCTGTTTTATTCGGCCTTGCCCTCTGTGGACTGCCGACAAACAGACTGGAGAATGATGTAAAATGTAAACAGATAAAAACAAGAAACAGGAGAATGAGAACACGATAAAGGAGGAAAAAAAAACATTAAAAAGTCATATTTCAGAAGGGTTCCATGACTAATAAATCTTTTATTGTTTTGTTTACCCACCACGATATTTATTTGTTATTCCTTCTAACAGAAGGAATAGCATCCAAGTCAAATAAAAGCCATTATGAGACCGTGTGTGTCTCTTTGTCGGACTTTATGACTCCAGCTGAGTGACTGACACCAGCTCCAGGAGTCCACATTTTAATCTCTGTGTAATAAAACTCATATGTCACCGGGCTTTGAATGAAGTTTTCATCATACGGGTGGTTCCTGCTTGTCATTTTACGCAACTGCTTTTAGGGTTATGGAAATATTTTTTTATGTCCAAGCTCCCTCCAGCTGAGGCGCTGCTTCACTGACATTTTGGGAAGTGTAAACTAAAGGTGGACACCTCGTCAACATTTTTATTAGACAGTAGAAAAATACAACATGTGGGTTCAGCAGGAGCCACTGGGAGAGCGCCCTTTCTGCTTGGAGTCAGCAGAGTAGAAGGGAGAATTTGCAATCGTGCTGAATCTATTTAAAGAGACAACAAAACAGGAAAAATGTGTATAAATGATGCTGAAAATTAAAATCTCACAGACAGATATAGATCTTTGAGATTAATTAAAACAATGATAAAGACCCAGAAGTAGCTGCTGTCACAGGTATTTATCAACTCCCGCTCAACCTACTACACACAATAATTGTGCAATTTTTGTTAGACACATGTGTGTCTCACATTTTTGTGAGACACAAATTCCATCGATTCAAGCAGGACTCACATCGTTGAGTGTAAAGAAAATGTAGTAAAAGCTATTTTAAGTAAAGTGACACATTTAGGACCAGAAGGGGTTAAGGGTCAAGCGCTCAGACAAAAAAAAAATGCAGCTTCTCTCTCTTTTCTCTCTCTCTGCCATGTCTTGTACTAGGCAGATATTCAAAATCACCATGATGTATTATTAATGTCTGAACACATTCATCATCCACAGCTACATTACATCTTGATGTAAACAGCTGTCCTCCTCTCATCTCTGTGTGAGTCATACCTGCCGACCTTTGAGCAGAGCGAAGGCTATCACCAACAGGAGATTGGCCTGTGATCCTTGAAAAGGACACTCGCTGATAGACTACCCACAAAAAAACCACACACACACACAGAGTGCTGCTTTGGATGTCAGGATGGTTTGTACACCAGTGTCCAGAAATCTTCTCCTACACTTCAATTATTGGATTTAGTCTTATTTGGTCCTCCTCCATCGCTACAGCATCCGAGAGCGAGTGAGCGAGCAAGCGAGCGATTAATCTCCTAAAAATTCTATTAAAAAGATGGATGGCTGTTTGAATTATGCATCAGTTCTATTAGGATGACAAATTCTGTAAATTACAGTGATACTGATTGTGAAAACAACTGCATATCTTTTGAGGAATAGAGAGATTTAGAGATCTGTATGGAGACAAGACAAAGTTCACAAAAGTTCAACTGTGCTAAGTTTAGAATCAGTGGACAAGCTGAGGGAACGACAAACAGCAGCAGAACAGAAGGAGTCTTCCATTTTCCATCCCATGTTTGTCATGGCTTTCTAAGTACTGTATAATTGATTGAATCTTGACCAAATGTCTTCCAGGCCTTCCCTCATTCACCACACAGACCCCCCCAACCCTGGGTATCATTTCCCAGCCAAGGCCTCTCCATGCTGGGTATGCTGACTCTCTGTGGCAGCTAGAAGTCTGGAGGGATTGAGAATGACAGCGTGATCCTCCTCGGGTTGGGGTAGCAGTGGTTGTGTTTGTGTGTGTGTGTGTGCGCTCCCAGCTATCACCTCCTCCATATTAACTTCCATTATTCATGTGAGAAGAATAATAACGCTCACCAGGTCACCCTTTGATGCTTCGGATATTACTGTTAACCCTTTAGGACACACAAAGACAAAAAATGTGTGGCTCCTTCTTATACCATTGTTGACCATTTACACACAAAGAGTGTTTGTGTAACACAAATCTGTAAATTTAGGAGACATGCATATGGATTTTTTCTTTTTGTTCACACACATACAGACATTTTTCTCTGCGGGTATGTCACCCTACATTTTTCTATGTAAGAGCAGACACCAGATATTAGACCGATCCACCCTTAGGCTCATCCAGATATGAGCCAGGGCCGTTTAGCCCTGAACCATTAACCTGTGTGCACAGGGGTGGAAGCAGGCCTGTTTGATTTCACGTGGCTCTGTGTCAGATGGCATCACAGGAGGTCTTTGTTAGAAAGAGATGACAAGGAGGGCAGCAGAGGTTCGTATCCACGTGTCAGGTAGAATTTGTGTGAAAGAAACAGCAGGCAAGTGTGAGCGGATGGGTGGCAATGTATGTGCATCTTTGTGTGTGTCTTTTATTAAACGAAGAGCGACTGCAGTGGAAGGAAAAAGAGGACTGACCCTTGGCTGGGCTCCAGGGGAGAGATGAAAAAGAGATAGGTGGAGTAATAGGAGGAAAATAAAGGGAGAGGAAGAAAAGTGAGAGAGGAGGAAGACGAAGGTGGCACAATTTCTTTTTTGAAACCTGAGACCTTCAATGGTTAGAGCTTCTCTTCTTCTTCTTCTCTCACTTTCTTTTTTCCACCCCTGCAGCTATATCACTTCCTCCCTCTATGTCTGTCTCTTTTTCTCTCCCTTGGGTGCTGTAACTGCATTTAATATTGTTCCATAAAGAGAGTAATAAATATTGACTGCTGGCTAGCTCATATTACCCTTGTTTTTTAAGGCACTCTACTGTAGGATAAGACCAAAGTCATGCAGCAGGTATTACAGTGCTTACAGCATGTAGTGTAGCTGTGATTCAAAGTCTTGTGGTATCTATAACCTTTGGAACTATTAAAACGTCCTTTATATCATTTTAACTTACTGTTAAGTACAGCCTTTAAGTCACAGTAAATATATGGTGAGGGTTTAATGTCTCCGCTTGTTGAAATTTATTCCAAAAGTCTAAGAATTCACCTCAAATGTTAAGTGGCCAAGATGCTATTAAAACTTGTTTTTAGTCACATTGCATAAATCAAAATCATGAGCACAACAAGCCAGAAACTGCATATACATATATATATGTATATATATATATATGTATATGCATTTCATAGTACAAAGGCAAACAGGAAGGTGTGTAGTGATACGGCATCTGTATGGAAATAACTTACAATCAACCTTTGTACATTACACTCTAAGTATTTTATTGAACAAGATGAAAAGCAGCCCTCATTTTTTCCTGGGAAAACTTACTAACTATAAATGCTGCATGTTGGCAACACTACAGACTCCATGCATTCAGAACTGGAACCTTCCCATTATAACTGCGGTCATCAAGTCTTGGCTGCAGAGCCACTCAACTTGAATGATTCTGACTTGTGCCAGCAAACTGGGGGGGATATATGATCCAACATGCTGGCAGTGCATTACAGACAGCAGAACTGCAGTGTGGGACCATATAGAAGGGAGTTTTTTTTCCCTTCTATGTTTTGGTATCACACTGCTTTTCCGTTCCGTCTGTTCTCTAATCTGAGGTAATGGCCATGATGAGATGTATATCACGTCCTCATGAAAAAACTCCACGTTTGGTTGATCATACACTCAACAGACATGACACATGGTTGAGTTTCTACTAAGGGATCCATCCATCCATCCATCCATCCATCCATCTTCTGAACCTGCTATATCCAGTAAACCGGGAGGGCTGGAACCTATCCAGCTGTCAATGGATGAGAGGTGGGGTACACCCACCCTATCCAATCAAAGGACAGCAACAAAAGTCCAAGTTCGGGTTGCAACAGTGTCTTTCAGGTGCACTCTGTTTCTTTGTAAAGTACAAGGTTGTGTTTGGCTTCTCTTGTTCACTTTAATGTGAGCAAAGCTAACTCCACTGTACCCTTATTTTTTTACCAGACAAATATGAGAGTGTTATCGACCGGCTTGTCTAGCTCCTGGCAAGTAACATAATAAGTGTATTTTCCAAAATGCAGATTTATTAGTGGAGTACATCTCTTCTAACTGCCTGCATTCCCTGAAAGCTTTATATTTACATAATAGAATAAATGTCATTTTTTGGCATTGGAAAATGTTACAGCAAGACAAATAAAACTACTTCCCATCAAACACTTTAACCTTAAATCTGTCCTCTGCTTCCTGGCACGCTATTAATGGAGGACACCCTCCAAATTTCTATCATTCCATATTTCCATCCTTTTTTTCTCTTTCAGATCTTTGTAATTCTTCATCGGTCTTTTGACTCGCTGCCCTTGCTTCGGCGCCCCATCCTTCCTTCCTCTATTCAAACCCCCTCTCACCCACTCACTCCCCCCACTCCACTCCCTGTGATTTAATTAAGTGGGCGCTTTATGAATAAAAATATTGCCCCCCCTCTATTGATCATGGTGGATGGGAGGATGACAGCCTCGGCTGGCTGGAACGGGACAGCCAGGACAGCCACTCTTCTATCCCGCTCCATTACATGGACCTCAGTGTGTGTGTGTGTGTGTGTGTGTGCAGGTGAAAGAGTGCCATTGTAGAAGATTATGCGCGGGTGTATGTGTAAACTGTTGTGTATCTGTGTGTGTGTGTGTGTGTAAATTTGCGTTTGCAAGTGAACTAGCCATTGGGGAGCTGTAGCATCTAAATCAAACTAAGCGTTCTCAAAAGCTCTCATGGGTCCTTGCAAATCCTTCGTTAGAGAGTGAGAGAGAGAGAGACACACACACACACACACACACACCTCGACAGACACGCACACATGTTCACATTCCTCAAACACCTCCGTTGATACACACACTGCATCAGCATTATAAATGGACATTGTCTGCACTTTTGGTTTCTCTCTCTCCTCTGTTCTTCCCCCTCCTCTATCCATCGCTCTCCGTAAGGCTGTAAGTATCTATTATGTATTGTCGATACTGTAATTAAATTGGACAGCTTAATGCAATTCTCTGTGATCCATAGGCCTTTATGGATATAAAAGCTTTTCTGGCCCCACGCCCAAAAGACGTCGAGCAAATTTAGATGAGCTACTATCGGCAAAAAAGAAAAAAAAATAGTTGTAGAGGTTAAGGCAGCAGTGCGCACACATGGTCATTTGTTATTGGCTAATTCACTTTAATGTCCCTGACGCCATTTTGTTTTAATACCTTTTCTTATTTGAATTGTCATCCACAGGACTAAGCAATATTACTACGCCACCTCTCTTTCTTTTTTTGTTAGTTCTCCCTTTGCTCCTAGTGCTTTAGCTAAGCGATATTGCAGGCTCTTAGGGACATTTATGGAGCTAATAAAACTTAGAGCAGCAAAGGATCAGGAGACGACATTAGAATGGACACAGGGAGGAGAGATAAATGGAGGCAGAGGAGGGTGGCTTAACACACAGGGCGAGAAACAACAGCACACAGGACTTTAGATGAAAGAAAGGGTGGATAGACAGAATGTCAGCCTGTTCATTCTGAACAATTCTGACCAAACCACTATGATCAACCACAGAGTCCCATGTAAATAAACCTAATGTGAGCTAAGACAAGATAATGCATGTAAATATAAGCCACATAAAATGGCATTTATCTGTTATTTTTGTTACTGATGTACTTTATGAGATGATTTCACAATTTTTCAAGTGCTATTTTTCTTGGCTTATCTAGCAAAAAACTCGTCAACTCACAGAGGAAGTATAATCCTTTAATTAAAATTAAAAACGGGGTAATCACAAAAGTGGGTTCTAAGTAGCAGGAGTATCTTATCCAACATCAGGAAGATGCAAAGTCAGCTACAAGTCAGGGAGTTCTTGAGTTTATAAAGCAAAAGTTGAGAACATACCTTTGGATCATGTGGACAGGATAATGTGTGCTTAGTAATAAGTCCTTCATGATGAGTGAGTGTGACTTGTGTGCTCATTTCTCTGGCCAAATGCAGTACAATGATGATCACAACCAAAATTACAAACGTAACTGTTGGCAAAACCCAAACAGCTCACAGTGTCAGGGGGACTTCATACTATACATCAGGCAACACATCCATATTTGGCATAAATGTGTCATATCTTGCAGAAATATTATGAACTATATGTGGTGTTTTTGAGGGCACAGAAATGAAAAACAACAAAAGAAACTGATGTCAAAAAATAAACCGTCAAACCGTGTTGCTCTGCCCCCACCTCCTGCCTATGCAGATTTTGCGTTTTTAAACTGTTACACAACTGTGTCCTTTAAGGGGCTGTGTTAGTAACACACATATAACTGATATGCAAGTGGAATATTCTTGGTAATCAAAATAATAAAGTGGTAATGAATTCCTAAATGTAAATAGAATTACCTGGTGAGAAATGAAATTGAAAAGTGAACAGTGATGGAGGATTTAAGCCATTTTGAGAATGGCCAAAGCTCTTTGGCTAAACGGATTGCTCCTCTGGGACACTGCTCAACTAACTTAAGGCCATTGGAGGTCATCCACAGGCGATGTCTAAAAGATTAAAATGAAGAACAACACAATTCAAATCTATATTTGTCTAAAAAAGCCAGCTAAGGGAGAAACAATTTTAAGAGAAAAGAATAAATGCTGCTGTAGGCCAAATGGTTAAACATTTCATTACATGTGGTAAATGGCTGGGCAATCATTTAAAGTAAATGGCGGAGCACATTAATAACTGGTTGGAACAGAAGATGGGTGCCGCACGGGCATCAGAATGAGGATGAACCTAACAACCGCTGTTGGACTCTTTACTGAATGACTGAATTGGCTCCATGGAAGGATGAGATGGACGTGTTTTGAAGACGATGGGCTGTTAGGCAGACTAAAAGGAGGAAAGAGCCACAAAGAGCGGAAAAGAGGAGAGACAGGGGTCGACAGAAGGCGAGGCAGTAATGAGGGGGGGAGGGAATGGAGAGAAAATGGGTGACAGGTGAAGGGAAGTGTAGGATGAAGGAAACATTTAGGGGAATACAGAAGGTGGGAAGGGAAGACAGTAAGGAAGTGAATGGAAAAATAAAAAAGAAATGTTTCATAAAGGACAGAAGGCCTGGAGGTGATGGAGGGTAGGAGAGACAAAAAGAGGTATGAATAAAGAAGCTGACTGTGGCGTTTTGCCTTTATAAGCATCTTGGGAGCACCCCAGCACCCATAAATAATACACAGCAAATTAGCAGATTGGACAGAAGAAGGGAACTGCTGGATGTGTGTGTGGGTGTGTAAGGGTGTGTGTGTGCTGCAGAGCTTCTATGAACACACATTGCAATGGCAGTTAATGTGCACGTCAAGATCGGCCGTTGTGTGCACGCTGCTGTGCTTATTGCGTGCGTGTGTGTACGTATACATAAGGCATTTCTTAGAGCTCTGATCTGTCTCTCAGCAGGTCAGCGTTGTCAAGGTTACTGCAGGCCATTTTGCCAGTAGGCCAATTAACTTTTAGCACAGAAACAGAACAAAACAGTGCAGGTGTCCACGGCACTGAGGGTTAGAGACGGAAAGTGTGTGTTGTTTTTTTTTTTCTCTGAAAGACACCAACAAGCAAAATATAGCACCTGATGAAGGTGGGAAAGACAAATCAGAGTAAGCTTTCGTTGTTCGCGTTTCGTAAATATAGCTGTTATCTTTTCTGGTGTGAAGAAAAGAGAAGAACTCAGGACAAGACCTGGAAAATTGCAGAGTTGAAGGTTCCTGTGTGACGATGATGACACAATGTTTTCCCTTGTAAAGGTTAACAGCGTCCCATGTGAGCAAGAAAGTTTGTGGCTCCTTCAGACTGTTTGAAAGCGGATCTGAAAATTACCTGACATAAAATATCTGATTATTGTTCGGCAATAATTGTTCTTCTTTTGTACCCCACTTTAGTACTACAATGGCTTTAACACACCATAACAGAGAAGCTTAACCCCTGCATGGACACTGCTCTGTACGTCAGAGCCATTGTGAAAAGGTCATGTTAAATTGGAATCTTCCCAACACTCCTCTTTGGTGTTTTTGCAGGACTGGGACGAATGCACGGACAGAAAGGGATGCTTTTACAATGGTTGTATCTGTCTGAGTGTACTTGGTGAAATAAAGTGATTGTGATGGCAAACAGAGCAGACTGTCATCCTCCCTTTCCATGCAGCGGCGGGCTAATTCCTCTGACAGACTGTCTTCCACAATGGCTACTGGCTGCTGTCTTCTTAGCCTGAGGGCCTGTCGGATGCTGGCGGTGGTGTGCGTGTGTGTATGAAAGAGAGAGAGAGAGAGAGAATAAGAAAAGTCAGAGGGATGGAGAAAGAAAAATGAAATAAAAGACCAGTGGAAAGAAAGTACTTCTTCCCCTCCCTCTCGCTCTCACCCCCACCCCCTTTTTTTGTGTGTGTGTCTGAGAGAGAGTATATGTGGGGTTGCTACGCTGTCTCCAGGCCCTAATCTCTTTAGTGAGCCCCATGATCCAGTTAGAAACAGCAAGTGGCTAATGTCAGGGCTAACTGGAAGAGAGAGATCTATGCGAGTGTGTTTACAAATGTTTGTGTATGCCTTCGACTGTATCCATGTCCTCGTTAAGACTGTCAGGCTCTACCTGTAAACTCAAGTGTTTGTGCACTGGTTGGATAAATGTTATTGTATCTGTATGTGTGTGCACGATTTTGTGTGTGTGTGTGTCTGGAAAAGCAGCAGCAGTGCCCATTAAGGCTGAGAGATTAGATTGAGTGGATCCAGATTCTGTGCTATTGTTCCTCTCCAGCAGGCTTTCTCTGTATTTGACAAAAAGAGGACAGGTGCAGGAAATGGATTTTTAGTTAATTTGACGGCTCAATTCGGGACAAAGGAGACCAGAAAAGAAAAGCAAACTGGGTTTAACATCTGGTCACTAGCACAGCAACATGTGACAGGGATTTGTGTTGATGTAGAAGTGGAGCACCTTTTTACTCTGCAAATCTCTACTCGCATGGGACTACTGTTTCCAAGAGATTTCTAGTAATTTGTAATAACTGCAGAAGCTTAATCCCAGGTGACTCAAACATCCCATAAGTAAAATTAGAGAGTCTGCATCAGCATTTAGGGCACAAAATCACAAGGCTGTCACCACACACTTCATTCATAAAGTATAAGCCTAAAATCCATTGAGACATTAAAAACTCAGGATTAACAAGTAAATAACATGATGTACTAAGAGATTTTTGATGTGACAGTCTATTAATAGTAACATAAGTCTGCATAGCTATAAGGAGCAGAACCCGCCAATCAGTAGGCTATTTGTTAAAAAGGTGAAACAAAGGCTGATATTATCCAGAGGTTCAGGAAGTGCTGAGATTTTCTACTTAACAAAATCTGTGTTAAAATTGTATTAATCTAAAAGTCCTCACAAAGCAGAATGATAATTTTGTTTAATTTCTTATTTGTTGCACACGGCTTTGCCATCACATGTGTGGTAAAATGTCAGTAAATTCAAGAAAAACTGGGCCATCATGTTTCCCATGCAGACGCCCACATGAAACACAAAGACATGGGAGTATAATCTTTAAATTACATGAGCCTCCTGGGTAATGGCAGTCCTGTGGAAACAGGGCTACAGACTTGTTTTCTTAAAGTTTTAATTTTACATTAAAAGGAAAACAAATGTGTGTAATTTGTTCCTAAAAATACAAAAAGACATTTTATGATGACTAATATAAAATACAAATAAAAACAAATAAAAAACACTGTATGCCAAAATGCTGTGGCGCAACTGTGGTTCATACATGCGCAGCATGAAGATAAATGTGGTAAAATGTGCTTGAAGCTGCCGTGACATGATTAAAATGGACGTGGTGATCAGCAGTTTTGTCACAGAGGGTAAAACTGCAGCTAACTCACCCGCTGCCATAATAAACCATAAGATGCTGACACTATGGAAGTGATGAACACTCAGAGCACATGCATAAATATAACTGACTCTTTTTGTTTTTTCCCCCCTCTCCCCATCCTCTGCCTTCATGTCTGTCTGTACACCCCCATCACATCTGCCTCTTTCTCTCCAATCAGTTACTGTACAAGGAAAAAAAAAGAAATGACCTTCCTTCAAAAATTACATTACAACAATCCTTCATTCCGGGAAATTCTGCTCCAAAACACCTCGTATAACAGCGTGCAAGCAAATGTAGTCCACCTTAAACATTGTGATATGAAAATCATTCATGTCTCCAGGGAATATATGGAGGGGAATAAAGGATGGATGCAGACAGACAGAAATTGAACCAAATTCTCCCCTCCTACCCAATCACACTGCATCACAAATCACTGGCCCAGCCGCTAATTCAGGGGTGATATGGTGTGCAGCGCAGGTCTTGGCATATGGCATATGGGGTTTGTGTGTGTGTGTATGTGTGTGTGCACAAGCATGTGTTAGCATATTGGTAGATGAGAGAGGGAGAAAGAGAGCCAGAGAAAGAGAGGGAGAGAGAAGGAAAAGATGATTTAGGAGTAATGAGAGCCGGTAAAATCATGGTGCCCAGCAGCATTACGGGACTAAATCTAATCTGCTAATGGAGAGGGGAGGCGTGGGCTGAGGTGGGATGAGAGAGGGGGGAGGACAGAAGGAAGGAAAGAAGGGAGAGACGATGGGAAAGGACAGCAAAGGCAAGGGTGAAAGCAGAGGACGGAAGAATGGATGGAGGGCAGAGAGGACAAGAAGAAGAAGAAGAAAGAGGTAAAGATGAATGAAATGGAGAAGAAGAGAATATTACAAGGAAGAGCAAAGAAGGAGGGGGAGGAAGCATGGAAGGGAATTAAAAGGAGGGAAACCCAGAGATGGTGACTAAAGGACAAAGTTTAAATAGAAGAAGAAAGGCTTACAAACAAAGGGAGAAAAGAAAACAATACAGATGAGGGAACGCAGAAAAAAGGTCACTGTGTTTATATGCATGTGTGTGAGTGTGTGTGTGTGTGGGTTTGTGGGTGTATTGGGTGCCAAAGAAATTACCTGGGGTGGAGGCATTGAGAGGGCAGGACCCAGGAGAGCATAATCAGCACATATATTGTTATCACATGGTGTACAAAATGCTCACACTCTCTCTTTGCAGATGGGCAAACTCTGCACACACTCCATACATGACGTCCATTTGCTGCAACACAAACAGGCACACCATACTTTCACTGCCATAGGCACACACATACACACACATAAACGTGTTCACCCACACACTCAGCAGAAGGCAGCTATTGAGAGGTAATTGCCCCAAACTGTTAATGCTTTCCAGGATAAAACTACACCAGTCTTTACAAGGCCAGGATAATCTCAAAACTTTACGTCTTTACCTCAGCAAAATGGCTGCCAACCACATTACAACCACTACAGAGACATGCAGGGTGGGAAAAGCTGGAAGTTGATTTACATTTATTGTATTTATTTGAATATTTAATTGAATTTTCTTTCTTTTTTTGTATCTTTCAGTTGCTTTTAGGTGTTCATGCAACATAACTGCTCATGGTGTCTTCTATTGGACTGTCTGCTCCTGCCTCTCATATAATCTGAAAGTAACCTGATTAACGGTAAATGAGCTATGTGACAAGCAGTTTTAATTAAGATCATGTGATGCTAAAATTTCTCTCATGGAGAGTTGAACTCACCTCACACAAGCTGGGTGGTCCACAGAGAGAAAAGCACCGGTCAGACTGTCAGATTTTATTGTATCATGCTGTATTTTATCATATTGTTTAAAATCATTTTTTATGACTCATGTTTCTGTGATCATTTTGGTTTATAAATACAATCTGCAGTTGGAAATTGAACCTTGGGCTGCAGTGGTAGACTCCTACATGGGTTTGAAATCCAGACACCCTGTGAAACTGCACCAAAACCTCAACAATCTGCTATGAGCAACACAAACAGAGCAGAGCCACATGGCAACTCCATTATCTTGATAGTAAACAGGACCCCAGCTCTGCAAATTACAGTATCTTAGCTACGGCATCAACACACAACAACTATCTGAGGGCTCCAAAAACATACAACACACTGTATTTATCAATGCATTTCTGGACTCCTGTAAGCTTCTCCCATTCATTTTTTAACAGTCATTTACCTCAAAGGAACCTAAACACATTAAATGTAACTTTAACTGCTAAATTACCCCTCTCACAGTCAGTGCCTATCAAAAAAGACGTAGCTTCCCCAAAAAGTGCTTTCACCCATATCCTCCGGAGTGCAGAAAAACAAGTCTGCACTCCCTGTAAATCAAAGTTAGACGACAGCTGACCATTATTTTGGCAATGATACTGAACAGCGGCGAGCTATAAAGTCGCACGGTTACTCATTTGATTCACAGGTCAGCAAAAGAAAACACAAATGCAACATTACACTGCAGCTTAGACAATTACAGCAAATTACACTGAAACACTGCAGCAGCTCGTTTGTTTATGAGGTAATGTACAGTTTAAATACACCACGTCCCCTTATTCATTTAGGTCATGCTGCTGCAATCAAACAGCCATTAAGAGTGTTGAATGTTACAGCTGAGGCAAAGCAGACGAAGAAGGAGATAGGGTCAAAAGCACAGTTAAGGAGAAACAAAAAAAAAATCTCATCTCAGTCGAATAGACAAGCGGAATAAAAACGTGCTGCAGAGGAACATAAAAAAATCTACTGTATTACAGAATAGAATAGAATAGAAAGGCACCCGGTGGAGTTTAAACCCCACCCTGCAGGTAGGATGTCGGTATCACAGCAACACCTTGCCTGGCAGATGAAAACAGGAGGGGTTTGCAGACAGTAGATGGTGCTGTGATGCTTCCCTCTTCGGCCCCTCAGCACAATCAGTGCATGCAGATCACTATCACACACACTCTGCCTGCTCATCAGCATCAGTACCTGCAGTTTGCTGGCACTCAGGGACAGGAAGGAAATTATCTTATCTAATAAACTCATGTTGTAAACATTTCTTTAAGAGATGATTACACAACATTTCCCACCCACCTGATCAAACGCACACACAATCTGTTTGTAGTATCAGTGATGGGAATAAAGAGTTTTCTGTTTGTATAGATTAGAACTCATGGTAGACAGAGATGTATTTTGTGTCTTCACATTTATACTGATTGTCATTTCTATTAGATGTTTCATTAGTGTAAGTGCAGAGGAACATTTCTGATGCATAATTTCCCTATGTCACAATACATGCCCTGCAAATTTATCATAGCTGGGCATGAATCAAACAGACAGTCATTCATTAACCAGCCTGATAAAAGGCAGAGTCGAGGGGCAAAACAAAGACAGACAAGGCATGTCTGGCGTTTTCCTTTTGCTCCACACCTGTTGTGTGTCCTCTCACTATCCTGCTCTTATCTGCCACTCCATCTGCATCTGTCTGTCTTCAGTCTACAAAGATATAGGAGCTCTGTGAATCATTATCCTCTGCTCACCTTGTGCCACAGAGAAGCTAATAGGCTCCCAGCGGGGAATAAGTGTGTGTGTGTGTGTGTGTGTGTGTGTGTGTGTGTGTGTGTGTGTGTGTGTGTGTGTGTGTGTGAGGGATAGAGGGAAATCACCATGTTCCACTTATTGTTTGTGTGCACAGACATATGATGTATGTGTACATTGATCTGTACATCTGTGTGTTTTGTGTATACCTTACTACCTTAGTATTTGTGTGTGTGTGTGTGTGTGTGTGTGTGTGTATATATGTGTGTGTGTGTGTGTGTGTTTCTCATTTCCTCCTTGTAGAGATTAGGGGCAGAAGAAGAGCAGCATTATCAGACAGCTGGAAATGAGATCTCAGTAGGGGACTCTCTGCCTTCCTTTTTCATCCCTTCTTCTACACCTTCCTCCATCCCCTCCGATTGGCCTTCTTCCTCTTCTTCCCTCTTTTCTTATATACAGCATACGCTCACTTGTTCCTTCATCTACTCCTCTTCAACCTCCCTCTGCTAAAACAATGACATTCTTAGCTCATTTCAATGTGCCTCCACTCATCTATAAAGCCCATCTAGTGGCGCAGAGGGGATCCTTAGTCTCAATCGGTCTTCCCATTAACAGACATGTAACATGTAAAATGAAGCACACTTAATTAAACTGTAATGTTGACCATTGGGTGGCATTGATGTGATGTAGTGCCTCACAGCAAGAAGGTTATTGGATGGAATCTGGCTGGAGCCTTTTTCTCCATTTTCCCCTGCATAGGTTTTTTTCCAGGTACTCCAATTTTTTCTCATGTTAGATTAGTTTGAGACTCTAAATTTGCTGGAGTGTGACTGGATGTTTGTCTCTCTATGTTAGCCTTGTGATAAACTTGCAACCAGTGCCGGGTGTACGCCACCTTTCAGCTGTGGTACAGGACAAAGCAAGCAAAGAACATGGATGAATGGACAGATGTTGTCCATTTCTTAATGTCACCTCAATTTAAATTTGCCTTCATCACAAGTAACAATAACAACTCAGTTTTACTAACCATTCAAACTGAGCTGTTGTTGCTGCCGAAAACATAAAATGCAAAAACTTTCCCAGGAAACACTGTTTACAGCATCCAGTCAGTCGGATGAGCAGCATTTGTGTTTTTCCATTTGGCCATATTATTTTTATTCTATGATATTTACATGGCTGTGTCTTGTGTTATTACTTTAAAATATCTGAGCGGACAATGCATCGCTTACAAGATTAGAAACAGACAGGCGCACGGCAAGAAAAAATGATGGTGGACAGTGATCCCACTGATGCAAACTGAAGTGTTTAGGATAAACTATATCTGTGTAAGCCCACTTCGCCATGCCATTCTTTTCACCTCATCTCCTCTCATTCCTTTTGGCAGTCCGGTGTCACCATGACGACAACAAAACAAACGCGGCATAAGCCACGGGATTGTAGATAAACACTTCATTGTCTTGTCACGGAAAAGTTATGAAACAAATAAATCTATCTTTAACAATCTGCTGGACTTCGTGTTCAGTTCCACTGCAACCACGCGACATCACATCATTGTGGCTGTGGCATGAGGTTTCTGTGAGAATGTTTGGGAAGTAATGGAACCCATGTTACAGCAGTACATAAATAAATTAAAATGAAACTCAATCTATCAGCCACAATTACAAAGAAAATATGGTTACGTTAAACTACAGCTTAAAGTGACTTGATGTGTGTGTTTCAAAGAAAAACACAATTACTGTAAATACACATCAACAGCATCCAAGCAAATGACTGCAAGCTTAGAAATCTCACACTGAATGGTTCTATATTCTATTTAAATAAGAACCATAACCAAACCAACTCAGTGTGTGTGTATGTATGTGTGTGTGTGTGCACGTGGGTCAGTGCAGTCTATTGGGTATTTCCAGGAAGTGGTAGCCACACTAAGTTTATTATCTCTTTTCCTCAATCAAATCAGTGAGAGTAAAACATGTAGAACAGGACACCATTTCCTGTGAACACACACACACACACTGTGAGCACACACGCTATCTTGATTCAAACATCTACCACGTGTGGCCATTGTGTCACAGAGAGGAAATCCTGTTGCAACCCACACCTACTAACGATGCATTACACCCTGTGTGTGTGTGTGTGTATGAGTGTGTGTGCTGGTGTATTTGTCAAAGGTGTTTTTCTGGTCTGCTGATGTAATCTGTTCCTCTCAATGGAAAAAAGGAAAAGAGCAGTAAGTTACACTGACAGTGAAACCTTATTTTGGGCATGGCTAATCCCCTTTTATGTTTATGCTGTTCATATTGATGATACAAAATATGTGCAGACAAAACTTTTGTCTAATTCTTTTCCATTTTAAAATGTTAAATATATTTAATATTTAATATATTGGATCATTCTGCCGACAAGCTTGTATTCTGTTCTTTTCTAGCCCTGCTCCTCTTCTGAGTTACATTTTAAGGGTGGCTTACTGAAAAAAATCAAATAAAGATGGAAGACAAAACAGAAAACATTTGGTAAATATGACAACAATCTTTAAAATCTCAGCCTGCCCTCAGCAAAAAAAACAACAGAATTTATATTATATATTATATATTATTATGATTGCAACTGCTGTTGTTTACAGTGCCATCTGGTGGTCGCACAATTAAGTGCATGTAAAATTAGAAGTAGAAAATGGTAGAGAAGTTTGTTTGGGTGGATAAGGTTTTCCTCTGGGGTATATTTTGTTCACTGCGCCCAACAGTTTGGGGAATCATTGTTAATGTTTGTGCTTTGATAACATATAGCACACCCTCCTCCTTCCTCTCCTTTTTTTTTACATTTCCTCGTCCCTTCACGTTTTTGCTTTTACAGGCTCTCTCTCGTCTGTTTGCTTTCAAAATAAGCACACACATTTTTACAACCTCAGACATTTCTGTAATTTTTCCTTTGTTTATCAAGTTATGTCTGTTTGTGTGCACATACGTCTGTGTAAGAGCGTGAATGTTGTTGCTTTTTGTCCCAGACAGGCTAAAGGTATAAAACCACAGAGATTACATGTGGCGCCGTCGGCCATAGACACTAATCAAATATACGATCCCTGTGTCAAGTCTCAATGGGGTGGTAAGGAAAAAAAAAACAGATTGTCGGGGTAGCCAGGGAGAACGATGCAAAGAACAGAGCCGGCCAGCCTTGTTTGACCCGATTGAAAAAATAAAAGAAGGAAGAGGAAGAGGAGGAGGAGAATGTGGGGGAGGCAAGATTATGAAAAACACACACAAAAGGCATGCATAAATCACCCCATCTAAATGTTAATTGGTGCCAAATGGCACGTTTGAATAGGTTAAGTGGACCCTCTGAATTAGAGTACCTTACGTAGGTGGTTCAATAAAAGCCGATTTCTAAACCCATAACTCCTCAAATATCATTTGTGTCAAACAGCAGAGCACTTGATTGCTTACCCTGAGACAGACGGTGCCGTTTCAGGGACAAGTGAAGCCTTGGATCATTTAATTCAATGAGAAAACGAGGGGATGGTTCACCAAATAAAGGAAACAAGCAGTGCAGCTTTGTTGGAGAAAGTGGCCCACCACAAAACTAAGCACCACCGAGGGAGAAGCTGGGGGAGCTGAAGAGCACCAGTTTGAACGTTTTGCCCAGTGGAAAATTAATTTCCTCGGATTGCAGATATACGTCTCTCTTTTTTAAACAGTACATATCCTCTGGGGCCGATTAAACACTCAGTGTCACTTACAGAGAGGTTGGGAGGGTTAAGTGGGCCAGCTGAGCATTAGACAGACAGAGGTAAATTGCTACAATGACAAACTACTGCACTGCTTGTATGAGTCCCACTGCGCCGTGTGACATGGTGGTGAATGTGTGTGTGCCTCCTTACACACAGCAAGAAACACACACACACATAGCTATGCTGAAAAAATATGCTGCTTTGGGGGTGAGGAGGCAGAGGCAGCAAACCTCCATCTGAGGTGACCTCAGTGATCATGACATCAAGAGGTAGGCTTGATTTATATGCATGCTGTACTGAGGAGCATATTCAAACCAACCAAGGGTGGAGCAAGAGGAGAGGAGAGGAGAGGAGAGGAGAGGAGAGGAGAGGAGAGGAGAGGAGAGGAGAGGAGAAAGAAAAGAACTAGGAAAAGAAATATAAAGAAAGAATAATGACAGGCAGGAGGATGAAAGGAGAGAGGAAGTCACAAGGTAATAGTGTATGTTTATAGAAAATGAATGAATGACCTCCAACATGTTCGTGTCCTCCAGCTGACACACACACACTCACACACAGTCCCACAGCTGAGTGTATGATTAACTGTAAGGATATGTGATCCATTTACATCATAACCAGGTGCATTGTGCTGGATTATCACCGGAGGTCACCCCTCCTCTTATAGTCTCACTTAACTGGATGTGTGTGTGTGTGTGAGAGAGAGAGAGAGAGAGAGTCAAGCACCAAAAACACCCAAAGATTTACACACTATACTTCCTTATATACTTATGCCTTTATACACTTCTATACTTCTAACCAGGAAAGCCTGAAAGTCATATGCAGTATTATACTATTCCAGCGCGTGCGCACACACCCACACACACACACAGAAAACGGTTTACATGCTGTATTCGTTTGATTAAGTTTGACTTGTTGCAGCGATCAAATCTGCAGACGTACCCAATTGTGTCTGACGGATGTTTAACCGAGTGGGAGTCATCACTACCGGGAAGTCAGAGTAATTATTTTTTTAAGTTCATCTGAGCCAGAGACAGCAGCAATGCTTCCTTAAAAACATTAGTCCACATAAATTTGGTCCGGGCAACCACTTCGCCACTCCTCATTTAACTTCTGAGAGTTGGACATGAAATGAGCTTTTGGCTGTTTTTGGGATGCAACATTGACTTAAATTTAAGTCTTGAAATTTCGTCAACTTCCACTATTAGGGGAGATTTTTATTGTCTTTGTAATAATTACACTTTCCTGCTGTGGTTGTAGTCTGATTTAAAAGTAATTGGTGAAAGGTTTCCTTCCATATTGCCAGTCAAGTTGGCTGTTCTCATTGCAATAACTTAAATTTAGAGAAAACTGGAAAAACACTTATTGTGGACCATATAAATGCTCGTATGTTCAGTTTTGTAAACGTTCATTATTCTAAAGTCATATTTTTACAAGGTTGGCTGTCGTCACATAACGAGGCAGCGGAGCAGCAATCAAAGCATAAATGCAGCTGGACTCTTCCTGTAAATTCACAAACTCTTCTGCACTGACATAATTTTATGTTTGAAGAGTGTGTGTGTGTGTGTGTGTGCAAGCACGGTTACGCTGCTACTCATGCTGAGCCATGCAGGCCTCAGGATACATTCTCACACACACACAGACACAGCTACAGTAACTAACTCATTAAAACGGCTCATTTCACCCAAACCTCAGCCAACACACACACTGCTGTCTGATCCAACAGCTACATTGACACACACACACACATATGGACCGCAGGCTTCGCCACAATTGTGCAAACAGCTACACACACATGCACTCGTTCACTTATCCATATGCCAGTAACAGTGTCATTTCCGGATTTGATTTCGGTTTTCTGCCTGTTTTTCTGTCTTCCTGTTTTTGACATGGACAAAAAAAAATACTTCAAGAGCGGGATGATGGGTGGATGTTCAACCTGAACTTGTGACATCCATCCAGCATTTGCAACAAATGACAAACAATGTCGCAAATTTTTAAAATGTACAAATGAGGATAAATAAATGTAATTTGTGGGCATATTGTCTTCTATTTAATTACTGTTTGCACAGTCTGCATAGGTTTAAAGGTTTGTTTGTGTTTTATTTTGTATTTTTATAAGCATGTTCTCAAAGTAATCTTGTTATCTTGATGTAAAAGGGTCGTTTTTGCTGCTGGCAGGGAGTGACAGGAAAAAAGATAATGTGTGTATTGTGTGAAAGAGCATCTGATGTACAAAACTAAAGACGTTCATACAATAAGGCTGAAAAATATATACCTGCAATGCATCATTCTGAGAAACTTGAACAAACTTGAACTGCACAGACTGAACTGGAGCGGCGTTATATCATTCAACAACAGCAGATAGTGGGAGCAGAGTTCTCCTGGTACAGCGAGGGCAAGACAAAAGGCTGAGGTAAAACAGGAGACGAAAATAAAAAGAGGAAGGATGAAAAAAGCAGGGACAGAAAGACAGAATCACTCATCACCACTGACAAAAGCAGAGGTGATTTTCAGTCTCCCTCTCTCCCCTACTGTTTCCACTTAAACCACAGAAGAGCTTGCTGGTGTCAAACAGAGCCAACGGAGTTTCACTAAAACTTCACACAGTACCGTCAGTTCCACAGAAGGGAAAAAAAAAGCATGTTCTCCGAGCTACACTTTTTTTTTTTTCCTCTACAACATATTTCATACTGTTGGTGCAGAATTGCTGACAAAGTGGGTAGAAAAACTGAACCTTGTGAAAGCAAAACTTATATTTATTCTAATTCAGTGGATTGATTGCCAAATTGGCATCACCTGAAGTTTAATTAGTGATTTGGTTTTTGGCTACGTCAGCTTTTATTTTAGCATCAATTCAACAGAAAATACACAAAGCAACAAAGCAACAGCACCCTTTACGGTAAACCGGAGCGTTGTGGTACTTCTCCGTCATTAAATACACTTAGATAATAGAACCCAATAATAACACTGTTCTTGGAAAATCTTAAGATTAAACCCCTGCCTGTTTATTATACTTGGCCAATAAAGTAACTCAACCTCTGAAAATATTGTCTTTGCTGCATTAGTCAGGCTGATTGAAGGAAGGAGACTCTAAAGAGCGCTCTCTGTCAGTCAACCTTAAGCCCCGAACAGGAAAAAAAAACAACCATCACTGATATTTTTTTCCTCCCCAAAAAAACCCCAAAACCATGAAATCTCCCCCTTCTTGATCCAATCTTTCCTTTAGGACCCAGAAAAACATCCACCACCTCCCGGCCTCCCAGAAATCTGGTTCCAGTTTGGGGCAGCGCTGAGTTTTGAAGGGGGTGGGGGTGACTCTGAGCCAGCTGACGCTTATAAATGAATAACGAGAAAGAACGCAATATATCCACAATCTCTCTCCACAATCTCTCTCCACATCTTCATAATTTTTCAATGCCCCTCCACCCCTTTTTAAGAACTTTTTATTCAGCATTTTCCCCCTGCTGCTCCTTCTATTTCGTCATTCTATTTTTGTATTTTACAAGAACATAGACAGATGCAAATGTTGTTTTTAGATTATTTTTTTATGAAGGAGGCGGCCTAGTAATATAAGCATTTCAAGTACCGTAAGAGACTAATGAGGCAGTGTTAAAACAACAGGTTAAATCTGCAGGCCCACTGTTGTTTCATTTTTTCTTTTTAGTTCCTCTGATCTCTATGCCCTCAGTCCCTCCAGCAGTTTTTGTAGTTTTCCTCTCCCTCTTTCTCACTTCTGATCAGCCTGTGCTACCTGTTTCTTTTGCTGCACCAGCACCAGAGGAATGTGTGTGGGTATCTGTCCTGAATCTGTTCACAAACTCTCTAAAAAATACTACGCAGAAGCTGACTGAAGGATAAAAAAGAGGATTTAGTTAAGTGAGCTGAACTTAATATACCCTGCACATGATTTATTTTTTTTTGAAAAAAAAAGAAGAAAGAAGTCAGAAGCTCATCTTGTAGATAAAAGCCCTCCACATAAGTGATCTACAGATTTCACAGCAGTGGCTGATCTTAGGTTACCATGCGCTCCATTGGACCTGACACCTTTATGGGACACATATGGCTACAGAGACATACCACAGCAGAGGCGTAGCAGCACAGAAACCACGTCCAGCAGCATCAACATAACCACTAATCACCTCAAGCTTTGGACACTGAAACTGCAGATATCATGTAGTACTTTATTTATTTAAGTGCCGCCAAAAAAAGCTTAAAAAACAATATGCAAACATAGAAAATCTTTGGTTGCCAACGCCAAAATTACAGAGACTATCATTACCACTGTGTGAGAAAGCGGATATGATGTTGGGGAACATATGAATTCAGCAGCCCTCTTCTTACCCATGCTCTCAAAAGGAGGGTACACTGTCCCACAACAGACTGACTGAAGTCTCAGTCACAGAGAAAGTGGAGCTGATGGGGGTTTTAACTCAAGTCCAGAACTTCAATGAGGACTCAGAGGTTCATGTTCTGTGACAGACCACTAGTTTGTCACTGTATTTCATTCAAAACTCACTGCTGAGGCAACAAAGCCATGGTTAGGTTTCTGCAAAGATCATGAACCGATAACTTCTACATGCCCTGATTCACACGGCCATAGAAAGGTGCATTAACTGGTCATACAAATCCCTTTAACTGTTGCCTTTTTCTGTGCAAAGGTTAAATTAAAATCATACTTTGTGGATATTTTTTCACACCAATTCATTTCCACTGCGAGCTACTGATTGTTTCACTCCTGTGCTACCTACATATGGCTTCCACAGTGCACTTGGCCGACGTGAATGGCACCTGTGAGACATAAGGTACATAGCAGTAGTGAAGGTCAGGTTACCATGTGTTGAACGCTGGTCCTGACACCTCAGCAGGACCCACACGGGGCTTGTATATAGTCATACAGATTGGAGCTGAAGTGCAGTAGTTTTCACAGCTAGGCCTGGCTCTACATATGGAAGTCATATGGAGGAAGAAGAAGCACTGCAAAGAACAATAGGAGTAGTAAAAACTGCAGGGGGAGAACCTGCATACGTGTGTGTGTCCGTGTTAAGATGGAGTGCATGCATATCAGTTTGTACGTGTGAGAATGCTGCTGTGTGTCTTGGTGTGTGTCTGGATGACAGAATGAAGCTGCAAGTCTTTCATCTGTGAGTGAAATGGAGGGGCCAATGTGGCTAACAATTCAGGCAAGGGGATGACAGGACCCCATCCCTTTTTTTTTTTCTAACATCAACCCCAACCCTCAGACGTTCTTCTCTCGTCGTTTCGTCCGGTTTCTTTTCATCTTGCCCCCTCTTCTTCCACTAACACTCAATTTTTCTTCCTCTCACATGCCACGTCTCTGCACTGCTGCTCTTTTTCTTCTTTCATGTGATCTACAATGAGCAGTGGTGTTGTGTGTGTCAATCTAGGGGGTACCCCTCTGCCTGTTGTCTCTAAATGGTAGCCAGCCAATGGCTCCAAGATGTACTGATGAAGCAGATCTCTCATCTTGGTGCCACGAATTCTCCTGACAGAAACTTCTGATGTCACCAACAAGTCGTGAACATGTGTCTGCGTGTCTGTTTAGGTAGATAAGCGCGGGTGTGTTAAAAAGAGTGATTGAGGGGGAAGCTGGAGTGAAGATGTGTTATTTGTGGTCGAGCTCTGATAATGATTTTGAATGGTAGTTTGCCCAGATGGCACTTACTGTCTGTCACTATCACTCACATATTTATACTTGTTAAAGAGGTCAACCAGACAATCAGAACTCTTAAAGACAGCAGAGTTAAAAGCTGGGATTGTGTCAGAGACCAGGGGGTGCCCCTCCAATCACCCTGTGACCCTGTAAATTATCTAAAGCACCAACAGGTGGTGAGGATGAAAAGTATTTTTTCATCTTTAGGATAGCAAGATCAAACAGGACTGTCGTGAAGTTCTGGTACTGAAGGTAACCAATGATGTATGAATCTTGCAGTAACTAGTGAGCACACAACAATTTATCATCATCAATCACCAGCAGTGTTGCCTATAATTCTCCCTATGCCACATATATATCAAAGAACATGGAGCACTGTGTTCTTATGTACTGTATCTGAGGGCTGCAGTGCAAATGTGGCTAATATGGAACAACTGCACAGCAGCCGGTGAGTGCTGCTGAGTGATAAAGGGGCTCATCCCAGAAATCATATTATCAGCAATGCCTGGGTCTCTAACAAACTGTGTGTTTGGAATATTTGATTAAGGATTATTAGCTGATGTAGACATATTCTCTCATAAATGAAAAGGATTTCAATTGAGAGTCTGGAAATAGATTTTCTTATACTGCTAGTTTCCCTCAAAGCTTTTCAAAAATTTTACACACACACAACTCAATTTCTGTTTACAAATCTCAATTCTGACTGTTTACGTACTTTGATTCTTTTCTTCATCCAAGTCGTGCTTGTCTATGCTTCTACTTATTGTCTCTGTTATATCTGGATGCAGTCATGATAAAATATTAAAGAAAACACACACACACACATAGAAAGACTTGCACACACGCACACACACACGTGGTCTTTCCTTTGATAAAACGGAGGAATGTCTTGTTTCTTGTTGTTTGTCCAGCTCTATTAATCCTTCCAGAAAACACTTCCAAGAAATGTTTTGTTTTTGACAACCCCACATGACAAACACATCAACATAGCTACATGTTGTCACAAACCACACATCTCTAATTTCAGAGTGTTTGTAATTGATTGCTGCTGTGGCTCTCATAGTATGCAGATAATACTCCATGGGATAAAGCCAAACCACAGAAGAAATGGACCGCTGATACTGGAATGATATCAACAATAAATAATGGAAACAATGACTGGATTTCTGCTAATTCAAAATATATGAGCAAGAAAATTGATCTCTGCAACACTAATTCACTAATCCACATGTTATACTACGCTGGGATGACTGGTCAGGATTCATGCGATGCAAACCGTGTTATCAGAGAGTGTGCATGTTCCAGTTTGTTGCAGACTTGTGTGGCCGAGGATATGAACTGCACATGCACTGGAAAAAAAAAAACAAAACAAAAAGAACACTAAATTTGACATAAAGCTCTGTGAAAACATCTGTTGCTGCCAACAACTATACACTCTGTCAATTTCACAGAGACAATCCAAGTATGGAGCGGAAATTCCCAGAAAAGACTTTTTTGCTAATGTTGTCCGTGTTGATGTATTATAGGCAAGTATGACATGCCTCGTCAAGTGGACAAGAAAGTAGCATAATAACATGTGTTCATGTGTATCCACAATCCTGGCCTGAGGTGAAGTGTTGTCTGCTGCTAAACACAATTGTGTGTTTTAGAAAAGACTGAATACTTGAGAAACATTGTACATACACACATGTATTACTATTCAACAAACTAAGCTAAAATTAAACAGGTACAGTGGAGGCAAAAGCACATTTTGGACACTTATAGCCTGAAATATAGACAGAGAGTGTTTGTCATCTAGCAAGAGTGGCCGATTTTCAACACTTCTTGTTTTGGTACCACAGCAATATGGCAAAATGGCAAAAATGATTCTCAGCTGAATGACTGCGGCTAACAAGCAGCATAGTTTGAAGCTGATCTCCATAGTGTAAAAACAGCCTCTGTATGTTCAAAAGCAAAAGTCGGAAAGTGGAGAACAGCTGATGATGGTGATGAGTGGTATTTGGAAGCCATCTTTGCTCGCTGCAGCTTGGAGTCTGTTTTGTGTCGAGCGCTGCGGTGCTGCTATGGATACACATTTGAGGAAGAAATCTGTGACACACATATGGTCATCTCATATCTTCTTGCCAAAGTCTGAAAAGACTGAAATGTCTATCAGTCAGCAGGTGTCCTTCCTGTGCTCGTACACACACACACACACACACACAGCTGCAGCCTCATGCACACAAAAAAACACACACAAATACACACAATCAACCATCCCTGTCTGATTTCCCCCCTCTGTCTCCTTTCTGCAACCCATCCATCTTCCTCAACTGTCAGTCTTCTGTCAAAAACCTTTTGAAAACACTCACATGCACAGTGCTGAATACCCCGGCATACACAAACCAAATCCCTAAAACACACACACACACACAGTCACATGCATAAAAACATGGACACAAGCACAAGCTGCACCTCAGCAGCCCTGCCTGTGTGCATGAGCGACTGAAGTCCTGCCAAACTCTGTAGGAGAATGCGGCTCCAAAGTTGTGTATGGATGATAAACACTGCATGGTACACGGGCATCATATGGGCGCACCAAGAGTTACAGGGCAGCCATTTTCCATCCATCACTCTCTCTCTCTCTCTTTCTCTCTCCAATGTGTCTCTTTGTCTCTCACTCATTTTCCCAACCAGGTGTTGAAAAGGAACATAAAACATTTCTTTTCCACTGTGCCACTGCTTTCAAGTTGAGACGACGTGTGTGTGCATGGTGTTTATGACCCAGAGCCCTCAGATGTTTTGATCTTTCCCCGCGCTTCCCTGTGTTTGCGACCACCTACAGCAACGGCCGCTACGTAATGTTCTCCTCTCCACTGCAACCTCAGCTCATTGGTAAACTCAGATGCAGCCCTGCATCAATCATTTGACCAAGCCAGGGCAAATAATGAGAGTGGCAGCACTCAGCATCTCGCTCTGGTGTTTTTGCACCACATTTGTCAGTCAAACAGGGTGACGTCTTTTTCCTTTGGACATTCTGTTAACAAGGTCTGGATTTTAAATAGTTTGTGTTCTTTTTGCTGTCTGTTGAGCCATGGCGGCGCTTGTGTCGATGCCAGGTGCACAGCTTTTATTTCAAACAATTTCTTTTTTGTTTTAGTTACAAACATAAAATGTAGCACCTGCTGAATGCCAGAGGATTTTTCTGGAACTGTTCTACCTCACTCCAGATGCTTAGACAAAGAATACACACATCTGACACACTATTTCCCAGACATAACCTGTTCTTCATAAAACTGATTGTTCAGGGAAAAACAGACCCTGATTTTACATTAAATAAAGTAGCTGCAGATATACAGGCTGCCTGATATCACTAACAAAAATGAGCACAGTAGCGAGTTACTCATTGACTAAAATCTCTCTTGTGGCCAGGTGAATAAAATTTATGCCATAAACATCAATACGATAGCCAAGAAAATGGCAGAGAAGCTTGCTGCAGATGGAGGAAATTTGCTTGTGTTGAGTGAGTCGCTTCTAAAATCTAACCAAGCAGCGAGAGAAAACAGTAACACAAAAATTATAGTAAATGAGTGAAAACAAGACCAAACTCAAAAAAAGGAGTCAAAGAGTAATAGCTCCTCATGGGTATTTAGCTCTGATTGGCTCTTCCAACATTGACTTGTGAAACTAATATCTTATTGATGTGAAGGTGGGTTGATTTATGACAATGGAAGACACAATGATTATGAATAATCACAGCTATTTATGTTCGGTATGTCAATGTATATACCAAAACACAGACGATCAGTAAAACTGCACCAAACCAGAAAAGACAGACTATTGATAAACAAGCTATTGATTAAGTTTGCATCAATGTGTGTAGGGGCCTAATACAGGAGAGGAAACAAGGCCACATTAAGATTTATTTTTTTAAAAAGAAGAGCTATACCAAAGATTTATTTACTTAATGAATGTAATAAAAAAGCACATATTCCTGTCTTTGTGTGTACACGGTTTTATAGTTGTGGACCTCTCTGAGTTTAATAGATTATTTTTGATCTGGCCGCTGGTGCTTAGATCAGCCATCGGAAAAGCTTTCTTGAACTCACTCCGTAAGATTCAGTCACTGTTGAGTCACATCAGATGTTGATGGTGAGTCGCAAAACAGACATTTATTCTCACTACTACGTCGGAATTATTACTTTAATGATTTCTTCCAGCAACCACCAAAAATCTACTTCAAGCCAAGTCTGAACCGCACACAACTGGAACCACACTGAAAAGCCAGTTAAAAACACACACTGCCCTGGTAGCATGTTATGGTCACTCCTGCTTCACACTAAGATACACACAGACACACACACAAAAAGACACACTGTAATTTACTACTGTCATATCCACACATAGCCATCCTACGCATGGCACTTCTGGAACAGTCCCTGGTGTGATCCATCACTGTGTGTACTGCTGCATGTGTGTTATGTGGGACAGTGTTAAATTACTGCTGTGGCATTGAGTCCTGGCCATTACTCTAGCAGGTGACACCCATTAAAAGAGGTGGTGACACAGAAAGAGAGAGAGAGAGGAAGGGGCAGATGAGAAGGAGGGAGTTTAGACAAGAGGAAGAAATAAGCAAACATGGGAAAAACATGAGACGTTAGTAAAAGGAGAGAAGTAATACATAAATTGTGTGATTGATGGTGTAAGAGAATAAAAACAACACACCACCAACATAGTAAATTACATTAATTACAAGGATGAAACAAAGGTAAACAATAGCAGACATGTAAAAAGCAGAGTAAGTAAATAAAGTGGAAGATGAGGAAAGGACTGAAAAAGTGCTGGCAGGGAGTGGAAACAGAGAAAACCACCCACTGTTCTCAAATCTGAGCCAAGACGAGTAAGACACGCACACACACACACACACTCCAAGCCAAGAAAGGTAAAAAGTTAGAGAGGAATCAGGCCTGGCTGACCTCCAGGAGTTGTTATCAGCTTCTCCATCTGAAACTAAAATACTAGGCTAATAGCGCAGACTCACACTTTCACATAAAGAAAGACACACACACACAGCAGCTGAAAGCAGTGAAAAACATTGTTTTCAGAGTTTCCTTTTCCTCGTCCACAGCATATGTGACGTCCTATTGTAAATAATAACTGCATGATATAAAATATTGTCAGACGCTACAGACTACCATAAAGACCGAGATTCATTCCTCAGGAACATGTTTCCAACCTGACCACTACCGTTACTGTGGGTGGGCAAGACATCTGGATCTTGTGGTTATGGAGAATCATTGCTTCAATAAGTTCTGATGGAACAGCCCAGTTTGGGTTCTTCAGACAGAAGAGTGACTAACTGAGCAGGGAAAGATTTATTTGGAGTGACTGTAGAACAAGGTGTTTGCATTGTCAAAGGCTTCTAGGGCCAAACAGAGACTGTGTAAACACACACACAGGGAATGTCGAAGTACACAAACAGACACACACCTGCTTTCACACATGCTGCATATAAACAAACAGAGCTGGAGGAATACACGTGCCTTCACACCTTTGTACTCACCAGCGTGGGTAACATCCCTCCATACTCGCACACACGCACACACACACACACAAACACACACACTTGGACTTGTTAGTGTAAACTCCCCAGGGCTCGTTAGTACAACAGCCCACCTCAACGAGGAGAGGACTCAGAGGGTCACAGAGGGGCAACCTCACACAGACACACACTAGCAGAACTGGTAGGATGAGATGCATCAAATGATGTGACAGCATGTATGAATTATCATTTCAGAGCGCTTCTACACTAAGTTGTGTGTTTGTGTGTAGGTGACAGGGACAGGGAGAGTGCCAGCAAGGGAGAAAGAGAGAGAAAGAGAGAGAAAGAGAGAGAGAGAAAGAGAGAGAGAGAGAGAGAGAGAGAATTTGACTTGGAACAAAAGACTAATTAAATCCAATCATCATTCAGCTTAATCCTCAGAACTAATTAGTTGGCTGCATACCTGTCCTCAACCAGTATTCAGGCACACACACAGACACACACAAGATTTTTTTTTTTTTTGGTGTATAAGTGTCCAATGGAAACGTGACAGCCTACACATACCAGCAGCTACATGGTTTTCCTTGTGGCAATAAGGCATCAGTTCAATTTGTATAGAATAGAAAAGGACAAAGGACACACACACACACACACACACACGTGTGTACACAGCACCTATGCAATTAGTAGTAACTGTCAGTATGTCTGCTATATCCCAACAGTGTGTCAGTCAGTTGAACGTTAGGATCACATGTTAGGATTTTGTGCAGGAGTGTCACTGCTGACATGACCTTACATAATTCCCCTCAAAGCTTTAATACTATTCTGTAATAAAACTTTACAGAAATGTATTTAAAACAAGAAAAACATACGTTTCATATGTTTCTTCCATCCTGTCGTCCACAGTGTTTACTCACATCTGTCTGTCTCTCTGCCCACGTGTCTGTCTGTCTTTCATGCTTCATCTCTGTCTGAAGTTGTGTTAATATGGTGTTTTTTTTTTGTTTTTTTTTGTAGGGCACAATGCACTTTCATCTGGCCTGGCACAGTGTTCACGACTTTATGATGTGTGAGGTTCAAAACTCAGTCAGACATGTTTTGAAAGGCCTCAGCTGTGACCATCAAGAGCACTATGACAGAGAGAGAGAAAGAGAGTGAGACAAAGCATAGAGAAACAAACAAATACTCAGAAAGACTGAATTTAACGCCTTTCTCTCTTTAATGGAAAAACCCTTTAATCATGGCCAGCCTATTAAGTTCAAATCAAAATCCTCAGTACAGTGCAGTTTTAATTAGAAGAGCTACTTTTAATCAAACTTTCAGACTGAGCTTAAATGTTATTCCTGTCCTCTTTTCTCTGTCGCCAAAATTCAAAGCAGATAACTAAACTATAAATATCCCACCACCAACAGCTAATAAACAAAAGCCTTTGTCTTGCTAATATAACACAAATAGTAGAACATTTTTTCACTATTAATGCATGGACATATAGAATGTGTGGTTATTTTAGTGTCATAATCTTCATGGTCAGCTTTATTTCTCATTATTTCCATTAATGATGACTGTGTGCACTGGTCACTGACAATTGAACTGATGAACCATTTAGTTTTCATTAAGCGTCTCACACATGTGGGAATGTCACGCTTTTATTGATTTTATAGAGCGGTTTCAGCTGAATGGAATTGAATTCCACAAAACTGTGTTATGTGCTGTCTTAACCAGCTTAACCAACATTTCAAAGCAGGATTGTGACAAAATTAATAAAGAGCCAATGATGGTTAAATGGAAATTGGGAATTGCAAGAGACTATATATATTGAGATTTATAAGTTGATGCGTTTGAACAAAGAAAATTCTGTGCAATACATGGGAGGACAAATGAGACAACTGTAAAGAGGAGAAGAGGAAACGTGGTGATCCAGCAGAATCCTTGAAATTATTACCTCTTCACTGCAATTCATTAAAATATCAATATATGCACATTAAGGCTTTTGTGCGTCTACCATTTCATTACATCACTGGTGATTTAAAGCATCGCCGGTTTTGCATTACATATTTCTCATTTCATTGTGCACTTGTTTTATACAATGCACAGTAATTACTGTACATTATGTGTTTTTAATAATCCACGACAAAGACTATGCTTCACTTCCACTCGGTCCCTCAGTTGCTGTTAGGGTCAGTTTTAGTGGCAGTTTTAGTCATTGTGGCATTGGGAAGTGATTTTTCACTGCAGTATTAGAAGACGTAGAAGACGAAGAAGTTTATTTTTTTGTGTATCAAGTGGCAGACCACTTCTCTATGACACTAAACACTAAAAACATGAAAAGGCATTCTTTCATTTCAGCAGTTTTCAGATTAGTAGAGGTGTGGATGAGATTTAGCACCTCCAAATCTGAGGCCATGACAACCATGGCCTCTTTAGGTTGGGAATGAGTAAGTATCTGGGGTCTTCTTCACAAGTGAGGAAAGAATGGAGCAGGGGATTGACAGGATTTGGTGCAGCATCCACAGTGATGTGGGCCCTACTCCTGTAGTGAAGAGAGAGCTGAGCCAAAACGCAAGGCTCGTGTTACAGACTAAAATGGTTTGCAGTAAAGAGCAGCTGTCTTCCAAATCTAAAGACAAGATATCAACACCAACATTACAATGAATCCTCCTCCTCTCCAGGTTCTCTGGACCTTCTCCTGTGTGGAAACAAACTATGTGTACTGAATAAAACTGGCTTACTGACAATCAAAGCCAAATAAATAGAGCAAGCCACCCCTAAAACAGATAAAACTGATGAAATATATCACTGTAACGCCTTGTGCCTTCTGCCAACAGTTGAGCACACGTCACCTTGATCCAATCTTTTTTACTGGACTTCAAATTCCTCGTAGACTGCAGCAATCCACACCAAGTTCACTGGAAATCCCCAGCCCTTCTCCTCCTTTGTCTTTTTATTTCTCCTTTTATCTTTTATGCCATTTCTCCTCCTTCTGTGTCTCATTTCCCTTCACTATAATTTAGAAGTGGTGTGTGGAAGCGATCACTCTCTGTCACTTTTTCGGGCCTGCCTACCAATTTGTCCATCTGTTCATCTTCCTCTCCCTGCTCTCAGCTGGGCTTTCAGGAACAGTTTCGACAATAGACGGGGAGAGAGTTTTGTTGTTGCCATAAAAGTACCATCTGATGTTTGTGGTAAACGCACACTACAAGCGCACAGCAAACAAAAGTACTTTTTGTTTTTAACAAAGAGGTTTTCAAAGAAAAAATGTGCTACAAATCAGATTTAAAGCATGTCACCAATACAATGTTTTAACTACAAGAAAAGGAAGTAAAGGAACCATGGGTGGTGTGGGGTGTGAAAGAACAAAAAAGAAAGAGGAGAAGGGGAAGAAAAGGGCACAGGCCGTGCAGCGTTCAGAGCTCGTATGATGCTTCAAAGATGTGTTCAGTAGAGAAATAGACTTTACAACACAGCATGTACTGCTCAGTATGAAGACATATTCTGACCTGAGCAAACTCAATCGACTGCTTAGCTATGAAGTCTCTGACTTCACTACACACATACACATACATGCACACACACCTGTACATGTACAGATGGAAGTGAAGGTTCAGAGAGAGACAGACAAATCCCAGAAATCCAAATGAACAAAACCAGAAAAGTGAAGCTGCAAAGGAACGAGCCTTGTTTCGATTACTGCTTCAGCTTCTTTAAGGCTCACTGGAATTAGGTGCTGGTATAATTTTGTTTCATATTTACATGTGGATTACATGGCGTAGAATTAACCAGGCTTAAAGTGTCTTAGCTTGCCAAAAAAAAGAGCAGCAGGCAAAACAACAGAGGAAGAAAAGAGAAAAAAAATACTGAGAAACAGCAGGACAGAGAGGGTTGTGCTGTTTTCCACGCATGCTTACTGGGCAGGCCAGCACCAAAGCTTCTGCATCTGTTCACTGTTTAGTTCTCTTTAGAGTTTCAGCCACAATCAACAACCTGCAATCCTTTTTAAAATGAATGTGACTGAGTCTGCAGAGGAGACGCTGCTGGATGTAACTGTTTAACTACAGGGCTGTGAGGCAAAGCAAACCTAACACACCCACGGAAGCTGTACCATCCTTGCCGCACCTGTACCCCCCAACATCAGAGAAGGTTGGAAACACTACAGCACAGCGCCACCTGGTGGAGAAATGAATGTAATGCAACCACAATCTGTCTCAGTGTTGCTACAGCACCTCACAGCCTCTGTGACCTCCCAGAGGGGTCACTAATCATCGGTTAAATATACACATTAACCACAAATGCAAACACACTTTGTGAGCATGCCAGACGATGTCAGCGTCTTCAAAGACCCAGCTGCTTTACATCATTAAGTCTTTTTTATTTGTATTTTGTGTAATTGATGAGGTAACAGGATAAAAAAAACAACCACAGGTAAGAGTAAAACAACACCAGGAAGAAAGCTTTACATCTTCATTTGATTGTTGATGCCTCAATTACAACCAATGGATGTTTTGAAATGTTGACGGCAACATTTAAATCATTGATTGCTGTTGGAGAATGTTGGGTTTTAGAAAAATGTAATTTTTAATCAAAGCAAATCAGTGAGGGTAGTGAGAGAATGAAGGCGAGAGAGAGAGAGAGAGAGAGAGAGAGAGAGAGAGAGAGGAGGGTGATAGAGCCTGAAAATATTGTGACAGTTCACCAGATGTGCCCTCAATGACTCCGCCCCACACAGAAACAAATGCAGCAACTATACAGACACACACATACGCACGCACTAACACAATGTGACCTTGACAACTAGGATGGCTGTGTTTATCTGAGGCAGAGTCTGTTTCCTATCTTGCCTTGGTGTCCCTGTGGATGCTTTCTCTCATCGTGACCCAGACTGACACACACACACTCCCAAAAGACACCTCCAGGGGAGGTGCATGTGGATCATGTCATCACCACACAAACTTCTAAGCTCGCCTCTTACCCCAGATTCAAGGTGATTCCCTTCATGAGTTCTGTGCATACACCAAGGTCTAAATCTGAAATATGTATTAGCAATGGTTTCTGCTTGTTTTTAGTGTAACTTTTAATTTTGTCCATTAGACAGTTCAAAGTTAAATACACAAACTTACTTATTTCAGTTTAGTCTGGGTGATTCTGTAAAAAATGAGGTGCAGTAAATGCACTATGGGAGATTTAAGAGTTTATTACTTAACTTAAAAAGTGACTTTTTTAACAGGGTGATCTCACAAGATAACAAATAATCAAATAATCTGCTTTGATGAATTCTTGCACAGATTAAAATCATACAAATGAATCACCTAAACATTCTCTGAAAGAGCTCTAGACTAATGTGTGTAGCAGGCGCTTCACTGGCAACCTGCTGCAATTAGTTAGAGTAAGTGATAGTGCTAATATGTGTGTCCTGTTTTTTGTCAGGGTGGAACCAACTGATTGGACCGCCATGCTCGAGGTGAGAGGAGTGAGATGGTGGAACCGCCTGTTAACTATTCCAACAACCATCAAACTGTCCCTACACAGACTTATCACATACACACATCCTCCCATGCGCACACACAAAGAAACACATGGGGGAAACTAATGTGGGTTCTGCTTTTCATCAAGATAAACCTCCATTTTCTCCGGGTCTATCCATCAGTTTTGTTTCTGTGAGGTTTCCGTCTCTATCTCTCTGACTGTCTCTCAATCCTTTCCTTCACAGTGTATTAAAATAGCTCCCTTATAACTCTGACGAGGCCTTTTGCTGATCAGAGCAGACGCAGTGGTGGCTGCAAAAGTGTCCTGATTGGTCTCAAACACCAGGAAGTAATCAAATCAAAGCCCCCATCATGCTCCTCACTGATTACACTGTCTGACAATTTGGTCTAGAATCATTTTATTTCTATTGTTCCCACTGGAAACATTCATACAGCTTGTCAGTGGGATAACGACAACAGAGAGCTGAGGGGGAAGCTGCTGCAGCGACACTGGACATCATCACACAATTAATACTGGCTTCCATATGGTGACTTTCATGTGTGAGTTTCCATGATGGGGCATGGTGAGCTTTAATCATATCCTCAGGATGGAAACTGTACCTGAAATAGTCCTGCGATCTGTTAAGATGTCATTTCTTAAAGATGGTGGTGACAAGGAAAAAGAAGGCTTTGTGCAGTAACTATGTGCAGGTTGTGTGTCCACGTCAAAGTGCAAGGACATATAGCTAGTATCTTTGCATGTGTGTGTTTGCATCTGTGTCTTCATGTCTGTGTGTTAGGGTTGGCAGCAGTGGAACCATCTGTTTGTCATTATAATGTTGACAGAACTGTTGCCCAGGTTAATTACCATGGTAACAGGCTAATTACACCAATTAAACATCACTGGGCATAGTGGTGATGCTGGCTTCTCTCAACACAGACAGTGTGTACTGGCAGATATATATGATGAAAGACACCAAAGGTGCAGAAAAAAGCATTATATCAGGAAGCTCCTATTAGAACGAATGGTAATGGTCATGAATGAATAGGACGTCTATGTGCAGAAGAAGGGCTCTGTGTTGCATCTGACAGAAACAGGAAGTGGACAGGAAGCTTATGACAGGTGGAGGTGGACTTCAGGGCTGACAGGCGGTTTGGTGAACGACCCACAGCGGGCTGGCGGGGTTAGTGAGTGTGTGTCAGTGTGTTTGAGTGCGTGTGAGTGCACGAGACTCGCGGGGATAATCCTAAGTAGGACCTCTTACTGCGTGGCTCGTGGAAGGACAGGGCAAAGGGCCAAGTCACACAACCCAGACCTAGAAGTCCAACTGGTATTCCAGATTTTTCCTTCTTTCCCACTGAACCGTCACACACATGATTAACTACGTGTAGGTGTGTGTGTCTATCTCCCAGTACGGCACTATCAATCTGCATTAGTTGAATGTGGAACAGCTAAACCTGATGGATTTATCTTCCATTCTAGTCTGTAGCAGCCAGACAGGGGGGTCAACTTCTGCTGATGTTAATCAGAATTTATTTATGTATCACTTTGGGACCGAATACTTTCTAAAATATTTTTACAGATTGAGATACCAGCATATAACTTCCTCTACAGCAGGTAGATAGATGAATGTAATATACTTTGAGAAAGCTTTGATTTTAAAAGGAGTGACTTTTACAATAAAAGATAAAAATAATTCAAAATCTTTTCATGCACTATTTACAGAATGTAATTCTGCTAACTCAAATTCATAAAATCTTAATAAGAGTGTTCAAAGTGTTATTTTTATAAGCACTGGCCTTAAAGCCCAGTAGCCTCTAATATGTAGTTTTCTAAATTGATTTATGATGTCAGATCATTTCATTTTCATAAAAGCTGGCGAGACATTACTTCTTTTTAGCAAGTGGTGGAAATCTCATTTAAAGACTTCACTCTGCATTGACTCCACAAAACTAAAAGTGCAGGTTTCCCAATTGGCAAACACGCAACCCTGCAGACACATGTTACCATGGAAAACTTGTTAAAAAAGAAACTTTAATATCTCTAATGTATCGTTAAAAGCGGTAGCAATCCCATCTATTTTCTTTACTTTCACAGACCTATTTTTATTTTCTATTTTCCCCTATGATCTACAGAGAAAGGCACTTGTTAAATTTCGGCGCAGCAAAGCTTCTCTGTGACCGTGGGGAGATTTGCTGCAGTGAGGAGTGACAGAAAAAATGAATTAGCGCTGAATATGATATTAGAAGAAGTAGCTTCAGCTACACTTCAAATAGGTTTTTTTAAAAACAAAAGGGGGGTTGGGTATTTACTATGGTGTGCAGAGGGGTTTAATGATATAGTTAATAATGATAGAGCCTTCACTTCACATGTATCTCCGATCTATCATATGTAGGAGACAGACAAAACACAAATAATTCCAGGATAAACATATTCACGAACATCTAAATCCACCCTGACCAAAGGACCAACCTTCAAAACAACCTTGTTTATTGCTTCAAATCCATGAAACGATTAAGAAATTAAAGGCAATTTTCCTCCTCTCTTTATCCTCCCTTATCTTACTACGTAAAGTGGCAGCATGTTTATCACTTCCTCCACTTTCTTCACTTCACTTTCTTCCTCAAACTTCAAAGCCTTCTTCCTCTCCACCACCTTGCCAATCCACATAGTCGAACACCAACCATCCATAAAGCCCTGCTCACTTTAGCACCAAACAAACCACCCGCCTCATTACACACGCTAATTGTTAAGTTTCCACTCTTTTTTTTAATGTTTTTTTTTTTTCTTTGTTTCTTTCATCCATTCTTTTTTTGCAATTTTTACGAAAAGCGACACACATGCACATCCTGGATCATTTGCCTCATAAATTGTTGGTAATTTATGTGAGCAGAGAGCAATTAATGTCCTTATGGTGACAGATTTTAAAGCGTTTACCATGCATATCTGCATTTTGCACAGATTTGTATACTGACACCCGAAACAGATTTAATTAGGTTTTCATTTCACCTTGTTGGGACAATTGAGAGCAAAGCTGCTGATGTTGTGTGGAGAAAAACTACAGGACATATACTAACAGAAGCCTGAAAAGTTGGAGTTACGACTCTTTTCTGCTGCTGTTTAGCTCATTTTATCTTGTCATTCTTTTGTATCTCTCTACACTAATGATTAATTTACCAATATGTATGAATGTACTAAGGCTGACGTTCCATTAAACATTGTTGCTACGGGACAGTGATGGATCGATATCATTACAGCGGAGATGTTTATTTAAAATGTAAATAATTTCTTTTGCACCATGGCTCATTAAAAACAGCCAGCTATTGTTACATATAGTTAATCATGTTGGAGCACATACACATTGTTTTACTGGGAGGGCATTGTGCTGACTTCATTGATTCTGGGATGCTTAACCTTACAGTCACCTTACCCCAACAATTAACCTTGTGGGAGGCAGTGTTTGTCCTCATATGGAGGTCGGTGATTACACTGACATTGACTTACATTCATTTAACTTGAGCATTTACCCCTAATCTAAAGGGGCTACATGAGGTGAAAAAACAATATAGCTACATCTACTGAGGTTAGAATACAAACCATTAAATGCAGGCCTGTAACACAACTGTTCTGAAGTCCATTGTGCACAATAGAAATTCAAGAACATCAGGCTAGAAAACAGTGGCCTCCTCTAGAGAAAGTTACAACAAATTTCTTATGAACTGCACTTTAAACTAAATAATGCTAAGACGTGTTGTGATTTACATTATAGAGACTTGCTTTTGTTCCCACAGGGAGGCAGGTCCCCACGGTGTGACTATATAAACAGACTAATGCTCCCAGTACACAAACATAAAGCACCATTACATAAAACAAGAACACTCAAACATGCAACATTTCTCTCTCGTCCTCACACACACTTCATTAAATTAAATGATGCTGTTCCACTGCATTAGGTCTCTTTAACAAAACTGCATTGTTTGACTCATTACCGAGGCCTCATATGTTTGTATGTGTGCCAGAAACTGCTGAATATTTATCCTGTATTAATGTGATAAAGTCTACCATGCATTGTGTTTCAAAATCTGTCATCAATGAATTAATTACCTGACTACTTGATGAATAAACTGCACAGAGGAGTTGTACCAGAGGAACAAATTGGGCTGAAAGATTAGAACTGTAAGGGGGATGAAGAAAGGAAATAAAAGCAAAGTTGCTGCTTTAAATCCTACAGAGAGCCACAGTTAAACAGAAGCAGCAGGTAACAAACAGGCAAAGAAAGGCAAAGAAACCAACCAACCTGACCGGAGTTTGCATGTGCACAAAGTCAGGACAAAGAGAAACGGCGAGTAGTGTGATGTCTACAGGGAATAATTAGTCCTGACAGTAGCACTAATGGTCTGTCTGTAGCTCGGCAGCCTGGAACTCAGCGAGAGGACTCCAGGGTTTAACTTTCTTTCTCTTTATGTTTCTTTTTCTCTTCAATGACCACAATTCCATCCAAGTGTGAAGACAACTACTAAAATGCTGCACAACATCAAGTCCAAATTAGCTAGAAGAAAATTAATTAGTTTCTTTTAATCTCAGAAAAAAATCCAAAACAATTTGAGGTGCTATCTTAATTAGTATTTAATAACTTGTTAAAGTTCACACCGGCAGAAGCTTTGTTCTGATCCACTTCTGTCTGTTTAGTGACCATGTGCAGCTAAACAGTTGTTTTGTGTTTAGTTGACATCCAGGTTAACATCCTCACAGACTCTAAACCTGTTCAGGCCTGCACTTTTTAATTCAATCACTTGTTTTTTGCTCTTGCCTCACAAAGTGATGCTGCCACCCTCCACAACAGTTTAGTTTTCAGCATCATGTCAGTACTCCTGTTTAGTTCTTCACCCTAGAGGCTGCTGACCACCACCACTGTATGGACAAGTACCTCATACAGCCACACCTCAAATCAACTCAATTATCCATTCAAAGTGTTACAAAATGTAACTTCCCTTTGCTTTAAAGCTATTTATACAAAGAGGAGGTTGAACCAATCAGACCCAAGTAGCCTGTATCATGTCTTACAAATAATATTTATATTAAAGTATTGGGAATGGCAGAAGTTTTGAGTTTTAATCAGTATTATGACAGACATGAGCATTCAGCAGCAGTCCAGCTGGAATATTCAAGCTGTGTGTTCTGATTATATATGGATGATGCCTTTGGGCTTATTATGTTGTATTATTGCTCTGCATTGCAACAGACTAAGCAATAGCTTGTTGGAACTAATTTATGTTAAGTCATAGGTCAGGGGTGTTTGAATATCAGTCCCTTGGTTATGGTCTAATTTATTCATCTTTCCCCCCCCCTCCTGTTTTTTGTTTTTTTCTCAGCAAAATGATGACAACAAATGCAAGCTTTCAGTAATATTCTGTAATATTTACCAGAATGGACCATTTATAAATGGTCCTGATGGTGTGTGTAACATTAGGTGACTGAAATCTTTTGATAGATTCACATCACATCCATTTGAACTGCATGTGCAATGAGACTGAACAAGCCTACATCATTATTCATTCAAAGGATGACAGGTGATGTCTGAAGTGTTAATGCACTGTTGAACAAAGTAACAGCCTCATAAAATACTGCGCAGCAATCATCAGTTATATACTAGCATTCAGCGCGGTCTCCTCACAAGACTACTCCTTTGTATTAAATCACGTCATACATGAGCACATTAGGGGCAATTTTGTTCACTTTTCCAACTGTCAGAAGATTAAAGGATTAATGATCCTGCCACCAGCCAGTCCATGAAAGTAAGTTTGGCATTAAAATATGTCTGCTCTCTCCAAGAATGCTATTTCAGGTGCCTCAACCGGCCAGAGATATAAAAAGTTGCGGTGAAGGGCCAGTATCTCCTCCTGAAGATGAATAAGTGCAGTTTCCACGAGGAGTGTTTTCATCGCTACATCTTTAACGTCTGATCTCACCTCTGAGCTGCAAGGAGCCAGCCATGTCAGACAAAAATGTGTGTGCGTGTCTGTGTTTATGCCATATGTACGTGTGCATTACATGCACATGCGTGCTTTGTATGTTATCTTCGAGGGCGAGACCATGTTGTTCCAGCAACCCATAGGTCCCAGCCCCATAAATCACACCTATCATTCTAGTGTGTGTGTGTGTGTGTGTGAAACTGTGTGTTTTTGAATTCAGAGCCAACACCTGCTACTAATCACCACCAATGAACAACAGTAAGGGGAGTGTGGTGACGTGTTAATATTTTCACACATTCATACACACACACACACACACACATACACACCTATGAACATGCATGAGCATGTGCACACATAAAGGTCAGGTTGAAAGGATGAGAACAAAGCAGTGATGATTGATACGTCAGCGGACATTAGGCTGACTCTCCAAAGCAGAAGACCAGAGACAGAGAGAAATGAGATTAAGAGGAGAGGGAGAGAAGCAACAAATGTAAGTAAGAAGAACAGACAGATATAATGTACAGAAACGGGATTTGGCAATCATTCTTGCCTTTCATGTTAGTGGAGTGTTACTGAATTGAATTCATAACTGAAAGAAAGCAGAGAAGGAGACATAAAGAAAGACAGAAATGTGGAGAGTAAAGAATGCAGAAATAATGAAGACCTGCCCTTCCATTAGTCTGCATAACTCACATTTTACAGCAGAGAAAATCTTTCCACTGCAAGGTACAGACTGATATCATCTGTCAACATCTCATCCTCTGCTTGCAACTCTTCCTCTCTCATTCCTCTGGCTCCTCTGTCTAATATAAAGCTTCACTTTTACCCACTGCTCTTCCACCTGCTCGTTCCTTTTGTCTCTGACTCTTTGACAACATGTGCAAGTCATTGTACACTTCTATTATCTTTGCTCAAAGCCAAGAAAAATCAGAACTCAACGCTTAATCACAGCTACTTTAATGGAAAGCAGTTAGATATTGAAGGATGTAGAAGGAAAGGGAGGGCATTTGGGAATATAAAAAGAAAAATAATTGGAGCTAAAAGCACACAGCTGATACATAGTGTATTACAGATGAGGACTTTTGAATGGATGATGGATAAAAGAATGATAAAGACTGATATACTGTGATTAAATCTGTATCAAATGCCAGGTGCTTTCTGACACCTTTTTGTTGACCAGAAGGTGCATTATCATCTATTCTTATAAGTGATGAACGTAACACAAATGATCTAATCTTAATGAGAAATCTGCTTGCAAAAGAAACCATGATTATTTTGTCTTAAACATAACTGAGCATTTTTGTCAACCCAACCTTATGTTGTCTAAGTACGTAAGAGCAGGTGACATGCCTTTTGTACCTTCATGTCTTGTGACAACTCTGTATTGAATAAAAGACTCAATTTACTGGTGTCGCTTTGCAAGACTGAGGAGATCAAACTAAGTTTTCAAGGATTCTGACAGGATCCCAACTGAAATGGTGAGCAGAAAGAAGAATGGAGGAAGATGAAAAGACTTTTGAATGAGTAGATAAACGTGTATCAGCAGGGAACTGACTGTGAATGATATGACAAATGAATAGACAGCTGAGCGCAGTTCTGCTGCATGGTGTCTTAGGGGAGGATGATAAAGGGGTGAATGACTAAAGAGGAATGCACATTAGCTCTCCGGCAGGATATCAGTGGATGAAGAAGTGGATCAGGAGCTAGAAGGAAAGGTGGAGGTATGGATGGATGAAGATGTGGAGAAAGAAGAAAGGCTTTTTTTTGCAGCAGAGGCGTGTGGTAAGCGGATCGAAGCACTTAGCGTTTACATAGCTATGCATTGTCCTGTGGTTCTGTGAATAAGTGTTTTTATTCACACAACCAATGGCAGGGAAGCTTGTAGCAAAGAAAAAGTAAATAAAAAAGATGACAAAGTATTGGTCGGACAGGAGCCCTAGTCTCAAAGTTGAAAGTCTGGAGTTCTGTATAATAATGTTAATAGATGGATGGTTTAAAACACAGACCCATCTGTTGCCTGGTACTCCAAATAAGAACCTGATGGCCAATCATATTGTAACACTCACCCTTTACCTCCAAGCAGACAAATATTTTGATTATTACTGTCGCGCTTTTATTCTTTCCTTTGTAACGCCTGCATGTTTTCTCTGGGCAGCGAATTACCTCAACACACAATCTCTCACATATCTTCCTGTATCCCACTTTCTCCCTGCCTCTCCCTTATTAACTCCTTGTCTGTGAGTCCTTTGAGTCTCCATCCCCTTTTTATCTTTCAGTCTCCATCGCAGCCTTCGCTCTGCTATGCATTAGTTCTGCTGGTTTTGAAATGATCAGCATGCATGATCACTACCAGACCCAACCTGAGGAGAAAGTTAGGGCCGGAGAGAGACAGATGACGACACTGGAAGACAAAGTGGCTCAGAGAAGAAAAACGGAGATGAAAAAAGTCTGAGGATGATGGATACAGAAATATGTAGAAAATATATTAAATACAGAGGGGAACTGTCAATTAAACAAATTAGTTAAGCAAATATGGGCTGAGGCTTGGCATAATCACCCATTGAATGGTCCAACATTTATGCAATCTCACTAATAAGCAACTATTTAAATGCATAAACATAATATTTTAAGATTGCCAATTACAAGCAGACGCTGACAACTGAAAGGGGACATGGGAAGAGAGACGACAGTGATGAAAGAGATACACACAGATGTCTGAACGTTTCATAACACTTTGTATGTTTGTAAGCTTGAATGTCGGCACTCACACACTCTTTGGTGTCTTATGCAGTCTTTCAGTGACTGTGACACAGCATGAAAAACGTCTAATCCATCCTGGGTTGGTTTTTTAACTGCCTCCACAAAGCATTCATGGCAAACCATTTCACACTGGTCAGTGCGCTCGGTGTGTCAGTCAGACGTAGCGTGAAGCAGCTTAATTTGGACCGTATTGGTTTTTAACTGCCTACACAAAACAGATGGGTGTTGGGTTACATACAGCTCAATCAGTCAGTATAGACAGCAAATTGTGGAGGGAAGACAGATGGAGATGTGGAGAGACAGACGGGTCCAGCAGGTGGTCCAGTGGGTTGGTGAAAGGGATGATTCACCTCTAATGGAACCACGTGACCTATCGTGAGAGTTACTTTCTGTGCACAACTGAAATCAATCACTGTATTGAGTTTGAAGATTTTTATCATTGTTTTGTCTCGCATGTTTCCCCTTTGAACCCGAATGCATAGAACAGTTATTAATTCAAAGATGCCCTGCGTGGTGCATGCGAGCGGCTCTAATTTGTTCTGTGCTGCAACACAGACACAAAAAAGATCCACATCTGTATCACTTATGTGGTGGAGTGTTGCAAATATGCTTATGTGATGCCACATGCATTTCTGCAGTTACGCACCATTCTTCAACCTTTAGAGTTGGAGTTACTCTACTTGAGGCTGGATCGAACATTAAGTATTAACTAAATCCCCCTATACCTCCTTGGTAAAATGTCCAGCTTTACAGCAGGAATCAACATGGTCATGCCTGGTACTTATTTATAGATGATTTTCCCCTGAAAACAAAGTCTATTTCTCATCTCTCTCTTTCTGGATTATAGCTGCAAGTTAAGCGGTGTCAGGCACTGCCAAGAAGGCGCGGGCCGCAGCCAGCTCACTAAGCTTTACTGCTCTTCAAAAAGCTTATGGGTGACATCACGGAGGATTGATTCATTTTTATATGCAGGTGATGAACAAAGGTCGGGAATAAGAACACAGCTGTCATGGATGTAAACACAATAGTAAATGACGCATGTATAAAACCCCATCAAATAAAATGAGTCTTTGAACACTTTTTATGAGGAAGGAAAAATCATTTGGATGCACACACTGCACAGCGAATGCAAACATACATGAGTCTGTTTACAAGAAAACACCTTTTTATGTGGGTTGTAACGTCATTGCTGAAATATTTCTACATTCATCTCTATCTCTATCACCAGCTTTGGACATAAGGGATCCTTTTTTAAAATACTGCTCTTCATTCTGTTTGAGGCTACATGTACAGTGTTTTATATCGCATCACTGTGAATTATAGCCTTGGCGGAAAATCAGATTTTCAAACTACGTGGGTTTCCTTCTAAGCATCTATCTACCACCTTGTCGCTGTGAGTGTTTTAATTGGCTGCGGGGTTTCCCGGTCATCACTTTGATTGATCAGCAGGCGAGTTGAGAGGTCAGCGGGTTTACCGGTCAGCAGCGTTGGAGACCAGTCCTGATGTCCACCATCCATAAAGACAACAAATGGGATTCAGACGTGACTCTGCATAGTACATCTGGAGTGCAGCTGTCTACACTGTGTGTGTCATCAAAAGTTCTCCACCCTGCCATACACCTCCACTCACAGACAGAATGCTTGCACACACACACACGCACGTTCAAACACATGTATCCACATCCAGGTAAACACATGAGCTTGCAGACACCACCACCTCCATTTTAGGGGATGCATTGAGACAGAAAAGGATCAGATTTAGAAGAGATATTAATACTGTGTCCAAGTACTTTTTTTTAGCGTTTTCTTCCCACAACATGACATCATTCTGTGGCTATATAAACTTCGGCTAAGTTGTTGCACTTTCATATTAAATTAATAGATTCAACCAACTGGTGGCCAAAACTTCTTGCCCAAATACCCACCCTAGCCACACACACACAGCGCACACAGGGGCAGCACGTTGTCATAGAGATGTGTTTTTTCTGGCTTAATGCCCAAACACATGTTTCTGATGGTCTAACGCAGACCTAATAATAATAATAATGCTGGTCAGCTTGCTTGAAGCCAGTGGTATGATTCATAAAGAAACTCCACCCAAAATATACTGTACAATAATTACCTGTACACACACATAAGCTCATGTTTCTACAGCACTGTCCGTCACTCTCAAAAATCAAGCTCAACCATGAGGGAGCTGAGAGACGTTCGGCGAGCGCTCGATACCATCGTGTAACAGGACTCATGAGAGGCAAACAAGGAGAGATTAAAAAAAATCTGTGTGACATGACAGAGAACAAGAGCGAAGTATTAGAGAGTGAGCGAGAGGGCAAGAGTGACTGACAGAAGAGCGAAAGAGAGAGCGAGAGAGGGAGAGGGGTTTAGTGTTTCAAGACGATTAACACTGCCCTGCTGTGTTTTAATAGTACACTCCTGTGGGTATTTTTAGTCAAACATTAGCAAAATGACACTAATGACAGAGTATGGAGAGAGTCTCACTGAAAAAACCTAATCAGACTTGTCTCGCTGCGGGGCAGGGCTGCTGAAAGACGTCCGCACAGACACACATACACACACACTCTGTGCTAAGATTACATTAACATGAGTTTTTGAGTCCAGACAGGATGTAAGTTTAAGTGCAGAGCTTAACCACTTGGTAGAGAAAAACTCAGTGAAGCAGAGGGCAGTCATATGTTTTTGTATCAAGTGAAATTTATAGTTTTATGATCAGGAAGTAGCGCAGTAGGTGAAAGCCGAATTCACAGTCACAGTCTGCAGCGACATCTGCATTGTTTAGTCATGGCTTCTAATGAACGGACCTGAAAGGGTAAACCACAATAGTTTTTTCAACTTTGGGGAAGTTCAGCTTTGTTTAGCGTGAAAAATAAATCTTTTTGGATTTCAACATAAATCACACTCTTAATGAAGACAGAGCTGAGGAGAGACTGATGCGGCTCTGGTCACAGCTGCAGCAACTTAAGAGGATTCCTCCATCAATAACACACAGTCAAACTACCACGACGCACACAGACACACACTCATCTTCGTCCAGACGGCTCTATCAGCCTGCCAGGTCAGGCCATCAGTCGTAAAGTCACACATCGCTGTTTCCGTTTGATGTCTGCTGCTTAGCGAGGTGGAGGGGGATGGAGCCGGGGAGCTCCACTCTTATAACGAGAATTTAACAGGCCTGCGCCAGTAAACAACAGCCATGTGGAGCTTATAGAGGACCGGGTCTGTAAACATGACACACCTTCTGAATCAGATCCGGGTGAAGGTATAAAAACAGCTTTGATAAGGGCAGGCAGTAAACTGTGGCAGCGTGTGTTTGTGCATACGTGTCAAGGAGGAAGGGGGGGGGGGCACTTGGCATACTTAACAAGAACAAACATATTGTTTTGATCACTTGACACAGCAATGAAATTGCTCTTGTCAGAAAGGAAAAACATCCAATCACTACTATTCTATAAAAAAAAACTCCAAATTCTTTGTAATAACTCCAGAAACATATGTGTGAGGGCTATTTTCTCAATCCATTATAAGAGGCACTGTTTATACAGCAATATGTCAACAAAAAGATTTTAAACTTTTAATGTTTGGCATCTGGATCTGCTGTTAAACCCACAGCTATTTGTTTCTTTGTCCATTTTTCAGATAATAACAAATCATTTCAATGCATAAGAACAGGACTATTAAATTAGTTGAATCTGACAGAGAATATTTTACCTCTCAGCTTTTCTCTCAAACACAATTTACACCCAGGTGTCACATACTCAGCTTCCTCTCATTCTGGGAGAAAACACTGATGATGTGGACAATGAGAAGCTTTAACGTTTTAGTGAAACAACACAATCTTTTATGTTTCTTATATTTGAACAAATTGGCAGAAGAAAGTATTTATATTATCACCTCACACTTGATGAGGCTTTCACGACTCAGCATGCTTTAGCATTATGTAAAATGCTCTCTACAGGCTCTATGTATTAAAGTCGGGGCCAAAGAGACGTCTAAGATTCATTACATCATGGAAAATGAAGGATCCAGAGTGGGAGCACAGCACATTAAAGATTCTTCTTATTTTCTTGAACATCCTTGTTCGAATCTCTTGTGTCCAATAATAACCTCACGGAAATGAAGAACTAAATCACTGGAGTATCTATAAAAAACATCTCAAACTCAAAAACTATCATGGAAGTACTTTTCTGTGAGTCTAAAATGTATCTTGTTTTCAGTTTTTGATGTATGTAGTGATAGTTTGTGACAGACGAACAGAGGCAGGTAAAGGTAGGACCTTGACACTCTGATCTCTCTCTGCCTCTCTCACAGATCAAAGTGGATCCAGCTGGTAGTGATCCTAACCTCCACACGGTGGGACGTGACCCGCTAACAGTCCAACACACACTTTGTGGTCCGGCAGCAAGACCTTCCTGCAAAATGCTGGAGGGTTTGCGTTTGTATGTGTCTGTATGAGAGTGTGTGTGTGTGTCTTGCTGAACCCTCTGGTACCTTTTCACCTTGAGGTCAGAGGTCAACAGAGCAATCAAAGCCAGCTTCCATCTGCTCCCCGCCCAGACACGTCCTGTGTATGTGTGTGTCTGTTTGTGAGTGTGTGTGTGTTTTCCCCCTGCAGCTATCCATTTCTAAGAGTGTCCATGACTCTGTGTGTGTGCTGGCATGTATGTGACTGTTTAGATTTGTGTTCCTGCATGTGTGTTGGTGTGTGTTCCCCACCCCTCCAGCGGTAGTTGCCCTGTAGTCCACAGGAATCCCTCATCAAAGCGAGGGAATGTTCGAGGTGTCTGGATCGTCAAAACCTGCCGGGAACTTCTAAAGCCACCGACGCTGCCTGTAAAGTAATACGAAAAGTTTTTGCCTCTCAAGTTCTGAAAGGTAGCCAAAACACACACAGAGAGCACTGCTGATGAACTTTTTACTTTCCATTTCCACAGTGTGTCATATATGTATTAGAAAGATATCAACACAGGGAGAGAGGCGTGGGATTATTTCGATTTTCAGGTTTTACGTGGATATTCTGAAATATCCTGCATGCTACAATTAAAACATTTATCATGCAACATGATGCATAGCTCATGGATGTTGATTGGCCTGAAGAATAAAGACTACACTTAAAAAGTTAGTCGAACTTTTAATGCCTGCCATGGTTCACGTACTTGTTTTTATAGAAGTGTATTAAAAAAATGCTGCAATCCCTGAGGAGAATTCACAAGAAGAAGCAGTCTAGTGACCCTGAAGTGGGCTGGATGAAAGGCAGAATAATGTTTTACAGGATATGAAACTGAGCGTAAAGGATTAAAGGATTCCCAGGATCATCCTCCATGTGTTTATTTGTTTACCTCACTGGTTTCAGGTTTGACTTAAATGGATCAGATCCCTTATGAAGGATGACACGGTGCAGTTTTATTACCAGATCCATGGCAATAAGATTTGTAAAGCCAGTCTTAAAGTGTGAGCCTCTGAACTCAGGTCAGTGTTGTGCTGAAGCGAAGACTGGAGCCAAAAGGTGGCACACAGGTCTCTCTGATCTGCCTCAAGGTCAGAGGTCAACATGACAGCTCACTCCTATATGAAGCAAAGGGCAACATGCTTACAACCATCAAAAAAATTATATATTACATGATTATAGCTTTTTTTTCTACAAGCCTGGTGGATCTCTGCCAACAGGGCTTTCATAATCATCGACCTTGTCACATTAGTATCTCAATCAAAATGAATTTTTATTTAACTATAGTATCCTGAACTAGAATCAGGTGTGAGTGAAAGAGTGAAAAAAACCCTACAAGCCAATGTTGAGATCATTACAAGTATAGTATAACTAAACATGCTCTCAAAGTCCCCTAAGAGTCACTTAAGGGTGTTAAGGTGATATTCATTTTAAACACTGCACATATTTAAGTGCCTAAACTCCTATTACTTCTCATATTATAGGCCTATAAAAGACGCCACTGTGTGTGTGTGTGCAGAGGCTCATCAGTGTTTCTGTAACATAAACATTGTTTTAAAATTGCATATGAGAATGTAAGCAGATGTTACACCACAGTACATGCAGACTACACATATTGTATATATCATATGTGTGTGCCCAAGTATGTCCGTGGGTACTCGTGTGTGTTACACCCTAAAGCCAACATTTGTGTTCAGAGGGGAGGCGCTGAGTTTCTCCATATGTTTCTCGTTTTTCCATACACATTCATGAGGCATTTCTGCATTTTTACAGCAGAAATTCTGAGAGAAAGCAGCAACGGAGGACAGAGAGGGGAGAGATAAAAAGAAAGAGCGTATTCCCCGTAGAGATGTCAGATCAGAGAACTGGCTTGTTTCACAACCAGCCGGGTTAGTGGGACTAATATTGAGACCTCACAGAGTTTACCTCTCCATCTCCTTTCCTTGCCTGCATTCTCTCGCTGTTTCTTATTGACACAAATACAAAACTCGCACATGCACACACACAGGAAGAAAATGTGGTGTAAACACAGACATGCACACACGCACTAGCAAACAGACCGCACAAAAAGTTTGGGCAGCAAGCATGCCCCAAGGACAGAGGAGATGAAAACTAAAACCATACGCAAAGAGAGGAGAGAGAGAGAGAGAGAAGAGCGGAGAGATCAACACATGGAGAGCGGAAATGAGAGCGGCCATTATCCTACAACAAAAAAAATGTCTCTGTCTTTTTACCAAATCTATACCTCAGGAAAAATGTCACTGGCTTCTGACCATTTGATCAATATGTGTGTGATCATGTTGTTCTTTGTATAATAAGTATATCAGGGATGTTACAATCTGCATGTTTATGTGTATGTACAGCACAGCGAGCTGTCACTGTTTTACACCCTAACAGGCTACAAATCAGCCAGCAGCCACATCTATATGCTCTGTATATAACCTACCCTGTACTACATCATCTGTGTGCACCTCTGTGTGTGTGTGAGGATAGGAGTGTGAACAAGTAGCAGCTGCTGAAAAGTGAGGGACTGACAAGGTGCTTAAAGTGAGATAAAGACAGAAAGGACGGAGAGAGAGATGAGAGAGAGAGACAGAGGTGAAGTGGACAGAGAAGAGAGGGGGATATGAACAGAAAAATGGAGACGATGGAAACAAATAGAGAGGAGAAGCACATCAAGGTGTTTGTGGTCTTTATTACCAGCCTGCTGCGCACACACAAACACAAACACACAAAAACATGGCTGAAATAGTATCCCTCAATTCATGCCACCCAAGTACAAAAACACACAAAGGGAATTCCCTACACACACACACAGACACACAAATTCCTCTACTAACCAATATGAACTTTCAGGGGTTGAATGTGTGTGTGAGCCTGTATCATATTCACATTCATTTGTACGTAAATTAAAGGAATCTTGATTATCTGTGTGCATCTGTGTGTGAGCACATATTTGTGTGTGTTGTGAAGGAGAGGGAGCACAAACATGGTCGAAAACTATGTGTTTACAGCTGTAATTATAAGCAGATTGAGCAACAGCTATGTCTGTTTGAAAATGCTGCACGTTTACTCAACCGTGTGTGTGTGTTTGATCGAGTAGATCCTTCTGTGATTCGGTCCTTGCATGTATCTACTGGCACAGCATTAGCGTTTTAGATAGCTTTCTTCAGTGATGAAGGCTGCTGCCAAAAGTTCAACTGTTTTAATTAAAAATACAATAAAACACTATGGTGGCAAGTGGGCGCTTCTTTTATTACTCTCTCCATCTCTGTCCGTGTTTCTTTATTGGCTAAGACGGTGGATGAGTGTTATCATCGAGAGGAAATTGTCCTGGGTGCGAATGAAAGTGCTAATCTCAGAAATCTGTCTCTCCCTCACGCTTTCTACCTCTCGACGAGATTGAGTGTGTGATGACAGCCAGCTGGAGTAATTACAGCAACAGCGTTAATCTGCTTCAATATTCATGTCACCGAGTGGAAAGTGGATCTGTCTTCTCTGGCCGACAGAGCCTGTTAAAACACTAGTGGGGAGATATTACAGCAAATAAACGGCTGGATATTATTCTTCCTGTTTGAGATATGGATCCTTGAGTAGTAAAAGATGAAAATGGGAATTACACATGTTCATCCCGTCTTAAATATCCAGTGTTTAGTAATAGTAACTGAAACGTATTATTTCATTACAGCTGAAAGGGGCCTACCCCTAAATCGCTAAAAGATATGCCTGACATTTTGTCCATCATCCCAAAAGCTGGACCATCCATCCACTAACAGCTTATTGCGCTTTTATATTCACTCACGTACATATATATTCATGACAACTGGATGCAGAATGAGTTTTATATACTGTATTAAAGCTCAAAGTTATCTATAATTAATAGGCTGGGTGCTTTGAATGAGCTGTCTGCCATCACAACAAGACAGCTTGAACAACATGTATCTTCAACAAAAACACTCTTCAGGGAAACTATGGGTGACATTATTGAAGCTTTGTCTATCCTTATATATTCTATAGTGGATTTTATGATACTCTGTGTCATCCTTAACCCATGAAAGAGCTCCTAATTTGTTTTAATGCATCCAAACTTAGGAAACAACACCATATGTGTGCATCTTGGCAAAAGGATGTGTCTGGATGTCTCCATTTCTATGAATCAATTTTAAACACTAGTAGGTGTTTTTATTGAATGTACTTTTCCTAATTAAACTATTTACTGATTCCTCCATTAGATAAAGCAGTAATAAGTGTATTTGCATAAAACCTTTCAAACCTTTCAGTATTACAAAGTGCTGATATTTCCAGCACACGTCCTCTGCTAATGTCTGAATGGATTAGATCATCTTCATTAAAACTGAAAGGCTACCTAAATGACTCATTACATTAATAAAAACAGCAATAAAAAAATGTCTCTAAAGAAACACAGGCAGAAGGATAAAAAGGAAAAGGAAGTGTTCGAGGGAGGAGGGGTTTAAAGCTGGACGGGGATGACCTGATTAAGCTCATTAAAATGAAATTAGAAAGAATTACAACCAAGACCTTCGGATGTCCGGTTGTGTGCATGTGTGACTGCTGTGAGTCTACAAACCCATAATACCAGGCAACCAGGTGCAAGCCTTCTTCTTGACATGTTAAGAAGGAGAGGAAGACAGAAAAAAAGCTGGTGAAACAGAAGAATAAACACAAAGCAGCAAGCGGAAGAAGAGACGAGATGCAAGGCGAGAAAGTTACATGGCAGGGGTGAAAGTTTTCCAGTTGGCTAAATCTCCCAAAGCAACATCTGTTCTGGTCATTATGGACGTCTACCTGTCATTCTTTGTACCTGCTGCGCGTGTGTGTGTGTGCAGTGTTATTGCAGTGCTGGGGAATGTGAAAAATCCCTCCCTAAAAGTGTCACTACTATGTCAGGCAGTTTTATCAGCTGTTCTCATCTTCCCTTCCAGCCCTCCCTCCCTCACCCCCTTCTTCTCTCTCCTCTGTCTCTAAACCTGAGGGGTCAGAGGTCAAACTTCTTTTTTCTCAAATAAATACAGTCAGAGTAGCAACAGTGGAGGAAAAATTAAATGATGGATGGAGGTATACAACATCAAAAATACTGAAACTGAAAAGAGCAGAAGGATCTTCACTTCCGTTATTAGTGCTGTTAAAGGTGACCAGTAGTACGACAGCAAAGGGTCAAGACCATTACAGTTAAAATAATAATTCTGGATGTTTTCACATACATTAACGTCTGCTCTCACAGGATGCGGTGTGTTTATATTGTCCTCCAAGAGCACAGAGTCATTTTTCTTAATATAAGACGACAGACCGGACATTAAAATGGGGCTCAAAGTCCGGTAACTTGCTATAAAATACTATCTGTCTGTTCGCAAGGTATTTTGGCTCAGGCTTTGAGACTACAAATGTCGTAAAAATTAGACATTCGTGCACTATTGGAAAGAGGTTTAGGAGATTAACTAAACTTGGAAAAAAACATGTGTCTCATATCCAAGTCCAATGACTTTAAGGTTTTATAATAGCACCTCAAAAACAACTACCGTATTTTCCTGACTATAAGTCACACTTTTTTTTCATCCTTTGGCTGGGTATGTGACTTATACTCAGGCGCGACTTATCTATGAATTAGTTTTTAATTAGTTAGCCTTGTGTCCTGACGTCCCATTACAAATATAATGGTAGCTGTTCTGTCCCGCTCTTCCACCTCCAGCTTGTCCACACTTTGCATTCCGAGCATAGGTGACGCGTGTGGTCGACATGTTGCTAATTCCAGACAGCTATATGAGCGCACAGTAGACTGCCTTTTACTCATTTACAGGATATTTATAGGAATTTCTGTGCGGTGAAGCTAATCATTTCTCCGTGTGAGAACTTGTTGAAAGTCTCACTCTCAATGTCCTGCAGCCGCCCCACTTACGTTAAGAGGAATTCAGGAGGCAACGTTACGCTAAAAATGCAGTGATTTACGCGACTTATCTATGGTTTTTTCTTCTTCATTACGCATTTTTTGGCTGGTGCGACTTGTACTCCGGTGCGACCTACAGTCCGGAAAATACGGTAATAGCCAGGAATGACAGTAGCCCCCACAGCCACATCACCCAGGCCCACCTCACCAGAAAAACGACCCTGTGGTCAAATTTGGAGGCAACTGAAAAAAATATCACGAGCTATGCTCCCTCCTGTGGTCCAATATGGACGTAAGATCTCCCTCTTGGGGTGAGACCTGTCACCATGATAGCCAAGAAACTGACAAAGACGTTTGTTGCACGTGGAAGAAGTTTACCTTGTAACCAATGTTCTGTTTTACTCATACCACAGCTTTTTTCCTAAATGTATCACATGCAGCATTGATGTCTAAACATGACCAGAGAATGACTTCAAATGAAAGTAAAGTGACAGGGTAATTATTCGACATGGGACACGAAGCATTTAAGTGAAATACGAGGCTCAGCCTCTCCTCTTTTGTTTGACTTTTTACCCTTTAGATTGCCATGACCAAAGGACCACATACAGTACGTCGTTTTGTCATTTATCTGTGAAGACATGTTGACACACACTCAGCTGAAAATGGCTGAAAAAATGCTGAGAATCCTGTTTCAGAGAAAATTATACAGCACACCCACCTACTCAGACCTGACATTTTCAAATGCATACTAATCGACCCACAGGGGTGGTCCCTTTATTATAAAGGTCAATAGTTGGTAACAAGTGACTGTTTAAAGTTGGCCCTGGTTCGTGTCTTGGCTGTGCTCTGACTGGTGATATAATGGCGATGATGATGCCATTTGCCTTCAGACAGTGTGCCAACATCAGTAATTGTCTGAACCCTGCAATCCCAACTAAGTGACAGAGTGATGCTATTAAAGCACGCCAGCCTGAAAAGTGAGAAGCAGCGTAACACTGAGTCATTTGTCATCCACTGACAGGCCATGCAACAGAAGCGAGCGAGGCCCAACATCAACAAGTCTGAGCTAAGGGGTAAGGAGGAAAAGTGAAATCTTACAAAGAGAAAGGCAGGAAAGAAGTGACAGAACAGAGAGGAGGGGCGGAAGGAAGGCATGATGGGGGGAAAATATTTGAGAAGGGAAGCATAGAGATGCAGATAAGAAAAAGACGAACAACAGAGAATGAAGATATGTTAGAGGAAAAAAGGGAAAAATTGACAGAAGGAGAGAACAGGAGGAACACAAAAATGCAGCAGAGTGATAAAGAGATGTGATTAAGGGGGGCAAGAAAGGGGAGAGAATTTTATCTTGGTGAGAGTCCCTAAATCCTCCTGCTGACTGACATTTCCTCTTCCTTTAAATACCTTCATCTGAATTGCTTTTGTCTGCCTATCCTGTGTTTCGCTGTGCGTGCATGTGTGTGTATCTTGCAGTAATCTAAGGAGGCTTTGTGCTGCTGTAGCTGGGTTAAGTCTTTCAAACCTGTATTAAATCCACTTGTTGTACACAATGATATTCAAGTGGCTGCTCTGAATACAACAATAAAACAAAACAGGGGAAAAGGAAGGGCAGACATTTTTCATCCGAATCACTGTTCTTTCCTTCCTTCCACCTTTGTTTCTTTTTTTTTTTTCTGGCACACACTCCACCACACGGTTCTCAAACTAACAAGAAACATATACAATGTTCAAATGAAAAATATAAACCTCTCATGTCTCAAAGCCAAAAAGATGAAAATATCAATTTTATGTGACTTGACAATTGTTAGATTGCAGGTTTGTTTCAGTATCTTGATGTGAAATTGTAGGTTTTCACATTAGACGACAGAGTAAACCTGACAGGAGATTTCTCTACATCTCATATAATGAGTGGAGAGGCAAAACAAAATAACTGCAAGGCTGTGTGACAAGCAACTGTTTAAGGACTTCTTTTACAACGAACACACTGCCACTCAGCAGGAAAAGCCTGCCGCTATGGCGTGATACCATGACATGAAATCTCTTGCTCATAATGTAAAGCAAGGAATCGCTTCAGGTCTGTGTTCTTAACTTTTCTTGTTCTGTCGATCTACGTCAAACAAAACATCCCCCCTGTTAGCTACCTACCTGTTGTAATACTGCAATCTGTAATATGTGGATTTGTTCAGCAGCTTATTCACTGACACCAAATAGCTTTGAGCACTACACAAGCTCTGCTGCGTTTATTTTAAAGCAACTGATGGCTGAGGATAGCCTGTTTTAGCATTAATTTCACATTAGAAGGTAAAACTATGGTCAAGCAGCCAGGTTTCATCTCACCTAAAATAATGTTATTTCAGCATGGGCCCAACCCTTGCAAAAGGTCAGGGTTGCCAGGGTTGCTTCAGGGGATCATTGTCTTATAAGGTGACAAGGACACAAGGATGTAAAGTGCAAAGTTATCTCTGTATGCAGCTGTTAGCTTTATTAGTCCTTTATTAGTCCTTTATGTTTATGCAGTACCTCAGAGACCGCAGATTCTTCCTGGCATGTCACCAAGTTTTTAAGCTGGAGTATTGAGGAAGCTAAAATAAATCAACTACTGGCTGAGTCACTTCTAATTTAACAAACACACGTATTTACAGCCATGTTTGATGAATCAAAAGTGACACTGGCATAGACAGGGACAGTGGTGATGATTGTAAAACTCAAAAACTTTACTGGCATCAGATGCTCTAAAAGAGCTTCTTAATGGACCCAGTAAAGATGGTAGCTGGATTAAATGATGATGAACAGCCTCTTATTCTGAGACAAGAACTGCACAAAGTTAACCTTAAAATCTAAAAACGAACTTCAGACGTTCTTCCTGGCAGCAGAGTTGACTAAATGTGCCTTACAGGAAGAGATAAAAGCAGTTTAAAAAGACAGATAGCTCAGTTGACCCAACGTGTCCGCCCTATCGCAGCCCCAATGGTCCAATCAACCAATCATAAATTAGTCGTGGCAGGCTGTCATTAAAGGGTTCAAACATCCGCCTGGCAACGGAATCTCACTCTGAGCTGTGATTGGTTAGACCGCCCGGGGTGCTGCGGTAACAACAGGTCATCTCTGTGACATGGAGCTATGCTGCTGCCGACATCAACTCAGGTGAAGGGTCAGCAGTGAGGGAGAGACCACTCACACAGTGTGTGTGTGTGTGTGTGTGTGTGTCAACTGTCACACTGAGCCACTCTCATTAACTGAGAAGCTGATTTACTATAGGTTTAATTACAGAGCTCTGGATGCCAATCAATTAAAACCCTAACCTACAACCTCAACCAGCATTTCACAGGTTAAGGTGTGTGTGTGTGTTCCCTAAATCAGGAAGTGTAGGAGACATAAAGCCCCAGGCTGATGCTGTTTCCAATAATAGAAGAACTCAGAGCTCATCTGCTTTTTCTTAATGGTTGTTTTATTAAGTGATATTACAGCCGACAGCGACACGGTTAATACTGAGCATACACTGATGAGCTGATTTTTAAACTTCAGATTTTAGAAATTTTGGTCAGGAATTCTGGTTAAAGCAGAGATACAAGTCGATTCAACAACCTCATCATCAGAAAGGTTGGGATGTATATGAATGGGATTACAGTTACAGCCCCCCCCCCCCCCCCCCAAAAAAAAAGGTAATACTCGTTCAATCGAGGAAAAAGCTTCAACTAATCGTGATATTGATTTTAAGTATTATCGCCCAGCCCTAATATGGCATATCATTATCTTAAACTCTACTTCATTCTGAATCACTCTGGATGTGTTTTTTTCACAAGTTATTCCCATAGCAAAGATTTGCAGTTCAGCTTAAATCTGTGTTTCTGTACTGGCTGTCAAACAGCATCCACCATCCAACTGTGAGACCTTGACAGTCCTGGATCTGAGAGCACCAAATCATTACTAATCTAATGGGAACAGGTCTGCCAGGAGTGAGGTGAGTATAGTTCACATACAGGAGAGAGAAACCGACACCTATCATCGCCTGCCTCGTGTGAGTTGTGTCCCTCCTGCCAATTCCATCACCTTCATCTCTGAATATCATGTAATGCACAACATAATGCCCCGTCGTGAGCTGAATATTTATTTCTTGGTTGTTAAATCAGTCAGAGGTAGCTTGAATATTTTAAAAACGCATGACCTCATTATTCGCCCCCTCATCTAACCTAATATGAACAAGACTCCTGGGAAGACACACTATATATCTATAATGCAAATTAAGTCTTGGCACTATTGATTTAGTAATGCAGATATCTATACATCACCTGTGTGTGGGCTGCTAGTTAACTGCTAATGAGCCATCTATATGCACATACTGTCTTATATATTTTTCTTACTCACAACATAAAGACATGTACGGTACGTAAATCAGATAAAGACGGGCAAAATGAAATGAGTGTGAAAATGAGGAGAGGGAAAGAGTAAGATGGATGTGCCAAAAAAAGTAATGAAGTATGGGTACGAGTGGGACAGACAAATGGAGAAATAATTCAGCTGCTAAACTTAATATATAGTGTGGTACTCACTTAAATTACAAGAGCATGCTTACTGCAAGACACAATACTGACCCACATGGGGTTACTCTGCTGCAAATGTTTGTGACTTACAATACATTAAGCTTCAAAGAATTCCACTGGCAGGTTTTCAGCATGTAGGAAACTGAGAGGGAAAATTGTGTTTTCTAGTGAACCTATTACTTATATAGTAAGATGATTTTCCAACTGCACAAACTTAATTTAAATCCAGCATGGGCCTCTAACCTTTTGCTATCATGACTCACTGATACCTTAAAGTGACTCATAGTCTCATGCCGGAACAAATTTATTGACTGACCTCCGCGCGCACACAGATCATCCACACCCACATTTCTCTCTCTCTCTCTTTCTCGTGTCTTGCAACAGATAAAATGAGATCTAATCACCTGAGAGAAGAGTCATGTGTTTATTTTACAGACAAATATCTATGTCCGACACTGAGTGTGAACTAATTCATGGCTTCCCACAACCTCATGTTTCCTCTGGCCTGTTTCTGTCCAGCAGATTTATATCAAAGTGCCTTTTGGGGCCACAAATGTACGGGAAAGTCAAACACACAAGCATGCACACACACAACAACACCCTCACACATGCAGAGAGGGCATACAAGTGCTAAGCAAATACAACTCATCTCTTGCTCACAGCATGGAATGTGAAGCTATGGTGATTCTCAAACTCCTACAATTCGAGTAAGATAGATGGAGTTGTGTGTCTTTTTGTACGTGCAAATGCTGTGGTGATGCACTGACACCTACATCCTGCAGAGGTGTCTTCAATGCAGGTGAATTCTTGGACACATGAGGCATGCAAAAGAACTTGCACAGCAGCAGCATAACAAAATCCTTTTCATCTCCCTTCGCCATGCAAGAGTGAAAAGTACAATGAGGGTCCTTTTGTGAGCAGAAACCAACACAGTGTGATGAGTCTTAGTGAAAATTCACTTTCAGACAGCTCAGATTTCACTCCTCATACCAGACCAAGTTCAAGCATAAACACACACAGAGAATTATAACCCGAATATACACACTCCTTGCAGCATTACACATTTTTATAGCAGGTTTCAGCTTTATATTTAGGAGTCCTGCCCCTAACTTTGTCATGTCGTTCCCCCCTTCTCTGTATTTCTCTGTATAATGGAGATTTCATATATTATTAACAGCTTCCTGACAGCATTAAAGCAAACATGCTGTGGCTCATTCATCAACGTAACACCTCCAGAGAGAGCTGATATTGAAAAGAACAAGCATAAAAAACACAAAGGAGTTGGACAGATGCAGAGATGAGATAAAACATGAACAGTATGTAAACAGAAATTGAAAAAAAAATAAGCAATATAATATAGGATTAAGCACATAACGGCACAAAACCTTGACTTGACTGATCACTGTCATCTGTGAAATATATTTTTCCTCCATTCTCTCAAAGTTTTATAGATATTCATCATTTAAATTCTATTTTCAATGACATTTCAGGAAGTATTTCCTTTTCACCAAGTACAAGAAGCGAAATTAAATTTGGGTCTGTTCTGCAAAACATTTCAATTGTTTGAATGAAATTCACTTGACATCCAGATGGAAATGTAGCCAAAGAGACACAAAGACAGACAGAGAGACACAGTGGACAGGGTTGTAAAGGGTAACATGATTGGCATTGCTGAGATTCCTTTTGAGTCTTTTGTTGTTTGTGGGTATGCACGTGTTAATGTGTATGTGAAAGAGAGGCAAATTTAACAAGACTTAAATTACCTAATGACTTACTCCTGTCAATGAAAGATGAAATAAGTTCAAGCGTTCATTTCAAGCACCCCCGCACTAATATAACCACATTAAAAACATCATAACGACATAATCGATTACATTTATCCAGGGAAGCTGATTAATCCAATAAATGTCACAATAAGAAAGCAGTGTTTGTTTTCTTGTACAGCTAGTCGCTCCATTTGCTTCCTCTTTTCATTTGTGCATGAACTTTCTGACATATAACGCCTGTGTGACAGACACAGACACTGTCACAGAAAGAAGCAGCACATTCAAAACATACGCTGACTTGCAGACAGAGCAGTTATTGGCAGATGGCACCTGTTAATGCTTAATGAATAGACAGACAGACAGACAGACAATCATGAGGAAGGAAGCAGAAATAATCAGCACTTTCATTCGATTGACCCACTTCCCCTCCAGTTAAGTGTTTTTGCATATTTTCTCCTTACTCATCAACAGATATTTACTTTTTTTGTGTCTTTCTGTGGGTATTTAAACTGTAACTACATTAAGGGAAAAAACTAAAAAGGAAACATATCACTATCTGATTTTGATACATCACTCCCCTACTTTTTCGTTATCCATCACAAAGTCGCCTTAGCTTTCTTTCCTTCTTTTACAGACCTCCTCTTTGTCTTCTCTCCTCCCTCCCCCAGCCAAACCAGTAAGGAATGCAGTTGATGAGGACTTCCCAGACTGCATGAGTGTGAGTGTGTGTGTGTGCGTGCATGTGTGTATAAAACATTCCGACCCCCTGTTATGTAGAAACACACACCTGCAGGGCACCTGAGGTCAAGGGGTCTCACGCATACACTCAAACTCCATGGGACATGCATGACTGGGCACCAACTACCTGTTGCTCTGCTATCTTTTTCCCCCCTTTACCTGCTCTCTGCATACCTGCAAAAAGACACACACACCTTTTCACCAGTCCTCTCCTCTTCCATCTTTTTTTCCAACTGTAGCAGAAAGTGAACAGACTGCACATAATCTCCATTGTTCTTTCTCTTTCTTTCTTTGATGCCACCCAGGGCGCATCCAGTGAGAAACTCATTAGCCATAGTAGTTTGTACTGAGATTAGGAAGCTATGCTTGTAAATACAGTTGAGCTTTCAGCTGGCAAAACGGGAGGGACAGTGAAAGGGTTAGATACAAGGAGATGGTGTGAGTGAGAGAGAAAGAGAGAGAGAAGAGAGAGAAGGAAGGAAAGACAGACAGAAATCCGAATTAGGAGCTAGTCAGTAAAAGAGAGAGCAGCTTCCCTCGCTGCTCATTAAAAGTTGAGGGAATTCAAACAGAGCTGGTGGCAGCTTGCAGTCCTTCTGCTGAAAACCAAACACAGCGAAGGGGCGAATGGGAGGCGAGGAGAAAAGAAGAATGACAGAGAATGGAGGTACTTAGTTTTCCCAGTCGTTTAGCAGTCGTGTTGTTGTCAGTCTTTAGAGGAGTTTAGAGAGGATGGCCATTCACTCTGAGGCCGGGCGGACACAGCTGCTACCCACACACACACACACACACAGAAGCCAACACATGCCTCAACACATTGACACAGACACCCAAGGCAGCTACACAATTCTATGTATTTTTCTTGCAAAAGACCAGCACATTAAATGAGGAAAAGCTGAACAGAACAAGAACATATTCAACAAAACATCAATCCAAATAAGATCATAAATAAGGATTTAGAGCCACCATTACACAATTTAAAATGGCTCAAACATGCCAGCTGTCACCACCAAGCAGAAGATGTTCACTGTGGTTATATGGTCAAATAACTTCATTTGTTTGTTTTTTTGTGTAAAAGATGAAATTTTATGAGCATTAGCTCTGAAGCAATAACAACTTGCACAACCATCATCGATCACACCCATCAAAAATGAACTCAACATTATTCCCACTGGATGCAGGACCACTGGACTCACATACACTTATTCCTTTATCACCGAATGTACCATGTGTACTGCATTAAACACACAAATACACACACACACAGGCATTGGCATATACAGTGAGTCATTGTTTGAACTGACCACTGGTGAGTGTGGGACCACAGTTCTTTTGGTTACTGGCGGATGACAAGGAATCGCCTGGTGACAAAAGCCCGTTTTATGGACGGAGGGATGTGGGTTTTTGGAGGGTGTGAAAGACAGAAACAACAAAAAGGAAGAGAGTCAAATAAAAATGAGCGTGTGTGTACACAGACATGCAGAGGCCCTCCAGGCTAAATGAAATGGACTCTCTGTGTGAAGGACTGAAAGCTTTTAAGCAAACTGAAGGAGGAGACATTTGTATGGAGGGCTGGACTCAATATCTAGACAGATAGACAGACAGATGATGTCCAAATAAGGAAAGCACGGGAAGATTTAAGAGGTTTTCTTTTCCCAGGACTAGAGTGGCTAAACTGAATGTTCAGATGAGGAAATGAAACGCATCAGTTCAATTAAAAAAATAGCAGCAAAATGGACATGATAATGCTCAATTAAATCTCTGATGTCAGTGGCTGGAGTGCAGGCCAGGCCAGGCAAACAGCCATTATGATTAGTGGAGTCAAAGATCTCTATTTGTGCAATTATGTTCATTAGCCCTAAAAACAGGCGGGTTTAATGGGCTATTTGAAGAGGAAAGTTGGTTTGGGCTGTATGGGCTGAAGTTGGAAACATTATTTAAGCCAATTGTTTTAGGGACTGCAGCCTTCTGTAAAAATGTCCTCAACGTCCACAAACGCCTCCTGGTTGAATGATTTTTTTTGTGCAGTTTTATGTTTTCAAAAAAATCGAATTAAATAGCCGTGATTGTACAGCCAGTCTATCCAACAAGATTAAGAGTAAAACAGCTGCAGGTGTATTAGTGATGAAAACAAGGATGTATTGCACCCAAAGAATATATACTGCACTCTGGTATTACACTCAGTAGAAGGCTGCCTAACCTCCTGCTTCTTAGTATTGAGTGTCCTGACAGCCCATGGACAGATATCGTAATATCTTCATTTTCTTAATAAAAGCAAAGACAAAAGGTTACTCTGTTAACAAACAACAGAATAAAGAACAGGCGGTTAAACTGAATTCCACCTCTGATATTCTGACTTCATCATGTTCTTCTCATCCACATTTTTCTTTGTACACCTTCATTCAAGAATTTCCCCTCGGGGATAAATAAAGTAATTCTGATTCTGATTCTGATTCACTGAATGGTTTTGCTGCGTTTTTTGTTTGTTTGTTTTTGCAAGTTTACAGCTTGGACTTTTGGTGCAGCATGTTATGAATACATTTGCATTATTAACATATTTCAATACACGAAAAGCTGTTGCTGCCTCAAAATACATGAGTTACATCAACACATGGACATAAACAAAAAACATAGATGCATATTTTTTTCCAGACCCAAACAAAGTCCTATTTGCTGATGGTGTGTGAATGTGTGTGTGTGTGTGTGTAATTTCAGTTTAGCGGACAGTAAAAAGAGGAAGCTGTGGGCGATCGGCTCCTCTCTGTACTCCCTATGTGGTTTGGGTTTGTGTGAGTGTGTGTCTTGCTCTGATCATGGGTGAGTAAAAGGGCAAGCGTATGATGAGTCCGACTCTGCGAGTGTGTGTGTTTCAAGTGTGTGCATGCACATTTCCTTTGCCTTCAGATCATATGAGCGTGGGAGGTTTCAAAATGCTACATCAAGCCAGCAGCACAGGCCAAAATATGTGTGTGTGTGCATGTGTGAGTGTGTGTGTGTGTGTGTGTGTGTGTGTAGATATAGATTTCCCAACCCGCCTATTTACAGCTAAAGCAAAACTATGATTAGAGAGAAAGGAGAGAGAGCGAGAAAGAAAGAGACAGAGGGGGCAGACAGAAAACTCTCTCCATCTGGCCCAGTGGTGAGGCTGCCAGAACACACACACACACACACACACTGTTGCAAACAGTGTTATTTTCTTGTTTTGTTCTATTCTCATTCCATTGTCGTAAACAATACCTCACGAACCAACATCCTGACAACATCGGCGCACACACGGATGTGCACTTTGGGGTGCACACATTCATACAAAACACATGTGAAAGTGTACGACAGATACACAGACAGGCCTGACAGACAAAAAGACCAACAAGCGGACAGACATACAGAGATCATCTCCCCCTAAAACAACCACAGCGGTTTTTGAATTTAAGCCCTCCAACTGAGAATCCCACCCCAAAACCTCCTTTGAAAAAAACAAAAAAAAGAGGAGTGTTGGAGGGTTTGAGGATTGGGTAACACACACACTTTCATGGTCCTATTACAAACTTAATACTGACTTAATCACTGCAGAGGTTTCTAAACCTCCTTTTCCTGGCCACAATGACTCTTTTCCTTTCCTCTAATAAAGACAGCTTCCCTTCTCCTCCAATCAGACAGACAGACACTGAATCTGCAAAGGGTCGATTCATCAGTCTGCATCCTTTATTGAATTAAAAGGATCATTTACCTGAATGAAGGGAAAATACCCTTAGATGAATGGACAGTCATAGATCATGAAAGTGGAAACTCTTTAGCCTTTTGAACTTGGAAAAACAGCTGTTCTTATTATGTACTAATGTTTTATATTCAGTTTACTATACATTTGTCTAATAAGTCTGTTATGAGATATGCATTTATTTATTGTAATATGAAGCCTATAATTTGAATTTCCTGCCTTTTTGATTTCAAAAAATCCCCACTCTCTTAGGAAAAATGTGAGCCAGGAAAATATTTCAATGTAACTTTTAATAATGCTTAAACACTTTAAAAAACAAAATCCTACAAAGACGAGGGTTTTGACATCAGTCTCCATGTCTGTTTTACTACTCAATCAACTGCATGCATATGCTAATGCAGGCGCCGTAAATGACCTTAGCAGACTTGTTCTGTTAGAGGGGGCTAAGAGTCTCCTGCTGTGCTGTTAATGTACTGGTCAGCCACAGGGAAAAGTGCTCATTTCTTTCTAACAGTTTTAAATGACTTGAAGAAACGACAAATTAATCTCTGCTGACAGAATCAAACCTGAGAAAAACCTGTCAGAAAAACATGTGTCCTGCATCGGACACATGCAGACATGAACAGACATGTTCACATTTGCTGGCACACAAACATTTATTCACAAACACACACACACACAAAGAATGCAGACTTGAATACAAACACAGGCGGACACGTACGCAGTGACCACAAACGCCGCGCTCTCAGGCACCACAGAAATGAGAGAGGTCATCTGATGAAAGACTGAAGGATAATTGATGATATTTCTGTGCTGGAGCCTCTTCCACAATAAAACAGATTTCACATCTGTTTTGTCGATGAGTCTGGACAGTTGACTTGAGAATTGGGAGCGGGGACTTCTAAAGGTGATGGAAGGAGAAACCACACTCACCACGGTACAAGCTGGAGCTACTTTATGAACAGCCAATGGGAAAGAGGAGCTGATGGATGGTGCAAAAACATGTGTCCTATCAAATCAGGGAAATTATAAGTCTATAAGAAATTATAAGTCTAAGAAAAAGTCAAAAACTGTTCATTTTCATTACTGAATCACCTGAAAGAGCATTTCTCTTTAAATGATACATGCTTGGTAGCTATGCTGCAGAGACAGCAAGCTCTGCACATGTCTACTAATCTATACCAAAAGAGGAAAGGACAAAGGCGGAAAAGGGGAAATAAAAAAAGATAAAAGGCTAGGAAGACAGCAAAGCCTCGCCCTTTACAGTTAATACCGAGGGCTCAGAGAGAGGGACAGCGAGAGAAGAAGGGGAAAGGAAACAGAAAGGAGGGGACTGTCTTTTAAGTTCAACTTCGACAAAGTTTCACATGCAGTGAAAGTAACTCAACAAAAACCTAAAGAAAATCTAAAGGTAGATGTTCCTGCGTAGCTGTAAGGCCTTTACTTAGTTCCTTGTTAACATTATTAACAGTCCTTTGTACCACTATGCAACAAAATTTAGTTTACTATAAGATAGAGACAGGCAGAGAGATATATCTCCCAGAGAAGAAGAGCAGAGGCAAAGAGACGAAGACAGAAAACAGACAGGAGGGATATTCTCTTGCGGTTTACTCCAGCACATAGGTTAATTCTATTATTGCAGGTCTGCAGAGTGGAAAAAGTAAGGATGACTCTTTAGATTGAAAACAAATGTCAGAAGAAATGAGTTTCGGGCTGTCTGTGGAGGGCAGAAGAGACGACATAGAAGACAGGATATACTCTTACACTGAAGTAAGAGAGACATATGAAGTATAGTCTAATATGGGAAGATGTACTTCTTTAATTTGTCCTCCATGACATGTTCAAGGTACAAAATAAGGGTATGTGGAAACATTCAACATCAGCAGATGTTGTTCATAATAAATAAATAAACTTCATAAAGAAAAGAAAGCATGCAGACAGGAATGCCATAATTAATCTGTAATAGATGTGATACAAGGTAAAGAAAACGTTTGAGTATGAGAAATGGAGAAAAAGATTTGGCGAAATGACAGCACAGAAACACCGTTTCAGGGTTCAGAAATTATGCAATAACCCTTGTCGCAGCGCACAGACCTGCCAGTCTATTAAGGACTCAGGTATACGCGTATATGCACATGCATGTTAAAGGTAAACACCCCGACAGGTCTGGAGGAGCACTTAGACAAGAGAGCGGAAAAGCAACAGCTTTCTGCAGCCTTGACCCATCACATACACATACACGGCTGTGGTTCTCACCCCTGTCAGGAGCGCGAACAAACACCACTTAATGGCTTTTTGGGTCAGCACTGGAAGCAAGGCATCATGGGAGTCATATGTTACCTTTCTGGCGTCTGCAGTGCTGCATACTCTTGACCTTTAACCCTGCAGAGCGTGACCAATTTTCAAGAACACATCGGCCTCTGATGCTCTGTCAGGTCGAGTCAAGGAAAGCGCGTCCCTCTGCAGTGCAGAATCAGCGGAAAGTTTTTGCTAAGTTGTCTCATACAGATCACTGAAAACACTGTGAATCAGTGAGAAGGGCATTGTTCTGACCTTTCCTTCAACACTGAGAAGGAATTAATCTTGACAGAGTCATCGAACTCACAAATCCACAAAGACATACAATCCAAGACTACATTCTGAATAAGAAAAGGTCAGATCCCAGAGCTGGAAAATCACAAAAATCTATACAGAACTTCAATCTGAGAGAAACACACCTGGACCATCTATGTTTGACATAAAACTTAAAAACTGTGTACCTGTTTAGTAACCATGGGAAAGCTATTTTAAGAAAATTATAGTTCCAGTAAGGAAAACAACCGGAAGTGATTAAGCACATGCTCTTACATACTATACAATTAGTGGTAGAATCTGATTCTTTAATAATACACATCTATAACTAGAGTTGAAACATAAAACAGGTGTTTAGTCAAAAGACAATACAAACTTGTCTTTGATTTTAGTCCAAATACATATTTGTAATTTAAAGTTGATGTAAATCTCCAGCACTGCACCGTCTTTCCCTCGAGCTTTCTCTGAGAAGTAAACAAATAAAAAAAACAGATACTGTATGTGGTGCAGCTGACTGCACTGTCATGGCAACTGTTTCCACAGCAGAGGTTGTCAAAGTTGTGATTAGGCCAATTAGGCTGAAGGCTAATTATGGGATGTATTTAAAGCTGTTAATAGTTGGCTACACACACACGCAGCACAAGTGTTGTGCTTCCATCCATTCACTCACATTTCAGAGACTAACCTTAAACCAAGCAGCTTTGTTGGCAGAATCCTAAACAGACAAAGACTGACAGGAAAACCAACAGCTCATAAAGCAAGAAAATAAAAAATGCATTTTCTCTGTTGATGTCCTGTGATGGAGTGGTTCAGAGTTCATTCAACTTGCTGACCCTCAAAGAAGTTCCACAGAGTCCACCAGAACCATCATCCGGCTATGTTTATGCGTCACTAAGCCGCTCCGTCTAGTTTATTCTGGACTTCTGTTGAGGACCACAGTGCAAGTGGACATTTTGATTTTACATCCAAACCCAAATTTTGCTGTTTTCTTTCAGGATTAGGCAGCCTAGATGTGTGTAACCATGACCCCGGACCCCGATGTAAGAAGTTCTTGGTTCGAGGAAAGAGTAGCCCTCAAACTGATGGAAAAATGCTCCATACAATACGCCTGTGTAAACTGATTTTTATCCAAACACGCAGCAGAACAGACAGGAAGCCTATACTTGTCTTTGCATGGCTGCTGTTCACTGACCCATTGAAGACAGCAAGGAACTCCCTCAGCGCTTCAGTCAGGTGTGTGTGCGCACATACATGCATGTCAGGATATATATTCAAACAAAAACTTGTGTGTGTGTATATGTATATGCACGCCTCTACCTACAAGCTCTTGCTTCCGCTCACATGTGCGTGTGTGTTTGCAGGTATCGGGCCCTTCCTCCCAGTTCAGTTTTCACTCAGCAGATTTCATTAACGTGGCTCCTTGAGGAGTCTTTCATCTTGGAGGCTTTTCCGGAAAGGCAGAATGGTCTATTTACCAGCGGAGTGCCGCCAAAAAGCTGAGGCTGCTATTATTACTACATCTACCTCCAGAATTAGCCTGTTGATTAATAGAAGGTCTGTAAGTGCGTGTAGAGTGTGTGTGTGTGTGTGTGTGTGTGTGTAGTGGAGGTGACTTACAGCAGTACAAAGTAAAGGAAACACTTTAGAGGGAAAGAAGGATTATCAGAGGGGAAGAAAGACGTCCCTTTAATTGCCCATTAAGTGTATTAAACCTCAAAGTGAACCATTTAGTGCAGAGTCTCTCAAAATCAAGGGGTACTTTTTAGGAATTTGTCACTGTTATCTCAGCACATCAAAACACAAAGCATGACTTACATTTGTGTTCTGGTGAAAACCTTAGATTATATTCTTCCCCAAAGGATTTGAGATAATAGCTGGTTTTAAGCCACTGTTATTGGTTATGAAAGGAAATACTAATTTGTGAATCAAATGTCTACTCATTGTGCATACAATAGTTACTAGTGGCCTCTCTGGGTGAGTGAATGACACTTAGCAGTGAGACAGACTGTTTACAGTTAGGAGCTCATTAGGCTATAGGAGAGGTGGTGGCAATATTATTTGAAACAAATGTTTTTTTTAACTCCTCAATTTGTAACAGGCGCAGTATAATGAGAGGCAGACTTTGAACAAGAAACGCAGTCATAACCCCAGTCTGCTGACAGGGCCTCGCTGCTGTTGGACACAGAAAGTCAACCTCTTGAACTGGACACACAGACAATGGACTGGAAGGAACTCCAATTATCCCAAAAATCCCAGAGGAGACAACTGAGAGGATTGTATCTGTTGTTGGGGCGTGGATAAAGGGCTGAAAAAATAAGAGCTTTCAGAGATGTCATCATTCTGACTGCAAAGGGAATACAATGGCAGCACAATATGTACTGTAATAGGTACAGACAAACGTGTTCTCCAGGACCGCGTGACGAGCTAGTGTCTGTTTTAAGGTGATATATTTCAAAAACCACATGGTTTTGTGAGTGTGAGAGTATCTCCAACATGATATATAACTTCGGAAATGTCAGGACAACATAGTTTAGGAGGTGAGCTGCACCTCTTCAGGATGTTTGTGGAGACAAAGAGCAGAGGAGAGGAGAGAGGAGACAGGAGAAAGAAAAAGTAAAGAAGAGCAGGATGTGATTTATGTTGGTGTTGATTGTTGACTTACTCTCGCTCTCCTTTCTGTGCTCCCTACCCACATTCTGCCATTTATCTTTCAGTCCTCCTGCTTCTCTTGTCCCTCATTGTCTGGTGCTCTCATTTTGGGTTTTCTTCTATACACACGCACACAAAAACTGTACTGTGAATTCAGTTCGTCAGCACGCACCGACTGAAACTCAGATGGAAGGTAAAATGTGAAAAGGTTAAAGAGGACACTAATTAAATCACCATTTTTCTTTTCAGTCCTTTCAATTTATCTTTCTGAGACCCCGCAAACCAAAAAGGTGTCTTACAAAATCAGATCTTGCAAATTTGTTTTTTTATTATTATTTATTATAAAGATTGAAACTTTAGCGTCACAAGTTTAATTTTTGTATATAAATCTAATTCTGTATTTCAGTCAGTTACCACTAAGAAAAATCACAAAGCTACGATTTGAGTCAGTTGCGTGAGCAGTTAGCAATTTTAGCTATAAAAGCCTAGACTAGAAAGGAAATAATTCAGCGAAACGGAAAACAACAACAACAACAACAAAAATCTTTATGATCAGTGATGATGATGATGATGATGATGATGATGATGATGATGACTGCTCTGCCTAAAACACGCTGTTGCGTTTTCTAAATTGGGTACTTAGACACTCCAATTGGCTCCAGAAGATGTTTTCTGGCCAGCCGGAGGCCTGTAATTACACACTGATATGTTTTAGATGATGAGAGTCCAACTCACACACTCAAAAACAAAAACAAAAAAAACACACAACTACACACACAAAGTCTCACACACGTCTATGTGATGTCTGCCGCTCCAGACTTGGCATGGCTTTCAAAAGGGGCAGGCATTAGAGCCCCAAAGACTGCGTCTGCGTGTGTGTTCAAAGACTTATTCCCGTCATTTAAAACATAATCCATATATGAGTGTGGTAGGTCCACAGTGTTCCAGGAAGGAGCGTGTAAATGTGTGTGTCTCTGCGTGTGAGTGTGTTAACGAGACGGCACTAATTAAAATCAGAACAGCTTCAGAGCCCTCTTCTATGTTCGCCTTCTATGACATTATTACATGTCATCAGATGCTCACATAAAATGGTGAATACAAGCAAAAAGAAGCACACACACCCACAAAAGGCACAGGCAAGATATGATATACACAAATGTATACACACACTAATCTCTGGCATTTGTGGTCTCCCAAAGCCAACAATGTTCAAAATTCTTCCCGCCTCAATGCTTCCTACAATCCTTTGTGTTTGCGAGTCTGTGACGTCAGTGACGCCTCTTGATTTTCTGTTCTTGTCTGATTGTTGGTCTCTATCAGACAATGACAATCTGTGTTACAGTCAGTGCTCTGCACTTTATTGACCGCTTTTGTGTTTTCATTGCCTGACTTCATTAATATTGATAAAGCAGGGAGGGCTGTCAATCATTTTAGTGGCAGACTTTGGCCGTCATTAATTCCACAAGTCGAATACTTCCAAGAAAACAGACACCTTTTACCAACTGCTGTCATCAAATTGAAAGAGATGGAAGAAAGAGATCACATTCAAATTTGCTACTCAGGAATTTAAGTGGCATCTCAAAAATCTCTGGTTATATATACACCTAGTTCCAAATAATGAAAAGGCATGGGCCTTTATATAGTTATGTATTTTTAGTGACTAAAACATTAAAATGATACATGACACAACTTGTTAAAATTACTCAACTCAAAATAAAGTGCTCAGCTGAACATTTCCCGATATTCTTGGTTCTTTTACCACTAGGGAGGAAAGAACGTCTACATACTTGTCAGCAGGGAGGTTACTGCACCATTACATGTCTTTATTTCCTACTGACATGTTGCTAACTCACTGCAGAGAAAACCACTCCTTTCACAGACATAACACACACACACAAACACACACATTTAAGTTTATCCCCAGCAACAGCGCCTGGACACCTTTCATAAAACAATATGACCACATGAGCTACACACTTCTAAGGATATACGTCCATATGTCCCCATGTCTGTGTTTGTGTGTGCATTTGTTAGTCTTAATATGGCTACAAAGATGGTCTAATCGAAGCCACATGTCTGTGTGACTCAGACTTGATGCACTCACAGCAAATATGGAAGCAATGCCAAATATGCCAAGAGAAGGAAGACAAGAATGAGAGATGAGAAAAAGCGTGAGGAAAAAAAACAGAAAAGCAGGGGAACCAAACCCACTACAAGCAACACTTCAGCAAATGGTATAAAAGCCAAGCTGTTGATAGTAGATGTGAAGTGCATAAGTAGTGCAATACAATGAACTAAAACACAGAACTGCTCCAACTTTTATTACACACTTTAAACAAAGGCCATTTTCATTTAACAGGATTATTTAATAGGGTTGGCATCACTATACTGCTGCACCACTGATGTAACCTGACTTTTTAGTGTGATATCATTGGCTATGAATGCATATGCAATCTACCAGACAAACTAACACACACGTTTGATTGGTTTCTGGCTGGCACACGGCATTGTAGTATAACACACACATAAATGTATGACGGCAGGATCAGAGAGCACCTTGCCAGTGAGGTGACATAAATGTGTTTATATGCATGTGTATTTGTGTGTCTGTGTGCGTGTGTGTGTAGACATGTTTATGCTCTTGTCAGCCAACAGCTCATCAGCAGTGTGTCCAACACCTTGTAAAGAGCAGACGCTGTGTCTGCTCAAAGAAAAAGAGATTTTTGCTTTCTGAGCCGCGTCATAAAACTCTGACATGACTGACAGTTTGATCACTAACAGTTGTGCTAATGGGTTGATTTGTTTCATTTGCCTCCAGCCTATCGCTAAACCATCAGTGACATCATGTTTCTTGATGTTCAAGACACACAACTAACACCAAGAAGGGGGGAAAAAACATTACAAGTCTTGCATTTTAAGAGACAACTGGGTAAATAAAGCCACAACGTAATCATGCTAACGCTGATGTTACAACACTACACATGTCACCTTTAGGTGCTACTGGATCTCTCTGTTTGGGTAGATCCGGTGTGAATCAGCCCGTTATTCCTCTCACAGAGCTAGAAGATCTGTTGCAGCAGGGAAGTGGAAATGCAGCCAAGGAGCGGCCAGTGACATCATCTCTTAAGTGACCACATGAAAGTGACCACCAGCCAGTGGGTGGCGTGGACTTCAGTAGCGCTCTGCACCACTTGACGCCTGTGGCTGTTTATTTAGCTTGGTCTCTCGCTGATACTAACTGATTTATTTGCTTACCCTCTCTTAGGTTCTTGGTCTTGATCTTGCTCTCTTGCTGTCTGTGTCTCACATCCTCGCTATGTCGTTTCCTCTATGCCCTGGACACACTTCAGCATGTGTCCATCTCAAACATACTCTGTTTCACTGCCAACAACATGATTATTTGTTCTGGTCTGTGTGTTTCTAGCTATTACATGCGCTCTTTCTGCATTTTGTTTTTCCTGTCAGCATGTCTCTCTCTTTTTGTGTCACTTTGTACACACACATAAACATAACTATGAGTCATTAACATGCACTTAGTATTCAGGTTACTTTACAGCCTCTGATGTCTTAAGTTGTTGTCGTCTAAAATGTCATGTATACAAGACATCACACTTTCTAATCAAGGTGATGTTATAGAAAACAGATTTTACCAGATAGAATTTCCCTGATGGTGCAATTGTGCTTTTTGCACAATCACTGCAGTGTCTGTGTTGACAGAAATCAAAGGAATGATTCATAACATTGAATTCTAATGTTACAAATGTGCCTTTCAGCGTAAGTTCAATCATGAAGACTTTATTTCACATCATCCACTTATCTCTATCCGCTTCCCTCTCCCTCTTCACCATCCTCACACCAACCCTCCTCCACCCCAAGCACCTCCCGATCCATGCAGTTCAAGACCTCCTCTCTCCTGCTCTGCTGCTTTGGGGGTCTCCTGATCAGCGGCCTCTCCGCTCGAGCTTTCCCCCCTTTTGGACGTGGTTCTCACGACGGGGTCTAGGACACCGATGCACATTCACAATTATTGTATTAATATATTCCTTCTCATTCAGTTCGCTGGGTCTCTGATGATTGAAATGTGATTAAAAGTAAATTTCACAATAGACAAAAACACCCATAGATATAGATTTATTAGCTCAAACCAGCACTGATGTGAACAGCTGACAGGCAATTTTGTAGTTGTTGGGCAACACGTCCATATGTTCCATTGAATAACTGTGTAATATCAACCAAATGTAGAAATTTTTTTTGTAAGGACGTGTTGATTGGTTACCAACTCTGCCACAAATCCTATCTGTGTCTGTCAATCAATCATTAATCAGTTGGCATTAAGCCAGTAAAAAACAATGAGGTGATTCAGTGTAAGTGAAACTGTGTTTCAGAACTTTCATCTTGCCTCCTGATTTTTCTCCTCTATCCTCTTGCCTCGCTGTCGTGATCATTTTTCCTCCCTCTTGGAATGTGCCTCTATCTCCACAGTTTATTTCTCTTTTGTCAGTGTTGGTAACTGCAGCCAGCAGTTTATTGATGTTCAGTGGTGGACACAAACTTTTCCGTACATCAAACATCCCTCTGCCATCATCATCATGTCCTGCTGGCATGTAAAATTTGTTTTTCTTATTCTTTCTTGCTGATTCTGTCTTTCTTTGTTTTTTGGGACAACTACTGTTTCAACAGACAGGGTTATTTACTGTAACTGGAATGAACATTGTGAGCCACACAGAGCACCCCTGATCTCGACTGACCCAAAAGCAGAGGGCAATTTTCACCATCAACTTTCTGAACTAATATGCATAACCATACACACAAATATTTTAGTTGTAACAGGGCTACAGCTTCTACCACTTAATGGAGCAGTAAATTAGTGTTTATTTCAAGCTTAACAAAATTAGTGCCAACACAAGGTTTCCATTTAATCCAAAATATAATGAACAATCTGGTATGTGGTTCTGCTAAACAGAATAATCGACTTGGTGTTAAAAATAAAACCTCCTGCAGAATCAGAAGCCTCTCCCCAGAAGGGGTTTTTATTTCTCACATACTTGTTCAGTGTTCTATTCTGCCATTTCTGCACAAATCAACAGTTACTTAGACACCAACGACAAGATTTTGGCAAAACTTGGGTAAATGATGCATCTCATTATAGCAGTGTAGCATTTCCAAAATTATACAAATTACCCCAGGGGAGATGCCATAATTACAGTTAAAAACAAGCTGACAGATCTGTTTATAGCAGAAGCCTTGGAATACAGGTTTCAGTGGAGAGTTTTAGTTTCACGTCACATTGCTTAAACGCATGCAACATCACAGACTCCAGAAATCAGCTCTGTGGGAAATATTGTCTGTGCTCTAATCACAGCAGGATTTCCAGAAGTTTACGTAAAGCTGGATTAACTCTGCCGTCACAGAACAAAAGTAAAGTAATCTGCATGTAAGCTATGATGGACTGATGGGAAGCAGCTCCATTGTTTTATGCTGAAGGTGCCTGTGGTAACTTGGTGGCCTTATAAAGCGAAGCTACAAATTAGCGGGCAGGCCACTGGAGCCTATTGTCTTTGAAACAGAAACCTATCGCAGGCACGCTGAGGCACACACAAGGCCATGGGGCTACACCACGAGCGTGACGCTGTGCTTGTAAAAGTGACCAAAATTCAGTATAACAAGTTCACAGAGAACAATGTGTGCGGTAATGGACACACATACTCCTTCTCCTTTCGCAATGTGTATTTCTAAATATGCATCCAGAAAGTCGCCAATAAAAAAAAGTATTAATATTATTATTTCACATCTATCACTCTTCTCGCAAAGGAAAGGAAAGGAAAGGAAAGGAAAGGAAAGGAAAGGAAAGGAAAATGTCCTGGTCTCATATTTCTGTTTAAACACAAAAATACACATTCCTGCTGGGCTTGTTTCCCATTGGCACAAACAAAACAGCCAGTACCATGTGTCTCTCTCACACACACACACTTTGAACACTGACATCCACATACGTTGTCAGCCATGAGAAGAATTTTAAACCCAAACAAGATAAACCCTCATGTTTGTAACTTGATTTGTGTAACGTACACAAACTGTCATGGCTTTTTAGAATCTTTAATTATCTTTCTCAACCCAAAAATAACCATTTCTTATATGCTTCCACTCAGCTGTCTTTTCATTCAATTATCTAACAACGTTAGTCTGTTTCCATTACCTTTACTTGGGTATGTTTAAATATTGCTTGGGATCCATTTGTGACATTTGTAAACACATGTTCTACCTGGAATGGCACCGTAAGGTAAACTTCCCACTAACAAAAGCAGAGCTATTTTACAGTTCAGAGCTTGCGATCAACAGGTGGAAGCCAAGCTGTTGCATAATAGGATCTGAAAAACCCCGCTAGAGTGTGGCTGAGGTTTTCTAAATACACACAGACACACACACACACAGATATACATACCGTCAGTGTGTTTTCAAGACTGTAGTGTGCTCTCTGTGAGTGTTTGTATGTGATGTATAAATATATCTCTACAGGTTTTAAAGTGGCTTTGCGGTGTTCTGTATTTAGAAGAGGCCAATTTAAATCTCCTCTCACTCCATTCATGTGGCTGACTCTCTCTCTCCTTCTGCTGAGTCTTTCATTTCCCCTATCTTCATTCTCTCTCCCTTGTCTCACCGTCTTATGTGCAGTAAACCTACATCTCAATGTCATTCATTATCTTTTATACTTTATGGTGATAGATCAGTATAGTCACCATGAAAATCAAAATAAGTGAGAAACAAACATAAATTCACAAAGAGGATATTTGATTTTCCACTCATTTTTTTGGCTTACAATGACATTTGTGTTGCAAGTGATTTATCAAACTCTTACTGCCACCTAAAAGCATCCATTTGTGCTGGAAAGAAGACCCCTCCTCAGAGCATAAAGTAACAGTTTTCCATCCAAATTGAAAATTCAGTTTTCAGCCTGGTTTGTGATGCTGCCAATCTTCTTGGCAGAGGGCTTTTTTCGGTTTGCTTTGTGTTTATACTAATGTTTCAGCCTCAATATGGTTATGATTTAGTGATGTTAAAATGTTGCATGTTGCAGCTTATGTTCGTTATTTTTGCTCTTGACTCATCTGCAGTGGTACATGGATGATGTAAATGCTTCCAGAGTACGTTTAGGTCTTTATAGACAGCATGTTACACCATAGTAACATAATGACAAACAGACAAACTTTGATTCTGTCACACTATGCAGGTCACTGCATGACATTGCACTATAGTAAGACAGTATTTGTGAAATGTTTAAGGCTTTTTCATAGACTTTATCCATAGTAAAACCTTTGCTAAAATGATTCAGGACAGAAAGACACTGTAATTAATTGCTTGGCTTCTGAAAGAGTCAAGTCAGGACATATACACATTTAGGACCAAGATAACAGCGACAACTTCACTGACTTCCCATTCAGCTGTGAAACACTTGCTACACAGAAATACCAGCCTTTCCATGAATGTGTTTGTGTGACAGCATGACAGATGAGGCGAAGGGGAAAAGAGCCCCACAACTGGTTTGTGTTTGTGCCTCCCAAAAATAAATGGGCTAATGTGTATATCTGGAGTGTTTCTGTTCGAGTGTCAGTAAGACACAAAGAGTGTTTGTGGGTCATTTTCTGCGTATATGTATGTATGGCTCTGATTACACCAAGGCAGTAATAACAGTTTTGGTTCATTTGTAACAATCAGACCTCACTTAAACAGTATAAATCACATGACCTGACTTCTGAAACACACACATTCACTCACTTGTAGGCACAGAAAATATGACTTTCTGACACTTGTGTGTGTGTCTGTGTGTGTGTGTGTGTGTGTGTGAGAGAGAGAGAGAGAGAGAGACATTAGCCAGTTCCAGTCTGTAGCCATAATAATGGTCAACAAAGAAAGCAATGGCTATGTAGACCTCCCACCAAGTGAAAATGTTACACACACACACACAAACTGAAACATTCCCACTGACTTCCATTCACTAAAGCCTGATGTTAATCACGTCATACAATACAGTAGAGTGCCTTCTTTATATTTTCTCTGCAACAGGTTATAAACCTGAGCTGCACACTCACGACACACTTAAGTAAATATTTAAGCATACATGAAAGTCAGGATTAAGTAATTCATGTCAATGGTGACACATGCAGACCATTCACAGTCATAATTTGTGACATGTTTTGTGTCTTGTTGGAAAGGAGTGCATGCAGTGCGGCAGGAAAACAATGATAGTTGAATGAGCTGCGTCATTACCTCGATTGACGCAGCGCCTTTTCAAACCCTCTGTTCTACAAAATGTGGACAAAAATGTAACAGAAGATGACTGTTACCTAAAACATGATGACAGCTTGTTCAAGGTTCTCAGAGTTTACACTGTACATATTCAGGTTTCCAGAATTACATCCATTAAGACACCATAGAATGGTACACAAACCACTGTTTAACTTAATGTGGTCAAAAATGCTGGAATGCTAACTTTGGCAAATATTTTGTCACAGTTCAATTACTTAAATCTAATCAATATTAATATTTAACCTTTGTCTTTATAACAAACAAAAAGGTACTGATATTGATTGTTGACATTCAAGGTAAATCACTGAGTAGATTCATCCAAAATGTTGTCAATGCTACTCCCCCAGATATTCCCCCAGATAATACTATTTTCCTTGAATATCATCCTGTCTAGTATCTTCTTGCAAGACATACACAGAGATGTTTGAGCACTTTTCCGACCGCACACTGAGCCGGAGCTATGATTTACACCAACTAAAAGCCTGCATGTTACCTTACAGTAAATAACCTGGAAACACTGCTTTTTTTAGAATTAAGGGAGGATGAAGAGATTGAATGCAGAAATCCTCCGAAGACATCACCATAACTCTACAAAAGCAGTAAGAGTGTAGGTCAGGTTTCAGCTGCTACAACACTTTAAGAGATTTATTCGGAAACAAGATATGAGACATTCTTACAAAATGATTGATGGCATAAAACTTAATTAAACCATGATATCTTTAAAACACCAGTTAAGATACTGGAATAAAGCAAATCAATGGAGCAAGCAGATTGTAGGGGAAATGAAACTAAGGTAATATTTTAGACAGATTTCTTCTCTCCTCCAGGATGATCATCATGTTTGATCTTCCACTCAAGTCCCCAACTCACAGCAGTCTGGAAATACACTGTAACAATGCAACACTGCTATAGATCTAAAAATCTTTGAAACAATCTATCCTTTCCATCCTTCTATCCACATGAAGGCAATTATGGTGGTGGTGGTGGGGAAGGAGGGAGGGGAGGTTGGTAGTTTGTCTCGTGTCAGTAATAAATTGTTGTGTATATTCAACTGTTGTGCTGTTTTACTACTGAAACCTACACCCACACACACACACTCGGGAAGGCCAGGAGCCAGTTGCCAGGTTTTTAAAACATCCTTTAGGAAAAATAAAGCATTACAAATCAGTGCCAGATCATTAGTCTGGACTGTAGGAAGGGGAAAAAGCAGATCAACAATCAACAAGCGCTTCTATTTTCTTAAAGCACCTATTCATGGAGCATCTCCTGCCCTATTTTCTCCTCCGGCCTTGCTTAATCTCCGCTGTCTCTTTTTATTTCATCTCTTCCTTCTCCTCATTCTCCTGTCCTCACCTGTTACACAGTTTTGTTTTCTCCCCTCTCCTCCACGGCTTCCCCATCCTCTTCCTGCTCTCCCTCACTTCTCTTCTACCTCTCTCCTCCTCCCTCTCCTACTCCTCCAGCTTTCCAGTGAGCAGAGTCTGTTTTCGATTACCGTTCTCATGTAAACCTAAATTGTGATTAAACAAACACTCTGTGAGTGCATTTGGACATGTATCAAGTCTGCATCTTCTTAAATATATGTACAGACTGACACACATACACACAAGCAAACACCAGGGACGCATATATAAGCCGACATGTACAAACAAATGTAAGACGTATACAAACATATAGGCAAATACGCAGACCAAGCAGACACACAAATTACTAAACTATGTAGACACATTTAGCACATAGACTGTACACACAAGCATATGCTTTATACAGTCCATTCATACATGTAAAACCCTAATTGCGTACATTAAGACAGCCAACCTCAATCATAATCATGGACATAAGCGGACACAGACATATATACACAAAATGGGCATAAACAGGTTTAAAGTAAAGTTTTAACTATGTGTACCAGCAGCTCTGTGGCAACATCACCCATCCAAATCACCTTTATTCGTGAGGTGAAATTACTACCACATGCAGCCTCTGTGCTATTTCAGTACAAACGTATAAAAATTCTTCACCATTGAAAAAAGGGAAAAAAGATCGACTGGCACACAGCCTCCCACGAACTTTTCATGGGTTCTGGCCCTGCGGTGGAGAGCTAACTGGCTAGCTGCTAAAGTAGGCAACTGAAAGGGAAAGGTGTTGCTGGCGTGAACTTTAAGACCGCCTGGTTGATGTATTCTGCCTGGTGAAAAAAAACACACTAACTTGTATTCTTCACACACACACACACAATTTTATGACTTTTGGCCTCTCGATTGCTTTCACAGCAACTCAAGTTTTGCATTTAATTCAATGTACAGCCAGCTAAAATTAAACATAAGGCATCTTCAGCAGAAACTCGTCAAGAAATAGGTTGAACACAAACAAGCGGAGAAAAATTTCAGTCCCAGTTCTGCACATACAGTGTATGCAATCAAACATTGACTTTCTACAGGAGAAATGTCCCTGGTGAAACAGATGAAAAAACTAAATTTCTGACTAAAGTAGACAAAATCAGCTTGCAGCATAAAGCCAGTAACATAGCTGGTTGGAGTAAGTTCATGAAAAGCCGAGTGTAATGTTTTAGAAAGCATTTGGAAGGAATGAAAGGAAATAGTCCTGGTATAACCAAATCTCCTAAATTATCCCAATATCTCTCTCTCACTCTTTCTGTTTCTCTCTCTCTCTCACACACTCTGTCTTGGTTTTCAGTATCTCTGTAGTATGTATTTATCTAAATATGTCTTGGGACAAAATCTCACTGCCGTCTGGTTTGTGGGAAACGCACAACGTACACACACAGCGCTAAGAGCAAAGTTATTTTAGAGGAGCTCTGGTCTCAGTCCCCTCCCTGAATACCAGTGAATATCAGAGTGGGCCCTCGGGTGCAGCTGACTTGAAGCCTGTGGGCCTCCAGGTGCAGTGTTATGCCAAACCTCCATAATTAAGACATGAAGCCCATGTGAGAACAATATGGGTTTAACATTTAGTCTAATTATAATTTGACTAAAAATTGTGCATAATTCCTGTTTCCACACCCATTCAACAATTCCTCAGCTCCAATCACAGTCCACCTCTTTGCCTGTATTGGAAGTTTGGGCAGACTGTGATACTGCCAACATAGCGATGGTTGGATGATCCCACAGGGACTCAAAACAGCTCTGCAGAAACCTAAACTGGCCATTTTCAATAAATAATGTACGAATTTAAGACTAAACAGTAGGAAGATTGATAAGACTTTGAAGCACAAACATAGTTTACTGATGTGTACGGGCCCCGTGGTGCAGCTGCATGTCAGGACCTACATACCTTGTGGTGCAGCTGCATGCCATGGTTTGTAATTCTGAGTCATGTTTAATTATTAGGAAGTTCTGTCGTGGGTGTGTGGTTTAGTACAGTATAAAATCTGCCATGCACCAACACACACACACACAGCGACGAGCAGACACAGACCTACACACCAACATCCAGTGCCTGTGGTGTTAAATCAGCGGGAGAGGTGGCGTGAGAGAGAGATGTATTTGTGTACTTTTGTGTGTTTGGTACTTATTTGTTTCTCACCAGCACCCAGTGGCGTGAAAACCAAACAAAGGGCCTGGAGACTAGTGACAAGAAAACAATCTTACAATTCCTGACAGCAATACAAACACAAACGCTGTTTGTTCTGTTTGTGTGTGGGTGTGTGTAACACAACGAGAATCCCTAATGAAAAAAAGAGGCTAAAGGAAGAAAGTCAAACAGTGGACCAGATAATTACAAAAAAGGAGCATACACACGTGAGGTCAGGCAGTTTACGTTCATCCCTTGCCCCTGCAGAATGTTCCCACCAATCGCCAGAGAGGCCCCATCTGATGGAGCCAATCACTGGACACAGTGAGTGCACCCACTTCCTGTAATACTAACCATAACATTCCAGCAGGTAAACTATGGCAGTAGCCTCTAAATGGACAATTAGCCAAGATTAAAGGCAACCTCCTCGTCTTTCTCCATTAACTTAATTAGGAGGAAAAGACATCTCAAATGACCCCCCCGCTCCCCTCAGCTTTCCCTTCTGCTCTCATTCCTCTCTCAGTGTTTAGCTTCTTTTCTCCTGACTGAACCAGCAAGGTGTATTTACAGTAAGTAAGTATGAGGAAGGTTAGGACCACACTTCCACATCTGGGAACTCCACTGAAGCATTTGGAGGTTAAGTGCCTTGCACAAGGGTAACCTAATGGTGCTGCAGAGCATGTCTCATTATCATCATCAATGCATGGATTTAAACTGGCAACCTTCCAGGTCATGATTTGTTGACGATTAGGCTCACACTGGGGATTTTTTTTTCTCTCCTTACCTCCCTGGAGGTGCCTGTTTTTCCCACCCATTAGCTAAACTGTAGGTGTTTATCAATCTATCTTTAATGACTGAACATGCAGGGATTAAGTATCCTTATCAAAGACAATTTGATTGGATTAAAAACTTGGCTGGACATAACCTTTATTTCTAAAGATTAGATAACAGATGTTGGACTAAGTAGACCGAGGAATGTCCATTACACCACATCTTTTGTACAAGTATGCACATCTGCCACCATAAGCTACTAGTCGAAGACCTTCAAAAGTCCTGTGTGTAAAGAACAGAACATTATATTTTTTCATGGGTTCAACTTTACTACTGCAATTTCAGTTCATAAGACATCTGTGCATACTGTGAATCTCACTCTGGGTTATGAATGTCCCATTTTTTCCTCAAACCATGCCTGTTTGGAAGTATGACAGATTTATATTGTGAAAGCAGAACAGAAAACATATTTTAACAAAACCATGCTTATCCAAACAACTTCAGCCTTGGCACTGTGCCCCAGCAATACACGCACCAAGTGTGAAGCGGACTGGCTGAATAGCTGTAAAGGGTGACTGTGAAACAGCCAGAGACATATGCAGAGATTGCTTTTGAACAGGAGGCCTCTGCCTCCTGACAGAACATTTTCAGTATTTCATTGTCCACAGTGTTGAAACACGGTCAAAGATCACGCTTGACATTATGTAATAATACTTCAGAGGGCCCTCCAGAGCTATATTAGTGAAGGGAAGGGGGAAATATCTCTTTAGTCTGACATTACTCTCATTTTTCATCTTCCCCCACATGGAAACCAATCAACTGTAACCTGAGCAGCTATAATGGAGTATCACTGGCTGTAAACCAGTGCTGGTTGAAACACACAGACAGTGAACTTTGGGACCTTTCACAAGCATGCACACACACGCACACACTCCCAGAGGAGAAAGTGAAGATAACAGGCTGAGGCCTCTGTCTGGGTCAGTGTTATTAGACAGGAGTCTAACAGCCATCCAGTCACTTAGCAAAGTAAACCTCTCTGATACAGTGTAATGCGCACTGAAGCACAAAAGCTCCCTAACCAGTGGCTTACAATTTTCCATCCTTGCTCTCATGAAAATGTTACATTTCAAACCAGAAATTCATTGCACTGTTAGGCGAATACATCTGACTCAAAGCTCAAGCTTACTGTGTGCAACAGCGTGTGTCTGTGTGCATGTGATGTGAGACCACAGTCTCTGCAAACTGTGGGGGGAAACAACCACAGGCTGCACACACTGAAACCCACAGACTCCAGTCTATGATCCATCTATCTTACCATCCCTATTTTTGTTTTCTGCCCCCCCCCCCCCTTCCAAGCACCTACAGGGGCCACAGACTCCAACCCCTCCATCCATCTACTTGTGACCTTCGTCTTCTACCAGCCTCCTTTCATCCATCCGTCTCCCTCCTTCGTATGACCTCTCCAATACCTATCCCATACCACTCTTTGTCAGGCACTCATCAGCTGCACATACTACTAAATCAGAACATTTTCCAATAAGATTGATTGATTAATATACTTGCCCGCAGGATTAAAGACTGTACTAAAAACTATTATCCAGTCTGATACCTCCTGTCCTTAACCGTTCACCCTCCTCAAGAGCAAAACCTCCAACCCATGCCGATTTTCCCTTAATGCTAGTCCAGCTCCTTCCCTCTCCTCCCCTCTCCAAACCTCAGACCACAGGGCTTTAATAGGAGGGTTAAGAGGTAATTCCTATCACACTGCCATCATTTAATATCTAACCAAGGCTGACAGGGAGGAAGGTTACGAACCCATACCAGAAAGCCACTACCAGTCTCCTCCCTCTTACTCTCCTGCTGTTATACTCTCTTCAGGTCTGACATTTTGCCTTCCCCCAATCAATCTATCTCCATTCTTTTATCTACATAGCTCACTATTTACTGCCACTTCCTAAAAATTGCAGAACACACAGCATGGATTGGAGAAAGATGGAAGAAAAGTGGAAAGAAAGCGGGAGCAAGAGGAAACTCCAGACACTGTAATTTAGATTGTGCTGATGGCAAAGTAGGGATATAAAGAACACAAGATTTATAATGTTAAGTTTGGAACACTTTCACCCTTTCCACTCTCCTGAGTTGTCTGAGAGGTCTACAGGGATGCATATTCAACCGGTGATAAATAAGAGCTATCGAGACCAATTAGGGGTTTTATAGAACAGTAAGCCAGGAGGTGGAAGAAATAAGAGTGTCACTCATGAAAAACAAGAGGAAAGGGTTTGGAAAAAAAGAATGAGTGTGTGATGGAATATTTGTGTTGTCTGTATCTGTGTGTGTGTGTCCACATAAAGGGCTTTGACTGTGTGTGAGATCCTGGGAGTAGACGTAAATGACAATTTGCTGTTAGCCAAAGCAGTCTGCTTCGCTGTCTTCAGTAATACATCACACATCGCCACAAACATATGAAAACACACCACTGGTCTTTGCAGACTGTTAAATAGAGGTTTCACAGTGTGTACCCAACCAAGAAGATTTTTATCTGTCTGTGGCTTTTTCTGCCAACACAATCTATCACAGTGAGAAATTGCAACACAACTGCAAATCAATACAATGTCATCATTATGAAATCCTATCAATATTATTTAAACTATTATGGTAAAAGTTCTCAAGACAGCGGAGCTTGTGTTGTGTGTTTGAGTGTAAGACACTGTTCAAAGAAAACCCACGTCTACATCTTCAGGATGTCAACTTTCCATGAAATGAAAACATCGTGTTCATAACTCAGTAAGATTTTACAGACAAAAGAGAACAACTTGAACCCACAAAAAAAGGACATCAGGTAATTCAGAGATACTGAGATACAGACCTGAAAGAGAGACATTTTTTCAATCAAATAATCACTGTCAACTACCCATGTCATTAGGCTTGACACACATTTGATGTCTGTGAAGGCTCTTATTCATCCAGGTGACTCACAGCATCATTTTCTGATTCAGAAAAGAGCTCAGTGTTCTTGTTAATGTTCTCTATGACCACCATTGCTAAGGACTGAAAGAGACAAACCGGGCTCACTAATGGAGATGGCTGGGACAATGCTGCCGCGTGATGACTCACTCACTACAGTTCTAAACAGTTCTAAACTCCCAAAGCAGAAAAGAACCCTTAAGCATTAGCATACAGTGTCACATGCAGATCCTTTGCCGTCACTTTAAGTGTCAGATGGCACAGAGGATGAACTGAACTGATGACACACTTTGACAATGCAAAGATAATAGCTCACAACTCTATCTTTAAGAGGTGCAAATGTAAGCTGACTATAGCTGACACTCTGTGAAGAAGCAAACTACAAACTTGTCAGTTCCACTTTTCAAGACCCCACAGTGACTCTTTAATATGTAAAAGCTTCTACGTGGAGTATTCCATTACCTTTTCTTTGACTTTTTCATCACCTAAAACTTCAATAAAGTGGAAAAATACACTTTATAAAAAAGGTTACAGCAGTTTCCAAGGCATTGTGGCACATGGAAACATTGTAAAAGTGAATGAGACAAGCGAAACCTTTTATATTCCAGTGCTAGAATTCCCAACCCTAACACCTTACAGCACACACACAGAGATAAGCTATTACAGCATCGAGATTGTGTATGCATATAAATACATTACATATAAAGTTAGGAATGCATACAATAATCATTGAAGACACGATCAAAAGCAAACATTACACACACAAAATCAAACTCTAGGTTCACTTGAAGACAGCCCAATGAAAACAGCTATAATGTTTAGAAGGTGTTTCAACCTTCAACCTAAGCTGACAGAGACTCTCTGAGGAGAAGACAAACAAAGAACCTGACAACCTGAGTGGAAAGAGAGAGCGTAGATGAAGAGAGCAGAGGGAAAGAAAAGGAGACAGGGTGGATGCACCAGTGGGACAGAATCTGAGAGAAAGCGTATGTCTGGGAATGTGAGATGAAAATAAGGGAGAAGGGGGACAAGTGGGAGGCTTCACTGCATCAGTGTGACCTGCTCTTACACCCCAAATACTCTGGGAAAACTTCATATTCCAGAATAAAAAAATTCCACGCCAGTCCAAGCAAAACATTCACTCGAGCCACACTTTCACCTCTTAAAACCACACATACACACACATCTGACACTCACAGAGTTTTTCACCTCCCAACAGGAGCACAGAGCGGCACTGTGTCACCTGGCGCAAGACTTAAAACCTCGACTCGGATAAAAGTTCTGACATGTTTTCAAATGGATCATGTAACACATCAAAAGAGCCAGAAAAGGGACAGACAGACAGACAGAGTGACACAGAGCCAGAGAGAGATCGGGGATGGAAAGGTGGAAAAAAATTAAAATGTACTCACAGTCGTCCTAGTTTGGGGTTGGACTGGAAGAGAAGCTCTGGGAGGACCTGCAGTTTGTTTCTGTTCAGACGACTACAGGGAAAAAAGAAAAGGAAACATGCTAATCATGAACTAATCATGAACAACACATATATCACTCTATAAATCACTTGGTTTTGTGTTGACTGAACAATCACAACAGAGCTGACTGCATTACCTTCCAGGTCAGTAGGTTCAAACTAATGGGAAAGTCTGCTTGGTTTCCTGTGATCATGACCTGCAGGTTATCTCACTGTGTTTTGTGTATCTGTGTCAGTTACAGGTTATCAGTCTTGAAGCTCTCTGAAGCCCATTATGACCATCATATGCTTTGACCTGGCAGTGAGATGTGGCCCACATTTGTTTCATTAGCGTCTTTAAGTCATTTCTAAAAAAGTGCAAAATCTTTTCCAGCAGAAGTCACTTAAACAGCATACGTTAGAACAGGTTTTAAAAATCCAAGTGCACTATATGGCAACAATTTTACTGCCAAATGATTTTGATGAGACATAAAATGCATAAATTCTTTTTTTTCCCCAAAAAATAAAAAAATATCTACACTCTTTGTATTTCTGATGCATCTATTTAACCAAAACTCCTGCTTATCCATCCTGTATTGGATAGCACAATGTACAATACATGTGGCCAACATACATGGTCCGAAGAAAATATGAAAAAAAGATGATAAAAGGCTCTTTAAATGCAAAAAGACAAACATGTGCATTAACCCGCAAGTACTTATCTCTACATCTCTACGAATAAAGCTGAAGCAACAGCTGGATGGCCTGGCTTTCATTCATTACCAGAGGGGTTACAAAACAATCCAGTATTAAAATAAGTACAATTGTTGGATGCCAATCCCAGAAGCTAAACCCCTTAAGGAGCATTTTATCTACTCTTACACATTTTTTGTATTGGTGACACTGGGATGTTTTTAATGACCATCTGGATATATTGTTCCCATATAGACATTACATTTCTAACAATCAGCTAAGCTTGTTTTGGTCAACATCACCACCCCTGTGTGCTTAACAAAAATAAGATGGGAACCTCATGACCGATGCTTTTGTATATTGTACATGCAGAATTCTTTGTTTAAGTAGGCTGGATGGAACATGGAATGAACACATGGCAATTATTCACAAAGGAGTGAGAGGCAGAACAAGATGGAGAGGCTGAAAGAATGGTGTTAACCACCATAAAGACATGTGTGTAAAGAGAAAGTAAGAGATGGAGTGTGTTAGGGTGAAGCATGTGTCTCCTTGTGCGTGTGTTTTGTGAGAGGTGGGGTGGGCTGAAGCAGAGATAGATGAGGACAGCGTGAGCGGAGGGAGTGAAAGTGTTATCAGCCTACCAAAGCTTTTGGCTGAGAAGTGAGGCGTGGTGGTGGGGGGTGGGGGGTGTGGGGGAGGGTCACAGGGTCATAAAGTAGAATCTGTGCTGGAGAAGACACAGACACCAACCTTTTAACCTCTGTGATAATGATAATAAGACCCTGACTTTCACTCCTGCATGAACGGCAATGAAACAAGGTACGCAGTCCAAAAAGAGATATCCACCATTTGAAATAATTGACCCCCCGCTCCTAGAAAATAACTGCACATGATCGGCTACTATTACAGTTATGAGTCATTTTAGGACGTTTGCTCACAACACAGTTATTGTTTTGAAGAATCCTTTGTGTATTTTAATGATGTTTTTTTTTCTGTGTGGAACTTTTGAAGTAATACCAGACCACAGGTCTATGTGCATTATATTTTCAAGTTTTGGAAAATGATGCCTATTAGTATTAGAAACTAGTCCTACTGAGCTGGTTTTCATAAATCCTCCATTCATCTTATATTGGCATCAATAGATAATCTCGCCAGAGAAGATGACTACATAAACTGCATGTTTTTCACATTGTGACTCTATAAATCACACAGACTCAGCGCCAGGACCTCTCACCTCTAACCTTTCACCCAGGCAAGCACAACATCAGAGACCCTGTCAACTTGGCATTTAAAAAGAAAACATTTCACTATCAGTAAAGGAAATGTCGGACCATCCACATCACCATCAATACACTACAGAAGAATGTTTCACATTAGTAATGACTGCATTACTGCATAGCTTAGAATGACTTGGATAAATGAAATGCCATCTCCTGTGTGAGTTTTGGCACAACTGTTTTGCCCCCTAACCACCTTTCCTTCTCATCCCTGACCTCTAACCCTTCCTGACACACTATATTAAGGAGCCTTTTAACATTAAAGCAGCACATCTGATAGCTTCCATTTAAAGACAAGATACACATGCTGCCTTCACTCAAGTTTCTGTCCAGTGCAGAACAAGACTGCTGACGGTGCCACTGAACGATCTATTACAGAAAGCTTGTATTTTTCTGGAGGGTTTTTTTTCTACTGGCGCAAGGTGGTGAGAACAGGAGCAGCTCTCGAACAAGGCTTTACATAAGAAAACCAAGATGTGATTGCTGAGGGCCACTCAGAAGAAGCTAACAAAGTGCACAAACACCTCCTTGTTCCTCTACCGTAGGTCTGTATTAATAATACCCCCAGCTATCTATGGATTTTTATTTTGAAATGTAAAACAGAACACTTTTTTTCCTATTCTGGCTCAAGTTAATAAATCTTTATTTCTGTAGTCACAATGCAGCCTCACATGTCTTAAAAAGTACACTGCAGAAATACAGTGGCAAATATAAAAATATAGAAATCTTTGGTTAAGACGGACAGTTCCTCAGTTTGAAAACACTGTTCTGATCAGGAGTAAATGCAAGCCAGACACTGTGTTACATCATATGTGAAAATGTCTACAAAAATCTAGGTTATTTTCCAGAACATCTGACAACACCCAAAGTATGTCGATCTGTCTTTGTGTCTCATGCAACAGAAACGTCTTCCTGCAAAGCTGTCTGCCCATCATTCCTCCAGCTCATAAACATGCAGGTGTGTGTGTGGGAAGTGTTGTGTTGTACACTGACACCTCGATTCTGTTGACTAGAGCCTTGGTGTGAGCTGACAAATACACAGACAAGACACTAACAGGGAAGAAGGTAGTATCTGTGGGAGATTCCAAGGTGGAGTGTGAAGTGGATAGACCTGGGTATCAACCAGGTACACAGAAGCAGTGGCAGTACCCTCTGTGTGAGAGTTTGTCTTTGGAAATGTCCATGCATATTTTGTCTGTGTGTAGTCTTCACGGGCCTAAATACCTAAGGTTGTCAGCAGCTTGCTCTCTTTTTGACACACACACCACAGGTAAAACAATAAGAAGGTGACTTACAGTCTCTCCAGCAGCCTCAGGTCTTGGAAGGCTCCTCTCTCGATAACACTGATTTGGTTGTCCTCCAGATGACTACAGAAGAGAAACACAGCAGCTGTAGTTACTCATCCTTATTTTGAAAAGCAAAATTCAAAAGCAATAAAAGCAGACTCTTCATGGGGAGAAAAAGTGATATAGTAAGCAATAAGAATTAATCTCAGTCTTTAAATGCATAACTTTACACAAGGATCTATCCACAGCCAGAAACAGCAGATAAATTTCATCTTCTGGCAAGTGCAAACAACAAGAGACACTTCCACTTTTTAAAACCTGGTTGTATAAACAAGCAATCGGTGCTGTGAACAAATGAATCTGGAGTGAAGCAGAAGTTTAGGTTTGGCAACATTTCGTAAGTTTTTCAAATGACAGTGTGCCAAAACAAACAATTAGCAACCCATCCCTGTTCCATTCTTCACTGGATACCATCTCTATTTTTCTCTGCCTGTCCTTTGAGTGGTACTCCCAATGTAACACATATTTCTTTTACCCTTTCCATGCACTGTATGTTTTGTCATGTTTTAGCGGGCAAACTAAGGTTTTCCAGATGGGACAGAAGAGAGGGAGAGGAGAACATCTTCACTGATATGTGTGTTTATATTTTCTGTCTGAGGATGTTAAGAGTGACATCTCCTGAGAGGGAGGAGGAAATCAAATGAAAAAAAAGTAGTTGATGTGAGGCAAAGTAAGAGAAGATGAAAAAAAAGTCAAGAAAAAAAAACACAAGGCAAGTGAGATGCAAAAAAAACAGTCCAAATGACAAGATAGATTGAGTAAAAGACATATTATAAAAAGAGCCAACGCAGTCTAAAGAAGCTGTACAAAGAAAGACACTGTCTGGCCCACCATGTGGACTTTTGGCGATTGTTTTGGCGTGACCCTGCTTTAAATATTCTTTCAAAGAAAAATGTTTAGACATGCAGCTGTACTACAACCATTAATCCAATGCCTGTCTACTGACTCATTACATAAACACACATGCATATGTGCAAGACTCACACTGAAACGTGCACTTGTGTGAGCGATAACAAGATTTATCACTCACTTTATCCTGAGCAGAAACCTATCAATCATTCCTTGTATGTATCCAGAATTTTTGAACCAGTTTGTACACACTGAAATGCAAACATATCTAACAGAAAACCACCGGGTCTCTTACCTAACAAAGGCAAACAGAGATTGACAGGTGAAAAGATGTGCACACCCAGTACTAATAAGCAATGTCAGATGTCAGTGTGTGAATATGTTTAAGCATAAATCTACTTAAGGAGGTATGTACTGGTAGCAGGATTTCCACATAAACATATACACCCTTCTGACTCTAGCATCAGTCATGAATTACAGTCCAGTCAAGAGGAATCCTGTGTGTTCATCCCCGCTGCATTTTCCCTGTTCTAATAGAAAAGCTGTAAACTCCAGGGAAAGCTAAATCAAAACATAATTTTGAAAAACGATCAAACTTTATTTGTCCAAATGAGCGATCAGCCACATGCTGATTTATTGAATGAAGTTTAGAAAGGCAGCGGATGTTAAGCCAAACACATGGTGCGGGGAGTCTATGCTGGCATATTGCTCAGATGAGGTATTGTTTTTATATTGGTCTGTATCAGGCATTAAGTCATCCACAGAGAGATGGAGAAGAAAGAGCAAACAAGTATTGAATTCATGTGTGTGGGGACTGGTGTCTAATAACCCTTTCATTCGAGCATATTAGAAAGTCTTAGCAACCACTACAAAAAAGCACAATGATGTCACGCTACCTTACAGCAAACTGCCAGAACTTGGCCTCTGAAGGAAAACACTTCGGGGGACATTAACTTCACTTCTTGTTTACACACAATGGGTGAAACCACATTCACTTTCCACAGCCAACTGTTCAATATCAAGCACAAGTTTTCACCTACATCTAAATTTGTTTGGAATTACTCGATTTCGCCACAATCTGGAAGAGATCTTGTGAAGAGGGGCTGCCAAAGATATTACACTAAGCGTTATGCAGGCAGTGTGCACACACTGCCTGCATAACGTGTGTGACTGCACAAATTGATTAAAAATTCAGACAAATGGATAGGATTACATGTTGTGGTAAAAAATAGAAAGACAGCAGAAGCAGTCTAATTTAGGTGCTTTTATGAAGTCAGTAATAAATATTTTCACTCCCTTTGATGAAGTTGATTCAGCATAAACAGCATTTAGACATATTCAGCAGAAGTTACATTACATGTAAAGTGTTTCTACAGGACAAATTATCACTTATAACTCTGTTGTGTGTTTAGAAATCTGACTTTTTCCCCACAGTTTACCCTGAGAAGAAAGTAAGAAACATATAACTACCTGCAATCTTTTCCCATTGGGAGGCATGTATGGCTAAAATGACCAGGAAATGCAGAACTAGATACTGGTGTGTGTGTGTGTGTGCATGTGTAGGTGTACTATGTGTGTGTGCAAGTGAGACAGGGGTCAGGTAGCCACAGTACCCATTTGACTAAAGATAAGGGTAAAGGTTAGCATGTATGCTGTTCTTACACAAACAGAAGGCTGGGTGAGAAGAGAGAAAGTGTGTGTGTGTGTGTGAGAGATGCTATCTCCTCCAAATTTCTTTAAGAGATTTAGAGTGGGGAAACCACATGAAATAAGCTGCTAGCCTACCACACAAACACACACAGACACACACTCTTTCTCTCTTTTTACCCTGTCACACATACAGAGTGAAAACTTTAAGCTTTCCTTTTTTTTTCTCTCCACTTTGCTGAAACACAAATATGGTCTTTACATATATGGTTATGGTTAAATAAATGCGCTTACAAATGCAAACACACACAGGCACAAATTCATTTCCACTCAGTTTGTACTGGGAGTGTATTTTTATCTAACGTCTGGTTAAAACAGAAAAAGGAGGGAAGCAGCCAACAGTGATTATAGTTATTAAAGCCCTCACACACACACACACACACACAGCATTTAAGCCACTTGAGGAAAAAGCCTTTGAATTAGGACAACTGAGAGAAGATGAGCAGTCACACTTGACAGACATTTAGATATGACAAGCCACACAAGGAATTGCAACATCAGCAATAATTTCAGCATGAATGTTTTGCCCTGTCGATAAATATTGCACACGAGGCATACAGACTCAACTGTTCGAACTGTTCTGGTATCTCTGGATGTCCCAGAACTCCTGCATTCCCTATCTTTTATTCACAGACACATGTGAGCCAGTGGTGACCTTTATATCACATTATCATTCCCTGTACAGTTTTAAATAAACAGTGACTCGGTTCCTCGCTGAGCTGTTCATAAACTCGGTTACTCTAAGGGTTATCATCAGTTCAACATCTTGTCATGTTGCTTGCTCAATAAAGAGGAGTCTTGCTGCTTGTTACTGGCACGTCAGCTTACAATTACTCTATTATTTAACCTTGTAAATATCCAGTAATTGCGAAATGCAACTCCTTGGATAGGACACTTACATTCTCCCCTGCCCTGAAAGGCTTCATTAGGATGGGAAACTTTATTTTACACAGAGTTGTTTCCCCTATAGCTATATACAGGCCCCATTAGGTAAATATAGCATTTGCTTAATTGCTCCAGCATGGCAGTTTTTTTGGTTAATGGGATTCCTTGTAAAGACACAGATATAGGTCACACAAACAGAATAAAGACAAAGGGGAATAGGCAGACCTGCTATTACTGTGCTAGCTAGATCCAGCCTCATACCAAAATCTAAGCAATTCCTTGCAGTACCTATCTTATATTTTCCAAAATCATTTTTTAAGGATCTGCCTTGTATCCTTGTGAAGTGAAGCAAGTAATTAATGCGGTTTCACTTTTTAATTCAAATATAGATGTTCTTATAATTAAAGAAGCACTGTATATCATTCCATCCACAACAGCTGCACTGACCTTCATTTTCACAAGTTTGGACCCTCCCCTTGTGCTATGTTGCCAAGATAACGACCATCAAGGTTGAGAAGTGCATTGTGTTTCACAACTTTTGTTGTTGATTGCACACTGCATGTTGCTATACTTGTCAGTGTGAGAACACTTATGCACTTAATATTTTTAGGAGTAGCATGATATCAAGGTTTAAGTGAAGAAAACCACATTAATACAACTTGACAGCACAATCTTTAGTGTAGCAACAGACACTTTACTGAAAGAAGACACAAACTTACAGAATCCTGAGGTTCTTTAAGCCAGAGAAGTCCACTTTGGTGATTCTGGTGATGTTGTTTTTGTTCAAATCCCTAAGGATAGAAACAAAGAGGTTACAAATCTGAGTTACACAGTGTGAACTTACTGAAATCTTGAAAGCATATGGTTTCTTTATTGTTTTTCTTTATTTTCTTTATTTGTTTTGTTAAAAAGGCATACAGCATTCACTCGTGTTGATGTGTTTGTCTGCATTTGTGTGTGTGTCTCTGTGTGTTCTTGCCAAATTTGTGAATGTGGCAGTAGGACAGAGCGTGAGAATGCCCCACAGCATTATGAGCCCACACACATACATACATACAAGCACACACATACAAACAAACAGCAACCAAAACACACAAACAGTCCTACTGTACAGGCACCAGGAGGAATTCTGCACACGTAGGCTTCCTGCTGCTGTGAATGATTAAGAAGCTAATTTTCCAGGAAAAAAAGGGAAAATAAAAAGTGGGATGAAATTATTTTCTCTTTCCGACATCACAGTTTAAAAGCTTATCATGTTTCCTGGCTGTCATTCAATCTGTTTTAACTATGGGTGCACAATGTATACATACTGCAATATGAACTGACCAGCTGAGCGTGTGTGTGTGTGTTCCCTTCGACGGGTATGCTGTTTATTGAAACGCTGTCGCACTGGTGGAATTAGGGCAAGGAAAAAAAACACACACACATACAGAGGGCATAGACAAACAACACACACCGTTTTTTTCTCTTATTTCACAGACAAAACTCTCCAAAAGCTTTCGCTCACTCTTATACACACATAAACAGGATCTGGTTTTGCCAAGGCAGTCAACGTGTGTGTTTTTCATAATACACCTAAACATTTATAAATCTGATTTAAGACCATATTAGGTTTCAAAAGGTTTCCCCAAGCTGCCATGGCAGGGACACTAATAAGAGCCATACCCCAGCCTGAAACAGGGAGGGCTGGCGTGGCCCAGACCAGAGCTTCCCAAAAACCCAGACTGGGGGACCAGGGTCCACTATGGCTCAGAATTATATTTTCAGTACCTCACCTGAAATGATGGCCCTAGCATCAACTCTGAGCAAAGATACAGCAGAGGAATTGAAGGAAAGCTGGCCTGAATCATAAGCAATAACGAATAAGCTCACAGACCATCATCCCAGACTGGCTTTCCCTCAAACCGTTCCTAAAAAATATACATTTTTACTGCAGGTTTTTTACGATATGTCAGGACATGCATTGGACCTAGTTGAGGTGCATGCCAACTGAAATTGCTGTTTGTCAAACTGACAAGAATAAAGACATATTTATAACATTTTATGTGGTCTAACTCATAAATAAACACTCCTAAAGTGAGCCAAGAATTTGAAAGCAACATAATGCTAAGTTCCATATCTTGCCACATAAATTTTTGACAGAAAGCTGCTTCACCATCATCGAGACTGGGTGCTGCTGTGTTCAGTTCTTTGGAAAGCCTTCTTGAATGTGGTGGAAAAACCCCATACAGAATTGATTCATGTTTTTTAACTTCTTTTTCAATGATGAAGAAAACTGTTTCCAACTATCTGCTCACTTCTGAGTGATGCTGTGGCTGCATCCAATCTGAAAACTTATGTTCCCCACTGCTTCACCTCCATCAATCCTCTCCTCCCTGTCTTACCTCCATGCTATCACTCTCCCTTTATCTCTTTACATTTGGCTACAATCTTTCAGTATTTCTTTTTATGCTTCCTCCTCATCTAGCTTAAATCTCTCCCCAGTCACTGCTCTCTAATGTCAGTCCTTCACAGCCAGCTTCACCCACCGTTCCCAGCCTTCCTTTCCTCTTTTTGTCTAATCTCCCTCCTTTTCAGAGTGTCTCCCCCTCTTTCAATCTCTTATGTCTTATCTTTCACTGTTTCACAGTTGACTAAACACTTTTTCTTCGCCTTCATCTGTTTTTCTCTCCGCCTGTAATCTCTCCTCTTTTATCTCAATCTTTCACTCTTTTACAGTTGGCTACATTTTTCCTACCCTTCTCTTTTTTCCCCCTCCTCTAATCTCTCCATCCTTATCTCCATCTCTCTTCCTCGCTTGTTCACAGTGGAAACTTCTGCTCTCACCAGGGCCATCGGTCTGCACTCAAACAAATGGTGAGGATACAGTTCAAGGTAAAGCACAAAATCATCACTCTATCTAACACTGCCACATAAAAACTAAAAAAAAAATGGAGGCTGCTGCCAGAAAAACAAGATGTGGTGTGAAAATAAATGAATTAACTTCACACCAACTGTGATACAATAAAAAAGGTAGTACTGTGCTACCTGACAGGGGGAAGAAATTCCAAAAATGTGACCAAAAAAAAGTAAACAAAGTCCCAGTAGGGGTACTTCACACCAAAGTAATTATGACAGACTTAACCCTTCTTAACCTGATTGAAAAATAAGAACCAATAAAAAAAGACAAGCTTAATTAAACCGGAAAGACTTCATAGACCAAAATTAGATCTACAGGGGATCTCCATGTCAAAAAGCTGGTGAGGCAGCAATTGTTATGCACCTGGACTGTTAAAGCTTGGGTGTCCACCCCACCCAGCAGTAAAGCTTAACTCAGCTTCAAATTTAACTGACCAGCTGGCTGTCAGACAACTAACAAGAGGCTTTAGTACCAAAGCTCAAACCACTGCTTGTTTCCATTACAGGCAGAGGTAGAGCGTGCGTGTGTGTTTGTGAAGAGGGGATAAGACAAGAATGCAAACAGCAGGTGTTCAAGGAATTGATATGCCATTCAGCAAAGACTCACACACCTCACCCTCCACCACTGAAATCAGTGAACCTTTTAGTCTGGCTGCTGTGGGCACCATGTGGGATGACGACACACACACACACATATGGTGAGTGTGTTGGGGGTGACTGTGGGAGGCAGTAAGTGCTTACAGCACAGCTTTGTTGGTCGGCCACACCAAGGAGACTAAGGAGTAACAGATAAATAACTAATAGAGGAATGTTAAACAAATGACAGATCCGATGACTCCCATGAGCTCCGTCTGCCGCTGTGGTAAACCTGTGAAATACTATCAGGGTTTAAATGTTTGACGTGTCGGGTTGCTGTCCGGTCAGTTGGATTTCCCTTCTCACCTTGTCCCAGTCTCTCTAAATCTCTATTGTTTTCTTGACCTTTGTCCTCCTTTCCCCCCTCTATCTGGGCCAACAATATGCAATAATGACAAAGCACTACAAATTTCCTCTCTGTTTTATCAGTCTCTGACAATGCAACATTTCCTCTTTCTACTTTTTCACTCCATCTGGCCTTGCATCCCTTTCTTTCTCTCCCCCTCCACTTTCTATCTTCCTTTCATCCTTTGTTGTACTTCATCCCAACGCTTCGTTTCCAAATGCTTTCACTTCCTGTGCTAATCTCATGTGATTTTCCACAAAGCTCTTGCACCGCGTCATTTTCTCAATACTCCTTTCTTGTTTCCCATCCTTCTCTCTTTTTTAGATAGGTATGCTCAATTTCGCTCTCTAAATCTCCCAGTTACGCAAGGAATCCTAATTGCCTTCTTCCTTTTCCTCAGAGCTCCACTCTCCACAGTGTGTCTGTCACCAGACGCTGGCCAGGCATCAAGCAGCTTCAAAATCTGGCTCCCGGTGTAGCTGAAATCTGTCCACTTTAAATGTTTAGATATGACATTTGCCAACACATGTTCTGACTTTTTTTTGTTCACACTAATTGTACAATCTCAGTGGACATGAAGGTTAAAAGAAGTAGGATCAGAATTACGCCGAGTCTTTTTCCCCAACAATCAGCACCAAAATGGAAGGCAGCTTAGGAGCCAAACAAGAGCAAATTAAACACAATGCTAAAGATAAACTGGCTAATGCAGCAAACTATGGACAATTATTTCAATGCCAGAGACTATAAATTTGAATAATCAATGGAAAAGTTAGCCACCAGCAACAGAATGCCACTGAAAACTCAGTGCAGAAAACAAAGAACACTCTTTTACATCTTCTCATAATTATGGAATGCATCCAAAGGAATGATTCGTGTTCCCATTACCAGATCATGTATTTGTCTACAAGACTTGAATTTTGGAAGAAAAAAAAAGTAGGTAGTTTCGTGGAACATTTAGTCTCCTGTGCAGCCATTTACTGCTGTTTTGAATCTATGTCACACTGATGCTAATAGGTACTGAACTCTCCCCCTATTACACAGCTGAGCTCAGAGGTTTTACTGGACATTAACATCATACACACACACACAGCAAAAGACAACAAGCGAGTACAAGGAAATAAAAAGATGTCAGCAACATTTTGTTTCTAAAAAAAAAAAGGGCATGATCAGGGTAAGTGAGTAACAACAGGCTTGTGATCTTATGCTGTCACCATCTCTTTTTTGACTACTCATTGCTTTTTTTATCTAGCGCTTCTCATGTCTTCTGCCTGACATTCACATGTAGCCTTTAAGCCTTGGTGAAATGAATCTGACTTAAAAGCAAACATAATATTTTACTTGACTACAAAGAGATCTTTCACACACAGTCACGAGAGAATTTACAAAAGAAAACATTTTTTTGGACATTATTAATGGGTTGTTTGGATGTTTGCCTGGTGTCATGGGTTTGCTGCAGCAGTAATGGTCAAAGACAACAAAATGCAGGACTCATGTCCAGCTGAAGCAAGATCACATAAACTCAAAGAAAACTCACAAAGCAACAAAGGGTTGCACAAGTCCAAAAAAACTCAGGACATAAAAAAACTGGAGGTTACAGTCCAAGAAGGCAGAATAAAATATCCACAGGATTCACTGCTGCTCAGGAGCTGGGACGGACTATAAACACACAGAGAACTGAGTGGTTAACAAGACGCAGGTGAGTATAAAATCAGGACAGAAAGGAAAAGAAATAAGAGTGGAAGTGTAACTACCAAAATAAAACAGGAAATAACACAAGAGAAACAATGAGATCACTAAGACTCTCATGATCCCTTAGTTTTCTCCTCTTTTTCCTTCAACTTCAATCACACCCTGGCTCCTCTTATGTCTCTTTTCAATGATTTGTTCATACATCATTCATGTTAAATATTGCAAACCAATTCAATTTTGTTAAAATTGAGGGGAGTAATGTGTCTCCTCTCTGTGTTCCATCATCTTTTGGTTTATTTTCTGTCTGTCATAATGTATTTCTCACTCCCTCATGGTCTCAACTCAATGTTAATGCTTCTTGACCTCAGGAAATTCAAAGCTTGGTGTCACTGTTAACCACGCAGGCTTGACCACATTAGTGAGACGCCTGCGAGCATCCCTTTCTTTTCAGAGTCGCAAGCCAAAAGGGCTGTAAAGCAGCACTGTATTTGGTTAGCTCTTGTCTTTGCTGTAGTTTATAAGGCGGCATTTGCTTTTGTCTAGATTTATTACTGCTGTACTGTAAGTGAATGGTGTAGGGGATGGGGGTGGCGGGTGGGGAGGTAGAGAGGTAATTTGGCTGCTGAGAGGCCACTTGACAAGAACAAGGCCCACTGCTTCCGCAACAGGGTCCAAGTCCGCAAAAAAAAAAAAAAGCACGAGAATGAGTGAACGAGAGGCTGAGACATTGAGAGAGGTTAAGATGAATGAGAGACTGAAATGTGAATGATAGAGGGGAAGCTCAGGAGGGACAGGGAGAGGGAGAAACACACACAGAGTGCAGTGACCAGCTTCTCCGTAAGCTTCCAGCCTTACATAAACAGCCTGTCACATTGGGCTACGCTGAGCAGTTAAAATTATAGTGCTAGTCACACTCACGCTGCACTCACAGCTGCATGCCCACAAATAAATGCAAATATGTGCACACGCATACACACACAGGTATACAAAAAAAAAGCACACATTGAAACCCACACTGAGAAAATCAAGTCCCTGCAGTAGGAATATAATGTGTTGCTTTGGTGACAGTGGCCTAACAAAACAGTGGCATTACTAGTTAACATCAGACATCAAGCGTACTGCACACACACACACACACACACTGAAGTCCTCCGATCTGAGGACTTCTGTTTCAGCAGAAAGTCACAGAAGGTCATTCGTGACTTGAGCTTGTTTCTATGTGACACAGACTCTCTCTCTCATTATAAGTCAAAGTTTCCATCTACAACCAATTGCATGTTAACTCCAGCAAAAACGTGCCTGTATTTGAAGATGAGTGTGCACTGTATGTGTGTGGCTGCATGCTAATGTCTTCTATATGTGCCTCATGTATAGGTCCTATATTTTTAAGGAGCATTTTTTGACTTTAACACTTACAATATTTTTCCTAGTAGCCTACCTTTTGCATCAAATGGCTTTTAGACACACATTGATACATCAAAAGAAAACCACTCATGTTGTCATCTTTTCTTTTATGTAGTGCATTGCTTGATTATTTATTTGCTGAAATAATAAAGACTCAGAAATCAGAGCAACGTAAGGGGATCTGACTTCTAACCTTGAACCTCAACTTACTACAAAAGAAAAGTAAACTGTGAAATAAACACCCAAACTGTTCATATCCATTACAACTCACTTGTTTACACACTGTCATTCTTGTGTTTCCTGGATGACAATTTCGCATCAATGTGTCTAAAAGCTACGTTAGTCCTATTATTATACTATTATAACTATTATAACACAACCAATCACTTTCTGCTGCACATCTCGTTGCCATTAGCCTACACACCAACAAAAACACACAACAAACGTTTGAAGAGGATTATGGAGGATATAGTCACACAGGCTCATGTTAGATTCCCATGAGGGACCATTAGTTTTTAGGTTTTCTGCCATGTGTTATGCCACTGTTTTCTTTCACTGTCAGTGGCTGCTTGGTTAAGGTTTGGCAACAAAACCGCTTGATTAAGTTTAGGAAAAGATTTTGGTTTTAGGTTAAAATACACCCTTCAACCACCCTTTTTTTCAGCTTGACATGGTGACAAGTCCTGCCTCTAGAAAAATGTATGCATTTCATATTATCATGTTTGGTGTTCCAAAAGTGTCCAAAATGAATCTATTAAAACGATAAAAGTAAGATTAAAGCTATGTAGGTCGTAATTTGTGTTGAGATTTAGTAGATGGTTAGGCAGATAACCTACACCAGTAAAGGTCTTAGTAGTAGTAGAACCGTACTCCAGTGTGCGCCTCTTTTGTGACTGCATGTGTGTGTTGTGATGTGAATACAGTGTATTAATGTAGCATCCAGCTTGCTCTGTTTCCCAGAAGGGCAGTGCCCACTGTCAGTGCCAGCTGGCTGCACGTCTGGCAAGCTGAAAGTCGTAATATAGAAAAGGTCATCTGCCCGCACGCTGGAGACACTCAGGGAAGAGAATATCACCCACTGACCTAGAACTGGAGCCTAAACATTGGTTACCCTCACTTGTGCCATTTGGCATACCATAACTGAATCAAACATAGTTGGAAGAGTAGAAAATGGTTTCCACAAGATGGCCACGGATGATAGGCGTGACATTAAGAGGCTGCTTGAGAACAGCAAGCTCATTGTGGTTTTAACTTCTTAGTTTAGACTTGTCTGCTATAGCAATAACACTCGGCTGCTCCTCAGATGTATTACATCACCATCATACCCACGATAACAGTAAAGAACACTCTTCATTGAATGATGGCTTTTATTCAACAGTTACCAAAGCATGCGTGCTGTCTGAACTTTTTCTCAAAACAGCACACACATGCAGAGATGCTGCACAAACAAAATAATTAGCTCCCCAGTTCCCACACAACCTGGCAAAGTACCAACAAAACATGGTTAGCAGAGATTCATGGGAATTATGAAAAAGACTGGAATACATCTTGGGCCTACAGTATCAGACTTCTTGGGTGTGGCTAGCACACAAAAACAGTGCTATTTGCAATGACATCAGGTCACAGCTGAAAGCAGAAACTGCATACACCACAGCACTTCAGTCATTACAGATTGCTCCTAAATCAGTTAAATTACACTAAAGTTAAGGAATTGGACATGTGTCAGCACAAATTAGCTTGTCTGCTAGATGCACACAGATGGTTGAACCAAATTATCACACACACACACACACACACACACACAAAATTCCAGTCCCACCATGAGATGCCATTTCATAGCCGAGGGTGTGGTGGTTGCAGCGTCCACTGACCAATCAACACCAAGCTTTGATAAGACCCAGGAGCAGTGGCTGGAAAGTGTGTCCACTCTACACACAGGCACACACACAAACAGCAGGATCCTACTGTTGTGTGCTCCATGGTAGGTTGGCACGTTGAGGGGGAATGGGGGCTGTGAAAACTCCACTGGAGAGATGCTGCTGGCAAACTGGAGGTGTGTGTGCGTTTTTGCGTGTGTGTGTGTGTGTGTGTTGAAGGGGGAGGTGAAGGTCAAAGAGAAAGTGGTTGAAGGAGGAAGCAACAGAGAAAAAGAGAAAACAAGGCAAAAGGCAACAACATAAAGTTAATAAGAGAGAAAAGAGGAAGATGTAGTTGTAGAGTTGGACTCAAGATGAAGAGCTGGGTAGGGAAATGAAAGCTGGAGAAAGCAGAGAAGGTGCTGCTTGTAAAAAACTTGCCAAAACTTCCTCAAAGTGCTGTTAGCAAAGGAAGAGAAAAAGGGCAGTTAAAATCTGAATTAGTTCATGTGAAGTTGGCTCAGGCAGCATGCAGAAGGAAACCCATTCAACACACACTTACTCACTTTGACAGAATATAGATCCAATCATAGACATGCATAATAAAAAGCATAGAATATTTTTTTTACACAAAAACTTTCCTGCTTGCAACCAATTGAAAGCTCCCTCAAGAGTTCGCAGCATTCATTCCTTCACATTTCACAGCAGTAGAAGCAACAGTTTGGAATTCGCAGCTCTAAAAATCACTCTCCAGGGTGTGTGTGCATTTGTGTGTGTTTTTTGCATGCATGTCTATGCAGTCCCCCGTAGGGCAGGTGTGAACTGAACCCAAGAGAGAAAAGCCGCCCCTGTTTTCCAATTCATTTTGCCCCTGCCTCGTTAAGCCTGTTAAGCCTCCCCCCAAAACCCTCCACTTAAATTAGATGCAAATGAGGTCTCAAGTGGCTTCCCAAGGAGGACATTACGGAATTGACTGGCCTGAGGTAATCTGCAAGGCTGCCTGTGTATGTGTTGAGTGAACAGTTGAGGCCACCACTGTTTTTCTCTCGTTAACCTTTCCAAATGCTCCCTTAATAGTAGTGAAGAAAAAATCTTGGCTTTTAGAGGGTGGATTCTGTAGTTATGACAGGTGGAGTCTGGCTCTGAATATCATACTCACCCTTTCCTTCCTCATGTAGCAGAGGGGAACTGAATGCAAACTTAAAGAGGGACTAACTGTGAAGTTTAAAACACCTTGCATGTGGTTTTCTTGCCTTATCCATATTACATACTCAGCAGCCCAGTATAAAAAAACTATTTTAAGTTTATATATGGCTTAAAAATTATTTTAAGCCATATATCAGTACATCATGAACGCATTTCATCATGAATCCAGTATTTTGGCTTCTTTGTCACACCCAATTTCCCTCAACCTATGGCACATACTTCTACCTCACTTAACAGTGATTTTCTACATTTGTTTTCAGTAACCTTCACACAGTCTGTCTGAATTAGTCTGATTCAGTACATGTGCCTTTTGAGAGTGATAAAGGGAGCAGCAACATAGTAGCTGAAAAAGATTTTCCACTCGAGATAAGCGGAGAGAGCCCTGTCCCGTATTGAGAGGCCACATGTCTTGTGGTTTTGCTGCGTATTGTACTGGTGTGGTGTGACGACTATTGGACTCGTCTCTGTGAATTTCTCTCTGTCGCTTTCGGAATGATGAGCCAAGAAACATTTGCTGTGTTAGTTTGAGTATCAATCAGCATTTCACTGAGACACGCGCAAACAACGCAGCTGGAACAGAAGTGCAAACTGCAAGCTCCCTGCAATTTTTCACAGTGATACAGCTGCTTACAGATCTTCTTTATGGCAGTGGAGTAGCATACATAGGTTTTGTGATTACTGCAAAAACCTAATGTGACTTTCAAACTTGTGACTTTTCTGAACAATCTTGGACAGTTTGGTGTGTGTTTTGTGCACTAGTTAGCTAAACAGATGCATGCCAATGTCCAGACAGTTGCATCAACACTGGAACATTGCATTACTGTCAGGAATGCCCTACGGTCAGGAAACTTCTTAAATCAAGACTTATTGCACTTAAACATATTTGTGTCTTTTCTGCAAATAAGTGTTGATTTTTACTTTAATCCAAAGGTAACAAATTTGGCGAATGTGTTATGAGTATCTGTTGTCCTCATGGACTTTATCCCAGCTGTCAAATCCAAAGCCTTGCTCAGGACAATAATGCTCATCTATCTTTCTTAAAAAGTTTCCCATCTGCCGCAACCTTTAGAACTGGAATCTCATCTATTTTAATGTTTCCCATCTCTGACTCCCTAAAATATATCTGCAGAAGGAAAGAGAGATGAAGGCAGGCGAAGAGGGAGGGAAAGAGGGAGGAAAAGAGCAACTCTTGGCCAAAGTCACATCTGAAACACTGACCTGGATAAATCAGGGAAACATAAACACATAGTTTCTGGACTGAAGGGAGAGGGAGGGGGTGCTGTTACCCCAAATATTCTACCCTGGGGACCGGGCGAGAGGCGGAGGACCCCCTTATCCCACCTCCCCATCACAAGCCGCTCTAATTATTTATTTTCCTTGGGTGTAAATGTCTTCAGGGGATTGTCGTGTAAAAGCCAACAGGTCCTTGGAGGTCACAGCAGCGCGATGGGATGTAAGAGGGAAGGGGTAGACTGTTCACATTTGCACACATGCATGCAAAAAAAAAACACAATCACACAAGTCAGCACAAACACGCAGACACAGAACTATTACATGTAAACCGCCCATAAAAGTACATACATGCTAATCATATGTTCATATTCACTAGTACCCCCCACATCCACACACTCATATCTACAAACAAGACCCCCCACTTTCTTCTGCAGCCTACTGATTGTGTTTGTTGTCTCAGGGTTAGGTCTGTTGTTGATCCCCCGCGGGGCTTTAGGCTGCTTCGTTATCATGCATAATCACTTCCATACCTTAACAGCAAAGGTGTGTGTTTGTGAGTGCATGTGTGTTCCTGCGCTGGTGTATACGTGTCAAGATTCAGTCTAGAGGTGGCAGCAGCGCCTGTCAGGGGGTCTGTCTCTGGCTCAGGAATGAATTTCATTTTAAGCTAACAAGTTTGAGGAAAAGAAACTTCTCTCTTTTTATTATTAAACGTTATTTTACACAGATCACTGAGGATCTAACCCAGTTTTAGGAACCTGTGAAAAACACTGGAAAATCTCACCCCTAAGGGATGGTGCAGGAATTTAAAGAGTTTTAAGTAGCTCTTCTCACCTTTTGTTATGGACTGTTTAAAGACCAACTCCACAAAAACCACTTCAGGACAGTTTCCTTAACTGCTTCCATTCATTGGGGTCACTGCTGATTTTTCAGGGCAACTTTGTGTACATTTTCTATTAAGTGTGTAAACAGCTGCAAATATATATATGAATATAAACTACTTTATCAGCCTTAAATGACACTATCACCCAGAATCCACCCTAAATTACTTTATCCATTTTCTATAAAGTTTTTTTATATATAATTTTGTTGAAGACCTCAAGATCTAACCAGCCAGACAAGACAAAACCCTATTGAATGAATGTTTAAAATGAATTATGATCCTGACGCTTGAGAAAACCAGTGATTTACAAAGTTAAATTGTGATGAAGACAGTGATAAGTGATAAAGTGATGAAGACAATACATGCTGCCACTATATGTTACAGAACTTTAACTAAGTTTGATTTTTTTCTTCACTTTTTCCTTTGAAAATACTGTAAATCAGGTTTATCATGCACACAAGAGTGATGCAGAGGGACAGAGCGCGCACGGAAAGGTCGTGGCGATGATGGGAGCGCAGTTTGATTCCTTTTAATTGTAATGTAATTGCACTTACAGGCGCTCGGCATTCCTCGGTATTCCTTTGGGCACAGTCTTCAAACCTAGACCCTGGCAGTCCACATGCGACCCGGAGCAGCTACACTTATGTGGACATCCATCCACCGGTGCAGCGCACACCAGCAAAGCGACAATCAGAGCCCAAACCCGGCAGAGCGCGGTGCGCTTCTCCGGCCCGGTCAGAGGCATCATCTTCATGTAAAAGAATTTCCAACCAAAGTTAACTGAAAATCCACGGGAAAGAAAAATAGATGTTGTGAAAGTGGAGGATCCTAAAAAAAAAGTTCAACAGAGGCAGCTGAAAAAAAAATGTAGCCGAAATTAAATTAAGTTCGCTCGTTCAACAAACTTTCTCCCCAGAGACTCGATCAGTCAGAGTCTCTTTAAAACCTCCTCTAGCCATTGAAGAAAAGAAAGAAAATGAGGATTCAGCTGTGACACGCGAGAAAACTTCTAAAACACCTAACCACGCGTCACACAGCTCGATGCGTAAAAGTCTCCCCAAACGCTCCCCATTCACAAACTCTTATCAGCAAAAACTTTCCAAGGTGAGAATGCTCAGATGGGGTGTAACCTCCTTCCAGGGAACATCCCTCCGCTGCCAGGGAATAAAAAGTGAGAGTTGCTGTAGAGTTGTAATCAGAAGAAGAAGAAAAAAAAGTTGAGAGCTGAGGCGCAACACAGACTGGTACGCCTGGAGGTTGTGAGAGTGAGAGAAGCAGACAGATTTGTATTTAGGTTTCCCCCAAAATCCTCTCTCCCTCTCTCTCTCTCTCTCTCTCTCTGTCTCCCTCCCTCTCTGTGTCTCTTCGTCTGTGTTGATGTCACCAGCAAAGAGAGTGAGAGAGAGCTCCAAACTTTCACTCGTCCCTTATCTTCCCCTGAAACACTCCCTGCTGAAACGAGTCTACTTTCCCACAAAGCTCTCTACACTCAGTCCACGGTAGCTGTGGACATATTTTTGCTAATTTCCCAGCCACTCTTCCTTTTGTCATGGCCCATTTATCAACTTAATGATCTACTTTGCGTTCATATGTTGGTTTTTGAGGCATGTCTTATTTAAGCCATATCTCCAATGCATCATTCCCAGGGAGTCTGTAAGTGTGTGTCAACTGATAAATGATTTAACAACAAGCAGATGACATATAAATGCTGTCTGACACACCAGTCAGAAAGTAATTAAATTGATCTTTTATGATGTTGGCAAATAAGATGAAAAAAAGTCTTACAACTTTTGATTTTTTAAATCGATAAAAGTTGAAAAAAGCATGCTCATCTTACACTTATTAACTGACTACATTAATATTTTGTCAAATTTCTTCCTGTGATGGCAAACTGTGCAGCCCAGGGCAGATACAACTATCAAGAGTTCAGCAAGTTTCAGTAGTGCTGCTGCCCTCTATTGGTAGAACAGAATACAGAATCTAAAAGTGGAGATTCCCCAATCTGCAGTCAGGCTCATATAAAATAATTTAACTCCTAATTAAATCACTGTCCAATAAATTAATCCAATTCATTTGGGAAATTTTCATTCAAATATGAAAAATCTGAAGAGCTTTTTTCTCCAGCAGTGTCTCATTCTGTAATCAACAGTGGGAAGATCATAAATATTCAAATGCCAGGAGTAATTTCTCATTCTTGAACTCGGGCTAATTAAAACATCTGTTTTTTTCTGTCAGGTGGAGAGCCACCACTGGCAGATATGTGGCCAGTTCATAAGATTAACGATAATAAATAATGTATGTACATTTTGATTATGTGTTTTTTTCTCTCTACTTAATGATACACATCTGTGGAACATCGGTGGTCAGCTATGGATTGTTATTGTTAGTGGTTATACTACAATCCGTCAATGTTTACAGATGACAAAGAGTTGTGTGCCTAAAAGGAGATATTGATCCAGTTATTCATATATCTAATGTCCCCTGACAGCTGCAGAGAAGTGTCTTACATCCCTGCCCCTCTTATCTATTTATCTCTTTTTGCTGAAATTTACCTGTAGACTCAGCTGCTTCAGGATAAACTCTACCTCATACAATCCCCAGATCTACTGACTGGCCAGAAGACAAAGAAGCAGCTTCGAAACGATTTTCCACCTTTGTGTCAGATCGCTGTAGCAGCAGGACAAAAAGAACAGCCGGCAACTAATTCCAGCTCCTTCTGGGGGGAATCACCAGGTGCCCTCTGGCATAACTGAATTCCTCCAGAGTTTCCTCAGTCTTTACTGAGGCTTTGTCCCTGCTGGCTATGCCCAGGAAAGCACAGGAGGAAGTCGCCTGTCAAGAAGAGAGAGCCTAGTCTCTGTGCAGAGAAGCCTTGTTGCAGCACATGCAAGGATCTAGCAGTGGACCAGCACCCTGACAAAATACACCTGAAAGTGAAAGAACGGCTACCTGGGACCAGCCAGACAGGCAGTGTCAAGGAAGATACCTGGCTGCTGGCTGCAGGGTGTCCACCTTCTTACAACTCTATCTGGGTAAAAGTATCATTCAAAGCTATACATTTGATTTCTGCAAACTGTTTGTTTATCCCCTGTCAAATCTGCTCTGTGATAATGAGTAACACACACCAATACATCACATGCACGGCTAAGAAGGAAATCAGCAAATTCCCCAGAACATAAACAACAAATTCAGAACATATTCAGGACAAAGTCTGAACATGTTTATTCACACAGCACCGGCAAATACCGATCAAAACTACACTTAACTCCACCAAAACAACGATGTTGAACGCCACAACACACACACACAACACTGTACACAGCAGTGTTTACCACAACTGTATTTGAATCAAGCAATTCTTGCATAAAACAGATACCAAGCCCTGTGTGGCTAGCTTGTCGATACGCTAACAAGATGTTAGGCTAACATGTAAACAGCTAATAAGTTTTGCTAGCTAGCCGGTGGAACGCCAACCAAGACATGCTGTGAAAAGCTAACCTGTTAGCTTACCTGTTAGCTTGTAGAAAGCTAACCTGACGTTTGAACACACAGCTAGGAGCAACACAAATACCCGTAACATGCAAAACTTAACACCCAAGCGGAAAAAGAACGAGTTTGCACCTTATTTTACCTGCTGTTGCCGTTAATTGCTGCTGTGCTTGTTGTAAACTTACAACAAAATCAAAAGGAGAATGCAGCCAGGTGGATTTATACTTGTATAAATCCACCTGGCTGCATTCTCCTCTGTCTCCTCTGTGATTCAGCCTGGACACAAAGATAATTGAAAGATGGCTGTTTATTTAGTAGAATAGTTAGTCTGCCCCTCAAAAAAGCTGTTGCACACATATATTCTTATCTATCGCTCTGTTTGCAATTGGCAACAATATCTAATTTAAAAGAGCACAGCTAATTAAAAAGGAATACGTGGTGAAGTTATTCCAGACAGTTTCCACTTTGTATTCTCTAGTCTTTCAAAATGTGTTAAATTTATTTTTCCAACAAAAACATACACACACATCCAACACACACTGTAAACAGGCCAATCACTCATAAAACATGTTGTTGACGTATGACATATGTAATCAAAATCCCCAAACAGGATTCTTTTAACTGGCTGGACTTACACAATTAATTGTTGACTAATAATTCTTTCCATGAGTTCACAAAAAAAAGCACACAGTGGTTAAAAAAAAGTCCCATGTCTGAATGGAACAAGAGCGGGGCAAACAAATATTGAAGGAAAAATGTGCCACCACAAAAACAACACACTGAAACACTCAAAGTGAAGGAGCCATCATCTTTTTTCCTTGGACAAACCACTGCTTATGTATGTACGAAACCGCTCTCTGACGGCTTTGTTTGAGCTCATTGGGATAAGATGCATGTCATTAACTTTGGAGGTTGAGGGTTTGAAATTTTGTTCAGGACCTTTGATTCATGATCCCTTCTTGAGCGTTTTCTCCCGGAGTCTCCACTGTGTTTTAGCGGATAAAGCGGAAAAACCAAAAACACGCAGAGCGCTTTACAAAATGAGACGTTAAGCATTTGTGAAGTGACTGGAGTTGGCTGCTGCTGGACTTCTCACACTACATAACTACTGCCACTCTTTCCTTGCCTCTTTCTTTCTTTCCTTGCTCTCTCGCCATCTGTGCCCTTTTCAACCCTCCATCTCTGAGAACATCCTCTTCTTTTCTTCCTGTCATTCTGTCTCTCATCAACACATTCTCCTTTTTTTCCTCTTTTCTTTCGTTATGTACCATCATCTTCCCTCATTCTTCCCCTCTTTATTCTTCTTGTCTCAGTATTTTTATGAGCTGTGATACAGTGTGTGCTACTAATTAGTATCTTTCTGCAGTGCAGGCCCGAGCCAACGGCCAACGTAACAGCTTCATGCTTCACTGCTCCCACAGACTCTTGTGCACACACACACACACACACACACACACACATAGAGGCAAGAAAGCACACATTAATATCACGCTGTCACACAGAATTTCCTTTCTGTTGACCAGTCGCTCTCACAAATGCATAAAACAGAGAAATATTCCAGCTCAGGCTCCTTTAAAATTACATTTACACTGCGTGATAACAGAGGACACCATTTGCATCCAGTACCATCATTATGTGCCTGTGCAGGAAATAATATATCATTTCTGGAAAAACAGTGTAACATGAGAGTTCAGCAGTGATCCCAGAGTTTAGACTTAAATGACAGATTAGCTTGATTAACAAAGACAACAACAGATTACGATTAAGAAAACCTTTATTTGTCCCACAATAGGAAAATTATGTTATTGCAACAGCACCAATAAAATGGAGTTACAATAAGATAAAATAGTAACATATTAATATTTGGTTGTTTGGATGAGGTACAGGGAGGCACGGTGCAGCAGTGTCGCCTTACAGATCCAGACTGTTTTTACTGTCACGAATGTACAGGTCAGAGCATTCCTCGCTGCACTGGACTGTATATGACATCACTGTGTTTGTCCCTGGGAGTTTTGTCCTCCAGTTTCTGTCTCAGTGTTGTCATGCGTTTAAAATGGACTGGGATATCGTGATTGTTGAAGATTGTGTGGAGTTTCACTGATACTCCTGACACATATGGGATCAGAATCAAAAATACTTTATTAATCCCAGGGTTGACCGTCTTCTTCCTCAGCCGGTTGTTGTCCTTTTTCCTGTTGTTGTTGGCGGGTCTTGTTTTTGTGGCTTTGAGGAGTGCCCAGTTGGGCTAGTGGTGGGTACAGTTTGTGCTCTGTGCTGCAGGGTCCCGTTGACTCCCAACTTATGTTCCAGTGGGTGGTGGGAGTCAAACAGCAAGTACTGTTCAGTGTGGGTGGGTTTCCTGTACACCTCCACACTCAGGCTCCTGTCCTCCTCAATGTAGACTGTGCGGTCCAAAAAGGCCAGCTTATTGTTAGACAACCTTCATTACCATGGAAACACAGATATGAAAAAGAAAACTAACCCCTTTATCTTTGTGTCAGAATCACACAGAGCTTGAATGTACAGTATAAGCTTGCATGGCTGACTGAGGCTGGTTACACTGTCATCCTTTTTTTTTAGACACGATCACGACAATCTGAACTCCCAATGCTGTAAATTTTTCATTTCCTCCCTTCCTTGCTGCATCCATGATCGCACCCAAAAACACAAGTTTTTCTTCTAGACTTGTTTTAAAATTGCACATGATCTCATTTAAGAATCTGTTCATGCTCCCTCATAGAAATACAGCATACAACTACAGGGCTGTCATATTTGCAACAGTCTTTTAAAGTCTTGAAGGTTATTCCAGTGAAAAGGAATTTTAAAATAGCACTGTGATAATGCTGGTGAGTGTGCCATTTGTCCTTGTCTTCTTTGATACACTCTTCCCACTTCCAGCCTCTCATCATTACTACCCCTTTCTCCTCGGCATATTTTCCTTTCCTCTTCTTTTCCTCTTTCCTTCCATCCCAGCAATGTACAGATTAGAGAATAATTGGTGGAAACTTTGGACTTCTCTTCACACAGGGCCTCATCCATTTAAATGGTTTGATATCTGATGGCACATTAATAGTTGGTGCTACACAGCTGCGTGTGTGTGTCTGTGTGTGTGTTCTTGAGGTTTCAGATGGGTGTTAGCATAGGTAATGTGTGCTTAATTTTGTATTTTTTGCATGACAGTGATGAAGTATCTCCTCATGTGTGTGACTGTGTACATATACTGTATGTGTGTGTCTGTGTAAGAGAGAGCAAGAGAGAGTATGTGTGTGGTTTAATGGATCTTTTAGCCAGACAGATCTTTGGCTAAGCTCTAGTGCGGCCCCTGCAAAGCTATTATCTCCACATAGAATGTGTACACACTTCCTTTGTGTGTGTATGTGTGTGCGAAAGAAAGAGAGAGAACAGAAAGTCAACTTTTAAAGGAGGCTATCATAACATCCCCATGTCACTTTAAACACACACACTCACGTGCATGATTACGCTCATGTGCACAGTGGACCACATGTGAAGTTTTGGCTGGAATGAGGAAAACCATGACCAAGGGATCCCTTAATTATCCTCCTCTTGTCGTATAACTTGTCAAACTGCAGGAGTGACTTTTTATTCTGGTCTAAATCTAGTTTCAATTTGACTCCATCATCCTGCCTTTGCCCTATTTGAGAACATATTTAGGGTAGCTGGTGGTATATTTACATGCCATTTTAAATTTCAACAGGTGTAATCCACCCAAAAGGAGCAATTACATCATTATGGTTATCAAAATGGGCAATATAGCCCTTCTTCTATGTCTTTGGGAAGGGGTGGTAGTCTGAGGGGAACGATTAGGTGAAGAGGGAGGATTTGGTGAACAGTATAACCACTGTGGATGTGTTAGCTGGATCTTTGTCCCAAGAGCGCTCCTTCAGTCAGCTCTTCTTTAATGGATTATTAGGTGTCTATGGACTAAAAGGGGACTAAAGAAGGTAGCAGCAGAATCCCTGGGCAGCAGAAGTATGGAAGCTGTAGAGGGTTCGACACAACATGAGGGGAGAAGACGAGGAGCACTGGGGGACACTCTGGAGACACAGGAAACGTGGCTTTGTAAAACAAGGTTTAACAACAAAGAATTCAAGGTAATCTAACGCACTACAGAGGTCTGCTCACAATTGAAATGGACAGAACACACAAGCGAGGGCTGACTGAGAGACCGGGCTTCTTATACTGAGCTTGATTAGCTGATTGTGAACAGGTGAGACCCAGAAGGGAGGAGCTGCCCAGGGATTCACTACCTGCAAAACACACCCACTCAAGCAGGCAGCTACACACACACACAGAGACACACATGCACCAACTAACATAGATCAAGGAGAAACAGGCATCCTAATTGTTTTGTTTTCACTATAAAAATTTGAAAATCCAATGTTCTTAGCATTTCTGCAAATGTTTTTTTTTTTAAAGGGAAGCAGCAAATCATCACATAAAGCCCGCCTGATTGTAGATAAATTATTATGATTGGTACATAATAATATGTTCCAAGTGGAAATGGCTGTAAAAGGGAGAAACTCTAGACCCATCTTACTGAGAGAAATTATGCACAGTGAATGGCTATGGCTGGCCAGGCTAGTGTAGCCATCTGAAGAGATCAGTCCATTACAGAAGCTTTACTGACTTTGCTTTACTAAGATCGGGAGACCATAGATGTTTTCGCCATTTTGATCGTTCTTTTGCCTCTGGTTGGAAGTAATGGATCCACATCTCATCCATGGTTACAGAACATGTTGAGCCAATTCACTACTCATCAGCTTTAGAACCCCTCGTTCTTGATCTTCGGTCCTTTTGATACATGTAAGGACACTTTCCAATGAGATGCTCAGCTTGTTGGCAACGTACATTTGTGCTAGTTGCAGATGGTGATGATGATGTTGTGTCTAATTAGTGGTCTGCTGTGTGGTGATGGTCAGTGGACTCCAGGACAGAAGGGTCACAATCCTGGCTCCCTCTGCTACTGGAGAACTCAGCGGCACACTTCATTTGCTTGAAACAGAAATGCCCACAAAACATTATTGACTTCAAATTTTCAGCATAAAAAAGTACAAAAACACAATTTGTAAACATCATTTGCAGTATAAGTTTACAAGACTCTAAAAGCATGGAAAAACATCATCATGTCTGTAATAATCCTCTATTCCCAGAGCTAAAAACAGGACAGTGCACACAAACACACAGGCACACAGTCGTGATTCTTAAGGGGCAGTTAAATAATCCCATATGTTGCCACAGTGCCTTTGTTTCATTGTGAGGATATTTTTTCTCTCACTGCTTCCCATGTTGTCTTTGATTGATGGTCTAATTTACTAGAATATCACACTGACACACACAGACCAACACACACACTAACAAACTGAAATCCCATTGGCTTTTTTTTCTTCTTTTTACCCATGCAGATCCAAACGTCTGTGGACAGGCTGAGTTAGTGATACTCTTATAGTGCGGTTCACTATTTCAAAGATACTGAAAGAAACCTGCGAAGTCTCTTCTACAGTGTGATATACATTTCAAAAACATAAAGGAGATATTTCTCTTACTGTGTGATTTGGCAGCAACGTCTATACACTGTCCATCTTCTGAAACACAAGTACATCTTCTAAGAGCTGGAAGCACTTAGAAAAGCCACACAGCGACTGTGCTGTGGAGTAATCTGTTATTTGCTGCAGGTCTTGGACAGATATACAGTACACACATGCGCCACATGTAATGGCCAGGCAGCCATGTGTTTGTATGATTTAGGGTTCAGTAATAATAACTCATTAAACTCTGACCTCAGTGATTAAACTACTGATTGAGCAGCAGCACATCTGCACAGCTGACCCCGAGTGTACCACAGCCTTAAGCTATTTACTGACAGACACAACGGCATTTGTCTGCAGACAGTACGACAGGAAACAGGTCCCAGTGTGCCTGTGTGTGCATGCGTTTATATGGAATGGCTACTTTTTTGACATTTTATATTACAAAAAATACTACAATAAAGACAGTTTCATTGAGCAAATGTATTTAGCAAGAGGTTTAAAGTCAGGGGGAAAGAAAAGTAAAAGGTTGTACAGAATGGCACATACCCAAGTAAAATATTACTCTTCACACCATCTGTAGCAGCAGACCTGCTTTACATACACAGACACACACACACACAAGGTTTGTGATAACAGATAACAGCGTTCACAATCCTTTTGTCTTACAGGAAAAAAGAGAGCCGGGTAAACACAAAAGTGTCTGACAAGAAAGAGCTGCACTGTAACAGCAGTGTGTGTGTGTGTAACCTTAATCCCAAACAATATAATGACACAAAGTGTGCTGATAAGTAGAATAATAATATGTAATGCCTCACTGGAAGCTGTAGCTTATGTCATTATATGTATTACATTTCATACCATTGCCCTCAATTAACCCATTCAATTTAAATCTGTGCATAGTTTAACTGTTTAAACTCTCTGTTAATTTAGGGTGAACGGTAATCATTTAGGGTCTAGATGTGCAGACCTACACCTTATGAAGGACTTGAGTAAAGGCTGCAGGACACAGAGTGTGTGTGTGTGTGTGTGTGTGTGTGTGTGTGTGTGTGTGTGTATTCGGTACAGAGGTTAACTTCTTCCTTTTCCTCCCTAACAAGAAACAGTCAAAGGTCACAATACAAATGATGGGGGAAGAGGAAAGAGGGATGAAAGGATAAATTATGAGGGAAGCAGGAGACACTAGTCTGATTGGACGCCAGATGTCTAATAAGGTCTTTAAATAACCAGGTGATGGCTGATAGCAGGGTTGGGTGATACCACAGATACTGGCACCAGAAACACTAATATAAAGGACCTTATTGATGTTTTAATGGTTAAAAAAAAGCATGATTGTTATTGATATGTTCTATCAAATAAGGCAGAGAAAAAAGTCATGATGTTTGAGATAATTGCAGTATTGACAGGCTGCCTTTGATATGTTTCCATAAAAAAAGGACGATCTTTTACAAACCTCAAAGGTTCACACAGAGATGAATATATTATTTATCCCTCTGTGTTGAGCCCTGCTTCTTTTCCTCCATGTCTGTCCTCCCTCCATCCATCGCTGCACTTTCCTTTCTGTCTGTCTACATTCTTCTCTATCAGATAGCTGCAGTCTTATCGGTGTGGAGGTGCTGAGCAGCGCCACAGCTCCACCATAACAACAACACATTCCTGTGTGTGTGTGTTTAGTTTAAGTTATGGCTGCAAAGTTAACGGATGTGTTTGTGTCACAGGGAAAAAGAAAGAGGCTGTCTGTGTTTGAGAGGTGCGGGTATGTTTTCAGAGATATGAAAGTGATGCGAAAATAAGTGGTTGTGTGTTTCTGTGTGTGTGTGTTTCTGTGTGTGTCTATGGACACATTCCTCTTCGCCACCTCCAAAACCAGCCGACTCTGCTCTGAAGGCCAATCAAAACAGACGTAAATCGCGGCAGGATATAAACGCCATGCCAGAAGTGAGGAAAGTGTGTGTGTATGTTTTATATGTGCTCAAAAGTGGCTGTGACACAGCAAAAATATACTTCTTTCTTAATTTAGAAAAAGATAAAAATTAGTTTTCATATTATAAAAACATTAACAGAAATTTAAGGGTGTATTCATCTGATTTCTTTCTTGGGATCCCAGTTATTTAAAATAATATATAATAATATGATATAATGTGAGGTTCAGATTTCATAATGGATAAAATGATGCAAAACAGATTGCATAATGTACAAAAAGCAGATCAAATCAATATGGAAATGATCAGAAATGTTCCTGTACAGAGAAACCTCTAATGAAACTGGGCACTTGTTAAATCCTCTGACACAAATCTGGGCTGACTTTACCCCCATTCAACTGCCAGCATGGATCACTGGCTAATTTACAGCATGTTACCTGATCCACCAGGGGAATACCATCACAGGTGTGTGTGTGTGTGTGTCTGGGTTTGTGTGTGTATATGTGTGTTGGAGGATCGGGGAGTAATGCTATTACCCGATCAGTGTCTCATTTCCACCCCCAGTTCTATGCCTGTGATGCTATCTGCTCCATTTATGAAGATATGATTACAAACATGCAGCTTTTCAGACCGGTATGAGACATGCATACCTGAACAAGTGTGTGTGTGTGTGTGTGCGTACCATGTTTTTTTCTGTTTAAATGTTAAGAAGCCTGGGGGTAGTCTGAAAAATATAGATATTGGAAGATCCGATGTAAAACTAATTTAAAAGAAAATTGAGTGAAAATGAATTTAAAGCTGTCCTGCAAGGAATGACTTATGTTAACCAGATAAATACATCAACAGAAAGACCAGTTTAGTCATCAAACATCATGTTACAGAGGCTACTTTTTTATATCTTCCAACTCCAGTTTGACTAAATGCTGTTTAAGAGCTTCATGATTAGAAATGGATGGAATGTGTGCCTGATGATAGGAAGTGTCACAGCATCACTCTGGGAAATAGGCTATAATTAGCATGTCCACTCAGGTGTCATTTGTTCAGTGAAACAGATACTGCAACTATATAGAATAAAATACCAATTTCACCCTTTCACACTAAAAACTGGGTGACAATAGAGAGTTTAAAAACACAAGCTTTCTTATTTAAGTGGCTGTCAAACATGGAGCAAAAGTCATCAAGATGAAGATCCAAAATAAACAAATGACAAAGACATGCTCTCCTCTTCCTCCTAACAAGAAGCTCTTCTCTTTGCCCTCCTTCAACAAAAAGTAGTTGCTGTAAAGCAAAACACTGAACCCCTACAAGCTCAGGAGGAGCAGCTCTGTGGTCAGCACTACATGATTACACTTGAACTGGGCAGCTCCCAGGCGTGCATGTCTGTGCGTATGTGTTTGATGTGTGACCTCCGCTCCTCGGTGAATATCCCCCAGCCATCCTTGTAAAGGAGAAAGGTCAGTTTCTACAACAGCAAAAGGTGAATCCAGCTGATTTACACCACATCTGAACAAGACAGATTTCCACAGTTAATTGGTAAACAGATGTATATTGTTAAGCGTATATGATGAGCTATAAATGGAACTCCAATGGGATGTGTACAGAATCAACAGTTAAATGTGATAAACAAATAAAAATGTTACAACAGGTTATACTTTGACTTTGCATGTGCAAGGTGCATTGACACCCCAGCTTCATTCACAGACTAATTTGGTGCCAAAACATGACCGATGTCTCTGACTCATGCCACCTGAGCCATGCTAATTCATGCCATCCATAAAAAAACACCATCTGCTCCCTGGTGTACTTAGATTCAGACAAAACGTGTGATAAAAATGTGTAGCTACAACTGTAACTTCCACTGTTTTGTACCCCAGCGAGCCTGAGACACTGAAGTCATAACATCAAAGCCGGAGCCTGCTGGCAATAGGCAACACCAACCCACCAGGAGGCTCCCATGGAGCTAGATACACACACAAGTGAACATGCACGGCTCCACGCTGCTCGCTTATCTCTGATCCGCCATCTCCCTTCCTGTGGTTTGGATCTGATGAAGTCCTGTACTTCAAAGTTTGTGTGCTTGAACCCGTACTGTATGTGTATCTGTGTGTGTAATGGAAAGCACCTGCACTCATTGAGGCGGGGAACTATTTCATGTGAAAAAATGTGGAGACGTGGATGGATGAATGAACGGTTTGATGGAGAGATGGATGAATGAATGAAAACATGTCATTTTTGTGCCTGTAAGTAAGATGTTTTTTTTTGTTTTGTTTTTTTTGCACAAAGCAGTTTTGTTGGCAAAGCATGGAAATAAATTAGATTAGACTTGAATTGAAAGAGAGACTGATGGATATTTTTTTTAAAAGGTACCAAAACAAGAAGACGAATTGAAAAGCGAGAGTAAAAAAGGCTGCGGTAGGAATGAGGAATGGAAGGAGTGCAGATTGGATAAAGGAGACTGAAAGACAGATAGCTGTGATCAGGTAAAGGAAAATAAATAATAAAATATAGAACACAGAAGCAAAGAATATGAGAGAGGATTCTAAGTGTCTCATAGGAGAAAGATGGTTAGCATGAGGAGGATTGAGAAGAGCTGAAGCATCAGGTGAGAGTGATTTCAGCCAGTCCACATTCTCAGGACGTCACGATTTAACAGGTGTTTGATGCAATTTGACAGATTCCGAGGAATAGGGTCACAGTAGGACTAGTAGTTGACTCAAGGGTGCCTCCTCTGGCAGACAAACACTGATGTTCCTGCTGGAGCTACACCAGAGCTGGGTTGCTGAGCACAGCACTGAATACAAATGTCTTACTGTTACTGGGTCCCTGTATGAACATATAGGCAGTGTGATTCATGGTGCCACTGAGAAGTACTGTGTGCCTACTGTACATTTTTGTAATAGAAATGTTCAAATAACAGCATAATGTATATCTGTGAATTACCATCTGTGCTAAAGTAGCTTTCTTTTTATGGCTTGAGCTGCCAGTGATATGCCAATCTGTAACAAACCTCTATATATTTATATTTACAATATTGAATTTCTAGGGATTTTTTTCTTTTTTTCCCCCCCTCAATGATCGCATTTTTGGAGACCTTAACATGCCCGAAAAAATTTTGAAACGCATATGTAAAAATGGCTCTATAGTGCCCCCTAATGTGTAGCCCCTCTGGCCAAGACGCACAAAAAAGTCAAATGGACCCACCCTCCAAACCCAACAGGAAGTCCGCCATTTTGAATTTTGTGTCATAGCGCCACCTACTGGCAGCAGGAAATTTCTCTTGTAAACATGTTTTTGTTGTACATCTCTAGAAATGAGAGGAGAGCATAGGAGAAAAGACAGCGATGGCCCCGCGGATCGCAAGGTGTGCGAGGGCCGCAATGCTGCTTGCAGCTTTAATTTGTCCTGTTCTGGTACCTGTTCATGCACAATAAAAGCGGACCTTCTCTCGTTTACAAGTCTGTAAAATCAAAATGCATACTGTTGCATTAAGACATGATCACTTAATCATATATATATATATATATATATATATATATATATATATATATATATATATATATATATATATATATATATATATATATTAATGCAATGTTGTTTGCCTAAATTTAGAAATAAGACTTTTTGGCTTTTTATAGTTTGGTTCAAATGTAGACCTCTATCTCTTAAACAGCTAATTATATCATATTATATTATATTACAAATTCACTTGAATGTATGTGGATGACCTTTTTTGTGATGGTACCCTTTAAATGTTGAAATCTTGAGAGTTTTTTTTCAATACATATTCTCACTCACACTGTCCTTACTGATTTAACCAGGACCCACCAGGTCTCATCAGCAGTCTATCAAGTGTACATGCCTGTGTTTGGTTTTTACCCTTTTTAACAAGGGGTCACAGGAAGGAAGCCTTTGTTTTTATTGAGTGTTGTTGGTGGCCATTTCTTCTTGGATCTCATTTCCCAAACAATGATCAGTTTAATTCCAAAATGATTCACACATTACTGGAAAACCTTTATCTAAATCTTTACTGGCAACACAGTCAAAACTCGATTGTTTATTACTTCACTTTAAACCATCATCAATAAAAATATCTCATGTGTGTAACAATTTAAAATATATCACTGGAAAATAAGGAAAGATCTTCATCATGAAAACGTCACATGTTGGACTCCTGTGTGTTCCCGGAACAAAAATGTTGTCTCCCTCAATGTGCAACTTATTAAGAAACTAAAACTGCGTAATAGCAGCCTCTTCTTCTCGTGCCAAATCGAGATGACTGATACCATTAAACATCAATAGAAGTCTGTGAGTCACAGACGCAATTAATGGAAGTGATGAAATGTGTGCACATCCAAACAGCGTTTTCCTGAGGGTTGTTGGGATGTTTGTTTTAGAGTGAGAGAGTGAAAGACAGATGGAGAGGAACGAGTGTGAAAGAGGGCAGAGAGGAGAAATGTTATCCAAACGTGAGTGGGAATAGCTAAATAACAAGCATTTGCCTGACAGAGAAATCCCCTTTAGAAAGTGGCTTATTAGATTTCACTGTACTTTGCTTTTAAACGCCAGGACTTTGGGACAAAATTATATGTTTCTGAGCACTGTTAGCAAAAAAATCTGCATTGAGTAGCAAAAGCAAAGACATTTGTCTCAAATGTGGAGCAGGCTGGCTATTCATTTTGAGCAGAAACCCATGTAATTTACTGCCTTCCCAAGCACAATGTAAACTAAATTACGGGTTGTAATACAATGCATGGCTTACATTGATAACAAGGTCATTCAGCTTCAAGGGAAAAGAGTCATAGGGTTGGACCATGCCCATGTGCAAGTACACAGACTTTATCACGTATACACACACACACACACAAATCACTGTCAAGTTTAGAACAACTGTAATCTTTGCTCCAAAGGCCTATTAAGGCTCAATTCGGTGATAATCTTAGGATTCGTTTGCCAAAATGGGCAGAGGGAGCCCAGGCCTTAACGGTGTCAACCAAACATTTGTTAAAATTATTTAAGCCGAGAAGGGGAAAAAAAAAAAAAAAGTTGACATTGCCTTGCCCGGACCCTCGATTTCCTTTCCCAGGATATTAATGAGGAAATGACACACACTTGTAAAGAAAGAAAGAAAGAAAGAAAGGAGAGAGAGGGAAGACGGTAAAAAGGAAAGAGAGGGAGAGAAGGATGTAAGTTTCAGGGGGGATGAGGGCTGGTGATTAATCCCACTTTGAGTTGACTCCGCCGGGAATTCCATCAAAAGGACGGAGAAAAGGGGATTTTAATTGCTGTTCCCTCCACGTTTCCCAAAACGCTTACCTACCTCCACCCTCCACACTGCATGCCGTCCTTCCACTTCTCTCCTCCATCCTGGTGAGGAGCGGGTGGGGTGGCGGGGGGCTGCCTTGGAATCCGGCAGGCCTCCTCCCGCACACACACACACACACACACAGGCCGAGAATTACTTTCAGATGTGTGGTGAAAGAAAAGGAAGGTGTGTGTGTGTGTGTGTGTGTGTTTTAAGTGCCGCCTCACCTTCTCTGGCCTGTGGGGTAGTTCCTCATTTTTATATTTAAATATATGTTTATCTTACTGTCACATGTGTCTGAGAGCTGAAACCACACCTGTATTCAGTTACAGTATAATCCAGGATCCTCACAGAGCAAAACTCAATATGTTGATAACCTAACACAGGCGATTGACCCTTACGCCTGATAGATCTGTCTGTATGGATAAAACTTGCCATCTGGTGGATGTGTTTGGTCCTTCTGCTGCAGCGACTGTCAGAGTGGAGCCTGGGGACCCATCGGAGGTCCTTGAAGGAAACGCTGCGGTTCCCTAATAAAAATGAAGAATAGTTTCATTTTAGTATTATTTAACCTACCAGCTAGCTAAATCAAAGTCCACTCTTATTGTGTAATGGAGCCAGTTAGTCCTTATCCTGTTTGGGAGACCAGGCCAAAGAGTGAAAACATTTAAAATTTACAGACCTCCCACTCCCCTGGATGTCTTCTAACCATTAGACTCCAACTGTCTATTCCAGACGGGTATTTTAAAAGGGTACGGCTCTGATTTTGAGTGAAATAAAAGCTAAGCATTATGGGGGAACAGCAGCATATTAAAGGACACTTTGTGTTTTTATTGTTTGGCATATGCAGGAGATATTTCAGCTTTACTTGTGTTTTGATATTGTCCATATCTGAGCATTGTAAATGTCTGACAATTCAAATATAAGATGCAAAAACAAATGCTAAACATGTTTTGGCTTTAATGTTGGGCAATGAGGTCTGACTCACTTCTGGAGACCGCCTCTAGTGGCCATTGGATGAACTGCAGTTTTTGCCATATGTTTAGTATTTATCAGATTCAAACTATTCCTAAGTTGCCTAAGAGGAACAGTGCTATGATTTCACTTGTAAACTTAAGGATGGATGTATTAACAAAACACTGAGAATGTCTAATGTTCCACTGTACAGCCATAGATGTAAATCAGGACTAAAAGACCATTTCCATTTTTGTGTGAACATTACAGTCTGTTTTTCTTTTTTTAGCTGGATAAACACAGTCCCCTTTTCACCTTAGCTTCCCCCTTTACTTTCCCATCAGCTCAGTCAGGATCAAAGTAAAGTGTTCGGGGGAGTGGGGGTCTTTAAGTGGAGATAAGATGGGAGTGTTTGATTTCGACCACAGCTAGAGGTCTAACTGTCTGTCATGGATAGATGAGTTTAACAAACTTCCCTCAGATGAAACCACCGGGCAGTGGATATTTACCTCCCCTGTTGGCATCATATGGCTTTAGTTAAAGATAAGGGACAGTTAAAATGTATTGTGGAGCTGGCTATAGATAGACCTACTGTTTTAGGAAAATAACACACAAAGGCACTGTGTTTTTCTTTTGTTTAAACAGCACAAAATTACTCTATTGATTAGGTTGCCACCTGTAAAGAGGAGCAAAAGACAAGACAGTGAACACAGAATAATACCAGAAAAATGAAAAAAGCCTGCGCATGTGTATTATTTGTCTAAAATACAGACAAATAATACAGATTTTATATATGAAACTATATTTACGTAAATCACAGCGGGAAATTATGATGTTTAAAAACCCAGTGTAGACAATAAACTCATTATTTTCTTGTTTCATGTGTAGCAAAGAAACCACCGGGTAGGAACTATTTTTTTATTCAATGAAAAGCACATGCTGAAAACCCCAAAAAAGCATAATACAAATCATATTCAAGCAAATAAACTCCTGAACAATGTGTGTTATCTCTGCAGCTGTATGGAAGTGATAGCAGACGTTTGTTTTCTCCTCCATGAAAAATCCTGGGTAATGTTTGCAGACACCATGTAGGACATTAAAATGTAAACACAGAGGCGACACGGGGAGAAGCAATGTGGTTTAATTATACACAACTACGGGAGGGGAATAAAAAACATCATGAGACCAAGTGAGAGGCGTTGTAAACACACTGAAAGAACGACCAGATATATTTAAAAAAAAAAAAAATAAGATTTAGAATTTTTTCATTTTTTATTTTCATGTGATTGTGATGTGCAAAGAGAGCGTGCATTCTTTATGATCAGATATTATTGAGAAGTGCTACCCATCAAAAGCTACTGCTTAAATTGCCTTCTCCGTGTCAGGTATGCTTCTAGTTAGCAGCCGACAAGAGTGTCAGATCATAATCAACCAAACACCTGCTGGGACTACCCAGAAGCCCCTGCTCATATGTGCTGCATTACCGGTCTCTCTAATTGGCTGGCTCCCCAGTGAGAGCTAAAACCTCTGAGCTGTGATTGGTGAAGCGGCATCATTTCAGCCTGCTGGGTGTGTGAGTGTGAAACTGCAAATCTGTGAAAACGTGCAGCATCGAGTGTATCATACGTGAGGAGGTTTAACATACACATGATGGAAATGGGGAATGTTACGTAGAAAACAGAAAACCCTTGTAGGAAAAACTTTCTTTTATTCCGATAAATGAACTGTAGGCCATTTCCTAAAGGCTGCAGCCATAAGCTTGTGGTTTCATAAAATGCAAAATGTTGCTACATCATTTGTTTTTTAGAATGATTTTGCACTCCGGGATGAGGTCTGCATAGAGTTCTCTGTAATTTAGCAGCTCTGCCAGCCTCTTCATTCAATCCCATGATTCTCAGGGGAAACATTTTGCTTCGCCCTTAAACAATACCAAGCCCTTCTGGTACATATTTTACAGCTTAATGCTGTCATGGGCACACAACAATGCCAGAACACATTGTGCAGGAGGAAAAAAAAATATATATATATATATATGTATGTTTTCATGTGCACACACACTCACACACAGACAAACACAATAAAAGTCAATAAAAGTATTTTAGGATGCTCAAGAGAGCGGAGTTTTAAGACCTTCTTCCTGCTTTCACTCCTGGATATCCAACACTTAGGATTTCAATTACTATCACTCTGCCATGTGTGTGTAGGTAAATGCCTGTGTGCACTTTTCTTTGTGTGTGCACCCGTTCTTCCTTGTGTGTGTGTGTGTGTGCGGTGAGTTCCTACAATCTAGAGCACAAATTAACGACCTCTGTTCTCTGGTAGCTGGCAGCCAAGGTGGAATGGTTTGAGTTAAGAGGAGAAATGGCGTGAAAAGAAAGGAAAAAAGAGAAACACTCTGCACTCTGGCTCCACGGTAGTCTCCTGCGACAACAGAAACCGAAGCCCTTGTAAGCTTCATTTCCACCCAGAGTTACACAGTTGAATTTAATGCAACACTTCTGAAATAAAGTGATTTTTTTTCCTCTCACCTATTTGAAGTCTGTCTAACATACAGTGGTTTAACACAATACAGAAGCCTGTATGGCTCTCATTCTTATACATGCACTATAGTGTACATATAAACCGGTTCAAAGTTCACACCTATGTGCAGAGAGATCAGAATTTTTATTAAATAAAACAATTTCCAATACCAGTGCATTTAGTTCTCAGTTGCCATTCAGACTCTCAACCCACATCCAGACTCCTCTAAACGGATCTGCAAAGCCTGACCTTGGACTGATTTTACAGCAGTGGAAGCTCAGTCAGACTCCAACCACAGTCAGAGTACTGCTGCACACTGAGTTAATCACACTTTCTATTAACTTTTATTGCTTACACACATGTAATAACATTTAATTGAGTAAAATGTACAAAGTTTAGGGACTATTTCGTGTTGGATAATCTCCATAGTGGACTAGTACCAACATAACAAAGGAAGGAACACCATGAATGAATCTGCTCACAGTGAAGCACATTTCAAGTAGGTTTTTTATGTAACAATGATTAAAATTAACTGAGCTGGTAGGATTGGGGATGAGTTACTGCTTCAAGTAGAGGAGTCCAATGTCTCAGGCTCTTGTTTACGAGTAAAGGAAAGAGGTAGCGGGAGATCGACAGGTTGATCGGGGCAGCGTCTGCAGTAATGAGGGCTCTACTCAGGTCCGTTGTGGTGAAGAAAGAGCTGAGCCAAAAGGCAAGGCTCTCAATTTACCGGCTAAACTACATTCCTACCCTCATCGATGGCCACAAACTGTGGGTGGTGACCAAAAGAACAAGATCATGAACACATGCTGCCAAAATGAACTTCCTTCAAAGGGTTGTCTCTCCCCTAGAAACTGGGCAATGAACTCAGTGTAGAGTTGATGCTCCTCTGCGTTGAGAGGAGCCACAGGGTAGGAGCCCCCCTGGGTGCCTCCCTGGTGAGGATTTCCAAGCATGTCTAACTGGGAGGACACCCTGGGGCAGACCCAGGACACGATGGAGGGATTATATCTCTAAACTGGCATGGGAACGCCTTGGTATCCCCCTGGATGTGGCTAGGGAGTGGGAGGTCTGGTTACCCTTCTTAGACTGCTGTCCCCAACCGAAATGAAAATGGATAGTTGGAATGATGGAAAAATGTATCACACTGATACAATAACAATAAATTTACTATATTTAATAACCAGATACAAGATGAGAACCCGAGAGTCGCTCTGCCTGTGTGTGGTGTTGTCAAAGGAAGTTCCAGGCTTTGCTTGGTTCCAAGGATCAGCTCAGTTATCCACTAAAATGAAAGGCTTGCAGATCCGTTTGCATCCTGAGCAGTGATGCCTTGATTAATATAAACCGAGTACCCACAAATCATCTGAAATTATAACCTTTATTGCATTCTTTAACCCAAGAACAGAACGACGTGTTGATTCTGTAAGCTGAAGAGCAAGATGCTTTATTGGGAATGGTTTTCTAGCTTCCTGTTGGTCAAAGAGGTCTTCAAATGAGCCAATCAGGGATCAGAGGTGAGAGAGATTACAGAAGAAATAAACTGTGTATGTGTGTGTGTCAGAGACCCTTGAGACAAGTGTGAGGAGTGTGTTGCTCTTGTGGTTGTTCCTTATATTCCAGGAATAAAAAAAAGCCAGAGAAGCTTCGAGGGTGAGAGAAAGAACAGGAGAGGAATGATTAAAATACGTCTTTTAAGTTTAAAAGGAAGATTAATGAGGAGGGAAGAACTAAACAGAGGGAGGAAGTACAATTGTGGAAGAGACCACATTTCTTTTTCTGTGAGTCTGTAATTGTGAAATTAGTCTCAATCATAACACTCTTGCATTCACATTAACCAGAGCACACTGATGTTTAGTCTCTGCAGTTACATGAAATCTCTGACTGTAGATTAGCAGCTGGGCAGACGATCAGTCTAAAAACCCACTTTGTTCACTTTGCAAGGCTCAGCTCAGATGTTTTGTGAATACAAATATCAAGATTGTGATAAATGTGTAATATAAGACTACTGTTTGCAACTTTGTGATTTTCAAGATATGGCCAGAAACGACAGATGTTTCAGACTCACATGTCCTGAGAGTACCTGTACACTGTTTTGCTGAGGTATTTATTTCATTATGTGACCACATTACTCTTTCCGGCCTTTGCTTTGTTTAAAATGGGCTAAAGCTCAATGTGGCTGGATCATATCAATACTAGACAGAGTCAGATCGCTTCCAAATTGTGCATGGAGCGAACCATGTTTGAGAAACATCAGACTGTCTATCTTTGCCTCTCTGGACCCTCATCAGTGGATGTTTCCTAGAAAATCAGCCTTTGTTTAAACTCTGTGGATGACTGACTGAACAGTGCTGTGCAGCCTCGGGGCTTGAATTAAACTGCACAGGATGTACTAATATTAAAGACATCTATTGTGTATCCTAAAGAAAATGTTCTAATGTTTGAGGGTCATGGGAACTGAATGTGTACATACTGGATAGGTTGACAGGTCACTCACTGAATTTTATGAGCTTCCTTAATGTCTTGAAAGGACTAAACACAAAAGACCTACATGTTTCTGAAAGCTCTGTCGAGATACAACTCCAGGTCAGCCCAATAACATATGTCCTATTTTTTCTATCAAGGAAATGGCAGTAGTGGTTGATTATTGGAGGCGGCTGAGTTGTTATTGATGATCTTTTCCTAAACCTAACCAAATAGCCACTGATAACAGTTACCAAACCAGCAGGGAAGAGAAAATCCAGCTGTGTGCAGACAGTGGATCTTCTGACAGATAGCTTCAACCTGTCAACATCTGGACAGCAGGACCCTAGACGACACTGTAGAAGACACAGCAGTGCCACTGACAATGATCCCAGCACATCTACATGCTGCCTTTGATAACTTCATACTGCCCAGAGGAAACAGACTGATCGGAGTGATGTAATGAGTGTAATGTGTTCTAATCAGAGCAGATGTTGATACATTGTCCTCCAGCTCTAGTCTCCCTCCTTCCCTCTGTCAGCCTCACCCTCCTCTCTTCTTCTTACATCACTCTCTCATCAGTCAATACATTGACTCTCAGTCCCTCTTTTATCTTCATGACACTAATATGTTCCAGTATGAGTTTTGTAAATCCACATCAGCATCTTGATCTCTCTCCCACTCCCTCTCTTTCTCATTGTGTGTCAGTTTGCCTCTGTGTGTTTTTTTCCTTCTGACCCCCCATCAGTGGATGATTCCTAGAAAATCAACCACTGTTTAAACACAGTGAAGACTGGCTGTCTTTTCGGTGCGATACAGCTTCGGGCTATGAATGAAACCGCCGACCACATAATGACACTTGGGAATGCAATCTCCAACTAAAGCCCTTACTATAAATTCACTTGAAGTGTACCTGACATGTATTTAGAATTTGTGAACCCTATCTCTTTCTTGCTTGTCAGTGCCTCTCTCTTTCCATCTCTCGCTGTGTCTTGCCAAAAAACCTATTGCTGGAAACTGTTTTGTAAAAAGCTATTTGTTTGTCTTTCTCCGCGCCGTCCCTCTCTTTAGATGATTTATTTGACTGCACTGCAACGCTCAGCTCCAGTTTCAGGCGGTTCGGCCAACGTAAACCTTGTCACAACTCTGAATTCCTGACTAGGCTACAGCTTCCAGGCAGAGCTACAGTGGATCAACCCTGGATAAATACAAGAGATAAGCTGCGCCAGAGCCGTGCATAGCACATGAATCGGGCAGAGATCTCCTAACCGCAGATGATAACGCTCAGTGGGATTCTTCATCTAACAGAAGACTGAAGAGGAGCCACAGTCAGTGTTTGCTTGGATTCAGGTCCTTCTGTATGTCAAATCTGGACCTGAATCTTGGCCCCCAAACAAAAAAGTTTCTTCTTTATATAATAGGAGGAGGTGTGAGCTCTACCCAGATCCACATGTTTCTATATAGCAGTAAGATTAATACTTTTAAAGAACAAAGTCCAAAGCATCAGGTCCTACAGTGTCCGGAGTTGCCCATTCACACATGCAGGTGCAGTTAAAGCTTTCAGAATATCTCTGGCTCAATCTTTTTTTTCCAGACTTTGTACTATGAAGCTGACAGTGTAAAGTGTGACCGGATCATGACATTTGCGTTCACGATTAAAGCTTAATGAAACAGGTTGGTGTTAAAGTGGCCTTAGTCACAACTATCAGTCAAGCCAGATTATAGTACTGAAGGCAATCCAGGTCCAGAAACAAAAAACAGAAACTAAGGAAACTTCTGATCAGATTTTATTCTTTGTTTTAGTTTACAAATATTTGCTGCTTTTTGTTTGTTCTACAAATTTTCTACAGTAATGTGAACTTTGACCCTCCATCAACATGTGTGTGTGTGATGGAGGGCTGAGCCTGTGCTGCACAGACTGAAAGCACTCGCCATGTGTTTTTCTACCAGTGTTTGATCAAGCTGACAGGCGGTCATTGTTTCGGGCTGGCCAGTTAAATCTTTGTGACTGAGTGCTGCTTGGCAGAAAAATTGCATTTCTGAGACTTAGATACACAAATGAAGGCTTAGATTAGGTATTCAAACATTTTTCATTCCACAACCTGAGCGTGAAACGTGTCCATGACCAGCCAGAATAACAATAATAACACTGCTTTTGTTACACAAGGACCTACACAAGGAATGATTTTGTGATGCCCATGGCAAATTACACATCTTAATAGAAGAAACAGCACAGAGAATAATATGAAGTATTGATCTGAACACCATATTAATGTACATATTTACAGCCCAGTGTTGCCAGGAAAACATGACATGAGGTCAATATTTCAGTCCTTGAAAACAGAACCTGTGTATTTCGGCTGCATCTCTGTGTTCAAATGTTGACCATGGAAGGAAATTTGTTTGTTTTTGTTTACTGTTTTGAATCTTGTATGATCTTTACATAACCTGTTTTAAGGCCTAAATCCTAGAACCACAAGTAAAACAAGGTCTCCTGCATTGAGGTCCATCACCCTGCTTTCAGCCTTACTGTCTCCAAGCTACCCTCCTACCTAACACTGAGTTTTTTTTTCAATCATGAGAGACTCAACAAACTGAATGAGAAAGATTTATTAAGTACAAAGTTTGAATGTGCATTGGCGTTCTAGACCCCGTCGTGAAGACCACATCCGAAAAGGGGGGAAAACGCAAGAGGAGAGGCCGCTGGATCAGAAGATCCCCCCGGGGTCTAGACCTGGTGGTGGTGGAGAGCTGGAGGGCAGGAGATATGAGGCCATAACTGGCATGGATCTGGTGGTGCTTGGGGTGGAGGAGGGTTGCCAGGTTCGATCAGAAGACAGCTGGAGAAGAAACGAAGACTTTTAAATTTCGTGCTAAGCTGTGATTGGTAAGGAGAGGGATGGAAAGCCACAGCTGATTGGTGAGGGAGGTGCTTTCTATTAAGCACCTGACTAAGAGAGGGGGAGCAGAGGAGTGAGGGATAGAGGGAGAGAGATTAGGAAGCGGATAGGCATAAATGGTGACTGATGGGAAACAGTCTTCCTGATTGAACTTACGCTAAGAGCTACATTTGTCCCATGATTAAATTGGCATCATGTTGTTAGCATAAAGTAACATTTATCTTATGTGGAGGGATGTCTTATCAACCAATTGTTGCATTATTTTTCGTGAGAATGTGCATGTTTTAAACACTCTTTAGGGATTGGGTTGACACGTATTACTGTTCACAATCAGCATAAAATGAACGAACAATTTTAAATAGTTTTGTTAAAAATAAAAAGCTGTAATCAAAACGACTAGCTGCAGTGTGTCTTTACAAAAAATACAATTTCTACATTTCCCTTGCTGAGGTCAAACCAGAATTTATGAATTTGTACTGCACTACATCTCTGTTTTAACATTTATGGTCCATACAGCAATGCTTCATGTTTTTACAGGGAGGTCTCACTACTCTGAATTTGTCACATGTGGCCACTTGGTCAGGTTCCACAAGTCAGATTTTGGCACCGAATGTAACCTGTCAGAATCAGTTTTTAGCATTTAAATGTATTTGATAGACTTCAATGGATGTTTCAGAAAGTGGCAATTGGTCCTTTTCATGTATCAAATTATACTGTACATGGAGCATGATTTCTTACTGTAATAACTGAGACCCAAACCACATTTTGTTCCTAAATAAAATAGCTATTGAGAGTGATTAAAGAAACAGAACCAGAACAAGTAGACACTGAGTAAAACAAAACTCAAGTTCATGAGACAACACGAGTAACATTTCCTCATGAGAACTGAATAAAATCTATATAATGTAAAATATACAGAGCTCTGAAGTTGTTCCGAAGTTGTCATATATGAGCTACATGATGGAAAGAGTACAACCCTAACCTTGAGGAGTACACTATAGGCTCAGGTCTGAATCTGATGCATGAATCCACACAAATGAATGAGATTAAATGACATTGTCTGTGTCCACAGGTTAGCGCACAAAGACATGTAACCACTGGATGCATAATCAGATTGTGTTTTTGAAGTGCCGTGGCTGCATGTCCACTGTGTCCCCACAGCTACTCTCTGTAAGCCACTGTGCCGCCCATTGTGGTCAAACACTGACAGTCATGTGCCGAAGAAGCCACATTTTATTATATAACGCAACAGAAATTCTCATGGGAGCTGTCTGAAAACATTTGTTTGTTCTGAGGGACAGCCCAGTGTGGTTCAGAGTCAGACGTCTCTCAGTGAAGTCCAACCTGTCGGACAAAGTCTGTGCAGAGCATGACGCTGAGTACTGTGTGCTGTGTACAGAGAGGGTTGTTATTGGTACAGACATAAAATTCAGGTGACAATGTTCATGATGAAGTTAAAAAAGAAACACTTCTCAACAGATCACACACATAACGGGAGGGTCTCCCCACTTTCACAGTATCTATGGGTTAGTAGCCAACATGGCCCACATGGCAGAAACCACTTCCCCTGCGCCACAATGGACAGAAGCACACAGGAGATAAAACCAGACGGGAAATACCTTGAGGGTCTCTCACTTGGTCTGTTAAATATCTGTCAATAGTGGATTGGAAACTAAAAAGCAGCTTAAATACCGAGGGGAAGACGTTTTTTCTACACCACTGACTTCCAAAGACGTAGTGATTTTTGACATTGTGGCTTACATAGAAAATGAAAACCATGTGAAGTGCTTCGGAGCAGGAAAGAGAGGAGGGATGTAGCAGCCAAAAAAAAATTCGGGATTGTCATCCATCTGCCCTTCCTTCATGCCACCAGATGCCAGACAAGGACGAGCAACCCCAGCAGAGATGAGTCGGGATTGGGCCGGAAATATCGGGATGTTTTTTTTTTTACCCTTCATTTTTTTTTTCTCGGAAAGCTTGCTGAACATGCAGAATACAGAACCACAACCACAGTTCTCTAACGAGCCTTCAGCTCCGCGGCAACTGCTCGAGGTTACCTGCCTCGCTCGTCTCAATATCATAAAGAAGTGGGCTCATTCTTCACAGACCCAGAGTTCCAACAGTGAGTGTGCAGATTCAGGCTGGCCTTCCTCCAGCTTCAAACCACATGGGCACAGTTTACTCTGCAAGAACAATGGTGTTAAGTTTGCACTCATAAAAAGAATGTTAAAGGTGCTACTTGTAACATTTTTTGTTTTTGCAAAATTAAGACCACATTTCCTATAAACGCTGATGCTTCCTGTGCCATGTGAATGTGTTTTGAAAAGTACGAAAAAAAAAGGATAACAACAGCTCCAAGAGGTTTTAACTGTCATTTTGAATAACTGAACTGGTGCAATGTGTGCACACTAAAACAGATCACAGCTACATAAACACAGCAGTTTGCATGCTTCGTAAACATTTGGAAGATTTTATTGTTTGTCTATTGTAAAACTGACGTGACATCACTAGCTGGAGAGATGACAAGTGCAACAAAGCCAACTCACTAATGTCACTAAAAGTGTAGTTACATGTGGCTAGGAAGTGTAAGAGCATAAAAAAGGCAATTTACAAGGCAACAATTTACATTCACACTTTTACCAAACAAGTTAACACACTATAATAATGAAAGCGTATCACTGTCAGGGAAATGTTGTCGTCTAAGATCTGGCGCCACTTATTCCATTCCAACTCACACAGAGATGCATTTTATATTAATTAGAGCCTCGACTGAGCTCCACCACACTGAATTTTGCACCAACACATTCATGGTCCACAGAGGATTCATCTTAAACAATTTGATGATACCATAATTTTCCTTAAGTGCTACCAGAAGATAAAACTTTTCACTCATAAAGATCCTCCACATTGGTCAATTACATCACCAAGAAACAACACATGGTTATGTTTAAGCTGGATAGGCAGAGCAGAGCGGAGTGTAGCTGTGTGGCACAACATCATCCCATCATGGCACTGAAGGAGGTCGGAGGGTCGGGCAGTTACAGAGTGGTCACTTCCATGGACTGGATATATATCAACCTCATGTTATGTGACAAACTGGCGTTGACATTCATACAAGAGAAGGAAGAGCTCAGCCTTTGGGAGGTTATTACAACCAATGAGTGGTGACTACATCATGAGAAATAAGACAGAAAGCATCCCCATTACCAGAAAAACCTGTGTCAATATATCATACATGTTACAATAACCCTACATTTGCTGGTCCGTGTTGCTTCAATGAGGTCATCGTAGGAATGTCCACTGTAACAGAGACTCCGCCTCTGTCTTCATGAGTCCATTTGTGTACATAAATTCTCACATTTCTCAGCATTACCTGAGATGATTCCTGTTCCCTGATGAAAGGACAGCTGATACCCTTACATCAGGGGTTGCCATGGTGGTTAATTGGCACAAATTACCCAGAGTGTGGTGGTCATTTCCTAGTTAAGTGCTTAGGAAGGTCGCAGAGGCTAACATTACACCAATCACATCACGTGTTCTCAATCAAGTCCTCGGATTACCCCGGGTGGTGCCGCAGGCTGGGAAAGATCAAACAGCAACTTCCATTTTTGTCAATTGTATCTCTCCATCAACATCAAGACATCTTTACAACCTCCAATCCAGTGCTTTCTCTAAATATATGTAATTTTGGCACGAGCAGATCACCTCCTTTGATCCCAAGAGAAATCATCTTCATATCTGTCTTCTAAAATTGTACATTGTTCTCCAGTTTCAGCTTCGTGTCTCCTACTCCTCTGATCCCTCCTCATTTGTCTCTTTGAAAATGAAATGTCTTTCTTCCTCTATCCCTCCCCTTTGTCACTCCAGCCCGCTCTCAGAGTTTTTCTCTTCATGATTTAAGCTCCCTGAGGTCTGCAGAAAACAACAAATAACAGCAGCAATATAAATTTGGAGAAAAAAACGAGGAGCTGTGGGGGTAAAAGATGAAGAAAGTGTTACAAACTGGAGCAGACGTGAGGATGTAAACATAGAAGAAGTCAGCAGAAGGAAAGCATAAAGAGGAGGGGAAGAATGGGATGAAAATCAGAGCTGAGGGGTGAACATGCAGGATGGAGGGAGGCACTGCAGTGAGAAAGGTCAAAACTGTTGTAAATGTTGGCGCTTCATCACAAACTCAGACCAACAGATTATCTTCTCGGCATATTTAAGACTTTTTGCGGCATTAAAAAAATGTGAAAAATGACAAGTTGTCATAACATTTTTACAGGAAAATTGTTTTTTTTTTTTTAAAGAGTGATGGCTTCTCTGCCCGCCTCTCCCCTGAGCAAGATTTAATGTCTGCAGATGACTGATGATGTTTCCACCGTAGCTGAAATTATTTAAAAGCTTCTCTTTTTTTTTTTTTTTGTTCTTTCACTTTTTTGGCTCCATTTCAAAGCTGCATCACTTTGATTGTTTAGAGGGGAGGCTTTCACACACAAGCAAGGCTAAGACCTCCGCAATGCAGTCGTATATACATCACACACAGAGTTAATATATGCAAACACAAATACATATTTCACCTGCACATACACACATGCACACCCAGAGTCAGCGCGTAGCCATGAAGTTGTGTCTATTTCTCTGTGTTGAGTGATACAGACCACATAGGAAGGGAATGTTTCTGCTCTGCATCCGTTCTGAATAATGAAAAGTCAAACTAAAAGCCCACACATACCACCAGCCAACCGGCTTCTCAATGCCCCCCCCACACACACACAAACACACATACATTTTTTTATTTTGGTGCTTTTCTAAGATTTCCTCTGCAACATTTTTATGCTGTTTTATGGTATTTTTTCGGAGCCGCCACAGCTGTTATGAAGTATGAGTCTTATTAAAGGTAGGAGATTTTGAAAACTCAGTGACAGTCAGCCAGATTTTGAAAGTAAACACACGCTCCTTTCTCTCAGAGCTCACCCCGAAGTCACACCTCCCACCCATCACATGGACGCGCATTACCTGAAGACGAGCTGCGGTCTGTGACTTCGGCCATCATGCACGTACCTCTCTGGTGCGCGCAGAGCAGGAAGAGAGTGACAACCAGCCAATACTCCGCGCAGGGTCCACCCGGAGGATTGGCTGATGTTTTTAGCGTTTTATAGCTTCCACAGATGATTCATATTCTTCGTTTTAATGCGAAACTGCCGAACTAATTGGTTGCTATCGGATTGTAAAGAGAAGTTACACTAATTTAACAAAAAGTGCATCAGAATGAAATCTCCTACCCGACCTTTAACATTAAGGGAGGACTAACTAGCACATGTGGAGATGGATAAAATAGTAATATTATTTTATGACAAAAGATACAGTGAAATGGTTGACAAATGCACTAATGAGGTCAGAAACCGACACAATCAGTGTGCAGGAAATGTTCTGCCAGCTCCTGTCATGGGCATTACAGCTTATATTTTCATTAACTGTTGGTTCATTCAGTAAAATGAGGCTGCTCAGAACATTTTGCCAAAAACTGTGAAAAACATTCCTGGAATTATTAATGCTGGTACCTTGCTCTGCAGGCTGAAATCTGATTGGCAACAACACAAAAAACAAAGTAAGACATGAAGCCAACAAGAGAAAACAGAACGGCAAAAAAAAAGTCAAAGATCACAAGAGATTGCTGCCGGGGGGGTGGGGGGGGGGGGGGGAGAGAGAGAGAGAACAGCAACAGATTGACACATGGAGGAAAATGTATACAAAAGAGACCGTTTCAACACATACTGTAACTTAAAGCAGGCGGTGAGGAGATGAAATAACGCAACATGAAACAGGATTTCTGCCACGTTTATCAAATATCTCTTATCTCTTGCAGGCAGTTTCCCGACCACCCGGCCAAGTTTTACTCATAGCTATTAAAGACATTACTTCACACCAGTATCTCAGAAACTATCATGTACTGTTCAAAAGATTGGGGTCACTTAGAAGTGACCTTTTTAAAAAAAATGTTTTTTTCAATGATGACAACATTAAAGTAATCACACATACAGTCTAGACATTGATAATGTGGTAAATGACTATTCTAGCTTTTTTTAATGGAATATATACAAAGGTATACAGAGGCTCATTTCCAGCAACCATCACTTCTGTGTTCCAATCATTGACAGTAAAAACTATGGACAGAGCTTCCGTGACGTCACCCGTTTGTTTCTGAAGAGCCGTTTTGAGGCTCGGTGGGAGGCTCCGGGACGCTCTGACCGCCGCCATGTTAGTAGCGTCACATCCGCCAAAACTCCAAATATGGACAAAGAGGGGGAGCACGAGTGGAGTTTATGGGGTCAGGCGATCGTGTTTTTTTTTGTACCAGGCTGTAAATATGTTCATTTCTGCTGCTGAAGCCATGTTAACATGGGAGTCTATGGGAAATGACTCGCTTTTGGAGCCAGCCCCCAGCAGTTGCGGCGTGAATTACAAGTTTTGACACTTCCGCATGGGCTTCAAGTTTGAGCCCCGAAGGCTGCCGCTTGGTTCTAATGCTACATTTTGTTAGCTAATTGTTTTAAAAGGCTAACTGATGATTAGGAAACTCTTCTGCAATTATGTTAGCAGCTGAAAACTGTTAATCAGAGAAGCTATAGAACTGGCCTGGGTGACCCCGGACTTTTGGACGGTATACATTAAAGGATTAATCAACTAAAGACTACTGTATGCATTAGTTCTTTTGTATTTTAAAATAAAGTCTGTGGCGATCGACTCACTTTTGAGGTAAGCCTCAGGTGGCCATTTGAAGAAAATGGACCAACTCTACAGTTAATTGAACCAATGCACCATTGTGTGTATCCAATGTATCAACAGCTGTTTGACTTTTATGTATTTTATTTGGAGATAGCGGAGGAAGAGTGTTTGTTCAAACATAATGGCTTCTAAAACACAATCAGGGTTGTGACTATTGACTTGCCAGCATTGAGCTGAAACAGGTTACAGGCAGTGTTGTTGTTGTAGGATTTGTTGGATCCAGTAGGTCTTCAAGACAAGAACAAAAAAAAAGAAAAAAAAGTCCATATGTCAACACTCCTTTAAACGACAAGAATGGAGGAAGTGTAGGTGGATTGATGTTTGTGTTTGTGGATGAAAGGCATGCGTATGCATAAAACAGAGCGCATAATTCAACATGAAACAGGAGAATCATTAAATGATTAAATGTATGAGCAGCTGTCGCTGCATTAAAAAAAGGTAAGGTTGCTCATGCACCATATGTTGGATATTCAAATTACATGTATAATTAGGAGTTCATGTTTTCTTTCTCTTTTCTGTTCCACTGACGTTTTTGTCGGGTGTGACAGATCACCACCATCAAAGCAGGAATAAGACCCATATTCTTTCTTAGTTATTGCAGAGGTATTAAAGGGAGCACATGAGCTCATTTCCACCTTTTTCTTTCTTTTTGTTTTATTTACCTGTCTGCGTATTTGTGACGGTTTACAAGTGCACAAACAGAAATCAACCCCAGGAGCCAATTCCAAGTAGAGAGAAGCTGATTTGGAACATGCAAACATTCTTTTGAAATCATTTCAATCACAGTTTATTTCTCTTTTTATTCATTTCCCCTCTTGTTCTGCTCTCGCTCTTACTTTTCCTCCCTATGGCCCTTTTTTGCTTTCCACTGATTATCAGCATCAAAGAAAAAATAACAGATTACACGCAGATGTATGCACTCAAGAGATCAAGAGGCGGGGTTGATGCACGTTAAAAGATTTTGACCAGATTTACTCTCAATTAGAGAAACAGAAATAACATAAATCCCACCGTATTTCATAGAGTTTTTTTTCCTCTGAGGCTATAACGCTAATCCAAAAAACGCCTCATGGAGGGTAACATTTAGTCTTAATTAGTCAGGGAAGTTTTGTAGGCCAAGTTCGTGCTTTGTCATAGTTGAGGTAATATAAACAAATGGCTCATGAAGTTTCTCACCATTAAAATTCACATTGTGAAGTTTAATTGCACAACTGCCAGCAGTCGCTCTGATGTGTAATGGAGCAGCGAGAGTGGACAAGTTGGTGAAAGAGAGTGACGTGATGTTATTAAAGAACAACAAGTATCAGAAAAACATGAAGTATTACAAACAGGATCACAAAAGTTAATGATGTTATGATGGATGAGCATGTGCAAACACATATTAGACACAAAAGAGAGTGAAGGTGTAGCAACCATGTCAACAATAATAACCAAATCATCCTCAAATGAGTGACACAGCAGCCTGCAGTTCTCCTCTATAGCCTCTAGGGGTCCACTCTCCATAGACATCCATTTTAATTTGGCCTTTACAGAAATAAACATGTTTACAGCCTACAGACAGTTGTACTAGTGTGAAATTCCATATTACTAATTTTAATAAGTTATCTAAGTTATCAAAACAGCCTGTAAGTGGCTGAAGCAGGAGTTTAGTTTGACGTTCGCAATTTTTAGCGATCTTATAAGACATTGCATGACACACTATGTGACGTGAATGTAATAAACTTTGGTATGATCACTAAGTTTGATGCGTGCACATTGTACGATGTCCATTTACTGAATTGCAGGCAACCACAGGTTACGTCGTACGTCAACATGCGAGGAGGAGGAGGAAGACATGGATGCGGAGTGACAGGTCGTAGCAGCTGTCACACTGTGAGTCAGTAATCCTTAAATTTCTGACACCGCTAGAATTTTATCTCAGCTTATCTTTGGTCGCAAGGCGCTGACAACAGCCGTTGTGGAACCTGTCTCACAGTCCGACGTAAGATGCTGCCAACATGAAAGTTGGAGCTTCACACACAGCTCACAAACAGTTCGTCCATAGTTATATACAGTCTGTGGTCCTAATACTTAGCTGCAAAGCTGCTTTCTGTCATTTTAGCACATAAATATTTTATCAAACTTGAGTCGAGTTCTTCGTTGTGGGAGGTCAACAAAGCAAAGATAAAGTTCCAAACCTGTTGGTTCCATCAGTCTCACAGGTGCCACCGACCACACACATTGTGCACAGGTTAGTTCATGTTCACGTGTAACATCCTATATCTCAGATAATAAGAAAAGTGACACTCACAGTTTACTGTGGAAGTTCATACTTGGCATGACGGAAAACCACATCAAGGCCAACCAAAACCAAATCGCCGTAATAATAACCATTTCTGTGGTATTATTATTGAAGGCTTCAGTTTAACTTCGTGATGTTTCTTTAGCAGTCTGACATGACGATGATGTTACAGCATGCACAGGTCACTCAAAGGTCAAGATGGGGCATCATGAAGATCAAGCTGCCAAAGCTAGTTTGGAAACATGTTGGTAAAACACATATCTGGACAACATCACGTCATACACTTAAACTTACACTTAAACAAAATGACCATAGAGCTTAAAACATGTCTGTGTAACATTAATATAACAATATTCCTTCTGAGGTATAACCAGAGATGCCGCATTCAAGATCAAAAAGCTGCAGCTATGGCAACCACAACAAACAAACCGAGGTGTGTGGGTGGGTGTTTTAGAGCACACGTTATCAGCACCAGTGCAGGTTTCTTTGTCTCCATCAGTCTGTTACATGCATCTGTCTGGGTGATCAGTGTGTGTGTGTGTTGTCTGCCTTCTCTGAAGCTGTTTGCCTTTCTGAATCAATTTACAATGAATTAATGCACATTAACAGCTGTCCAACAATGTGCCGCCCTCCAATATTCACACTATTACTAGTTTTATCACAGCAGACTTGTTTTAAAGCCTCAGGAGGAGGAGAGCTGTTTGGTAAAGAGGAGAGCTCTTTATAATTCAGAGCACTCAAACACTTTGTGGCAAACACTTTATGTGCTTTTGCTTTATATAGAAAATGACCTTTTCTTGTTTTATCAGATCCTAATGTTCCCTGGTTGTTGAGCTTTCCTTTCTTGGAGGTCACTTTGGGAACTTCAAGCTCCTATTATGTATGATTCAGAAGAACTACTGACCCATTGTAGCCATGACGTGCAATCTGAATGGATGAGTTAACCCTTGTTGGACTGTGATTGACAGATGATGCCAAGTACTACTTTAAAATGGAACAAACCATCTGGCACATAGCACTGATAAAGAAGAAAGGATATTATCAAAAATGAACCTATCAATTAGCAACAACATTAATATCATTAAGCTGTAGTCTGTGTCATAATTCACAGGGTGAATCTGCAGCATCTTTTTCGGCTGTGCATGGTTGACCTGTCAAATGAGGATGCACCACAAACACCATTCCTGTCACCTGGCAACCTTGACAGCTGCAGTTGATGCTGAGCTTAGCCTCCAAAATTTGGACAATGAGTAACATTATCAGTGCCTTACAATGCTTCTCATTCCCTCAACAATGGTCCAGGAGTGCCATCTAAGGCTCTCACCTGCAAAGGGAGTCAAAAGTTCCAGCTCCTCGGTTGAGATGCAGCTATACTGCTGTTCTAAACATATTTATTATTATTGTCTGTTTTTACCTTATGAGTTCAAACTGCGCTGTGACGACTTTTTTACAGAAGCTCAACAAAACCAGCCGGTGGTCCAGCCTTTCCCTTAAATATAATCTCTTTTTAGTCTTCCACAATAAGTGTTTGTGTTTGTGCAGACGCATGCGACTGTATCACAGGGGTCACTACACTTTGCCATCAGTGAAAAAGGATGTTTTCGCTGCTGTTGCTCGGCAACTATCACTGCAGCTATAGCCTATAGAGGGCTCAGACAGGAGCTCTATTGTGAGAGGTGTGGCGTTAAGGAAGCTAATCTCTGAGAAAAGAAGGATTATATCAGACAAGAGATGTTCATCTTACCACAGAGCGGGGTCTGCGTGATTTCAAGTGAGACAGATGGGAGAAAGTGAGCAAGCCTTTGTTGTGACGTGAAAAGCAGAAGCGTCGTGTACGTGCGTTTGTTTGTGTATGTAATTGTGCAAAGATGAAGACGCAGAGGTGGAAAAAAAAATATGAGATGAGGGCCATGCAGCATCCTATCGTTCATTTCTGAGTCACCAGTATAAAGGAGGCTTTTCAGTAGATAAGGAGCACACAAACACAAGCTGGGAATGAGAATCAGAGCAACAACTTCCACCCATGATTCTGAGATTACAGTGAATCAGCTGACGCCAATGATGACCGTTACTGAGCTGATCACTGACCAAGGGAGGACGCATCTTCATCATCCCACATTAAACCAACATATTTTAAGACGTTTCATCTCTTCTAAACAGCTTCATCAATTCTGTAGAACGATAAAGTTGTTTGAAGGAGCAGCAAAACGTCTTCAAGGAACTCCAACAATTCCAGTTGCCCTGCTTCAGGCTCTTGAATGCCACTAGTTCTACTAGTACTGCTGCTTCTGCTACATCTTTTTTATTATTATTATATTCTCATATATTGTACAAAATTAAGTGCTAAATCAAAATGTTTGTCACAAGAAGAAACACATTTTAATCATTTCATCATTGTGGGGTGTGAGTTCCTACAAACACCCTCACAGTTGATTATAAAAGAAGGTTTTTAATAAAATGAAGGAAGGAAGCGAGATGTGGAGCTCAATAAAAAGCTTTTCATGAGGGTGAGAAAGTGAGGATGCAGCCAGCACATCAGGCAGCACAACTGCACCTCTTAATACAGAAATGGAAGTCATGAATGTTGAAAACTTTCATAACAGAAAGAGACTTCAGATCCAGAAATGTTGTCACATTTCTGACATTATAAAACATATTTTTTTTAGTTCAAAGAGCACTAGAAATTATGGAAAGTGTAACCACCAGAGGCCCACACACACAGAGTGAACATTCTAAAGGTTACAGAACATATCTCATCCTGGAGAGGTGTATAGTGTGTGCTGTATGGTTTTTATGACAAATTAAGATGCATGCATGTTTAAACATACTGTTTATTCAATCAATGGTAAAGATTTAAAAAGAAGAACGGGAGAGAAAAAAAAAAGTTCTTTCATCAGAACACAAAGAAAATGATTAAAACAGGCTTTGCTAGTTTAAACCTGAGCTGCAGAGCATGCTGTAGCAGTAACAGGGGGCAGCTCACTGCTTCTAAATTGGCCTATAAAGACAAAGAAGTATAACAGAAATCTGAATCTAATATAAGAGGAGAATGCTGAAATACATACAGGCAGAGGGAGCCTGTAAATCAACTGATTAGGCCTGTGCAGGAATGGTAAACAGTATAAAAATTAATGGCTCTCTGCGTGTGCTCATGTGTGTGACTTCACCTACATTCATATGCTTTTCATGTGTAAGAGAGTAATAGGCAGTAAGTCAAACTTGCAGTAATTCTGTGGAATTCCTGCAGACCTGTAGCCGCGCTCACAGCCAATAAATACAGCCTGTTAAGCTCGGCTGATAACTTCAACCCAGGACTCTGATTTACAGGTGGACAAACACGAGGTAACTCGGGGTCTCAGTGTGTGTGTGTGTGAGAGGGACTTTACTACCTTTGTGTAAAGGTAGAGAAAAAATGTGAATTTACTGGTGAACACACTGTGTGTTACCTCTGACATGGTGGGTGAGGAAATTACAGCCATGTAGTCCTGATGGTGCTTTACTGAATGAACTAAAGAGAGGTGTGTTTTTCTTATTATGATGATTCTTTGAATGGACAGCTTGTGTTCACCAGTCATTCAGTGCACATGAATGAACATTAACATAATGGGGGGGATATACGTTGTTGGATTGCTTGAAAATCCTGACAGGGTTTTTAAAGGAAGTGGGGAAAGTGTCTTGGAGAATTTTTGAACCCCAAACATTGTTGCTGAATAGGTTTTAAGGCCTAATGTATTGTTCTAAATGTGTATTTGGGTGAAACCCTTGAAAAGGTAAAAAGGTTTGAACCTGCCTGGGGACCTTTCTGTGTGGAGATTTCATTCTGATGCACTTTTTGTTAAATTAGTGTAACTCTCTTTACAATCCGATAGCAACCGATTAATTTGGCAGTTTCGCATTAAAATGAAGAATATTAATCATCTGTGAAGCTATAAAATGCTAAAAACATCAGCCAATCCTCTGGGACAACCCTGCACAGAGTATTGGCTGGTTGTCACTCTCTTCCTGCTCTGCGCGCACCAGAGAGGTACGTGCATGATGGCCGAAGTCACAGGTAATGTGCATCTATGTGATTGGGAGGCGTGGCTTCGGGGTGAGCTCCGAGAGAAAGGGGCGTGTGTTTACTTTCAAAATCTGGCTGATAAGAAAATGGATGCATTATTGTGTCCATGTCGTCCTGTAAATACACCTTTGTGTTAACTTTCTTAATGACTGAATTAAGGCAACAACCATTTGGTTGGGTTTAGTTAATGATCATGGGCATAGTTACAAGCTAAATTCTCCCATATGCAACAAGCTTCTCTGCTTTTTTTGGGCTCATTTGGTGGAAAGTCCCAGTCCAGCTGGAGGACGTTATCCACTTACAGGAAGTAATTTAATCACCTTGAAAATTCCACCTTTTGTGTTGTTTTTCCCATTGAGGACAGGCTAGCTTTATCTAACCTAATTTGTAAAATAAAGGTAAGAGGCACAGATACACAAAGAGAATTGTATTAGAATTATTTTGTGTAGTTACTTTTTCTAAGGTTGGGCTGCAGTGTAAGATACACAAAGCTCCAGAGAAAAGTGTAAAGCCAGGCTTAAGTGTGCAGACAGACAGAAGCAGAGGATGCAATGGGGAAAAGTGGGAGAGGAATAAGAAGCAGAAGGTGAGAAAGCACAAGACGAAACTACAGAACCTGAAAGAAGAGCTGCTAAAGCAAATGTTTTAAACTAAATTAATTTTAGTTTATTTAACAAATCAGAACCTCAGTGGTTCAAAATATGTTTGACATTTTTAATCTACACATTTAGATTTACAGTTCTTCATAGTAGGAAAGGGAACAAGCAAAGGTTGTGACACAGTTCAACACCTTTAAGAGTGCAGAGGGAGTGAGGGGAAGTGGGATATATATGAACTGAGTGTAAGAGTTGGGGGGGGGCTCAGAACATGAGCTCATGACTGCGACTATAGTGTAACATTAGTGTTAAGTGCTCATAAAAAAACCCTCTTCGCTTTGCATTACCTCAGCGTGGGCAGTGAGAAATACACTTAATAATATAGCTGTTATGAAAACTGTCATTTAACAAAACTGAACAGCGTGGAGGGCACACACACACACACACACACACACACACACAGACTATTTACAGCAGCAGTGAAAATACTAAATGCTGCTAGCTGCAGGTCCAGTGGCCCACACAGGCACAAGTGGCATGTAAAAAAAACTGGACTGTACATGCATTCAGGGCTTCTCCTTATTTTCTACATGTTGCATATGGCCGCCGCCACCCAGATAGAGAAAGTCATTTTTGTTCAGAATATAATCTAGTGTGCTTTTTATGACAGTTTCAAGGGGCGGAAATTAGAGGAATTAAATAAATAAAGAGAATTTTATTGGTTCTAGGTCCAATGACAGCAAAGACTCCAGCTGTTTATTTGCTGCACTTTGAATATCATGGCCTGTGTTAGCACAACAAAAAACGAACATGTAAAGTTATCTCAATATATAAACTGCCACTAGGTGTCACTGCTTCTCCTGCAGTCCACTTTTAACTCTTACAAGTCTCTGTTATTTAGACCTAAGAACAGATTGTGGTGTCACAGGCAGGATTCCCACATGGGACATTGGAGGTGGTTGGAGTGAATACTTTTGTGTCTCATTGAACTTCCATTTGTCCTCACTGCTTTCACACTGATTAGGATATAAACAACAAAAAATATCCAACAACATAAAACAGCCAAATAAAAGAGTATCTGATAAACCTCTGATTAAAAGCTTTGATGTGTGCAAACACAACGATTCCTTTGATATTTATATGGGTTTTTTTTTGTATATCTGAGGGTGATACAGGGGGAGATGTTGGCACTGCTGTCTGTTTCTTGGATCCTCATGCTTTGTTTGTGGCTGTTCTTCTCTGATTTTCCACCACAGTTAATTAGAAATTAAACTGTCCAAAATGTTTCTGTCTAGAACTCCCAGTCCACACATAAAAACAGTCCATGCTGTGTTAGAAAACTGCTTTAAAGAAAAACAATAAATACAAATCTACTTAAAAGACATAAAAGCCTGAAAGATCCAGGTTCTGCTTTGACTCATTATGCCATTATCATTGGGGACTCCCACCCCTATTATGGTCGGCTTTCATCCTACATCATGATGTCATCACTGGGCAATCTGCTGACCCTGAATCAGTCCAGTCTCAGGTTAAGTTACACTCAGTCACCATTAGTTAGGCCGTGTCCTGTTGTAGTCTGCTCTGTGGCATTCTGTGCTTTTACAGCTGGCTCCATTACACTACACTTTTTATTTTCCCAGTCTGGGGGCTAAATATCTCCCGTTAGCTTAACGAGCCCCCCTTGGTCACTTGGACCAGTGTGTGTATATTTGTGCATGTGCATGTGTGTGTGTGTGTAACTATGTGGCAATGAGTGGGGGTCAGGCTACCTGGCATCCAGATGTGGAAATAAAAATTCTGCCATTTTCCCTACAAACTGCTCACCTTTTGTAAAGAAAACAATTCCTCCATTATTACTAGGCAGTATTTATTATTTGACATTTCCATTATGCCTGTACAGGTAGCAATGGCAGCGTTACAGGTACAAACCTGTTAAAGGGATAACACAACACAATTCTAATTACACCAAGAGAAGAATTAAAACTTCATCAAGGGCACCAAAACTCTGGAGACCTGTTAGCTGCTTTAGCAGGAGACTGTGCCACTGTCAGCAGATCCTAACCACTGCACACTGGGAACAGCACAGCAGACCTGCTGCTCTGGAGATGCTCTGACCCAGTCGTCTGTTCTCAAAGTCACTTCAAGAACACACTGCGCCCTGCTGCCTACTCCTGGACAGATGCCATCATAAGGAGCTTATCAATGCTTTTCAGTATTCACTTGTCAGTGGTTTTCTGATCAGTGTATTTGACTTTAACTTAGTAGTAAATGATCAAATCCTCATGTCAGCAAGGGATAATGTAAAGACTGAATTAAAGACTGAATTTCCTCCTCACATATCTGGGTGGCACTGGCCTAAATTAGACTTTGACACCTTAACTCCAAGACTAAATGTCTTTCTCCTAAGCAGAATGCAAGAATCAGTGCGTTTAATTCTTAGTGGCTCATTTAGAAGATGTCTTCATTCTTTTTGTAATTTACAGTGAAATGCTGCTTTCAGGGACAACATCTAAACAAAGAAGAAGTAAAGTCGTGTCCTGTTTGTGCTTTTTTTTAAGAAAAGTGGGTTATAATTCTGATGTCATATTCATGGGCTTCAGTGGCACTGATGGGTTCCACTCAGGAGGTGAATTACACATCATCATTATATCTGCTTTCCTAACTTTTTCCATCATTGTCTAAATAGTCCAAAGTGCTACAAAGAAATCCCAAAAGAGCAAACAGCAAAAACATATTTTAAGAAAAAGGGAAGTGAATCCAAAGTCTGCCAAAAGTCTCTCTCTCTCTCTCGCTCTCTCGCCCTCTCAGCAGCCGTTTTCCATTATCAGTGCCCAAACCAGCTTGTTAAAAAGAGTGAAACTCAAACCACAGTTTTGAAAATTACAGAATTCCTCCATAAATGCCCAACCCTCCCAGCGGCTACACTGGGTTCAGGCTTGAGGTGAGACCGCCATACTACGAAATGCACACTACATACACACGCTTTGCACAATACACATGCACAAATACATGCTTACACAGTAATACACAAGTGCACAGTAATAGCCTTATGGCCTCTCTCAGTCTTTACCCAGCGCCTTTTCCAACAACAGTAGAGACTGCTGCATAGCAACTGGTCAGACCGCCCTAGCAACAGCATTATCACTCCTTTGACCTCTTTGTTACAGCAAAATAAAGATGACTTTTATTCCACATTGCTGTTTTTATGTCCTTAAAACAATCATCGAATATATACAAACAAAATATACTACACACCTGGAGAAATGGGGCAGGTATGGTGACAGTGAATCAGTGAAACACTCTCCTGTTTCTCTGCAGCTGCTGTTTAATTTCCCTCGTGTGTGCCCTTCTATCACCAAACCCTCTCCAACCTGGCTAATAAATTGTAATTATTCTCAGCTGCTCCTACATGCAAAACCTTTAAATTGCTTGAATGTAAAAAAAAAAGGGCATTCACACGCAGAATAGAAAGAGAAATTTTAAAAAAATGTGACTAAAATTTTGCCGCTGATTCTGTGAGACACAAACGTTTGATACTGGACTCAGCAGTGAGAATGGAATCACACCAAACCACAAGTGTTTCACACATAACACACAGTTCGGCTTTGCTCTCCATGAGTAATTCTATGTTTTGCTTCAGAGGGAAATTGGTGCACTTTGGCCATAATTGTTTCAAAACTGCTAGCTAATTATGACCTTTTGAAAACAAAGTGTACAGATTGAATGTGACATTTTGCTGCGCCTGCAGAATATAAACGGCCTCTTGCACTGGCTGAAGCCCAGTAACAAAAAAACCTAATAATGAAAACAACTGAATTGAAAGGCAGGTTTCTTCTTGCTGACCTACAGAACAAAATGCTACATGCAGACTGTATTGCTGCAGTTTTATTTTGGACTGTCTGTGTTACTTTGAATACAACATGCCGCAGTGCTGGGGGGGAAGAAGTCTATTAAAAGCTTCTACAGTAAATAATAAGTGTGCTCTACTTATGTCTCAAGGGATCATCACCCAGGAGGACATGGTTGCACCCCTGAATGGTAAAGTTGTTGGTTGTTATATAGCACTTTTCTACCAACTCAAAGTTATTCAAAGAGCTTCACAATACTTCACATTTACCTTTACAAGCACACACACCATTGTTCCAACCTCTGGGAGCAAAATAGGCTTAAGTGTGATAAGACATCAGCATGCAGCCGGGGCTGGGCATCAAACCGCTCTAATACCTGAGCCTGCAGCTGATTTTGGTGAAACAGTGGGGTGCTGCATTCAGATCTGGCAGGGAGAGCTGCAGGATGACCCTCGTCCTGGAAGAATAACACAACAGTGCCACAAAGCTGGGTAGGATCCAAGAAACATGTGCACAGAAAACTCCAAATGACCAAAGTTAGAATCAGGAGCAGAATCAGAAAGCCTTCGTTGTCATTATATTCCAGTGTATACAACAAAATTTGGAGCGCTGCTCAGTTTGGTGTTTGCATCAGAATATACAAAAAATATCCGCAGTCTGCAGAATAGAAAGCTGAAAGAAGAAAAGGGAGTTCTCTTCCACAGGACAACACTCCAGCTCATAAGTCCAGATCGGTGATGGCCACTGTCCAATAATGTGGATCTGAACTCATCCAACATCCACCTGATTCACCTCTCGACAAAGACAAAGAAGCATCCACTGACAGTGATGTCAGAGATGTCAGAGATCATCGCTGCTTTCTGTTGGCGCAGCCATCATCACAGCTAGATGACTACTGCTCTGTGCTTATTGACAACAAACAGACTTCTGTGACCTGTTTTGTTTTTTGAGGCAATCAAATGACATAAACTTACAGGAGCTTGCAGAATATGCACTTCAGTATAGCATGCTGTTTACATGCATGTGAGGCTCCTACAGTGCAGATTTCACCCTGATATGTAGAGGTGAATAAATTCTGGATTCAAACATTGGTAGCTACAGGGACACACACACAAACACACAGTAGTCTGTACCAGAAGTAGTTCCAACCAACTGCCCGTCACAGTGCATGCATTTCAATGGAGCAGGCTCAACCATATTCCCACCATCTGTCATGAAGATTTAAGAAGAGTTCTTTCAACTTTAACTGTGTTTAAAATATAAAGGAGTGAGTGTGTGAACGTGTTTTATTGTTCCCTGGATGTAATCCTCTGCTGTCATCTAGTGGTAAAAACCTGCATCTGAACCCACTTTGTCCTACAGCGCAGGGTCACGGGACAAAAGATAGGGGCTGGTGCCAACAACAGCTTTAAATAGAAAAATCGTTAAAAAATTATACTAGTAAAGTTACAGAATAATGTGAGATAGGAGAATTAATTAAAGGCATCCCCTCTTTTTCAAATAAGAAAACAAATCTCAGCCAAATGCTGTCACAGTTATGTACATTATAGAGCAGGGTTATATCTTCTTTAAGTATTTCTCCTTCTCATCCCTCACAAAGTTCCAGCCTCTGAGTGAGGATGATTAATCTGCTTTGTTTTTCTTGCCTTCTCTCACAGTATTTCCAGGTACAGCATTAAAAAGTCTTTAGCCCTTTCTTTAGTAATCTGTCTGTAGCCTTTCGCCCCAGCTGTTCAGACGCTCTCTGAGACTCTGGAGAATTCGGCCCACTGTTGACAGTGAAATAAAACACAGTGGTTTAAGCCATGGAACTGGAACAGAGCCACACACAACACTCTGGTCTGTGTTTCACAGTTAGACCAGACCTTAGCAGAGAGATGGCTGTATTTAATAACTGTTTAGCTGATGTGAAGTCCTGCGTAGCCTTCCTTTCAAAATAACTTTAGATACACTCAAGAATCTTTGATTCACATTTAAACTGTGATCATCAACCAAAGGTTTACTCAGACATTTTTTACAAAACCACCACAGAGAATATTTATTTTAAATATTTTTTACTTATACATATATGTCTACCTGAAGTTTATTTATAACAGGGGGAGGACTAACAAGAACACTTTAACAGGCCTATCTTAAAAAATCAGTTTGTTCTCTGTAGAATGACGTGTTCCTCTCATCACCAGAAGATGGCACTCTAGCTTCAACATGTGCTTTTGAACAGACCTATTAATGGTATAACGCTTTTATATTATGTTTAAAGGATTGTCATTCAGAGGGCCAACTACTAATAAAAGTCTGATTTTTTTTTGTCAGGAAAAGTCAGAAAACAGGGGTTGTCTTGTATTGTAATACAATGAAAAAAATAAAAATTACGGGACAGAAAAACACAGTTATATATTAGCCTAATTATTTATATAAATATATTTTAGAAAACAAGACAGAACACATCAAAATGTCACCTTATATGTAAGCAAAAAGTACATTGCTGCAATAAACTCCACCTGCCAGGAGATGGCAGTACAGGTACATAATGTTAAATGGTGCCACACCACTGAAAATGCATAGGCTCTATGAATAGAATAGAATAGAATAGAATAGAATAGAATAACATTTTATATAGTTGTTGTAAAACTCCTACTACGAACAAATAATAATAATAACAATAATAATAATATTATTAATACAGTAAAAGATTAAATAAAGATAAAGGAATAAATAACAATAATATATAAAACAATAATTTAAACACATATTTATTTATTTTTATAATAATATTATATAAAATATTTATTTAATAAATGATTTGAATTAATATCCATCTCATAAAACACTTTAAACCGCTCCAAATTTGTCCTGGACGTTCCTGCTCTCTGATTGGTCCGCCTCCTGATTGGCCTGCGCTCTGATTGGCTGAAAGTTACGGCGCTGGGACTGTCCGTCGACGCAGTTTGTTTTCTCGCCTGCGGCTGAAGTTTAGACGGTGAAGCGCTGCTGGAGGCGGTGTGTGGGTGAAGCTTTCAGCTTTTAATGTAGCAGAAACTTGTCAGAATAGTTGGGAAAAGAGGAAAGAATGTAGATTCGACTTTTATTTCTTCGTGTCTGTCGTTCTGTCTTGCTCCCGCTCCTGCAGCGGTTTACACGCGGACTGTCATTCAGAAATACTACAGATACATTTGGAGCGCTCACGTGTTTCACCGAGTTTCTGTATTTTGGTTTTTATTGTCATAGTTTTCAGCTGCACACTTTTAGTTTAAGCTTTTTTTTCCCCCACTGAAGGCTTCAGTGACAGAAGCGTGTCCACGTTTGTGATTTATTCTCGGTTTGAATCACGGATTAAATCATCGAAATCTGGAAGCTGAACGACTTTTTTCACGGAATAACGGCCCGGTGTGCATGCAGATAACACACAGAGGATACATCACCACTGCTGGGAGTTTTACAGTAAGTATAGCTTTATTAAAAACATCCAGAGTTACTGTGATACTTGCATAAACAGTGTGTGTGTTTATCTCTGTGTATCACTTCCGTTGTAGTTACCCAGTATAGTGTTAAAGTGCTAAATATATAAAATTCACTAGCATTTAATCCAGTGCGTGTGAATAAATAACCTGTTGCAACACTTGCACATTGCATCAGTGCAGTATATTTCCTCTGCTTTATCTTTATTCACTGTTTTATTGTAAATATTCTTGGACAGTCCTGACGTTCTGTCCTCTAAAAATGTGCCCTTGATTGCCACACACTTCCTAATCAGTTAACCTGGGCTTTAAAGTGTGAAGCGGTCTCTCCTGAGCTTGAGATGACAGACACTGAGCAAAGATACAGCCTGTAAAGTGCTGAAATAAGATCTGGTAAGGTTTGTGGAAGAATTTATGAGGCAGAAAGATTAAAACCACTGTAAGAAGAGACACACACACACACAGACAGACAGGTGGACAGAATAAATCTGCAAGCAAAAGTAGCCTGACTTCCAGAAAATCTTTAGACAGATTTATGTTCATGTGTCTGGTCACTTTGTTCAGGTTGCCACGGAGCAGATCAAGAAAAGCAATATAGCAAAAAGAAGAGAGATTAAGATGAAACAATTTTGGAACCAAGTACTTGTCTGTGTCTTCTCTACGTCTGTCTGTGGAAAGTAACACAACTTAGTTAAGTAGTTAAACAGAAGATAGAATTAAACATTTACATATTAAGTTTTTATTTTATAATAAAATATTTCATCAGCACCGTGAATGATTCTTCTGTCCTCCTTTTCAGATCGAAGTCATCATTTGTCCTCCTCGTTAAAAGAAAATGGAACTTCTTTGGACCTGCCTGTTTCTGGAGATGGTCCTGATGACCACAGCTGCAAGGGGTGAGTAGCCAAAAGCCGCAGTGTCCGTATCCAGAAGAGTGTGTGTGTGTGGCATTAATGTAATCAAATGCACAAATCCATCGCACCCAGACTTTGACAAGAAAACAAGAAATCCAGGCCTGTGGGGTCCACAGCTGCTCATTTACATGTCTGCATGTGTAAGAATTCGGCCTTATAGTGAGAGCAAGGACGTTACGCAAAGCAACCCCCGCCTGTGCCGGCAGAACAGCTTGTTTTGAGGACACACAGTTATCCATACCTGTCAAAGAGTGCAAGGACACATGGATGTTAAACATCTGGAGAGAAAGTCTTTTTAAACTCCCCAGAAATCCATCGCTGTGTCCGCCTACTGTGCTGGGGAGGAGAATCTTTGGCTGCAGGCTATCCCATAGTGTGTGACACACCTTAGGAGTAATCCCTGAAGTGGCACTACAGCACAGTCAGCAGCGCTTTGCTGCAAATGTCATCCACAAAACACTCAAAATGCTCACTACCCTGCATTTACTTGTATGAACTCTCCTTTAAACTGATACATTTGCCTTGATATCAACACTTGTGCGGGTTAATTTCACTTTATGGATGTTTAAGTGAAGTTTTGGTTGTTTTTTTTATTTTATTTGAATGAATCTAGGCACAATGAAGCTACACAATGACAGCTACACAAACTCTGCGCAGATTAGCCCCCTGTCTGTAGGCTCTATGAGCAGACAGTTATGGAGTTGGCGCCCGCTCCCGAGATCACACCGATGATGAGTTTTCAGTGGGAACAAAGCTGCATTCAGTCAGGCAAGGCAGAGCGAGCGTGCAGACACGGGGCCGAAAGTAAACACAGGGCCATAGACCGCAAAGAGATGAGATTAGATTAGCCTATTAGGGATGTTTGCTGTACAATGCCACAGCATCCCCCCCCTCTTTCGCTGCCTGCAGTGTGTCAATGAAACCGGCACAGGCACCAGAAAGGGACAGAAGGAAAGGCTACGGGAGATGGAAAGAAACAAAGGGGGGGAGTAAGAGATGACGATAAAAGTGACAGAAGGGAAGTAAGGAAAGGAGAAAAAGGGGCACCGAGGGGCATGGGTGAAGAACAAGGAGGGGGGAAAGTGGATAAGGAAAGGAAGCAGATTATAGAAGGGGGTGTGAGAGAGAGGGCAGGAGAGCATGAAGAGGACAGAGGGAACAAAATACCATTATCCACCCATTAGAAACTGAACTTCTCCCTCATCTGAGCTGACAGACAGACGGACGGGCAGTATTCCTGCAGAAGGGAAATGATACTGTAGAAATTTACTTCAAGAAATTGTGTGTGTGAGAGAGAGGGATGCTGGGCTTTGGTCACCCTGTGGGCTGAGCTTCATACTTCTCTAATTGTGAAGTTGTGGTTGTGAACAGCAGCGTGTTTTCTGTTTACTCTTTGCAACTCATCTTTATATTGTATAGTAAAAAACTGGAGAAATTCTGTTGATCTTCAGCAGATTGTTTTGGTACTATTCGGTACTATTTGGTACGTTCAGGTGCTGTCTGATTAAGACAAAAAGTGCATGTCTGAAAGGTGGTGTTGTCAGATTTGATTCACTTCCACTATGTTCTTGGGCGGTGCTTACATTCTTTATCTGGGAAGGTGGTACAAGCTGGACTCTGTCTCCGACTCCACTGAAAGAAGACACATGAGCTGCTTTATCTGATAAAAATTTGAGCTCATAATATCATTTCCAGAAGTGCCAGTTGCTCAACTAATTGCAGCAATGCCAAGGAATAATAATCCCTCCAGTATATTACTGTAAATGGGTAATGAAAAAGCTGGTGATGACAATTTCCTGTCTATACAGTGAGTACAAAATTCTATTAAGGGTGTGACCAATTTAATTAAAATGATTGTTAAGTGGCTGAGGTGTGTTACTTAAGGGTAGATGTAGAAACAATACAAATAACATTAAAACTGATTACATGGGCTTTTATGTGGAGCCAAACAGGAGACAAACAGGATTAACTGACAGTAAATTTAAGTCTTTGTATAACAGGGTGTTGTCACACCACCTGGATCAGTCTAATTTAATTTAATCACTAGAAAAACTGGGAAAATGACCTTGGCGTTGAGCCTTAGATGGCACAGAAGGCTGTTTTCCACAGAAATACTAAATACCTGAGGGCTGAAGAAACAAAGAGAGGTGGTGGAGTGCAGGTTCAAAGAAACATGAAAATACAACTTATATGCCATTTTTACAGCAGGTGTAGAGCCACATGAACTACTCTACGAAGCCTTATACAACTGCACTGTGTGAACCACAGCCTGGGCCTCTGTGTGCGTATGTGTGTGAGTAGTTGGGCATGAGACTGAGCAGCTGAGAGATTAGCATTCTCCCTTAGCTGAACAGCACTGGTCTTGATTTCAGGGGTCAAAAACTGGCACTAAGCCAGATGCATTGAAGGCTACCTGCAGCCCGGACCCATCCTACGTCTACTGAGAGGGATAACATAAAGACCAAGGAGAAAGGCAGGATACCTTTGTTTGCTCACATTGTGTACATTATGCGCACATGGATGGACTAATTTTTTTAAGTCAGTGTTGCGTGGTGGTGTATTTTTTCCACATGGCCAAATGAATACTAATTCAGCTATTTCCACTGTACTTTCTCCAACATTCTCTTAAGATTTTAGGAGCAATGACCTCCATCTAGTCCAATTTCCTTCAGCATTAAGCAATTATACAAAGAAACTCTATTCTGAAAAGCAGATGTTGCATTTTGACTGTTTCTCTTGAATGGAAAAACTTGCAGTCTCTGCTCTGTTGTTTTCTCAGGCCTGATCAAGGCATTTTATAGTTCTTAAGAGGCACTGAACAGATCCAATTTCTACTTTTTTGTGCTACACACTCACTTAGATACATTAATTATGTGATGTGAAGTGTCATGTGTATGTCAGATGGGATTTACAAAAGCTGTTAAACGCTTGAACTGGAGCAGACAGGATAATAATAATGTGATTATTGAATAATCCGGCAGAGATTTTCCTTTTTTCCTTCACTTATACCTGATTTATGTTGTGTTGAAGTGACACGTCACATTCTCACATTTGTCTTTTGACATCAGGGAAACTATAAAACCAGAAAGGAGATGATAAGGGCGGGTTTCTACTCATGGCTTCCTGATGTAGGGAGAAAAACAGACATAGACGCAAGCGGGGGTCCATTGGTTGTTATATTGAGTGTAAAATGCCACACAGTCACATTAAAAGTGCATCTTCATTCCCTGGAAGCTGCCAAAAATAAAGGCACTGTTACAAACACAGATTGAGAAACAGAGCTGCTCATCGTCGCTGCGGACAACGACAGACGGAGACTGTAAACAGTCGCACAAACACATGCTGGAAACATATACAAATAGAAGACACTACCCATAAATATGTAAGCACACACACACACACAGATACACAATTAACAACCCTCTGTCCCACACACATAACTTAAGAATGTAATTAGCATGTTGATGCTAACAGTGACTTAAAGAGAACTATGGATTGAAGGGCTTCAGACTTTTAAAATGGACAATGATATTACTTATAAATCTGTAAAAGGATGTGACAAATTTGTGTAAAAATATTGCTGTTCCTTGTTTTCTGTAACTGGAGGTAGATCGTTTGGTTCAGTTTAATTCCTGTAGCTCCATCCACATAGCCGGCAGTGGTGTGCTGTGTGGATGAATGGAAGCAGAACAACAGAGTGTTCTGATAGACTTCTGATTCTGAGTCAGCATCAGAGGTAATACCAGCACTGGCATGTCCTCTGAAGCACACATTTAGGGGGCAGTTTGTGGACGAGCAGAGCCGTAATAAAGAGGAGGTCTTAATAAGGCTTTATACTTAATCTAAAATGTGATCCAAAAAAATATTTGACTGCCTTTTTCTTCACTGAATCTCTCAGTGAATCAAGTCAATTTAACCCTTATGTTCTGTATATGTCTAATATATGTCTAAATTGTTGCACATTGTAATACAAAACATTGTGGTGGCATCTGCCTGCCTCTTTGTGTGCAGGGGGGGGTGCAAGTATGAGCAGAGCATCTTGAATCCTCATAGAGTAAACGGCTGCATTCCACAGACAGATGCTTCAAACAGACAACTTCACTTCATTGTAAACAGACACACTCACAGACTCACACCAGTAAATCTCCTTCCACCTCGCTCCTGCTGTTTGAACATGCTACGCATTCTAAGTCACAGCTAAACGCCGTAAATACCATTTGACGTGCTGATAACCATTATACAGCCTGGTCGGCATTTACCTGCCAACCATCAGTGTTTGCACTAAATCCAGTTTACAATGAAAGAAAGCAAAAAAGTCTCTTTTATTTGAATGATCTAATGACTTTTTTCAGTAGTTGTTTAACATGGATAGCTGAAACCACAGTGGAGACTTCCTCTAATATGCAGCTTAATTTATGATTACACAGACAGTGAGACTTTAGTAAGAGAGAGAGAGTGTGTTGATTATGTGGTGATTAGGAGACAAAGGGAGGCTTCAAAGGGACCAAATGACTGCTTTAGTTCCTCTTGTTAAATCCTAATGTCTGGGCCAAATGTTGTCTTATTGGCTGTTTGAACAAGGAAAGCTGTGTTCAAAGGCCAATCTGTGCTATTTGTACGTAAAGAACAACCAAAACTGACCTATTCTGTTGGGACCTCTGCCTATAATTTACTATAAATTATTGTAGCACATTATAGCACTGATGTGACCTCATTTGCAGGAAGCAAACTGCAGAACTTGAGCACCAGCAGCAGCCTTCAGCCTCCTCCTCCTCCTCCTCCTCCCCCCGGCACCCCTCCCCTTTTTGTAGAGTTTTACAGGGCCTGTTAACGTTAGAGGCTATTAGCCAACATTTAGATAAAGTCAATGTTTGCTTTGACTTTGCTAATAGTGGGATATTAAATGGTGCTGTCTGGACGTTCTCTGCGGGGGTTGACGACCTGTCACGTTAAAATGTGAGGTGTGTTTGTGGAGGGGGGTGGGGGGTGCAGCAGAAAGAAAAGCAACAGGACAAGATAAGATGGCAAAAGGAGGCGCCGTGGAAAGAAATGGCGAGGGACACACAAAGAAATCTAACACTGGTTTAAGCTTTAAACGCTGCCTCCCTCTTTCCTGTCTTATAACTTAACTCAAGACATAAAACTCATAGATATTAAGGTGTGTGTCGTTAAGTGTCTAACCACAGAGCTAAGGAAATCTAAAAGAAAAGGGACATTTAAGGGACACTTTGCAGATTTTGAACCAGCGTTGAATCATTAGAAGAGGGTTCATGGGTATAAATTCCCCAAATATCCCCGAGGGACCTTCCCAAAGGGATTAATAAAGTATATTCTATAAACTTAGACCTTCAGGGCTACTTTTTTGGCAGAGGACACTGCAGCATATGTAGGAGAAGGAGGCTTCGTACCAGGCAGGGACAGCTGGTGGAGTCAGTGTCTGCATTGCCGTCTTTTGGATGAAACTATGTGATCCCAAAAAGAAACAAGAAAAAAGCAGGCAAAGCTAATGAGGGCCTCGTTTGTGTTTCCACTTTGTTCGTTCATTCTGTATTTTGTCTCTTTTGCGTTCTTGCATTTGTGTATTTGTTGCTGTAGGCATTTCTCGCTCCTCTTCTCAACGTGACCTCACATATTTTTACCCCGTTTCTCTGCCTCTATCTTTCTCCTACATAGTGAAGTATTGTGTGGGCCATGGCGCCACAGTGCTGTATTGTGGTCTCAGTAGAGTTGGGGTATGTTTGGTCAACGCTACAGCACAGCAGGTCAAAGGGCAGCCAGTAGATCAGGGAGGGGTCAGGGAGAGAGTGTGTGTCAGTTTATGTGCACACACTGTGATTGTGTGTGTGTCTAAGGTAGGGTCAGAGAAAACACATGCCGGCACCAGAGGAGACTGTAATAACACACTAGGAACCCCACAGGACACACACACACACGCAGCTTTCACTTCTTTCTCACCTTTTAGCCTCGTGTGTGTCACACAGAGGATTTAATGAAACTATATGTTTATTTAAACTATTTATTTATTATAAAGTTTCAAAGCTGCCAAAGAGATGTTAGCTTTTTAAGTGCAGAACTGAAGTCTTTGTTCCTCCTTCCACTAGACTCCATTCACAAAAACAGTCATTCTACCTTGCAAAACACTGGAGTTGAAGCTTTACCACAGAGTCAAGTTGGGGGATTAATTTGGATACAACTTGCTAGCGTCACAAAATAATACAAACTAACTAACTAGTCAGAGAGGTTTTGTAGTCATTGTTTTTAATCAGGTCTTTTTGAACATCACTCACTCGCTGCCTTCACATCTCTGTTTTCTCTCACCTTCTATCTGTATCTGACATTTTAATTCCTCTGTCACTTTCTTTGTGTCTTCTGGTTTCTTGCTCTCTTGTCTACCCTCCAACCCTTTTCAACCCCCCTTTAACCCCCCCCCCCCCCCCCCCCCCCCCCCCCCACCACCACCACGACCACCACCACCACCACCACGACCACCACCACACACACAGTCCCCAGCTGTTATTCCTGATGGCGTTACAAATGAGACATTGAAAAGTGATCACTGGGACAGGAGACACAGTTCCTTGTTTTCTTTAGGCTTCAGTCTGTCAGATTGTGTTGGGTGGGGGGGTGGTGGTGGTGGGAATACACCACTTGGGGCAGTTGTGTTTGTCTCTGTGTTAGGCAGGCACACAAGACTAGTCTGACCAAAAATATCACTACTATGACCTCAGTGTCAAACGTGATTGACATGTTATGGACAGTTGGCCACACTCTCTCTGCTCGGTTGTTTGTCAGACATACAGATGACCTTTGACCCCAGGAAGTGGAGGCTGATCAGGGCAGGATGTTAAGGCGTACAGCTTTAGGAAATACTTTTTGTGAGCTGTTGTCTGTAGCTTCTAGCTACGTCACACAGGCTTGTTTTGTTGAGCTCTCACTCAGTTTAAATGACATGAATACACACAATGCCTTTCAGATCCAAGTTTTGCACAATTGCATAATGTAATCTCAGATTACTGTGGGTAATTTATGCCTCTAAAATCACCACACATAAACTCAAACTCAATCCCAGCTGTCGGTGTGGAATCTATACTGCTGGGGGAATGAGTCTGGGAGATGTGGGGGTGGGTTTAAGAAGACAGGGACTCTGGAGGACACATTCTATATACTATAGTGGCTTTAAAGGTAGGGTAGGAGATTTTGAAAACTCAGTCAGAGTCAGCCAGAGTTTGAAAGTAAACACACACCCCTTTCTTTCGGAGTTCACCCCGAAGCCACACCTCCCAACCAGTCTGTGACTTCGGCCATCATGCAAGTACCTCTCTGGTGCGCGCAGAGCAGGAAGAGAGTGACAACCAGCCAACTATATGCGCAGGGGCGCCTCGTAGGATTGGCTGATGTTTTTAGCATTTTATAGCTTCCACAGATGATTCATATTCTTCGTTTTAAGCAAAACTGCTGAACTAATCGGTTGCTATCGGATTGTAGAAGAGAAGTTACACTAATTTAACAAAAAGTGCATCAGAATGAAATCTCCTACCCTACCTTTAAATATGCAGCCAAACATTTATGTCATCTGATGTTTACTGATATTTATTTTCATATTCAAACTGAGTGTGACATCTCGGAATTCAAAATATACAGAAATGTGTTCCACAGTGTAAAACGATGCTTGTTTGTTGGGGGTACCTCTAGCTTCTTCCTATAGCTGGACTCAAAACCTTAAAATAGAGACATAAGAGCTAATGTCAGGCAGGTGGAAGGGTCTCTGCAGGTTCATGAACATCTTACAAACAGTTCCAGCACCTTGAGCCTGTCTTTATAATTTGGGGATTTTCTGTCAAACGGCTGTCAGTCAGGCTTTAAATCTTCAGTTTTGGCCTTTAACATTTTGAACAGCAGTCATTTTTGGATTAGGAAGTTTTGTGCAGACTATATATAATGCATTTTCCACTTTTAAAGAGTTTTTTTTGTGTGTGAATATACAGACATGACTGTGAGCTAAGATGTTGCTGCACGATACCAAAAATCCCCCGTTCCATTAAATATGCTGACACAGTGTGGTACAACTATTTCAGGACTTCTCCTGTAGCCAAAGTAGACAGTAGTGCACCCTGTGCTGATTATTGTTAATAATTTGAAAAGCAGCAGAGAATGGCGTGACTGACATTTCTTGCATTTTTCCCAAAGTAGGAGGAAAAACATTGACCCGATCTGTAAAAAATTAAGTTCTTGAGTACACAAACAGATATTGGTTACAGCCACGATGAATAAATAAGGACATTAATCCCCTGCCAGTACCCACACGGTGCTGACGTGTAGCTGAAAGGCCTGCAGACCAGTTAGCTGTGTTAATTATTTCCCACTACATGGCCCTTCATCACACTGGTCAGCTCAGTGTAGTTATTATCCAGAGGTAATCCCTCTGTTGTGCTGGCACCATTATCACACCAGGGCACACAACAGACCTATTCTTCCACATGTAATTAACAAAGGTACTTATGAGCTGCTTTCTGGGATTTAACTGTTGTGTTGTGGGAGCTTTAGCGGAGGCAGTGGGATGTGGTGGTGGACGGAAAAGGTGGGGGGTGGGAGGGAGAGGAAAGCTCTCAGATCAGAGTGGAGCAGAGGTTTCAGAGCTGAAGTGTGTAGCTTTAACCACACTGGATTACATGCGGTGGGGTTTATGTGAGCAGAAAGTTGTATGCAGCTCTCAGTGAAAGAAAGTGACACACTCTTTTGTGAAGTCTATGCATCTCTGAGTTGTCGGCGATTTATGGACCGAAAACAACAGACCTATTTTTACCATCTACATAATTATGTATAGCTGCAGACACGTGCCTAGAGATATGGAGATGCTTGACTGTTGTTCTATTCTGTGGTGCTCTTCTATTTTGTATCACATTGTTCCATTGAAGACTCTGCTGTTCAATTTCCAAGATTTTCTGTCACTCCAATTAGTAGCTATGTAATAAGAGCGGAGCTTCTTCTTCATCATTTTAAAAGAGGAAATGGTCTGAGGCTGTTCAATCAGAGTTCAGATATACATTCTTCAATCATCCCTATCGTGGGCTTGTTGGGTGGAGTGCTGTCCTGTTGGTGGAATAGCACTCCTCTTGTCTGCTTCGCACATTGAATCTTCTTGATTTGTTATTTTAGTCCACCATCTGGATGCTCTGTGCACCCCAGAAAACAGATGTCATAACACTGCCTGTGCACCTAAACAATTCACTTCGACTCTCTTAGTGTTTCTACTGTTCTGGTTCTTTCATCTTTGTAATGGTTGGACCCATGTTTTGTTCATGGATCAAATTACTGAAGGAATATCTCCAGATATGCCTCACAAATGGAAAATTGTCCTTGCTGATATACGTTTTTTCATGCTGTAAGGAGCACTCACTTTTAGTTTTGCCACCATGCCCCTGTGGATTTCTCTGACACCAGTGCTGACTCAGTTTCGAACTTCTCAGAACAGCAAGCAACACAAGTTTGATCGTTGAAAAGGCTAACTTACACATGCACTGAAATATAACAGGAAATACATCTCTAGTTTTTTTCCCCTAATTTTGACACATACAGTCCCATGTTTACAGGATGATGAGATCAAAACAAGAACAAAGGAACAAAGAACACATGAGCGAGACGGAGAGATTAGTCTGTACTGACGGGTACAAGTGACCTGATGACTGATACATTTCAGGCAGCAATCAGGACTTGCCTGTGTGCACGAGTGTCCACCATCAATCACCACATCTCAGGATGTGTTCCTGGCTCAGTGTGTGCGTCATGGCAAATACTGCATTGGCCCAAACACACACACACACACACACACACACACACACACCACACACACACACACACATATTTTAAGGAAACATTTGGACAGAGCTGGACCCAGTTTTCCTAAAGCATCTAAAGGTCAGGAAATCTTTCAGGTATCTGACTGGCCGGCATAGCATCTTTCCAGACATCACGTTTTGGTCTGCTCTCTGTTGGCACCCATATTACACAAACAGACAAAAGTTGGCATCATTCAACTGAGTAAGAGGGTTGTGTTATATCAGACAGTGCTATAGTCTCTCCAGCTTTGTAACCAGTGTGCAAGACATGTAAATGTCCAGGTGGAACCTGTGGTGTCCTTACATCTTCCTTAAGGTTCTTTTTATTCCTTCTGTTTTTACCTTTTAGGGCTTTCGGTGAAATTTAGATGTCACTCAGCATGAAAAGATTAGAAGAAAAAGGCGTAGGTTAACCACATGTGACAGACACACACACACACCTTATCCCCTCTCTCTCTCTCACACACACTCACACACACACATAGGCAGAAGGCTAAGACAGTGACCAGAGCTGAACAAATGGACTTAGTCACGGCCCAGGATTGGTGTGGAATGTGTGAGGGGGGCATGGATGTGTATATGTGTGCATGCGTGTGTGTGTGAGTGCATTATGTGCATGCTTGGAATGTTTGACTCCCCACCCAGTGAACCAGAAAACACACAGGTGGAGGAGGTGGAGAAAATGTGAGGGAGAGGAGGAAGAGGAAGTACAGAAGGATGAAGGAAGGAGAACAGGAGTCTTCTGGTTATGTATTTTTATTTCTATTCTTACAGAATGCAAGGCAAGTAGTCGGCCGTGTGCAGAAGCACAGACACTTTTGCTAATAACTAACCCAAGAAATATCACAGTGTAGCTTTAATTATAATGCCTGCTGCAGTGCAGCCCTTTCAAACGTTATCTGTCATTGTTTAATTACTCGCTCCGTCTTACTCATTGTCTCCTCCTTTATATGTCAATATGGATGGCCCCCTTACAGCAAATATTCACCTCTTTATCACTGAGATGGACCACAGCAGGTGGTGGTGCCGTGTGTGTGTGTGTGTGTGTGTGTTAGTGTGTATGCATGTTTGTGTGTGTTATCACTGCTGTTAATGAGTAACAATGTCTGCCTCCAGAATACTGATAAACATCAGGTCGAGGACACTGCTTTGCTTCACACACACACACACACACACACACACACACACACACACACACACACACACACACACACACTTAGAGTGTTAACTTTCATTATCTCCAGCTGTGACATTTATCTGAAAAGCAGGAGACAGACACACACATTACTAAACAGGTGCATTTACTTTTAATGTTGTGTTGAGATTAATGGTTAAATGCAGTTGTTTACCTCAGTTGTGTGTTCCTCCTCCCATGTCCTGGGTCAGCGGGTCCTTGCTAAATTGCGGCTGTAAGCTGACGGTGACAGAATAAGTAAAATGACCCCAGCCACGGATTCCTATTCCTCACATACGACCAACAACACCTGCAGCTGCTGCAGTTTTGGGGGGAGACTTTGCCGCCTAGTAAGTGTTTACTAGAGCTCACTGCTGCAGAGAGAAGTGGTGGAGTTGTTTTGTCCGTGCATAAATAATCTTGCTTCTTTATAATCTGGTATTTGTACACATCAGGTGCATTTTAAGAGTGATGGTGTGAGGTTTGCCGAATCTCATTTACGTACATTTGAGGTCAGGTCCAGGCTACTTTGTGTGAATCCATAGCAGCTCATCACCTCTGGAAACTGAAGTTAAGGACCTATAAACTATATGTGTGTCTTTGTTTTAGATTCAGTTACTGTAGATTTTATCAACTATATGTAAGCTATTATTTGAGTTTTCTTTCGATTCACCATGTTGGCCCATAAGGTCTTACTTAGCACATAAATGTAACCCAGTCTTCGGCCTCCATACACTGACCAGCCAGGAATGATGCACAGACATAGACACACTCACTTGGAATAGCACTTGTGACTTTTGACCTACTTCCAGCATTAACTAGTCTGCTTATTCTGTCCCAGTCTTCTTCTTGCTTCACCATGTTTTCCTCATTCAGTAATCGTGTGAAGTTCACTTCTGTCCATAAAAGACATAAGTGTCAGATTTTTGTGTCTTCTTTCGTGAGCTTTCCTGACTGCAAGTTGGTAATGGACCGTTGTCTCCAGACCTGTCAGTGTGTTTTTGTCTCTCAGGCTGAGATGGTAATGCAACAGTTTTTATCCAAGGTAGTTATTAAAATGTCAGTCGCTTCTGCAGTCTGCAGTTTAGCTGTACATCCAAAGCAGGTAGTTTGTGTGGATTAACTCTTCAGTCTTTATCCCTTCCTTCATTCCTTTACTCTCCCATTTCCTCCCGTGACTTTCCTGAATCTGCACTTATATAATGTTCTACTACGCACACCCACACAAATGCATACTGTGCATGATGTGGTTTTCATAAAGCCCTTTATAAGCTTTAAACGTGTGTTCTAGGTTTAAACCTCAGGTTCTCTGTGGTTTGCTTAACTTTTTGATCTCCGTCTCAAGTTTCCTCAAAAAAGGCTCATTTCCACATTTTCCATGTTCAAGTAGCTTCTGTTTTTTTTTAAATATATAAGTATTACAGTAGTTTTCTGTATTGTAGAAACCTGGGATGGTTTTTTGTGACTTTCTCTTGATATTTGAATCTCTGGGGGAGGGTCCCACCATCATCATGTTAGCAGTGTCACAGTCCACCTAAACTCCAAATACAGACAAAAACAGGCAGTTGTAGAAGATAGCAGCTTGTGCTGTGACTCAACACTTGCCTGTCACTCACAGCAGTCGTGCCTGATATAATTAAAAGTGTGTTATAAAAGAATTAGTTGTCAGAAAAAAAGAACTTCAATCAATAGAGACCAAAACTATTTTTGTAGCATGCTGTAAACATGTTTATTTTTGCTCTAAAGTTGACCATTTTAACATGGGAATCTATGGGGATTGGCTCAATTTTGGAGTCAGCCCCTAGACGGCTCGGGATGAACTGCAATTTTTTAACACTGATGTCGAGCCCCAGAGTTTGCCATAGTTGACCCAAAAGTGTAACTTCCTTTCTGAGGGATGTACCATCTATAAAAAATGCCATGAGCTACCATCACACTGCTGTACCGTTGGATGACAGCATTCTTTTTCCCACAGCTGCATAAATGTAAAACAGGATTTCAAAGAGCTCCTATTCAACCACTTCCTTTAACCTCAGTTGAACGAATCACTTTCATAAATCTTCTCCTCTGTATTTATTTGGGTGGTGCGTGTCATTAAATATGATTATCTTTTCTAGGCCAAGGTTTCAGCAAATTTACAGCACTTGTCAAGTATAAACCCGACCGGAAAAGATCTGTAGTGGATTTCACACCTTGCCCCGCTGGTTCTGAACATTTACATGAAATGTGAGCGCTGATCTTTGTTTTTGGAAGGAACAGTGTGATTATATGGTAATTTTATATCATTTTTAACCATCAAGTTTTGGTAGGTATTTTAGGCACCGTCTCTGTGGACGAGGTGTTATTTCAGGGTTAGAGGAAGCCCCCCCCCCCCCCCCCCCCCCCCCTTACCCTGTGTTTGTAACAGACCAACTCGTTTGGTAAGTTTCTTCTAAATGACAGCCTTCATTCTTAGATCCTTGATTGTGGAGGGTTTTTCCTCCAGGGAACAGCCGACAGGTGCAGCCACCAGAACACAAGAACTGGAACAATATAACCTGCTATTAGAAAAACTGTAGTGAGAGGAGCACAAAGAGAGGGAGGATGGAGAAGTGACAATGGAGGGAGAAGGGAAATCAAATTTCTTGGGAAAGCCTGAGGTTGTAATAAAGTCATGAAATATTTGATTAAAATAAAATGAAGAAGCGATTACAGAAAGTTTGCACCTTTTTGTGTGCGTCTGTGTGTGAAAGCTGATGGTGCGTGTTTTGTTAAGGGGATCAGGTTGCCGACCGAACCACTCAGCAGATTCCTCAAAGTTTTGCTGGCCGCTGTGTGTTTTTCTTTTGTGTGAGTGAGTGTGTGAGACAGATGGAGAGGGAGGGGGGAAGGTTTTGTGCGTTATGAGTGTGTGTAATTGTTGTACTAGCCTCAGGCTCAGTGTTAACTGTCAGGATGGAGTAACAAGCAGCAGTTGACCTATTGATGGGGTGGAAGTGACTGGGTCAGAGCAAGAAAGTGTCTTTTTATCTGTGTGTGCGCACCTGAATGAGACAGCTTAATGGGCACCTAACACTGCCTCTGTAGCCGTAGGCAACAAAGATTGTGTTTGTTTGACTCTGTGTATGTCAGTGGAAAAGAAGGAAGAGGAGGATCAGGGAGGCGTTGGGTAAGTGTCAGATGTGGACTTATGCAACGTGAAATCCTCCTGCTCATAATCAATTTAAAGAGTACGGATGTGATAACAGGATTCAGGCTTAAAAAGAGAACTCATAACAGCAGGAGATTACAGGGTTTCACCAAAAGAATTGCATAAATAGCAGACTTGCGGATTTTGGGGTAATTTGAGCAGCACGCACACACGCACGCACACAAACACAAATTCCAACAGTTGCAGAAACCTTGGGCCTGTTTTTACAAAGATGTAAATGTTCCTTTTATAATTGATTCAATGATAACAATGAACTCTTGAGGAGTCTTTGTTCCAAACCTTCTTAAGAAATACACTTTGCGTTACTGCACACACACACACACTCACACACACCTCTACCTTGTGCAGTATATCAACGCTGCGTCCCGCTGTTAAGAGCTCTCCATCAAAAGCATTCCTCGGCTCTCCCCTCTCGCCCCAGTCTCACTCCTCTGCCAACAACAACGTTGTGTTGGACTCTGCAGACCCATCTGACTTAAAGACCAGTGGAACGTTAAGAGCATTAAAAGACCGAGCTCTACATCCAGAACACAACGGGCAGTCCTGACCAGCCATCACACACATGTTCAAATATATGTCATGAAAAATGACATATTGGGATGCTGAAAGTGTGCTGGGATCCGCTGTGCCCTCAGGGAAGGCGAGTTGGCATTAAGGTTTCCCCTTAAGTGTTTTTTTAATCTAGACATTTTCGTTAGTCTATGTATCTGCGAAAGGCATTAGTGAGCCTGATTTGAACAAACAGTGCTGCACTGGCAGTGATCTTTGAAGAATGCAGAATAGGGAACCAAAGAAAACACACTAAAACTGTGAGTTAATACACTGCTGCGATTATGGCTGCTAATGTTACTGTGTGAAAGGTATACTGGTAGTATTCACTGGCCAGAGCAGGAAGAATAGTCAATTACAGAGGAAATTTGTAATTTTATCAAAGTTTACTAAATTTGAAACACCTGCAGGGTAAAGTGTTTCATACTAAGTGATGGGTACTTACTTTTTCACCACAAAGGGTCACCTTATAAAAAGTCAGTAGCCACTTCCATTGTTTTTTGAAATAAATAATATGCTACCTTGTCTAAATATATTGTGTAGAAGGGGGGGTCTGTCTGTCAAATCCCATCTTACGGCAAAGCAACCAACCAACCACCAACCCAGATATGAGTGATCTGCCACCTGTGGTGCAGGATAAACCTCTGGGCCTATGCAGGGCATCAGAGAACCAAGGTATAACATCACTGGACCCCAGAGCAAAGAAGTGTGAGAAACCCTGGTTTAAAGCATCTTCCCACACGAACAGTGCAAAGTGGGCACAGATCGGAAATGACACAGGGGCTTTGTCCGGCTTTCAGGCCACACTTTGCCCTGATTGTTGTCTTAGGGATGCACCATAAACTCCCAGAGCCATCCAGGTTGCTTTTCCACCCACACACACTATGGCAATAACCCTGTACCAGGTTGTAACCATGTTTTTTTCTGCTGTAAATTTGGATGTTGTATTGATATGTTGAATAGCAGCCAGTACTGTGCACACACACACTGTCCATGTGTGTTGTAAAAGAGAAGAATAGGTTTTTTACTCGCTCCAGTTTCACCCCCACGAGACAGTTTTAAAAAGACTTTACTTCGGTCATGGACCTGGCAGGAGGAGGAGGAGGAAGAAAAGTAGCTGGAGAAAGGGGAGGTGGAGAAACAAGACGTAGGAGAGGTTAACGAATTTCCCTCTGGGATTAATACAGTATCTAAAATTAAAAAAAAAAATAAAATAAAATAAAAAAAAAAATAACTGTCGAAAGTTGAGAGGTTCAGTTAGAGGTCCTGCTCCTGTGATCCTCTGGGGAGGTGTGTGTGTGTGAAAAAGGCAGGAGACCAGTAAGGAAAGAGAACGATGAGGATGGTGTGAATAAAAGTGATGATCGTAACAAAGAGGGAGCAAAAAGGGGACAAGCACAAAGACAGAGAGAGGAAAGGAGTGATGACGGGAAAAGACATCAGGTAGTAAGAGAGAAAAAAAGAAGTGGCAGGGGACACGTAAGAGTTCAGGGAAATGAGATTTAAATCTGTTAAAGGAATGAAAAATTTAGACAAAAAAAGTGAAGATTAAAGGAGCAGATACAAAGCAGGAATATGTGGAAGTGGGACAAAAGAGGTAACAAAGAAGGAATGTTACAGGAAATAGGAGTAAAAGTTAGAAAAGAAAAAGAATTTTATGTGTGCTCAGGGAGATATAAGAAGGAAATAGTGAAGAGAGAATGAGGGTTAAACGCTAACCAGAAGAATGGACGTTGAAAAAGGAGAGAGGGTGGGCCCCTGATGAGAAAGCCATACAGCTGAGGGAACACATTCCCCCGTCCAGGAGTGAGGAGGAGGACGGACGGAGGGAGGAGAGACACCCCTACCCCTGAATACCTCCGTGTGTGACTAATGTCTTTTTCACACATTTCAACTCCATCCATCCATCACAGCATCCAGCTCCTGCTTCCCCTTGTTTAAACAGCGCCCGTCGTGACAGCACTTACCAGAAACTACTGTAACTGTTCTTCCCATTTTTATAATCTGTTCTCACCTCTTTAGCTTTATTTATACTTCTGTACCTCATCTGGTTCGTCTCCTGCATCTACAGCTGCAGGGTGAAGGAATAAATCAACATGTTAGGTTAGTTCTGCTCTGTGGTGTGTTTTTAGTCGTTCCTATACTTCTTTCCCGCCTGCTTCAAGGTGTCGATCTGCACATATATTCTGCACTGGCCCTTTTTCTCTTACGTCTGCACAGTTTTCTTGTTTTCTTATTTGTCTTTATCCAAATTATACAGATTCAAATCTCTTTACATTCGCTGTGAAGGCTTTCCAGAACTTTTGCAAGCTTTCAAATGCAGAAAAAGTAACACCCATTGACCCTTATTCCTCCTCTTAAAACTTCCCTAATCTTTCCTTCCCTTCTACACTATCTATTAAAATAACCCTAAGATACAATCAGATGCCGACCACAAGCACAAATTAAAGGTGCCGTTGAGCAATATCTCTTCTCTTTGACAAGCAAATATCAAGACAAAAGGTGCAATAAATTAAACACACATGAAATGTTTATACTGTATTGGAGGCCATGTTTACATATAACTACAGGCAGTATATTATTCAGCTTGATAAGGCTCAATCAGGCACACTGTGTCCTTGTGAAAAGGTTTAACCTGCAGGACATGACCTGAGGTGGAGGGGGGCTTTCCATTGTTGTTTGTCAGGACGTTGTTTGCTGCATGGGGGCCTATTATGTGTTTTTACGGCTGTATTTGGAGAGTATTGTTTTAACCTAAAAGGAGTAATGAAAGGTCACACCAAAGCTTGTTAACTCCTACACCCCACAGCTCAGTGTTCCTGTTTATCTTTCTTTGTATGCCTCTCCTCCTCGGCCATATTTCATTCCCTTTCTCTTCTCAGACTCACTCCCTTAATTTCCCACCTCCCTTATTTCCCTCTCTTCCTTCTTGATTCCCCCCTCTTACTTTCCTTTCTCTCTCTCTCTTCTCGGTTGGTTTTCTCCATCATTTCCTCTCACCTTCCCTGTTCAATGAGGCTACTTCTCCACCTCCTTTTTCTAGTGTGTTGTTTCACAGCTATACTGAGCGGTCAAGGTCATGCCTGACTTTACGCCTCAGCACGGCCTCTCAGTTGATATTAAACCCACTGCTGCACTTTGTATTTGCTTCCAGGAAGATGTTAGTTCTGTCTGTGTTAAAACGTCAGAGTTCTAGGTAAGCCCCTAACAGGAGGTAAAGGAGCACTTTATTTGTGGGAATGATGTTGATGCAGATGTGGACTTACCTATCCTATCCTCACCAGAATGCCTACAGGGGTAATACTGTGTGTAAAACCTCACTAAATACAGTAACAAGAACCATTTTCTGGTTTGGTTGATGACCTCCTGGTTGAACTGCATCTGTAGGACCACATGCAGTGTGGATGATTGAAGGAACTTTTGGATGGCACAAGAGTGTTTGTGTTTCCACTGCAGTGCACAATCCCCTGTTCAGTGCAAGGCGATGCAGTAGAGCTTTTTGTTGCACCTCTGAACCAGCTGCAGCCACAGTGCCAATCTTTGTATGAGAGCCTGAGTCAGCATGGCAGGTCATACCACAGGAAATGATTGACATGAGGATCCGAGCTGCATTGACGCAGTATGTGAATAAAGAGTGGCATTGACATTCACACATCTCTTGAATAAACCACGACCCACCTAACAAGGCTAACTACATCCAGGATATTCCAAATACAATTAACTTTAAATTAGGATTTCACTGCCAGTGGATCTAAATCCCTCTCCTTCTTCTTCTTCTGTCCACAGGTCCACCCAAGGTCTCAGAGCGCGTCAACCATCGCCAGAGCATCCGCCTGGGTCGCACTCTGAAGCTGCCCTGCCCTGTGGAAGGCGACCCGCCTCCACTCATCATGTGGACCAAAGACGGTCGCAACATCCACAGCGGCTGGACACGGTTCAGGGTGTTACAGCACGCTCTGCGCATCAAAGAAGTGGAGACGGACGACGCAGGGACTTACATCTGCAAGGCTACCAACGGTTTTGGCAGCGTAAACGTCAACTACACACTTATTGTCATAGGTAAGTGATACTATTAGTGTTACATGATGCCCCCGTTTTACAGATTTGATGTAGAGTTGTCTCTAATGAAATACGCATACACATTTTTTGAACATATTTGGAGTTTGGTCAACTAAGATAACATCATCTTATCGTCTTCACACATTTTTAGACTGAGCCTGGCTGGTTTATACTGCAGTCAGACTGGTGTATTTCTTCAGACAATGAAGTGCTGCTTTTGTCTGAGTTTTTTATGCATGTGTGTGTGTTTGTGACCACAATTGTCATGGTTGTGTGTATGTATGAATGAGGCATTTGTTGAAGGAGATGCTTGTGTTTCTGTTCTGGCCCTACAAGACGTTGCGTCAGTGTGGAATGTCACGTCTGTGTGTGTGTCTCACTGTAGATGTCACTATAACAGAGACATTGTAGTGCATTGTTTCTTTTAACTGTCTGCCCAGAAGGCTGTATACTTTGTTGTGTGTGTTTGTCTCAGTGGAACAAGTTGAGTGAGTTGTAGTACAGAGACCCCAGTGGACCTTCCTGCTCCCATACAGGTGTCGCTCTATATAGCTGTTTCCCTCAACTCTTATCCATGTAAACAAAATACCTGCAGTATAAGACACTTACACACGCAGACCTCGTGTTTGTCTGCTTGTGTGTCTGACTGTGTGCATCACCATACGTCTGTGTGTGTGTATGTGTGCATCATTCTGTGTGTTTGAGCACATGCCACTCTGCGTGTGTGTGTGTGTCAGGTTTCAGTCAGTGGAGTGGATGCCAACAGGGAGATTAAGGCTGCACAGCGTTCCAGAGAATCTGACTAAAGCTTTGCCCTCTGCCCGGCGTCGGCACTTCAAACGCGGGCCTGAGTAAAACTCTGTGATACAGAGAGAACCGGCCAATATTCACTGTTTATTAATCATTTGAGAATTCATGTTAAATCTTGCTACATTTAAATTGTTGCATGAATACATTTTAGTCTCAGGCTGTACTGTAAACTTGCATATTATTAGTAAATAATCCCCTTTTTTGCTGTAAGCATTATCGGTATGCATTCAGAGCTGCATCGGTCTTGACCTGAACTTCAAAGACGAGCTGGCATACAGAGGGCAGGAGGGGTGGGGGTGGGGGTGGGGGTGGAGGGTGGAGGGTGTGCGGGGGGGCAACAGCTGCCGCTGAGGTCATCCAGGCAAGCAGCTGCTGCCCCCACCTTCCCCCCTACTCACCCTCCTCCTCCCCCTAATTCACTGTCCCTTTCATTCACTTCACGTATGCACACACACACACACACATAGTTTAGAGACAATCAAATGGACAAATCCACATAAAGAAATCATGTTTTGCTCGACTGTGGGAAGCAGTGGTTTGAAGATTGTATGAAAGAAGAAGCAGGTATTACTCAGAAAACATATTTAAACAGACACTTTATTCTCAGAAACGTTGTTGTGACAGCAAGTGAAAAATTTAGATGAACAAAAATATAATAGATATTTTAGTCAGTGTCCCCTTCAGGATTCATGTCTCAGTCTGTGTTCCATTTTTCTAGCTGGCAAAACAGCTGAATCTTAGTATCTATGAAGGAGCTGTTTGGGAGGGTTTGGTCTTCATTGTTGTATTGAGTGTGCCGAGTATCACATGTTCTGATAAATGTCCACTATTTTTGGCCAGTTATTATCTGACACTGTGGATATCCTGTCAGGCACAGCTACCCTGTACCTTTCCTTTCTTGCTCATTTCCTGGATTCCTGAATCCATGATTTAGTCCCAGAAATACTCAACAATTGAGATGACATCAGGCTCCAGGCTCTCCTTTAGGCACCAAATACACAACAATTATTAATACTTAGTATCTGATACAACTTGCACCTTCACAACAGCTACTTAACGGATGCATAAGTTGTAAAATAACATTCATTCTCATCGTAACTACCACAGCAAAACATGAATTAATTATATATCACCACATCATTAATCTGCAGCTTACTCACATAGTACCCGTTTGTGGCCCTCCAGGTTAACCTTCAAATATGACCCCTCCCTGTAATTCAAGTCAAGATTCCTGCCACCTCAGACAGGCAGTTAGCATGGAAAGCAGTGTTTTCATAGCTGGAGCAATCTGCATTGGTAATGACGTTTAAGGCATGAGGGGGGGTGGGTGGATGAGTGTATGGCCTGTCTCAGTAACTGGTTTTTAATGCCGTACTTTAATTTTCTTCTGCACAGTCGAGGTTTCTCTCGTTGCTTCCTCAGTCCCGTCTCCCTGCTTTCATCTCTTCTCCTGTGTGGTCCTGCGGTAATTATTCTACGGAGCGCTCCGTTTCACAGTAATGAGCCCACACCTGCGACTTATTGTCTTTCCCTCTCAATTTCTTACCCAAAGTATCTTTAACACCTTTTTCCTATTAGCACTCAGTCTCAGCGCTCCAGTTCCTCCTTCCTCTGCCGTGGCAGCTCTTTTTTGTTTTTTCTCTCTGACCACGTCTTAATTTGTATCAATATTTTTACAGTTTTCCATTTTTTTTCCCTCATGCATTTGATTGCTGTAAAACATCCACTGCACCCCCGCCTGCCAGTTGTAACTGATGGAGAGGCATTTTTGTGAAGGCAGGCTTTTGTTGGCGGGAGAAATTAGAAGATTCCTTCAAAGTGTTTGCTCTTTTATTGTGTGTGGGTTGGCAAATGTTTGCTCCAGTAAATAGTCTATCGTGTGTGTGTGTGTGTGTACGTGCTTGTTTATCTGAAGTTGTGTGTATATGTGTGGCAGTGTGTAAGAAGATTTATGGGACCACCAGTAAAGTGAAACTGAAAAAGATTTTCAAAAACTACAAATGCCAGTCGAGCTCATATTTCTCCCTCCCACTGGCTTTTCCTCTATTTGTCTCTGTTGTCTGTCCTTCCAAATCAGCTGTATGAAATACAGTGTGCGTTTTTTTTTTTTCCCAGATGAGTGAGTGATAGAAAATTTATAGTTCAAACCAGATGTGATGACAATGGGAGCGTGTCTGGAGGAGAGTTGGGAAGCAGTGCGTAAGAAGGAAGGAAGGAAGGAAGCGGTTTGGAGTTGTGTGTGTGTGTGTGTGCATGTTTGCATTTGGGAAAACTTTCGTCAATACACACTGTCTGTGTGCACACGCATTTCCATTTCTAACGTGACTGATGTGATGATTTGTGGTGATTTAAGAGCTTGACTATAGCAGCTGACATCTGGTCATAATTGGAGAACAAAGAGGACAAAGAGGCAGAGACAGATATGAAACTCTGACATACTGTATGTTTGAGTAAATGAGCTTCTACGTGATTTATGTTCATGAAGCGGCAATGAATGCCGAAGTCAGAAAAATGGAATCACAAGATGAAACATGACAAATGGAAAAACCACAAGAGTCCCTGGAAGAAGAAAGTCAAATGAAATTGTGTGGTTTTATGCCAGGATTAGCCTGCTCACACTGCTCAACTCAAATCAGTAATAATGTAACACACACTGACAACAAGACGTCATACACCTCCGTCCTGTTTGTCACGGCGATTCATCCGATGTTGCATAAATGATGGTTGCCTTCAGGCTCCCTTTGGTTTCTTTGAAAGCCAGCCACGCTCCTTCTTCCAGGTTCTTTCTTCATTTAACAGCGTTGCATGTGTGAGACTGCAGCTGTCTTCCGGCCAGAAGCTAACACATCAGATCAGGTTGCAAACCAACCTCATCTTTTCCTCCATCCTGATTCCTGCTCTGTTTTTGTGTTCTCGAATTTCACAGTTTTTAATTGAGATATCTTGTGCCTCATCTGGGGAGGATGTAGAGGTGGCCAAGGTTTCCAGCCTAATTGGTATGAGTCACATGCAAACACACACACGGAGAAATGTATGAGTGTGTGTGTGAGCCTAAAATGAATCTCACACAGCACCTCACCCACCTACTTATACAATATACCACTTGTGCTCAGGTTACACACAGTGCTTTCTCACTAATTGTAGAAAAATGCATGGAGGGAAACCTGGAGCTGCAGCTCGCTGGGTTTGTAGGAACCCCTCAGTTGGTGTTCGTTTGAGGGTTTGAGGCCTCGCAGGGGATATTTTTGGGGGGGGGGGGTACTCACTCATGATTTACAGAACATGAAAAAGATGTTATTTGAAAAAGGAGACCAGAAATCATCAAGTGGTTTAGGCCCCCCTCCATGTGAACTATACTGCTGCCTTTACAACCTGGGATCAGATCCCACTCACGATTTCCTCTCCTCCTGTTTCTCCCCTTTGTTTCTCTAATGCCTCTTTGTGAGAGAGTTTTGATTGTAGCCCTAACTTTGTTACATTTAAGAAGTAGTAATTTTACATGATGGCACATGATGATAAAAAGGCATGCTATGTCAGAATTGTTAACGTTTTGATGTCACTGCGCATTCAGTTTATGCTGTTCTGCGTCAGATCTGTTCGCTTCTCTTTGGTCGTGCCGCTGTAACAACACGCCGCCCTCACCGCGAGGTAGACAAAGCTGTGCCTCCGGAAATCAGGGTGGCACTGTGGAGAGGAGAGATGTAAACATGCTGGTGTGTGTGTGTGTTCATGCACATCTGAAAGAGCATTGTGGGGTTACAGATGGGGGAGAAAGAACGGAGTCGAGTTTCAAAAGCTGTTTTCTTCCTCGTTGTTTTTCTGTGAAGATACACATACATAATATTTAAACGTACCTTTATTTTGCAAGATATGTATCAACCAGTTGATACAGGAAAATATGTATCCATTCACTCAGATATACACTTCGCTGACAGATGTGAACAAAATAGAGGCACACACACACTCCTCAAGGCCCCTGGCCTCCATTTCATGGCTGTCTGTCCCACATCCTCTCGTTCTGCCTCGTTTCACTTCCAGCTAAGAGATGGAAAGAAGATGGACAGGACGGAGAGAAAAGAACAAAGCTTCTGTTTTTTTTCTTGGCTTCAGACTAAAGACATCTGCAAGTCTGGATTTTGGACATCCATGTCCTAACAGGTTGAGATGTCACATTGGGATCCAAAGCTTTGTAGGGATAAAGAGAGTTGTATCCGCTGTATCTATAGAAACATAAACTATAAACAGTATTTCATACCTGATGCTGAGGTGGTCTGTGGAAAACTCCACAACAAGGACACCGATGTGGTTTTTGTCTTGGTAGATTTCTGCATTTGTTGTCACTTTTTTTACATCGTCTCAGCTTTAGTCTTATTCCATCTGCATTACCAGCCATCTTTTCTCTTGCACGTCTTTCACCTCCTCATTCCTTTCCCGCCTGTTTGCCTTCATGCTCCATTTACATCTGTGCATGTGTGTGAGTGAGTACGGCTTCTTTTTTCTGGTGATTGTATGCCAAGTCAAGCTCTTGCTAGACCCCTAATGGGTCTTAAATACCCTCTGCTAGCTTTGACTTCAATTCTCCGTGCTGGATGCCATCTGTCAGTCAACAAGCCTTTTTCTCCAGGCCCAACTAGTGGCTCATTTTGAGGAGGAAATCCACCCCTAAACAGAAGTGAGGCACACATTTCGAACAATTATTGAGACTTTAATAGTTATTGTCTCTCACTGAAGCTTGAAATCTTTGGAATTAAAGTCCGTCTTTGAAATCTTTGCTCCCCTTTTCTAGCTGTTGGTCAGTCAGTTTCAGACTATAGATGCTAAAGGTGCTGCCTCTAACTGCTGTTCACAAAATCTAAAGGGAATATGTTTTTTTACTCTAGTCTCCGCAGAAACTCTGCCACAACTAAAATGAGGTGTAGCTCTGCTTCTCTGTGTGTTTTGGCGCAGTGGCATCCTGAAAACTTAAAGCATAATAAGTAACAAATGTTGCAGAATTTTTAGAATATCCAAGGGTGTGGGCTGCTTTAAAGTACCTCAATTCTTCAGTTTGTTTAATGCCATTAGGACCGACCTGCACAGTGTGAGTCCATCAAAGACAGAGGGAGGTGTGAAGAAAACAGCAGAGAGTATTGATGGTGATAATGAATGAAAGTGTGCAAACAAATGAGAAGAGAAAAAAGGCTGAGAGAGTGGAGATGTTGGGGTATATCTATTTGAATGTTGTGTGCCAGTAGATTGCTTAGCTACACGTCTTAAGACCTAGTTAAGAGAGAACAGGCACAAAACAGGTTGCCCAAAAACATTATACTACTCTTATACTCATACTCTTTTACTTTAATAATCCCAGAAGGGAAATTGCTTAAAGCTGCCAGAAAGTAGCACCACACACCAGTGAGTGCACTGGAGGCAATGTGGGTAAAGTGCCTTGCCCAAGGACACACAACCTTCTGGTTACTGGACAACCCTGCTCTGCCACTGAGCCACTGCTGCCCTTATCATTCATGCTAAAAAAATGTGGCCATGTGTGACTCAGACCGCAAATGTGGTCTGAGTGAAGACTGTGAGATCAGAGCTGGCTGAATGGACATTACCACATTGACAGATATGTAATTCTTAGTGGTGGAGGAAGGACTGAAGCTTGGTACTGAAGTAAAAGTAGAAGTGGTACATCAACAATCCAAGGACAGGAGGGCAGTGACAGTCTAGTCTACTGCTGTGCTGCTGCCATCACCGGAGCTGATAGAGCCGCCTGATTGGTTTAAACTTCAGAGATAGCAACACAATCCATATTATTGTGTAGATCGAGGCAACATTTTGGTAAAACTGTACATGATTTGTTCATTAATATGATCTATCAAGCTTTTCGCCAATTTGAGCCAAAACACAGCTTATTTCAAAGAATATTGAGTCAAAAAGAAAAGCAAAACACATTTTTGTTGGCCGACCAATTCGTTTTAGGGTAAAACCATGCGCTTTAGTTGAGAACCAACATGTGAGCTGGCAATCAAGCAGGGAGAGCTCAGAGACAATAGGAAAGGCATCAACGAATCCCCTTGAGGAGACGCTCATTGCTCCTAGAGTGGGTCCTTACGGAAGATGTGTCCTGGACCCCCCCGCTCCCACCCCCACCCACATCACTTAACAACCTCCTTCTCCCACTCCAAAACTTAGAGCTGAAAGGAAACGAGGTGCTTCAGCATCCTTTTCTGCAAAGCTCCTAGATCAGTCACATGTAGCAGTGACGACTTTGCATTCTCGCAGCAGTGGGTTCAACCACTCCAAAACCTCATTGGTGCAAACACACACACACACACACACACATACTGGGAGGAGGAAGACATGGGAAGGGGAGGAAAGAGGAGAAGAGGGATTAAGAAGAAGGAGCGAAAGGCAAGAAGCATGGCAGATGGAGGAAAAAAGAGAAACTTCATCAAATACCCAATTATCAACAGGAATATTGATATTTAGCAGGAAAGGAGAGAGGAGAGGAGAGGAGAGGAGAGGTGAGGAGAGGAGAGGAGAGGTGAGGGGACGAGAGAGAGGGGAGGAGTGAATGAGAGAGTGCGGGTATTCATGCCTGATCAGAGGAGTTAGCAGGGGAGCTGTGTACTCCTGAATAGACAGCTTAGTGGCCATTATATGGTCTGGAGGATTAGTCCTGTTCACTATTGTTACCCTCAGGAGGTAGCAGCAGCGCACACACACACACACACACACACACTTAAATGCACGCACACACACTTTCACTTTCTTTGACTATGTTCCTTGAAATACACTAGTTTATGTATTTACTTCTTTATTATGTCATAGATGGCACACAAACGCACCCATAATTTAAACACCAAAAATCACACAGCTACAACCCCACCCTGTAATTCCATAATGGGCCAGTCTATTGACAGACCCACTGAGTCTTTTCTCATTAGGACTGGGATTTTGTCGCTGGCCATGCAGGCTCCATTGTCCCACTCAGAGCTGGTTATTAGGCGTTCACTCTGTAACAACCCCCCCCCCCCCCGTGCTGAATAGACCTGAGAGGAGTGGAGAGCCTATGAAGGGCAGAACAGGGTCTGGCAATTAGCAAAGACATGTTTGTAGAGAAGAGGGAGGAGAAAGAATGGAAGAACCAGGCAGAGAGCAGACCTGTGCTACAAAAAGCTGCCTTTTGAAGTTTCAGAAACTTTTGTCTGCTTCTTTTTTTTTTGTTGCTTGTGCCATCATCAAAGACTGGTTCTTTAGCACACAACATCCCTCCTCCCTCACCCAGCCTTTCTTTTCTCCTCTGTCTTCTCTCGTTCGTTACTCTTTTCCCCGAGCATGCATTTGTGTCAGCGCTGAAAAGCCCTGTATCTTCTGCAGCCGCTTTGATGTTTTAATGACAACGTGAAGAGCGAATTATGCTCCGAGGCCGCTCCCCCCCCCCCCCTTCCTTCATTCTGCTTTTGTCCCTCTTCAGATTCCAGCAGTTACATCTGGCTTTCCCGATCTCACCTCGTCGACAACAAGCAGGCAAGATGCAAAGGAAAAACTCAGAGGGTTAAAAAAAAAAAAGCAGAGGGCATGGAAAAACTTATCAGAGTCTTTATCGGCCTGTGTTTTATCTGGATTTGATAAAGCCTTGTTGCCTATAATGTGTTTTCTTGTCATGTGGTTATAGAAAGTCAGTAGACTAAACAGTGTTTAAAGCAGCCACTGTGCCATATCGCAGCTCCAGGAAGCTTGATAAACTTTTATTTTACTTTTTTATTAAACTTTTATTTCTCAACATATGCAGACAAACAAAAACGATTACAGAAAATTACTGCACACTCCAATATATTACAACATTATGTGTAATTTGAAACAGACAATGCCACTGCTAGAAAAGAAATAAGCTCCAACAGGCCGATTTTGTTCTGAGACATCAGGTGTGTGTGTCGGCATGTACTTACTTGCATAATGTTGCGGCATTCCACCGCATTATATTTCACATAAATGCATGGACAATATGTTTCTGCTGCTTTCTCTGGATAAGGTGTGTGTGTAGTTTTCCCTGTGGTTCTTAGGCAAACACACCAATGGTTTTGCGGCGCCTCTGCTATCAGTCTGAAGTTTGATCAGTGTGACAGCATGCTGAAAACTGATATACTCACTCAAAAACACACACACACACACACACACTTATACACATGTGCACACACACTGTGGCCACAATCATAATCTCATCCCTACATTCCTCTGTTCTGACACCATTTTTCATTTGTATGTAAGATCTGAAATAGGTTTTTGTTCCTGAAAAGTTACATTTCATTATGTGCTCATGACCTTTGTGGTTCTTCATATGTTCAACCTATTGAGTGATTTGAGTCACATGTTTATTCCACATCCACAGCTGACATCTTCACAGCCTCTGCTCAGAGTCAGAGGTTTCTTTGCTTCTCTGGTGCAGCTGGTGCCAGAACACAAAATTCAGCTTAAGAGATGGTCTGTGTTTTCAGTTTTCAAGTAAGGCCGAAGCTGAAGAGGGAGCCCTACTTCAGCAGCTAAGCCTTACCAGTGGACTATGTGGGTGGCAGCACTGGCTGTTGCCAAGACAAACACTCAGGAGTGGGAGGAGTTCTGTGAGGTCATGAAGAATGACTTAAGGCCCCGAGAAGATACTGGTAAACTGTCAAGCAGTTCAGGACGGGGGAAGCAGTGCCTCACCAACATTAACCTCAAATGGAGATGTCATCAGACTGTGGAAGGAAAATATTGAGAATCTCTTCAATCCCACTAGTCTGTTTTTTTTGGAGAAAGCAGAACTGGGGGCCCACAGATAACTTGCAGAGGTGGTCAAAAAGCTTAACAGACAGATTGGTGTAGCATGCTCTGCTCTGGTCTTTTGTGGTCAAAAGATTTCCCCCACAGGGTAGCTGGACACTCATTTAGAGAGAGGGTGAGAAGCTCGGTCATCCAGGAGGAGCTTAGAGCACGACAGTTGACATGGTTTGGGCATTTGGTTAGGGTGAACTCTCTGTGCCTCCCTGATGAGTTGTTTGTTTGTCTGACCAGGAGGAGGCTGGACCCAGGACAAGCTGGAGGGATTTTATCTCTCAGCTGGTCTCGAAATGCCTTGGTATCCTCCCGTGCTCCCTGCTTAGGCTGTTGCTGCCTGTGACCCAACCCTGCAACATCTCTAGAGCTGCTACACATGGTACTTTGGTGGATCCTTTGATGCAGACCTTCACCTGCTTCAAAGTTCCACCATGGTACAGCTCTACAGATGCACATCCACCTAAAGATGCCTCTCCTCCATCAGTTTAGGTATTATTTTTTTAGGCAAGTCCATCAATCATGCAGCAATAACTCAAATTTAGCAAGTATTTAGCGCATCACACTAACACTAAACTGACAAAATATGGTTGATTTGGGTTGTTAGATCACATTTCTATCATAAAGAAAGATGAAACTGTGACATCATAATGTTATACAAAATCTCCTGTAAGCTGCAGGAGAGCATCCCACTGGGTGCAGATCCACCTTTCCAATTACTATTAATCCAGAAACGGCCCTGACTAACACGAATGAGTGCGGAACAAAGCAAACACCGGCTTGAGTCATGTTGAAACAACGCCCAGCGGCGCATCATGATGAGCGGGTTAGTTTTACATTGTTGTAAATAGTTGTTCATCAAAGACAGCCTGTCAGCATGTAGCCTCACACAGCAGAGCATGCCAGCATCTTTGAAGTCCTACAAGACTACCGCATTTTCTCACCGCACACACACACACACACATTCAACTAAACATAAAGGCACAGAGATGCACACTGGCACGCTTAACAAGCACACATGCTCGTGTACACAGGAACAGTCAAGAGTGTGCAAAGCAAAGTGCTCACACTCAGCAGGTTTTTTGCTTTGAAGTGTGGTGGGGTTTGTAGGACTCTTACGCTCCTGCAGGGTATCACTATGGATCATGAGTGGGCGGACCTGACAAGTAATTCTTAAGATAAATGATGTACAAATCATTTAAAGACCAACTTTGTAGAGCTACTGCAACAATTGTGTCAGGAATGGATTTTCTATTGATGTGGACTTGTATGAGATACTTATCCATAATCAGTGGATTACCAATAACAGTTGGCAGAGAACAGTTCAGCAGACTCCACTGGCAAAAACAATAATTTTATCTTATCATTGGGTGCTTATCCAGAGAGCTCACTGCTACACAAGAGGCAAAATGTTTATGTCAGTATATAACCTCACCCCTAGAGGGCACTAAATCACACAAAGTGGTCCTTTAAAGGCTTTTTTAAAAAAGTGACATCTGTGATACTGATTTGTGTGATCACCCTGATTCTGAATGAATTGAGCTATGTAAGATGAGAGAGAAGGTCAAATGGGGACAAATCTTCTACTAATGAGTAGATATTTAACTGGAGTATAATTTGATACACGGAAGAGCAGGGTGGGCCGGCGAGAGAATGATTGAGAGTTCAAAGTGCTGAGCCGCGGCCGGCGGTGTGTGTTTCAAAGGCGGCGCGTGGCGATGGATGTGAGAGATTCGTTAATTCAGCAAAGCAGAGCACTGCCTTGATGTTTACTAGGGTTACACAGGCAGCAGCTGGATGGACACACACACAGACACACACACACACACGGTTATCAACCATACACACAGGTATGTATAAATGCTCATATCCACACATTTAGCCCCACATAAATGGAGGCAGATGCACCAGTACACATGTTCATTAAGAAGAACACATTGTGCACACATGCAGCCCTCACGTACACACTCACACATACACACAATGAGTAAACAGAGGCATATGGGTTCAGACACAGCTGTTGCTTCATTACAGATTTATTCAACATCTTTGCTTTTTAAAACAACAGGGCAGTTTACCAATAATAGTCAGGGGTCTCATGCACTGGAGTTGTTAGCATCCATCATCCTTAAGGAACTATTGTAATCTATCCGCCCTCCATGTGACCTGCGTGCCATGACAAGGCGGAGGGGCAATACTTTACTGAAAGGGACATCAATCTATTTCGGGGAGACGACAGCAGTTTTTATAAGTCAGGGTGAAATGAGGTTAAAGCAAAATACTAAATATATCTGACAGTTCGAGCTTCTGCATCCTGTCAGCGTATATCGTCTTAATGTTTTTCAGTACACTCAGACTTGTGACTCTACCTTTATTTGTAACATAGGCACATGTCCACAACGAAAAGCCATGGTGGACAAACCTTTCATAACCTCAGCAGCCGTTTTAAATCTCAGTGTCGTGACTCTGACCGTCGCCATCTTGACAGTGCATAAGTCCATCTAACTGCGAGTTGATCTAAAAATAGAGAAAAAAGGGGTGGAGCGTGAATGGTGCTGGGGCCGATGTGTGACGCCAAGACAGTCGCAGTCGCACAGACATTCACCCAAAGCAGCCATGCCCTTAATAAGGCCTTTTATTGGGCGAGTTATCAAGAAATGTACAACAGAACCTATCCAAGCTGTCAACAGGCGAGAGGCAGGGAACACCTAACACAGAGACACAAACAACCAGTCACACTCTCACCTATGGCTAACCTTAACCTGACATGCACACATTTGGTATGTAGGAGGAAGCCTGGACCTGGAAAAAAACTAATGCAGGCACAGAGAGAACATGCAAACCCCACACAGAAAGGCCCTGGTTAGATTCATGCTGTGTATGCTAACCACTGCATCACCGTGCTGCCCCACATGGCCACTAGGTTGACCATAAATCTGATGACGATTATTTAGAACAGTCATTGCAGTCGGTGTGTTTATAATTGTAAATTAGACTCAAAATTTCTTTTGTACCCTGATTACACAGAGGTCTCCCTTCACATGTCAATGACTGGAATTGTGCATCACTTCTTTTTATGCCGCTCCTCACAGATGTGTGTGACTAAATGTTAAAGCTGGAAAGAAAGGGGAGGAAGGAGACCCTGCAGCACCTGGACATGAACTAATACAGTAATTTCACTGAATCATTTCTGACCTTGGCTGGATTGCCTGCATCACGTCCGACGCCTTAGGCTATAGCCGCATGTTTGTCAGATTCCACCGTGGCGTCCGTAACCTCTCCATTTTAGGCTAATCTCAGTCTGTGTTCAGTGTTTGACCTGCTCAGTGATGGTGTGAACAGTGATGTAAAACAGCTATGAGCATAAGCACAGGAACAAACAAAGAACGGAGACATAGAGACGGAAAACATTGGACTTTAAACAACTAAATGAACTTAACCAGATGCCGTCCTTTTACAAACACACACAGAGAAGTGAAACCCTGATCCATAACTGTATGTTTTCAGAACTCATAAACCCCATTTCTGTGTGATGTTTATGAGTGTGCACGCGGCCTTGTGCCTGTATGTTATTTCATCCCTCTGTTGATAATTTATGCCCCGACACAGTCCATGTTCAGCGTTAGAGGAACCCAAGGTGCTTTGTGTGTTTTCTCGCTGTTGGTTTTTTGTGCATTTTTCATGTCTTAACCAAACCCAGGCCTCATTGTTAACCTAAACCTGACCGCCAAGGCTAAACGACCCGTGCCCGGCCACAACGTCTGAAAATATACCAAAGCTCAATCTACCAGTCATTCTACTGGAAAATGGATCTGGACTTATTAACACCCCATAAAAAACATGGCATTTTAATCACATATTGTGTATTTGGATAATATCAGATGGAGAATGAACGGAGCAGGATTTGTGCTTTGTCAGCTGGAAGCAACTCGGCTGAACTTGTTGCTACGATGAGGCAGCAGTTACAGAACGATCCACTCCGATTTGTTTGTACAGTAATGCGGCACGTCAGTGATCCACAATGAAAAGCTCTCATTTGTTGTTCTTCTTTTAGCAAAGCCAGGAGAAATGACAGGACAGCAGACACGCAAATCGGTGTCTGAGTGTTTCTCACCTCAGCTATACAGCCAGATTAGAACCAGATATGATAAAAACAATGAGTTAAACAATAGTTAAAAATGGATTGTTGCTGCATGGTGGACCTATAAAGGTTAGACTGAAACTATTTTCAGCCTGTAGGGAGGTTTTTTTTTTTTTTTTTTGCTTCCTGGAAGTGAATTTTACTGCTGAACAGTTTTAGTCGGAGCCCAGCTCCCTCTGGATTAAATTAGTTACCTGAATCTGCAGTTTATTCAGGATTTTGACAGCAAAAACTGAGCTGTTCTGTTCTCAGTGGCGTTTTTTTCCTCCTTTTCAACACTTAGACTACTGCCTGACTTTTATTCCCAAGCCAGGGAGGAAAAAAAACACAAAAAAAAACATTACAGTTACATTGTCGAAAGTCGAAACACAAGAACACCAGATGTTTTGAGCTGTGGTCATAATTTAATACTAACTACTTCTGCCATGGTGTAAGGACAGAGTGTGCTGGTAATTTGTGGTTTATTTAACACACATGTACACACACACAGAACCATCCTCAGCTACGCAAACAGGACTGGGACAAATGAACATGTTTATTCTGTTGAGTAAACTTCATTAAGTCTTTTATAAAAGCAAAAATATGAATGAGAGCAGATGAGGAAAGTCTCAGGTATAGATGAAACTGAACATATAATTTGTAATGTGGTTAGATTTACGTGTAATATTCTAATATCTTGTCAATCATCAATGAGTGAAATAGTAAATAGAAATAGTTAAGAGAGCAGATTAATTGGTGCAGGCTCCAGGTTTTGTTGCATTGTTTCTGCTTCTCTTAGACAGCATCATCAGGCGATGCTGATGGTACTCAGAGTAAACTAAGGCTGACTGTAAAATCATTTATTGACAGTAAACGCAAAAATGCTACAAAAAACAATACATAAAGAATCCATTGCACTATTATATATAGTATGTCTTTTGGTAGAACAAGGCAGTTGTTTCTCAACCAATGGAAAACCTGCAGTGTACTTCAGTAGTGTTAACTTCACACATGGAAAACAAGAGAACATCTGTTGAATAAAATATAATATGTATTTCATGGATCGGCCAAGCAGCCGCCCCACTCTCTCTCTCTCTCAGTTTTCCTGCATGTTTAGACTTTAAATGTCTTCTAGTGTGTTTCTGGTCTTAGTGAGTGACTGACAGCTGGACATAAAGACTCAGACATGCTCATGTAAAGGTAACAGACCTGACGAAGACCAGATACGCACATACAACGATAAGATTGATGAGAGGGTGTGGGTGTGTGTGTGTGTGTGTACATAGTGGAAACAGCAGGTTGCTTTTATTCATGACCATACAGTCACCTCCTTTCTCATGCATCCGCTCATACCTCACTCACACATCACACATATGCACATACACAGAAACACACAGGTGGCTGTAATTAGTGTGTAGAGCCCATTCATGGCCCAAGATCAAACTGCGAGCCGCTCAGGAAGTACAAAGCTCTGCTTGGAGTCACACACACACACTGAGGGATGCATGCACTCTTTATTTCTCCTGCTCTGTTTCTAACATGATGCTGCTGCTACAAAAGGTTTTTCCTTCACTTTTGTTTAGTCTGTGAGTGAAACAGAGCTCCAAAGAAACTCACACACTTCTGCAGGGACAGATAGCGCAGGTGGGAGAGCCGGGGATTATGGTTAGATAAGCTGGTATTGTTCTAACATCTCCAGTCAGCCTAAAGAATACATGCAGTCAGCTATTGCTGCAGCGGAAAGCAGAACCGGACCACAAGGTTATAAAAGCAGGAGGAGGCCGCTGCTGCTGGAGGAGAGACTGTAGCTTTTGTTATCGATGAACAGGCAGGTTTCTCTGTTTCTCCACCAAACTTCAGGGTGTTACTCACGGCGGGCACAAGGTGGCACAAACATTTACTGGTTCAGCCTCCTAACTTGCTTTGTCAGCCTTTGTGTTTTCATTACAGCGTAGAATCCACAGCAGCAATAAGTGGGCAAAGCCTCACATTAAGTTTTACCACCAAAAAGGTGTCATGTTTATGATGATTCTCAGTCATCCAGCTCATTTTCATTCAGAAGGTTGAAGCGAGGCAACTGGACTTGTAGAGTTTCGTTGAAGTTTGGTGAGGAAACAGGTTTATTATATATGATGGAGGACCTCAGTGGGTGGTTCAGTATAAAGGTGACATTTTTTTAAAATAATTATAGCATATATACACAGCTTTTTAGAGTCAAAAGTGTCAAATTTAATAACTTCATGCTGGAAAAGCAGCATGTTTAGTCAATTGGAGCTGGAGAGAATAAATACTAAGAGTGACTACAGAGCCCAGAAATAAACATCAAACATTCACACTGTTGTCCATCTGTGTGCACTAAGATGGTTATCACCTGTAAATATGAAGGTTAATAGTCACAAACAGTGATACAGAGAAGAGAAAAAACACGTTATATGAATGCACTACCCAGTTTATCGTTGAAAAAGGAAGTACTGGCTTTTCTTAGAGAGGTTTTATTTCTGTGTTTTCGTTTTTGATCTGATTGTAACCACGATATATAAAAATCAGTTGCCTCACCAACCCTATTTACAATACGATGGAATGCACAAGAAATATTTTTGCGTCTGGGGGCCTCCGTTCACTCACATCAGCAGCTAAACTGCAGGGGATTGTAATCTGACTTCAAACCTTTAGTGCCTCTTGTGCAACTCGAAGTCAAACAGTCAGTCCTGTGTAACCCATCACTGGCTTTGCTGTGACTCTTGGTGCAGCTTAATTTAATTGTGAGTAAAATGTTGTGCGTTTTGTTTCACTGAAAATTTTCTGAACCGATATGAATCAATGTTTTTGGATCCCTTTTGGGGAAAAAATGAAAAGTAGCTGCTGTTGCTGTTCCAGGACGACCTGTCATCTGCACTTCTCATCAAAGGCAACAGTCACAGATCCACCTTTAAAAACAAAGTGAAGACATTAGTCTTTGGACTCGCTCTGTGAGTGTACCTTAACTTTACTCTGGAACTCCTACCAGCCTGATAATCAACCACACACCCACATCACTGTAGAAGTATGAAGTAGTTGGTGTGTGTTTTGCTCACACATGCGGGTTTGTCCTAAAAAAAAAAAAGTTAGAAAGCTGGAAGCAATTCCCAGCCCAAACGTTGACGTGTGTTCATCATATTTCAGAGAGCCTGAGCCTCGAATGGCACGTCGTGTAATCACATTTGTAAATAGCATCGTAAAGTTGTGCTTGTAAAAAGCTGGTTGTTGTCTTGGCATCGGGGCCAAAGGGGGCCAAGGGAAAAAGCGGTGAGGCAGTGGGTGGGGGGGTGGATGTAGCTGAAAATGCTGTCAGGTGTTGGAGTGTGTGTTTCCACACAGAGTACGATGATGAGATCAAATGTTCCAGGAACATTTCAAAGCAGTAGATGTTTATCTAATGAGGATTTTTTTTAATGCAGAAATTGGTTCTGTGTGTGCGTTTCAGTGATTTAATAAATGTCGGAATATGTCATCGCCTCAAACACACATCACCATGCGATCACTAGCCACTAAATACTCTGGGCTTACACACAGGGCAGTTAATCTGTCATGTAAGCCGGTGTTGAGAGCAGTTAACTGTTGTGTCTGATTGTCTGTCCTGTGGTTACAGTTAATAAATCTCAGCACAGTTGCCTTTTTCTCTCTTTTTTTTTCCCATCTCCGTCCTGCTGCCTCTTGACCTCCTCTGAAAGTCAGTCCGATCCCGTTTAGCTCTCTGTCGCTTCCCCTTTCAGTGTCTCTCTGTCTCTCTCTCATGCTGTTAATGGAGGACTATGTAGCAGCACATGTTATAATGATTTCCATAAGGCTACACAGCCTCTCTACAGGCAAGAGTGTAAATCACAGTGACGTGTGTGTGTGTGTGTGTGAGAGAGAGAGAGAGAGAGGACGGCAGGACTGTAGAATAAAGTACACGTGGGCGCACGTCCCACTAGATGTCCACGAACACACATCTCACTGTTTTTTTTGGAGAAGATAAACTTTAAGCATGAAGAATGAGACTTCTTCCTGTCCGCCAACCTTTTTTACTGTGCATTTATTTTGTAAAACGGACTTTTAGACTTTAACATAAAGGTGAATTAATGGTGAAATCAGTTAATTGTCATTTTAAAAGCTTCTAATTTTGTGTAATTTTCCTGATCATCAACTTCCAGGCAGCTCTAAAAATGGCAGTCTTGCCAGGTTGGACCTAATAACACTGACATCACTTTAAGCACTGCACAAGTCTAACGAGCAAACCAACCAAAAAAGGAGTCAGCAGACTTCTGAGGACCTGTGCAGGCTTTTGGCCAACATGGAAAGAGACTTTAAAGAAAGTCTGCCTTCAGCTAGAAGAGTAAGGACAGAGTGGTGGGAGTGGGCCATACAGAGAGGAAGGAGGCTCGGAGCATATTTTGTGTCACTTAATGAAGCCACTAATCCGGTCTGAAATGTGCGTTTTCACTTACATCTCATTGCGGATCAAAGCTACTGAACTACTACTGAACCCCAAGTTCACCCCATGCAGCAGACAGCAGTGAGTTTCCACAGCCTGTGCACTGCAGAGCATTTCAAATCTGGACCCACAGTGTGTAAAAATCTGTTACAATAACACTGCGTGTAATGTTGCAACATGCTGCAAAAAATGTATAAATATTCCCTGAAATGACTTCTGCTGGAGAGAAAAATATGTTTGGACCGTGGGGTCAGCTGTGCATAATACTTTGTGACAGAGTGAATGGAGGGAGAAAGAGGGGGGTGGGGGGGATTTGGATGTTTCTGTCTTTATCTTTCCAGCTTGTGTTATTCCATCACCCACAATAATGTGCTTATAACACAGGAAAGAACCACGAAGTCTGTGGTTTCATTGTTTCCAGAATGCTGTTGGAGTTTTGTTGGGGGTCAAGGTATTGACAGGCCAACTAGATGGTTGAAGGATGAATACTTACACTGCTGGAATGAAGGTTAAATCTTCATCTCATTTCTAATATTTTAACCCTCATGCATTGTTCGCAAACACTACCCTAATGTGTTGTTCGGGGACAAAAACGTCCCCTAACTTTAACGGTTTTAAAAATATATTAGATAAATATTTTTTTGAACTTTTTTTGCATAGACCTTTTAATTAACTTCAGTTCTAATCAACAGTAGTGAAAAAATCATTTTCCCCCAGGATTTTAACCCTTTAATCACCAATTTTATAAGGGGTGGTGCTGAAAATTGAAAAAAAAAAAACACAAAATGGCTCATTTTTAATAGAAAAGGTGAATGTGGACTGGATTCTTTTGAACCTTTATTACAGTCTTGGTCATGTCAAACATCAGTAAAAAAATTGACTTGATTGCATTATTAGTTTTTGCACAGCACTGGATTTTCTTTTTTTCTTCCTAATGTGTTGTTCGGGGACAAAAACGTCCCCTAACTTTAACGGTTTTAAAAATATATTAGATAAATATATTTTTGAATTTTTTTTGCATAGACCTTTTCATTAACTTCAGTTCTAATCAACAGTAGTGAAAAAATAATTTTCCCCCAGGATTTTAACCCTTTAATCACCAATTTTATAAGGGGTGGTGCTGAAAATTGAAAAAAAAACACACAAAATGGCTCATTTTTAATAGAAAAGGTGAATGTGGACTGGATTCTTTTGAACCTTTATTACAGTCTTGGTCATGTCAAACATCAGTAAAAAAATTGACTTGATTGCATTATTAGTTTTTGCACAGCACTGGATTTTCTTTTTTTCTCCCTAATGTGTTGTTCGGGGACAAAAACGTCCCCTAACTTTAACGGTTTTAAAAATATATTAGATAAATATTTTTTTGAAATTTTTTTGCATAGACCTTTTAATTAACTTCAGTTCTAATCAACAGTAGTGAAAAAATCATTTTCCCCCAGGATTTTAACCCTTTAATCACCAATTTTATAAGGGGTGGTGCTGAAAATTGAAAAAAAAACACACAAAATGGCTCATTTTTAATAGAAAAGGTGAATGTGGACTGGATTCTTTTGAACCTTTATTACAGTCTTGGTCATGTCAAACATCAGTAAAAAAATTGACTTTATTGCATTATTAGTTTTTGCACAGCACTGGATTTTCTTTTTTTCTCCCATTTTGTCCCATAGACTTACATTATAAACACACTTTTTTTGACTGCACAGCCATGGCACTACATAATCATGCATTCTTGATTGTTGGTGGTTTACCCTGTTGGTAGGAGGTAAAATTTGTGATTTTTACAGTTAACAACTTAATTACCATATTAACCCTTTACCTGCAGGCCTGTGCTCATGTAGTGTAGTTTCTGGCTTGTATATGGAGTTATAGGGAGTATTTTAGCACATAATTGTGTGTCTACACACTGTGTGTGTATGTTAGAGAGGAAGAGAGCCATTTGCACACTGATCTTGTTGTCTGTGAGTACACACAACCACAGAGTCTTCATAGTAAACAAAAACAAAGAAAGTGTTGCTATGCACGTGTGGCCCTTTGATGTCTACAGGTGCAGACTAAACAAAACAAAAAGGCAAGTGGTCTTACATGTGACCTTGTGGTCATTTGATGGTGAGAAGAGCAGAAAGCAACATGAAGAGAGGATTCACTTGTGCACAATCTCTGGAAATGATTGTGCAGCCTGGCTCTATGAAGGGCCAGGCTGTGAAGCTGTGAAGGCTGCACAAGTAGATCCGTCACTTGTTCACAAGCGAATCCTTCATTCGTTCACAAGTGAATCCTTCACTCATGCACAGGTGAATCCTCTCTTCATGCTGCTTGCTGCTCTTGTCACCATTAAATGACCAGGAGGATGCATGCAAGTCCACTAGTGTTTTTGTTTTGTTTAGTCTGAACCTCTCAGCATCAAAGGGCCCGGCACTTACTTTTAGGGCTGCAACAAATTTACTTTACTTTACTTTACTAAACTACTTTTAATACTAATTTTAGTAGGGGACTAAACTGTAGATTAGATTTGGTTAGTCAATGATTATTTATTATGTTATCAAGTTATCTATCTATGGTGTCTATTTAGTAACATGCACATGTACGTATGGTCGTGTGGAGCGCAACACACCATGGAAAAGGGGCACTTAGACCTCACTTAGACTAATTCAGTGATCTCAACTGAGACACTAACCTAAAAGTAAAGTCACTCTACTGGAGGACGTGTTTTCCAAAAGCTAAAAAAAAAAAAAAAAACAGCTATTTTACCCATCCACAACTTCAGACGCCAGAACTCCTGGATGTTTTCATTTTACATGCTTATGCATTGCCGTTGTACGTCTGAATTAGGTACACTTCACTTACTTAGTAACTTTATTTTCCTGACTTTCCTTCCCTGACAGTGTGCAAATGGCTCTCTTCCTCTCTAACATACACACACAGTGTGTAGACACACAATTATGTGCTAAAATACTCCCTATAACTCCATATACTTAAGCCAGAAACTACAGTACATGAGCACAGGCCTGCAGGTAAAGGGTTAATATGGTAATTAAGTTGTTAACTGTAAAAATCACAAATGTTACCTCCTACCAACAGGGTAAACCACCAACAATCAAGAATGCATGATTATTTAGTGCCATGGCTGTGCAGTCAAAAAAAGTGTGTTTATAATGTAAGTCTATGGGACAAAATGGGAGAAAAAAAGAAAATCCAGTGCTGTGCAAAAACTAATAATGCAATAAAGTCAATTTTTTTACTGATGTTTGACATGACCAAGACTGTAATAAAGGTTCAAAAGAATCCAGTCCACATTCACCTTTTCTATTAAAAATGAGCCATTTTGTGTGTTTTTTTTTCAATTTTCAGCACCACCCCTTATAAAATTGGTGATTAAAGGGTTAAAATCCTGGGGGAAAATGATTTTTTCACTACTGTTGATTAGAACTGAAGTTAATGAAAAGGTCTATGCAAAAAAAATTCAAAAATATATTTATCTAATATATTTTTAAAACCGTTAAAGTTAGGGGACGTTTTTGTCCCCGAACAACACATTAGGGAGAAAAAAAGAAAATCCAGTGCTGTGCAAAAACTAATAATGCAATCAAGTCAATTTTTTTACTGATGTTTGACATGACCAAGACTGTAATAAAGGTTCAAAAGAATCCAGTCCACATTCACCTTTTCTATTAAAAATGAGCCATTTTGTGTTTTTTTTTTTCAATTTTCAGCACCACCCCTTATAAAATTGGTGATTAAAGGGTTAAAATCCTGGGGGAAAATGATTTTTTCACTACTGTTGATTAGAACTGAAGTTAATTAAAAGGTCTATGCAAAAAAATTTCAAAAAAATATTTATCTAATATATTTTTAAAACCGTTAAAGTTAGGGGACGTTTTTGTCCCCGAACAACACATTAGGGGGTAAAATTTGCCCACAGTGTACCGTTGACCTATGAAAAATTTTAAAATCATATTAACAAAATTTATGTAAAATTAAGCTTATTGAGGAAAAATGATTCAATTTGTCCACATATTGACAAAGTTATGGCCAAAATAAACAGAAAAATTTCTCTCAGAGGACAAAAATGTCCCGAACAACGCATGAGGGTTAAAATAAGAAGTAGAAATAAAGTCCACAAACCTCGTATAGTAGATGTTCTCTGTGGTCGACGATGCTTGTCAATGGTTCTTCTTGTTACTTGTAGTATTGATTTTATGATAATAGATGACTCCTTATCTTAATGCATGCTCGACCGTGTTGCCACCCTTCACCTCAATCACTACATACACATTCTAATCTTTCAAGTCTTAAAAACACAGTATTGGAATTTACACAGTAACCTTGAAACCTAAGTCATCAGAACATTATTGCCAACACTCTAATCTGTGTGCATTTTTAAACTCAGTTTGTGGTATTTCTGATCGTGCAGTGTGCTCTACACAAGTTTTGATAAAAACTGCAAACTACTACAATATTCAAAGAATGCAAAAATGAAAATAAACACTCCTAATATGCAGGCTTAACTGAACATTTTTTTTACTTGTGGTAGCTCCTGTCTGAGTTATGAAGTAAAACATCCCGTATGTGAGGCGAGCTGTGCCTGAAACTGTGACCATGGTGAATTGTTGAGGACTAACTGTGGTTAACAGGGTTTGTCAGATACACAAATTCACATCAAAACTGCTGGTTTTGGCCATGATGCTGCAACAACTGGCGGTCAGTAGAAGCTGACGCAGAAAATCCCTCATATACACACACATACACACACACATTGGCTTCAACACATGCACACACAGAGGTTCTGTCCACATATCCAGTGTCTCTATATTAAAACCTGGAAGGACATGACCCTTTAGGAAAACACTGCCCGCCTGGACACACTCATTCACATACACCGACACACACTTGACTGTGGGGACTCATGTTTCTGAGCGTGCTCATGTCCAATTGCTGCCTTTTTCTCTGCAGACCTGAAAGCAAATATAAGTAGAGGTTATGCAAACACACACACACACACACACTCACACAGGGGTACCCCACCAGTGAATGTGTGAAATGTAGCACGCTGTTGACCGCTTCACCCCCTGCAGATTAAGAGACAGGCGAATGAAAAGAAACAAAAAAAAGGGGAAAGAGAGAGGGGTCATATAACTCACTACACTCACTGTGTGGAGTTACTGTATGTTTTTACTCTGATGGCACATCAGATCAGGTAGCAGTCCTAGAAAGTGTGTTCTTTTGAGGAAATGTGATGTCTTTACAGTCATGCACAGACACTTAAAACAAAATGTCCTCCCCTGTCTCCACAGTAAATTTTAACGTTGTACAGCTGGGACGTAAAAAAACGACATTCATCTCTGGCCCAAACGAGATGGAACAAAACGCACTGTTTGCAGTTTTTATAGTTTTGTTTGTTTGTTTTTTTTCTTCTTTTTAAGTGTTCTCATCAGATCGTCTTTGTTTGACGCCATACTTCACTGCTTCAGTGCTCATTAAAGCCTCCAGAAAAACAGAAACTGGTGTAGAGCTTGGCTGCAGGATGGTTTCAGAGATCTCCATCTCCAATCTGATTTTTTTTAACCATTATTTGACATTTTCTTACTTTACTGTAAGATGTTTTGTTTCAATAATACAATATATAATTATATTTACCTTGATGTCCACTGAGGAATTATATAAACATTACAGCTACCTCTCCACAGTCAAGTCTTTTCCATTTAAATTTAGATCGTTCCTGTTGATAATCTGCATGGAACAGGATTTTCTCCACGTTCTAGCTTGTGTGTGCAAGCAGCAACACATCACGTTGTACAAGCAATTACCATAAACAAAGCTGTTGTTGTGGTTTGAACTATTTAGCTGAGCGTAAAGCCTCTGGCATACCAAGTTTATTTCTCAGAGTAAAACTGAAATCCATTTTTGGGACTTATGTTTTGCATGAATGGCGATGACTTGGGTTTGATCAGTGTAAAAAGCTCCAGAGCAGGTTGAACATGTACACACATTTACTGCCTGCGTTTCTGTGTGTGTGTGTGTGTGTGTGTGTACGTGATCATGAGGCAAAGTATCTGGCTGAACATTAGAAGGTGGAACATGATCAGAAGAACACATTTTGTTTATTAAAAGCAGCTGAAAATGAGAGGGAATATGTTTTCTGCTATGTGTGTGTTCAACTTGTAACAAACAGCAAAATGTTCTGTTGAATCTAACCCCGAAGCCTGGAGGTGTAAAACTGGCTCCACCGCTAAAAACATGGAACAGATTACAGGTTGCATAGAAATACATATATATATATATATATATATATATATATATATATATATATATATATATATATATATATATATATATAAGGCAGTGATCTTAACAGCAGGAGTCCTGGCTGTGGAGGTTTGCTCTCTGAACTTCTTTGGAGTTTCCTCTTCACTGAAGCGATAATGGAGGAGTCAGCTGGTCTTCAGTGGGACATCATGTGTTTATAGGCGGACGGACATCAACTCTGCATCAATGGCCTCCACAGCTAAGGATCTCTGCACTTATTTTTGGATCAAACAGGGTTCTGATTCTTCAGGTCACACTTTGTTGTTACTGTAGATCATTACGCGGACGTTACCTTTTAAGAGGAACAAGTGGGAACACTTGTAGCAGTAAAACAGTGTTGAATATGCCTTTTAAAATACAACCCATTTATTGCACTTATTCAGACAGGTATTCAACCAGTCGTGTCTTTTATGGCCCTTTGTTAAAGTGTCTTATTTTAGGAGATAGGAGATTTACACACAGAAGTCTTCATCTTTTCTCCTGGGTGTATTTAAAGAATCAGTATCATATAAATATGGATTTTTGGTATTCTTTGGTACTCTTTGGTTGGACTGTATGGACAGGAGAAGTGTTCCAGCCTTGATCTGTGAGTGGTTCTGCCAAGTAAGGTTTGCAGGGGTTGGGTGGGGGGAAGGGTGGTGTTTCTGGTAAGAGCGCTAAAACACGTTCCCCCTTTCAGATTAGACCCCCATGCCGCTTGGCTTCAAATGCGTTGCCCTTTCTCAGAACTCGCCGTGCATGCAGCAGGAGGGAAAAGAGGAGTGAGGTTTGAAGGGAATACCAGCACCTCAAGTTACCATTTAGTTAAATAATGCCAGCGCACACACGCACCCACACATGCACGGACACACCCGTGCTGGAATTCATATCACACACACACACACGGGGCCTGCACCACGTGGCCTGCCAGTATGCTATTAATACCAGCCCTGAGGATGCTGGTCATGCCTCGTATTTGCATTTCAAATGCGTCTTTTATTCCATCGTCCAAATAGTGATGCTTTAAAGACATTTGGCGCTGCATTAAACACTCTGAGCTTTTCAGGTGGTCCTTTAAAATCCTACAAGGTTCATCATATGTAACGGCATGCACGATAAACATATCCATTTACAGTTGCACACATACTTTCTGCAGGTGGTCCAAGGCTGTTTGGTTCCTTGTTCTTTTCTTCTATAAGTACCATCAGGTTTAGTTGAAGTTTCAGGTTCAAGCCGAGTTAACCGCATGTATTTTGACAGAGCTGATATTGGAGTGTATCGACCTCCCCTGCCAGGCCTTTTGAAGGGCCCCTTGGATACATTGGTTCCATCTTGAAGCAGTTCCTAGGATGAAGGTTCAGACAGATGTTTGTATCTTTTTGATGACCGATATGTGCAGACACACTGAGAAAGGAAACCTAATACACCAGTGTGAAACCAGTGTGGTACTGTAGTACAACAGTGTGATTAAACACATACAGAAAAGGTAACCTTCTCTACTTAAAGGTAAACTCCTTTTTTTCCTTCCTCTGTTGGTGACTCTTGGTGTTTCTTTTGATTTAAGCCTGAAATTTATCACTTTGTTCTCTCAGTTCCATGTGTCAGAAATTAATCATTGTAAGGTTTTGGAGACATGGTAGGAGTTCAGCATAAATTTTATGGCTTTCACCACCAGTGATTTGCAGCAGCAGAAAGTCTCTGGAATTCTCTTCTATTGGACAAACACACTGTTCATGTTATCTATCATTTACTTTTCTGAGTTTCATTAGAAATGTGCAGCTGGTCCATGGCTGAGCAGGTTGGAACGTCATGGTGGGGGTTTCAGAGCAGAGTTCTGTACAGAAAGTTGAACTGAACATTATGTCAGCACATCTGTCTCTGACATTTGTCTGCTGCATGGACAGTGGACAGTGTCCATGAAATCACCCATAGGGTTCTGAAAAGCCATTTTGAGTCTCTATGGGACGACAGTACCAGCAGTACTGTATGTATTTTTTGACATCCCGAATATTTCACATATGAAGCATTTAAATGTGCCACAAGGCATAATGAAAAGAATGGTAGTGAAGATGTTAAGGTCAATAACATCACCCAAGTTTTCTCCACTCTTCAGCTCTCTTCAGCCACAACTGTCTCCACAGTTGTGGCTGTTTTCAGACAGGTTCTAGGTGTGATGTGGACCTGTCTTCCCCTCATAATGTTATTCTACTCTCTTACTCTAAATTAGAGTGCAGTAATTGTATTTTTGCATTACACTCAATACACTTTTTACCCTTTTATTCCCATAAAATTCAACATGTATCCCTCATTTTGACTTGTTTTTTGCCTGCCACCAGTCTGTCTGTACCATCTAACTACTCATGCACATTTGCCCAGTCTTTCTGCTGCAGAGCTTTTACCTAAAAACATGTGTACTTCAGGTCTAAATATTTTCAAACCTTCCACTACCTAACGTGCAGCAGCCTGCTTCCAATTTGTAAAAGGACGACCGATGAATCACCAATGATTTCTTGTTGTTATGTTGAACAAACACTCATATATCGTGGCCCCATGCTGAAGCAGCTGCATTGTGCAAAACAGCGATCAGATGCTGAAAAAAAGTTCACAGTACGTAGGACCAGCTCAGCTCCGCGCACATCAATGTTTATTTTAGACTGTAACAAGTGTATAAATAATGACTTCATCAAAACAATCTGGCCGTGAAGATGAAGTGGACTTTGATTTGTCTTGGTTGTCACTTCACTAATGACACTTCTTGTCTTTGTCTTTCTTTCACCAGATGACTCCAGTTCAAGAAATGGAGCAGGGACAGCCAACGGTGAACACACCCCGGAGCTGGCAGGGAAACTAGGTAACCACACACACAACTTCTCTGACTTCATCTTTATATAAATAGACAGAAGATGGATATAAATGAGTTTTAACATGACCCATTGGCCATTTAATAGAAAGAAGAAAAACAGGAGATTGTGTTACATTTTAAAAAGATAGCACAGTAGCAGATGTATAATAAACACCTTGCAAACTGTAAGAGGGGGAGAAGGTGAGGGTGCATGCTGGCACTCAGACACACATCAGAGTGGCTGTTTGTGTTGGTAATTGGCTCTGACAGAGTGGAGAGCAGTCTATTTGTGTCAGGTGTGATTTGGTGGGACACATTCCTTCCTTTGGCCCCTCACAAGTCTTGCAGGGCGCTCTTGTCATGTATAATTTAACCCCCATTTGCTTTGCTTCTTATCTTTTTATTAAAGCCTTTCTGTTTGTCCTTATATTTTTTCTATCTGTCATAAATGTCATTTTACCTATTTTGGCTGTCTAACGTATACGCACGGACTGCTTTTGGTGATCACAAACACTTGTTTCTCAGATTTTCCATTGCATGTTAGCCTAACTGGACAATAAATGTACTGATAAAACACAATCTTTCAGCCAGTTTTACACCACTCTCAACTTTGTGAGTTAAATATACAGTCTGAACCAGGATGCTGTTGGCTTCACTGATCATAAAGACTACAGAACTGATGAAGTGAAACTGTTGGCCTGGATGTCTCTCTTTGTCTTCAACAAAGCTGGCAGAGAGAAGCTGGCTGTGTGATTTCACAGAATTCCACCTTTGCCTTGTGCGAGTGCTGCTAATATCTTTGTTTAAGTTTCCTATGGAGCATACAGATCCTTCAGAAAGTGGTACGAAACTGCATTGATCACTGTCAACGTGCTTCTTCTTCATCCTGAGGAAGAGGCACCAGTCTGAGGGTCTGAGCAAAGCAGATGTTAGATGAGTTTATATTAGCACTCGGCAGCCTTTACCACTGTGGATTTGTGAAATCTGAAATCCATGCCGGATCATACAAGCCCCCTGTCTCTCTGTCTCTGACACTCTGTCTGATCAAAGGCAGTCCATTGGAGGCTCGGCAGTATTTTTACACTGTGAAGTGTGGCGTTGAAGTGGCCCCTGAGACCCAGAACAAGCCTGCCCTTTTGCTCTCTCTGGCTCTCTCCTCCCCTCTTCTTCCCTTTTCTCTATCCCCGTTTTTTTCCTTCTTCACTTTGCCCTTGCGTCTCCTCTCTCTCTCTGTTTTTCTTTCTTGGTGCGCCCTCTGTTTTACCTTTTCCTTTTTATTGTTTCAACTCGGTCTTTTTCTCTTATTCTCAATTTTTCTTCCATCGCTTCTCGTCATGCTCATCCATTTGTAGCAAACTGTCAGTCTTCTGTAAGCGTTAGCCTCAGTATGAACCTCACCTGCTCTTTTTTCCCTCTGTTTTCCTATGTTTGATTTGGTTGAGCTCAGACAGTATAAATCAGCTCTTTGCAGTTACACCTTGCTGTTTGTTAATCCTTTGGTCTCATCTTTATCCAGTCTGGTTTAGCTGCACTTTGCTTTGGCTTTCTCTTTACAATCCATCTCACTTAAGCCAGTGCACCAGCTGAATTTATGCAATCATCAAAGTCGGGCATTAAACTATGAAGCAGTGTCTCATACTTTCCTCTCTCTCTGCTGTATCTATTGACTCTGTCTGGTCACAGTTCAGCTGTAGTCCAGTAGCTTTTCTCGGACTCAGGGGGCACAAAGGCGAGACTTAAAAGCCTTTCCGGTGTGTTTGTTTTGTCACCCTGCCCAGCTTCGGGCCTGTCAGCAGAAAGCTGTATTCCACATAGTAATGCAGCTGTAGTGAAGTCTCCCAATTTAAGCGCACAAACCCATAACATAACTCTCCCTCCTATTTGTTTATGCAGAGCTAGAATAATAACTATGTCCAAAGAAAGAGACGCAACCGCAGTAATTTCAGGGTGATTTATCGGCGCGGGTTGATGGCTATCTGCTGCAGATAGAACATGAGGGCAATAAAATCAAGCGCTTTCCTCTCCTCCCTCCCAACTTTTCTCCTCTTTGATCTGTTTTCATGGATATTTGATGATTTGTGTATGAATAGATTATATTTGTTTAGCCATAAAGAGGGATATATAAATATATTGTGTTTGCATGATTAGATGGAGTCAGTCATGCATCTTGTGGAGGGATGTTTAAATGGGTGTCCGGGGTCAAACTGGCCATTTTATACTTTGGAAAGTATTCACATGGATGGATTTATGTTTCGTGTGATGCTAAGTCACTGTCTGGGTTTTTATGCATTCATGATGCAGCATTTAAAGTGATGTTACATACTTCTCTGGTGGCTTTGTGGTTTTTACAATGAGCCCAAATGGAAGCCTAATTTGAGGTGGAGAGGAATAAAACATGGAGATGCTGCATCAGTGGAAACTATAGACCCCTGGTCCTTTTGTGCATGTGTGTGTGTGAGTAAGCCATGTGTCAAGGAGAAGAGGAAGTGACTCAAAAATGTTTCTCAAACAAAACAATTAGAGTTTATTACAGCAAATTACACTGTATATAGCAAGAGGCATGCTGCCATGTGTTGTTACAGTACAACATGGAATTCCTGGCACTGCCTGCGTCAATGACTTCAGTCTGTGTGACGCTACTCATACTGGAAAAAAAAAATTAGAGATGATTCAGTTTGTTCCTAAATCCATTTTTTTTGTTTATAAACTTCCCTTTTCAGTAATTTGTGTAAATGTGTTTTTATGTTAGACATGAATATATTCCTGTTGTAGACACAGATCATCATTATTAACTTTAAATGAATTGATTTCATGGTGCATAATGGAAGGTTCTGCACCGAGGCCAGCTGTTCGTAGGGCAGAAAATTAATTTGTAATCATGTTAGTCGCTGCAAATGTCTGCATGAATAAACAAATGTTCAACCGATGAAACATCTGATTTAGTAACTGGGAAACAAAGCCGTGGAGTGTGCAAAAAAATGATGATGTTTTCATTTCCTAATGGTCAAACAAGGTGGTTCTGAAGGTGAAGATCTAATAAAAGCTGTAACTTGGGAGGCTTGAAACCTTTTTGAACTTGTCTTCTGTGTCGGTCTGGTCAGATAACTGCTGGCTGCGATGGCTCTTTATGTCGTATAAAAGTGTCACAGAAAAATCTTCTATAAATTCCACCATTTTTTCCAAAGTCTTTTCTCCTTTAGCTGCTCGGGAGATCAGAAGACTGCTTAAGATATAATATGTAAATATAAACCTGCTCTATTAACTGTTTAAATCCACTTATAACTTTTTTCTTTCACCCAGACAGATGACTCTGAGTTTGGAACTACATCTCTCTCTAATGTAATTCTTCTTTGCACTTGCAGTTCGTCCACGCTTCACTCAGCCAGCAAAGATGAGGAAACGTGTCATTGCGCGCCCAGTCGGCAGCTCCGTGCGCCTAAAGTGCACCGCAAGCGGCAACCCTCGCCCCGACATCGTTTGGTTAAAGGACAACAGGCCGTTGGTGGATGAGGAAGGTGGAGCAGGAGGAGGAGGAGGAGGAGGAGGGGAAGGGAAGAAGAAGAAGTGGACTCTGAGTCTGAAGAACCTGATGCCGGAGCACAGCGGGAAGTACACCTGCCACGTCTCCAACAGAGCAGGAGAAATCAACGCCACCTACAAAGTGGAAGTCATACGTGAGTCAACACTGATGTACTGGATGCTTAGAATGCTGTGATGGTATTATGATAGTAGAGGAAGATTAGACTTTCTGCACAACCAGTCACAGAGTTGAACATCCCTGTATTGCTTCATAGCATGACTACATATTAGTACTTTCAATCAAACATACTCTCTGACTTCATTTACAGTCAGCTGAGATGTATAATTCTGAAAGCGTGCATGTAAAATGTTTATTATATGTAAAACTGTGGCTGCATGTGGTCGCTTCATGCCGTGACACATCAGGGAGCTCCTGTAGAATTGTGCCGTGTGTGTGTTTTTTTGGTTTATGATTACACCAGCAGGAATGCCTCTCACCCCAACAATAACATACATTATGCTGTACACTGTATGTATATTATTGTTTTACTCAGAGGCCTGTGAGACTAAATAGCAGGGTTTGAAATGGGTTTTGTTTCCATTCTGAATCACTATACAGTGATTATGTGTAAGATCATATGAACAAGAACACCATCATTAAGTTTTCAGCTATTCAAATGATTTGTTGGCTGAAGAGTCTGCTGCCAGGAAGTGAGTACACAAGTCCTCTTTGTGTGGGTCACAAATTATCACACATTATCTATAGTAGCTGCTGAAAGCTGAATCAGAGGATGTTAGCGATGTGTTTCCATGTCTTTGCGGTGTTGTGGCTGGTTGCACAGTGGAGCCCTCGCTCACCAGTGCGTGCTGACCTATGAGCTGCACCAGGAATAGAAATTTAAAATAGCTTTTAAAGGGCTTCTCCCAGTGGCATTTATTGATCAGAGTTGCCTATAAACATTCAAATGAAGTTTTTTTTTCTCTGAAGGTGAGCCAGCTTCAGTATTCGGCTTGTTAACAATGAGTTGTGTGTGTTGTTGATGTGTTAGGTTGTGTTTGACGCTGGATTATTTCATGTTTTCGTATCGAATCTGTGTGTGTGACTAAACTTTACAGCTCTGTTGAGAGGTCAAAACTAGCTCTTCTGACTCTCACTTTACTTGTCACATCTGCTTTACATTAAACTACAGCTGTAGCTCTTCCAGAAAGACAGTTACACACTCACACACACAAGACAGGTAAATCAAGCCGCTGCTCGCTTGTGTCAAATGTGACATCGGCTGGCTGTCAGTCATGCACAGCTGTGATAAAGAGGAGGCCAGGTCAGAAAACCAATAAAAGCTCTATATATAATCAATAAGTGGCAGACAGTTGAAGACAGTACAGCAGGAACATAAATTATCTGCTAGTTGTGCATGTTGTGCACCTGCTTGACCAGCACTCAGTCATTTTTAGAGCTGGCATTAATGTAATTTTTAGCTTCAATACAGTTCACACTTTAGCTGAAGGTGAATTGTTTTCTGTCCTTTGCCTGTCATTGTATCAACAGGTGCATTCGTGCAAGCTAGCACTGCAAGGTGTTGTTAAGCCTATTTATGAAGTAAGACATGCACTATCATCACTACTGGCTCGACTTTCAGTTAGTTTGAAGGCTATAGTCCTTCCTAACTAAGTTAATCCCATAACCTGTTTCTGCTGTTTTGTGTGCATTAATAGACAGAAGTGAGTATTGAAGGCCTTCTGTCTCTTCTGTTCTGCTTTATAATCTGTGGAAGGAAAAAGCAGCTGCTGGGTATAAAGGGTCTGTTTGTACAGGGGGCGGACGTGGGGCTGAATACAGAGAACAGTGTTTTCAAGTCATATTATTCCTCTTGCACGCTCTCAGGTTTTATGTAATTCAGTGCACACTAGAGCTTTAATTTGAATATCATTTCATTTTTCTGTGCTTCTGTGTTTCTTGCTCCTGCCTTCAGAGCGTACCAACTCCAAACCCATCCTGACCGGCACTCACCCCGTCAACACCACCGTGGATTACGGAGGAACCACTTCTTTCCAGTGCAAAGTGCGCAGTGACGTCAAACCTGTCATCCAGTGGCTTAAAAGAGTCGAACCTGGTGATGAGAACAAATTTAACTCCACCATTGAGGTACAAACACACACTGCACACTCTGTAAGATCAATAGAACCATTTCAGTGTAATAACGTAATAATGTTTGATATCTTTATTTCAAGGTTGGAGACCATCGCTTTGTGGTCCTGCCCACAGGAGAGGTCTGGTCTCGTCCTGATGGATCCTACCTCAACAAGCTGCTAATAACCAGAGCCAAGGAGGAGGACGCCGGAATGTACATCTGCCTGGGAGCCAATACGATGGGCTACAGCTTCAGGAGTGCCTACCTCACTGTGCTGCCAGGTTTGAAGAAGGATCCATTTTACACACAGCATTGCCTCTGAGCATCCACGCCACTTTTGGGTTGCTTCATATTTTCTTTTTCTCTCACTTCATTCCAGATCGGAAGCCTCCACCCAACTCTTTCCCCACAACCACATCTCCAAGCCTCCCCTGGCCTGTCATCATTGGAATACCAGCCGGCGTCGCCTTCATCCTAGGCACCGCCCTCCTCTGGTTCTGCCAATCAAAACGCACCTGCTCCTCTTCATCTTCATCCTCTTCATCCTCCTCTGCTCTCCCTGCTGCTCAGCGTCTGCCCGCTGCTAATCGTGACCGAGCCGCTGCAGCGCTTCAGTCTCAACCCGCCAACGGAGATAAAGATTGTCTTTCCTATGAGGACTACATTGCCCATCAGCAGCTGCTCCTGGCTCAGGGGGGAGCAGGGCTGGCTCCGAAGGTCTACCCAAAGATCTACACGGACATTCACACGCACACACATTCACACGTGGATGGAAAAGTGCACCAGCACCAGCACATTCACTACCAGTGTTAGCAGCAAGGCAAGCAGCGACTTCGGTGTTTCACACGTGAACGTGTTCCTGTGGATGCAGACTCAGTCATCACAGCTCACAATAACTGCCGAGTTACAGAGCAAAGAACAAGGAGAGCACCTGCAAGCGGCTTCACACACACACACACACAAACATGGGATCACACACAACTCTGCTGCAGCCACATGTTTTGTGCAAATGGACTTACTCAAGACATGAACAATGAAGAATGTAAAGAAAGAAGGTCTTTATTTTCATTTTAATTAATCCTATAAGAAAGAAATCCCCAAAGTTTTTGGTATATATCATGTTTTTTTTTTTTTTATTTGAACTCCTCCACAGCCTCCTCTATACAAGGCTTCCAACACCTATGTATATAAATGATGACATTTATCTACTTCTCCTTGGGTAACATAAAGAGCAGTATAGCATGTCTGTAAGCTGATCGAGTTCAGAGTCTCAGGCGTCAGCCTAACTGAGCCAAGAAAAAACACAAATCAAGATAAACTGTATCCAAAAGGATAAGAGCTGCTTCTGCTGAATGTCCAACGCAAACTCAGCTTGGATTTTCTTTAGTAGATTTAGTGGGATGATTCAGAAATTCCAGAAATGATCCACACACCTGACCTGGCCCCTTCAATCATCTGCTTTTCACCTTTGTTTGGTGCTCGCTGAAGGATGAACTTCTCTTTAATCAACAGCACAAAAATGCCTTGAGATAAAATGGTGCCTTCTAGCAACTGTTTCCAGATTTCATGGATCATTGCTTAATGCTTGACCTGATAGAGGCCTTAAAAAAGGGCTGTACATGCGTAACTTGTTCTCATGTGTGTTCCAGAGCAAAAAAAAACCTTTGTCCACGCTTGTTTAAGACATTTACTTATATTACAAACCTGATCTAATGTTGCATTTTATTTATTTTATATAATACATTTAAAAAACCCTGATCCTAACATTTCTCCTCCTGGATTCTGGAGGTCTGAGCAGGTAGATTGGAGACACCTGTCCACAGGAGAGCAGCGGCTGCTTTCATACCACCAAGCTCAGGTCAGAAAAACACTTGCTAGGTCATGATGCTGTGTTTGATTAAAGCTATAAAAAGTGTTTTTTTTTTTTTTTGAAGATTTTCTTTCCCCACATTTCTTTTACTCTTAGCGTATCCGTGCATTCAAACTCTGTACATATCAGGATGCCACATCCTACAGCCTCAGTGAAACGCTGCAGCTCACGGCTACTTTCAGCAGACTGTTAAGCTTTTTTTTTCTCAGGTGTCCATCTTGTTGTTGTCTGTGTGTGCGCTCATGAATCTGACCACTAAAAATAATATGCATATCACATCATCAATGAAAGGCACGTTCAGCTGTGTTTGGTAAATGTGTTCAGAGATGTTTGAACATAAAAAAGTGTTCAAATGTATTTATATACATTTATATACGAGGGATGTCAGTATTTTTTTTTTAGGAATGATACTCCCTGAAATCCTCCCTTTATTCTTACAAAATCTGACAGGAAACAAAAGGGAGTTCATTCAAAGGTCTCAGCTTTGACTGAAAAATGAATTTTAAGTATTTAATTTCTCTCCATCTTTTCTATTTGGAAACATCGGCTGACACCCTGAACACTAGCTGAACTGTCATTTCACTGTAAAGAGTCACCGTTACATTTTTTTCCCAATAAAACTGTCCTCATATGTGAAAAAAGTTTTATGTGTTAAAGCTAATGGACTGCCAATAGATGGACTGTGTATATGTGCACTTACCACTAGTATGTACATGGAATGACATTAGTGTTGAAATGATAGAAGATGTTAGATGACTTAGGGAGAGTGCTTTGGACCATACAGAAGCTCCACAAACATATTGGCCCACAAAACTTTGTAAATTGTCTCCAGATTTAAAAAAAAAAAAAAAAAAAAACAGTGTGTTTCTAATTTATTTTCTCTTTATGTTTTCATATAATTGGGCATTATACTGCATGAATGGATTTTGTGTTATAGTTATAATGTAAGCTATGTAGCAAATACCACGTCCATGTCATTGTAAAATACTGTATTTATACGTGCTGACAAAATATACAAAATGTTATCAGAAAACTTCGTATCGACAATCTTGTACAGTCTGTCGTCATTTAGGTTTCCTCTAATTGTAATCATGTTATTGGTGCCATTAAAAATGTCAAGTATGAGTAATGTAGCCCTGTTGTTGCCTGTCTGTGTCACTTCATCTGCTTTCTGTCACCTCGGCAGGGATTCCAGCCCGGTCCGGTACAATATACCTCGCCGCACCATGGGACCGTCTTTAAAGTGAACGTCCTTCTCTAAATAGTTGAAGCTCTTCAGTTGTGAGAGCTGCAGCCGGCGTTTTGTCTGTCAGCGTGTCTGTCTGCAGAGATGACAGATGGACAAGCGTTGCGTGCAGATGGAGGGTGTGAAGGCACAATGTCGGCCTCTCTCTTTCCTCTCTGACTCATTAAAAAGAGGAAGATGGTGAGAGAAAACACAGCTGAAAGGATGAGGCACTACAAACCTACAGCAGGGCAGAATGTGAGAACTACGATACTTAAGATGAATATCTTAAAATGTCTCTTTAGGTGTTCAGCAGTGTTTGGGTTGAACTCTGTACCACATCATGTGTAGACGGCATTCTTGAAATTGTCTTTTGAGCGCTGGTGACATGCATCCATCATTCAACCCTTTGGAACAAACATACCAAAGGATCTTTAACTTTTTTTGGCCACTTGGAGGCAGCAGAACAAGACTTTGACATTGGCACTGACCTTGACAACTGGTATTTATGTCACTACGCATCCTCTTTGTGTGAATGTAAAAATTATTCACGAAGGGACTTGTTACCACAGCTGGTGAGGAAGAGGGGTGGAGAAGCTTGTTGCAGATGAGACATGTGTGATTAAGTTCATGTAAAGATGACGCTGGCATGCATAGGTTAAAGCTTAAAGTCATGATTAGATGGCTTGATGTTTTTTTTTTTAGAATTGTTTTATTTTTTTCACTTTTCTGTCACTGTTTAGGCAAATCTCAGTAAGGCTGGGTCAAGGATTATGATTTGGGTTATTCAGACTTCAGGCAGATTTCTCCCATGTGGCACAAAATAGCACCATAAACAAAAAACACCCATCTGACACCAGGTACTAATAAAAAAACACAAAAACTCTTTTACAGTGCTATTAGATTGATGGATTTAACACAAAATGATGACCAAAATCCACCCGTGTCCTTCAAGCACCTCTGTTGTTTTCACAGATTCCGTTTGGTTGGATCAGGTTTAACTGATGCAGACCCAGAAGGAGTTTCCTCAAAGCAAAACAAGGGTCACTTAAATACAGTTTCATAACATTTTGGTTCAGTCCAAGAATTGAGCAAAGGGGCTGCAGAGGTGTTAGAACCATCAAAACATACAGAGAAGGAACATGTGGTGGTGGTGGTGGTGGTGTGGAAACTTCAGCAGTTACTCATGTCTCTATGATTTCACGACCTTAACCAGACACTCACACATCTTTAATCCTTTATAAATACACTGCAGCTGTGTAAGTGTCATGATACAAGCAGTAAAACAACAAACCTGATAAAAGATGACGAAACTGTCTTAACATTCACATCTCTCATTTCTTTCTTATCCCAGAGATTAACCTCTTCCTGTCTGTTTTTGTGTTTCGAATATCTCATGTGTGTTTGATTGACTGGAAACGAGTTGGAGAGAGGAAGGTGGGGAGGACAGACAAAGGAGGAAATGATAAGGAGAAACAGGGAGGAGGAGGAGGAGGAGGATGACACAGAGCTGAGCTGCTGACAGATGTGCTGAACTCACTGCTGCTCTGTCCTGATGAGAGGAGATGGGAAAACGGAGAGGGGATCAGTGGAGAGTGTGGAAGTGTCAAATGCAGGAGGGGAAGCTAGAAGACCTCACAGAGGCACAGCAATATCTGTCTGGGAGTTCATCCACTAACTAGTTACAACCATGATTGCTGGCTAGCACAAGCTAACATGACACATCAGAGAAACAAAATGTGATCTTTCGGCAACAGAAAAATCAGTGTTTAAAATGTCATTTTGTAATGATCAGGTTTACTTTTATTAGAATTATGCCAATTTAAACTATATCAGGGTAGCACCAGTAGCACAAGAGAACTATCAACTAGAATTAATGAAATTGAGTCCTTACTCACACACATTTGTATGAATGCACACACTGAATTATCTCCTGTGTATTTGGATTATTCTTCGTTTAACCAGGTATGAATCTTATCAGGAGCAAAAGCTTTTCCAGGCAAAGAAGGCAATATACTGTAAGCACAGGGTGGAGTAGGAGAGATCATCTGTTAAAATACACACACACACACACACACACACACACCAGGAAGACTGGGATCTGCCACCCTTTTATGGTCCTGAAGACAGTCGTGTAAGGTTTTCTAATTAATCTAATGTAATGGAGGCAATCAGCAACACTCTGTGGGCTTCTGTATGATAAGAAATATCTGTGTTTGATTAATAATAACACATAAATACAACAGAAACAAAGGGACATGTATGATTTCTAAGGCTTAAACCTTTTCCCTGTTAGAATTGGGCTGATGTGAGACATCCCTGACGTGCTTTGTGTTTTTTGACACTAACCTCCAGTCTCACTGTTTTGACAGAGTGATGTCAACATTTGATGTTTTTATTACTGACAGAACAAATAATGTGATACGTCTGAATCAAGAGAGATACTGAGACAAAAGGCCCATGTGTGTGTTTGGTTGTTCCAACCAGCTTTTCTCATAAGCCTCCATAATTGTGTGTTTCAGTCCCAGTTCCTCTGTAATATAATGGCTGCATTTTGGCACAGACCTGTCCACTGTCAGGGCTCATGTTTAGACCTTGAGGTCTTGAAAGACCTTTTGCTGGGTTCTGCTGTGTGGCTGGCTGGTTAAAAGGGTGTGAACCCATGCAGGAGATTCCTGGGCGCTTGAGTCAACAGCAGCTGTGGTTGGTGATGAAGAGAAGCTGTCCAAAGAGCTTTTTTTTTTTTTTTTTTTTTTTTTACCAGCAACTGCTTTTTCAATGCGCTCAGGTGAATGGAGTCAGTGACCATGAAGGGCCCTCACACACGCATGCATACACAACATTCAATCACACACACACACACATATATGCCTATACATGCACATTCACCGGGGCAAGAGACTGACAGTTTAGTAATGTGTACATGCAACATGTGCACACAGCTGGATGTTTTGCACACAGATGCACAGACACAAAAGCACAGATGCATGCTTTGCACACACACACAGATGGGAACAACACACACACACCTGGCTGGCATTGAAGCGCTGTTTTGTTTGCATACCTCTCCCTCTCTAATCATCCTCTACACGGCCACAAAGCCACCATTAAAACTAGGAAAACAAAAACACAAAAAGAAGGCAACAGGAGGTTTCCATCCGTCTTCCACCCATCCCATCCTTTCCACCCTACCTCCCTTTTTCTGACTCTCTGTACCAAATGTTTACCCCCCCCCCCCCCCATCAAAAGAGAGGGATGTGGACAGACAGGGTGAGAAAAGAAAGAAATCTGGCTGAGGGGAAGAGAGCCAAGGCCTTTAAAGTCTGCCACAGAACCGTGACAAAAGCCTCCTAATCTCGGTGTTGTCTTTCGGCCCCTTTTTCCTCCCTGAACATCCTGCCAAGTTTGTATCTGTGTGTGTGCACAAGAAAGAAAATGAGAGGAAGAAATCATGTGTGTTATGCAAGCAGGAGTGTGTGTATTCGTTTGAGAAAGAGCAGCTAAATCGCAAGTTGTGTGTATTTGTATGTGATAAGGAAGCAGTGTGCATGTGCCCACATGTTTGTGTGTATGACAGGAAGGGAATCTTTCCACAGTTGTACTGACATCACTCAAGCATGCATAGGACAGTTGGAGGAGGCCCCTTTTTAAAGGGCAACAGCCTGCCTGCCTTCACATGTGTGTGTGTGTGTGTGTATTGAAGACCACAGGGTCACCCATCCTCACCTGTTCCTCTCTGACTCATAAACCACCACTATTCAGTGCTCTTTCACTGAAATGCTGCAGAACTGCCTATGGGTGTGTGTTTGTGTGCAACGATTAGTCAAATTTATCCTGGACAAAAGCAGCAGATGTGAACAGAAATGTGTGTTTGAATTATGTATGTTGCGTTGACAGATTTGTGTTTTGTGGGGGGCTCACCTCCCCTTTGGGGAATAAAAACAAGTGTAAATCATTTGATAAGGCAGTGATTCACTGTATCATGAGGAGATGAGTGTAAGTCAGTATTTGAATTGACAGAATCACACCTGTACTGTATGTGCGTTTGCATGAAAAACCTACTGGGTGCTGTTCCTCATCCTGCAGATCCTGATCTGTGGCAGATCCACAGACCTTCACACTCAGCAGAGGAATTTACACTGAAGTCGTCATGATGAAAACATGGCAGAGGTGGAGTAGAGCACCATCTATAGGCTGATCAATTTCATGTCAGGTTGGAATATTGAACAAACTAAACCAGTTAATTCATAAATTTGGACACCATGATGATAATGCTAGATGGACAGATGGCCGTTGCTTTGTACATGTGGGTCAGGTATGACATTTCTGTGGTTCATATGCAACAGTTGACTGATGATGTCCTGCCATTCTGGTTTGTGAACCCCTATACAGCAGCTGACCCATGCATACTGACACTTGCAGCACTTGTGTGCATGTTGGAAGTAATGAATTGTGTTTTTCATTCTGATGTACTGCACTGTTCTGTAATAAGAAAATGGGACTGAAAAATAAAAAGGTCAGGCAAAAGGTGGGCGTTGATGAATACATCAGTGACTCCTGTGTTAAGACTACAGTTACATGCAGTACATTTTCTCCATTCAGTTACCGGTACATGCATGCCTTACATATTCTCCTGACCTTTTGATGTATCTGGAGGTCACTGGGGATGCACATGACTTATCTTGTGATAAAAATAGCTTAAACTTAAGTGTTTTTGCTCATATTATAATCATAATTTGGTCCCATGGTGCATACAGGTAACTAGTGTTAAATAAAGCTCCTGTGTGGCCCAGTCTGTGAACATTTTAAACATCTTCATTAGTCTTCTCAGTGATTAGTCTCTGTGGGCCGACACAGGAACGCTGTCTGTGCACCTCAACAAGACAAATAGCTCCAGTGTGAAATCATTTAGTTCATGTCGTGTCCTGCCTAGAGGGGATTACACTTACAGCGCCAAAGGTTCAAGACTGAAATACTGAGTGACAAAGTGTGAAATCTGGATCAGATTAAGTGCGAAGACACACACGCACACACAAACACAAAGATGGGGCTGGAAAGTAAGAAAAAGAGGGAGGGGTGGACAAGCTGTGGGAACAGGCTGCTAAATAATTACCACTGACATCAGAATAGTTTTCTTTAGCTCTCTGAAGTGGCAGACCTCATTTGTACAGCCTGAAGCCATGCAGAGGTGTGTGTGTGTGTGTGTGTGTGTGTGTGCAAAAGGGAAAGGAAAAGAAGGTGTGTGATGAAAAGACACTAATACAAAGATTTGTCTTTGTCTTTTTGATATGTTTCAAATTAAATAAAGCACACACAACACATTTTTCTAGAAGTGACTGGCACTACGGCGCAGATGTACAGTGTGTGTGTGTGTGTCCGTGCATGTGTGCATGCATAAGGGAGAGATTATTCTGATTTAGTCTTCTCTCTGTCAATGTGTGACACCATGACAGCTTGGTTTGCCCTGAGGGAGCCGTTTCTCTTTAAGCGGACCTTAAAAAACAGGAAATGACTTGAAATCCCACTGGAGCGCAGAAGAAGATCAGGCCTGCTGATTCCGTATAATACTCTTTACTCCTCACACACACACACACACACACACAAGTAAGTTCCTGAATATAGCGTGCACAGACCCAGAACACACACATGCAGTCACACCTGAGCCCTCCTGAATAGACACCATTCACCACCCTGACAACCAGGGACAATGGAAGCAGAAACACAGGCCCACAAAGGAGGACTCGACCTGTCTGAACACATCAGGCGTCCTCACCACCCGCTTCATCGCATGAGGTTTCCTCACTGCGATGACTTCAGGTGATATCATGTTTCTGTATGAATACACTTTTCTTTGTCTTTATTTGCAGATGTTTTGTAACAGATTTGAGGGGAGACCACAAGTCACATTACTGAAATTACATCCAGCAGGCCAGGACTGTTGGGGGCTCATTCATTTATCAGTCTCGCTTAATCCAGTATTCCTTCCTAAACTACATAATCCCAGTTCATCTCTGTAAAGTGAACAGGTGGGTGCAGCACAATGGGCATCATGTCAGAGTGTGCCTGTGGCTCAGAGTCAGAATCTTTCAGGACTCACTAACAAATGAAGGTGAAGCCAGCAGCAAGATTTATAGCAAGACTGCATTTAATCCATTAGTCTTCAATAGGCATAACAACACATTTTAGCTGATCGTATTTAATTAGACCTTAAAATACAAGCTGGTTAAAACCAAAAAACTGGCTGGTTTGGAGAAACAGATATTTTTTTCCTCTGAGAGATTGTGACAGTTTGTGTGTGTGTGTGTTAAGGAGGAGGGCCAACCAAAGAAGATGTGGAGCCTCTGAAAGAGGCTGGAGGATGGAAGATGGGAGACTTCCATCGAGAACTCTGTTGGTATAACATGTCTGGGGTTGGAGGTGCACGTTGAAAATGACTGCAAGAGGAGAAGAGAGGAAATCTTATTGAGCTAAAGCGAAAAGCATCTCATAGGTCAGCTCTCATATACTGCAAACAATATCTTAGTTTTTTACTGAGAGAACTAATGTGTACTAATAACAGAGATGCACAAAAAGAACAAAGATATGTTTAAGAACTAATCTCTAATAATCTGTAGCATCATTATACATCAAACATAATCAATGAAATGTGTCACCTGACTGTTGCCGAGCGGGTTAAGCGGGTGGGCTGTATGCTTGGGATGGACAACCTGCGAGTGATGGCGCCTAAACGTAACACCAGAAGAATGCTCTGTAAATACTTAACACATGTCATTCAGATAAAATGGGCTACAATGATGTTAAAAATACATGAGTCCCATTAAAAGCTTGTGGCTCTCCTCTACACACCAGTACATGAGCTCCCTGCAAGCTTCATTTAAAAAAACCCTCCAGGAAGACAAGGTGAATGGGCGAGCTGTCTTCTAGAGTAATTACTATCCTCACCTGACAGAGACGTTGCTGCTAAGCAGAACTAAACCCCTACAGCGTGCATGCACACTTAAGCTTTACGATAAATGTCAGATGTCGGTGATGTATTGATCACCTCAGTTGTAAAGCAGATTAACAAGAACAATCAATCACTTGCTGTCAAGAGACTTTTTGTGTGCACTATAATCTGCAATGTATGTTTACTTGTATAATGCAAAAAAGCATTTTCCAGTAAACCATGTTTATGTTTTTATTTCAGACTAGAAGAACCTCAAACAATATTTCCAAAAACAGTCAAAGTGCATACCTATGTGTGCATCTTGTGGTGGATTGATGAATGTCTGCGTGGAGAAAGAGTTGGGCTAAGAAGACACAGAGGAGCAGCACAAATCATGATTAGTTGTTTGCTCAATATGTTCATTCCTCATTAAAGTAAACGTCAGAATGTTGTTTCATTCTGAAGGTAAACTGTAGGTCAAATACTTACTTTCTTGAACAGAATCCTTTCATCCACCGTGCAGTTTTCAGAGCTGCCAGACAGGAAAGCACACCTTGTTAGTTTCCTTGGTTCAGCTGGCTGAGCACTGCAGTGTCTATCATGTATGTTGTATCCAATATGAGATATTCACTTCATTAAAAAAGACACAGCTTGTTGTAAATGTATTCATGTTTTATACTGAGAAAGTGGCTTGGAAATTTTCAAAATAAAACTCACATTTTTGACACTTTATAAGCTAAATTAAAAATTTAGTGAGATTAAATGACGCTCAGCGACTTTGTGTGTCGTCCATTAGTGGATAAGCCGCCTTCTGAATTGACTGTACAGCAGAGGTTAATATCCATGATCCATCATCTATACTGCTCTCACTAAGTAGAAGCATCTACTGTGGTGGTGTCTAGGAAACCCAACAGGGATTCCTGTGTAAGCCCAGGCAAAGATTAGCTTATTCAGGTGTGTGTGTGTGTGTGTGGATAGCCACAGGGCAGGGCAAAGCTACATGGCAGCTAAAGCTAACATAAGACATGGGGGCTGAAGCCAGGATATAACTTGTTTGTTCTGTGAAATACCTCCTACTCTCTCTCTCTGGGGTCTAAGGTACTGTACAGTGATTCGTAATGAGGGGTCAGAGAGAAAAAAAAGTGTGTGAGTGAAGAGAGTGCAAAAAACTGAAGAGACTCACATGTTAGTGGCTGAAGAGTGTCGAGAGAGGGAGATCGGGGAGTTATATGGGATCTGTATTACTAAACAAAAACAACAAAGTTCATAAGAAATGTTAAAACATACTGTATGCTATTAGGTCAGAAGAAGATGTATTACATACAGTAGATGTACACATGTTGAAAATTACACACAGACTTAGTCTTTTCCTCTGCCATCTCATGGCGTGTAGCTACAGCAATTTTGTGTTATTATCATCCAGTGTGTCTGTCATCATGTTGTGAAATGATGTGATCGTTTACCTGGTTTATGTCCCTGTGAAATAAGGGAGCTGTGGCTCATCTGGGACATACACGAAGCTTTGGCACTGAGAAAGAAGAAGAGCAAATACAGTTAACCGGTTCACAGCTGTGTCATAACAGAGGAGGTGGCGGCTGGACCCTAAAATGAGACAGATGGGTGAAGATCTTTCTGCTTTCAAGATGAATTTTAGTCCTGGCTGTAAAAGTCCAGTGGCAGATGTGCATGGACTGCCACCTAGAGGCTAATGGAGGCATTGAAAATACCTTATTTAAACTGATTTATTTAGTGTTTAAAGTCTTTTATTTTACAGGTATGATCACTGATGTGCAACCATGTGATGCAAATGCTTGTTTTTTTTTAAGAAGGATTGATAAAAAATGTTTACAGATTGGTGCCATAAAGCTAAATTGAAACAGATTTTTGGGCAGTACAGGATAGCATGACTTTCTGTGTACCTCTGATGCTGAAGGGAGTTTTCCAGCTTATTGATGTAGGTGCTTTGTTCACTCAGCTTCCTGTCAAAGGGAACAAATCAATGACAGACCAACGTAGTGTAAACTACAGATTTAGAAACATATCTTTTACGAGCTTACTTTATGGTCAGCTGCATTTCTTGCTTCATTTTGACTAAGACCTCTTCTTGTTTCTCATTCTGCATTAAAAACAATGGTTAGCAATGTGACTGTATTATCATTTTTAGTAATTTTAGTAGGGGCTAGTAGACGAGTTTCATTTACAAAGAGTTATAGCCACACAGGTTTTTATATAGAAAAATACATTTTATAACCACTGCAGCGTTATTATCTCACTCTTTGCTGGTAGTAATTCAGCAGCCTCTTCTGATGTCTGGCTTGGAACCTAACGACCTAAGAACAAGGAATAAACTGTGAAATCACATAAAACATAATTTGCATATACATTATGTTTTTATGTGAGGTTTAAAAAAACAGGAAAATGACCAAACTTTGCAGATTTCTGCTAAGTAGTTGCTCGCCACACCATTGATGTCAGAAAACAAAGCCTTCACATCCGGGCTGCTCTGAAACAAAGACACGATGATTTCATAATTACTTAATTAATTAATTGTTTATCTTTATGACGTGCGACTGTATCTCACACACAGCAACAACAGAAAGGAGGCTATTAAATGAGACTCGGGTGCTTACTTTGTCAGAAAGTGGGAACATTTGACATGTAGCACTGCACGTTAAACACTTTCCTTTCTCGCCTGAAAAAGAGAAAGAAATAAGAACAAAGAATTAAATGCCTGATTTTCATATAGTCATATTGATTAGAAGACATGCTGAGCCTGAAATAGTAAATTAGAATTAGAAATGAATAGTTTTTCTGCCTGAGAACCAAAATTAATTAAGTGATGAGCTCCGTCAGGAACAGGTCACATCAGTGATTCCCAAAGTGGGATTAAGAGACCTTCAGGAATACTGTGGTGGGTCCTTTATCCACAGCAGAAAGATTTAATTTCACTATTATTTCATTCGAGGATAAGAAGCTCTGGGTCTGTAATGAACAAAAGAACAACCCAGTGTGGCAATGAATCAGGTTTGAACACTAGATTGAACACAGGAAACTGTTAATTAAACTTAATTTAAGACAATCTGTGTGGTGTGAGAGGGCTTTAAATGAGCACAGTGGATGTAGAACTGGATGATCAGCACTGCAATGTCCCTCTAGATCCAACAGATGTCTGTCTAACCCTGCCTGAGCAGCAGGAGATGTTACAGCAGAGGTGTAAAAACATTGCATACCGGTACTTTGTTATTGTGCCAGAAGCGTTTTCTCTACCTTTCTGATAACAGATATTACAGATGATGTGGCCGCAGCTTGTAACGGCCAGTTTGCGGTCAGCACTCAAGGACAGAAAGCAGGAATTGCAGCAGACCCAGTCAGGCATTTTAAGACCTGCAAGTAAACAAGATTAGCATAAATATATCTAGCTAACTTTGCTAATAAGTGTGATGAGTTCACGTTAGCTGATCTAGCTAAGCGGCAACTTTGCTATTACCTAAACTGAACCTTTTGATATTTGCTGCTTTTCGTACAGGCTATTTATTTATGGTTTGTGCCTTTTCACAGCTAGGTTACCTGACTAGAGGTATAACCTGTGGCATAATGCTAACGGGGAAGCTAAATGCTAATTTAGCATAACTTAGCCAAGTAACTGACATCTGCGGGCTGAGTTGTAAGTATTCTATTACCAGTTTCAAGGCCACAACGAATTAACTTAAACGTAGCTTTACCTGTTAGCTTCATTAGTAACCACACATGTCGCAGGAACAGTTACCTGTTTAGCTAACACGTACTGGTTTCCTGTTGTATTACATCCATTAGCGCGTAACGGCGTCCATTTTTTCTGTTGCTAATGACCATAATGTAACGAGCTAAAAGGCTAAAACTAGCATACACCTGCACGTTTGTTTTGTAGCGCTGTTACACGAAAGACATCTCCTTCTACAGTTTAACAGCTGGTAAGTTCTGAATATAATTATTGAATTTAAAATGAAAAGCAAAACAAGTGTACTTCCAAAAGCCTTTATTTCCCATTAACACAGTAGCTAGCTTTGCTGTATTCAGTCCTGGTGAATCTTGTTTTTGCCTGTAGTGGATGTTACAACAATAATTTTAATACTATTTATGATAATATTTAGTTTCATATCATGTGTTTAAATCACATAGATCATACCAAAACATTAACAGCTTAACTCAAGGCTTTAGACAGTCATATGTGCTGAAATAGCAACAGATAAGACATCAGATTTATTCAATAGTGTTGACAACACTACAGATCACTTATTTTTTTATTATTATGTTAGACACGCATAGAATCATTGTATGTATTTCTGGACCTTCTGGTTGCAGAAACTCTACTGATAAAGATGTGGGCAGCTGACCATTAAAAGAATAAAGTGTACAGTGAGGTGTAACCCTGACAGGTCAGAGCTCATCATCAAACCAGCTTCTTGGCAACAAAGAAGTCTTTGAGTCGTTTCATCTGCCAGAAACCGACTGACAGCAGAATGGACGTCTGCACCACAGCCCACCACAACACTTTTCCGTTTGTGTCCTCACTGATCTGACGGAAAACCTCCTCCTTCTCCTGAAAAGAAAACACAGCATAAAATAAATACAATTTAAAAATCCTTAAATATTAATACAAAACATTGGCTTGATTTCACATATGAGAATCAACTGTGGTCTGCTTAATGAGTGGGATGGTAAATATGTGAAGATGAATGGGTAACCTTTGACCTCCTTGATGTTTTTTGTTTATATTGTCAGACTGTAGCGTCAAAACAATATAGATAAATAAGTATTTACCCTCTGGTACTCCTGCTGTCTGGTGATGTACACCATCTGATCTATGAGGTGACTGAGACTGTTGTCCAGAGTTTCCATGTTGTCTTTGGTGCTGTGGGTATTGGGGTCAATTGAATGCTCTCCCATCTGAACGTCCAAATGTAGCTTCTGTGAAGCAACAAAAGAAAAAGAGAAATGCTGAAACTAGGTAGGCTTTATGTATGATCACTCCATGTCTTTTTTAATGGATAGATTTTCTCTGTGTGTCCACAGGTCTCACCAGCCTTTCATTAGCAAAGACAGAAAATCTTGTGGAGTTGGTTTGGAAGCAGAGGAAGTGCTGGCCAGAGGCGTGAGTGGTGAAGGTGAATTTACCAAACTTCCCATAGCGTTTGGAGATCACAACCTACAAAGGAAAGACATCTTCAGGCTCGAATTATGGTGAATATCTGGTTTGCGTCTTCTCAAATATTAGGGTTGATTTTGTTCATTTTGGGACCATACTAGTGTTAAAAACCTATTAAAATGATCAACGTTCTTTTTCATCAGCTAATCTGACCATGCATTATGGATAATTTCTAGTAGGACTTTTTTTAAATGCATCATCTCTTTGATATGAGTCTAATACCTCATGGTTTGGGTCTCTGACTGTCACAGTGGCTCCCAAGTGAGGCGTGTGGCTGAATGTCTTTATGTCCCAAGGTTCCAACAAGAAGTAACCTTAAGGTAAGAAACACTCATACATTAGGGTACACACACACACACACACATTGCCAAGTGTGTAACATTTGTAATAAGGAAAGGACATTAAAAAGGAATATAATTTCATTAAGATTTTTAAAATCTGATGTGTAATGTAGGGCTCAGCACAAATATTACTCGAGTACTCGGCGCAGTGGGATGATCAGCTTTTTGCACGCAAGGGGCCCTGGGTTCGAAACGCGGGCGAGCCGTTTGCAGGTCGGACACACTCACACACGCTCACACTCACACACTCTTGGCGTATCTATGGGAAAACTATGACATTTATGCGTGACCCGAGTACTCGAATAATCGCAAAAATAATCGTCGAGTTTCCAAATACCAAAATACTTGTTTGTTGCAGCCCTAGTGTAATGTACATTAAATAGACCGTTTTATCTGCATGTCTTTGTTACTTTATTCTTGTTGAGCGACAGAGCAGCTGATTTTTCACTAAGACTCTACTGTGTAATATAAGTCGAGTCCTAAATGGCTTTTATTGTTTTTGCACTTGCTGAAATGTGAGACCCACTGTTGTGAAAGTTCTTCTCCCATTACTGTTTGATTTAACAATCACGTGGTGATTCACAATTATGAATAATTAAATACACAGTCTAATCCCTGTTTTACTGCCACAGCTGAGAACGTAAACGACCCTCAGGAGGACTGTTCCCTCTTTATGACTCACCAGTCACCAGCGTGTCTTCAGGAATCTCCTCGATGATGCATTTTTCCTGCTGCTCTCCCAGATCAAAATACATAGCTGCTGCCAGCATCAGGTAACACATGAGGAGGAAGCCAATGCCTCGCAAACCCATTTTATGTTAACAATGCACTATTAGATTACAATACACTTTGCGGTGACCTAATGTTTGGTTTGCAGTTCCAGTAGACAGCTTTCTGTAGAGCTGCACGTTCTAACTCTGCCCCAAAGCTTGTATTTAAAGTGTGTAATGGAGTGTGAGAAACTCACAGCTGCTACAGGCTGTGAGGAGACATTCTGGTCATTTTGTGATTGGTTAACATGGGAACCAATAACAGCGCTGCTAAGGATCTGAGAATCTGAGAGTATCCAGTAGGGTTGCCTTGTCACAACAGGTGATATATTTTGGCACCCATGGCAATAAGAACAAGCTGCCCTGCAGTGCATTGTTGATGCTTTTGGTTAGTTGGTTAATAGAGGGGCCCTTATGGTGATGGTAGGAGGATATATGAACATAATGTAATGTTCATTGCAGTTTGACTGTGTTTATTACAGGGTCCAAGTAGGACTGGGAACTGAGTGGGGAATGTAATCCAAGCCATCACATACAGTAGCGGCCATATGTTTACCTTAGATGAGCTCACCTACACAGTGACCTCCCACACACAGTATAAACCCTTCTCATGTTCTGCATCTGCAAAAGTTGCTGCAGGAAAAAAATTAGATTTCCTTCTCCTCCCACACCCTGTAAAACAGGAAATGTGAATAATAATATATTTACCATACCTTTCACCATCTGTCTAACGCTTTCGTTATTTATTGTGAAATATGTTATAATTGAATATGTGCAGATAGCTGTGGACCACAGTCAGCCTCCTCTTAGCTCATACAGTAGTTTCTCACATGACTGTTCCTATCTGGTAAGACAGTTAATTTATTTTAAAAGACTTCGTATGTACCCTTTTCTCTTGGCTGTGTTTACAATCTATTCTTCATCATAGATATAGTCTATTTAACTACACAAAGACAGAACCTGGGTCTTCTCTCCTGTTAGTCCTGATTCTCCATCTCAGTCTCTCAGAACGGAAGCACGTCCCTCATAAAGCAGATGTTTTGATGTTATTGCTGTTCAGTTTGTCGTCCCTCATCTGTAGTATGGATTTGCTGCTGGCTTGGGTCGGAAAAGGGGTCATAGGTCATTCAGTCTCTTCCACATATTTACACTGGTATCACTTTGTTTTGCCTTCTTCTTACCTGGAAATCAGATTCGTTGTTCGTAACCGTATTAGCGCTGCAATAGAAGGTGTCTCTTTCAGATTTTAAGCTTTATGATCCAAACATTTGGTGAACCCGTTTCTGTTTTACGACCAACACTTCATCAGGGTGATTCCTGTCCAGACCTGGGGCTTGAATCCAGGTCATGCAGTTAATAGTTTTTTTTTTTTTTGCTACACTCAATTTGATCCTGCAGCACCTGTATTAGTAATACTTCTATGTTTTTCTAGATTTAAAGGTGATGTATTGAATTGAGCAGAGAAGGGAATTCAACATTTTTGTAGCAAAATCATTCAAAGTTCAAACTGTTACCATACTTAATTTCTTCAAGAAGGAGAAGTCTCTTTCTTAAATATAAATCAACAATGCCTTAAAGATATATTTACACTTTATTGGCCCTTACAAAAAAAACATACATTTTTGTACATTTTTAGTTTAAATTTTTACAAAAAATATTTTCAATATTGACCCAATATCTCAATAACATACAGGAATACAGATTATTACTTTCAGATTTCATATACTGTACACTACAGGTTAAAATCCTGTCAATAAATATTTTATTTTTCTTCTGGAAAACACCCCCCCATGTGTAAACATTACATTTTGAATGTGGGATAGTTCAGGAGTCTCTATGTGCTGCATTGTTGCTGGTACTGCTTCTGTTAATGGAACTGGTGAGGCGTCATGTTTTCCCTTCGACTCCCGGTCTGATATTATTTGGATTTTCTGTTAAGTATTCCTCTGGAATGGGGGGGGATTTCAGATCTTAAGTATCATTTAAATGGATTTATTTACAAATCCTCTAGATGAAAGCTACTGGGAGTTATAATCCTCTGCGGCCAAACAAATGTCTGTGATCTTCAGAATGCCAAACCCAAACCCCAATTACAGATCCAACATGTGTCTTTAATTTATGGCTATCTTCAAAACAGCATTGTTCTATCCCCAGACAAATTTGATAATCTGCCAAAAACAGAAGTGGTGTCTATAAGCTGTTGTGCTAAACTACACCAGTCTAGTGCTGTCAGGACTATCAATATGAGCTGAGGATTAGATGTGTGTTTTGCAGTCAGACTCTCCCAATTCAACAGTCAGACAAGGACATAGAAAGCAGGTGTGGTCCGGGAGAACAGGTGGAGTCTTTTTTTTTATCATACTTATGCTTCATGTGAATATGTTGCAGACCTTTTGCTGTTGTTTGTCCGTCTTCGTCCCTTTCTCCCTTTCCTGGCTTTCCTCTCTTTCTTGTGTCTCCTCTCCTTCCTCTCTTTCTTCTCCCTCCTTCCCTGGCCTAGTCATAAACAGTTGTCTGGGAAGCACTTTCTCTCTTCCTCCAGCAGGGGGCAGGCTGCTCCATTGTTGGCTGGGTGCATTAGGACATAGCGTGTGCGGTGCTGTACACCTGAGTCTCCACACTTGCCTTTGCACAAACCCCAGGGAGACCACACTGACACCTCGCAGTCCAGAGGGGTGTCTGCACAGAGAGAGAGAGGGAGGGCAAGCATTATAATAACATTTCAATTCTGTGCACAAGTGTCTCTGTTTCATGTTTTATATAGGTCGAATCTGTTGGAGATTCCTTTAAAAATAAAGGTGATAGAAAATGGAAATAGAGATTAATTTTTAAAAAGCAGTAAGAAAGCAAGCAAATAAATAAATGAATGACATCACAGTAAATGCTGACTCGCTCTTTGTGCGTCTCTTTATGAACCCACAGGTTCTCATTACAGATTCCTGGCAGTTATTGGGCTGCTGGAGATACTGTTAATTTTATTAGTTAAGACTGTTTTTGCTGACTGTGCTTGCTTTTTATAAGTGTAACCCTGTCTCATAGTAAACATTGCATAAAGAGTCCTCTGGTAAAATAAAATAATAATGATGGGGATTTAGCTCTTGTCTAATGAATGTCAAAAATGCTGCTGCTAAATTTTAAACTCTTTCTGTCCAGCTATAACATTGTGACCTTTAGTGCTATCTCAGCCATCGTTGTGAGCTTGTGTTTAGCTAATATGTATAACAGTTATCAGTTAAAAAGTAGAAAAGCAGAAGGATAGGAGGTGCTACGGAAGCTGCATGGTTGTATAATCGGATGAAGGGGTTGAAGATGTCAGGTCAAGGCTGATTTGGACATCCTTCTTTATCATTCATATCATTATCCCTTTAAAGGATAGTATAATGACTATAAGAAGCAAAGCTGTGTCATATTTTACAGATCTAATCTTTAGAGGTGATTGTCAGTTATTAAAAATTACTTTGCTCTAGCTGTGGAGTGAATGCACAGATGAGATAGAGGGATTTATGGAGAGGAGAAGGACGAACAGATGGATAGAGCAGGGCAGGAAACCCCAACAGATTCTTGGCCACGCTCTGCTGTTTGTTGATGTGTAGTCAAGGGAGCAGGCTTGTAGTCTGTGATGCTGACTCAAACCTTTACAGTCACCCTCAACCCTGAATCTGATTACCGCACTGTCAGCTCTTTTGCCGAGTGACATGCTATCTGTTCTCCTTTTCCCTCCTAAAAATCTTTTACTGGCCAAGTCATCTATTTAAACACTCTGTGGTGAGTTGGCCATTGTCCTCTCCCTGTCCGACAGAAGAACATCAGTCACACAGACAGGTTGTTTGACTACAGCATTGTTGGCTTTGCTTGCAGTTTGACACACTCTTCATCTTTACATTTTCTTCTTCATTGCTTTTGGGTTTTGTATTATTACCTCTAATCTGTACAACAGGGAGTCTTTAAAAGTTTGGTAGCCAACATTAAGTGAATCCAGCTTCAGTTCATGGATTTACGTCTTGTTAAAACATGTGCTTGTGTGGTGTCATGACCTACATGCTATTGTCTATAGTTTCTACACAGTTTTTCTTCAGCTGTCATATTTTGACTGTTTCACTAGATGCTTGTTATATATAGAATACAGTTATTCAATGTCAAAACAAAATGTGTTGTGCCTGCTAAATGCATTTCTCGAAACATCTGTAAAGCCAGTTGTTTAAATGCTGTAGAACATTTGAGCATTTTGTGTCCCAGATAGGAGAACCTGATTCGTTTCTGCAGGGTTTCTCACTTGATCATACTCATCTTATTCTCTATGCAGGTTCATACATGATAGACTTACTGGACCCAATGGACATTGGTCACAGTCACTGTCCTGGTAAACCACTTGTAAAATGAATAGTGTATTTGTCCAAATTTGAATTTGACAGTAAAAAATCACATGGAGTCTTTCCGAACATTGCATAAACAATCATAAATTCTCAGTGTTTTTGGTAACCTGACTTACTTATGAGCTTGTCTTCGATCTCGTTTCCTGTTGGAAGTTGGTTGGACTGTGTGGGCTCCACTGGCAGGCTGATGATCTGATTGGTCTTCTTTATTTTAGTCAGTGTGACCTTGGCAATGGGTGGTAGATGCTTCAGACGGGGGTAGTAGAAGGAATTGGCAGGATGGCTAGGGGAGGAGGAGGTGATCTATGGAGTGAAAATTGATATATAGAAATAGGAGAGTTAACAACCTGCATCTGTGCTCGCACAGTGATTTTTCGCTGTGGATTTATGTGATGTGGATTTTGGCTGAGGCTGACCCACCTGCATGATTTTGTCCTGTGGGATGGTCTCAAAGTTTGGAGAAGAGAAGGTGAAGCCACTGTCAGTTCCAGCGTCATATGGGAAGAGGTCCAGTGATACATTGTCTTTCCAGTGTTCACCATCACACAAGTCAACACTGTCCACACCCACAAACCAGTCTGGGCTTGGAACGATACGCACAACGAATGACAGCTGTTTAAGTGTAGACAGAGACAAAGGGTGAAAGAAAATGAGCATTTTTTTAGTGTGATCAGTTACACTATGCATTACTGTAGTAGAGATTTACTTATATTTTACCTCCCCTACCTCCCTACACACTGTTTTATGTTGTTGACTGTCTCTTATTTCCTTCTAACTTTTCCCTAAACTATGCCTTGCCTCATATCCAAGCAGAACATCTCGGTCCTCGGTTTTATGACCCACCCAGAGACTCATCAGTAGAAAATTCAACAGCAGAGTTTTACATAGTTTAAAGACATATATTTGGCTCACTATTAACAGGAATTTCTCCTATGGGTGTAGCATGTGGAAAAAACAGGAGGTTTATTAGAAAGGCCTTGCTGCATTAGCCTAGTTAAAAAGGCTTTATATGTTATTTCTCCCTATAAAGCTCTTTATATTATCAACAATAGCAGCAGTGCTGTGACAATTTACTACCTGGCTGAAAAAATCACTTGGTTTGCCAATAAGATGTTGGAAATTTAGTCTTTTTACAATGCCAGTGTTATTTTCATAGTTTTGGCTGTAATTTCTATTGCATATATGACACTTTGCTCACAGTTGCAATGCTGGAAAGTGGTAGAGTTTAGCACATCTGAGACTCTTACTTGGTGTCATAGCAAACTGCTGGGGTGCTATTTGTTACAGTGACTACCGTTTTTACTTCCACGTAGTTGGTTAATTACCAACGATGAATAAAACTACATATATTAGAACTGTTGCCGTCATTTCTCTTGAGAAACTCTTCAACATCCTCTGATTTAGGCTGAAGTGTCTCGCCGCTGACCTTTCAGCAGAAGGTCTTTTATGCACTTAATGCATGGAGACTAAAGGGAAACCAGTTGTGGGGAGACTTACATAGGAGTGCCTGGCGAAGACCTCAAACTCCGTACTCATCTGGCCCGTGCCTCCCACAACAGCAGGAGCTGAGAGGATCCCATAAACACTCTGGATGCGTTCGCCGGCCGCCTCAACTTCCTTTATGAGCGTCCAAGCCTCGCCTTTCTCCGCAAACTCCCTCACTCCATTGCTGGCAAACTCATTACCTTGCCACATGTGGTAGTCAGAGCTGTGGGTCACTCCTGGCAGACAACGTAAAAGGAGAGGTTGCAACAGGTAGTCTACAAATTCAACTTCAAAATAACATGACTGATAACACAACAAAGCTTACCAATAAGATTTGACCACTGTGCAGGAGGGCGGTAGACAGGATACTGCTTAGGGAATGCTGCTTGGGTCCATTTGCCGGTAAACGTTAGGCTGTACTGGGCACTTTCTGAGGCCGTGCACATGGGGATGTCAGTAGGAACAGGCATTGAATGAAAGCCTTGGACCAGTGTCAGCATCATGACAATCAGGCGACTGAAGGAGACAGTGTTCTTTGTGGTGTCCATGATACAAGCAGGTGTGTGGAAGATGGAAGATCTAGATAGGACATTTTAAAGGAAAACATCATACAGCTGCAGATATACACATTCACTGCTGCCGTCACAATACATGTACAATATTTATGCAGGGCATACTCGCTGTCTGTTTGGTATTACCATGCAGTGGTCCTCTTTCCATTGTTGAGACTTCAGTTAAGCCAAGTAGGTCTGTCAGAAGTAGACCTGATGTTTAAGGTGGATGTAGTATGTGTGATCTTTGTCGTTTTAAACAGTCTGGTGAGCTGCATCTCTATCTTAGGACACTTAATATACCAAAGCAGTAATGTGTGGGATTCCTGACTTTGAATGCCTCATCGTAGCTTCTTCCAGTGTTGGAGCAGCTGGTTGGTTGTAACTCTCCATACTCTATCCATAATTCGTCTAATCATTTTTTCGATCATTTTGTGACGCAAATATGTGTCACCAATTAATGGTGCTGCAGCCGTGCTACATAAACAGCATACAAATAAAGCAGTAAAAAGTGGTATTACATTGCTTGATTCAGGGTCAATAAATGTGTAGGCTTCCAATTTGGCTTACTAAAGCCTGTTTATATGTGCACAATTCCAATAGCTTTGCATGCAACTTTAGCAGCCTCCTGTGCTTCATTAGTTTGTGCAGATTAATCATTGCAGCCAGGATCTATGTAACATTATGCAGAAACAGGTTAATGTGTGGTGTAGAAACTACTCACTGGCTTTGTTCAGGGTTCCAGATGAATGAAGGGTTGTAGCAGATGAATGGAGAGGAGGGCTGAAGGTGAGGAGAAGGGGAGAGGAGAGCGGTGGATGTGGCTGTCGGAACGAGTGACTGCGAAGATCCAAGTCCTCTTTGGCCTATTTATGTCCTTCAGGAGCTTTCCCTCCTTTTCTCCCCCCTCCTTCCTCGTCCTTCTCCACTCCCCTCTTCATCTCGCTCCAATCTTTGTCTCAGCAGCTTGCCAGTGACTTCCCTGCCCCCTTCATGCCCTTTGACTCCCCCTCCTGCACTCCCCACCTCCTCCTCCTCCCTTTCTCTCTCCCTCTCTTTATAAGTTGCCTATTAACTAGCTAATGTGTTCAGCAGTTCTCATTGCACAGCCAGGGGCTGTGTGCAGCTCCCTGGGTAGAGTGTGATTTCACAGTGTGATGCTGTCATGTGTCTATACCTAGAGATATGACTAATGAGGCTCATAATGTATTTCTAGAATTCTGTAAATGTCTCTTTGGTCAAGGTTTTTGAATCTCAGCTAAGCTACCAGATCCAGTCCCAGTGCTGCTTTTTAACTCATGTAGGAAATTATATTGCCTCTGTCATAGGCAATTTGCACAACTCTTCAGATGTGTTTTTCAGGGGATTATAATGTCAGACAAATTTAGGCACCATTTCATAAAATTTGGACACAAATGTATTCTGTTTCCTTTTTCATGGCCTTTTGTTAGGGCTTAGCAGAAAACTTCTAACATCTAAAATCCTAAAACTGCTTCTGACAGCACCCAATATGTGATTAATTATCACATATGAATGCAGTTGCATTGGCAGTGCAATTAAGTGCATTCTCAGCATTTGAAATTGAGGTCTAAACATTGTTGTGTTTATCAAGATTAGAAAATAAGTCAATGACGGTGGGTGAGTGACTGTGTCCTTGTCACTCATTTTAACTTTGTTTTGCCAAATCAAAGCGCAGATGTGGTCTGACAATGGATAATTTGTCATGCTTTCAGATATTTTTATATTTGAAAAAATTCTTGTTTGCAGCACCACATGAGGCAATATATATATAGTTCAGTCAGTTACCATCACATTGTTAATTTAAACTCAAAATCTGGTTTAGACTGGATAGAAGTTTCATCCATAAATTGTGTGTGTGTGTGTGTATCTGTCGAAGTCAGGGGCGTGGTGTTTGACTTCCTTAACCTGAAGGTGACAGACTCAGTCAGTCACGTGCAAACAACACAAATATGCCAGCAGCATGCTGAATCAGCCCACATCTAATGATTTCCATATGGTCATGTTTCTTGCTAAAACACTTACACACACCCAAACACAGACTGAGTGCCCTTACTCAACCTCTCTCGATTTCCAGTATTATTGTTTGGACTGTAAGAGTCCAGTCTGTTTTTTTCTCAGTCAGTGACATTTGAAAAAGGAAAGCAGCACCACCCTTATGCACACTGAACAGCAGCGTTCTGTATTCTGTTTTATTGAGGGCAGTAGATCAGTGTGGCTAAAGTGGTTTTCAGTCCTGGTGTGGGGGGAAGCACTGACCGTTTAATTCATTAAGTGGATTCACAGACATAGATAGTTCATACAGACTGCATATATACACTACGTTATTACACCTTTAAAAGGCAGCAGGGGTGCCAGAATGCCCTTTCAATTAATTTGTCAGCAAACATCCAGACTGCTGACCTGGAACAGCCAGTCCATGAGCACCTGGCGTATTGCTCTGTTGAAGACCTTTGACCCTTAACCTCTTCAGAGAGCATGAGTACATATTTACCCCACTGGGATCAATAAAAGATCAATTTTATTTGAGTACCTTATAATGAGTAACCATTAAGCATGTTATTTGTTTACAACAATAAAAATGCATAATATCAACAAACGACTGATGTAAACACCATCCATGGCTACCAGTCATATTTTTACAATATTATCGTAGTTTGCCTGTTGCTTTGTCCCACCCATGCATGCTGGCTTGTTTCTTGTTTGTTTTTAGCATATGACTAAATAATTGATTGATCTAAAAACACACCAGTCTTAGTCGAGGTAGATGTCATGTTTATGCAGAAAAAAGAAAGACCAGTTATTTGTTGTTTGAACAGAAGGTTCCAATATCTGGAGAGGGGAAAGCGAAAGAGAATATGGGTCAGAAAACAGCAAAGGGCCCTAAAGCCAAATAGGCGAGTCTGTCACGTGTCTGCCACAACTGAGGTGGAAGTAAGGGATGTGAGTACTGTGGTAAAGAGGTGGGAATACTGTGAACAGTCCTTATGTTAGACTTGTAGACTCTATAAACTGTGTTTCCACATCTGGCAGTCAAACAGACTGCAGTGTTTCTAGTCTGGGTGTCTGTGGAATACATTTGTTTCTCTGCATTTTCTTAACTCTGAAGTGTTAAGAAATCTGGTCATCTGTAATCATAGCATGAAGCATCAGTTATTTCGCCTTGCCTTCATTGCAATACAATGACGTATGTGTTGTGATTGAGCTTAGTACTTGCCTAATAACTTGCAAATGTCTCTAGTTCTAAAGTTTCTAAATCGATTTTGGAACAATAGAATCATGTATTGCATGACAGTAGAGTGAGACTATACAAATCAAAAATGATTTTGTTCTGAGAAACTTCCAACAAAACACAACAAAAGTTCGACTTCAGCACTTGTCCCAGGCTGCACCCAATAGTCTCTCCAACGCCTCATGTCAGTGAAAACTGTGAAACCGATTACATCTTTTTATAAGACACAAACTTTCATTGCTAAGAAATATTATCCACAACTGGTTTACAAGCTGGAATTGAATTTGCTGCCAGGTAACACCATTGAACTCTCACAAAGAACGTAGGAAGTAGGGCTGAACACATTGATTTAGGTGAATGGGTGAGTGTCAAGATGATGAAGGCCTCCGAGGGACCGCCATATGTCAACCCAATGGACCGGACAGCCTGTAAACAAAATAACAGAGCATGTTGTTGTTAGGCTGATAGCCAGAGTTGCTATGGAGACAGGATGTGAGGTCATTGTTTTTACTCTCTGGTTTCATTTAGGAGAGGTTCAGGGCTGACCATAGTGAATTTGGAAATACTGATAAACCAATATATGCATATATGTAATAACACAAAAGTGACTTTCTTTTCTATCCCACTTTTTTCCTCTTCTACACACACACACTTACTTTCAACCAGCACCTGGTTTCATATCCAACCTTTCTTCCTTCACAGTCCACTCAGCATATCCCCGGGGCCTTGTTACCACAATAATCACCCCTGATTTCCGGGAATAATTTCCTCCACTGTGTGGGAGCAATCTGTGTGCATTCATTTGCACATTTCAGGATAAATTGTGTGTGTGTGTTTCCTTTAATGGATGCTGCAGGTCAGAACAGAAACAAAAGACAAAAGCAAGTCGTGGTGATGTTGTATATGTATGCAGCAGCTGGCTCAAGCTTTACTTGTGTTTTTAAGATTATGATGTTTTTGTACATAATAAATGAGTGCATTGTATTTCTGATGCAGCACTGCGCAAAATTTTAAATGTTTATCCATCACAAACATGATGAGGAAAGTGTGTGTGATCGGACCCAAATCGATTTTACAGCATGACACCACCCCCAGCCCCAAATGTCCGATAAAAGTTATTGCTAGTTTGAACCACACCGAATTTTAGCTTCTTATAATGTTGTTATTATAAAAATAATTACATCACACAAACCATCTGACCTGCCTAAGCTCTGTGAGTCATTCAATTTGACTCCACAGAATCAGACAGCTGGTACTGCTGGTATTGTAAATGACTTTGTTGAATGTTTGTGCCATCAATCATCAAAACCCACCACAGCCAGGCAAGCCAATATTAGATGGCGAGACCAAAAGCCATTTATATCAGAGAATTATGGATGAACAGCTCTGTTCCAGGATATTAGGTGACTGCAGAGTATTAAAACACAACGCATATAAATTCACCATTAGGAAAACACAGCTGCTGAGTCTGCTGCTCTTGTGTCTTTTGTGGCAACTTGCTGAGCTGTTGGCACCTGGATTGCGTTGTTTGGGTTTAGTCGAAATGCATTTTTTTCACATTTTTACGATGCCAATTTGCATGTGAGTAAGTGGCAGTGAGGGGTTATTTATTACGTTTTTAGTTGCCTTAACCTTTGCCAGGTTTCCCTTTGGGGAAAATGGACTACTGGGGCAGGAAGCACAGGCGACCTCCCACTTTTATTTTCTTCTGCTTTTTTACTGCCATTTTCTTCTTCGAGAGTTTGACCGAGGCTTGGACTCATGCTTGTGTGGGTCTGTGAAGCGTCTTCAGACTTTAGTGTCCCAGGGGCTGGCTCCTTTGAAGGACATTCCCTTTTAATAATATGAAGGTCAAACCATCATCAAGCGGTACTCCTGCTGACTAGTAGCTGAAGTTGACTCAGAGGAGTATGATTCTTGACAGAAATTGTAGTAAATGAGAGTGCTATATGAGTTTATCGTAATTGGTTTGTCGCAGTCATTAACTGCTCACTGTGTTCCATTGGTGGGCCACAGGTTCAGGAGCAATATTTATTATTATTAAGACTGGTTACTTAGAGTGGAGAAGACAGATGCTAGGTTAGAAAAAAGTGAAAAATATACATCCAGAACCCAGAGGGATGCCACCTTCATTTTATTTATGAGTTATTATTGCATGTAGATGGTTAAATTTGAAGCTGAATCCATTTTTCCCTCTTTGTCCTTTCCCCCCTTCCTAATAATGGCTTTTGTGCACATAATATATTGTTATTTATTAGTTTTTGCTTTGTTTTTGTGCCCTTTGGCAGTATGGAGTTACATGTTGGCTACATAAAAATATTTTAAAATGGAAAATCTAATTTTTATTGCATTTACTACAGTTTTATGTCTTCATACTCTATCTTTATTTATCTTTGTGACAACATTTCAATATTCTAACCCTCTGGCCCTCCCCCCCAGCACACACTGTCTTGTTGACTCTCCCTCATCCAGTGTAGACATCTCTCCTTACCTCCTCTGCAGTGCTTCATTCTCTTTACCTCCTTTTCTTCCTCCCTGTCTCTCTCTCAGTGACCCACTAAAGTGAAATCCCATCATGTTTTTCCCATCATGCTCTCCTCCCACCCTGTGGTGAGGCGGTGAACCCCCGGCCGGAGGTATAAAGGACGTGATTTACAGGCCTCCTTTGCAACAAAAAAGGGGAAGACAGAAAAAAAAAACATTAAATGAGACCTTAGTTTTCCAGCACAGTAGTCCTGTGCTGCAGTACAAGATTTACTCTTTAAAGTCTTGAATTGAAATATGGCACACCAGCTATGATACAGTGTGGTCCAATTTTGACAAGTTACAAAATGTATCCACAGGAGGAGAAAATAGTGATAAAATTTCAGGTTTTCTCCATATGCATCCTGTTGACATGTCTGGATGGAGCGACAGGGAGATTTAATTGAGGGAGAAAAGTGGGAGCAAGAGTTAAGCATTAAGGCCCAAGGTGGTATTGACATGTTGTAATGGTGTCAAGAAGTCTGGCTTTTTATCTTGTTTGCCAGGTTTTATACTGATTGTTGCTGCAGGTGAATGTCATAACAAGAGTGTTGTCATTTTGGAAAGTTTTGGAAAATGTTGAATTATTGAAGCAAGACTCTAGTAAACTCAGCTTTATACGTAGACACATCTACATGTGCACACAACTGTTTTTTTTATTCCTGATTGGATTAGAAGTGGATATTTTTTTCCTTTTTATCATACCATCAGTAGCCTGAAAGTTAGAGTGGGAGGCCTGTAGCTGGAAAGTCACCAATTTACATCCTGGACAGATCTAAGAAGAAAAATGAACACGAGTTTCCACTCCCTGAGCAACCAAGGCATTTTAGCCACAATTGGTCAGTTGGAGCAGGTCCATGGTCAACACAAGGAGTCTGTTCACACTGGAAACCTCCCAGGTGTAAAGTTGTATAAAGCAGGTTGTAGACTTCCCCCAGATTTTACTCTGGTATAACCAGTGAACTGTTAAACTGCAAAAATGCTGTTGTCTAAAGACTGGAATGAAACTGACCGCTAAATGCTGAAATGATTAAGTTCTGATGGTTCTCCTCCTGCCTCAAAGCGATGGCTGCACACAAAGTTGTTTTTCCTTAGCAAACCGAACACCTGCCTACCTCACACAGAAGCTGCAGATCACTGCATGCTTATTGTTGATGTTGTAAATGCAGATGTGTTTACTGGGGAATAACACATACATTTAACCTGTTAGGCATGTGTTTTTAAGCAGAAACAGATTGAGTTCTGGTCAACATCTCATCTCACATCTTATTCGAAAACAACAGACTTGACCTGGAACACTGTCAGACAGTGACGGGGGCTCAACCCATAAATTTCACCACTGGAGGCACACCAGTATGTTTGTGCTTCAAAACAAACCAATAAAGATTACTACACTTTTGTAACCTCAACTAAAAGCAAAATCACTTTTGGCCAGCAATGTGTTTTCAAGCAGCAGCGATTCAAAAGTTGTTGACACTGTATTCAAAACCCATAATGTCACCATCGTCGTGCCACAGGAGACTGATGATTCAAAACATAGTTTAACTGCTTCATACTGTTTCTGTTTTACACCCTTTTAATATTGCAGATACATAAAAATTTATGTAGTTTTCATATTGACACGAAGTCTATTCGTTTTTCCGGACAAGTTCACTTCTTCTTCCTGCCCTTCTGCTTAGGTGCTTCCATTCACCTGAACCACTCACAGCCGCCTGCTGTGTGCTGCATGTTTAAACAAGACTCACCAATGTTATCTCAACTATAACCAAAACACATATGGGGAAAGTGTTTATGTTAAACAAGCTCACGGTTTAACATTATGAAGAAGCAACTGAGACACACCTCAGTAGGTAATCAGAGCATGTTTCGGGCGTTCCACTTTAATAGTTTTACAACATATTCTTGGAAATTTCTGTGGTTTCGAGTCATAAATTCTGGTTATGTAATCAGAGGATTACAGTCGGAGCAAACAGATGGCACTGCTTTCTCTGAACGTGATGTGGTAAAGTGATCAAGGTTTGTATGTACTGTACACAGAGGCCTTGACTAGAGGTTGGCTCTACATGGTGATTGAATGCTGGTTTGAGGATTGAGATGAATTTATCAAATTTAGGCCTGAACAAAGCATAATACAGAGGTCTGTGGTGTTAAAAAGTAAATTAATGAATGTTTAAAGGTTTTCAATTATAAACCTTTATTTCATAGTGTAACCTGTGCTGATGTTAAGGGCTTTCTGAAACGTGATTGTCTGAGTGATCTTGTTTTAACTGTGTTGACCCAGCAAGTACCTCAACCTAGTTTAGTTTAATCTCTGACAGAGAAGTTAATGTGAACTAGAAAACACATCACTTATGTATAAGTGTAACCCCACGGTTGACAGGATGTTGGAAGGACCTCACTGCTCTCTGCAGGCTGCAGGCAAACACACAGTGATGGTGGATCACTCTATTTTTCCACTTATCCTATAGATGGATGGGATGTTGTTATGCTGTCATGTTCTCATGTATCTGTGTTGTAAAACCATCAGGGGTTACAAGTGAAAGCTTTTGCAGGTCTTGTGGGTTACAGTCAACATCAGTAATCAAACAGATTATTCAAATAGTCTGTTGAAGTTGATAAAAAAAATGTCTGAAGTTCATCTTGGGTGACAGATAATATTTCTTTGTATATTATTCCACATAGAGCAGAAATTGGATGCATTGTGCAACCTCAACCCTTACAAATGTGTGTTTTAAAACCCTTAACTAAGTTGGGGCTATGTTCTATGTTCTAGATTGAAATAACTACCGTGAAAGGTCTGGAAAATAATCTTTTAGTAACCAGCAAATTAGCTGTTCAAGGGACCAGAAGTAATAGGGTGGCAGGATGTCTGTATCTGCATGAAAATGCCCCTGAACACACACACAGGCACACACAAAGCTAAAGGCTTTTGAACCCATCCCAGAACATCTAAAATGAAGACCACGTGTGCAAAAAAGGTCAGGAAAATCACTACTGAAATGTAGCCAGACAAGCAAGAAATGTAAATGAGCAGCTTCCTCAAATGCTAAATGAGTCATATTGGCTGACAACCCAAACAGTTGCACTGCATGTGGATTCTGCAAGAGCTGTATAACATGTCTCCTTCAACTTCAGGCCTGAAGCTTATATATGATGTAGTGTGTGGTACACCTGCAGCTAAAGTAGGATCATACTGTAAAATCCACAGTTACAAAATGTAATAAATACACAAGCATAAATAACAGAGCTCGTTAACAGAGAACTAATGAAGCAACTGTACTGCATGCATTGGTTTTCAGATTGTTCTTCACATTAGGAACTGAAATGGAAAACTGATACTGAGGATACCCACAAGTGGAAAACAGGCCAACATGTACTGTGGCTTGTGATTGTTGGAACCTCTTCCAGTGATGGAGACGTGGCGGAATCTATTAGACAGAAGTCAGTCCAGCTGTCAAGCTTTGATGCAGATGAGTTACTAATAGTTTGGAAATAAGGGGACAGGGGAGGATATTAAATTATCACTACAGTCAAAAGGAAACCTTGAATCTCTGAAGACGTATACGTTTCACCCCGCACAAAGCAATTATCATGAGACCTTGTTTTTTGGGGGGTGGTTTTTTGTAGAATCAGGTGAAAATGTGCGACATTTTTTTCACTGGTTACTAATGCTTCTTTAACAGAAGTGATGACATTTTGATATATGCGCCATATCTCCCCAGAATAATCCTGTTAACATTACTTGAAAATAACTTAACCTGCGACGGCAAACTCACCTCACCCCCGGGCAAATTTAGCCTCACTGGTTTCTAGCAAAATAAGATTTTAAGACTGAATAATACACTGAATGATTTGTCAAGATAAATGGATTTTGCAGCACCGAAAACTGACTCTTATTTCCAGGTGACGCCAACCATTTTTTGTCTAAGTTTACACAAGGCTTTGAATGGATTCCGCAGGCACAAAGGTCATATCACTCCCTCGGCATGTCGTGGGATGATGTAAGCGCTAAAGTCAAGGTGAAAATGAAGCAAAAGCCAAAAGAGGATATGAAAGATTCCCACTGGAGTGTTGCGTAACAGCACTTGGACAGTGATGCCTTGTCCAAAATTCCCTGGTGGCATATAAGGCTTTGGATGGTTAGCTGTGTAGTTCAGAGCCTGATTGTCGGGCTGTAAGGTTGAGTAAAGTGCCATGTCTGCAGAAAAGTGACTGACTGGCTTTTCATGTAGAAATCGTGACAGGACTGCTCATACGGACGTAGAACAGGAGTAATCAAAATGCAAGAACACATTCAGTAACCTTCAGTGAAGATGTGGTTTGATGTTAAACCAGATGTCTGAACAAAAAAAACTTTCTGCTTTTGTTATTATATGAGAGCAATAGAAAGCTGACACATTCATGCATGCTTGTGAAGACTCAAAAATACAGACATTTCTTCTTTGCATTGTTAGAAGACAGGACAGAAGAGGTACAAAACATATATATGCACACACTAAAAGTATACTGACACTCTAGAAGCACTCACACACACTCATTCACCTTATTAGCTTTCAGTAAGTCAGCCAGGAAGATCATCCAGAGCTTCTGGTGTCCCTCTCTGTTCAGGGATTTACTGTCCCTCTCTGAGGAACCGTTAGGTAATGCTGCTTTACTGCCAAGAAATCCTGGGATTCTTTAAAACACAGCCACACCAAATGGAGAGAAAGCTATCAGGAGCACCTGCTGTTTCCATGAACCTGGCTTGACTAGGCTGAACCCAGGTGATCCCGCTCACATCACCCAATAAATTGCCTCGTGCCATGATGGAGTTTGACAGGTAGAAAGTGGGATTTTTGAGCCTTAAGGCAGCTCATACAAGGATTGTTTCAAAGTGGGTGCAATTCAATATCTCCGTCGCTGAAAATGCCAAGTGCAAAGAAATAAAAAGGGATTTGTGTTGGTGACATTTTCAAGTTCTGTGAGATTTAATAGTCTGACTCTGAGGTGCAAAGGGACATTTGAGAAACCGGTCCACATGTTTTACTCTACTGCTCGTGTTTGTCATTTGAGAGTGTGTGCAGCTGTTTGCAGTCACCCCATGAGAAAGCATGCTTCATAGCATTTTTTGTGTGGTCACTCTGGTCATTCTGGCTAATCTCTTTTAGTTTTTGGAAAGGTGCTTGTGTTGTCAAAGAAAAACTGAGAAGAGTGGAATGGAGAAGAGGAGCTATATGTCCTTCAGCATCTCCTGGGGTTGCCCAGAGTCTCCTCCACCTCCCCCTCTCTGGGGCGCCTACCTTATGCATGAGGCGCGTGGGAGGCATCTCAACCAGGTGCTTAACTGGCTCCTCTCAGCAAGGAGGAGCAGTGGCTCCAAGCCCCTAACTGAGCTCCCAACCCTGTCTCTTTACTACCTATAGCTCTTGACCATAGGTGAGGTAGGAACATAGATCTACCTGTAAATCAAGAGCCATGCCTTTTGCCTCAGCTCTGGCTTCACCACATTGGACTAAAGTAGCTCCATTGTTCCCTCACCAGGACGCCTATATACTAAACCTAATACTTAACACATTCTGTCCTTTTAGGTTATGATAAGGGTGACAAAGTTTTGTTTACACAAATACCATCCTTAAGTTCCCTCTCCTCTCCAGCATGCACTTGAATGAGCTAGCATTTTTATTTTACTTATTTTATTCTTATTTATTTATTATTGCACTTTGTCACCAAAGTTGGTCCTGCCCGATTTCTTTGCTGACATCAGATAAAATGGAAAATTGAGCAAAAAGCTGTGACTGTAGAATGCTAATAGGCTCACTAAATATGCACTCTACAGTGAGATAAGACTTATTACTTTTTAATTTGATTACTGTAACTCTATAATCTCTTTCCTCCACCCTCTGGTTTTCTGTGACATTTTGACAGGGTTAACAGGTCTGCACTTTGTTTTCATAGGCGTGAGCAGTTACTGCACAATATTCTGTACTAATGGCTTTGCCAGCTGCTGTTTCTCAGGTTTCTGTTTTAATGAAGTAATGATGATGGATGGGTAGAAGTACTAACCAGAAGTCTGACTGCTGAGGGGGGTAATTCTGAGGACGACCATGGTTTCTGTACTAATTTCTAGGTTTTCCTGTGTCTGTCTGAGCCAATAACTTGGTATTTCTACCTCAGAAGAACTGAGAGTTGCAATTCACCATGTGAAAATGAACAACATGACCTTTGTGCAGTCATTATATAAGCCACAAGGGCTTGTAAGCCAAGTAGGTCCATAAGGACATGGGACAGAAGGACAGCTTTAGTGCAGGTTGCTCATTCTTACAGCAGAGTTAGGCTGCAGGATTCAAATGTAGCAGAGAAAGCCTGGAAGGAGATGGATCATCCTGCTACAGAGCACAAAATTAAGTCCTTTCTAGCAGAAACAAAGGAAGACACTTTGTCTCCACCTGTCAAGGAAGTCAGACCTAATTATAACAAAAAGTTGGTTAGTGTTTTCTGTCAGTCTATATTGTTAACATGCTCTCTTTGTATAATTCTCTATTCAAAAAATCTAGGATACAACAGAAGAATCAGTTTATCATATTCAAACTATTCTCTGCCTCCTTGTGTCATGGATTCTAAAGGATCTCACTGTTGGATGCCCTTTGTCCAGTTGACATTCATTAAAACTTGGCTTCTAATCCACATAGAAAATTGAAGAATCTGGCATGCAGGCCTTTCATCCAGTTGGAAAATCTACAAGAAAAGTCTGTTTATCAGGTGCTCTCTTTGTTTCCCTTTGAAACCTTTTCTGAGCTGGAGCATCAATTAAGAGTAAGGACTGTACTGCGATCTGCTTTATGATAAAACCTGAAGTTTTAGCCCGCAAAGGTTTTTTTTTCTGTGAAAAATCCAAATGAGGTGTAGCTTGTTAAAGTATATAGTCCACCTGTTGCAGAGCTAAAGATTGAGTTTTTCATTAAAATTGAAATAAGACATATGGGATTTCTATTGTAGCACTGTTGGATCGTCTGTCACATTAAATTAAAACCTGAGTATCTGACATTTGACAGAAGCCCACACCAGCCAATAGGAATAAAACCAGGCAAGAGAAGATGATTAAATTAAAAATAATTTTACTTACGACTTTTTAGACCACTCAAATTTAAGAGCTCACAGAGATGCTTCATGGATAGTATGACTTATAAAATCCAGGACCATCCCACTTTATACTCGCATCGTCATCTTGAAATCTCTAAAACAGTCATCTGGACAGAAATAGTCTAGTTTTAAAGCAAAAAACATGCTATTACGGATATAGAATAATAATAAAAACTTCATAATTATAGAGACAATTCCTTCTTTTACATTCCTAGGGAGGAAAGGAATAAGAAATGTTAGATAATCTGGTTGTGAGCACCCCATCGCAGGGTTAATGCATAGTGCTGGATCTGTACAGTTATTGACCTGCTGCCATTTAATCTGGCCTTGTGCCTGTCTGTCTGTCTGTGTATCCCTGTGTGTAATATGTTCAATCATCTCTGTTGGCCTTTACGGTCTAAGTCATGTGAAGGAGTCTCTCAAACAACTTCCTGGATCAGAATTTGGAAAACAGGCTGTTATTAATCAAGCACTGCCACATGCTTTGGATTTATTCTTAAAAGATTTGTTTAAATGCAGCGCTGTGGTACTTCTGCAGATGGTTATATGTTTCTTGGAAATGTCATGATTTGGGATTAGCAACAAGGCTGGTGTGGTTTTTTTCTTTGGAAAGACAACAAAAATCTATGAAAACAGACTCTTGTTTTGAGACGTGGGCTAAGTTACAATATGTAAACAAGCGCGTGGCATGATGAGACTTGAACAAATTGGTAGTGCTGGGATGACACGAAACTCTGAAGTATACTCAAACTTTATACCATGATTTCAACACATTCATTTTATGTTTCTAGGCTGAATTTACAGGTACACGTTACACGTTCAGACTTCAGGTCTTAATGCTCAATTCTGATTTTTTTGGAGAAATCCGATGTTTTGGTGTTTACAAAAAAATATGCGACTGCTACCACTCTCCTGTGTGAATGGACTGTGGCCCTGAAGTGACCTGCATGCGCAGAAGAGGACACGATGTCACACAATGTGTGCTTGTGTGGCTTTGTTTACGTTAATGTCCGATCGTAGCCAACATAATTACAACCAAATAATATTAAGAAGAACGCTGAGAAGGAAGAGAGCAGTAGCTGCAATGACTGTACAGAGATGTGTGTGGGTGCAGGTGGTGGGATAATGATGTGACTGCTTTTAGCGACACTGACTTCATTCATAATTTCATAATGACGAGAACCTTTGAATACGTCTGCGAGCGCCTTTCTGTATCACTTTCATGGCAAGAGAGTTGAGATCTCCCTCATCTGTGAGCAAGTGCGTTGAGTTGGGCTTTACTTCCTGGCAACAAGCGCTTGTTGCTAACAACACTGCCCACTCCTGTGTCGCAGAATTGTGACCTCTGTCGCCTTTCGCTGATGCAAAAGCCGCTCAGACTGAGGTCGCATTGCAAAAAATCAAATACATATCTGATTTAGGTGGCCTGGGTCGGATATAAAAAAATCGGAATTGAGCTGTTCAGACTGTCATGACAATATCAGATACAGGTCACATTCGTGCAAAAAATTGGATTTGGGTCACTTCAGCCTGCAGTGTGAACGTAGCCTAAGTGTTGTTTGTGGTTGGAATCTCTTTTTTTGTCAAGATTTAACAATTAGAGTCTTATTCTGTTGGATTAAGGAGGACTGACATACATGTGTTTGTTTTTCAAAACTTGAAAAAACTTTTTGTCGGGGAAAAAAATGTCACAAATGTCACAAGCAGGAGAGCATTGTCACTGAGCTACATCTCTCTGAACTCCTCCCACGTCAGATATTGTATAGCTTGTTGTCCAGAGAGCAAACATTGGAGGGCAAGATGGAAAGAGAGCTAGGGTTTGGTAGCTGAGCACAAACCACCTGCCTCCCGGACACACAGTGATTCACTGTCCCATCCAGTGGTGTTATACTTTGTTTATATCTCTGCTATACGAAGACGTTTTCCCAACATATTGCTACTTTAATGGAAGAAAAGTTTTCAGTACTTTTTCCACTGCCTGTGCATTCTTAATATGTGTGTGCATGTACAGTAGTCCTACCTGTGTGTGTTTTTCTCCATGTGTTTGTGTTTATGTAGACCACATGGCATCTGTCAAGTGCCAGCTCCTCCCTCCTCAGGCACATGTGGGCAGCAGAAAACAACACAAAAAACACTACAGAAACCTGGCTGTAGAAACTGGGTCAGCACCTCCACAGGCGTTTCACACAGAGACACAACACGTTGAGGGGAAAATGCGAAAACGTGACTAGAGACTCCTGTTGAGAAATACAAACAGGCTAATTGTAAAGGGCTGATTTGGGGGTTTTCATAATGAGTTTCACTGCGATATTAAGTTAGTATGAAGTATTTCTCTTCATCTTTGTATTTTTCCGTTACATATTTTTCATCCTCTATCTTCTCCTCTTCCTCTCTGTTTGTATCTTTAGCTGTATTTCTCATAATCTGTCGTCTGCGGTTTCTCCAGCAGTGCTGACTTTTTCCAACAGTCTATTTATTTTTAATATAAACTATTGCACAGTGTCTTCCAGCATTGTGTGGGTCTAGCAAAACCCATTAGGTCAGATAATATAATCGACTTTAACAGACCCAGATGAGGAATTAGAGCCAGTCATTTTTGCCCTTTTAAAAACCCCAGATATAGAAGCACAGAGCCCACCATGTTTAGTGTTTAAAGCCATTTATTATTGTAAAAATGTGACAAAATAGCAGATGTATTGAAGCAAAAACGTTCTACTAGCTACCAACAAAATTATGATGACCTGCCAAAGAAGCCAACAGAGCTGGCATCTTTCAGGCAGCAGCCAACATTTACAAGCACGTGTCTGGTGTTTATTAAGCGCCAGACATTTTTCTTGGCAGGGTTCAAGGGCCTATGAAACAGTATGTGGACCCATTGGACCCTGAAACCATTGAAACAAATGCAAATGGAAATTTTTTGCATTTGTTGGAATTTGCCTCAGCAGGATGCCTCACCTTCTCAGTGATCAGGCAGCCACTGTATTCCACCACATTTCTGCAGATAATAATCCTCTGTCCGGCTTTGTTTGGATGGCTTCCAGTCAAGGGGAGAGGAGAGCAGAATATAAAAAAAAGAGAGAGAGAGAGAATATGTCAAGAAAAACCACAGAGAGGAGAGGGAAGATGTGAGAGGAAAGGTGAGAGGTGCAGAGAGGGAGGAAAAGGAGATGCAAAGAGGATGTGTGAAAATCCACCCATTTCCTGCTTGTCCATCATCGAACAATTGATCTGTTCAACCCTGACCTGACACACACACACACGTCTAGATTTGTCACCCTCTTCACTTTCTATAAAGAATGTCTGAAACTGGCAGAACAAGGAACACTCACTTTTTCATTGTTGACAGTCAGTGAAAGTCAGTGGCTGGGTTGCAGCTGTTTGTGGATTCTTAAATCCACAAAAAGTTTTGGCTGTATAATATAATAAATAATGGTTTTATCTGCATTTAAAAGGACATTTGTCAGTTTGTTGTCTTGGTCTTGTGATAAGATAAAGAAAAAGAAAGGTTTGATTTACGTGGTTTGGAGAAATTTATACAATATGACATAAACCTAGTAACATAAGATATGCGACGTTCATTTTGTTAAATTAAGTTTAGGAGAATAGGAAATAGAGTTGGAGACCCGTGCTTTAGACCCTAATTTTATTAACAAAACTATTTAATGGGGAAAAAATGAAACCAACCTCAGGAGGAGGGATGTCTCCTCCAAGACGGACAGCCAGACATTCAACAGATGTGTGTATGGAAAGAGCAATGTAGTAAATTTACAATGCAGACAGTCAGGTAAAATTATTTTTAGTGATGTTTAGGACTGTGTCCATTTGCCAGACTTGTTCCATTGAAACTTCTTGCTGTAGACTCTTAGCCCAAAGGCAAACAGGTTTAACGAGTAAAAAGGCGTTGCTGCCTTTGACTTGAACCCTGTAACACAGGATAATGCTATAACATGGATTAATATTAAGTGCCTTGCCCAAGGGCAGTTTGATGATGTTTCCTGAAGGAGTGGAGAGCGTTAGTCATTCACCTATTCATTTTTCTATTTTTCCATTTCTTGTAACAAGCCAGCGTGTCTGAAATCTACGAGCTTAGTCAGTATACACAGTGGAAGATCTGACTGCTCAGAACAAGCTGATGGATTTGAACGGTGTCTCCGGCCATTGGCTTTAAATCTGGTGACAGTTTTGAGGTATCAGCAGACACTTGTTTCCCCTCCTTAAACTTCCATCGGCCTTGTGAAAACGTCTCTTCGCCTTTGCACGGTGCCCTGTGGAGTTTCCATGCTAGCTGACTGACCTCTGCCTGTTTTCGTTTTTTTTTTTACTGCATCTGGTTCCCATCCTGCTTCCTGAGGTTTAGATTAAACCCTCTTGAGTTTCCAGCTGTTTGGTCGCCTGTTCCAGTCACTGTAACTCTGAATGGATGAAGCAGAAAGGGAGGAAGGGACAAAAAAGAACACACGATGTAGAGATTCAGGAGAATGTCAGGAGAAAAATAGAGATAGAGAAGAACAAAGGCATAGTGTGGTAAATGAAGTTTATCCCGTGTGAGAAATCAGCTGCACTCAGGTCATGATAAGGTGATTGCCAGAATAGAACCAGTTCTGCTGCGAAAGAATAGACCTTTGTGGAGTGATTTTTATTACTTTAGATTCACCTGGAAGCCTGTGTGTTGCTGTTCTGATATAATATGTTGATTCCTCACATTAGTACATGATACCCCATGTTAGTGGATGTCTGGTTTGTTGTGTGAGGTGTGATTTGATGACACCAGGCTTCACGCTCAAGCTGTCATTGACTGTAAGCTGGGAAATGTTCTGCTTGACCGAGCGCCGCTGTGAGAATCACTGACAGCCTCAGCACTAATATAGCACAGGTGCACAGTATATGTCTGGACGGACACAGAAAGATGGACATAAATTTGTTGCAGAAATACGTTAAAGTGGAAAACACATGCAAGTAGCAGAGGTATTGCAGATTCAGATGTTACATCTGGCAACATGTACATGGCTACAGCTGCGTAGGGTGACTGATACAGCTGTGCTGGTGACATCTAGTGGAATCAACTGGCAACGTTTTACTGAAGAAATGTGAAAAAATCTTCAGTCTGTCCAGCTGTGGAAATTTCAGCATTGTTATGCAGATGCTAAAGATTCTGCATTGATGCAGTGACAGAATATATTCAGGAATATGGAGCTAATGTTGAAAACATTATGATGTTATTAACATCATAACATTTTCAATCCGCTTTCAAGCTAAAGAATGCAACAAGATAGGAGCTTATACCTTTGCTGCCCACTTTTGAAGAAAGGCGAAAGATAAATGTTTATGTATTTAATTTAGTGGCTGGTCTGATTTTTTTTATATGCACTCTTATATAAAAATGTGTCATTTTTCCAAGTATTGTGTAAATAATTGTGTGGAAACGAGGGTTAAAGGCCTCATAGCATTCACATGCAAATCTCAACCCTTGTATATTTTAAAGGTTGATGATGATGGTGATGGTGCTCTTTCTTATAGCATGATAGATTCAAACATGTAACACACTTTGTTGTGTTTCTCCCCTTTAATGGTCTCAAACTGTCGCTCATGTCACAGGTAGTCACCAGTCAGGCTGAGATGTGAAAACAAATGAGCACAAATGTCACCTTTCCACAGTTTATTTCCTTTTAAAATAATTCATACAAATGCATACAGTCACAAACATATCTTTGTCAGGTTTCAGTTTTGACCAAAAATAATATTTACTGTAGAATATAGAATATGTATACTGTATATTGCTACGCCTACTACTTTACCATAAAGGGGACCAAAGGTAGGCAACAGTGGACTGTGTGTTACTACCAGGGATGGAATTTCTAGAAGCACCTCAGCGTTTTAAAAGCTAGTCTGTGTGTCTCATTTTTACTTGTGGCACCCATCGGTTTGAAAGAGGAATGCTTATGGTTTGTATTAGGAAGAACTAGCAAAGAGTTTTTCTCCCACACAATGGCAGGCATCTGGTGAGGAAAGATTAAAGTTATTCCAGCACTGATTTGAAGATAGTTTTTTTTTGGCTAAAGGCTTAATGCACCCTCTGTACTAGGTATGTGGTTCAGCCTGGGCTGTGAAATACTCACCAATAGCTAGCGAAATTACCATCCCTGATTGCTACGCTTACTACCTCACCATGAAGAAGACCAGGTAGGCAACAGTAAACTGTTTTTACTACTCAGCTGCTGGTAGAAGGGGATCCAGAAAGCACCGTCACTCAGCGAACACACTAGTATTAGTAATAAATATTCTGGAGGGCTAGTGACATGTTGTGGGATTGTAACCAGTATGGATTGCTGGCCATGTTAAGTTCAAAATATTATTATTATTAGTTGTGTATTGTTGGTGGCAGTCATTGTAGTGATGCCTTGTGGAGATACTAGCTGCCAACCCCCTCCTCCCAGTGCTGCTTTTTTTTAGACACAGATACAACCAAGTCACATTGACACAGGCAGGCAGAACACAATATGTACACATAGACACAGAGGCCACAGAGGGTGGGTAAATGGTATACTCTGGAAGGACCCATATTGAAATATTAAAGGGATACTAGTGTGGAGGAAATCATGTACGTTCTGACATGCTACCGCAAAATGTCTCCCCCCCATTCCATATATATGCAAGATACGGTTCATGTGTAGTTTCTTCATTCTCACAAGCAAGCTGTTCCTCTCTTAGGAAATCTCAAAAGGTTGATTTGGGAGTCTAAATATGGAAATTAGATTGGACTCTTCCACATCTGTCAGTAAGCATTAGGTTTCCATAACTGGATGTGACAAGTGTACAAGTGAGTTCAGAACTTCAAATAGAAAGTTAAGTGGAGTTTATTCTCATCTCTGTTCTCATTTATAGTTTCAAATGTCAACTTAAGTAAAATACTGATTTCGCAGAATGAAGCAGGTGCACTAGGCGGAACAGAAAACAAGACAAAATTCATTTCTTCAAGACTTCTAGGCTGCTACAAACTCTTAGTGCATACGTCATAAATTAAAATGGTGATGACAAATAAAGTTGTCCTACCCAAGCATACCATTTTTTTGCCACCTCTCTTTAAAGCCATTTCTCTCACAAAACCCCTCAATTTGGGTCAAACATTTACACAAGTCTCAAGAGCACATGTCCCTTAAACATAACCAACAAAAGCAAACATTAGGCAAACAACTTTAGCTCTTCTTGTGTTAAAGTTCTTTTCTAATGTAGTAATACACAAAAAGGCAAGCAGGTAGAAAAACAAAAGCACTAAGTGGCATAAAAATGAATTAAAAAATAAACATTAAAAAAATAAAAGACCAACTGCAGAAAACTGAATTTCCTGAGATGGTGTGCAAAAAGCTGCCTCTTTTTTTAGGGGGCTTGCTAATTTGGGGAAATGTTAAAACAATGAACAGATGTTGTATTCTCAAACCAGTTTGGCTACGGAGAGAGAGAGAGCTCCTTTGTTTTTGTTAAGACTGGAATACAAATATTAATATGTTCTTGCTGTAAGTCTAAAAACTGTACACAGACAGGTTACATTCATTTTATAACCTACTACTTGCTTGTACATCAAACTAAGGAAAGAACACGGAGAAGAGAGGAAGACATGAAACCTGCCCCTCTAACTTCTGAAAACACTACAGTCTAAGACAGCAGAATGTGACTAGTTATTGTTTTTATTTTTATATGTGGCCGAGAATGTGAAGATCAGTCTTTGATCACAAGATCCGCTTCTGGTTGGGGCAGAAGACAACTGTCTGGCTCTTTGATTAGAGCCTTCAACAGCTGTCCACTCCCCGCGCACATCGCCATCTTCCTCTTCATCTTCTTTGGAGTGTGAAATGGCTGTTGGGAGCCAAATGCCAGAGAGTTATGAATGGTATTGGGACCCTCAACCAGCCAATCTGACACTCAACCTGTCTGTTAACAACTTATCACTGGGGAACTTATCGCTAGGACACCGGTCGCCATGCCAACTGCTACCAGTCACCAGACGACACGGGCGAGCATGTGTTTTTTTTCTGTGTGAGTTGGGGGGAGGGGGTTGGGGCTACAGCTGGTCATTTGGATGCTGCTCTCTGTCACCCTCTGGTGGTTTCACTGTGTTTTGTCCAGGAGATGGGGCATGAGGAGGGTGTGTGACAGCGGGCGGGAGTGTGTGCGCGATTGGCACGGTGCTTTGCACGATGCCTTCAACAGGAGGAGGGAGGCCACCAGCTGGCAAATTCACCACTCCTGGAGTATACCTGGAGATGAGATATGTAGATTAAAAACAGAACCATCCTCATTACAGCCCACTTACACTAATTTTATGATTACCAGGCTGATTAATAATTAATTTGTAATAGTGTCAAACTGTGAAGATCAGTAGTCTGATGTAAAATGAGACGAGTGGACTCATAAACGTCAACAAGAGGAAGGGGTCCAGTCAATTTTAATGGAATGATGACATCATTATTCAGAAATCGACATTTTCTGACCTTCTATTAGGAAACAAACTCAAAATTCACAAAAAACAGACCTCATAAGCACCTCTGTCTTTGAATGTGAATGCATGTTGGCATACAAGTGAAAAAACATAGCCAAAGTGTTGTCCTGTCATATGTGCCGTTTTCTGTTATTACCAAGCTGAATTCCTCATGCTATGCAGAGACACACTATCCATCTGTATAATTATAGACTGTTGTGCTACTTCTCTTATCAAGTTTAGTCACTGCTGTCATCACATCGGCTAACACTGACACACTGGAAAACAGGGCTGCAACAAGGCCTCCCTAACTACACTTGAAAAATAAACACAAGCTCCTCCTGGCAGTGGAAATGTTGATTTTCAGGTTCTTGTCAGTTGTTACCTGTAAGCCCCGTTGAGCTCAGGGTGGACGGTAGCTGGGTCAACTCCTGCCCAGTGGTTGTTCTGGCTAAGGAACTCTTTATTCACACAGTTTTTCAGACTGTCTGGGATACGACCTAAAAAAAAACAGGAAGGATATAAAAACTGTCAGTAAAGAACCTTAGATTAATAGTCCTGAGCTCTGTAAGTCACTCAGGGAAATTAGTTAGTGTTACTGCAATACATTTCGAGGCAGGTGTGATTTATTTTTTTAACCATGGTGACCGGCTTTCTGTAGAGATGCACAGGTTGAACGGACAGAAGCCACAAGAATGTGGAAAAGGAGGTTGTTTCCCAGCTCGACTGCACCAGAACACCTAAAAATATCTCTTTTCTTTGCTTGGGGGTTCACATTTTCCAAATGGGGTTATGTTTTCTGTCAACACATGCGAGCGTGCACCTCCGCGATAGTGTGTGCACTCTACCTGTCACAGCTCTTCGGATCTCTCTGGCTGCCTCCTCTCGCATCTCCAGCGATGCCTGTTCACTGTACCACGCAGCATGTGGTGTGCAGATCAGGTTGGGGGCATCCTTCAGTGGACCCTGACTGAAACTGACACATGTACGTAGAGCACGATCAATCTGAGCTCCACTGAAGCTTTTTTTTTTATAGTATAAACAATATACATATTGTATATCATTAAGAGTGCATGTTAGAGGGTAATGATGGAGGATCCACACACACAACTCTCACCTGTAGAATTGTGTTTGATTCCCACATGGGACCCTACATTTGTACAGTTGTTTCATTTTCATTTCTTGTTTGCTAATGTTTTGTTCCCCTTCAGTCACTGATAAGATTTGGGTGATTTGTTGTGCGACAAAACAAACAAGTGAGAGACACTATGTTAGGCTAGTGTGTGTGTTACCTGAAAGGCTCTGTCTCGTGAACATCCAGAGCAGCTCCACGTATCCTCCCCTCCTTCAGAGCTTGAGCCAGGGCCTTCTCATCCACCAGACCCCCCCTGGCTGTGTTGACCAAGAACGCCCCCTGACGCATCTTTGTGACATAAACAGATGTACACTTAGTGGTTTGGTTGAATTGGTGAGAATTGTTAACAAGCAAGAGCTGGTGCGTAGAGAACCTGATGAATTTGTATGTTGGTGTCTGGGCTTCCCTGGATATTTGCCTCCTTAATATTAATGGCTGTGGAATGTAATAACTGATTACCTGTTTGATGGTGAAGTCGTTGATCAGGTGGTGGTTGTGTTCGTTGAGGCTGCAGTGCAGTGAAACACAGTCAGAGTGGAAGAGCAGGTCCTGAGGAGGAGAGGCAGATAATGACAGTTTGTTGTTTATACTGCTTGGTTCTGGAGAATAGCTGTATGGGTGTGTATTGCTTTTAGCAGTAAGACTTTTGCGTCTGTCTTTTGTTTTTTTGTTGACATTTTCACAGATACACTTAAAGGCAGCGTCCCTTCTATCCTGCAAACGTGAAATGACAGCAAACGGATAAATATACATTTGTCATGGCGGATAGTGGAAAAGACTATTGGTCTTTTTTTAAAGTCTGAATAGTATTTTAATGGAAATGGTTCTGTGGAGAAAGTCAAGTGTTGCTGTGTTGTTACCTGTAGTGTGGTGACCCGTTGTAGTCCCAGGGATCTTTCTACACCGTCAGCCAAATAAGGGTCATAGAAAATCACATTGAAGCCAAAGGCCTTGGCTCGCAGGGCTACAGCCTGGCCCACCCGACCTAGAAACACATGAACACCCACAGGCATGGAGTCACACACATTTACACTTGTTTATCTAATATTTCTTCTTTGTCTTGTTTTTAATGCAGACACACTGCTCTGGCTGCACAGGTTTGCTCATTATTCCTGGAAAAAAACCTCTCAGTCTGTACAAGGAGGAGATTTGCATTCAGCTTCTGCTTAATCCGCTTATATTTTATTGGCAGTAACTGCTTGGGAAGCCAATTTAGCTGAGCTAAGAACAAACCTTCCCAAATGAAAAAGATAGGAAAATACTTAATGATTAGAAACTTAACAGCTTAACCTTGTACCTGCTAAACATCCACCATTGTGAGCGTGTTAGCATGCATTTAGCGCAAAGCAATGCTGCGCAGTGTGATACTACAAAGTCATATTTGTGCCATTGCTTACCAAGCCCTATGAGCCCCAGGGTCTCTCCTCTGATCCTCGCCGCTCCTGATGCCACCTCTCGGATCTGCTCCACGCTCTGAACCCGCGTGCCCTCCCGCAGTGCCTGGCATCAATAACAACTAATTATCGCATGCAGATATGAATCACGCTACCGAAACATGACAGTTCAACATGATCCAAGCATATTTCACAGCAAGTCAGGACTTGCGAAACGTAAATCCTTTCAGATATTGTGAGTCTAAATAATGATTTGAGGAACAAATCATTTTACTGTACCTTCTACACTTTACATCAACGTCTTTCAAATACAGCAACATTCTAAAGAAAATGAAATGTTTCAATATTGCTGATTTGTCAGTAGACAACGATACGTAATTGTCGAAACTACAATAGTAATAATCGAATGCACACCTTGAGTTAGTTCATTTAAATCCAATTTATTTCAGTCTCTTTTATCAGCCGCACAGGGCTACAAACCTGGTGCAGCCAGGTGGTGCGTCGGTACAAGGTGAGGATGTGACATAGCGTGGAGTCCGCCGTCTCCTCCACCGAGGCAGCTGGCATATTACATACAGCTATGCCTGTTTGGAACAGAGAGCAGATAAGGGTTAGTAATAGCTTTTTCAGTGATGGGGGCATTTGTGGGGAATGGAGGAAGTTTGGTGAGAAGTGTAGGCGGAAAGTGTAAAGTCAGCAGTTTTCTCTACAATATATTAAACTACTCTGTGCGTTCAAACAGCAGAGCCTGTTGGTAGAGGAAGATAGCAGAAGTTAGAGAAGCTTAGGCTGTTCCAGGAAAGAGTTGAGTTTATAAGATTTAGTGAGTTCACCTTTTTTAAATTAAAAACATGGCAGCTCACATTTCTAGCTAGATACTTGAGTGTTTCTTAAATCCAAAAAGCCTTAAAAATGGCTCCTTTAGACTCAGGCTTAAACATATAACTGTAATCATTGCACATTGCCGTAATCCACTAAATATACACAATAGTAACTAAAAATATGTAAAAAGTGAGTGCTAGTCAATCTGCTAAAGAGCAACAAGGATGCATTTTAAGGTAGATTAGGTAAATAATCGGTGGTTCGTACCAAGTTCTCCAGCAGATTTAATGTCAATGTTGTCGTAGCCACTGCCGATGCGCACGATGATGCGCAGAGCTTTGAACTTCTCCAGGTCTTCTCTCATCAGAGTGATGGTGTGGTACATCAGAGCTCCTACAGCTTCATTCAGGACCTGAACACATTCAATAACACACAAACACACACAGTTAACTACATTTACTTAACTGTCAGTATTTAAGCAACAAAGTAAATGTCATGTCTTCAGTGTGTGTTTGTGTTCTGTGTGCCCATTTAAGGCTCTGCAGTAATGTGTCAGATGTGTCAGTAGGCAGATAACTTTATTATCACATAGACTAGGAATATACTGTATGAATATAGCTCTGTGTGAAAAGCACTCCAGCACCAGCCGTCACCTTTTAATTGGTTCTCAGTTAATTGTATGATCTTTTTCTCTCTCTGCTTCATGGGTGTGTGTGTAAATGGATGAAAATGACATGTGGTTTAATTACAGTAAAGAAGCCCTTTTAATTACACAATGAGGTGGCCCTTTACTAGAGAGCCAAAGAGAGAGAGAGAGAGACAGAGAGCGCATGAGATAGACAGTGAGCGAGTGAGAGCCATCTGTTTCTCCCACGCTGTGGCCTACTGAGCGCGCTCACAGAGAGAGTGCGTCTGGCAGACTCCCAGAACAAGACGTAACCCTGCCAGACATACAAACCCATTTACAACCATAGTGGCTGTGGCAAGAGCTGAGTCTGACCCACATTTAAAGTTTGCTCCTTGTACTACTTTATTCTACTTCCTTTTCCTATTCTTCTTTCTTTTGTGTATTTTTTATGACTGCTTTTATTGTTTCCTTTTAATTTAAATTATACTTCAGACTGTGTTTGGTAGATATCTCAGGTCTTTAAGCATTTAGTAGAAATACGACTAGAACATTCTTGCAAAGCGCTTACTTCTGTTTCACAATAAATATAAACACACTGGAGATGGCACATTCCTTTTTTACAATCTGTTAGGGGATCTTTACAGGCCTGACTGAGCTGCAGTGATTAATTGGTTTTAAATGACTGAAAATTACTTAAGTTTCTCATGTCACTAGATCACTTACGATGGTAAATGAAATGTCTTGGTTTTGGGCAGTTGGCTAGACAAAACAATCAATCCAGTGGTGTGTGTGGGAAATTGTGATGAACAGTTTTCAACATTTTTTTGACACTTTATAGATGAAGATTAATTAGCAGCTTAATTGGTTGCAGCCCTAATGAAGGTCATGGTTGGATCTAAGATTGACTGGGGCAAACTGTAAACAACTCAGCTGACTTGTTGGCAAACATATACTCTCAAGATGATTAATCAACATTTTTAAAATGTTGTTTTATTTATTTTTTTGATTGCAATACAAAAAAAATCAGAGGTGTGTTACCTTCTCGTGGATCTCCTGTGTGGATTGAGCATCACAGAAAGCCACTGTTGCTACATCTTTCAGGATGGGCATCTCCACAGTGCAGTCACGTCCGTCCAGCAGCGCCACCAGGGGGCGTGGGTGCATGGGCCCGTTCATAATGGGAGGCCTGATGCCTATAAATTAAAAGAAGAGAGGACAAAATGTCACTCAAACAACAAGTGGTTAAAAACAGGACATGTCCTAAACTTTCTCTCTCTCTCTATCTCTCACTCTCTTCTCTGGCCTGATGTGGTTGCTATGACAACCGTGACAATTCGTGTGGACTGGAGAGAAAAATAAGAATTTCCCAGAGCAGCTGTCTTAATTCCTGTTGTGTGCGGTCATGTTTCACAGCTGTTTTTCTCCTCATAACTTTAAATTACATTTATTGTTTGGCTTTAATTATTACTGACTTTTTGATGAAATCTGCTGACTCTTTGGAACAGGCAGTAATTAGGAAGATGGATGAGGCAGGTGCTGTAGGTACGCTGGCAGAAAATAGCACAAAGTATTGAAAACTTGCCCTCCAACAATGCCCTCAAACGCTGCCTGCAGACAAAAAAAAACACACACACACACACAGTGATAATGAGGGGTATCCTTTTGTATTATTTTAATTATGTTCACATATATTCATGGAGGATGGAAATGCTCGTCCCAACAGACTCCTCAGAGTGACTCTGGGGAGCTACTTACTTGGAAAAATAGGGCAGTCTTGACCGGAAAACAAATGAGCACGCTGCCAGAAGCTACTGATTAAATTTGTTTTGTCTTCTTTCATAGAGCTTTAAAATTTAAATCATTTTTATGTATTTGTATGAAAATAGATATAGACAAGTAGATGAGTGAGTGCAGCAGTTCAGGAGAAACAGAGATGTGACACGAGAGACAGTCAGTTACTAAAATCTGTCAATATCCAAAACCTTTCCACAGAATGTTTTATTAAATCATCATATAGACTCAACCATTACCCAGAGAGTGCTGCTGGGCTGTACAGGAGGATAAGTGGCATTTAACAAGCACCTGACAAGCCCACTAGTGGGGTTCACCCTTGCTGCAGTCTTCCTGTTTCTCTAGGTTTCTTTCTTTCTTGCCACATAACATAAAAAATGAATCATTCCAGCTCATTGATCCTCACACAGATGAAGATTCGAAGGCAGCCTCTGAGTGTAATTGGAATTCTCTGACATGTAAAGGGTTGACAGCCATCTAAAACACTACCGATAAAATAAAAGCAGAGTTGTGCCTGTTTCTGCTGACGCTGACTGCACCCATCACTCACCCCTGACTATTTTTCCCATCTGAGATGTGCAAGCTGACATTCCACATAAGCAACCTCCTCTGTCATCACACTCAAAATATTCTTACTCAAACTTTCTTGAGACCTCCAGATGGATATACACTTGACCTTCCTCCCAGTGTTTTGAGTTGCATGGGCTGACATTGTAAGAAATCATTAAACTGGTTCAGCATTCTGGGGTCTATGCAACATTTTGAATGCTAAAAAGATCCTTGAGAAACCATACTTGTGGACAGAAGTTTGGCAGCTAGAGTCCCAAAAATTATTGAGAAAGGCTAACACACGCGCAGCAGCCAACAATAAGAGGCCCATAAGTAAAATCAATTAAAGGAAAAATCCCGACTGGACACATTTTCAGTGCTTCTCTTTGGTTTTTCTTCATTTTTCAGCCCATGTGTGGAAAAAACTGAATATGAACTGTGGGTTGGCCTGTGTACCTTGTTTTGTGGTTGCATCATGGTATCTCAGGCTCCTCTGCCTTCAGGCAATTTCTTCCTGTGAGAATGTTTTATGATCAGAGAATTGCATCTGATCTAACCCTGACATTTAACATTGACATTTTAATTACTCAAGCTTTGTAATCTTTTTTTAACTCTGCTTCCTTTCTGGGAAAGTGTTAACACGTCACATCACCTACATTTGGCCTGCTAGTTTTTTAATGCTCCACTTGGACAGAGCACAGTGACTAGAAGGTAAAGAATGTGTTGTGCTGAGCTGCTCCCAGTAGGGGATAACTGTACGAGTGACATGAATAAGAGGCAGAAGACTTGCCCAGATAAAATGTAGATGGATGCTCTTCCTCTGTCTTGTGCTGTTGTGGAAAGTAAAACAGCTTGAAGCTGCTATTTTTTTCCACACTCTCAGTGTTTTTTGTTTTCCAGTGTGCTGTGCATGCAGGGTGAAGTAATGTATGCAGTGACGTGATGCATTTCAGGTTCACGTTTCAGTGCACTGTAGTGTTCAGGGTTGGGCTGTGACAGAGAATAAGCATTCAAATTATCATTATATTATATTTTCCATGTGGTACTAAATACAGTGCACTAGTACCAGGAGTCATTTTTATTCATAGAGCTTCTGTGTCCAGTCACTATTTCATTTTTGGCTGCATTTTATTTCAGTTTTTCCATTTGTATTACAGCTTGCATGTGTCACTGTTGACCCTTTCAGCCAGGATTGTGTTGAATCCAAATCAAGGCTGTAGCCAGTTGGTGAAAAAGATCATGTGAAGTTGTTATTCAGCTATTTTCCCAGTGACTATTTCCACAAAGTGTAATGAAAACATTAAAGATCAGCTGCTCAGCATGGTTAGGAAGTGGCCAGCGCTATCTCACCTGCTAGTTTGGAGAGGAATTTCCTTTCATGCTGGCACAAAATGTGCCTGCTAGTTAGCTGTTGGCTGTAGTCGTTGTGGTGTGTTCGAGTTTTTGTCTTCAACACAGACACTGTGAGGAGAGTGTGTGTGGCTAAGCCCAATCATGCTGCAGATAGAAACTCAAACTTGTGATCATGCACTTGTGTGTTTCCACTGATTTTGTTGACAACTTGCCTCACTTGAAGATGAAAGCATTACTGGCATGCTTTTGCTCATAAAAACTAACGTTGAAGGGTGGATTATCGCAGTACTCAGAAGCTGCACTGAAGCAAAGACAGGTTACAACCTTGCATAGTCAATCACTCAGTTTCTGTATTGTCTTTTTATCTGCGCTGTCAGATTACAGCATGAAACGTGATCTGATGAAGCGGCCCCACAGCGCAGTGAAACCAATAAGGTGAAACTCAAATCCTGCTCACAATTCCTTTTGTGGCCCGGTAAAACATTAGCTTCCCATAATAGGATTTGCTTGGATGCCACTGCACTTACACATCAATACAAAATCTATGGAGCATAGCTGAGAAATTGGAATTCAGCAACAGTCAAAGTACTCTCAGGCTTCATTATAGACTTCACTGTAACTCACACACACACACTACACAGAACATTTAAATAGAGACACTTTAAGAGTGATTTAGAATTAAAGAAGCACAATTCATGAAACTTTTTCATCCTAGTCATTTATCCAGCAGAGTGGTATTTTCTTAAGAAGCAGCGCTTCCAGACATTTCTCCAGTTCACACTCGGTCAGACTGAGAGAGGAAATAGCTGTCATTCCAGCACCATGCATGACCTTGGGAGGACCAGCTCTACTGAGTAGTACTACAAGATAAAACACTGCACCCATTCGCTCTCACTGTCTCTTTGCCACAAACCTCGGCACTACACTATAAATATTAATCCCCCTTTCTCTCTCTCTTTCTTTCTCGAACAAACGTCCATTATTTCTTGGTCTCTTTTATAAATTGTATTTTCTCACGTTCCCATCACATTAAACAGCCATTAAATCCTTCATTATATTAAATAATTGCCCATTTTTTTTCTCTCTCACCCTGCTCAGTTCCTAAATTCTAAAACCCTTATCCATCTCTTCCCATCTCTTTTCTCCCTCCCTCATTATATTAAATACTCTACTTCTCTGTTCCTCTCTACCCCCCCTATAGCCCCAGGGTTGGGTGACTGCTGGGAGCTTTCACAGTGCAAACAGGCCTCTTAACAGCCAGCGGGGCCACAGCTTCAGCTCTGCTCTCACTTTCTATACTGTACTGTAGTTCCACTACATTTTAATTAGGATTCCCTACTTTGAATAATAGACATTTTTTAAGGCAATGTAGCTGTAGTGGTTTGTAGTGCTGTAGGGAATCGTTAACACATAAAGATTGTTCATTGTTTGCTAGAAAAAAAAAACAAGCTAGGTTTTTTAAGACTTGAAGGACTAATTTAAATCGATATAAAAATGGCATCGCTTGCAGAATTTGTAAGCAGGACCATCATGATGGTGATCCAGTTTGACTGACATTTAGAAATGGAAAAAGCATCTGCCAAAGACTGCTGGGACTGCACCATGAGAGCCAGTGGGAAAGCCCTGCAGCAGCCTGCCCGCATCCAGCTGTCACTGACCAGCCCACAAGAACAGCTGGATCTTTGTCCCAGAGGAGGGAGACAGTGATTTCAGACAAAGTTAACAAAGATAGCAAAGGTGAACATGAGTGGAGAAGTTATTGGAAACTTGTAAAGTATATTTCTCTTTGGGGATGTACTGAGTGAGTGTAGCACTCCTACAAATACAGGAAATGTCTCCTCTGTGTCTTTAGTATAAAAAAAAACCTTGCAGCTGGTTTTTTCTTCCGGTACAAGGATTAAATCTCTTTTTAGTCTTGATCCAACTGAACTTAAAGTGAATCCTGGCAGATGACACATTTACATTTCTGCTTCCACTGTGCAAGTGAGATGAGCGTTGCTGTGGGCGCCTCTGATCGGTCGGTAACCTGCGACAATCGTAACAAACAGCCGCCGAGCCACACCATCGGCTGATTTATAAATCAGCCATGGCTTCTGTGACATGCAGCAACATGACGTGGTCTAAAAGCCCCTATATTCTCATCTTTCACCCAGCTCAGGGTTGATCTCACCATCCCTTCAGCTATTGATGCCTCCTTTTCAGATCTCCATCTCTCATTTCATCCTCGCTTCTCCAATCATTCTTTATCTTCTTTGCCATTTCCTCTCATTTTTTTTCATCTCCTGCCTTCTCTTCTCTCTCTCGTGGAGAAAAACACTATATCTTTTATCATTGTATTAATATCCTTAAAGAAACGTGTGGATGCTGACAGATACAAAGTGTTCAGGTAGCCCTCTGCAGCCTTTTATTCTCTCTCTGTCTGCCCACACTATAGGGAGGAAAAAAGAAGACAGCCACATCCCTCACCGCCAGTCCACACATACAAACACTCTGCCCCACCCACACAACTCACACAGATATACAGGTGCATGCTCAGCATGCCAATTCATACTTAACCTGACTTAAATACAATGTCCTAGGACATAAGCAACTGCTTACTCTTACACATGATCACCATGCAGGGCTCTCTCACACACACACATACAACACAAGGTCTGTATTTGCAGGTACAGTGTCTGCAGGGGAGTTCAGGCCTGTCAGCGTTTTGTTCCCATAAAAGAACCAGCAGCAAAACAGACAAGGAAACGCGTTTGGTAGCAGCTTTGCTGTAGCAACCACTTCATGGTTATAGATGTATGTTGCAGTAGTTCCTGATTTTTAGAGAAAGAGATGATTATTTTGCAGTTTTTATGAGGTAATCTGAGGGTAAACTGGGCTGTAATGCATGTCAGCACTGTGCACTGTTGATATGGAAGCTGTCATAAATCATGTTCAGGTTACTAGCTTGAACTATAGGAAGTACTACATTTAAAAACAGGCTGTAACTGGATTATTGTATGGCTGCCAAGCATTTATATTGGATTAACTGTTAATATGAAGGAGAAAAAAAAATTACAATGACTTTGAAGTTTCAATTGGATTGGGGTCAGTTTGGGTACTCTGGAGTAAATGTGGCCTCCTAATGGATTATTAAGGCTATGAAGCATTTATTGTATTTAGATTAAAGGTTCCTGAACTGGAGTGTAGAGACCCATGGGGGGGGTGCTTTGAGTGGGTTAAGTATTCCCAGCAAAATTAATATTTGTTCCAGTTATTATAGTGGGTTTCTGATTAATTAAATTATTTAATATAATTAGTGCTTCACAGCCTACCTCCTGATTGTTGTTTTGGTATGTTCCATTGTAGGCCTGTTATTTTTTCTATGCGTGGCTCTCCAGCCACCTGTCTTATAACTGTTAAGCCTCTCAGTTAAAAAACCTTCAAGTATTACATTGCTGACATTCCTTTCATGCAGTATTTTATGTCCAACAATGGCAAGACTTTCAGTGATGGCTAGTAGAGCCACAGTCTCTTTGCTGAGATATGTGTGAGTGCAAAGAAAATGTCTATTTAACTTTTCCAACAGGGATCAGTAGTGACCTGTAATCTAATCAGGCTTTTAAATGGCCTGGGCTTGTCTGTAAGCTGACAGCATGTCATCAAACGAGCAGTTTGCTTGATTTCGTCCCTTGACATAATAGAAATTGAACCATCTTGTGGGAAACTGCCTACAGCTATTTGCTGCCTACAGTTCTTATAATCATGTTTATGTCTTATATACTAAACAAGTTAGTCCACAATAAAACTGTTTTCTAGTAAATCTGATGTAACAGACCTGTCTATTGGCTTAATTAACTGAATTTTGTGCCACATATACAGTGAACAGGTTTCATGGCCGACGTCACAAACACACGGTCGTAAAACTGTATAATGTTTTAGGGGAATTTTGAGTTGAGACGGATCTTAGTAGCTGGTCTCACACGTCTTTCAAAGCTTCTACTGAGGTGGCATTAGAGGCTTTGTGTGTTATTTATGAACAAGCAAAGGCAACATAAAGAGGAGGGTCTTCTTAGCAGTTTACCAGTGTAGTCTCTAGAGACTCATAGACTTCTGTGACTTTTTTGATCTGCACCCTTTCCCATTGAAACAAAAGCCAGACGTTAGCGGGTCTTAGCGTGAAAGGGGGCCTATGTCACTGATCTAGCCCTTCACAATGATATGACCCAGCACACAGATGCTTTCTAAGACATGAATCAGAACATCTATCAATCACCAGGGCCAGCATGCTCATTTTATAGAAGCCTCCCTATAGAAGTCATAACGAACAAAACAAACCCTATGAGCAGATCAGTGTCACCATTATTGACTGGTAGAGATTTGTATGTGAACATCATGTGAACATCTTAAGATGGAAATTCTACCTGAATCTAATCTTAAAAAAAAAATAAATTATGCAATTTCCCCATTGTGGGACTAATAAAGGTTTCTTAATCTTAACCATAAATTACACTTGTTATTCTTGTGACCTTGAAGTCTTAGGGTGAATCTGGAGAAGATGTCTCCCACAGCGAGGGGAAAAGTTAAAAACAAACAAACAATAAAGAAAAGAAAAACTCAGCCCTCAAACTTTATCTTTGATGTCATCAAGAGAAACGTCTGCAGCCTGTTGATGACATCACATGTAATCTCTTTTGGTTTCTTTCCAGGTAAATGGCTTCACAAACCCACATTTAAGTGGCCACAGATTTCTGCATAATAATGATAATCATTTATTTTCACACCCTCCTCCTCCTCTTCCTCCTTCTCCTCCTCCTCCTCCTATACCGCCTGCTTCACCCCCCACCCTGCCACCCACCCCTTTCACAGTCCTGTCAGCCCTACCTTGATCCCATTTTCTAGAATAGTCCTTTCCAGCCCCTATCATAAGGTGCACCTACCACCTGTGTGTGAATCTGACTGTGTGCAGGTTTATACTTGAATATGTGTGAGTTCCTTTTAAGTGTGTGTGTGTGTGTGTGTGTGTGCGCATGTGAAATGTGTGTGCTTTAGTGAATGCAAACGCTCTTTTTTAAAAGAAGCACAATGGAAGGGAAATATGTGTCATGTCCTTGCTAGCCCTCGAAGGAGAGAGAGAGAGAGCGAGAGATCTATTTCTGTCGCCACAAATGGAGGTGTTCAAGCAGCCTTCAATAGCAGAGATTTGCTTCTTCACATGCGCACACACACATATACACACACACACACACACACATGCAGCTTTAGTGAAAAGGCTAGCCATTCTTGTGTGACAAGAGAAGCTGAGATTAAAAAAAAGATAATAGAGTGGAAGAGAATTAAGAAGAGAGGGAGGAGGAGGAGACGGAAAAAAGGAGAGGAAGAGAGAGAGAAGGGGGAGGGGAGAAGGAAGGCAGAATAATGTACACTGAGTTCACAAATATTGGCGCGCACACACACACACACACACACACACAGACACAGACACGCAGTTCCCACATAAAAGCAGGGTGCTAGTTGTTTACCTAGAGGCATGCCTTTGTTGAGGAGATGTGAGCTTCCCATGGTGTGTTCCCCAGCCGGCCAGCACACAGCAGAAACCTACAGTCTTCACACAGCACACATGAACAGGAATCCAGTCAGCATATGGCGGCTGTGGCCAGCTACCTCGCTTCCCTTAGTCCTTCTCCCAGCCCCTTAGTGACAAGCATACACATGTGCTCCCCCTCTTTTCTCTCTCTCTCTCTCTCTCTCTCTCTCCCCTCCCTTCCGTCCCCTTCGCTCGCCTGCTCTCTCTATCTTACCCCTCCCTCCCTCCTTCCTTCCTTCCTTCCTTCCTTCCTTCCCTAACGTTTCTAGCTACCTCCCTCCCCTTCCTTTCCTGACTTTCTATTACAGAAAATCTCTCTGTCTTTCTGTCGCCAAACAAAAAAGCACACAGGAGGCAAAAACTACAGCAGTTATAGGAGCAGGAAGGAAAGAGAGTATAAAAGAGACGGAGGGGGAAGACAGAGCACTGAGTGTAATGTATGAGTGTGTGAAAGAGAGCAGGAATGGGGAGGAGCTAAAGCTGGCCAAAATTCATCTTTTGTTTCCTGAAAGGCAACCAAGAGGGGGAAAAAAGAAAAGAAAGAAGTTATGCAATTAGAAGGCAGCGGCAAGAGAGGAAAAAGTTGTTCTTTCTGTCTGTGAAATAATTGCAGAGCGCATAAAACTTTATTGTAGTAATAAATAACATATTGTAACACTCCAATCACTGTGTGCTCTTGATAAGTAATGGCAAATACCAAATGAATTGGGGTTTTTATTCTTATGATTTACTTTCTTTAGAGACACACAAACTTTTTTTGAACACATGTATTGTGTATGTATATTTTTTAATGACCGTGAAAGTTGAACATTTTAATGACTAATCCACATACTACATAACTAAACATGCTGTAACAGCACATGCAGCTGGAAAAAAGGGTTAACATCAGTTCCCATCATCATCAGGTAAGATCTGCTTCTGATCATAAAATGACTGACTCCATTAAATAAATCTACAGTTGTCCAATGTCCATTCACTTACTATTGTAGTGATTTTTTAAAAGTACATTATGTACAAAAATGTTTTTAAAACTGAAACCCTTTATCCCCTTGGTTTGGTTTGATTAGCATCTTTGTACCTGCTCCCGCTCTTTCTCACATGTGGACACTTGATAATCGTGGCGATATAAGCAGCCTCAGATGCCCCCTTAACTGCCAGGGCCTAACCTAGTTTAACAGCAATGATAGTTACATCACATGCTCACTATTGGTAAATGTCAGAGACAGCCAGTGGGTGAGTTGTTCAAATCCGTTGTTTTTATACACCTTTGTTTACCACCGCTTCTCTTTCTCTCCCATCATTCACATTGTTCACTTTATATGGCTGTGAGTCAAAGAGAGTTGAAGATTGACTCACCAAGCCTCTAGTGGTTATTTGAAGAACTGTAAGTTTTTTGGCACTTGAGTACAGGCTTCAATTTTAAGCCCTGAAGCTGAAACCTGCAGTTTGTTGTGTGAGAACATTTCTGACTCTTGCACATTTTTTTCCTGACCTGATATATTTCTAGTTGCACACCTTTATTGCCCTTTTCATAGTGGAGGTCTATGCAGCAGCAAAGCACGACATTTCTGTCTAATGTCTTGGCAGCAGTAGAGTGAGGAAGTGGTAAAAGCATGAATGTTTGTTGTGTAAAGTTTGTCTTACAGTCACATCTGAAATTGCAGCCACCTCTCTGAAGCTCTGTAACACTGTTCCTCTTTATGTTCCACTTCAGCAAATATAAATAGTCTGTTTCTGAGTACATTTGTAGCGAGAAACAGCCCACGTGCTGAAGCATAAATTATGTTCAGCTCTCTACAGCTACTTTAATAATTTGCTATGGGAATTAAGGGATTTGTGAGGGGTAATACACTGAATTTTACTCCACACTGAGGAAAGCAGCAGCCGCATGCTGTTTGAAAAAGAAGCTCTCAGGCTGTCTAATACCCTCCTATAATAATCATGGTGTAACGCAACAAATTATGCCTAGTGGCTGACATTCACTATCACACACAGATGATATTACTATAAGGTCAGCAACTATAAGGATCACTAGTTTTATCTGTTACAAAGAATGTGTTAGGTGTGTCAGGTCTTACACCAAATTGAAACTGACAGCCCAGTGTCAACCATGTGGGAAGCTACAGACACTTCTGTCTTGCTGCTTTTTCGGCTGAAGGCATCTTCACTCGTACACACAAGAGACAAACACTCCCCAGGAGGTAGAAGAAACATGAAACATACTTGGTGCTTCTAAATAAGGACAGAGTTTCAAGCTCCATGGGGGGAAAGTAGGAGAGTGGGTGAACAAAATGCTTCTCAGAATGAAGGAACAAGTGTTTGTTAATGTGGAGAGGTTAGAAATGAAAGGCAAAGATTTGAGGACAGATAGATTTCACCACCTAACATTGTGCTTATTAAATTTCCCACAGCCGTTACAGCCTTTACTTTCCTTATCACCTCTCCTCTGTCTGCCTCTCCCTCTGCCACCACCTCCTATATCTGAACATCTTTGTGTCGTCTTTCCCTCTCAATTTCTCTCTCAGTCTCGTTCACACTCTATCGCCCCCCGCCTCTGCACCCATCCCTATTCCTCATGCTTGCATTTCTTTCACTTTCTTTTTTTTTTTTTTTTTCCCCCATCTCAGGCTTTTTCGCCATACATCTCCACCCTCCCACTCCCACTTTTCTCTCTGTAGTCACTGCAGCGTGTCTAATGGTTCAGCTCCTTCTCAGCAGATCCACCACGCGGAGGCCAGGCGAGCAGCAGCCCCGACTAACTCCTCCCAACCACTGGCCTTATCGAGACTGACAGCCAACGAGACCTAGAGCTATCACTAAAACACACACACAAGTGCACACACTCACACGCATAATTACAAAGATACAAGCAGAATGCATGTACACTGCATAAGCAGCTGCAAAACAAATGTAATGACAATCTGCACATTCAAACACAGATACACACACTGCAAAATAATACTGCTGCAACCAGGACACATGCAAAAGATGCGCAACATGCTTGACTGTACTCACACACGGACCCTAAGGACACACTGTACCCGTCGCAAAGGCAGAAAACACGCAGTTTGAAGCCACATACAGGCACATGTGTGAAGGGCAAATTGGATTTATAGATGCTGACAGTGAGCTGCAGAACAATGTGGATGTTACAGAGCAGATACTGCAATCTAATCTACTGTAGGCAGAGGTGGGTACAGCAGGCGTGAAGAATGTAAGTAATGTGTGGAGGAGAGGGGAGAGAGAGAAGTGAAAACAGGTAAGATAGGTGAGACTGACAGAAGAAATGAAGGAGGGATGATGGAAGAGAAACAGGAGAGGAGAGAAGAGGGGAAGATGAGGAAAAGGGAAGAGCAAAGTAGAACCAAGGATGAAACAGGAGCACAGTAAGTGAGGTGAAGAATAAAAGTAAAAGCTGGTCAAGGTCTAGAGGTTAGCTAGGTAAACTAACCTGCTGCTATTTAATCTGTAAAAAACATACATCCTTATACACCAACATAAGATAAGATAAGATAAGATGAGATGAGATAAGATAAAACTTTATTAATCCCGAAGGAAATTCTTGTGCCAGAGGTATCAAGTCACAATAAATGCAGTTAAGTACAGAGTATAAGTACAAGTGTCACTATAATCCAAAAAAGAGTACAGTACGCAGTATGAGCACAATATATGATACATGGATACAAATATGGAGATGTAAGGTGCTAAGTAAACATAATATAGACCAGTGGAGGGAATGACAGTGATGCCTGACATGATTATCTAGCGCTTCTCCCTACAGAAAGGGGAGGAGTTATACAGTCTGATGGCCACTGGCAGGAAGGACCTCCTGTGGCGTTCTGTGCTGCTCCTCGGTAGTCTCAGTCTACCGCTGAACATGCATCAAGGTGACATTTTTAAATGTCTTTAATGTTCTTACCATTAGTGCCATTTACGCTCAGATAAGACAGAGACCCTTTCAATTAAAAGGCTGGAGCAGAGTTTGAGTTTTACCTAATCATTATTAAAATAGGTGTTTACATTTCCTAGTTTTTGTTCTTGAGGTTCTTTGCACAGTTTGGCCTGTAATATTTTAAAACAGAGATCAGTGCATCACCTGTAAGACATTAACCTGGCCAGCCAGTGACATGGGACTAGAATTCCTCCCCTTCATAGCCAGTACCACACCGGGGGAAACACCGGTAACCGTTTATTTAAATGTGGTGTGCTTTATGACTCACACAGGAGATAGTGCTGTTTTGTTATTAACAATTTGGATTTTCAGGTTTGTATAGCAAAACTGATGACGGCAAAATCTATCTTATGCAAATTTCATCGTGAATAAACAACAAGTTCATATATTTATTACAACCTTCAACCTTTACAGTGGGAGAGTTGTTCCCCCTTATTTGTTTTGGCACAGAGTTATCTCATCACACCATAAACAAAGTGCAGAGGCGAGCTGTGAGCACAGCCACCGCTATCACACCGACACTCGCACACACATGGAAATTACACACAGGAAGCGCTTGATATGGGGCCGAAAACACATCACAAACCTTGCATCACTGTCCTGTCAGTGTGTCCACTGTTCCACTTTGTTCTTAGCTCTGAGTGTGTGTGTGGAGAAAGGAGGTGTGGCCTTCAGCAGATAATGGGCCAATTGTAAATGACTACAGTTGTTACCAGCCAATCAGCACAGGCTGGCACTGGACTGCAGCCTATGGCAGCACGTTTACCATGGCTGGGGGTGGGGGTGCTCTGCACACAGAAAAAGACATGTGGCTGGGATACAGTGGGTGGGTGCACCTGTGAAGTGTGAGCTGTGTATAACATATTTTATAAGATATGTTGTCTACACTGCATGTAGTAATAAATATATACATCATTTAATTTCATCATTTATCCTCAACAAAAAGTTTTCGTTTCAGTTGATGTGCTTAAAAACCCACAGTAGGTTCAAATAATGGGACACTACAGACAATTAGAGCTATTGTTTGTAAGTTTTTACACAGATCCACCCACTGAGTGTCTCCAACAACAACAACATATAAACCTGTTTACCCACCAAACAAGTTAGAACTGATGAGGCTGCTTAGAGGAGCAGCGAAACGTCTTCAAGAAAGCTCAATACAATACAATATTTATATATATATAAACCTCAGAAAATGTTCTCAGAGCATAATCCAGCATCATTATCAAGTCTTTACATGTGAAAAACAAACTTTAATATCCTTATGTCAATGTCCATTACTACATTATACACACTGCTATCGGCCTGATACTACTGAAAAAGTGCTAAAGTGCATGTATACTGTATGTAAATTAAAAAATAAATAATAAATAAAATAAAAATATATATATATAATAATAATAAATAAATGTAAATTCCTCCCTCTGTACGTTTTTTATTTTTGTGATAACTTGTTAAACACACTGATCATTCAACACATCCTAACTCAATGCTGCCACCGTCCCACCAGATGGCGGTAGTGAACACTTAGGTCATTCTGAGTTGGTAGAAAAAAAACACAAACAACCACAAGAAAACCACAAAACCAAGATGGCGGTGCAGGAGACAGCATCTCAACTGTCTATGGCTCTCAAAGTCCAAGAATATCCCACACTGAAGGTAAACAAATATATAAACAGCTATATCGTAATAGTCAACTCGCTGTCTTGTTGCCAAAATATATCATACGCGTGTTTTTTGATCGGAAAAAAGGAAATTCTAAGTTGAATAGATAGCGAGGGTAGCGAACTTGTCAGGGAGGCTAACGGTAGCTGAGCTAGCTTAACCAGGTAGCTGCTGTCCAGTAACTACCTGTGTTTATGAAGCGATAGAGAAGAGTGCAGATAATCAGCATTAGCTGACGGCTAATTAGCGTGATGTTCACTGCCTTATATAAATATTTATATTTATTTTTATTTAAGAATTCAATCCGCTATAAGCGCTAGAGGCCCCACAGCTGTTAGCTCAAGTTTTAAGTCTGTTATTTTTGACATGACGGTCGTTTCAGGGAACATATGTCATTGTGTGCTACCTATCTGTGCACCTACCGGCACAGTAATGTTATGTTGGGTAGTTGCGTGGTGACTGAAGTGCTTGAACGTGAACAAATGTAACGGCTACGCTAACATGTGTAGCTTGATATGAGAAAATCGGGATTTATTTAAAGATCAGTACACGTTACAGTCAATATAATCGCTGACAGTGCAATAAACAACATGGTTGCTCGTCCCTTCGACAGTCAGGCACGGCGTCAAAGAAATGACATGCAGACGTGATTGGCCTGCTAACGTTAGCTAGGTTGCTGTGTTTAAACCCAGTGTTACCCAGCATTATCGCTGCATAGACGGAAGAGCCTACCGGGTGCGTATGGTCGACTTATGAAAATCGTGTTTTGTTGGAAGATAGATCGGCTGAATTCTCAGACGGGGAGAGCCCGTAACCCCACGCTGCCAGGCAGAGAAACAGTCCTGCGAGTTAGCGCAGTGTCATCAGATTGCTGCTGCCTCTCTGCACTTCAAAATGGCCAGTGAGAGAAATCACAGCCTGCTGCCGCACACACGCACCGTTCCTCCATTCCACATAACGTTACTGCGACACCACTGCTAAAAGCCGAGCTGAAACAAGTCCGGGCTGCTCCCTGTGTTCAGCCGTCTCTCGTCTTATATTGCACAGCTGTGAGTACATATATATATATATATATATATATGACAGGTTTTGTGTGGTTACTAGTGGCGTAATGCTGCCATAAGAAGCAGAACCAGGCTTGTCGTGTTGCTGGCGTTGTTCAGATGTGTCTGTGTTGAGAATGCATTACTGTGCTTTGGGGATGTGTCTGTATTTGCTTGGATGCTGCAGTAAGATGATGGGCACCATTTTAAGACAGGACTGATGGTTATAATTGGCTTAAAATAGGAGTCTACATCTGTAATGGAACAGAGGTGGTTACATTTAGAGCTATGTAAAGCAGAATTGAAATATCAAAATGTTGACAGACAGAGGAAGCTTCTAGTCTGCATTGCTAACAAATTCAGCATATGTTCTATATTGTGTCCTTGTGGGTGTCAGATCAATGCATTCATTAAGAAAATGGCAGCCTTAATTTGTGCAGTTACTCCATTACATAAATACAATGTCATTTACCTTAATAATATTACAGTGGTTTGTATTAACAAGCAGCCCCCACACAGTGGTGTTTGTGTTTAAGGGACATCAAATGATCATTACAGCTTACTACAAATCTCCTTAACCATTCAATGATGTATACCAGTATTAATAAGTCACATGAATTGAATTGATCTGTTTCCTAATGTGTCATGAAAGACAAGCATAACACTCACACATTGTCAGCCTAGTACTTCATGACAGTCTGATGTCTTCATGGCTGATTTACACTGTCAATAAATCAAGGTCATATAGAAGGGGAAAACTGTGCACATTGTCAGAACAGATTTTTCATGCTTTATTTGCAGCCATTGTGTAGTTAAACCTGTATTTCACAGTATTGTAGAAATTAGTTATAGAAGCTTCTTTTTACATAATTGAATAATTCCTTAAAATAACCAATGCTCTGTATCAGTGTGAGTCTTTGAGCTCCTCACAGCTTTTAAATTACAAGTATATATTACTTACTTTATTCTATAAATATAATTTGGCTTTCCCTTACATTTTGGCAGTCAAGACTCGCACTTTTGATTTATTGATCTGTGGCCAAGTGTCACCAAAAACAAAAAATGCCGATTAAACACAGTAGTTGAACTGCTTTTTATCTAGCGGGGGGATAACTGCTGAAAGGTTTTACACTAGTCAATCAAGATTTACACAATCGTGTTTGGATGTATTTTTCCCCAGAACTTGGCTCAAACTTCAAAGAAATAAATGATCTGAATGGATCAAAGCACTCCTCTTCTTTTTGGAAAGAAAACGAGTCACATGAAACTAGTTATGTGCAAAGTAATCCTCTATAGAAAACAAGGGAGAGAAGCCATGTTTGGTTTATTAATGGATCTTGTTAGATACATGACATTTAAACAACCCTGTGAGTTAGAAGTGAAAAAGATGAGGTTGTGAATGGTTCCTCAGTTATTTTGTCAAGCTGTGTTTTCATCATGCTTTGTGCCCAACAAGCCGAGTCGTGCAAAGACTCCAGCTACATGCCAATGTGTTCACTGGGAGGGGGCACATTCTCTGTTCTGCTGTTTTGTGTGTTAAGTCCTCTTTGTTGTCAGGATGAGGTGTGTGAATCGGCTGTGTTCAAAAAAGAATAAACAAAGACCGGTGAATTACATTTTGAGATGGTTTTTATCATTTACTACAGAAAAATACTCTGTTTGTAATAAATACTTCAGTGAGTTTCATATGTGGAAGATGGCAATTTTATTTTGGTGAAAAATAGGTGAAGCCAATGTTGAAATTCTCATCACTAACTTAAAATGGTCCAAAAATCTATTACTGCACACTTTATACTTTCAATGTAAGTTTCATATTGTAATAGCAGCTTGTAAAGTACTTGTGCTATGCCTGTACCAAGCCTGAAAATACATACTGGATACATTAGGGTTAATATCTTGTGACTTCATCTTCACAGGTGCCATACGAGACTCTAAACAAACGTTTCAGAGCAGCTCAGAAGAACATCGATCGGGAGACGAGTCACGTCACAATGGTGGTGGCAGAGCTGGAGAAGACGCTGAGCAGCTTCCCGGTGGTCGATTCTGTGGTGTCACTGCTGGATGGAGTGGTGGAGAAACTCAGCGCCCTGAAGAGAAAGGTGAGAGACACAGACAACAAACACACATTTTTCTGTGTGTACAAATGAGTCCTTCTGACAAATTACTTTTCTTTCCTGGTGGAAGTATAACATAACCGTTATTTGTGGCCTTGGTGGAATCACACTCTGTTTGATTTCACATAAAACTGATCAGTTAATGTGATTTCTAGCATCTTCTCTACTTGGATTGTACAAAATAATGATTACATGGATGATCAGAGGCAGCAAAAGATGTCTTCACATTACCGAAAATGCATCTATCCCAGCTATGTTTGTGGAAGGGTTTTTTTCATAGCTTAAAAGCCTGTGCTGTTAAATATGTGAGACCAGTTATGAAAGTGGGCTCACACAGAGATTAATTAAAAATCTGAAGGCCAAAGACATGTTGTATATGGTAGATGTTATATGGTAACCCAATCTTTGTTTTAAGTTATAAGAATATTTTAAAAAGCCTGGTTTGTTTTCACTGCCCTTGATTTATTCATAAGCTAAATTCTGGTTGTTGCCATTCTGCACTTCTTTAAGGAGGGTGGAAAATAGATTAGCCTCTCTTTGTGCTGTCTGCAGTTAAAAATTGCTCATATTGTCGGCTTTAATCGTGAACATTTTCGAGCTTCTGCTACACCGATGTGAATCTTTTATTAGGCACAGTTGTTAAGTTGTATTAGAAATATATCACACTAGCTTTATAGTACAGGCAACTGTTAAAGGCCACATCATTTGCCTCTGTTAACAAAACACCTCTTACAGTGGCGGTTTCTCTATTAATGTTAAAGCCTTGAGACCTTGGTGGGTTGTGTGTGTTTGTAAAAGAATACTACTACCTGGCAGGTTCTCTATCAAGTTGTTTTTGTGCCTCAAAAGGCACCAAACATGCAATCAAAGCATAACTTGTGCTCTTAGTTTTTCCAGTCTGTTGCTAATGTTCAGCATGTTCTTAGTGGAAATTATAATTATTTGGAGGCTAGGGCATAGCAGACACTAGAAGTGCTAAAGTGCATACAGTGTACTTAGTGAATGCTGTGTCCTCTTTTTCTTTGTGTGATCTCCAGCCTTTGTTTTGATGGTCCAGTTTCCGTCCAACATGTTATGTTTTATCTGTGGAACAGGAAGCAGCTGTTTGGTCCTTCTAGACTTGGACTAGTGTTCAAAGTTGTGACGTTTTTGGCTTTGAGTCAGGACTTCTTCCAGCTCGGTCATATGTCCAAAACACCTTTTCAGATTTCCATCAACCATAAATACTGAACACTCTGTAACTGAAACTTGCACCTGTTTTACTTGATGCACATTTCAACTGCTTTGTGTCCCGTAGGCTGCAGAGTCCATTCAAGCAGAAGATGAGAGTGCCAAGCTGTGTAAGCGCCGTATCGAGCACTTGAAGGAGCATAGCAGCGACCAGCCAGCTTCAGTCAATCTGTGGAAGAAGAAGCGCATGGACCGCATGATGGTGGAGCATCTGCTGCGCTGTGGCTACTACAACACAGCTGTTAAACTGGCCAGACAAAGTGGTATAGAGGTAACTGAAGTTCCCCCTGGGGTTCAATAAAGTATCTAGATATCTCTGTGTGGGAATTTTCTGCTTCAATTAAGATCCTTCCCAGTACGTAGAGATCATTAATTGTAAGTGCACTGTTGCATATGGCTTCTCTTTTGTACTTATTTTGCTTGTGCTGTTGTGATTTTTAGGACCTGGTGAACATTGAGATGTTCCTCACAGCTAAGGAAGTGGAGGAGTCACTGGAGAGGCAGGAGACAGCCACTTGCCTGGCCTGGTGCCATGACAATAAGTCACGGCTCCGCAAGATGAAGGTAGCTCAATTTTTAGTCCTGTGAGTCTCAGTATGTTAAAATTAAGGCCTGTGAATATCTAATACCAATGCCAATAACACAAAAGGGGTTAAAGAATATCAAGCTGAACTAGAGGAAAAGCATCCCTGTTATATAGTTACTTTCTGTGAATTTGCCCTGCTTAGACAAGCAGGAAAGTAAATTATTGATTCAAGGTTATTCTGATCACTCAGAAAGCACGCTGTAGAGTTTAGACCTACAGTATAGTCAACATTATTCGCTATTACTTTGACAGTCAGCATTCCACATTCATATAGAGAGCGTTTGTGAAATTTGGTTGGTTTCAAATACAGGAAAACAAGATGGGAAAGTCATAACCGTTATTATACTGTTAGTATAGCTGACACAGGAATCAATTGATTTCTGTTCTAACAGTTAATTTGTGTGAAAGATGAAACCTAAATAAGAGGCCTCAGTTATGTCTGCTACACAAAGATGCTGCTCTTTCTGTGGTTTAAACTGTGCTTCACTTTGTGTCTGGTTTGGCAGAGTTGTCTTGAGTTCAGTCTACGAATCCAGGAGTTTATCGAGCTCATCAGACAAAACAAACGCATGGATGCAGTCCGGTTCGTGACATGAATCACAACACACGCCTAGTTATTTCAGCATAATTATTCCTATTGTATGTGTTTTGAATTTTACTCACAGAGCTTGTTTTGTCTCTACCAGACACGCGAGGAAGCACTTCAGCCAAGCAGAAGGGGGACAGTTGGACGAGGTTCGGCAGGTGATGGGCATGCTGGCTTTCCCATCGGATACACACATCTCACCATACAAGGTAATAACTGACTGAAATCACCAGCAGCTATGGATGAATAAGAAAAAAACGGTTCAATATCAATAAGTAAGGATGCATTATGTTTTTACATTTTAACCAAGCTCAGGTAGGACACCAGCCAGAGCAACAGAGCAGCCACTAGAGGGCCTCGCTTGTCTTTAACAAAAATAAAGTCAAGTCCCTCTTTGTGCTTCTACAGATTTGTCCTTCAGCAGCAATTTTCAGTAGCAGCTTTTACTTTACAGTTTTTTTTTTATTTCTATTTTCTCTCTTTGGTGTGGGGTGACCGAGCCAAACTGGCATCTTTGCTAGTATGACAGAAGCCTAACTGAGAATCTCTGTCCTCTGCCAATATGTTCCTCAGGCACCATATTTATAACGTACATTAGCATAAGTTTTGTTTCATTACACAAAGTGATGATGCCAAAGACGACGCCTACTTAAACAACTACTAACTAATAAAATCAAGCTCATATTAATGTTGCCACTATCAGCACAAGCTGGATAAAAACTTAGAGAAGATTTAAAACATTATAAATTCTCCTGAGGGAATGTTGCTATATCAGTTTTATCTATATATATTGATATTATATAAACCACCTCCTGTCAAAATGGCTGCATGAAAACACGTTTGTGTTTTGTTCTTTCCTTTTCGTCAGGATCTACTGGATCCAGCCCGCTGGAAGATGCTGATCCAGCAGTTTCGATATGACAACTACAGACTGCACCAGCTGGGAAACAACTCTGTCTTCACTATCACTCTACAGGCCGGACTGTCTGCTATCAAGACACCGTATCCTTTACTTACTTGTTCTTAGCCCTATGACTTAAACCTTGTGAAGCCCAAGCAGGTTTGGTTTGGCCTCATTTTTCACTACAGTTTTACACCTCTGCCACGGCTAGAAGCAGAACGATGTGTTGTGGATTTGTGATCCTTAATACTCTCGCCCTTTCCAGTCAGTGCTACAAGGAGGATGGCACCTCCAAAAATCCAGACTGCCCAGTGTGCAGTAAATCTCTCAATAAGTTGGCCCAGCCTCTCCCCATGGCCCACTGTGCCAACTCCAGACTAGTCTGTAAAATCTCTGGGGAGGTCATGAATGAAAACAACCCTCCCATGATGCTGCCTAATGGATACGTCTACGGCTACAATGTGAGTACTTTGCAAGATGGCAAACGTACTTCAAAAGTACATTACTTTAAAGTTGATGCACATCACAGAACTGTTTGTCTGTTTCAGTCGCTTCTCTCCATCCGCCAAGATGACAAAGTGGTGTGTCCCAGAACCAAAGAAGTCTTCAACTTCTCTCAGGCGGAGAAAGTCTATATCATGTGATCATTCAGCTGACACATCTGAAGTGTTAACAAGATCAAATATGGCCCGTTGTCCCATCACCTGTGACCTGGCCTACTCGGAGCCACCCGTGGAGCTGTGATCCAGTGCCCGTCTTCCCCTCTCCCACCTTTAGACACACCGGAGATGCCCTTCAACCACCCGTTCTGTATACACCATCAAGTTACCCATCCAATTTCCCCTCTCCCATTTTTACCTCACTGAAACTAGGCTCTTCTCCTTTGAGACTCTGTTTTAGATGTGGCTAGAAGTTGTTTGGTCTGATCCATTCAAGCACATGGACTATTACCATTATCATTATCTTACAGGTCTTCACTCTAATGTTTAGAAACTAGAGAAAAGGACTAACGGGAGTGAACAACTGCTAGGTAGATGTTTGATTTTACTATAACAAATAAAAATGTTGGGGTTACTTTGACTTTTTATAGTGTTGTTCCATTTTGTTACTTATATAATAACACATAGCAGAGAAGTGTTGACTTGCTGGACATGGCTGCCTGGTCACATCTCATTGTGTGTGCATGCTGTTGACATCCCTTGTCTTCTAGTCATGTTTCTTGGTAGTGACTGGGGGGGAATATTGTTAGATACTTACTTTCCTGAAACTGGAGCTGTTTTAGGCTGAACAAAGCTCCTTTACAAATGTAAATATTAGCAATTGATTATCCTTGTTTAGAACATTTGGGGCAAAGTCGTGGCAAAAAAAAAAGATTCTGTGAAACTAGCTGTTTAAACTGAACTGGGGTGTTCTAAAGCGGATAGACTGTAAAGTAAATATATTGTTCGGTATGATTTTGTTTGGGTAATAATAATATTTTTCCAAATGAACTGTCTTCCTTTAACTTGTGGTTGATTAATCTAAAATAATGCTTGATCTTTATTTTGGTTAAAACATAGACCCCTGGCGATTTTTAAAACTATTCAAATTTACCCTCATGGTTTTAATTTTATAACTATTTTCCCAAACAAATAATAACACTGACTGCTAATAAACTCACAGCACCAATATTTCAGGGTTTTCAAAAGCATTAAAAGAACCTTTCATGTAGTCCCATGCCTTTGTTTGAGCCACCGCTACAATGCTGTTTGAGGCAGATGAGGGAAAACTTTTGATCACCATTCTCATCATTTATGACTTTCAAACATACTGTAGATGATGATGGACTTTAATAAGGTATTCTGACTTCTGTGTCAACTATTGCACAAGTAAACTTTCAGCCTAAACTGGAACACCCACACAAGGAAATCCAAAAAAAATGCAGATTTGTGTCAAGATGATCAGTTTTGTGGTCGGTCATTTCTTCCATCTGTTGTTTATCGACAAACCAAGTCCACCTTGTTTGTGTCCATTAATGATTTGGAGCTGTATCTGTGGAAACGCAGACTGTCCTGTGTATTTGTCTTGGTAGAATAGAAATGGGGATTGTTTCATGAGCAATATTCCTCATAAACATTTCAGTGAACTTTGATTTCAGTGTTTCTTCTTGTTTTTTCCCCCCTCTTTGCTCTGGTAGGTTCTAAAATGAGCATTACCATAACCTGTGATAGGTGTGACGAGGTGAACGATTCACTACCTATTCTTTTTGGAAATGGAAATGTACTCAAAGTGTCACGTCTTTCACCTGAAACTACATCTGAATAGGAGGAGGGTCAGGATTCTGTGTTCAGGCTGTTTTTTGGGGGGTTAGATGTGAAAAACAAGCATACAGATGGTAATGTGCTGTTCAGCTGATCATCTACCAGTAAACTGTCTGATGGCTGATCAAGCAGTGCAAATGATTTTTCTGCTGGCCAAAACTCCTTTAATCTTGTAAATCACATGCCTTATGTCACAAAATAGTCTAGAGATCAGGTCTCAGCTAGACAAAACGGTGTGCTCATGCACTCATAATTAATTTTCTGTATAATCTATATATTTGGAGTGGAAGCTTTTTCCAAAGTCCTCAGTTTGTAACTAGGCTTGTGCAAAATCGTATCATGTGCAATTAATCGCCAGAAAAACTGTCACCGATTAATTAATTACTCTCACCATCACCCGCAAGCGCACACATGTGAGCCCACAAGAACAATCATGGCGGAAGGCAGTGGTGTTCAGTTAAATGATGCGAAGCAGCACGTTCCTAACAGAGGTTCAACATCTGTCACCATAAGCCGGAGCACGAAGAAAGCGCAACGAGGCCACAAAGCCGGCTACAGCTGGAGTATATAGTTCCGCGCATGCGTACGCGGCACTATAGGTGTGCAGCGTGCAGCGTTGGTTGTTGCCATAGTAACGGAATGTTTGCACTTATCAAAGGAATGAACAGACTCTCGATATTTATTTAGGGACTCCACAGCAAGATAGGAAAACATTACAGCAGCGAAGTCGTAGGTAGCGTAGGTTGATTTGCACACACATACATTTAAATGCACATTAAAGCAGCAGAAAAAAAACATTACAAGTAATCTCTTGTCTCGTGTGGGTGACATATTCCAGTCACACGCACACTTTTATAATTTGAAATAATCACTGATGTGACTTTTCTGGACTTATTTGTCCTGTTTTAATGTTGATATGCACTCCTCTGTGACCTTAAGATAAGAACAGTTGAAGGTCAAAGTTACTTCAAATGTTTGCTTCATTATTATTTTGAAGCAGTTTGTGCATCTGTTATCAATTATTATTAATTTTATGTAATAATATTAAAATCCATTGTTTTAAAACAATCGTGTTTTTGTATCCATGTTTTTTTTCTGTATTGTGCAGCCCTTGTTTGTATATAATGTGTTTTTTATGTCTTTAAACAGAACGCTGGTTGTCTTTAATTCTCTAAAAAAAAAAAAAAAAAACACCAAACCGGAAAAGACGTCACGGTGTTGTCGTCACAGCGCGTGCTGTATAAATACTACTGCGATCAGTCTCCATCTTGAGATCCGCGCATTGTTCAGAGCTTGCTGTGATCGCAAACCTGCCGTGAATCGAAAATGAGTGACCAGCTTTGTAAACTCTTTGTCGGTGGGTTAAACGTGGACACCGACGACGATGGCCTGCGCAAGCATTTCGAGCAGTACGGTACGCTCACCGACTGTGTTGTCGTCGTGAACAAGCAGCTACAGCGGTCTCGCTGTTTCGGCTTTGTAACCTACTCCACACCGGAGGAGGCCGACGCAGCAATGGCGGCTAGGCCGCACACCGTCGACGGCAACGCGGTCGAGGTGAAGCGAGCAGTGGCTAGAGAAGACGCCAACAAGCCCGAAGCCCTTGCAAAGGTAAAGAAAATCTTCGTCGGCGGTCTGAAAGACGACATCGAAGAGGAACATCTGTCCGAATATTTCTCCCAGTACGGTGAAGTCGAGAAGGCCGAAGTCATCTCCGAGAAGGAGACAGGAAAGAAGAGGGGGTTCGGCTTTGTGTACTTCGCCGATCATGATGCAGCCGATAAGGCGGTTGTGGTGAAGTTCCACACGGTCAAAGGACACAAAGTTGAGGTGAAGAAAGCCCTCACTAAGCAGGAGATGCAGGCAGCCAACAGAAACACCATGGCACCCAGGGGCAGACCAGGCAGAGGCATGAGGGGAAATCAAAATGGCTACGGCAGCAGGGATTATGGCGGAAGCTACAACTACGGAAATGGCGGAGGCTACAACTGTGGCGGCTATGGAGGCTACGGCGGGCCTTATGGGGGTGGCTACGACCAGGGAAGTGGCTATGGAGGTGGAAACGGCTACAATGAATTCGGCAGCGGCTATGGCCAGCATCCCTCTGGCTATGGTCCCATGAAAGGCCCACCTTTCGGGGGTCAGAGGAGCGCTGCTCCCTACACCAGAGGCGGCGGCGGTGGTGGCGGTGGCTACCCAAGGGGAGGATACGGCGGCGGTGGCGGCGGCTACTAAATCGAGACTGCACAATGGAAAGCATCCACCCCCATTCCCTGCCACAGAATCCCCTCATCCAGGATTTGGACGTCAAAACTCAGTTACGGGGGCCGTCTGCCGTGAATTCCACGGACACAGAGACCCCCAATCATAACGAAGACCTCAAAAACCCAAACAGGTAGGAAGGTCACTTCCCCCAGAGCACCTGATAATAACGAGCAGCAGTCGATGCCGTTCAACTAGGACACATTTAAATGAAGAATACCAATAATTCAGTGATCCCCTTTTACTATGTATTCACGCCTCCAGCGTGTAGCTGTCGTTTAGAGTTGAATTATTTTTTTATTTGCGTTCACTCGTTGTTTTTTTTGGAATTTTTTCGATGTAGGATTGTTTTGCTGACAAGTTTGATTCTTTTAATTATTTACTTCCATTTTAAGCAGTTAGATTCGATTTTGTTTTGTGGAGTAAACCTCGTTTGATTTCAATGTATGAGGATGAGAAAGCATGTTATGTGGTTTTCACAACTGTTATACTGATAAAAAAAATTTGTACACGTATTTAGGTCATACAGCAAAGGTGGTAACTTGACACAACAGGTTCCAGTTTCCTTGTTTCCTTCCCCCCATAATGTACTCAAACTCCTCGCATATAGTCATAGTTTCAGTCTAAATATTGTTCATTTTACATCACCTGTAGCAATATCTAATGTATATTGTATACTTTCATGTCTGAAGAACAAAACCTACTGTTAAAACACTTTGGTATGCTTATGTATGTTCATTTTAAATAAAACGTTATTCCACTTAGCTTAGTTATTTTACTTATTTAACCAGGCTTCAAGTTCATCCACAGGTTTATAAGTGACATCACCTTGTTGATCTTAGTTACATGGCATCATTCCCACAGTTTATTCTCTTACTCAGGTGGGTGAAATGGTAACAGAATGGTTGTAGTCTACCCACAGCCAATGCATGTAGGCTTTGTAGGGTGTGACCTTGTTTAAAAAAAAAAGATTTTGCTAATACTACTTTTTTCTTTTTGCATATTTGAATACATATCTATATATGTGGACCCAAGGGCTCTGATATTTATCTTTGATTATTCCTATATTTAGGTGTTCTTACTCGTATTCCAGTAGGCTATCCCAGCCAAAATAGCCGTAGCAGTTTGTTTGTAGGCTACATCAGGACCCTGTTGATTACCTGGGGTCGATTGTGATAGGAGTCTGAAATATCTCTTTAGGATATCCACATCCAGCAAACTAGGTATGTAAATCAACCTGTCTTCACTCTGTGTTGGTCAGAATTGTTATGGACTATCTTTAAGATGGTGCACATGTGTGCCACTATTTAATCTTAACTTAAAAACAATCTAATGCGACTTATCTAGCTAACTTTTAAAATACAGAAGGGGGGGTTATTAAATTTGGTCTTTTATGAATTTGGGGTGGAAGGAGACCCAAATTAATGAAACAAGTAAGACTGTCTCCTCCAATGAAAGCCTTGTACAGCTGAGAGTCTCACTCTTGTTTTTTCTCCCATCTTCTTCAGGTTGCTACGGTAACCTGGGCATGAGGACATCACCCCAGAAAGCGATGGGGTGTGTGTCTCCACGCTGTCGAGGGGGGCCCGGAGAGTTGGTTGTGCCTTCTCCCCCTCAGGTGAAGTCAGTCTCACAAAGGATTTCCTAGTATTGTCAAGTACTAGAGTTATTCAGGATGTGATTGGTTTCAGGTGATTTTGATTTACACAGTGCTCTGGACCAGGATTGACCTCCAAACAGACCAGATCTGAATCTGAACTGATTGTTTTAAGCAAAGTACAATAAATCAGTTATTTTATAGGTGGGTCTTGTTTTGGCTTTAAAGCATGGTGCAGCTGAAAACACTGATTAGTATAATTCTAACCCATCTACTGAAGAATGTATGCCCATGTGGAACAAGTTGGCATTTTTGCACTGTGGGTTTCAAAATTAATTTTTAGTAATGACTGTATTGGTGTTGGTACACATGTTTCTTTAATTCCAATGTTAATTAGAACTGAATCGGTACAATAGGTATTCCAAGGTTAACAAGAAAGGTCAAAAGCATTGCTTTTCTCATATAACCTACGGTTCTACATTTATCAAACGTGCAACATTGAATACAGTGCTCCTATGCTGGTTACGCTGTCTAAAGACATTCAACCTCCCACTAAACAGATGCAAAGGGCTCCTTTTTGAACTAACCCCTGCAGTTAATATTATTGATAGGCTAATGGTTAATAACTGCAGGGTAAACTGACTTTTGAAGTCAGCTGTGGGAGGTTATGGATTTGTCTTCAGGGCAGGTTATGGTAATATGCATAACCTTTGAAGACAAACGTTAGGATGTCTGTATGTCGTTTTTAAACAGTGAGCGTTTGGCTGGACTTCAGTAATTGTTGCTATTTAGGTCCAAAATATAACCTTTGGCAGCCAACGAAGCAGCACATTTACAGCTAAGCCTGAGTAAAAGTCAAAAAGCTGATTAAAATGTTGATTTAACAGCAGATTAAACCAAATATGAATAAGGGGCACTCAGTCCTTCTTTCAATAAAGACAAATTGGTAATGTGTTTTGAGCTTGTCGTTGGTGACAAGATCTTTTGACAGGGTTAAAATTGTTAGAATTGTGAGCTCACAGCACTGCTTATTACACCGCTGTCAGTTTAAATCAAAACATTGACCCAAAGAGAAATTTGGCAGGCTTTCTGTAGAGTTTGGATGTGATTCAGTCCATTGATCAGCAACAGTCTGTTGTACATGGAGGACTGTTCTCTAGAAATATCAGAATGCTGCGATTAATAGTCGTGTAATAAGCAAACAGGAGTTTATATGGCTAATCCTAAAATGTCAGAATCATACTCGACTAAAACATGGGAAGTTGTAATTTAAAGGGTTTAAAGAGTTTAAAGAGTTTTACATCTGCCTCAGGTGCTGTGATGCTGTAGGTGCTTATATGTAACTGGGTGATAAATAAATGTAAACTTTACTTTGTTCTCTTACTTTTATAGGATGACGGTGCTTAACACATAGGAAAAGAAAACGTCTGTTACGTTGGCTGGACTTTTTTATCAACCACAATAAATTATATTTTTATATACCAAGAGGCTTGTCATTTTACTTTTTTACATTTAGGGCAGTTGGGCTGACTGTTCCTGGTCACAAAGGGTCATGGGAAGGCTGTGAACTGGTTGCATTGAGTTTCATTCTGTTGAGAGTTGCTGTGAGGCTGAAGACCTGAAAGCTGGTCTAAGTATTTCAATTAGACCATTTGCAATGACATCAGATATTTGGATGTCTGTCAGCATCTTTGGTGCAGATATCTACAAGACATCTGACTGTGCTGCTGGTGCCCTAAACTGCATGGATGTTGCAGTATTGAAGGTGCCCAGTGCCCTTTACAAAGTACTGTCATTAAGTCTGTATCCCAAAGTAGGAGAGGAGCTCAACTATACTGAAGCAAGAAGCAGATTCAGCACTACATGTCAACAGATAGTCTGCCATAGATGAGGGAGGTCCTGAAACAGGCAAAACAGTGGGGAGGCTAAGTGCTTTTGTTGGCTCATGTCTCAGTGCTAATGTACAATTTTCTGAACAGGAATACAACGTTCTGCATCTTGAAGTTGTGTTTTCACTCACTAATGTACCAATCAAAACACATTTTATATTCTTAATTCTAATTTATTTGTTAAAATGCCTGATTTAACCCTCCCCACGTTGCTTTTAGTAGCACATTGCTGTGTATTTTGTAGATAAATGTAATTCTATGGAACATGCTGACCCTTTACAGGAGGTTTCTAGGAGGACTAATTATATTATGGATTTTATGTAACATTTTTCCAGTTTGTAATATACAAATTATATTAGCAGAAGCACCAGTCAGGATTAAAACAGGTCCCTGTACAACTGCTTTCCGTATAGGAACATGCAATACTTCAAAACGTGGACATGTTGCAACACGTGCTATAAATTCTTGTAAAGACTTTTTCCCTCCATTTTCAGTCCTGGGTGAAGGTTGTTTATGTAAGATCCATATAAACGTCAGCTGTATGGCAATTGAGAGGGGAAAAAAACATTGTGTGTTATATATAAATCTTGAGGCTCACAGTGTTACACATGGAAGCAGCTTCCGTGTATGTTTGTTGGTGCGCGTTAAAGACTAGTGTAACCAGTTCTGAGTGCCTTGAGGGAAATGCTGGAGGATGTTGTTTTGATGATATGTTGGATGAAATTTGAGAAAACTAAAATCTAATTAGGTGCATAATCAATTTTTTGACTGCTACCCTCCACATGTTTGGACACCTTAAGATCAATGTCCAGCATTTAAAGCAACTTTTTTATCTTTTCATATAAATCACTCATTTTAAAATATCGGTTAATGCTATATTCTCGTGTGAGGGATTTAATAAATGCAGAAGCTGAATGTAGGCTATTGAATTGTACGATCTTTATTAACGCGCTCTGCATACCAGGAAACCCTTTTATTAGTAGTTGGAAGATTTCGGACAGTCCTTGAAGGCAGCAGCACAGATCGACTGCCATACGTCAGAGTAGGAGGTGTTTCTTTTCAAGATGGCCAATCAGCGAGAGCTACGTCTTACGAAGGCGAGCGAGTCATACGGCCCGCGCTGCTCATTGAAGAAGAAGGGGCCGGTTCAGGTTTTCCATTTTCAGACCGAATTCAATCATGTCGGCTAAACTTTTAAAGCTTTTCGTCGGTGGACTGAACGTTCAGACCACCGATGAAGGCCTCCGCAAGTATTTCGAGCAGTTTGGGACGATCACCGACTGCGTTGTGGTCATGAACCAGAAGCTCGGACGGTCTCGCTGTTTCGGCTTCATCACATACTCCACACCGGAGGAGGCCGACGCAGCGATGGCAGCTAAGACACATGTTCTCGAGGGCAACACCGTGGAACTGAAACGGGCCGTAGCCCGGGAGGACACAAACAACCCGGACATCAGCGCCAACGTCAAGAAGATTTTCGTCGGCGGAGTGAAAGACCACATAGAGCCTGAGACCCTGACCGCGTATTTCTCACAGTACGGCACGGTGGAGAAGGCCGAGATCATCTCTGACAAGCTGAGCGGCAGGAGGAGAGGTTTCGGCTTTGTCTACTTCGAGGACACCGACTCCGCCACTAAAGCGGTGCTGGACAAATACCACGAGATCGAAGGCAACAAGGTGGAGGTGAAGAAAGCTCTGACCAAGCAGCAGATGGGAACCGGTGGCGGCTACGGAGGAGGAAGAGCCCGAGGAAGAGGGATGCAGAACTATGGCGGCGGAAGAGGAGGCGGTAGCTACGGGGGAGGCTACGGCAGCAATTACGGAGGAGGCTACGGCTATGGCGGGGATTACAACGGCGGTGGTGGCTATGGGGGATACGGTGGATACGACGACTACAACAACCAGATGGGTGAATACAGTAACGGTGACTTTGGGGACGGGTATGGACAGCAGCACTCCAACTATGGAGCAATGAAGGGGGGCAACTATTCCTACAGGAGCGGAGCTCCTTACAACAGAGGAGGCGGCGGCGGCGGCTACGGCAGGGGCGGTGGATACAGCGGCGGTTATTAGTGTCTCCTTCAATTTGTGGGATGTTCATGGGGAAATTTCTGATTTAAATGAACTTGATTTAAAAACACACACACACACATACATTACAAGAGCCCAGGTGGAGCTGAGGGGTCTTTGTTAAGCTCAGTTAAAGGGGAGCAGCGCCCATCACCCACACATAATGAATGAGACTGTCCCCCTTGGATCCAGGCTGCCCCCCCACCCGCACCCCATCTGTCCTCCTGATACCACACATTATGGACTTTACTAAAAAGAAAAAGAAAATTGTGACTTACTTGAACTGTATTTTGTTATGTTAGGGAAATACTTGTTCTGAACAATTTGTAAAGCCGTAATCTATGTCTGTCACTGCTTCTCAACTCCAGCTGTTTATCTTGCAAACCAGCCAGATGTGTCTGTTACTTTTGCATCATGAACTCAGGGTTTTAAGTGAAGTTGGTGGCAGTGTCGGGCAGCGTGGGACTCGGTTGCTTGAGTTTCTTGATCTTAAAAAAACATTTTTTTTTTTTTTTCGTGGCAAAGTATTTTTTTCATGAAGAAATGTCACGGACTGCTTTTGTTAAACTGTAACTTACCTTTACCACATTTTCCCGTCCCAATTACAGATTTATTTTGTTCGGATTAAAACGGTTTGAAATCGTGTGTTCAGTTCACCCCTATGTTTTATTCTGCTTTTATTAAAGTTTTTAATGTTTTAAATGAAAGTCTAATCTCGCAGTCTTAATTCAGATTTAAAGGAAGGTTCGTTATTTGAGTTCATAAAGCGGCCACCAGGAGGGAGTCTTCACTATCAATGCATCAATTTATAATCCCACCAGCCATTTTACACTGCTGGGCATAGTGTGGAGGCGGCAGATGATTGTGTGCATCCCCCTCCAAGTCCTTGGTTCCCAGAGGAGTGGTCAACAAATATGAATGAAGGAGAAATATTTCCATTCCGTAATAATCCACTCTAATTTCCCTTTAAAGGACAGAAAATATTCATTAACGCTGCAGTTACACCTGGAAGACCGGTTTTTTCCACAGAATCAGCCTTTAGTCATCTTTCTTAGTCATCCCTGTAAGTTTCCAAATATTACCCCTTTTATTTTAAGAGCCACCTCCATTTAAGCTTTCAATTAATAAGAATTATCTTCTAACCTGTGCGTGTTTGTGGGGATAAAATCGGTACACTGATTGACAGAGAGGTGGAAAAGCATGTGAGCTCTCACTCTGACCTTATTTCTTGGTGCCTGTAATTCTGCTCTATTTAATTGGGTGTAGGATTGCACTCACCATCACCCTAAAACACAAATAATAATAATAATAAATACATTTGTAGAGCTGCACACAAGTCTGTGAGGTCTACATAGAAGCAGGGAATATCCTTACACCTGCATCCACAGTCAGTTGGCATCCAGTGGCCTTGAGGTACTGGATTGGGTGATCCATGCCTATAGTCCAGTTTGTGGCTGCCGGTAAACATTTTACTGTGTAAAAATATTAATTAAAAAAAATGAAACTGGAGTTTAAGGAAGCTGAGCTTCTGAGCTTTTTTGTATGAACTCCCATTTGTCTGTGTCACCCATCTTGAGGGATGTTTAAGCAGAGTGAATGAGCACCTTATCAACCAGAACAAGCACACTTATTTAGCTTAAAATCTAAGTTAAGCCCATTTTGACATATCATATATAGTCTATAGAATACAGAAATAAACACATGAGATATAGAAATACAACTATTAATAAGTAATTATGTGCATAACTCCAGGACTTCAGTGTTAGATTCCTAAATATAAAGCCAAATATCTGACATCCATTGACAAGCACTTTCAGCATAAAGTCAATGAAAGCCGCTGTTTTAAATTATATTCCTAATTATTTGGTGAAAAAAAGATTATAGCTAAAACAGTTATTTGTCTGGTATGAAACTTACTAAAATATATAAATGCAAGCACTTCACATACATTAATAAACTCTATAAAAAAAAGAAAAAGCAGGTGTGTGAGTGTGGTGGGTGTGTTTTTTGGTTAAATTTAGGGAGTGATCCATTTGGCTAATACACGATCTTTGTGTGGCTGCAGCAGCACTCAGCGCTCATGCCTGCTGTGGTGTCTGACTCCGGGAGGATGGACGGTGTGTCGTTGGGGTGAGTTGGCTCAGCGTTGGGGATTATTTAGTAAAGCTCTCATCCACACTGCTTCTACATCTGTTGGGTAACATTTTAGGCCACATGATCCACGGACCATAAATCAGACAGCTCCTTTCCAAAAACACACGGACTCAAGCTAGCTGTGTTGACTAGTTAGCTTCGGTGAGTTAGCTAGCATCGCTGGCTGCTCAGCTGATTGAGTCAAGTTGCTAACCAAAGTTAACATTTAAATGTTTAAGTTCTGTCATCGGGTCGTTGTTTACATACAGTGCAGTGACAACCTTAAAACTAGTTCTTTATACGACTGGAGTAATGTTTTATAGCGGTTAACGTTAGCTTTACAAGCTTATTTGGCAGTTAGGGTTAAATGATTAGCAGCGCTAAAGCTAGCCAGCTACTATTCTCTAAACAAACATCATATTTTGTTATAAATCATTTGTTGTTTGGAGTTGCTACTTATAAATATGAATCTGTGAGTTAACGGACTTGTGTTGAGGTATATTGAATTAGCATCCTGTGGATTGAAACGTTTTTATTTGTGGTTTTTAATTATCTGCGAGAACATATGGGTCATAAGTATAGGTCATAATGAGAGTTAAGAGATAACAGTACGCGGTGTAGACAGCCAGACACTCTTCTTCTTCTTTGTTTTCTTCTTCTTCTTCAAACACGTAGAACACGCAACAAGGCTTCCGCCGTCAGCCTGTTGTTTGGCTAATCTAATACACAAGAATCTGTTTGTAAATGTTTGATTATGGATACATATATATATGTTTATTGTCTGTGTAACACGTGTATTAACCCTTCACCAGTAAATACACATATTTCCTATAGTGGGAAGTTTAAAACACAACCATGCATTTATTTATGGCCTCAAAAACAAGTTATGTTAGAGCAGAAAAATATGATTCACATAGAATTTGTTAACTATTAAATGTAAACATAAAACATATACCTACACTCAACGCGGGGCTTGTGTCTGTAGCCCACTGAACTAATGGCCCACACTTTGTGTCCATTCACCACCTCTTGGGGACAGGGACATGCTGAACGTGTGGCTAGTTGTTAGCTTAGGTGTCACAAGATAAAGCATCAGACCAACAGACTGCAAAGAACACCGGAAGCTAAGGTGTCACGACTGTCTATGAAGAAGGCAGTACAGGGAGATGTGATTGGTTGGGGTTAGTTTTTCTCTCCTTCATCCAATCCCTTCCTGAATATGTTTTGAAGCGGCCTGCCCTTTTCCAAGAACAGTTTTCCAGCTGGTTCTGTGTAACAAACAATCTGGTGTGTCAGGTTAGGCTTCTTGCAGAAAGGACATCACTGTGCATGTTGTACTTTACAGATAATAATGTGTGATGTGACAATTTCGACAAGGCTGAGCTGGATGAGAAAAGACATTTTCTAATGCAATCAGAGTTTGGATGCATACTTTCTCCCTTTCATAATCAATGCAGCAATCATGACATGTTGAATGTTTTCTATGCTGCCAACAATTGTATCAATAGATACTGAATTCCTAAGGCACACGTGTATGATAATCTTGTAAAGTGGCATGTGAGAACCAGTGACAACCAAAGTATGCTTTCCACCATGCCAAAAAGTACGGTGGCCCTGAAGGTCAAAATGCAACAGATGAAGACATAAGGTAGGGACAACACTTCCTGTTTCTGATTGGATGGAACGTCATTTCCTGATCCTACTCAACTGTGACCGTGCACAAGTTTTAAATCATGTTGGGAAGAATGGAGGACGGGATGGCATTAATACAGGAATAGTTTAAAAGAGGAATGTGTTCTGACCATTCACAAAGCGTCATTTCTTGACTGGCAGCGAAACAACCAATCACATGGGCTTATATTTCAGCGTGGATTCTGTCCAATCAGAAACAAGGCGTGTGTCATTACCATTTCTGAAATGTCGCTGTGTTTTGACCTTAGTTTGGGACTAATGATAGGTATTAGTATTGTTATGAACAGAAATGAGTGTATTTTGAGAATTAATTGTATCCCAGTTACTGTCTCAGACCAGGTATTAGCCCATCCAACTGATGGGTCACCATCTATCTCCACTGATCCAGACACTCTGCCTCTCATGTCTTACCAGTCTGATGGCCGCACCGGCATCGCCGCGTCCAAACTGCACTACAGATTCAGAGGAGGACTCGGTGAATGGGGGTATGCTCACCTTCAACCAGACACACATGAGGAAAGCTTTCCAGCTGATGAATGACTTGAGAAGGTACATTTATTTTGAAATGTCTTCACAAAGCCTGTGTGGCCTGAGAGTGAAAAACCTACAATGAGCTTGAACATGTGAAATAATGGATGTTAAGAGTAAGGTTAAGGAAAGCTTAATTTGTCCTGCAATGGGGAAACAGCTTAAGATGTGAAGGGAAGTTCTTTTTTGTTTTATCATCCTTTGTAATGAGCATGTGATGTAATAATACCATCCATTTCTCTCTGCGTCACTCATCCACCAGTAAAAAGCTGCTGTGTGACGTACAGCTGGTGGCGGGTAATGTGGAGGTGCCAGCTCACAGGGTGGTCTTAGCTTCCTGTAGCGCCTACTTCTGTGCCATGTTTACAGGTATACACTTACACATCACTGTTTGTTGTCTGATGTGTGCATATGTGCTGCCCTGCTTAGCTATATGTTTCTGTCTGTGCAGGTGATATGAGTGAGAGCAAAGCTCATCAAGTGGAGATCAGAGACATGGATGGACAGACGCTCAGAAAACTAGTTGACTACATTTACACGGCAGAGATTGAGGTCACAGAGGACAATGTCCAGGTGAGAGTTTGTGATTGACAGTATTGAGGTCTGAGATGTTTTGATGTTAATTTTAAGCCTACATTTATATAAAATAGGATGTTGTGTTTTGCATTCAAAGTCTTCTGTTGGAAGATTGAGGAGGTAAACATGCAGCTGCCTGGGGACGATTTTAAAACTCTAGCTCAGTGCATTTTGTCACATTTGATTCCTTTTTAACCAGCTGAGTAATTACATTGAACACTGCTGCTTCCAGCTACAAGATTTGCAGCATTAGTCAGAACTTCCTTGTTTTTGAGAAGGAAACTGCTCTTTGTGTGAACTTTTGTTTTTGTTCAAGTCAGAATAACAACATGGCATGCTGATCCAAGACTCATATGAGGGGAAAATTACAGTTTTTTCTTTTTTTGTGCAGTGGAGAGGGTGGTGGTTTTTGACTTGTTTTTCCTTAAAGCAAGTAACTGTTATTGCAAACTTTTACAAACTACCCCTTTCAGGATAGACCTCTCCCGCAACTGTAAAATAACTTGTCTGAGGTTATTGAAATCTGCTTTTGAAAGCTTGGTCACTTTCAGACTTGAATCTTTCTTCTGAATTTTTGAATTTGAGGAGCAGATGTTTACCGCATCAGATGTAGGAGCTGGTAACGGTTACAAGCAGTGCTTTGCTGTGAAAGAATGGGATTAAGGCCTTGCTTATCTCACTGGTATTAACTCTTGATAGCTGCATGACTCCCAGCTTGATCCAGCTGCAGGCAGGATACTTCCTCTTATTATTAGTGCAGGAAGTGTGCACGGAGAGAGGCAGGAAATCCTCCTACTGTTAGCTGTGTGCCTGCCTGATTGGCTTATTTGTGGGTTGTGTAATGTGTGAATGTGTTTACTAAAAGACTTGATTTACTTTCTGTTTCTTCAAAGCAGTTGTATTCTATATATACAGTATGTGTTTGTCTTGCCCACAATTCTGTGTATGAGCGTGTGTGTGTGTGTCACAGCTGACAAAAGAGAGTGTCAGTGGGCCTGATGCTCACTTGTAGAGGACACAAGGCGTCGTGGCAGCTGTGCACAGGAAACGGAGGAGACCACAACAATACTCATCGGAGAATGAGCAATCCAGATAGGCAGGCAGACAGAGACGGTCTCACTGACCCAGTTAAGTTAATGTGCAGCAGAGCTTTAGCGGGAAGCCTTGTCTGTTAGCTTTAGGCTCTCAACTAACTGCTTATCAACACTGACAAAGAACAGCGCTGGATTAAAAAATGTGTTGCACTGCACCATCACTGGGCAGGATCCAGCTGCTGAAATGCATGGAAGATGCAGCCATGTTATAGTCGTATAGTTATACTGCATCAATTAATTAGTCAGTTGATAAATTACTTCATACAGAATTTCAATTTTCAGTTGCTTCTCTATGGAATGCTGTTCCATTTAAGAATTCATGTGTTTTTTATATTCCTAAATTTTTGGCTATATATAAGAAATTAACTACATTCCTACATGTTTGCAACACACAGCTGTTGTCGGATCTTTCCTTTAATCTGTCAGTCATTCTGTTACAGGTTCTGCTTCCTGCAGCCAGTCTCCTTCAACTGATGGATGTCCGTCAGGTTTGTTGTGAGTTCCTGCAGTCTCAGCTTCACCCTACCAACTGCCTTGGCATCAGAGCCTTCGCTGACCTGCATACATGCATGCAGCTTCTCAACCAGGCCCACGCATATGCTGGTAAGCTCTCTGCTGCTCACACAAGTCATCTTTGCTGCTGTGTGTGTGTGTGGTAGGTGGTGTAACTTTTATATAACAGATTTCCCTGCTTTTATTTCTGATTTTTGATTTTTAAAAATGCTTTGCATTTGGTTGTGTTGTTTTTGTGTCTCTCAGAGCAGCATTTCAGTGAGGTGGTGCAGGGTGAGGAGTTTCTGGGCCTTTCTCTGCAGCAGGTGTGCAGCCTCATCTCCAGCGACAAACTCACCGTCTCCACTGAGGAAAAGGTCAGGCTGCACTGTGGACACACAAAGTTAGACAGAAATCAAGACGCATCCGGTCTCTTCTTATAACAGAGATGTTAACTACAGGGAAAATGAGGACACTTCAGGTAGAGTGGGAGCTGGCAAACTTCTGCATCTGTACTAAAAATAGGTGAATCTTACTGCGCATGTGCAGTATGATTATCTGGAGCTGACAGCAGGCGTATTGTAGAGGGCGGCATGTCTGTCTCCAGTCAAAAGGAGTCTGATGAAGCAGCTGTGTGTCACCCTGCTGTCAGAGCAGCAGCAGTAAAGGAGACAAGGAAGCTGCATAGGGTCATACCCAACACAAAGTGTCAAACAGAATCTGTGATCATGTGTGGCAGTGTAGTGAGTGGATTTTCATTTTTTTTTTTTCAAATTTTGTGCCTGAACTTTATGACTGAAGTAAAAAAAAAGGGGGGGAAACATTGTGTGATCTTTGGTGTCACTGCTCGCTTCATCGCTGGGACAGCACAGGACAGAGTTACCACACTAACTCACAACTTCGATGAAAGGCCTAACTTTTAAACTGTGTCTTTGAAGTTTAAAGAGGCATGCATTTTGGCACTGGTATAACACATATTTATCTATATATATATATCCTTATTCATCCCAGACACTTACTTTAAAGGCCAAAGTAAATCCAGCATGGAACTAGCTTGTGAGTCTGGATGTGTGTTAAGTAATGAGTGCAGAGGCCTTGTGTGCACAGCAGGGGGGGTGCTCAGCCCCTCGTTTGCTCCAGTCGAGCTGCTCCACAGGCCTTCATGATGAGATCAAGTGTGAACGTGTGTTCTAATCTAATCAATGAATATGGAACAGCAGTTCAGACGGGTGCGGTGGGAAACACAGCGTTCTCACCTCTGTTATGTTGATTACCGCAGAGAGAGCTATCAATATCGGTATTTCACTAAGAAAGAATACAGTTCAAACATTTAAGTTCTCACATGAGCAATTTATTGCATACAGTGCTGACAAGTTACTGTATATTTTACTTGGCTTTATCAGGTCTTCTCTTCCTCACTGCTGTCTCACTCTCTTCTTCCTCTCTGTCTCAGGTGTTTGAAGCAATGATAACATGGATCAAACATGATAAGCCGGCTCGCCTCGAGTACATGCCAAGACTAATGGAGCATGTCAGACTTCCACTGCTGTCCAGAGATTACCTCGTACAGGTAAAAAGAAATTCTCTGTTGTGCTGCGCAGTCTGATCATCAGAACAGATCAGAACTGATGAAGCTGCTTCAGGAAACTTTACAAGTCCAGTTGCCTCGCTTCAAGGTTTTGAATGAAAATGACCTGGATGACTGAGAATCTTCATCAGCATGATGAATATTTCTTAGTAAATTAAACATGGTCCTTGTTGCAGATTGTCGAGGAAGAAGCTTTGATAAAGAACAACAACACCTGCAAAGACTTCCTCATTGAAGCGATGAAGTATCACCTGTTGCCAGCAGACCAGCGACACCTCATCAAGACAGACAGGACACGACCACGAACGCCAATCAGCATCCCAAAGGTACGCAATCATCAATACGCACTACTTATAGATAAATGTGCTCACACAATACAAAGCTCCTATATTTTATTTTAGTGTAACTGTTACTCTGTGTGGGTCTACAGGTGATGATTGTAGTTGGAGGTCAAGCTCCTAAAGCCATCCGCAGTGTGGAGTGTTACGACTTCCAGGAAGATCGCTGGTACCAAGTCGCTGACCTGCCCTCACGACGCTGCCGGGCCGGTCAGTTCATTTATGAATGTTTAAATATGTGGTGTTTATTGTGACACAATAAGAGAAACATACTGACACAGATAACATGGGATAAAAACACCTTGTTTCCCAGGTGTGGTTTCCATGGCAGGCTGCGTATATGCAGTTGGAGGCTTCAACAGTTCACTGCGGGAGCGAACGGTGGACATATACGATGGAGTGAGAGACCAGTGGAGCGCGGCAGCGAGTATGCAGGAGAGACGCAGCACGCTGGGAGCAGCTGTGTTAGGAGATTTACTGTACGCTGTGGGAGGCTTTAATGGAAGCATAGGTACACATTCACTCAGAATCTCAAAACACATTTTAAGATCTTTGTAAATTTAGAAAGTGCTTCTTGTGTTGGAAGATTAGCACACATCAAATCGCTCCTCGGGGGTGAGCTCCTTCTGTTTGGGCTTTAACTGCCTGACCTGACAAAGATATGAGAGGACGGAAAACATTTTAAGACTCATCAAAAGAGATAAAATAGGAGGTGAACTGCTAATGAATTTCCTCCGGGATTAATAAAGTTTTACCTTATCTTAATGGAGGAAGGGAAAATTAAACCAATAATGTGGGCCACATTTTTTTTTAGTTTGTCAACCCTTTTTTTTCCCCGTCACACTTTGCTTTATTATCTGACTGACGTGCCTTCTTTATTGCTGTGTGTGGGTGAGCAGATACTACTGCTAGTAGCAGAGCATATCTCCCTCCGTCTTCTGTACTCCTGTAAAAACAGTAAAAATGTCTGGACAAACATGAATTGTTGTTAACCAGGAGGCTATAATTCTAGTTTTTAATTATATATACTGTACCTCCACTCACCAGATTTTCCCTGTGTTCTGTTTCAGGTTTGTCCACAGTGGAGGCCTACAATTATAAAACCAATGAGTGGATATATGTGGCTTCCATGAACACCCGTCGCAGCAGTGTGGGAGTCGGGGTGGTTGATGGTAAGAAAATAAAATGTGTGTGTGACCTGAGCTGCAGAGTGCATGAAATACATGAAAACAAACATGACACCATGTATGTATTTATGTGTGCAGGTAAACTATATGCAGTGGGCGGCTATGATGGAGCTTCGCGTCAGTGTCTCAGCACAGTGGAAGAATATGACCCAGTGTCTGATCAGTGGTGCTACGTTGCTGACATGAGCACACGACGAAGTGGAGCAGGTACAAACGCACACACACAGAAACACAACAGCTTCTAATCAAACACACTGTAGATAAGGATGAAGCAGTATATGATGCTGTATTATACAGCAGTTTCATAAGATGCAACAGCACCCCCCGGTGGACTTTGTTTGAATTGTATTTGTAATATAATTGTTATTTTTTCAAGTAAACACAATTTATTAAATTTTCTAATGATTGTATGCATTTAGAAGAAATAAATTCTTTATGTTGTAATGTTTTATGTACAAAATGTTGAAAATGTTTGTTGTGTCTAGGTGTGGGTGTGCTCGGCGGCCAGCTGTATGCAGCAGGAGGACATGACGGTCCTCTGGTGAGAAAGAGTGTCGAGCTGTACGACCCACAGACCAACAGCTGGAGACTGGTGTGCGACATGAACATGTGCCGACGAAATGCAGGTCAGACACAAAACATCCAAATCTGGATGAGTGAAGACAGATAAGATGTTGTTAACCGTGTTGTGTTAATTGTGAAGGTGTGTGTGCCATTAACGGACTGCTGTACGTGATCGGAGGAGACGACGGGTCCTGTAACCTCTCCTCTGTAGAGTTCTATAACCCAGCCACAGACAAGTGGAGCCTCATTCCCACCAACATGAGCAACGGACGCAGCTATGCTGGTGAGTCACAGGGAGAAGTTAATGAGACACACGTTTGCTTGTTTGTAAAGACGTTTTCTCTCCCTGTCCACCATGTTCTCACTCCTTTAGGAGTAGCAGTCATTGACAAGCCGTTATGACCGGGGATCTCAGCAGCCACGTTCACAGAGACTCATACTGACGTCTGGACCTCAGAGAAGCAAAATGGAGGCGCCTAATATAAATATGGGACACCCTTAGTCTTCAGCTGACACCTTCACACAAGAAGTTTAAATTTCCTTGTGTTTTTAGGTGGGTTTGATAACCTGATTTTTTTTTTTTTTTTTTTACTGTCTCCCAGAGCTCTAATCTCTTTGCCATTGGAGCTCTGTGGGATCCTGACGTTAAAGGACACTGTTGCACTGGATAGTGGACTTACATGAGTTTTCCAAAATGCCAAGCACAGAACTAGCAGCTGTATCAGCTGTACGATGGAAGAACTTTGTAGTCATTAAGAACCAGACATAGACGGGCCAAATATGATTTTTGTTTTTATATGACAGGACTGGATCAATACTTTAAAACACCAGCTGACAAAAGCAATGTCTCCACCAACTGACTGCGCTGTTTCAGGCAATAATCTGCATGTTGCAACACTGACCTGTGACGGGCTGCTGCAGGAGCTTTTTTTTTTTTTTTTTTTTGTCTAACAGGTGCACTACAGGAGCCACTTTTTTTTCAAACCACTTGCCTCAGATTCATGTGCTGATCGGCAGGTGCTGCAGCTGCTGTAGGGTCTGAAATGCGCCTCAGATGCCGTCAAGTATTCGTTCTCACCCTCGAGAGCTGCAAGATCATATTTAAGAATGTAGAAAACATCTTATATGCAAGTAAAGTTTCATATTTAATATTGAGAACCACTGCTGTGGACTTTGTCAACACACTACTGATGCACTAATTGCTTGCACTGACTGATCCAGGCCGGCAGGCAGGCCGGCCATCTGATTGGCCAGCTGGACGTCTGGCCGTCTCTCTCACTCTCTGACTGAGACCTGCTGTCAAACGGACGGCTGCCCCCGCTGTCTGTCTGTTACTAACCTAACTCTACAGGAGCTTTTACATGGGCCAATAATTTCATCAGAAATTGTATAAAAAAATAATAATGTGCCAGTTACGATGAATGCTGGAGATGCTTTTATTGCTTTGTCGTCAGAGGGAGTCTGTCAAAATGCACTGTAGAAATATAACTGTAAAATTACATGTAAAAGATGCAGGTTTAAATTTTTTAACTTATTGTTTTGGTTCATTTGATCACATAGCATTTATCCATATCAGCCTAATAATGTCACGTCTGTGCCCTCCGTGTGGATGATGGTTGGTATATTTTAGCAGTTATTTAGTAAACTGACTGGTGCCATGACTTTGTAAAGAAAGAGATTTATGTTTTTTTTCTGTCTGATCTTCCAAAGATCGTAAAGTTACTGGACTAAGAAATAGAACCCTGTTTCCAGAATACGGTGTGGCTCTTTGTAAAATGTAATTTAAAAACTGACTGCAATATCTGCAAAATCATTGTATTGTTTTTAATCACTGACAGGGTTTAAAGTCGAAATATCACATGTTGAAACTGAGAAATGTCCTTTTTCTTTTTTTTTTTTTTAAAGAAAATAATTTTCAATTTAAAAATGTGTATAAAATTTCCTATTTGCCAAAATATTTTCCTTTTCTTCCTTCTTTGACAGTTTGAGGTCTCTGTTGTTATAGTTTGGCCTCTTAATCAATCAAAATCGAATGTTTTCATTGATTGACAGTTCTTATACTATCAATCCTGTACCTCATGGTCCCTCTCCTCTTAGGTCTGGAGGGTGCAGTGTGTGTCCAGGATTTCCCTCATGTCACCTTATATCTTTCTTATATAGCTTCAAAGAGGGCCGTGGTAATTCTGGATCTTGTCTTTGCCTGGTGAAGGTTTACTCTGTTTTTGAAGCAGGTCTGAAGATGAATATAAGTTCAATGTTGGTGTCCTTGTGCCTTATTGTCTCTACTGTTGTGAATCACGATGAAAGCAACAGATTTAATTTTACTTATCCATAAAATGTTGGACCGTCCACACAGGTTGGGAAGAGCTTCCAGAGTGTCAGTGTGTTTTAGCTCGTAAGTCATGATGAGAGGGACATGATGGAGGTTTTAATAGAAATTCAATGATGAGCACACGTGGAGTTTCCTGATTCAGAAGGCATTGTTCTTGCAGAACACTATAAGTAAGTTTTGTGTTTGTTTGTAAGCTGTCCAACAGCAGTATCTTCCCCAGCTATGCACCTGTGTCTAGTCTCTTCTGTACATGCCTTTGCTTTTTATTTTAGTGCCCTATGTTTATACCCTTATGCATGCAATGCTGCTGGTCCAATGTTCATACATTGATACATGAATTTCCCCTCAGAGATCAATAAAGTATTTATCTAGCTATCGTTTTCAGGCTCAGCAGGGGAGGTGGCACAGCAAGGACGAGCCAGATGTTGAACTTCCAACACTGAGGTTTGAGCCAAAACACCCACCATGACCCCAGGATCCACACAGCTGTCAGCTGGTCTCCTCTCAGCTGTTCTTCATCACTAATGTACTGCGCACCATTATAAATAACACCAACACCGTACAAGTGGCCTCCCCTCTCTGTCACATTGCACATGATTCTGTCCATCATTCTCAGGGCTGACTGTTGGAAGAGGAAGTGGTCCTGCAATGTCTCCTTCCCCAAGACCACCATGTCCGAGGACAGATTTGAGGCCATCTTTTGGTCTCTTTATCTTTCTGATGTCACAGAAGATTGTTAGAATTAAAGAGACAGAGACAGGTGTGCCTTATAATCATATATTTATTTATATATATTTATTTATATATATATATTTATTACACACACATACATCCCATTTCAGCCATTCAAATATCAGAATGTTCAACATATTAAGGACATTCCGTATATATTTCTATATACTTTTGTGTTTTTGGCTCCATTCATAACAAACCCTTGAACACTACACCGCTAACTGTGCATTCATACACAGCACTACACTTCCCACAAACCCCCAGCTGACGTGGGGGCGCACCTGTGCTCCTGTTTTGGTTCCGACCTGTTCATTCTTTTCACTGTTGTATGCGTCGCAATGCGTCACGTCTGCGTGCCCTTGCGTTGAGTATGAAACGGCGCAAAAAAAAAAAAAAAAAAAACGTAGGTGACGTCATCACCTACGTAACAGATGCTGTTTCAGTTAAAGCCTAAAAGCGTGCTCACAGTCAGACATTTAACTGGGACCAAGACGTTTGGTTTCGAGGAGTTTCACGCAGGAGACCCGTTTGGACGCGGCATTAATGACTCGGTCCAAACTCTGGAAGCCGGAACTCGCTTAGAGGTTAGTGGCGTCACTGCGCGCTACGTTAGCCGCTCAGCGCGGCTTAATTGTTGTCAGGTGTATTAGCTTGTTAGGCTAATTTTAAGCGCGTGCTAAGAGTGTTGGCCTGTTCCTGATGTTTATACCTTTTTATATACTTCAGTGTTTTAATTAAGTGGGCAAACTAAAGTGAGACAAACAGGTGAAGGTACACAACAACTGGTTTCCACCAGCACGGCACAATGATTCAGTCCAAACTCCAAAGAGGAGCTGAACCTCACAGACACCTCAGTTGATGTTGTGAATTGTTAGCTACGTTAGCCGCTAATGCTAATCAGCGCTGCTTAATTGTTGTCAGGTGTGTTAGCTTTTTAGGCTAATTTTAACCACGTTGGCCTGTTCCTGTCTTTTATACCATGATATAATGCCATGCTTTAATTAAGTTTAACGTGCATTAAACGGGGTGAAGCTGCACAGGTTCATGAAGCCCACAGGGCCCAGTTATTGATCCCATATTCTAGTTTTGTCTATAAATGAATGTCTGGTAATTAAGAAAAATAGGATTTAAACCACAACTCTGATCCACTAGTTAAGGGGTAATGTAAGTTTTTTTTTCATTTTGAGAATTTAAAATGGATAAAACCTTGAATATGTATGGGGTTAAAACTGCGCTCTCTCACAGGAGCTGCTCTGTTGGTGATTGAGTCTCATTTCAAGCCGTTTAGTTCACACTGTTTGCATGTTAGTGGCTTTTCAAAGTGGAGTTGGCAGCGTGGGGACGCATTATGTGGTAGGGCTGAACGATTTTAAGAATAAATTGAATTGCGATTTTTTTTTCTGGCAAATATTGCGATTTCGATTTCATCCACGATTTTTTTCAAATCATGTCAAACATGTTTCTGTGTAAATGACTTCAGGTAGCTACTCTGTCACTTCTCAAAAACTATCAGTAGATCTAAAAGTAAACTCTGATAACGTGCACTCAGTATTAGTTTTAATAAACATGAAAATTTAAATAACAATTACAGAACAAAATAAAGTGTTATTTCAAATAGGTTAAAAGAAGACTAATGTAGTTCTGTAAAGTATTATTCAACAGTCATTTAAACAGACTGAAGTGTGCCTCCTAAGGTTAAACAATAAATACAGTATTGAGACTTAAGTAACTCTTAAAGTTCAATGTGATTTAGAACAAATGATCAAACTTTCATGGGAATCATATCTAAGGACAAACGGAGCTGCTGCTGTCAGCTCTGTCCACCGTTTACTAGAGTCCTCATATGGAGCCTCTTCATCAAATGCCTGCGTTATTGTTTTGGTGACGTCATTAGCTGCTGCCTCTGTCTGCATCTGATGTACACACACACACACGCGACACACACACACGCGACACACACACACACACACACGCGCGACACACACACACGACACACGCGACACACACACGCGACACACACACACACAGGTGTAGAAGAGCTGCTGACGGCACAACAGCAGCGAACCTGAATATAAGGAGCTGGTAATGTTCAGAGAAGTGGGCGCGTACGTGCTCGTAGCATTTACACGCGGCCCTTCCACTGCGACTCACGTCGCGCGCGCACAGACACAGACACAGGCTTAGAAGACGCGCCGCTGCTGCCGGCAGAAACGGCACCGAACATAAAGGTGGAGTACGTTTTAGGGACCAGTTCCTCCGTTTTCTTTTCGTTTTCAGCCGTAGCATTTGACAAAACAAAACCTGATTCAGTTAGGAGCAGTGCAAAAAATCGCGGCTTTGACGATCTCAAAATCGCGTCATCTGAGATCGCGATTTTCGGTCTAAAACGATAGATCGTTCAGCCCTATTATGTGGCATTCCCAGTCTTAACAGGTTTTGAAATGACTAGGACTACACGTTTGCAGTTAGGTGGTGATCAGTTCACACTACTCGACTTCATCCAGAACCGACCCAAGAAATCCAAACATGTTTGAGTGCAACTGAGGTTGGGTCTGTTTCCCCTCACACTAAAGCCGGGCATACACTGCGTTTTTTGGTCCGAATTTGACCCGAATTTTGAGTTGTACGATTTGTTTGTTTTTTTGTTTTTTGTTTTTTTTTGGTCGGGCCGAATTTCAGCTTTGTCGTACGTCTTTAATCGTGCAGTGTACTGGGGCTCACTAGAGGCGATTAACGTCGCACAAACAATGATTTTCTGACATGTTGATATGTTGATGTTTGATATTTTTGTCGGCCCTCGTGAGAGTATCGCACAGATTAAGCAGAGATACGGCCCGATGTCTGTGTTTTTCCCCCACTGCGCATACGTTTGCCGAACACGCTCAACGTCACTGCGCCTACACGCAATCGTTTCAGATGATAACAAACATGGTGACGCCCACCTGGCATTGGACAGAATTGATGTAGGCTATATTTGATGAGCTGAGGCAGCAACACGCAGCTGACTTTGATTTTTTCCTTTGAAACAGCAACAGCTCCGGGTTATACGTGTTTAATTTCTGGTTCAATGTGATCACCTTAGTGCCTGAAGTCGCGTGTAGTGTGAGCAGCAACGTCGCAGCCGACCATTGCACCGTACAGTGTGTGCACATAAATCGTGAGCTGTGACTTGACATTGCATGTGTGTTATTCGTACTGTGTGAATTGGTGTTAAACACAGACTTCCCCAAAATCGCAGTGTATTTTAGGCTTAACAGATTGTGGTGCCCAACTACATAGGGCGTCTGTCCACAACTAGTGCAGACTTTGCCTGACATGGAATCATGGGTAAAATCGTGTAGTGTGTCCCCAGTTTAAGACTCTCTGATACTTTACATTTAACTAGTAGGAAGAAGTTTTGGTTTCCACAAGCTTCAGACATCTTAACAGGCTTTTCTCTCTACCACAGGTGAGGACATCGGACGCGGGAGCTCTACGGTGCTCGAGACGTTTGGACACTGTCCAAACCCTGAAGGGAAGCTCTCATCTAAAGGTTAGTCATGCACTATTTGCAAGCTATGTTAGCCACTAATGCTACTAAATGTTGTCAGGTGTGTTTTTAGGCTAATATTAAAAATTTATTGAAAATAAGACACTTGCATTAAAAAATCTTATAACATCCGTTAAATGACAATCTTCAGATTTCTGTCATTCTTTTTTTTGACAGTTTGGTTTTTAGGCTGTGACTTCTTTTGAGTCACTATTTTAGCGCAGAGGGGCGGGGCTTGTACTGAATTATTAAACTAAACTTAAAATGGCTTTACTTAAACTTTAAATACTATTGCTCTGCATCAGGTTTAAGGTTAATTTAATCGTCTGCTTGACAGATTTTCGGTGGTGCTTCATATTTCTAAAAGCTTTGTTTTTTTGTGTTTTTAGGCTGATCTACAAGCAAGCAAATCAACAACCAGTAAGACGGAGGTGTTCTATATTATCTATCTCTTGGTTTTTCCTGGCTGCCATGCCAAATCTTTTCTTTTCAACAACTTTTCTCTAATTTTCTCATATTTATGATCTTGATTGTGACTAAAAAAATATGTCAATTCTTTGAATATGTTAACATATGATATCAATTTAAATGTTAGATCAATCCTTTGCGTCATTTTGTTTTAAATAAGTGGAAGATTATCTTGGTGACCTATAGAAGATGAGCGCCATTTTGAGATCTGCCCTGCCTTCATCCATTAGTCCAGTGTGGTCACCAATTGTGTACGTTATTGCGTTGACTATGTCAAGTGTAGGTGTACATTTTATCTGCCTGAAGATCTTCAACCAGTAAGTAACCAGTGGTCCTTTTTTTATTATTCTGGGTGGGGGTTGTGGCCCCATTCCTAAGCTTTCGGCCGCCATGCCATTCGCCTCTATCCCTTTTTCTATCTCCATCTCCCCCTCTCCTATTATGATAGGTCATTAGTCCGTCCAATTTATATTTTAGTATAGTCTGTATAAGTAAGAGCTCTAATCAAATGTTCATTAATGTGTTACTGGGGGCCCATTTCACAAAGCAGGTTTGGTAGTTTTTAGGTTCAATATTTGATACTCGCCCTCCTCACACACATAACTGCAGTTTGCTGAACCTTCTTCATGAAATGGGCCCTGATCTCTTGCTGTCCTCTCTGTCTGTCATGGCCTCTGTGCCTGTTTCTGAACTTTTATTTTCTCGCTTTTCCTGCTCACATACTCACACAAACCTTGTAAAGTTATCTTTGAGAGCACCATGTTGTGTAGTTTAAATCTCTATGAAAACGAAACTACCCAAATTGGTTGTCATGGATAGCTGCACAAGAAACCCCTCTCCTACAAACACACACACTCACATCCACATTGTCTAACACGATGACATGTATTTCTTGTAGTGAAATCTCCGAAAGGTAAGACCAAGTTTTTATTTTTATTTATTTTTTTCCCTTGGCTGCCTTGTCAGTCCCTCCCTTGAAGTGATGTAACTGATCTGTTTTAAAGAATGACTCCTATATTTAGTCTTTGACAAATTTGACTGGACAAATTTGAAGCGATATTTCATTTTAAACATTTAATGAATTTGACTGGCGGCGAAGGCGTGAAGAAGAGAAGAAGGCTTTCAAGATCCAAAAACAACTGACTGGACAAATTTGAAGAAGAATTTCATTTTAAACATTTCACAAATTTGACTGGCGGCGAAAAAGCGTGAAGAAGAGAAGAAGGCTTTCAAGATCCAAAAACAACTGACTGGACAAATTTGAAGAAGAATTTCATTTTAAACATTTCACAAATTTGACTGGCGGCGAAAAAGCGTGAAGAAGAGAAGATGGCTTTCAAGATCCAAAAAGGTTTGTAAATTATGTGAAACTTTGAACTTCAGTGTATTCAGTTCAAATTACCTAGTAACATTTGCATCTTGTGTCTGAGATGAGGCCATGATGTCTGGATCTCCTGGAGTCGTTCCTTCATTCAGGGGGATGAAGAACTGGTGAGTAAGCTTGGCTGAATTACTCGATGTATAAGCTCACCAGATAAACCTGATGTTTGTTCTTGTTCCTTTTTTGTTTTTCAGTCACATTCAGTTCCAACATTGGACACATGCTCAGACTGCTGCAGTGACTTGGAGTAAGTTTAATGCCATTTTGAACAGTTGCTTCAAATAAGCAGTAAAATTCTTCCCACTGTGCTGCTCTCAGGCCACCAGAGGGCAGCGCAAATTTGCAGTTGCACTGTAATATTTACAGTTGGTGGCAGTGTCCCTGACTATTATGTTTGTCACAGACCTACAAAGGCACTGACTGTGTGCACTTTGTGGGAGGTCTGGAGAAACAGAGTACAGAACTGAACAAGGAGCTTAAGTGTGGTTTATTGTAGAATGAAGTAAAAAGTTCTGAGAGTTGACCTTCAACAGAGCAGGCAGTTTGGGTTTGTCTGCCTGTGCTTTCACTAAAGAGCTGCTTCTCCAAACAACAACTTGGATCCTGACTGTGGAGGAGGCATGTATGTCAAGTTACTGGTAGGCTTGTAATAAAAGGTTAAATGTATGTAATGTTGTCATCAAGAGTTTGTTAAATGTAAGAGTGAGTCAAAACATTAGGACAAGAGCTTAAATGTTTCTGTAACGTGCAACACAATAACAAGAATAAACATGCAGTAGTCTTATACAAGGTAATGACCAAAACACAGTTAGTCTGGGTCCAACTCCTGCAGGTAAGCTTAATTGTAAATGAAGAAGGTAGGGAGCAGCAGCTGGGGATGTCAGACGGTGATCATGGTCATCCTGTGGAGGTGAGCAGAGCAGCCAGCTCCAGATGGCCATCGAGGTTTGTATGCACACATTTTGACACAATAACAATCCATTGATCACTGTAGTGTTGGAAGGGACTGATTTCAGGCTGCCTGTCATGGAAGAGACGAACGAGGACGCTGTGACTGGTGAGTGACGGCTGCTGACGTCAGACGGTGACACTCACAGGGCTTGATGGCTGTATGCCTGTGGTCATCTGTAAGTGTCTCATGGTCACTCTGTTTCTTCTCTTCGACATGCACATTTTTACCCCTTTTAGATGATCTCCAGTATCATCAGACCTCTAAAAGCACTGGAAGTCCTGAAGGACCTTCTTGCTGTTGGACAGTGATCATCCTGCTCCTGTGGAGGTGAGTAGAGCCACCAGCTTCAGATGGCCATCAAGGATTGTATGCACACATTATGACCTAACAATCTATCCATTGATGTAGTGTGTGGAAGAGAGGAACGAGGACGCTGTGACTGGTGTGAGCGACGGCTGCTGACTTCAGACGGTGAGTTACAGTGACACTTAAATGAACACACACAGTGAAACTGCTTGTTTTGCTTGTTGAAATTTTGAACAGGTTGTAGAATGGTTAAAGGGTGAATTACATCTCTGTAATTCAAGAAAACCTCTGCATTGTCAGAGGTTTGTCAGAGGAACAGGTGTGGATGGGTTCACTGAATTGTGTAATACAATCTGGTCGTTCTGTCGTGGGTTTGTTTCCACAAGAGGAACCAAAGAGAAGCATGAAACATGGTTCAAGGCAAAAATGTTTAATGGAGAATTTAACAACAAAGTGGGTATTGAAAGTCAAAGGGTGTGTATGAAAATGAAGGTGTCTGAGTGTGATGCTGGAACATCCAAGGTAATACACAAAACTGATAGTAAATGTTCAAAGGTACAAAAACTGAAGTGTGTAATGGTTTCTGTATGATACCAAGGGGAATCATGAAATATGGTTCAAAGAGAAGAGTGCTGAAAATACCATTAAGTGGTTATAACAAATGAAAGCGTGTCTGAAATCAGGGTGTTCAAAACAAAAAGGATGGTTATTGGTGCAGGAGCTGTACCTGCCATCTAATGTGAGGTTTTCCAAACTGTTTTAATCTCCAGCACTGATGGAGAGCTGTTGTCCATCATACAAGTGCTGTGACTGTGATGGTCTATGACACACAGGTGAATAAATGTGTGGTCACTGGTGGAACACTGCACAGGTGCTTGTTATATTTGAACAGGGTGCAGAACGGTTGAAAGATGAACTTTAAAGACCGCTCATTCAATGAAAACTAACACAAGGCTTAATAAATGTTCAGAGGTACAAACGGGTTGTGATGGGTTCACCAAGTAATGAAATCAGGTGTTTGCATGACTGTGTTGGGTTTTTTTGCCAAGAGATCATGACATATGGTTCAAATGATTAATGAAGAATTTGCTGGAAATACAAATAAGTGGTTATACCAAATGAAAGTGTGTCTGAAATCATGGTGTTGGTGAAATATGGTTCAAAGCAAAAATGACGATTAATGGTGAACTGAATGAAAAATACTAAGTGGGTTTATTGACAATGAAAGGGTGTGTCTGTGTCTTCACATGTGGACACACAGGGACCAGAGATGCAGGCCTTCATTTCTGTGTCAAACAAAGGACATGAAGTGATATGGACGCTCCTCTAGGTAGCTCGGTTTCGTTCTGCTCGGAAAGCCTCATGCTAAGGTTGGATGTTACTTAAAGGTATTTTAATTTGAAAACAGTGAGGCAGGATGGCCTTTAACGTATTCTGTTGGAGTGTGAAGTGGTCAGTCGGAAATGATTATCTGCTCTGTCCCAATCAAGCTTGTTTTACATGTTGAACAACCACTGTAACTTATTTCTGAGGAACAGCTGCAGCGAGCAAGTTGAAAACTCTGGTACATGCCTCACCATGGTGTCTACCATCCCAGGAAGGACTCACTGCAAGTACCGTTTCTCACTACAATTCAAGGCGCATTGTTGATCCAAACCTCACCAGTCCTCTGCTTGGAGTCCTTGTTCAGTTCAGAGAGCAGCCTGTGGCCTTTGTGGATGAAATGCAGGCTGTTATAACAGGTGAAGACGGAGGGAATGTGGAATGTTGTCTTGGCTCCCAGTGGATGTAAGGCTGAAGGAAGAGCTACAGCTTGTGTGACAGTTTTGGACACACAGGACGTCTGTTCTGAAATATATTAACAAGGACGAGCGACTTCAAACATTTGTTGCCAGCAGGATCTCCCTTGTCAGAGATGCATCAAGCCTTTCTCAGTGGCGACTCAGTGGCGACACATTGGCTCCAAAGATAATCCAGCTGATGTTGTATACAGAGGACTGAAAGTCTTGAATTTTTAAAGAAACAAAGTTGGACTCAAAGTGTCCAGGCTTGCTTTTGATGGCTCGGAAGGATTGGCCAGAAAACCTTCTTGGTGAGGATGCAGTGCATGGAAATTACCTGGAGGTGAAAAGGGATGTTTCTCTGAAGTCATTGATTTCTTTTAGGTTGGAGGAGACTTGAGGTGTCTGCTGCTGGTTTTCCAAGCCTGAAAACATTTCTGATGGAGCGCCGTCATCAGATGTTGAAGACTTTCTGCAATCACAATCTCAACTACCACTTTATTGGGAGCACAGTTGGCTCTCATTTAAGGGTAGCAACAAGGTTTTCAGAGGTTTTTTTTTTGTCTGCGGTCTGGATGTGGGACAGTCAGCTGGATCACTGGACTCTTCATTTTTCCTGTGCAGGAAACAAAGTGACAGACATGCATTCTTGGATCCTGATGGTTTGGCTACTTTCTGCTCAGAAAACCTCATGCAAATGTTGAATATTACCGGAAACATTTCATTTTAAACTCCCATACTCCATATCGGGGTTGGAAGTGGGCAGTTTGGATGGAAATTATTTTTATTTGATTTCACTGAGGACAAGCGTCTCCACGTCTATTGCCACGATCTCTGCCATCAGAGACCTCTCAAGCTCAATGGCAACACATTGGCTGCAAAGATAATCCAGCTGATGTTGTATTCAGATGTCTAAAGGTTTGAGTGTTTAAAGAACCAAACTAGGATTTCATGGTCCTGAATTTCTTGAGGATGCAGTGCATGCAAATGTTTTGTTTTTGAGGAGACTTTATTTGAACCAGCCAGCAGCCTCTGTGGATGAAATACAGGCTGTTTCACCAGGTGAAGGTGGAGGAAGAGGACAGAGGTTTTCTTTGCTTTCTGCGTCGGCCAATGGGAGGTTGGCCTGTGAGGAGTACAGAACGACCGTGCACCTACTTGGAGCCGATTCATTCCCCAGTCGTGCTAATCATGTGCTAAGGAGAACCACAGTTGACAGCAGCTTGGATCTTTCTGCTGGAAAGAGTTCAAGCTGTCAGGAAATTTTTATGGCTATTCAGATGTTACAAGAATCATTGGGGTCCATTTTTATCACCTTTACCTCTTATTTGTCATTCTCCCTTTTGCTCTTTTCTCCCTCACAGACTTGACATCACAGGCTCAGTGCGTGGTGTGCAGTGAGTGGCTCGGCTCTGCCAATTGCCGGACCAATCCACAGGAGATTCTTAAAGTTGATGCCAGCGGAGCTTCACTTGTCATGCTGTGGCTGACGGCTCATTCTTATGTCTGCAATTTCGTAATGCCTTTGTAAAGTTTTAGTTCTGCTAAACTGTCTTTGTCTTTTCTTCTGCCTGCTCTGTCCCTGTTAAGGGCTTCATACAGTGTGCTCTGTGTTAATTTTTTTTCCCTAATATTCAATCTGTATCTCTTTATTTTATCAGGTCTGGCTCCTTAACTTGTGTCTTGGACTAGTTGGTGATTGTGGCATGCTGTAGCATGTCGAGCTAATCACCTGTGTGAAAGGTTTGAAACCAAGAGATCTACTCGAGTACTGGAATGAACTGGGTGGATGTTACCCTTTGACCTAAATGTCTTATAACATTCAAAGAGTATTTCTATTTATTTTATATGTGCGTTGTTCAAATGCACGATAAAAAGGAATCCTAACCTAAAACAGCCTGAAGTGCTTATGACCTGCCTGCCGCTGGTTCTCAGGCAGATTCAAAGGGACCTGTTGACTGAGGTGTTAACAGGTGTGTGTTATCCATAAGAGTCTCCAGGACTGAAAGGAGGCTAGTCCAGACATTCTGGACAGTGATCTGATGTGTGTGTTGAAGACAAGTTTTCCCCACAGTTGTTGCCTGTGAGGAAGCAGATACTACCTCCTGTACTAACTCTAACAAAGTGTAGAGGAAGCTGTTGACTCTGACATTTTTACTTCTCCAGGTGTGTTGCTAACTGCTTTCTTTGATGCAGGTCCTTAAAGGAGTCATTGTGGCTGTTCACGAGTTTATTCTGGGATCTTTGCTGGCTGTTTGTTTTCTGTCCTCAGGTCCATGATGACCTTCAGGGTGGCTGCTCAGAGGGTCAGGCCTGACAACCTCCGTTCTCATGAAGATTGTGTGCTGTGGCTGAGGGCCGGGGATCTGACCCAAGGTCAACACTGACTGCTGCCTGACCAGAATAAGAGGAATCACCTGGGGTGTACGCTGAACACTGCCGCTGTTGAGGAGAGAAAGAGGAGGGTCTGACTTTTTGAATGAGCATCAGGGATCACGTGACGTGCAAGCTCGTTAGATCATAGTTGGAGCGACGCTTAGGTGTAGATTAGATGTGGTGGTTTCCCCACATTTTGCTTCTTAACTTCATGCTGGTAAAGTGTTTTGTTTAGTTTTTCCTATTTTTTTTTTTTGTTCACTGCAAGGGGATCATGAGGGAATTTTCCCAGAACAAGCTGACATCTGGTTTTTCCCTCACTTGCATGTGTGTTTGTGCTGCTGCAGCTGACGGCACAGATTAAATTCATTTAGACTATTTTACATTCCATCTTTTTATTCATCTGCTGCGTTATCTTACTTCATATATTCCTACTGTACATACATACTTTCACACTGCTGACTCTTATTTTAATCATATTTTGTGAATGTATAACTTCATGGTAAATGGCGTTGGTTCCTTTTTTGTTTTTGAAACATGAAGAGTTGAAGATGACTGATCAGAAGTTTATAATCATTGACCTTTGAACTCTACACAGGGACATGTGTTATGTTAATGATCAATACTGGTCTGTGATGTTTGGGGAAACCTGTTGTGATGGCACAGCCTGATATAGAACCGCATGGAACAGACTCTGCTGCCACTGGATGAACAGATTGTGCATGTAAAGTGTCTCTGTAAGACTTAATGTGTTCTACTAAACTTTGCTGACATGAACTCTCTCTTCTGTGGTTATTGTTAGTAGTTGTTCACATCTTCAAACTGACAAAGGGCAGAGAACTGCACGAGTCCTGGACTGAAGTGGGTAGATGCTTTAACGCTAATAGCCTATAAAGGCAGGGTCCATAGAATCCTAGAACAGCACAAAACGCTTACAGGTCGATCCATGCCATCGCCCTGACACTGCACACCGCCCTCTCCCACCTGGAGCCGAAGGACACATGTGAGAATGCTGTTTGTCAATGACAGCTCAGCATTCAACCAGTGTTGGGAAGATTACTTTAGAAATGTAATTAGTTACAATTACAAATTACCTTGTTAAAAATTTAATAGTAGTGTAACTATGTACTTTATCAAAGTAATATTACTAATTACATTTCAGTTACTTTTCCTAATTTTGAATGAACGCTCTGAACTGTTCCTTATTCACATGTTAAAACCTTTCAGCAGTAGCCTTAACTTTGCCAACATTAACACAATAAAATCAATTACAAGATTGGATTTCAGCATCTGTTTTTACTGAAGTGAGGGGTCAGTGGTTGAACCAGACAGGCTAGAATGTACACATACCCACACACAAAAGTGGGCTGATGTGCTATCTTGATCAATAAACAAAATTAAAATTAAAACGGTGTTTGATGCATTCGGCATTCGGCTCTGACACCATTACGGAAATGTCTCACGATGGCTGAGAGTGATGTTAACTGGCTCATTGATCCAGTAGTGATCCTGCATGCTTCTCATCCACTAAGTTGGATGAATATGTTGCCTTTCTTTCTGTTTAACAAAAAAATAAATAAAAATGGAAATCAAACTAATATTTGAGGTGTAACAAAAAATAATCATGGTGTAGTGTAACTGAGTTTTACTAAAGTTATTTGGCAAAATTTCCATTTAAAAAAAAAAAAACTGATGAATGGAATCCAAAAAGTAACTGTTGTAGTTTAGCAAGCAGGTGATAATAAAGTTGAGGTGACTCCACCCTCTCAAAAAAATAATAAAATATTACACTTAATCCTTGTGCAACGTTCGCAAACGCGACCCTTTCGTGTTGTTCGGGACAAAAACGTCCTCTAACTTTTACAGTTTTAAAAATATATCAAATATTTTTTTGCATAGACCTTTTAACTTCAGTTCTAATCAAAAGAAGTGGAAAAAAATCATTTTCCCCACAGGATTTTAACCCTTTAATCACCAATTTCATAAGGGGTGGTGCTGAAAATTGGAAAAAAAAAAAACACAAAATGGCTCATTTTTAATAGAAAAGGTGAATGTGGACTGGATTTTTTTTTTAATCTTTATTACAGTCTTGGTCATGTCAAACATCAGTAACAACACTGACTTTATTGCATTATTAGTTTTTGCACAGCACTGGATTTTCATTTGTTTCTCCCTTACGTGTTGTTCGTGGCCATTTTTGTCCCATAGACTTCCATTATAAACACATTTTTTGACTGCACAGTCATGGCACTATGTGTGTGTATGTTAGAGAGAAAAAGAGCCATTTGCACACTGACCTTGTTGTCTGTGAGTACACACAACCACAGAGTCTTCATAGAGTAAACAAAAACAAAGAAAGTGTATGCATGTGTGGCCCTTTGATGTCTACAGGTGCAGACTAAACAAAACAAAAAGGCAAGTGGTCTTGCATGTGACCTTGTGGTCATTTGATGTGAGAAGAGCAGAAAGCAACATGAAGAGAGGATTCACTTGGGCACAAGCTTTGGAAATGATTGTGCAGCCTGGCTCTATAAAGGGCCAGGCTGTGAAGGTGTGAAGGCTGCACAAGTAGATCCGTCACTTGTTCACAAATGAATCCTTCACTCGTTCACAAGTGAGTCCTTCACTTGTGCACTAGTAAATCCTTCATTCGTGCACAGGTGAATCCTCTCTTCATGCTGCTTGCTGCTTTTGTCACTATCAAATGACCAGGAGGATGCATGCAAGTCCACTAGTTTTTTTGTTTTGTTTAGTCTGAACCTGTCAGCATCAAAGGGCCCGGCACTTACTTTTAGGGCTGCAACAAATTTACTTTACTTTACTAAACTACTTTAATACTAATTTTAGTAGGGGACTAAACTGTAGATTAGATTTGGTTAGTCAACAATTATTTTTTGTTAAGTTATTTATCTATGGTGTCTATTTAGTAACATGCACATGTGCGTATGGTCGTGCGACAACACACCATGGAAAAGAGGCACTTAGACCTCACTTAGACTAATTCAGTGATCTCAACTGAGACACTAACCTAAAAGTAAAGTCACTCTACTGGAGGACGTGTTTTCCGAAAGCTAAAAATTTTTTTTTTTTTTAACTTTATTTTCCTTAAAAACACCCAGACTTTAGATCATCGCGGTCTCAACTTTACTTCACTGCGCGTCTCCCATAATTCATCTGTCATCATGGTAGAAGTTCTCGGCTATTTGTTGCATCCCTACGTTCTTTGTTTTTGTTTACTCTATGAAGACTGTGGTTGTGTGTACTCACAGACAACAAGGTCAGTGTGCAAATGGCTCTCTTTCTCTCTAACATACACACACAGTAGACACACAGTTATGTGCTAAAATACTCCCTATAGCTCCATATACAAGCCAGAAACTACACTATATAAGCACAGGGCTGCAGGTAAAGGGTTAATAGGGTCATCAGGTTGTTAACTGTATAAATCACAAATTTTACCTCCTTCCAACAGGGTAAACCACCAACAATCAAGAATGCATGAGTATGTAGTGTGGTTATAATGGAAGTCTATGGGAAAAAAAAATCAGCACCACCCCTTATGAAATTGGTGATTAAAGGGTTAAAATCCTGGGGGAAAATGATTTTTTTCACTACTTTTGATCAGAACTGAAGTTAATTAAAAGGTCTATGCAAAAAAATATTCATCTGATATATTTTTAAAACCGTTAAGAGGACGTTTTTTTGTCCCAAACAACACGAAAGGGGTTAAAATTTGCCCACAGTGTATTATTGACCTAAAATGTTTTCAATCATATTAACAACATTTATGTAAAATTACGCTTGTTGAGCAAAAATGATTCAATTTGCTCACATATTGACAAAGTTATGGCCAAAATAAACTCTCAGAGGACAAAAATGTCCCAGTGCATAAGGGTTAAGACTGATGTTGTATAAGAATCAGAAGGAAAATGTGTTAACATTAAACATATCTCGAAAGGCAGGTGTTAATCATATAGTGCTGGTGTCCACAAGGGGGCACTGATCACTGAGGTACTACAGTTACTAGCAGTTTAAAATGACCAAATAGGTCAGAACTGGAATTAGACATGATGCATCGTACCAATAATACATTTTAAACTCATTATATTTGATTTTATTGTCAGTACTTTGTATGTGGGAAGACATGTCTGCAGGGCTTCTCAGTGACTTGCAGTCATTTGAATAATTTGCTCATTTGTATTCTCATTGACACAGAAAGGACACAGAAAGGAAAGAATTGATGTGACAAGCTTGTAAATTTTATTTTCATGTTGTTACTGATTGTATTTTCTCATCTTTTTTGTTAATGGAGAAACAACAGAAAAAGCATTCACAACATAGGAAACATTTATAGATACACATTGATGTGATGAAACAGCATCACATGTAGGTTGAGCAGAGGGTAGTCAGAGGGAAGTCAGTTTCAAAGATGTGACAGTTTGTAACGAGGACTTCTCCTGACACACTGTAAAAATATACTTTCTCCATGAGGAGGAGGAGGATGAGGAAGAAGGGGAGGAGGACATCTTTGAGGATGACTTGTGTTCCTGCTCATAAGGGAAAACATGCACGTCAGATAGGAAAGTGTGAGATGAAGCATACTGTACATGGACAGAATACATTTACGTGTGAATTTTACCACTCTGCTGCAGGCACAATGAAAAACAGACAAAGAAAAAACTTGAAATAAAAGCCCTTTAGAGGTGATGATTGATTATGAAATGATTTAAAAACTGGAATGTTTTCAGATCTGACACCGGCTTCTCAATCTCTGCTAACCTTCTTTAATTTGACATTTTGGTTTTCAGCAGTGCCGACATGACGCAGTGGTAAAAACGCACCATGTATGCAGTGTGTGTGTGTGTGTGTGTGTGTGTGTGACAATATGTAGATAAACAGAACAAAAGGGAACACTGTACCTCACACACACCACAGAGTCGATCCATCATGACCCGATACTTTAGTTTTTTTTTTTTTTTTTTTTTACAAACTCCACACAAACTTTTATTATTGCTGCTTTTTCATGGCACAAATAAATGAAACAATACATCATGTTTTTCATACTATTATGTTCTCGTCTGCCATGCAAGCTCACTACAGTACTGATGCTAATATTAGCTTATATTACACAGAGCGACAAAAAAAGAAAACAGAGCAGGTTCATGTGTGGGTCTCCACACACAGTGCCAGACTAACTACAGCTGGTTTGTTACAGTTAGTGAGTAGATACAAAAGACGTGTAACTGTCACACAAAATGATTATGATAGTATTAGCAATATTTATAATAAGAATAATAATAAAAAAAACACATTCTTAGGGCATCACAAACGTAAAGAACCAAAGGGGGCCAAACGTAATGTTTTAAATAATTTAAACATTTTTGACATTCATTCCTTCAGGTTTTTTTTTTGTTATGTACAGTTAATATTTATATTTGTATAGAAGTAGTGCTTAATTTCTAAAAATACAACTGAAAAACACAAAAGGGCTGCATTCTGTGAATGCTGTGCAAATAACATCTTTTTACAACAAGCCTCTAAACTTTAACGTCCTGACCAACACACACTGCCCCTCCACTCCGATCATCAAACACACACAGTAAGTTCAGCTGTCAGTCAAAGCTGAAAGATTCAATTTCAAACCATCACATTTGCCTAAAGCGAAAACGAAACATCGTCTGGCCTCTCGCGACATCTCGCTTACCAGCTAAAGCCAATATTCAACGTCTGTTGGAGGTTTCTGTTGCACGTTTTAAAGCCCTCATCTCTTATCTGATACAACATGGCCTCAAAGAAGAAACATGAAAGAGGACAAGCTTGTTGGCATGCATTAAACGTCACCTCAGACTTTTCCCATTTGACCCGCCAGCAGGAAATTAATAAACTTCACCGGAACTGCAGATGTTACAGAAACACACCTGATAACTTCTGCTCCCGTCACACTAATGAAACCTTCCGTGCTGCTTATTCTGCGATTTAACGTCAGTGCTGGCAGTGATGGCGCCTCATCCGATCAAAACAATAACCACCGAAATGCTTTCAGTATTCAGACATGAAAGCAGCAACGTGCACCAGATACTGGCTCGTCTCTTTATTATTTATCACAGATAAACCCCTTAGAACTGAACACAAGGCAACTAAAAACAAGGAAAAATGTCAGTCAGTGCAGAATTATTATATTATAAAATCTAATCTGAGTGTTTCCTGTCAGCACCTCCTGTCTAATTACATCAAAACATGTGTCTGAACATTTTTTTTGTAAGACACTGACAGGAAAATAAACATTTTTGAGGGATGAAAACACTTTTTCATGCCAAACTGCTGTTCAATTTTCCGACAAAAAAAAAAAAGCTAAAGAAAAACTCAGGCTTAATCAGAGATAATACAATTATTGTTTCCATTTTTCTCTATGAATACAACAGTTCCATTCAAGAACACATGAAGTATACACATTTTAAAACAAGAACACACTCACAAACTTGTTTTTGTGAATGACATTTAAAATCAGTCCGAAGGTGAAGTTCCTGAAACTAAAGATTTTTTTTTCTCTTTCGTCGAAAAACGAGCACGAGACACGAGTGCAAAGTCTTGAGTTGACGATAAATATGAAAACACAGTGATGATTCCTTTTTCCTCTGTGTTTGTGTGATATGCAGTCAGAGCGAGGCAGCTGTGGTGGACAGGTGGAGCTTGGTGATGGTGTGTTCACGTCATGGGGAAACGGTCTGTAAAAATGCACCTTTTAAAACACTTAATAACTTTGAGGGTCGTGCAATTTGGCAAAGGAGCCTGACTTGGCCACATCTGTTGACAGCTGTAAGTCTCATACAGCTAATGACAGATAAAAACAAATAATTAGTCTTTTTAAGAGCAAAATACTTTTTTTTTCTCTGATTTGCAATAAATGAATTCTTCTCATTAGATCGCAAACATTTGGCAAATTGGATGATGATGTTACTTAATTATTAAATCACTGCTGCATAAAATGTGAACAAGGACTAAAGGCCTTGAACACAGCCTTACGTTCTCTCCCCATGATGTGACAGCAGCATTCCACCATGGTGGGAGGTCATGTGATCTGTGCGGTGTTGATGTGTGTGTGGTGATGCCTGATGGGCATCCTGGCCTCGCTGATGATGATGATGATGATGGCGTTGTTGGGTATCTCGGGTGGATCTAAATGGATTTGGAGGAATCCTGTTTGCTGATGAGGACCTCCAGGAGGCGCAGTTTGGCCTTGATCCTCTTGTACTCTCTGTACTCCTCCAGCATCGGGACTCGGTCCTCCTTTTGCACATTTCTGCAGCAGAGAGAGAGAGGATGAAGTTAAACCTTTGTTGTTGTTGTGCATTCTTTGTACTGACAGTGAAATAAGTTAATAATTGCAGTCACATGTTCTCCAGTTATACTCTTGGATAACATCTCAGTTCCCCCCCTACCTTCCATTTTGCTGATAAAAATCTTCCTCAAACTCTCGGATGGTCTTCCTCAGTTTCTTCTTCTCTGCTCTGGCCTTCCACAGCTGTTCCAGCAGCTCTGGCCTGGAGGATGATAAAGGTGCTATTACACATCATCAAGAAACTGTGAAACATGTTTAACTTTGATCATGTTTTTGTTTTTTATCCGCACTGTGGCCTAGAAATGAGGAGGCCAGCGTGAAAAGGAGGGTACTGTGAGCAGGAAGTGAACTGTGGTGCTGTGAGGGATCAGCTATCGGGATCATGTACGAGTCAGTGACCTGGATGTTTAAACCTGAGCTGATTACTTTGGTTGGTGTATGTGTGTGACACGTTAAATAGATTACAGACTCAGCAGCTGAAACCTGTGTTTTCTGTGTCGTACGTTATTCCTGCTTGTGTCAGCAAAGTGGGAGATAATTGGAGCGGCTTTTCCTCCTCAGGGTCAATCATTAATTAATATGGTACTAAAAAAATGCTTGTATGATTCATTACAATTAATGTGAGGGCCTCTATTTTAATACTTTTTCCTGTTATCTGGGCTGCGATTGTTTTGCCATTGTTATCAGCCGTAAGTCAGAAAAGATCAAATTAAAACGTATGTAGCTGAATTTATGTGTTAATGTGAAACAGCCTTTTGAAATTTTGTAAACCATCCTTACTTTCTGAGAGCCCAAATTTCTTTTAGATTGATCACTAATGAAAACAATAATCACTTATAGTGTAATCAGGCTTTAGCTGTGATGGGTGTTTTTGTTCTCACATGGACGAGGCGTTGGAGCTGGACAGCCGCAGGTCGAGGGCCAGCCTCCCTGACCCCTCCTCCATCTTGTCTCTTAGTCTGTCTGCTTGGTTCTGGCTCCTCACAGGCCCGTCGGTCATCGTCACGGAGTCGACGGCCATGATGACCTCGGAGCTCTGCATCTCTCCGCCACTGCTCTCTGCCTCCTCCTCCTCCTCTTCTTCTTCCTCGTCCCTGTCCTCCTCCCTCTCCTCTTCTTCTCCTCCCCCGACACCAACGCTTCCTTTGCGCTCATCTTCCTCCTCTTCTTTGATCTCCTCCCAGAAGTGAGCAGTTTCACCCTCGATGATTGGCTGGAGAGTTTGACTCCGCCTCTTACTTGAAGGGGATACCTGAACAAAGTGAGAGAGGTAGGAAACATTTGATTTTCAGTATCTGCCGAGTCCTGATCCGATAAAGGCAGTCATTGCAGCAAAACGTGTGTCTGTGTGTGTCCAAACCACCACACTATGTGATGTCACACGCACAACGGCTCATCGTGGCCTCGAACCCACACCCTTCTACACCAAAAGCCCCTACACTACCCCTACACTACATATCATATACATATCCGAGTCCTCATCAGGAGGTTATGGCCAATTCCAATTTACTCAGAAATTACGTAATCGAGCCCAATTTCCCATCACGTCATCAGATCGGGACATCCCTAATTTAATTCATGTTTCTTCTTCTTTTCTGCAAAATGATGTTAACTTTGTGTTTGACATTGATTTTGTACTGACTGTGATCGGTGTGATGCTGACTCTGGTGAGCATCTGTTTGACCAGTCTGTAGCGATCGTAGAGCGGCTTCACCACCAGGCGCTCCTCTCTGGTCACCTGCAGGGGACGAGAAGAAACAGAATGTGTTTTTATCTGTCACGGGATAACATGAATCTCTGCAGGATTTAGGACTCTGGTTTTCTCACAGGTCGACCATGCAGGCCTTCGTAGTGCAGCAGATTCTTCTGAAGGACTGTCTTCTCACAGGACAACTGCTCTTTGGTCATCTTCTGCAGAGACAGAGTTTGTCATTTGAATGGAATAGAAAAGTCTTTAGAAATTCTCTGGTTAAACAGTGTAAGGCCTCTCATCCTTCACTTTGTGATCCACTGTCCTCCAAAGCCCTGTGTTGCCTCATTTTTAACTAATCTATGCCCAGGTTGACACTTGTGACAGCTGTGACTCTCTCACCTTGATGTCCTCAGGCCACCCATCCTCCTGTCTTTTCCCTTTGACCCTTTGCTGGATTAACTCCAGTGTTTCCTCCCTGGTGGGACGAGGACCTTTGACGTCCACTGGTGTGTTGTGAGCACCTTGATCCAGTGTGGAGCCAAAGCTCTTGGGCAAGGTGTTGCTCCTCGGGCGAGTTTGAGGGCTGAACTCGCTCTCTGCACGGTGTTTGGCATCTGAGGAAGGAAGAGCACAGAGGTGAGGAGGAAGATCAGAAAACGATCAGAAAAAGTGACATAGAATGGAAGAGAGTAAACTATATATATATATAAAAAGAAAAGATGAAAACAACTCTCACTCCGACATGCAGCAATCTATTAAACAGCCTCTGTGGTCAAAGTGAGCCCATCACAATAAGGAGAAAACAACATGCTTTGACAACACATACAGGGAACCAAAAACACAAAAACACCACACCAGGTAAAAACCCAAACCCAGCCCAAACACAGAGCAAAACGTTCATAAACATTTTGATAACCCTGCCTGTACCATCAGTAAAGAAGCCCCTGATATTATACTACTCTACCCCAGAATATGATATCAATAAGAAGCAGTACACGTAGGCAGTTTTTAGTTTAGTGCTGGTGCCATCGTTAGCTTCTTTATACTTAAAGCAGACCTGAATAGTAATTTATATGAGCAGTTTGTCACAAAGTCAGTGTCTAAACATCTGAAATACCTCATTACGCCTTATTTAACAATCAACAAAACTGATGTTTCCCTCCAGTAAGTATTCCATGTCAGCCTGTCATTCCAATAGGAAATGCACCAAAACAAGGAAGATGCTCCCACAAAGCTGCCTCTTTGGGACTGTCAGTAGTGTTTAGTGTCTACTTACTGAGGGGTTTGTACTTACTGAGGTGAAACGGTCTAGAGCTCAGGCCTGAGTAGGGGTGGAGCGGGGGGGTGAGTGTGTGATGGGGAGGTGAGCAGACAGAGGAAGAGGAAGAGGTAGAGGTAGAGGTAGAGGAGGAAGAAGAGGAGGAGGAGGAAGAGGATGAGGAAGTATGGTGGCGTCTGTGTGAATGGAGCAAAGCCTGGTGCCTCAGCGTGCTTCTGGGTAAAAGGTGGTGCTGGCGTCCTGGTTGGCCGTTCAGTCAATCAATCAATCAGTCGTTGGGCGAGAGGAGAAGGAGGAGGAGGGAGGAAAGTGGAGAGCGGGTGCTCGCGTTATTGTTTTTTTCAGTTCTGATTTGTAACAGAGAGAAATATTTCGGCCACTGAGTTCCCCAAGAAGGAGAGCCGCCACCTCACAGGGAGGAGGTGGACGAGCGACCTGTGGGTGTGTTCAGTACGGTGAAACAGTGCACCTGGATATGTCAGATTTAACATTTTTATAACCTGTGATCGAGCATCTGCCAGTGCAGTTAAAGTTGATTCCCTTGTCAAAATATTTTGTTTATATTTAACTTTCACTGTACTGAACTCACCCTGTAGGTCATGAATGTGGGATCACAAGGACGCACCAGCACATTGGAGGGTGGTAGCCACACATGAGAGAGCCACGTCGGCCCCAAACATGTGCATGTCTGCATATGTGTGTGTTAGACCGGCATACATGCTATGTTGTCAAGGTCAAAGGTTACGAGAGGTGGGAGGGTCAAACTGTCCAGCATGGAGCAGGATGACGCACACTCTAACCCCAGCACACACACGCACCCACACACACTAAAAACAAATGCACTTTGACAGAAAACTGAGCGGCCAGTTCTACCTTTAATCTGCCTGCGTATCTTTGTCAGGTCAGTCATCCATTTGAGGACTTTGGGGTTAGCTGCCTTGTCTCCATGAGAGGGCTGCAGAAAGATGAGAAACCACAGAGGGATCAAGAGAAAAGGTCAACACACTTCAGTTCTAATTTACAACTGCAGTTCTGGCACCAAGTTGCTGTTATTGTTTACAGAAAGCTTTAAAAAAAAACACACTAATTTTAGAAAAAAAAATATGTTGCGCTTTAGTTAAAAAGAAATATCGATGGGGTTGTTAATTTGTGTCATATGTGAACCACTGTGAAGTGTGATGAATACTTCCAGAGATATTTAACAGAGAAAAAGGATGGATTTATCAGTCATGTCGGATACACAGATGTCAGAGCAGTATAATAAACAGTGTCCGTGTGTTTCTATTTTTACCTTATAGTTCCTCTCCTTCTCGAACTGCTCCTCAAACTGTTTGATTTTCTTCTTCAGATGCTGAAGCTTCTTGGTGAGTTGGTGGGTCACTGAATCTCCTCCTCTGATTGCCTCCTTGGAGCCAAACGATGCTCGCCTTGGCCTAAAAATACACAACGTCATCCAGGCAGAAAGTGAGAAACAGAATCTCACAGTGAGTCATCTACACCTGCACACTTTTATGTACCTTTGGTGTGCTTTGGTGGGCGAGGTGGCGTCCAGATCTTGCTGGAGGAATCGCTGGGCACTGTGCGCGCCAAAGTCGAGGAAGCGCCGCGCAAGGAGATGAGGGTGGGAGCGGGATGAGGAAGCGGAGACGTCCTGCCCTGCCTCGCCTTCTTCCTCCTCACCGTCCTCCTCCAGGGGTAGCGGGGGGAGGGGAACCATGCGACCGGCCAGGGGGGATAGCTGCGCTTCTCCGCTCTCACTGTCATCATGCCAGGACTTGTAAGCTGGAACAGGGTCTGGACAGAAGAGGAGGCGAATAAAGAGAGGAGGGGGCGTCAACATTAAACGTAATCCCTTATAAACAAGCCTTGAAACGTGTAAGGATGCTCTACTGGTATTTTGCACATATGATACAGTCACCAAATAATTCCTTCTCTTCTTTGGTTGCCTGCTGCCTCATCTGAAGCCAGATTAACAATGTCTTGACTGGCAGCATTATGCTAATAAGCTGAGTTGGAGGGAAAAAAGGAGGAGAGGGGAGATCGGGGTCCTGATAATAATGAGACAGGGGTAAGGCAGAGAGCAGCAGAGTCTGAGTAAAAAGTGTTATCAGAGAGGAAAGGTGTCCTGATCAATCTGCCCAGTGACCCTGCAGCAGGAGGGTGGCGTCCGCACGCTGCCTATTAAATCTGTTTCAAGGAACAGTGTTTTACATGCAGGGATTTATTCATGATCAGTATCACACAAGCACTTCTTTCAGCCTGTGTCAGCCCCCTGCACTGTGTCCACATCATTTAGCAAACCACCACAAAAAGAACAACGACAGAGGATGGAAGGAGGGATGGGCAGGCTGGTGGATGGATGCACAGATGAGACGACTTACCATGCCCTTCCTTTTGCAGATGCATACATGAGAAGTCGATGGAAGGGAGGTGGAGATGGGAGGGGGATGACACTGTTTGGATGGAAGGAGAAAGAAGAGGAAAAAGAAAAAAGGAGGAAGAGGGACAGGAAGAGAGACAGCAAAGAAGAGCAGCAAAGAGGTCATCAGTCACTATCATTCATTTGATAATCATGTGGTTTTCCTACAAGAGTCTGCAGAGTCATACTGGATATTTAAGAGAATTATGAGGAAAAGATAAAGAATGAAGGCTCATTAACAAAACAGAGTGATGCCGTTTGATGGATTTGTAGAGATCTTTGGGAAACATTTAAATATGCATAGATTACAGATGTTTAATATAACATGCTGTGAACCTTTCTGAAGATTTTAGTGCAGTTTGTAGGTAAATTAAAAGTTATATGCTGGGATACCTGAGGCAGGGTGGTACGTACCTTCCCACTGGTTGTCAGGAAAGAGTTGGAGGTGGTGGTTTTGGCCAGGGATTGGTTGGCATGGTGACAAATGGTTCCTGTTGGTCTCGTTGTTGTTGGCGTTCTGATCACAGCGGCATGAACCCGAACCCTGGAAAAGTTCAGAGGGAGATTACAGACACAGATTAGAAATGGAAGCATGCAAATAATCCAAGATTTAAGTAGAAAAAACTGATCATATTATAAGACCACAACTGAAAGAAACACAAAGTATGTCACAGAAACTGCTTGCAATAGATTTAAGAGAACATATTTCTGCTACTTACACAGGTCATGGTGTCGAGGGGCTGATTGTCCTGCCTGAAAACGATGAAAATAAAATTAGAAAAACATTAAAAATACCACTAAAATGTACATTCTCTTTCTGTAGCGGTGTATTTTTTCATCTGCTGACTAATTATACCACTGCAACCCTTCCTCAGAGTCTGCCTGTCTGTGGGAGATCTGTGTTTAACAGCTGAGGAAGAGTCACACTACAGTCACACACAATCTTTCCACATTATGAGTAATTTGTTGTGGGAAAAACTCTTAGTGCTGCTGCTTCGACTACAGCTGAGATCATTTAATCCTTCTGATTAACCTTTGCCCATTTTTACTGTGTATATGTGAAACGGTATGAACCATATTAACAATTAAACATGCATGCTGCAGTGTCTATTCGTGTTAACAACAAGAAGCCATGTATAATGAAATGAGAAAGCACAAAGTAATCTACGTCATGAGATGTCGTAACAACATCACAGCCTGCCCAACATGTTGTATAGCTCACCTGGCAGTGTTTACGTTGTTCTCAGCATCTCTGATGGCCTCTGCATCCAGCTCCATTCCTGAACTCTCCTCCAGGGGGGCAATAGGGTCCAAGGATTTCTGGGAGAAGCAAGAATTTCATCCGATTTGTCATCAGGGGTGTGTGATTCATTGTTAACGTTAAAGTGGATTCATTCTATCCTGGGATATGCTCTCTGCCATGTTTTTAGGTATGGTGGTAAAATGGTTCCTTGGACAAGAGCCACTGAGGCTCAAAGGGGGGCAGCAGCACTGAGGGGTTTTAATTTCCACAGAGACATGCTGCACTAAAAACATCATGTGATGCTTTCTAATATATATATATATATATACATACCAAGCATGACTCCTAAAAATAAAGAGAAACGTGTGGCTTCCACATGATTATGTTTACAAATGAATAGGCCTACTTCTTGCACCTGAACACCCTGATGTCATTCAGTCATGAGTGTATGTTAGTAGGAATAAACACTGATCCGAGTGTGTATTTGTGTTGTGTGCCTGCCGCTTGTCTCTCTTGTCTCTGCTAGAATTCCAGCTATTGAAGCAATCAGAGCAGGACAGAGATGGACTGCTGATAACATTAAGCATTCAGCCTCGGAATGAATTGACACACTGAGACAGGAAGGAGGTTCGCTATGGGAAATATGCTGCAAACCCACACAACAACTGGTTTGGATCTGTGTATTGTGAGTACTTAGTGTGTGTGTGTGTTTGATATTTAAACAGGTGTCTGTATGTCTCCCACTGACCTCTGTGTCTTTCTGACTTGGTTGTATGTGCTGCTCTGTCTGTGTGAGTGGGGTCTCCCCTTCTGTATCACAGGGACTGTCCTCCGGGTCAGTTTGTTGCTCCTTGTCGCCATGGCAACCCTGGTCTGCCAGCTCACTGGGATTCACCCTGGAAGATTGAAAGCATCAATAAATTTAATGTGCCACTGTATAACCTGACACTGAAACAACACTCTATCTGCTATGCAGACTGACATATTTCAGTGTTCACAACATTTGTGGCGTGCGTCTCCTTGATGTTGGTAACCAACACTTACTTCCAGACATCTTGTTTTGTCATAGAGGTCACTGAACACTGAACAGCTGCTTCCCTCAACATAGATAGAGCCTGCTTATTAGCATCACCGCGCTTACTGTATTCACTGGTAACCTGAACCACCTGTCTGAGTTTGTGCCTTCGTACACAATGTTCACTATGGCAGATATGTTTCTTTAACGTCATCTGAAGCCACTTCAAACCACCGAGGAATCTGTGTAATGTGTGTTTACACCAGCAGGTGCAACGACAAAATGAAGTTAAAGTCGAGCATATAGATTACAGAGTGTAATTATGTGCGTCTAACATGCAGTAATCTCATTACTTCAGCTAAGTGCAGGTTCCATTTTATTTGTGTGTTTGTGTGTGTGTGCACATGCCCTCACCCCTGGCCATCATAGTTGCTGAGGTCTTGGTCGATGGAGGTTTTCAGCTCAAAGAAATGGTGCTCCACTGCAGCCCTGATGGTTCGCTGTATTATCCTGAGAAAATACACACAAATACATCAGCTTAGTCTTTGGAAAGTGACCGCAGGGACACGTCTACTGGACTTCCTGTAGGTATGTTAATATTTAATGGCATATTTCTGAGTAACAATAAAAGAAAGCCACAATGGAGAAGTTCAGGTTCTTGAAAACACTGTTCGCACAAGCAGGTGACTTCCCACCTGGTAGAACTGAGGAGGGCACCTTAATAAGTGGTGAAATGTCTTTAGGAAATCCAGAAACCAAGCCGGATGCCTGAGAAGGTTAGTCCAAGTGTACTGACAGTAAACTCCACTCAGACCATCCACAGCAGAGCAGAGCCAAATGTTTACCCGGGTTTACAAGCCTCTTTAGATAAGATCCTGTGACCATGTTTACTCAGTACTATTATTCCAGCCAAGGACAATTCCCACAGTAAATATATCCCAGTGAATCCACATAGCCATAAACCCAGCACCCATGCTGCAGGCCACGCTTCTTTATCCTGTGTCTCAACAAACACAGGACTTGTTTTGATAATCAAACTGAAAACATATTTAGGTTACATTTCCCTGAAAGGAGAATCCATTGCTGCAGGAGTGCTCCCTCCTGTAATAATGTATCTTCAATGACTTTGTGTTTCGTGTAAGTACTTTAGCTCAGCTGTAGTCTGGGAACAAGCACCATAAATGCACATAAATCCATCTCTGCTAACAGTACTTATTAATTTCCATTTGATTTTACTGATTAGGACAAAAAGTCATAACTGATGTGGAAACATTTATAACTGTAATCAGTTGTTTAACGACTGATGCCGCTGAAGCTACCGGACTGTTCATCCATTTAATTAAGATGTTTAAGCTTTAGCAGCAAGCCTCCTCACAGTGTTCAATTATTGTAGAGAGCCTACCAATTAACAGCCAAATAACTGAAGCTTTAAACGGTAAATATGTTTGTTTCATGTAATCAGAGACAATGATTCTATTCTGAGCTGAAATGTCCTTATTGAGCCAAAAACCTGTCCAGCTCTGAAAGGATTAAATTTACTTTTACTGGAGCCCTAGAGGAGAAAAGGAGGAGAAGGAGCAGAGGAGGTGAGAGCCTATAAAAGGTAACAACGCGCTGACCTCTTCCACGCTGACATGCAACGCTTGATCCACAGGCTCTGCTGAGATTTCACTCTGGCTTAATTTACTCCACTGTAAAGCATTCGATGGGAAAACACCCAGCTCACGCAAACCCCAACACACACTCCATCTAGTTTCACTTGTACGACAACTTGCCCTCTGTTCTGTACATTTATTCAGACTAATTCATCACTAAGATGTATAAAGGTGTGTGTATCAGGTGTATAAATGAATGTGGCACTTTCTACCGTGTCCATTTACACACACAGTGCCCACCTTCGCTCTACTTCTCACTATTCTAATAATAACTATACACCATACACAAACCCCCATGAGCAGTAAAAGATGCTGTGCTTGGTGTCTTTCTTATTCAGCCGGGGGGAAGCAGGACAAATTGCTAGTTAGACATTTTCCTACAAGCCAGTGAAGTGAAGCATTCATTACCAGATGGAGCTGAATCCTGATCTAACTGCAGCATATTCCTGTGTATTAGTATATTCTGTACAGTGGATGTATCAGAACACTCAACTGCAACATATCTATGGAGTTTCCTGTCAACACTTGCTGCCTTCTTTTGTTAGGGATTTTACAGCATTCCATCTTTCATGTCTTCTTCCACAGTCCTGACACTGCTTGGGTTTGTGCCTTCGAGCGTCCATGCTGGTAAACTCACATTAATGCAGAACACCATAGAAAGTGATTATATCCCGTTTCCATGTCATGCAGCTAAAAAGCAAAGGCCTGACATTCATGTGATCGCTGAGTTCATGTCCCAGAGGCTATGACAGCGCCGAGAAATGCAAAATACTTTCGTTTAGCTTTGTAATCAAAACACAAGGATGAGCTTTTCCTCCTTCTGTCACATCCCTACCTTGTTTCTTTTAAACCCACTCATCCTGGCACTGCCTGCAGGTTCTTCTTGACTTCTCTTGTTTTGTTTGCCTCTCTTGAGCAGATGGTCTTTCACTGCCGCCACCTCACACTTCAGCTTACTTGTCTTTTTTTCTTTTACACACTGTTTACAGTTATGGTCCCTGTACAGTACTTTATTTTTTTACTACAATTCACCTTTTTCGTGTATGAATTCGACATGCATGCAGCCTTCCTGCATGTATATCAGTATAGCTCAGTATGTCATTGTGTGTGAGCGTGTGGACTTACTCAGCAGAGTCAGCAGGCAGGATGGATATAGGGGAGAGGTGGGAGCTGCAGAGTCAGAGAGGGGAAAAGGACAACATGGTTAGAACACCACGTACTCCTCAATTCCCTTCCCATACCAACATAAAAAAAGACCTTGAAATGCGTAGGCGACAGGCAGCAAGAGCCAAAACATGGAGGAAGAACAATGATGTTAACAATGTAACTGTGTTAGCAGACAGGAAGCAGCAAGACACCATGTTAGAGCTGAAGAAGGAAAAACAAATGAAATGATGTTTGGAAGTCAGCATGATTTTTTTTTTACTGTCTCCTAATTAAAGATAACATGTGCCAAATGGCAATCTCACCACACACACACACACACACACACACACACACAGACACAAACATACAGAGACAGTGGCGCCACTATGGGTGGGCAGATTGTTATTTAGGCTGCAGCGCTCTGCTAAAGTCTGCTGATCAGATAGAAGGATGTGTGTGCCGTGACTTATTTGTTCTTCTTTGAGTGCGTGTTTGTGTTGCATGACAGTGGATTCACACTCACTGACAGGCACGCCAGGGCCTCCAGATTTATATAACACTCCTACACATCACAAGGTCATTCACATTATGCCCCAGTGCATGGCTACATATCATATATACTCTGTGCCTCAGACAGTCATTAGAAAAACAACAGCTGATGTTATGCAAGCGTTATATGTGTGTGTGTGTGTGTGTGTTGGCCACACACATCTAATGCAGGAACTGGGCTCAGGTCAATCGATACAGGCTGAATAATTAATGGCAGAATGGAAAAGATTTACCTTTAATCTTATTTTATTATCTAATTTTATTCTTGCTGATTTCTGTTTGCTGCTTTTCAGCTCTTTTGTTGTGTCCTCTCTTTGTTTCTTCTCTTTATTAAGGTGGCTTTATTTTCTATTATTTAATTTCTACACACAGGCTTCTTTCATCTATTCTTTCTAAAATCTCCAACCCTTTGTTCATTTTTCTCTAAAGTCCTCCTTTCTCTTTCTTTCTTCTCCATGTCTGACATGTCTTCTTTTTTTCCTCCCTTGATTTTTACTGACTTTGAAGTAAACAATCATCTCACAATCTCTCTTTGATACTGTAGCCACGATTATCCAAAAAACATTTTTTTTTTTTTTTTTAAATAATCTCACATCTACTCACATAAGACTAGATTGTCCAGAGTTTACGTCAGTTCCTTTGTCATGTGACTGCCCTTTAACCAGTTAAAGTCTCAGCAGGGTCCCTAAAGCAGTGACTGTCCTTCTGACGCAGTGATATCATGTGACAGAGCCTCTCCTGCTGAGCAGAGCCCCGAGGAGCTGCGCTGGGTAGCTGCATCTCCAACTATAGATTCTTGATGGACAACATATAATCACCATAAGTCCTAAGTAGTAAAGATAATATCTGTGGATGCTCTCATTCATCCAGGTCAAAGTCGTTTCCAAGAGTTTAAATCGAGGCAACTGGACTCAAGGATTGGTTTTTGAAGACGTTCTCCCCCAAGTGGCTCCTTCAGTTCTGCTACTATTGTGGTTGGGAATCTGTGTTTTATGTGTTCAGACCTTTGTGGGTGGATCTTGGAGAAACTCACATGACTAAGATCCCTGTTGTTAGTCAATGGTCAGTTAACGACCAGAAGCTGTGTCATCTTGCACCCTTTTCTTGCCTGAGGACTTAAATGAAAACTGTTTGGGGGGTTCCTGCTCTCCTTCAACCAGCAGCAAAGTTAACAATTAAGCCCTGAAGAATGTTTTTTTATATAACACCCTTTCTGAGGTCATTTTAAGCATTGCCTTCCCGTACTGGTATACGATGAAGGACAGATAAGACCACAGAGTCTGCAGCAGAGAGTGACTGATGTTGTCCCAGGGTCAGAAGACACACGCTCATCCACATGTGTCTAAACTATGTTATTACAAAAATTACACATTTATTTCCGGCCTAAAAGTACTACAAGTGTGCAAATATGCCAAATGAGGCACTAGTTGGCAAATCATAGCTTAACCTGAAAGTGCTACAAGCACTTGGATTAGATCAGCTCCTACAGCCACACCTGCAGACAGAGATAAGACCCTGATACCATCTCCAGGACTCACAACTTTAACAGGTTGTTTGTTTGTTTAATACTGAAATCCTTTTGATACCGACCTGAACAGACAGCCGCTCTGTGATAACGTCAGTAGAAAACACATTGTCTGAGTGTTTTCAAGCTTTAGTTAAGAGGGTGGATGGTGATGGAGTCCAAACATTTTGGCTGTTAACAAATGGAGATGAACCATCTCAGTTTTACAGTGATTGATATAAAATTATTCAAATGAAAAGACATTATTCAACTTGTTTTTCTGATTTACTACCGAAGCCATCTGAGGTTATTGCATGGCAGAGATTAAGATAAACGCTTGCCAGAGTCACTCAGATCGCATAAATCTAATCTGCTGTCTGCTAACCTGATCCCTCAGCAGGTTAGTGGTCACAGGCATGCACAGGCTGAGGGCAGAATAAAAGCTGTGGTAGCACATTGATGTCTGTTAGCATAGCCCTGTGTTTATGGAGAGTAAAGGGAATTAACTCTGAATGTCTAACTGTTTATCTATAAACATATCTGAGGCACCACAACAGAGCCATGCACATGCACCATAAAATTAGAACTCTAGACAGTATCTTCTCAGAGGGTTGCAGTATCAGGATCATCTGTGCCACTTAAGGGAAAGGCTCAGACATTTACTACCATTTAACCTTAAAACAAACCTTAATGATCCATATTCAATGTATTGTTAAGACAATAAAAAACATTATTAGAGAGCGGCTTCTTAAATTTAATCTGGTTTAAAATGTATCCTAAATTCTATATTAAAAAGATGAATGATAAGTAATCTAACATTTTATCTGCAGAAGGGACTTTTATATATTAAGAAATATAACCAATGAAAAACTAATAAAAAGCAGCAACAGTAGCAACATTTAGAAAAATGTGTCTAATCTTGACTATTTTCACCAAGCTGGAACTATAATTATCTAACCTAAACACTAGGTAGTTACTGTATTTATGTCAAATTTACTACACAAGCATCAGTTTCACTTAATTAACATATGACCTGCGGAGCTGACGCACTGTTGTGCACTCATGTTAGCTGAGGACGGACAAAACAACAAAAGCATCTCTGTATGACTGCTGCTGCATCAAAATTAAATGGAAGCAGAGGATGTTTGTGTGTGAATTAATGATGTCGTCACAATATTAATGTAGCTGAAGCGCAGTGTGTGTGTGTGTGTGTGTGTGTAAGGTTAGTTCGAGGTTACTTGTGATTCAATAGAGGTGCTGTTGTCAGCAAACCTGACTGTTCTCTTCTGGCTGGGAAGCAATACAGACTGCAGCGGTCTTAGCATTTACCCCCCCACACACACACACTCAAACCAGCATGGACGACATATATCTCAGTGCTCTGGCTCTTTATCTACTTCAGACATAGATACACTTCATCTGCTTAAGCCTTTACTTCCCTTCACAAAAACTCCAGCAATTCACAGAAACACACGCTCAGTTGCACACATGCTTTAAAACGACATCTTACATCTCATAAACAGCTCTTCTTGCTGCCTGTGAAACAGTAAACATTTATAGACCTTCGTCTCAGAGCCAAAAGCCTGCCAGAGAGGTTTATGGCAGATGTTTGTATGCAAACGCTCCAGTGTCTCAAACACAGACCAGGTAGGAGATTTAAAATCCCAACATCTTTTGTAGCTTCAATGCTGCTCATCTATTTATTTCCTCTGGACTTAGGGTGATAGATGAATACTACAGCGCTGCTTCATTTGTCTCCTCTTGACTATCCTACACTCATTTAGCCATCAGCAATTATCAGCATCCACAGTAGTCTTCAACCTTCCTCCTTTACTTCCTCTTTCCGCTTGCAGCGCTATGAGAAACTGATGCAAGACTGCTACCGTACACTTTTGAGGTCTGCACAAAGTGTGTGTAAACATTCAGCACTGTCTGAAAAGCAGTCACAGTTTCTGGAGACGCGTGCAGATAAATGATGCCGTGGGGTACAGCTTGTGAAGCCAGATTCCAGCATGGTCATCATCCTGTTTGACCTTGGACTCTGATACATGGTCACTACACTGTGAGGAGCTACTGTGCAGTCTTAGTCCATGTCATCGCCATGCACCCATGGCTTGGTCTTCAATGCATTATACTGCATGCATGTAAAGATAGCGTGATTCTTTACAATGCCTGCCCTAAGAAATACACCTGTAAGTATTACACACGATGAAACCCACTAAGTGATATCAAAGCTAAAACACAAACATGGCCAAGATAATTGTGCGATGAAAATCTCAAGCTACAACCAATATATGTAGTAAAGAAGCCACTTAAGCCACGGCTTAATACAGCTCAAGGCAGTAGCGTAGATAAGATAAGATAAGATAAGACTTTACTGATCCCCGGAGGGAAATTAAGTTGTTACAGCAGCAGAACAAATAACATGACAGTGCACAATGTGCTACTAGAGTAGCATAAAAACTAGAAAAAGGTAACGAATAAGCTAGAATTAAAATACAGATGAGAAATGTACAGTGGTGTATTTGCGTCCTACATCATGAATATCATGAAATAAAAAAACTAATTAACTCCAATAGGAGTATTATACTGTTGGTTATATTAATGGACAAGAGGTGCATCATGAAAAAAGTCATACTTCTAATTGATGTAGTTGAATTCAATGTATTCATGTATTCAATTCTGTTCTATTCTAGTTTTCAGCTCCATGAGGTTGGTGTCCACCAAGACAGCACCAAGTCCTCACAAAACAGCAGCTGAGACCAGAAAAAAGAGTGTTTGGTATTGTATTTTTTTTTTTCAGACTAGACCAGGAATTTTATATTCAACTAATTCTTGAATATAAATAATAACAATGCCTTAAAAAGGAGCAAATGAGTACATTTTCATTTCTAATGCCCACCACTCAAACAGCCGTCCCTTCCTATGTGTCGACATTTCCAGACAGCACCCCCCCGCTTTCTATATTTTTAGATTGCATAACATAATATGAGCCGTTAAGTAATGCCACGGCCCCTTCCTCCTCATCTTCCTCTGAACTGTTTCTATTCCTACCAAAGTAAACACTCTCTCCTCTTTTATCTCAAACAACAAACAGCCTCATTTCCCTCCATTCTTCCATGTATAATAAGACTTTAAATCACTTAGCATGAAGGTTTCCATTCATTTGTTTAAGCTATTACAATTCCCATATTATTCCTGTCATTCTGCCTCCACATTTCATTCACTGATTCATTTTTCATCTAACCACATGTTTGCTTTCCCTTCCATCCATCCATCCCGTCATCCATCAAATCATGTATTCCAGTCAGACCACAGGAGTTACATAACCCTGGTGTTTACCTCTGCAGCAGAATGTCACAGGCCATTCTCATTTTTCGAGCTGTGTTTTCTTTCACTGGGATCGGCCCTTTTTGTTGTTTTATGTGGTTTATCTGCCAGTAGATCCAGCCGGTAGGTGTTTCAGTGCAAGGACTGGTATATCTCTGTTATATCTGTGGATCCTCTTCCTCTTCTGCTCGGTGCAGTCAGTGTGCTCACCCGCAGGTTATTAAAGTCCAGTCTGTTTTTTTATTTTTTGAGCTTGACTTTTAGCCCAGCTCAGTACGATTTTGATTTCTCCCTTTTTGTCCTGTCTGTTCACTTGACACATCGACACATCTCCTATTTGAAGCTGTTCAGGTAGGTCTTCCTGCCGTCTCAATCTCTTCTCCTTCAGTGCAGGTCAGCCTCTCATCCAGTGGGTAGGTCATCCCAGTTGAGCACTTTGAGGTGTCAGCGTCAGCACCAGCAGGTCTAGCAGCAGAGCCAGAGTATCACCAGGGTGCATACTGTGTCGTCCTCTGAAGCAGTGCGTGAATGAGTGTCTGTGTGGAAGTATGTGTGTGTATGTGTGTGTGTGTGTGTATGTGTGAGCGAGAGTGAGGTTGTCTCACTCACTGCACTCTGTAAAAGTGCTGCAGTAAACATCCAGGGCTCTGCTCAAATATACGAGCTTCTGATATAACCAGGCAACAACCCCAGGAGGACCAATGGGATGAGAGGGGCTGACGTTGAGAGCCAATGGTGAAGAGGGAAGGAGTTATGTGGGCCAATCTTGAGGCAGAAAGTGGGAGGGGGGGACTCGATTTTTTTTTTTGGTCCATTCAGCGTTGTCTATAACACAGCACTTATCACAGCCGGCCCTGTGGGCTGTGTAATGGTGTTCATGCGCACAGACACACAGACACACACCTGAAACATTACATTGCCCTGCATGAGCCCTTTGTAATGGGAGCCTATGTCAAACATTTATACATTAAGCAAATTATAGACCACTGAGGGGCAGAAACAGTGAGAGTGAGCTGTGAAAGAATGAAAGGCGAGGGAGTGAAGGGACAAAAATATTAACAAAAAGAAGGAAGGTGAGAAAGGGAGAAACATGAGAACCCTAACATGACAAAATGAGTTTTAAATTTCACTCTGAAAATCATTCCGTAAAACTAGGCTGGTTCCATGTATCCTGGTAATGTGTCTGCACGTCAGCCTGTGTGTTTCCAATAGGACAAGACAACAGATTAGCTTCTTTCATATCAAAGCCAGAAGCAATCTCGTAGTCAGGATTATAAAAGTGTTTTCACAGAGCTAGTAAAGGAAGTCAAGCAAAAGAGGGACTTCACCGACTATAAGAGTGTTACTAAGTGATATGAAACCGAATGACAAAACCTAAATATTGAATCATAATGATATAGACTGTCAAAAGTGAAAGAGAAGTAAACCCTAATCAACCTTTTCACTCCATTCGTCATCAAACGTTTCAAACAATAGCACTTTGAACAATTTAACATGCTAATTAAACATTCTTGGGATGCACATTAAGGCTGTGTGAGCATTGCACTGTGTGCAGTAAAGGAGACGTTATGGCACCATTATCTGTGGCCTCAACAAAAAGACTCAGATCATAGATAATCCTAAAAAAAATCTCAAAATCTGAACATTAAAAGGAATAGGAATGTGTTGCTAGGTATATAGAGATCATTTTAAGCAAAAGACTAAGTAAAAGGACGTTAAATCTTGTCTCAAGAAGCAGTGTAGAGTTATTTTAGGACACAGTGTAAGTGAGATAAAATGCTCCTGTGGTTTTTTTGGGATATCAAACTGTAAGGTAAAAGACGTCCAGGGCATGTATTATGTTTGGAGAACGGTTGATGCTGTCATGACTTGTCAATGATAAGGCAAACATACAGTTAGTCAGACTGGAGGAAGGAGAAAACCTTACAGAATGTATTTAAGTCAGATTTCCAGAGCATCCCTGGCTATTAAAAAAAAAAATCATCCAAATTAAGTGATAACGTTGGACACTGTGTCCGGCTCGAACAGTTCACTCAGCTGTGGTCTGTCTTTACAACTGTAATGTTCTAGAACTGTAAAGTTCTGATGTGATTAGCAAACAGAAAATCCACCTATAAATGTGAGGGTTCGGTGGTTTTCACTGCTTTATAAAATGTCACTTTGGACTTTGGGATGAGCCGTTTGGTCATTTGACTTTGTGTCAAAGTCAGACTGAAACATGTGTCATGACCGTAAGACGCCCTGAAAGCTTCTACTGTCTCTAAGTGTCTAATTTTAAACAGTGTTGTGCTTCCTGTCTAGGATACACCTGTCTAAACTTTATGTCACTCCAGAAATTCCTCAAGGACTGAAAGGACAAGAAAGAAAAAAACATTACACAGCATTATTTATAATCAGCCTTCCTGGTATTATTAATAACTTTACCAAACTCTAAACTGGAAGCTGAACTTTGACTCGGTGACTAACAACAAAGCAGCGACAGTGAATGTGTTGAGATGTGAAGAAGTTTTAGCGGCAATCACAATAAGTATTTTCTCTGACTTGGAAGCAACTGCAGTTTTTAGAAAAGAAAGAACTGTGGGTGAGAACTGTTAACACATGCCGACGAGTAGTCCTATCTAGGTCAGTTTGTAGATCATATTTCATACTCTACCCAGCACTGACGCCCAGACCTGGACACAGCTGAGAAGTGAAGAGCGAGAGGAGGTGATGAAGAGGAAGGTGGAGTTCCAGTTGAATATTAATTGATAAGTCCAGCCACACTAACTATAGACATTATAGTTAAGATACAGTATTTGCTCTCACTCATATTTCTAACTATAAATTTTCATTAGTGTACCGGTATATAAAAACATGAATAAATTTTGTCCATATGAAGTAATGTATGTCCTCTGGATTCAGCAAAACAACCTGACCAACCCATTAATTAGGTCACAACAACACCAAAAGCACACAGCTGACATTGCTGTGCTGTATTTATGTCCATGTATAGGTCACGCAGACATGTTACATCCAAGATGCACTTGACATCCTATACAGAACACTGTGCTACCTAAACCACAACCCTAAATAAAAACCAACAAAATCAGGGTCAACATGTAACACATAGTAGCAGACAGTGTAGGACATGTTTACATCAGCAATTTCCTGACACACAATAACCCTGGAAACCATCAAGGCCTGTTTTAATGTCAGAAAAGAAGAAGTACCTAAAAATCCACAATGTTTTTTGTACATGCTGAGTTTTTAAGGCCACAGACTGCTATCTGTGACAAAACAAAAACAATCCTGAAACTGATCTAATAACAGAGTTCATTTTATGCCCCTTTACTTTTCAAGTAGTGAAATCTGAAGAGGGATGCCCCCAAAAACAACACACAGTTCTCTTCAATACCAAAAATGTGATTTTTTGTTTTTGTTTTTTGTGCATCTTTGTGTGTCTACTCAGTACACACTTTACACTCACAACCAGCAGGGATGCAAATAAAAATGTTATCGACAGCATGCACAGGCCCAGGGGGGCTGAACAACTGTACTTGGCTCAGACATAATGAGATGACAGGGTGCACAGGGAACATATTTGCTGTTTAAATGTGTGAATTACTAGCTTTCCTAGTTAGATTTATGTAATGTTGAATAAGAATTTTTTTAAACACATATTTTGGGCCTGGAAAAAACCCTGGCTACATTGGCAGCTGCCTCTCCCCTCACAAACAGGGGGACCCTACAAGCACAGGAAAAAAAAATGGAATTATCAACATACATATTTTTTTCTGTGGTACCCAATTGGTATAAACAAAATTAAGTATGGAACACTAAATATTGCTGTGTTTATGTGTCTTTGTGCTTAAACATGAAGTGCTCCCGTTGCAATTGCACGCGACCCAGAGCGGCACACTACATGTATTCGTGTCTGTTTTTATCAGTGCACGTGCACATAGTTGGCACATAAACAGAAAAACCAGCTCTCCATCATAGTCTGGTGTCACACAGGGATATAATCATGTCCACAGTCACATAAAAATAAACCGAACAAAATCTATTTCAGTGAGGTCACAGAACAGGGCTGTCTGTCAGCCGCATGAGATGGTACACACTACATTCATGCATGGCTGGTGTAATGGCTGTACTGGGAAGACTTCACTAGCAACAATGCAGATGGAGAGGCTCTCCTTCAAGAATACAACTGAGGACAAGTGTTCTGTAATGTGTTTAAATCCTCTTGTCCGGGTAGACCTTCACTCCTGAGGTCTGGTGTTGCAGTTTCACTCAGACTACAGATCAATAAATCGTTCACAACTGGGGACACTTTCCAGATCTTCCACCCCTTCTCTCTCTCTCCCTGTATGCTGCTTCATGGCCTTCTGCCCTCTAAACTCTAAGTTCCCCTCCATTAATCCATCCTGCCGTCTGCCCTTCTCCTCCTCAGTGGGGCCAAAAGTGCTACCCAAGAGCTCTGTCCCTGAGGCTGCCAGGACATTTTGTGGGCTCATGAAAAAAAAATGGGCATGAGCAAGAGAGAGAGGGAAGCAGTGGCGGGCTCAGAGATGGATGAGAAGAGAAATACCATGGATTATATATAGATCTGGAATGAGCAGGGGCTGTCTGAATGTAAGGTGTGTGTTTGGCTGTTAGGGTCTATTAAGAGACCACTGCCACGGCCACAGAGGACAGACTTTCCTGTCTGTCAAGTGCTAGACAAACAACTCTGGCCACAGTTAATGTTGAGTCACTAGATGGGAACCTTCTCTCTGGAGATGCTTTCACAGCTGGTTAAACTGTTTGTCAACGAATGCATGATACACACATAGAGCAAAAAGCCCAACAGGTCAGGTACTTTCATCTAAAATACACATGGAGCCTTATGTACTTTAACCGTCATTGACACCTGACACCCTGATAGCAGACCTGACAATCATATGTAGGGACATCATTGATATAAAAGGCTTTAAAATGATGCATTGATGCAAAATGAACACTGACAGGCCCTTAAGATGGAACAGACTAATTTGCACAATGACCCCTGCCCTTGGGGACATCAAGGGAAACTGATAGCAGGGTTGCTATTTGCAATGACTGCTCAGCGTCAGTCATGTGAAGACGACTCACTGCTATAAATGATTTTATCAATCATAACAGGTTGATTCCACTATGAGCTAGAACTTATGTTATCTGCAATCTCTACATAATTAAATTACTTTTTAGTGTGGAATGTTGTCAGAAGGGGTTACAAATATGGCAATAATCTCCCAGATCAGACAAGAGGTCAGACAAGGTCACAGGGATGATGGTGGCAGGCTAGCCATGGCTAACAGAGAATTAAAACCAACTCAAACAATCACATGAGATTTAGAGATTGACACAGTCTGGCCATCGTCTTTAGGTTGCGGATTTACCACATGCAACCCCCACTCCCCCTTTTATCACTAAGCTCCTCTATACAGTCAACTTCCTCTCTCTCTCTCTCTCTCTCTCTCTGTCACACACAGACACACACATGCACAGGATTCGTCATGTGTTGCCCCACAAACAAAGTATTAACCCCTAAAGCACTTAAATATGAAAGCTGGACACACGCACAGATGACGCACACACACACATCGCAGCCTGAAAGTGGATCTTTGGTACAAGGCATGGGACAGTTCAGGAACAGTTCACGTTCAGTACGTGTTTCTTGTTCGGTTCAGGACATGTGCAGCAAGTAATGCAGAAAGGCATTTTTTCTACTGGCACACAGACGAGTGTTGCTAATTTGCAGACTCTCTCGCTAAATCTCCAATTTCCAAATCTTTTTTTTTTTGTCAAAATTGACACTGTGCACAGAGAGGTGAGGTGTGGGTGTTTACACTGTAAGAAACTGCAAGTGTATGTGGCCTATAGATTACTGCCTGTAATCATCTTAAAGGCTTTTGGCCTGACTATGAGCCCAGTCTGCATTGTAAAGACTTACAGTCGACTGATAAACTGTCTTTTAACAAGTAGAAATGTCAGCTACGGAAAAAGGGAAGCAAGCACTGCACAAAGTCCTGGAGGAAGACAAGTTGGTGTAAAATGTGTAAGTGTCTATATACAGCAGTCAAGGAGCAGTGCTCAGTAATCAACTTAAAGGAGATCAGCAGATCGGAAGAACCTGGGAGGACCTCAGTGTTCCAGCAGGAGGATTTAGCTCAGGTTCTTCAGCCTTAAACATTATCCTGTGTACGTGCGGATGTGTATGTATGTGTGATTTTTTTTCTGGTTGGTTGACAGACACCACATGTCTTACCTGGCTGTGGGGCTGTCATCAGTGCATGTGTGTTGTGGTGAGTCGGAGGTGGAAGGTCCTTCCTCTCCATCCTGAGGCAGTTCTTCACATTCTGCCTCACACTTATCATCATCCAACAGCTCTGTGATCTGAAGGCACAAATATAAAAAAGGAACAGACACAAACACTTATTAAGATATGAAAAGAAATAAATACATGTTTTAAAATCAGGACAAAATGATTCACTTTTAACAGGTGTGGCTATTTTACCACTATCAACCATTGCCAGTCAAACCTCACATGGTTCAGAGCATCACAGATGCATACAAAATAAAAGAAACCCTTAAATATAATTCAAAATGATGGTCTTATTCCTGATTCCTCTGGATATTAACACAAAAATATTAGTATACAATCAGCTCTTAAATCTAATTCAAAGAGGTGTTTCTCAATTATTTGTTTGACGACAATGTGAAATTAGATAGATAGAGAAAAAAAAAAAACAGAAATTCCAACAACCACTACATGGTACTACTATTATTGGCTATAATAGTGACATACTAACTAAGGGCAGCATCGCTGGAGAAAGGAGAGTGTATATACTCTGCGTCTGCCAGACAGAATTCAAGATCTGTCTCTCAAGTCTGTTCCTTATGACATCTAAACATAGATGAGGTGAAGAGTGGGGCAGAAAAAAGAGAGGGCGGTGGAGCGACAGAAAGGGGTGGTTTAAAGTAGGGGTCGGGAAGATATCGTTTTCATGTTGACTTCGCAATGTACCCATGTGTAATAGTCATATTACAAATTGCATAATGAGACAAAGTGGGCCCACCTTAACATGCGATCAAAACCTTTTGCCTGCCAGACAGAAAAAAGGAAAACTACTGATTTTGCATCCTGTCCAAAATCTGACAGGTTACGGAAAAAGTAAAAACAAAAAAAGAAAAGACTAATACAATGTAAACGAAGTAGTTTCAGCTTAGAAGGGTAGAAGCCAAGGCAAGAGGGGGTGATAATGAGTCTTCCAGTACAAGATGGAAGGTGATATGGGATGATGGAGATGAGGCGGGGGAGGGGGAGTAAATATGTTGACAGAAATAACTCATCTTCATCCTGATAGCTGACAGCATGTGAACAAGACACTTGAAGAAATCCTTTAGCTGGATCAAGCTCAAGGATGTGTCTTCTGTCTAATTACTTATATGTGAGTGTATTTTTCAAGGAGGTGTGTTACATAATACCATCAGCTGATCTATACCCTGCTCCCTTCGGTTGGAGGGGAAAACCCTGGAAAGGGTAAAGCAGCTTTGTCATTATGAGGCAGTGCTTCGTCTGCATCGGTCTCTTTAACTTCTCCTCTAGCCCCCTTTTCCTTTTGCCTCTCCTTCACTCCTCTCAGCAGCAACCCCATCTGCTGCTGTCACTGTGTCGTTGCTATGGAAACACCTATTCAATAAGCTCTGATTGGCTGTCAGGGAATTCTTGCGTCGTCACATGTGCAGATCTGGGAGGATGACTCATAAGACATAGCGTTTGTGTGTGAGGGAGAGAGACTGGATAAAGAAAGCCTGCTTACACACAGCTTCCGTCCCATTTCTTATCTTTTCTTAGTGACCTCAACATGAAGGACTACATTTTATAATGAACAGGAGTAAAAATGACCCCTGTGAGCAGCTACACAGAATCTCACCTTTATGTGTAAACCTTAAGGAAATTATTAAATTATACAGAAATCTGAGAAATACTGTAATATTTAAACTCTGATGCTGCCTTATTGCAGGATCTGGAAAGATCCCAATACCACATTATATAAACTCTAACATTCATCTGACAAATGCAACATCAGATTACTACATTTTTATGCCAGACAGGAAAATAATATCATCTAGATCTGGGTTGAACACATGGAGTAAAAAACAGGAATCTAGCAGAACCCCAGGGCACTGACTGAAGAGCTGATGTGCATCGCATTCATGTAAAATTCATCAGGAATATGAACGTTAACTTCAATAAACATAACCTTGAACGATAAAGCATGTATCAAGAGCACATTCTATGAAGGCTGCTGGACAGTTCTGTGAAAAAGGGGCCTGTATATCACTTTAATTACAAAATTCCCTCTGTGTATTAACACGTAACACATTAACCGTTGACTTAGAGGAGTTGACGGTTAAAGCACAATGAGACATTATGTCATGATTGTGTAACTAAACCCTCTGGTTATAGGCGTCCATTCAGATGCCACAAAACGAGTTATGAATATTATCAGGTTTGTGCTGAGTAAGCTACCAGAAAGCCTCTGTGGTGACGTAACATTATTAGAGGATAAGAGTACTTAAATCCCCCGTCTGGATGAACTAGCATAGTCATTCGTCATTTAAGACTGTAAAATTTTAATCGTGTTATTTCACAAATCAGTGTAAAACCTGATCTGGGTTTGTATTATGTGGCCTTTCTGGATATCACTTATATGGTGTGCGAGAGAGTGAGTGTGGGTGAAAAGAAGAGACAGAAAACAACCCGAACAAAAGGTCATGTCTCTCGTTTAGTGGTCTGTTCAAAAGGACAGAAAAAAAACTGGACTGACATCATCAGACTGTTTGTGGGACAAGAACACAGCAAAATGATATCTAACTATACACAATACTGAGACTGGCCTACATCTGTGGTTTTCAAGGGATTTCTGTATGCCACAATCCTACTGATGTTTTTTTATAGCAATAAAGTCAGGACAGTGTTTCCGAATTTACAATACATTCACGTCATTCATGTCTATGGGTGCTGAAAACAAAACGAGCTGCAAACATGCTGTGACAAGGAAAAACTTACTGTTGTATTCTGTGAATTGTTGTTTTCACTTCATCGCACACAACATATCATACTTCTCTTCCTCTCCAATACTAAATATACACTGGGTGATCAAGAAAGGTTACTTAAAACAGCCTGTCTCATATCTGGGTTTGAGGGCAAATCATATTTAAATCAGAGAGAAACAGTGAAGTCTCTAAATGAGAATAAGAGCATTTCGAAACAGTTCCATCTCCTCACTCTACTTTCTCATTATCCTTGTCTGCATGACTGCACTGCTTACTTCTACCACGGGAGACAAGCACTCTGGCCTAATATTCTTGCAGTGAGTGGGCTGAGAGATCCAGAATCTCATCTGTACTAAATGTGTTAGCAACTCGTGCCATCAACATTCATACTTTCTCTGACCACTTCTAAACACAGTCAGAAGTGCAGCTGAGCATTATTTATGCAAAGTAAGCAATGTAGATGCCCAAGTGTTCATATGATGTGTGTCCTTCTTATGGAGATATGATACATCTACTCCGCAGTCCAACTAGGTCATGTTCTCGTCCTTAAATAACTCCACATTCCAGCCTACATAGGTTATTGATCAACAGCTTATTACTTGTGTGTGATCATGTAAGTGTTTATGCTCAAACATATACAGGGTATTCTCTGCTGCTTAATTATTGAATTAGACAGAAGGTGACGTTCACTGTTAAAGTTATGTTTTTATAGTTTAATATTATTGCAACAAAAGAGAAAGGTGTTCAAGAAGCACGGGTGTGAGAGTCTAAATGAAATGAAGCCATCTTTTCTCTGCAGTTAGCAAACAGAAGCCCTGGAAAACAAAGATATGCTTATCAAATAGGGGAAGTGTGCTTTTCACGCTCACCATTGCTCCATTTCACAGAGAGGCACAACAAAACATGTCACTTTCTAATGCTACAGGATGCTCCGTGAACAATGCAATGTTTTTTCTGCCTGTTGTGCATCCAGAGACAATGAGTGCTGACGAATCACAACTGACTCTAAACTAGTTTTTTTAGCTACACTTCCACTTTTTTACAACGCCTCTCCGTTTCTTAGACTGTTGTTTATTTCAAGTACTCTAACCTTGGTCGTGGATTTATAACCTCTCTCAGTAATTGGCATAATTTAAGGTATGTGTTCCATTTAAGTGCAGATGATGTGTGTGTGGGAGTTAATCCCTTTCATGGGGACCTTTTCACATACCGAGAGCCATCCCCTGTGCAGTGCAGGGGCTGAAGGTGTGAGCTGCATGGTTACATCATCAGCAGCTTCTTTTCTTATCCTCCTCTCCTGCCTTAACACCACCACCCTCCCATCGCTCCTCACTCTTGTCTCTCTGAATGCTCGTCATTTCCCCATAAAACCGCCCACTTTTTTGCCCTCTCTGTTACATAAGAATCATGGATCGACACACAGATTATACGCCTCGACAGATTTGTCTCGCTGTCTTGGTTGTCTTTTTATGCTTTCCTTCTCTTTCCGTCTCATAGTCATCTCACAATAAACTGAGCACAATTGGGAGACAGATGTTGTTGTTCTGAGCACTATTTCAATCTAACTGTCTTTTACAAGGCACAGCTTTATAAGAGGTTAGATTTTTTTTGTTGAATGAAGGACAAGTATGGCATAAGATTACTCCAAGGACTCAGGATTACACACTGGATTGGAACAAAGACTAGCAAAACTAGAGCAATAATGCAGGCGGTTAAAAACAGGTTTGACCTATTGTTGGTTTCTCTCCAGGCCCGACTCTACAATGACTGTCTGACAGTCCTCACAGTCACGCTGCTGCGGTGGACAATGTACTCTTAAATGTGACAGGAACTGAGGTAGCACGGTGATACGAGATATGATCATGGGTGGTCTCATAAAGATTGTGTTAGTGTATATGTTATCACATAAAGATACAATGTAATCAGGAAAGGTAAATGTTACTGTTAATAGTTTTAATCAAGACAGCAAACTAGGAAACGCTTTTGTTGCTCTTACAGTGAGGGCTAGGCATGTAACACTATGCACGGTAATCCCTTTGAATGCCAACTATCAAAACAAAGCAGTGTGGTATTAACTTTAATTGCTGAGCATTTATTATATCTCCTGCTCCCATGGTGGTAACAACATAAAATACACTTAGCCTAATGTGCCCCTTGGCCCAAAACACATACAAACAACAAACATGTTTGTACATCTATCTCTAGCTCTGTTAAACCTGCCAGTAGCAGACAGAGATAATGCTTTTTCTTCTTTCTAAAAGCAGTTTGGTGACATAATAAAATGTTAATCTTTCACTTTTTCTTTTTTAGTACTAAAAGAATTTCACCTCTGACCCTGGCAGAGTTAAATATCACATTCTACTGTCTGGGTGCCATTATGAGGAAGAAAAAGACAGAGAGGAGGAAGACAAAGGGGATGTTGATGGTTTTTGTAACAGAACTATTTTACCATTATGCCAAGAATTCTACTGGCATAAGCGCAAAGAATTCTTGTTTTTATTGTTTATTGTTATTTTGTTGGCTGTGGAAAAACAATGCCAAACAAATAAATAACTAAACAATCATGGGGGGAGTTGATGCTTCCTCACACAGGCAAACAATGAAGAAATGAATTGTTTTGTATGGAATTCTTTTCAATGTTTGTATTACAGGGTACTATTCAGAGATTCAACTTTCGGAATTACAGTAAACAAGAAAGAGTCACACTGAGAAGATATAAGTTTAAAGACAAGCCAAACCTGCTCATTGATGGAGCTGTAGTCATTGGTGGTGGAGACATCATCGTCCTCTGAATCAAACAGGCCTTCCTGATTGTCCAACAGCTCTGCAAGGACTCGGCTGACAGACTCCTGATCCCGAAGATCCTCTCCTTCCGTTGTCAGGCTACAAAGGGAAGACGGGAGAAGAGTGTGTTGTGTTTGCTGCGCACAGTGTCCAGTGAGGTACTGAATATACATCGTTGTATTTAATGTATTTAGTGTATTTAGTGGAATAATTAATTCTTACTGGAAGATATCTGGTCCGAAGACGGCGGCCAGCGCCCCGACGTTCCAGCTCTCCTGCTGAAGGGATGCCACGCTGGACAGGAAGCGGCACAAGAAGCGCAGCAGGCCGTAGTTTAACTGTGGAAGCTGCTGTAGCAGGTACTTCAAGTTTCTACAAAGCTCTTCTTCATTACTGTACTCTGTTGACATTTAGAAGAGAACAGGTTGCCATCATTGCTAATGTCATATATTGCAGACTTTTCTGCATTAGTGTGTGTGCTTATAATATTAGGATCGCCATTAAAACTCTTAACATGCGCCACGCTCAATTTAATTACTTTAAAGATATTGTGTAGTGAATTACAGATGAACAAGTTTGACATGTTTCTTCACAGATGACCTCACAAATTCTTATCAAGAGAGAACATGCACACAGATAAGATTATGTTCAATCCACAGTTAATGCCACGTGGAAGGTGGCATTGGGGGAAAAAAGTGTAAGAAAGGCAATCCTTTCACAATGCCACAGTAGAATATAATAGACAGACAAATTAATGACATGACATGGAGTCCCCACCACCATTTAGTTGTAATCTGCAAGAGAGCAACTGGAGCAGCCACCATCATGACAGGGGGATTAGAATAGATTATCTACAGGGCAAAGGCGACACAAAAAATGGAAACAGAACAAATGGGAGATTTGTGAAAGCGATTAGACACTGTCCATTAAAACATTTGAAATTCCATGGCTTTCTGTATTAAGATGTAACACCGATTCACCAGCATATTCTTCACTTGTTGTTTTCCAAAAATGGAAAAAAAAACATCTCAAAGAAGAGATTAAGTAACCACAGAAAGATGCTTGCACTGAGCAACCAGGGAACATCATTTTAAAAGGGTGGGGACAGGAGAGGCAGACACTGATAATATGAAGAAGAGGAGGAAAAAAGACTGAACCGCAGCACGCAAGCTAGTTGGGTGAAGAGATTGTTTTAGCCAATCAGACAGCTGTACTCTGTATTCACAGCTTAGATAACCAGCGTCTGCCTACATGGACAGAGTCATAACAGCTTAATGTAAAGTCAACTAGGAGAACAGTCCAGAACGGCGAATGTTGTGCATGTGTTAATGCCTTCATGGCCACCTCTCCTTTGACATAAACCAAACACAGGATGGGTTTGTAAAAGCAAGATTGCATGAGTTACCTTGATTTGCTGGTTAGAGTGGGTACAAAGATCACAGAGAAGGAACTGAGTGAGTGATGAAGACATACATGGTGACATGAGCAGAAGCAGTCCCCCGATACACACCTTGGTGTAGCTGCAGTATGTGTCCCTGTATAGCTGTTGGAATCACAGGCTCAGGCAGCTCCTGAAGGAAGAGCCGGAGCAGACTGACTGCTGATGCCAGATCGGCATCCTTCTCTAGCTCCACTTCTTCCCCGCTATCGTAGCGCTGACGCAGCCAGTCCACTCGCTCTGCGTTGCCATTAACCAGGAAGAGCCCCTCCAAGTCCAGATTACCTGAAAACACAGATGGCAGCAGTTTTTAGTACATGGCCTGCTAATAGCTGTATTTCTGAAGCTCATTAGAGCCAGCTCTCACCCTTTACAAAATGTTTAAAATCTCTAAACAGAAAGCTTGGTTGTACCTCCTTTCTGATAAATTTAGGTTTATAAAATGACAGGTTATGATCTTTGTCATGCTTTCTGTGAGTTTGTCCTGGCTGGATTTAAAGTCAATGTGTTTAATACAGAGAGCCTTTTTCTACAGACCAAACATGAGCCGTATCCCCAAAGCACACAATCTGGCATCATAAAATCCACAACCAATCCAATCAGATGATCCCCTTCACCATTTTAGAAATGTATCAAGCAAATCCATCCCCTAGATTGACATGAAAGGCCTGCTGTTATTTTTTCAGCTCTATAAATGTAGAATGATCTAGATGCTGCACTGGTACGCAGCTTATGTAAGATCAGCATGTGTTCAGAAACACAAGTACAAAGATATGTGCCCCTCCCTTAAATGAATAAGCAGATGCATGACCACAGTAACTGTTATCATTCCTATGTGTGACAACATCACTGAGTGTTTGTGATGGAAGGGATAAACTGAAAGCATCACACGGTCCTGTCAGGGCTTTTATAAAATGATCATCATCATGTTCTTGCCCTCTCTTTGACACAAGATACACCGTATCAGAACATCTTGTATGCATATAAGACATGTTGTTATGTTTACTCAGCATCTGATTCTCTACAAGCCAGCTTTTGCTAATGTCTTAAACAGATCTGAAGCGATTTTCCCCATTACCAACCAGTACTGTCACGTTGCAAACAATCATCACCAATCACATTTTTTTATTTTCTCATTATAATGGCTACCGTAAAGTGATTGGACATATTAGGATCTGAGGAGGGAGATGGCAGCCGGATGCACTATGGGGAAAAGGCCATCTGCTATAGGCAGTGTGATGCTGAGGTTGTACCACCTCATTAACCATTGCTGTAAATGTTAATACACAATGGGTATTGCAGGAGGGCGGATTTAACTAAAGAGGAAGTGCTTGAAGATATTCAAGTGGTAATGTTTAACCTGCATGTTATGAGACAACCACTTGGTGATGCCTCCTGACTTCTCATAACAAGTGTTAATTGTCAGTTTAATTGCTTAATAAGAGTACTGGGAGACTTTTATTATTTATATAGTAGTCTATATGCATAGAGTAACAGAGGTCACAGTTGTGTGTATCATTTAATGACAAATTATCTATTTATCCGATGTTTTTGTGCCCTTGCTAAAAAATACAACACTGCTCAGTTTGGTACAACACGGCGAATATAATCTAGTTAGTCTCTGTCATAGCTTTAGTCTGAGAAGCCTTTTCATCATTATCTTTGATTATAAATAGTGCATTTACTTCATAAAACATCAGGCATCACAGAGATTAAGGCATTTTCACAGCCTGAATAACTTCCTGACAGCCAGCACCACCCTAATTAATGCACCAGCAGAGACCCTGGAGGATTAAAGACTTCTTACATAACCGCTTATGGTCAAGACAACCCCACAGGTCACACAGAACCACAAACCTCCTTTGCGCATTTCTGGAGGGGGCATTGAGGGGACACTTCATTCCATAAGTTTGAAAGTGCATTGGCATGACGGGTTTTACAAGAAAGTGCTTCTGCTTTGTGACTGGTAGTAAAATGGAAAAGGAAGTTTTTTCTAAATGTCTGTCACAGCGGATGTTTTATGTTACTAAAGTCAATATAAACATCTTCGGAAACTCTAATTTAGGGTGTTCAAAGTTCCTTCATTTAGCTGTCACATCAAACCTTTGTGACATTTGCTTTATTTTGTGAATAATTTTTTTTTGTATCAACAAGTAATTACATCCTCTCTGAGACACCAATACATACATACCTGCTCGTTCTAAGGAGATGACATAAGACTAAGATCGTGCTCTGTGTGAAGAGAAATGTTTGAGGCCGGGGCCAGCACTTTTGGTAGGTTGCCCTCTCCACAGTCTCTTCTGTTTTCACAAGTGGAGCTGCAGCTGACCGAGCTGTTATGTAAGGGGAAAGGAAGCCAACCACGGAGCTGTCTGTTGGTGCTTTCAGAGTTCATCTTATCATGGATCTCCACTAACAACATACGGTATTTTGGTTTTATCGTGATGCAACGTCAGTCATTGCGGCTCATTGACAGCAGAGCGTTGTCAGGATGTGACCGTCACAGGCAGCAATCAGATGGAACTCAACTATACTTAATCAGATATATTTTTTTAAATATGTAGCTCTGCATGTTTGGTCAAACAAGTGGAATTAGATGAAGGTGCAAAGCCATGTGATGCTGTATAGACAGATTTTAAGAAACTATATAGAATGCTATAACAATATTAGGGGACATTATGTAATGGCTAACTACATAAACCTCAATTAAACACTAACTGGAGTAATTATTAACTAAGGGAAACTACTTGCTAACAAAACATATGAAATAAAAATGGGCAACAGCTCTGCTCTAGTGATAGATAAAAGGACAAATCTGCAGGCCTGAGGCAACATGTAAAATTTTATCTAGAAGGATTACATTTCAGTAGAACTGCTATTTTATTCATTGGCAGTAAGGTTTATTCCTGAGTGTAGCTGCATTTATCATTTTTATCACAATAAAAATTCTGAGTTAAACTGTACTTCTCAACACAGATGCAATTACATTGTTCAATATTTGGTTTCTTTTCCTGTTTATTCTTCTTTTATGCTTCAGAGATAAGGCGCTCAGAAGGAGACATTTAATTCTTGTGAACAAATGCATCACCACAAACGTGGGCGTACGTATGAGTCATGTAAATATCTACAGTATATATCTGTGACACGTTCTTTTGAATTTAAACTAGTTTGCACAATTTTGATAAGAGTGTGTCTCCATCACTCACCATGCTCCTCGATGTAGTCTACGATGTGTTTCACCAGTGCAGGAACCTCGTGGCCGCTGATTGTGTGCGTGCGTGTCACCTCCTCCAAAGGAACGCCAAAAACCCGTGTGGTGTTGGCTGAGCTCTTGCCCTCGTTGCCTGGCAACGGAGACACGCTCTTCCTCATGGCCTCCTCCACCTCCTCCTCCTCACCACAACCCCGCCAAGACCTCACGTCTTACAGAGGAAAAAAGGAAAAGAAACAAGATTTGGAAAAAAAAAGACAGTTACAAAATAACTGAAGATTATGACAGTGTATAAAACCTCACTTTACATCATCAGGCAGATCAAAGATCATTTTTAAATATATTATTTAATACAGTTAATGTTAACCCAGCCTTTAAATAGCCCTAAAACCCTTAAAACACAAAAGGTCATGAAGGACAAATCAGATTCCTGCTACTCCACTGTTTATGCTCTATGTCATCCTCACTTCTTGGCTTTACAAAGAGGATGCCTTCGACAGTGGAATAAAAATCAATGCAAATAAGCACAGGAAGGCAAGGTTCTGCAGCAAAAAAAATACTTCTTAAAGTCTGACGTTGATGGTGGTGGGCTGGTGAGTAATCTGAATGCAAACAGTGACAGATGGTGTTCAGTCCACTCATCAAAGGGAGGAGGAGGAGGAACATCACCAAATGTGTATCAGAAATTATCGGTGAATGTTGTCTATAGTATTTTCTTCCAAGAATCATAAGGATTTTTAAACTCAGATATGATGTCTAAAAGGAAGAAGCACCATGTGCTATATTCAAAACTGAGAGGCTGTGTATCTGTTGTATGTGGGAACTCTTCAAAAAGTCATAAGAAGCTCTCTTAACCACCTAAAAATGTATGATTATTAAAAATGTATTGTAAATGACTCTAGAGTATTGTAAAGCCTTGTCAGCCGTATGGGTCTTTTTATCACTGGTTAGGAACCATCCAGTCAGTCGTGTTTGTGGCTTCATGTGTGTGTGCACTCACCGTGTAGCAGTGAAAGTGTGTCCTATCCTCTCCTCCCCTGGCCAGTAAACCGATGAACCATCTATGGCTGCTTCAGGTTGTGGCAGAAGATGAGCCGGTAGTTCCTCATTGACGGACCGCTAATCCCTCTTGCAGGATTCCTTTCTAGCTACACTGGGGAAAGATATAGAGGACAAAAAGAGGAGGGAGGGATAAAGGAAGGAAGATGGTGGAGAAGGAGGAACACAGAAAAGAAAGGGCAAGAGTGGAGGCAGAGGTGAGAATAGAGAGAGAAAAAGATCAACATTAATACACATTTGGTTTGCTGCTTTCTATACAAGTACAGTGAACAACAATGTATTGTGTTGATTCTTCTAATTTATTTGATTTCCGTATAAAAAGAAGTAAAAAAGAAACTTTTACTTTAACAAATTTAAACCATCATGCCGTAAACACCACGGAAAGCATTTGTTCAAGCAAATTCCTACCAAGCACATGCAAATAAATGAGAAAGAATGTAAATGATTACACAAGAAGATAAAGGAATGAGAGAAAACCAATGTTAAATTGTAATATTTTAACATAGTAGAAAGTGCTTCATAAATGTTTGCCTTCACAACTCATAGCTATTGAGAGCACATTTAGGTGTTTGAATGTGGGGAAGCCTGGGATGGAACCATAAACCCTGTAATTAACAGACAACTCAACCACTTTATCGACTGTTTTTGAGAACATGATGTATCAGGCCCAACGGCACAATCAAACATACACCACACATACATCTGTCGCTGGTTTCTCTCAATCACCTAGGTCATGTGCTGTCCAAGAGTTTAAATCGAGGCAACTGGACTCTTAGATTTTTTTAAAAAACGTTTCGCCACTCCCCCGAGTGGCTCCTTCAGTTCTGCTGCTGTTCTGGTGGGGAATCTGTGTTTTTATGTGCTCAGGACCTCTGTGGGTGGATCTTGGAGGAACTCACATGACTAAGATCCCTCTTGTTGGGTAATGGTCAATTAACGACCAGAAACTGTACCAGGGCCCTGTGCAGGACTGGTTAACGGCCCATTTCTTAGGGTTTGAATGGGGGTGAAACCTGCTGGGAAGAGATGAAAGGACAGAGTTGTAAACAGGTGAGAGCTGATGCCTCAGCCCTCCTCCTCTGTTTGGACAGGGTTTTCCCATTTCACATAGATGGCTTCTTGGAATCCTCTTTCAAACCATCTGTCACATTTTTATCCTCAAAGGAGTGACCGCTGTCTTTATGGTGCAGGTGAGCCACTTCCTGTCCTGAGGAGGTGGCTCTCCTGTGCTGGGACATCCTTTTGTGTAGTGGTTGTTTTGTTTACATCATTACATTGCTTTGTCTTTTAAGATTAAGAAACCTTTATTAGTCCAACAATGGGGAAATTGCTTAATCCTAATCTTTTCCTAGGAGTTTTGTCCTTGGGGTGGACTAGTTTTTGTCTCAGAGTGGAGCTGGGTTTAAAGTGTACTGGAATCTGATGTGTACTGAAAATCCTTCTGAGTTTCTCAGAAACTCCTGATACATATGGGATGCTAATGTTTTTTTCTGCCTGACTGGTCCTGTTCCAGTTGGCTGTCTGCTGTTCTTTTTGCCCGCTTTCACCTGGGCACAGTTTGGGTAGCTACATGTTCTGAGAGCTTTGTTTACTTGGTTTTGCTCCTTAGTTTTGCCTCCTGTCTTTGTGAATATTGTTTATTCCCACTGTTGTAGGGTTGTAGGAAACAATTCTTGAGTCCAGTTGTCTCAATTTAAACTCTTGGACAAACATGTATCTCTACCTTTGAGTTTTATGTACAAACTAAAAGTCACTTGTGTTTCAAGTGGTTAAGAACACTGGTAAATGTGTGTACTTGTCTTTCCTATTTTCTTCCTCTCGCAATCTCATTTTAGAGGCTAGGATGTCAGCTTGTCCAAGATTCTGTTGAAGACCTGAATACAATAATTAAACGGTTGCACGCCAGCATTTTACAGGTCTGTGCATGCCCGTGTTTGCAAACTGTCATATTTAATCATGTGTATCTATTAACTGCTGCCACTTCAATGCGTAACTGGTGGGTGTGCATGGAGAGAGAGACGTTGTCTTTTAAGTCTCTCTTGACCTAGCTAGTCTATTTGGGGGTAAAGCCATGTGATCAAATATTAATAAACAGTTCTACATTTGAGATGTGAAGCAGAACACAAAATGTTCACTTTAAAATCTAACATATTACTAAATTGGTACCTGACATTTAAAGATATAAGTAAATACATTAGTTTCTTACAGTATTTGGCTCCCTAAAATTTCAGAAATTTTAACTGGATGTAATCACAGTGTTTTTCTTATCATGCACACACACTTGGTTGAATGTTAAGTTTTTGCCTCATGCTTTTTCTAGATCAACTCTCTCATTTTTGCTTTTGTGCAGGAATTCATCATGTCTTGTTTTTCTGTCCTTTTCCTTCTATCCTGTTCTGTCACTTCTTTCCTTTCATTCATCTTTGTGCTGTGCTGTTACACAAGCTGTCCGACCTACTTAGTCTGCATCACATCTACGTCAAGAGTGCCAGATGAGTTGAGCAGGAACAGGAAGTGTTACGCCAAGAAAATATAGAGTTAGGAAATATAAATACTGTCTGCTGGTGTCCATGTCTCTCACCAAAACTAACTTTCAAAGGACTTCAAAGAAAAAAAATGCTCTCATCCTTAAAACCAGAAGAATCTAACTCTGCAGAAAGAGTAAGATTACTAGGTTGTAACAGTACTCAAACAATGTTCAGATGGATCATGTGTCCAAGTAACAGAATAGAAGTGCAGTCTGTACAATTCCTCAGGCGTTTCAGGTACAAAAAGTAAAGGAAGCTCTACAGCTGAACTGACAGAGCTCTGATATAAAATCAGTCTTTTTTACTTTTTGGTTAATATAAAACCCAAATCCTTGTCATGACCTTCTAAGCACACTAAATGTTTTACCAGGTTTTTTGAGACAGCGTTCTTTGCATGAGAAGGCCATGTGTTTGTAAGCACCTTTAAGGTCTATCGCACTAACAACCTCTCCTGCTTATAATTACATCCAAAGATTTTAATGTAGGAGCAACAATAAAGTGATTTATTGTTGGTATTCAATGACAAAACCTATGTTGGTGGCTGAAGAGCTGAATTACATTTCTAGATTTTTCTTAAAGCTTATTAAATGGGGTTTTTAGGAGTCATGCAATAAAAGCTGAGTTGAAAGCATTTCTCAGCCTCTATTCATTCCAAAACAGCTGAACTGGCACTGCTAATGTGTAAGCTCCTTTAAAAGCTAGAGAAAATCGCATTGCAGTTCTTAGATTTGATTAGAGTCCTTACTACTGAAACCAGAAGCCAGATAGCTTTGTTTTCGACATTAAAACCTTACTGCAGGAACCAAATGTTTAATTTTGTGAAGGGCTGTTACTCACTAACAAGCTGAGAGCCCAAATGGCAGACTGCAATAGCCTGGCAGCACCAGGGGACAACCCCGCCAGGCTCAACACACTTGGGCATTATCAGACAAAGGGGCAGACAGATGAGGAGAATGGTACTCTGCGATTAGGGAACCCAATGTTCCTAAACCAGTGCCTTGTCTACTGTGAAAACTGACCCTACAAGGCCTCTGCAGTAAAGGTTTTGGTCAGTAATGGACCAGTCTAGAATTGCTCTGTCTGTCTGTGTCTTAATCCCAGATATCATGCTTGACGGCCTTCAGCTCAATGAAGGACACTGTTAAAAAGAAAACTGAGAGAGTTGAGGTGGCATGCTAGAAGAGATGAAAAGAAAACATGAATGAGAACAGGAGGACCAGAAGGGAAAGTGGTCAGACGAGAAGGACAGGCTGGAAATTTTTACGAGGAGAAACACAACAGGTTTTTTTTATGTAAAATGATGATAATGATCACTCTGTGTACAGAAAAGGCTGAATGCTGAAGAAAACCATGCTGTGTAACATTTTGAAACACGGTATATGCATTTTCGTGTAATTTCCGACCATTTGATAAACAAAATGCTTGGTATGAGTAAATTAAACACCAAGATGATAAAACTGCTTATTGAAGGCTGTGAATGAAAAGAGTTAAGGCTCTGAAGTCAGAGATGTTTTTAAGTTTATATTCTGCTTGTTAAAAGGTAAAATGCTTTTTCACAACACTCCAAAATGAAAAAGATACAGTTTCTACGCACTAGCACACCACTCTGAAAGTAGCACTTAACCCTAACCTCACAATAAGAGAGGAAGAAATGACTGAAATGTCAATAAAGTCCTAGTAAAGTATCGCTGTACAAGTTCCACCAGCAGTCTCCTGCACTTTTTAAATGTAGCTGAGCATCCAATCACACATACGGTCCAACTAATGTTAATAACGCATCACTAACAACCAAATCCTAAAACTCCAGATGTAAACATAAAGTATGTGAACACAAATGTCATTCTGATTACTCTGTAATCTGCCAAATGACCTCATCTGCATTAAAACTGAGTACTTCACCAAAAACAACTTACAAATTTCCCTTAACTTGCATCATATTGTGAAATCCCCCACTTCAAAAGCTGTACAACTCTGAAACTCTGGATAGTCCATCATCTCTGCTGAAACTATTACTATCAACAAAACCAGGGAAGTACAAAGCAACAGAGAGACAGATTAAAGAGCAGGGATGTTCTTCAGATGTTAAAATCTATCAGATTTTGTTTAGATCAGATTTTTCTAAGGAGCTAAAAGATGTCATGGTATATTAAATTTGTAAAAGCTGCAAAAGTTAAAATCAAGAAGAAAGTGTTTACACAACCAGAACAATTGGTTAGTATGTATTCACCTTTAAAACACACACACAGAGCATACAGAAAACCCCTCCTGGAACTAAGTGAACACTACCTCAACGCCTCCATCACCATGAAAAAGACAGGATGATTTCTGTTTTCTAGTATTTCTACAGGTATATATTGTTTTAGGTAACTTCCTTGTTCTTTCCAATGTGAGCGTGACCATTCTAAAAAGCACACACCCACAAAAACAAATATGGACAATCGCACAGTGTGTAGTGACACAAATCTCTTCCGCAAATCGGTGATCATGTGATGGAGATACCCATCTGCTTTGTCACCACTGGAATGAAAACCAATGTGACACTGGCATTTAACGCAGCAGTTCCTGTAATGGTTTTAGACTTTCCCATCAGACACCATGCATTTTTGGGGGACATCACCAACCAACACATGTCAGTAAAGTGTGAACAAATAACTTGATAACTGATTTTTACTCCTACACCCTGTGTCCCCTTGTGGAAAATTATATTTCCACTCAATTAGGCTAGGTAGCCATCCAGGATGTATAACTGCTTTGCGAGAACCTGCATAACAGGAAGTATTAGCAGTCTGCTACAGCTAGAAGCTTGTGATTAATGTTGTGGCTCAAGCCTCACTAACAGTGCACCTCCACTGCACACAGCAGTTGCCGTTTACAATACAGTAATAGATAGCAGATCATGACAAAACACAACATTAGAAAATGAAAGCCTGCAACTGACAGTGCACCAACATAAACAGAGGAAGTGTAACGCCTATTAAAAACCACACACCTACACCTACCCACACATGAGGTGTTTTGAAAGCTAACCTAAAACCTGCTGGTGCACATTTTAGGCTGTCTGCTGTTAGCAGTCCAAGTAGTCTGAGAACAGGACTGGTGGCCGCCCTAACTCCAAGGTCAACAATAACTCTTTATTCTCTATCAACAGCAAATACAAACACTGAGCTTTTGTACATGTACAGATCAACCTCTTTTGCGATATGTTGCACAATCAGTGTGTATAATATTTCAAGTGCCCACAGGGTAAAAAAATATATGGATATAATATAGTTATAGATATCAAACTGTATTTGCATGCAGCCTCTAAATACAGTAAATAAACACAATTTTCTGCATTTTGCACCTAAAACCAACTGAAGTTCAGTCATGCAGCTGTGCTGAGAGGCACAGATTTTAAGCTATGATTTGGTCTTATTTTTTTACAAAAACATAGGTCGTGATGCATTCAGGTTCAATGTCAGACTTTTCTGCCTGATTTTTTTGACATATATAAAAGCACCTATATCTCAATAAATAATTAAGCAATGCTTTTTGCAAAATAGCTTTACTTCAATTAGCTGTTACTAGAAAATGCATTGTATTTTCTCATTTGAAGCACAAAGTACTACTCACATTTCCAGAGGCTTTACTGTTGTGCTCACAATTTTTATATTGTGGTTCTACTTCTCACAGGCGGATAGGAGCCGGTCAAATCAGGCTCTGAGGCAAAGGCGCACATAGGAGAGGGAATAAAAGAGCAGAGGCAGAGTTAAAAGAGCATCACAAAGAGAATTGCAAAAGAAGATCAGAGGAGAAGAAAAAAGGTGCAGGGAAACACAAGCAGAGGCGAAAACGAGGTAAAGACCAGAAGACCAAGAGAAAAAAAAACGAAAGGCAGTAAAGGCAGAGGTTGCCCTTGAATCCATAGCTGCATCAGCTCAATGCCCTAGCCTACTTTAGCTGCTCCTCCCAGACTAGCCCTGTCAGTGATAAATTAATAAGCACATGTCTTTGGGGGACATCTGCTTTTTTCCAGGCCCTGTTATCTCTAACCCTGTACAAACATGCAAAGCCTTTCCTTCATTTATTTTGGAGGAATAATTGTGCCTTTTAAAATCAATTTTACATACTTTTCCAAGTAAATTGATAAACAGGAGAAAGGAACAAGACAGCTTCAACTGACTTGTCATCTTCAATTTTCTGGATTTTATTTGAAGCCTGAGAATCTGACAGATAGAGCTAACTCAATGTGCCCAAGACAAGTCCAGCTATGCAGCACTGTAACAATAAGGACTGGCATAAATCAGTCAGTCAGATTCACCATCTAACTGTTAAAATTACTCATTTTCTGCTCATATCCAATGATCGTGAATACATTTTAATAATGAACAGTCAGTCAGACAAAGACAAGCATTCACCCAACAATCCAATCCAAACTCATGTTTGCACCTTGAATTGCTTCCTATCACACACTAAATGCTTCAACGCTCTATTCATTCAACATCACACTTCAAATACAGTACTAGTAATCCAACTTGCTGTGACCAATGCCTTTTATAGCACACAACTATACAATAAAGCTGACCGCTGAAGAGACCTGCTTAACATCATTTTGTTAATGAAAAAAGTTTCCCTGAATTGGTGACCTCAAGCCTGATGCCCCACTCTTTGATCCATGCAAGTTTTACAGGAAGGCTATACAAGGAAACCAGCAGAATAAGGTCCTTTATTTGCTTTCCTGATAGGCTGTGACACGAAGAAAAAAAGCCCAGAACGCCTACAGTGAAAACACAAGTGCAGCTCTGTGTTGGCAACTGTGGGAGTGGAAGGAAAGCAGCATTTTGTTTGGTACATTTGCATTAAGTTTGCTTGGTTGCCATCTGGGTGAACAGTCGAAAGCAAAGCTCGAGATGCAAAATCCCTCTCAGAAAATGTAGCTCTCTAGGCAAAGCAACCAATGCCCTCAACAATGCCGATACACAAAACAGTGAAACGTGACATGAAGGGAATTTTAAGCACTCTTTATCAATATTTAGTGGAGCTGTGCTACCATGATAGTCTCTATAGAGTAAGTGTAGAGTGTAGATTATTAATCAGATTACACTGACTGCTCTATGATAAACAGTCAAGTGTACATTTTTTTCTTAGCTCATACTGATCTGTTCATTTATGAAAAATAAGAAAATAAACATTAAGGTCTGGGTTTCATTCAATACTTTTCCCCCACCCTCATGCTGTAATGGAAATGTGGTTGTACACTCAGGCGTAGTTCACACTGAATGTGTTGGGTGCATAATCTGTGCATAAATTAGGTGTAGAGGGAAATAAATAAATTCCAAATTCAAGTTCTTCCCCAACCATAAGAATTATGAATTTATTTAAAGAGCTAGAGGAGGCCACTTAACACCAAAAAAATCGGTCTTTCTAATCTCCTTAAAATTTAACCACTACAGCAGTTTTTCTAATAAATATGAGCCATAGGAGCCTTCATTTTATGACATAATACTTAAATTACTAACAACTAAGACAGTTTGTGTTATACATGATTAGGCCCAGCTTCCTCTAAGACACTGATGTTGAGCTTTATTGATTTCGTATTATGTGCATCGCCTCTAATACTGATGGAAGTTTCCAAACCATTGCACTCCAAGACAGAAGTCAGTGTTGCGTTTTTCCTACATCCCTCTTCATCTGTTGTCTTTATATTCCATGCATGCTTGTCAGCTCTGTGAAAGCAGTGACAGAGCAATGAGGAAGTGAGGCTTCTCTGAATCAATGAGGAAATCCCAACCCTGTTGTTGAATATTGTCGAATGCACAGTCTGTGCTCTACTGCAGGAGACCCAAATAACAGAGAACTTTACACAGGATGGTAGCATAAGTCCTGTCATTCCCATCTGTCTGTGTGTCTGCCTGTGTGTAAACAACAGATCAAAACAGCAGCTGTGACAGCAACCAGACAGAAGAACATGCAAACAATGACCAAGCAAAGTGACTATGCAGTTATTGTCTCACACAGAATACAGGAAATTATGCGTTATTAAAGCTTTGTTTGCTTTCCTTTGCTCACAATTGCCCTTTTTATTAATTGTAAGCAATACAAATGAGTCTTGTGATTTCTCAAAGCCCGGTGAAACACATGAGCTTCATATTGCAATTGGTGCAATTGGCTGGGAGTTCAATGCTTATTGTCCAAAGCGTAATATATCTACATGTTGATTTTTTCCCATGTAACAGAGACACATACTGTAGGAGGAGGGGATGGGTAGGTTGTACTGTGCTAGTATTGTAAGACAGCAAAGAGATGAGCGACCTGGCCTAAATGGCTTCCGTGTGTTGATGACTGGTTCTGATGTCACAGACGGGATTTTATAGCTTTACTCTCTACCTCAGGCCAAACAACGACTGCTAAGGTAAAGCCAGGTGAGCTACTCTCAAGGTCAAGGTCTAATGAATACATTAGCTCATGGATTCACAAAGCATCAGCCTACCAAACACCTTGTAAGTACATTTAAATGTGCGTTTGGGGTTTTCCAATTTAAAAACACTAAGTTAGAGTTCCAGTGAAAATGGTGGCAAAGGTTATAGAAATATAACCGATCACAGTTAGTCAAGCTGCATTTCCAGTCATATGACTTTCATCACTGCGCAATCTCTCTGGTGGCCTGACACATTTAGCAGATGCTGAGGTCTGCCCTTAAACCTACTGAGAACAAGCTCTCACCGTCGGATTCCTTCAGCCCAATCAGCTGCTCAGTGCAGGATTTCTCCAGCTCTGTCCTTTAAAATTCAAATTCAATTTCAAATAAAATCTACAATGGCATTAAGAACCCATCCCACCAAATACCTGAATACTGAAGGTCTTATCAACAAGCCACTTAAATAAGCATTTCATTTGAGCAATGTAGGTATGTAGTTCTGGAATGACCACACCTGCTGTTGGCGAATGGAACGTGACCAAAAAAAACAAAACATAAAACAGTGCTTTTTCCTGGCATGGGTTAATTAAATGAACCAAACATAGAGAAACTTCTTTTTGCTTTGCTAAAATTATAAGATCTACAAAATCCTCAAAAATAAACAACAGATTTTTCACATTTCTCCACATCTCAACCTGATATCTATAAATTGCCTGTCTGGTGTGACCAACCCCCAAATGTGTTGTAAACATCTACAAGAGGAGGTGGAGGAAGATCTATTTAATCTATTCTCTGTAAAATTTTAGTGGTAGTCCATGTCCACGATCTGAAAGTAAAATGACCTTTTCTCTAATATTTGGAGGTATGAAGATAACGACACATGAATAAAACTTATTTTCTTGCAAAAAGCCTTTGTTATTTCTGCCGCCTGATCCATCTGCATTACATAATCTTTGGACCGAGTCAGTACCACACTGCATCAAACTGCCTTCAGCCAGTTTGGGCTTAATATATAAAAGAAGACAGGGAGTTCTCTAAGCCTCACCCTCTTTAAGCACATTGCATTTATGTTTTAGAAATTAAACTATGGTTGTGACATATTTTCCATACAGGTGTTAACATGAGAAGAGCGGATTAAATCTGGTGAATTTCTGGCTGTGGCTTCAGAGAGATTTGGACCCCATTTGGTTTGGCTTGGCCCCCATCCACAGGGTCTAAAACAACCACTCCATGACCTGGCAATAACAGTCCCACACTGCAGGCAGCTGTGTGATTATGACACACTGTGGCTGCTGTGTGTGTGAGCGTGTTTTCCTTCCATATAAAAACTATGGGTCATCTTACTTACACGCCTTATCTCACACTGCAGTAGGCCAGAGATTTCTGACACTGTTGGTATGTGCATACGTGAGATTTATCACTTAAAACGCAGCAAGTGCAGCAGTCTGGTACAATAAATGAGGATGAATGTTAATAATTTCATCTCTTAATGACACTGAAGTTAAACTATTTTTCATTACATTATTTTGATTCAATGATCCAAAAGAGGCAGCCAATGGTGATGATTCCACCAAATGTTGTTGTGATGCCACTGTCCATCCGAAGCTTTGCTTTAAAGTAGCTTATAATACTGAAAACAATTACCATAGAATTATTAGAATCTATACATTTAGCCACATCGATATCAATCCGAGGTGTGTTACAACAGTTCAACCACTGTTCTTTAACATGTCTCCAACATCAGCAACACTTCCACACAGCTAACCTTTACTCCAGTCTGTCTACAGACAGTATCTGCTGCCTCTTACACAACAACCTGCCAGGTTACTCAGCTACAACACTGCAGACCCTCAGATAAGATCATAGATGATGGGCTTTCTGTAAAGTGGCAGCAGATTAAACTAAACCTGTTTGTGTTCCGTTTCCCAAATACTGAAAGAGGGAACCTGAAACCAATACAAAAAACCCCAACAAGAAATAACAATAAATGTTTTTCCTGTTAACTGCGGCAACAATTGTCACACGTTACATTTTTTTTTTGTACAGCGGTACATATACTGTAATACCCTCAAGGACTCAACACCCACATTGGGTTGATTTACACCAAAATTGGCAGCTGATACAGCCTGATACAACATACATGCAATAACTTACATGTGCAATAATCCATCTGTACCATCTATGCAGGTGTGCAATGTTTGTACATAATCCCTCTTATCTTTATCTTTTACTTTTACTGTACTATGTTCTATTCTATTCTATTTAACTCTTGCTCTGACTGTCGATGTTGTATTGCTGCTGTTACCCGAATTTCCCTGAGGGACCTTCCCAAAGGGATTAATAAAGTATATTCTATTCTATTCTAGCTATATGCTGGTTTTTGTGTATGGAGACTGTGGACTTAGATAAGATAATCCTTTATTAGTTAAATTCTCGCATTTTATCTTTATTTTGTCTCAAGTACAATTCTACCTATTTTTCAAATGTGCTATAAAAATAAAAATCGAATTAAAGGTAGATTTATAATATTAGTTAAGTATGTAATGGATATCTGACATAACATAAACAAAAACAATGACTTAAAAATATAAAAATCAATTGTTTTGCCTATTGAATTATCAAAATAATTAATTCACATAAATCGCTGCACAGCTACAACTACCTTTTATCGTTTTAGACCCAATTTACACATTAACAAACGTTTATTACTAATGACAGGGTACACGCAGTAACAATGACATGGTGTATCATACATACTGTGCACCATATGGAGGGACAAATCCGTCCTAATTCAGAGCGATGGCTGAATGCGATTATGCAATCTGCCAGATTCCACAGCCCAGAAAAAATCTCAGTGTAAGTATTACCGATGAACCGACACCATTAAATCAAATAATACACGTACAAATCAATGACTGAGCATCAGCACTTGTATACATACCACCTAATGTCAAATACCGTGCCACAAAACACCAGAACATTCCAGCACAGACAGTTAACGTAGAGCCGAGAAGGAAGCATTTGATCAAACTTTCTAGAAACCAGCAGAACAGAAAACGAAAGTACAGTTCAGGAGAAGCAGAACTCCAAAGAGACCAAACACGGGATCCAAAGTGCTGCTGCTGCTGCTGCTGCACACAATACCCGTCAGAACCAGGTGGTTCTGAGCTGCCCATCGCACCTCACGCATTATTTATGCAGAAGCAACAAGACACACAAAACTAATAACTACAACATTCCATGTCTACGAAACTGAAAACAAGTTGGCCAAAAGAAAAACCATCAAACATTTAATTATTCATGCTATTTTTTTTCTTTTTCTGTCTTCCGAGTTAGCTTGCTGTGTGCTCCTCCGCAGGAGAATCACAGATGTGATGGAACTACCTCCGTTGCTAGCTGTTAGCCGCTAGCCCAACAGAGAAATGAAGTCGGTAACGGTTTAAAACTAACTGTACACTCGAACGTTTGCGTCTAAATAAAAAGTCACAAGCACTGCACGCATTTTTATAAGCACCATTATAATACAATAAAACAATAAACAGATAAACAGAAAAGCGTCAGACAGTGTTAGCTTAGCAGGCTAGCATTAGTTAGCATCTAAGATGCTGTGAGGAACCAGAGATAGCGATGTTAGCAAAAAAGGAAGCTAATCAGTCGCTCCGGGGGTACCTTACCAGGTCAAAACAAACTGCAACGCGGAGCGAGATGCATTAATTTCTGCTTTGGCTTCTGTGGTCGACGTCCGGAGAGACGACAACTTCGACAGGATCAGAGTAGATGTTGTAGATATATCGTCGGGTTCATTGCAAAGACACTCGAAATTAATGTGGTTCCTGTTTTTTTTTCTCGGTTGGACTGGCTCGGATGCCCGTTTGCAGGTCGTTGCTTAGTGAGACTCGCACACATACACACCCTCAAGGGACGAACCTGCCAAATACTGACCCCGCCTCCCTCACTGTGAGCACAGCAGGAGACAGCTGCGAAATATTGACCCCGCCTTGCAGACAGCAGCATTGGTTGATTTATTCTATTGACTAATACTGTTGTTGATAGATTAGCAAATTCAGTCTTTATACTACAAATTTTAATAACTTGCATTATTATTTTTATTTTTACATGTACCTGACCAACGTGATTAAAACTTAATAGACATTTTTTTAAACACCATGAATGTACATGCTCCTCCTACACAGTTAAAAATATACATATATGTTTATGCATGATATATATTTAATCCACTTTTGTTTTAGAAATATTTTTCACTTGTTTGTAGACCTATATAACACCAGTGTGTTTACTGTCAGCAGCAGACACAGCAGTGAAAAAACACACTGATGGTCATTCTGCTTAGTGAGAGATCAATGCTTTTGCTCAGTGGTTCACTAATAAATACACTTTTTATGTACAACTAAGTCAAAATGGCTGCTGTAGAGCAGATTGTTACTGTGTTGTTAAGCAGTAAATACATTAAGTGATCTTTACAGACGTGCACTTTATTTTTTAAATCCACTTGATTGACTAAGGTGACTTGACTAACATGAGTAAAGTGTGTTGTTTTGTATATGTATTTGTGTAATGAGTAGGCATGGAGACCTTTATTTTTTAACCCCTAAGTAAGATAAGTAAGACACTGTTCTTGGCATTAAGCTAAAAGTCCACTGGTGTAATGCCGCCACCTGGTGGATTGCCTGCTACACAGCAGTTTTCAGTTTGAGAAAAGCTCCACACCTTTATATCTTTGCTGTTCCCATTGACAATGATTAACTCAATGAATCCAATACAAATACTCTATAGACACTTTATTGCTGTGTTTATTGTTTTTACACTTATTGGAATGTGTAACTGTGTGTGTCTGGTGGGCCAGTACAAACACACACGCCCTCCACAAATCTGCTGCCAAACCCAGATTTAAATAGCAAAAAAAAAAAACAAACAAACTATAATGCAGTAATACAATAAACATGACACTATAAAGTCTTATGTTGAATTCATTCTCACTAGCATACAGGCTATACTGGTCCATTTACAAAATGCCTCTTTATATATATTTATATACCTATATATAAGATATAAAACAAGAGTAATGCACATTCTTCAAAAGGTAAAGAAAATGTGGTGCTGTTGTATATGTTGCACGTGCGGATTCTGTCTGGTGGCAACAAAACAACAAAATAATAACATGAATGCGTGTTGTTCAGGAAATCTGCTGGAGGAGAGAGCAGAGCATCATCACACATTTCGGACTGTAGGAGGCAGTGTGATCATCAGCTTGTGATACATGTTTGAGTGTTGTTCTGGATGTGGGCAGTTAATTACGATGAAACAGGATGATAACACATAGCTAGTTCCAAAGGATAAGTCTGATAATATTCAATGTTTAGTCCACATATTACATGATCAAAACACTAACACGAATTAAGCAAAGCCTGGCAGTTCACTGTCCTCTGTGCTAGTAAACACAGAAACATGTGGTTCTGATGTATTATGATCAGATAAAGGTGATATCTCTGTGTATGATGTGTGGCCTTTATTTGACTGAAAAAAAGATGACGTGTCAGTTTGCGTCTCTCGTATCTGATCAGACAGACCTACTGTACGTGGCGTCTTTTTGGTTTTCTGTAACATAACGAAATCCCCGACATGCTCATCACTTTGCTATGTTAACGAGGTAGCTAGCCAGCTACAGTTTTATACATGTATATAAATAATATCTGGATTTTTTTTTAATTCTATAAAACCAGTACTGGCCCCAAAAGTCCCACAGCTATTGAACTCCGTTTCATTACCATACACGTGGCCACTGTATGAATCTGCAGCAGACAATAGACAATTTATTTTTTGTCTGTGTGATATGTTAGAAAATATCTTAATAGGAATGTTTTTTTTTCTCCTGATCTGGTTTACATGTACATGTGGCTGATATTAATGTGTTTACTGTCACAAACAAGTAAAGGGAGTGAGATGTTGGATGATTTTGGTTCTGTCTGGGTTAATATTAATAAAAAATAGAGCTCATCGTCAGCCTTATCCTCTAAAACTACAAAAGGTATTGATCCTAATACATTAATCTATCAGAGAAAGTCCTTTGTAAACTGAAGATAGCGTCGCCTCTTTGTGTTCTTAATAATTATGTTGTTTTTTTATTGATAAACAGACGTGTGCGGATGCAGCAATGGCACGAATGATCTATCTGAACTGTTTATTATCTAATGAATCTACACCCTGCAGGTTAACATGAGATCATATTTTACAAAGTAGCTCCGGCAGAGTCGTGTGTTTGACACATGGGACTAGCATGGACATGGTAAACACTCACACACAGTGGTCAATCTCCTCAATCTGTATGAACAATAGTAACGTCTGTATTAAATGTAACTGCACACTGACTGATTTTCGAAGATGTTCCTGTTTCTCCATATTCTTACACATTCTTCACACTGAAGGAACCCTAAAAGCAGAAGAGAAGTCCCTTTGAATCAACTGACCCAAACTACTGCTGTGTGAACACAGTGGCGTCCCGTCCACTATTTGACAAATGTAACTATAGTTGTAAACTGACTAGAGCGGGTGAGTGACTGTAACTAGATTGATGGCCGACTAAAACCAGCCCACCAGCTTATATACAAACTATAGATATCTCTCAATGTGCTTGACAGATCTCAGGCAGAAGAAGAAGGACAACTTCACCATAGATTACATCTTATACTTGATTAAAACAGTCCTGGTGGCGTTGTTGTTGTGTTTTTTTCTCATTATAGATCCATGTGACGGGGCAGCTGAGGTTCTAAGCTTCATACACCCTGCAGGGAAACAAAAACAAAGCTGGAGTTAATTTCTGTTCTGAATCTGTTTCCTGAAGTCAACAGAAGATGCTTCTGTAGCTGGCCCTGACCTTTGACCTTCTCACAGTCAGGGAAAGCAAGAGGAAGAGTTTGAAAACCAATCAGGAAGGCCAGAAGGACCACTAAGTGTGGGGTCAATGAGGCTGGCTCATCAATACCAACATGTACAGTATGTCACGTGTCCTGGCTCATTGTTGTGAAGCTAATATGTGTAGCATTTTTCTCTCACACTGTCTGAGACTATATACAGCATTTTTTTTCTTTTCTAGCAGCTTGTTGGATTACCTGTGTTTGTCCTTCCAGATGCGGAACCATTTGACCAGATTCTTGGTGCTCTGAAGCTTGGGATGAAGACAGTACTCCTGCCCTTTGAACCGAGACACATTCTCCATCGTCACACTGCGAGGAGAGGAGCAGAGAAAGGAAAACACAGACTTTATAAACAAGCCTGAACTGGTTTAATTACAGACTGTAGGGTTGCTGGAGCAGCATGCTCCAAACCGGCAGACACAGATCCTACTACGCCATACAGTCACCTACACTCACCTGTCAGTAAAGTCACATGACTGCTAACAGAGAACCTTATTGGAGAGAATACATAAAGAGTTGTGCAACTCTTTGAATACAAAATACTATGTGCAAAATGTGGAGAAGCACATTTTTTGTGTGAAATTCTGTGGAGCTGAATTGATAAAAACCTAACCTTATTTCTAACCTTAATTCCTAACCTTCTGACAGCCTGTCTGGGTATTCTGAATAGAGACTAGTCAGTCAGTTGTAGACTGGTTGACATGTTTTTGCCCTAGCTTTCTGCTGCTATTCTCTGATGCTGCAAATGACATTTCCACAGTTAAATGCTCTCACAATTCAAAAGATCAGCTTGCACAGCAGAGGTCAGCTTCTTGGCAATGAAGCAATATTATGGAGCTGCCACTTAAAAATGTGACATCAGAGCTCATTGAATCAATCGGTCTGTATGTAACCCTGTTGCTGAAGGCAGCCGTAGAGACACTGTGCCCGCATGTGGCATATTGAGGCCAAACCAGAGAATGTGGAGAGACAAAAAAAACACCCACAATGCCATGGGGCCTCTCCATCTACTGACCCACTCGAAGTCTAACCAAACCATGAATGCTAAAAGACTTGACTCTTAAAAAGACCCAGCTCTAGAAATAAACACAGCATTCAGTAATAATAAAGAATAGATTTAAGAGTTCCACATCCATTCCTGCCCATTCAGAAGTCACTTCATTTGGCTTTTGCAGCTGTAGTGGGATGCCTCTTTGTGCTTTGTTGTGGGAGCACAGGGCTTTATGTGTGTGTGCGTTTGATGGAGAGAACATGAAAGTGTATCCATGCATGCCAATGGACTCATATCTGCAGGGCTGCTCAGCAGGGGTGTTATTTAACATAGTTAATGTGTTTAACAATTTGGGCCACGTTTTCTTGCTTATTATCATTCACCTGTGCAGCTGATTTACTGACACTGGCTCGAAAAAGTGACTACAAAAAAAGTACAAAGAGAAAAAAAAAAATAAGGCCGAGTGAAATTAAGAGAAAATGGTAAAAACATAAAGGGACACTAGGACATTTGGGGCTCCCAGTGTGTGAGCTTGTGGTTAGGAGTGGCCGCTCAGAATGCCAAACCGAGAGCTGTAAGCCAAACGGCCAGAGAGGGGACACTGTTGCTCATTTCTCTCCTGCTCTCTTTCTTTCTTTCTTTTTCTTTCTGTGGCTTTCCGGAGCCTGCTGAGGCTCATTTTTCACTAGGCACCAATGGCTGGTGGCCCCCATCTCATGCTAATAGAAAAGCCTTGAATGATGACCGTGTCACAGGTAACACAGACACACACACACTTATATAAAAATATAACTCAGAAATGTAGCCTTAACAACATCAGGGCTACAACTAAATATATTTTGTGGATGGACCATTTAAAAAAAATATATTTCAAATGTGATTTTAAAAAAAAAATCTTATCTTTTTTATATTTTATTCTGTTTTTACATGTTAGTACTTATTTAATATATTCTCACACTCTCTCTTTACTTTGATTTTTTCTCTTTCATAAATTATTATTACGATTGACATGATTAACAGTGACCTCCTGTAACAGTAGAATAAGTACACACACTCTGCTCTCTGTGTGATATTGAATCCTGGCAGCAGGGGGCAGCAGAGTTTGTGCCTTGAACACAAAAATGAGTCCCAGGAGGGCTGACATAACATCTCCATCTGCTGTGGCTTCATGTAGCTCTGACATGAAACCTCAAATACATTTGACACAGAAATCACAGCTCCCATATTTGGCTCCATGTGAAACTCCATTTGAGATCATAAAAAAAGCATAGTGTGTAGTGAGGTAGAGAGAGTGTCTCTAAAAGCACCACAGATGTCTGTTTGGACTAGCTCTTAAGAAGAGCTAGTCTGATATAAACATACTTTGTTCTATGATAATTACAATTGAACATAACAGCTGCCTGTGTGCTTGAGATGTGATTAAATAGGTCAAAGGTCAGATGGCAACAGAGAAAGTAGGTAAAAGGGTCAAAATGAGACCTGAGGATCAAAATGCATTCACAGCAGTAATGCTCCAAGATGTAAAAGCCTGGAAAGCATTGTGATGTTTTAGGTTCTTGATTGTTTTGGAAGGTTCTGGAAAGCAGCACTTCCTTTGTCCACACCTCTGGCTGCGTTGTGTAATTAACTCATGAGCTTATTGTCACACTGTAAATCCCCCTAAGTGCTTCAAACACAGGCGACAGGGTGTTTTTATAAGGCTCAAAACAGCAGATTGATATTTTTATAGTATACTGGAGCGCAGCTGTAGTACATCTGCTGGTTGTGTGTGTGATTGGGGGATCAGAAAAAATGTGAAAACAGAAGGAGAAAAGAGAAGCAGGAAAAGGTCGAGGGATTAAAGAATGAGAAGAAGATGTTAAAAAAGGAAACAGGCAGAGACGGGAGCAGAAAAGACATTTGAAGGGCGATGGACTCAAAAGAAAACACGTCTGACTCACAATATCATCTTCTCTTGGCAGAACGGGTGTTTGGGTTTGATCTCCAGCTTCTGAACATCCTTGTATCTGATCTTCGGTCCTTTCCTGGTGCACCTGCACTTGTAGGCTGTGGGGACATTAAACACACTCATGCTGATCCTGTACTTTGTCTTATGTTCAGTGCATGTGATATAAAATTGTGGAAGTGCAGCATAATCAGCCAAGAGGCAAACACAAGAAGTTAATTCTTCGTGATTTGACAGAGAAATTATCTCACAAACTGACAATGGCCATTATCTGTTCATATATTTATATCTGGCAACTCAGAACAATGTCAGGCACATTCCAACTGAAATAAAAACTCAGCCTTTTATAGTATGATTGGCTGTATAATCCAATTAATCCGGGATGATTTAAGAACCCGTGTCTCCCACTGTCAAGCAGCTTTTTGTACAAAACTCACTGTCTTTGCAGATTTTCATTTTAGCAGCTCTGAAGCATCTATACGTTTATTAATGTCCATCTATCATCTTCTCCACGTCCTGTTTTCAAGCTGTCAACACTGAATAAACACACAGGAAATGAGTTTTCGCCGTGTTGTGTATCTGTGATGGGAGGTGATGACCTGGATAGTCCAAGGTTTCCTTCATCCATCACCTACGATCTTGTCCTGAGCGCCAGCGGCCACTAAATCTAATCACAAGCACCGGACGCAACAAACAGGAGAAGAAAAACTGGAGATTGTTCAGGGAAAGGACACAGCTACAACACTTCAGACAGCGACAGGAGGCCAAACCCCGTCTTGTTTACTTCTGTCTCTGGCATTTAGAGTGATGGTGCAGAAACATTTCAGAACATAAAAGAGACATAAAGAGCTTGGACCATATTTCCATGTTTTCACAGAATGATGTTATAAATAATATAAAAGAAGTTTTTTTTGACAGCTGCAGGTAAAAGTGAATAAAGTTAGATTGTGCCTTCACTTTTCCTGAATCTCAGAGGCACAATAATAAATCTGTTTTTTACCAGCTCACTTAAATTCTGTTCAGATCCGTGAACACCTCTCTGCATTTTGTATGCATGCAGCAGGTGGAAACAGGTTACTAACATGTCTTTACTCCTTTTTGAAGAACAGTGATTTTGCTTCTCTCTTTCTCTGTCTTTTCTCTCTCTCTCTCACACACACACACACCAAAGCAAAACCAGTCTGAACCCCCCCTACAGCCCTCCACCTATTGTTCAGATACATCTCCACAGCTTAAGTGCATTATAGTCCATTTAAAGTGAAAATGAGTAAATAAGAAGACTTTACCTTCTGCACTCAGGACGTACAAGGCCACCACTAACAAAAGGAGCACCGCTGTGCACCGATGCATGTCTTCTCAAGAACAACAGATGTCTGTTTTTAAAAAGAAGTTCCTCAAAATCCGAGCTCTCCAAACGCTCTATGAGAACAACAACACAATGCGCACAAAACAAAAACACACACACAGGTCTGTACAGGTGCAGATAGCATCCACTTGCAGTAAGTAAGTATTAGGTGGTAGAAGTGCAGTTTTTTTTTTTTTTGCTTCTTGGAGTCCCTTTGGAGCGCTGATTGTGCAACTCCGTCTGTGCGTCCTGCGCGCTCGGATGAATTGCCAATCACTCGTTTAGGTCTCTCTCTCTCTCGCTCTCTCTCGCTCTGCTGTGGAGAGGCAGGCAGGCAGCAGCTCTTTTAAAAAGCTGCCCGCTGTCCCCTTCTCATTAATATGCACGGCCAGACAGCGAATCAGACACTTGTGGCCTGCGAGGGAGAGAAGTGGAGAACATGGAAAAGGGGAGGGAGGGACAAAAAAAAAAAAAAAAATCACGAAACACACGTATTGTTCGCTAAAATGAGAGCTGGGTGACGTCTGTGCTGGATGAAGTTTTCTGCCAGTTATAACCAGGATAGGAGAATGAACCACGGAAGTTACAGAGTATTTTATGTCCCAAACACACTTCAGGAGCTGCGTTATTCTCAAAAAACACTGCGTGGTTGCCATGGTAGCCGGAAAATCTTTGCTGATCGGATGATAGTCGTTAACATCACATATGTCAATCTATGGATCCAAGGAGTTTGACTGAACATCAGTCCATTGCCTGAAGCATCAGAATCCATCTGAAGCTCTGTTATGACTACACTTATCGAAGTTAACATCAGCAGTTTAAACAATCTGCAGTGGTGCATTTATCACAAAAACATCAAAAAGATCAACTTCAAGAAAACAAAACTCAACACATTCCTATAGAATTCTGCAGTATTTACACTGTGGACACACCCGATGACTATGTTTGATGTTCTAACAGTATACTTTGTAAAAAATGTTGTGAAATATAACGTGCACCTATAGCTGGAAATATAAAAAAATACACAAAATGCACAATAAACACATAAAGAAGACTGACAGCTTTATCTTATTCTGTGACTCTTTCCAGGCTGTGTTCTTTCCCTAAATAATTTTATTAATAATTTACCCACCAGAATGATCTATTCTGATCTTCCTCCCTCTGAAAGAGGATTTAGAAAATATGTTGCATATTCAAACACTCATAAATAATAAATTGAATAAAAAATACGCACACATGTAACTGAGTAGCGTAAAGGTCATGCAAATTCCCTCAAAGTCAACACAAATAAAGCAAATCAGAAACATTTCAGGGTCCGTTTCATTGACCCTTCAACAGAATCAGAATAAGAGCATCAGATTCATTCGTTACATTATTTCTGTGACTGTGTTTGAACCTGCTCTCTGTTCTCTGCATATGAATAAATACAGCCTTTGTATTTGGGGATGCCATCAGGCTGAACCTTTGGCCTGTAAGAGATAGCCCTGAGAAGAAGGTCTGACCCCTCCCACCTGGGACGCTCTAACTCCGGGATTAAACAGCCTTCATCACCGTCCTGCATCATGAGGGATTTGTGTGTGTATGTGTGTCCACTCTGCTTTCTTGTTACGTGTGTGTGTTTGTGTTCACCTCTTTGCCCTGAACACTGATGCAATCAGCTCCTGTCATCACTCAAACCAGCGGCCATGAAATGTCTGTCTGTGTGCAACATGGTCCTCCGTGTGTGTTTGTGTGTGTGTGTGTGCATGTCCATTTTCATGGCTGTGTACCTTAAGCATGTACATCTGTCAAATGCTTTCAGATTACACTACTGCACTGCCTGATCAGTGCGCACATGAAAGCACCTTAATATGACCAAACCACACTTACTTACCAATTCACACTTGTAACAACCTCAGGATGAGATGTGCAGATATACTTTTCAGTGACAGGTGAGGACGTATGAGACCCCAGCAGGACATCAGCGCTGTGAGGATCCATCTCAAGTCTGTTTGATCACAGGATAAAAGACACCGGTGAGCTGCCTGTTCCAGTCTTGGGTTGAAGTGACGGATAATAAGTCAGACATCTGTTGTCTTCATCCATCAGATCATTTCAGCTCCACTGAATGTGAAATACTGAAACTGAAGGCAATGGTAAAAACACAGGATTTTAGCCAAAGGAAATCAGTCTATAGAAAAGAAAATTAAAATGACTTCACGTTTCTGTTGTAATCAAACAAAGATGTCGACGACTTAGAATTTTGAAGTTTCTTTTTACGCTGGCCAAGCTGAACCTCATTAAGGATGTTAGAATACCTCTGTAGTTTATTTCTTCAGACACCATCAAAAGTTTAAACAGATGCTTCACAGGCGTCTGTACTAATTTCACAAAGAATCACACATAAAATCTGAAAAGGCCCTGCAGAGGAAGTTGGTCCTGGCCTTAGCTGAGGTGGGTGGGCAGTCATGGAAGCAGGAAGCTCATGCTGTGAATCAGCCAGTCAGCAGTCAGTCACTCAAAGTGGTCATGCCCATAATTATGCAGAATGTTAAGCCTTGTACACTAACAATAGAGACCAAAACCATCTTTGTACAAGTCAGTAGTTTAAAGTTGGACCTTTTAAAATGTCTATGGGGACTGACCTGCTTTTGGAACCAGCCCCCAGAAGCCGCAGAGGGAACTGCAGTTATTGACACTTCATTCATCAGAGGTTGCTGCTTGTTGTTGCTTTAATATCCCTGAAGATTATTGTCATTTTGGCAGTAAACACATATTTCACACTTAATCAAATAACACAGCTGTTTTGTAAATGTGCCTGTCAGAATGTTTGAGCCTTGCTGCCAGCAGCTCTGGAGATTCTGTGACCCTGACAGAATCTGTCCCAAAAAGAGAAGGACTACACTACGTCTGGATACACAGGGCTGACATGCTTGCCAGATTGTAAACTCCATTTGTTTCAATGAGCTAACCTGCTCAGTGTCTAATGGCTTTTAGTGAACTTGGCAGTGGTGCAAGTGTGGACTTAATTCACAGGGGAGTTGTACAAGTTTACCCCAAAGTCAAACATGGCAGATGGTGGCTGAAGTGTGCTGGGCCTGTTTAGATTGGAATGATGTGTGGAAAAGAAAGACGAAAGATGGTGGCACAGAGAGAGAGAGAGAGAGAGAGAGTCAGAGACAGTCTCGTTTAAACACAGGCTGCAGTGTGAGCCCAAAACACACAAACTTTCTCATACTAGGTCTTTAGAATAAGATGTTTTTGAAAATTAAAGTAAAAAGATGACAAAGCAGCTCTTGTGCATGTCTGTTAATGAACATGCTGTTGGTGTCTCTGTTACTGACAGAAACTTGAAATGCTTCCTCTTCTGGAGCCCCAAAACGATCCAGCAGATTTGTTCTTATTTATGATTTTCTGACTTTCTGGAACACAGTGTTCTAAAAATGAGAATCCAACATTTATTCTGTGATTGAAAAAAAAAAAAACACGTTTTTTTTTAAAGGTGGTGTTTTCAGAAGCTGGCAACTGAAATGGTCAGTGTTTATGCAGCCATGCACCCTCTTGTGGTTAGGTGAATGAGTGACAAAAGGGTTTGTTGGAACACAAATGCAGGTCATGGGCCTAAATAGAGCATTAACCCTTGGATGTCTGGAGGAGGATTAATACAACCATCCACTCGTACTCGGTTGTGTACATCTGCATAACTTTGGTATTTTAGAAAATAGTTATTTTTTCTTTTATGTGTAACAAATTTTACAAATAACTAAATATGGGTGGACTTTTACCAATATAATATAGAAATAATAAAAGCTTAGAAACTGGTCATTAAGAAAAAAAATGTTTTGAATGGTTATCGAAGGATTGTCTGCTCCCAGGCACAACTCAGCCCCCCTGCTGGAGATTCCTCTGTGTTTTCTTGGTTGAGTCAGAATTAATGTCTGTCTTTGTCCTGTGTGTTCACAGTGACTGATCCTCATTTTCATGTATACTTATAAGACTTCCAGTATATTATTTTCTTGATTTTTGTGTCAAATTGTCCGGATCAGCTGGATGCCGCACTGTGACATTTGTATGAACACGGTCAACTGGGAGTCACACATGTGGACAGAGGCAAGTAACTGCAGGAAATAATGATAGTATTATGTATTGCAGGCATGTAGGTGCGCTGCATGTAGACACACAGTCACTCAGCAATTACTGGTAATAATGGGATGTCAAGCAGAGGCTATGTTTTTTTCTGTTTTCTTACTGCTGTAAGGATAGCCTGTGAAGCCATAAATAATCAATGAAAACAGAATATCCCTGTGTCAAATACAGGATGGTTATTCTTGGGGCATTAACACATGTGTGTGTGTGTGTGTGTGTGAGCTGCCAGCAGACAGGTATGCTGATAGGTTTGTACAGGCAGTGAGGCAGGTGTGGGAGGATAATTCCACTCAGGTGACAGAGGTGAGGCCAACTGCCCTGGGAGATGATGTAATTGCTGTTTTAACTGTCATGTTCACATCACATTATTTTCACGAGTTAAAAGCCATCAGGCTGAACAGTGACAGGAATGAAGGGTGTTGGATGTTTTTCCTTTTTCCCTCTAGGGTTCACTTTTTCTTCCTGTCAAATCTCATAAGCTGTTGAAGTCATGATACAATGTGTTGGGGGAGTTTGTTTGTTTGTTCAGGCTGAATTCACCACAAATACTGGGGATCTGTTTATGTTTACTTTGACATTCTTTGCCAGTGTGCAGACTATTATTCTCTTTGGTTCAAACACACTAGTAACTGATATACTGTCCTCATCTAAACATCTAGACTGCAGTGTCTGTGGATCTATGGGTAAAGCAGGATTTTCAGGTTGGCTCTTCTAATCTAAATTGACCTACTTGGTCCTGATGGGAAGGCCAACATCTTACATATGAGTCCAATGCCACTGGTCTATACTGGTGAATGAGAGGAGCGTCCTCTGTTAGGCTGTCTATTTCAACCACTCTGATACATACTCCTGAAAACCTCCAATAGTCAGACTGACCGATTGATCACTGATCTGGGCAAATTAATCACAGATCGAAAATTGTTGTTATGATTTTGGTTGATTTTCTGTCTGTCCCTCTCCCCACCATCCCTCTCCCGGCCCTGAAGTATAGCCCAGCAGCTGTGCTCCTATCTGACTCCTGTGCAACTCCTATGTCCCGTCAAGGACAACTGGTGAACTGCCTGTAAACATCTCGGCGGTCTCAGTCATACTATCGCACACACTTCTCATGGAACTGACGCACATACATTCCCCTCCCTTCCTTCTCGTCTGCCTCCGTATCTGTTGTTTTACTCCCCCATCCTCTATGTCCATGAAAAAATTCCATCACGTTACCACGTGTACTGTAATCGAGGGTCAATGTCATTATGTGATTGTATCGTTTGTATGTACCGCAATCTGCAAATTTATTTTCGAGAGCCAAAAGGGCGCCTTGAACGGTCACCCTGGTGCTTTTAGTGCACTCTTGCACTAGACACTAAGGCATATTCCTAGTAATGTGTTTTTCACTTACATGGCAATAAACTCGATTCTGATTCTGATGAAGTTAGCACAGCCTCTGCAGCCACAGTCAATAGCATCACTAAAACATGTACAAATGTATGTGCACAAAGACATTCCTACTTAAACTCCCTTATGTTCATGCAGTCAATCCTCAGACAAATAACCAACTGCATATATGATGGCACATCCAGTGTGTAGATATGAATAGAGGTCCCTGATGGCAGAGATGTTAGGTCAAAGGGAAAAAACAAACCAAACTGTCATACACGTCCTCTGACACTATCAAATTCACCATGAAAGCAGCATATGTTCATTCCCAGGACACGTCCTATTTTGAGGTACTTTATGACACTGATCCTGGCTTATGGTTGTGTTATGTAATTTTTTACACCATATTAAAGCAGATTCTAAAAACTGACTGCTCATTCCAGTAACAACTAGGTCACATGGGACAAAGCTGACCCAGCATGGTGGAAAAAAATCATGGAAAAAAAAATCAAGAATAGAACATTAAAACCGAGAGAAAGGGGACGTTTATATATGTACTGTGCAAATATTTAAGACATGTAAGATGTTTAAAAGAAGTCCTGCAACATGCGGTGTGGAAAAAACATACCTGCTAAGCACCTGAGCAACCCTATACTGATGTACATGTGCTGCAGCAATGAGGCTACAACAGACTTGAGTCTGTTCATTTGCTTAGTAAACACTTCTTAAGTTCTTGTATATTTAATGTTGATTATTTTAAAAATACTAAGATTCAACACATACATCATCTCAACTCAGTATTTGGTATTGCTGTCACAGTCATGACTTTATAAAACCTAAGCAGTAATATTTTGTCCTCTGGCCTGCAGCTGATCTGGAATTTGTTTAGGCTTGATCTTTTCCAGGTTTCTGTCAGAACTCCATAAACTTCTCAGACTTCCAACTAAAAAAGATACATAAATAAAAAGAAACAAACTATATATCCAGGATACAATCAAAACAAGTTAGGAATGAGCTGAAGATGAATAATATTTTATTTAATAAGCTGAATCTGAACTCCTGAACACAGGCTCTGAAGCAGGCACTTTAATAACATAATATTGAGAGCAGTGTCAGGTCCTACAACCACTGTAGTGCAACTTTGCAGTATCTTCCCTCACCAGTGAATACCAACATTTGTAAGCTTCCAATTTGTAACTCTGGTTTTACAATAAAATCAGTTGTCTCCAAGCCTATAAACAAAGATGACCCTGTGGTCAACAGGGCTTATTTTCTCATAATCTGCGGCTTATCCTGAGCCACAGATTATAATACATCTGTTTTCATAAACTGAGTAGTGCTGTTGACTGAAATTATCTGTGTGTAAAAATCAAGGCAGTTCTCCTCTAAGTCGGAGTTTATCCAAGTTCAAGCAGCGTTAAATGTAAATCTGGGAGTCTTATCTGCACAAAGTAAAACAAGTTCATACAAAGTGTGAACATGCACAGCAAGCACTGATATAATATGATTTATGAATGTGACTGGATCTCAGCCAAAGGTAAAAAATACAGTCTGTGTTTGTGAGAATGTGCAGCCCATAAGAGACATCTTGACTCGCCTAGAAGGGGGAATTAAACTCTCTTACTTAACAGTTGTAGAAGATGCGCCACTTTTTGTCACAAATATCATGTTTTCTGTGCAGTACCTTTCATGTTTAGATTTGTTGCCAATGCTGCTTCATTGTCTGCTGGCCTGTGTTGACAGACAGCTTGGGTTAGGGTTAGAGAAGTAAGAAAAACAACTTCTTTGATGATTCAGTGGATCAGCTGACAACTAACAATTAAGCCTAAAAAACAATTGCACAACACCTCAGGGCATGACCTGCCTGGAAAGTTCAGACCATAAATATATAGCAAATCCTCATTCTGTTCCTTCTTCTTGTCTCTCCCTCCTGCTCTTGCCAAGTCAAACGGAAGGTTCCACTGAACAGATGCAGGCGAGATGTTATCCATGTGCTCCCTGTGCAATAATAAAGCTTAGTTAGATTCAGAAATGCGTGATGTCCAAATGTAAACCATGTTTTTTTTTCATCAAAACACCCGGACAAGACATTTCATGTTGGAAAACTAAAGTGGAGTGAGACGCTGGCCGTCACAGAAAAGGAACAGAAGTGATGTTGTTTACAGGGATAAAAGAGTCTCTCCACACACAGACTGTTACACCTGGTTGCTCATATGCAAAGTGCCATGAAAAGTTGTGTAACTAGTAAAAAAAAAGAGCTGTCAAGAAGAGTGTATGCTCTCTCCTCGCCTGTGCTGAGAGGTGAGAGAGTTTTTGAAGCACCTGATGAGGATGGAGTCTGATGTCATACATGATGAAATACACTGGGGTAGAAATGAAATAAAATACATTAAATGACATAATTATCAAGCGCTCTGCAGGTCCAATCACCTAATAATTACACCCATCTCTAGATCTGTCTGTGTTTATCTTTGTGCTGAATCCATGATTTGGCAAAATGCGAATTATTTCTGATTATAAAGTAATTGTGCTGAAGTAATCCCTGCCATGTGAAATCAGACAAAACTATCAGTGGGTAATAACAACCAGGAGGAGCTCATCACATGGAGAATTGCGAAAACAGCAGCTGTGCCGGCTTCTCCTCTGACAGTTAAAATATTTTTGGATGTCTCTGTCCTCTTCTACATAAATAAGTCATTTCAACATTCTGTCATGTATTTCATTGTAATACCTAATCATCAACAGTGATTATATTTTTATATTTTAAAGGTTGGGTAACCCCTTTCTTATCCAACATGCTTGTTTCTTAATGAAATGAACATCTTTTCTCGGTTGTCTGGCTGTCCGTTTGGCAGAACAGAAAGTCTCTACATTTGAAAAACAACAAAATGGACGTGCAAAGGGGTGAGGGCAGTTTCGGGCAAAGGGAGCACTGCAATGGCCCCTTTACACCATGTAAATGACTGTTTTCCCATTTTTTTTGGAAACTGTGTTACATCCAGCATCATACACACACCACCAGAAATCCTATACTCAGAACTCATAGACCAGGGGTTACAGTGGTGAGTACTGCAGAGTCATTCAACCCAGACTGTCCTCTTTCCCATTGCAGACAAAAGTCAGATGTCTTTGTGTCCAGGATAAAAGAAATTTTAATGACCTGTCCTTTGGATGTGATGGGTGAAGAAGACTGAGCATGAACAAGGAACAAACAGTCTTGCATGTAACTTGATGATTTTTTTACATGTGCAATTGAGTTGAAAATCTATTTAGTATTTTTTGTCAGCTGATCCACTGAATCATCAAAGAAGTTGTTTTTCTTACTTCTCTAACCCTAACCCAAGCTGTCTGTCAACACAGGCCAGCAGACAATGAAGCAGCATTGGCAACAAATCTAAACATGAAAGGTACTGCACAGAAAACATGATATTTGTGACAAAAAGTGGCGCATCTTCTACAACTGTTAAGTAAGAGAGTTTAATTCCCCCTTCTAGGCGAGTCAAGATGTCTCTTATGGGCTGCACATTCTCACAAACACAGACTGTATTTTTTACCTTTGGCTGAGATCCAGTCACATTACTTAAAGACTGAGCATGAACAAGGAACAAACAGTCTTGCATGTAACTTGATGATTTTTTTATATGTGCAATTGAGTTGATTATCTATTTAGTATTTTTTGTTATTTTGTAATAACCATAAACATGGTTAGACTTCACATACTTCACACTTCACAGACCAAGATTGAGCTTTTGACATACTGTCTGTGTTCTCCAATGTCACCATCCTAAACTCAAATCTGCAACACTCCTCTGCTGTTTTTAGCTGTGCACAACTCACAAAGACAAGTGTCTTCTTGAAAATCTACTCCATCCAATTGTTACTTTCCTGACATTTAGGAAACAAAGATTTAAGCTGACGGAGTCCCAGTAATCCCCATTATCACCATGACAGGAAACCCAGAGGCCACACAAACATAGTAGGAGTGCAAGTTACAATATGAGGATAAAAGACCAAATATATCCTCTGATCCAGCATGTTTACAGTGATTTCTCTCTGTGCATGTCAGAACACATGTTTTCATTGCAGCAGGTGACAGATGTATTTTCATTATAGGCTTTACAGTATATAGGTCACCTAGCTAATGTTGGCATGAGACGAGGTGCACACCCATGGAAACGTGACCGGACGCCTGAATAATTCACATGCCATGTAAAGGGATAGCACTGAGTCCACACACACTGAAAAGCCACTTGTTATAGAGCGCCTGGATATACATTGTTGTGGAGGACATAGAAACAGAATAAATAGAAGGGGTGTTGCCTGCATACTTCAGGTTTACTATTTAAGTGGTGAATTTCCCAAAAAATCAACAAAATCTTCCTTATAAAAATTACTGGCAAAGGCAAATTAAATTTCCTTTTATTAGCCCTATAAAATGCAAAGTTACCAGCCATATTGAGCTCACAAATGGACACCACATGTTTTGCAGCTACTCCCCCATTAGCCTGATTTAGCATGGCGACTGGTCTGACATTCATGGGTATAAGGCCAAAGATACACTAATGGAGGTGAGGGGTGGATACATTTGCTCCAGATTTGGAAGGATTTGTGTCCTCTGTGGGACTGCTGCTGTCTTATTGGTTACTGTTTGACAAAAGAACTGGTCTAAATCTGAAAACATTTTCTTTTCCACTTTTCAATATGAAATCAATAATTAGGATCTCCTAAAGGGGGCACTGTGGGAAACCCATGTGACACAGAAAATGGTGCATTATTCAACCATGTCGTTATTAATGTAAGATAACCATTTATTAATACTGCACTATAGAAATATCATCATTTTCTGTAACCATGCCTTACATGGTTACAGAACATCGTTATTACGAGTTCTGTGGCTGGGGTGACATGCAGCAGCTTTGCATTAAGGTCATTAGGTATTTATGGGACTGGTCCATTATTAACCAGTTTGTCCTTCTTAACTCTGACCACAGTGACCTTTAGGGTGCGAGTCAAGGTGCATGGTGATATAATTTGGTTCCTATGAAACGTGTGCAACATATACACACACAAGCTCATACACGCAAGACAAAAGCATAAAGGTAAGCAGACCATGGAGGAATGCAGTACACAAAGTGTCACCTGAGACTTCTGGTTATTGTGATAGGCCAAAGATAGCTTCTCATCTCTCACTGCACAGAGTGATTAACTCTGCTGCTACTCTTAGCTCAGTGAGACAGAGCATCACAGGCAACAAAAGAAAGCAATGCCACTGCCCGCAGATAAGAGGCGCAGCTACAGTGTCTGTTTTTGTCTACACCTGAGTGTCAGTCGTTCAACTTTTTCCACTCACGCAATCACACACCAACATTAACCGGACTGGTTTGCACAGGAGAGGAAAGCAGGACGCACAAAGAAGGGCAGGTCTAATTTCACTCTATGATGGTATGATGGTCCGTTCTGATGTTACCACTGTCAACGCTGCTATCATGATGGTAACAGAGACTATTTTTAGTATTGATAAATTATACATATTATATATATTATATATATAATATGTATTATTATATATTAATATGTATCTATTTTAAACTCAAGTTTTGTGGAAGCATGTGCAACCATTCAGTGATCAGAGCAAACAACAAATTTCCTCTAATATTCCTCTAATATTAAATATGTATATATTATATATATATATATATTTAATATTAGAGGAAATTTGTTGTTTGCTCTGATCACTGAATGGTTGCACATGCTTCCACAAAACTTGAGTTTAAAATAAACCTGCACTTGCTGTGCTGAGATTTCTACATCAGTATAAACACACAGCCACCCTAGTGTGAGCGTGCATATGTGTCCATGTGTCGACTGTCGCACAAACTCCACCAGCATCCAAGCAACTGCTACTGACCTACAATGAAACCTAGTAGTAAATGACACATACACAAAAATCCAGACACACAAACACACACCCACACATATGCACCTTAAGAAATGTTTTCATAAGCAGATTCATATACTAATATGAACAAGAACACAAACACACAGATGCAAACTTGCTTAGAAACACCACCGTTCGCATCTTGGGCACAAACACTCACAGCATTCAAATTACTGCTTTGTGGTGACACTATATTTTAAGTGGCCACACACAGAAACACACACAGGCACGCACACACAGACACAGACACACACACAGACCCTTGTCCTGAGACAGCCCTCTTAGCAGGGAGCAGGACAATTTTTGTCTGTCTTTAAAAGCTGCTTTGTGTTCCGACTATCTGCCGAAAACACACACATAAACACACCTAATGACTGCTTTGTGTCCACATTTTCAGGCAGGGACGCACTCACAAATCAACACTGGGACCAGCTGCTTTGTGCCCTCATTATGTAGCTGTTAGGCTCAGGCTACTTGGAATTGCAAACACGGGCCAGGCACATGTACACTGGCCTAATAGTGCTGACAGCAACCACACATACACACACACAACACGGTTAGGTGTACTAATACACTTTCCTCTCTCCCATAAACTCTGTATACAGAGTGTTTGGCCTCTTTCCATTAACCCGATATCAGATCCAAGTATCATCAGGGTTACAGGAAGTAACTGCTATATCCACTTAAAGGAAGAAATGTGCATGTAAAACTTCTCAGGCATCCACATCATGGTGCATCCCACTGCATCTATTGGACCTACTCGTGTTTATTTGAGGTACTCATCTACAGTAGCTTATCAATGAGCCAAAAAAGTGAATTTTGAGTCTCCTGTGGTTTGTTTTTCTAAGTTTGCAACTTTGTTGCTCAAGAAATACGGTTTAGAGGCAGTTCAATGGCAGACAAACATGTGAGTGACTGTGAACAGACAGGCAGAATGAATAAAAGTGAAAATGCATCAATGCAAGTTGAAAATGTTTCAAGTTGGGTGACAAATTCACCATTTCATGGGTGTACAGGTCAAACTGGAACACAAAACTGTGGGGAAGAATAAGAAAGAACTGGCCATAAATTAGATACATTTCTAATTTATTACTACACCCTGATGTGACTCAAGTCTAATTTGAACACTGGAGTATCCATACAGATTTGAAGGAAACCTGATTGGAGTTACATCTCACTCATTTTCCTGAACCCTGTATGACCACGTCAAATGCGGACAAGTCACACAGCATTTCAATGAATGTCAGCAGCCCTGGAGGTGGCACAGCCAAGACTAAGATGCAAAGAAGTCTGCATTTTTGTCCATGCCTGACGTTCATGATCATATTTGTTCATGAGTCATGAAAAGGCAAAGAACACAAAAAGGTCTGAAGAATGTGAAGAAAGCACAAAAGATTCAGCTTCTGTGTTGAGTCAGTGATTCTCTATTAAATCTGAGTCACTCTGACTCTTTCATGTGGCTTCTGTCCGGATGAAAAACTATTTGAACTTGAACAAAGCATCCCTTTCTTTCTCCCTGTGACAACAGTGCAAAACGATTGACGTACTTCAGGAACGTCCCACGCCTGCTCGGCACGCATAGTTTTTTTATGACACACTTTTAGCTGCTCACGGAGTTTGAGTGGGTTTCGTGCCATAGGAGCCATTCAGCAGCTTGTCTTTGTCATTGTCTTCGTAATATATTTGCATTCAGACACTCAAGCAATTGACAGAATTAAGGAAGGTGAGGAAGTCAACCCACACAAGCTTGTGGTTTTGACATAACGCTGCAGGGAATTCTTGTATTTTAGAGTTTCATGTAGGATGGGATATAAAATACCAGATATAGGCCAGAAATTGTAAAAACCGCAATGGTTGCCTTTCTGTTAGCAGTTGACTACTTCTAGATGCATCAGCACATCATTTACTGAACTGAAGTTTAAAAGGTTTCATGTGAGGGTAGGGTCAAAGAAGTAGTGTCTTCATATGGTAACACATTGCATTTTTTCCACATGCACCCATAATTCACACATTTCTCTTCAGGTTTAGCACATTGCAGAGAACACTCGCACTCTATTTCTGTGAAATGTGTGTGTCTTAGTCACCTACTGTACAGTAAGACTTCAGCCACCCAGAATCCTGACAGAAGGCGCACAAGATGCAAACTTCCTTTTAACACCCAAAGTGCCTCTAGGGAGACAATGCAAGGTGAATGGCGGAGGACTGCAGGACGAAGGGAGATGACAGCACGATTTATCCCAGGCTGCTGTCCCATGAAAGGGCACCACAGGCTGTTGATGGAGCCCAACGAGACCTGATGTGCCTCTCTGAGGCTTCTCAGGGAGCAGCAGCATGAATGGACTCAGTGATGAGGGTGCCTGCTGTTCATTTCACTTCCAACCAGAGGTTATTTTTCCATGTGATTGCATGTTGTAATCATTTTGACAGGTGTCTTTAATGTTTTATAAGGTACCTAGCCATGCTAGCTGATGATTGAAAAAATAGGGGCTTAGAAATTTCTTAGAACAACTGGTCACTAGTTTTTTGAGAACACTGGAGTTCTGTGGTACAGAAGACTTTACTATGATAAGTGTTTGAGTTACAGGGTCCTAGTTTGATCATGGATATCCATCACTGAAAATGCTCTAGAAAACAGTCCTGGAAGAGCGAGCACTCTAAAAAGAATTTGTTGCAAATGACTGGAGGAACCATCCATCAAAAACCAATTAGATCAGCACATGATTTAATATAGTAAAACACAGTAATCCCACCAAAAACAGACATTACTTCCTCTCAGGACACCGATTGGTCCAGACCTCCTACAGGCACCTAGCTTTAAGCCTTGGAAAGACATGACTGTGTGATCTTACAAAATCTTGAATGAATTAAATCTCCTGATGTAGTAATACATTATAAGAGTAGTAAACCGTCTCAAGGTGACTGGGTAGGATTTAGTGCCATCTAGTGTTGAGGCTGCAGATTATACCCTTTTAAATCCACCATTTTCAAACAAGTTGAGAGCTTGTATTTGCCTCCATTTCATTATAAAATGGTGAAATGTCCTCTCCAAATGTTACAATGGGATATAAAGTACCCATTCAAACTTTTGTATATATATCAGTATGTATACAGTAGTAAGCCATGATCTGCTGGCAAAAGTGATGGGCCCTAATTATGAAAGACTATATTCCATTTTTTGTCAATTGATGTCAGAAATCTGGAGGTTAGGCAACACATGCTGACTATACTTGCATTAAGCTGCTATGCATAGTTGCAATCTGTCACTGTGCAGAGAAGGGATAAGGATCACATACAACATTTACATGCTGCAAACCTGTTCCATTCACGTGACTTTTTTATGTTAGTATTTACAAGAACATCCTAAAGTCATCCTGTATCTTGAGGCGATGAATGACAGAGGGATTTATAAGCATACTGTACATTCACCAACAGTGATTCCCAGATATCTGCCGTTTCTCCCAAGTAATCCTCTTAGTGATGAGATCTGAGGTTTCTTTTCCCAACAGGGAAAATGTGCGGGAGTTTAACCACACACACACACACAGTGTACCTAGCTAGTCAGGTCTGTCTGGTACTTTCAGAACCGTTTACAGCTGGATGCTTTGATGTTTTTTTTCTGACACCAAGTCAGCTGAACCAGCTTTGGACTCTGCCCAAAGTCTTCTGCGTACTATACACTACTTTGTACCCACTAATATCCCACGTTCTACAAGAAGCAAAGAGAGTGTTTGAATGGCGCCTCCCATGCAAACAAAGACCAAGATGTTTGTAATCTATAGTAGCAGTCAGTGAGTGTGAGAGGAAATGGAGGTAATGTTTTTAAGATAATGCTGATCTTGTGGGAGAGTCATTTCTAAACATTTGGGCATCTGTGTTATGGAACCATTTAAAGGTACTTATAGGTGTGTTTGTAAATACGTGTGTGCATTTTTTTTGTTTACAGAGAAACAAAACATAACCTTGTGGGTTAACATTAAATTACAATACACTTAACTTTATACTAAGTATAAGGCAAATATGAATGTAGCCAGGTATAAGCTATTACTGTGGTCAAATGTACCACAAAAATATTCAAAAAATGGCACTGGCAAAGCCTCCAAACTGTCAGTTGCTAAAGTGACTTGTCGTGCATGCAGGTGTTTATCTGTCAAAGGGTTCTTTCCAAACAGGAAATAACTATGTACTGTGTTATTTTCTTCTGCGGTTTTTCTTGAAAGTCCACAGAGTCTTAAACAAGACATGTCTCTGATGCACATCAGTGCCTGAAGATTATACTTATTACCGTACCTAACATCTAAGATCACTAAATACAGTCACTGGAAAGAAGAACAATACATATTCCCTTTAGGCACAGTATAAAATGTACTTTGATAGAAATCTTCCTTCTGAATGATGTTATGAGCATGCAGCAAGATTCATCACTGGGATGAGAGTGTGCCTGTGGAGGCTTGATTTTCAGCCTGAGATGGCACCAGTGAAATCTACCTGCACTGCAAATTCTGGAGAAAAAAAAGGCCAATAAATCCCTCACAAGCCTTTTTTTCTCTCTGCTACTTTACTGTGTCTCATTCACACGCATGCACAAAGTTCACCTCACGTGCATCCACATTTATCAGCTTCTCTGCAGTCCCAGGAGCTTTGCGTGCATGATCACCAGGCTCACATGCTCATGTGGTCTTCTTCCCTGCCTGCAACACTGCTTGTAGATTATTGCCTACATCACCGCTAAGCGCACCCCACACAGCCTCATGTGCATTCTGAGGAGCCTGTCCTCTTCTGTAACCCCCTCCACATCCCTCGGGGATGCTTGGCTTCATACACAATATTTCTTTGCTGCTTGGCAAATCAAATCAAATGTTATCTGTCACATACAAAATTGTACATACTGTAATGCATAGCTCTTCTCTCTACAATCATTTTGTCTTTCAGTAATCTATCATTATTCAGATAAATTGTCTGAATATGAACTAATGATACTGGGCCATGCATTTCATCATGAGGGAACTAATGTCTGAGGTTTGTTCAGATTTTGTGGCATTTCCTGTTGTTTATCCTGCAGGAGAACCAGTTCCTTGTGCACCTGGTAAAACGGAATTGTGTTAAAATGTAAAATGTTTACTTTATCATTCTATAATTCCAGTACTATTGTACTCATTCTTCAAGTACGTATTTCCTTCATCATACTTTTATTAAGACTGAAAACACCCCATCATCACAGTTGTAAGAGCGACAAGATAAAGAACATATTTGTTTTTTTACACCACAAATGTGACGACCCTATAGAGTGAAATGTGTGGTTTTAAAAAAGAACTCATTTTTTAACTGACAGAAAACTAGTAACTATCTTGCTTTTATTCACCAGAGCTGGTTTCTTTCATTTTGTTTTATTACCTTCAGGTTTGTTTCATCAAGACAAAAGCTGAAATCCTCCGTGTTTGATGTAAACGAATGCTTTGGAAGGTGTGGTGATTCTTTGTGCTCATCAATGTGTGGGGAAAGTGATTTAACTCAACAAGAACACAGCAAAATCAATCACACCTGTCTCAGGCTGTCATGTCCAGTTAGGGAGAATAATGGAACTGGTTGCCTTTAAAGAGGTGTTATCTGACGTGCTGGTGCTACCAATATTCAGCATTATCATTCTGGGATTCCGAAACACAAACACACGTGCACAAACCGATAGACAAATGTGAAAATCGCTTAGACTATAACCAATAACCTTCAAGGAATCAAATCACATCATTTAAATTGCCAGCTAATGAGTAGTGAAAGTATCCATAGAAAAAAGTACAAAGCACATAAAAAGTCCATAAAGCTAAATTTCAAGCCAGGCGAAGATGCAATGACAGGACACAAACATGCAGAGAAAATGAGAAAAAAACAGGATGGGAGAGAAATCATAGTTATGTGACATATTGTGAAACAGTCAAGGTGAATTTGTTTGTGAAACTGTTAGAACTAGAGCTCGACCGATAAGAGAACTTTGAGACCGATACGGACACCGATATTTGGCATGTAAAAATCTGATATATCAGCCAATGTTTGTTTTATATATTTTTCCTTCCATAAACACATAAACATAATCAGCTAAGCCATAATGCAGTTTAAAAGATGCTAAGTTGTAATATTTTCAAAGCCACTGCAAAAAATATATTTACATAGTGCTAAATAAAGAACTCTAACATTCTAAGTACAACTCAACTTAAAAAATTAAATAGCTTGGTTAGGCAATTCGAAGGCAGGGGCTGGATAACGTTACAACATCGTGACCTAGCAGAGGCTAAGTACTTGCGAAGAGCTTAACACCATTGCCATCAGGGAGCCGCTCACATCCAGTTAGCATCTGCCAGCTCTGGGTTAGGCCGCTTCGTGTGTGTTTTGCGCACCTCCATTTATCGAAGGTAATACACCGATAGCGATAGATTGATCGGCAAATAAAATCAGCCTGGTCGACAATCGGTCAAGCTCTAATTACAACATGCCAGTACATGCGACAATCGGACGAGCTGCATCTTTTGATACTAATTAATTACAGAACATTATTAAGGCCCCTATAACTAGTGGCTCTTAAAAACTACATAGTGTGTGTATTTGTTTTTCTAAAGGGCATCCAAGTGGAAGCAAGACAAACAGTGGAGTAGTAAGATACAAGAGATGGAAAAGTGCCTAAAAACCACCTACTGAAACATCCTGGGAACTAAATTTTTTTTTTCTTTTTGTGTGGGTGATGAGCAGTAGTACAAAGGTTGTAATGTTGGTGAGTGAAAGCAGCAATTCCAATTTCCCAAACAGGCTGAAATCATCAGTGTTTCTACAGATAGGAGGCTCACATTCCTGTTTGATTAAAATACATTCCTTATGCTCTGGGAGGATGTTTGCCTGAAGCGTACACGACCACCATACGGTAATCACTAATGAGACACTTCACTTTGTAAATAATTCTTCAAAAAACTGCCTCTTAACATAGAAAAACTCCAAACTGTTGTGAAATGAACCCATTTCTGATAAGCAAGGGGAAGGAGGAGGAAATGTTACAGAGTAGAAATCTGAAATTCATCATCCTTTATTGAAAACAGTGACATGTTTGTGTAAACTATACTTTCTTTTCCATGGTGGGTGGTTTGTTAAATATGTAAAGGAATACTCTGACATTTCCAACATTGTTTTTCCTTTAGTGGTTAAACTGACAGAATGTCCATGAGAAACACATGTAAATAGACGACACATGCAAATTCATCTAAAATAAACATTGCAAATGAAGGTGGAGGTGGATCCATCAGCTTATGCATCTGGCCTGGATAACAGGCTCTCAGTGCAGCCTTGACAGCAGCTCTGTAATCCATCATCAGACTTCAAAGCTCGTCCTTCACTTATAAAAACATTCTCCTTTTACCTTTTCCTCTACTGGGCAGGAGCTGCAAACTTGACCTTTTACATAAGTGAATAAAAACAACCTGAAGCAGGCAGACAGAAACCAAAGCAGGAGCTCAGTAACACCTTTGCATGTCTAAGTTTTTCCTCATTTGCATCAACGAATCCTGGTGGATTTGGTGAAAACAAGATAGAAGCACTGAGAAGTGGAAGTTATGAACATGTAGTAACACTGTGTAAGAAGCAGAGCAGATATATGTCAGTTTGTGTCATCACTTGGTTATGAATTTCCAGATAGTGACAACAGCTATTAACTTAACTTATAAGAGCTGGGGCTTATGTCATTTACCATCTCGCCTTAAACAGGGTTGTTGTTTGATGTGACACTAACTCTCTCCCTGACTGAGATATGTTACAAGCTAAACCTTTATTTGTTGTCAGAGAAAACCATTTGGGAGATAGAGGATTTCTAGAAGTGCTGAATCTCAAAGATTAAACATTCTGTAATGGGTTATCTGCGCATGACAGCAAGAGGGTGCGTAATTCATACTGTAATAGAGAGCTGAATTGCTGACATCACTTAAGGGCATGCAGCTGTTCAATGAGCCTCTGTGCAGAAGCTCAATACAATCTATCACAGTGGCTTTCCTTGATGTGTGTCTTTCTGAATCATGTTCCTAGTGTTCTTGGGTGAGTAATTGTGCATTGACAGGCTTCTCTGAGTTAGAGGCCTGCCGTTCTCACTTTCCCCTGTAAGTGGGAAAAGACAATATGGATACTTGAACTCTCTGCAACACAAACTCTCACACCGACAGCAATTTCCAGGTCCACCCATCCATCTTCTGAACCCACTTGTCCTGTACAGGGTCATTGGGGGGTCTATCCCACATCCTAGTCAGGTCGCCAGTCCATCACAGGGCTAATTTCTAAGTCATGTGTGTCTATCTAGAAATAGCAGCAGACATCCCCATGGCCCAGAGAAGATCTTTTGCAGCCTCTCCTCTACTGATCGATCTCCTCTACACAGAGTCTGCGCAGCTGCAGGTCAATCTTCCGGACATTATATTAAAATACTATGGCATGAGCTCCATGCCATAGTATGACCATAAGCTCACAAGAGTGTCAGGCCTCTGCATCCAACATTTATGTCTGACCTTATTAATACTCTTGCGGCGACCAGCAGCAAACATCTGCAGTCAGTCTTAAGTCTTGGAATTAGAGGTTCGACATATTCCATATTCATATTCCAGTCCACTACACCACTGGTCACAATCTTTCTTCCGAGATTTAAAGCCAACTAGGCAGTAACACACACACACAGCCCTCTCTATTACTGACTGGAACAAAAACACTAGTTCTTTAGTAGGCGCTGGCACACACATTAAAAAATAATGTACTCAAGTTTCAAAGTTCAAGATTCATACCCAAACACACATAAACACACACACACACACACACAAGCACACACAGATAATACAATAGTTTTTGTCAGGGCTGTGGCCACACAACACCATAATTAGGTCTGTTTTGTACTGATAGAGAAACAGTAATGTGATACACACACATGCTTCTGTGATTAAAGACAGAGCCGACGGCAAAAAGAAAGAGGGCAAACCAAAACTGCAAGGGGACAGCGAGGGAAAAAAAATCTGCACTCGGTGCCGTATCTGATATACGTTGTTTGGGAAAAAGAGAAAACAACTGAGCCAAAGAGCATTTGATACTGTTTGGGTATGTAAAAGAGGAAACCCTAAACTCTGCTGTTGGTGATAAATCTGACTCAGGGCCACGTGAATATAAAGGCGCCTTTGAGGATCAAATGGATTTATTTCATAAAATAATAATACCAAATGAATGCAAGGAGACATGTATATACATACTCTGGGTGTGTGACTGGTAAAGATGGAAGGGCCAGATGGCAGTGCCCTAGGGTGGGTGAGAGAGAGAGAGAGAGAGAGAGAGAGAGAGGGAAATGAAGAGGGAGAGATTGCCATCATTTCACTTCATGCTGTTAACTTCTGTGGTCATCTTCTGTCCACATTCCCTCGAATTATTGTGCAACTGATTCAACATTTCTGTTTTTTGTGAATACATGTACCAATCACAGAAAATCTTACATGTGTTTGTTCCTCACTGTGAATATTTTCCACAGATTATTCAGCAGCTATCAGACGATAAAACTAAAGCAAATTCCCTTACATACATCCCAAGGGCTCTCTTTAGCAACTCATGTGCTTAAAGTGCCTCAAAACAAAAAAGACAGCTGCATGTTATGTTTGATCTGAGCACTAAAAACAGAAAAGCAAATCAAGTGTGTTCAAACTTATATGCCTCCCTCTTTGTCCCTTGGCCAGATCAGCATGATTAAAAATGCTGTTTATGTTTAGTAACTACGACAATAGTGCCCTAAGATACCTGCAATCAAGCCCTATCAGTGAAAGCTATATTTTTCCAGGGTTAACAGCCATGATTTTCACAAAGCCATTTCCTCTTAGTAGTAAAGAAATGAATAGAGGCGCCCCCCTCAGAAAACTGGAACTGTGATAATCTCATTTCACTGTTAAGTATTTGATACACTGCCAGAGGTCTTAGTTACTTTTTAAGTGCCATCTAAAGTTCTCTACGGACACATAATGTGATTAAATGTTTTGCCTCATATATAATAATAGTGGGCTTATTTTAGGAAAATCATACTGCGAGCAATAATATTGTGAGGCTAAGCTGGTCTGTAAGCTAGTGGACGTCTACATTTTGCCAACTTTACGAGAAGCATTTGAACTTTCGGAGTGAGGATCTGTTTGACTTTCCCCTGGAAAGGAAACAGGAAGTCCACCTGTTCCCAGTGAGACGAATCAGGGCAGAGAATTGGCTGCGGTGTCATGGTTGCCCGGAGTAACAAGGAGGACAGTTGACAGATGACAGCAGCTAATTGGAAAACTAATGAGGTCCAGAAACCCAGCCTGGACTCGGCTGTATATGTGTGTGCATGTGTGTGTGTGTGAGAGAGAGAGAGTAAGGAGACAGAGAGAGTAATGAGGTCCAGAAAGAAGGACAGTGCGAGAGGTCAGCCTTGTCAAGAACAGATGCTCATGAAACAAACAAAAACCCAAAGAAGACCAACTTCTACTTCTTTTACTTGTGGAGACCTTGTAGACTCCATGCTCATTATAAGGCAGGTTAACAATGCTCTCTATAGGTGAAAAAGGCTGTGGCAAGATTTTTGTATTCACAACTTCACCTTTATGGTTTTTATCTTTGCAACCACTACAAAAGAAATTAATCAATTTTAGATAACACTACTGGTGAGTTAGACTCCATGCCTGCTATTTAGACTACAGTAGAGCCTACGCTCTAGACCACTGAAGCCAACCCTTTAAGGCCACATCCACATGGAGACATCCATCTATATTGTAGATTACTTTCAAGCCTACCATCTAGACTACACTGAGGACTAAAAAACAAGCTCACTTTCTCCAGTTTTCATTGACTTAATACTGGTAGGATGCCATGTAATATGTTGGCTTTTCCAAGTTCAGAAAATGGTCTTCATATAAAAAATATTTACAAAATATGATCACATTTAATTTTAAAGACTACCTATAGGAGCAATTTACGATCCAGTTCTTGATGCACTCAGCAGATACACCGTTTTTCAAAAGTGCACAAAAGTCCACAAAGTCCATAGTCTAGTAGAATAAAGGAAAAATGAGGAACATGATAATAGACAAAAGAAACAGCAGTAGGTGGGTTAAAGCCAGGAAAAGTGGGCCTGACCTTGACACCAACAAATCAACTGACATGTTGTGTTATAGATTTAGTATTGAAAGCAGAAATGTGAGATGCAGCAAAAAAAAAAGAATAATAGAAAACTGAATGTGCAGAATTTCACTCAAAGCAAACTCACTTACACAGAGAGTTATCCGAAGGCCATCAGAAGGCCTGCAGCTACTTGCCTTTGAAAGGTTGAGATTAAACCACCAGAGAAAGAGGATTACAGAAAACAGAAAGAACGCCGGGGAGCGTGCAGGAAGGTGACTGTACAGAAATAGAAGAAAGAGAAGAAAAAAAGGATAAGGCGTGTGATGGAGGAAAAAAAGGAGACAATGCAGAAAATGAGCAAAGGGTGGAGAGGAAGAGTCGTCACATGCACAAGAGAGGGAAGGGAGAATGACATGAAGGGCGCACAGGATTTAGATGATAGGGATCTTTATAATGTGCATTACAATAGTGACGGAGGGAGTGTGAGGAAAAAGGGAGACCGTGACTTAGAGGATCCATCAAGGGAAAATAGTTTTAAACACTGCATGAAGGGTATTGTCACAGTTATAGCTGGGACCTCCAGATTCAGAGCCACATGCAGGGCTTCATTTTAACATGTGATTTACACTGCTTTACAATGGTTTCTTTCAGTTTCCAGAACGTTTGCATTTTACAGTTTATGACTGAGGTAGTTTTAAAGCTGCTTATAATGACTTATCCTGCTGCATAAGATACTGTACTTTCAGTGTCCATCTCTGTAAAGATATTATTTCACTTTACAGGCACACCTATGACTCCCTTTGTCAATCAAAAGAAATAAAAAAATAACTGAACAACCATTGATTAACAGGAATGCAGTGGCAGCCGCAAAGTTACTTACTGTAGCTGGGCTATGCTATGCTAATAGGTGAAAGTGGTGCGTGATGACCAAGCGGCAACCTTCAGGGCTTAGACTTGAAGCCCATGCAGAAGTGTCAAAACTTGTAGTTTACACTGCAACCACTGGGGGCTGGCTCCAAAAGCGAGTCATTTCCCATGTTGTTAAAATGGCCAACTTCGCAGCAGAAATGAACATGTTTACAGCCTGGTACAAAAAACTATTTTTGTCTCAAATGATAAGTTCCCTTCTAGTGTCAATTGTACGGGGGGTGAAATGTTTTACAACTCACTCATTTTAATTACATTCCGACTCAAAATTACGCATAATTATGGGCGTTGCAGCTTGAGTAACAGACGGTTGCTGTATCACAGCACGAGTTTCCTGCTTCCACGATCGCCCACCCCCCTAAACTCCGCTCGTGCTCCCCCTCTTTGTCCATATTTCGAGTTTTGGCGGATGTGACGCTGCCAACATGCCGGCGGTCAGAGTGTCCCGGAGCCTCCCACCGAGCCTCAAAACAGCTCTTCAGAAACAAACGGGTGATGTCACGGAAGCTCTGTCCATAGTTTTTACTGTTAATGGTGATGACAGTGAGGGTTGTTGGGCGAACTTCTTTATGGATAATACACGGACAGTGAAACTTTAGTTTACCACTAGTCTACTTAGCTTTTACCTTAGTTTTTACCTCAGTTCAGTACCAACAAAAACTTCACACATATTTAACTGAAAGGCAATTTTACGACACACTAAATGTCACATCCTTGAATAATTTACTAGAAAAAATCTGGGTAAAGCTGAATTGTACTGGCTGACATGTGAAATGTTATGATGAGTGTTTGGCTGCTTCTATCTACCAGGACAACATGATTACCAGCAACCAGCTGAGACCCTGGTTCACGTCCAGTGGCTTTCTCATGGAGTTTCTTTTTCTTTCACTTCTGTGTCCAGCACTATGATTCACCATTTCTTACAGACAGTTCATGATCAGTTGGAAGATTCATACTGGTCGGCAGGTCAGCATGTATACTCAGTCATAAAAGTTGGATGGGATACAAGATAGCAATAACAGATTAAGATTTTAAAGATTTACTATCTAGTTATTTCACCTCTGTTCATATCATGAGACACATTAAACCACCAATTAAAGAGGCTCATTTTTCCAAGGTTAATCTTTTTATTCAGTCAGTCTGTTTAGAATCTTATATCTTCTCTCCCTGTGTTTGTTTAAGACATTTTCTTGCTTTAAAATTCAACCAAACCATCATTCAAAATATACAAATGCATACAAAGCATATTCAAATTGGTCACACCCTAGCATAGTGGTAGGGGAAACACTGCACTGCTTAAATATTCCACTGAGAGTCCATTCCTTTTCTACGGAGATGAAAGCTTGTTTTCGCAGCAAAACACTAGGGTGTATACTGTACATAACAAACATTATTCTTCAGTCAGATGTTTGACCTTCTTCTCTCACCCCTCTAATCTTGTTCAGCAATGTTATCACAGTTAAACACATTTATGATGTGAAGATAAACCTTTTTTCCAAGGAGTCACATTAAACTCCTTTCTACTGCAGTGATGTGTAATCTGTGGGAATCCGCCCAACTAATCAATCATGCTGCCAACATGCATTTCAATGAGTACAAAAAACACACTTCAAAAAACTCAGTTATGCTATTGAGACTTAATGTGCTGCTGGCATTAATTGTGTGCTCAAGCTTGTGTGTGCATTACTTTGCTGGTAAGAGAGCATGCATTTGTGTGTGTGTTAAGCCCTGGGTTCATGCAGAGTGTCATACAGAGCGTGGGAGTCTCTTCTATATGACAATAACATCAAAACCACTCAGGGTTGCTCTTTGATTCCTCTCCCTCTCTCACACACTCCTACAATTTTTATTATGTCTTTCCGCTTTCTTTTCTTCCTTTTCTTTTTACAGGAGTTCACTCTGCATGTATGCTCTCAAAGGCTTCCTCTGTGCTTTAATCTGTGACAACAACTTGTTCGGTAAATGATGGATGACGCCCGGCCTCCTTTTTTGTCTGCATTATGTTCATGTAACAAAAAAAAGTAAATGAGCCACTTAAAACCTGTTTCACGTCAAGACATATTAACTCTAAAGCAGCTGATATGTCAATCCTGTGATGTTACAACTTGCCATGCTGTTGAAGCCAATTACAGGACAACATCTGTAAAGAGCAGCAGCTCTGCTAGAAAGGGAGAAGCAAATATATTGTAGGTCACCTGTTGCTTCTGTAAACAGAGTTGGGTGTTTCCAAGAAACATAGTATGTACTTAGTGCAGGATAAGACTTTAAATGGAGTAACCTAATCCCCACAATTGTTCAGATAATGCCCCCCAGGCTGGGTAACCTAGTTTGTGTCTTATAGTTTTATCATGTTAAACAATGGGCCACAAAACTCTAAACCCTGTCTCTCATCTACAGTATGACCGTAGATCACCTGTTAGGGGTGGCACATTATTAGAAAAACACATCATGCAGATGGGAAAAGGGCTCGGTGCCAGTGTTTTAACCTGATTGTTCTGAAGAATGTACCAGGCAACATTTAGGGCACAACAGGTCAACCGATGTTTTCAAACAGTCGGTCTCTGTGTCTGTGTGGCCGGGTGGCCAGGCCAGCAGTACCCATTGACTTTGCAAACGTTCCCTCAGTGAATTGGGTCTGGAATCGCTCCCCTTCACAACTAATCATAACATTTTATCTAAAATGAGGCAGGCTTTATGTGATGACTTGCTGCTTGCATTGTTAAAAATATTTGCAGAATTGGTACTAATTGACTGTTATCATAACAGACAACAGTCATCCACCGGCGTCCCAACTAGACTTGGTCTATCTGGTTGTGTTCAGAGGGAGTTTATTCTGTGTCTGTTGGTACTGCACCCTCGAAACTCAAATTCACAGAACCAAGGATAGCTGATCAGGCTACAATTCAGGCATATTACTAGAATGAAAAAAAAATAGATTCAGCGTACCACATGATTAAGATACAAGGTTTCACTTAAATAGTGGTAAAATAACTGTCTCAAGGTAACATTACCCATAACATTACCTAATTATGTGCCTAAATATTCAGCGTTCAATAACTTTAGGCATCCCTACAGCAATTTTAATAATGGACATGATGATTCCACTTAATTAGATCTTGTCTGAGGAACGATCAGTGTGGGATTGCCCCATCATGAAGCTACAATTATGCAGGCAACCCCTCACTTTCACACCATTAGAGTTCCCTTTCCACCAATAAGTCATGCATATCTTTAGACTGTGGCAGGAAAACTACAAAGGCAACATGCAAAAAGACAAACAACTAAGTGAGGCGATGGTGCAACACACAAAAATGTGCTATGGGAATAAGTAATTGTAAGATTTAAACTGGACAGTTCATCACCACACACTCTTGCACAAAATCAATTTCTTGCTGTGCACAGTTATTTTTCTTTTCAGTCACAAATCTGTGTTGACACAGGCATTGAAGCCTATCCTTTCAATTCTCTTCTGCTTGCACTGTGGTACCTTATCTAGGACAGAATGCTTTCATTTAGTTCTAATAGTCACTTTAGCTCACTGTCAACCCTCCTTAGTGTTAATATTATTATATATTATATTATAAGTAGAATTACCTCCTTGTGGTTTGCAGGACGACTCAACTTAGAGTTAAAGAGATGTCCAAATTTGACTCTGGAGGAATTGAAATTATGTTTTGAAATTGATTTGTTATATAGTAAGGAGCTGTGTAAAAAAAGGTGTAATTATTGGGTCATTAGAGTGAAACCATGCAATATCCTTTACATACAACAAATAAAGTTTACATATTTTGAAATTCAGCATTTTAAATTCTTAGAAGTTGCAATAGGAAGTATTTTTCTTAGAGAGGGACCTCTCGCTTTGTTGGCCTCTACATGGTTGTGTGAACATGTGAGAGAGATAGAGAAAGAGAGGGAGAGTCATTGATGGTGTCCCAGCCCTGAGGGGCTGCCAAGACAGCTTGACTGGTGAGAACAGATGGCAGCCCACTGAGCGCAAGTGTGTGTGTGTTCAACAAAGAAACACTGTTCGGAAGCGTGAGAGGGTGAATATATGTATATGTGGAGGGCTATATAAAATATGTGTGGGAAGTCAGTGTGTACATGTTTTAGATGAAAGGCGTGTGAACATTCACTTTTACTTCATACACATGCAATAACACACACATGGTGCAATTCTCGCTGGGAATAGCTTCCCACTCCTCAAAGCCTGTTATTACACGTTCTACCGCTCCCTCTCCACACAAAAACAAAAAACAAATACACAACTCACAGGAGTGACAGCAACACTTATGCAGCTTATTCAGAAAGCAATATATGTCAAGAAATCCAAATGAGAAAAATGTAACTTGGGACCACTTCCGTTCTCTACATAGCTGCTATTATGACTGTTCTGCTTGACATATTTTCATTTTTTTTGTTTAACTTCCACAAAAGGCCACAAAACACTGCCACAAAGTATGCATACACTGGTGGGAAGGGTGGTGATGAAACACCAAGACACAATATTAACCCATTAAAATGATTTTTAGACTGAAGTTTCAATTTCAGTTGTAGCTTGTGACAGTTTTTCCTCAGTTTTCGTTACTGCTTAGGCAACAAAGACATTTGCATATTTGCATCTCCTCCTTTTTTCTCAGTTACTACAGTGAGTTCCAAGTGATTCAAAATGTGATTTATTGTCTGAAAAGGATCCACAGTAAAGGCAACAAACACCTGAAATAACCACAGTAATCAAGCATTTGTGTTTCAATGTGTAGAGACATTCTATTTTTTATGTGCATCCCTACATGGAGGCTCCTTGGAGCTGAAGAGACTTCTCTGTTCTTCAAAAAATACACAATAACTTGTGTAATCTTTGTAACTGCATTCAATTAATGTGGGACCAAGCAAGGCTTTTAAAATACGCCCACCACCTCTCACCAATTAGGACAAACATGTGTCTGGTTTTTCTGTTTTTTTACACCAATTGTCTCATTCTTTTCATTCTGCATGTGACCCCACAAAGCCACCTTTTGTGTGTTCTCTGTTGCCCTCATTGCGTGTTTCTTGTGTTTCTCTCTCCTTCTTGCTGATTCTTTTTCTCTCACTCACTGTTATTCCACAGTCTGACCTTGTACATTGGGCCAAATCAATTGCCACACTTGTGGAGCCAAAGCCCCGAGGCTCAGCTGTGGCTCTCTGTACTCTTTCCCACATCAAAAGCACAGACACAGAATTATTCAATGGTGCTGCGCTTCAGAGTTACCAATATACATATTTTACCAGGAGTCAGTTCAAATTAAACCAGGGACTTCTACCGTGCAAAAATAAACAAAGATGCACTGATTCAAAGGAGCTGGAAGATGCTGCACAAAGGGGGAAGCAGAGAGGTAATTTCAAACTAATGATGCTTTCTTCATGCAGGCCTCTGAGTGTCTTTCAGTGACACATTAATGCAACATAAAGCATATTTTCAACATGACATCCTCCAATTATAACATAAAAGAACTACCCATATGTACTGTTAGGTGTTATTATTCACACTGGAGTAACAAATTCCCTTACAAGACAAAAACCCACTACTTTATATTTTATTCAGCCTGCCTCTCTTAAACCTACAGGTTCACCTGTTTTTTAAAGGTAAGTAAATAAATCAAACATATACACTTTAATCCATTAATAACTTTTTAAGATAGGCCAGTACGTTAGATTTTAGCAAACAGTAGTAGCAGCAAGATATAAAATCTGAGGAAACAGGAACCATTGAGATAGATACAAAAGTTATGAACAAAACGTCTGTGAGTAGGTCCATGTGCTCCTTCTTGATTGTTTGAAGAAATAAAATATAAATACTGCCCATCTTTTAGATAAATGTGCATGCACATATTGCTGGTGCCAAACCTGCCAGAGGATGGCAAGTTTGGCCTAAATTTTCAAAAACAGCATTATCAAAAGACTTGAATCTTTATCACTACATTGAATGCCAAGCCATCATGTATGTTTGCATATGTATGTGCACGTGTGTCTGTGTCAACCGGGCACCATTTGGGTACCATCTGCCCCTGTCGGTTCTCATGGCAACCATCACCAGCTGTGTGGTGGGAAATGTTCACTTCACACACTGTCTGTCATGCTCTGCCATCCACACATGCACATATACACTCACCCACCTGTTCTCTCACACGCACACCATCCCCACATCACATGACTTTGGTACCAAATCATGTCAAGGCTCATTAGTGTGGTTTCCTAGTTGATCATTCAGGCCAGTTAGTGATTCACCTCTGCTGAAACTTCCAAGGTTGAGTACTTTGTAGTGCTTTGGCCACAGGCCACGTGTGTGTGTTTGTCTGTGTACTAGTTCTGGTGAGACCTGAAATAGATTTGTATCCAAATATACTGTAAGTTTTTTGTGACAAACAACAGTTACAGTTTAGCTAAAAATCCATTGTGTAAGTAGCTGAAGTGGTGGGGACCAGGTTGAGGCTGATGAAGTACCAGATTTGTAATATACGGGTAAAAACAGACTGCTTGAATGGAGCTCGAACAGTTAATAGTCAGACTTGACTGGAGCACTGTATATAACACACAGTATAACATGGTCAGCCCCAGCTGCTGATATGCTGTGGGTTTCCACTTTGGCCACCAGAGGACAGCAATGCATTACCTATGAGCCAAATATATATCATTATGTAAAACGCACAAATTCACCTTCTTTTACTTGTTCCTTTTTACAGCACAGAAATACTGCCTCAGTCCCCATACACACACTTTTGCAAACCAACTGTGTGTGTCTTCCTGTCATTTGGTCTTCATATTTCTGCGTTTCTATGACAGCAGGAGAAATTACATGGGCTCTATTTCACTCTGGCACAAGTTGTTAATACTTCATCTCTGTCAAATAAAAATGTTAGTGGCTTCATTTCCTGCTCTCTTTTTTGTGTTAAATCTTTATTTATTATGTCATTTTGGTCAAGGGTGACCTCTGTAGGTTGCAGTTTGAACATCTATATACTGTACATGTTATTTGTGGTCTAACATTTTGCACATAAAGTCAATATTATATGTCTGTGGATGGAGAATCAGACTATATTTCAAGACTTCAATTGATGTTATTTGTATGAAAGTTAGCATAGATAATATATACTAACTATGGCAACATCAAGTGGTAAATATTTGTTACTACAGCACCCATCACACTCAAAATGTGGTTTCCAAAGCTATACAGTTAAATGAAAAAGGCATCTGAATAATGTCCAGGCATGCAAAAAGCAATGAGAAGTGTCTGAATTAAAAAAAAAACAACTCTGAAATAAAATGGTAAATAAGAAGTCAAAGTTAATGGCAGACGGGTTGTGTTAGTGCAAAGGGACAACTGCAATTACTGGACGAGCCATGAATCCTGCTCAAGATAAGGAACCACTGAATCTGCCGAATACCAATATGCACCTTTTCTTTACAGATGCAGTTGAGTGTAAATGGTTCATGTGGCAAGACACAAACTTCAGTGTCTGGAGGAAGTCAAAGAAATTTAAAGTTTTGAAATGGCTTTGTCAAAATCCAGAGCTAAATCATACTGAAATGTCACAGGTGTCTTAAAGACGAATTTCATGCCTGCTGAGCTGAAGCTATGAAGTCAGAATTAATCCTATCTGGTTTTCTTTCATATAGAATTCAGATGTTTTTTGATTTTTTTTAAAAATATATATATGGAATATGTGTCTAAAACACTACACCTTCAACAGAAGTAGAATAACCTTCTTTGTGCCTTTAACTCGGCTCCAAAATTGTTACAAGTGTGGGCGATAGGGCCAAATTCATGGTAAGACCAACACTTTAGTCTAATTTCTGCTATGATTTAGATGAATGAGATCTTTTCACATGTTGCAAGGTGAACAGCTCCTGCCTGAATTGCATGCATTCACTCAAATGACCACCAGAGGGCGCTTAGCTACACAACCACTGGTTGTTTCAGTGGCCTTAAAGGTAGGGTAGGAGATTTCATTCTGATGCACTTCTTGTTAAATCAGTGTAACTTCTCTTTACAATCCGATAGCAACCAATTAGTTCGGCAGTTTCGCATTAAAACGAAGAATATTAATCATCTGTGGAAGCTATAAAACGCTAAAAACATCAGCCAATCCTCCGTGTGGACCCTGCGCAGAGTATTGGCTGGTTGTCACTCTCTTCCTGCTCTGTGTGCACCAGAGAGGTACGTGCATGATGGCCGAAGTCACAGACCGCAGTGATTTGGAGGGGTGGCGTGTGTGAGCTCCGAGAGAAAGAGGCGTGCGTTTACTTTCGAAATCTGGCTGACTGTCACTGAGTTTTCAAAATCTCCTACCCTACCTTTAAAATGTCTCAAAGAGCTGTTCTGGTGGTGAGGGCAGGCTGTAAAAAATATTTTTTCTGTGATTAATAACTTAGCATTTGGGATTGACAAATGTATTAGTAAAAAATATATTATCAGATTACTAGCCTTGTAACATCTCTGTTTGACAGTGTGAGAGTGAAAAGCAGAATAACTCACTTTTGATTGGCTATGACTTTGTACATTCACATAGACAGCAGAGAGCAACATTTATATTTATGTCGCTATCAAAGTGGGAGAGAAATCGGGTTCACTTTCTCTATCCATCTGAGCTAAAAGATCAAGCTTCCACTTCCAAACAGTAGTCTACAAAGCTCTGGGAATATCCTAACTGATCTCAGATTGAAGAAAATAAACTTCAAATTGCACATAAAAACCTGGAGGCAGCACCATCTCTGTGCTATCTGCTCTGCTCATTTTCTGCCCCAAACTAAACTGGAAACACCCACATCCCACTTGAAGAAGCTTCTACCTTCTGTTGTGCCGCTGCGCCACAGAGACTCTCAGATCTCTTAGCAAATTATGCCTTCTCCTAAATACATGTGACTGCAGCCATTAAAGCTAATGTGCTGGTTGTGTTTTTTTTTTAAAATCCACAACAACTACAGGCTTAATTTAAGTTGGCACGTATATGGTATTTACTGTTGCCACTGAAAGCCAGCTCATGTCGTCTTTACAGACTGAGGAGAGGCTCTCTTTACTGCAGGCCACTTTAGAAACAGAAAAGGAAATGAGGAGTGAACAACACTGTCAAATTAGTATAATCCATCTTCCATATGGAAATAAAATTGTGTTAATGTATAAAAGTAAAAGAACCAATTAAATAAATGTAGCATTAAAGGGTAGGAGATAATAAGTTTAGAGGGGACTAGAGCAAACACAGGTTAGCATTCATACGACTAAAAAAAGGCTTGCTAAAAGAAGCACTCACCACTATGGAAAAAAATATTATTATATTACGTTATGTAATTTTATTCATTTGCAATGTGACATTTGGAGTCACTGACCAAAATACATTAGGTCTGTGTGTGTGGGTTTCCTGTACACCTCCACATTGAGGCTCCTGTCCTCCTCAATGTGGAGGTGTACAGGAAACCCACACACACAGACCAGTACTTGTTGTTTGACTCCCACCGGAACATAAGGTGGAAGTCATCAGGACCCTGCAGCACAGAGCTCAGAGTGGAAGAAGAAGGAGCAACATCATATCAGGAAGTACCTGAAAACATGTGGCTACCCCAACTGGGCACTCCTCAAAGCCACAAAAACAAGACCCACCAGCAACAAGACAACAACCTGCTGAGAAAGAATATTGCCATCCCATATGTGTCTGGAGTATCAGAGAAACTCCCGTAGGGTCTTCAACAACCATGACATCCCAGTCCATTTTAAACCCATGACAACACTGAGACAGAAACTGGTTCACCCGAAGGGTAAAACTCCCAGGGAGAAACACAGCAATGTGATCCATGCAGGCCAGTGCAGTGAGGAATGCTCTGATCTGTACATTGGAGAAACCAAACAACCACTCCACAGAAGAATGGCTCAGCACATGCGAGGCGAACCACCAGGACAGGACTCAGCTGTTCACCTCCACCTCAAAGGGAAAGAACACTCTGTTAAGGACAACAATGTTCACATTCTAGACAGAGAGGACAGATGGTTTGAAAGAGGAGTCAAGGAAGCCATCTATGTTAAGCTGGAAAAACCTTCCCTTAACAGAGGTGGTGGACTCAGACACCATCTTTCTACCACATACAATGCAGTGCTTCCATCCATTCCAATCCAATCCAAGTTTCACTTCCAAGTCACATGTCGAGCAAGGACAATGGACTGTCAACCAGTCCCCCTTCTGTGGTCTCAATCTGTTGTCAATGGTCACTCTTAGGTACTTGTACTCCTCCACCACCTCCACATCCATAATGATCAGATTGTTGTTTCCATATAAATTACAGCTAAGATGCTCTTAGTATTTTTCCAAAGATTATAGCAAAAAAAATGCAGATCAAGTTAACTTGACTTTCCTGTGTTGCATATCAGTGATATTTACTGCTGATAGTTTCCACATATGTTTCAAGTGGTGCTCCCTGTATAAGGACCTGTTTTTGTGTTGAAAGGTTTGGAAATTTCTCAGTGCCACCATGCCTCTGTCATAATTATTGATTTTTCTACGTTTTGTCACTGAGGTTTTCCTTACCCAAACGGATGTCTTTGAACTCGTCAGAAAGCTTTGTCTATAATCTGCTTCACTGTGTTGCTGTCGTCGCCTGTCACTGCTGTCTAGCAATTGTGACAGCCTGAGTGGATACTGTTCAAATCTACCTGTATGGGAATGTCAAGGTGGCAGATGAGGGGAGTGGCTCTGAGAGCCGAGTGAGTCGCAGCTCAGAGGGAAGCGGCGTATCGCCCGAACAGACGTCACACAGAGGATTGTACATCTGTCAGCCTGTCTGTGCATAACAGACAAGCAAAGCTGCAGTGAGACTTACACTGGTGGCTAAGTGTTCAACAGTGACAGCATATATTTATTAACTTTGACATGTACAACAAAGTCAAGCTGTGCATTTCATCTTGTAGGAGCTGTTTACACTTACACTGAACATTACACTAGAGTCTAGAATTACTGTTCCATGTAATCTATTATGATGGACACTTCAATGACCAATATCCTTCTTGATTTCGCCTTCGTCTGACATCACAGCTGATTTGATATTAGCCTTATTAGACACTTGAAACATAACACTATCTGTGTATTATGCTGATGTGAGCAACTCATTTGTCAGACAACAAATGAATTTTTTGTATCCTTGTATACTGAGCTTTCACGCTGCCATTTTGATCCATTCGGGATATCATATATCTTGCAGCAAAGAAACATCATGTACATGTAGATACTGCTAAGACCCAGCTCAATTACATTTCCTTGTTTCTGTTCCCAAAGAAATAGAAACAAAACTGAGGGAAAATATTATATGAGCAATATTGGTGCTGAAAGAATCTGAAGCAATATTAAGAAAATCATGGCAATGGGGAAGGTGAAAAAGAGCAGCATAGGGGACCGGTTTCAATCAAAGAATAAACTACTAGAGGCAATGACAGGACTACTGCAGTGGAAACAGTGGGAAAAACTGAAATTACATTAGAAGTATGGGACCAACAGCTAGAGGGAAAAGAGAACAAACAGTAGAAAACGAAAGAAAAGTCTACGTGCAGCTGGATACGAAAAATGAGGATGAAGTCAACAAGAAGGAATGGGGAACTACTAAAGAAGAGCAAGAAGAACGGCTGGAGGAAAGAAGTTTTGTCTTGATGACCTCAAGACTTCAAAACTCTTTGCAAGTGAACAAGTGAACTAGAGAGGCAGATGAAAGAAGAGAGGGATGAAAAGAATAATAAAACAGAGCTGAAACAGGAGCTAAAGAAGGCAGCTGAGCAATCGGAGGAGATGGAGGGAGTTCGGGTGTGCTTTAAAGACGAGAGAGAGAGAGAGAGACGGACAGAAAATGGAGGAAAAGGAGAAATGTGAGGGAGAGACCAGAGATGAAGAGGAATGGGACCTTGATGAAGGGGAGTAACCACATCAAGGTGTCAAAGATGAGGAAGAAATGTGAAAGACGAGTGGAAGAGAAGGACAGAGAGAGGAGGCAAAGCAGGAGTTTGAATGTTTTTTTCCTGCTGGAGGAGACCAGACTGAAACTGCTGACGAGAAACGTAAGCAAGCTTGAGCAAGTGGTTAATAATGTACCAATGTGTTTGCCAAGGATTTCCACATTAGAAACTCCTGCACCATTTATTAAGCATTACTGGTAAAACCAAAGAACATGCAAACCCAACACTACCCAAATACCCCCCCCGAAGGTGAAAGTGTGTTTGATGATAAAAAGTGTATTTGATTATTTTTGATTAATCTGATAAGTTCAGATGTAAGACAAACAGAGGTAGTTTGACAAAGGAGTGGAGGCAATTAAGTGAGTCCTTAGGCACAGACAGGAAGAACAAGTACGGCACTTCTATTCAGGATTCATGACTGCTGCTGATGAAGACAGATACTGTCTTAAATAATTCAACTGTTACATTACAGCTTCTATATTCAATAATAATAGAGGACAGCAGGGTTTTTTGTCCTGTTTTTTGCTGTTTTGGAGAAAATGTGGACCTTTTTCATCTTTGCCTCTAAGGTCCCAAAAGCTACATGCTGTACAATCCTGGGGGGACACATAGAACATGAAGGGGGCGCAAAAAGCAGCAAACACAAGGAAATTCATGGAGCCACTAACTAAGCTTTCGCTACTGTCACAGCATCCACAAGGTCAGAGAAGCTGTTGTCTGGTTTTCTAAATTACAAATAATTATATAATAAAAATATTATTTAGGATGGAACCCAGTTTATTAATGAACTGCAAAAAAATGTGTTTTTCAAAAATAATTTTTCATCATTTGTGCTATATTAAAAACTACCACTGCCGATCAAAATCTGCACTTGATTACAAACACTAGATGGCAGCAATGTATCAGAGTAATATAACTCCATATCTAAATACACCACGCTTGCTCATGTTTACTCTAATGAGGCTAAAATTCTGTTTTGCATCAGCCAGCGCCAAAAGCACAGGTACACTGTATATTTCAATGGCTAGCACACAGTTGAATCCTGCAGGATTTGTAAGGCTAAAGATCTAACAGAGAAACAGAGAAATGAACGGATGCTTTTGCCCCTCAGTGCCTTCATTGATTACCTATTGGCCTCTGAAATCAATAGACCTAACATTTCCTTGGTGACCAGAGTTAAGAATGGAAGATTGCTCCTTGGCACGAACACTGCAACTCTCCACCCACCCTCCCGCTGAGCTCCATCAGTTGGAGACTCAACCACTTCCTGAGCACCATGCTGTGACAGTGGATTGGATCTCCCTCAAAGGAAATAATCTTGGGAAGTCTGTATTAACACCACCTTGCCCCCCTGCCAGGTTAGGCCAACCTGTTCCACTTGTCCCTTGCCAGGGTTACAACTGGCACAGACGGCAGCAGGTACCTTTAAATGTGAGCCAGGCCACAATCTCTCCAAAGGTGGGCTTCTGATTAATTGAGCCTGAGGATTGGCGGCCTAGTCATTGACAGATACTAAGTACAGGTGCCATGTTCGAGCAAAGAGCCCTCCATCTTGCCCCTGGTGACTCATTCTACGCTGTGGAACAGAGCGGGAAGTCCCCCGGAGCTATGCTGACCAGATGCAGAACACTTGAACACTGCCAGTGTGCAGGGAGATGTCTCCCTCGTGATCAATATCATTGTCTGTGTCTGCAACACCTTTCCAAGGATTCAATTTAAATTCTATTTCATTAAAATGTATTCCTATTGGCTGATCATTGCCCATACACTCAATTAAATGCTACTTTCTCTGTTCAGTGAAGATCAGTGAGAAATGAAATAGGTTACAACCATGGTAATGGTCTACTAGCCCTGCAGTCAATTTTAATCTACTGTCTACAAGCCAGCTATTTCATTCTGTAAACAAGTCATGCTTTTGCCTCTTTGTCCCTTGCTGCTGATGGCTAACAGTGTTAGATGGCATAGTGGGAGGCTTGCAGCCAAACGGCTGCTGCATGAGAGGTAATTATTGCGAATGTGTAAACATACGTTACATTCACACACCTACTATGTTTTCATGCACATTTAAGCATGCACAAATACAGAGGCATATACACAAAGGAGCTGTTCATTGTATGAAAATAAAGATGCTAACTAGCTCACTAAAAATACACAAAGACAGTTAGGCAGAGTTCTTCTCCCTGGAGACAGAGAAAGCCTGTCTGCCGTGCAGCAGAAATGATCTCTAACTACCTTCTGTTATAAATATGCTCATGTTTATGGCATTTTAAAAACAAATGGCATGCAAAATGCAGTACCTGGAGTGTGGGTGTGTGTTTTTGAGTGCATCTTGTGTGAATTGTGTGCTGGCATTTACGTCTGTGCCCGGATATCATGAGAATACATCAGTCTCTGTAGCTCAGCAGCTGAACCAGTCACTTATGATTATACTTATCACCCTCTTCTGAGAGCACAGGAAGCTAGAGAGAGAAGAGTGGGAAGAGGGAGGAAGAGGGGAGAAGAGAAACATGGGGGAGAGTGTGGGAAGGAGAGAACGAGAGAGAGAGAGAGTGGGCGGGGGAGGAAGCAAATATGTGTGGTTAAGTGAGTTGTAAAAATTTACAGCTAAATTGGGATTTTTTCTCTACGGCGTGCCACACTTGAAATGATATGAGCCTTACAGAAAAGATAAGACAAATATTTAATAGTGCAGCAGAACAGACAGAATAGAAGAGTGCAGCTGCGCCATGTGATCCTGCATGGCTTACAGGACCCACTGCAGGTTCAACACTCAGTCTGAGAGTTAGCACATATTACAGCAACCAAGAGTTCTGGACTGCTGCCTCTTAGTGCACATGCTCGCCTCAGGATACGTTTATGCAAAAGCGTCTTAAGATTATTATTTTTTGTTAAATCTACGTTTATTCTTCTGTAGGTGATGGTGAGGTCTCTGTCTTCCCGTGGGCAGTTTTTTTCATCTGCTTGCCATTTTTAAATTATTCCAAAGCTTAATTCATTTTACAGAGATGTCTTGGCAGCAGAACCCTCTCCTCTATGTGGTCTTTATTATTATACATAGGGATTTTTTTTTTGTTGAAATATATGGAGGAATTTGGTGTGCAGGCGAAGAGAGCAGGGACTTCAGAACACCTTTAAGATCGCAGTGTTGGACTTTTGGTGTCTAATCCTTTCTAGTATCATTAAGCTGGAGAGGTTTCATCGTATTTGAGCTCTCTGAATTTTGAAGGATCTGACACACTCTCATTTTGACTCTGGTAGCAGAATTTCTTTGTGATTATCACAGAAATATGTGAATTAATAAAGGCTGAAAGATTACTCAAAGAGAAAAGCACCAAAGGCATTTCATGTTTGTTAATGAAGAAAGTAGTCAAATAGAGTCAAATATTTCTTTTTAAACAAATCATTGCCAAGACGTGCTCACAAATACAACCTTGCTCTCTTAATTTACTAAGACTGAACATGAAAAAATGGAAAATGTTCTTTATCACTAAGAAGTCCAGTATTTATTATGTCAGGGCAGATTAATTCTTTTTGGATACTTTGATAGACCAGATTAAGACAACAATTTGTGCTGCCAAAATATATTTAAGGTATAGGGTAGGAGATTTTGAAAACTCAGTGAGAGTCAGCCAGATTTTGAAAGTAAACACACGCCTCTTTCTCTCGGAGCTCACCCCGAAGCCACGCCTCCCAATCACATGGACGTGCATCACCTGAAGACGAGCTGCGGTCTGTGACTTCGGCCATCATGTACGTACCTCTCTGGTGGGCACAGAGCAGGAAGAGAGTGACAACCAGCCAATACTTCGCGCAGGGTCCACCCGGAGGATTGGCTGATGTTTTTAGCGTTTTATAGCTTCCACAGATGATTAATATTCTTCATTTTAAAGCGAAACTGCTGAACTAATCGGTTGCTATCGGATTATAAAGAGAAGTTACACCAATTTAACAAAAAGTGCATCAGAATGAAATCTCCACACTACCTTTTACTGTTTCCACAAATAGAAAACATGTGGTTAAGTCCACCACTTTCGATCCATGTATAGATGATGATTTTTGATACATATTCTGTTTCTTTTATTAGAGAAGTTAAACTAAAATGATAGCATTTCTGTGATCTGAAATTTGTCATTCTCTAGACTACAATAAACACAGTGAACAATGTTCTAACACTGAAACTATGATGACAACGTTGGATCTTTAGCCCTTAATGTTTTTGTCAGTTTGTGTTCTTTGCTGCTGTAATTATCTACTTTCCCTCAGGACAAATAAAGTTCATCGCACTTGTAAGGCTCTTGTATATGAAAAGTGACACACTGCTCAGTGTCAACAGCTACATTGTTGTATTCTGGGATCCAACAATGCTAATGACATTGTTATCAACTGTGTTGATGGCTCTACATCTTGTTTGTCGAGTACTCGGATGAATTGTTGCTCGTGATTCATGAGCTGCTCCCAAGTCAGTGGATTAGATCAAATAAACAGAGTATCAGCTGTAAACATTTCATTTTACCCAAAGTAAAATAAAGGAGTAATGTAGATTAATAAATGAAAATCATTAATGGAATAAATGAAATGAAGAAATGCAGCAGAGGGGTAAAAAAAGCTATATGAGCTACTGTTTTTTGGAAAATAACTGCTTAATAATTTATCAAAGCTTGCGTTGCCAATTTTATGCATGATGCAATGATGCATCAAGCAAATATGCGCTTCATTCAGAATTTATACAGGACTGTGTGCTGCAAGTAAATTAACTTCACTTTGAACAAATGCAAATGGGGATGCATGAGTATATCAGAAATGCAGTTGTGATGAATTATATATTTAATTTGTATATGTCATGCTTGATTTCATGCATTTATGATGTAACTCTGTTGTATTCGGTGACTATTGTAAGGGCTCCATTTGTTGAGGTTCCTCTTCCCATATTGCTCAGTGTGGGCTAACCGAGTTTAGTGAGAGTTTAAGCCTTATCTGCTCGTCATTATATATCATATCATAGGTCTTTTCCATGAATCACCAACAATTGGAGAGCTGTTCATAAGATTTAAAAAGACTTCCACATGGAAACTTCCAGTTTCATCTAACGCTGTAATTCTTATCTTGGAGTGTGAAAACAGATCCATTCAGTTTCTACTGCAGGCTGATTTACCATGTTCAATTCACCCTCAGTGATAAGTAGAGATACAAAGAAAGCTGTTTAGCTCCACCACTGTCAGAATGTCGAGGCTCCCAAGTTCCTCTGACAGAAGGAAAGAGACAGTATAGATTGTACTGGACTTCTATCACAACTGCATACAGCTTCACCATTATGTCAACAAGAACACAGATTATAAGGAAAGTCGGATTGATGCCCAGAGTCCTGTCTTTTTTTTCCTGATGCACAACAGACCCTAACGCAGCTGCCGAAGCAACAGCTTCTCTGGTTCCTTTGCAAAATCATCTCAACACCTGCTAGTCCATTTTTTTCTAACACGTCTCAATGAAAGTCACACAGCTTCAAGCACAAAGGGACCTCCCATATTTGTAGCAATACGAACAAAAAAATCCAACATCACAACTGGTGTCTTATGCATCATTAGATGTAGAAGACATGCTTCTAAATTTCTATAGCTGTCCTAAGATGACACAACATGGCTTACAGAAATTGTATTTATGGGGAGTCAGGTAGAGGACTAGTGTGAACATGAGACCAAAATTTCTTAACACACCACACAACACTACTAACAGCTTATATATTGTACATTTATCTTTTTAACAGCACACACATATTCCCTGTGATGTCCTTCTGCAGATTATAAAGCATAATTAACACCTTTATGATAGGCATGATTAGGCTACTTGTGTACACTGTACACAATGTGCAATTTTCAACACAGTAGTGTTGCTTTTGAATGATGCAAGTTGCACTCATCTGAAATGACCGTAGTTCTTGACATGCAAATGTAGGCAGGTATTTGTTATTGACTGCTACATTAACTTAATGAACTTACAGCTTCTATACAAACAACACATACTAAGTGAAGCAAAAGCATTCTATAGAGGTGTATAACATGGTAAGTGCTGTTGTATCCCAGTCTGGTTTATAGTCCCTCTGCTGTGGCTACTTAGCCAAGAGGGTGAATACTGTTAATGAGATTTATCCATCATGCAACACTCAATTGTTGGACCAGGACGTAATAGAGTATTGCATTTAGGCATACTTTTCAGTGTGGACAAACTATGGCCTCAGATTAGCAAGAGTAAGCCCAAAAGAATACAGTTTGAGACACAGCCTTAGGGCTGGAAAAGTAAAGTTTTTATCTAATGGCCACTCCAATAGAGACTCTAATATTGAGCTAGTCTCCACAGGCCCAGGTTTACAGCACAAACTAATTTCCTCATAGTCTGGTAGCAAAAACAGTGGGACACAGGGAAGTCCACTTTAATGATAAATCAGTTAAATGCTACAGTGACTCCTCAACAGCTACACTAACACAATAAGAAATTAGGCTTAGCATCAACAGCATCACTATATGAAGTATACCGGTACCTAAAATACTAAAAGTTTTACTCTGCCTGTAAAATGCTGCAGAAAAGTCCTGAAGTTCATTTAAAGCATACCATTACACTTTGCTTCTGATGCTTTCCGTTTAGGAAACAGCATTAGCATTTAGCATCCATAGCTACAAGGCTACAGAATCAAATGTTTTGTGTATCTTTAATCTTTCATATGTACAACGTGGTCGACTTGGAGTGACATGTGTCTGACTGAGCAGAGCTGTCATCTCAGCAACTCCGGTCACCTCCCACCTCGTCTGATACAGACGTGTGCTCCCAGACCCTGCAGAACCTTGGGTAATGAAGGCACTGCCAGCTGTGAATTCATTCATAGATCATCTTGTGATTTTATTAATGCATGAAGACTTGCTGGGTAGGCCCACCCTAACCCCCGCCCCCCAGGAGAGCATGATTAATGGTGTTCCTCTCAAACTGCATCAGTTAGCCAGTGCTATCTGGTATTTGTCTTTACAAGATCGTATCGACTTTTGGGAGATCATGCAGAAAATGAACTGTCATGTGCGCAGGAGCTTGCTGAACGAAGGGTTGTAATACCTTCGTTTTGTGGATGAACAGAAACGAGCCTCAGCTTGGAAACCGATACCACAGAGAGAGATGGTGCACAGACACCTCCCCAGTCTCTTTCTGAGAGGAGGAAAACTTGTTCTGCTTTTAAATAAGTGTATCCCCCCTCTACTTTTATGGAAATAGGTTTTAACAGAGGTCTCAGCAAGGATATTATAACATATCAAACTGTTCCACTGTTTGGTTACACCACATAATAGCGTCATTATTTCTGCCTTTGCATGCAGATGGAAATTTTACCGCCGAACACTGCCATCAGGCTTTGTCTTTGTACTTTGCAAATGGCTACTTATAGTCAGATTAACATCTATAGACCAAACTTCTAACACCCTTTGAATTCAAAGAGGTTTCTCTTTCCTTCTTTGTGGCTTACATACATTTGCATGGATTTTAGAAAGCCATTATAGCGACATATTACAAGAGTCACTTTACATAATGACATGTTTGTTGTTTATATGTGTTTTTCTTCAAACAAACTATTTTTTTACAATACAGAAGCAAAACTTTAATCCAAATACAATGACTTTCAGCAAATTTCATGTCATCCATGAATGATAACTGAAGCTGAACCTTTAGAAAATTACTTTTAACACGTTAAAAATCCAGCTTCACCAATATAGAAAAAAGTCCGCATCACGTTCATCATTTTTTTAAGGTGTGCACTTGACTTGTTTCATGATCTCGCCCCCTTCAATTCAACTGTTAAAGCATTGTGTTTTTTTTTCTTCCATCTTTGTAGTTCACAGTTAAATCTCAAAATCTAGAGTCACTGCCTGGTCCCAGAAGTCATCCGCCAGCTATTGTAGGGCAATCTGGAAGAAAGAGATTGCATCAACCAGGCTGATAATGCAAGTTAAGCCTGAGGCTGATTTTCTGTCAGACCAGAGCTGAGGCTATGAAGGAGATCAACAACCAACAACCAGTGGATGGAGGGGAAAAAAAGGAAGGCAGTCCTCTTATTGAGGCAATTCACATCCGCCCAACAGGGGGTGGAATGACTGCTCTGGGAAGATAATTGTGCCTGGAGAAAATCCAGCTACAGGAACACTAGGAATTTTATCAGCAAACCGCCTTCCTCTTTTGCCGATAGGGTAGGATATGAAAACTGGCAAGATGCAGGTGGGGAGGCTGTGTGTGTGTCATTACTGCAGGGTCACTGCACATATGATAACCCTTCCCACTCTTTTATTCCTTTCACTTTGTTTATGCTCTCCACTCGGTTGCGTGCCTGATGAGGTAAACACATCGGCCTCCTGGCTTTTGAAATCAATTGGATTCTGGATTCATCTCCTCAGGCTCCTGACAGACCCTGTGGTGTGGGTCTGTGATGGGGCCTGGGAGAGTGCTCTGGCTGCCCTCCTTCCCGTCAAACATTACAAGAGGAGGTGGTGATTAACTATTAACAGGCACAGGCAAAGATGCTGCCACAGCCTCTCCTCGCCTTGCCTCTCTCTGCTCTCCAACTGTGTTGCAGTCTTGGGCAGAGGCCAGAACTACGCAGTTTTTGGATGAGGCGTGTTCCTGTGAGAGTCTGTAAAGTAGGTTGAGAGGACAGCCATACCCACAAGTCTCTTCCTGAGCTAATGAACATTCTGGAAAATAATTAGCAGGATGCAGCCAAGTGTTGTCTTTGACCTTAGCAACATTCATCTGTCTCCTATTTAACAAACAGCTCAATTTAACTGTTAATGATGGCTTATTTATCTACCAGTTTTACACTATATTTGTAGATTATTATTATTATTATCACATTGTGCTCATTAGTGATTAATAATTTGTGTCAAAAAACATTTAACACTATTGTATTGTGCATGTTTCTACACAATAACCACATTCTTCACTACAGGAACACTGTCTCTACCGCAGTATCTACTTAAGATGCAGGTTTAATCAGCTCAGGTGAAAGAAGCACAAGGGCCCTGCTTTCTGTAGTTAAAATATTACAACCACCAGTACTCCTTTACCCCGCATCTCTGCACAACAGCTTTTTGTAGCTCCTCAATGACATTTTTTAGCACCAATACAGATTTATCAGCAACTGTCTCTCTTTTCTGGATCTCTCTGCCCCTCTCTTAATTTCTTTCACAAGCTTCAACCTTCCCTCTGTTGCAAAAATGTCTAACCTTATTCACAAACCTAAGCCCTTTAGTTAGCAGTGGAACTTGAACAACATTAAATTTACAACACTATCTTATACAGTAAAAAGGAAGTATTGACATTTTTCAGAAGCGTGAACTATGGTATACACATTTTTTGCTTGATATGGGATAACTATTAACAATCAATTGATTATCAATTAAAAGTTATATATATTTCTATGCATCATTTTCCTTGTGAATGAACAGTGCTACGGTGGTATTTTAGTAATCCTCAAAGCAGGAATGGTCCTCTCATTTGGGGGTCAGACTGTAATGTCAGCACAGTAGTTGACACTATTTGCAAAAGGACTCTTCAGCAGGTTGCTGTCAGAAGTGCCTGAACTCAATCCTCCTGGCTAAAGGATCATCTCCTTAATTATTGGGTCACCCTGACACTGAAATATGATATGATTTATGAGGAACATTACACTTTAAGTGTTCATATCAGTAATAAGAATCCAGGACACTCAAGGATGATTGCAATTATTTCTGTCATTAGATTGTTCAGGGAGAAAGAAGGACATGCACCTTGGTTCTCTTAATCAGGCTTAAGCTGATTACTGGTTGTAAATACTTTTTAATGTTTATGTTAACCTATTTTATGTAAGTAAAAGGCCAGGTTTATGTCTTCAGAATAGTGTGTGACATGACACACACCGACCCATGAAGTTATTTAAAAAGTTACTTTGGGTTTTGACTCATCAGTGCTGTTATGCTAGAATAATTGAAAACTAATAGGATAATAAGAAACTGAATAATAATAGGAAAATTAATATTAAAAACTTAATTTGCGAGGTGACAAATTCCTAGCTGAGTCACCAGCGCTTATGATTAAAAGTACATTGGTACTGCCTTGTCAGAATCATAGCAGAAACCTGACAGAGCAGGCAAAGGTCAGTTTTATGCAGTTTTATTCTCTCACTCTCAGTAAGGGTTATTAAACATAAAAATCAAAATCGTTCTTAGTACATAATCCACAGTCCATCCACAGCAATATTTGAAGGCTATTGAAAAAAATGGGGAAAAAACCTGACACAGCTTATAATATAAATTACTTCTTGATGTGAACATGTATTTTTATTATGAAGATACATTGATGCAGGTGCATGAACCATATCAAGGAAGCTGTCATCCACAGGAGAGAAAATCAGTTAATGAATACTGTGCAGTACATGAGTCACAATAAAAAAAGATTTTTCTCTCGAGAAAACCGACAGCATCACTTGTTTCATCAACCCTATTGCTGTCCAAATACATGCACACTCTTACAAAGTGCTAACCTAAGGCACATAGTATCATCCCATAATAAAAATGAAAATAAGTTTGTGATCTCACAAATCTCAGATGTTGTGTTGAAGTCATCGGATGAACTTAATTCAAAACCCAATGTTTCCTCAACCCAGGCCCAAACTGAAAACAAATGTGGTTGCTTCATTTGGAGGGTTTGCTGGATGGAACATACTTCAAAGACTGCTGGAATGCACTTAACATTAAATATTTAAAAGTGGGGTTGTATGGTATAAATGATCTTCCATCACAGTACAAAGGCATCACAAATGTAAAACTGCTTTACAACCACAATATGTAAAATCAGCAACATAAAATATCTAGGATCAAAAGACTTATATGTATCAGCGTAAGATTATCAGAGGGTTATGTCTGCAGACCAAAGTAATATCTTCAAACTCTATCTGACCCAGGTCTTTTATCTTGATTCAAAACTATGTGACTGTTAAATCTGCATTTCTGTTTTCTCTTACGGTCTCCAAGAATGGAAAATTAGCCTGATTACTACAGACACTGATAAATAAAGACCTTCACGGAAAAGTCCAACAGTGAGCTGACATGCACCAGTTTTTCTCACAGTGAGCGGAATAACTCAAGGTGAGATCAATAGGCGGGGCCCTTTCTACACTAGGCGAGTTTCCAGTAAACTACCCCTAAAGACCCATTATTTACTGCTGGCTCACGCTGTGACAAATGAACTCAGCGTGGGCCCATTAATGTGTAATTAGAGAAAAGAACGAGACAAATATTTAACAACACAAGTGTACTGCTCATCAACCTCAATAAGGGTTTATTACTTGCATCTCAGTTTACAGTTGTAAGAAAAAGTATGTGAACCTTTTGGGATTACTTGGATTTCTGCATAAATTGGTCATAAAATGTACCCTGATCCCCATCCAAGTCACCACAATAGACCAATGCAGTCTGCTTAACCTAATAGTGCACAAAAAAATGATGTTTTCATGTTTTTATTGAACACAACATGTAAATATTCACAGTGCAGGGTGGAAAAAGTATGTGAAACCCTTAGGCTAATGACTTCTCCAAGAGATAATTGGAGCCAGGAGTCAGCCAACCTGGAGTCCAATCAATGTGATGATATTGGAGGTGTTGGTTGAAGCTGCCCTATAAAAAAAACACACACCAGCATTGCCTGATGTGAACCATGCTTTGCACAAAAGAGCTCTCAGAAGACCTCAGATCAAGAACTGTTGACTTGCATGAGACTGTTCATGTGTCCACGGTAAAACAGATTGTCTACAAATGGATAAAGTTCAGCACTGTTGCTACTCTCCCTAGGCATCCTGCAAAGATGACTGCAAGAGCACAGCGCAGAATGCTCAATGAGGTAAAGAAGAACCCTAGAGTGTCAGCTAAATACTTACAGAAATCGCTGGCACATGCTAATATTTTTGTTGACAAATCTATAAAAAGTAAAACACTTAACAAGAATGGTGTTTATGGGAGGACACCACAAAAAAAATTGCTGCACATTTGAAGTGTGCAAAAAAGCACCTGGATGTTCCACAGCACTATTGGCAAACTATTCTGTGGACAGATGAAACCAAAATTGAGTTGTTTGGAAGGAACACACAAGAAGAAATGGCACAGCACACTAACATCAAAACCTCATCCCAACTGTGAAATATGGTGGAAGGGGCATCATGGTTTCGGGCTGCTTTGCTGCCTCAGGGCCTGGACGGATTGCTGTCATTGATGTAAAATGAATTCCCAAGTTTATCAAGACATTTTGCAAGAAAACTTAAGACCATCTATCTGCCAACTGAAGCTCAACAGAGGATGACTGATGCAACAGAACGACCCAAAGCATAGGTGTAAATCAACAACAGAATGGCTTCAACAGCAGAGGATACGCCTTCTGGAGTGGACCAGTCAGAGTCCCGACCTCAACACGATTGAGATGCTGTGGCATGACCTTAAGATTGATTCACACAGACACCCCAAGAATATTGCTGTACTGAAACAGTTTTGTAAAGAGGAATGGTCCAAAATTCCTCTTGACTGTTGTGCAGGGTCTGATCTGAGCAACTACAGGAAACATTTGGTTTAGGTTACTGCTGCCAAAGGAGGGTCAAGCAGTTAATAAATCCAAACGTTCACATACTTTTTCCACCTTGCACTGGTAATGTTTACATGCTGTGCTCAATAAAAATCATTTTATGTGCGCTATTAATTTAATCAGACTGCAATTGTGGTGACAAAATGTATGCAAAAATCCAAGTACCCCAAAAAGTATGTGTGTGGCGATAAGTTAAGGTTTATGCGTAGAAAGAGTTCATGTCCGTTTTTAGCTGTTTGAACAAGCACTAAAAGGTCTTCTTAAGATGATGCCACATAATTTACAGGTGAAATAACAACATGGTGCAAGGTATACTGTAAGTTCCTTGTTGTTTTCTTGGAGAGTACACCCTGAAAGCACCTTAAAGACTATAAATGCATTTCAAAACCTAAAACTCCACTTGTATTATATATGGACTTGAGCAGAGTTTGAGCTAACTTTATCAGTGAATATCTAACATCTTTATCTCTGTAAACACAGACTGAGATGCTCAGTTCATGCTGACTGCCTGTTCAGTGTGAAATGAGAAAACTGGGTTTCACAGGGATTGCATTAAAGAAGGTGATACCTGGCACTCTCCAGGACTTAAGAGAGGCCGTGGTGTTAGAGCTGAATGAATTAGGCACAGACAGGAGAGACTGGTTGTAATGGGAAAACTATTCTACAGCCTTAACTTGTGATGGTCTAATTAAAATTAATGCAGTAGGCTGCTGGGTTGGGTTGGCAGTGGTTACTCTTGTTCTGCTTTTTGTTTTTGTTTAGTTCAGTTTTTTTAAATTCTGTTACATGGTATTTATGGGATATTGTTTTGTTTGTCTAGGGATGATTCCTTCCTGTCCATCCACTTCTCAGTGGCAGTTGATCATGCTCCACAACATCCCCCATAATCCGTTGCTCTATTTCTGTTTGATGTCATCTTTTCCTGGGGATTAACACAGGTGCCCTGAGGACCTGCGATAAGCACGTCTTCTTAGAACAGCCCAGTCAATGAAAACCAGAATCAGGATACTTAAAAGTTTCAGTTACACAAAGACACAGGAACAGAAACACACACACACGCACGCACACACACGCTTAAGGCAGCCAGGTACACACATACACACACTGTACCTATAAAACTGAAAAACATGGCCACCAAAAGGATTAAATTAATTATTAGTTTTGATAAACCCCTGGCAATTACTGAATAAAAAGCAGTAGGCACTTGTTTCATGAAACATTTAGTTGATGGTATTTTGGCAGTTTTCGACATTAAATAAAACTGGAACATATGAAATTGCATTTTTTTCTCTACAGCAGTTGAATTTGTCAGCAGTGAGCCCTGAGGCTAGACTGTGACCAGTGTGTGTGCAGTACTGTTTGGATGAGAACAATACTCAGTCAATTACACAATGTGGGTTTTTGCCATGGTCCCTGTAGACTGAGGATTTTTAGCATTTTCCAGCTTCTTCCAATAAAGCACTTATTTTAAAAACTGGCTGAACCATAGCATTTAGGTATTAGGATAATATTTGGCTTATGTCCATTTTTTCTCCCTAATGTGGATCAAGCTTGTAAGCCTCAGACAAAAAAACATTGCTTGGTTTAGAAGTTTATGTATGCAACCATTTAAATGGTAAAATCTCACTTACAACTTAAAGAGCAATAACACATATTGTTATTTAGGTAAGATTAATGACTATGAAACCGTTTTAAGAACAGCTCAAAGTGATATGTGTGTTCTTAAAAGGGAAACTGACAATAAAGGCCCAAGAGGAGGTAAAAAAAAGCTACAAATGACAAGGAAGCAAAGTAAACTGAATGGCAAGACTTTGAAGCAGGCTGTTAAAAACATGACACTTTTATTCTCAGACAAAGCTGACTTCTTGTGAGCCAACCCATATGTTTAATGCTATTCAGAGTAACAAATGGGAATTTTATTCACTGTGTTCTTTTTGTGTCACTGCCAGTTCAAAATAAAATTTCAGATAAATTAGGTGTGCAGTCAAATCACTTGTTCGGGCCTGTCAAAAACACAATAAAATCAGAAGCAGAGAGGACTGAGGATAACCTTAACGAGCAGAAAACAAAACTGCATTAATACAGAACCCTTATGTTTTCCCAATTGAATCTGACACCTTGGTCTTCAGTCAATACCTAACAATCAATACTTGGCCCATGCTGAAACCAACATTTTCAGGTGATGCCAAGCATAAATCATTGATGTCATGGCTAAATTATTGACCTCAGCAAGAGAAAAACATAGTACATACACATAAACACTGCAAACCTATGAAGACCAAGTTCGTCATGTGTATTTCATGTGTATTTCCTATCTCCTTCACTCATTCTTTCGCCACTTATGCACAGAAAAACAGGATCATTTGCATCTCCCTAGGGGACATCCCTGCTGGGCTTTGCGTGGGTTACATGTGTACTAAGAATTTTCTTCATTGCTCTCCTAATCATTCAAGAGATAAGGGTAGGCTGTTCTCCGGGAAAAAAAAAAATAATGAGAGAGACACAAAAAAGTTAATGAGGTTTTCCTGTACTACACCTCTAGAGGCAGGGGTCCGCTTAGCAGCAATGTCATTAGACAGGAATTAAACTGGGACTGTTGTTTTGCTGTGCTATCAATTTATATGCTTTAATTGCATAAACAAACTGTTCTGCCAAAACAAGGCAAGCTGAAGATGCAGCAGTGTGAGTGTGACTGGTTGTATGCCGTATATGTGCCATGTCTCTTCTTATGCAAAACTTGTTCCGACACAGACACAGAGACCCCGCTGTCTTGTTTTTAGGTGCATTTGTTGCAAAGTTTTAAACTGGAGCAGACACTAACTCAGTCCCAAGAGAAGCAATACATTAGCAAACACCCTTTAGCAAGCCGAGAACTATGTCCTAATAGTATTTTAAAGCAGCCGCACTTGGCAATCCATCATGGAGATAGCAATCTCAGTCTGTCCCCTCATACTGCAATAGACTTGTCGTCATCGCACACACAGGCGCCTGCATGCACATTTATGCACCCGATAAATCAGGGCTGCTCGGAAATCCAGCATTATGCAACCAAATAATATGAAATGTGTTTGTTTGATTACGTGTAACATTAACCTTTATCAGAAAGTTTGATCAGTCCTGATGCGAAACTGGAGAGAAATCTATGCCCCGCAGACCAGGTAGGCAGAATGGACTCTGCTCCAGATAATGTCATTCAAAGGGAGACTGTCATACCTCTTTTACACACAACTCATGTCCCCAGAGCTGAAAGTAGTCTGTGGGATAAAAAAAAGTAAGTAGGGAAGTGTCAGGGTGAAATGCAGACAGACCCACAGACAGACAGAGCACCAAAAAAAACCTGACACAAGATATGTCAAAATGAAAAACAGCACAATTTTGTTTCATCTGTGTGTTTTCACTTTCAACACTTTGTTGTGTGGGGGAGAAGTAAAGATATTTCTCTCTTTCCCTTCCTTTTGATATACTGCGATGATGAAGGCCTTCTTTATTCTCACACACTGCTGCCCTGACTGATTGAAGCTTTGTTCAAAAGTGTGTTAATATTTTTATTTGCCTGATTGTGTTGAGAGGAGATGCCTTCAACTCTGACGAACAAAAAGTAGTCTGGGGGAGTTTACGGCATCCATCCCCAGCGTGCACACCTCAGCCATTAGCTACAGCACCAAACCTTTATAACTGAACCTGAGATATCAGGATGGGCGGTGCTGATGCCAGGTGCATACTAAAAATAGTGCTCTCTCATTGGACCCTCTCCTAGGGATGCCATTTTGTCATGCATTATGCATATATGCAAATATGGGACAAGAAAATGGATTACTTGAAAGGGCACCTGTGGTTCCCAGCCCAAAGATATATGCAACAGGGGAAATGAAACGAACTGAGCTATCATTTAGCTGATGCACAGCTGTATGGGAGAAGTGGGAGAAACACTCTCAGACAGTTCAGTAATTCAAAAGTGGGTGATGGCTGATAAATAGGAAAGAAATCAGAGGCAGACTTCAGGGTATATATGCAGGTATGTGAAGAGAGCTCTCATCTTTTTCCCTGTTTGTTTGTGAGATGATTAGCTTAATTAGTTTTGAAATATAAATGAAATGCAGTGCACAGTATAGCACAGTATAGCACTAATTCTCATCTCTTTAATCTGTTTCACAACAACAACTTGATGAAGAAGCTACAGGGAACATAAGCGAGGATGAGGAAGGCAAACCTGTGGCAAAGATTACAGACATGACATCCTGTAATTCCATGAAGACTGAAAGGTTTAATGACATTAAACCACAGTTAAATAATTCATCTATTGCAAAGTCAAATCAGGTCAATTAAAGGTCAATCAAATATAGGATGAATAATTAAATCAAAAATTTACTCAGACAGAAAAAAAAGTAAACCTGGAACTAAATCACCTTGTTAAATATTTGATTCTGATTGGTCCATCATGGCACTCTGCTGTCTGTTTAGCTTACTTCCCCTCAATTACCCTTCAACTCCATTTAAGTTATAGCTTACAATGTGCCACTGTTGAGGTATACTTTTACACCACATAACGATACTTCTCAGTTAAAACCACAACATAAATGTATGTGCTGTGCTTTATTCCATTCCTAGGCAGCAGAAAGAAGCCTTTCCCTGGCACTGTCACTCTGGATCCAACTCCTTAAATACCTTCATTTTTTGTCACCTCATGTATAATGTCCCCATGATCTGCTGCTTCCCACCACTGTTGATGTATTCTGTAGCCGCAGCCACTGTATTTGCATTCTTTTCTAAAAAACATAGCGATTACTTCCCTTAAAAAGTGAATGCAAATTTAAAAAATAAAATCCCATGGATTTCTAAGATTTATACATAGTCGAATGTATTATTTATGTCCCACTCTCGCCTGTAAAATTATTGTGCAGAGTTAATTCAACACCTTTTCTTCTTAATATGAAGCAATTCCACAGCTGCATCCCAGAATTTGTAGCTTTAGAAGGGACTGAGTGAGATGAATGAGCACTGGCCTCCTGCTGCGAAGTAATCCTTCTGCCTCCTGACGAGGATTCATCCTATACAAAGCAAACTGAGGAACACTTTCTTTTATCCTTTCATGTGGGCACCAGAGAGCCACACATAGCCTACTATCAAGAGTTGAAAGCAGATGGATGCACTGTTAGTACTGAGCAAAGGTGACAGCTCTCAGTCATCCACTCACTGCAGGTGAAATTGGGGTCTCAGTCTTGACTCTGATGGGGACCCATGTGACTGGGGCTCCGATTTAGAAAAGCATGAATGACAGCTACATGTGTAAGGCGCAAGAACAGGAAGGCAAGAGGTCAAGTAGCTGGGGTAATATCTTCAGTCAGACGTGTGTCTGCGCCTGCATGTGTGGATATATGTACTTCATGTGCTGACTGTGAATAAAACTATATAATAAATAAATAAAAAAAATCCCATCATCTCTGAAGAAACAGTGCAATTATCGTCTGTGTTGCCCTCCCATCTGCCGCTTCTTTGTACTCAAGATAAGCTATATGCATAGTATATATGAGTGCTGGCTGGTGAAGAAGTACTTAGCCTGTAAGCTCTTGTCTCATCATTATCAGCTATAGAAGCTGATTTCCCCAGCGTCCTCTGCATATGTGATGCAGAGTGCACCCACACGTTACGGTACTGTATGTGTGTTTGTTAACACAATAAACACCACTTAGTTGCATTGAGAGGATCTTTATGTCCCTCTATAAACTCTGTACAAACAAGACAATGTTTGTAAGTTAGGGAACAACACAGGCAAGATTAAAATTTAACAAAGCAACTTTCATTACAGCTAATCTACCAAACTACTGGCAGAAACGAGACTTCAACAACCTCGAATGTCACAATGCATTAAACGCTAAGCAAATACTCTGGTTAACATCAGCTGGCCATTTGTTTTGGTGTCCTTGGTAGATAAACTTAGGAGCAGATTCTGTTTGTGGTTACTTGCTATTCGATATATTTTTCAATAATAGAATACAAGTGCATTATTCAGCCCGACTTGGAACATTTCACTGTTACAACAGCAATATACAGGTACTCAGCATACTAAACATAGATCTCTAAAGGTAAAGAAAATAGTATAAACATTATTTACAAGAAAATAAAATATAAGCACAAATAGCATTGCATCAATAAATTAGATTTTAGAGCCTATAAATTGATATGGTAAATAATGGTATAAATAATTTTCTAAATACAGATGTAAGAACACAAACAAGCATTGTATCCAGGCTTTTTGATACTGCCCATTATATGTAGCTCTGCTGTACGTGTGTCTAAATCTGTATTCCTTTAAACATATGTGATGTGATGATGTAGCTAGATGCCCTTGTGAAGGTGTGTATTTGTACCCGTGGGTGTTTATGTGTATGTGTTTGTCTCTACCTGATCTCTAGCCAGCTGTGGCCATTAGCCCGAGGCTGAGACTGTTCGGACGTGCGGGTCAGAGTTCTGATCTAATCTGTAAGGATCTGTGTCTGATGAGGTCTCCACTGTAAACAGAGTAGCCAGCCGGAGCCAGCTGCAGAAATCATGAAGCCACTGGGCAGTGGGGATGGAGTGGACAGGCAGACATTAGCACAAGGGTAATTGTTGTCCCCACGGCAGTCCACTGAATGACATCTAATATTGTAGGGGAGGGCAGCTAACCATTACCTGGACGTGGAATAAGAGCCTTTTTCTGATGGCCACTGAAGTCCAATTGGGCTTGAAAATGGTTCATCATACACCCTGGTCGACCAATTTAGCCTCCTATGTTGTTGTGTCTGAGAAAGGTATGGCAACTAGACTAGTGATTGTCCTTGAGATTTTTCATACATTGATGTTTTTGCCATAGACTTTGAACTGACAGGGATGTTGTGAGGGTAAAGTGAAGAGGGTGACTGCTGCATTTATGGATGTGGTGCATTGCGGAGGCACACAATCCTGATAATTGGGAGCCTTTGGCGACTTAATCTAACCGTAGGCTTCCTGAGCTTTGCAGGATTCACTAGAATAATGTGCTTCATAAGCAAAATGTGGTCTCAAATGTGCTTTGTGTTTGTTTGCAACCAGTTTCATCATACTGTAGTGATTCATTTTGACATATTAAACATGCTTTGATCGCTCTTTGAAGAAAAAGGACTTTGTTTTTGGAAAAAATACATTCTTAAGCACATAAGTGTCACCGCTCATGCTTGCATAGCTAAAGTTCTCTATGACGGAAAGAATGTCTCGTGAATATATCCCCACAGGGAATGGTGTTTTGATAAACAGATGCTGCAAAAGGAAAAGTAAATCAATGAAGTCACAAATAAGAATGATGAAACCGTTACTTCCCAGCCAGTGTCTAAAGCCGTCTCTTTTGCCTCTGCTTATTACGCTGGAAATCTCTTATGCACTGACCTTAACAGCTCTGAATTAGGTGCACTTTTTACTCATTTGTTGCCACCAGGTAGTTCAGTTTGGATTTTTTTTTCTCTTGTCTCTGTAACTCTGATTGCTTCTCTTGCAGATCTAATTGCTGCAATTCATTTCTAAACCCAGTCTCTCCCTCCCTGCTTGCCAAAAGCTTGAAACCAGGCTGGAACCCCATCTGCTTCATAGCTTCCAGATCAGCTCTACAGCTGGTCTTCAGGCCTTGGCTGATGCGCAGATGTGGAATTTCATTCACAGAGCATCATTTGGCCAAAAATAACTTCTTAAATTTGGCAATTTAAATTTGCAAAGGTCAAAAGTTTACTTGTGCTGGACAATTCCAGCATGATTGTAATTTATACTATATCCAGTTGCAATTCAATAAATATTTAGAAATGTGATTGCCTGCCGGTATGTGTGTTTTCCGACTCCTTTCCTATGTATACAAATATTTGTTGCAAATTTAGTCATGGTTTGAACTTAACTCACAGGGCTCTGACAGATGGTGCAGCTGCTTGTGTGTGCTCCACGTGAACAAATGGTCCCTCCAGTCACCCCTGTAAACTACAACATTGTACATCTAATTCAAAATTTACAGCCCAGTCCCTCTCATCAGTGCAGCAGTGCTCCTATCAAACTCAGCTCAGCAACCAGGCTTGAGTCAGTGGCAAAGTTTTTTTTTCTTTTTTTAAAGCTTGCAATTAACCACTATCTCAAAACAACAATGCAACAATATATTAACATGGCAGCATCTCTGTAGGACGAAAGGTCATTTCTGGCCAGCTGCTGCTGTATCCTTTATGACGCATTTGCTTGAACATGCAGCTTTTGTTTGACAGCAACTTCATCTTTATTATGATTTCAGTTAGGCTTTGTATCAACTTCTGCAGGTACAATTAAATGATCTTCATTATGTTATTGTGGCTCCAAATAAACTCACATCAGTCAAGGAGCATTGAAAGAGTCCTCTGCAGTATGCTTATAAATGAACAAATCAGTCAGTCATTCAGTTTGTCAGAAGCCAGCTGGACAGCAACCAGGCAGAAATCCAGTGCTGGAGGGGAACTGGAGGCAAGGAAGACACGGTGTAAGATTATCAAAGGGAGCAGAGGGCTGTGCATCTAAAGCTTAGCAGAGGCGCACAAACACAAATGAGAAGTGGGAGGGTAGGGGGGTTATATGGGTTGCAGAACAAGTGGGAGAGTGACATAAAGAGAGACTAAGAAACATAGATGAAGAAATGTGATTCTGATTCAGAATGAAACTACCTCTGCTGACAATCACAGGGGAACTGTCTCTGATTAGGTGTGCGTGACAAAAGCTACTAAGAGATAGATGGTGTGTGTGTGTGTGTCTTTGCATTTGTGTCCGCACAGCAAGGCGCTTACATGGGAAGTTTTTCCCAGGGGCTTGTTGTTTATTTCCTATCTGTCAAAAGGTATACAGGAAATATTCAAAACATATTCAGACAGACAGCTAGTTGGTGGTGTTGAACTTTGGAGGTCACGCAGTCTGCAGGGGAAAACAATGTTTACTGTGCCAAAGATTTTATGACAAATAGATTATTGTTTATCAGAATCTGTAGTGTCCAGTTTTTCATTTATGTGTAATGTTGTTTGCTGATAAAGATTGAGACAGCATGAACACTAATTAGTAACATAACATGGAGCACAGTTTAATAACAGTGATAACAGTGCTTCTGCTCTACACACTACTCATTTTATTATATCATACCATTTAACAAAAATCAGGAATCGACAACACTCAGCAGTGTGATATACAGATAAATTACAGAGGTATAAACTACTAGCAAAATTATGTGCTGACAAAATTATATTGGTGCTAATTGGTAGAGATTTAAATGAAATCATGTGCCAAATTCAGCAAATCAAGTCCAAATAATTTTGTTTTAAGATGCATTGACTCAAAATGCATCATGATGCATCATTAATCAAGCAGCAATCGAATCGAATCATGAGGTACCACCCCTACAGAGAATCATCAGCTGTGCCAGAATAATTCATTACCAAATGTTGCCTTGACTGTGACTGACAATACCCACATGTAACATGCATTTATAGAGGGTTTATATTGATGTTATACAATGACTTCATAACTACTTTACAACTAATAGTCAAAAAAGTCATCACCCCTGGATCTAAGTATCTGTAAGACATTTTCTTTTTGTCCTTCCCCTTCTTCTTTCCAATGACATGACAGTAAACCTAAGTGGGCCACTTGAGAAGAAAAAAAAATGCTAAAACACAAAAGAAACTCTGACAAATGTGCTTAACATGTGAAAGTCTGTAATGAAGCATTGGAGAAAGTGGGATTTGCTTGCAGTCACAGTTAGGACATCAGAATTTACCATACACTCTTATTAAATGAATGCAAATCAGTTTCTTGCCTGCTGCCCAAATCTAAATGTGGCAGGAGATGAGTCAAATGGTTAGAGGAGAAAGATGTCTCCTCAATAATAATTGAGCTGCCTTGAAGCTTAGTCATCCTTCAAATGTCAAACACACACAAGAAAAAAGTGTTGTTCATTACCACTGCCAGTACATATGATCATCAACACAGCGGAAATAAATCATTACCACAAACAGCCATGAGAAGAGGTGATGTTAAATATCATGTTCCCATGTTCATGTTGTATGCTTTTTCATAATGTATGCTTGCAGAGTTTTGTGCTGCAGTATTTCACCTTCACTATATTTAAGACAACAGCCCGCAAATAAAGATCAAAAGAAATGTAGCAGGGTCTAATTCCTGTGACATGTTCACTACACACACTAGCCACAAGTATTTTAGGCTGGAATTAATTTTTATCGTGTCAGCATTCACCTTTTACCTCTGGGATAGCTCTATTTCCTCAGAGGCCCCCTCCACGCCTTGTTAGTCTGAACGCTGAATGTTCTGCAGACCCTGCAACACTGTCAACCTCTTCACAGCTGTCTGAAATCTCAACAAATCACCTCAAGCATATCCTGCCACTCTGCTCTTAAATTCAACTCTTGACAAATTTCCAGCCCACTTTACTTCATGTACCCACAAGAGTGACAGTCTGAAGTCAGTGAAGTTCCAATGTTATCCAACTGGGGGCACTGTTGCATTTCTAAGCTATGCTACCCATGCAGGAAACCAAGATGCTGTAAAGGCGTGCATAGTTTCAGGCAGAGCCCTGCTGTTTAGGGGGACTTTGGTCACAGGTTTGGGCACAATTTTCTGTTCACACACTAGCCAAAGTCTTTTAAAGGTATAAGTCAGCATGTTACAACACACCAGGAAGGGAAAAGAAGAAGAGAACGATCGCGAGAAAGAGAGACACACACAGACTTGAATTCAGGAGGTGTGGATACTGCACTGTTGTCTCCTGAAGCAAATGCATATGACAAGTTCCTGCCGATTGTGTTTGCAGACAAACATAAAATCAGTCAGTGCTAAGCCAAGACTTTGCGTTGGAGGTGCACCTCTTCTCCCTTTTGCTAAAATCACCCACAAACAAGTAGCTGCTCCTAAAGCATTTGCCATTGTGACAAAAAGAAAGAAACTGTAACAAACAGCCTTTTCTGAGGTTTATCTCACCGAAAAATGTTTAAATAAGTTGCTGTTAGGTGAAATTATTATGCAAACATTATCAAAAGTGTGATTTTTTCATTACTGCAGCTGCAGAGATTTAATGTTCTCCATGATCTGTCTCCAAAATCCAAATGTTCTTTCTTGTAGGTGACATTTTGAGAACGCTACCTACGTAACACATCATTATTGATAACCTTTAATGACTGTTTACTTATGGAAAAATAATTAGCAGCAAAATTTAACTATACCTCTCATTTCTATTAGCTTGATATTCAGATAAGTATGCTAAAATATACGCCCACACACCAGCTATGTAGTGATTAGACCGAATGGTATTTTTGCTGCAGTTCTAAATATGATTCTTGGAAAATGTCACAAACTACATGTCAGTGCATTTTACCACCATTACAGTGAAGATGTTATAAAACACAAAGAAGGCAAGTTTGACATAGATATAGATTATAGTGGTGTAAGATGTTTGTAAAAGACACTGAGCCTGTAGGTGCATGTTGGGGCTGAATTTGTATTACACGCCATGCTAAACCTTTCTCTCTTCCTGTGGTGTACTGACAGATAGCAAGTCCTGTCAATCAGTAAATCCCCTGATAGTAATTTCCTTTTTGTCTGATCAAACCATCAAACTCTAAAGTCTCTGAGGGAGGAGTTTGGCAAGGTGATAACTGGATCAGAACGACAGTGAGAGGGACATGAGGGAAAGTAGAATGGAAGTCAAACTAATTTAGAGTTTACCGTTATTTATTTGTATGTGTATTGCACACTAATTAAAGATATATATATATATATCATATAAACAAATTTAAGTTTAGAAATCTAAATGTGCTTTCCTGTTTTATTCATGACGTGCTGTATTAGCTCAAAAAAAACAAGTATTAGCCATCTAAAATAATGAATGCTGTGATACTGACATAAAAACGGTCCATTGCTGTCATTATAAACTGACCTTTACTGTAAACCGCAGCAGTAAGATAAATGCTAATTTCTTATTTTATAAAGGGTAGGCCCTAAGAATAACAGCAATGCTGATTTTAGACATAACATTTACTACAATGTAACTACATGCACAATAAGTAGTGAAAGTTGCCAATTCACTGTCCAACAAAAGATCATAATTTTATTTGCCACATAACATTGCCTAACTAAAGCCTATTAACATTCCTGCCATTCAGAACACTGCACCATGTGTTGTATTAATTATATTGGTATGAAATTTCATTGCTTGTCCACACAGTTGTTGGAATTTATTAAAGTAAGGCTATCTTATCTGCTCAGTCAACAATGACACATTCTCTCCTGAGAATAAGACACAGCAAAAACAATTAGTTTTTACTTGATTAGCTGACTGACAGAAAATTAATCAGAAACTATACTGATCAGAAATGCCAACCATTTAAAGACATCGGCATCTCAAACACAACCATTCGTGTCTGGTTTAATTTTTGGGAGAGTTTTTAATAGACACTTTGACTACACAATCTGACTATAGTTACTGTATCTGGTGGATGTACACTGTTTTCCCACCCTGCAGTGGAAATGCGTCAGAAGCTCCAGTAAACCTCAAGGGCTTTATAACAATATGCAGATGGGCTGTAAAGGACAGAATACTTTATGAACCCATATTATGACAGATTGGAGAATGTCTGCAAAATAAACATAGGATCGCATTCGCAAGGACTTCAGTTGTTTCTGTCAAACTAAAGGAAGGACAGATATTTGCTATGTGTTGTGTGCCATTATGGTAAGATGGTATTTCAAGTCAATCTGGTGCTGGAGTTAAAATTGAAGCTGAAGATGGCAGTAGTAAATTACACTGGCATCAATGCTAGTCATGAAGTGAGAGTCTGCAGCTGCGTCCGAAATCTCCCTAGAAACCACAGATGGCATTGTCATGAAGGTTCACATGCTGTGACCAAATAAAGGGTCAATACATAAGAGCCAGGCAAGAAAACAAGACTTAACAGCAAGGCAGATGTGAGGATGTGGGAACATTTGCTCGTGTGCAGCTGCTGGCACAGGGATGAGACAGCATGCTAATTTTGGGTAGCTTGGCTCTATATGTGCAAAACAGTACTAAGAGTGTATCCAGTGATTCCATATGAATATCCGTGCTTAATGTCAAAAGAAAAAGAAAATCATAATATTTCAACCAAAGAACAGGAAGAACGGTGTCCATTAGTTTGCACTGAACCTTATATCACCAGAGCTGCTCTGCACTGACTCCCAGGAGCTGAGGGTATTCAACATGGCTTCTAGCAGTGTTTCCAACACAGGGACATGAAACTGGGTCTTCCTGTTGAAGGGTAACCTCCCTAGCCATCTTCCTAAACTGGTGTTCATATTTCCATATGATTAAACATTTTGCTCTTTTTAACGATATAAAATATAACTGTGAAACACAGAAAAATCCAGCTCTAAACAACAGGTTCTTTTGTGCCCCGTGGCTGCTAGATAAAGGGAGTGTGTTCTTGGCTTTTCTTTTGGTTGGGGCAATTGTAAAAGGTATTATAATGTATAGACAGGCCCACTCTTACTGTGACTAAGAATTATTTCACTGAAGCATGATTATAGTCACACTTACATAATATACTGTACATTAAATTAAGCTGTAAAAAAAGTTTCCAAATTCAAAGCCCAACAATTAAAAATGCTCTCTATTATATAGGAATAGTTAAAAGCTTACATAGGACAGATGTCACCATGCAACCACATTTAGTTTGTTTATCTACCGACCTTAATAGTTTAATATATACTTTCTGAGCCAAGAGCAGGTATACAATAGTGGAGGTGGTTCTGCACAGCAGTGACTCATTGCTGAGAGTCCTGGAGGTGTTAAACTGTACATATCCAACTGAACAAAACACTTGTTATGAGAGATGCCTACTTCATGCTCACAACAACATACTGGCGTTCACGTTTTTAATCCTCCAACCTAACGTTTAGTGTCATAAACAAGTCTTGTTTAGGACTGCAGTCCTCTAACCATCCTTTATAATCATGTTTATTTTTTTACCTTTATTTTAGCCATACATTTTCCACATGTGAGTGGCTGAGATCACATTAGGCATCTCTTTTATGATTCACAATGACTGGCACATTTTCTCTGAACCCAGACACTTAGCCTCTTGTGGACTTACAGCTTTTGCATCTCAGAAATGTATCATCTATGCTCGTAAGTGTTCAACCCTGTAGTCCACAGTCCACACAATGGGATTCAGCCTTGGCATGAGTGACTCACTGCTAGACATTATGCATACTCAACAGACTGCTGCTGCTCGTCTTTATTTTCTGTGCCTGAATCCACAAGTGGTAGCTGAAAGTTGTAATGAAGTTTGTAAAAAAGGTATTATTACTGGTACCAATAGCCACTAGTATCAGTGCAGAAGTACGACAACAACACTACAAATGAAGATGTAAATTAGGTCTATACCACTGTGCATAAATGGATGTAATGTCTTTCTGCTGCAAGGAGATCTTGACCTGAGATCTTGATTACTTCCATCACTGTGCTTCATTGAGCTGAAAAGAGTGAGTCACACACTGAGTCAAGATATAGCTAGACTTATTTAAACATGACAATAAGATACAAAAACAAATACAAAATGATACACTGGACTGGAATCCATGTCCCTTGGATGACATATCAGACACTGATAATGAGGCCAGACTGATTCATACAATAAATTACTAAATATTATAAATATATTACTAAATAAATTACTAAAGTATCTAAAAAAAAAAAAAAAAAAAAAATTAGCCAAAATAAGATCTTTGCAACTGTGCCTTATCAGCACATGTTAGCTTAGCTTAACATGTGCAATAACGGTTAATATGTAAACTGTTTATAATGTATATATCTTTTTATTGGTAGTCTATTTTATAATGTATATATCTTTTTCTTAACTTATCCCTTGCTGTCTGTATGCCGTTGCAAAAATGCAATTTCCCCATTGTGGGACTAATAAAGGTTTCTTAATCGTAGTCAATATAGTTCAATCTATCCAATCATCATCACACATCTGGTTTGGAAAAACCAAACTGAGGAATGATCAGCATAAAGGGAAGTGTTGTTAATTTTGCCAAAAATTTACACCAAATGTCAGCAGGCTGCATTGATGAACTGATAGCTGATACTGAACTGATAAATTCTGCCGCATCCACGTATGCATAGACAGTAAACTAAGGACGTATCGTGATGAGGCTGAAAAGCAGCATCTGTTGGTTAAATATCTTATTGCGCCATCTATCACATGTTGCTACGCCAACATTTTTATTTTTTTAAATACTAATTATCCACAAACTGGATACCAAACAACAACCTGCCGTTGTCGTGAGAAGGACGTGCAGCTAAGATAACTATTTATCTAAACATTTGAATAGAGTGTCCTACCAACTGCTGGCCCACATATTCTGTGTTAACCATTTCTGCTTTAGCTTCCCAACTGTAGTCGGAGAGCACAGAGCAGCCGCGTACAGCTTCAGGGGCGAGCGATGATGCTCGTGGTTAACACTCGTCACACAACAGCAGTAGTTCAGTGACCCAGAGCACTCGTTCTTCTTTGCAGGGCGGCAGCTTGATTGTTTTACTCCGTACCGTACATCTAATTTCTGCCGCTAACAAACTCGCCACTTACAGGCACACAACCTCTCTCTCGGACTTAAACACACACACTCTCGCGCACACTCATGCACGCTCACCCCCTCCCAGGTACGCGCACTCACTGCCCAGTTTCTTAAAGACATGCCATCTGTTTCATTAAAATAGACCATATTGATGGACAAAGCACAAAACCTCCTGAATCTGAAAAATGTACGTTCTTGAGAAAAAGTAAAAAACCTTTTTGAAGAATAATATATATTAAGTATACCCAATATATAATACACTATTTTTTGGACTATATCACTAATATGACACATACCAAAATGTAAAAAAAAAAAACATATCTAAGTAACTATCTTATCATTCCAGGTTACTTAAATGGGGATATACAATAATATATTATTAAACAACAATATAGAGCAATAGTAATAATACACCTTGCATCACCTGCAGTACTTCGAAACATTAGGGGGCATCCAGAAAGGCACATTGTCATCTGGTGCATTACCAATAAAAGCCTTTGTCATTTTAATTTCGAAACCCATCCAAAGCTATTATTGTCATTGTCAACAAAATCTCCTAGAAGCACGGGGGATCCTGTTCGAAACCTCTTAAATATACTCCTGAGGTAGAGCAGTCATCTTTGCTGACAAGAACAATCATTGCATTTCAATTGGGACTATAATTACTGCAACATTTAACCCTTTATTTCCTCACTCATTCAGCCAGGCTCACCCTTGGAATTCTTTGGCTTTTGACATCCAACAGCATGAATGCTAACACATACTGAGCATACACTGAACATTGACTCATAAAAACAACAGAGCCTAATAGTAGTACAAAACATAATCAATGTAGTTGACAAAAATTGTCAAGTCATTTTATTAGCAATTATTATTTGGTGAAATCGTAGCACATATTTTTCATGCTTTGGAGCAAAACAATGTGTGAAGCTGAACTAAACCAGTTTTTGAGGGTACATTGTGCTTTAGATGAGTAAATCTCAAAGTTAAATGTTTTCTCTTCCTCTCTTCTGCTCTGTGTCAGAGTTTGACAGACAGCATTACCTTCTCCTCCACAGGACCCATCTGCTTGGCCTGTAAAGAACAGGGCCACTGCAGCAGAGAAAAACAAATCTGATGAGGACTGTAATAGGATTTATTTCCTAATTTTAAATCTCAGGTGGAACATCTGAATGCTGTATCACTGGACTAGAAATATAGCAGAAAAAACATTGCTGATGTTCTGTACCAGGTTCTGGTTTTGGCATTGCATCGTGCGGTGCCATACACAAAAAAAAAAAAACACCATGGCATTGAGTCAGTGAGTCAGGTTAATTTGCATAAAGTTCAGGGCTGTGCAACTCTGCAAATGAGCAGTGTCTGGCACGACTTGATGCCTTATGAAAACCTGGCCAAAAAAGTTAGAAACTACTGTTTTTAATCTAAAATGTAGGCGGATTCAGAATTGGTACTGCTTATTGATGCTAAGGCAGTAGTGCAAAGATACTTACACCTGCTTCCATCCTCTACAACAATGTTTTACATAACCAGAGCACTGGTTAGGCTGATGTGAAGTGTTGACTTTAAGCCAGAATTAAGCTTTCTGAATGTAGGCTAATTGTTAGCTGACTCTGTCACAATAAAACCTGGACAGAGCCAGGCGTCCAATAACAGTAAACCTGTCTTCATTCTTTCTGCATGTGCATGTTAAATGTATTTATTTTTTGACATTTTACATTTGTTTAAAGCTCCAAAAATACTACATTTGACTGCTTATCAATTTATTTATTATATTAAAAAAATGCATATTTTTTATTTAAATTCTGTAACTATATTAGACTAATAGTAGCAAAGTTTGACTTAAACAGAAATATTGTTTAATGAGGTATTTGTCTTTATTGTCCTTTTAAGTTGCTGAAAATAGCTGAAAATGTGAATAATTGTGTGGTTTATATTAATTTCAATAATCAATAGTTTATTGATTGATTATCAAAATAGTCATCAGATTCAGCCCTAGAGTCTAATATATAGAGCAAAGGTACAGCGAAGCCTGTGCTGTGAAAATATAGACCATGCATATCACTCTCCAAACATACAGCAAGCCTGCTCATCAGCAAACAAATCGAAAACTATCATTTCATGCAGTTACTCCCTTATTCCCTCTCTACAGTAGAGCTGTATGTATAATGCAGGGAGCTGTCACTCCTCTACTGAAAAAAAAAATACATAGTGATGGACCCTGGATGTCAAATTCACTTTGAACTTCATGTAACATGCTGGGCAGTCCTACGCAGACCTCTGCACTAACTCTGAATGTAAACTAGGTTAGGGTATGGTGTTGTTACAGCACATGTCTGGTAGTTTATACAAGCTCTGATAAATGCAGGTCGGCAGGTTGCACAGTACGACCCTTTACCGCTGTAATAGAGGTTTTCTTCTGAAAACATCCACGTTTGATCGATGTGTGACAAATTCTCCAATAACATAATATTTTGTTTACAGAACTTCAATAAGATGATGACCCAAACCAACAAATAAACAACAAATGTAGGCTACATCTTTGATCATAGCCTAGAAAGAAACTCTTTGCAGGTATAAGAAGTTTACCATGTAAAAAGTGCTTCATTTTGTGGAAGGGCCCCTTTTATTGTGAAAGGGTCACTGGCAAATCATCTATTCTGATGTTTATAGGTGACAATGTGTTGCTATTTTTAGTGTAATGTCCAGCATGAATCTGCTCAGCTAACTGTCCTGAGAAAGCTTTCACCCACACCCCCTTGTTCTTGGTGCAGTTGTATTGCCCCACTCAGTCAGTGGAAGGATTAACACAGGCTGGGTGGGATAATCCCCATTGTGCTAAGCTGAGAGACTGGCCTCTAAGATGCAACAAAATTGACTCGCTAAAAAAAAACAAAAATGTGCCTTGCTGCTCAGCACAAACCCTTCCTAACCACAAAACAAAAAGCAAACTGCCTTTTAGTTGCCATTCAGGCTGGCCGCACCTAACCAAAGCAGCAATGATCCAAATCGAAAGAGACAACTTAGGCCTGAAAAGATGTGAGTCATTTGAGTTTTGTCCATATTCTCCCCTCCAGGTATCAACATGACATACTAGCTCATGGAGACGTTAAGCCAACAAAAATAACTTCAGGAACAGGAAAATGCTTTTCAGAAGGCTAATGAATTTATTGCGGCACATTAGCATGTATATTTGATTTTTGGTGGATGAAACTAATCTGCAGCAGGTAACAGGGAACCTTCAGGTTTGGACAGGTACTGACTTGCGTACAGAAGTATTCATATTTAACAAGCTTAGGTAAGCTTAGTAAAAATACAGGATGAATAACTGTCATATCCGGACAACTATGTTTCTTAGTGTGATTGAGTATCAGCCTTGGGTTGGAAAGCACAGGCATTTCTCCCTTTATGCTGATGTTATTCATAAATTCAATAGTCTTGCTTATTTTGCATTAATTAACACGCGGCACAAAACCTGCACCACCACAAATTAATCATGACCTAAAAATAAGAACAGACTGTAATTTTGTTTTTGGCACCATGCAGCAAACCAGTCTGCTTCGCATTTTTAACATGGCTTCCAACACCCAAGTGTAAGCACTCAGTAATCCTTCATTATCACTTTGGTTCTTAACAACACTCAATTAACAAGGGGAGACTTTATTTTACAACAATTCAGGGGGTCTTTACAGTGGTCCCTGGGAGGTTCACAACCTCACCCATGCTGTCCTTCTGGCAGAATCAGCCAACAGATTTTCATGAGGGTGGTTGTCTGCTGTTGTCACTAGAATGGAGCCATAGCACACACTCCTCTAAGCAGCATAGTTAGAGACGAGCACCGGCAATCGGTGTGAAGCCCTATTAGAATGGTAATAATAGTGATGATGATTATTATTATTCTCCTGTGTTTTGACCCCATAGATGGCCTCAAAATCTCACCAAAATTTTCCCAAAATTGTCCCCCAAATGGATCTGCATCACCCCTAGAATGTAAAAATATTCACCGTAACGCCTATGGACATAAAACTCACAGATGTATCTCCTCGTTGTGAGGGAAAAAAAAGGTCCAGCACCACCACAGCTTAACAAGTTTTTTCCAACATAAATGACCATGTGTACTAAAGCAAGAACTAAGAAAAAAAAGCGGTGACCACCAAGCTCCATCCTTGTTTCCCATTTGTCTGACCTACTTCATTTAACTAGCAGTGAAATTTCCTATTCTGAATCAATAAGCCAAGCTATTATGCTATCTTCATTTGCGTTTCATTCATTGCATGGCTGTGTACCTAATATTAAGTCCAACTATGTTTTGCTTGGTGAAAAAATGGGGTTTTTAGACTTTTGGAAAAACACACAAGCACACTCTTTACAGGAAGCTGCTTGTTGTCCCTTGGGATGATTATTGTTTCATGAGGTTGGAAGGTTTTTGACTTGTTGACTTAGAAAGGCATTTCCCCCTAGGACTGAATACTGAAAAAAACACTTTGCTGCCAATCCCACATGCCAGCCAATCATTTGACCATCACGGCATCCCACTAAAAATCAATGGCCAAAAAAAAAAATCTCACAGACACATCTCAAAAGCACATTCATGATATCACAAAAAGCATTTAGTCCACCCATTTTCCCCAGAGGTGACTGAGGGTGGTATTTGTAGTAGGGAAACCAGTGATCTAAACAGAGTTTTACACAACAATTTAACAATTGACCTAGAAAGATAAAGACATTAAAGGTGGCACACGATGCAGAGAGGAATACATTTACCAACTCATACATCATTATTCTTCCCCACTTATTGGAATCCTGTGGATAAGCACCCTCAAGACAGACATATCAATTAGGTTTTGGCTGAGACACTGGTCACCAAAGGACATTAATGTGTCAATGCAGATAATGTAAAGTACAATAATGCAAGAGCATAGTTCTGAAGCCAACTCATTTTCATATGGAGATTGAGTATCCCTTATTTAGGCAATGATTGGATTTGTGACATGCTCTCTACTAAGGTAAAAGAAGTTTAATTATGAGCTTGACCTTTAGGGGCATTTTCTCAAAAGTGAGACTAAAGCTGTGTTTGGTTCAGTTTTGCATTTCTATTATGTGGGGTTAACTAATCTTGAAATGATTGAAGTAGACAGTATATCCTGGGTATTTGACTCAATATAGGTCAAGAGTCCAGATATCTACACACACTGCTGTGAATACAATATTTGAGATCTATAGTTCTGGCTTTAGTTTTGACTGTGACACAAGCATTGTTTGTTGTTGTGCATGCTATATTTGCATCATGTCCATCACATGTTTGTATCAGGTGCCATGTTAATTGTGAAGGGGAATTCAAGCTTTAAACACCACTCTCCCATTCAGAGCCCTTCTGTTACATTGTTGATGGCCAATATAAAAATGCACTAGGCGTAATTGGTAACATGTTAATGAAATTCATGTTTTTTCCTATTAATTTCCAATGGACATACCATAGCCATTAAAGTAAGACACTGATAACAAAAAAGCCAAGTGTTGGATGATTCAAAGAGAAAGTATATTTACAAATAAAAAACAGAATTCTATATGCTGTCAACAACACTCCACGTTAGAGGCTAGAAGTTGCACTTAACAGCATTCAAAATCTATATTTCTAAGATTGCATGGAGCCGAGCTTTGACAGGGTTTATGTGCTGATGTACGAAGCACAGCATGTCATATACAAGATACCTACAAAAGCTTGTTTGAGTGACAGTTTATTGTTTTAGAACACACAGTCATGCAGTATCTCTTTTTGTCACAGCACAATTTTCTGGCAAGTCAGGCATGCTATTTCTAATGTACTATGACCACATTTTCTAGCACTAGCCAGAAAGAATAAAATATTGAAAAAGAATCCAAGTTTTATCATATAAGTGTGTTTAAATGAAAGAGAAGCTATAGTTGCCTGTGATCTCAAAATCAATATGAGCAAGTTTTTTCAGTTATCAGAGACGGATGAGGCTTGCATGCAGCAAATATGTGATACACTGAGGCGGTCAGACATCACTTAAATGTAGCTTTCTTTGACAGCCTCTTTTCTGGGGGGCTGTTGGCAGGGGTCACAGTCCTCCCAGTTCACCACACTCAGTGACTGTGTGACTGATTCTGAGCTGCGAATCTGCACAGAAAGCTGTTTAGATAACTGTCAGCTCTCCCTCTCTCCTATGGCCATCAAAGATGAAGGGTCATTTTTCTTCATCCCACCACAACTCTGCTCAAGACATCTCCCTGCAAAATGCAGAGCGATGGTTTCCCTTACCTCCCTCCCACCAGGTTGTAATAGACAGCTCGTATTTGAGTGACAGTCTACCCCCATGTTTTGTTTTTTCTGTATAGTTGATTTATAATTGAATTTGGGTTGAATGAAACATCACACCATGTTCTTGTATGTTATTATATGAATGGACAGAGTAACACAGATTATGAAACTTTTTTATGTTCACTTGAAAACCTAAAAAATGTAATTATTAAATCCCAAAGAATGAGCAGCATAACAGACACTAAGGGAACATTAAACTTGACACCAGCATGATGTTACAGGGCATCCTAGAAAATGCTAAATATTATAGCAGCTTTCCCTTCTCTGGAAGCCACCATTCATCATCCTCAGCCAGAGGACTCCAAGGCATCTCTTCCTTTGGCTGAGGGATTGACGGTGACCTCAGCTCAGTTTATTGAGCGTCCATCTACTCATCTTTCCTAGTGAGCACTAACCAAGAAGCTTCGCTCTCTTCTGGTCCACCTCCTTTCCTCTGGCTGCTGTGAGGCGGACAGATTTCTGCTTCAACAGGTATCCTGGACCACAATGATATGGAGAGATGTCAGCTCACTGTAATTCCCAGGATGTGCCATGTGGCTGTTAGCCCCTGACAGATAGGGTGATGGGATCCCGTCTGATGTGCTCTGGTGAAGTGTTTGTCTCAGAAACCGTCATTTCAAATCCAGAGTGAACAAGACCCCAGCCCCTCTGTCAAACAACCAAAGGCTGAAAACTATTTAATATTTCAGAAAATTTGACACACCATGTTTTCCATCTAGCTTGTACACATTTGCTGAAAATATATTTTGTAAACACTCTAAAATACCGAGACAAAATCTGCCGTCATTTGACACACATCTTATTGCAGTCACTTGAAAAAAAACACACTATAAACAGTCATGCAACTCAGCCACCTGACAAGGAATGATTGATTTTTAAATAGAGACGTTATTGATCCTTATCCAGGATGTAAATGAAAGCCTCCTCTACATCGCTCCTGACAGCCTGCGCCAGTTCTATTAGGGAGATGAGAGGGAACGTGTGGAAAAATGAAGGCCATCTGTCTTGATGGTGCCATGTCCTCTGTATGCCGTGTCTGATGTAAACAACTTCATTTGTCAAGATATGATGAACCTTGAACTGTCATAACACACAGCACATCCACTGAGAACCCCTGCTTCCACAAAGCAAAACTCAGCAACCTCTGACTGGTTTGTGCTCAGTCAAATCTCTGTGAAGACACAACTCCATACATCTTTTGTACAGTGATCACTCTAACGCAACAACGGGTTTCAAAACCACTGACACTGACCTCACAAATAACAATGGCAGAGTAACATATTCAGTTACGAGTATCTTATGTGGTGAAACAGAGATCCTGTCCTTAGAATCCCACTGGGGGCACAAGGGCAAATCATCCTGCACCCAAACATGTGCAGTAAGTGCTCTGTTCTCTTCTCTGTTGTTATGTAAAACAGTTACTATGCATGCAGATCTTATTACAGACAGGCCTATTCAATTGAATGTCTGGTAAACTTCATATTAGATCAACAGTGTGTAAAACTGCTGATGTCTTTAGTAAGTAGTAACTGCGCTATATGGCAGAGAATATATAAGAAAAAGCTAAGGAAAAATTCACAATGATCTTTATCCAGATCTTTCAATAAAGTTAAATGATATGATTCTGGTGGCCCTAGTTCAAAACTAATAAGCTGATAAGCTTATATTATTGATACTGTATGATATAAAGAATAAATATGACTCCTTGAAGTGACATGACGAGATCATCCAGAGATCTCAATGATGCAAAGTAGTTCAGACTGAAAACAGCACACAAACCCAACAACAGACCTTTTATTTTGGTTTGTCATCATTTTACTCATAGAATTAATTAACAGCAGCTGAATTAAGCTGCTACCAGCGACATTTGTCATAAGCAGTGAAATTGCTGATCAGTTCCAGCTAATATGAGGAGCCATTTCCTGGATGGTTTGTGCACCGATCTTTTAAATGAGAGAGAGAGTTTTTTTCCAACTCTCAAATGCAGTGAAATGCCTTTAGAGTGGAGCTGGATGATAACCCTGTAAAAGTACTGAATTTTGAGTGTCTTTATTTTAGCCAATACTTACTGAAAATATGCATTGATCAGCCCTGATTCCAATCCGTTTGACCTGCTCTCTACAGCAATATAAAATGTATAGTCTTTTTCTTGACTTGAGTAGGAAAGTAGCTGTAAAATTACTGTCACTAAGAGGGTATCAGATCAACCATTTCCATCTAATCTGCCTGATAATAATTTATTACTTTTCAGAAATGGGGGAAATGTTTACATTTCAGTCATCGGTCGATTGAATAACCTCACTCGTAACTCCTCTCTGGATTGGATGGCCTATTTTTCAGCATGCCACACTCATACTCCTCCCCTCAAAAACATGTGATACGATCACATAGCCTCAAGCATGTTTTAATGAGTTGCTGAACAAAAATAACTCCTCTTTTTGCTCTCCATGGTGTGTATAGAATTATTAACTGAAAAATAAAGTGTCTTGACTCTGTTTAGCTCACTGTTTCGCAAACATCTTTTTCTAAGACATTTCAAGTAGAAGACCTATCCAAACAGGAGTTTATATCAGGCTTTGAATCCCTCAAACCCATGGGTAAACTAAGAAGGAAATCACCTTGTCTGCTATTCAGCCTCAAGCAATGCGAATGAGCAGTGCTTCCTCTCCACATTGGATCTCTGTTGCTTTTGATCAAGTTCCCAATCACATCTATGTCTGACCTGCTCAGGCTCTAACCCTCCGTCGACACTCGTGCTATTTCCACTGGCAATTTATAGCTCCTGACAGGTTAGTGGATTGAATCTGCAAGACTGTATCCAACTGGTAACTGCCAGAAAAGACTACATCAAAGGTCCAACTTTTGTTCCAGCGTTAGGGTAGCAAATTGTCACATTCAGCATTGTAACGCAGTTTAACTGCTTCAGCAGCAACACTGCAGTGCCTAAATGAGGAACTGCCAAATGTCGTCACATAAAGACATCCCATTTATACACACATTAGACCAAAGACCCCCATTTCATTAACATTGTGTTCCAAAGCATCTCATCTGATGCAATCTTTGCTAGTGTTTTGGAAGTAAATTATTTAACTATGTGTACAGAATTATTTACCAGTGTGCAATGTGCAGGGAATATTCAGTAATGCAGACAATCATACTTTTCATCAGAGCAATCATCATTTTGCATAACAAATGTTTTAGGAGCAATGAATTACAGGATGTGGTACAAGAACCCCCCTGGAAAACCACACCTGTCATTTAAAGATGCAAAAGTGGCACAAATAAAAACATACAAGTAACACAGTACAAGTTACTCCCCAAAATAACATATTTAACACATTTTCTCTTCAATCAGAAAGCAATGCAATCAGCTTATTCACAGCATGGCTTGGTTTCAGTAAATATCAAGGTTAAGTCCTCTACAATCCTACTTAAAACTAAAAAATAACAAAATATAGATTTGCAAAGTTGGGGGAAAACACACATAATTTCAATAGACACAACAAAGACATACGAACTTTAGACGCAGAATAAGTAACAAGTAAATAACAATATTAGAAGCTAATGGCCAAGTTACCATCAAAGTAGCTATTAGCTAAGTGGCTATTAGCTATTAGAGATAAAGAAAGACAGAAAACCTGTGAATCTTACTCGCGCTTACTGAAGATAGAGAGAGGCCGCTCTTCTTCCTTTTTCCGTGAAAGCAACGTGGTCACTAAAATGTTCCACAAAATGTGCAGCATTTGTTTCTGATTCTGATTACATACACAATATTGCATGATATAAAACTTTAGACAGGAAACTCATCATCATTAGGAAATAACCCCACATGTAAAGAAACTGTCATAAAATGACATAAAATAAACGTGACTTAAATAAATAAAATAACAACAACAGTCAAGTGCAACTGTTAAAAAAATCAACAGTCATGATATTAATCATAAAATAGCCAGTAAAACAATAATAGAATTTGCATTCTGTCCACTGTTGTTTTTTTTTTTTTGTCTTTTCCCTGTGACTTCCCTGTGTTTTGTGCATTTGACCAAATCAATCATGTAATCTGTAAGCCTGGTATGTTTCTAACCTTATCACAATCAATACTCATTATAATATTTTCATATGTTTTCACCTAGTCATGAAAAAAAAAACAGTGTAGTGTAGAGTTTCTTTTGTTGTCCAACTTAAAATCAGGAATCTTTATTGTCATTTATGCAAGGCACAATGAAATTTTGTTCAGCAGCTCTTGGGTTAAGGCACACAGCAAGACACATGGTATGAAAAAGGCACGCTTAAAATATTTCTAAATAAATAAAAAAATTTAAAAAAATGTGGTAAATATACTTATCTTTTAGCAAGGCAGCATCCTGGTTTAATTAACACTGTAGAATTCATCAAAATATTAACTTTGTCAGCTTGGATTTTCTTACATAGGATTCTGTAAAGTCTACTATGATTTGACATATAGCGTACATACATATGCTGTTGAACTGGCTACATGAATATAATGAAATCTGTGGAGACCATGAGGACATACAGACGCATGATATACCCGATAACCTCTCCAGCAGGCTGTATGTGTGTGTGTGTTCACATAGCATTACTCCAACACATAAATATTGTATGTTCTTCCATATACTATTCTTCTGAATTCATTTCCATTTCTCTCAGCCCTGCTCTTAGATGCCTTGAGGGTAATTGAGTTCCTATTTAATAGTGACCCAGTGTAAAAAGCAGTGAGTGAACAGAATGGCTGATTTGACAGTAATCAGCTGATTAGCATACAACACTCTCCATACCTTACCATTTTAAAAGTGAGTTATTAAAAATTTGTGGAACGCCTCCTGCCAACAATGTGTCATCTACTACAGTAGAAGCAATCACACCCAACACAGCAGCCAGAAAGCAGTCATTATCTGCCATTACGCACAAAAGCTACTCAGCCAGCTTAGCCAGACAACGCCGCAAAACAGAACCATCTTCCAGAGAGAAAAATTAAAATGTAAAAGTTCTTGCATACATTGTTTCTCCAAAATGGATGCTATTGTCCCATTGACGATAAGAGCGGCTGGTAGACAGAATGTGAATATATCTTTAGTGATATTTTGAGCAAGGAAGAGTGCCTTTCAAGGGGGATTGCGGTTACTAGGCAACAAGCAGCAGAACCAATTGAGGACTAAAATGAAAAAAAAAAGTTTCTCTCTCTCTCTCTCTCTCTCTCAATCATGCAGTCCCGCTCTCTCTCTCTAATACAGTCTCTCTCTTACACATGTGTAAGTCTGTGCTTTGCCTGCAACCAAAATCCCCTCTGAATAGAGTTTGACCATAGATAGGGGACTTAACCCATTTTTTATGCTCACGTGTAGGATTTATGTCCAATTGAAACTGAAAAGGAAAGCTTAGATAGCAGACAGGGTACACAAGTGTTGCTGAAAATCCATATTGGTATGCTTCTGACAGTACCTTGGTTTTCTTTCTCCAGCCCCTTTTTAAGTGGCATTATGGGGGTAAAAAGTGCACAGACAACCAAAAAAAAGGAAAAATCCTTCATCAACCGAAAAAATACAGCACAAATTTGGATGAATATTCTCAACACCAGACTTCCAGGATGTGCTGAAACACTTTTTTTTTAATTCTTTGTCAGCACATAGACAATTAGCCATGCACTATGGGCACGGTAATTGAACACAGTGCTGCGATGACACACTGTCTGTGTGGACTTCTCTTTTCCTTTGTCTCACCTGCCATTTGATGAGATGTAAGAATGTAAAAATAAACCGATGATCATGTTGAACAAAACTGCTTACATCAGAATTATTTTAATAATCCCCGCCATTACCATTATCACTAATACTCCCCCTACATGTCTGTGGCTCAATAGCCATTTAGAGAGAGGCAGGGGAGAAAGTGTACATGTTTTGTTTTGTTTATTTAAACTGACAAAGGAATGGTCTAATTTCTGCACGGAAGGTATAATGCCCTGCTGATGAACTGTGTGGAAAATGAAAAGCCCACACTGTGGTGTGTCAGAGAATATCTCCGCTTGGTTTTTCAGTTAATTTCCTGCTTTTGTTATGTTTGCACATCCTCTCAGAGCAAGTCACACCAGGTACACCAACAGCGACAGGTATCGACTGACTGCAGTGACTGACTGCTGGGAATGGATAATAACTCCTGGAGCATCCTGTAAGTGTTTCTCTACTCACTGGAGATACTTCACCTGCCAATGCTTGCCGTGTAACAATAGCAAAAAATCTACATTCACAGTTTTATTAGGTAGGGGGGCAAATTAACACTTATTATCTAGCATTCTGTGTCGTGTTAGGGCTTCAATTTGACACTTTAGTTGGTACTTTTTGGTCAAAAGATAGTGGACATTAATCTAATTTCAAGACTTATCAACGCAAATGGTTCATGTTAAAACGATAGGAATTGACTCCACAGCACGCGCGCACACAGAAAATGATTAAAAGAAGTCTTAAACCAACAAAGAGAAATCCCATCTATTGGCTGCAGTCAGACAACATAGGGATGGGCTGTAGAAATATGTGCTTTTAAAATGGATGTATGACTCACACCAGATTGAACATTTATGATCCAAGTTTCACTTGCTGTTTTACATCAAGGAGAGCTATGGCAGGAGTTCTTACTCGCTACAAAAAGACAGGAAAGAAGTTTCTGTAATGTAATATGCATCTGAGGATGCTCCTACACATGTCATATCATGTTCAGATATTTATTTACAGCTTTAGAATTCTGCATCTAAGCTTTTGACATAAAACCCAAGAGAAGTAAAAAAAAAAGTTTTTAATTAAATACTACAATTAGGCTGATATGATGAGACTTGTGAGGCTGAGTCAAAGCATCCCTAAGGTTGAAAGAGTGAGTCAGAGTTTTAAACACCATCTTGCTAAATGTCAAGAACTTGGGTTGGCCTTGAGTAACTGCTGTTTTTTACATAATGCTAAAAAATATATGCAGCTTTGTGCGTGTCTGTGTGTGTGTGTTCAAACCATAAACCCTCTGATTATAATGCAACACAGTACATTAGGCAGGGCTCATGTCTAGTGTTGGATGCACGGAACCCCTGGGCAGCACTGAAAAGTACATTCATTTAGGTTCAAATTTGAGGTACTTGTATTTATTGCATCACATTTTATTTCTACTCCACTCCATCCCAGAGGCAAATCGTGCCTCGCCTACATTTTGATAGCTCTTTTGGAGGTTGGAGTTTTGATAACTTTACAGTCCAGTGAAAACTAATGATGGAATGTGGTTGATTCCTGTAGCTTGGATTACCGTGTTACCCAGAAGGCTGGGATTCATTCCCCTCCATTAGACAGCTGCTTCCTTATACTGAAGTGTTTCACAAACTGTTGGAAATGTGACCACTTTTATTTTAAATTCACAAGATTAGGCATTAAAAACACTTGCATTTAGATAGGACAGGTTTAGAAAAAGATTGTGGTTCTCCTAAAATGGCTACCACTGTACTATTCACTGTACATTTCAAAAACCTGAAAATATCAACTTGTTTTTTTAAATTCTCGCGGTTAGAAAGGGCTGGAATGTCATATTTACACTGCCGATTTGAATGAATACCAATTGGATGTTTTTGTGCATTTAAGAATGAGTTTGAAACTTTAATATGATTTATAGAATAGAATAAAATATACTTCATTAATCCCTTTGGGAAGGTCCCTCAGGGAAACTTGGGAGACTTAAAGATCAGGGCTCGTCCGGGATTTGAACCCGAGACCTCTCGCACCCAAAGCGAGAATCATACCCCTAGACCAACAAGCCATCTATAACCTGCTTTTCTCAAGTAAGAAGAGTAAGAAGTAAAAAGGTCCGATAATCTGACACAAAAGTGCTCTATTTCAATTGGTTTAAAAAAAAAAGGGATAAAATTATTCTTATTAAATTATGCCAAGGCAAATGTCTTGTAATTCATTAACTAAATGTTGTTGACATTGTTTGTGTTTTTCTTCAGCTCCTCAGGACCCTGTGTACTCAGCACTACAGCTTCTTACACTTACACACATTCACGTCCAGGAGGCACTGGACTGCTCTTTCCTTTTGGAAACTGAACGTCAGCAGCTGGGATTTGAGTGATTTGACTGCTAAAGGGCACAACAATGAAGATTTCAGGATATATTTTTATAAGTATATAAGTATAAATAGAAAAGATTTTTGTTTTTTTACTTGTACTCACAAGAGCTGCCTCCTACGTTTTTGTGAAACATTGGTAGCAATATTATGTGAAACACAGAATACTTTAAAGTGATTGAGTCTACTGGGTAAAACTGTGCTGGACTCATCACATTGGGACCTGAACATATCCCATGGGTGAGCCTTTTATATACACATTAGGCCCCAAACCAAACCACCAGCACACACTTGTCGCTCTGCTTCTTATTGTATAAGTTAATTCATGAAATACTCATACAGGTAGTCTACCTAGTTTTATAATGTATTATTAGTGTAATAATAATAATAATAATCATCATCATACTGATACTCATAATAATCATCATACTCATAATCATAAAAATGAGGACTAGTATAAATTGATTTCCAGGAAAATGTAAAAATGTTTTCCTGGAAGAAAAATCAGGGCAATTCTCAGATTGTAGCACATCAATACTGTCTTGCACACATATATTGAAATGGTAGACTTTTGAGTATAATCACATTTTCAGTTCAGCGAGTGAAGAGGTTCTGTGTGTAATGGCTACCCTGAATTCTGCATCAGTTTACTGTGGAACCTTTGTATTCACATGTAAATGAATGTCTCTTTGGTGGCCAAGTACCACCAGTATGTAATTTCAAATTAGTATTCTGGAAAGATAAATAGTACGCAGTCAGGTATGCATTACCTTCCTAGTTAAAGTACAAGTCCTGCTTTAGTTATCATTCTGTTCATGTATTTACTGTTTTTCAGAATACAGGAATGAAGCAATGGGAAACTACAAGCCTGAAATTATGGCAGAGCCCTTAGGTTGTCCAGATACTGACAACATTTTAAACATAAAGTTTATGATCAGGGAAGGTTATGACACACAGTGTTCCATCTTTTGGCTAAAATGCAGTTGAACAGTTAAATGCTTACAGTGCCTATTCATCAACACACAATAGCTCAGTGATGCTTAGTATTTAAATGATTTATCTTCCTACTGTGTTTACATCTACTGATCCCTTTTCTGATTTTTCTATTATTTTTACACTGCATGCTGCTTTTTTGCTATCATGTTAACTTCATGGATAGTTGAGACTTTGGCCAAACAGTCTGTAATTGTCTGTGAAATTCATTCAGGAATTTTGTTTTATGAAGCAGTTTTTTGCAAGATGAGAGGTATATTTGCTTGCATTAGTAGGCAGGTTAACATTAGCTAAGGTTGCATACTGAGGTAAAATGCTCACAAGTTGACATTGCATTAGATTTTGGATATATATGTCCTGTCCATCACACTGAAATCAGTCCACAGGCTATAAGGCAACAAGAAGGTTGTTCATCAAAATCAATAGGACTGCTCAGCATGTGTAGTTCTAAGAAACTGTTGGATTCTTTATATATTAATATATATTATAAATGCAAAGTAACAACAAAGGTTTGTATGTATCACCCATACACATTTACACAGTACTCCATGCATAGATATCATAAAGAAGCTGCTGACACTGTTCAAATGTTCTGCAGTTTGATTTATAATAAAACAGTTAACCAGCAAAAAATGTAAGGTAAGTATATAATCCATAAATCTTAACCCCTTAAGTCATTAAACTCTGAACACTTTTTAATGCACAGGATAAAAATAATCTCTCTCTTCCTACTCTGCAGTGGAGAGTGAGCAAAGGCCTTAAGGTATTCTTGTTTGCCAAATCCTTGTTTTGCCAACATCATGCTCCATTTGTGTGGAGCATGAGCGGGGAATAAACCCTCCCCAATCATGAAACGTTGTCAGTCATGCTGTCAGTTAAGAAGGTATAAGAAGTTATTCCAGATAGAGCCACTGTGACAGCGTACAGGAAAATCATTCAGCATGCACAGATATCTTTATTCTCCAGCTCCCTACAACTGATATGCAGTCAGACAAGTAAAATTGATTTTGGTGAAAAAAGTAGGAATAGATGTTATATTGATGGGGTATGAATTTCACTGTTGTACTGTTGGCATAGTTTCTCCAGGCGAAAAAAAAAAAAATCCACAGTACACAGTTCAGACTGTGAAAGAACTCCAATGATGAATGCATAAGTCCGTTGAGATTAGTCTGGACTCTCTTTGTAGAATCCAACTCAAACACACCTGCAGCTTCTGACTGAGACCTGACTTGCTTGCCAGAATAAAATATTTATTTAATTTGTCTTCAGCTAGTGTTCAGCTAAAGGCTAACGGATCAGTATCAGATTGAACAGTTTGCAAGTGTTGGATCAAAGAGGAGGGAGCTGGTGGATGTTGGCTCGTCTGTATTCCCCTTTAACATGAATACTTTTATGGCAACGGCTTAAAGATGATTTTGGGAACGTTCTTGGAGCTCAGGAGAATACATCAATAATTCTGAGAGACTGCGGTACTGCTGTGAATCTGTAAAGATTTCTCAGAAAACTGGCCCTTGTACTTTCTGCTGCTTGGAGTGGATTTTGTCACCACACAGTTCTGAGGACAATGATTCTCATCACTTAGAAAGGCAAACTATTGGCTTCTCATTATGTGTGTGTATGCTGAGAGAGATCAAAAAACGTGACAAAACAACAAGTTAGTAAATTGAAACCTAGTCACTAATCATGTAGCTGTGATTACACAGGGTACATTATGTTCCTGAAAGGTGAAAATTGATTTTCTAAGTGATTATCCTAGGACGTGTTTTCATATTCACATGCTGGTTTTTGTGTAAAAAAAAAAAAAAAATACTGTTACATAAAATAATGAAACAGCTCAGGGACACTCTTGTGTGATATATACTACCTGAGACCAGACCTTTATTTTCTGTAGCATGCATTATTATGATCATGTTATAGGTGTCACAATGGACAACATCGAGACAGCAGCCCATGTTTTTCTTACTGAATATGTGCATAACATGCTAAGGGCTATAGATTCTCCACAGCTTGTCGTGTTTCCTGCTCAATCTCATTGATTAGCCTGTGATAGATGGTGACTAACATAGGCTTTATCCAATCACCTGCCATGTAAGAATGCTGATTCTTTTCTTGGGTGGTAATGTGTAGCACATCCTCTGAGACAGATTACATCCATCCATCTATTTCATCCAACATCTGAACTCGCTTTGTCCTAGGTCACTGATCAGATTTTCACAGCATGATCACTGAAAATCAATAGAAAAAAAGTTGAGTTTGGCACTCAAGGCAATTTTACAGTGTTTCGCATTCACTGATTTACACACATGGTGACAGAGCTGCCATGCAAGATGATCCTTGAGGTTCAGTGTCTGGCTCAAGGACACTGCGCCAGGGATCAAAGCACCAGCACCTGAGCCACAGCTACACTATATAGACCTGCGAGACTAAATGGCAACAACATATACACCTCCATCTGAATACTATCCCTTACAGCTGTACAAAATGTCTAATACATGGCAATATAAATTGCTTAGTTCTTAGTTTCCACAGAAATAATATGGCTGAAGTCGAATAAAGAAGGGAAATATTAAAAAAACATAACATCTCATGCAAATTCATAAATAATGAGAGTGTACATTGTTATGCATATGCATCTTGAGCACAAGCACATGGCACATGTAGAGAACACAGAGCAGATGCAGAGTACATGTAGCATGAATGCCAGGAAACTGAGTTACAGCTAACCCCCTTTGCAGTAAAATTGAGATTTTTCACATGAAATGAATGCCCTTTCATTAGAGGATGACACATTTGATACATTACGTGTGAGTGAAGGGTCAGGCATGGGCTGTTGCCTGCAGCATTAGCTGCTTCTGGCTACAGCCGGAATGAGTCGGCTTTTCCTCATCAATGATTCTATAGCAGTGTAAGGACACTTGGGCAGAGACGAGACTGTTTTCCATACTGGCAAGACTCCTGAATTAGATTTTATAGGCACCTGCTTACTGAGATTGCTCAATAAGTCTCCAAGTTGGGGCACAGTGTATGATCAGCTACCTAATAAAGGAACCACAGCATCCTGTTCATGTTAAGAAGAAATGATGATGAACGCACCACAGATATCAAACAGAAGAAAAGAGCTCCACAGCAGAGAGGTGACAACAAGAAGAAGCTAGTTTCCAGTGATGAATCAGCACAAGCATGTGGTAGATGCACCTGCTGCAGTGAGCTTTGATGAATTCCATGCTGTCACTGCAGCAGCCCCAAAGGAAAATATAATTACAACTCTTTAATTTCCTCCATCTTGAGTGTCCCACTGTGTCCCAGAGACACCCAGCGTTGGTCTGGATTTATCACATGCTTATTACTGCAGGTCGCTGCTTCTGCCCATGCTGCTCTGCCCTGTCAACCTCACCCCCCTCCCTCTTTTACCTCCTGCAATATCAAGGACAGCGACTGCTGGAATTCATTTATCATTTGTGAGGCTGAATTTCCGATTAAACAGCTTCAGAATGATAATTTAAAGGCTTGTTTTTCCATTCACACAGTTAATACAGTGTGTTTCACACAACGCGTGGGATGTTGCTTTATATGTTACATGCTGCCTTTGCATTTATTTTTGGTCAACTTCCTGGTCTGGTTAATGGCACATCATCTACTACATGTGCCCTTTTTTGTTTATTTTTTTTAAAATCTCTTTTATGAGCAATTAACACTGAAAGTCTGAAAACTCCACAGAAAGTTTTGAAAGTTCATTTGGCACACAGGACTTCTAACTATACGAGTCCTCTGTATGCTGTAAACTCCTGCCATCTGGGACTTTATACACATTAAAGTAAATGCTAAGAATTATACACAAGTACATAATATGCACATGCAAATAACCTCGTTAAAGAATGATTTAGCTTTTAATACCTCTGCTTTAATGGTGTTTCATATGTCATTGATTGAGAAGGCACAGGCTTACAGCTCTGCCAAACATATTGGTGTAATCGATGCAGCGAATCCTTAGGGTGTCAGAAACTTGTAACCAAGACTCAGACCATCTGCTTCCTCAACAGTAAATGTCAAATGAATGAATAAATATGCTAAATGGAATAGGAACACTGTTTGTCAACATGACAACACCCACACAACAAGTGCAGGAATTATGAGCCAAAGTCTCTCACTTACAACTCTGAGAGTACCAGTCAGCTGACCAGGGAGCTTATTTACTCGTTTGTCAGCTACTATTGTGTGTGGGGGTTAAATACATTTATATAAATGCAAAAAGAACTCGAAATACTGCAATAAAAAAAGGTATAAATGTCTGTCTGTGGTGACATCCCCAGCTACTGACTGTAAGCTGTTACCAGTTAGCTGTAAATGCCACCAAAGACAACGGAACAGAGATCTTTGAGTTGGCTCCATTACTGAAGAGGCATTATTAACAACATAAACATAAAGCAGCAAAAGAATTGCTGACACATATGAGTGTCGGAACAGCATTTTACTGTTACAGAAGAAATAATCTGCCACCTGTGCATCAGTCAAATATCAATGGGAAAATATCTGTTCTACAAACAAACATAACAAACACAAAAGCGACCTTAAAGATAATCCTAGTTGCTATTGGAAACAGTATTCACTTCATTTCCATTCTGATAATCTTTGAACATAGCAGCAAGTAGTGCATGTGTAGAGAGGTTGAAAGTATCAATCTGATTAATCCACATAGGAACTGTTTGAGTGAGGTGTAGCTTCCTCCAGTTGTAGAAAGAAGCAGGCAAACAAGAAGTTTACACAGTTCTCCAGAAAATCAATAACGGGATCATTGATGACTGCAGTGTGCAAAAAAAATGCAGTGACTGTAAAGCACACTAGGAACAGACCTCCCCTCTCCTTTGAGAAGGTGACACTGTGCTGAAACAGAGGGAAAAGACGATTGCAGTAAAATTGCTGAAAGCTGATAACTCCAGCTGGTCAATGCTAATAACTGAAGATATGAGCTACTTTATTAGCAAAGAAACAAGCCGGTACAGACATGTTAAAAATGAAACCAACTCTGCAACACAAAATTTGAAAGCCTTGGAAATAAAACTTCCATGCACTGTGTGATGATGTGTCTCATCGGCTGAAACTGTCCATCATAGATTTGAACAGACTCACATTGTCAACTAGAGAATTCCCAGACCAGGATTAGTAGGTTAACCATAAAACTTCAGGCTTAACTAAGGCTTCATCTTAAATCCAGACTTTAAACTCAGATAGATCACCATAGTAACCTGCTGTGCTGCCAACCTGCTTTAGAGCCGTTTTAATTCAGAGGATTGGATGGAGATGTATAAACAGCCTGTGACTGGTTCAGTGTTGCCAGTCTTTGTTTTTCCACCTGTGCAGCTGAGAAGATGCAGCGAGTTCATAATAAAGTCTTTTTATAGACCCGATGAAAGAAAAATGATGAAAGACATTAAACAGAAAGTGTACGGTAAAGGTTGTGCAAATAATTAAGTAATATAATTAAGTAATACATGTTAGAACAATTAGGTTATTAGCTTTTATTTAAATGGTCTTTATTAATTGTCCTTTGCAGTTATGATATAAGCTCTGCAAACAAATAACAGCTTTTTTTTAAACTTATACGTGCAATGAGGAAGGAAGGTCTTATTTTTAGAGAAAGGACGAAAGAACAATCTATAGCGAAACTGTGGATACGTATGAAGAGATTATTTATTAATTTTTAGTGGAGCTCTTTAGTGAAGAGCATACAAAGGATCCGGAATTTTGCTGAACGTTATATTTTCATTCATATAAAGATTTCCTTTGCAGATTAGTCTGAGTGGCTGCTGCAGGAAATATTTGAATCTCAGTCCAACAATCAGCACTTAAATACAAACCACAATGTGTGTAAGTGGTTTTAATCTGGTCACACTTAGTGTAAATGTAAGTGCCATCCCAGTTATGTATGGTTAAAAAAAGTCTGGTCTTGAGGATCCTGAACAGAAAGTCTGGTTAGGATGAATCCTCTTTATAAGAGAAGCACCTGTACGTGCCCAGACAGAGCTTTTTGCAATAAGTCCCATTTCTTGCTTTTGTACTCCTGATGGCTTCCCCTGAATGACATCTTGCGGTTCAGTTCATCTACACGTACTGAAGGGTGTCAGCTGGCCCTCATTTAAAGTCATCTGACAATTCTCCTGAAGCATGGGAGATGAGGATGTCAGGGAGGAGAGATCAGTGCCTTTGCTCGATGAAAGGAGCACTTCCTATCAAACACTTTCTGAGATTATTGCTGATGACACATCAGCAGGGTCAATAGGAGAAAAGTGTCCTCCCTGGGCCAACTTACTCACTTAATCAAGAGCTGTGTCGGAGCTCCGTGCTACACGTTGCAGACTCTTTTGCGAGGAACGTACTCTTGAAGTGAACTAATTTGAGGATCTCAGAGGGGTAAGATCAAATCATTGTATATAATTGTGTTTGTCCCTTCTGAGTGTGTGTGTGTGTGTGAGACAGACTTTAAGGCTTTGGCTGATATTTATTTTTCAAAATTGAAACTGTCTTTAAAAAGTACTCACGGAAGTCACAGCAATAAAATACACTGATTGCTGAGGCTTAGTGTAGCGGGAACTGGGAGATGACGTGGATGATGCTTGAAAGGGGTTTGTGGATGCTGGCCAGTATACAGCAGGGGTGAGTCACTTAAAGGTCAGGCGGAAAATGTTGACACCTGTGCTCATATTAAAAGTGAAAGCTGAAACATGTCAGATTCAATGAGGCAGTAAAGAAAGGCGGCGGATGCATGAGCGGTTTGCATTTCCTTTACGCTTTTACCTTCATGTGTTCGGTTCATGCACTTCATTGACCTTGTTGCCAGGTGGACCTGAGCAATATCAATGCAACTAAAATACAAGTAAAGTAATATTAAGCACATTTTTAGGGACATTTTATGCCTTATTTATATAAAATATTATTACCAAGGGACGTCATCTGATTTGAAAATTACACCTACATGTCTGAGTTGTTTTACTCAAAATTATAGACCTATGCACACCCTTTCTAACAAAGTCTCATTTGAAATTTCTGGCATTGGCATTTCTGATGGACTGGAGCTCCCTCTTTTAGTATATTTAATTATATATTTTACATGGGACACCAGGCAAACAAGCAGTGGCGCCAATGGCAAGACAATCCAACCATTTTGCATAACATCTGTTGGTGAGGTCTGGTATAACTTGCCATGACCTCAGTGCTAAACTTTGACTGAACATTAAAGGTGTAATAAAAATAGACTTTAGGGCTTATACTAAAAATAATAATCATCTTCATATTATTTCTCTGTTTTCACTGCAAAGACCCAGCCTCCCTGCAGGGATTTATTAGTAAACTTGAAGTTGTAAAATGAAAAGCTACGACAGGATCACCAGGTATCTCTGGAGTCTGTTCTAAGCAAAGGGAATGATGTCGCCGAAGATGTGAGATGCCCAAGAGCTACAGGAAAAAAGGTAAATAAAATATCCGTCAAAACAACTTAAACCAACACTGCACATGAAATAAGATAGCTGTGCAGATCACAAGACGTTCTCTATTGGCTAATTATTTTTGTGGCTGATGTTTTCTCTCCTGTCTGCCTCAGGCACAACAATGATGGAATCCCAATGATGTGAAATGCCTGGCACGGCAAATTGCTTGGCTGTTCTGGTCTCCCCACATACTAACGGCTGCCAGGTCTCTTCACTGTAGTGATAGGACCTCTCCAATGAAAGCCTATCCCTCAATTACATTGGCAATAAAGCCAGGGCAACACCAAGCATATAAATATCCACTCCTCACACCATGAAAACGCACTTCACAATTACTTCACAGAGGAACATGTGAGGGACACATTGCAGTGGGATGTTGTGTTGCATTTGCATTTTTTTTTATTCATTAATGTTTAACTTGAGTGAGTCTTTTTGGCTTGATTAGATGGATATAAAGAACATTAGAGTGACTTAGCCAGACTTTTGGGTAATTTTTGCCTCTGTACCTGGCCACCATTTTATCTGTGTTGGTGCATATGGCACATTTTTTTGTAACAAAGACTCTCTCTAGACAAATTTTAGAATTCAAATTTAAATTTTTCTAATACATCACCAGAACATGGTGAAATAAATTTACTACCCTTTTGTGTCATTCAGGAAAAAAATGTCCACTTCCAAAAAACTGCTATAAAAACTTAACAGAATAATATTTTTAATTTTTTTAAATTGCTACCCTTGTGTCATTTGGGAGAAAAATGTCCACTTTTCCAAACAGAAGAATAACAAAATGTCACAAAACAACAGAGGCTCAAACTAATCATTCTGAGGAATTTATTAAATTCCTCAGAATGATTTAATGTTTGATAGTTTTGAGCAGGGCTGAAGTTGTTTAACATATTTATTTATTTATTTAGAAAAAAAAAAGCAAAAAAAAAAATGAATTCGTTTTTTATAGCAGTTTTTTGAAAGTGGACATTTTTCTCCCAAATGACACAAAAGGGTAGCAATTTAAAGTGACGCCTGAGGGTTAATTTAGTTCTTTGCTGATACAGAAGTGTCTATTTTGCATCATGTTTCTTATTTCCTCTTCTATCTTTTGGCATGTGTTGGATTTAGAGTTTTAACCCAGCTGCTTAATACATTTCGTTGATGAGATTCTGAGCTTGTGATGGGGAGGACACCAGAGTGGGGATACTTAATGGGGCAGAAAGCAACTTTATCACTACTCAGAGACTTACTGGTGTTGGCAGTTACCATTGATTTCTCCTCCAAATTACCTCCAGGTTTTCTCGATATAGTCTGCAGTGCAATCCATGCGAGGCCGGTCAGATGCACTTATTTTCCTGATCACAGTGTAACATTAACTTGCGGTTTTACTTCACAGGTGTATACAGGCATGTAAAGCCTCTGATAGAAAACATTTTGTGTCTTGTTGTGATTAGTTTGAGCCTCTGTTGTTTTGTGACATTTTGTTATTCTTTTTGCTGTTGCTTTTCTTCTTTTTGTGGTGTTCTGTCTTTTTTGGGGTTATATTGCTTCACTTTGGATATTGTGTCTCACTTTAAAAAAACAGCCTAGACCAAGAGCCTCTTGATCCTTTGTACTGAATAGTCTATGTGAAAGTTCTCTATGAATTGGAGTGAATGGAGCCAAATGGGTAAAATCATTTTTTTTTTACATCCGCTTCTAGACAAAAAAAAAGTTCACATTTCATTTACAACATGATAGAAATCCTCTGGTTGTACCGACTAGGTCCTATGCTGCATTGTCTTAATATTTGCAGCTATATTTTGAGAGTAGCAGCGTCCCTGTCAGGTGTCTCACCTCTGCACCGTGTTGCATTCAGTGGTTTCTATCTGTCAGCTTTTACAACAAGTAAACCTAGCATTCTGTTTCTACACATTTTTTTAATGGCATAGCAAGGAAATTATCATAAGTGGCGCCAAGGAAGTTGGAAGTTCTTTCCTTTGGCAGACTGTTGGACTCTATCTCTGCCACATGCTGGGTGTCTTTTTGAGATCTTAATGGCCCAATTATCACAGCTCTGGAACAGATCAATGGAGACCTGCCAGCCGGTTTTGCTGTCACAATGGGGGATGGGAAAGCTGTGACAAGATGCACGAAGACCCTTTGAACAAGGTGACAGGTGCATCCACATCACTAAAAGTCTGTCTCTCTTCGAGAGGTATTCAACAGGAAGCCATTTCTACCTGAGACATAAAGACTGTTGCATGCTGTAAATTTACTATGTTATATAAACGTATGTAACTACTTCTCTCTGTCATTTAGGAAGTTTTTGGCAATCTGGATGTTTAGATATTTTTATCTCTCAGGCAATTCCATCAGAGATCACAATCCATTCAGCAGCATCCCAACAAGCCCAAAAAATGCTGCCAGAGTCATAAAGAACTGCCTTCAATGACAGAAAGCCCTGTAACAGATGGTGTGGTCTCTACAAAGCCCTGATCTCAACATCATGGAGTCAGGCTGGGATTACATGAAGAGAATTCATAGAAAAACGGTGCCAAGGTCTCCAAGATGCCGAGAACAAACAACCTGCCAAGTACCTTGGAAAATATGTGTGCATGTCTACAGAGGAGAAATGGTGCTGACACACCGACATCAAAGAGCTACGAAGCCCTGATGAAGGCTGGCTGTGGTGCTGCCTCACACCACCTGTGTCTGGATGAAAGACTATAGAGAACGGCTAACTAGCACATATAGCACATCAGCCAAATCATTCACATACATATACTGATCAGCAGTGGTCATAATGTTGCATGCAGGGGAATCTGGAATAGCCAGGATTGCTTACATAAGCGCTAATTTATATCCAGTCTCTTATTAGGCTACTTTATTTTATATAGTTACTTCATTACAGATTACAATGCGACAATATTCAGATTTTGTTTATGTCTGATTATCTTTATGTGCATCACCTCTCTAAGCAGAACAGCTTGTGACCAGTGACCTCTCTACAAATGGCCCAAAAACAGCATGGTAATGCTGATTGGTGCTAACAATGGAGGGCCCAACACTTGCCTCCAACTTGTCTGAGTTGTTTTATTCAAAATTATAGACCCAAGGCACACTCTTTCTAACAAAATCTCATTTGATATTGGCATTTCAAATTGGCATTTCAAATCCAAGATTTTACCGATATGGCCCTACATGGTTCAGTGGATCAACCCAGAACCAGCTGACATGCACCAGAACTCAAACGAATACAGACTGTGGTACTGTAGTGCTTGTTCACATTTGTGGCCATTCAAACCACCCTGAGGATAAATTACAATCACTCTCATGATGTGTCATCTGGCTCCAAAGGTCAAAATTTTAATTTGTCCAATACTTTGCTTTATGACCAAACACTTAAAAAGCTAATGACATTCCCACCAGGCTCAGCTGCGCTTTGTGCTTCATGCAAAGTACTGAATGTTAATCTTAATTTAACACACTGATAGGACAGTGAACATATTAATATGTAGACATATTGATGTTAACATTTGGCTCAAAGCCTCACAGTGTTGTTTTCATGTCTACACATTTGTTTTGGCTTCTCCTGCCAGGTGTAAATCTTTTAGCAGCTGTGTTCCACTATATCGACACACAAGAACACAAAACTCTCTACAGCTGTAAACACGGCAAAGCTAATGATGCTGCTGGAGAAAGGAAAAGTCGGTCACTGATGCCTACTTATACCTAACCCACATGATAGATGGCAAGTGATCAGAACCAGGAGTCAGTGCTATTGTGTGGCTCATTATGATATAAACAGGTATAGAATATTACCTGTTTATAAGACATCATAATGCAAATGCTGTTGCACTTTGGATCAGAATGTAATAGCTGTCTATAATATCTATAATGCAGCCAATGTTTGGCATGTGGTAGGCTAATTGGATTTTAACTAAATTTAATGCTTTGGAAGCAGGTGATTAAAAGAACCATCTGTCAGTCACTCAACCAATCAGTTCATCCATTTCCAAATTGCCAGTGTTTTCCCTTAGAAAATTGTACCTTGTACCAAAGTAAAGCCTCAAAAGCCTCAAAAACATGGTAAGAAAAAGCAATTCCTGTTCAGTCAAACAACATAATCTATCTATCTTTTATCTTAAATGCACACATGCAAATTGCCCAAGTGCATCTTTGTGCATTGTGCTTATATACAAGCTCTTTGTTACTGCTTGACAGTCATGCAGTTAGCATAGCCCTGAGGCCTTGGCTGTGCAGTGCACTTAGCTTTGGGAAATCAATGTTCATTGTGAATCTTCTACCTGAGTGCTGAGGAGACACTTAGAGCTGTAAATTGCTGCTTTACTGGAGCTGTGATCACACACAGTGAGGACCTCTACTACCATTTTCCCTCACATTTGGCTTCAGTTCATTAGCAGCTGTGAGGGGGCATCTTCACCCAGGTCTCTTATGAGCTGCTTCACCTAGTATCGCATGCTTTAAGAAGCGGTGCAGGCTGATTAGACTGAAAACCTACCTGCTCATTTAATGTTTTCATGTGAGATTTTATGAAAAATTCCTCTCCTTGCCGTTTGTCCCGAGGGATTATTCATCATCATTAAGACGGAGCTCGTCTCCTCTATTTTTTTTCTCCTAACTGAATGACCTGCTGACTAATGAAGGCTGTCATCAGAGCTTTCCACCCATCATGACTCCAAACCACTTGAGACCAACAAGTTTTACACCTTTTTTCCTCTGTTTTGCATATTTTATGTCGAGGACATGACTGGCAACCCAGCAGATGGTTTAAAATCAACACTTTGAAGAAGAAAAGACTAAATGTTTAATGAATGTGTGATTTCAGAATGAACTTGTAACCTTCAGGAGATGAAACCATGATGAAAGAGGATTCCTCCAATTTAGCTTTGTACTCCCATAACAATGTCAGTCTAACATGGATTAAGAAAAGGATCAAGGAGAACTTGTCATCCATCTTACTTAAAACCTGGAGCCTACATTGCCCACAATGCAACTGCGTCACTGCGTCAGTAACTAAGCTTGTTTTGCTCAGCCAAGAGAACAGAGACCAAAACCAAAACATCCTCACATGTAAAAACAAAGGACTGAGAAAGTCCACATAACGAGGCAGTAATAGATGGATCTTTTGCCACCCTAACAGCTTATCTTTGAGTTTGAGGAGGACAAAATAAACAAGATTTCAGCAGTAAGCATCAGTCCATTACAAAAGCACCGCACACCAAGCGGCAACCTTCGGGGCTCAAACTTGAAGCCCATGCGGAAGTGTCAAAACTTGTAATTCACGCCGCAACCACTGAGGGCTGGCTCCAGAAGAGAGTCATTTCCCATAGACTCCCATGTTAAAATGGCCGACTTCACAGCAGAAATGAACATGTTTACAGCCTGGTACAAAAAACCATTCTGGTCTCAAATGATAGGTTCCTTTTAGTGTCAGTTGTACAGAGGTGTTGATGAAGATTCTGTCATCCAGGTCATGATACGTAGAGAAGATTCTCTTTGTACAGGGGTGAATTTTTGAAAGTCACTTGTTTTAATTATATTAGGACTTAAAATTACGCATAATTATGGGCGTTGCCGCTTGAGCGACAGATGGTTGACGTATCTTTGTCCATATTTGGAGTTTTGGCAGACGTGACACCTTTGCATGCTTCAGTTCTAAGGGTTAAGCTTCTATCACTGTCAACATGTATGTCCAATCTTAAATAAGATTATTTACAACAACCTGCCTCTTTATTCACCTAAACAAAACCACCACTTTGTGTATGTCACACACTTCGCTGGGTAAAGTGTGTGTGACACATACTCTGCTGTTTAGTAGAATAAAAAAAAAAAAAAGCCCTGGAGAATTGGAAGTGCAGAACTGTTCCATACAGTGAGAGGTTTCACAGCTGTTTCATTAGCTGAGTATCTTTAGGTAACTTTAGCACACTGAAGCAAACAGCTAGCTTTGCCCTCAGGCTTGTCAGAGTCATTCCTCCCATAAGAAAGATGTTATAGAGTCAAAAGTGGGGAAATGTTGCCATTCTCTGTAAATGCAGAACTCTACAGCTCTCTGGAGGCTGAAACAACACCCTTACACTGCCGATTATAACGACTCCAATTGGATTTTGAGTAAAACATTAGTCTGGTGTAGCTGTCCTTAGATCTCATTTTCCCCAAACATCCACAGGGGACCTGGCAGGGTTGTAACTCGCACAAGAAGATCGCTACCTACAGCTTCCTTAACCTGGAATGAGAGGATGTTGCAAATTAACACATAATAAAAAATATTTTTCAGAATTATTTTCAAAAATTACTGCATCTGCTAACACCCACGGTGACATTCTGTAATGCCTCGTAGGCTCTAAATGGGTCAAGACTGAGGAAAGGAGGGCTAAAAAGGAATAAAGGCATTTCTAAATGTTGCCTGTCCTCAATGCTAATTTGGTCTTTGTGTGAGAAGAAAACAATGGGGTGAAAATAATTTAACTGGCTGTCTTCAGCCAGAGGAGATGAGAAATAATGAGCAAATAGCAACAATAAAAGTGGAATAATACCAGGATTAGCAGTGGCCTCACAGGCTTCTGTCCAGCTTGGTTTATTATTTACAAGTTGTGCGCTCTGAGGCCTGTAGCTGAAGATAATAATATTGTCTTCGGTAGCAAAAGCAATAAGGGTAAGCAGAAATCTTCAGGCGCAACCCACATCACCGTCTCTCTCTCCCTTGTGAAATATGTGGAGGAGGATCATGGGTAGTCATTAGTGAGCTGGAGGTGATGCTTTTTATTGTTTATTGCTAATTCATCTAGTTTCAGTGCATGGTGCATCCTGATGTGATCTTAGGACGCAGGACTTTAAGTGGGACTTCCCTGAATAATTTGAAAGTAGCAGAGGCTTATTATTTTTGCATAAATGACTGGAGGAGCCTTTCTACAACCTGCATTTAAAAACATTAAGGATTTGGGACAGATGGAAACTGTTTGTAAAGTCTAACAATAGACAGTTCACAGCTTGAAAAAAAAAGGAGCTTTTGTGCTCACTTCAAAAATGCACAATACACCCTGTGAGACGTTAAAGTTTGATTTAGTATGTTTGCTTCGTCATATGGTGCGTTATACTTTACCGAATACTTTGGACCCGTCAATCTACTGTCTGTGTTGTTCTTTGGAGTAATGTACTCACACATATTCCCAAGACAGTGGTGTGAAAGTTAAAAAACGGCGAGACAAGCTCTTTCAGTATTTTAGAACACAACAATGCTTCAAAAGCAGGTCATACATAGATCTTAGACTGAGGGTATTGCATTGATTTCTGCTCCCTTAAGACGGTTTTCAGCTCCACAGTAAAGTCTGGCACCTTCGGTCTTGAGAAGCCCATGAGTGTGGTGATTAGTCCCACGTAGCACACGATGCCGCTCCTCTTCTTTAACTGAACCCTCTTTAAACCCCCTTTGTGTTACAGACTCCCTCCAAGAGGAGTTCATTGGCTGGCCAGTCCTCAGGGGTCACATAGACCTTGCTGACTGCTGAGGGGATTGCTGCAGGGCAGAGGGATTGGGGAGAGATCACAGACAATGTGGGGCTTGCTGGTGGGCTTTCACAGCTCTGCAGCAAGAAAAATTGGATACATGATGACCCCTTTCTTTTTGGTTCCCTTGACTGTGAAGGGTCCTCCAAGGATCTTTCCAAACACTTAAAAGTTAGAACAAACAACATTTATACTTACAGTATTTGTTGAGTGTATATCCAATCCAAGACTGTTATATTTTAATGTTTTTTTAAACAAACAACCTAAAATTTTGAAGGAATGTACAACTATAATATGATAAACATCTGTGTTTAGACATCTATGCACTACAAACCATTCTTGTGTATTGATTGTTTGACACAATAGCAGTTACATTTGTGTTGAGAAGTCAGACAGAGAAGATAATCTTGGAAACATTATTCTATCCTATTATCAAATGCGTTTTTAGCATTGTTGTTGGAGGTAATATATGCAAACAAAGCTCAGTTAGCATTTCCTTGTCAAATTTTATTAAAAAAAATATATTTATAAATATTTAAAATTTTAGTTGTAAGAGCACCAACCAGTGCACAGGATCCCATCTGAAATACATATTAAAGGGATATCTGTGAAGTAAAAAGCTAACTCCGCTCAGATATCACTGGGCTAAAGAACAGATACACATCTAACATGCAAATGTAAAATCTGTCCGGCATAAGAATCATCCAACAACCAACCAGCGTAACGTTTGTGATGCTGGCTCGCCGCAGGAACCAGGACTCCAGAGTTCCATGATGCCAGAGGCCAGCAGAGATGTTGTAAGCAGTGTGTTCAATGGCAGCTTTGCCTTCCCAGCTTTAAGTAGGGAAAGCACTATTTCATTTAGCTGTGTACACTTGTACGAATATCTCACAACAAGGTCGCCGTTTTCTGCAGAGGTCGATTAAAGAACACTAATTTTTCTTTGTGACAGTGGCGCTGAGAGACATCAACAACAAACTAACAAAGACCAATACACATGTAACAGGGACAGCCATATTTCACATTTAGAGCACGGCGACTATGATAAACAGCAGGCTGCACAAATTACTCAGGTATACGTTCAGCAAGGTCTCTCGTCACCTTGGGACTTGATGCAACTTTATCTTTCCATAACTCTCCTCCATAACAACTGTATGTAAAGAAATGTTTTTTTATCAGGCATTTCACAATTCCCATATTTGATTCAGCGAGTCTCAAAAGAACACAATGTTTCTTATCCCTCATCACAACTGACAGACATAGTAAAAATGCATCTCACTGAGGCAATCCACTCTTCACTGGCTATGGCTCCCATGAGAGAGCGTTTTCCCCACAACAATGAGCTACTTAGACTGCCAGAGGACACAATGCCTGTGCAAAGAATAGAGATAAAAAGACAAGTTTGATGTGGGGAGAATAGATGAGGAAAGTGGGAGGAGGAAAGGGAGGTTATAAATTTAACATACAACAGATGTGAGACACATTTCGTCTCGGACTGAGTGAGGAGATCATCTATAGCATTCAAATGCACATGATAGGAAATCACAGTAAAAACAGAACCATGCGACCACAGATGATAACACAATCACACAATCTTAATTACAGCACGGACAGGCAGGTAGATTAAGGAGATAAGATGACTTATTTTGAATGTCAGGAATAATAACATGAACATTGTTCAAATAAAACTTTAAAGTTCACCTGTGAACATGTTGTATTTACTGTAACTTTATTTATATCTCTAGATGAGACGAGCTTAGAAAACTTAGTGAAAGTGACATTGGGAGGTCTTCACAGTTTCTCATTTATGTCAGTTTATTTTTTTGTGTAATACCTTTTATGTTTGCTATAACTATTAATGTAAAAAGAATACTATGCAACTAACTTTTCATTTGTATGTATACAAAGCATAGGTCCATTTTTTTAATGTTTTACTGTCCTGTTGTAACAGTTGGTGAATATCTTTCTTGTATTTTGGGTTTATGGAAGTTTTATAATGCATGATTGACAAGTTTATGTCCTAGATGGTTAGAAACACTATCTTTTGTACTAGAGCTCTACCGATTATCGGCCAATATGAGATCTATCAGTTTCCCTATATCGGACTTTTACAGCCTAAATATCAGCATCGGTCTTAAAATTCCCATATCGGTGGAGCTCTATTTTGTACCTTCAACAGCAAAACTCAGGTACACATGGTAGCGGTCAAGGAGTTTTGGAGTGCAGTGAGCAGACTCCATTGTTATTTAGAGAGTCCTGCATGGACCATGTCATGGATCAGAACCTTCCAGGCTCTATTAGAATCAACGTCCTACTTCTTCATCATCTGTAAAATGGAGCACCGTCCCCTCGTGTTTCTAACATGTCCTCATGGACCTCTGCGCTGGACTTTCTGCATAATTGCTAAAACAACTGTATGTCTATTTTAGGCCACCAACTTATCAGTCACCACTTGTATAGTTCATTACATTGACAAAATCATAAGCAAGCCTCAGAGCTAAGGCGTTTAAAAGGCACTACGCTAGCAAATAAAACATCAGAACACTCAAGAGGGAGAGGTTTTTGATGATTCATTTACTTGAGTGCCTCATTTTGATGCCACTCCATACCTCTAAATCCTTAACAATTTGACTAAATGTTTACGGAATCAGTGGTATGGAAATGTATGAATGAATCAGTAATTAGAAACAACAGGAAGACAGCAAACCTTCTCATTAATTCTCATCTGAGCCACATAAGAAGACTATATTTACTTGTCTGAAGTGAAGATCTATAATGACCTTGTGAAGGTCTCAGCAAGCAGAGGAAATTACTGAATTCATACAGATCTTAGTGTGGGAGGTTGAATCAGCATTTTGACACAATATATTAATGTATTTAAATGTTTAATCTCCTCCCATATTACATTTTATTGGCTCCTCCCTGGACAATGCATTTATGGACAACAGTGGGAGGGGGGGGTGGGGTTGTCTCCTCAGGCTGGTCTCTGATGACATCTCATCTCATCTACCCCACAATATTTCAGTGGGTCCATTAAAAAACTTCAATTACACAGGCATTTCAATGACCTTGACAGAGTGAGGTAAAAATCGATAGATGCCCCCGTCCTTTTTTTCCCTCCCATCTATGCAGGTCACTCCTCTCCCTTGGAGTAAACCCAGCTCTAATCCTTTGTCAAGCAAAGAATTACGGAGCTTTATCATGTGGCTGACAAAAAGAGATGCCCGTAAAAGTAGAAGAATAGATTTATTTAATCTCTTCCTTGATAATTTGATCTATATATCAACCCTTGTGGGCACCGTTTGGTGTGCTTGGTGTAACACAGACATATTGACGAGCAGAGGGTTATTGTCACCTGCACATTAAGGAGTTTCCTTGTTATTGCCTTGCTCAAAGCAATAGCTTCAATAACACTATCTTGCTGTGATTGTGTGGAGGAGAAGTGCTCATTGATCATATTTTTTTTAAACAGTAAAACCACTGAAACAAACACTTGATTCAAAATATTCCTCACGGCGGGGGCAGAAGTTCTCAGAGATGGTGCAAATTGGTCCAGCTGAGTTTATGAAACAACAGAATAGGACACCATGGAAACAAGCGGCATACAGAGCGCCCACTCATCATCGCAACGGCAACCGTCCATGCACATCTGTCTGCCAAGCTAAATGGCTTTCATTAAAGAAATGCAAAATATGAGACTTGGCTCCACTCAGCGAGACAACTTTTCTTCTCTGGTGAACATGTGCCAATATTAGGAAATGTTCAGACTAATTATCAGTCATTGTGGAGTGCCTGAACAAACTAACAACACAAAAACCTGCCAGAGCTCGGTCCAGTACCTCTGGTGGATTAAACTCCAGGGAATGTGTTAATTTTTCATTAGAGACCTTCTTCAGTCTATTATTAAAAATGCTTACCACAACCAATGTGACCCATACACTTCTTGACAAGTGACTTCTTGTGACCTCTTGTAATTGTGCAAATAATGAGTATCTGGTCCAAGCAGCATAAGGACAAAAGTGGCAGGACATCATTAAAATGATACAGATGGACAAAAAAGGAAGATATGTACCTCTTCAGCTCTGAGAAACTATACAATCAGTTCTGGTAACCTACCTCTGTGGCCAATGCCTTTCTTTCTAAATTTAGTGCCATTTTAAAACCTGGATTGCTTAACCAAGGAGCAGGCTTACAGGCTGACAACATGAAGGTAACGCACAACTGCTAAAAACTGCAGTTCCTCGAGTAACCACTTGAGGCTGGCACCTATCAGAAGTAAACCTAGGCAAGGTGGAGGACCCTCACCCAGGAGTTCAGAGATCACGTTCCCATTTTCATTTAACAAGAATAAACTCGCCGCCATAAACACCATAAAGAGATGCAGCCGCAGAAATATGCACACGTGTTCCCATGACTGAAATACCAACCTCATGTGAGGAAAGGTTGTATTTTTCATATTTAACCTTTAACCAGCCGTGGGTGCTCCGGTGATCTGTATAATGCCAAACGGTCAACTAAATATAATTACTATGAGGTTTATTAATGGGATGCAAAGAATTTGACAGGCATTTAATTTCCATTTGTTCACAGAGCTGTCTTTACCTTTGCTGGCATTAGATCCTACATTTGCAAGTCCTCATTTGACTGTGAGGTGAGATCAGGACATGGGCTCAATCACATCATCTTTCTATTGTTCAGCAAAACAAAAAAACAACATCCATTAAAAAGGGAAACATAATTTAACAATGATCATAATAATGATTTGATTATGGTGGTTTTTGTTTGGGGACTAAAATTGTTTTGTTGTTTTCTTTTCTTCCACTTGGGAACAAAAATCAGAGCTTCATCTGTAAAATAATTTAATAATTTGCATTGTTTAGATAATTTAACTCACCAGTTTGTAATGTATGATGTTGCCACCTGCAGATTAAAGTGAATCCACTCTCTAACTTCTGTAAATAAACAAACATGTAAACATTTTCTGGAGGTTTGTTTTCCTGTTAAAATATGTGTTTATAAATTTGTAAACTATTACAGTAGCACAAATGCAGGCGCTCCTGCTCAGAGTCTAAATTTCTGGGGACGCCGCCGTTGACTCCCCCATTTAGTATTCCTCTGTCTAATGTTCCTATCATTTGAATACTGGGTGCCAAGTGCGGTTCCTCTGTTCATGAATAACCCATGCTATACCCGCGGGTTTTGTCTAATCTTAGACATTTAAGGAGAACACAGACATACAAATGGAATGTGTGGATTTAGTCTAATTTAAACGAGCAGCCTCATTCAAAGATAAATTATATGCACAGTTTTTTTTTTGTTAGACAAAGCAGCAAGCAGGTAGGTGCCCTAGAAATCTGTGTTGATTGCTGTGCTACTCTCACTTTCACTGAATTTAAATCACCTGTACTTTCCATCCATTCCCAGGAAGTTTGCACATACTCACGGCAAGAACAAAGGGCTGTCAACCAGTCCCCCTCCGACAGTCTCATAGCCGTTAGCCAGTCGTTAGACACACTTGGCCCAGTCAGCCAGATCATCACAGGTAATTAAAGTTTCCCCACCAAACAGTTAGAACTGATGAAGCTGCTCGGATGAGCAGCGAAACGTCTTCAAGAATACTTTGACATTGTAACCAGCAGTGGATTTGGCAGGTCAGGAGGCTGGCAAAAGGGAGATTTACAGTTAAACGCTACTGATTTTAAAATGCCATAATGTTTAAAAAGAAACTGTCCAGATAACAATTTTATCAACGGACTAAAGAATAGTTGAGAAAACTGATCAACCTTGCTTTATTTATTTAAACCATGAAACAGTCTCTTCTAAAACTGTGTGAGGGTGCTCGAATGAAAGCTTCACTCCTGTTTATATGGTAGTATGAATTTGGAATTCCCAGAAATGTCCACTTATTGAAATGCCCAACTTTATAGCAAAATAAAAATAACCCTAGTTGCTAATGATTTGTCCTCTGTATGGGAGTGAATCCTCTATTACGGCCTAAAGGACGATAATAAATATACAGTAAACACTTTGAGTGACAGGTGGGTGCTGTCTCAGATTGTCTGCTGCGTGTTTAGATTATAACTAGAATTAAGTTCCATCATTATTTTTGGTCTAACATTTGACGAATCAGAGGAGGAAACACCGCCCCAATCAGGAAGCCAATTCCATGTGTCTGCATTTCACAACATCACAGTTTTGATCCACATTCTAACAACCTCCAAACTAAATTGAGGGTTTTTAAAATGCAAAACAAGTCATGAAACATCAGACCCAGCATGGATGCTTAGGGGGAACCAGCCTGCACTCTGCACACCCACCATCCAGCCCACCTCCACTTCATTTACTATAGGATAAAGCAGCCGTTCAAATTTGGAGACATGTTAAAACTTGATAAACTCTTGTTTCCTCACCATGTTGAGTACATTACACCGCAGTCACAATCTGTCATGTCTTCGCTCTGTATTGACTTGTTTTCAGGTAACTTCACATCCTCTTTGGAGGCAGTAAATGTCATTTAATTAAAGGGTAAAGTGATTGTACCTCAAGCCACGACAGAGGCCCCATTTTCTTGGTTTGCTTGCAAATCAATATATTTCCACCCAATATATTTCAAGCCATACCCTAATATTTACCTTATATTCCGGTATAACATAAACTTATTAGAAGTTGTATAAAACTTTCTGGAAGACAAGAAAACTTTCTTTGCCGCATGTAAAGAGCTATAAGGAATTTGTCAACAAGAAGACAAACAAAAGGAAGTTGTACTGAGGGAAAACATCTTTCTTATTGCTGACCGTGAGGCGGCTGTTTTCACCATATTTACCTTACAGCGGCAGCCTCACAGCTCTGTTCACTTTTTGCTCCCTTTGCTGCTTCATCTTTCAGGTTAGGCAGCAATACCCACGCTTCAGAAGCTACTGTGAGGAGCCTCGTGGCTGTGGCAGCAACTCTTCCAAACGAGTGCAGCTGTCCTGGCAGGATGCCTGACAGTTAAGCTCTGATCTGGCTACACAAGAGGCCTTTCTCTCTGCAGTGGGTTTCTTGGGTTTCTGCTCACGACATGACACACAGTGTTACTTATTGTCTGCTAGGAAATTTAGCCTGAGAAGGTTCAGAAGGTGTTTCGGTACAGAGCAGTAGTGTAATTGTGGGTAAGAGATAAAAAAAAAAAGCAAAGAAGTTGGCATCGTGTTGTATCATGATCTCATTATGAATGAACTGGATTTCTGCATTGAATAATCCTAAAATCTGATCAGATTTTCTTTTGAGACACAACTATGGATTACCAAACAAACTCTTTTAATCTGTGGGGTTTTATTGGACATTACCAGTTCTGACAGAGCATTAACAACAGGTCAAACCTCATACTAGCCTTCCTGGTAGCTGCACCAGAATTAGGAGGCCGCTTCTCTGAACTGCAGAGCTCTCTTTAGATTTCAATTATGACTTGTTGTACAGGGGATTTCACAGATTCTTTGAGGCCACTGACGTCCTGTAGTCCAGTGAAAGAAGTAAAAAAGCAGCTCCGGTGTTCCCTGTTCTACCCAGTCATCGATGAATCACTCTTGAGGCTAGAAATGACAGGAACTGTATAAAACATCTCATCCTTTAGCAAACATCTCGTCCCTTTCTGTAGCTAATTTACACCGTGTGAATCGATTACTATTTTAAACAATCTCCTGATAACAGTTAGTCTTGCTTTAAAGTCATTTATACAAGCAGACAGACGTATGAGATTTAAAGTCGTGACTATATTTGATGATGACACATGAGACATTTAAAGTTGTTATAAAATCCAGCTTGTCAGAAATGTCACTAAAACAAGCTGTGAAGTGACAGCTGTCTGATGATTTCTGGTGCACAGACAGTAGAAAAAAAATTACACTAAAGGTGTCATTAAAAATGCACAAAGTGTCTTCAAATTTCCTTTCTTCAATTGTGAATAAAGAGACGAACCCGCTGCGAGTTTTTCAACTCTGAGATTTTACAGTTTCATTTTTTTTTGCTGTCTGAAAAGAGGCTGCTGATTGACTTGAGTCAGTCTGGAAGTGAGCCAGTGCCTCCAGAGAGTTTTCTTCTAGTGGGATTATACCACAAACCTGATCAGATGATTGAACTGTATTATATGGATGTGGGTGGGGGGAGGGTGGACAGGTATAGATTTGCATTCAGGAGTTTGAGGTTCGGGTCCCTCGTGACTTGTTTTTTAAGCATGTTTTTAAATGAAGAAAAAAATAAATGAAATCTTATAAATAACAAATTTACAACACAAAACATATTTTAAAAAGAAAACCATAGAGAAGAGTCTCCATGAACACATAGAGATGCGGCCGGAAATATATGTGCACGTTCCATATTCTGCTTTTAATGACTGAAATACCATCCATGCTACATTTTCCTGCTGAGGACGGGCGGCTCAGGGGGCTTATTCTGGCCTGGCGGGATGCCTACAGTAAACTTTGACTGTTGTATACATGCTGAGCTTGCTGCATTTGTGCACAAAAGTAAAGTTACACAGCTCAGACATTTTCAACATGTCAATCCGTGGACAAACAGACGGGATAAGGGAAGGAAAATCAAAGTGGCTGGCAGGAGCCGGCAGCATTTTCTCTCATATGCCATAAGAGAAAGAAGACAACAAAATATCACAGCAGATCCTGAGCCAGCATGCCAGAACCTGGCGTTACAGGTAAAAGGGGATACTGACCCATTACTATGTGGCCTTTAACTCCTGCCCTATTCAAATAAATTTAAACAATATAACATATAAATCAACGGAATTGAAGAACTATTCAAATTATTCTTCAACCTGAGACAAGAATCATCATAAAACCACAACATCCTGTGACAAAGAAGAATTGAGATTCTTTACACCACTCTGCAGTGTCTTTAAGTGGCCCTTTTTTAAGGCCTGTTGGATTTGTTCAACAGCTAACAGCTGCAGGAGAGGGAAAGTCACGTTAGAGGAGTGGGATAAAATGCACAGCAGGGGATACAACAGATCGTTTTTAAAAGCTGATCAACTCCACATCACTGATGTGCTGTCAAGATGAGTTGGATACAAATGTCTTAAAGAGGATTAATTGTTTGTATCGGTTGGGATTTGTACAATTTGCAGATTACTGCTGTTTCTTTAAGTTCCATTAAAAGAACAGGGAGTCTGTTGTGTAATCCCCCATGGCCCATTCATATTATTGTACATTGTTAACAGAGTCCTCATTTTCTATTCTTAAAACATATTCTGCAGATTCCTGCTTTTTGCTTGGCAGTAATTCTCCTATAAACCCACAAACACAGAAACACGGTTAAATAAATATCATCTTGAGAACTCAGTAGGTTGGAAGCAGGTGCAGATGATCAGCTTAATCCCTAAAAAAAAATCCTGGCTGAGGATCCCCACCTTTAAAATAGCACGTTACCATAAATCCTCGGGTCAAACCACTTCAATAAAATATGTGGGGGAGGAAGACAGCCGATCTCATAACTCATCCCTGTTAATGAATGGACTGTGCCGTCCTGATAAAAAAAACGCATGGATAATGTCACTTTGATTTTACAGCGCTGCTCGTGTAACTTGACATGGACAAATTTAACTGCTGCTCATGAATCACTTCACTCTGCACCATCCTGCCTGCTGAATATTACAATGGAGCACTCCACCTGAAAACTCAGCGCTCCCACAGACTGGAAGAGTACACACACCTTAAACATCAAGGCCATGGCAGCATCCACCATCAGACTATAAAACAACGACATCAGGTTAAACAGGAAAGGTGTGTTCTGCAGTCATAAGCTACATACCAAGTACTATTTAAATAGTCAAATATTTCATACTATGTTGACAAACAGAACTGAAGGTTTTGTGGAAAAGTGGGAACAGAAGCTGTTTTTTAAAGCCATGACCCCCCCCCCCCCCCATGTCAGCTCAATGTCTGAACTGTAAACCCTTTAGCTGTCATCTAATGACTTAATTACTACATTTAAATCTCAGTGCAGGAGTTGCATCTATAGAATGATGCACAGCAGAGCTTCTTTTCCAACACATCCTCACTAAAAAAACACCACTTTTGTTTGATTACATCCACCAGATATGACAAAAAGGTCGCGCTTATGCTAAGAGAATATATGAAGATTTTGGATAAAAGTGCCAGCAAGTTGTTGTTATACCACAATGACATTTGTTCTGCACAGATTATTGGATTCTCTGCTTTCACATAATATGCCAAGATTCATGAACTGGACTTGCACAAACAAATGAGAAATGTATTTGTGTATTTCAAAGATAATCCAATACATGTTTCAAGTGGTGAGTAAAGTGTAACATATTACTGATTGATTCACAGTTCACAATGCAAATACATGCCATCGTCATCAAAATAAAGAACAGATTACTAATCTCTAAACTTACCCAGAGGTGCCGCTTGAAGTTTGAGGTAGCAGTGCAGTAATTGCTCTGTGGTTTCCATGTGTCGTGGGAATTGTCTCACCAAAATGAAGGAGCACAGATGTCCTTTTACATGCGTTATCATTTTGCATGTTGCTGTAATTACAAAAATCAAAAGTACAAATCACCTCAGGCCCTCGATCAGCTGCTCTCCAGCTGAGTGTACTCCAAACAAAATGGCCTAAATGTTTGGACAACCATTTTGAAGACATGGATACAGCAAGGTATTCTGGGAAATGGAGTGCTGTCCTACCATTTTCCACAATTTGAAAGTTCATACAATTTTAATGTCCTGTGTTTTTAATGTTAATTTGTCTTTAAACAATCACTATAATTCACTATAATAAAGTATTGTGTAAAATCCATACAATATGTGCATGAAATTCATGATGTAATCATATGTAATATGTAAAGGTTCATTGTTAAATACAACTCAATTATGTCTCATGAATTCATTTGAATTTTATATAATTCCAATTTTACTTTCTGCAATTGGAATTTGCAATTCCACTTCCTGTTTGCAATCTCAATTCAAATTCAAATTAAAGAATGGGATTCTCAATTCAGTTAAGAATTTTGTACAACCATGCTTCAGATAATGGGACTAATACAGCCACAAAGGCCCATGTAAGATGCTGGGTTGGGGATGTGGCTGCTGAAATACACACACACACACTCTGGTTTCTGAAAACTTGCGATATATTTCATATTTTCTGGTAAGGACGGGCTGTTCCTTTCCGTCAAATCCAAGCGGTCATTCACATTTATTGTACATGTATACATTTGCCACTTGCAAAAACAGGCCCTTTCAGATATGGACAGCAGACACCTGAAAACAGATAATCAGGCTGAGACATTGCTGACAGTCTGAAGTAGCATTAAGACGCCTGCTTGACAAACACCAGCATATTGGTTCACTAACATTGTATGACAGTGTGTTCCAGTGCTTCTGCTCTCTACACAGACTGTTTACCTGCATGAGTCCTTCCTGCTGTGATGACTCAATACTATTTGAACTACACATAAAACTGAGGGTCTTACACCAAAAAACTCTCCATATTCATATACACATGTATATGTATTGACAGCTTATCACAGACAGAGGCTCGTCCAGACTCTGTCCAGTCCGGTGGGAGGAATGTCACTAATAGATTCCCCCCTTATTGAAAAGCTATACTGTGTGTGAGCACCTATTGGTGAGGGTGTGGCTGGAAAAAAATGCAGCAAAAGTCAACAAAATGGAGAATCACAGGGACACAGAGGACCTAAATATTTGTTTTTCAGATGAACACACTGTTCACCTTTGCTGCGTGACATCAATTCAACACAAAGCGAGAACAGAATGAGCCGACTTCTGCTTTTTTACACATTCAAGTGCTTTGCCTTCATTTTTATAAAGCACATTTGTACAGTGTGTTTCAACATCCACTCAGATTACAGGGATCTCTGTGACAATAAACACTGTATTACTGTGGCATTTTCTGCTTTTAAAAAATCTACTTTTATTACCTACACAGGTTAACCTGCCGTTTAATTATTGTTATTTGCTGTCCACCTGGCCTACCCACAAAGGGCACGATGCTGCTTTCATTACACAGAAAGGGTGATAAATAAGAGCAGCAATAAGAAGCAATATAATAACACACATAAATGAACTGCTCTACAGGAACCTATGGCTGCTATCATCATTCATCCAAAGGTCATCCATATTTATAAAGAGGCTATTTCTGCCAAATGTTGGAAAGCACTTTGGTCAACTCTGGTTGTAGTAGAGCAGTATATAAATAAAGGTTGATTGAACCATCAAAAAGAGTGTTGTCTGAAATTCATTCAGTAGTATGTAAACAAATAAACCAGGTGAGGCATTTTATTCTTAACTTAAAGCTGAAGTTGGGCTAAAGGTGAAGCTGCCCTTCAGAGTCTCTGCCTTCTTAAATTGTCTTTGCTTGGTCAGTATTGCAGCACAGGATTTGCAGTTAAAGAACAATAATATGTCATCAAGTGCTTTTTGAAGTTGCTTCTAATGCTTGACTTGCACCCAAACATTTCTGAATCAAAATCCCCTTAATTGGCAATTATAATAATCACAATGTGTTGGAGGCTCGCACAACAATCACACACAACGCTCACAGAGAGACAGACACACAGAAAGAGAGAGAGAGAATAAAAAATATTTAGCTATATATTATGACACTCTTCAATTCTTTGATTACATGTTCCAAAGAACTTTTCAAATTGAGTACAGATTATTATTGAACATATTTAATTAAATATGAAGTTTCGTGTCCTAAAAGTATTCAAAATAAGAGTTTGTTTTTAAGTAATGATGAAAGAATGATACATCCTGTCATCATTATATAAGGAGTTTAAAAGCTGCAGCTACAAAGTGTTCATAGTTTCTGCTGAAGATGTCAAATAACACCCATACAGAATAAACTTTTTAGATAAGATTATAAATCAATATGAATGAAGGGGGTTTAAAGTTTCCTCATGTGTTGTAGTTATTATGGAAAAGCTCATAGATGTATGAAAAACCACATAAATTAATACAAATCACATTTTTAAAAATCCAAAGCAAGGGCAGAACAGTCAAATAAATAAGTTTAAATAAAATAAAATGATATAAAAAGAAATTATTAAGAATGTGAGTCCATGCCCATAGACCTCCATGTTAAAAGGGCCCACAGATAAACAGGTGTCCACACTGAACAGTAAAACAGCACTCAGACAGACACAGAACCAGTTTAGTGTTGATAATTGTAGAAATGTGGACAAAGACCCCCGATCAAACTGATGCTGCTGCAGCAGAGGTAGTGTTGAACAAACCCTGGCACAAAGATTAAACAACAATCTGACCCACAACAGGACATTTACTGAAGTGGACACCAGACACTTTAAGAGTCAAAGTTTAACCTGTTGTAAGCTCCATTTTCTAAACCATCTATTTCATGATGCATATAGCAAGAGGCAGGAGTAGACCCCAGACATGTCACCAGTCTATCACTGGGGTAACGCACACAGGCAGACAAACACATTCACACCTCCAGGCAATTTGTGTGTCTCCATTTCACTTAACCTGCGTGTCTCTGGAGTGTGGGAGGAAACCCACGCAGACAGAAGGGAGAACATGAAACCCTGCTGGCTGCAAGGTGACAAAGCTAACCGCTGAGCAACCCCGCCATGGTGACATTTAACCCGAGCCGCTGCAGTTAAAAGTAAATGTATCTCTCAGGCTGGCCCTTGTATCTCCACACACCCACTTTCCACTGCACCATTTCGGTGTCAAACTGCTGTCTGGCCCTATTTGTCTCCTGCATGTAATCCTTTTTTTGTGGTAAAAGAACACATTTTTCTGTCTAGTTTTCTCACACAAGGCGCAGGTTATTTGCATTTTAAAGCATCACTGCCACGAAATTTCATGCAACCCAGTGGAAGGCAGCACAAAGATAAAGCGCACAATGCACGCTGCAGTCTATCATTTCTTCTCCATCCAAAATAAGTGTCTCACTCATCTGAATTTCCTATTTATTTGTGCCAAGATTCAGAAATTCATGGACTTTCACCAAGTTATGAATACCACTTTTGTTAGCAGCTGATGCCTGGCTTAGATGACAGCTCCTATTCTACAAATTAAAGACTCAATGCATGTAAAAAAGCGACCAGCCTTCTTCTAACCCACTGAAAGATGCAAACATGTTTGGTTCTTTATATTGTTGCTTTGGTGTTGTCATGCGGTCCTATAGTTGTGTTGATTTGCAGCCTGCATACCTGATTCTGTGGAAGAAGAGCCCAACATTTGTAACTGATCCTTTTTACCTGGTTTTCAATACAAAAACCTTCTGCAAAAACAACAGATTTACATAACACATTAAAATGTACTTAGCTTAAAACATATTCACCAAAAAACATCACATTTGGTCAGTAATACATCCTCTGGACAGGACACATGGTTACATTTATGCTAACGGAATAATGTATTGACATATTGGCCACACCATCTGATCATGGGACAAACACAGTGCAAAAGTGTCTGAGTAAGGACATGGTGGCGGTACATACATTGCTGGCAGTAACTTAGACCCTTTTTCCAGTGGAGGCTGGACTCCGTCAGGACTGCAGTTTGTAATAGATTCCATTCATAATCTATATTTTAGGGGCAGAAAGGATCCAGTTTTAGGGCCACAGGTTCTCGTCCCTGCTTTTTGCAGATGACGTGGCCCTGCTGGCCACATTGAGCCAACACTTCCAGACTAGCAGTTCGCAGCTGAGTGCACAGCAGCGTGGATGAGATTCAGCACCTTTAAATCAGAGGCCATGGTCCTAAGCCAGAAAAAAGTGAAATACCCTCTCAGGATCGGCGACAAGGTACTACCTTAAGTGGAGGAGTATCTCGGGGTCTTGTTTATTGGTGAAAGGAAAAGGGAGAGGGACACTGACAGGCAGACTAGGGGGGGCAATAGTATTGATGGCTCTACTCAGGTCTGTAGTGCTGAAGAAAGAGCTGAGCCAAAATGTCAAGGTTTTCAATGTATACATTAAGAATCAACAAGGTTGTGCATAATGTAATTCTTCCATTGATTCTTGAAAAAAATATAGTTTGATCTAATTTTCTCGGGATATTAAAATATGTCAATCAATAGGTGACTTTTTTATGACACATTTATGGTCGTACGTACCTTAAATGTCATTATTTGCAAAAAAAAACTATATTGATGTCTTCAATGATCTTATTGCAGCTGATACACTGACATTGATCCAAACGTCCTGTTTGCCAACTGTGGACTAACTGCTCGAGGAGTTTTAAAACTTCTAAGTTTTAAAGACAACAGAAATCGTTTTTAACAAACTCTACTCTATGTGAGCGTGTAGGTGTCAGAGGTACAATATATATCAGCACATGATGCTTTAATACCAGGATGGTTCAGTTCTCCTGTTTATGTCAGAGACTTATTAAATAAAGTATACACAAAAGTCTAAAATATAAAGAATATTCTAACCTTCAGATCCTGTTGAAAAAGCTTTGACACACACACAAATAAAAAGCACATGAGAATGTGTCTTCATGTCTGTGTCTCTGCGTCACTGAAAAGATTTGATGCTGTCAGAGGACCTTGAAAACCAGCGACAGCATTGGTGGTATGACGGAGCCATGAAGTAAGCAGCGTTACTTTATTTTGAGCCCACAATGTAGCAGCGATGGGGCTCTGACGCATGCACAAATGAAGACAGATTGCATATGATGACACGAGTCGAGTTTAATTCACATTTTTCGCCAAAAGGGAAAAGAGCTGAGGGAGAGAGATGTATCACACGAGCCGGAAGTTATCTCAATATACGACAAAGCCCAAAGGTAAGGGTTTGATCTTCTCTTGTGTAGAGTTGTGACATACTTCCAGCGTATCTGAACTCTGGTGGCCCTTAACACAAAAGCAAAGGAAAATAACCTAATCTTGACGGTTAAATAAAGCGTTCTTGAAGCTCTGCTTGGATCTAGGAAAGGATACAACGACCGGATAAACCTGCAGAGGTTATATTCTTCTCTGATTTTATTTTACGCAGGAAAAAGAGCCGTGTGCCGCTGTGTGAGACCTGTGTGCATTGTAAATCTCTTATCTCTCTGCAGCACAGGTGGGGTCAGCTCATTTTCAGTGCAATCAATTCAAAATGTCAGCAGAAATTCTGTTTTATTTTCCACAGCTGGAACATTCAGCCTCATTTATTTGTCAGCGGGTTGGATATATGTCGAGCTGGGATTCCTGTCACCATGCAAACTACACAACTACTCCTTCCCGCAGAGCGCTCTTTTGTCAACAGCCCTGATTCCTGATCTGTATTGACCTCCCTGCATGCTTTTAAACACCTCCAGCTCCCCGAAGTGCCTTATATCTCAACATATATCTGTGCTGCTGCCACATATATAGTCAAAATGTACACATGTGCACAACGCAGGGGTGACTGAAGACTTAGCATTTCCATTTTTTGATCATTTCACACTTCAGTCTTGCTGTTTTGTGTGCTCCTCATGCCCTATGGGTCAAACAATGACGAACACTTCTCTTTGATGAAAAATCCTCTTCATTGAATTTTAATAATAAAATCTATTAAGTATGAACCGCGTGTCACTCATGAACAGCCTGACTGACTTAATGCACAGAAAAAATGTAGAAGCAGTCTATACGCCTCATTTTAACACCAAGGACACCAATATTTTCTGCTTTTATTCATTTTCTTTTTTCCTCTGTAGCCCTTCCACTGGCAATTTGTATATAGTGAATGTTAGGATGGCAGATGAGAGAAGAAAAACACTTGCTCCCCAGGTGATGCTGCCTGTGTTTGTGCACATTAAATAGCCCTGGGTTATCATCACCTGTGATGTATAGGCTCAACCAACAGCCGCTCACTCATGCTGACCACCATGTTTTTTTTTTAAGTACAATAAACAGTCATCGGTAAAATCTATTGTGAAAAATGACATTCGCATTTGAAGCTATTTCAAAATCACTTTCTTTGTTAGGCCCCATAGGCTAATTTAAAACCATTCAATTGTAAAAGCAGCACAAAATAATCAGTTTGATTGTCTATGGTCTTAAATGAGCAGTGAGTTTGTTAACACTACACTCTCTCTCTCTCTCTCTATATATATGTATATTTCCTTTCTTTGTACTACTATAGCAACAATTTTATCCTTGGCTTGGAGTGGTGGAGATCAGGGGTTATAAAGGAGTGTGAAGCAGAAAGCTGTCGCCACTTGAAGGCACTGGATGTGGTGCAAAGATAAGAGCTTTGATTAAGAGCAATGCTGAAGACTCTGCAGCATCCAGACTGTGTTTCATAAGAGTGAAGCACTGTTTAAATGCAGATCACAAGCAGTGTCACGTATAAAACTGTCAAAATTAAGTACAAGAGGCGAAATAAGGGTCTGAGGAGGTGAGGATGATGATATGATGTTGAATGTGTGTGTGTGCAGGAGACATTTGGGCCATCCAGAGTTGATGGCAATTATTTTTAATAGAAACAATAAATCAATGCTTGTGTTGATTTAACTGGCCTCTGCTCACAGACAGAAGCATCAACTATAAGTTTCTGAAGAGCCATTTTGAGTGTTATTGATTGGCTCTGACACAATGCTGGCAGGAAGCGTCGGCACTCACTTGACACTCAAAGTTGTGATGTGAAATTGTAAGTCATACTACAATTTAAACAGAAGTGTTTACATAAAAAGGGAACCTATCAATAGGGATCAAAACTGATTTTTGCACCAGGTTATAATTTATATATTTTAGCTGGACACTTTGGAGCCACTTCCTAGTGGTCCTGGGGGGAACTGCAGGCGTCCTTTCTCAGTGCTGGAAGTTGTCCACCAAACTGGGATTGAATTGTTTACATGTTAGTACCTGGTTTTTGCAGCTTAGCATGACACCTCAGTGATAGGGTTAAAAAACTGGAAAAGGACCCTTACATACAGCCCGTGTGTGAACATGCAAGCTTGACAAAACCTGCATATTAGGTTCTGAGCATCAGCACTTCCTACTGTAAAACATCCAGTACCACTGCAGTGAATAAGGGCGTTGGGCATATCCCTGCAAATCAAACATGTGGGAGGATTTCCTCAGTCTGGAGGTGACCGGGCTGCTTATCCAGCTGTTTGTCATCTCTAGCATGTCTGTTTCTGCCCCCATATCTCTGCAGCAGGGCACATGCCTTGTGTGGTGTTCAACCTCCACATTTCTCCCACACTAATTCCCTTCTCTGTTCACTAACAGCAGCTCTCTGTTGCAGTTTGCATCAGGTTCAAAATTCTGTAGATATCCTTGAGGGCAACAAAGGGAACTGCTCTAGCCTTCGTCTAAGCAATGATCAAACCCAACACTCCGGATCAACCGATGTACACTCTGTTACTCCTTTAAGACCTTGTAGCTGCTCATCTCAGTCAAAACCTTTCTCTGTTCTGGCCCTACAATGGTCAAATGAACTCCCAGCTGAAGTCAGAACAGCAGAGTCACTGCCAATCTCCTGCTGCAGGCTGAAAACACACCTACGCACCATGCCAGCAGTTACCAACAGATTATTTCTCAAAATCCAGCTTTTGTAAACTGCAATGAACAAAAGTGTCTGCAAATGCAATTTTGGACTTTATTAGCACTAAGAAGGGGAAATATAGACTTCTCTTTATAGTGATGTTTAAGTGGCCGTCTACTGTTTTAACATAGTGAGGACACAAAGTGAGACTGGAAACACAATAAATTGCAAGGAAGTCGATGCACTTGAATGATACTGGGTGAGAAATAATGGCCCACTAATGATATCACGATGTGAGAAACCTCTTTAGTAGCCATGTGATTTAAAGCATCTTAAGGCATCTATTGGAAGTAAGGGGAAGACAGAAGTGCTAAAGGGAAGGGTAAGCAGTTTCCACCGGATCACTCAGACCATGTGGGGATGGGAATGTGTGAGTGCAAAGAGGGGGTATTGATGAATAATGTACAAGGAGAGCAGAGTTCCTTTTTAAGGAAACCAAAATGTTGTGATGTCTTGAAAGATGTCTGGTGTAACTATGGTCTTTTTGCAGATTGCTGGTGAATTCTTCAAGGTCGGAGAGTTGCTAATGATGTAGTTATCCGCTCTGTGAGGACACGGCAGCTGAACAAAAGCAAAAGAGCGACAATACCTGATCAGGGAAGTCGCACAGCAGGAGGGCTGGGGTTAAACGAGAATAATGATAATAAAAAAAAAAACATTTTACAAAGCAGAATAGATGTGATATGTGGAAGAAAGAAAAAAAACGTGAGGAAGGATTTGTCTGATTCACTGACTCATTGACTTCAAAAGTGAGACCTCTGTATAAAAACGCTCACATTTACAGCACAAATAAACATGTTTACAGCCCAGTTTGTTACATAAATGATACGTAAATGGACTTACAAACAGCAGTGCTGTGATCATATCTGATGTTTGATGTAAACATTAGTGTGAAGGCAGCACTTCCTCACAAAAACCTGCCAATTTTATGCAGAACAGGTTATTTCTTATTCATGAAGGGGCCTCATGAGGCCTCAGGATGACCCAAAATATTGGGTCATCTGCAGACTGCCTGCATCACTTTTCCCACCACCAACAACAAATATATATCTGATGCCAGTTTACATCCACTCCTGTCTCATCTCTATTGACATTTCATACAATCATGCTACCTCTAAGCGACACTCAGTGTAAACACAATTCTTCACAAAAAAAGACAAACAGCACAGAAAAAGCCTCCTGTGAGAATTGTTTTTGTGTTCTCTAAACTTTTCTCATTTTTTCATGCTCCGATGTGTTCGACTCATCAAACCCTCGTAAATTGCTTGTTTCAACTTGATGAAGTTTGACTCAAAGTGAAAACAGTAGCAGTTAGAACTGTGAAGCTTGACGTGTTGCTGTAAGACAACGGCAAACAAAAACAAAACAAATTCAGCAGTCATTAACTCTGCTCTTATCAACAATGTGTCATCTGAGAGGTGCCATGCTGTGGCAGAAAATCAAGAGGAAATGCTGACATGATGATATAAACATTTAGATGGAAGGCAGAGAAACAGGACGTGACAGTCATGCCAACACCAGATGAAACAACAGTTGCCTGTTCAGCAGGTGACAGCTGCCTGTACTGACATTAAAGGTGTGCTAACAATGTGATAAAACTGAAACTTGTTGTTTTTTAACATGGTTACACAGGGTTTCTATGGACCTGCAAATTACAAGGGGAAAAAATGATTTATTTGTCCGACATTTAATTATAATTTGCGGCCATATTGGTTCTCCTGCCTTGTTTTTTAACAGTGTATACATGACTCCAAAGGAAAGGTAAAGCAGGAAACAACTGGTGCTGCACTAAAAAGTGAGATATTTATTTTGTAACTAAAGTAGCATTTAATTCCCTTTCACATCAATCCCTTCATCTTTCATATTTCATACTAACTTTTGACCTATCACTGTTTAATAAAGGATCGACAACAGTTATGTTCTTTGTGTCTCAGCTTCACTCTCTGTTACTCTTCTGGGGACCAGTGATGTCAAAAGTTCTTGTAAAGAACTACAAGCCTTTTCTTTGTGGATTTCCAGTCTCTGCCTCTGTAAATCCAGGGGACATGCTCTAGATACTGCTGCTGCTGCTTGTTGTTACAAACCGACAAACATTTCCAACAGTTTAAAAAAATGGCATCCTTTCACAGTTCAGAGAGTTCAGAGGATGTAGTGGATGAGAATATGTATTACAATGCTCAAAGTCAGTCAGAGTACCTGAAAAAAAAACGTAGTAGGCCGAGACATGAAGCCAGTGTGGAAGTGTTAAAAATTGCAGTTCACATCGCAGCCTCTAGAGGCTGGCTCCAAAAAGTGAGTCAATCTGATAGGCTCCCTTATTAAAATGTCCAACGTTACAGCCGACCTTACAGCCTGGTACAAAAATGATTCTGGTTTCATTCTAGTGTCAACTGTACAGGGGGTGATTTTATAAATGACATTTGGACTTAAAATTACACATTATCATGGGCGTGACTGCTTTGAGGCCGAGGCTGCAGTTGAACTAACTTTGCAAAAGCATATGGCCGGTGTGGACCATCAAGAAATTGATGAAAGACTGTTGGTGCCTCTGGTCAAACTGTTGTTTTTTGTTAAACACAGTTGCTGACTTTTACCATGAGGGACCCCTCATCTGTGCTTTGCCAAGCAGGAATGCTTGCACAGATGAGGGCTAGAGGCCTCTTTTAAGAACCAAATGACAAAGACCGGCAGGCCAGAGGGTGCAGGATTGAGTGAGAATTTGCCATTTGTATTGTGTGAGGTTATTTTTGACTAACAGTAATAACTACGAGCTCAGGGGGAGGATTCACAGCAAGTATTGGACAACTTACACACAAGTTTCAGGTAAATGCACGGTCAGGACACATTTTCCTGGTTCAACTTTTCATTTTTTTTTATGCTGACGTTCATGAGACTTTTATATCTTAGCTGTATATGCGATATCATGAAACACGAAGAAGCCAGTTTTTAATTATCTTTGTTCCAGGGAGAGAATCTCACTAAATCCATGTTCTAATTAAGTCTTTGTGCAGGTACTCAAAGCATGATATGCCTCTCAGCTTCAAGAGCAGCACTGTAAGCATGACCATCTCTCCACACTGTACGTTCCTCAGCAGATAAATGACATTTACTGTAAGCATTACTGAGACTTTTTTTGAAGGGGGGGGCTGAACCTTGATTAAATCACACTTTGATGTATGATGTGAGGAAGAAGCCTGCCCACACCTCTTCTTCTTTGTCAAGGGACTTTTAGGTTTTAATAAATCATCAAAATATACTTCTAATAATAAAATACTTGGGGGGCGACGGTGCCACTTTAACAGACCAAATAATTATTTTATTGCGCAGGAGGTGTTGGTCTTACTCCTGGAGAGAAGCAATGTAAACTTTTTGTCTCTTTGCTACAATTTATGTGTACATTCATCATTAAACAATTACATAGGCAAAGAATTCAATTTTCCTTCCTCTCATTTCTTTTTTTTCATGACTGTGTTTCCCAGAAAGGGCAAAAACATAATTACAGAATGCAGCAACACGCCAACAAAGAAATATCGACTGTTGGCTTACAGGCAAATGTTGGGTGTGAATTGTGAAGGAGCTTTTGTTGCTAATAATGTTTTCCCCTCCATTATCCTGGAGACGTTATTCACCACTGCCTTGCCGTGTGAGAGAGGTTTGTATTTAAAAAGAGAGAAATAACTCTCTCTCAGCCCCATAAATCTACCTGTTTGGGATGAGAAAAACAAAAGAAGCTGTCTTGACTTGTGTGTGTGTGTGTGTGGATGCTTTTAAACATGTGCCAAAGAATTTAAGCAGTGAGCACTGCTGTCTTTTACTGAAACTATGCATTAGGTATGCAGGCAACTGAATGCTTGACTGTGTGCATAGCAGCACACATGCATGTCTTCCTGTTTTGCAGCCAGCTACAATTGAACGTCAGGGTTGGAACTGGAGTGGGCTCTCACATGGGAGCTCATTTGGCAGACCAGCCCGCCACTGGGGAGTGTATGAAAGCTAAACCTAATGAAAGCACACACAGCCAAAACCTGCCGGCTAACATCTGCCCCAGACTTCAGCTACAACCAGCTCCTCTCTCGTCAGACCAAAAACCGCACAGCTCTCCTTTTTCCCCAGTCGCTCTCTTTTTCTAACTTGAGTTGAGGGCCTATATATGTTGTTTCATGTGATGCACTCTCTTACCCGTGGGGCTTGGAAATCTATCAACAATGTGGTGTGTAATTCCAAAACTACAGGGATCTCAGTAAACATGTGTTGATCCCCTTTTTTCTATTCCTGGGAGTTATTTTGCAGGATGTGTATTTACACAGAGACAAGCATAAGCCCATCCATTGGTTTGATAGCCGAGGAGGAGACAGACTGTGTTCACTGTATATCATTGTTTCTTTTTTAAAGAACTATCTGATGTTTTTTTAAGTTTAAATGAGACTGTAGAAATATTGCGTGCAGTTTATCGGGCTTAAACCACTTCATCTTCGACTGCAAAGACTACAAATATTTTATGTATAAGAATAAACAACTTTAGATTAGCATTGCTATGGAATTGACAGCAGTATAAATAACCTTGACTTCATCCTGCCAGCCAAAGTCTGTGCAATGTTTAATTGAGACACGTTGTGAACAGAGTGGCTAATTGTCTGGAGAATTCACAGCAAGCGAGTGGGCGTTTGGATAATGCTGTTCCACAGAGTGTAGCTGCTTCATACTCCTTTCTTTTCTTTGTTTCCTGCTCTTGTATGTTGCCTTCCACTCTCGATGATTGTAGGTACACCCAAATACAAGCGCTGATAGCTAGCTAAATGCTCATCATCACAGATGATTCCTTCTCCTGTTTGGTCTACCGAGGCGTCCCCTCAGGAGAGCTGGTATGAATGAGTTGGACATGGACAGTCCCCTGTTGTCTGATAGCTGTGTAAAAAGGGGGGAGTGTGTATTGTGACTCAACACAACCCCAACAAAAGGCAATGATTGTACTAAAATAGGCCAATTATTGACACGCCTCAAGTGACTGGTTAATGACAACCTTAGTGGGACTGACGGATAGACAAATGCTATAAAAAACTGACTCTGAATGTCGACTATAAGTAGACAAAGACACAGTGCACAGCCTATCAATATGCACTAATTTATGAGGGATCATCTTTGTTTTTCTTCAACAGCAATCTGCTGGTCATTTCGATGTGAAAGTGGATGCTTTGTGTATTGCAGAGAATAGAAGCAGAAGTGTTTTTGCTTTCCCCCATAATTGATGGAATTAAAAGTTTTTAAGTGTCTGACCTTTCCAGCACAGCACGTCATTTCAGTTTTAATGACTGAAGCGAACGACCCATTTGATTGATTGGAAATAGCTACAGGGATATAAGACTTTTTTCCCCTTCCAGCTTGAGCCAAGAACTGTTCAATTCCAACACAAACAGCATTATTCACTTTAGGCTGAGACTCTCATCTGTTTTGCAAAATGATCCTCCTTAATTAGTCTGAAAATAAGAGTGGTCAGTGATCAGTCAAGACAATAAGTAACCACAGTGCTCTAACAGCTTTTCAGAGGCAATAAAAAAAAAAAAAATCTGTATTCTTATGATCAACATGGAAACAAAACTTTTATGTACACACCTCAGTGATCAATATTACATCAGTGCATTCCCACAGAAACATATTGAATCTTCATTACTGTAGCAACATGCTGACCCTGTTAGTATATGTGTAGATTAGTACTGTTTTATAAACAGGAAAATAATCAATAAATAATAACCACAAACTCCATAAACAGTAAAGCCGGATTTACACCAGAAGCGTAAGGTAAGCGATGCGACACCCGCTGCGGAACACTTCCAGTTTATTTACACCAGCCGCATAGCAGTGCGTCCCAGAAGCGTAGCTCCAGGCTGCTCCGCGATAGATATGCACCGGTTCTATTTTTGAGCTGTGTTGCGCCCAAAACGCGTCAACCACATCGAGCAGACAGGAAGTCAGGCACCAGAACACCAGAGAGTTTCCGATAGATTTTTAAAACAAAAATGCTGTGAGACTGAACTCTCGCTGATTTAACATGCCATGTACGAGGAGAGATTCATTTTGGAAGTAAAGAAACAGCATTTTATATGATATAACATGCTTTTTATTCAGACAACACCAGAAAGGAAAAGGCAGGGAGAGAAGCAGCAACTGTTTTCAGAGTGGATGGTAAGAAGCTGCCCTGTGTGTACGTGTGTTGATGGAGTAAACAGGTTTCAGTAACTGCTCTGTAACCCAGCCTGATACACGTAGAGAGGACATTAACCACCAGGTAAACAGGCAGATTACTACGTCGGTTAGTGAATCTCATGCGAGCTTGTAACATACACACGAATACGCCACGGAAAAGCTTCTGGTGGGGATTGATGTCGTTCTGCAGACGCGATAAAAACGCACTGCGTACGCTTTTCAGTTGTTTTGCGACTGGTGTAAATCAGGGTAAGAGGTTAAAATGTAGATCTCCTAAGAATGAAAAACAGACCTAGTGTGCAGAACATTATTGTGTGCTATTTGTTGTGTAAAATATGTGGTGGGGTATGGACCCTATATAGTGCCACTCTAACAACCAAAGATATGATTATACCAGAGGAAGAAGGCAGCTGTTAAGATGCCTCATTTGTACACGATGGTAGAACCCTGCTCATATGTTGTGTGAGGAAAACATAACTCATGTAATCTAACGAAATGAACACTCTGGACAGGGGCTGATTGCTGACCTACAAACTTAACCTTGTTTCCTTTGTATTTTTGGAGGAGCTGTAGCATTTGGTGCTCTGATTTCTAAAGCAGCCCAGGGGACTCCAGGCTCGGAAAGCAGATACTCTGTGGCTCCTAATGAGACTGCACAAATGAGAAACGGCACACTGATTTTTTTTTTTCTTTTACCAAAAAGAAAAAGAAATGTGAATATGTAATAAACACGTTTTTTTTACTTTGCAAATTGACTACTCCGCATGCATGGGAGCTGCTCAGCAACACTGAGGTCAGTACCATCACTCTACAATTTGACCACACCTGGTCACAACAGAAACACAAAAATTCAGGTGACCACACAAACCCCTTACTTTTATATTATTCATAATCTGACACCAACAAAGATTTTTGGCTTTTGTCATTGCAAATGCAGAATGGTATAAGTAATTTGCTGCTGCCCTCTTAGGGAGGTCTCTTCTTGTCTTTGCAAACTTGTGCACTGCCACTGCTGTAGCTTTGCGTGTGTTGGCCCTAGGGGTCTCTTAACTGCCCCAAGTAGTTGCAGAGCAGCACACACACACACAAAAATACATTTTACCTTACACTTGCACATTAATGACAAGATAGGTTGATTGCCTCTAAAATGATATAATTGGCTGATGTAGCTAGGCAACAAAGACACATCAGACCTGCGTTAACATCAGCTTCAATGTGCAGGTTAGTGAGTCATCCTGAGACATGAGGTTGCACAAAAGCAACAACAACAACGATTTGTGTTAGAAGGCAAGTAGATCTGGAGACCACACGTTACAAGCTTCACTGTTGCTACTGAGGAGAATAGTTCTTAGCTATGCACACACTGGTCATCGCCTCAGGAATGTGGTCAGAACTGGTTGATTAGGTTAGAACCTGGTAAAAGTTTAAGAACATATGATTTCTGCAAAAACTAACATGTTGCGTCTGAAGTAAAGCAGGTTAAAGCTTACCTTAAGTCACTATCAGGTGAGCTCCAGCATAGACTCCAGTCAGAAGTATTGAAGGTGTGTGGTTGAAACAGAAGGAATCTGGAAAAAAGTTGTATTTTGCGTAACATTTTCCAGCAGGAAACACAAAGACAAAACAGGTGTAGGCTTCAGCAGCAGCTCACTATTGCTGCCACTGCTAAGTCTGCAATGTACCTGGATTTCTACTACTAGCTGTACACCTCTGTACTTATTATCTTCTTATACTTCGGGTCAATATTTGCACGTAGAGGGATCATTTTGTACTGCAAAGAATGTCTTACAAAATTCTATGCCATATTTTTGGTTCCATATTTTTATACAACACTCCTACGAAGCGGCGTCCATCACCAAGGCTGAGGAGAAAAAGCTTTCATTATGTATTAGCCATTTAGTCAGACGCGTCTGTACAAATACATCTTCATTTATTTCACATACATTTTTTTTAACTTTTACTTTTGAAGATTTCACAAAATGATTCAACAACAAAATGAAGAACTACCACAACAAAGTCAAAATTTCCTACTGGGAAATGATGCAAATGTCACTGTAGTAAAATTGACACATGTAGTTTGCCAACCAGCAAAGGTACAGTTAAAGGAATTAAAAGAGACAAAAATAGGACAAAAAGGTGGTTCATGTGGATACTTTGACCCTTACTGGGCCATCTTTATGATGATCCAAGTGTTTGTTATGTTAGGTCCTGAATAGTCTTTGAGGACAGATTTTTGAAATATTCTTAATTTTTTTTTTTCATAAATAAAATCTTTTTCCCCCTTATTTGTATTGTTAAATAATATATATATTATTTATTAATATTTAGGAGTCAATTGGGGGAGCAGGGACAGATAATCAGCCATAGAAGCCCTTCCTGAATCAATGGAAACTTCAAAAGTCTGAAGAGTGTTGTCGCTGAACATGTGGGGTTATATCAATTTTGGCTAATGCATCCCATGAATATTGCTATGAATAGTTCTTTTGAATGAATATATACATACATGTACATAATGAAGCATTAGGTACACATATGCAAAGTACTGAACACAGGAGATAATGGTCTGTTTCATCGATTTGTTCAGTGAATAAGCATGGCGCAAGACTAAACAAAGTAGGTTAATAGCTGAGATACAAATTTGTACTGTACATGGTTCAGTTGAGTCTGTATAGCCAACCCAAACTGAAGGGTTCTTTTTGGGCATATAAATTTCAAAAAGCTGATAAATGACACCAATTCCCTCCAGGTCCCCTCCATGGTGGCAGCTGTTTACACTCATCATCCGAGAAGTTGCCCGCTGGCAATTACATACGAGTTCCACTACGCTTTTTGTATTTGAAACACAGTATCCACATATTACGTCAAGGTCCAGTGATTTAAGGAACGGTACTGCTCAACACGTTATGATGCCCCCAAAGTTTTTCTCTCCCTGTTTCATGTGAGAAGTCCTGTGAGTTGTACTATTTTCAAAAAAATACATTGTACTTTGGGCATTTCCACAATCCATATAGTTGAATCAATAAAAGAAGTCACATCATTTTCATGTTGAAGCGGCGAGGACCTGCTTGTCCCTCTGCTGAGTCCACATTAGTGCCATTAGACTTCGACCGAGGCACATACTCAACGTCTATGTTGTTTTTATGTTTTCCTTTTCCTCTGCTCCAAACGAAAAGGAGCAAGAAACAAAACAAGACCACTCCCAGGAAGGTGAAGCAACCCATAGCTGTTGACACTAAAATAGTCTTAAGGTCCAAACCGTGGATCACGCTGCTCGTCCCGTTGGCAGTGGTATTGCTGGGATCTGTGTAGTACTGGGTCCTGTTAGCGTACAGTGATCCCAGACTTTTCACTGCCAGTGAAGTCATCAGGGTGTCATTCCCAGCAGTGTTGGAGGCAATGCAAAGATACACTCCGCTGTCTTGCACCTCGGCGGACTTGATCTCAAGTGTACCATTGTTGTGGACCATTACTCGACCGTGGCTCCTTCCTGTCAGCACTCGTCGACGCGGGGACAGCCAGGACACAATGGGCCTTGGTGTCCCCTCAGCACTACAGCGCAACATAGCCTGCTGGCCTTCATCCACAGTAACTGTTTGTGTTTTATTCTCACGGATTTTTGGCTTGGTGCATGTCACATAATAAGACAAGAGAGTCTCTTTAAACTCCTTAAAAGGCCGGCCACGAATCCCCTCAGGTGTGCTGCACTCTGGTTGTGATTCCCCAAAGAATATTGAGTGCCTTTTCTGTAGGATCCACATCAGACGACAGTCGCACACTAAGGGGTTGTTGTCAATCAGCAGAACCTCAAGAGCCTCAGGAGACTGAAAAACACCCTTCTCTAGGGTGTCCAGGCGGTTGTGAGAAACATTGAGGACCTTAAGCCCACGCAAGCCCTGGAAGGCAAACAGTTCAATGGTGGCCAGTTGAGCTCCAACTATGTGCAGCTCTCGCAACCGAACCAGTTCCATCAGCATGCCTCCTTCAATGTGCCTGATGTGGTTGTAGGACAGGTTGAGGTGTGTCAGGTAGGGCAGATGCTTCAGAGCTTGGTAAGGAAAGGAGGACAGGTTGGTGTGGGTTATAAACAGCGTCGTCAGGTTGAGGCCATGCAGGGTATTAGCTGGAACATGGTCTAGTGATGGCCAATGATCGATTTCCAAATGACGCAGCCGGAACAGCTTTTTGAATGAGTAGGGATGCAAAGTGCTAATGCTGAGGTATCGTAAATGGAGGCTGACCAGATTGTGCAGGTGAGAGAGGGCCTCAGTGGGCACAACTGTAAGGTTGCACCTCTCTAAGGTTAGTATCTCCAGGCTTAGAAGTCCACTGAATGCACGGTGAGAAATGTAAACCAGATCATTGTCGCCCACTTCCAAAAACTTCAGATTGTGCAAGTCCTGAAACATATAATCCAGGAGGATGACGATCTTGTTGTCACTTATATCCAGTCGGGTAAGATTTGCCAAACCTGTGAAAACGCCCAGAGGAATCAGCTTGATGCGATTGCTTTTCAGACTGAGCAAGTGCATGTTAAACAGGGCATTAAAAGCCCCCGGCTCAACATAGCTGATAATGTTTCCACTGAGGTCAAGTTCCTCAAGCCCCGGAAAAGCAAGAAAGTCATCAGGGTTGATCATTGTCAGCTTGTTCTTACTCAGGTCCAGGATCCTGGTCTCGGTTGGGATGCCATCTGGAATGGTGGGCATGCGCTTGCGATGACATACAACAGCCTTGCTCTGCGCCGAGCACTCACAGCGGGAGGGACATCCCAGGGTAGAACCCACAAAGACAGCCACAAGGGCCAGTCCAAGGAATGGCTGCCAGCATGAGACGACCGTGTGCAGCATGACTTTGCTCATACAGTCAACCATTCTGTCACGGTTCTGCAAAAGACGAAAGAGAGGAAGAGCAGTTATTCATACAGGATGGACTTTGTGGTAGTTTCTGTAGAATCAATTAACAACTTATTCAAACATATGGAGGGTGAAATGCTGGGAGACATGGTGGGCTTCTAAGAGACTTTGAATTAAGGACCTTCCTGAGCTGAATCTGTCTGCTATCTTGTCAATGAGATAACATACAGCTCTTACAGGTCACTCTAGGATGATGCTTTTTGTTCTTATAAACTGTTTATTGCAAAAAACAGCTCACATTGGCTCAGTTTGTTCATTTCCACAAAATAGAGCTTGTCTGTTACTTAGAAATAATAAAATTCAAAAACTGAATCTAGGGCAGAACTTTTCAAAAAGAACAGAAGCAGAATGAAAGAAATTATTACAAATCATGAAAAACTGTGTGGCAGATCAGGGACAAGCATGACCAGAACTCAACAAGTATTTCCATGCATCATTTAATTTTGGAGAATATTATAATTTATAATTGCAGGCACAACCACACAGCAGCCAACAAACAAATGTTTCATGCAGAATATTTTTAATCCAGTTCAGGAGATTCAGTAAGAAACCAAATCCAAACAAATAAACCCAGTTTCAAAATAGACAGCCAAATTCAGGCAATGTGCTGGCTTTTCATCCATAGACTTATACCCATATCTATATATATAGAAAGAGAGGATATGACATAAGCAAGAAGCAAATATATGAACAAATGCCCAAACAGACTGGGTGACAGGTTGCAGTTATTGCAAAACATTCCCGCTTCGTTTAGTGTGTCATGGGCTTTACTAAATGTCAGAAAAAAATTGATATTCACATAAATCTGTAAATATGCAAACAGCTGATGGTGCAGAGATGATACCACCTAAAGATAAAGACTATGTTCACCCCAGGAATCTACTGAAATCTGACAGAATAACATGAAAAAGCTCAAATGTTTTTGTTTCTGTTCACTTTAGTGTTTTAATTTAATCATCACTTTAATGCTATTATTGTGATGCCTGATGCCATGTGAGTACATAAAACTTGCAATTACCCACTTTCTATGCATCACTTTATTAGCAAGTCCTTCTAAATGTGCAGTTAACACCTTTACTTTGGTTTGTACTGTGTATGCATGTGTGTGTGTGAGGCAGATGAAAGAGTGTACATGGCACATGGAAGGGATACCAGTGGTGGAATGTAACTAAGTATTTGCACCTCTTTACTGTACTTAAGTACATTCTTACGTACTTATACTTTACTTAGGTAAAAAATAATAGTGCATTCTTTAGACTTTACATTTTGCAGCTATTATCTAAACTTTCTACTCCACTTCATTTCTACAATGTTTACCTCCGAAGTTTAAACCAATCAGCTAGCAGAGCTCATGTCTGACAGCAGCGCAGCAGTAGGCTAGACTGTCACTGGCCTCCTGTCCTTTACAGCTAACCTAACCATTGAACATAGATCCACAGTCAGCCTCCACTGAACTGAGCCACCCGTGGGTGTATTTAAAAGATATGTTTGAATTTAGAGGGCCCAAAAACTATTCATGAATACACCAATGCATTCTGTGTCGTCCTCAAAGAAAAGAGTTGCTGGCAGGGATTTACTAGTAGTGACACCTGTAGAGGCAGAACTATATAATATATATATATATAATTCATTTTTATTATGATTAACTAATTAAACAAGGTGGCTTGTTGAGCTAAAGCAGAGACTTTAAACAAATCTAAACTGCATAGGGAACTTTGAACTTACTCTTCCTAAACTGCCCGCATAACGTTGCTGTCAACACCAAGATCTGTAATAAGGTCACCTCATGACAAAAACAACCACTGTAACAGAGGACACTGCACATGAGCTACACACACTGCCCTCCTTCATACAGCACACACACACACCGTGTACAGCATGGGCCAGATGTATGCAAGAATGAGTCAAAGAGTGGAGCAGTTAACATTTTAGAGTATAACACACACACAGAAAGATTACTGTACAGGACATTTTTGCTTTTGTGCTCATATTTCTGCAGATTCTTCCCACACACACAGACACAGTCCACATGAATTGCAGCACCACATGATTCCATGGATTACTAAGAGGGTGTCTAATCAGGATAATGATTGGATTTCTTTGCAGCAGCGTGTAATCAGAGTAAGAGTGAGCCTGTGATGTGACCCCCTCACCTGTGTGCTTCTGAATGAGAGAACCATAATGCAAGTGCATCATCAGCTGCACCTAGTGAAGTGTGTCTGCTCTACAAAAGCACACGCTGCACAGAATTAAGTAGATGCCCTCGGGCAACATACACAAATAAAATTGCAGCTATCTGCTGTAGGAGGGGTGAATTTCTGGGTGCCCTTCATCTCTGGGTGCACTGCTTGTTTTTCTCATTTCCTTATAATTTCCTTGATAACTTCAGAACATGTAATGAATGCATCACATGTTTTGAGCCATCCTGCACGGGTTGAGTGTGTCCTGTATTTGTTTTTTTTTTCCAATTTCCTGGCTTTCAATTATTCTGTACATAAAAAAAATACCTGTTGTAACAAAAACCTAAAGAAATATAATATATAAAGCTGATGCACTATTAGTAAGCATTCCTTCCTAACCAGATAAAAAGTTTACAGATTTTAACACCCCCCTCTGAACCGAACTGTGGTTTTTTATGTAAATAAAAACAAGCATGTGATGAAGCACTAAAAGAAAAAATAGTAGCTGTGTACGTAAGGTCCATGGCTACATTACAGCCAGCAATCCAAACAAAACAGTCACTGGACGTCAGGCCACAAAATAACTGTAAAATTCTCATCAATCAAATGATCAATTTCTAATATTCAGAGCATAATACAACAAAATGCAAGATTTCAGACATTTCTTTCTATGCTTTTTTTCTTGACAAAATTCCAATGACAGAAATCCTGCACAGATAAGACCGTACAGTGAGGGTGTTTCTGAAATGTGGCTCCTGACCCACATTACTGCAGGGGTGAATCCTGAGAGGGGGATGATAACAGCTAATGCTGTCTGACTCAGCATAAATCTGCGAACAGCCAATCCGCAGGGGGGTGCCGAGGTCGCCCACGCTATGCCATCATCCTGAGCCCATATATATACGTGCAGCCGACGTGAAACTCGAACTTACGTAATACTTTTCCTGCTATTAAGACATGATTTGCCCATCCACTCTGACCCATACATGCAAACATATTTGTCTTAGCCCATGCTTTTATTCTGCATGCACGTTTCAAACTCATCTCCATATGAATCACTTAAAACACGCAGAGCGCTTCAATCCCATGTTGCCGCTTTTTACTTTTCAACACAGCCCCGGGGCTAAACTAGTGAGATGATGAGTCGGGATGACGCCTGTCTTCACCACAACAGCAGCCCCACATGCCATAAATCCAATCGGCTTTCCAGTCTGTGTATAGGAAACGTCTTACAGTATATTACTTCATCTGCAGAAGCACTGTCGCACAACAAAATAAAAGCTTCTCTTGTCAGACTAATAAAGCTTACTGTAGCTCTGCCCTGGGTGTCAAGGTAAGTGAATGCTCCAAGAGCTTTTATCAAAAAGGAATCTAAAGGTGAGAGTGCAGTTACTGTACACAGGGAACTGCAATCGCTCCCCAAGCAGCCGACTGATATCTTCTTAAGGTTATCACCGCTCCCTGTATCTTGCCGTTGCACATTCTCATCACTTCATGCTTTCTGACCCACACTCTCTAGTGTTCAAATCTAATTCAGCACGTTTTGTGTACGGCAACATGAGTGTAAAGTATTGTACCATGCTTAAAACATGACAAGCAGTAAAGGGTGTGATTTTATTGTGAAATTACAGACAGTTAGTATGAGAAGTTATTTCGCAATAAAATGCCTCATTTCTTTTTAATCTGTTTTATGAGAATATTTTTTAAAAAACTACTTTTTTTTAGTGCAATTTTAGTGCACTAAAATCGACACATCACAAGTGATGTGATTTTACAGCCATGGTCCTACGGGCAACCCTTTTCTACTCCAGCAGACAGAAACTGCACAGAGACGCTGATTCTCTTTTAATTGGAGCAGATTGAGTCGAGCAATCACGGGTCAGTTTGCTCATCAGTATCTCTCCCCCTGCCGGGCAGAGTGGACACCCACTATCCATGTTTGATTTCAAACTATTTACCAACTAATTAGCCCCACAGCTTCAATATGGAGTAAATATTATTCTGTAAAATGGTAAATTAAATCACTCAATGGTAGACCTCTCTGAACAGGAGGTTGGCTTGTTAGACAGCATTATGATCTTGGAGGGAAGAGACAGGGATGGAAAATCCACTTTAAGCTGTATAAAACTTTCTTGGACTTTTTAGAAGGGCATAAAACCTGTTTATTTTTTTCAAAGATTACATAAACTAGTGTAAACATAAAAATCAAAGTTGGTATGACGCATTTTTTTAGTCACTGGGCATTGCTTTCAATACATTCTGTTTACAGCTTCTTAAGCCGTAAACCTGCCAAACTATTGGTTGTAAACATTCTGCATGGTGTTTATGTGAGGGGTTGAGTTTTCACGCCCCAAATGCTCGCAAGGCACTTTCTCTTTTTACCCAAGTAGTTTGAGGATTTAGATAACAACTTGGCCTCTGTGCAATCAACCAATAAAAAGCCACTTGTGAAATTGGCCTGCCTCATCTTCTCTGGAAAGGTTTTCAGACTGTATTTGATGTGGCCCCCAGGCACTGATCATCACACATAATGTGATTCCTTTTCACACAAGAAAAAAAGCTTCCCCGTGTTTATGGTGGATGGTGGGAGACGGTGGCTGTCTTTACCCAGCAATTATCAGCAGCCCCTAAAAAGGATAATCAATGTGTCAGATTTTGATATTTTGACTATTTTAAAGGCGGCAAGAAGGAAAAGCCACTTCGGCAAAAAAAAGCAGGAAAAGGAAAATTAACTCTGAGAGCTCAAGCAAGGCAGCGGAGGAACGGGGCTATGTGAGAAAGAGAGCAATAATGAAAGCAACATAATGTGCAATCATGCAGGGACGGAATGTGCTACATACTGGGTGCAGCAGTTATACAGCAAGCTCTCTTGTACATTAGCATCTGACATGGCTGCCCTCTCGTCAGCGGGTCCAACTCATCGTAAGGTAATTGGTGAAAATGAGGAAGGAATATGCAGGAAGTGGCAAAAACGAAGGTAAAAACAGAAGCCTTCAAGTGAGAGATCAAACCACATCACCACTTTAACACACATGATGGAACTATAATATATATCTAGTAAAAAGAATACTTCACTTCATTTTCTGTTAGGGTCAATAATTAAAAATACTTTTAACAAAAAGATCATAGTTTGGTGTAAAGGAGATCTAAACATCTACTACACATTATGTATTGTAGCCACACAGACAGGACACAAGGTTTCCCAGCGGAAAAGGCACCACATTGGCTTTCCCAGCATCCTCTCCTCTCATAATGCATCAGGAGTCCATCTCTTCCCTGGCCACAACCTTCCATTTCTCATGTACCCATGTGCCCACTGTAGCTGGTGGTAAGCACAGACACTAAATGTAGTAACTACAATGCTCACAATGGTTTTCATCTAGGCTATTTGTACAATAGTGTCTCCCCATGTGCATTGATCCAGGGCCCCTGTTGCTGCTACCCCTCACAACACCCCCTGGCTTAGAGGTGCTCTATCCCAGTCATTTAGCCATCATAATTTGGCCCTTGTTGCTCAGATTGCTCTGCTTGCTCATTTTTCCTGCTTCCCGTACATCAACTTCAATAAATGCCTTTTCACTTGCTGCCTATTAAATCCCTCCCCTTGACAGAAGCCACTGTAATGAGATAATCAATATTATTCATTTCACCTGTCAGTGGTTTTAATGTTGTGGGTGATCTCTGGATAAAGTTTCTGTGGTCAATAAAAACCCGGAGAGGATGTGCAACATGTTTGATGTCTTAATTTCCCGGATAACTACAAAATAACAGTGCAACCTCACAAGGGTCATTGTAAGAGAAAGTTATTAAATCATCATTTTATTTTAATGAGGCTTATATGTTATAATGATTCTACCCTGAAGGAAAGGTGTTATTAACTCGCAGGTTAGTTCACAGTCAGAGTGTGCAATTAACCCACCTTTTCAAAAGAGCATCCGCGAGTAATCAAATGGGATCATAATGAGAGGGAAGAGACTGCAATGCTCTTTGCCTTATTCATTATTGAGAGCATCTTTCTAAAGGGCAGCGAGGCTTTAAGGTGAGCCTGCCAACATGCAAAATGACACTGTACTCCTTTAATAAAACACACTGTCAATCCGCCTTCTCACGCCACAGAATGCCACCAGGATGTGACCTGGATACGATTAAACAGCTCTGTCTCCTTCCATTTTGCCAAACACAAATAATCAAGGGAAGAAGGGAGCAGTAACAGTAGAAGGGATGACCTAAGAAATGACCTAAGAAAAACAACAGAACAATGGCAGCAGCAGTCTGGTTACTCCTAAACGCATCCACACAGGAGTTAAAAAAACTCTGAAAACTCTTGTTAGTAATTGTTATTTTTTTTACAACCATTTTCATAAATTGGATTTGGCATAGCGAACTGTGTAATTCATTACCATGTACGCTCTAAGAGTAACATGATCACGGTCACCTGATTGAGACTTAGAGCCTTTAACTGTGAGGATCAACAGCCTCGGGGCAATAATAGGCTTCCATGTGCAAATTATGCTTCTGCTTGACTTACAGAGCGAAGTCAAAGCTCAATTAATCCGTGTTAATTAGAGATAAACTTGCTAGATTGAGTCTGTTGCCTTTTTTTGTGAGTCTGATAACCCTTGGTTTGGGAAAGAGTCAAAATGGCTGCATCTCACAATCGGATCTGGATTCATCCCGCAGGAAAAGCCTCTCAGCGATGAGAGTTAATCCTATGTTTAATAGCTATTAGAATTCTTCTTTTTCAAACTTTAGAGGGGGGAAAAAACAAAAACGTAACAAAACTTCTTAATTAAATGTGGGGAGGATAAAAATAAAACAGTGTCAATATAAGAGTGCTTAACAAGGTATGGGGAATAGAGCACTGTCATTTCCTTACAGTTGTGACGAGTGAAAAGAGAAAAATCAACCAATTTGTCAGTTCATTATGGAGTGATGTGTTATGTATTAAGAGTTTTATGGCGGTATATTTTTTCTGAGTAAAAACGACACCCACTCTCCATTTCCATTAGCCTTATCCCACATAGACATTAATGTTCCTATTAAAGTGATGTTATATTAACACTTCAGCAGGTCAGGCTGCTCACCAGAGAGAAGTCTGTGTTCTTTTTTCCTGACGAGGACATTCAGGACAGATATGAAATGTCTCACAGAAGATGGTGTTGATTACTGATTGAATCCCATATTTACATTTATTTTTTTTGGGGGGGGGGGTCAAAAATCCCTATGCACATAGGGTTTGTCATAGTCTCAAGTGTTTTTATCTTAAGAAAACTTAATTATTACAGTATTTTAGGGCTGCCACAAACAACTATTTTGATAATCGAATAGTCACCGATTATCCGCGTAATCGGGTCACACGTAAATGTTGTAATTTTCACATAAGTACAGCTTCAACTAATGACTATTTCAATAGTGGACGACTACTTTGGACCGCTAATTTGTCATTGCTTCATCCGCATCCGCCTCCATCCCTAGAGCCAAAACCCTTGTTTGCTGTAAAAGTGTGTGTATCCACTCACCCATTCCCACATCTACCCAAAACACATTTCTGCCAAATCTAAACACTTACTCCACACCGACCTACAAACAGCTAATCCGGGTTACAAACCCAGGGCCTCTTGCACCCAAAACGCCGATCATCCCGCTACACCACGAGCCAGAAAATCATTCTCCGCTGCAAATGTTACACTTGCATGCCATGTGATGACGTCACTAACGAGTCATCCACTACTAAATTAGTTGTCGATGCATTTTGCCCTTGAATATTACTTGAGAACTCGACTAATTGTTGCAGCCCTATACAATATTTACATGCCCTCTTGCTGAATGTTCATCTGATGCTCATTTATCTGTATATATGGTCATAACAGTTAAAACAATATGAAATGGCACAAATAATTGTGATGGCTTTCCACATATTGATCTGTGTCGCCTAGAAAAAATAATAGGAGAAAAAAAACAGGCAAAAATACCACAGCATTTTACTGCCCCCCTCTCAGTGAGCATAGAAAACCCCCTTTATATGCCCATTAATCACTGAAGTTAAAGCAGACATTCCACCATCAAAACCTTGACTACCAGTTACAACTGATACACTACCATGTTGAATGTATGTGTGCTTCCATATGTAACATATATTTATTACACAAACACTAAATACAACACGTAGCTCACCAAGCTGCACTAGCTATATTGAGTGCAAAATCAATAAATGCATTGGACCCCAGAATTTCCTGTCATATGAGCATAAGGGAGGTACTTATATGGATGAGTGCAAGAGCATTATCGATTGATTGTAATAACAAACCCCCAATGATCAGGACCTAAAATGTGGATATATGATGTTACATGTAGCACAAAGCATGATTCAATGTTTGACATTTTTCTCTTCACATTTCAGGCAGAGCTGCTGCCATAAGTCACTGACGCCTGCAGGGATTTTCTTTTTTTCCACCTGCTGCTCCCACAAAGAGATTAGTCCACAACAGAAACCTCGAAGCTGTGGGGAATGTGGTTTCTTGCTTAAAGGAACAACTAACAGTGTGTGAGTACTTCTTGCCAATAAAAAGACTTGAACCTGGGTGCTGCAGGTGCTAAAGACCTGCTTCCCTAATTCATGCCAGACTGCTGCCAGAGTCAGGTAAAGAAAGGATAAGAGTCGGGCAGATAATGAAGAAAGGAGTGCCTTTAAACTCTTTTCCTTAATCTTCTCTTCCCTATAATGACTTCATCATAAACTTGCACAGACTGCCTTCAATGTTCGTCACTGAGCTCTTATATTTTCACTGACCTAGACGTATTCTTATTCGCCCTCCAGTCTAAATAGCATTTTTAAAAGGGTAAGCAGAACCTTCAGTGAATCTCTTTTGGCTTTGAACCGAGAAACCTCATGAGATAAATTGTGAGGACTGATTAAAATGCATCTGCAGCCGCCGTTAACACATTGTGTGGGCTCCTGAGAGCCCTTGTGTATTCACATCCCGGTTTCTCCCCCCATCTCACCCCGTCCTCGCTCCTCCACAGCTGGACAGCCTACATCAGGTCTGAGTCAGGGGGTGTTTCATCCACACTATGACTCAACCGCAGAGACAGTGAAAGGTGGTGGGCAGACTCCTTCACCCCTCCACCCACACATCTCATCCTGGCCTATATTTACATCTATAAAGAAATCTAAATATACCATACAGCATGTACAGCCTGAGACCAAACACTGAAAAACACTGCACGGTCAAGGAAACAATGCAGACATATCAACAGTCATCCATAATGAAAGAAGACATGTACTGCTGACTCTATGAATGCCTGTAGCAAACATCTAGAAAACAACAAACAGCATTCCTGCAGCATAATGAAAGCATCATGTCTCCCATTGCCAAGAGTGCATCAGCTCAGACCAAGAGTTGAGAGGATGCTCAAATAAGAAACATCTCACACTGACAGAAATGACTCCATAGCTTGATAATCTAACATCCTGCTAATTTCTCACACTTCTGCATATTGCACCTGCTCAGTCTGACACAGAAATGCACGAATAAAACTTTACACATTTTAAGGCACAGACATAATTCATGATGTTACTTAAAAAGGAAGACGTGCAGCTCTAACATACCCATGCATCTGAGTGATGTCCAGACAGTTTCTCAGTATACCATGCTGGAAGTCTTGTATAAATATCTGCAAGACATCTCTCCATCTCCGAAAAGTGTGAGTCAGATGGACTCGCACTTTTCTTATTTTAAATCTCTTTCTCTTTATGCTTCTGTTTTCCTGAGCATGTGATGCTTGTTCCTCTGTGCGTCTCTCTCTCCCCTCTCTCTTTCTCTTTGTCTCCCTCTCCCTCCCACATCTTTGGTTTTTTCTCTTCTCACCCAATCAAGAGATCTGGCCTCTGACCTTTCAGCTCAATGCCATTAAACTCCTTTCAATTGTGCAGCTTGTATTGCCTTGAAAAAGACAACACAGCATCACACGGTCTGATATTTGCTTGTTTTTCTCAGTTTTATCATCTCATCTCATCTGCTGATAGAAAAACATTGCGGCTTTATACATACATAATATGATTAGTTAGCTTTACGCTGGTATTTTCAAGCAGGAGGAAGGTAATGATGTATTGATTCAACGCGATGGATCTATTGTTTGTTCACACTCTACATTCAAATCAAATTCTTAAACAAAGCAGCATCATGTCTGAGTCTGTATGAGGTGCTGATTTTAGCCAATAACAACAAAACATTTGTATTTACTTCTTCTTATTCTGTTCTGTCATTCACCCGCATCACAAGGACTCTAGGTTATAAAAGGTGCTTGAATATAATGTAATCATTTGGGAGATACAGCAGTCTGATGACCAAAAAGATATTGTATACAGCTGTGTTTCAGGTATGTTGGCCTTGACTTATTCAACATGGTCTTTGGATATTAAAAATTAACAGAGGCTTCCTCTCCTGTGAACGTGTTTGGCTATGACTTGTCACTATGGTAGCAAGGAGCTGTGTTTCCGCCTTCCCAAAACTAACCAGGTAATGTTGATGCCTTAACCTAATATGTATTCCCTACGAAAGACCATAATGCAGCATGAATAGTCCATCACATTACAACAGTATCCACAGGAGCCGGGTTTATATTTGAGTTTTGTGAGCTTCTACCTCATCAACAACATCTGACAGTGGACAAACAACAAGAAAAGCGCACATCTTACTGGAAATAATCCTTTTAGTTTAGGGGTCATGCCTTTTTTTTCTGTTAATAACAATTCTACATGTATTTAGACACAGCCACAGTAAATAATAAAAATGGTAGAGAGCAATACCAGGAAGCACCCTGTACCCGCTGTGAATTCAGGTAATTTACCTGCTCTATTCAATGGGATACTGCATGCGTTTAGTCCCAGGGAGTAGGAGTACACAGTCATCGATCTTACATACAGATTCTCGGAAAAATACCCAGAAACTAACAGCGCCTACCCCCCTACACAATCACATATATCATTTAGTGAGTCATTAGCAATTACTGTATATCGTGCCATTAAAGTATGAAGGTTGACTGAATGTTATTGCAGCAGGTTGCACTCCACTGGATTCAACTGCTATTGATATGCTAAAATATAACAAACAGCTAAAGAAGGCAATAAAAACCACAAATGCAACAATGCTGCTGATTCCAATAAAACCATAATGAACACATGAAAGAACAAAACACAAGCTTTCACAGCATGATCACCACCCGGGGGGATTCATGTGACAGAGCTAATCTGACATTACAGGGCCGCAGCTGAAAATGGAGAGTTTACAAAGGGTTAATGAACCCTCAGAGGACGAATTAAAATTGACGTTTGAGTGATTTGACTGTTTTTCATAGCTTGTTGTTATCACCCACCCAGTACGGTTACTCCTGTGGGATTATGGATTACAAAGCTTTATTGGGTATTGATCAGGTCATGTGATTCGATTGTTGCACAAAACAACAGCTAGAAAATAAAACAACACATACAGCAGGTGGCAAAAGATAATGTCCAAAATAACGGTCCTGCTGATTCTTGTCTGGAATGGCTCAGTCAATATTGCATTTATGGCTTTTCATGCTGTTCACTTTCACTACAGACACGGTGGGGAGGGGGTTTCCTGACACTCTCATCATGTTTTTAAGTATCGTAAAAAAAAAAGGTTTGTCATCACATGTAACCCCCCCCTTATAATTTTTGAATAAGAATGATGTTACATTTTACCAATGGGCCATTCAACAACAAATACATCAATCAATAAAAAAGACCTTGTACCATATAGTAGTATTATCAAAGTGATAATAGTAATTCCTAGGTAAAATGATGATGTGCAGTTGTACACTGCTATCTTGTCTTTCTTTCTCATATATAAGAATATACTCTATATAGAGAAGATTGAAGCAAGACGTCTGGACTTGTAGAGTTTTCTTGAATACGTTTCGCTGCTCATCAGTTCTGTATTCAAGAAAACTCTACAAGTCCAGGCGCCTTGCTTCAGTCTTCTCTACGTATGATGACCTGGATGACTGAGTGTATACTATATACTGTGCTTGTTCATGACCTTTAATATTACTGATCATTTTGTAAATATACAGCATGGATTTATTCTTCAGACAGAAGAATTTACTTAATTTATACCATTTCTTTTTTTACTTAAAAAAATAACTACAAAAATAAGCTGAAATACTTTTTAAGCTTAGAAGTTATCATTCAATATGAGAAATCTCCTGTTAAAGGACAATTGCACATAAAAAAAGGGTAGCATAGGGAACATTTTTAGTGGCCAGCAGGTTAAATTGTCTGTTTTAACCTAAACACCAATGTGTTTGTGTGATGTGACAAGTGATGTCTATGTGTGGCTCAGATATAACCATTTGTTACCCTTTTCGTATGACAGTGTATATCGGATATATTGGAGATTATTTGATTTCTAACATCCTTTTAGCTTTACTCCTCTTGGGGACGTAACCAAGAATATTCCCTGTCTTCACGTAACGAGGAGCAATAATAAAACAAACATCACAGCAACACTGGCAGAGCTTATTTACAGTATATCATTATTCATAAGATGCTTCCATGCTCTGAGTTCCCCTTGACACACATGTAAATGCATCTTTACAAGCAGCATACATGCGCAACATATATTATGTGTGTCACATATTAAGCAATTTCAGTAAGCTCTATAGAACAGTGCTGACTGACACAGCTGTGATGTGATGACCAGAAACATGCCAGACTTAAGCAACAAATCAACATATGCTTCATCTGTGTTTAGCTGTACTGTATATGATTAATTATACTACCATGGAACTTTCACATCTCACACTTATGAATAATTCATGAGGACAATCCAGGGTGGTCCAGCTATATTTTTTTCACAAACCCCTCATTTGAAACAATGTGGAAAGGCAAGTGGTGGGAGTAAAATCAAAGGATAAAACAACCATAAAAAAACAGAGATCATTGAATTTGAATATGGATCTGTCAGAGCTGCTCGTCAAAGACAATAGCCACAGGCTGCATTCAGTCAAACACACAAGTTGGATTGTGTGCATTGCCTGTGGGTGCCCAGGTAATATCACTGCTTAAGCAGTGTTGACTTGTGAAAACAGTACAAAACAATGTAGCTGGAATTTAATCAAAATAAACATGTTCACATTTAATTAAATTGCTTTCTCTGTTGCAGAGTGCCTCCAGTACAAACAGTGAAATAAGATTACCAGACAGCGTGCAGGCAAGTTGGGAAATATTTTAAGGTGGAAAACTTTCTAAAAGTGCGGTACAGTTAAAAAAAACTGAAATAAATAATAATAAAAAAATATTAAATTACTTTTGTTTCAAACAATCCAATACAAATGGCCATCCTAAGGTAACTAATAGTGTAAACAGCTTCCTGCTTTGCTGGCTCCTTTGGGTGTGGAGTGAAGGAAGCAGGGGAACACCCTCAGTACTAATCACTAAACCACACTGAATCCCTCCAGGACCTCATCATTATTCTAAAACAATAATGATAATAAAAATGCATTTTAATGGCTAATGAAAGTTTGCAACTCATGTGTAAAGAAATAAAGCTGCATTAAGATGATCATAATGTAAAATAAATCCAACAGGCAGAAAAACTGATCTTCAAATATTAAATGTGGGACATAAAAAAAAATCAATAAAGTCTCGGTCTCATGGTTATAAAGTATCAAATAACCAAAGTGTCCACTTTGTCTGACTCCTTTCTTCTTGAAGGTGCTTTCTAAGTGAAGGAGGTGCAGCCTGGCTCCACCCTGGGACTGTGCAGTGCTCTAACACAGCAGCAGTTTAGCTAACAATAGCCCTGGGTGGTTAGTTTAAGCACCAGGAGAGGGGGCGGTGTGGGGGAAACTAATATTTTAACTGTAGGTCTGCCAAGGCAGTGTGTACATGGTAGATAGGTACGTGAATTATTTGATGTGTACGGCTATGCGTACTTGGCTGCTTGGGTTATAGATCTATGTCGGCATAATTTCAGTAAGATATGGTTAAATTAAAAAGTTAAAAGCAAGGTCAAACAGAAACCAATGAAGAACTGAACGCTACTATGGGCTTTACCAACTCATTTATCACATCCTTCAGCTATTGGTTTTTTAACATTGATTAGAGTGAATGCCATTCAAACTCAACGTGGTCATGTAAAACTCTATTTTTACAAATCATTTTATTGATTGATTTTATTATTCGCAAGATATAAGCAATTTGTCAGATGATACATAAATATTAAAAAAAGCTGTTTGTTGCTGCTGTCATTGTACAGTTTTGATTCTGTGCAAAAATATATTCCAGAGTTCATCTGAAGTTGATTCTAGGTTTAAACAGTCTGAATAAATTTAAGTTTTAAAAAGTATGCTTAGCTTTGAAGGAGCAGAAATAAACACAAATACTGGACAACAACACTCATTTGTCAACGTCAGAGTTTTGAATTCTTATTTTTGTTTTCTAGACATTTTTTATGTAATTTTCCCGTCTTATCAATTTCCTTGAGAAGGGATTTAAAGCTCAATATGACCAGCTGACAGCAAGTCATCCTGTCCATACAGGCACCTGTCTATTATTGAAGTTGCAGGCTTGAGAAGTAAGTCGATCCTTAAAGCATCTGACATTTTCAACACCACAGCTCAGGAGGCTTGTTGTGGCAGTTTGCTTTGAAATGTGTGTAAATCTGACGCAATGTGTGTAAATCCAGCAGAATCTGATAGGTTGCCACAGTGAGTATTTACAAGAGCGCAGTCAATCAATTCAAAAAATGGTATCAAATGTCAGCATCGCTGTAAACACAGCTTTATTAATTTTCAGGGACAAGGGTTGGCATTTCTGAATCTTATCACTGGCACATTGGCTCGGACCGGCCTGTTTATCAGGCTTTTTATTACTGAATAGGAGCGGAAAGACAGAAGACTGAAGACTTGACTGATGGTGTCTTTGGAATTTCTAAATATTTTGATGAAACAGTAATAAAACTATTCCAGAGTTTGAAGAAACAAACAACTAAAAGGAAAACTATGCATAAAGAGCACGTTCCTACAAAGGCCTAACAGTCAAATGTGGTGGGTACGCTGACTTATATATGATTCCATGGTTGATAACATAGACATGCAGTACACCTCATGTATCTAACAGCAGAGGGGTTATGATAATTTGTGGCCCAATTATGCAGAGAAAACAATCTGAAGACACCCCAAACAGCTCTGTATTTATACAGTAAATGCTTTGAGGATTTCGACTCACAACCACTTCTTCACATTAAAAGTTTGTTGCCACCTGGAGACCTGGGGCAGGTTTCATCAAAGGTCTGTTTGCTGAAGATAAGCCGAAACCAACTCCACTGCAGACAGACCCTTTTGCAAAGAAATCATTAACACGGCCATTTCTCATGGCACTTGGCCGATTTCTCCCATCATTCTCAGCATCCTGAACACTGACAGTGTCTACTTAACTTAATGACTTTCTTGACTGCTTCTAGGTAAGTGATTGCAAAGTGTATAATCTCTTAAGAAGGCTGAAAGGTAATGCTTAAAGGAGAGGATGGCTAATAATGTTTTATTATGAAAACAGATTAAATTAATCTTCGGATTAATCAGTTGCTCTACGGACTGCCCCACGAAAACCTTATTATACCCCTCTCTCAGCACTGCAGCATTTCTAAAACACTCTTTCAGCGTCCAAATGGCCATCCATGCTGCAACTCTGCACCAAATACTATGCATTATACATTTCAGAATCACACTGAGATTTGTTTAATTCATTAAAAAAACACTGACGTCTCACACTTGGAAAGTTGGAGGTTTGCAGGATTTTAAGGCGGCTGAAGGAGGATATGGATCCTGAGTTCTTCTGAGCTTATCAGTCGTGGCAGCTGTTTCATAAGGCAGCCACACCTTCTCGCCTCAGACTGGGCTGCATCTCACAGTCGATCTGCTGGTGTCTGCAGACAATATCAGTGTGTCCACAGTGCACCCACTACCGAAATATGTTTTTACCTGTTTACTCACTTAAAGATTTATAGACTGACTGAGCTGCAAAAGGAGCACACAGACACAGACACCTATAATGCCTACCAGAACCTTTGCACAGTAGATTCCAAATATAATAAATGTCTCTCTCTCAGTACTTAATCCAAAATCAAACAAAACAGAATGACATATGGTGACATATTTTAAGATGTCTCATATTTTGACATTACTCTGTTAATTAGACTGAGATGATTCCTAATAAATAAGTTAGACGTACTTGTAAGGTTATGGTTTCCAAAGGCAGCTTACAATAGACAATAGACTCACATTATACAACTAACCAAATAAGGATTGATATGAAACATGAAAAGAGGTAAAATAGTAGCATCATCATGTGCACTGAGCTTTTGAAATGATGCCCAAAGGTCTAATTCTAAAGATGTTTCCTATGAGCCACTACTACAGTAAGAGCTCAGTCGTTTGATTTAAATCTAGATTTTAAAGCAGCAAAATGACCTTAACTACCAGATCCAACAGACGTCTGGGGACAGAATGTGGGTAAAAAGGTCACAGCTACAATCAGGTGCCAGCTTTTACTGTATGTAATTATTATCATCCCAAAATAATGATAATGGGACGAAAAAAGCCTGTGAGGCAGTGCTTTGGGAAAACACCTGCACAATCTGAAGCTAACTGGTTAATTGTTATATTGGGATTTGGCCTTACACCCCCAGTTTGGGTCGGTTACTGTGAGTCCATATTACTACCCTTCCAGGAATAGATTACTGTCTTGGATGGTAAGCTGAGTTCATTACTGACCCGGTTCCAAGCTTTTTTGTTAAGGTTTCAGTGTGAGCGGTAACAAAAGCTGCTGCCAAAAACAGCACTACAATGCTGTACCTGTTCCAAGGTGCCCCTCAGGGTTGCTTGTAAGGACGCTGTGTCATGACAATGGAAAAGTTCAAGAGAAAAGGTTACTGTCTCAATCTGTTGAGAGAAGAAAGAAAAAAAAAGATGACTTTAAGCTAGCGGGCACTGCTGTGGCCTAATTATAGTCCAGATGGTCTGAATAGGTAGGACTTCCAGCAATTAATTACTGAATGTCCATGTGCTGCACATGGCCAGCATCCCTTTAAAAACTGTGAGCAAACTCCGCTCATGAAATAATTCTGACACTGGTTGCTTTTTCTGATCAGTTATGGAAAGCTTTGATGTTAACATGATCTTAAAATTTGATTTTTGTTTGCAACCCTCTCTGGGGAAGCTCCATGACATTTTATGACTTTGTTCGCTGCAACCGTGTGTCTACCTTTGATCTAAACCCTATTGCAGATGTTTCTGTGATGGCATCACCCTAAAAAACTGAATCCCTTCCCTTGATCTTGACCACATCGTACCAAATTTACCGGAACTGATTGTATGCCAGAGTTTAGAGCACTCTATGCTCCAGCATAGAAATTAAAGTGCCTTTGGATGTAAGGTTCAGATTAAGAATTCTGCTTTTGCCAACACACGTCAGACAGGTTAAATAGAAGAAGCTTTATATTTCACTTCAGACAGAGCTGGACAACTTTCAACAATATGAAGATGATGTGTGGCTTTGTCTTGGCCACTGGCCACCATTTTTTTTTTTTTATGGTGTGACAATTAATTTGATATATATCATGTATGACAAAGCCCATGGGCCCCATTAAAGGATCTGGGCTATCCAAGGAGTCTTGTGAAGATACTTCAAACTGATCTTACTTCGACAGATACAGTACACTCTGTTCTGCTCTAATAAGAGAAGAGAGCTGTGGCTGCGTCTTCCTGTACAGAAATCTATTTTTACTAGTCTGTTGCATGCTTCAAGTTAGAGAACATAAGGTACACTTTGTCGGGGGCTGCATGGTGCAGTGGAGGAGGGGAGGGGGCATTATGGAGTAGGCTACAATTAAAGAGAAGCAAGTGGGGGAAAAAAATATCAGATCACAGAGTCAGAAGTGTAAGACAGCACACCCATCTGCAGATGTTAAAGAAAAAGAACATTAAAGGGTGTACCTGTTCGGCTGTGAGCATAACTACCTTTGATCTGGTGCTTCTTTTTCTTTTTTTTGCAGGAGGTGTTTTAGAGTTATTACAATGACTCATCAGAAGTACTGAGCAGTGTTAATCTGTGCCTACTCTGTTGGTTGGAGAAGTGGACAATAGAGGTTATGTCCTCAACAAGTCAAACTCTAAGGCAGTGCATTAATGTTTCACCCATCTTACGTATATTACGTGTTAGTTGGAAATGTCACAGGTGTAAAAAATGCTCATTACCGGAGTTTCGTCACACATTCTGAGGCCTTTCTATGTGTCCAGTGCAGGAAAACATCTCATCCTGAATTTAAGACATGTTTGGATCAATAATTACACTCACATGCTACACATGGTTACATAGGATGACCAGAATGAAACACATAGCTGTATGGTCCAACGTCACCTGATAACAGAACTTAATATAGCTGAAAAAATTCACATAAGAAGGTTGGGTGTGATATAGTGGCACTAATCATACAGCGGTCTTTCACCCATGAGAATCATTGTTTTTTAAAGTGATTGATAGAAACATACGACATGGAAGGCAGATATATGCACGGGTTTGGAAATATAGGCCCTATATACTATGTTCTCCTGCTTCCCCGGCTGAAAATGAAGGCCATGCTCAGACGTTTTAGGCAATTGTAATCTTAAAATCATAACCCGAGGTGCTGGTTTGTTACAAAAAACCGTCTGAGAGGTTGCACTGCCTCACAACAGTAAAAACTAAACAGTAACTGACAACAAAAGTAAAAAAAAATAATGGTCTGGACGAGGAAAACAAAGGAAGCCGAGAGTTTTTTTTTTCCACCACCCACCCCTCTGCTGCTGTTTGTGGACCTTTTCGCTCTTGTCAGTCCATTCATGTTGTTTAGAGATTCACTGGTAAATGACAAATTCTTGCATTTATGTAGGGAGATGTTCACTTGCATCACAATATCAGGTTACACACTGATGTCAAGATAATGCTTATTAAAGCTGCATGTGATTTAAGTGAAATATTTTATTCAACAAAACAATGCAGCCTGAGATCAATATTTCAGTTCTTGAAAACATGTGTGCGCATTTCTCATGTTCCATGGGGGCAGGGACTCATCCTGATGGTAACCGAACATGGCGGCCATGAAACAGGACTGTATTATCCTTGTAAAATGTGTTTAATGTTATGAATTCATGTTAAGAGGATCTTTACCTAACCCCTTAAAAGGCCCTCAAAACCCTGTTTTAACCAGCGAGTGAAACCAAAGTAGCTCACCGCGTCAGGGGACTGGAACCTCAGATTCTTGACGTCACGTCCACTGTACAGCATGTGCGTCATATGTTGGGTAATATGTCCACAGGTATCTGGCGGATATATTATCGACCAAATGTGCCATTTTTTGTGGGGACGTGTTAAAAAAATATATTGTTTATCTGTGTAAATACTGTAATATTACCCGAAAAGCCACAGAGAACATAAAAATCATACTGTATGGTATCAGCAGGTTCAAGCTTTTTTCTGTTTTGCTCTGATTAATGCATATATAAGCAATTATGTGAACAGTGAAGCAGTCTTAATGTCTGGAAGCTTGTTCACGCCCCATGGCCTTCACTTTTGTATTTCCACAGTGATGCTGTGATAATTCACTTTCACCATAAGAGCTCAGTTTTTGCTCAGTCATTCGAACAAAAGTCCTTACTTGACTCATCAAATTCTCAAGGTGCGGCCAAAAGCAATTACAAAGCCTCTAGGTGGAAGAGCTACAGCCAAGGCCTTTTCTTACGCTGCCCCCAATAAAGGCTCGCCTTACAAACAAGATGAATCATGCACCTCTTTTCCTTAAGCCTCAGCACATTGGAGAAACCTCTCAGACGAGCATTGTGTGCTCATTACACCTCACTGCTGAGGACAATAATGGCTCAGATTTCCACCTCTTTTTAAAGCCTAGAGTACGGCGCAGACCAAAGTATGGTGGGTTTCTGAGCGTTGGCTGGTTTTAGCTGGAAGGATTTGTTTTTTTTGGCTTTTTGTCACATTTTGTGCTAGTGACATAGTGATAGGTGTGAGTGTGACACACGACAGAAGGCAAGACGTGCGGGTTAGAAGATGCGCGTTTGTGCTCTAATTGACAATTCATGTAGAAAAGATGAGTTCATCACTCACTGTACTGCTCTCCCCTGCTGCAGCATCCTATTACTCATCTGCCCCATTGTGAACAGATGAGTAATAGGATAATAAGCTGGATAGTATACACAAAAAGTTCTCCTGTGAGATGGATGCAGCTCAGCGTAACCCTTTTGTTGACCAGTTGTACACAAACGTGTGTCTGGGTTACAGTTACAACTTTAATGTGCCAGGAGTTCTGATGATGGTGAGCCAACTAAATCTTCCTCTACTGTGTTTCAGAACAGGCTTAAATGTAGGCTTAAATGTAACAAATAGGTGTGGTTAACATTAGATGATGAACACCTCAATAAAAACCAATCCAGACACACGATTGTGGTGCTAACTATTGGACTCAAACACCTTGAAGTTCCCTGGTTATCTGTGTCTGAGGGCAGCAAGGGGAGGAATCCAAAACTCCACATCTAAAGTCTAAAAAGTTATAAATAGTTTTATAAAATATGAAAACTGGGAATTATGCAACAGAATATTTTACACTACACAATAACTCTGTAATGAGACTGAATGTAATCACTCCAACTATTAAAAAATAGATGATTTAACCTCAAAAACATAAATAAACATACAATAAACATTACACAGAAATATTTTCTGTTTACACTCAATGACTCACCATTAATCCATTTAAAGGTATTAGGGATAAAAATATGTAACAATACAGCTGTCTTACCAGAGTTACTGAGAAAGTAGACCGGCAAAAAAATGAAAATGAAAAGAAAAAGCTTCCTCTTGTGTGTTTTCATCTCAAACACAACAAATCTCTGCAGAGTATCTCAGCTGACTGGCTGGACATTCCATGCGTTTGTTATCCAGTTTACTTCCAGATTTAAGGAGGAGCGAAAAATCAGTTACACTTTGCAAACACAACCTTATACAAGCAGAACAAAGACAGAGATGATTCGGTGGGTCTGTTTGTCTGCTACTGCAATCTGAGGCTGCTAGCTAGTTACCTAGTCTGGTTAATTAACCCCCAGAGGTTTGCACAGAGCAGAGGCTGCGATCTCGATAGGCCTACTGGGCTCAATCAAGACCACAAACTGAACATTGTATATGGCATAAAAGTGTTGTAGTAAACACATTCTCTTCTCTCTGCAGAGCCCCGGGGAGCTCTTAATCAAACCACAGTGCACACATGATGGTGTCTCTGCACAAAATGAAGAAAGGGATGGAGAAAAGACCTGAAAGTGTGTGAAGCGCAGGCCCCTGGCATTTCACCTGAACTCCTCTGTGACATTTTAGCTCTGCTGATCCCTGTGAGAGACTGTTTTGCCAAATGACAGAGAGAACTCACAATATATTGCTCAGTGTTGAGCAATGTGCTCCACCCTGTACGGCGCTGCCTCACATAGAGTTAGCATAATACAATTAAGGCAGTTTTACTGATCTATGTTTTGTCGTTCAACACAGATTGTGATCATTAGCAATCTGCTGTAATGTAACTGTTCCTCCATTTCAATCTGATGCTAAAGAAGTTATGATCATAAACTGTTCAAAAAGCATTTTCCTCTCTCTGTTGTCTCCTTTTTTTCTCAATGGAAGATTTAAATGATCTGCATTCTTACCATTTGGGCCATTTTATTTGCTGCTGGGAAATTTAAACCTCCTAAAAACGTGTCTAGGAATGTATATTTTTCTGATGCATCTTTGTATAGACGGTGTTTATTCAAGACTAAAGTGAGACTGATGAAAAGAAAAATAAAGGTGAGCATTTATTGATCTATGGTATTTCAAAGGGGATTCTGTGGTGCAACATAACATAGCGTAGGAGGGTAATTCAAATATACACAATCATCTTTTTCTCTTTGTAAGTAAACTCATGCACCTAAAGAAAAAATCACTAAAAATCACCCAAAGGATACATTATTTTAAAGAAAAAGAGGGACAGTGGAGAGCAGCAAGGGTTCCAATCATATAGCCGAGGGCAGAACATTTATCATCCATCGAGGCCTTCTTGTAAATCATGACAAGGTATTGCTCCCAAATTACCCATGACACAGGCAGAAAATAAATAATTAAAAGCCAATTTTCTGATGGGAGGTTCCTGAATGATAAATGATGAGGCTCGGATGGGAAGCACGAGAAAGCTGACTTCCCGAGTCCTTTTAACACTTAGTGGAGGAAGGTGAAAGAAAGGGCAGCAGACTGTCCAAAATACATTCCCTCCATGCTGTTCAGCAGCCAACAATAAGGCTGAAAGCAGGCACAGGGCGTCAGCACAGGATGATCCAACCATCCACAAAAGGAAAGAAAACGAAAACTTTATGCCACAGCATAAAGCCATTTTAAACACAGCTGTTCATTTGTCCTTCTCACAACACAAATGCGCTTTTATTTTAAATCTGGTAGCTTTTTACCTGCACTGTATGCCAGTGCAAGTAAAAGGCAAAGCTACTTTGCAGTTTGTGTGTAACTGCAGTGATTCGTTGTTGAGCATTTCCAATACGGGCATAACCTATACAGCTTAATCCTGCTTCTGCGTGTCCCCTGTGCAGACACAGATGGAGCTCCGAGCTACTTCTCCTCATGTGCTGCTCACGCTGAGCTCTGTTGGCACAGCTGTAGCGAGGACGTGGTCTATGTTTCTGACTGACACCTCGGGCCTTTTTAAAGATATAGTACACAAGTTCTGGTGCCAGTACCTGGGGGTTTCAAACCCGGTGTATGAGCTCAGGTGTGTTGAATCCCGAGAACTTGGGGGAATAGCAGCTTTCTTGCTGACATCCACAGATCAGCTCGGTTCTGATAATTACACAATACAACTGTATCGTAAGGAACTGCAGTGTGAACAGATACGTGCAAAGAACAGGCTGATCTACAGTGATGCGCAATCAAAAAATGTATGTTTACCTGCTGTATAAAGGGTAATTTTAAATAAATCAAATTGCATGTCTTCGCATAACATGTACATTTGTTGATGTTTAAAAAAAATGTGATGATTTCTATAGCTATGTGAGGCAGTATTCAGCTAAAACATTACATTCGCTCTCAGACAAACTGTCGGCAGCGAATTATATATTCCAACAACATTTCAGCTGGGACCAAATGCGTTTTCCACTAGAAAATATATCAATACACTACAGATGACGACAGACATTGACCAGACTGTTGTCCCGGGAGCCGGGCTGTCACTTGCTAAGCTGACCGGCTGGTTTTGCCAAGCAGGCCTGTCTTCCCATCTTTATAAATGTCAAGAGAAAATAAATGTACAAATGGGGCTCATATTGATAAAGTGGCAATATATTTGAAAGAAATTAAAAAAAAAATATCAATTTGTATGAAATTGGGTATAATACCAGACATGACTTGGGATTGATGTATCACAAATCGACACAAATCAGCTCCAAAAGTGTCCAAATATGGACGAAGCAACAGCACATCCAACTGTCAGATCTGTGCTTCATAGGACGGGACACTGAACAGTACTCGGACTGTGTCCAATAGTTGTTTCTGTTGTGTATTATGTGTGCTATTAGCTAAGTGGTATTTACAGTGCTTACACTGGCCGCGTCTCAATTCAGGGGCTGTGATTGTTTGAAAGTTGCAACTGATGAGACACAGCTATTGTGTACAGTGGCCGTTTTACTGAAAAGAAGCACATCTTGTATTATTATACATTTAAGATAATGTCTTTAATGCTATCTTTTAAGTAGGAAATTATCTGTTCTTTCATCAAAGTGCCTCTAATTCAAACACACATACACTTTGTATCTAAAATCAGCTGCAGACAGAACATCCGGCGTCTTATGTGTGATTCTCACTATGAATCATATCAGATATTAGATTAGTCATCTCTTATTTCAAGGGCAAAACCAGCTACTCCTGAAAGAAACGCAGGACAAATCACACCACTATCTCATATCTATTTTAAGACTTTACATCGGAATTCAGACTCTTCAGGAGCTACAGTAACCTCTAGATTCCTTGTAACCACAAAGTGACTTGCATTAAGGGAGAACAGAGGTGTCAGTGGAATTCCTTATTCATTGTTTTAACACCCTTCTTTTCTATTTAATTCCTCTGGGACAAAAACAATCCTGTGTTAATGTAAAAAACAATAACAATCACACCGATGGGGAAAATAAAAGGTGTGATCATGTCTTCCTGCAGCGCAAAGTCTCTCTCCATGGGATGTGAAAACCAACCAGTGAGCTAACAAAGAATGGGTCCCACAAATCAGTCTATTTATTTAGCTGTAATTTAAAAGCAACCTGATTCCACTGTTAGGTGTGTTTGTGACTTTATACCTGTCACAAGGAATGTGTATGAGCCTCCCTACAGCATCAGGAAAAAAGAGAAAAACAAGAGAGAACGACAGAGAACAAGCTGGTGTGGGTGAGCAAGAGAAAAAGAACGCACATCTATGGACAGATGGAGAGAAGGGTGACACTGAAAGTCAGGTTTATTTAGAAATCCATTCATCTGGTCTTTTTTTTTTTTAGCTGGCAGACAGTGAAAAAAATGTCTCCATTGAAGTATGTAGTGAATACTCTGCAATGAGAGAAGAAGGTGCTGAACTCAATGTGAATTAATGTGTCTTCTTGTGCTAGTGGGAGTTTGTTCTACTGGAGGTTAGCACAACTATAAAGTGATTCATCCCATTGATTATGTTCAGGCTATATAGTGTTTCACTGCTGCTGTGTTTCTGTTTTATCCATAACTCCAAAACAAACATGATCTGATTTGTCAAATAAGACAAGAAATCATCAGAAAGCACCTGAGTTTATCAAGGTTATGGCGGCAGAGACAAGGTCGTGCATCTTCCAAACCCCCACATCTGCACCCAGGCCAGCTGGTGGACATGGATGAGCCTCCACACAGACTGGTTGTTTCTTTTAAATGTCTACTCCAGGATTAAAAAAACAATCCAAAAGCCACATCAACTTTCATGAAGAAAGCCTATTTTTATTATCTTTTTGTTGGAATAAATAATACAGTAAGTTGGCTACTACTGCTACGGCAGTCTTGTCATTGTAAGAGTCCTTTGCTGGTCCTAGTGTCTACTTCAACCCTCTAGATACTAGTAAGATACTTTACTTATTAAAACAAACTATTGACGTAAAACTGCCAAATGCTAAAGTTTCTGAAAGTCAGGCCAGAAATGTGTGGCAAAGAGAGGCAGAGAGAGGGTTGGGAGATGGGGAATCAGTGTTCCGGGTTCAATTCGTGTGACTCAGCACAACTCTCTTGCCTTTATTGATTTTTGGGTGGTTGTTCTGTTTTCCTTTGTGGGTCGGACCAGTCCGAGGGCCACGATGACAGGGTATGTGGGCAGGTTCTTCCTGTATTTTGCCCAGGTCTGCTCTACAGGGAGGTAACCAGCAGGACTCCTTATACAGTTTTCACACAACCTCAGCTGGAGCCTTAGAATGTGGAGGATTAGCGGATCGACTCTGACCTCAGAATTCCAAACTTCTGGACACCCTGCGGCTGTGTTCACAAACTTATCATTTTGGACCATAGGTGATGATTGGCACGTAGAGTGACTGGCAAATTGGAAGTTTTGCCTCATGTCTTTGCTCCCTCTTCACCGCTAAAACACGGTACAATGACTGCATCACTTCAGAAGCTGCAGTCGATCCTATGCTCCTTTCATCGCACAAAAATAAACCTTGCAGCAGATTAAACACAAAAGAACACAGGAAGGCAGATTTGAAGCAAAGAGTAAATGATGGAAGCATAAATACTGAAGGTGAAAGTCAGACTATAAAAGTAGTTTTACCGTCCCTTCTCTTTCATCCTTTGGGAGGCATCTTCACCAGTTTTTGTTCACCACAGTAAAAAAAAATGACTTACAGAAGATCAGGGGGGACTTTGGTTGTTTGCAGTCGGTAAACTATTCTCACTGCCTCAACAGTGCAACATGGGAAAACCGCTTTCCTTAATTCACAGAGGGAGATTCATGAGCTAACATGAAAAAGATCTTGAAACAGTTTGAAGAATTTTTTTCATGAAACCACTCGCAGTTCAAAAGCCAAACACTGTAAAAAGATATATGTTAAAATTCAGCACGATTAGCACTATTTTGGTGCCAGTGCATAAAGGTTGTGCTGTAATGGTCTATAAATGCATGAGAAGGTGGTAAAAAGTGAAACGTGTTAAATAAGGAAGTTTATGTTCTATGAAGATACTCGGACACATAATAAAGCCTCCATTAAAACACAAGCTAATGACATTCAGACTAGTTTTAGCAGCTCTTAAAAGTAGAATGAGTTAACTCAAGGGCAGCTACCACCAGATCAGTCTCGTAAATACTGGATAATGTATGTGCACAGGCTCATACAAGATAAGTGATATACAGCAGCAGAGTAGAACGTGTTTTGGGCTCGGTCTTTAGGTGCCTTGTATCATTACTTTGCACCACTGTGGCTTATTATGTCCCACACAGGCTACTTCAAATGCATCTCTGCCTGAATGCCATTTGCAGCAGGATGTTTCGCACAAGGTGGAGGTAAAAATGACTTTCGTCCTCCCTGTGACATCCTGTCCCCTATGAGATATAACACCCTTTCTTCATCTGCACAAACCTGTGAGTGATTCTCAACAACCAGCTATCCTACAACACAGTGGCCACTGTTCAGGCTTGCAGATTCGCGCCTTTACAACCGTCACTGGATCACACCCTCCGTCATCAGTTCTGAGCTCCAGCTCTTGTCACCTCCAGCTGAGAATGCTGTGATGCTGCTCTTATTATTTACCAATTTTCACTAGAATTTTGGCTCTGTACACAGACTATAATACATATCCCGAAGCAGAGCCGAGAGTCCAGAATGGTGCACAGATGCTTGGACTTGTGCACCGAGGCATTTTACTTTCAAAGACGTTCCTGTGTTCTCAAATTTGAGGTGCATGTGTCGGTTCCCTTCTCCCCCTAAACAGCTTTGGGATCATAACAAAATGTAATATAAACCAAGATAAAATGAGCCTCACTTTGCCTGTCTTTGTGGCCCTGCTGAATGTGATTCCATCAGCTTGTGGCAGTGAACACTGTGCCATATTCACTCCTAGAGATGAGATTAGGTCGGCACTGAATGATGTACTCATCCACCCGCGACCCTTCTCAATATGTCACTGCGACAGCAGAGAAAACCTTGAAATGTTGAGGAGCTTTGTTGCCCCAAAAGAAGCTGTTCCCATTACCGAAAGTATTCAAAAGTAAGGTCTGGGGTGCCTCTGTGAATGAATGGATGTCCAGTTTAGCCTGGAGATGATCTTGAAGATGGTACAGCCAGCCATGAACTGACGAGAGAGAGTTTTTCCACAAGAAAATAATTCATCAAAAAATCAGTCTGGTCTTTATCACAGCTCCCTGGATGATGCAGCTGGGCTTCAGTCCTGATAGTGATTGATTATGAATTGTGGAATGTATACATGATGCTATCACGATCAACAGTAAAAGACCCCCAACATACATTTGATTGAGATGCTAGCACCGATGTTCAACTGTGCATGAGGCAGCCATAAATGTTTGCATTCCTTTTTCATAGAAAGGGTGGAAGCTGAGCCGGAGTAGACGCCCTCTGATGCACATACTGTATTAAAGGTGTCTGCGTTGCTCTTAATGCACCCAAGATAAATAGCCAAATACATGGGATCTGTGTTATTTTCAGCTTAGCTCCCTGTAGTCATAATGTGCAATGAAAAATGTTTGTAATTGTTCTGCTGTATTTGTGCACAGCAGGTGTTCTAAAAAGGCAAATGCAGCATTTAATAAGCTAAACAGAGATAAAAAAAAAATATAAGCAGCAACCTCCGGGGCTGAGAAATTAAACCAAGGGGAAATGCCAAAACAGTTCCACAAATGACCAGAGGATGGCTGCAAAAGTGAGTCGATACATGTTAAAATGTCAATATTTACAGCTTAGTACCCCCTTAGTAGCGTGTCAAATGGTTTATTTACCTCTTTAGTGAAAGAAGATGTCGTGACACACAGAGCTTCAAACCTCAGCAACAAATCAACTCCACTTTAATATACTGTCTATGATCCACTATTGACATAGGCTATAGTTGTAATGCTGGAACCTATAGATATATTACACATAAAACAGGCAATTATTTTGACATTATTATAAAATGCCAACATGCATACTCTGGAAATGAATTCACTTTACCCTGTTTGCGAGCATTGTGCTTTCTCATTAGATCAACTTATTGTTTTACGACTGACTGTGCAAGAGGAAGAAAACGCCAAAATATTGCCAGCTAAGATAAGGAAATATCATAAAAACACCATGTTTTAGGTGCTGTTAGCACTCAGTGGCATTTATGTGATTAGTAGACGTTGAAATTATCAGCTCTGTCCGCTGCCTGAGAGCCGCGCCCTGCCTTAAAGATCTGTCCTATTCAATTTAACGGCATGTTGCCCTCACACTCCTTAAGTATTTGCCTATCCTGTTTTGAGGCAGTACATCACGTCTATTTTCTCATTGAACAGGACACTCTACAGTTCAAGCTGAAGATGGTGCGACCATTTCCTCCTACCCAACTCTGCCGCTTCACTTAGCTCAGATTTAATTAACTCCATCCAGCCTTACTGCTGAAGTGATGGCTGCAGAGGACTGCCCATTGAGGGTTTCTGATCAACAACTGGACAGGAATACAAACTAGGACTTCCAAGCACAAGGAAAAACTCAACCACAAGCTGGTGATCGGCTAGTGAAATGCTCAGAAAGCAACACAGGGATTATGCTCTTTGCTAAGGGCCGAGCTTTTCCCTCCACACCCAGCCTTTTATTCTTCTGGCATCCCTAACCTCCCTCCTCCCTCTCTGATTTTTCACTCCTGTGCTTAATTAGGCCCTACAGTTAAACAATGCTCTCAGCTTCCGAGGGTCCTACTTTACCGGCATTAAGTAAGAGAGCGGCAGAGAAGAGAGGGGGGGGATTCATATTCAACTCACATAAAACGGCAAGAAAAAAAAAACCCCTGCTGACATGCCATAATTCACACCCCTGACTCTGTGGCTCCCCTTGTGGGTGAAAACGAGCTGACAAACAAAACACTGCACACACTGGTGATGATAATACATATAACACGCGTTTGACATGGCAGGGTGGTCCGTCGCTCTATTTAAAGGATAAAAGAGTGGCATCTCCATTTAAAACGCCTGCACGCGTCTGTTCGGGGGCCTGAACGCTGCTCTTCCTTGGATACCTGGTGATCCACGAGGACTCCTCCACAACAGTGTCAGCAGCACTTGACGAATGTGCTAGCCCTGCAAAATGCTTGTACAAGCACAAACATATCTGAACTATTTATCTTTCCGCTGGAAAATGTATCAGAATATGAAAGCATATCAGCCGCATCCATTTTGCTTGAAATAAAATCTGACAATACCAGGCAGACACTGGGCAGATGATAGATGGCAAAACGTAGAAGAAAAAACAGAAAATTGCAATTTCACACTAAAATTATTTCATGTTTAATATCCGGTTGGTTTCCTTGCAGCTATTGACATTTCAGTTGTGAAGAAGCAATTGTAAAGTTTGATGTGCCTTGAAACAACTGCGGCTGGATCGTCACTGACTCATATTCAGTATAAAATGTTTTGCCCCATGGATCACCTTTTGTGAAACCTCAGATTTATCAACTGCTCTGTACAAACAAATACAAACGTCTCCTGTGTTTTATGTATTAACAGAAAGTGTATGTGAGTTTCCTGCGGGTGTTTTTCAGTTCTTCGCATCCATATAATGTGAGTGTGACTGTTTATTCCAAGGACACGTCCTGGTATTGACTTCTCACTCTGCTTATACAGTGCTTGCAGTGTGATATATACCTGCTTTGATTTGGGATTTTCTATCCTGACAAGACTTCAAGATTGTCCTCACGAGTAAAATGACAATAGAGGTCAAATTCTGAGCGAATTACCTCCATATAAGCTAAGAAAATTCCATAGTGTCTGGTTGCACATGGGATAACTTGATTGATTGTTATGTGGGTCACGATGTGACGCTGTGGAAACTCGGATGGTGTTTTTATCCTGGTTCCTATCATCGTGCTTGAGGTATGATATCCAGGTTTCTATCCAGGTCTCTACAACTAATATAAGCTGTTTATGTGTATAACGGGGACAGAAGCACAGTCCCTGTTACCTTTGAGTATGGTTGTTCTGCCAGTTTATACAAATAAGGGAGTATATCTGTGGATGCTCTCATTCATCCAGGTCTTAGTCATTTCCAAGAGTTTAAATCGTGGCAACTGGACTCAAGGATTGTTTTTTGAAGACGTTTCGCCACTCCCCCAAGTGGGTTCTTCAGTTTTGCTACTTTTCTGGTTTCACAACCTTCTTCAAAAAACAATCATTGAGTCCAGTTGCCTCAATTTAAACTCTTGGAAATGAGGGAGTAATCTATAGTTTCCATACTAGGCTGTTAAGAGATGACAGGTATTAAACTAGATTTTAAGCATAACTTTGGATCAAAATTCGTTTTACAGCAGAAACCTTCATAAATGTTTCTGCACTTCAGTTTCTGTGTGACAAAAGGAGATATCAGAACATGGTTCTTTCACCATGTCTGCATAAAATGTGATAGTAGCAGCTATCTCTGAATTAGTAAGTAAGAGTCACTGCTTTGGAGCTCTGCCCATTATTTTTGAAACTCACCTTAGCACCAGCTGCGTTCCCCTCCTGCCCTTAACACATAGCCGACTGCTGAATGACAAAAGCAACAGGATTCCTAACTGAGCTGTTCCAAGACTTACTGTCACTGTATCACTGCAGTGTATAGAGTCAATGGCACATTTTTCACTCTGTCTGCTCTCAGCGAGCAGCTTGAAGCCTTGCTGAGCACATTAATCCTCTGGGATGGGGCCCTTTAGAATCATTTATTCACAGTTGGGGGTAAAGCGCTGAGGAGTCAAAGGTCAGTTCTTGGCTATTCATATCACCATAACCCTCGGGCTTTTCCATCAATGTACAACCTCCATCTGGGCGCAAGACCACAAAGGTCAAGATGCGAATTGTTGAGAGTGCCACTTTCTGAGATTTTATAGTCACTTCTTTCTCAAACAATGTGCAAACCAGATATGCATATCATATCTGGTGCAAGTTGTGCACAGTGACATCAGGCCTCTGTCCAGTCAAAGGTTTATATTAAAAACTAAACTTCATTTTTATTTGACTTTATTTGATGAGAAGCCATTACATAATTGGGAATGATTAAATGTAAACAAACAAAAATACAGACCCCAATATGTGTATTTAAAAATGTCTGACAGCCTGTGCGTGAGTCATTAAAGCAAACATAAAAAGCCTTGAGCAACAGCGGATATTACATAGGCATGCAAACATATTTTTTTTTTCTTTGGGTCAAGCACTGCAGTACACGATAACTCTAAGGCTAAACTCTCACTGAGCATTCATTGCCAGGAAGCCTCCTATTCATAAACTGTAAAACAATAACAGCATGACACAGGAGCAGAACATTTAAATAGCCAGAAGAACAATTCACATGATTTCACATAATTACTATCCATGGTTGTCTATTCAACATGGGAGCAAATAAGCGCTCCTGGCAGAACATGAGGGGGAAATTAAAATGTGGAGTTTTTCTTGTTGAAGGCTGGATTTTCAGTGGCATGCATCCATTCTGTAATAACTCTAGTTCACTGCACCTTTCCTAACCTCAGTTTGGAAAGTTTAGAAAGTTAGTTGTGTCCTCTTTAGGCTATTTATACTTACAGGTATTAGCTTTGCCATATATTATAGCAGGTTGCGCCTTTAATTTGTGCCAAGAGCTGTAGCCTGGTTGTCTCTGTAAAACTCCTAGTGGATCCTTGATGGAGGGATTGATAAGGAGAAAGAAAAAAACATTGGCACAAAGTTTAGAAGACTTAGTTAGGGCCCCCTGCCATTTTGTGGTTTCACATGCGCTAAGAACTTTCACAACATGACTAGCTACACCGCTTGGCATCCCTGTCAAAAGCAACAAAATCAGTGGTGCTGCTTTTGGGAATTTTGTCCTCTTTTCACCCAGCTCCGTGGTGCATCATCACATTGGTAGTGCAGCTTTTACCCATCTTTCAATTTTTGGCATTGTTTGTGCTTTCATTATAACTACTCATCTTCATGTACCCTCACTAATTTGCCATTTGTGGTCGCCTATGGGGCCATAAAGCAGAAACAATGATAGAAATAGACAATGATAACTATGGCTGGGATTCTATCTTGGTCCACAGCAGTGTGCACTGAGGCACATAAAAGGATATGTTTCATCCTTAAAGTAATGCTTTCTGCAAAGATCTTCAAAACGAGTTAATGATTCTAATGGGAATGGGTTTAAATCCAGTCTTGTTGAATACAAATTAGCAATTTGTTTAATGTTTTATTGTTTTAAAGTTTCTTTTTGCATTTCATCGATGGACAAAATATGGAGGAATAGATGCTCCAAGATACATGAAAATTGCCACTAATGTACATGCATACAACTGCAACTGCTTCTCTCAACTGTCAAGTCTCTGTCTTTACACTAGCTGGGTAATAAAATCAGAAGCCCTGAGACGTATGGTACAAGGTCAGTCCTGATGTCTGTAACTGCCACAGGTCCTCTTCCCACATACATTAAGTTCCAAGGTAATCTATGTGAGGCTGCATGGTAAAAGGAGGTTCAGTGTATCTTTTAAAACGGAGCTATAACTGGAATTTGTATTTTTTTAATTGCAGGACAGTTGAAAGGTCTTTTAGTGCAGCAGACTGTGTGATGTTATATAAAAATGAGTGCTGTGCATTCATAGTACTGCATAGTTAAAGTGGTTGTGATTGTGTGCCACAGTGAGTCCAACACTCCTGATGTCTGACCCTGAAATGTAACATAAAAACTGTCTCTCTGGAGGTGTAATATACTTCAATTGTGCCCTTGACTTTAGAACTAATGCTTTTGGAACGCTCTGTAACATCCTCATAGAGGGCAGGATCCCTGAAGAATGCAGACTTTTCTCTTAAATTGTGTAAATGTAGCCACATCCCTGTCATTGCATTACACCTTAGGCAACAGCCTCACTCTCCATCTGAGTGCAGTACAGACCGTAAGTGCCAGAGGACTGTTTGGAAACCTTAAAAGCACCCAATGCTCGCTTTTGTCTCCCATACTCTCCTGCTTTTATATAACAAAAGAAACTTCATTTTGCTGCTCAAATACAAAACAAAGCAGTTCAAAACTCAAACTAAACGCTTCAGCCTTTCTGTACCATAAAGAATCAAAGGTTGATATTTCCAACACAGTTATTACTACAGTGCAGCGGGGAGAGGTGAGTGTGGGTAAGCAAAGATGAATGTACTCATTCTGCACTCCAGCCCACCGTTCAATACAGTGGAAGTGTCCTTGTATGTGTAGCCGCTCTTGAAGGATATGCTTGTCTGAGTTCTGAGGTTACGCACCGAAGGAACAGGCAGCAAGCAGACAATCACAGAGGAGCTGAGTGCGTTCATTAAGGCTGTCAGTTAGCATGGGCCTTGATTAATTGCACACTGCATAGTGGCAAATTAAGGTAGATCTCAAGCCAACCCCCCCAAATAATTAGGTAAGAATAGATTGCAAGGGAGAGGAGGGTGAATACTGGGTGCCTGGTGTCACTCAGTCTGTCGTACATGTAATAAAAGGTCTTACACTGTGTAAGCATGGGAAATAATTGCGCACCAGATCGTGCTGATACAGATTTATGCATAAGTATGTGCATGCATTGTGTCTGAGTTTCTTTTTACTTGCCCATATATATACGCTTTGGGCCATAACAGCTACATTACAGGTGACAGCTTTTCCCATGCAGCCCTGCAGCAGACAGGGCTTTGTGGTGGGTCTTTAACCAGCTGCCTTTTATGTAACGTCACTGCAGCTGTTGTCACACCTGTCATTTCAATGTGAATTGTATCATCTGATCATGCTGGGGTGCATTATCTGTCAGGGCTCTCTGCAGCAAAGAGAGGATGTAAAATCCAATGAGCGCAGCTACATCCTGAATTCGGCTAACACTGGACTCTGGGGGAAAAGTGAACACAATTTAAGCACAATCTAGACATTCTTGTTGTTGCGTCAGCAAAGCTGTACCCCACGGTCATTCCCCCAACCCTCTGCAACAATTCCCCAGTGGTGACACTATCCCACCAGCTATGGCCTTGATCTCAAACCCACAATTATCCTCTCTCACTGCAGTGTTACTGCTCTACCAATGCACTATTACTCTATGTACTATATGACAGTTTTCTGTCACATTTCAGTCTCCAGCCTCCCGTGTGATCCATCTGATGGAACTAATTCATTTCAGGTTTAATCAACGCTGCTACACAAGAGCTCACACTTCATTTGCTTTCATATGTAACGCTAACCTGAATCATATGTTTAGGCTTCAAATCTCAATGTTTAGATGCATAGTACACTGTGCACTGGGATGTAAGCATTTACACAATGCTTTTGATGACTACAGCTGCTGATGTTGCTGACATGCAGTGCAGGCATCACTATTGCTGAACAGCATTTCAGTTCCAAATATTCTAGATAGATAAACAGGTATAGGTACTACATAGTACACTATGTATTTTCCTTTCGTTTGCTTCTGCCTGGGTCATTTAACAGACAGTAAACATGTATCTTTACAACATAAGAGAAGGAGAAGTCCTCATCATGCCCCACGGGTACTTTTTGTACTGTCAGTGCTCAACCGTTTAGACCTTGTAGCTGAACTACACAGCATGGCTGAAAACACATTTGAGTGCATTACATGAAGGGTGCATTGACATGTGTAGGAAGTCTGTGGTAAACAGACAACACTGCTAAAGTTCCTCAGTGTGCAGTCAGTGGCCTTTACATAGTGTCCAACACTAAAACAGCCCCAGGGAAGTGTTTTTAAGTGTTGATCCTGCAGGGATGGACACTGAGCCTTCTCCCAATTGGACAGGGCTTAATCTTCTTATGGGCAGGTTGTGTTGAGTCCATTAAAAATGGTGTCTGCTTTCACTGGCAGGCTGTTCGCGCTCTGTAACCAAAGATCAGGCTGCTGATTGTTACACAGCTCCTCCAGGTGGGATTTATGAGTCTTTTGAGCAATAAAAAAGACAAACCAAAACAAATACCTGCATAAAAGAAATGAGTGGGCATTGTTACCGAAAATAGTGGGAAACAAGGGCCATGGTGCTCTGTAACCTCTCTCCATTGTTTCTGATCAGGGTCGACATCTCGGAAGAGCAGTGGTAATTAACATGATCAAATAAACACCCCTGAATTCTCATTTACTGTCTGTTCCTTGTGCATCAATTTACTACCTGCCCATGTGCCCTCTGTCTTACCAACAATAAAGACAGACAATCAAATGTAATAAAGTTCTATAACTATATTTTGGTTAATTCACTCCTATGAAGGCAGTGCTGTCAGTATGCATGCAGTTTTTTGTAGTTTTCAAAAGAGAAAGAGGGGAGTTTGTACTCCACCCACACATGTTCTGTGTACATTTGGTCTGGTAAGTCTACTTTACTAACAGTTGATGTACAGTGCAGTCACAGAGGCTGAAAGGAGTTCTGTAGCAGACAGATGACAAAGTCTAATTATCTTCACCCAGCAGCTAGTCTTAGTTCAGTGGTTGGTCAGACGCAGGGGCTCATCTTGACATGAGCCACCACCTCTGTCCTCCCTGTTCTATTCCATGAGCGGCTCCATAGGTGAAAAGCTTTGAAACTTGACATGGCCCAGTGGCTATCACACTGGGGCAAAGGGGTCACAGTCTGACAGAGTTCAGAGACAAAGCCAGTCACAGCCCTAATAGCCGTCTGTTGGGAAGAGATGCTCAATAAAAGGAGAAAGGGTCAGTGCTGTCCATTATTAGAAGTAAGGGGCAAATTCTGATTAGCTAAGAACGCCTGAGCTACATTTAAGTTTGACAAAAATGTGAAGCGTCTGGGTCTCCAATAATAAACCCACTGTCAGACAAAAGTGAGACCTGAGAGGACAGGTCTATGGCTAATGATGATTTGGCTGCTCTAGGTTCAAAGGCCACAAAGGGAGAAGTTGGAGTGTATGCCACAGGCTATTGATTTTACATCATACGGCTTGCAATGGGTTAAACATATACACGGTCACACCACCAACAGAAACTTGCTGGGGATCCCAATATGTAGTTATTAGTCATATAATTCAATATATTACTTTATGCACACTGACACTACACCCACAACCGGTTAAAGGTTAGGTGTTGATGAGATAAGGCTGCAGTTCCTCAAAAGGCCACTAGAGACTGACTCATAAATCACTACAGGAGCCTAAACCGTAGTCAGTCAAGGACAAACATGTGCTTGGTATGCACATGCTGCATATATACAGTGAAAAGGAGATCTGACAAATATGGACACTTGCAATAGGACAAGAGAAATTCTTCCAGCAGCTGGGTAGAACAGTTTGTAGTATATAGATGCCTGACACTGCAGCAGATTTTCACTATAGTGACAACCTTTTAAAATGTACTGATAGTCGCGTCTGCCACAAATTATGTTTGTGTTTTTGAATTGGGACTGTCTGTGTCACTCTCCCATGTCTCTTTCACTTTCTCATAAAACAACAAGCTATTTGCCACGCAGCCAGAGCATAAACATCACAGTCAACAGATCTCAGCATGCATCTTTCAAACACTGATCAAATGGCTTTTTGAGATGTGGATTCCCCAGGAAGTGTACATTGTTTTTGAGTTATCCAATTTGAGCAGTGGGTGTAATACACCTCAGCATAAAATTGGAATTATCAATGTGAACAGGAAAGAAAAGAAATTGAGCTATAGACATACTGTTTGAAGGTGAGGGTGGAAGTGATGTAGTGTGACAAAACAAATACAGAAGATATGCCACAAGGGAGCACTATAATAAAGGCACTGATGAGGAGAGGGGGAGAATATGGTTCAGATTTAACATCACTGTAACACAGTTATGTCTGTGTTTTTTGCCCTTGCATAGGTGAGCCTGGGTGCATTGTATCCTGCTCACAAGGCCTGAGCCAACCAAGAAGCAGCTTGGAATTCTTGTTGCGCAATCAAAGTCCCTGGAGTAATCTATCATAAGAACAGAGTGAGGACAGGCAGGAGGATGCCCATTTCATTCTGAAGTGTATTAAATCCCTACACTCACAAACCAGTATACGCCAGCCTGGCAATGTAATTTTTGAGGGGATGTGGATACAACAAGCAAAGAAAAAAAAAAGAAGTATTTATAAGGCTGGTGTTGACACTAAACCAAGTTTGGAATGAAGAATAAAGGATGGCAACACGCCTCAGTGATTGGCCGGTGGAGGAACTCCCCTGTGTCCAAGCAGATATGTCTCTCCTTCTCATCATGGTGGGGCAATTTTGTCCCGGTTATAGCTCCTCCATCTTCTCTCAAGCTACTCCTTATTTCAGCATTTCAATTTCCTCCCTTGTGCAGGCACTGAGTGCTAACCTACTTCAGACTTTCATTCAGACGAGAGAGAGAGAGAGAGAGAGAGTGCAGGGGAGACGATTGACATAGAGAAAAAGAAAGCACCAGAGACAAGACACCGCTGGCCACATTAGGTTCTGTGTCCAATATTGCCAACATGTGGACATGCTGACACAAAGTGCAAAAAAGATATAGTTGTGGTTAAAATCCCTTCCTTACAATCTCCTATGTCCCCTTTCCTTTTGGTTAAAAGAGATATGTCCAAATGTTAAACTCCTTTCTATCATTTTAGGAGACATTCACAATCAACTAATTCTGTTGGAGGACATATTGAATTAAATAAGTAGCCAGACAGCTCTGTGTCCCATGAATATATATCAGTTTCCCTTCGAATACATTAACAGTGGCACATGATGTCACCTATCTGTTTAAATGCTGCTGCAATTACACCCTAAGATCTGAATTGTCATTTATTATTAATTCCTAAAGTCAAATTATTTCCCGGAAAAGAAAAGCAAGTCCAAACCCCATTTGCGGTAGATCTAATCAATTAAAACCAGCCCAGTGTCAGTTTAATTGAGCTTGTTGCCATCTGCAGTCCTACCTTTGCTGTCATCTAGAGCTGCATTGTGGTGTCATCAGATAACGTGAGTCCCTGATGTAGCTACAGTAACCGTCCTGAAGGCTCGGAACACGACAGGACTTTTTCTTTCACTGTATCTTCATACCCTTAAGTGTTAGCATGCACATTAATCATTTTCATTTCCATTTCCCCTTTCCACAATATGCTTGTCACTGTCGCCTTATCCTCGCCTCCCCACCTCTCTTGGTTTCATCTTTCATAGTTCTCATCTCTGCAGCTCCTCCACAATATCTTTGCGTCATCCCCTCTCTAGTTTCATTTTTTTTTTCCTGTGACTGTTTGCAATGCATCATATCCTCTTTCACCCACCCAACGCCTTCTCTTCCACTTCAACACCCAGCAAAATCTCTTTTCCCTTGTTGCCCAATAGCAATGAAACATTTAACCACTTCTCCCCCCCGCCCCCTAGGGTCCCATTGAAATTGTCCTTCAAACACTTCTGCACAAGCTCTCTTAGCTTTTCTAAAAGACAACAAGTGGCATCAGAATAGATAGAAATCTGAAAACAAAGATACAATCTAATATAGAGAACCCCTTGTTAATTCCCATATTCCAATGTGTAGGCCTATATTGTATAAAATTTTAACACATTCTTCCAATAATCCTTTGCATAACATGTAGTGGACCCCTGAGAGTTCCAGTTTTATGTTTTTTTCAAACAGTAATCCAATGAATGACTGTGTTAACAAAACCAATTGTGAAGCAACATGCAAGAAAAAGTGTTTAGCCGAATGAAAGCATACAGACATAAAACAATATCCATTCCATTCACATTATATGCAAATCATATCATCTTAAAAGAGGCTCATTCATTAAACATTCAGACATGGCTGTGTGCGCGGCTGCTACAAGAATATAACAATGCATGGTGTCAGGCAGCACCTTGCACTGTGGGCTGCACTCCCTTTGGATCCAACCCTTCACCTCCATCACTTCATAAGTGTGATGCATGAGACGGGAGGAAGTAAGATGGAGGCCACTTCCCCGCATCCACAAAACCATTTGGGACTATGAATGTCCTCATACCTGCTGCCACAGCCTCCAAGTGGTTCCCGAAGTGATGTGAAGGTACCCCCCCCCCTTTTTCTGAAAGTGGGACATTGCCTTTCCCTAGAGAATGTAAGCTCCCAGCAAGTGCCTGCTTTCTTTTCCTGAGCTGTGGTGTCTCTCAAAGTCTGCCCGACATTTAAAGGATTTGGGCCTTCAACTATCAAAGGGTGGCATAGCTGGGACTGTGGGAGAGCCGTGGCTTCAGCCCTGAGTTTGATCTAGCCCGGGGCAGTACGGGTCAGCCTCCCAGATTAGGTCTGCTTTGGGGAGACACTGCTTCAGATAAACCCAAAGAAATTCAGGTATAGCAAATAAGTGCTTCTAGCAGTTTCTTGGCCTAGATAGACAGCTATGGGGCAAGGGTCTGAATTCATTACCAGCTAACAGATGCTTTCTGCTAGTATAATGCTCACTGTGGGTGTAAGCACTGATGCTGAAATGTAAACTCGATCATGTTTTCTTATTTCTGTCTTAAGCTTATTGGAAGCATGTGGAATACAAACAGTTGTCAGCTGTCGTTCTACAGAGCAAGTACAGCATGTGAAGACCATTCCTCAAGAATGTTTCATTATGACCATAAATGTTTGAAATACTCTTCATACTCATTGTTCTGAAGATAAAAAAAACACCGGTGAAAGAAAGCGGTATTGTCATCTATCCTTGAAAAGCCTGGTCTCAACCCTGGCTTACATAACAACATGAGAACAGCTCTGACATCCACCTTTCTCTCTCTACAACACACTGAAACATGCTGCAGCCTCCCAGATCAAAACCGCACAGAATCCTAATGACCTCTCCGAGCTGTACCAGACTGAATCCCACTGAAACTACACTACATCTCTCGTCTAAGTTACAAGTGAGTGAATCCTTTTCTCAGACTCTGAGCTCCTCACGAGCCTCATCCTTCAGGAATTCAGTCTTTCCACATAATCATTTTCTAACTTTAAGCTGAGGGAATGTGTGAGCTGGATTTTCAATGAAATCTGGAAAGAATATCACCTCATTATTACTCCTATGGATCAGACCATGCCAAGATAGTCACATTTTCTATTACTGCCATTATTATTATTATTATTATTATTATTATTATTATTATTATTATTATTATTATTATTATTATTATTTAATAGCAACTGGATGCATCCATGGCCATCATCTAGTTATTAAAAATAAAAAAGTGACAGTGCAGAAGAGTTGAGCTGAGGATTTAAACATGGACTCTGTCTGCACTCAAATCCAGTGGTCTCCATGGCAACAAAAGACCAACTTGTTCTTCTATAGCCTGCAAAACAGTCATGAACCAGAGGAGATACACATTTTTTCATATAGGTGTGACAAAGATGTCACTGACATTTGACACATTTCTGGTGGTGTGACAATGTAGTTCGTTGGGAAAAAAAATGTAATATCACTTTGGGAGTTTTTCTTCTTTACACCTGCCACCTCTTTAGAGAGAGTCATTTGAGGATGAAATGAAAACATGGAAACATAAAAAAAATACGTAAACAGCACTTACCTACATCAAGGGCAGCAGAGAAGAAAAAAAGAAAACAATATTAAAGCCTTTGGGAAAACAGAACAAATATTAGTGTTACTTTGAGTCAACGCAATCTACACTATTCTTGCATGTTAATTTATGCTTAACACCGTAGGAAAAATACATAATTTTGGCATCACAAAATGAACTGTGGATACACACATACACAGGTTTCTATTCAGCCACTCCTCACCAGGAAAATGAGGTGTATATTTCAGTCCTTAAAAACCTAACACATGTGTGCGTATTTCTCCAACTGCGTTTAGACTGAGACTCAGCACAATGGTAGCCCAAAAATGGCGACCACAAAGAGGAACAAACGAGGAACGAACGCTGAACCCTAGCCGTGAGTGAACATGACATTTAACCATAGGTGAAAACAAAACTTAACAGTGGGTGAAAGCTAAACAGCTCATGGTGTCAGGAGGACTCAAACTACAGACTCCTTGTAAGGGTCCACCTTGCTGCCTGTATCGTTAGCCTACCCCTGCCTGTACTGGTCTGTGATTGGACAAGGTTGGGCAAAACATTTCATGTTCCATTAGCATAAACGTTACCATGTGTTGGGTGTGGATGACGTATTATCAACCAAATATGGTGTTCTTTTGTGAGAATGTGTTGTTCCTGTAACCATTTTAAATGTTTCTAAGAACAGTTCAGACTCTAAGGTATTACTATCAATGGCACATCTGCAGGATATTATGATTTAAAGCTACAGAGCAGAACTTTTGTCTTTCCTGTTTCTGGCAGCAAGAAAACTGTTGTTAAATATTTTATGCTGCTGATTAACAGATAATTTTTCAGAGATACTAAATATTTTTTTCAAGGTAAAGCCTGCAAAATTATGATTGAAGCCCTTATTGTGTGTTGTCCCAGGAAAGCTCTGACCAGGAGGTATACATCATGTGGATTTACTCGTAACCATTAAAAATATAGATGGTCGGCATCACATTTTACAGCTTGATAGGATCCCTGGCCCAGTCAGCTAAGTCTGGCAGCCAGTAACCAATGTGGGGGGCGGAAAGTGAGTGGAAAGGGTGAAAAATGACATCCGCATAACTGGTCTCACCCATACATCTTTCAAAGGGCAGTTTTTCGATGGAGTGTGAAAAAAGCAAATGGAGACATTGGGTGGAGACGGTGTGTATGTGGGCCTGAGAGGTTCTGCACTGTGATTCCTGTAAGGAGCCGGGGCCGGCCATAAACTATGTGCTAATATTCATTCCTTTGGGATGAGCCTCGATTACTATTCATTATTGGCAGTACTGAATTTTCTTAGCTACGTTTCCTGGAAGTCCCAGCCAGGCGGCATGGCACAGAACATTACTTTCAAAGGTCATAAAGATAAGCCTGAATAATTATTTTGTGGGTTTATGAGTGATAAGCACCTTGCATGCAACTCAAGCATAATTCAATCAAACTAATCACAGACGATAATATAACAATAACAATAATTAATCAGAGAAATTATTTTGTATACTTAATCATGAGGTGGCAATTGTGGATTGTGTGCGAGTCATTAATAAGAATAAACAGCAGTGTGTTGCTTTAATAAACACAATAAGAAAACACAAAAACAACCTCTTTTTGCAACCTCTTACCATCTCTTTTATCTCACCCATTCACATCACAGTGCCCTGAGATATTTGTGCATTTAAGTGAAATTATTTTCAATGAATTCACATCCACCCCCAAGGCTTCAGTTTATAGCCATCCTTACAAATACATTTTCTCTCTAAATTAGTAAATGCTTTCAAATTTAGTTTCAAAGAGCATCCTCCTGATGTGTTTGACTTTTTTGGTCTTCTCCATTACAACAAAGGCAATAAAACACAGCATGCACCCTGAATACACAAATCATTACTGCACTATGAGCAAAACAATAATAATAATAATAGACTGATGACAGGCGCTTTGCCCTCTTTTCCCACTTGACAAACAGATTTGCCAGAAACAAAACTATTCAGCAAATGTTAAAAGAAAAACAATTTAGCTTGGAGTGACTGTGTGATCAGAGGAACAGAAGCAGGCTGGAGTGATTTCTAGCTATACAGCACCAAGTCAGCTGAGAAATCGCCTCCCATAAAAAGCCTCCTGTGGTCCGACAGAGAACACGACAGAGCGTTAATTACCCAGGCAACACCAGAGAACAAGGTAAAAGGCGTGTTAATGAAATACTAATAAGGTTCCAATTTGAGTCCTTCGGCTGTGCCATCCTCTAAAGTGATCTCAAGGACTTCAGCTCCTTCCATAGCTCGTCTCTGCTATAGCTAATTACTATCGCTTACATGACAGACGGCAGTTTAGAGACCATTATTTCTGGGGAATGAATCCTTTGTGTGCTGTCCTTTGATGGAGGACACCCAGACCGATTTACTGGATGTCAGAATTGAGGGACAGAGAGAAAGAGAGAGAGAGAGAGACAAAAAGCTAAAGCCTTCTAAACTTCTGAAATGAGAATCGGTTCATTGTCTGCCAGACATTTTGCCTCCTCCATTCTGTCAATTAACAGTTGGGGAACAACCTACTTTTTTGGTTCTCAAGAGGGATAATGTTTATAGTAGTCTTTGTAACGTTCTAAATTTGTACAGCTGCAGTATTGAGCTGAAAAGCTGAGTAACCACATGTCCATTTTCTTTTTTCTCTCCCAACTACAGGGAAACTTGTGTTGGTCTTCAAAGTTGTCCAGCAACTGTAAATCTCAGGTTAGGATCTTCATGAAAGGTAATGGAATTTCCACTGTGGGCATCCTGCAGGACCAAACAGCCATTTCACAAGACTGTGCACCACAATGAAGCACAAACTGATAACATAAGTCAAAGAAAACTCTTCAGCTGTTGGAGTGTAGCAAGTGGAGGAAAAGCAGACAGGGACGGGAGCTATTCTCAAAGACATTTGAAGATACAGCAATTTCTCTGAGGCAATCATTTGATGCTCTCATCCTGTGATGGCTGAGTGTCACTACTTTTGCGCTCCCATCACTCAAGTGCATCCAGCACTCCAAGAAATTGATTGTTGGAGGATAGGGCTGGAATAGTGCACACATAGAAAAGTATACTATCCTGGCATAATACTGTTGTCTTTTAGCACCCTGCCTGGAGCTCTTGGTGATAGCTTCATTGTTAGCTCAGCACTGTACATACAGTAATTCTATATGTTCAGCACTTTGACAGATGGAATAAACTCCCACTGACCAATAGGTATACTGGACACTACAAAACACAAACAGAGGAAGGAAACTGTACAGGTTTGGTGGGAGAAGTTCAAGTCATACAGTATGTCCTTTATTCTATTGTCTTTGCCCAACTGTATGCATATCGTCTTTCTTTAGTCAGATTCAAAGATTAAGAAGTTGCTGTAAACATGCCAACTCTCTACTTTTGCAGACCCTTAACAGCTGTCATGGCATCTACTCATATTACACAGAAGCTGAACTCTCATCGAGTACAACTCCCAGATATCAGGTACGGTAACGGATTAGTTCAGCAGATTATTTCCCCCCTCAGAGAAAGTCGCCTGTAATCATCAGACTGCACTGCCACAGGTTTCAGTTCTCCCTCCTGATCCCCTACGAAACATCCAAAGCATCACTCTGCACCAAAGTGACTGAAGGCCAAAGGATGTTAATGAACATCTTTCACTTATTCCTACAATAGTTCTATCATAAAGTGGCTTTAAATAGATTAATTCCTCCAATGCACCACATGAAAGGCCTATCAAAGCATTCAGACTCAAATCCAGAAGCAGTGCGAGCTTTGGCAATTTCTGAATGTCATGATCAATGCCGACACATCACAATGTAACAATACTCAGACTCTCTGTCAAAAACAAAGGAAGCCTGTATGACTTTGTTAAATACATGCTGCAGTATGATGTAAGACTTTTTTTATTATGAGCAGCGTGCTAGCAGGGCATGTTTAGAAACACGTTTCCTCTCCCTTTCTACTAAAACAGCTATTAGGGAGACAATTACTGATTTGTAAATCTAAAGGATTTTCCATGTACTTGTTTGGCTCGAGGACTCGTTGTGACCTGAGATATGTGACAATTTAAGAGGCTTCAGAAGAAAAGCCCACGTTCTTTGTTGCATCTCGTTTCATTTTCTCCTTTTGGCTCCGAAGTCAACTCTTAGGCAGTCACTAAGACTGTGTTTGTAGCGCTATAGTGCAGCTAGTGGTCGATAATGACTATGATGATAATGGGATTCTGGCAAGTATCACATTACCCACAGCTGATGGCATAAAATGTGATTATCATATGCCATTTTATGCCAGTACAGCTGTCTGTGTTATCATTAGTAATGTGGAGGGCTCCGTTGGCAATGTGGTGCATGGAATAACTGTCATCTTTAAGTAAATTTAAAACTCAAAAAATATTGCCCCCTCATACTTTGAAGGTTTCTTGGTGATATCTGGAAATAAAATGTCAACTTTGACAATGTCTGTGAAATAACGCCTGTCACAAGGTTCCATATGTCAACAGTAGACAGTAGAGACTAACTGGAGGTGTTTATTTTTTTAATTGGATACAAGATTAGCCCTAAATCAAATAAACACAGTGAGGCAGCCATGTTTGTAGTCCTAAAAGAAACACTAAACACTAATGTTGACTGACACTTGCAAATTGGCCTATTCTTCCGATCAGTTTCTGTTCTGGCCAGCACAAAGGTCAAGATCCACTATTTTTACATTTGATTCTGTATGTTTTGTGGAACACTCTTGTTTACAAAAACTACATTTTCTGACTGTGTTGTGAAACTATCATATATACCATTGGGCAATGTGGAAATATTGGTGTTTTTTTTGTGCTGCATGCAGAATCTTGACTGCAAAATCTGTGGACCAGTTTATCTGTAAAATAATTTAATTTTACCCACAAATAGTGTAATAATAATGTTAAACAAGCTTATTTTGATAAAAACAAAAACATATTGGGTATATATATATATATATATTATATATAAGTCATCTCTCATTGTATAACTATGTCCAGCATGTGCATTGTAGAATTCTCCAGAAAAGATCCAATAAAGCACCTCTCCGCCTTGAACAGCTTACATAAGGCGTTTTAGCTCAGTGACATGCTGTCTTTATCATGCTTGCTTTCTCTTCTTTAATCATTGCTGAACCATTGGACATTTAAGACAGGCCTCTGTTTTTGTTTTGAGGAATGGCAATGAACAGGGAGAGCAGTGTGGATTATTGAAGTGATGCTGCCTAAATTGTTTGTCAAGCCAGAGGGTGTTTTGTTAGTTTGCTCTCTAAAGCATTTCTCTTGTGCTCTCTCAGCATGATGTCTACACCACACTTGGCTGCGTGGTATTCGATTTACACATCTCCAGGCTGGAGTGGAGAAAGTGTGTTGTGCCTGTTCAGAAAGTCTCAATGTCAACAGTAATTAACACAACACTGACAGTTATATCTGTAATTAAACGACATTACTATCTGTTTTGATCCAGATATACAATTTAGATAGACAGTTGTGCTGTTATGTGCCACATTGTGATGTAAAATTCAACACCACATTTGTGTTATAGGCTATCTTGTGTGCAGTCTTATCTTGCAAACTCATTTTAACTCCAAGAGCTCTTCAGAAATTGCACAAAACCGTCGCTGCATCCTAAATGTAGAATGTATGCCTCCCCCCCACCTTTCCTAGAGAGATGGGAAGGAAGAGATGGGCATCCGCCTAGTTTGCATTCTGCACAGGCCGGACGATTCAGCGCCTGTCAGGCAAGAGCTCTCTTCCTCTGAGGTGCCTTTGAGAGCTTGGGAGAAAGAGATGCATGTGAGAGGTTCTGAAGTAGGGTGAACTTCACACTCGCCTAATCTCTACTCTGGATCTGTGTGTCGTTCAGCGGAAGCAGCAGCTAGTGGACCTGGCACTAATTCAATCGCTGATTCTTGATTGGCAGGGAAGCAAGCTATAGCCCTGGGGAAGAAAAAAAAGTCCCTTTTGTCCTTAAAGAAAGATAGAGGGGAGAAAGGCTGTCTCCCTTTAGACTGAACCAGACCAGTGGCTGCCAGCAGGAACTTAAAATAAGGCTAAAGGAGGAGGAAAACTACATTAACCTCTTAACATTCCTGCAAAATACACCAAGTATAGGCATTACAGTTATGAATGACACAAAGATAAATGCTTTTTCCTATACTGAATATTTGAAATGTGCACATGGGTTTTATACATTTATATTATACGTAGTATCAGCTTTTAGGGGTTGAACAGGAAAAGAATAGACCTCTGCCAAAGATATCTTACACATTCGCCTTTTTCCTGTCCTCGTGATAAATTAATCAAAATTCACGGTTACAATCGGATGCATTTCCTGACATCATCTGCTTACAGAACACATACGACCTGCAGGTGCCATATACTTAGAGTGGTCGTTTCCAAGGGCTGACAATACTGACCTCATATTACATTTTCCTGTGAATGATGCCCTGATGTAATTTGATGGTCACATGGCTTATATGATGAAATAGCACAATGAACACGGAATCATTACTAACAGAAAAAAAAATGCTTCTCATACAAAAATTTAGAAATGCTCTCTCATTTCCAACAAGGTGAGACCACTCCAAACACTCAGGCATAAAAACTTGGACCATGTCCTCTAAATACCCGAAGATACTAAATTAAGCCAAATGGTTATCTCCTGCTCTGTTATTAAATTTGAATGAGTCTTCTCCAGACAATATTATGAGAGGAATAATTCCATCTGTATGAATAATTAAAAAAAAAAGTTATCCAACTTTTTTCCCCTCTCTCTCCTTTCTTTAATCTCCCCAAATCTGAATTATAAATCAGAGAGCCTGTCACTGCAGCTATCTGCACACTGTGCTGTCTTCATCATGTGTCTGAAATACTACAGTATGCTGACTGATTAGAAATGATATTCACACACTACAGCTGGATGCCAGTGTTATGACAGCTGATTATTAGGTAAACAAAAGAACAAGAAACTGGTCAAAAGGAAATTTAAATGAAGGGAATATTGTAAGAACATATAACAAATACAGCAGATTAACCTGACAATAACCTCAGAGCTTCTGCACCTTTTAGTAAAACAGGTCACATTTCTTAAATTGAAAACTGTCTGACACCCAGAGGTGTGCTAAGCATTAAACATTTACACAAAAAAATATTCAAATATTAAAATTTATGAGGTGACACATCAAGCATTAGGGTGAATGTAGGGGTTTGAGGTGAAAATTTAATGTAGAGGGAAGATGTCACTGAGGGTAGGTGTCAGATTGGTACTATACTCTGCTGCACACTTAATTGTGCATGTCATATGAAAACTAGGGAAAAAAAACATATGTATATATATAGCTTTGGATATGAAAGTAGAACCATCTCTAGTGCATGTTTAGCAGTGCTTTACATTAGAGTTCCATCATCCAACACTAATGCCAAGCCTATACATGGATTAAACAGCATTTGACATATTGCAAATCAGCACGTATCATTTGGCTACATTACACTACCACCTCTTCTCTTGTGAACTCCTACATTAAAATCAAATGTCTTTCCAAAAATCCACAAATCAAGTTACCTTCTTGCAGTACTTGGTTGCAAAGTGATGTCTATAGCTGCTTGAGATTAACATTTCTACTTGACATTAGATCCGTGAGAGACGTGATATATACGGCTGAAAGTAACATGGAGACTACGTCTGATGCATTTCAAAGTCATCATGACAATGTACCCTATTTTACAGATGCCACAGCAGACAGCTGTTGTTTCACTCCTTTGAGCTGATGGAAATCTAACAAAGATCTTCTCACATTTTATTGTTCCCCAGATAACAATGCTTTTTTGGATACAGAACAATCTGTTTAAGAGACAGAGACACTTCCCGGCAGTGCCTTCATGCACATTATGCAAGGCGACAATAAGTGAAAGAAACAAGTAATTTTCTATACAAAGCATATGGTGTTCCATCAAGTAAATGGCAGATATAGAGCAGCTAGATGAGAGAGAGAGAGAAAGGGTCAGCTAGGAAGCAAATGACACTGAGTGTCTCTGCTTCTGCCAATAACTGCCCAGTGCTTTTTGAGGATGAGTGAAGGGTCACTCAAAACAGCAGAAAAGTCGCTTTGTCAGTGATGTGGAGTGTCACCTCTATCAAGGCATATGAAGAAGCAGCCTGCTGCCTCATAATGGGCTCAGGATTGGTGATAAAACACAACCATCAATAACCTTGGACTGTCTAAGACACTGGAGCTGAAGACTGATGAAGATGCATGTAGATGGCGGAGTGTCATCTGAAGTATTTGTCATTAAAACTAGCTGCAATTAAACTACTTTTATAGGTGTTCTGATAAAGTCAAAGCAGAAATGATGTATCTGCTTGTGTAACTTACGCTGAAATCCATAGTCATTATGTGGCAATTAATCTGGACTGTTTGGAGTAAGGCTGTGATTTATTAAAGCATGCTGACTTTTTTGGGTGTATTTTTGTGTAGTTTGTAGTACATAACTGAATGTAAACTACCCAACAAACCCTTGCTTCTGTTTCTCCATTCACCAGCTACTTTATCCTGCATCACTTACTCCATGTTCACAAGCTCAAAACACGGAGGATACGGAGACCATAGCTGCTACATGTAGCTGTGAAGGCACTTTAGGTTACTGCTAAAAAAACATTCCCTGCAAGCACTTTTAAGGCTTCTGACAAGGGAGGTTAGCACAACTCGCCTGACTCACTCATCCCAACAGGTGAGCAGTTCCTTAACAGTACTCCCCAATGAGATGCCTGACTCCTGAAACACAGCATGCCTTCTTACAGTTTAAATAGGTTGAGAAAGCTGAGACGGGGTAACTGGTTGGACAGCGAAAACACAGCCACTACTCTCTATCCATGACTTTTTTTTTTTAACATGTCGACATGCAGAAACTAAAATGTTGTCTGTTACTTCTGATATGAAGCAAAAAATAGGGACCTTTGTGAACATGAGACTCGCAGATACGTACTCAGCTGCTGTGGATTTATGCAGAAGGCATTGCCAGTGCTGCATAATGCATTAAGCTTGCCTAGTTTAAGAAATGCAACTGATGGAATTCAATCAAGTTGATGGAATCTTTGGGCATGGCTATGAAATATTTGTGATTCTTCAAATGTTATCGGTGCAAGTAGAGACAGAAGGAGACAGATACGAGCGAAGGGCATGAAAGACTATAAAGTTTGGTCCTGAAGAATACGACACCAGCTGTTACATTCTCTTTCACTGTCAAGAAACAAGAAATAAAGACTGTAGTGGACACCCTGTGTATACTTAAAAGAAGCCGTTTTGCAGGGTTATGTTCCAGTGGACCATTCTGATGTCTTTTAGAAGCATGTATTTTATTTTATTTTCTAACAAATAATAAAATAATCCGCTCTCAGCACTGGTTGGCTTTTAAAGCCTGGGAAGTGTAAGTGCAGTTTCAAATGCTTGTTGGAATACCATTATCCCTGTATTTATATACTGGACTGAGAGCAGTTTGTGAGCTATTAAATGGGGAGGAAGTGAGAGTCTCACAGCGCCATTATGCTTCAGTTACAAGTAACTGTAGAAAATATGAAATCATGAACCACCAATTTCATCCATCCGTCCGTCCGTCAGTCCATCCATCCATCCACATTCTCATGTTAGATACTATCAGGCATCTTTATCGATTAGAGGCCATAATCCATCATAGGCTATTTGGATTTGTCTGCTTGCTGCTGGGAGTGCAGAGGCTCACTTGTTATTTCAGTCAATAACTTTTATAAGAGGTAGTAAACTTCAACTTATATTTGTGTCAATATTTGTGGAAGAATATTATAAAGTGCATTGTTTAGAAATCAATAGCTTTAAACCTTTATCCGGTGCCAAATCACTCACATTACCAAGGCTGTGCTGAGATGTCCTGTTACCTGCCAGTAAGCAGACTTTTATTTCAATATTATGAAATAGATATTACGTGATATAATATTACAAAGCCAAAGAATGCGGTGATGGTTCACTCACACAAGCATTTGATATGATGAGCTGGCAGTCACTTGGCAATTTAGCAAGAATACCCACAATTTTTCACTCGCTGAATTCCTCACTAACTGGACAATTGTAGCAGGATGACAGAGTGCAACAGACATCACTTTGAATTAAGAGCGGGTGACAGTTCCCCTTCTTTTGAACCACAGCCCTGGCACCTCCCAGACTCTTAACCTCCTCTAGAAAAAGGTTCAAACAACTGAATCAATAGCAATTTAGGGCAACACTCTTGTCACTTCCTTCTGCTTCTTCATCTCACACCACCCGTATTGCACCCTGGGAGACAATTTGCTGTGTGACACAGCTCTGATAGGACAACAAAGAAGGCCCAGGACAAATGGTTCTTTGAAGGGAACTGATGGGACGGTGATCAGACAGGTCTGCTGATGAACATGTTTCATTCCTTGAAGTTGAAAAGATAACATTTTCTTTCGGAACACTTGTGAAACACTTTTAAAGCTGGCAGTCAGAAATATTGTGTTGTTCTAATTGCACAATAATAATCTGTATATTTGTTATATGTGAAAAGAAATGTTACATAGTTTCTATGGATAACATCAAAAATCTTCTACTTTCTCTCCACTCTTGTGTTTCCAGGCCTCCCTTGCATCTGCCCAGTGTTGTCATAGCCATTCATACATTTCACATATCGCTGTGTCGAACCACCATGTCCAACCAATCCAACTTTCTTGCTGCAATTGGCTGTTGGATGCTGATATTTAAATATCATTGTTGCACCTGCCATCCCGTCTCACAGAGCAAAAATTGCATTGCCCTCCTCTTAATCCATCACCACCCATTATCTCTGGAGTGTCCTGTGAGAGTAAGCTGAGAATGAGGTTCCATCATTCACCTGCCATCTCTGTGACATGCTGAGCTAAGTGTCATGGGAACAGGCAATGTGTGAAGTTGACTACTGCAGTTTAAAAGCATTGACATAAAGCCTGGTGATGATAAAAATAATATCAAGACTCATGTATTTTGCAGACTTGGGAATTAAATCTTTTCTTGCAATTACATTAATCATAACAATGATAACAGCTTTCAGATTTTTGCTATAACCTCTCTGACAATCCAAGAAGACATTAATCTGTGCAGTGTATCAGAAACACAGTCAGAAACATATAGTTTTCACATAGGGTCACTATGAAAATGGGGATATTTTCTGAAGTGCATTAAGATAAGAGGAAGTTGAAGAAGAAAAAAGGCGATCAAATATTAAAGCCTCTCTTGGGCACTGGCACGCAACAGCCCTGTTAACCTGACCCAGCTCCTAGGCTGTCGCCAAATACAGCTCCAGTGCACTGAAATATTAACTGCCTGCAATCTGCGACACACATGGGTACTGAGAAGACTTGGAGGGGCCACACAAAGGGCCCGCATGCCATTGAAATGTTAGTATGCCATTCTATACATACAGTAAATGTGCACGTACTGTTCATCCATACTTATATCCATAAGTTTTTGTTTTTTTTATTCTATGGGCGATTCTGTACTTAACTGTATTTAATGTAACTTGATACGTCTGGCACAAGAATTTCCTTCTGGATTAAAGTTTTATCTTATCTTATTCTAGCGATTTGAGACGGCACCCAAAGTGCTCAAAATAATATCATTTGCAATGATTTAAATGTGAATCTCACCCTGTCCAGTCATGAATGAATAGACATCATCTGTAGAGCTTTTATTTTCAGCATCTACCAGGCCTCTAGTGGCCACTCAAAGAACTGCAGTTCAGCACTGGTTTCATGTCTTAACCCCGGTTTCATTTCTCAACCCCAGAGGTTGATGCTTAAAAAAACAGAAATTTTAAAAGCCACTGGATTATTCACATGATTTTAGCATATATGTATTATTAACACAGATTCAATAATTCATCTGTGTACATCATCATCTTTTTTATTTTAAAAAGTATTTCAATAATGCTATGATAGATTGTAAAAAAAAAAAAATTAAAATGCAGACCAAGAATAGATTACAGCGGCACAACATTACTTGTAATAAAACAGGTACTTTTAACGTCTGCAAGATTCTGCTTGGAAGGTAAGGATGAGTACAATTTAATGAGATGTCATTTTAGCCCGTAGATTGCACTTCTCTCTGGAGGATTTTGTGATTTATGGCACTGAATGTTTTAAAAGCTCAGTATGGATGACTCTCCCTTTCACTGTGGAGTAGTGGTTGTTTTTTTTTTAAATACAGAATCAACATAAAGAAGCTCTTCACTTCCAACACCATTGTCTGCTGTATTAAAATAAAGAAATAAAGATTGGTCACACATCAGCTTTTGCCTTTAGCCAAAACAATGTAGGCAGAGGCTGAGCTTTACAAAATAAAGAGTGATCGCTGCAGCTTCAGAGGATGCAGTGGGATATGTGCCATTTCAATTATACCTGCCAAAGACTTTGACTTATACTGCATTGTATGAAAGAACAATAAACCATTAGCTGCTTATGAAATTCAACTTCACTGAACAAATAGAGGAGAATATATATAAAGCTGTATGGCTAGCAGTCTGTCGTGGTTATGCTGTTCATGTTTAGGACAAAATGAACACACAAGAAAAGCTATATGCTTTGGTTTTAATACTTGAGTCAATACTGTGGTAATTCTGGGTTAATGAAGCATTGCCTCTCTGTCTCCCTAACCCTGTTCATGCTTCAGTAATAGTTAAGGCTCTGGGCTAAACACATGATGAAGCTGTTGTTGTACCCATTGCAGTGCTTTCCCAGCAAATGTAGATTCTTCTTTTCTTGACTTGATTTTCACTTAAATATCCTAATTGTATCACTTATGCAATCACAATCACCATCATATGTATACGCTCAATATTTATGCTAATTATTATACATACATGGTAAAAGTAAAATATTATGCAGCTATATTATGCAGCTCTCAGATGATTTTCAGATGAGAGAAAAATGTCAAGATGAGGACCTGGAGAAGTCTTCCTGTGCTTCAGGTTTTTTTTTTTTTTTTTTTTAAAGCTTGCTCTGAGGAAGGCTGACAAGATGAAACCAGACTGAACTCGGAACAACAAGGGCTTCTGTTAGGGGACTGCTCTCTGACTCATCCTCTGCAGCTTTAACAAGCCATCTGCAAAGGGCCGTGTCTTTATTCAAAGCAAGGCAGCATTCACTGTCCTTACTCCCCTCTTCTCCTTTTGTTTTCTGTGTTACTGCCATACATGCATGCTAACATGCAGATGTGCAAAAGAGAACACAGACACAATTAAAAACACAACACAAATGTAGACACATGGCCTCTCTCCCAGAGGCTGGCAATACAGCATATAGCAAATGAGCCTTCTCTACTTTCTCAGAGACCCTTACTGCTCCTCTCTTCTTCTTTGTGGTATAGATTTAACAAGGTGCTGCAAACATTTCTCAGCCACATCATAGCATCACAGTGTTGCTGCAGATATTTCAGATTTGTCAATTAAGCAAATCTCTCCTTCCACCACATTACAAAGGTGCTCGTTTGGATTGAGACCTGGTGACTATGGAGGCCATTTGAGTATAGAGAACTTATTGGAAAGTCCCTGAGACCCCTATGAGATGTTTGGTGTTTTGTGACATTCCATGTTATGCTGCTGGAAGTAGTCATCAGAAGATGCTTGATTGGTACCAAGAGGCAAAAACCATTACATCACCATGCTTTCTTCATGTTTTACACCAAACCCTACCATCAAAATGTTGCAGAGGAACTCGAGGCTCATCCGACCAGGCAATGTTTCTCCAAAATTCTTGCTGCTTTATGACACCTGTGTCACCATCAAACTTCCATGCAGAGACACCAGAGATGCTTTTCTGCATATGGTTTAAAGCAATATTGCCCTTCTCCCAATGTCATTTCTTCACCAAGTAAAATGCTGCTCACTCGATGTTTTCTCTTTTTTGGACCTTCCTCTGTAACCCTACAGATAGTTATGTGTAAAAATCACAGTAGATCAGCAGTTTCTGAAATACTCAGACCAGCCTGCCTGTCACCAACAACCATGAATGGTCTACTGTAATGCAAATTCCTAGTAAGCTTGAGAAACTCAGCTTTCTGTGTATGGGGCTGATGGACCTGAACCATGTCTACAAAGGGTGCAGCATGAGTGGTAATAGAAGTGGACAAATGTGGTTTGGTCAGCTGAATCACATGTTTTTCGTTTATAACATCTTGATCGTCATTTATATAGATATACATTTATTACTGTATATCTGAAAATACATGTTGCAGTTGTCATATAAATTAGTTTAAAATGTGGGAGAGCTTTGTTTTGCTTCATTGCAGCACCCCTAGTCAGCCACAGTCACTGGTAATCTGTGAGGGTTTTACACTTCCTGTTTGGCTGTCCAGAAACATAATCACTGTTTGCATTCATAGCTAGTCCATGTGGATGTCTGATAATCCTGTAAACAATGCCCTCAATCCTGCCGAGTACACAAAGATAAACAGCAACCGGTTGCAATGACACAGCGCCAGGTCAAGTCAGGCTTCTTTCCTCATTTTCCGGTTTCTTTTTTTTTCTCCTCTGTAAATACAGTTAGAGATGTGCTGCCAAAAGCAGGGGAAGGGATTTCACTCCTCTGTGCCAAAAGCCTATCTTCAGAACTCATTATCTTGTCCTGTTTGTCACAAGGAGCAAAAAGCCACATTTTTGAATTTGTGAGCATTGTTCAATCTCTGACTAGAGGTCGGGTTTTACTAACAGGTCAGTCAGTCATGCTTTATATTTATGCAGATGGGACAGACGAAATGTGGGCAACACAAGTTTCAGAGGGTTGCCTATGTGAGAAAGAGAGATGGCAGAGTATATAAGTATATATAAGTGTATACAAGTGCTGAAATTTAGACTTTGAGTAGCTCCATTTTACAAAAGAAATAAATCTGTGTCAACATCAGGAGGTTGGGGAACAAGCTGGGTTGCCACCAAAGTTATATTTAGTATTGATGTTAGTATCGATGATCTCAGTGAAACCCTTGAAATGCCACGTGCCCCCCTAGCGACAAAATCTGCGACGGAAATCTGCTTGTGTATATCTAATTATTCTCAAATCAACACAACAAGAAACATGTTTTATTCCTTCTGTTTTCTTCTTATTATTTTATACCACCTCTTCCAGTGTGATGGGATTTCTCTTTACAATGAATGGAAATGTCTGTCTCCAAACATTCCCCCCACACTTTACAACTCGTTTCCCCACATATCAATGTACGCCATGGCTTGGACTGTCACTGGTGTAATGAATAGCAGCAATGAATAGCAGGAGAAGTAAGATAAATAAAATAAAATATTGCTTTGTCACTGGCTTCGTTCAGACTGCTTTAACTGGCACACACGTCTTCCCGCTGTCAGCACAATATCTGAGGGAGGAGAGCAGGTTGGCTGCATTATCAAGATATTAATCATCAGGTTGGATGTTAACGCGTGCTGGAGGCCCTCAATCTCCATTCAGGGCTGTCTGTATGTTAGAATTCCCTGGACAATTCGCTGCTTATCTTAAAAACCCTCTTTCTATTTGTTTTATTATTACTTTTCACCCAGTGTAATTGCCTGGGAGCCACCCTTGTATTCAATTAAGTGAATTGCAGCAAAGCACCATACCAGCATCAACATTATCCTTCCTTATTATGTCCAAGTCCAATAACAACACGCTTCACCACCTACAAGCTTTATTAGCAAGGAAATAGGTACATTTTGTAATAAAAATACTCAAAGCTTGATATTGTAACTCTGACAAAAGCCAGCATTTTATAGCGTCTGCTATGAAATACAGATTTGGTTTGATGGGGAGGATAATGGAAAGCCGCTGGGGTCAAGACTTGACCGTAGGTTAACAAGGGTGGGACCACGGGGTGTCCAGAGGCACGTCTTAATAACCCAGATTACAGATAAATTTGCTAAGTAAGGCTCCTTGAATCTGAAGCACAGCACAAAGTTAAAAGAGCTATCCAGAGTTCATGTCAGCTCAGTTTTCCAGCTAACGCAGCACGATTTCCTTTGGGGTTCAGTAGCTAAAGAGCTGCGCTGGGGTTGTGTGTTGTTCTTTGAATAATAGTTGGGTTGATGTGCGGGATAATAAATTACTCACAATTCAAGAAAATCCAATCTAATTTTAGTTTTCAGCCACAAAAAGGGGACTCATTTGGCCTGACATACCAGGTACAACAAATCTGAGAACTACTCTGGATGTGCTATTGTGTCTCTTCAGTCCTTTTTTTTCTTTACAGGTACACAAAATTACAACCAAGACATTCAGGTATCAGCAGATTTATGTGGACAGACATTGGTAGGATCAGAGATTCTGTTCACATACTGGAGCAGCAGGAAAGACAAAATTTTACAGCAAATGTATGAGGAAGCAGATGCAGGAGGCTCAGAACAACCTCCAATCATGTATATATCAGTCACTGTTGTGAGCATGTCTGAATGAAGCAGTGGGGAATATTGGTGTAAAAGTAGCAGAATGCCACTAAGACATAGATTTATGAGCAAGCATGGCTGCGGCTGTGGGTAAAGGGCTTTATAACTGTTGACTCAGACTAATTGCAGTTTGTTGTATCATGTATGTCTTTTCCTTAAAAAACACCTTATCAAAGAGAAGCTTTAACGCAGCATTACTTGACTGATGTGCTGAATTGCAGCTGTCTAACTGCTCACCAAATGTTAATGCCCTGACCATAAACATAAGGTTGAACTGCATATGCATTTGATACAAACTCTAGAGGTCTCTTGGGCAGAAGCTTGAGATCATTTTGAGTTCATAGTAAGTAAGCTTTAATAGCCTCAAGATGCTTAGCGTACATCAGCCATCTGTTAAAGCAGCCAAATAACAAAAACCACTGATCTGAGCAAGATCCTTCATGACAGGCTCTCACAGTGACGAGTCATGAAGGCTTTCTCTGAGTTTAGACTTACTCAAGCTTACTAATTATGTTTAATCAGACCATTTATCACTTGCAGTGTAGTAGGTGGGTAAAAAAAAAAAACCTTTAAATAAATAAGGACCTATAAGGAGAGATATCCTTTATTCAGTGATTTTTAATCGAGTATACACTTCACTATTGTCAAAGTCAAATAGGGGAAACTTACTGCTTCATTTTAGTCACTAAGTCACCTTAAAACGCCAATGCCAAAAAGTCTGCATGATGTTTCACCCAGGCACAGTTTGAGCGACCAAAGCAGCCCAGCAGGGAAACACGAACATCTTGGCAGACTTAACGTTCTGCACACAATGGCTGCGGCGCAGCCCCAGGCCTGCAGCTCCTCCCCAGAGGTGCAAAGAACTTTTAAATATAATTAAAACAAGACAGAGAAAGGCAACTTTAAAGATAACGGTGCCACAGAGAGTTGGCTGCTTAGCGCCCCAGCTACTCATCCTTCTCAGTGGCAACTAAACCTAGTTATTAAGTCCTTGAGGGCAACAAGGGTGCAGTCAGGACGGGTTCACCAAGTGACAGAATTAAAGCGAGGCTCAGTTTGACAGCTGCAGTGGTATCAAGATTGACAACACAATCACAACTGTGGAACAGCAAAAGGAGGCAGGAACAATTTTTTTTTTTCTTTTTGGTTTTTTTCATGATGGAGCGAAGTGGACATCAAAACTATAACCAACCAAAAACTGCAACGGCAATCCAGGAGGCACCTGGCCTCATAAGATATTCAGTGGGCATGTTGTGGAAAATGACAAACACTGGATGAAATGGAATGGCAGTAAACACTTTCCATTATACCTCCCATATTTTTTTCTGGTCAAGATATCATCAACAATTCACTGGCATTGTGGTACTAAGAATGCACTTGAGGAAATTGGAATCCTGTTTGTCTGCCTGTATTTGTGCCCACTTGTTTGTTTCTTTGGCATAGAATGAAGTGGGGTAGATGGAGAAGGCACTACACAACTACTCCCTCATGAACCCATGTCTATAAAAAAACCCAGGCATCATCATTTTTTTGTGGCTTTAAACATCTTTTTATTTGAGTTATTTATGTCTGATGAGTCAACCAGGACAAAATGAATATTAAAAGTTTGTGATGAACAAGTTTTATATGTTGGAACAACAACATCCATGATTCCAACCCTAATGGCACATAGACAACTGAGCAAGGACCAACATCGTTGGTTCATAATTGAGGCCGTGATCTTTCTATAAAGCTCAAAAAGCATTGATAAACCTGCCTGAGAGCTTTGCAATTCTTTTGACATACTGTTTGCTTCTATAATGTTTGGATCAGGCTGCATTTTGAGGTGATATTAGACAAAAAAAGGAGCGCCACCACAGACCAGAAAAATCACATGATCCTCATCCATGTTTCTCACCAACCAGACATCACATAAAATTCACCTTCTCGCCTCATTTCCCCTGATGTTTCCCTTTTTTTCCCATGTTACACTAAATCCAGTATATTTTCATCCAAATCTCTAAAACGATATGCTCACTTTCAGTCACCACTGTCTAAAGTATGAAGTAAACAAGAAAATAAAAACTGCAGCATAGACCCCCCGCTGCTGTCCAGCAGTTTGGGCAGTGTTATTAGAGAAAGAAAGAGCCACACAACACCACAGGCATCTGGTGCATGTTCGAGTAAAGCATGAGTGATGGCCTGATCATAACTACCAGTCCCACACAGGAATTGAACCCAAGTCTCCTGGGTGAAGGTCCACACACTGTATACCTCCTGGTGTGAAGACTAATAGAAAACTAATGAAAGTAATACATTTTGAAGTTGTTGCTATTACACATTTTGATGTGATTTGGGTTTGGGAGTTTTCAGCGCACTACAGTTAATTAAGAATTGAAGCTATTAAGAGTTAATCAGTATGTATGAACTTCAAATTAATATAAGAAGGTACGGCACTGTAATTAGTCATGGGCTGTTGAGCCCTCTGTTCCTGGTCTAAACCGCAGCTTTAGGTTTAGGCGCCATCTTACCGACATGTGGCATATAGGCATGACTGTGAGTAACCGTCTTAATTTTGTTAGCAATGCTTGGGTGAATGCGTAATAAAAGAGCCTAATAACCTGAATGTATGGACCTAATAAAGGTTGCTGATGATCATTTAATTGGCAGGCAGTTTGCTGGAGTTGTGCTTTGCTTTTGAAGAAAAACATCAAAGTGAAAGGACGATTCCTTCTATCTGCTGCCGGCTTTGAAATTCATTTGTTTTTCCTGGATGTCAAAATGACTCAATATTTATGCAATTTAATAAAAAAATAATAAAAATGACATGCAGCTAAAAAAAAGATGATGATTTGGATATTTTGAAAAGGAACACACACACACACATACACACACTCTATTAAAGCTTTGAGAGAGCTTACGATGTACGAGCACACTGAGCGATACAAATTCTGACGGGGAATCATAATTTGTTTTATTCTTTTATACTGTAAGATAGTTCCAAGCTGTGGAAGCAGCTTTCATGTATCGCCTGCCAGGAGGGTCATGCGCAGCAGGTAATAATTCCTCTACAGCACGTGGTAATAATTAGTAATCTTCATTGTGCAGCTGTAGGGATGTGTTTGCCGTCCCATCAAAAAAATATCCCTCCTGCTTTTTGACACATCTCATTATAGCACTCCTACATGTTTGGGAAAGCAGCGGTGACAAGACATATACAAACAGAGCAGGGTGAATATAAATAAGCTCTATGGTCACTTTCTGAAATGTCTTTATTCATATTCCGGCACGCACTACAACTTTAATGGGGTGCTTTTTTTTTTTAATGCAATCAAGCACTCACTATGCATTCCTCAGTATGAATTAAATACATGTGTATAAAAGCAATTAGGCTCTATCTAAAATAAATTCATCCAAGCATTACAAACTTAATTAAGAAAGCTACCCGCAGCCTGCCACATGCCAGTTAGATGCCACCAATTTAACCTTTTGTAGACCAGAAACAAATCATCTCATTCCAATATACTGATACATTCTCATGCTCATTTTAAGGAACATAAGCAGTGATTAATGTCCTTCTTCATGTTCAAAAGAAGTCCTCAAAAGCCATGTCAGGGGGGCATTTATGTGGCCCATTTACCACCTCTCCTGTTGTATCTAAATCACAATGGCAATGGTGATGATATTCACTTCTTTGGAAATAAAATGAAATAAATAAATAAATAAGCGTGGAACATCATTATAAGTCTCACAGCTTTTCATTTGAGCCGCTATATGCCGTTACATCCCAAATGCAGTCAATTACTGTGCTGTTTGCAAGTTAGATAGTGACCTTATCTAAGCTGACAAATGGCCAATTTCTTCACACCCTTCTGCATCCCAGCATGCTTTGCCTTTTTCTTATTTACTGCCGGGTCTCTAAATGCCACATTTGTTTCTGTTTATGGCTGAAGGGCTTTCTTTTTTGTTTCATTTTTCTTTTTCATTAATTCTAAGGATTACAAGTAGTGTTGCACTGGATTTCATTACTCTTTGCTGCCATAAAAAAAATGGCTGTCAAACATGTTGTTTTGTCTGTCTGTCTGTCTGGTGAGACTGAAGCAGCTGTATATCATTAATATGAATATTTGTAAATACTTTTCTAGCAGAACTCTGCTGAGGGAAGTAAAATGTGACATCAACTGATGTGAATAAATAATGATGGACACTTGGGGCTACTTAACAAATCACAGCGTAAAAAGGGGGAGTCAGCCCCTGCCAGCTGGTCAGGATGGCATGACTTCACTGAAGCAGATATAACATTACCCAAAAGCTGTGGCCCACACAAAAATAGGGTAGGCATTAGATACAAACTTGGGGATCCTGAAAAGAAACTGAGAAAAAAGAAACAGCCAAAGCGTGCACAGGGGTAGGTGGAGTAAGTAACCACATTTTGTTACTAACACCAATGTTATTTTATTTATGTAAGTGATTATGGTGATCTGACTTCTGGGTATAAATGGAAAGTGACTCGTAAACGTGATATCTGCAAATACAACGGGTGTCATGTAGTGGAACTAAATATAGTTTAGGATGAGTGGACTGTATGATTTTTTATGGTAGAGTAAACCATAATCACCTGTACCAACAAACTGATAATGGCCTCAGCCTGGCAGTGCTCCCATCTCCTCGGGGTAATGACCCCTCTGTGCCGCTGAACTTGTGGTGTGTGCTTCTGCTACACTGCTTTCAGTTTTAGCTTCTTTCCAGCCCACACGAGAGGTCAGGTTCACCTTCAGTCAGGCGTTAAAATGAAGTCCTCTCCCTCACCGAGCCCATCACTCAAGATCATTTCGACTCCCAACTGAACACATAAAATGCAGTCTTATGAGGTACCTACATCATATATTTCCCCATAAATGGACAAAGACTAAGTCCGTCTACAAAGAAGGAGAATTCAAGGTGTAAACTAGAGAGACGTTGCTTCGCCTGGTTTAAAAAAATAGAATATTACAACGTAGTAGTGCAGTCGTGTATATAACAGTATTTGTAAGCAACTGAGGACCCTAGTGCGTGCATAGATTAAAGTGTGTGTGAGAGACTTTTTCTCTCTACTGCAATGTCTTCATCAATTCTGTCTTTGTCTGGTTCAAGGATCAATCTCTGCATACACTTCCCCGGTTATACATACAAAATAGATAAGCATTTCATCAGAGGGATTAGAGTGTGGGGTCAGCCAGAGTGCAGTGGCCCTGGAGCAGTGGTGGGAGTTCAGCCACTTGCTGAAGGGCAGCTGGTGGTGGACAGTTATAATGCACAAGCTCAGAAATGCTGACGTGAACCAGAACAGCTATCCTTATGTTACTGGTTGACCTGTATTTCTCAAAGAGTTTTTTCTGCCTTAAGAAACTCATTATGCATAGTTTTAGACTATTTAATCCTGAGCCAAGAATGAACGTCAGTTGTCAGTTCTGCAATATCTGTCTTCAAACACTAGACTATAGCTGTCGGTCTGATCAGGAATGCACCCATGAACATACATTCTGTATCCAGTACACAGTTTTCTGAGCAGCTCCAGTGAAGCAGAGGTCCTTAACTGCCTTCTTTCACCTTGTTGTGTGTGTGTGTGTGTAATTCTTGGACAGGGGCCATAGGATATGTGAGACTGAGGGTTGATGGTCCAGTGCTCCTGCCCAGGAAACTGCCTCCCTTTCAATCACCTTATTCAAAGTGCTGTAAGCTTGTTAGGTGCAGTATTGCCCCTCTCAGTCTAATTTCCTGCATGACACAGGTTTATTTGTTTCATTGTGGTCGCTCCAGTGGTCAGTTTACCTATCAGCATTTTCCATGCCACACTGTATTCACCGGCACTGAGCTGCCTCTTATGTAAGAGTGGGAGTCTCCTTTCCCGGTATTAACACAACATTATTCACCAAGCTAAAAGACAAACTGCTTGACATACAGTATACAGATTCTTCTGTATCAACTGTATGACATGTATTTATTACTGTGGCTAAAACCTTTATTGTTTCAATTTTGCTGCTTGAATGAAATGTTGAGTGCTAATAAGAAACTGATAGCCTGACTATGCCCAAACATGGGCAAGCACTGTCCTAAATACACGTCCTCACGAAAAAAATGCCATGTTTGGTCGATATTCCATACATATGACACATTTTGTTTACACAAATGGAACATATTTATGGACATGTTGTCCTTCATCATCCAATCAAGGGACTAATACAGCAGCTAAGGTCCGTGTTAGGAGGCAAGGTGAGAATGGTAGAAAACGCACATAACAAACACATTTAAAAAATATAGTTCCTAGCCACAATAACTACATGCAGTCATTCTCTTAACTGTGTTTACTGAAAGCCATTAGTATACAGTACAGTGAGCTGTGAAAAACACAGCATCCCTGTTTCTGTTATCACAAAGACATGAGTTGACTTTTTCTATGCTTTAAACTAACCCCTAGTAATGCAGTCAGTCCCCTTGCTGTTTGAAGTTGTATCACGCTCTTTCAGTAACTCTATCTGTGCATAGCCAGATCCCTTACTACTATTGATCTGTATCCCCCACTCCCTTTCAACTGTGTTGTGAGAAAAAGTTCCATGAAATATTTATTTTCCCTGCATCCCCCCCCCCCCTCCTTTAAATCCGGGCTATCCTTCCCAGTTGCACCTGCTGATCCAAGCCATTTTTCAAGGCGTGGATATAGCCCTCGGTGGCTCAGCTTTAGTGTATAATATTCAGCAGGTTAGAGCTGCATCACTGCGCATTAAAGGTTGGAGTAGGGAGAACATAAATATGGTCGTCTTGGCCATTATAAGCAGCGGCGTCATGGGTGTTATTACCCCATCCTCCATTTTAGACCTGATTACCATCTGCTGAGGAAAATCTGGAGACCGCTCTGGTGTTGGTTGATTTTATTTTTTAACGCAGGGCCAAATAAGTTTTCTCATTTAGAATCCACTTATTGCATTCAAAACAATACAATGTGATTCATATCTGAAATTGGGTTAGGTATGTAGAGATTCAATTTATGGTATAACTTTGGAAAATATACACATACTAAAAAATTACTAATGTATGTTAATTGCATGCATGCGGTTGTAAATCATGTGCATAAATGTCAAATGTATGTAAACAAAAATAAGACAGGAAGACAGATAACTGCATGGCAGACCACTCAGCAGGCGTCTTTCTGCAGGCCATCCACTCAATATGATTCTTTTCATCTTGCATTTCTTTCTTTTTTTTTTTTTTGTCCCAATCTCACAAACACTGCACAGACCCAAAGTCTGCATAATGCCCTGTATACACACAGATCACGCCATCCATAAATAATAGATCACACATAAATTAAACATCGAAGTTGAGCTTGCGATAGCCGCTCACAGTTGGCCGACTAAGATGCCTCATTCTCCCCCTCCAAGACTTAATTAGAAGCCTTGCATTTCCTGTGTGGAAAACAACAGAAAAAAAAAACAAACAAACACGGGGGGAAGAAAGCCACGGGGAGCTTACCCTCTTATTTCCCAGAATGCACTCTGTTATTACAGTGCACAATAATTGTGGCTTTGTGAGAGGACAAGACATAGAAGAAGAACCTCAAATAAACACCCAGTCCCTGTCCTCCTTTATTCACCTATGCACTCTTCAAAGGTTAGCACTTCCTGTCATCTCCGTACAAGCCTCTGAAGCTTCCATGCATGCCGGTTTTCATCTACAGAAGCTCAACAGATACAGAACAAATGACCTGGTAGCCACAGTTAGTGGGAACAGAGGAGGTCAAGTGGAAGATTATTTGATAGTCCAGATTTTCCTGGATGAAAAAGAGACACAAATAAATATGACTTCTGAAAATGTGGACGTAGGTCTGATATAATATGCACTGTAAATCTGCACAAATAGGTGATATTATTGGCTATTTCAGTATTTTTTGGTCAAGCAAATCTGCTTATAATCTGTATTGTCAGCCTGTTCTGAGTTAAGATTGGCCCCTTAAGTTTTAGGACATGAGATTTTCCAGCGATATGTTCTATATATATATCTTATACATTTTACCCTCTGTGCCTCTATTTGACGCACACGTCACAGTGCACTGAGTGTGTGGAACTGTTGCACACTGACTCACCAGGCAAAGGTCTGCGTGTGCACGACCGGTTGGGCTGGTGCGTATAGGTCAAAGAGTGCAGCATTGGTATGATCTATTTTAAAGCCAGTTGATACTCTGACTTTTTGCTTAGTTTTCTAGGACTGAGCTCATCAGAAGTTTAGGTGGTTCAACCTCTGATCCTCTTCATGTAACCACAGTCTATCTGGGACACAAAAGCTCATTCTTAATTATTGCTTTGGTGATATTGAGACTGACATTTAAGATCCCTTAACGCCTGTGTTTTTCTGAAAGACCTGAATGAGGCCCATCTGGTCTAAGTGGGGCACCGGGGATGACAGTGTGCCAGCATGTTAATATGTTCCCTCAGAGATGCGGGGGCTGCTGAGTTAAAGAGATGATGATGATGGCGCTCCCAGTCACGTTCACTCACTTTGCAAACCTTGTCCCCCCTTGATCATTCTTGACAGTAACAAAATGGGTGAATATTCTCTAATGAGGGGCAAAAATTCTGATCACTGCTGGCATTCCTCTAATCAGCCCATAATGGCATTTTGAGGACAGTGCGGATAATGGAAGGTTAGTCATACTAAACAATAAGACATGGCAAATTCATCCTCTGAAAGATGTGACACTGTCAGTGGCACAACATTTACACCAAACTTACAGTATGGCACCTTGGAAACTTTCATTAAAGCCAAGAAACTAGGTAAGTCAACATATTATGGGTACTCGGGGGAGGAGCTAAAATGTGCATGAGAATAAACAATGAAGCATCATATCAAATGGCGCATGCAACACTGCTTAAGCCTTCTTCCACACCGCTACAGACATCACCTCACCCAGCCAGTAAGGGCAGAAATTCACTATCGCTGAGATCATCAAAATAAATAAACAAATAAATAAACATACTCTCAAAATACTATGTAGAACTTTAAGCAGTCGCACATGTACACAATGCCGCTTCATTTGGCATCACTTGCAATCCAATTGCCAGGTTTCAAATGATATGTTTGGAAAGAAATATTGAGGAAAAAAAACATAATGATGAATCAATAGACTTGGTTGAAACATGAGTTATTACAAGAAAATAATGAGGCATGTGGGCAGCAGAGAAAATATAATGGAGTAAATGAATTCTGCAGTATGTTTTTTCATATGAATGTGTCCAACTAAAACAAACAAACAAACAAAATCTTCATCCAGTAACACTGTTTACCTCATTATAAAGAAAAAAAAAAGATAAATATCTTCCCAGAAAAGCATCTGAATTTCTGACATTTCACAGTAATCACTCTGAAATAAAACAAAAGTAGGTGCAGCATCCTTGCTGGTTGTATCCCTGCCTTCTATCTGCAGCGAGCAGACATCCCTCTCCAAACCTCCTTCGTCTGACTCCCTTTGAGACAGCAGCAAGGCTTTCCATTACGTTTCAGCGTGCTGTCAGAGCCTACCTCTTTCCCAGAGATTATTTTTCACCTTCATATCTCAAAGTGTGCAGCCAGATCTAATAATAACATATCCAGTTGATGTTGGGGGAAAATGTACCACTTCATTGGAGAAAAAAAAAACAACAACACATAAACACACAAATCATGTCCTCTATCCGAAAATGTCACCGTCCTTTATCCCTATGAATAAACACAGCTTTAGCTGTCATTAAACGTCCTCTCAAACTTTTGCACTGTTAAAAGGAGGTGTAGCAGATGTGAATTTCGAGTGGTAACCCTGAGGACTTCCTAAAGTGCATCATGCCCCGACCGCTGATATCCTGTCCTCTCAGCTGAGAGGAAGATATTGAGGAGGACAGGCAGCGATACAAAATTACACTCTTCATTGTGAAAAAGGCCACATATCATCTCTCTTTCTTTATACATGAACTGGAAGAGAAAGGACTGATTTAAGAGGGCGGGAGATGAGGAATGTTTAGGTCAAAACAAAATGAAGTTAATGGGATGCATCGTACTTTGACTGATGTACTCTGTTGAGTGAATTTATCACAATCTCACACCCGAGGGAATGTTCACGGGGGGATGAATGGGTTATATACAACACAAACACACTTAAATTCGCTTGGGAGCTATACAGCCATATGTATCATCACAAGGACAAACTATTGTGGGTTATGGTACATGAAAACTATGATTCGCAAAACACTGCTTAAACTTGTTTACCTTTCACAGACTGCAGTCTATTCTTTAAACAAGCTGCTTATTGTTTGTAAAAAAATGCATTTAATGTGTGTCTCTAAGACCACTTCTCATCACCATCTACTGTGCTATGTTGTGCACATATTTGCATTTGCTGACTCAAATGATAATTAAAAAATGGACTGTGTTAAAATGGATGACATGGCAGCTCCAAAAAGTGAGGCCAAAACATTTGGATTGCCCCCTGGTGGCTGCCTGCAGTATACGTCATGAACCCTGCTACCCCCATGTTAGTGTATGGACAGTCTGTCCTCACCAGGAAAATCTGCACATCAACCTACCTCCTTGAACTTTTGTGGCTGTGTCGGTCCTATGACCAGTTGATGTCAGACAATATGATCATATCATCTGCTCAGTTGACATAACATAATGTCATGTCCAAGAGTTTAAATCGAGGTAACGGGATTCTTGTTTTTTTTTTTTTTTTTCCCCCTAAGGTCGCTTCGCCACTCTTCTGAGCAGTACTGAGGAAGCCACTTGGGAGAGTGGCAAAGCATTTTCATAAAAAAATAAAAAAATAAAAAATCCAGTTCCTTCTATTTAAACTCTTCACATAAAATGACCTGAATGAATGGGAGCATCCAAGGACAACGTAATGTCATATTTCAGAAAATATGTCTATATGACCCACAAAAGACTAAAACCTAAAAAAGTACTTCTTAAATAAATTTAAAGACTGGTTTATGGGCTAATAGATGATATCATCATCATCATCATTTTATTTAGAGTTATTGTTTGCTAATAAAAGAGGAAGTTGCGCAGCAGGCGACCTGCTGAAACAGCAGTGATGCCGCTTCACCGTTCAACCTCTGCACAGACTCTTGCTCCAAGATGGCCTCTTTTTTCAACATGGCAGTGCCTGTAAGTGGCACAGATGTGTTATCAATCTGTATATTCATTCTAGATCAGTGTAGAAGCAATCTAACAAATAATTATGTTTAAAACCGACCATTTTATATGGACATACATAGTGGCAACATTTCCTTCAAAGTTCAGGAAGCAGACAATGGGACTGGAAAATCCGCCCATTGGTTTGAGCTCTGCACAAACGGACAAACAACCTAAAGATGTCATCATTACTGTACAGACTCAAGATACTGTCAGTAATGTCTTCAGCATAGTTTAAAGGCCTAACTATGAAACTACTTAAACCTCCCTGGCTGCAAAAGAGGATTTCCCACTGTACTATATTGTAGGTAAGGCAATATTTGTTTCATTTTTAGTGAAACTGTGATCAACACTATAGAAAAGAAGGAAGTTGTTAATATGTAATTACAAGTTGGGCTTCAGCTGGTGGTATTAGCCTGCACAAAAGAAAAAAAAAACACAAAAAAAATAACTCAGCCCCCATGATGCAACCTGCTGAAACCTCCACATAAGGAAGAAAACTTTACTGCATTGCTTAGGAGTTTTGTTTTCTCCCTGTTTTCATAATTGATTAAAGATGTTACAGTTTATGAGGCAATTGCATTTAACAAGACTTTAGCGCAAACAACAGCAGCTGGATGATCAGCCAGTGCATCCACACGTTTGTGAAGTTAAGAATAGACACATCAAACTTTGTCTCAATGAAGCACTCTCTAAAAGGAACAAGACATCTTGATTTAGATGCAAAACACAATCCCATGCTCGGCTGGCTCCTCCCATGAGGGGCTGGGAGATTAAGATTTAATGTTGATACTGAGGGAATGACACTATCTGTCTACAGACTCCCATCTCTTCACACAACATCACCTCTGTTGCTATTCTATCTCTTTCTCTCCAGATGCAGATGCACTTCCCCACACTCAAAGGCACACGAGCAAGTACTGTATCCCAGATGCCTCACACACACACACACACACACGCACACGCAATCTAAAATCTGCCAAAAGCTCAGCTACAGGCGGGCGAAGTCAGCTGGAGTCTGACTTGTAAATTAAAACTGTTGTCACGATGATCTCTTTGTTGCATGAAAACTGGAATTGCCTTATAAAAAAAGATGGATCTGCACTCAAACATGTCTGCCAAAGCAAACATGCCTGAAGGGGATGCAGCGTTCTGTGCCATTAAACAGCTTAGATGTCATCACGACTGTTGTTAACAGATACAATGTGACATATAGCTTATATGTTGCATATATGTGCTGTATAGTGCAGTGCATACTGTCAAACAAAATGACTGTAATATGACAGACATCTCAACACTAAAGAATGGCATACTTCAATTACTGTGAACCTTTAGGATATTTATGTCCTAATAGTATCAGGGTCAGAAATGTATCTGTAATGGCTTCCTTCCCTAAACCACTACCACCTACCCCTTGATATCTGAAGCGGCATTAAGAAGTAAAATTAATGAGGGTTCAGTTTTCACTTGGATCCACAGGGTCAAGCCAGTGCATGGAGGAGCAGGTAATCTCACGCTTTACATGCTTGTAATTTGCGTATATTACCCTGAATATGAAGCAATGTTTCTTGGTTTTGCACATGTATACATAGTTATACAACAATTTTAATATCTTAAAATAAATGTTAAATGTGTGACTAAATACTAATAGCTTTAAGACCATTTGCCAATTTACAGGCAACAACTTACACTGGACCTTCCCAGCACAACACAAGAGAGAAATACCTGCAATCCATGACTGTAAATTATTTATGAAACATCAGCGCGTTCTATGGAACCTGTGCAGAGTTCATGGACTCATTGCACATTTAAAGGCTGCTCTCGGAGTGACCGAAAATTCAGGTCTCTTTTCCTCAGATGGTGCGCATCCTCCTGTTGTGACCTGCCTGTCCTGGCTGCATTGATGAGGGATCAAGGCATTATTCAGCAATAATTTGTGGTTCAATGGTCAGGGAGGCTGCAGCGGGGAAGGGGGGATGACTCAACACTGACATGGAGTCAATAAAGCTGGAGGACTTGAGCAGGTTCTGTGAGGATAAAGGTGTGTATCTGAATACAGAGGTAACAGAGCTACCTTAATACTTCTGTGTTCCAAGAGTCCTTACACGGTGACTCTCTGAAGAAAACACGTGAGATACATGACTGAAAAAAGCTTATGGATGAGTGGAAAACATCCACTGAAGTTTAAGATAGTTAGGTAGTGAGGAACATATTGTTTGTCGTGTCAACCTGACCCTACAAAGACCACACAGACAGCCGCTTTTATGTTTGACCAAAGCTATAAAAAATAAAATACAGTCAGTGCTCGTACTGCTTTAAGAGCGCCTGCTGACTGGTAAGCTGTAATGACATCTTTGAACTAAAATGCATGGTTGAATTCAGTGAGATACAAGCTGTAAACTGTGTGCTGTCTGTGGAAAGGTTAACTCATTACTGACAAAGGCAGTGAATGGGAGCATGGTAACATGCTGGCAATCAATTAAGAGAAAAAACGAAAACGAAAAAAAAAACATACATACACACACACGTGTGAACCCATCAGTCTTGTGGAAGCTGGAAGTTGTTACCAATCAGCCAAGTTCAATTATCAGTACTCTGTTCTGATGACAAAATAGCTCAAAGCAGAGATTGATTTTTCTTTGCTTGATTTGCTCATGTGATCGAATTCTAAACCTTCTGACCCATGACACAAATCCACAGTCAGGGGGAACAGCGCTAACCATACACATTCAGCCCTGAGGTGAAGCTCTCAGACCAAACATCCAATGTAATAAGAAAGGAAAAGTTGAAGCTGCTTATGGCTGGGGCCGATAAAGTATAGAAAAAAATGGCTGATAGAGAAGAACTATTATGTGAGCACTGGCTTTCATCCAGCGACACAACACTGACCACACATTTGGCTATAAGACTCTTAAATGTTTGCTGCTTACCACTTTGAGAAGCAATCATCCCCATTCTTTTATCTCTTCTTTTCTTCTTTCTTTCAGTCTTTTATCTACAAGGAGACAAGAAGGAAGAAGTAGAAATAAAAAGATGAATCACGAGTGGGTTTGTAAGTGACAATGGGAATCAATGCTTAAAAGATTGCAATTTCAAACATCGGAAAGCACCAAATGGACATACACTTAGGCTGCATTTTTAAGAGGCTGTGAAAGCGGGTCATGAAAATATGAAGCTGGAGCTTTTTGTTGTTTGTATGCAGCAGCTAATAGTATGTTATTTTGGTAAAAGAAACAGAGAGAGGCAGCAAGAAAAACCAAGCGATGAAGACAGAGGCGTCCACATATTGATTCCAACTTTTGTGTCAGGAAAGCTTGAGATGCATCAACTGTGTGAAAAATGACAGCAAGTACCCTGAGATCAAACAATTAAACAATGATGAGGAATCTATATTAAATATGATAAAAGTAATTAAAAAAAGCATGTCATCAGCATTTCAAACTCTCCTATATGAACAGCATGTTCAGTGCTGATGGTTTTTACAGGCTTTGCCCATCTGTGTGATATTTTGGTGATCAGTAGGCGGTGGAGGAGGCTCAAACAGGTGGGACGCTCATTCAAATGAGGCGATGCAAACCGAAAACGTGTAGAGAATGTCACTCAGCTGCCACAAGATAACTGCAAGGATGCACAAATAACTTCGAATGTGGACAAAAAAGAAAACAATAGCTTTCACTATCTATAAATATGTGTGATTCCATTATAATGTGTGGCTCTTAGATTTGCTGACAATATTCTACTTGAGATGATTAAATCCCTGCAGTCGACTAAAGCCAGCAGGACAGAAATGTTGACAAATCTTTTTTTTTAAGGTGCAGAGTCAGAGCACAGTGCCATTTCACACAGCATCCACCATGTTTACCTTCATTAAATCTCATACAAAATAACCGCACACACCTCTACACGGGAGATTGATTGGTAATGTACCTGTTTATGTGAGAGGTATCAGATTTCCTGTGCTTATTACTATGGTGTGTCATGACCTCCTTCCCAATTATTTGCCTTTTTCTTTGCAGCCTTTCATGTATTCATCTAAAAATATACTTTAGTACAAACACTACCTTATTATTTGTAATATGGTGTATTCATGTACAGCTCTAGAAAAAGTGGATCAGAAGAGCAGTTGTTGATTGATGACCCCCTTTACGAAGCGTCAGCCTCCGGACGCTGGAGAAGCATGTAAACTTTTTGCTGCATGCTGATTTTTCATACCACAGGAAGTTAAATACATGATGTATGGAGCACATTTTTCCAGTTTTTGACCTATGTAAGGCTATTTGGCCTTGGTGTTTTGCTGTCTGTGCATTTATTTTAGCACATTTTCCAAATCTTTTTCGCAAACAGCATGACCCACGCCAGGCACACTGGCCCCCGCTTGCCACTATAATGAGTCCCCTTATCCAGACTCCAGGATGAAACACAAAGGATGGTGATTATGCAAAACGCGTGCCTGAGTTGGTAATGTGATGATGAGTGAGAAAGTGAGTGTGAGAGACACAGAGAGACAGTTATCTCCTCTATGTCCAAAGGCAGAGAGAGATAAAAAAAAAAAAAAGAAAGAAAAAAGTTGGACTCAGGACATTCTTGTTAAAATCACTCTTGACACCCTGTGCTATTAGTACGCCATTAAGAGTTCAAGGACAATGGCTGTCCTGTTTTTTGATCATTTATCCCTTTGGATCCCCTCGTTAAGCCTGGAACCAGTTCTCCGCAATGGCCACAGAATATTGATGGGCTGAGAAAGGGTGATTTTGCTGAATTCATAATAATCCCTGTGATGTGTGCCCTTGATATTACAGATGAGCCAAATATCTCTGACATTCCAGATTCAAAAGTTAATTGCCTGATGTTGATCTAAGCCTCCCAGTAATCTTAAATGTTATTAGACACAGATGATCCATACTAAAAGGTACTAAGCTTGAAACTGATATTTTGGTCATGATAGCAGGCAGCTGTGTTGTTTATTGGAGGGATTACAGTAAAATTTGCTGTCCACCTCTCCATCTAATGCCACAATCAGTTCAAGGTTTTTGCCGATTGACTGAATTATGTCACTTAATAATGTTGATGTTGTATTTTTGGCTGTTACTAAAATGTCTCAACTTATCAGTTACAAACATTTTTCTGAATGATTTGCCATCTCTAATGATCAAATAACCTTAATCTTTAAAGAACCACTGTGGGGAATGTAGTGACCTCTAGTGGCCAAGCTGCAGATTGCAATCAGTTGAATACCTCCTATAGCAGCCGGTCTTCACCAGGAAAAGGTAACATGAGCCTACCTCCTAACCTGGACCTTTTTATGGCCATATTGGTCTGACATGATGATGTTGATCTTAAAATATGACTCAACAAACCATTGAACAAGACATTAATCTTGATTTTGATTCACAGCAAATTGGGATGTGTTTCAAGATTTAAATAAATAAATACAAATAAATAAAAATGTCCCCAATTCCCCTGCCACAAACCTGGCCTTGATTCACAAAGACGCATTAGCATGCCATAAGCCACCTGGAATCAAGATGCACACCAATCATGACAATAGTGCCGCTCCTTAATTATGTCACCATAAAATGTCTTATTATGCAAGAGCACCTGGATGCTGTTATAGACATAAAGAGCATCATCAGCATTTGTTTCTAACTATCACAGCCCTGACACCGATAACTGGCACTTTATGTTGTAGAATGGTTAGAAGGGCAGACTGGAATATGGGATGTTTGTTCTTTATGCCATCTGACTGATCAGCTGATCAAGTAAGACCAGAGAGAAGGACTTCATCAGCAGCATGATGCTGAGGAGCAAAAATGAGCTTAAAGTGAAATGCTGTATGTTTTTTGTTTTAAAAGTTACTTTACTTTTTTTTAACTTTACTGTTTAGCTAACTATATGAAAACAAAATCAACTACATGGCAAAATTACTCATCCCCCTGATCCAAAAGACTACTTTTAACCAGAGATGCACAGCTAATAAAGCAGAACCAATTACTTTGCACAGCTGGGTATCTTTTATATGTTTCCTTCGATCTTAAGCATTTGATTGCTTGTAAATACACGCCTGATTTATACTTCTTTACAGTTTAAAACTCAGCGGGCCCAATGACAAGAAAGCAATTAATCACATTATTATGCCAATTAAGAAGCTGGTCTGCTCCACTGAATGCACAAAAACAGCAAGGGAGCCGAAGATGTGAGAGAGAGGTGCTTCAGGAAGTTAATGTGAACCACTGAATTCCCTTCAACACTCCTCTTCACAAACAAGGCTCCACATGTTACCAATGAAGTGCTGCTTATTAATAAATATTTAAATCCATCAGTGTCTCATTATTTGTCTTAATTTACTGAGATGCTAAAAATTACCATTTGTCACTTTTCGACTACTAATTGTCCAATAAGTCACTAACAATATAGAACTACATTATGAAAGATGCAGTGATTACGAGACACATTTTCACAACCTTCTTTGGATGCCTGGAGAGGTCCACTTTGACTTAACATTACAACACCACTTATTTATGATCCTCCTTTTTGATTCTGACCAAAATAGAGACTGCTTTGATTGCTAATGCATATACATAGTTAAAAAGGAGTGTGGACTTTTAAAGTCTTTGGGTGCTGTCATTGTGCTTCCAGAACCAATGAACCCTCAACACACTCACTCTAAGAAAGAAAACTGTCTGCATAGTCCAATGTGTTCACTTAAATTCAATAACCAATAAGCTGCTGTGTCTAAACCTAGCCATGTCGCATTAATTAATCAATTCAGCTCAATTAATGGAACACAGCATTTGTTCAGGCAGAGAACTGTAAAGCTGTGACCAGGCAGCCATTCATATCCATTCATATTAAACACATTTACAGTGTAAACATCAGAGCTGTGCAGTAACACAGTAACATCTCTGATGAGACTCGCGGCCCTTTGCTGCACCAGCTGACCTGTGCTTCTCATTCTAGACAACATGATGAAAGAGTAAATAAGCACAATGTTCTGCTGTGGCCAGATGCTTGCCAGGATAGTAGCTGAGTTTACTGTGTTTGCTTTCAGACCATTACCACTCTATCAGGGGTCTATTCAGCAGACCCTGACTTGCCACCATGCCTGGGTCTAAGCTCGATATGTGCTGCTGTGTTTTTGTTTTTACTCAGTACAGGTTGTGCTTCCTTGACGATGCCAGAAAGCGAATGCTGCTTATTGGCAGCTATTTGTTGGTTTACCTCTGATGCTGTTCATATCCAGGTATCTGATAAATGAATTATTGATATTAATAACTTTAACAGACTTGTTGGTGATGTTGCACTGGAAACTTCTTAACCTTTGTATAACAATGTGTGTATTAACTTATAGTAGTGTTAGTGTTAGTTAATTCCTTATTTAAAGGCATCTAAAGGCATCACATCTCAGAGGAAGGTTCTTTATATTAAAAGGAAATTGTAACATACTTATTTAACATTCAGGATAGGGATGTTGTTTTGGGGGCTCTAATGGGCTCTATGCTAATACTTATTAAGCAGGGAGCAATAATTTTGTTTTCAGGGATCAGCTCTCTCGGCAGAATCCTTGTTGCTGCACAGATTAATTGAGAGTTTGAGAGTCCTTTTCTGCCAAATACAACTATAAAAACCATTTGTTATCAAAGGTCAAGAAAAGAATGTGTCTCACTAAACGGATGCTTTAAAAAGTCACTGACAAATATTAAAACGTATGTAATGGACCAATGAGGAGCTGCAGGCTTTGTTGTACCACAGGTGAAGTTCAGAGAGATTTTGATGTATCACACCTGTCTGTGAGTATCACAGATGCACACAGCAATGGAAACACAAAAGGGCTGATGGGGGTCCATTCCTGTAAATCATGATGACACCCCATACCTGTCCCGAGCTCCTGCCATGAGAAAACACCTTTTATCAGGCCTGTCCTTAGTAAGAAAACAACAGCACTGGTCGAAAAGTACTATACAGTCTCCTGTGGTCGTGTGAGTAAGTGCAGGTAAGATGTGGGACCGATGGGGACATTTTTATGGTCAGACTTTAAACTACATGTCATTGGCTATCAATCTTCTGCTGTCATTTACAATGTATGTGTTGCCATATCTCTTACATGTTGCTCATCTCAAGACATCATGTTGTTTCTTCATCACACAAAATTAATTCCCAAATATGAACATTGGGGTTTCATTAATGTTATTTTTTACAAAAAAGACTGGGCTGCTAAAATCCCTCTGCAGCTTTTAGGTCCTATTGGATGTGTGAAAACAAACCGCCCCCTGGGTAAACTTCCTCACATCAATCTTTGATGGGTAGTTTCAAGGATTTGTGGGATTTTTACAGCCCTCTTATCTACCACCTGGCGTCACAAATTGTAGCAATGTGTCAACGCAAGCAGCAGTTCAAAGTGTAACAATCTAAAGTATGAGTTAAATTTGTCCAAACACACTCCACAAATAAGATAAGGGTTGGTTTAGGCTCTTTAATAATAGATCACAAATGTGGGTATTCTAAAAAGTAGAGAAACTGGAGCAACAGATATTTCAGTGGTTCAATCAGAGGTTGTGTTTGTGTATTCTTCTTCTCGGTATTCTATTTTCTTTTATGTAATAGCAGTACTGTGCATTCATACACACCTTCTGTACACACACACACACACACACACACACAGAGGCTGCATTTTGTGTTTTCATTTTGACAGTGGGCTCCTTAAGGGCCTTTGCATGAAGTGGAACCATTTTGACTGGCCTCGGCTCCAGGGGCCTTAGTGTGACTCCTGAGAGGAAGAGGAAAGAGTAGAGTGGCAACGTTTGTGGTGAAGGAAACTGCACTACCACATGCTCCCTATCCATTCCCCTTAGCCGGCTCACTGGGCCAAACCGTGCCCTAATGAGATGCGGCAACACACACAGACACATGTAGCATGTCTACTCTAATTATACTAGAAAGCTTTGTCGTCTCCTGCTGCCTGTGGTGGCATCATGAAACTTACTACAAAGATTTTTCATTCCTTCTTTAAAAAAAATATCGTTCTGTCATGTACAATGGTTCTAACAGATAGATGCTCACTGCAGACACTGTGGTTAGAGAGCATTATTTTTTGGTCACAGCTGTGCTCAGTGTTTTGAGCATTTGTCAGACATACTTCCATTGCAGCATAATAAATGTTTGCATAATGGAACAAATATTCAGTTTACTGTATAGTCATACAATAAACTGAATATTTAATGTGTGCAATCTACACAGAAACGTGTAATCTTGCTATGCACAGGTAGTCCAACACCTTAAATTATGATATTGTCCAATAAAATGAATATTACACTATATCTCTTGCTTATTTTGTAGGTCTGTGTCCCTAGCTTTGCTTGGGTGGCCATATCTAAGGTAGGTATGTCTATGTTGTATGGCACTTCTATTGCTATCGTAATTATAATAGATTAGTTCTGTGTTTAATTTTTGTTGATTAAATTACAGATGTAATAAAATAATTAATAGGTTAATTAAACACATTTACAATTTATGACATGATTATTCTGTTAATAAAACAAGTTGTGTAATTAGATCTTTAAATCATTTTTCTTTTCATTGTTCTGTCCACATTTTATAAAAATGATGGCAACAGAAAGACATTCTAATTGGACATTATGTTTGTGCATCACTTTTTTTGTGCAAGCATACAGCTTAGTTTCTGAATACAGTCTACTTATCTCCTAATTAAAAGAAGACAAGTTATATATCGGCCTGATGGTTGAGTTGTAGGATGAGTTGGGGAAACATTAAAGGATATGATAATGAAGCTGCTTCAGTGCTAGAGCTTCCACTGTGTTGCATTTCCAACATGTTTAATGCTTTGTTGTGCATCTCTTTTATGTTGCATTACATAATATGCTGCTGGTGTGGTGTACAATACTGCAACAATTAGTAATACGCCTGCTTGCTGTTATCAGTTACATGTGAGGTTTGCTTCCTGGAACATGTCCAATAGATAGCTTTAGAAGAGGGACTGTTAATAAGAAGTTATTTTATTAGGCTCTTGAATTCAAAAGAAACTTTATGTATGCTTTGGGAAACGGTCAGCTCACATATGGAGAACAAATGAATCATCAGAAGCTGCAGTGAAAAAAACAACATCACATTACATAGGCAATGTTTTGATGGGCAGACATTCTGCGCTATAAAACAATACCAACCAGTGTCATTCCTGAGTGCTTCAAACCAAGCTATATATAGACTACAAGGTACACAGCAGCCAAGGCACCTCCACTCCCCCTTGGGGAACTCACTCTTCCACCCGCAAGCTACGGTACACCATATCTTCAGTCTTCTACTGCTGAGCAATTGTCATCATGTGGGCTTGTTCTCTTAAGATTACCGCTGTTGTGAAAAGATGCTTGTCCTTTTAACATCTATTCCTTTCCCTCTCAACTCTCCGATGTAGATATTGGTGATTAAATGATGTAGGGCATGAATTAGTGTGGGATAAATATGGGCTTTTATGATGCACAGATCATCCTTCGACACTAGCAAACTGACAGTTTGGCAGGTGCAGCCATGGTCCTCTCACTGCTTCCCCCTTGAGCTACCCATAGTGGTGACTATGAAATATGGACAGCAGCAAATTGAGATTCATCAGGCACGCCTGCCTTGCTCACTGAAATCTATATTCAATTTTAGAGCATCTGTCATGGCAGTGGCAGGCTGAGGCATGCTGGGATTGAGAATCACTTAAGTGTTCTGAAATTGTATGTAGTGGTGGTGGTGGAGGGGGAGAGGCCTCTGTCTTTCTCTCTGTGTATGCGTCTGCCAATCTGCTGCCTCGCTTTCTTTTCTCTAAAACTGCAGGTAAATTGATGTAAAAGAATTCTATACCTGCACAGCAATGCTTGCTTTCCCTTCAGATCAGATGAATCAGTGCTTTTGTTAACAAGTGCATTTCAATATGCAATTTTCAGCTAGTACCAGAGGAATCCTTACACTTCATTATTTAGTAAAATAATCAGTGCAATTCTTCCCCTCAGACTGTGTTGCCATCAGGAAAGATTCCGACAGCATCCCTGGAACTCTGATACTGCGACCAGTGATACTATGAGGAAGTGATAATCTGCAGATACTAAGCTCAAGTAGCTAACATATTGCTGGCCAAGGGACAATTAAAGGATTACTTTGCCAATTTTTCAATCTTATCACTGTGTATTTTAATTAAGGATGGAGTGAAAACAGCCTATTTAATGTTCTCAGTGGCTCAGCATCAAGATCTGGTTCTGTACTTAACTCAAAATAAAAAGAAGCACAATATGCTACAAAAAATGTGCAGAACTGAAATCAATGGCAAAATAGCGGATTTTATAGGAGGAAGGATTTACAATGTATTCATTGACATTCCATATGGCTGAGAGCTAGACTTGAGCATGGGCTGTCACCGAGTCCTGTCAGAATGTGACACAACCTTCTTTAAAGTTCATATTTAATAATATAACTAGTATTATTCCATTCATAGCAATTTTCTATGTTCTGTCTAAAAGTGAAACATTACTGTCAGGACATTGGTTTCTTTGTCGATAACACACACAGAGAAGAATTTCAATCAATTTTAATTCCAATTGACTACAATGACCATTAACACCAGCTTAATATGCTTCCAGTAGGTATCGTGCGTTTCTTTTTTTTAGACATCGATCAATTTTATGACACAATTCAAACCTATCATTTTCTATCGCACGTGTTGATGAGTATAAATGGACAGGACAAGGAAAAGAGAGCATGAAATCCTTTGATTCCATAGCAACGGGCAGACTCTATCTTTATTTTTCTCGCGCTTTTAAGCGTTGATAATTAAGGTGAAGCATTCGGCTAATTAGCTACTGAGAAAGGTCAAGGTTTTATCAGCAGGGGTTGCGTTCTGAGCGTCTTACAACAGGTCAATGTAAGATAAGAATTCCGACTCAGACACTGAAAATCTGCCAGCAGGTTTGTACATAAAAAGCTCGGTGTCTTCCTGACATGAGACTGATTCTGGACACGGACTTTTATCACGTGGCTCCCTTGATTCCTCAGACCTGCTGTTTTGATGATTTTGGTAAATAAGAAAGCAGGGGAGGCTTGTATGCTTGAATTGCTGACCTTATGTGCTTGATTCAACACATGAAATCCTCAGTTCACTGCCTGCATGAAGCTGTTGTTTGCTGTGTTATGACCCTGATGTTGAGTCGAGTCCACACGGGGTTATAGAACACACTTTAGGTTGAAAAAGTTGGGTTTAAAGGAGGTCTTTGGAGATACAGTGGAGTCTGAATAACAAACTAAACCCTTACCACCACAGATGCTGCAACATACATGGATTGAATCTGTGATTCTGTTTATTCCTCAGCTGTGCAATTTCGTACGACTTTTCTTTTATAAAAAGGTCAAACTTTACTACAGCAGGAATACAAAGTATTTATGTTACACTAACAGAGTGTTCTCTAGACTTAATGCTTTCTACTCAGAAATAAAAATATACCCGTGTCATGCCTGTTAGCAATATAAATGTAGCCCAACATACATAATGGCATGCAAGTGATCTGAAATAATATAACATGCAGGTTTATGTTTGCAGAGGCAATTCGGTGAGAGAGGCCCCCTCCATCTGTTATTGTTTCAATGTGAAATAGCTTTCATCTTAAAGGCCTGTCATGCACCTGTCAGTAGCCACAGTGAATGTATAATGGCACCAGTAAAGCTCTTTATTAGTCCATGGTGAACAATGAGCCTTGTCAGCTGATAAGAAGGGAGGGAGACCTGCCCCTCCAACACACACACACAAAATTCTCACTCGTAAACAGTGGAATCCAAGGAAGGGACAATCAATAGAAATGCTTCAGTAGGTTTATACGTAGCACTGAACATAGCAGTGTAGTAATAGATTGGCCTCACCCCGTTACTTTAGCATGATTTCACCCATAAAAGTCACACCGGGTCAGAATGATTACAAAAAGCTATAGGGGTACAGTGCATGCTACTAAATTGTATATAAAGAATCAACCACAATACTCAGGTGTGACTTTGGCCTATTCTTCTAAATAGATTGTCAGTAAATGTTGAAGATTCCCGGGGCCCTTTTGTGAAGCTTGATCTTTAACTTCTCCCACAAATGTTTCATTGGATTTAAGTCAGGTTATCGACTGGGCCATTCCAACAGCTCGGTGCTCTTCCCCTCTAGCCAACTGAGAGTTTTTTTTGCAGTATTGTTTGGGATTGCTGTCCTGCTAAAAGGTCCATCCATGTCTCATCGTCATTCTGGTGGATGGCAGCAGATTAATTTCAAGAATCTTCTGGTACATTGCCCCATTCCATGGTCCTTCAATTACATGAAGTCTGGCAGTACAGTGACATGATGAACAGCCTGCTTCCATCTCCTAACTGTAATGTTTTTCAGCTGATTTGTCCTCCAAACATGATGTGTGTGGTATGACAGCCAAAAAGCTCAATTTTCATCTCACGCTGACCACACAACATTCTCGCAGTACTTCCTAGGCTTGTCCAGATGTGGTGTAGCAAAGTAAAGTATAAGTAAAGTATTAATGGAGTCCTGTGGGGTGAACGAGCATAGAGGCCGTGGCGGATGAAGTGCCGCCAAGCCTTTTGAGTGGTCATTCGCTCTTGGGCATTGGGCAAGTGATGGTGACGTGCATTTTAATTTTTGATTTTAGTTTTGATTACCTCATATTTGTGGATTTCTTGTATCTTATATGAAAGTCTGGTGCTGTTCTCACGTGAATAGCCTCACTTTTTTCCATCACTCTGTTTTTATTTTTCATATTTCTTGCAGTTTTCAGAACAGTTTTGACATCCTAAGATTAATAGTGAGGACAAAAATCTAATAATTTCTATATTTCTCACTTCATCACTGCAGAGTGCAGGTTTTTGTTATTGCAGCTGTGTCAGTTCAAAGACAAGCATGCACTGACAGATGTTATGCTGACGTTTTTTTTTTTTTTTTTGCCACAAGCTTATTTTAACAAATGACACGACTGCAGAGTACAGGGTCTTATCAGGGCCAGGCAATGTGATGCCACATCCAATCTCAGAAAACACCTTGCACTCTCTGTCACTCATCTCTCCATCAAAGTGCCTACAGTATGAAACCCATGAAAAACAGAAACACAGTCAAAGAGTGCATATGAGAAATGTGAAGTGAGATAATGCAAAACAAATTGATCTGGGCAAAGGACGAAAATTTGATACTTTCAACAGTTCAATTACATCTGTAGTCCGAGTAATATTGAGTATCCGAGCATGGTAGCTGAGTCATACACACATATCTGAACCAAACATGGCTTTATGCTGAGAACTTCCTCTCATGCACAGCCCGAACACTACGATCCTACACTTGGTAGCACGTTTGTGGTGGCAGATTGCACTTGTAGTAATTTCACATCGTGCCCTCTTTATCTGAGCAGTATTTATTTTGGAATCAACGTATTAAAGATAAACAAACCACTGTTTATGAGCTTTGAAGAGATCAATTCCTCTTATGTTTCTTAAGCCTTTGGGGTAGGTCAAAGAATTTATCTGGAGCATTCAATTAAATATTTCATACTCTATATTTTTAAGTATTAATTTACTTTATTATATATTTTTAGTTTAAGTTTCTATATAACCATTTGTATCATCTATTTATTGCCTTATTTAATTCAATGTTTTATTATTTTACTATGCATGTTTTTTGAGCTGATCTTTTAGGTTTTATTAGCAAGAATTTATATATATCTTATTGATTTGGATTTGATTGTGTTTTTAATTTTATTGCCTGTTTTAGATTTTATTTTGATTTCCCCACTGTTTCCTCCTGTTGATCCCTGTTCCTTGGTCCACTGTTAATAGCTTCTGATTTTCTAACATGTTTATGTCTCTGAATGATAGATTTATTGATTGATTGATAACATGTCAATTTCAGTGAAACTGAAGTGACCTTTACGAAAGTTGTTTTAAGGGTTATTTTTCTATTTGAGCAGAAGCTAAATATAATTCAAACTTCTAGCTGGATTTTTTTCTTCCTGTCTACTTTCTTTCCTGCTGCTTTGCTATGACTGTAAATGAAAGCAAAACATTATGCTACTATCTCTGTACTTCTCCCCTCTTGCTCAAATGACTACTCTGGGATCAGTGTAGTCCCTGAGCGGAAGGGAACTGCAAAAGGTCACAACAGGGGGATGAGAGAATAGCGCGAGCCAAAGAAGCTACATTTCTCTATTCAGCGATCTGCTTAGAGATTGAGTTACAAGGCAACATTACTGTTTCCCAGAGCTACCCCTGGTTGCTGGGTTTATGTCCCCACACCTGGCAGAAAATGGCTTTTTTTTGTGTGTGTTTCACGCACAGCCTTACACATAAATATGATTTACCATAAATGTGGTATCTTTTATAAACTGTACAACTGTCTGCATTTTATAGCTGGTTCTGTGTGCAATGGAGACAAACACAAAAGGGCAGGTGTGAGCAGCAAACACTCACGTCTGCAACACACAGTCATCTCACAGCTGTAGATTCCAATCCAACGCAAGAACTGCCTCAGTGTTTCCATTAGCCTGCATTAAATAAGCCACTTAAATGGCTTTTCTGCTGTCAACATACTAATGGAGAATCAGTAACTACAAACTGCTGCCAACCTTTACAGTGGAAGTAGTTTATGTGGATGGTTCTGCCTCCAAAAAAAAAGTAAAATCTGTGTAGAATTTTCATGTAATGATCAGGAGACTGCATCAAACACCCACTGACATGACAGACTGGTCTATTTAAATACCTGAGTTCGCACATCTATTTACCATGAGCTGCTATAATTATTTTGCTAATAAATCAATGTGTAATGTCTATATAAAACATCAGTGGGTGGACAAGCTAATATGTGAAATGTACTGTAAACATATTACATATTAAATAAGTTACCTACCTTGCTGCTGTGGACTAATGTGTATGTTTTTTTTTTTCTTCTGTGAGAGTGGGCTGTATATCATCACTGTACATTTGTATTCTCACAGTAGGTCATAGCAGCATTGCATACACACACACACGCTCTAAAAAGGCTGACATGTTAACAAGAAAGCTGCACACACATGTCAAAAAGGTTCCCTCATAACGACTATCAAATATGACAACACAGACACACACAACGCAACATGAGGAAACATGTGAAGTAATTGGCCGGAAACCTTACTTTCAGCCTCAGGCTGCAGTTTTCTGATATACACAGAAACTACAAATGTAAACATTTTACTGATATGTGCAGGCTTTTCAGTGAGTGGGCGTTGTTTTTGATTAAATATTATCAAGCTGTAACACAGAGATATGCTTCTTATAGAGTCTTCACACAGCACCAACCTCATCTCTTTACAATACACACAACATTAAGATGGAGAGGGTGGGGGGTGGGGAGTGTGGGGGGTTGGCTCCCATTTAATTTCCCATCCTCTGCCACAGAGATACTGTTCAGCAGCAAATGGTGTCGTAGGGTTAATGTTGATTTAATAAGCAATTAAGCTTCTGCCTCACAATACATGAGTGAAGAAAATAATAAAAGATTAAAATCAGATTCTATTGCACTTAAACCAGATGAGATGAGGAAAGGTAGTGGCACCAGGAGTTTATTTGTTCACTGCATTGCCTGAAGTCAGGCAGCTGGTTAATTGGCTCAGCTTTACTCCTAAGTACTAAGTGCACTGTTGATGTCAGTATGGATCGCTATAAACCTACATGTGAGCGCTGACAAATCAGAAGCACTTAACAAGGGCAGTAAATGGCAATTCGTGAGTGCACCTTCATGGTAGAAACTAGGGAAGTTAGAGAACAACTACTTTAAAGCATGATACAGTACAAGCAGAGCAGAATCACAGGCAGGAAAACATGAAGCTCTGCAGCCTGTTTACATCATAAGAAGAGACACCGTCTGCAAAAAAAGATCATGCCCAGCTCATGGATTATGCATTGTTTTTTTTCTCTATTTATTAACAATGCAAGCAATGCATCAATTACAGGACCGAGCAGGAGCAGCAGAGGAGATTCATTTATTATCGATAGACAGGTTCTAACAACGCATGTCAGAGACAGCTACTCTTCACCAGCACCCCAGGAGATTCCACATGTATGCTACTAGCTGCTTCACCTGGCCCACTGCATCACTTATCCTGATAGCTGTCAATAGACACAGGGGAGTCACACAAAATCCTGCATGCAACACTACATGCAGTATATTTATTCCAACACAAGTCCTTGACATGAGCTACTGGGTGTTTTTTTTCTGACCAGGTAAAAAAAAGAACATGAATACAGCTCTACTGTGTAAAAAAACCTGCTGTCTGAAACCATTAGCCACACAGCAGGAAAGCCTTCTGTAATTAAAGTGTATAAGCAAGAACCATTTGAATATAAATTGTTAATTCTACATGATGCAGAGAACAATTATATCATAAAAACACAACACAGCTTTTATTCTCTAGTTCATCTGTGTGTCTACAAATTGATGATAACCATGTGCTCATAGACTTCGGCAAATAAAACTCTGCTGAAAGTGCAGATCGAGCGCAACAGGTCACCAAGGCTGGAGACTTCTGGTCAAACATTAGAGAGTAGCTATTCAATTAGGTACTCAGGAAAACCACATGCTTTACAAAGCACAAGTCTAAGGTCCCCACAAACAGCTCTCCTTTCAATGCAGGGCCAAACACACAGCAGATAAATCACACAAGATCAGATGACTTACCTGTCTCTCTCAATACTTTGACCTTGCTGCTAACAGCTTCTTCTACGGCAGCAAATGTGTAGCAACATGCTAACTGTCCTCTTAAGAAACGGTAGCATCCGTCCTACTTCTTAAACCTAAGCTTTCACTAAACTGCTAAACAAGCGTTGCTAGAAATGGAGAGTGTCACGGTTTAAGCCAAAACAGGAACAAATGTGCACTAACCCATCAGCTAATCCAACATGCTTTGTATCTTATTACGCTGCTCCTTAGAAATGAGGAGATTTTTTTTTTCCATGCAGCACATTGAGAGAGAATCAATTTGTCCGTGAGCACCAAAGAGAGGGGGTGGGGGGTGGAGGGGGGGAGTGGTATTATGGGGGTAAGGGTTGAGTGTTGCACTTTGGATATCGGGTGTCTCTGTACTTTTCTAGGGAGATGGCAATGCCACTGTGTGGGGCCTGTGTGCAAATTAAATGGAGAGACAGAAAAATGCATTATTGATCAGGGTGATGCCAAAGTGTCTCGCTCACAGCACGGGATCAGGTTTAGGTACAGGGTAATTAATCCACAGGCCTGAATAAAAGCAGAGGAACTGATCTGCACCCCCCCCCCACCCCCTCTTCCCTCATCCTTCCCTCCCTCCCTCCCTCCCTCTCCTCCTTTCTGTGTTCAAATGTCGACTTCGTTCGGTGCTGAGGAAAATAGGTCGCTAGCTTGTAGGCACAACCGGTGCAGGGCACCACTGGGATAGCTAGAGCACACCGAAATGAACACATGCTGTTTCCTACACATAACACCCACAGACACACACACACACAGATAGAAAGGAGGGCGAGAGACAGACACAGAGACAGAGAGCACCTGTGCTGTTTTTTCTTTTCAGCCGAGCAGAGCAGAGCAGAGCAGGTGTCAGATTGTGTCTCTGTGTATCGTGTACTGTAATTACACACTGCAGTATGTTAATGCTGTTATCAAATACATTCGTATATACAGGGAATGTCTTTAAATGTAAGATAACGCCATTTTACTTCACTATTTGTTAAATAAACATGTGTTTGTTCTCAGATGTTTTAACCTGCTATGATCGATGTTTTTCACATCATTCATTCACACAACCTTGGACTAACTCTGATGCTCAGTGAAGGTATAATGTTACCACGTTTCAGATCAGTGTTTTGATATAAATATGAGCAACCTTCATGTTTTTTCTTCTCACTGCATTAGCTGAAACCTGCCTTCAGGAAAACAGCTCAGGATTGAAGTTTGAGGACACATTCTTAAACAGGAAACACACGACAGGTTGATCATCAACTGTGTCAAGTACACTGATCATCATTGACTCCTGACACATCATGTGGTTTTGACTTGTTTTAGGAAGTCCTTAAACATGCTGGTATTATTAATAAATCATTAATCTTCCAGGGGAAAGGATTACAATTCAAACATCCAGACATGCCACAGTGTATGAGCTACCGAAACATTCTGTAAATAAAAATTAATCTCCACCACTACTGTTATTTTCTATTTAAGCATGGGCTGACCTGGTTAATACAAAATGGAGCTACAAAGAGAGTAAACAGGAACACAACCTTAAACCTTAATATGTATTAATATTTCTTGAACCAGCAGTTTCATAGTTGTGTTTTGATCGTCTGATTTTCATTTTTTAAAAGATACATAGACAATGTTATGATGCACATGTTCTGTCAATAATTGCCCTTTTCTCTGGTTAGCTTGTTTGTTTATCTTGAAGCTATATGATACTGCGCCTCAGCTGTGCTACACTGCCCTGCAGCCGGCAATTTTTAAGAAATATTTCTGAAACAAGCTGCACACAAGCAGCATGTAGCCACAGGCAGGAAGTAGAAGTCATGTACTCTACTGACACAATGAACAAATTTTCATACTTGTATAAGGTTCTGAAATTCTTCATGTTCTATGTTAGGTCCTCCAGATGATTGATAATCCAGTATAAAGACACTCAAAATCATACAAAGAGCCTTACCTTTAATTTAAAAAAATGGCTACACATTCCAGCCAGCAGCATGAAAACGCAATTCATCAGCCAGACAAGAACACAAGACATACAAGAAAGTAGTGCTGGTTAAAAGGGAAATTTCTAAACACATGTCGTGTGCAGCCTGTTTAATGAGTGCTGTTGTTAAAGAAGAAAGATGTACAGGTCTAAATACTACAAACATCCCTCCATATGAGCTAACACAATTTTACTCCACACTGTCCCCAAGCAGGTAGACTGAGCTGTAGTCAATCTTTTTTGCAATTCAGTGAACATAAAAAGATTTAGTTGTGCTTTGTCATTTGTTTTGTTTTTTTAAAGTCTATTTTTATAGTCTATGGTATTTATACCAGCTGCCAAAGTTGGCCATTTAAATTCCGCATTTGTCAGCAAGTTTTAGCATCAACAGATAAAAATAGATCAACCTGTGTCATCGGCCAAGACATATCATCATTAAAGTAATTGGTAGTGTTTTATTAGAAGGTTCAACACTCCCTGAACATCTGCTGTGATAATGGCCTCACTTATAAAAGTGGTAAAAAACTTAATTATTCCTTCTTTATCTGCAGTATATCTGAGCTGCAGATTGGAATACCTATTGTTGCCCTGATTTGCTGCTTTAATTATTCGGAGGTAAAACGAACTGAAACAAATACATTTCCTGTCAGGTAGGAGCACTTGCACTTTCTGTGGACTTAAATAGCAACACTGAGTGATGCCTGTGATGCATGATTCTCAATGCTTTGGTTAAGGCCCTTCTAAATACAGCGCCACTTTATAATTGAACACAAAGGTTATGCTTTGATAGAATACATTTGCAAATGATTATCTGTATGTGTTCTGATACAGAGAACCAATGCAGATGGGAGAATCCAGGGGTTATAATATGCTCAAGAGAATTTCCATTACTTCGCTTGTTCCACCATCCACCTATTACTACAATATGTGTGGGCTGCTGCTTTGTGTCTTCACATGCTCATCACCCACCATCCTGCATCTCAGCCAAGCACGTTGTCGTATTTTAAGTTTCTAGTACCTTTAAAAAGACAGGCACTTTCTTGTGTATTACAGTCATAGTCATGCACGACATTTCTTTGTTGAGCTAATGAGTCCTATTAACATAATCTCTCTCAAGCCTCCACTCTTTACACTCAGAGAGTGTAGTGAGAGAGTGAGTGAGAGACAAACACACATCACTCTAAACCATCCACCTTAGATAGGATACCACCTACATTTTTTTCCAGGACAACTGATCCATCCATCTTTCAGTGTGTCACCCAATTAAAGCTTTTTACCCATGATGAAATGAACCAATTAAGCAGTGCACTTCTGCTTGGGCGGAGATCCATCTCTTAATGGGTGAGATTCGCACACAAGAACGCTATGTCCGTATCGCCTCTCCACCTCATTATCATGCAGCTATTAGCCATCACTCACATCAACTAGGGCTCACACACACACTTACACCAAGCCAGTTGGTGTTCATCCATGTGCTTTGGTGAATCATAATGCACCCAACACTTGAGTAACTGGAATACAACAGGAAATGCTGTTCCACTGGAAAAGTGCATGGCAGGAGTAGAAATGATCTGGGTTCAAGAGCATAAAAGCTTGACCCTTGAATCAGGGAAGTATGAACATAAAAAGGAGCAGCAGCATTGGATCTGTTTTTTTTCTCTCTCCAGACAATCTGTGCTGGAAGGGTTATTTCTGAAATGTATTCCACCACAGATTACAGGACACCATTGTTTTTATGCATTTTTAACTCATCTTGTGGAGAAAATGCACCTCTTAGTGACAGCCTGCAATTGAATAAATGCATGTGTTTACAGTGGAGACTATTGGACAACAGGGCCACTCCCAGAGGCTGGAAACCGGCTGGAAGCCAGATGGTGGTGATATCTATACTACAAATTACTGGAAGCAATTAGTTTGATGCACTTATACTTACACCAAAATATGAGCAGCCTTGTTTTGTTTGCTCTGGTTAAATTCAGTAACCTAATACATGTATGGTGCAATGTATGGGTCATATTTCTACTAGCTTCTTCCTCTTCCTGCTTTCTATTTTATTTTCTATTTTATTTTTTTATTTTTTTATTTTTGTTATACTTTAATAATGCCAGCAAGTAGCACCACACACCAGTGAGTGCACTGGAGGCAATGTGGGTAAAGTGCCTTGCCCAAGGACACACAACAATGACTAGGGAGGAGTTGGGATCGAACCACCAACCTTTATTCTTGGACAACCCTGCTCTACCACTGAGCCACTGCTGCCCTAATCCACACTATAAATATAAAAATATATAAATTCAGTAATCTCAAAACGTAAAGCAATACTGAGGATATCCTTGACTCATAATTGAACATGAGACTTGATTGCAGTGTTCTACAGGGGCAGAAAATGAATGGGTGAAAGGCAATATTGCAGCACCTCTGAATGTCAATAATTTGGCACACAGATAACTTCAGTTCAATCAGCTTTGCCGATGCACATGAATAGAAAATGACTTCTGTCATAAGCTCAACTCATTATTTTGTTCTGAGAAACAGAGTGGGACACTTTATGCCCCCACCCTCTCATTCTTCCTGATTCACACTTCACTTCACTGATTTCTACCTCTGCTACTGATCACTCGGAAAAAAAAAGAACTCCCTATCCACTACACGTTAAAATGAGAGAATGAAAAGCAACTTTTCCTCATTTGCCCGTCATTGTTCTTGATCAGTATTCCTGTGAACATGAATGCCTTTTCATATCTGCTGTCACAAAACTTGTTACGGTTTTATCTTTACGCTTCATGGGCCTCCTTCTTTGTAATAGTATAAATGAAGGGCTTTCAGATCATTGTGCTTAAGCGTTATAGAGGCAGATTTCCATTCCAGTCCATTTAAAAATGAGTGTCTCTAAACGACAACATTGCCTCATAACTGAAATCACATAACATCTAAAAAAAGATTCCTTCACATCTCCATTTACTTTCATTATTCATTGTTTAAAAGATGCACGTTGCAAAACTGCAAGTGTTTACATTTGTTTGCTCACTGCCTTGACCGCAGAAGACTACATTATCTATAATTTGCAGAGTAAGCATGATCGACCCAATAAATATTTTATCACGGTCTTAAGATTCATGATGTGCCGCACACGATTCCGCAAAAGGAAGAAGAAATTGTATAGTAAGTAGTATCTACAGAATGTGTTGCATCCCACTGACAAGGGTCACAAATAATGTATGATGCATATCTATCATAATATTGCAGCAAACATGGTGCTGCTGTTAACTCTCATTTGGTGTAGGGAAAGCCTTTACCAAGTGTAAAAAAACATAAAGAAATAAATCTGGCGACTATCATCCTCTATCTTACACCGTCTTCATCTCTTTGTGGTGTGAAAATAGCCCTCTTGCTTTCCCTCTGTGCAGTGGGAGGCTGCATGGATGAGATTAGCAGACCCCTGCTCCCGGCATCTTGTGTCTGACCCCCTGGAGTTTACATCCAAGGGGGGTCGCTGCTACTGTAGCCTCTGACAAAGCAGAAGAAAGACATGATAGGAGACAAGGCTACCTGAGAACAGATTGCTCTGTCCATTCCTCTTTTGATTCGGCACCATAAAAACCACATCTTGATAGGTGTGGTGCCTGTGCAAAAATAGATACATTTGTACTCTAGACTTAGCCTCATTCATAACGTTCTGCAAAATGTTTAAAAGAAGCACTTTGTTCCCCTGAGATAAAGCTTTTTCTTTCTTTCCACAGGATGCATACAGCTTTGAGGACTCTTTTGTGAAGGCTTCTTTCCCTTCCCACAAAATCAACGGTCACATGCCTTTTTATTTTCCCACCAGATGGCAGGTTGGAGGCAGACACTTTACCCCAGGGTACAAGGTGACGTGCTTATAAATCCATCAAGCTTATTTAAGTGTTAATGGCCAAAGGATCACTTAATTTGTCTCTGATGAGGACGTTGTACAAGTGTTCCCAATATATCAACCAAGAGCTGCAGGCTGAGGTCACAAAATAATGCATCTAAGAACTATACAATTTTCTTTTTATTATTTAAGCCACCGGTCATTTTTTAAAACATTAAACACAAGAGGCCTGAGAGAACAAATGTCCTTCTCTGGACACAGCAATGCCTGGTCCTCATCAGAGACACTGCTTACTATTTGTCATGGTTCTAAGACACCAACTTGTAGTACTGACTAATCACTTACTGCTTAATCTATCCCACCTTCCGACAGGTGCAGCTACAATAAAGCAATCAATGTCACTCACTTTTAATATTGCAGATGATCAGTTTATTGTATTTGTCATTGTAGGGTGTAAGCCGTCATCACTTTTAATAGTATCTTTGTTCCTGCTGATATAGAAGAATATGAGACAGTGGTTTGACCTTTGTAAGAACACCCACCGACGTCTGAGTGGATTTCTATTAAGAACCAAAACTATGCACTGCAAATAGAATGAGGATTCTCACAGTTATGTGTGAATCTCACTTCGAAACAACAAGGGTGATGGCAAACTGCATACATCCACGTCTATGTGAGCATAACACAAAGTTATCACAGAACATATCAATGCAAATTCAGTGTCACGTCTGTCATTACGGTGTCAACCAGGCGAGCAAGCGATTGACAAAAATGCCTTTGTAGGACCTCTGACCTCAATACGAGGTGCATGAGAAGGAGAATGGGAGAAATATTGCATAATGTCACTTCTACATTCATGACATATGCATTACTGCCATGAACGAACACATTGACTATTCATACATTGAAAATAGGAGGTTGACCTTGAAACGATCACTGACCTAGTCACCCATTTTAAAATCTATTCCTCCTTTCACCGATCACTTTGACATTTCACATAAAAAAATGGTGCATGCAAATATATAATATGTCAGAGGCTACGACAAAAAAAAAAAGAAGCAATTTTGCTCCAGTTTACGGATTAAAAAGGTATGTTTTTTTTTTTCCCCTCACACATCAGTCACACCACAAAACAGGGTAATTAAATTAACTTCATTCCTCCTTTAAAGATATAAATGCATGCTTTCCACCAGAGTCAGAAGCAGCACACCTGGAGCCGGTCACAAGTCAGTCTTTCCCTCAAGGACATTTTCACAAGCTATGGCTTTATTTCTGACCAAACCTATGACATTCCAATTAGCAATGTTTTTCCTAAGCAACCAGACATACATACCCACTGCTCTTTTGTGATTAATCAAAAATATTCGACACATATAGGTTATTTATTATCTTCCACATCAATGGGCAGGAAAAGTTTCTAACACCCCGGAAGGGGAGAGATTTAGATTTCAAGGATTCAGAAGTTCCCAGAGGTGCAGTCAAAAAGGCCATCAGAGATTTGAATGAATATATGATGTGGTATAGTATCTGGAAACAAACACACTCATGCTTTGGCACTATCGCCCGGTTTTGCCATCACAATAGCTATTGTGTGAGGCAAACAAAGATGCATACACATTAGCACGTATCTTGGTGTGGCTTTGAATGGGGGACGAAGCGTCTGCTGCACAAACAGGCGCCAGTGCATCTGGGCACTAACACCTGGATACGAATCTGTTGAAATTAGGCAGCAACATTAAATGTTTTCACCTGAATTAACATAAAGTGATCCATTTAGTGGATTTAGTGTGTTTTTTTTTGTTTTTTTTTGGCTGGAGGTTGACTTGAGCGTTGAGACTGGTGCAGAAACAAAAGTAGCATATGGTCTTTGATGGATGGATGTTACCATTGAAAGAACCACAAAAACAAGCGTGGTGTTACCTGGGTTTATGTATTTCAAAACTAACACATTTTTACTGTGTTGTGCTTCTACTAACATCTCACTGTAAATGTATTTAAAAAGAAAATCAAGTAAGGCTTTCAAAATAAAAGCCTTCTAGCACATGAATAGACAGATTCCCTTCGTTTGTATTTATTGTGAAATACTGGCACATCACATCCACCAACACCTAAATGAATAAATCACTGTTTCACTAGACGCCTTTAACTCTTTTGATTCAACACATGTACATTATAATTCTGTCACCAATTCCAACGTGTGGCATTAAGTGATTACTGAAATAACATTTCTTCTGCATCACTTGGTCCTCGAACATATCAATAAGCCGAGCGTACGGTCGATTGAATACGGCACACCACTTTAATTTTGTGTTGCCTTATAATCACCGCTACAGGGACATTTATTCAAATAAGTATTTTAATTAGTTGAGAGTTTCAATCATCAGTATTTTTCAGCAAAGCACCACGAAGGTAAGATTACTACAAACTGCGTCAACATGCTCACCTTGAGAAGCTTTAGTCCATTTTTTTTGGTGCAACATTTAAAATTCATGAATGTTTTTCAGTGTGCAAGAAGAAGAAAAAATACTTTTGGATTTCTCCCATGATTTCATCCATACTTGCCTCACCTTCGTCTGGAAGCTCAGTTCCACTAACAGTGTTCACTAAACTGGTCTTCAGAGCAAGAAGAAGAAAAATTGACGTCTTCAAGCAATTATCTGCTCAAATAATATGCAAACTACTTGTTTGTATGTTAATTGCACTGTCAGGTGGTGTTTGTTAATGCTCACATGATACATTACATTATGAGGTATCTGTGGCTCTCCTGTGCCTCTTGGAGGAATTCATGCTCTCTTGTAAATGATGGATGTGATTGACTACAAACTGCCTCCATTTCTATTTAATGGTTTGTAATCAGAGACGTCGAGCTGCAACTTCAACATCCGCCAACCGTTGAGGAAGTGCCTCACCTGTTGCATATCTCTGTAATTACTTAAATACATTTAATGATTACAAATGAATAGTGACACAAAGCATTCCTGTTAATTGTCTGTAGAAGTGGAACCATTATAGGGTCCTTCTTCTTGCTTCTGCTTTTTAAAAGTGGCTTCACTGTGAGGAATGGACATTCTTTATGTATTTATATAGACCTCCAATTTCTAATTTGGCAAAGCAAAAAGGAGACTGGTGGCTGGGTATTGCCGGTTCACACACTATGACAAAGGGCTTGTTATGGATGTGCTCACTGCTTGTTTTTCTTTGAGGTGAGGGCACTAGCCTTGATTGTTCCAGACCTCCTGTGTGGCACCACATGACGTCTCTTTTACAGAGTTCTAGAAAGAAAAAAAAACTATCTGTGCTGAAACTATCCCTGCTGAAACAATAAACTGCAAAGTGGTTTAGCTCGAGCATGGCTCCCCTGGCACACAATCATCAGACTGACATTGGAAATAGCAAATAAACCATTACAATTATTTTCCATTTTAAACAAATGGAAACCATTTGATCCTAAATTAGTGCAGATATCTACAGCCCACCTGGTGCTGGGGGAAAAAAAACCCACATTATGATGCTTTTAAATTTGTTCATGCACTAAAAAAGTGTAATTTTTAATGCACCAGTTAATTTTAGAGTCCAAATATAATGTGTTGATTTGAAGTACAGTCATTTCCACATGAAATAACAGAAGCATGGGGATTCATTGAATACTTCAAACACCCATTAATCCAGATGTTTCTGTTGTAATGCTGTTGAACATGAAGTGACATGCTCAATTAAATAATAGTCGTGGAAGTATGCGTTCTCTTATTATTAGGTGCGGAGTGGCACAATTGACCCTTTTATCATGCAGTAGTATTATCAGTGCAAAAAAAAAAAGACAATTGACAAAGCAATTACATGTGAGTCAAGTCTGTTAGAGGAGCAGTACTTCCACAGAAAGGTGTTTTGACTTCAGAAAGACATTCTGACATGACAAAAAACAAGATTGTAGGGGGTCGCAGTAATAGGCAAATACAATTTCCGATGAACAAGAACAGAGAACTTTTTCAGTGCCATTATTTATTTAGCAAAACTGAAGCCACCCCCCCCCCTCTCTTTATCCCCTGCTAACCCTTTAAAACAAGCTGTACTTGTTCATTCTTCTTCTAATTGTGCTGTCAAGGACATTAACATTGAACATGCTCAGTGAGGCCTCTCTTTTTCTTTTTTTTGCATTTCTCTGAGCATTGCACCGTGGGGTGAATTTGCTGGAACATCCCCTCCTGGGAAGATTGACGACTGCCTTAAATGCTCTGCACTGCTGCAGATCTCCAAATTATATTTTTAACAACACTTTCAAAACTGATGTGCAGCAACATTTACTTCTCCAACTCCATTGCTAACGTCTTCCCCCCCTTTGGACTGTGTTAACACACACCTGAATGCTCCAGAGCATCAAACAAACAAAACAGTAAGGGGCTAATTAGTATTGCTAAAATGTTTTTGTCTTGTTGGCTTCATTTTTGCCAAATAAAACAAAAAACGACACAGTCAAAAAAGTTACCATATACATTCCTTCTTTGAAGTTGTATTTGACAAAAAAAATGACCAAAAATCATCAGATGATTTTTTTTGTTCAGTTTTACACTTAAAAAAACATAGCATTTAAATAAAGGATACTAACTATTGAACATGACTGTTGTATATAATAACCTATAATTTTATGTATAATGAACACAGCAGGGGAATTTAGCATTTTAAATGTGGCTAAAACAACTGGAATCTGCTCCAAATGACCGATCAATCACTAGTTAGATATAGAGATCTCTGAATTTTCTACACCATAAACCCTGTATGGTGGTGGACTTGATGTCCACAATGTTTTTCTTCTGATGCACTACTTTCCCTGAATTTGGATTTCAAATCAAACCTCAGTTATGCGGACATACAGCTTCACATGAAAAAAAAAGTGAATCAAAGGGATCCATCAATGACCCCAATTTTCCAGGGATCCTTCATAATTCAGTTTGATGTGAACACATTTTCTCGTCTTTCACGGCAGGCCCCACTGATTTGCCACAGAATCACAGTCAGTGCTAATGAGAAGTGGAAGACTGAAAACTCCTTCAAAGTCCCCGCCACACAATATAAACTCCAGTTTTTGCTGTTTCTTCATGCTAATTTGCTGTTAAATGTGTTTTGCATGCAAAAAAATAAATAAATAAGATAGCAACTTTCAAAAACTTCTGAAGTTAAATGAAGGTCTGCTTCATAAATGTTTTATGAGCTCCATGCAGAGGTTAGCGACAGGGGTTGTGCAATATTTGGCTAAGCTGCCAACATATGGATGGACTGTTTCTGCCTTTGTTATTTACTGTATGAATTAACTCATGAATCATTCACAGAGCATCTATGAAGAAACAGGACCAACATAATAAATAAATAACACTATGGCAGCCCTGTGGGTAGGGGCTATTGAGTAAATTGTGCTCTTTTCTTTCTTTCTTTTTTTTACAAAATCATGAAACTGCTGGGCTATGCTACCTTCAACCCTCAAGACAGACACACACACACTCATGCATGCTCTCTCTCTCTCTCTCTCTCTCTCTCTCTGTCTCGATGCATTCTGCCAAAAGTGAGTTGGATGCTAAAGGTGTGCAGGAACGATCATTACGATCTAAGCGCGTTCTGCCTACAATACCATGGCAACAGAAGGCAAATGTGACCATGAGATGTGTTCCAGTAGCTGGCAAACCCAACCGCACAGCCCTTCAAGGACCTGGAGTAAACAGACACATTTGCCCAATGGAGTGAAGCTGATAGGTGTTCCATGTTCAGGGTTTATCACTCATTCCAATGCACTTTCATATTTCCCCCCCCCCCTCTTTTTGGCAACTCAATGTCAGTATGGGTGACAGACTATTCAGAACAGAGCTAAAAACTCCTATCTGATAAAATGAAGTCAGAACGTTCTCTGACAGTTAGTCACTGCTAAAACCATCAGGAGATATTTTTATCTGATCATGAGTGTATACATTATTTTAGCAGGACTGAGGCCTCCATGAGTGAATGTTCCTTAATGACTGACACATAAAGGTTATTAAAATTCGTATCTATTCAAGACAGCTTAATTGGACTTCTTGAAATAACTCTATCTAGCAAGAGTATGAAGTAGTGATGAAAAACTCAACTCAAACTAATGATGTGATGTAAATTGCTACATATACACCCTTTTGAAGTGAAGACAAACTTGCCTTACTGAAGGTGAGGTTTAATTTGATTGACAGGTGAGGGTCATCTATCTACCTATTTGCCCAGGTCTCATCCTCCTGCCTTAGCTTGTCTCTCTGTTCCTAACTAATCCAAATACAAGAAAAGGTGTAGTCCAATGCTGCCAAGATGGCGATAGCTGAGGTGGCCACACTAAAGCTGGGCATACGCACAGCGGTACTTTGGTTTCAAAATTCATGGCAAGCTCATGGCATCAGGGGTGACTTGAACCACAGACTCCTGAGTGAAAGGCTGCGGTGCTGCATGGACTTTTGGGCTATATCAGCCCCATAACTGGATTAAACTGATAATATATCTGTTTGTGTGACACAATGTCATAGGTTTTGTGGGCATACATGTAACCCTGTGTCATATCTGGTGGATGTTTTAATGACCACATTTTTTTCCTGTGGTGTTTGATTTTAATTTTTCTGCATTAAGGGGATTGACAGCAAATTATGAGAAGTTGATATTTAACTGAGCATGTTGCTGTTATGTGGGAGGACAAGCAGGACCTTCTTTAACATCACCACAAATCATCTTAATACAAATAAAATACATTAACACGTGAAGGCTGCTGACTCCAAATGATACACTGCTCATTGCACTCAGTTATTAAAGACCTTGAACTAATGACAAGATAATGTATTTCAATGCTGCTGAAGGTCTGAATTTCACATCCATCAAAATTTAATGAGATTTTGCCAAACCCTTGTTGCTTGTCTTCCTTGTATGAATTCTATGATGAGTTGTTTTGACGTGCACCATCATACTGCATGATAGAAATGTCAAGCCGCGATCTTAACAGGGACATGATGACATGACTATCAGGGAACACTGACTTGATATTTTACACATCAGAATAGGCAAAGAACACATACTTAAATCAGTAAAAAAAATAATTGGAAATAGCTTTGTTTGCATTCTCTTAAATATCCCCTGGAGAAAATAAAATGCATTAGAATTATGTGATTAAATCACGCTTAATCTATAATGTAATGTATAAAGTCCATGTATCAGAATTTGATTAATTCCACTTGATGACTTTTCAAAAAGGTGAGGTAAACTTGGCCGTCCTCCCCCAGGTAGAGCTCTCTGCTGACTCCCTATTGCCATCTAAATCGCTTTTGCTGAAGGGCAGCAAGGTTAAGCAGGTTCAACAGAGCAAATAAATAATGAATTCAATAAGGGTAATTAAGAACGCACATCAGATGAGTAGCATATGACCTCAAGATCCCACACAAGGCCCAACCTCTGCACAAGATTAATAAAAAGAAAAAGTTCATGACTATACAAGCTCCACTTTTCAAAGGTTATAAAACCTTCCACTCACTAATAATAATCCCTAATTATTAAACACTGTGGCAAGACAGCTATTTATCACTATTAGTCTTTTGTGTCAAATGAGCATTCCAATTTCTCGTTGTTGACACTTTCACTGCTGTACAGCCCCATTGGAAAAGGCTTAATAGTCATCCCAAGGGTTTCTGTGTATTGATTCACTTGATAAAGCATGCTACTATGCAGGCAACATATTAAAGTGCACCAAAAAGTAACCTAATCTCTAAATAACAATGCCTAAAGCATAATGGCCGATGCAAATGACTGAATCCAATTCATCAAGGCTCTGGCGGCTTTACTTGGTTAATTGATCCCCAAGCATCTACAGATTTTTTTTTATTATTTTAAACTTATTTGCTTTTTAAATATTAAAAAAATACAACATTCAATCATGTGAGATATGTATGGGTTTATATCATATTAATCACATCACATCCTATACTATGTGCTTGTTATACAACATAGTTATCAATAAACTCCTGAGTTATGATGAAAACTGGCTGGTTTTATTAGGCTTGGCAGTCTAATTTATTTACTTTTTCTTAATTTTTTGACACTTGACATGTAAGGCTTCAAAACAGCCTGAAAGCAGAGAAATACTACAGGTCTTTATTTGCAGGTTGCATTACATTAACACACTCCATATGCCTCTGCAGCCCACTATGCCTCAAAGCTTAAAGTCACATTACAGTTTGGAGCTAGATGGAGGCTGTGTTCAGCAATGTGAAGATCCCCCCTTTGCTACAGATTCCAACTGTAATTATCCAAATGACAATTAGATCTGGTTAACTGAACTGCTAGCCATTAATCTCCAGTAAACAACAGATTAAATCTGCCTATTGACAACTGCTGTATACACAAGCCCCAGATGCACCAAGAGCCCCCTGCTCATTACAGGATCATACTACACATTACATGCTACATGCATGTGTGTAAATGACTCGATGTGGCGATGTGGAGAGAGATAAGAATAGAAACATGTGACTCATGTACTACCACATTTAATGAAAAACACACGCAAAAGGCCAAATTTTAAAGACTAATTTAAGTCTGTTTACATCAATATTGAAACATATCTGTGTTCAAAGCTAGGCTAGCTATGACCAAGGATGTCAGCAAGTTTACAGTAATCCTCAGCCAATAGTGATTTGATGCATCTTATCTAAAAGCCTAACCTAGATAGGCTTTAATTAATTCCTAATAGAAATACAATAAGACTGCGACTGGGAGCTCCTTATTGTCTGTTTTCTATTCAGCATGCTGCATATGTAACCACACACCAGATGGTCTGTTCCACTGAACAGTCTGAGAAATCCTTCTTGGAAACTGTGTGGAGAGAGCAGGCACTTTTCAAAAAGATGCTTGGCAGGTTATTGGATGAACCAATCTGTCTCTGTCACAGGCTACCTTTAACCAATCAAATCATTTCATGCTGTTGTCACCGCAGACCGTCATCACACACCTGTGACTTCTTCACAAGACACTGATTGGTGATGCCTGAACGAAAATGCGTTACCCTAAAGACCGGCCAGAATGGATTGTGTCGTGATCCAGCTGACTAGGACACATGCTGCATATATTCATATAATTGGACTCAAATTGCATAAGCAGCTCAGATGGTTTTATACATAAAACTGTATAGTTGAGTGATTCAGTTTTCACAATAAAAACACAAGCAAATGCTTTTAGCAATCACATGCCTAAGTGCGTAATAGGAGTGGGTAAAAAAAAAAAAAAAAACTGAAAAAATGTAAACCAGGTGCTTTTGTGAAGGTGCAGAAGAGTTCTTCCTGCCTATGTTAAGATGATTATAGGAGTGAAAAGCAGTGAAAAGTCACAGCTGAAGTGTAAAGACATAGTTAATTTTTCACAATGGCACATTTTCTTTGAACAAATTGAATTATTTAAATACCCCAAAATAAAAGGTAAAGCCTTTTCTCATCTGTTTTGAAGCCTTAAAGAATAAATAAATAAAGTGCTGGAGCCAGTGAAAATAAAACAGCCTTAAGGAAGAGGAGAGGAAGAATAAAGAATAAAGTCTCTCTGAATTGACTGACCCGAAGATGACTGCAGAGAAAGAGAAAGAAAATAAAAACATTTGATCTGGTTTGTAAATGTGTATGTTGTATTCCTAGCTGTAAAGCTCATTATTACTGTATATATATGCACACGTCTTTGAAATCCTATTTATTTATATGTATACAAGGCCAATTCTAACCAGTGGAGATTAATATTTAGTAACCCAAACACATCACTGAGCACAATTTTTTAAAATAATCTCTGCACTTTCTTTTCAGCATTCCATAAGTCTACAAAATAAAGCACTTTTGTTTATTATCCTCCTAACACTGCCACAATGTATTCCACTCATTTCTGCAATGTGGCAGCTTCTCTATTTGCATAGGACTGATAAAGACATCACAAGCAGGCTAAGCCTGCACACAGATCTCTCCCACTCCTTGCAATACATTTCCACACTCATATGTTGACTCCACTTGGCAGCAGTGATCAAATTCTTTTGCAGCGAGAGAGGGGAACGTGTGGGCGATCCCACTTTAGCTGGGGATGGCCAGATGAAAGTGCGCAAACAAGCTTTTGTTGCTGGAAGCAGGTCACTCGCAAGAAGAAAGAAACTCAACTAATTCTGTAGGTGAATCACTGCAATCAGAATTCATTGTGGTGGCCTCGGCTATGATGTTATAATCAACGATTATGTAACGTGAGGAGAGTTATCTGCAGAAAACAAAGTGCTCCATCATTGTGATCAGAATAAATACAACTACTTTAAACACTATAAGTCAAAATAATTACTCTATGATCTATGATCATGTAGCAAGCGAGCCGAAAAAGCGATTCACAGCAAATATATTTTTTTACTGAGCAGTTCTACAGCACCGATACACACAGGAGCTGCAGGAGAGTACAAACAATGATCTTCTACTATTGGCCTCACCATCAGCTTTTGCAGTCCATTCAAAAGTAGCTTTAGAAAGCTCTCAGTGCTGGAGGCACACTGAGCTGCAGACATTTTTTTTGTAGGCTTTTTTGCCTTTATTCAACAGAGGTAATAGAGAGAGAGAGAGAGAGAGAGGGAACGGTGTGTGGGCTGCTACAGTAAGGATTCAGCTTTAATTCAATGTGTGCACGCTCTAGCAGGTGAGCCACAGACACATCCAATCAAGACTGATTATCCGCTTAAACAGAAATGAAAACAAATATGAAATGAGGAATGAGATGTTCAGGATATGATTCCCTTATCTCAAAATGAGCGATCGTGTTGACAAATGGTGCACTTGTTTCATAGGCCAATGAATGACTGAATATAAAATGCTTTCCCCGTGTTGTGATTTACATGTTTTAAAAATTACATCTTTATATAACATGACACAGGAGACAATAACAATGACTCAGCCACATGCCGACACTGAGGATTTTTGAACATCTGCTTTTGTGAGCATGAAGATTATAGATGATTAACATATACACATTGAATCATTAATTTTACACTGTGGTGACGCGGCGAATATTTTCAGCCTTTATTCGTTAAGAAGACTTGACGATGCCACGGTGAGAGAGGCAGGACATATTTAAAGGAATATAACAAATTTGGCTCTAACGAACACAAATCTAACCCTCATCATTGGAGTTGTGCTCATCAGCTAAATGTATCTGAAACGAGCATATTGCCAAGGCACTCACTTAACAAGCCACTCATAGAGTAATTAACAGATGGAAGAGCAGCCTGTGGTGTATTTTCAACAAGAAGTTCTGATGTACATTTTAATTACTGACAATTTTCCTCCGATTAGTTGTGTTTCGGTTTGAACAGATTTTGATTGGAATATGTAGGTCTGCCGTGTCCTCGAGAGACAACTGCACCGCCGCATTCATTTACAAAAGCCTCATTCTCAGCAGTGCAGCCTCACAATGGTTAAACTGTTTCAGAACATCCTATTCCCAGCAAGTTTGGTCTATTTGGTGATATTTTTTTATGTTGTTGGTTTTTTTTGGGTGGGTCCCTGTGTCGTCAATTCTGAGCTCCCTGTGAAAAAGTGGTGGAATTTAGTGCAACAACCACTAAAAAACAGAAGCAATTTCATCCTGCTGCACCACAGAAATGGATCCCATACTTTCCAAATCATTACCAGTGTCTACTGCCTTTAAATCCACAGTCTTCTTTTTATCTCAGAGACATGAATCTTGGTCTAACAGTATTTTCATGCACCAAAGCTGAAAATAGTTCTGTCTCCCTTGTCTGTTTTTTTATATTAACTGTTGGTGAATGTGCTAGCTGAGGGGGGTAACTGACAGACATGTACAATGATAAACGACAAACATTCCACTCAAATAATTGTTTCCAGTTGAGCCTTTTCAAGCTGTATCGCCGTGTCAGAATTGTAAATACACTTCCACCTTCACAACTTATCGGCTGCATCTTCAACATATGAGAGCAGACGCAGCGGATTACAGACACAATAGAAGCAGATGCAACTGGAATCCATAGCTATGGGCTAGGCAACAGTGCAGCAGCTTACTGAGACGCAGCAGGAGCCTTGACCACAAACAACTGCTTCTCGGAATGTTTTCACACTGGCTGTGTTTGTTTATGTGCTGAACCAGAGATCAGCTGTCTGGGATGTTTCAATGTATTGTGCAGTACTTTGCCGTTGAAGCGGAGACGTACAGTGTGCAGATAAGCATGGCAGATGGGGGGATTGAGCTTGCTGTATTCTTTACTAACAATACAATAACAGAGACCTTTAACAACTATTTGATTATTACTAATGTTGACAAAGCATTCATTTTTAATCAGATACCAAAATTGTTCTCAATTATTTTTCTGTCAAACCAATTTTAATTTGACCCCTTTCAGAGGTCATAGCGTGTTCATATGGGTCTTGTGTTCCCACTGGGGAAAAGGGATTTTGGTTACTGGATTTGAAGAGCTTGCTTAGAGTAATGACTTGGCTGAGCTAACCCCCATACACTGATCCCAAGCAAAGGTTGTCCTGGAAAGTGGAATATTTTGTATAAAAATTCACATTAGCATGCATCATCAGCATCACTCAGGTCTGCCCGGTTTGCTCCATGTTGAATTTTATCCACATTTTGTTCTGCAAATTTTTGTCAGACATATATTCAAAAACAGCTCAGGCACCACTAGAACAAGCTTGTTCTCCATCTACTATGGTTAAGAGTCTGGCATACATGGTTGGTTACTTAAAAAAAAGGATGATACCAGCTACTTGCTGGAAAGTTCAAGGATTTTCACCTCAAGATGGGGGCCGAAAAATGGCTCTATGAAAGACATTTGAATGCGACACTTCCTCAAGGCTGAGGAAAGAAAAAAAAAACACTCGAGTACTATAAACACACACACATTGTGATTTAATTCCAAAGCCTCCTTCCGCATTGGAAAATAAAATTATAATACAAATCTTTAAATCTTTGAATCTCTGAATAACTCAGCGGTCATTCATTGGCTCTTGTGATGTGCTGTGAACATGAGACTACAGCGGATGAACAGATTTTCTGGTGTGCATCTGTCTGTAACTTCACCGACTCTTTGCCATCTCAGCCACAAACTTCATCCATCTCTGTTGAAGCAGTGCGGGAACATTGTTTAGTCAGCATTTTTTTTGTGAAAAATATGAAAAGCAACTATGCGACACAGCCAACTGTCCTCTATACTGTTTTTTTACTCTTTACAAACTTAGAATGTCAAATATAAGAAAGAAGGAAAGAAAGCCAAGTGGTTTCACCATGTAATAAGTCAATAGTTCTAGTTCTGTGCTTCTTCACATCTGTAAACGTTACAGGACTCTGTAGGGGAAAGCATTGCTGAGCAGGCAATGGTGCCTCTTTTCTGCCACACTGTTTTACGATAAAAAGCCAATGTGACATTTAATTAACAACAAAACATTTGGTAAGCACGCATGCCCTTTTCCAACGATGCATTGCTGCACAGTCATATGCTTAAACACATTCTCACATGAGAGCCACCATCTTTTTCTACAGCTCACCACTGAGCAGCTTTATGGCAACATCTGGGCACCGAGCACTTTGCCCAAGTGCACTCCAACAATAGTGGCTTATACTTCATTTCACCGGCTAATTTCCATGTACAATATCAGATGCAGCAACTGTTGAGGCCCACACTTGGCTTCGTTAGCGTACTGCTTCCCAACGTTGTTCTGTCCTTATGCGTGTTTGTACTTGGCCTGTTACCTTCCATCCCTTTCTCCCCTCGTCTGACCGGAGGGAGTTGAGAGGCGATGGCAGGGATCATTACATCACAAAACACCCAGTGGCCATTGTCCTCAGCAACTGCCACACAACATTATCACAACGTTCTCCATAAACAAGTGGACAGGTCGTGTGTGCCACAGTGCAGACACGGAAGAGAAAAAGGAAACAGGAGGGAGAAGGAAAGAATCATGAGAAATCATGAGAAAGAATAAGAATGGGAAAAAGGGAGCTGGAGATCAGACACTGAGGGGAAGCTGAGAGGAAGCGGGGCCCATGTGTCCCCAGGGTCCAAATCACAACTATTCTCATGCGGAAATACTTGACATTTGTATTTCTGCGACCCAGATAATGTTTGCTTGGACACAGAAAGATTGCATGAAGCTAAAGGTCGGGGAAGTATGGTGGATGTCAGACTGGTCATTGCCACCTCAGAGCTTTCCCTTATTACCAGAGAGGCCTGGCATTTCTGTCTGGATGTGATGGCAATGAGTTTCCTCCTCCCCACTTGGAGGATTTAAGCAAACACAACCCCTTTGTTGGTTCACAGGAGGACAAGCCCTCTCTGGCTTTACTGCTTGCACACCAACATATTTCTTTGAAGGCTCCCAACCTTTGAGGCTCCACAGGGGGCTGGAACCATCAAAAACAACTCTCTGTGTGTGCACACTCTCCTCAATGCAAATCATTATGTCCTCTCTTGTAGTCTGACAAATAGATTCATTTTTTAGTGGGATGTTCAGTTGCATTTTAAGTAGGAGACACAAACAGATATTTTTGGTGTGTGCGTATGCACTGATGTTCAGCAACGTCAAAACTTTTATGCATTAAAAGCCTTATTTTGGGCGTACTTTATAACAGCATCACTTCTCTTTCATACACAAAGTGCATTTGGCAGTTTGTGTATCGAATTTGGCAGGTATGTTGTTTCTAGCATCTTGAGACAAGAACAATTTAGGTTGTCCAATTGTTTTTGTCTCTTCATCTAAACACTGGCTGACATGATGATTTTTATAGCGGGGCTCTGTGGAGGCCTTACCACCTGCTGCAGGATTACTTGTTCTTGCAGGTGCTTAAGGTATATTCTCTGAAATATGGCTGAATACTTGGAGGTAGAGTAAAGCTACAACCAAGGAAGGCAAATGATTTGCTTTTGCTGTTGAACATTTAGCTTGTTGCAGCCTTGAAGACAAAGGTCTCAAACTACTTTTATTCTATTTATAATATTTATGATGACTTTTTTTCTATACATAAATATAAATAACTGTAAAGTGAAATGGAATGCAACATTTAAATATAGATGTTAAAACACAGACATATAATAACACTCTGTGAATGATCTATTCTTCAATTAAATCAATCAATCACACTCAGTGATTATCCATCCATCCATCATCTGATCCTGCTTTGTCCTGCAGGGCAAGGTCACAGGGGGCTGGGGCCTATGCCAGTTTAATGGGGGTATACAACTTATCATGGCTTAGCATAGCATCTAGCTGGTTGAAGCTATTTTGAGAGAGAGCCAGATATTTACTTGAGCATAAAAAGGAAAATAAATATATAAATAATAGCATAACTTTCTTCTTCTTCTTCTTCTTCTCCACAAAGCCTTGCTTTGTTGATGTAATATTACTACTATGAATGTCTTGATAATTGGTGGGATAATATTTAATGAGGGATTGCTAATATTTTTTGAGGTGTACAGTAATTAATCCACGCTGCAATGTGTGTATTCTACAATTCAACACAACAGCAAACAGTGCTGGATAAACACATTTCAACAACGAAACCTAATGTACATAAGCTCCATTATTTAGCAGTATTTCATGCCAAACTGTTGGATTACATTAGATGCTGTGCCGCACACATCCTGCTGAGGAGTTCTGAGCTCATATACATCTTCAGGAAATATGTTCCTCTCAGCGGAACTGCACATAATATATGAGCAGGGGAATTTTAGGACCAAAAAAAAAAAAAAACAAGCCCCTCTTTGTGGTTTGTTCTCTGCGAATGCAGCAGCAGAACCACCTCACTAAACAGCAAAAACAAACAAGAGGGAACAAACACAACTTTGCTCTCTGTAAACATTACGACAAATGCAAACACAGAGTTGAACAAACTGGGTATGACAACAAACAAGTTGGCCAAATAATGTCAAATAGGGAACAAAAGAAATAAAGGGCAGGGAACAAACAAGGGTGAGCCAGGCTCGCCAGAAAATAGAGTTCATATTTTATTCTGCACAGCCACTAATGCAAATAATGTGTCTCATACAAATTCCAGACATATAAATGCAGGAGGGGGGGGGCTGAGGAAATAAATAAATAAAGAGGGAATAAATTGACGAGGCACAGAAAACAAAAAAATAAACTTCAAATGAAGGCAGAACTGAGGAAAATGGGAACACACATACACTATCTGATGTCAGGACGGATCATGATAAACATGTTGTTTTTTTGCCCCCAAGAATACCTAATCACATCCTCATCCTGGGACTGAAGTGGTGCTTTGTTTTGACATTAAAAATATAATCCACTGAGCTGGGATCATCCATTTTTGACTATGCAATTAGATGTACATGGAGAGCTGTGGGGCTGGCTGTTGAGAGAATAAAAATGGATGCAACATCTCTTGGATTCAACATTTTAATTCTAAATATTTAACATTAACATTATTTAAATTATAGTGCATATAAGATGCAGTCTTATAGCAAATAGATGGGAGAAAGTGCTCGCAAGCAACCAACAGGTTTGTGGAATATACTGCTGAGGGGATTTATCATCTCCACTGTTTGTTCTCTGCAGAACAAACACACTTTTTCTTTGCTTAGGGAAAAAACAATGCACTATATATCCAGCAGCACTGTATCTGCGACTCAACTTCAAAGGTGCCTTGAAATATACAGTATGTACCCTGAACACCTTTTCAACACCTCCCACTCGTCCTCCCTGCACCTCCGTGGTTGTGGTTGACATAGTCACACCTTCTTCCTCAGCAGTTGTATTGCACAAATGGGTTTTACTTTGAGTATCTCAGATGGTAGGATGCTGATGATGTTTTGAATCAATCATTTCTAAATTAATTCACAAGATTTTGCATACTATTCGCAAAAGAAGTTAAAACCAGAGACATTTTGATTGTACAAAGGGAAAGAACGATCTAAAATGTGATCACTTCTGTATGTTCTTTATATTTAATTGCTTAAACTAGGTGAGGCTTGCATTTATAGCGAAAGTATAACAAAAATCAATGCTGTAAATAGATCCCATCTCTTCCATTTGTAAGCTCTTTATGTAGTCCTATTTGTAGAACCATTTGTCACCACCACCCTGTGTTGCAAATGCCTCTGTAGCACCCATCAATAAACCATCGGTTGTCACATGCTGTGCCATCTTATTATTAACAGCCATCTTCATGGTAATCTCTCAAAGACATCATTGATGGTGGGTCCTCTGTATTCCTTTACAGTCTGGCCTGTAGGATATATCCAACAGTGAATAAGAGAAAGCTCTCCCACCTCACCCTAAATCTCTTCCTTGTGCCTGAGATAAGAGTGGAATTGAGTTATTGAGCCGACAGTTTAAGATATAAGCTCTTGCTAAAGGGGCGCTCAAAAGAGTCACAATAAGGAGAGATTGAATGGTGTTCTTTACAAGGGGACCCATCTCATCTTCACCATTTGTCTACTGCCGTGCTCTGATTAACCTGTGGTGAAAAGGCCACAGTAGGGAGACTGAGGCTATCCTACAGTTAGCAGTGTGGGTGGAACATCAGGATGTAACAGCCATGTTTTATTTATTCCTAATTTGCTTGGGACTCGGTACATAACCCCATTCGCTACACAACAATGATTTAGGTATGCAGGGGCCCCCATCACATCATTTAAACACTTTATGGAGTAGGGCATTTAACAACCTTACTCACAATTACCAACGGCGTTTCAAAAGGTGGGTCATATTGGGTTGAATGCCAATTAGCAGAGCTTGTCAGTGTTAATGGAAGGTTGGCATTCAGTGCAATGGCATGTGAGATTTCTAAGCAACATAACAAACATCCAAAGAGGCCAAATTATCTGAAGCCTACGGTGCAGGTGCACCAGATGAAGATGCTGCATAGCAGTTGCTAAACAGCTAAAATGGATGTGCAGTTTAAATCCACAGGAATCTAACTGATTAAAGTCAGCAAGCAAAATGTCTTTACAGCCAGGTCTAGATGCTGAGTAATGTGTTTTTTTAATTAAAATATGGAGCAAATTGTATGCACTGCTTTTTTTTAAAATATAAGCTGTGTGTACCATTCCAGTGAACATCGATGCTCTCATCTATAGTCACAATGACAAATCATGCTTTTGACAAACTGCCATGGTGATAAAATAGTAAGCATTTAGCCTGGTGAAGGAGCGCGTAATCATCTTACATCTTATTTTACATTTACATACACTACAATGCACTGCCTTTAAGCTCAGTCACCAACTGCAATGTCACCCTCAACAATTCATCTATTGTAGAACGTGTCAAGCAATTAACTTACATCATCATTAGTAGAGAATTAAAATGTATTCATAATTGAGAGGCAGACAACGAAAAAGTCTCTTTGGTCCTCCGGTCACTTAGGGGGGAAAGAAGGTAATAGCAGCCTTTATGCACTGACTTTCCAGTAAAAAGAGCCAGGTTAACAGCATCTGAAATTCACAGAGAGATCCAACAGACGAAAGAGAAGGGGGGGGCTGCGTGCATGAATCACATTTAGGGAAAAAAGCCATGGCAGGTGTGAAAACAGCCTTCTGTAGTGAAGATGAAGAGGACAGGACGAGGCGCTGCTGGCTCTGGTAGTCGGGTTGTGCCTTGAAGTGTTCTATCATGATGGGAAACTCACATTCACCATTTTCTGCATAAATATATGCAGAGAGGAAATTAGTTTACATAGCTCTGTGTGACATGGCGTTCGTATTTTGACTGAAGATCGCAAAAAAAAGGCAGAAACATAAGGAGAGGAAGAAGAGGAGGAGGAAGGAAGAGAAGGTGAATGAATGAGAAAGAGGGGAGGAACAATAACAGAGATATTAGAGAAGGAGGAAGAGAAGGTGAAGAAGAAAAAGAAAATATAACCTAAAACTGAAGTATTTGTCGCTATAAAAAGCTGTAATTAGTATAGTTATTAAAAGCATTTTCATTCTTCAGATCTCATCCTCATTTTCAGATGTGAAAGATTTAACAAGGTAAATTAGCTGCATGATAAAGTCACCTAATTTAAAGTTCCCTTTTAGTGATAAAAGCTTGTTTTCTAAGACAACACTAGCAGAAGTTTGGCAAAAAAACATCAATGCTTTCAAACTTTTATAATTGAGAAAAAAGGAAAAAGGGTACACAGGTGTTTTGATGTTTTTGCTGTATAATTTGGGAAGTAGTTATTAATCCACAAGAAAAAAAAATACAGCTGCTTACAAGAGATATCAAACTATATCCTCACAAGCGGCAGCTGAGGAGGAGAAGCTGGATCCCCTTTATAATCTTGGAACTGCTTGGAAAAAAAAAATGTGAAATGCATTTTCTTTTGAAAGCTCATAACTTCTCCCCCCCACAGGACGTATTTTTAGGCTTTGGAAAAAAAAAGGAAATTCACTTCTTGAAATTTTGTCCCTGAGCAAATTTTCATGTAATGCAAGGAATCTCCATTACAACCTTTAACACTCGACACACGTTGTGACTGTGCAGGGCGTAAAAGTAAAGCCGCTTCTAAAGTTCTGACTGTGTAAAAAAGGATAATGGTGTTGATTTGCAGACAAGTGAAGCGAAAACATGCACAGCTTTTGTGGAAAGAAAAAAAAACTACAAAGAGTTGGATTCCTTATGCCGTCACTCAACTTTTACTATTTTACAGTCTGTACAACATAAAACACTCTCTGTCCTCATGGAAAAATAGAACATGGGAAAACCTGCAGGTACCATCAAACAGGTAAAATCCTGCAGTTATAGCCATGTAAATACCACCAGTTTGGAAAGGCAACACAGGCTCTCCTGACTTTTTTTTAACGTGGTTGTAAATGAATGCTGCAAAAGAACATCTTTGGATCTTGACATTGGAAAAGTAGCTTCAGTTGCTAGGTAACAGACAAAGAGTTGATGAAGAGAGTGATGTTGGGCAGTATTCTGGATTCCCTAACCTGAGATAAGACAGGGTTATAAGTTATATGAGATACGATTCCTAAAGCGGGGACAGAGGTATACTCTTCCTATCTGTAACACAGCCAGATGTTACAGTGCTTGCTGTGTGCCGTTTCACTTAATCAAAAAGTGATTGTATTCATATTGTAGGGTTGTAATTTGTAATAAATAGGCAGTCACATGAAGCACTGACAGCTCCAGATGAGGCAATTCAAGATGATGTGAAATATTGCACTGAGGCTATAAAAAGATTTTCCATTCATGGTGTCATCCTGGTGCTTGTTGATGGTCCAGTAATGAAATACACAAGAATCAGTTTACATAGAACCATTCACTGTTAGATAACCTGATTTATTTATGTTTGTGTAGTTTGTTTGCTGCGTATTTTGAAAAAAAAATATTAAATTTAGAAACAGGGTGAGGAAAATTGACATAATGAGGTGGCAAAATCACCTTTGATGTAGAGAGTAACATGTTTTTTTTGTATTTGTGGTTCATGTTTTACTTCTATTAGATGCAACAATACATTTTTTTAAAAAAAATATATATACTTACTGAGTATCGGCAGCAAATTGTGTGTTCCTACTCAAAATATAAAACATCCAGTGAAAAGGCAGGGATTCTGTGCCTTATAGTGTTTGCTCAGTACAGCCTAAGGGCATCCACTTAAAACCTAGAACATACACAGGTGTGAATATGTTGAGCTGCCCTGCAGACAGCTCCCAATTAATGAGTGAAATCTACAGATCATTACAGTGCTTATCGGTTATATTTGAACAAAGCACTGTTTTTTTTTTATTGAAACATATCTCCAGGCAATGGACTTGCCACTATTCAGGACTTTACAGGCCTAGCTTAGTAATAGGTTACCATGGTTACCTCACATAGAAGTGAGTTTAAAACTAAACCATTTAAGCACAAAGTTAGCTCACTGACCCATTAATCTCACTTTGTTAGAGAGAGGCCTCAGATTACTTGGAAAATGCTGCAACTACAGATTTTTGAAATAATCCGCACTGTGAAGAGGCAAAGAAGGAGGAGGAGGAGGAGACAACACACACAGGTCTTCGTCTCTAGCGTCTGAACTGTCAATGACTGTGGTCAGATCTCTGAGGAGCTGTCCGCGGTCCTGAAGAGAACAAAACACAGAGCAGAGCTGTCCACAGCCACCGACTGCTTTCCTTTGCCTTTGCTTTGCAACATTATTCAGAACAGACAACTGCACTGACACATCCCCGCTTTGAGATAGTCCTCACCCTCCTTTGTTTGTCTGCCACATCCCACTCACTATCCCAGTCAAACTGTGCTTTGACAAGGATGTGCGCAGAATGCTTTGCAAAATCCCCCAAATCCCCCAGTCAATTATAATTGCATGCTACCAATGCTCGGGGCTTTTGCTGGATGAATTGTGTCTAATATTTCCATCATCCCTAGCACATAGATTTTTTTATCAAAGCAATTCAAGAGATTGTGTAGAATGTCACAAGAAAATTTGTATTATTACAATGACATTATAATAATGTGTCATTATAATGTCATGTGGCAGTGGCGCTGTGTGTGCATGGAAGCTGTGCTGGCAGTAAACCAAAGCAGTTCCTCAGCTGCACATAACCCTACAATCACAGAAAATCACATTCACTTTCCTTCAGCTGTAAAGTGTCCTCATGCTCTCTGTGATCCTTTGAGGCTCGGAGGCCTTCTATAAGGCCTTCTGTAAACACCACATAAGGATAAGGAGTTATATATTAAAATGTCTCGCAGCGATGCTGTGCCTTAAAAACCCTCTGTCACACATTTACAGTATGAAGTTTGTACCGGAGAGCAGCTCAGCACAGCCTTCACACACTTCATCCTTTTTATTATTGAACAGCTTCACTGCACATGCGGGATGCTGAAGGCAGAGTGGAAATCGTTTGCTTTGCCAGCTGCCATATATATATATATATATAGTACCAACACTCATGGATATGTACCTTATGACCTTAGACAGACACTTCTGTCCAAGGTCATAACATGTCTGATAGTGTTTATAAGTAGATGCCAAAACTACATGTACATCATAATCAATACTCTAACGATGGGTCGTCAACTAGTCCTGCACATGGCTCAGACACAGTTTCTGGTCGTTAACTGACCATTAACCAACTATAGGGATCTTAGTCAAGTGAGTTCCTGCAAGATCCACCCACAAAGGTCCTGTACACATAAAACTCAGATTCCCAACCAGAATAGTAGCAGAACTGAAGAAGCCATGTGGGGAAGTGGCGAAATGTCTTCAAAAAACAATCCTTGAATCCAGTTGCTTCGATTTAAACTCTTGGAAATTATAATCAATATGGTTTATATGATCAGAGCCATGAAACAAGAACATGTTTCTTATGTATAAATATCGGGGAGGTCTCTGCTGTGTTTTGATATGAGGGAGAAAATATACATGAAGTATAAATTATACTGATTCATTGCTTGTGTCTGTGCTTCACATTTTAAAGTTGGCATTCCAGGTGGTAAATTAATCTAGGTCTATTTCCAGTCATTCTGTTTATGCCAAAGGCAGTGCCAAACAGATAAAGAGGAAATCAGCAGAGGGACTTACCATGGAACAGTGCAATCTTTAAAAAACATTCAGATACACTGATGCAAAGGCTTGTCCAGCTATTCCATATAATAACACTGATTTACGTTGGCACTGTATTTGACCTGAAGCAGATGCACTTTCCTTTGAGCTTCCTCCCTCTGTGATTGCTGTAATGATAGTAGGGAGGCCAGTGCGATTTCTGGGGTGTGCTGCTTTAGCAGTGATGGCCTATGTAGACGCCTGGTTACTTTTCTGCACAGTGATATGAGCAGTAGCGTTGTGGTAATCATTTTTACAGCCTTTGCTTAATTAAAATGTCACATCCACTGTAGCAATATACAGCAGAGTTCTCTGCAAATTAAAAAGGAATTAGGCTGGCAGATGTGGCCTTAATGGCTTAATCATGTCTTTGCATTTGTTCCAGTAAAGTGTGGCCACAGATGAATATTGTTTTAACTCTCACATCCATGAGCAAAGCTTAAAAAAAAGAACAATTTGATATGTAAATTTACAGACAGCTGCGTTGAGTACGTTAAAAAAATCTGAATCTGACAAGTCAGAAAATGGAGCATATCCTAATGTAGAAGCCAGTCAGCATGCTCATTAAACTACCAGGTGCAGCACTCTGTTGGACTCTCTTCACAGCTGCAGCCATACTGTATGCCATTTTACTTGAAAATATATATCACATTTTACAGCTATTTATAATTTAAGAACACCATACTGCACTGCTTTTTAGTGGACTACATAATAACTGACAATTATCGCCAACACGGAGCTGAAAATAAATCCATAATATGCTTCTATTTAATATTAAATCCACCATGCACACATGGACAAAGCATTTAAATGGAAAACACAAGCTGGGCTGAGAAATAAAGCCAATGCAGAAGTGCCAAAAACATAAAAAAAAAATGTAATTCCTCGAGTGGCCACTTGAGGCTGGTTTGAAAAGCAGGTCAATCCCCATAGATCTCTGTGTTAAAATGCTCAGTTGTACACTGGATACAGTCTACCTTGAAACTCTATTATAACACTGCCATGTGAATGTAATTTTAATATACTATACATAATTAAGTAAAGAAAAAAATAAATGCCTCATTACGGTTTTCTTCATCTAGAGTAATCTTCAATGTATAACAATAAAGGACGGGTTAATTGCCCATGAAATACGCTGTAGCCTCCGCATCTCTCCAACATCACTAAAGATTGATCCAGGCAGGTGTTTCTACTGCTCCAGCATTTGCAGCTGTAAACAGACTTTTTTCTTTTCTTTCTTGCTCCTGCATGAAATTTCCATGTGCTGCTCTAGATGGTTCTACCTAGTGTATGTTTATCTTTCCTCTCCACCACTACAGCCCTTTTTTTTTCCACCCTGAAAGTGTAATCCTGAGAATGAATGTAGAGAGACTAAATTAAGGGACCCAATTTGAAGCAGCACCACTTCACTGATAAGCTGTACCAGTGATCTGTGAGAGCACTCAGGGTCTGCTACATTATGACAATACAGAGGAATAAAGCAGATGAAAGAGAATAGTCTGGCAAGAGCAGAAATCAGATGGGCAGAGGGAGAGGAAAAAACAATCTGAAGTCTAATTGTGTTATGCCTCACGGCAGCAAGGGAGTTCAGAGAGACACATTTTCTTTCTACACGTTATTCAGCACAGTCTTTTCCCCGACGCAATCACATTCATTTCCAACTGGTCCCAGCCTTTTATTTTATTTATTTATTTAGCCACATCATCTCTGGGTGCATTGTTTAAGAAGGGACATGAAAGGCAAACCGTAAAAAAAAAAAAAGAACTTCACCAAACCCATTAAAATTTGAACAGAAACATGTAGCGGTGGCATTTGAAGATGTGCATTTAAGCATGTTGGCTAGATATGTCTGACACCTTCCAAGTCACTCTGTGTCATCTCTGCCCTTTGGGAAGAAAATGTCATTCTGAGGCCTCCAAGGAATTGGGAGCAGCACTGAAGCTGGTGATTCAGTGCCCTTTATTTTTTATTTTTTTTTTACCTTTTGTCCTAATCTTATTTCTTGACTAAAAATAATTAATGAGGTAAGACTAGCATTCAAAACAGGCTGGCATAAGCACATCAGCTCACCATTGTGAAAGAGCATCTAATTTCCTGTTTGGGGGTTGTGATCATCAACCAGCACAAAACCTAAAATGAGCAAAAGCCAACGACAGATATAGATTCAAAGTCGAATCACCTTCCTCTGTTCACTGTACTGTAAAAGATGTCATAAATAAAAACAAGAAAATAGCACGGAAACACTGTTCAGACTGCGGTTAGTAGAAAGTCAAGGTGGCCGTCTATGTTCCAAAAATAGAAAACCCCTGTGAGCAGGACCACCAAGACCTTTTTTTACTCCCTTCCGCTCTCTGTAGTGCCTTTTGCTCAAAACAAGGACATGTTTCAGCAAAGATGTGAAGAAGCGTCCAGAAATATGTTTACAACACAATGTAGGTGGCGAAAAGGCAAGTAATTTCATAAAGGAGTGACTCTATTCTATTAGCTCTATTTCAGTTGAACTCTTGCCTGCAGAATGAATCCTAGCGAGCTACCTCCTAGGCTGAATATCTAGCTGGCAGCAGATAAGCCTGCTAATACTAATAGCATAGCAGTAGCTTGCTAATCAGCTCTACATAGTGTTGCAGAATTATGCTTTATTATCTTTTTTCAGCTATTTATGTGTTTTATTTTCAGCATGTTCATTGTTTTACACTCCAACTTGATGAAAGAGCGGGTCTTTGTTCTGCCAGACACATCACTATCAAGAGTACTGCAAAGTGTTACATCCAAAGACAATGTATGACAATGTCAAAGTCATTTAAATATTTAAAAATAATCTAACAGATTCTGTTTAATGTAGGCTGGTGTGTAATGTAAAATGAAAACACATGTCCCCCCACGCTGGTTATTTATTCCACATTTTCAAGATTACTTAGCCTATAAGGAGTTATAATCCAATTCATGTGCAAGTTACCCATAATAAAAACATTTATGTGTGACATATTCACACTGTATACCACATTATAAACCAGGCATAATTGGGCTTTCACTATCAGGGGACCTAAACACTGAGGATGTCCCACTGACATCAGGCCTTGCAACACCTGCTGTTCCAGATTTTGTATTTATACACACATGGACTGTATAATTATACTACCTGTTTTTACACTGAAATTATGAGTGTATGAGTTTGGTACTGATTTTTTCTAGATATATTTAGATTAGATATATATATATATATTTTTCTGACATACCTGCTGGACTGCTTGGCTTCCCAATGTCAGACGTCCATACACTGTTGAAGATGAAGAAGTAGCAAGGAAGTCCTTTCGAAAATCCCCGTTGTGACTCTATTCACAGGTCACTTACTCCAGGGTCTGAAAGAAAACAATAGAAACACAAATCAGAGCAGACACGGAGAGTGAGCTCACGACCACAAATGCCCAGCGATCCAGGATAAACATCCTTGAAGAAATGTCAGTCCAAGGAAGAACAGTAGCTAAACCACACCAGGGCAGTAGCCAAGAAAAGACTGGTATGACATATGCACAGTATCTTTTCTCCTTGCCTGGTCAACTTGATCATTTTTCTGCCTAAACAGCTGCCAGAGAATGGCTCATTACACCATCATTTCAGTTGGAGAAGACAAGTGAGAAGCATTTGCAGGGCTCATGCCATTCAGATTTGTCGTGCGGCCTCGGAGAGTCAATGTGCCTTAGTGACAGACACACACTGTTGAAATGCAGTCAGTTTCAAGGCGACGACTGCCTAGTTAATGTGCAGCTGGTGATGCTTTCAGAGGTTGTGAGGGGAGAGAGGGTTACATGGTTTACCTTTCTTTTCTTGTGGTCTGCAAAATTACACTTGCCTAGGCTGCAAACACAGACTCAATATGTCCTTATTCATCAATGACATCTCCCAAAAATGACTCAAACCTGACAGGTTAGGAAAGGCAAACAGAATTTAATTTTGAATTTAATGAAATAACAAAGATGTTATAATGAAGCTTCGACTTCATTATGGTAACAAGTCCCACCCCAGCAGAAGATTTTACATGCAATTATTTACATAACATGAAGGTGCATAGCTTAGGTGCAAATATTAGTCATCTCAATCTGTGAATCACAGATGTTTTTCTGGTGAGGTCTGGCTCCACCTGATGTCATCAGATGTATAAATAACTTTGAACACTTTGAATGCAATGATAATGCACTTTAAGCTATTTTCTGACACTGTGCTACTCCTGAATGTTTGGGCAGTTTCAATAATGGACATGTTGTCTGAGAACACCTGATCATGGAGTAAGATACCTAGAGAAGCCTGCATTAGGATGTAGAAAAAGGGGTGGAGAGGATCAGCAGCAGACTTTGACCCAGGAAACTGGGGTTTGCTTTCCTTCAATCGTCTTTCTTTACTCTTTCACTTTTTTACTTACTGCTAAGTTGGTTTTTGCTGCCAAAATGGCATTGTCAATGCAAATCAGTGGAAACTCAACAAAGACATGACATGCTAAAAAATGCACAGTACTAACTCGCAAAATTAATTAAGAATCTAGTGTGTTAATCCGACACCGTTTTTCTGATAGCAGGCTGCCATAAGTTACAGCATGTATGGACATGTCAAGGCAAGTCATTCGATTATGATAATGCATTTATTATGCTCTAAAAAACAGTACAATGGATTGTAAATGAACTAAAGACCCTAATGATATGGTAAGGTATGGATGGGTTTAATAGTGACAGAGAAAGCTTCAGCATGATGGTTGTAAGGTATTTCACGGTGGGAATACTCAGCTGTCAGTTACACCATTGGACAGTCAGATCCGTTGGCCATCACCTCATGTGGATACTGTTACTGATGTTCTGTCAGCTAGCACCGTTCAGGTTTGAAACAAATGATGTATTCACTGGCTTTTGAAAGCTTACCATTAAAATCCATTCTTTGAACTGCTAGTGTTCTGGTCTAGTGGGCACCTTAAAATACGTGACCAGCATCCCATAATGCACACTGTAGTACCGAGTAGAGCTTTAATGTCACTTCTCATTCAAAATGCCAAAGAAGTGCTCCTACACTGAGGATTAGCTCTGTTGAAGATTGTACTAAGGCACAAGTATATTGGGTTCTTGTGGTTTTTTTCTCCCCTTTCTTTATTCCCCAGACAGTGAATGCATCACCTTAAAGACCCTCTGTGGTTCGTCAATGTGTTTGTGTGTAACTGTTGTTGTTTTCTATACATCTGTTTATGAAAGAAACATGATAAGTCAACGAGATATGAAGACAGCTTACGCAGCCATGCTCATCCATTCTCTGGCTGGATCATGACAGATTATCAAACAGGGAAAGATAAATTTAGGCAGCAGAAGTCTTAATGCCAGATGGAAATTGTGCACAGCAGTACTGGCTCAATCAGTGACTCCACTTGCTAAGCCACGCTAGAGCTACTTAAATAGGCCACGTCCACTAAAGTTAAACATTTAGTACGGTTTCACATCTAATATACTGTTTACAAGGACGTGTGCAGCAGTGGCTGCCGACACCTAAGCAGCACTCACCTCTTCCACCAACTTACCGATGCTGCTATTTTCATCCCACCCACTGAACAGCCTAATCCACCGCTGGAGGATTTGTGCGCTGTAGTACAGAGCAATTGTGCTGCGGCAAAATGAGTGTGGCTTAATTGGAGCAACGACTTAATGAGGGCCCTTTGAGGATTATCATCTGTGGCTTAGAAATGGCCCAGGTAGCAGAAGACACGGTCAAAGGGATCAGCTCACAGCTTTCCAAATTGAGGTGACAGTGCTGAGCTGCAACTGTGCCACTAGAATCTTTAAATTCTGCCTCTTTAAATATATATATATATTTTTATGTCAGGAGTGTCCTTGGAGAGGTGACGTAAGACCAAATCTCAATGGAACCAACACCATTCTGCATCAGCTATATGAAAGTAATGCAGCATTTATATTTTCTCCCATTTGATCTTAAGTAAGTGATTAAACATAATTTTAAATTCAGATCATACACTTTGTTGTTATAACAACAATAGTTTTAATGTAACTGACTTTGTAACTGAATTTTTGTAGAAGTGGTAGCAATATATTTCTATTAGTGCTGCACATGCTAATTATTTTCTGGATAATTTGATTGGAAGTAAGTATACCACAACATCTTAATGAGTGAGTAAATGGACCTGGCTTTTGTTTACCTAACTTTTCAATACATTGATTGTTAGCTGCTGATTCGTATGTTGTCAGTTGACCAACTGATCGATTACTTATCAGCTTTAATATTAATCCCTGTATCCCCCATATCATTGTTCAACAAAAGGAAATGATGCTGCTGCCATGTTGGAAAAGGTAAAGTAGACCCTTCACCAGCTCTCCAAACAGTTCATTTCTCCAAGGAGCCCGTCTCCACTTGACAGCCACAGATCAGATATGACTGACCAAGATAAATGGTTAGGCTCTAAAGTCAGATCAATTCAATCTAGCAACTGTCCTCGCCAGGAACAAAAGGCCACACTGTCAACAAGGCTCAACTCACTTCAGTGCTTATTCACTGTCTTTTTGTCCTTGTTACGTAAATACCACAAACAGTAAATATGCTGCTTTTTATATTAAAAAAAAAGGTACCACTTTGAAGAGTCTAAGTTCATTTTGTTTGCCGTTTGTGTATTTCTACACTGAATCCCCTCAGGCCACAAGTTTTTTGTTTTTATTTTTCATGTGCAACAGAAGCCTTTTAATCACAGGCTTGTTTCCCTAAGCCTATGCAGTACTATCTTTCCACTGTACATCACGGTTTCCCTCATTGATTTAGAACCTGACTTTATATCTTCCAAACATGAGTTATTTCACATGCCAGTTTTGGAGGTTTTAAGGTCTGAACTCAGCTAGTCTCAAGACAAGGCTCTAGTCATCCTCTGCTACAGTGTTACTCAGCCCACACACCCCAGGCAACACTTTCATTATGTAGGAAGACGGCGAGGACAAGCAGAAGTTTACACATTCAACTGATGACAGAAACGTGCTGTTAAAGGCTTTTAGGCCTGGCTGCAACGATCTGACGCTCAATTAAAAAGCACAATAAGGAAAATTTCCAGTATACGTTGTGTCTAAGAGTGTTCTGCTGTGAACTGAAGTAGGTATTTATTGATATAGATTTCTTAGTGAGTGGATGGTTGGTGTATACATGCATGGTGTACCTCTCACTGTTACCACAGATTTGAGTACAAATGTCAAAGAGAACTCGGACACTTTTCTGTTTTTTCCCCAGCATGGTTACAGGTTTGTTACAAGCCTGGCAGGGACAGGCCTGATCTTTGTGTTTTTTGTTCTGTTTTGCCTGCTCTGGCTTTCTCCCCTCTCCTTTGTGCTCCAGGTGGAGATTGCCTGATGCCCTGGTCTGGGCGTAGTCAGTCCTGACCCATTATTAGGCCGGTCCTTGAATAAAAAGAAGTCCCAGCACTGGGCTCATTCTCTTGGCTGCTTGTGGATGACAGGTTTTGTGCTTGATGCTAAGCCTGTTGAATAGAATAAGTGTATTTTGTGTTTCTTTTGTTTTTCCATGTAGCCAGTAACAGATCAGGCCTGGTTTTATTCTTCCCTTTTTGATTTTGTTTGCCAAAGCCACTAAGTCCACTGCTCGCCCACATTTTTTGGTAATTTCTTGTTAAATTCAGTTTTGGTTAACTCCAATGAACAAACACTAATTGGAACACTAGTTGGACACTAAACTAACACTGAATCTTCTAAATCCCTGTGGTTGTTGTGTTACTGACCTGAACCCCCAGCTTCCATAAATATTAGTGATACAGTCTAAAAACAGTGTATTAATAGTGGGTATAGTTAATGTATAACATTCTGCAACATTTGCAAAAATTTGCAAAATAACATTTTTAACTTTTTCCTCAATAAAGTACATTATTAAGGGTTTTGCACCATGGCCATCTATAAGTAACATGTATCAAAGATGCAGAGCATGATGCATTTTAAGACCAGTATAGCTTAAAGAAATGCAACATACTACATACTTTCAGGCTTGATCAGACCATGTTAATTATCTGCGTGGCCATGCAAAGATTAAGAAAGGCTGCCAGCCGGGAATCCATATTTCTTGAAGTAGCTTTATGGAAAGCATCAACCAACATCCTCCCTTTTCATCCATCTTTCTTCAAAGGGAATAAAACAGAATACACTAAAAAGCAAATTCAGGTCTTTTTTAACACACAAAGGAGACATCAATAAAAAAAAAGTCACTATAGAAACATGGGTATTAGTAGATCAAAGGGTCATTAAATGCCACAAAGAATTGAAACCTCTTGTCTCACATTGTATTCACAAGCAGGTCGGCTGTATGCGCAGTTAGTGTCACAAAATGATACCAAGATGAAAAATGTAGACATATATATATATATATATATATATATATATATATATGTGTGTGTATGTGTGTAGTTAAAGAAAGGAGAGGAATATATTTAGTTGGAAAGCTCCACGAGAGGCAGTGAATATATCAAAAAACATAACCTTTGTAAAAGATTAAAAAAGGCTGTGACAGAAAAAATACTTGTTCCTTTGGCCCCATGCTGAGAGCTGAGTGGCCACCACAGCGTAATGTTGTGTGACTCCTTCCCAAAACAGAGGTTTATTGCATCGTTGCTTGTAGCACACAATGCCTGAGTCAGACTCCTACAGCGCCTCAACCTCGGGACCTTGTTTATGAGGTCAGGTTTGAACAATTTGCAGAGAGAAGACCAAAGCAGGAGCCATGTCCCCACCCTCACAAGGGGTTCAGAACATAGGGCCGCAACAGTCTCACTAAGACTTCCGCCATTAAGGATTCAACAAACAAGACAAAAAGGATGGTTTGGTTTAAAACTAAAAAACAAAAAATGCGGCATGTAGATAACAATGTATGGAGCTAATCCTTCTCTTTTTGTTCTCATGATTTATTTGTGTAATTGTTTTAAGCTTGCACTCAACATGCTGGTCATAAGGTGTTAGAAGAGGAGGAGAAGTGTGCAGTACTACTGAGTGCAAAATATTGGTTATTATTAAAGCAGATTCTTCACAATTCACTTCAAAGATTCACTGCGCATCAGAGATGACTGGACTTGTTGAGACTACGCATTTAAAGTTCAAAAGAAATGCCAAAAAAATACTCCAAATATCATATTAACATGCTATTTCTGTGTGTGCTGTTCCTCCAAAAAGCCGGGTGATTAAATTCCATCTGTAGAGCGAATGAGGTGAAGCTGTGGGAGCTCTGATGTCATGTAAGCACATGCCACCAAATTCACCGCTGGTTGGACTTTTTCTTCACAAGAGACCTGTGGTAAATAAGACACCTGAAACAAATTTCCATGAAGAACAAGAGGAAGTATCTCAATAACAAAACCAACAGGGGATGTGCTTTCCTCGGCATTATACTGTGTTTAGAACAACAGCTCTTCTATGACAGCATAATCCTCTGCATTCTGCTTAAATGATTAGCCTTCCCGTGCTTAACAGCTGGTATCTTAGCCCAATTTGTCTGGTTTGGAAATGTTACGCGGAATCATGTCTGCAGCATTCTTCATGCCAAACGGACATTTGTGTGGAGAAAATGGTCAGCAGCCAGGTACTGAGGAGGGATTGCACATGATCAAAAAGGGATTTCATGGAAGCAGATTGAGAGAGAGGAAAAAACGACTTATGAAAATATAGCAACACATTGTGCTGGATGTCTTAGTTTTCATGAGCTGGTCCACAGGAGGTTGTTTAAAGAGGATAAGGGATGATGTCAACAGAAACAGTTCATTCTTGCTGAAGTAAACAAGGCTCAAAGGCAACTGGAGAGTCACTTACTGCATATTCAACTCCTACAATTCATTTGTAAACACAATTATTATGTGTTTCCATTTGCTTTAAATCAGTATGAATGCAAACTGAAATACAATAAGTGTATTGTACTTTGCTGTCCTGTTAAATAAACCAATAGAATTGTCCTCTTTTCGAGTTATTGCTGGTTGTTATACCGAGAGGCTGGCTGAACAAACACAGGTAAAGAACATACTTTTTATAACAAAACTGTCTAACGCCAGTCATTAAGGCCGGAAGTGATGACGGTGGAATTGTTTTTGTTTTCTTCCACATCTGCCTGAGTGATGCAAACATGTGTAACTTCAATTAGATGTGCTTGTTTTTGCACAGACGAACACATCCAGGAGGATCATTAAGCTCACCATCCCTCTTTGTTGTACTGAAGCTGAGGTAAGCGATGCAATGTGATCGACAAACCTTCATGTCTTGCTAACTTTCTGTCTTGTTTTGCACGGTGTGGGTCGGGAAAGAAACGATATTTCAATCCTTGTCCTGCACATATGGCAGAAATGTATTGTCCCACTATTCATATATCCCTGCCCACTAAGAAAAGAAATCATACATCTTTTCTTTTTTCTTTTTGTACCTGCAGCATTTCTATCAACTCAGAGCTACTCTTGTGAAAATTTAATTTCATGGGTGACAATGAAGCAGATGGGATACTGGTTTCTGGACAATTAGAACTACATTATTTCTCAAAGAAATCCGTCTCTTCAGTGGTGCAATGATTTGTTCGTTGGCGCTGCTTATGACTGTCTTTCAGTGCAAGCAACTACATCTTTTTCAACAAAAAGTTTCCCCGACAACAGTCAACAAATTTAGCATGACATTTCCCATGTGCGGCTGCGTCGTTGTGTGCTCAGGATTGCGATGAGTTATATTTGATCTGAATACCCTGGCAAATGTCTGCCTCGACTCTGCCCATCTGTGTGACCCAACAATTATACATATCTACTGTTATCATATTTCATCAGTTTCATGCAAATCGCTACCATTTGTGCAGCAATATGGCCCCGGGAATCCACAATTTGTTTACTTCCTACAGTTTGCAGACTGTTTCTTTCATTTGAAAAATGACTCAGGCCTCAACGGCAACTGTGAGGAAGAGTTGGGGATGGCATCCAGGTGCATTATGCATTAACTGCGTCCATGTTTGGGGAATTATTTCAGCTTTATTCAGGAATTTAAGATTACTTAAAACAATGTTTATGATTCCAAATACAGAAAATATATACCCCCCTGTTATAATTCAATAAAGGCCTAAATAAAGCGATTTATTTTGTAGAGCAGTTACAGAGAGGAAAAGCTTTTGTAACAATAGTGGAGTATAACCTGGCTCTTGTGCAGCCTCAGCTGTCGAAGAGGACAGCCCAATCAAACCGTTCCAGTTCCAACATTCATCTCATAGATAAAATCTCTTTGGCGTTAGCAGAAATGTCAGACGTTATCTGCATCCTTTTTTAATTGATTTCTCTCGTCTTGTCTTCCATCTCGACAGGTATTTCGTGGCTACACTCTAGGTACAGTGTGCTTATGCAGTCAATGCCAGCAGCCTGTGTGATTTAAGATTGGGCATCTGTAAATCCACACAATACAAAATGAATTCATTGCTCTGTGTATGTTACCTATATTTAAAGTCTCTTCGTTTTTTTTTTTTTTAGGTAGAAATCAATTGGATTATCACCACAAGCATACAGATGGCTTTGGGATGTTGCGATTAGAAAAATAGTCGACTGTGGAGTCCCACGTCACAGATTTTGTATTTTTTTTGTATCATTCATACAACAGCAATATTTATGACTGTGTATTTAAATTTGTAATTTAAAAGTTAATTATGTGAAACATCATTATTCACACATAAAAACATTTTTCTGTACAATTAACTTTTTTTCCCTGGATGCATATTTAGTGATTTTATATGGGATAAAATGCTTGATTATTGTGTTCTTTTTTCTGTAATGTATTAGCAGTGGATTATTGCTGTGCTTACATCTAAACTGTGGCTTTACATGTGTGGTAAATAAACATTGTACTGTAGCGACAGGCTACACAAGTTACTAAGTGTATTTCCACACATGCATATGATGTATGTTAAAATATTTAAAAGTCTAAAAATCATATCACCTGTGCACTGGGTACAAGGTGACTTTGTCTAGTCCAGACAAAACCTCAGAAGAGTGACAGCTCAGCTGAAATAAAACTGTGAATAAGTAGTTTGTTCCCTTTGACTTTAAATACATTCAGCAACAGTCAATGTGGTTTGCAAAATCTATGTGACATTGCAGTCCTAGAAGCAGTCAAGGTGACAAACTAAAGAGCACTTACGCCTGCTAATATCCATCATGGGTGGCTTTTATTTCTGTCCCTTATCATGTGTCACACAACAGCAGTCTACACGTCTAAACTGTCCTGTTTCATACCAATTGCAGACTGTGCAATGATATATTTTCCAATACCATTCAAGAATAATTCTGCTTGCTTTAGCATTGCCAAACTGTTATACTGATTACTGCAGGGCCTCCCACGATGGCACCAGAAGGACATAAACCACAATATGTGACCTCCGGTGTGTCATGCCAGACACCCTCCGCACCATGGCCACGTCTCAAATTACTGTCCTTTTCTGTCACTAACAAACACACTTTTCTTTTGAAATTCAAAGAAAACAGGAAAAGAACAACCATTCAACACAACAGACACAATAGCAAGCAATGACAAACACAAAAATATAAATTATTCTAGCAGAGTGCAACACAAAAAGAAATCTGTCAACCAAGAAATCAAGTGTATTCAAGTCTTTCTCCATCTGAAAAAAAAAACCCATCTCAATGTTTCCTCTTTTGATACGTTCAACAGGATCAGAGCAGCTATCTCAAGTGCAACACTATCACAGACCTGCAGGTAAACATTAGGTCCAACACAACATTTGTCAAAACATTTAACTAGGGTCACACTAAGTGCTAGGCATGTCAGTAAAATAGTCAGAAAAAAATAATTAAAAAAAGCTTAAATTTTCAATATTAGAAATCAAGTTATGTCAATGTCCCCTGCTGCTATCCTATAAAAGCCAATGGTGCCTGCTGAATTTAAATGCTTTCTATGCAACACAATCTCCATTGTTTAGAATCAAGCCCTTCACGGGCTCCAAATAACACTCCTCACTTCTTGCCATTGTTCTTGATTAGTGTGAATTGTGTTAATTGTGATTTTTGGTACCTCTAACTGCTGACACTGATGATATCAGTTTCACGTTTAGTTGCTCGTGCTGACACAAATCAACGATTGGCGATGCCAGTTGGAAGACATCAGCAACCCCAACATATGCTACTTGCAGTTACCACTAGTAGGTTGACACAAGCGGTTATTGTAGCTGGCAGTTCTTATTTACAGAACATCAGATAACGCAGCATCAAGAGGCTTCTTGCCAATAACACATGCTGGTGCATGGCTGGTGTCAGGCCATGGATAAATGGACATTAGAAGTAGTAGGCTGGTCTTACTGCAGTGTCAGTTCCATTCCTTTGAGAAAATACATTTGTGACTTTATAGAAATGATTAGTTACTACTGAAGGTGTAAAATCAAAAACGTTCTTTAAAGAAACTTTCCTGTGTCAGTGCAGGAGAAATGCTACATAGAAATATAGGAAGGTCAATGCTTTTGCATTAATTTAGTGGGTTTATTTGAGGTGGAAACCAGCATATCCTCAACCCTTTTTTAATATTTGTACAAATCTGAAAATGACCCTGAGGAGAAAGAATACAGTAGCCAGCAGACAGCTATTCAGCTGCACAGGCATACAGCTCCCAATGAAGCACAACTCAAAGGAAGGTGGGATGGTAGGCCTTGAATCTCTCGGTGAGGTGAAAGAGAAAAAGGAGGCATGTAAGTGTGATGATAAGGCTATGATTTGAAACAACATCCGCACCCAGGATGATCCATCTTTTCTGCACAATCCTGCGTCTACTGCTTGGCTACAATTCAGAAATCATCTTTTGTTCTGCCATCTAAGTCTTACTTTCTGATAGCTTTACAAAACAAAAAGTCATTATAATGACAAACCACTCATGTTACACTTATGTTCTTTGAAATACATCTATTGTAACTGTTCCAACCACAAATAAGTGTCTTCTCATCATCCATCATGACAGAAAAATGGTTAATTCCAGACCAACTTGGCAAAGATTAAGCAGCTCACCCTCATGCAATAATCCAAGAATACTGGCCAAATCTTCCCAACATCATGGAGATTCAGCTGTGACACTGGCTGTGACGCTGGCTGTAATTCCAGCGTCATTGTTCATGTATTCTGTGTGCAGATTACAGACTAATCAACCACAGCCAAAAATAAAACATCTTTGTTGTGTAGCTCCATTTTTGCACAACATAAATGATCACAGCTATGAAAACTGGAGCACCTCAGTGTGATACAGTAAACGGTTTTCTTTTCTTTTAAACTCCACATGCTACATTGCATCTTGCCAATGCTGCCTTATTTGTGGAGGTTATGCACAAACTAGAGTGTCAAAGTTGCTTTGATCCATGCATATGTGTCACAGTCAACTCTAGGCGTTGCCTATTGACTGTCATATAGAGGGGGTTATGGTTGTGACATGAGAGAACCACAGGAAACAACTGTTTATAAAGATGGATGTCACTATTCTGCCTCCAACCACTGTACAAAAGTGAGACCGAAATATGTCACTTACAGGTGATGTTGGGGAAAAATGCCATGTTGTAGTCAGAGTCAGATATACTGACTGAATAATCACATGGCCACAGATCAGCATGATAGGTGCTTGCTAAGAAGCCATAAACTAGCTGGGTCTAGCTGGGCCCATGTCGAGTCCACTAACGTGGGAGGCAAGGCTAATGACCTATGCTGCAGCCAGCCACCAGGGGGCAGATGTTTTGGGCTCACTTTGGGGTGGGAACTGTCATGTCATCCATCTTTATGTACAGTTTATGGACAAACTGAGATGCTCTGAAGTTTGACCTAAGAGGAAGCAGCCGATGTGAGACACCACTGGACATCAGCATAATGTGGAAGGCTATAGCTAAGAGTTCGTGTACTATCCTAGTGTGTGGCTGATGTGAAAAATATCTTAAAAACACACATACAAAAAGGTTTTCTGCAGAGCAGCTTCATTTTAGGTCTCCATTTAATGTGCTGTTGATTTACTCTAATACAGCAAAGAGGTCCAAGCTTGCCAGACTGACTCACACTCCAGTCTCTAAACAACTAGAGTACAAGCTTCTGTGTTTCTGTGACAACTCAAAACGAATGCTTGCATCACAAAAAACAAAAAAGTTTAGTTCTTCTCAACTTTCCTCTCTGGTGCCCCTGTGTATCTTTTAAATAAAATCCCTGTTCTGGCTGAAATGCCAGGCCCCATTCATAATGAGCAGCAGTGTGTATACGTGTGTGGCTCATAAGCAACTATATAATGATATGATACTTCTGCAACCAACCACACAATCAATACTGCTGTTTTGCTTGCTTGTTTGCTATATTAGTGACATTACTTTCCCCTTTCATTTCCTACACCCACACACATGCACACATTCACAAACCTCTGTCTCCAACTTGCTCTCTCCCACCTCCCTCTGATTTATTCTCTGCCCTACTGGGGCATTGCATCAGGAAGTGGTGTAGGCCCCCTCTGACATGAACTTGACACTTTGAGGATCAATAGAGGATTGAATCTTCACTGCACCAAAAGTCAAGCTACATCTGAAATCGATGACTGGCAGCTGCTAACTGGAAATAGACTGGCTTTGTTGTTTTTTTGTCTCTGGCTTTTTCTGAAACACTTCATACAAATTATTCAGTCTAGAAGAGACATTAAAGTGAGTGCACCTCTGAACTATAAGCCAGTAATCTCCATTTTTACCAAAGGAAACAGATACTGAGACAACTCATTTCCATCTTCCTACCTTTTATTTTTTTCATCTTTTGTCTCATTTTTGTTTCAATCTGTTTTTTGTTCTCACAAATATTTTCATTCCATCTGATTCTTGATAACAAGAGGCTGCACTTATTTAGCATGGGATTTAGCTGTAACAAATGGTAATCTCTTAAGCTTGACCTTTTCTCCCAGATCTTCTCGAGCGACTGTGTGTTATTCAACTGCTGAATGATACATGGGCGTTAAGTCCATCTGGATAAGGACCCTAATTCATTTCCGGCAATCGGTGGCCATTTTGGCAGGGAGTCTTTACAGACAAGAATATATTGATTGAGACCAGGGACGGCTCTACGCCTTACACACCTGAACGCTGCATCTATTAGATGCTGAGCCAAGAGAGAAACCAGTGTGCGTCTCTGCATTTTAAAACATTCCTAAGGTGAGAAAAAGGTAAAGTTAAGCAGTATTATAGTGTGAAAAGTTGTTTTTTTTTTTTTGACAAAAACATACTTCAGCTGTTATATCATGCAAGATTACACACACACAACAACATGTGAATACATAAAAGCAGGAGAAATTTCACGAATTATTTAAGGCCGACTTCAGGAATCTTTCAAAAATCTTTTTTTATCAAGGTAAACAACAAGAATGTGAACACATACAAACAACAGAATACAATGTATATAATACTGTATTTACATCAACCATTCAAAATGTGGTGGGATTATTCAGGCGATGTGTTTCAGGTGAGTAAACACATTCTGTATCACTTCTGCCACATTATGTTTATAAAAAAAATGAACTGCACACTCAACTTCAGCCCTCATTGACCAGCATGGTGCTCTTCTTGTGTAATGAATGACAAAGGTGAACATACAAAACAATAAAACGCATTGACATTTGTTCCAGTGGTCGGGCTTGTGACTTTCTGGTACTCAGTGTGTGTGTGGCCTTTTGCCACACTAACCGTTAGACCCTCACAAAAATCATTAACCAGGTTGATGTGAGGAGCAACGATGGAATCTATATTCTCTGTCCCTTTATCTGGCCGCTCAATTTAACGATCAGCCAGGTGTTAATGATGATGGAGACTAAGGCTGGGTCTGACCAAAGAGCCATGAGAAAAGTGTAATGGGGTGAAAAGCTTGCTGTGGGACAAATGTAAATTAAGGCTCTCACAATCAATAGTAATAAGTAAGCCAATGGGGCTTTGCTCCAGTTTTTGTAATAATAATGAGGAAACCAAGTGATTCTGCCTTTATAATGTTTAATTTCAGCTACAGGCTTCATTGATCTTCTGGCACTGACTACAATAATTTCATCTCCACCTGTACATTTTCTGACAGTTTGCAGTCGGTACGTGATTGTGTCACATCAAGTATTGTACTTTTTACAGTTTAGCAATGGAGGAATAGACTCTTGCTTATCATTAAGGATTTTAAGTCATTATGAAGCAAGAGGCTAATTATTTCTGGCTGTGTTTTATATGGTTATTTTTTTATTTTATTTATTTATTTTTGTGTGGTTCATTTATTTGTCAGCTAAATTGCCCATAATAATTACAACTGATATTCAATCGGTAACAAAACTTTCCACATATTAAAAATTAATTTTAAGTTTATATGACTAGTGAATAATGATCTTTTGTAAGATCCAGACACAAGCTGCTGCAGGTTTCAGTGTGTGCATCTAGATCCTTTAATGAGGCACACTGTGTTTCTTTCAGGTCATTGCTACACCGTTCACATAGTGTGTTTCACTCCTGTGCCCAGAGGAATGCTTCGGGTTTAAAGGTTTGTTGTTGAATTGCTGGTCATTGTTGCTCATTGCTAGCAGCAGGTGTGTACTTCCTACAGTTTATAAAGAAAGCATCTAACAGTGATTTAGATAGTAAACCAAAGAAATAATCAAGAAGAAGTGGCATGTGCAGAGTTGTGTGTATAATTGTGACCGAACATGAAATCAGAAACAACAAGCAAACTGCATGAAAATACAGTTTTAACATCCCTAGTAGACATTCCTCATGGATAAGTAGGGAGGGTCATGGGAAGATGGACCGACCACTGCTCTCTGCAGCACTGGGACTAGACTGGAGCTGCTACTAGGAGCTGACCAGCCATGAGGAACTTTTTTTTTTTCCTGGGTCTTCTCTTCTCATGAAGTCTGGCAGACCTTTGACAGTCACTAGAAGTACATTTATGGTCCTTTGAGAGTGTGGATACCCATGTTTTAGTGTGTAGAGCAGCTCTACTACAAGAGGGCAGCTAGTCAGTGCATAGTGTAAGAGCTGTGGTCATGCAGCTATGCCCATATAATCCCAAATCTCAAGACAAAAAGTTATTACTACAATACTGAGGCAACATTTATATTACAAGAAAAAAACTGGTCATTTTTTAAGGATTTTTAAGGACACGCAGGGAAACTGTGGGCATGAGAAGTTTCACCACACCAATTATTTCCAAATAAAACAATATGGGTTGGTAAAGTCTTATTAGAGTACTGTATGTGACCTGTTTTCTTCACGCTTGTTTCTACTTTCTGCAATAAATGAAACCACGGGTATACTTGTAATGAGCAAGGATACTCCCTGGAAGGCAACTGAAAGAACAACAAAACCTTGGGAAACAATGGCATTATCTTTCAAACTCCCAACACACTGGCTTGATCTCAAAAATCTCAGGTTGGCCCACACAGGAGCTGACAAAAGCCTTTCAGTCTTACCTCAGAGGAGAATGCTGAGGTAACTCTCTCTGGGTACAAAGTTAAAGAGGAAACAAATGTAAAGCTTTTCCTGCCTGCATCCTGTGACAGAGACACGTACATTTTGGACAAGAAGAACACAGTGACTGACTTCCATGTTAATTCAAACCAACACGCACCCTCAACTGGCTTGGAGGCTGTTACTGCTGACACTATCACCAAATGAGGCCCCGAATGCATCACTGTCAATAAATGCCATCTACATGAACTGCTCATTAATGTGCATATTACACCTCTCTCCCCCACCTTTTTTCAGTTCTGAGGAGGTAAACATCGACAAATTCACAAGGTGTCGAGGGGTTAGCTCATTAGTGCAACTATAAGTGACAGCAGACATAAATGCAGAGATCAGACAGCTAATTTCTTGAGCCTCACAAAGGTTAGATGGGTTCCCAGATAAAATGTTTGCTGCAGAGAATATTTCTTAAAAACACTAAAAAATGCTGCATGCACGGTTCTTCTAATTAAACTGAAAAGCTGTCATAATGACATTTCTGCACATTTCCTGACTCCTTTGACCCGGTGTTTCCTTTGTTTGGATATGAGGCAAACAGGCATCCTGCACTAGGATTTGCACATCAGGATTTGTTTACATCTGTCTGACAATCTACCTGCATTGGATCTATTTATAAAAGCTAACAACATGTGCCAATGTATCGTTTTGGAAAAAAAAAACACCCATTTTCTGTCAGGGTTAATGGAGGAGAAAGCTAAATTATTGAAATTAAATATCCATGATCCTTCTCATACAGCAGCCAGAGTTAGGACTGAGTATGAAGGCTGAGGTGATCTACCTCACAAAGCAGTTAATTTCTCTTAGTCTAAAAGAAGAAAGGGGGGTGTGCAATTTCTCCAAGTAATTGCTGATTTTAATCATAGTCATATTTGAGAGAGAGGGAAGAACCTCTGGCATTCTTCTAAGACAGCAAGGCCAGTGGTCAGCTGCCCCTTAACCACCAAGAGCCTCACAGACTAATTACTGCAGTCGAGCTGCCTACGCTCTCACCAAGCACTCACCCAGCTTCTCCATCCGAGCACTACTTTTCTAGTCTCTTCTGTAATCACTGTCGGTCCTTATCCAGTTGGGTAAGACCATTATGCCTTCTTGAAATCGTGCTCTATCCAGTCTTGTCCGTGAATGTAGAGGTTTTTGATTTCAATCCATCCCTCAGCTTACATCTGAGTCTGCGTTCAATGAATGCTCAAAAATAATGAATCAACTAAAGAGAAAGAAATTAATCAATCTAAGGAGGAATTAACAAAATGATTTTATGCTGGAATCATACCATTGTATCTGTGCCACAGCATACAAGGCATTCACATCTAAACAATGGATGTAAATGATCTTAGCAGGCTACACTGTTGCATTCAGGGCAGTTTCAACATACTATACAGTGTAAAGTGTCCTGTAAAAAAAGAAGAATACCAATTCCACTTAGTCTTCACTAGTACTGGTCCCATTTATTAGTAATATGCACTAGAAACCCCTTAAAGGTCAAAGATGAGTGGCTGCTAAAGTGAAAATCTAGTAGAAGTCCACTGCAGCATTTAAGCAGAGACCAACATCACACAATTTGTTCCCTGTTCCAGTGACTCTTCACACCTATTCATCTAAGCTCTCTATCCAATTCACTTCCCCACATGGCCATGTTGCAGAGAAATAGTATTGATTCGTCTTTTGTTTCCTTTTTTTTAACTTTCCTTTATAGTAACTCCTTCTCTCTGCTGGCGCCCATTATTCCTGTTTCTTTCTTATTTCTTCCTCAAAATTCCAAATGGTTCTTCCATCTCTGAGGACAAAGTCAATGTTTGTACCCACACCTGACTGCACAACCTACATACCTGTGTCATTACAACGTGTGTGTGTGTGTGTGTGTGTGTGTGTGTAATAAGGCAACAGATCCCAGACACACACAAACAACAAAATGGGTCGATGATTTTTAAAACAACATATGGTCTTTTTGGTAAGGCATTCAAAAGACCAATAAAGATTGCCAATTGTGTCAAACAATGTCACAATTCGGGACTTTGACTCAGGAGACTTGGGTGTTTCATCTTGGATCCAAACCAGACAGCTGCTGAAGATGAAGCACTTACAAAAGTTTTTCCACAAATATATATATTTTTTTTGTAAAAAAAAAAAAAACTGGCAACAATTAACTAGATAGTTAAAACTTATCTTCAAACAACTGAGCCTGCCCCCTCTAAATATATCGTCCAATACTTTTGAACTGTTAGGCTACATTTGCCATCTGTGCCCAAACCTCCTAAAAGCAATCTATATACAGCATCCACTCCCTCCAGGCACTTGGGAAGCTCACTTAAAGACATCGATACTCTCGGAAATGAGACACAGAGTGATGGCCTCAGCGACGACTGGGACGTTAGACGGCTGACTGAGATGCCCTTATGTCTTATTTAAGGTGCTGCTGCTCAATGCAGTACAGCCCATTGAGTGAACTGCCTTCGCTCTTGTTAAAACATCAAACTACACAGGGTGCCCAGTCAAAAAGCAGCAAGGGGGGATAAGGAGGGCAGGTTAACTACCAATCTGGCTCAGTGAAATTTCAAGTAATGTGGTTGTTTGACATCACAAGGAGCTCCATGCAGACAGTATAAAACCTTTCAGTTCATTGCTGCAATAGACCATTCTGTGTCTCAATTCAATTCCCTTGTATAAACCCAACATTGTTGATAGATTTTCAACTATGTGCTTCAATTAAGTCAAACTTCCATCATAATGTTTGAACATCGTCCCCCTCCCCATATTCACAGCTGAAGATATTCACAAGAACATGAGGAGGATTAATCCTTATATTCAGATAACTTCACTGCTTCTCTCCTGGAACAATGAGCTGTCAGTCAAATGTCAGCCATTCAGTTGTTACTGTCAAACACCGTCCTCATTGCTATGGCTACACAAAACCAGACAAATGAACTGGGAATACAAATCAACTGACATTAGAATGACAGAGGAGGGACTTGGTACCAGCTAAACGACTCGGTGATAAAAGTATCACAGATTACTCATGACAAATGGCTCACAATCTATCAATTGCCAATTCTTAAAAAAATAAATAAATAAAATGGATGCAATATAAAAACACTGGGACACAAAGGTCGAGTTAGCCTGCCTCAATCTGATGAATAGATTGTATATTTTCTCCGATGAGTGAAGCAGTGTTGACAGACAGTACAGCTGAAATGTGCCTCAGTGGGTGATTTCAAACATGCCAACAAAGAATGCATCATCTCTGTGTCCTCTGCAACCCTGATTGATTATGTTGTCACAGCACCCCAATATTGTCACAATGTGGCTCCACTGGCTTATCACTTGAGCTCAAATTTATGCCTTACTTGCTATCTACACATTCATGTCTATCCCAACAGGCAACAGCTACACTCTGTCAGTGGCACAGAGACACACCGCAGCACCAGCAGGGATATACAGCTCCAACATCTGAGATGAAACAACAGCGAGCATGAGCCGTAAATTTCACCGTGTCAGATCAATGAGATCGATAATCACTTCTCCTGCACATTCACTCCTAAGTTACTGCTGTGAACGACTGTCAAAGGCTCTCAAGTTGTTCTCAACAAACTACCATTTAATGTCTTCAATCAGTTTTGACAAATGCTATTACCAGGTGGCTGATGACGCAACAAAACAACTAATAAATGGATAACCAAAAAAAGAAAGAGCTGCTGGGAAATATTAACCTTCAGAGCTGCAAACTCCCTTTAGAAGGTGAGAATCTCAGCTGAGATATTTCTGAGCTTAACATCTGTTGATATCTTCACTTTCTTGCCCCTGGTCGTTGTCCTTTCTCACACACTTCCTGTCACCATGTGTCCATCCCTTACGCCAACTTGGTTTTTCTCTGCTGCTTACAGCTAGGTGGCAATGTAAAGCCTAAACCCTTATTCAGGTTTCATGTGGATCTGCACAACATCTAATGCATCCTTTCATGCTCTGCCACCTCCTCACCCCATAGCACGATGCTGCCGACTGTCAGCTCTGTGGAGGAGCCTCTGATGTGGCAGCCTGTGCTCCAAAGCTACTGCTGGGCCCCTGGTGGGACTGAGGTTGGAAAGTGATGCTGATCTGCTGAGAGGGAGCAAGACTCTAACATAACACGTAGGTTTTGCATGAGCAGGTATGCAGCAGGTGGCATCAAACAGATTGGATGTCAGTGTTGGGCTCCAAGGTAAGCTCTGAGGTTTTAGATATATTAAAACATCTCAAAGTAACATCACTTTTTTATGTTTTCATCTGAGTTCCTGTGAGAATGTGCATGTTACAAATCATAGCAGTAACTAATCCTGACCTTGATCTTTTTACAAAACTATGATGAGGTTCCTTTTCAATACAATTTTCTTGTGTTGTCTTTACAGCAATGCAAACGAACAAAAAAAAAAAACTTGTTTTCCTCGACAGGATTACGACAGCAGACAGGCCTGTCGGTATCTTTTTGCTGCTGCTTTTCGCTTGTGCCCAGGGCTTCATTAAACCCATTTCAAAAGGAAAATGTAAGATCTTGGTCTTCAGTGAGGGCACAAAGGCATCCCTGCCATTCCACAGACAGAACAAAACATGCTGCATCCGGCATTATGGAACAATGGGGACACTTCTGAGGGAAATGTAAAATGCATATTTTTGAGGAAAGGATGGGTAAAACACCATACTAGAGTCATATGATCCTCTTGAAACATGAACCACCAGACTTTTTACTCAAACATGTGCATGTGCAGGTGATGGAGGGTTATGGAACATTGCATTGCAGTATGTATTGCATCGCTTCCTGTTGTTGTTGATGGTGTGTTGCTGTGTTAAAGATCAACTTTGCTTATTTGATTACTCAAAAGTCAGGAGAAACACATCATTTCCTTTACTTTTCCTTCTCAGTGTGTCTGATATTCAGTTACTTTTTACTCCCTTTACCAGCAATGGTACATGTAATAAGTGTCACGTTTTTGTGGGACAGAAGACAAGTCAACCCATCAGCTGCAGGTAGCTATTCAGGTCCCAATAGGCAGTACAGGAGCTTACCTCTGACCTGAGGTTATTCCCAGAGAAGCTACTGTGTAGATGGTGAAACCCAGCAATTGTAACTGTTTGAGAATAATGTCTGTGCATCTCTGGAGCTTTTAAGTTCTTGTCAGCGTACGTAATGTTATTATGATCTCTCTGCTGTGCTCCACACATCCTCATAAACACAGACAGTAAGGCAGGGAGGGCGTGGGGTGGGGGGATAAACTTGCAACAATAAATGGCAGCAACGCACACCCTGGGCCAAAATAAAACGAGTGCACATATATATTTAATATGCTGTTTAACTAATGTATTTATTCAGCCTCTTTGGTAAGCAAGGGGCACACTAAATAAACAACTTGTGTGGTACATCCAAAAATACCATTTAATCCTCCCAATATTTACTTTAAAACAAGTGAATCAGAATTCCACAGCCTTTTTTACACTGCGTGCCATCACATCAGATATTGTGATGAGTACATTTTCCACTGTATGAAATCCCCTCTCGACTGTCTAACTCACTTGTGTCTGGGATGCCTTTAATACATTTTAATGATTGCAGTAAAGCTGTCTGCAGGCAAGGAGTGATTCCATCTGCAATCTTGTCTATATCCTTATTAATGTGTGGGTCTGCAGCACAGCAATCCCCTTCAAAGTAAAGCACTACACAAAAGTTAGCTATAGCAACATGTTCTATTATGCAGCATTGTTCAGACTTAAGAGCCACAGTAATAAAACAGAAATGTCTGAAGTTGCTGTTTCACTATGAGAGGCACCTTGACATTGCTTGGTATCCAAAATATTGCTTTAACTCCACTGCTAACTGGAGCTATAAACCATTTTTCTCCAGTGTACTATGTGCTCTTCACCTATTTGAATAGATACAGGAATTACACATTTGTCAGCATTTGTTTGACCTCAGTATATTTTGTTTCCAACAGAGTACAGTGCAGGTGTTCTGGATGGCAAATCCATTAAACAGGATTAACAATTAAGAAAAGTACGCCTTGACTCCAGGGCTTTTGGTTTTTTGCTTTGAAGTCAGGTTGATATAAATTCAAGGTTTATACAAGTAACTGTTCTAAAACTACAAATCTGCAGGGAGCAAGAGAGAAAGTGAGACATGACATGTAACAAAGGTACCCTGGCTGACTCCAGCCAGGGATGTTGTGATTACACGGTCATCAGCTTACTGTGAAGCTCGGAGGTGACAACAATACCCGAAAGAAACGCCACACAATTATAATAACTTCTTTCTTTGCTGGTCTAAAGGAGGATTACAAATGCTGACGTGCTTAGTTATGGAAGTACCATAAACAGGCATTAATTCCCAGCAATAGAAAAGTAAAAATAATAAGTAGACCTAACAAAAGTAGGACAAGGACTGCTTCTGTTCAACATGAGCAATAAATCTGGAATCAAACCCACAGGTTCAGGTGGGAGTGTCTCAGAATTGAAAAGATTCTTTATAGACCCTGCAATTCAATTCACATCCAGCATCTCCTCAAGGAAATTCCAAGGTGGAGGAGACGGAATATGAGCCCCCCAAAACCAATTATGCACCAGGTGCAAGATAGCACTGTAAAACTAATCACTGGATGCAGCAAGTACAAACAATCAGACTCTCAGCATGCTCATAAACCTTTTTGACCATTTTTATTAGGTAGTCAATTTTATTCATTCAAACACGTTCTATAGCTCTCTAAACATCTTGTTATATTACTTAAAAAGTGGCACTGCAGAGCTGACACAGGCCCATAAAGTTGATATTAACGATTTCGCCAGTTCCCAGAAAAAGGGAACAAATTTTTGTAGTTCAAGCAAACATTGCTGGATGCAAGCCTTCCCCCTTTAAATGACTGCAGGAGATGTTTCTGAAACGACAATATAACTTGTTGCCAGCTAAAACATATCAATCAAGCAGTTTATTAAACCTTAATCCTGTTTTAGACCTGACCAAACCGAGACAGAAAATGAAATTGAAGTGAAAAAGTTCAAAGGGACAAGAAGCATCGGCTATCAAGCTTTACACTAAGACGGTGTAAGAGAGCTTTGAGTGAGTGTAGTGGTGTTAGCGTCTTGACATCTTGAAGTTGAGTCATCTTAGCTTCAACTAATCTTTAAATTAATCACTAAACATTGATTTCTCTCACTCAGATCTTCAAATAAACATTTTTCATTTATACCATAATTTAAAAAGGTTTGAAATAAACTTTATGTGAAAGACACTTTATAATAAGTATTTGTTAGCTTTTTCAGTAATATTTCAATAGGGTGCAGACACTGATTTTTTTTAAATGATAGAAAAAAACAGAAAATGCTATAGCATGCCATCATTTAGTGAAATGTTTAGTGACATAGCTGACCTTCTGTGAAAAGCTTCCAAGACAGCAGAAGCAGTACAAAAAAAAAACACTTCAAATATGATTTTCTATTAAAGGTAGAAGATAAATGACTGTTTGCAGTTCACTTCTGCGTTCTACACACAGTATTTCATGTGTCTTTTGAAGACCCACAAGCTGTCTGAAAAGCTACAGTCGGTACAGATCATTTTTACTGTCATCACAACACTAGTAACTGCAGGCTATAGCAGCTATGTCTGCTTCCATTTCGCCCCTTTCCTCAGAGCTATCAGGGTTTTACTAGGTCCTCATAAACCTCAGGCAATACTTCCGCTCAGTGTTTGATTAGTTGTCTTGGCAATTAAAAATGAAACCACCTGCCTATTTCCTTAATAAAACAGTAGAAATGCAGTTACTCCTCAAATATATTAAACAATTAACATGAGGTTTTGCAATAACTGGCTGAATCGTGCTTCATTGGTTTCTGCACCACTGTGTCTATGTCCTCCCCCTTCTAACCTCACCCGAACTGTTCGGGAGTGCTGAATGGGCACAGACCTGTGAGCATACTGTTATCATGTTTAAGCACAATGACAAGGATTGGTACAAGAGAAGGGCTTTAATGGACTTTAATTATTTAGCTGCAAACGCCATGACCAGCACTCGTTTAAGCGTAGAGTCACAAAGGTTTGCCCCTCCTGTTTGAGAGACCTTGTATATCAGTGTGTGTCTAAGATGCGTTAGAATTAGACTTGGATCTAGAAAGTAAATAACTATGACTACCATGTTTTTAGTGTCACCAAATGACTAAAAATAGCACACTGCTGGCCTAAATACCACAGATTGAAAACCTTCAGGAGAGTTGTAATGTAACACATCACAGCCTCATTAGTTCTTTATCGCATCCTCTCACAGTGCTGAGTTGACAAATGAATGTCAAAATCAATGTTATTTTCTAATCTGCTATGACTGTGAGCATTCAAATAAAAAAAAAGAAGCTGTACATGAAAAGAACAGCGCGTTCTGCTGGCCTATTTTAAAAAGCCACCCACGGATTCAACCGCTATCAGTGCACCTGCGGGTGCGTTTGTAAATATACCATCTTCAAGAGAGAATCTGACATAGTGGAAGGGTGCCAGGAGCTCTTTCAATTGTGTCATATTTTCTCAAGTGTCCAAATTGCTTCTCGTTTTGCATTTAGATCAGCAAGAAAGGGACGTGTCGAGTCATTATAGAATAGTTTTAGGTTTTAAGCAGGTAGTGTCTAGCACTCACTCACCTGCATCTATTTATAACTCCAACAATATCCATCCGCAACCAAAATCTACACCTCATGCATGACACCTGCTACTTTCGACCCCTTGGGGAACACATTTATTCATGCTAACAGAGAGACAAAAGATTAACTTACCATACTGGAGCAGAGGCATAGAACATGTCTGCTTCCTGCCAGGAGAGTGGATAGGCGCCTACACAGACTCAGGCTGAAACATAAAAAGGAAAGACTTCTGTAAGGACGAGCAATATGTATGTTATTACGCAAGAGAGACACATCAGAAACATTGGGAATGTCAGCGAGCAGGAAGCTTCTGTCATCTCCCCATTGTGTTCAACGTCACACTGGATCACAGCAGCAGCTCAATGCCTAGAACATGCATACATCTGCAAGTTTATATAACCAGTTTGTTTTTTCATGCATGGAAGGTACAGATATGAGTAACAGCATCTAACAAAATCCTGCAAAATTTTGATTTAGGTGAGTTTATTGATTTATTAAAGGCCAGTACCCTGTATAAAGTAAGGCCTCATGCGATGAGTCCTTACACACCCACCTCTCTGAACATTATCACCTCTTTATCATGCTCCATTCAATAAACAGATATTTGGGCAAACAAGCAAAACCTTAAAAATGACCAGTATTATTTATATTTTTTTTAAATAATGCTACAAAATCTATCAATACATCCTCAAATAGATTTCTTCCTGGCATGGTGCAGAACTTCAAGGCAACTTTACAAATTGTAAGTTCACAGCCAGATAATCACACCTATTTACACAATCTATCATCCAAAGTGTTGTAAAATTGAACAATAGAACCCACTATTGATGTTAATGTGGTTTAAAGAAAAAAAACATGCTTAGTTTTATTTTTGTAAGGTTAAATGTGACGTTTTAATATTACAACAGTGGGCCTCTGGGGTTTATGCAGCACAGGATATGACTCAGCACCTCTAAAGTAGCATCTCTGTTAAGCCCACAAACATGCTATATATTCTTTATATTATACACACAAGTGTTTTTCCTCTTGTAGCCTCTTGTAGCAAAGTATATTTGAAAACCTTGAGCCACAACAATAAAAAAGCATTTTTAGCATTTTGCACGTCATTTCCGTTTCCAATGATCTGCTCTGGCTCACCGCAGCAGGAGCAGAAGACCATGTTTTCTCTCATATTTTATGTTATAAACATGAAACCTTTTTTAATGCCTGACCTTGACCAATACTTTTTAATGCCTAACTCAGACTGCGAGTACAAAAACAAACATTTAGAGTAAATCAACAGTACTCATAACTGCCATACCTAACGGTGAGTGAAAGCAAAACAGTTAACGGTGTCTAAGGCAACCTGAACCCCAGGGGCAGGGGTGAAAGGCGCAGCCGTTCCCCGTCCCCACCCTGTCTTGTTACGCAGACTTAGTTGTATCATTGTTCCATGGTCAAGTGATGTGTCGAGTGACATCACTAATGTTTGTTTTGGCTAGGAATGGAGTGAATAACATACTCGTACCTTAAAATACATAGTTACTGCATGCAAAATGTCAATAAAAGTCATGTGTTTTACAGCATAAGTGTCATTAGAGTAAAACAGACTTTAACGCAGGGTTGCTTTGAGGTGTGTCACTATCATATCAACATGTATAGTCTCACCCACCCTCTCATGAAACCATCATCACTTCCTCTCCCCCCAACAAACAAACTGCCAAAATAGCAAAACTTTCATGTGTATTACAGTGGATGGAATCCACTTTAAAAGAGAAGTGAAGCTCGCTGACATTTTGTACACATTCCATAAACACATGCACATCGACTGTCACATTGTTTTACAAACAACACAAAAAGCACTTTTTGTCATTTCAGTTGAAATGCTATGCCACTTGTTTTCCCCCAATGCAGCAGGTAGCACTGGTTGGCTGCTACTGCTGTCAACCTGAAGAACTTTAAACACAAGAAATATGCCTCTGTGTAGCGGCATCAAAAACTTCTCTGCTCTGTCATTTTCAGAGTTAAAAAATAAATCCTGTTCGCTGTGGAATGTTTAGGGTTTGTTGAAGTGTCTGACAATGATGCAGCTATTTGTTTTTGAGCTCATTATTTCCATTTCCTAATTTGTTTCAATGCCTTATATATATTTGATGAGACTGAAGAGGACATAAAGAGTGCAGAAAAACCTCAATCTGCCATTCAGTCCTGAAATGATGAGATCTCAAGCATGGTTTACTCTGATAGGTGTGAGCCAGCAGAGATAACGATGAAAGGAAGAGTCAAGAGGTTTTAAACACGAAACCTTTTTAATTACTGCATCTATGTTTACTACAGGCTGTTCCATAAACCACTATCTTGTCTGTATTATCCAGCTTTCAAATTATTCAGGTGAAAGAGATAGAGACGCTGGCACTTCTCCCTGGATCCACAGTTTTGGCTCATTTTGCTTCCACCCCACAAAGGGAGGGAGAATGGCTCTGTCCTGGGAAGGGATTTGCAATGGAGCAAGAGTGAGAGGACGAGGAGAAAGAGGAGAGGGATGAGACACCACTGGGATGAAATCTTGAGTATGCCAAGGTCAGCAGAACTCTCACTATGAAATGAAATGCTGCCAAACACGTACACACAGGCGCACAAACCAAACAGGAAGACACACACACACCCAAGCAGCAACACACTGCCCATTTTAGCTCTTCCCAGAACACAACCTGCTGAGAACTGCTAAATTACCACTGGGCTCATGCTTGTTTGTATGGGCCTGCATACCTACACAGTCCAGCTTCATCTTTTACATTGATCTCTGAGTCATCCTCATCTTTGCTCTTTGAGGGATGGAATGAGCCAGCACCCATGCTCCAATAATATTTGATTCTACTGATCAATGAATGAATGAATGAATCAACCTCAATCTATTCATGTTACAATAGCATCTATAACAATGGGCAATGTCCAGGGCTGAGAAATTAAGAAATCTGCATGTCAGCCCACAGCCTCTAGGGGCTCGCTCCCAAACCAAGTAAATCCCCATGAACTCATATGTTAAATATGGGCGTGACCACCTTGATTGACAGAATGCTGACTCACAGCATGAGCTTCCCGTTTCCATGACTAAGACTCAAAAACACAGACAGAAGCTTTGTCAACAGGTATATACAGTCTGTTCTGTGACTAGATTTCATAATGCCATAATATATTGAAACAAAATAGCCTTCAGTGTTTGCTGCTTAACACACCATAAACTATTAAAACTAATAACTTAAGCTATTTAAACCTTTCTCTTGACCAACAAACAATTCCTTACAACAGGGTTTGTGCATTTTTAAGAAGTTTTCACTTCTAAAGTGTGACTGCGATGAATGGTGCTTAACCTGTTCAACCCCATTGTTCCCCAAATGGGGGACATTTGGAGTCAATAAATAAATAAATACATAAAACATCTCAGTCATATTGCAAATCAAATCACTTGAGAACCTTCATTAGAAGTACATAAGTTATTTTTTACACAAACACTCCAACACCAAGCAAATTCATTATCAAATATCAAAATTAAAGTCAGACATCAAAGTCAACCCACATTTTTACTGTTAGCGCTCAGATACTCGACGATACACAAACAAACGAGGTGTCATATGAAAGCTGAGACTTTTCCAACTCTTACATTTGTTTACATTTATTCCAAAAACTCAGCAAACTAGAAGCCAGAGTACAAAGTTAAACACTCACAAAAATGTTTCTTTGCCGTTTTGTGATAAAAAGTTAAAATTGAGAGCAATAAATGCTCGCTTTGGATGGGCCAACATGCCTGTGTTTAGACTACAGACATCAGTATTCCACTTCTCTTTTGCTTTGTGTTATTGGGGAGTTTTGGTGTTTGCAGCTCACGTACTGCATTTCTCTTCTCTTTAGTGAAAGTGTGTAACAGCATGCACTGCCCTGACCCTGTCAGGTAAAATAGTGGCTTTTTATGGTATTTCTATATTATGCTGTATATTTCCTATATAGTATGCAGACGTTAGATCCCATAGGCAAGCTATAAACTGCATTCTAAAAGGTTATTTAATGTTCCAATAAAGTCCATTAAAGGTGGCTCCTTTAGTCCCCTTATAAAATTTCCATGAGAGAACGAAAAACAGTCCTTGTATCTGCATGTTGATCTAGTTATTGGTCTTAACAATTTCATGCTTATTCATAATAAAGAAGTCAGTTCAGTAGAAGAATAGGAGAACATGTCTGCATCACAAAGTCATTTACTCACTATAAACAGAGTGCATTTTGTGATCCTTTCCAAGACATCCCATGGCTACCAAAGTGCTTTTTGTGATCATGCATTATGTTTATATGGGTTGGGAGTTGGGAGTAAAACATTTAGACTTTTATCACCGCATTTGAATGAGCCTTCCTGATTCCTGATCAAGAGATGTTAAAGAAATAATAACCCTATAGATTTATAGTACATATTTCTTCTGATCAGGTTCTCTGTCATAAATTCTCACCAGTTTCCTGAAGGCAACAGGTGCTAAATAATTGATGGGCCTGAATGCTGTTGGGCTGTGCGAGGGAGTGCCTGCTACTCTCCTGGGAGACAAAAAGAAAGAGCAGCTTTGAAACTAGCGGAAGCCGGCAAGTCTCGGTTAGAATTACTACAGTGTTCCGTCATGCCAAACATTTGGTGCTGAGACAATGCAATACAGTTTCATTACAATACCGCAGCCTTGCAGGCAGAGACATCAAAGACCCAGTTTGTCTCGGCCTGAGTTTACTAAGACAATCAAGAGATGGAGATATGGTTGAAATTAATTTCAAAGAGAACAATTCGCACTTTTATTATGAACATGTAAGAATCTGAAATAATGCAACGCTACAGTGTGCACCTCGAGGCAGAAAAGGCTGTGGATGTCCAAACTAAAACAGAACCAATGTTTTGTAATTCTTATTTTGAATAATTTAGCATTTGGAAACACCAACAGTTCTTTTTACATAACCCCACTTACATTTAATGAATGAAAACGTCTCTTAAAAACAAGTGAGTCCCATTTATTATCGATCAAGAAGCTGTGCTGCAATCTTTGGCTTCTTTGTCATGTTAACAAATAATGTCACACATGCATGGTCTCTAAGTTGCCTTCATAATTTCTAAAATGTGTAGCAATATAAAGTATAAATGCTCCCTTTGTTTAAACAGTATGACACCCCTGATGATAGCTGTTCAATAACATATCTGCAGCAATCTTGTAAACAGTGTCACGCTTCCCACTGGGACCTCTGCAGAGTACTTTTGGGGAGAGACTGAGGAGGAGGAGGAGGAGGTTGTTTTAAATCTCAGAAACTAGCATGTAGACCACCATATAAAGACAGTAAGCAGACAGAACAGGAGACGTGCATCCTGCACTGCACATGGTCTATGTGAATGGTGAATTAAAGACTCAAGTCTACACAAATCCCTATAATAAACCAGTACACAGTAAGTTCTACTATATGTACCCAGTAAAAATTAATATTGATGGAATACATTTCCTCCACCGCATCACCAACGGAAGCATAAAGTAGGGAATATTGTAATAATGCCTTTAAATCTATCCCTTATAGTCTATAAATTGGATGTACAGCAGATGCTGATCATTCAACCTTTATATTAGCCAAGTTAATATTTGAAGAGGCTGTGTTGAAATGGAAATGCTGCCATTGCAGTAATACACACAACAGATCTGCAGAGCCATCAGAGCATAAAGTCTAATCTGAATCATCACACGCTGTGACAAAAACAATGTAAATGGTCATATTTCCCAATTTGCTTTTCTGATGATCCTTCATTTTAATGAGTTTTTTTTTGTTGGACTGTATCTTTAATGTCCCAAGAAATGACAATAACTGCAGAACTGCCCAAACTTTCAAATATATTATGCTATAAATCTAATTTAGTCCCATAGAGCATTTCCATTGGACTCATTTTAATTAATTCAGACAGCTCTGTATGAAACAGTGGAATGAGAACAGCTAATTTTCACTTTGAAAGCAAAGGCCTGAATGTGAGGGGATGCCACAGAATCTGAATCTCCAAGTCATCATCGTGGCTGTATGCACGGCAGTGACATCAACACAACCATAATAATCATCACAAACGGGCGGCAGGCAAACACATAGAAGAAACACAATCTGTCCAATAGATTCTATGAGTTAAATATTTAAAGGAAATTGTGTCATAATTGAGAACAAATATAGAAATTTAAATCATGTCTGAATGTCATATAACAATTAATCCAAAAGGTTGAACAAGCAGAACATGAATATTATCATTAGAACCTTTGCTTTGTCACTTCCAGTTTCCAGCCATCTATCATTGAGGTGCAACAAAACTCTCATTTCTTCCTCTATGCATTTCCCACATAACAGAGCGGGGAATATTTAAGGTCAAGGTTTTGTTTGCCTATGATCCACAGCCGATTCAACATATATTTTTGTTATAGCATGTTTGTTATTCAGAGCATTTCAGCCATGGTGTAGGGAAAAGAAAATGCATCTGTTTGGTATTGGAGTGCACCAGTTATGCTTGAATAATTGAGAAGGAAGCTTGATATACAGAACGACATGCCTTATGTGGTTTAAAGAAGGAATGTTGGATAGATTTCTGTTGAGTTGAACCAAAGATTGAGGTGTTCGTTATTGTCAGTTATCTCATTGAAAGCTGATAGATACATAAGAGCTGTTGAATAATTGTGCAATGTTTTAATCCAAGCAGTCAATGAGTAGTTAGTTTAGTTAGTAATAGTTTAAATAATAACTAGTTTATCAGCTATCAAAACATAGTTAGTTGTGCCCCTACTTTTAACAGCATTTAGCCATTTATGCAGACATTCATTAACACAATGTGAAAATGTGTTTTTCTACTCAATGGCACTGGTTTAAAACATTGATTGACAATTTAATGGTTTAATTCCAGTCAGACCAGACAACCTTTTCTTGGAAACACTCTCCTTTCTGAAATAATTCAAAGAAAAGGTAACACTTAACTCATGACGCAAGCACTTTCTTCATTGAACTCACCCCAGAAGACTCACTTGTTTTTCCATTAACCTTTTTTTTTTTTTTTAGCCTACTGCTAACATTACCTACAGGTTTTTCCAGGTATCAGCCTCAATCAACAGATCTTGTGTCTTAGAAAGGATCACAAAAGGCACTCTGTTTATAGTGAGTAAATCGCCTTACACGGTAGAATAAACTTGCCCTTTATTGTGCACTGTAAAAGTATGTGTTTTGATTGTGATTGCAGACACCTGAATATTCAGCTCACGTCATTTATCAATGCAGTAATCCATATTTGTAGGACTGCATTGTACTTTCCAGCTGTCCTCATAAATGTTTCTTGACATGTGAGTTATTATATAACTGGGTTGCAGTTTGGAACTGTAAATAAGGGATCACTCTCTGATTATGCATGCACAGATTAGGAGGCTCCAGTCTGACACTGGCACTGACGCTGAAGAAGCCGCTATAGCTCTTGTTCCCAGTAATATGAGCATATACTGAGAAGTGTGAGCACTTCAGCGCAAGTGCTTGTTTGTCTACTGTTGCTATCAAACCACCAAGCGTCACTCTCAAAAACCAGAAACTCCAGATTTCCTGTATTTGTGGCAGCAGTAACTACCACCTTCCCCTTTTCACCTTTTTTCCTTCTTTATTTATGACAGAATCTTCCACAGCAGAGTTACGCTTCTGCCAGAATCCATAAAATTAGCCTCAATTTTTAAATCCCACGCACAGGATGTTACACAGTGCCTCAGAGAATATTGTATGCTGCAGATTAGATAATAAATTCTCTTGTTGCCTTAATGAGGAAATACAGTGAAATTTATATTGCGTTTTATTCCCTCCTTCTCTAATGCAAGGTCTTATTAAATCTGATCAAACTATTTGCACATGGAGAAGTCAAACAAGTGAAGGTAGATGCAGATACCCACAAGAACAGGTGAAGGTTCCACCAATGCGGTGCTCACATCTTTGAGATCAAAAGTGTGGTCAAGCTGCACCACAACAGGAGAAGAAGGAATAGTAAAGAAATAAATTTGCTGGATGTGGACTGCAATGATACTGCAGCTTGACTACAAAATGGCTGCACAGGGCATGAAGCAACCTCAACAGGAGGTGAACTAGCTTGGTTTAAGAAGGGTCAGTCAAAATAATTGCATTTTTAAAAGATGAATAGCTAATCAGGTTTCCTCATTACCCTGAGTGTGGTGAATGCACTGGGCCAGGGCCCTGACCAGGCGCAATTAGACCCCAGCTCCTCAGCCTTCTATGCTCCCTCAGGAAAACAAAGGGTGACCACAGCTCAGCTGATTAGGTTAAACAGAACTTGGGCAAGAATATTGAAAAAGATCCAGAGTTCAGGAAGCAGACTACACCTGCCTCTGTGTAAATGACACAGCTTGAAGCTCACTCGCATTTGTGGCAGAGGTGATGGCTGATAGAAATCTCTCTATCAAGTCAATTTGGATGAGCCAGCAGATACCCTTCTTGATCCCACAAGCTCAAAAAACAGGATGATACAGTGTACCTAGACCCAAAACCAACAAATGGGATGAAGGGTCCCCTGTTGGACATTTTAGGTCTCTGTGAATCCTGAGGGGGAATAAAAAAAAACAAAAACTGTCATTCTCATTCGGTATCACGTCGCCAATATAACAATCCCCGATTGCTGTCCCTCATCCCTGCAGAGCTGCATTCAGATTTGTTAGCCTCCAGTTGTTATGCACAATTGGAGAATGCCATGGGCTGTAGCAAGGAAGCGAATCTCAAGATAGCCAATCGTAACCAGCAGACCCCCTGAAAAACGTCTGCTTGGCAAACACAAAAGCACCATCACTGGAGGCCAACTAGAATTCAACTAAGGGAAGGAAAAGAAATCAAGTAATTAAGTAAAAGCAAATCTAAGGACAGCTTCTGCAGAAGGCAGCCAAAACATGCAGCAAAGGCGTCCAATCAGGGCTCTCAAGTCTCATGCATTTCAACAAGTTCACACACTCACACTCCACACAAGGCATTTCTCACGCAGAGAAATTATTAACTTCGCCAGAAATGCCTATAAATGAGTCACAGGCAGAGTACTACACGCTCGGCCAATCAGAAAAAAATATCCTTGTTGCCAGGTAGGGTCTGGGTTTCAGTTCCATGAACGCGCAGCAGACATAACCTCTGTTCTAAATACAAGTTGTAGATGAGCTGGAGGTGGAAGAGAGCCGCCAGGAGAGGGACAGATCCACCACCACTGTGGCCCATTTGGGGCTATGTGTGTTTTTTCTTTATTTAATTTGTTTGTTGTTTTGTTCATTTGAAAAGGCATAGCTACAACAATCATTTGTGATTTTAGTAGAAATAAAACAATGTATTTTCACCAACTTTGGTTCCAGCTGCTGTATGAACAGTGGTATGCTCTGCCTGACAGGCTGCTAATGTCTGCTGGACTGCTCTTCTTTCCAAGTTTAGCATCACCACAAGCTGTACCCTGTGTGTGCAACCTTACAGGAGACATTTTAAATGTCACTGCATAACAGAACAGACTCTTAACACTTCTTCCAATTACAAAGCAGCGAGCCTGCTGAAAATGACACATCTGTAATGTAAACCATGTCTGCTGCAGCACGAGGACACGAGATGTGCTATGATATCCCTTTTTTTTTAAGCAGATGATCCTCAGTATCTGTTCAGTCAAAGCACTTCTGATGAATTGTTAAAAATGGGGCCACAAGTCAGGGTGTAATAAACCCTGGCTGGGTCATCTGAGTGAGGGTGTATGATGTTGAAAGACCACAAACGCCCAATGACCTCATTACTATTTATCACACACATGCCTGCTTTAGCTATCATTCTGAACCCCAGTTAGTTTACTAACCAAAAACAAACCAGCACTGTGTTCGTGTAGATCGTGTAAAGTCAGCAGGAGTATGCATGTATGCTCTTAACGCTCCCCATGTACATATTCAAATGAATAAAACATGTCATCCAAAATGGCCCGTTCCACCAGACTCTCTGCGGCTTCTCCATCTCCGTTATATTCCCCGTGGAAAAGCTCGCTCTCCGTCCCTCTTACAGGTCAGGGTGACCCCTATTTATACAGTGAAAGCAGTACTCATGGTTGATTCACAGATTTGGTTCTTGATGTGGAAAAGTTGGCGTGTAAAGTGAGCAACAGACAAGCCCTCTGTGGATATAAACAATGTATGCGGATTAAATAGTAATGAATAAAAACCCTTTTAACACCATATGTGGTATAGAGCTTCCACTACAAAGATAGAAGACATAATGTATAAAGTACATACATGGTACTTCTTTTAGTGTTCACTTACACAAATCAGTTTCCTGTTTGGCTGCTGCAGTTTGTTTTCGGTTTTAATTTACTTGCCTACTTATTTATGGTTTAAATGTCAACAGACTATATAAGATGCTAAACATTAACACACTCTGATGGCCTACAGCACTATGTGCAATTTAGTTAAACAGCATTCCATTTATGTCCATAATACACAGGTTTATTTAGTATGATAAAATAAAAAAAAAAACTAAAAATAAAAGTGTACGTATTGTAGGCAAAGATACAATTTGACTTCTTTTTATGTGCCATGTTTTCATTCTTTTAGTTGCTAATTAATGTTTTGCATATTTTAGTAATGTGGAAATCATGCACTGCTTAAAAATGTTGCTACGTTTCTGAACATTTAGCCATTCCTTGCACATAAGTAACAACAGATGTATAAAACGGTGATGCAAGTAATTTGCTTAAAGCCTTTTTCAGGGTGAGAAAGAGCATCTTGCCTTTTTCCCCTCCATACCTTTATATGGGGAAGGCTTATCGCTCCACTGCAGTGTTTTCCTTTTTTGTTCTCCCAATGTCATGCTACTATTCATCCCCAATCTGCTTCTGTTCTGAACAACAAATCACCGTTTGGCTCTTTTTGTCTTCAGGACTACCAACTGTCTGTTTCTTATTCAGGCTCTCAGCCTCCTTGCCATATTGTCCTCACTTGCTCATTGTCTTTGCCTCCCGTCAGCCCCTTGTTATTTATAGATCCAAAACTGCAGGAGTGCAGAGAATAAGCCCGGAGCTATACGATGCCCACAGACAAGATGCCCAAGAGATTTGGGAAGAGACAGAAAGCCTTCTGTCACCTCTGCCACACCACCTTCCCTGCACACTACCCTGCCTATTTAACATTTTTATGTAAGCATTGAGTGATGACTGGCTTACTTAGTGACACGTGCTCAGGGAATTTATCGGCTCCTTTTAATAGCAATCAACACAGAAGCCATCTGATGTACATATTTGAAGTTGTCCATTTTTATCAACAAACAGAAATGTTGCCTTTTAACTACTTGTCTGCAGCAGAGGCAGGGATTCGTAGCATTCAGCAGATTGACATCAGTTGTTTGTACATCTGAAACTGTTGTTATAATACAGTTCAAGGTAACAAATGCCAACGCTGGATGAAGATGAGAGATATTCGTCAACAGCAGTCTGATTTAACCTCTACTGCAAAAAGCGGTGCCAAGTACCCCAGGATTAGCACAAGAATCAGGGTTCCATAACAAACTATGGATTTTATCATTGAACTATACTATATATATTACATAGTTGGATGAAAATTTCATTAGATGTCAATAAAAAACTATATTCTATTCTATTATATTCTATACATAAACTTCTTGGCCAGACTTCTTCTTACTGTGTCCTTACTGTTAAACTTTTTTCAGAATTTCAAGAATGCAACAATGACCATGAGCTTGCTTTCAACCATTGTTATGCTCCTGGTGTTGAGAGACTTTGTTTTGAATTTTAAGGAGAGAACAGACTTTCCACTAAGGTCAGGAGCAGAGCTAAAACCCGGATGACACATTCTATTTGTTCAGTATAACCCACAGGAACCAGAAACCCCCCTTCAAACTCTGCTGCAAAGCTTGGTTAGCCATGAAACCAATTACCATAAAAATCACCTTGTGGGCTCCATATATGCACACTATATATGATACTGCATACAAAGCAGCTGACAAAGAGCCAAAGCAAAATACTACCATCAGTGTTTTGAGTGAACATCTCAGCAGAAGATACAGAAACAAAAAAGCACAGACATAACCTCAACACACAACACACAACCTATTATTTCCAGGTTTTTAAATGTCCACACATTCCTCGTGCCTTTTCAACCTAATTCACTTACAGTATCTTGTAATATCAAATTACTGGATGCTGGCGTGGATCCATAATGTACCTGGTTATGGTAACTAACTATTATATTCCACTCCAATCACAGTGCTTTCTAGATGCCTCTGCAATAAAAGGTTCCATTGCCAAAGACTCAAGGACCAATAATCACTCACTCTCACTGAACCATTAGGTTTCTGGCTGTAACTGCTGTCCAGTCTTACAGAAGGCATTTATTGAGCTGCTGCTCTGTTGCTCAGCTAATTAGATAGGCTCTGTTGTTTCTGTACTCTTGACATGTATTAGCTTGTTTGTACGACTGAGTGCACACCGGGCACCTTTTCGCATGGTCACTACTTTCACACATTGGTGTAAAACAATAGACAGGATGCCAAGGATGCTAATCAGCAGGTCAAACATTCCCAAGGAGCAACGCTGGCTATACTCCATTTCCCACTCCAAATTTAAGCACAAATTCAGTGTGAACTTCTCCAGCTGCGAAGACACTGGAACTAAAATGCACATACACACACACACACACACAATAAACATTGTGTATTGTGCATTGTGTATGTACAAAGAGGAAAAGAGAAACATTTTACCCATTTGGTTTAAGTGTTTAGTACCATAATCCCACCTTAACATTTCTTGTCCTCAAAGTGTACAACAACTTCTAAAGTGTCCATTAAAAAAATTTCATATCACAGTTGCTGCACATGTCCACATGGACAACTGTCTTTGCAAAACGAAACACATGGGGAATGAAACTAAACAGCAAAGAAAGTGTGTTTTGAGTTAGATTTTAAAAAGCAGGCGCTGGGGACATTTTTCTCTTAGTATGTGCAATATTTTGCTTTAGAAAAGCTTCCTAATTTACTCCAGTAAACCAAGAGACGCACATTTGTGTACAGAGCTCTATCTGAGCAGCTGTGAGCAATATCCAGCCATGATCATATGTTGATCCAGGAGGAGAGGACATGCCCCCGTAAACATCACATTATAATACGTTCATAACCCACCTATAACAGAGGATTTAAAATTGAGCAGTCATTTCAGGAGATGATGCATGAAGTTCTCAGGCTAACAAACAACACGTCATGGTGTGCTGATCTTCATCCGCAATCTATTCTACTCATTAACACCCTGTTTCACTGTGCAAAAAAAAAAAAAAAAAAAAAAAACAGCTGTCCTACTCAACACTGGCTACAGCCTACGACAGGGATCCGAGCAGTTGAACTGTTTGGGCTGCTCACTGGCATTGCACTTGCATTTTAATAACATTCCCATTTAAGAGCCAATCAGTGAAGCCTGAGTTCTGACAGCTGTGGTAGAGCAATAAATCATAAAGTGAGGAGAGGCAGAAAAAAAATCCTTTGCATGTAATTATAACTGTGGCTCAGGTCAAAGTGGCTTGGCTTGCAAACTCATGCCCACACACAGGTCTTTAATTGCTTACCTCACAGGGTAGATATGTCCAACTGAGCATCTGCAGAGTTGCAAAATCATGATAAAAAAAATCTTCTAATAGATCGGTTGCACTTTTTACAGTATATACATATATATATATAATATTATTAAGGAATGGTGAAGATGAGGATCACTGCTAATCAGCACTAGTGACTTTGCTCCTTCAAAGAAAAAAACCCTTTCAACGCTCTTTTCCTCTGCCAGCGTTGACAAGTATGCTGTGAAATCTGACAAAGCTTCCCATCTCAGCTCTCCATACTCCTGTTCACCAAAGCATTGCTTTGTGCACCAGTGTCCACGGCATTCAGCAGCGTCGTATTCTCTGTCCAGCGCCACTGCAAAAAAACTGCTGCCACTCTACTGTAGCTGGTTTTTGGATCAACGTTAGGCGCTTGTAACCCTGACTCTTTTCCCCACCCAGCTGCTCTTCTACTTGTTGTTAGTCCTTCAAAAAAAGAGGTTGTGGTTTCTGTCTGAGTCTGGCAACATCTTTAAAAAAGTCTAAATATCCTTACAAGACCTGTGGGTAAAACAATTTCACCTGTGTGGAAGGCATGCAAAGAAAATGATTGACTTCCAAAAGATGCATGAGAGCAACTATCATACACTACAGTCCAGTGTAATATACGCAACAACTGACACGACAGCAAGCATGCTAAAGAAGCAGCCAAATGTGCCAAGCTGCATGTTCATTCTTCACATAAATGTTAAGTTCATTGTGTGAAACTTTTCTTTATAGTGAATTTGAAAAAAATGTGTGTCTGTGAATAAAAGCCTAATGAAATGAGAGCGCTTCATATATAGTTCAGATGAATCTGAGCCTCCAGGCGATAGGCATACACAGAGAAAGTCTCTGGAAATCCAATCTTCAGATAAAGTAATTAAACACTACTGGAATTTCTCAAGGCCAGCGTGCTCACCAAAGAACAAAAGTCTGAGGTTAAGGCTCTGAGGCTCAAATACGGAGAACAGAGCAAAGACACAGCGAGAGCAAACAATAAAAAAAAAAAAATCCACCAGTTAACATAATTCAGCTCTGTATGTGTTAGCCAACTGCTATGATCAAACACCTTGTGCCTTAAGTGAGAGATAATTTGCTGTTATCATTCCCATTGTGAAGGTATTTAGACCACTGTACAAGCACTCATTACCAGCATTATCTCTGAGGAATGATTGATAACTTTGTGGCCTGAGGTAAAGCAAATTTAGAAATTTAGAAAACGATGACCACTGAAGGAGGCAGTACTATGAAGGTGAAGTGAACGTGGTGAGTGTTAAAAAGTGCTCATTACCAGATACCGGGATGACTGCACAAAGACTTTTCAGTTATCCAGAACTAAGGCAACACAAGTCATTGGCCTCAATCTTGAATGCACAAAAAGAACTTTATGACCATAATCTCCTGCAAGGCCATGCACTTATCAACCACAGTTGCTCAATACTTTTCAAGTATTATCCTGAACATATATATTATAATATAAATTTTACTACTCCCTCTTAAGCACACTGAGTTTTCTTTAACGTGTCCTTGTGAAAAGCTACAGTAGTACTATGGTGCAGAGCGCCTGCAAACTCTTGCTGAAACAGATGAAAATATTTCAAACTCACTCAGACTCTGTGCATCTTGCTCATTAAAACTGTGTCAACATAAACATCCTCATTATAACTGCTGACTACTATTTAAACCGTTTCCTTATGCTACGATCTTATAGCCGCCTCCCTCTGGATGTTTTTACAGTACAGATTTATGTGCAGTAACTAGGAGGCTTTTTTTTCACGTCCCACTGTTGACATAACGTTAGCATATAGCTTTACTTGTTTTTTCACTGACTACAAGTTTACACTACTACCACGCCTACACTGCCTCTAATGCATTCAACGTTTGAATAGACCAGTTGGAAGTGTTTGTGATATTTCTCCCATCATGATAGACTCCATGTCAAAGGAAAAGAAATGGTTGCATTAGCTGATTCATTTCTGGTAAATAAACAGAAGATCTCATATCAGATGAACAGGAGGAGGAAAAAAAAGCACTCACCATATCCATACCCATCTACTCATTGACAACATTTCTGTTATTATCCGAGTATTTACCTCAGCTAATTGGATGTTGCAGACCAGTACTACAAAGTATTTTCCTGATTGTATGACGAGAACTTATGAAGCGTAGCAGTGTCATTGTCTAATTACAGTTTATGAAGTTCTCAACTCCAGCAGTCCAGCACAGAGGTGACTAGATGCTTGGAGAGAAAACAACATCTGACTTCTTTAGTAAAAGCTTCAAATTCACAGCTACAAAACACAGTGCATAAGTCTTACCTAAACCGGGTTGCAAATGTTTTTCTGCAGCTGATCATAACCTACCTTATCTTCTAAGTCTGGCTTTTTTATTATCATCTTTTTTTTTTTTAGCTAAATCTAATTTCAGAATCTAAAACACTGCTTCAAAATGTCAAAGCTAGCCAAATGTCACCACCTCCTAGGGTACCAGAGAGATCAAAGTTCGTGCTTCAGAGTGTCAGACAGCCTCACACAAGCCTCAAAGGATCTTTGGAGTAAGCCCTAGAAACCCGAGAGTATACCGACTCTTTGCTTAGCCCAGAGCTTTCATACTGCGGCTGTCAGCAAGAACATCCTGCACTCACGCTCCCATTTTGCTACATTCTGTGTGGTTGTTCCTATAATCTATAGATAGATCGTTCAGGTCAGTATAACTGGATATCTGCCTGCTGCAAATATATTGTTGTAGTCATCAGGACCACATGGAAGCTAATTAAATTACCCTAAACCTAAGGAAAAGGTTTGAGGCAACAACGTACAGTTTATCCAGCAGAAAGCTCTCACTGGAGTTTTCACTACAAAGTGTTACATATATATTATATATAAACCATAGGCTTTACATAACTATGGATAAAGCATCTGTGATGTCACCCATAGGTCTCTGAAAGGTCTCTGTGGTCCCTGTGGGAGGTTCATTATGGTCCCTCTACAATTCCAGCACAGTAGAAGGAGGGCAAGTATAGCTGAGGTGGGCGGGACTTTATATCAGGAAGCCTGCACTATAAGGTTACCATAGTTTTTGTACCAGAATATAAACATGCTTATAGTGGAAATGAGAATCTTTACAGATCCCAGAGGCCAAGGGAGGGAACTGCAGACCTTTACTGCCACATGGGCTTCATTTCTGCTTGACCACAAAATTTGGCATTGCTGTTTCATGCTAGCCCCTAGAGAACTGCAGTTTTCAATTAGTCTTTCATGGCTAGGCTTGTTGTAAATTTCACAGCTTTCAAGTATGTTTTCTTCTGGAATTGTAGGAGAAGGTAAGGTGTAACGGTCATGTTGATGGTACAAGACAAGACACGTGGACTTGTGGAACTATGTGGAAAAAATGTATAGTTCAAGAACCACCAGAAATGAGGCTGCCATTATATTGCGGACTCAACAAAATATGCTACTGAAAGTATATTTCATATCCTGGGGTCTATTGGCTAAGACAAACCCTGGTTCGTGTTCTTTAGTAATTCTCACTAACTATTGGTTATCAAACCTTAAACTTCTTTTGACCAGCCTTCTTAAAGAATAAGTGTTTGAGTAAAAGCACAAAATGCCTTCAAAGCTCAGAAAGAACCTGCAACAGACACACAGATCAGTACAGCTTGTTATGAGGGGAAAACTCAGAAATCAGCATTAAGACTAGCGTAGGAGCAGCTTTGCAAATCCATACTGAGAAAGACCTTTTCATTGTCTTTGTTCTACAGTAGCTTCAGCAATGCCATAAATGCCCCTGAGAAAAAAAATCCTAAACGCAGAATCTTATCACAGGGAAAAGAAGATATGAGACATGACTTTAAACTGAGCAGTTGAGCGGAATAAAAAGCAGCATATAATACAGAGGCGCAGACATTAAATTAATTTTTTTTTACAACCCATCTGTGCACAAACATGGCAGTTAACATAAAAACTTTGTATCTGTAATGACTCTTTCACACACACACAGACACATTATGAGAATAATATTTTGCCAGAACACAAAACGTAGACGACCTAAAAAAATAAGCCTGACATTTTCTCTATAGTAACACTAACAAATTTCTAAAAAATAAGATGAAGTAATAATGCTGGCCTAGATTAATGTCTTAAATATGACAAAAAATAAGCTGGTGTGCTACATGAGAGGCTGAGTTCCATCTCCCAGATGTATGTCTTGCTGGCAGGCATTCAGTCTACTGTATCTTGTTCCTGCATTGACAGTGACCTAGTTAATATCTAATGAAAGTACACCCCCTCTTTCATCAAGGTAGTACAGACAAGGTTACCTGAGCTCAGTGTCAACAGAAAATCTTTTTTTTTTTTTTTATACTTGGATTAGTGTTTTTTTCCCCCTCATAATAAACACAAGATAAAACAAACAGAATCTTTTATCAGCGGGGGATGCCTTGCTTTGGCCTGAAGGCTGATCACTTCATCACCTCTTAATTACAATCAATCCACAATTTCCATTTTTGTGGAGGATTAAAAAGATGGCGACTTGCTTACACAGGCAGCGGCGGTGGCGAAGCTGGCAATTCATCGCGCTGAAAGGTTGACTCTATTACGAAGGTGTTTACTCCACCTCATCAGACAGCGCTGACAAGAGGAGATGCTCCTGCCAACGTCACAGACTTTTCTAATTAAATTCCTGGTGATGGGAGCCAGCCGCATGCTTATCAACTGACAATCTGTGCCACATTTTCAGCATCTATACAAACATCTGTGTTTTAAAGTGAAGGTAAATAGATGATAAATAAACCATTTTTTACAAAGAATACAAATGCTCCTCTCGGCCTTCCAATTTCAATGGCCCTGACTGCTGTGGAATTTCCTGTTTGCTTTACTGTTTATGTCATCTTTTAAAATAAATAAAAAGGTCTTTAACAAAAGATGAGCAAAAGCCTTTAAAAGCAGTTAAACCTGGGAGTACATGTACATTTAAGTCTCACAAACCTAGGGGCTGGTGGACAGATTTGTGGAATGGGCTGGAGGGAATCACCTGCTGCCTAATGTGGACAAGACCAGAAAGATGGTGACTGACTTCAGGAGGAGGGGAACAACATCACAGCCCTGTAGGGATGTAGAGGAGGTAGAGGAGTACATGTACCTAGGATTGACCATCGATAACAGATTGAGATGGAAGACCAACCGCACAGCTGTATACAAGAAGGCCTGCAGCAGACTCTACTTCCTGGGGATACTGAGGTCCTTCAGTGTGTTGGAAAAAAAGATGCCAGCAAAGATGCCTGGAAATCTTTCACCAGTCTGTTGTGGCCAGCACTCTGTTCTCCTCTGTTGTCTGCTGGGTGGGGGCAGCATTGCAGCCAGTGACGTCAACAGACTGAACAAACTGAAGGAAGGCTGGCTCTGTTATTGGCTGCAGACAGGAGACTTTTGAAGCAGCGATAGATAACCCTGATCACCCTCTCCACTCTGCACTGGACAGACAACGGAGCGCCTTTTCCAAAAGGCTCAGACAGCTTTGTTGTCTTAAAGATCGTTAACGGAAATCTTTCCTGCCTCATGCCATAAGACTGTATAATACCTCCTCTCTGTGTCATAGATAACACTGATTGTTGTAACCAACAAAGTTTTCACAAGGTTTAGCTCTTCAATTGTATACTTATATTTCTATTTCTTTGTAAACAACGTTTATACCGTTTCCTTTACCTTTAGATATCTATGTTTACTATGATGCCTGCCTGTATATTGCTGCTGTAACAGTGAAATTTCCCAGCTTGGGGTTGAATAAAGTCCCTTTGGTTAAAAAGAGAGAGAGAGAGTCACCACAACATGTAGCAGGTGGAAACTAAAAAGAACTAATTGTGACCTTAAACTGACGAAGAGCATGTGCAGCAGGTGGAGACTTTGTGTATCACCACTGGACAAAGACAGATCGATGATTGCTGAGGCATGCTGCAACAGTTTGCTGATTAGCTACACAGTTTTAATCCCTCAAACATTGTCTGGAATGTAAATTAGTCTGATAATACTGCTCACTTGGGAAGTGCACATCAAAAGACATCTCCTTAAGCAGACCCAGTCATTACCAGTGGTATGACATCCGAACAGGAATGGCACTACCCATGCTGGAGGATGACTTGTGCCCACCGTTTGATGCCTATGGAGTGAAGACCTTTGATCTAATTTTAGTGTGTGCCTTGCCCTTCTCACAAATACTCATTATCCGTGGCACAGTTGGAGTGGCAGTGCTGTGCCAATCAGATGTACCATCAATTCTTGCTGAAAGAGTGAAGATTTTTGCGCTGTATATGGAGAAAAAAAAAAGAAAAAAACATGGTGAAAATCTTTGGGCTATGGGCCCAGCCATCTGGGTTATGGAGGATAAAGCCCAGCAAGGGACAAGGCAGGAAGAAAAAAAAAATCAATCTGTGCTTCTGTAGTAGAAAAAAAAATGCTTTCAGTTGTTCTATGGACATAAAACGCAACTTCAGTTTATTAGAATCAATTACAAACTTCTATCACAACACTGATACTGGATTCTGAGTCTGATGTCAGACCATTAGGTTACTTTGTGTTTTTCTTCACTCTTTAATTAGGAGAAGGCGCCAAAACAACTTGATTAGGTTAAGGAAAAGGGTCATTGCACTAAAGCAGCCCCATGGCTTCTCATTATTGCTTCCCTGCCTAAAAAGGCACCTTATATACTGCACCTGATCTGCCTGAAAGGTGCTATATAAATAGAACTTGATTGATTGAGGAACAAGCTAACAAGCTTCTATGCTATTTTCAGGACTACTATGGTGGAGAGAAATCCTCTACCAAGTAACATATGGCTCTGTCAACACCGGTAGCCCAGGTTTTGTATGCAACTTCCTGAATTAGATTCTGATGCTGTAGTTGTGATGCTTGTTGCAGAGTGGGTACATTCGCCTTGGTGGAAAGTCGCTGCTTCACTCCCATCCATGATCATTTTTTGATTTGCTATGGAAACAGCCAGCCCCTGATGAGGATATTTTACATGAGCTTATTCAAAACAAAAAGAGCACCTGTCTTCATAACACTCTTCCACTTCTGTCATTTCAGTAGCCAAAAACTCCCCTATCCAGGTCGGAGGCTGCACCTGAGTTTCACTTCATTTCGCACTGATTGGTTAAATGCTATGACCTGCTCCATCAGCTATGTGCAGATGATGGAGTGTTTTGTAATTTGCCCTTATTCTCTGTCATACTGTATGAACAAAGTGCAGGCTATAGCCTGCTGTCATGCACACAGCTCCCCTCACCGAATCCCAATGAGAAATGGGATGCAGCATCACATCATTTTCTTTTCTCCTCTTTCTCTTTCTCCTCCTCTTTCTCTGTTTAACAGTTCACTATTACCCTCCATCTGCTGGCTTCATGTCTCATCAAAGATTTTTCTTCCCCTCACCAACTTTAAATATTCACTTCGTGTTCTTTCAACAATAGCTTACAAACACTTGGAAATAATTGAGTCTCAGCGGGCTGACAAAAAAGGGAACAGTGATCGTGCGCAGTGGAAGTGATCAAATATGGCCTTGAGCCAACCGGCTTTGTAGATGGTCTTTGTATTGCCATTGATCTGGGGGTGGATACACCCAAGGAGTACATTATTTATGCGTTTTTTTTTTTCTCCTCCCGACAGTAGTGAGTCACAAACAGTAATGGGATGAGATGGGTGTCGCACCGGAAGAGAGGAAACCAGGACCTCTGAGTATATGGGCAACCCTGAGGACCAAAGCCGGTGGCCGCTGAACAGTGATAGAAGCCTTTCATCTACCAACAGAAGAGTAATTGTCAAGATAATGTACTCTCTGTCTCACTGTACACAAGGTGCCTTGTCCTCATTACTGTGGGCAAAGAAAGTTCTTTTAACAACCTCTCAAACTTCGATGAGTCAATTATGTGCCCCTGCAGTAAGCTGTTAAAGCCATTTCATTTTCTTCCTGCAGGGCAAATAAGAAACTGTGTGATCATCAACTGTACAATCTGCCTACCTCATGTGGAGCACTTATTCACTCCTGCTTTCACTGTGTATCCATATAAATTGCAACAGACAAAACACAACAAACGCTGTGATTTTGATTTAGCATTTTTTACCGTCTAAGGTCATTAAGTTGATAATTAGCAGAAAGAAGCTAAAGCACTTCCACTCTCTTAAGTAACATGTTGAACAGGCTCCCTGATGCAGTCATGTACAATAATTCCATTATTTTTTGTTGAGTGCTTTTAGCAATAATGCATCTTAACATGTTCATAGCATCTAAATTATTCAAATTTCAGTGTGTGTCTAAGTGTTTGTGTGTCTGCATAATGTGTTTGTGGGATGCCTTCAGGGCACACATATGTCGTAAGTTAAATATCATCATGAGCACAGCAATTCAGCAGACTGCATATTATTAACACAACAACAATTTAATAACATTAATACCAATTTATTTATTTTTTGAATTCTCCTTCATGGTGCTGATGTTTGTTCTCATGCTTTTGCTGAATAAATAGATAATCAAAGCCAAAAAATGTTCAACACTCCTTGTTCTCCCCCCTCACTCTCTTTTCATGGCAGGAGCAGCATCTTTGTTGCTAAGCACCAATATCTGCTCTGTCTTTGCATTGCACATCAGATCAGATCAGGTATTAAGCCAGACATCTCCACAGTGTCTGGTCAACTGAAATCTCGTTGTTACATAAACACAATATATAAAACTATGGAGACGTTATGTATCATGCAACAATATCCTAACTTTTCTGTACGTGGGCTGGAACTATTCCTGAACCCCCCTGAAGCTAAAGAATGCTAACTCGGACAAAGAAAGACATATATTTTTTTTCCGAAGCCAGTGCTATGTGGAATAAGCCCCTGTCTCAGTGTAAATGTATGGATGAGCTCCAGGCTGTGACCAGCAGATCCAGTGTTGGACAGCCTGACATTCCCCTGAGGTGCCCCTGTTTCCTTCCTATTCATTCTTCCATCACAAGCAAAGCCCCAAGTGCTGGAGGATTTCACACTAATACATGCTCATTGATTTATAATTCACAGCAAGCATGTCAGCATCCAAGGCCTAGGAATTACACATGTTGACAATAGCAGTGGCTCGTGTATACTTGCAAGTAAAGGTCAATGTTTAAATTTGGAGGTTTAATTCCCAGCTTATCAAAACAGCAGTCCTTGAAATATCCAATATGGCAGGCAGGCTGAATACACTGTGTGTGTGTGTGTGTGTGTGTGAGGATTTCTGAGGACATGCATTTAATCTCTGTCATGTGTTGCACACGTTATGAGGGTTGCAGAATAGAGCTAGCTGTTGTGATGCTGTCATCCCCAATTTTGCTCACACAGGCATGCAATGTCATTTATTTCATGCAGCCAGTGTGTTTCAACATGGGACATGCGGATCCATTTATGATTCAGCTAACATGTGCCACTTACAGGGGACCTTTTACAGCATGACTTGTAGTAATGTAAGTAAATGTTCCACCATGTTCTGCCTAGAGTTATACAGTCATGTATATATTTCATGACATTGTGTTATACTGACTCAGAATATTTGGATAAGGCTCTGTTGCTTCTATAACTTTATGTCACAACGTAAAAATCAAGCAGAAACTCCGGGGCTGAGAAAAAAATGAAGATATCCGAGGTCAGTTCCTCAACAACTGCAGTTGTGTCACTGTAGGTGTACACACAAAACAAAACCATTTTACAGAAGGAAAAACACACATGCTCATCTCGGCTCCACTCACAGCCCGCCTGCGAGTGGAGATTTCTCCTACACCTAAAGCACATCAAGCCAATTAGCAGGCATTCCAGACATCCACTCTTACACATGTGGTGGTCTAACAGCTACGCTTCAGAAAACAGTGACTGCACCTAAACATGATACAGTATACTATTGGAACATACACTATATTGATTACTATACAGATGCACCATAGCACTGAAATAAGAAGCAAAATGTCTGCACTTACATGGATGTAAACTGATGAATCAGCATGTAAATAAAGCCCATAGATGGCAGACAGTGTTTTCAGAGAGACTGTCAAATGATAGTGATGATAACCATTCTGTTTTGCTCTCACTTCAACCAAAATGCATGGTTGTTTTATAAAAACTACAGCAGCTACACTACCAATCAAAAGTTTGTGGTCACATAGAAATGTTTTCTTAACAAACACTGTTTTTTTTTTTTTTTCTTTTGAATGAAGATAACATTAAGGTAATCAGACATACAGTCTAGACATCGATAATGCGGTAAATGACTATTCTAGCTGATTTTTAATGGAACATCTCCACAGGTATACAGAGGCCCATTTCCAGCAACCATCGCTCCTGTGTTCTAATGGTACATTGTGTTAGCTAATCGTATTAAAAGACTAATTGATGATTAGAAAACCCTTTTGCAATTATGTTAGCACAGCTGAAAACTGTTGTGCAGATCACAGAAGCTCTAAAACTGGCCCCAAACTTTTGGACCATGGTGTATATGTGTACATTCACAAGTACATGATGAAACAGCCTATTATTACCTGATTAGGTAGAAATGTGAATGGTCTTAATTAAAAAATAAAAAAGGGTGATGCAATAAAATATTTAACAGCAATTACTACTTCATCAGGATTTAAAATAACATGTTTTAACAAATGGGGTTTTGGAACATTGACTAATCTAAAGTAGCTAATCACATTATTAGTCAGAACTCTTAAAACCCTGCTGCAGTCAGTGACGAGGCTGAAAACTTGACCACTTTTTTACTCCCTGGAATGCTTACTGTGTATAAACCAGCAAACACATAATCTTCCACACACAATGGCTTTCATTTGTACCAGACAAGTAACTGAATCATCCCTTTGTAACCAAAAGGCGAACAAGAGTTAGACCACAGCAGGCAGGCAGATTACGCGCTGCCTTTAGAACCTCTATCACCTCCCTGAAGAGACTCTGGAGCTTCCACTTGACAGTCAAACCTCTGGTAACACACTGAGCAGGCTAGGGGAGAGGAAAGGAGGGCGCTGGGTGATAAAAGGAGGGAGAGAGAGAGAGAGAGAGAAAAAGAGGGAGGCTGGGAGAGGAAACGATGTTCTTATCTGTTCAGTGTGTTCGCCAGCCCAGGAGCAGCAGCCTGACAAAGGTTCTAATGAGTCTTCCACCCAACTAATAGCTATCTGTGATTTTACACAGTTAAGAAAGACGCATGCTTAATTTTAGTTTTAGGGGTTTTTTTTAAAAGGGAAATTAGGCCGTCCCATTAGTTATATAACATTTCTATGATTACATATAGAGCAGGAGGTGACAGCATTATGGACGTTCGGGAGCAATGCTGTTATGAAGTTGGTGGCACAGCTAACTAACAGCAGCTAACTGATAGCATTTAAAAATTACAGGTATTCTGTATGGTAAAACATTTTATCTGTTCTCATGCCATCAATGAAATAATCAATATTTGAGCTGTGCGACCCCCCCCCCCAAAAAAAAAAAAAAAAAGACGAGGCAGAAATTAGGCAGATGATATTCCCACAGTTATTCAAGCCTTGCGTCACTCTTTAGAAGCTTTCTACATGGAGTATCTTCCCAGCAGGGGATGAAAACTCATCCACAAGCGCTCTGTGATCCTACACCACCTGGAGACACGCTACTGCTTTCTCAGGAATAAATAAAATTGTCAGCTTTTTGCCAGATTTTAAGGTTTGTAGGCCTTCTGATTTTTTTCCCCACAGGCTCCAAGGACAAACATCCAAGATGTACTTTGGTCTATACCAGCTGTAAGCCCAACGGAGACTAGGATCAGCGACCTGCACTAACAAGCGCCTGCCCAGTGTCCTGCCGAGAGCCTTTCATAGTCTGGCAGAAGCAGGGTTATGGGAGTTTGTCCAGTGTAAGAGGCACAAGTGCTGCTGGAGAGTCTGCAGTTCCCTCAGAGGCGGGGAAGTATCCGTGTACAGACTTCTCCACTATTGTTGCGATGACAAGATGACACTCTGACATATCCCGAGCAACCCGCTGGCTGTTCACAGAACAAGACTACAATTTATTTGTCTCATAGGCAGCATTTTCTCCCCATATATTTTTAAATTAACAACAAATAAGTGAAATTTGGTCTGTGCACATGTAAATCAGCCCTGCTAATGGGATCAAGCTTAAGACAAAGCAAACTTAAACATGAGCTTATAAGTACCACCATGCTTAGATACTGTAGAAAAGACACAGCATTGCTGTTGACATCTAGGGCACAAAGCAGTCAATACTCTAAAAACTAGGTGCGAATGCAGGATGAAGGTGCTAAAGTCATTGTAAGAACATCCTAAAGCAGCTGATGGAAGCAAAAAACACACACACAAAGAAAGATGGCCAACACTGGCCTCACTAAAAGAGAAACATCATCAATCTTTCTGTGCCATTAGGATATAGGCATGTTATTCGACTGTGTGAATATTTAATGATTCCTAATTAGTTGTAAGAAATTACACTAGTGGTCAGTAATGGCATGTAAATGGCTGTTGTGTTTGCATGTTTGTGGCTCAAATGACTTGCTAGGTGAACGACTGCAGGCTGTAATGCAGCAGCGACACAAGGACACTGTGTCTTTACATATTGAACATGGGGGGGGGGGGTGTAAAACATTATAGCTAAAGGATGTTATGGCATATCACACCTCGACTGCAAATCCTGTTTTAATCATATCTTAAAATGAATAATAAACATGCTAATTTGCAAGTCTTTGCAACCTTGTGTAGAAAGATACATCAAAACGGACAAAGGTCTACATAAAGGTTAGAATAAGGTCTCTTCATTTAAGCTGGAGACACTGCTTGAGGGCATCTGACCTGTTTTTGTTTTTTTCCTCATGGGACTATCCCCTAAGATTTCTGTCTCTCTTTGTTCTGCTGCCACATAGTGTGACTTTGCCTGCCCCCTACTCTTAGCCAGCTCCATCACCCCTGACCCTTGCTAAATGCTCCTTGTCTGCACACACACGAAAGGACTTTCCAAAGGTGCCACGACACGTACCTACCTGGCAGCCTGCGCAGGAAGGTCATTCTTCAAAGTGACATGGACAGCAAGGTCACTGTCAGTAGGGAGCCGTTCGTAGAAGACTGCCTCTTCCTGGTTACTGTATCCCAAAATGGCTACAGTGCCACCAGCAGTCATCTAGCACATCAAATCTTCAAAAGAAAAACAGATTCCAAGCATTTTTCTATACTTGAAAGGAACTCTGGCTATACCTTTATTTAAAGTTTGCTACTTTTAGTGCTGCAACTTCAAATATAAATGCAAATTCAGAAAAAAAAGAGCCACACAGCAAAATACAAGAAGTATGCTCTTATTGTTAAACATGCGCTCAGTATGCTTGGGCTGTGCCTTTGTTCATTTTTCATAAAATTCTGGTGAGTGCAGCAGTTGCCCTGTTTATCCAAAGGTCTTCCCCCCAGTGACTTTTAAGAATAATTTCTTTTAAACTAGCAACTGGATTTCAATTAAACCACCTTCTATTAAAACAGAACTCTTGCCTCCTTCTTTTTAGCAGCCGTCAGTGATGAGTAAGCATATTCCATAAATGACCCAGCTGTTGGAGCATATTGTGTTTCGCCTCATCAGGGATTCGAAGGGGCTGACAACAGATCAGCCGCATCCGTTTACGTTTTTTTTTTCCTCCAGCTGACCAGAGCTCTGTTTAAAGTGGGTCTTCTGTTTGTCTCAGACAGCTGGTGGTGGTGGAGTATGTGTTACAGATGTGTGGCTCATGATGACTACCATGGCTGTGTAAATGTCTTTTCTAAGCGACAGCAACAAATAAAACACATGTCAGCCTAAGGTATGTAGTGAAGCCACATGGTTGGATAATGTGGGGGTAAAAGGTACTTTCAGTAAACTACTATTTGTGTGAATATGTGGCCAATTTATGAACCCAACACATTCAAATAAATGTCACTAATATCAACCCTTTTCACACATCTAGGTCTCTTTGATTGACCAACTATTTATAAAGTTCAAATTCCCAACTGAATCCAAAGGTCATAGAAGGGGGGAAAAAAAAGTTAAATTTGAAACCTAGTGTTTCAGTCTGTGATCATTGATTTTTCTTCCATGTCCTTAATGGACAGGCTAAAAATACACTGCTTCTGGGTACACTGCTCATTTTTTGATGGAGCTCATAATACATCTGTCCTCTAACAACATATTTAACAACTCAATGTATCATATTATACAAGAGCCTCTAACAGAAAAGCATTTTGAAGCTTAACGTGACAGCACATAGGTGCAAAGCTGCAGCTGATACTGAAAAACATGTGGAACAAATTCAGAGTAATTTCAAACTGAGTTTCATTTTTCCACACCTTTCATTGCAAATCAAGCATCAAATATGTTCGATTTGATGTGCAGGTGGTGCCATTTTTCTCTTCCTTTAAAAACAGAGAGAATCGTAAACCTCCCCCACAAACAATTTATATTTCAGAAGAAAAATTAATGAAGTTCTGTCTCATTTGTTTCAATAACAGAAATAAATTGATGCCTCATGAACACAGGGGATATAATCACTTACGTATTTTCGCGACCATAAGGCGCACCGCATTATAAGGCGCAGTGTCAGTTACACGGTCTATTTCTGTCCTCAGCGCATATACAAGGCGCACCGTACTACAAGGCGCAGGTTACGCTAAAACATACCATATCAGTGAGGAGCCGGTGCAGCCTCTCTCTCAACGGTGGCAGCGACAGAGAAACAGCGTGTGTGTTTCTATGGGCAGAGCAGTGGCTGCTGCTGAATGCCTGTTGTGATTCCAACTTTATCTTTACACTTTATTAACAAATAAAGACCATCTTTGGATATAAATTGCACCACAGTGATTCCTAATTCATTATTGCTCTGAAATTATGCTGGCTTTCACAAAAGCTCGGACAACAGTCACTGAGACGCTAAGACGCATGCTACGCTAAAACATACCAGTACGTAAATAAAAAGGTAACGGGACAAAAACATAGAGTTAAGTCGAACTTTATTACAGCTATGTACAATACACTCACATTTTAATCAATCCTCTCCCGCAAACCCATCAAAGTCCTCATCTTCAGTGTCAGAATAAAACAACTGTGCGAGTGCTTGCATACCAGCTTCCCTCTCATCGCTGTCAGAGTCACTGTCGTTGCCGGCTGGCTGTTCTGAAATTACGCCGGCTTTCACAAAAGCTCGAACAACAGTCAATGCAGAAACATCGTCCATACGTCCACAATCCACTCACATATGGTGGCGTAACTCGCCCGGCGCTGCCTCTCTCTCAACGGTGGCAGCGACAGAGAAACAGCGTGTGTGTTTCTATGGGCAGAGCAGTGGCTGCTGCTGAATGCCTGTTGTGATTCCAACTTTATCTTTACACTTTATTAATAAATAAAGACCATCTTCGGATATACGTTGTCCCGCATTTTAATCAGATGCACCACAGTGATTCCTAATTCATCCTTACCAGTGGCTGACTGTACAGAACATTTATTACAACAATAAACAGGAAACAACTGCGCGAGTTCAAACCTGCCAGCTTCCCTCTCGTCGCTGTCAGAGTCACAGCCACACACGTTGCCGGCTGGCTGATCGGAAATTATTATTATTATTGTTCGGAAATTATGCTGGCTTTCACAAAAGCTCGGGCAACAGTCACTGCAGAAACATGAGCCCATGTGTCCACAATCCATTCACATAACTGACGTAACTCGCCCGGCGCTGCCTCGCAGTAAAGCTGTGCTCGCTGTCCGCCATCCATCGCTCCCACGCCGCTCGCAACTTTACTTTGAACGCCCTGTTTACGCCGATGTCCAGCGGGTGGTGTTCTTTGTTAACACTCCCGGGATAACGGCAAGCTATGAATTCATCTGCTTCGCCTGTATTTTTACACCAGCGGTGAGACGGGCGTATGCGGAGTCGCGGATCAGCAGCGAGGGTGATGCGTGGAAAAAAACCATCCGGTCTCTTTACATAAACTTCCCTGAGCCACTCCTCGTCTCCTCATTTCTCCTTAACAAAGACTCCTGCTGGAAACATTTCTTTAGGCAGAGTCTTTCTCTTCCATAGGCGGAAGTTTCTGTCCATTACCATCCAGTCCACCACTACAGTCCGTATTGATACCGTGCTGGTCCCCATTCTCTCCACAGTTTGGTTCACGGGGATTTCGAAAGTGAGGTGGACTTCATCCATGTTGGTGATGTGGCTGGGCTGGATGTTTTTGCTGGCAATGTTGTCACTGCATAACGCGGAAGCTGTAATCCGCTGGAAGTTGCTGCACCAGTACCGTAGCATTCAGCTGATTGGTGAATTGCTGCCAGTGTACGTAGTGTACGCTGGCAGCAATTCACCAATCGGCTGAACCGGTGTGTTATGTAGTATCCATCTGATTGGTTCATCGCTGCTAGTGTACGTAGTGTACGTATGACGTACTGTTCAGCTGATTGGTGAATTGCTGCCAGCGTACGTAGTTTACGTACCACGTCCCCGTGTCTGGTACTCAACCCATACACAAGGCGCACCGTATTATAAGGCGCAGGGCCGACTTTTGAGAAAATTTTAGACTTTTAGGTGCGCCTTATAGTCGTGAAAATACGGTAGTTTACATTTGGCACAAACAACAGCAGATTATACATTCACTTTTTTCCCCCACTATATGCCATAATGACATAACTCCTTTCAGTCTGACTGCATGAGACATATTCATGGTATTCATGTTAATAAAGGCTCTCTCAGTATAAAAAGCTAATAAGCCAATCTATAATGTGACTTTATTCTGATAACAAACCAAAAAATGCAAATGATTTATTAAATTTGGGAAGCCAGCACATCAGCTGTCAGCTGCCTACCAAAGTGCATGCATACTGATAGAAATCCTGTGAGTAATAAATCAAAACCTCGGGATCTTCGTCCTCAAAGTCGTTTCCTCCGCTTTCTGTGCCATGTGAACATCGCTGTCACCAGATAATCACAAGGCCTCCTTTCCCTCTGTTGCGTCCATCCTGTGATTCACAGACTGCATAATATCACTGAAAATGGAGGGCCTTATCTTTGACTCCAATGCTACCACCACAATCGGCGAACAACTGACTGCATATGGTGCAGTATATCCTCTTTAACATGTAAAGAATAAGGGGATTACAGGTTCACACAGAGGCACTCTCACCTGAGCACACATGTATGCACGCAACTCACACACTACACACACACAGAGTTCTAAACATATACAGTGCCCTGAACCAAATCATTTACCAAATCCAACAGGCTGAAAGAGGCAGACACAGCATTGCTAATACAGAGTTAAAGGAAATACAAGGAAGAGCAAAGTCGGTCTTCGTGCTTTCCTTTAACCATGCTACTCCATATCAGAGTGAATGCGTCAGCCCTACCATGGTTAACACTCAATAAAACATCAAAAGGGATGAAGCTCAGAGCTCTGGACAAATACACACCCACACAGATACCAAATACACTCAGAAACTCCCTTTCATTCTCATACATGTATGTAGAGTGTGTATTTTGTAGCTGGAGCTGGTTGAACTGGATTAAAATGGAAACAGGTTTGCATCCCTTTCATCAGAACGCACAAACAGACACTATGCAGACTGCTGAATGTGATTTCAATCGAACATTAGTCTACAGCAGCCTCTTGCAATCAAGTTAGTATACAGGGGACAAACTGGCGATTTGAGTCAATGCAGCCAGCCGATGCCAGACACACAGGAGCTGTCATCAACTTCCCATCAGGCTCCACTCCCCCCCAGTGGATGTTTTGAAAGAGGAGGAACACTTCTTTTGAAATTTTTATATCCAGCGGCAAAGGCATTTAATGGTCACTACTTTGCATGTTATATGAGGAGGGGAGCATTATAATCATCTGCCCAGCCCAAAAACTGGGCTTTGACAGCTTACAAGGGCTAATTCATTATTCAATTATTCTAAATATTTCAGGGGACCGACAGGATGCACAGGCAATGAATATTTCAGCCACTGCCTTACAAGCAGTGGTAGCCAAGCACTTGTCTAATATTGATCAAGAGGGCAGCAGATTCACTCCTCTGCCAAAAAAAGAACAATGGTGTACCTTTATCCTGTCTCCATTTCCATCTGAAAAGAAACTTTGCACTAGAAATGTAAAAGAGGAAGAGAGAGAGAGAGAGAGAGAGAGAAAGAGAAAAGCATAGAAAAGAAATGCACTGCTGGACCAGAACCAAACCTACAAAAGACACCCAGCAACTGAAGGTGAAGCGATAATGCAGGGCATCTGAGACTGGAGTGATACTGGACACAATCCCCTCTCTGTGAGCGGGGATAAAAAGGGTCAATGCAGCCTTTAAAATGCAGAGACACTCGCTCACTATCAGAAATTAACAGGGCTCCGACTGTACAAAAAGTAATTCCCTGCTCAAATACAAGCTGTTGCAAAGGACAAACAACCTCCACAATTATGCCCATTTCCACTAGCAGTCTCCCCTGCTGATAACCACTATATTACTGTTAGCAGGGAGGCAAAGAGATGAATTGCTTTGCAGGCAGGCATCTCTCCTCTCAGCAAACACACATGCACAAGTATGCAGATACATACACTATGTGTATACATTATTTTCTGCAGAGGGGAGGAGCCTTGCGTATAGCCATGATAAGAGCAATCACCAAAAGCCACAGGACTTCTTTAGACACCCACCCCCCACACCAACTTTGCACTTTCTGTAAAACTGATTAAATGCAGTCCAGGATCAGACTCACACTCCCCATATCTCCCTCTCCCACCTCACTGTAGCCTTCATGCTGAGCTTTTTTTTCAGCTCCCTAATCTGCCCTTTTTAAAAAAAAAAAAACCTGGAGGGGGGTTATTAATAAAAAGGAAGCTGTGGATGTTCCCTTACCTTGAAATACCATCCAGACCTCGAGAGTCCAAAAGATAAGCTGTCAGGAGATAAGCTTGGTGCTGCTCCACAACAAAGAAAACAGGCAAAAATCCTCCCAAGTCTCTTGGAATCAGAATCCAATTCACAGCCTTTTCTGATTTCAACTTACTTTATGTGAACAGGATGTCCTTCACTGAATATGAAATAATCCGTTTCTCTTCCTTTTCCCTGGTTGAGAAGTATTTTCTCAGTGTTGCTTTCCCACCACTGATATTCCACCTTGGCACAGTGAAATAATGTTATGTATTGTACTGGAAAATGCGTGTGAGAGCCAGAGAGAAATAGAGACACCGTAGGATCTCTTCTGGTGCGCACTACCAGCTCCTCTGCAAGTGAATCAAGACGGTCCTCACAGCTCTCATCCTGCCTTCAGGAATGAAATTCAGCATCCGCTGTTCATCCCCACAACAAGGGGAGGATGTCTCCCCCCCCAGGAAACTTTAACACACCTCCGCTGAAGCTATTAGGGGGTGAGAGTGGAGCTCTGATTATGTGTTATTTTCCTTGTTATCCTCCCTCATCAATGGATTTTCTCCTTTTTTTTTTCCTTCTCCAATTTGCCCGTTATGTAGCTCTCTCCTCTCCGGGATAGGGTCTCACAGAATGGATGCTGAGAAAGCAGCGGAATGAGGCGAGCGGCTTGTTCTCCCGCTCGCCCTGCCTCTCTGTGTGTGTGCGTCTCTCTCTCCCTCTCTCTCTCTCTCTCGCCTTCACCCTCCCTCGTACATGTACCCTCCCTGCTTCTCACTGCACCTCCCCACCCTTTCATTTTCTCTCTCTCTCCTCCTCTCCTTCCCTTTATACACACACTGAGATATGCACTTCTCTAGCTCTGGCTTTTGACAATTACTGCTGTGCCATTTCCAGCCATGTCAGACAGAAAGGTTCACCGCCCATACTCCTCACAGAAACAAATAATGCTTGATAAATATGTAAAATTAAATAGATATGAAGAGAAGGAGCAGCAGCATTGGAAAAGAGCACCTAGCCAAGAGCCAATCTAATCTCCTGTCTTCATCCTGGTAACCTGATTACTAAATATCCCTGGAGCTGACAGTGTTTTGCATCTTCTTTTGTTCTAACTTTTTTTTTTGACTGAAATCAGTTCAGTACTTGATGCTGGCCAACTGTCAAGAGTGACTGTAGAGGAAGACAAAAATAGCAAGCAAGAGAGCAGCACACTGCATAGAAACAAGGACAATACATGTGCAGTGGCAGCTGTACAATTATATAATTAGTCACATAAACAAATTGAACAGAAATTCAATGCGCACACAGTGATTACCAGACGAGTGGCAAACTATAGTGCAACAATAAATAATGTAAAGCAACAAAAGGAACTAAATAAAATTCTGGAAAGCCTCCTACACAAACAGAATCTCACTTACCCACCTATAATTACTCAGAGACCAGTCATGGCTTATCTATTTGTCATTACAGCAGCATAACAATACCTCCTGCTTCACACACACCTACTATGAAAAACTAGAATTGAAGGCAATTATCTTCCTAAGCTTGGACTTTGTGGTCCAAACTCTTGTATTCTGTCATTCTACAATCTAATTCAGCGTGACAATTTAACCCCTAAGTCATGTATAAGTGCAGGATACACACAGATTACATATTAGTTCCATTTTCACTTGATAAGAGGATGGCAACCTTGATGTTATCAAGGCAAGGTCACGTCTCATCAACACCTTGTCACCTAAGCAAGGAGCCAAATGTTGAAGTGCTTTTGGCAGAGTCACTTGGCCACTGTATTTCATCCATCACGCAAGCCTTCCCTGGGGAGTCATGTCAACAATGTCCTTTCCTTTTTTGTTTTTGTAGAGTACAGGTTCGGAGCTGAACAAACCATTTCACACCAGGGGATTGTCCATGAAGTCAATTATTTACTTTTTGGCTTTCCCCCTTTGGCAAAACATACCATAAAGAAGGGACAGCTCGTACCCTCAGCACACAACCTGCATCACATGTTGCAACGTTACATCACATTTGCCGCTTCAGCCATGCAAATATCTTCTGTCTGTGATGAAAGCATAAAAAAATGAGCTAAGATTCTGCACTGTTTCTAGGTTTAGCAATTCAATGTAGGAAAGTTTGTGACACTATATGTTAACTCCTCAGTACTAAAGGTCAAATTTCCTTGGGTTGTATCCAAAGCACAATACCGCATACTAAAAGAAGAGCAATACATCAAGCTTTGTCCACAGCCAGATAGAAAAGCAACTTCATTACAGATACTGAATTTTCTAAGCACAGACAGTAAAATTCCAATCAGCAAAAGCCCTGTCAGAAGAAGGTTGCCTATGTCTCAGAGGACAAAAAGCTCCTCTAAACCACTTCCCAGAACAAGGACAAACTCTTAGCGTGGGCTGACACACGCAAGCGTTTTACTGTAAATGAGAAAAAAAACTAGAAAAAAAGGTTTATTTTTCTGATGAATTCAATACGGTCGCGTAACAAACACACGTGGTTGCTGGAAATGTTCAAGTCTGTGGGTGTTTCTGAACACTGAACTCCGTCCTAACTCAGGAGAAGCAGTATTCCATTGTTAGGGGACATGCTACAACCTCTGGTGAGTGTCTTTGTACAGATGGATTCACTGCAGCAGTATAATGAGCGCAAACACACCTCAAAGCTAACACGGTTAACAGTCACCTCAACACCACTGATCATTTCTGAGTGCACTTGATGAAATTCCTGACATCATGCTGGGATAACATGGGTTATCAGGTTTGAGTAAGGCTGTGTAGTCCATGCAGCTTGAGCAATTAAAGCAAAAGGGGGCCAAAGAAATACTAAATTACATCTTTTCATTCACATTGTTCAGCCTATCGTTTCTACTTAAATGTCTTTAATATAAAGTGAAGGCAAAAAGAGTACTTTGTCTTCACAGGCTTACATTTCAAGAGAAAATATGTCTTTATGAGTGTTCTATAAGAAGTGATTTTATATGTCAGTACTGTGAAGCACAGTATACATACATATATATATAGTAAATGGCTGAAATGAAATGACATACAGGTAACAGCACATCACATGTGATAGATGTGCTGTATCCAGGTCATGTCCTTCAAAATAAGCATCTACATCTCATCCTCCTCCTTTTATCAGAGGGTAAACAGCAAATCACCGCTGCCAGATGGTTCAGAGTGTGGCTGAAATCGTCACTTCACTCAAAAATGTGATGAGTGTTCTAAAACTGGCTGCAACGTTCAATTTCCATCACGTGTTTGCTGTGAAAGGCGAGTGCCGATACTAAAATGTGTCTTTCACTCCCTCTCTCTCTCTCACACACACACACACACACACACATTATCCTCCTTCCTCTCTCTGTCTGTCTCTCCCTCTGTGGTACAGCTTGCAGATAAGCCTGGCCTGGGTAAGCCCCCTGGCTGGAGGTACCAGCAGGGTCCTTTTTGAATCTCATTATGGAGGTAGCACAGTTTCCAACCGACTGTCCATGGGCCAGAACTCTGTTCCAAACAGCCAGTGACTACAACTCATTTGCAGCTGCTTTGTCACTGTAACTTTTTCTGCAATAAAGAAGCGCTGCCAGTGATATGCGTGATGTTTTCCAGATGTTTCTCTGTTTAGCCTAAAACAACAGCTTTAACTTGTAAAGTCAAACTTGACAGATTTAGGATCTGTTAATTATGAAACGCTAGCTGACGTCAGACTATTGGAGGTTTGGTCCTCAGCAACTTCAACATCTATGTGAAGTGTCCTAAAGGCACATTGCTATATGTTACAAGAGGATGTCACGTGTCCATTACAAAATAGACTTTATCTTAAAAAGACAAACAAATGTGCAGAAAACCTCTGAAAAAAGAGGACAAAATGTGTATAAGCATGCCCTGCTGTACATGCCCAGCATGTATGTAAGACACACATTTCATCAGTCTGATTTCCACATCTGTCTTACAGAAGCATAAAGTATACTATTATTCCTCTATTTAAAGAAAAAAAAAATCAAACCCAACACACGCCTACTAAGTTTTCAAAAATCAAACCATCACACACACTTCTGTGTCATAATTACTTCCTATATCTCCTTTACTTCCACAAGACGCTGACACTATGATACACTATGACACTATGATAAACTAATGACAAACCTATGACAACACTGAGACAGAGACTGGTTCACCCGAAGGATAAGATTCCCAGGGAGAAACACAGCAATGTGATATATGCAGTCCAGTGCAGTGAGGAATGCTCTGATCTGTACATTGGAGAAACTAAACAACCACTCCACAGAAGAATGGCTCAGCACAGGAGAGCCACCTCCTCAGGACAAGACTCAGCTGTTCACCTCCACCTCAAAGACAAAGGACACTCCTTTGAGGACAACAACGTTCACATTTTAGACAGAGAGGAAAGGTGGTATGAAAGAGGAGTCAAGGAAGCCATCTATGTAAAGCTGGAAAAACCTTCCCTTAACAGAGGTGGTGGCCTCAGACATCATCTTTCTACCACATACAATGCAGTGATTCCATCCATTCCCAGGAAGTTTGCACATACTCACAGTAAGAACAAAGGGCTGTCAATCAGTCCCCCTCCGGCAGTTTCATAGTCGTTAGCCAGTCGTTAGACACACCTGGCCCAGTCAGCCAGAACATCACAGGTAAGTATGGAAACATTTAGTGCTATTGTTTGTAAGTTTTTTTAAAGTTTTACCCAGACCCACCCACATAGGTCTGTAACCACATATAAACCATGTTTCCCCACCAAACAGTTAGAACTGATGAAGCTGCTTGGATGAGCAGCGAAACGTCTTCTAGAAAACTCTACAAGTCCAGACGCCTTGCTTCAATCTTCTCTACATAAACTAATTAGACAATTTACAGAGCAGTTGATTCACAGTGACCTCATCATATTATGGAATTACACATCACCTTTTAACAGTTCAATAACACCCAACACCCACCTGACAGGCTGCAGAGCCGGGGATGATACAGTCATGCTCCAAGTTAAAGTCACAGATCATCTCCTCTGCATCCTTCTCCAACAAACAGCAAAACAACTGTGTGTGAGAGAGAGAGCGGATATAATACACAAACAGCCTGAAACACGTTTAACGTTTTGAACTGTGCTGTAAGAAATTAACAATAACTTTGCCACTTTTACGTTGAAGTTTTGAAAACAGAAGCAAATATGCTAATCAGTCATCTACGCAGGCAGGCTGCGCTTCACAGTAGCGATATTCTGCTTTTCCAATCCCCAAACTCTGCGATAAAAACCCCTTTACTTAACATTGTTGGCAAACGCCAGAGTTATGTAGCGCTACACATCATGTGGAGTGTATTACATTAAGTGTGACTCACCAACACGCGTTAAATACCGACGGGATTCACAGATGCACACAGAGCCGTCTGTCACCTGTTCGAAATGTGCGCACAAGGTTTTGTTTTGTTTATTTTTAATGAGTGTACGGTGGCCCAGAAGGATCATCTGACATTGTCTGCAAAGACAAGCCCAAAACATGCGCACTAATCTGAAACAGTGAGAACGCCATCTCAGAAATCACAACTTATTTTAATGAAATTATTAATTAACACATTTCATGAAGAGCATGGACAGCTCGATCAGCCATGTTGGAGAAAGCAACACATTGAGGCTACAGTTAACTCACAGCTCAGAGCATATAGATTCAGTGTCATAATCACCAGCTGTGTACGTTGTAATTTTGCTTTAACATTTTTTTTCATTGTTCACTGTGCCACAAAGTAAGTTTATTTATATATATTTTAGGAGTACATTTACTTTTATTGGAAGTGTTGAAAATGCCTCATTTCTCTCATGTGCTGATCCTGAGAGTTCAAATCAGTGGAGTTTTAATCAGTTTATAGTATAAAAAAAGATACCAGAGCACGTTTCACATTGTGAGGAGGTGATATGAGAGCACAAGAGGTGACATTTCCTCTCATCTCTACCCTCAAACACTCTCACTTTGTCCTGCGTATGAACCAATCCACTTATTAGTTGCAGGGTTTATCCAGCATTTAAAAAAAAAAAAAATAATAACTGCATTTCCTGCTAAATGTAGCCTGATACTTTTATACCCTGAAGGGAAATGAAATAGCTCGACTCCACCCCATTGATCAACAGTGGAATTGAAAGTCTGACATGTTATGTGAGGACTAATTACAGGGGGGTATACCTCATTAAGCCTCATTAGAATAAAGATCACAGAACATGTCTGTGATCCAGAAATTGTATCTGTCCCATAATGTGATAATAAATCCCCAGACTAATTGATTCTGAGGAGGATGTCTTCATTTTCATACTTTTTTTTACCTCTACAAAGGAGAACTCTCTTCTTCTTCTGGTCAATGCACAGAGCCACAGAAGAACAAACCCTCTGTGATGTTAAGTTCGCCTGAATTTCTACTGAATCCAAATGAGGGCAAAGTGCTGCAAAACAAGCTTCTCTTGAGACAGGCCTTAACTGGAAATGTTATGTGTACTTGTTGACATAATCTCAAGCATGCTGTCCTTACCAGGAAAACTTCACATAAGTTCAATATTTCAGCCCTTCAAAACAGAACGTGTGTGCATATTTATCTGGCAGAATCCTTACATGTTTAGTGGGGCGGGGACATGTACCGATTATGAATTCATGTGTTTTAGGATGATCTTTACCTAACCTACCCTCCTCCAAACAGTCCATGGTGTCAGGGAGAGGCGACTCCTAAGTGAAAGTTTGTAGCCCCAGCACCCCTAACCTGCCTCTATACTCTTTACTCAGACTTGAGGCATGATTACATGTTCTATAAATGTCCATAATTTCTGTTAGCATGTGTGGCTTCTGTGTATTTCCGAGCAAATGTGTCATTTTGCCTGAGGTGATGTGGTCACAAGAGGACACACCGCTATAAAAAAAAAGGTTGCTTCATTCACCTCAAGAACCCGACCACTACTGCTCTGGTAAGAACTCGCTGAATGAGTGGCCCCAAGCATGTGTGGAGGGCTGGTTGGTAAAAAAACATCAACAACAAAACATTCCTGTAGATTTTTCTGACTTTCTGGACAAAGACATTAAACAAATCAGATTATTACTTAATCAAAAAGACCGTTAAGCAGCAGAAACTGAGCTGCCTGATGACTGGTCCTCCATAAATGTACATATTGTTGTATTTCAAGTAGTTCAGGTAGTGGCCTGTGCTCTGACCTGCAGTTATGTAATCGTGTTGCTCTACAGTAAAGCCTCCTGCCTGCTGTGTCCATGTGGTTCTAACAGCCTCCTAACAGCACACCTGAGATGCATTTAGTGGCCATGGATCATAACTGGGCAATTTGATCACTCCTGAGGGTTCTCAAAGTTCATGTGATGAACACCTGAATCACCTACAGACCAATTAGCTGCCCACATCACTTAATTTACACTAACTCATTTAGGTAGGCATCACAGATTGGTATGGGTATGGGGTTAGAGTTATGTCATTTAAATGCTTCTAGAGATAATGTTTTAGTACATAACAGCCTTTTTTTAAACCCCGGCTACATTCACATCTTTATTTTTAATATCCAAATTTATTACTTGACGACATCTCAATGTGTTTGTAATGGACTATTGCAGCATCTGATAATCTGATAATTAACAGTAACACTCTTACAAAAAAACATCTTACAAACTACATTGAGAGGCACTGCATAAATGTAAAACTAATTAAAATCACTGCCACATTTTAAAACACTTACAGTTTGTGATCACAGAGAAGAGAATAAAAAGACATTTTTTTCCCTAAATGCTTGCAGAAACATTTTTTTTCTCACACTTTCAAGATTGTTAACAAATACCCTTTTCTAACTCATTTTTGACATTGTCAAGTCTACTGCCATTAGAAATGTTCTCCGACAGAGAAGCAGATATTGGCAGGTTTCATCATATGCCTATATTCACACCAATTAACACCAATTTAAACTCTGTCCCGATCTTCATCATCAATTGCACCACATACTGTTACCCATTTTCACATATACACAATCGAAAAACCTTGGAACCGGCCCCCTATACATAACAGTCCAAGCAGTCATAAATAATAATACTATACTCTGAGGGTGCTGAACGATGTTAATCAGGTATCTCTTGGACATGTTCTCATGCTGTGTCCCTCACAGTGGACTTGTGGTCTCTCAAACAGTGTTGACTTGTAAATACAGTCTGTCCTTACCAGGAAAGCATGATGTGAGGTTGATATTTCAGTCCTTGATAACAGTACATGGCTGTATCTCTACGTGTTTGTGGGGGCAGCAGAAAATGACGACCATGGGGGAGCAGTTTTCTTGTAAACCTATGGGCAATTTGGAGTCACCAGTTTAACGGCCACAGAAAGGCCACAGTCCCAGTCGAACCAGGGACCATCTTGCTGTGAGGCTAACCACTACACCACTGTGTTATCAAAATACCACCTGTTATCAACCAAATGTGACACATTTTTTGTGAGGACATGTTGTGCAATACCTGCTGATAACTCCAGAGTTTTCTACTGTAACTAAACACCATCAAATGCCCCACTATGAAAAATGATTACAATACCATCAGTGTTACAGTGTGTGGACAATCTGTTCCTTGGTTCCAACCAGCAGTACTGATGGATGTGTTCAAAAGATTTTATTGTAGATTCAAATGCTTTCTACTGAACACAAACTGAGCAAGTGCAAGTGAAAAACTGCAGAGCTGCGAGACATTTTTTAAAATTCAAGCCAGATAGCAGGTGTTTGGACTGACACACATGGTTCTCAGCAGCTGACTGTGAGAAGTCTGACAAAAAACCTGGAGTGATAAATGACCTTCCTTTGCTTCGAGCGCAAGTGTGTCGTCTTTCTATCTCTGCTTGATTGGTCGGGGAAACATTTCTGTGCTATGAGGACAGTTTGTCGGAGGGTTAGGACTTCACGTTGGGCTTTTACATGTGATGGTTATAAGGTTAGGGTTGGTGGCAAGAGATTGCATTATGTCGACAACAAAGCCTCGCAAGGATAGAAAGACACTGTGTATGTGTGTGTGTGTGTGTGTGTGCGCACGCAAGAGCAGACTGGTTATTTATTTGATAGAGAAGAGGGGGTAATGTGTTTCTTGGCAATACATTACTTTTGGAAAGAAAGTGGAGAGCTGTGGCAGGAGCACTTTCACACAGGTATTCTATTGTAAACCAAAAACTAAGCTATTTAAAATATTTATTATTATCATTACCTGAAAATACATCAAAACCAATATTAAACAAAATAAAAAAATAATCAAAAACTGCATCTCTATTGTGTTATTTATTAGCATCCAGCAGGCAGAGGTGATTGAGGTACATGTGTAGGCAGCGGAATATGACTACAAGGTATGTGCCACAGAGTCACATAATAAAATGTCTTCACACAAGAATGGATTCTGTAATTATTAGTTCAACAAGAGCATTAAAAACAAACACTGCCACAAAAAGACACATCAGTCATGCTTCCTCACATTAAAAGAACAATCTCTTTACAAATTGTCCACAGAAAGAATATTCAGTGAAATTAATCAGCGAACGAAGTGAACGAGGCCTGCAGTAGACCACCCACAAGCAAATTAAGGCGATCTAAATGAATAAATTATCTATTTAAAAATATACACAGATTATAATGTCATTTTAAAAAGGAAGGCAAAAACAAAGCTGCAAATGCAGTTCTTAATACAACTACAGAGGTGCTGATAAATATGATAATTAAGTCAACTCTCCATCAGTAATGTTGCATTGTGAGTTTCTGCATGTGTTCAGAATTTGCAGTGCATTTGTCAAGTTGAAGGTGGTGGGAGGTCCAAGTCTTGCATTCAACAACAGAGTTACTTATCCAGCAGGTGAAAACAGCACAAACTTGATGTAAATGGTAAATCCAGAGGCACAAAGGGGACTTATCCTACTTGCCTATCAAGTACAAAGACCAACACAATAAACCAGCTGTGCACAGAATTTTCATTAACACAACCTGAGTTCAGTTCCTTTGTTCATGGTTTACCTTTATAGGAATAAGTTGTGGTTTAATTTGTGTTGTGTACCAGGGTCATAAGTGAAGATACTATATGTTTGGCACCAATGGTATAGACCTGTCTTCTTATCATCTTTTTTCCCCATTTAACTCTCAAGAGTCAACGAAGACAGAGAAGAGATTAGCTTTAGAATGCTTTCCTAATTCCATTGTCAAATTAAAATTTTAATTTTACTTACTGTTTTGTATGTTCTAAACATGCAATGTACAGTCTGGGCCACATTTCAATTAATGCAATCTTAATTTTCATAAATAACACTCACAAAGGCAGCAACTTTGGCCATACACGATGTGAAAAATGATGTTGTTGTAAAACACTATAGAAAAAGCCTTACAACATATTCTGACATGCTGTACTTAAAATGCATAAAATGCCCTTGGCTTGCACTGTGTATTGAATATTCCAAGGGAGTAGTATTTAAAAGTCATCCTGCTTTCATTGCCTTGGACGTCAGTCAACATGACCCTGTTGTGACCCAAGAATTAACCACCTGGCAGTGGCTGGATCCCATCCCATAGACTGACTGTACGGTATAATAATCTATAATTATCTCTCAAACCTTGAACGAGGTTGTCGTACTCTCCTGTGTATGAGATCCTGCCTGTAGTGCTCTGTTAGGCTGTCAACAATTGCTGAATAAGTGTATGCTGAAGCTCTGGGTGCTTTGATGTCGTAAGTATGTTTCTTTAATCGAGACTTATCCAAGGAGATAATAGCTTCATAGATAATAAAAAGAATATAATGTGGTGGTCATTAAGGATTAAACATTTAAAATTACAAGTGAATGGACAAGTAAGCCCTGAAGACTGTCCTGTCCTTCACAACTGCCTACTCACAGGCACACATTAATGCTGCAATAATCCTCTTTGACTTTTTGCCATTTAATACATACAGTGCATTAGAAGTATGCACACATTTGCCCTGAAATTGTGACAGCCAGCTCTTTTATGAATTGAATTAAGACTATTATTTAGCTGTACCTTTATTATGTACAGAGTTTATTAGTGATTGCATGAGTCAGTGAGAATACAAAATTAATACAACATATAGGGTATTTGACATTGACCAGTAGCTGCACTGAGCATAGCAACTTGTATCCTTTCATTCAGCCTCTGGTTAGGTTAAGGTATCAAAACTACTTGGTTGGATTAAGGACATCCACCAAGGCCAACGTCACTCAGGTGCCACAAGCTTCTTTCCACGATCTTTGCTTCTCCAGAAACAAAGAATGCCCAAGTGGCAACCTACCCATAAACCACTTAAAAATCCAACTTCACAGCAGAGATAAACATGTTATTTTTTACACAGCTGTCTACCCAACCTCGGCAGCAACAGCGGTTAGGTGGACTATTGCCCTGCCAAGGTGGAGACAGTCCAATCCATGTGGGTGACATCTTGGAAGATTTACTCATCCCTGTTGTCCCACTTTACCTGGAAGATGAGTAGTAGTACAGTTAGACACATAGCAGCCCACCAGGACCAGGAAAACCAGATCTGAAGTCAATATTTCCAGTCAAGTGGTCACCGTGTATGTATCTGCTGGTCACGTGTCATATGTGTCTCTGGGGGTGGGTGTCACCAAGGTGGCTGATCTTACCAAGTAATTAGCTTGTTTATTAACTTCTATCATTGCTTTATAGTTGGCATTTAAGACAACTGGGCGATCGCTTAATACCCCCTGTCCGCACGGCTGGATGCATAGTGATGAATTAATTAATTCAGAATGAATTTTTAATTGTTCCCCAAAATCAGGCTTGATTATATTTGCCCTTCAAATCGAAGCTTATTCTCCTAACCAAACATCGCTCTGCAGCTTGTGAAATACATTAAAAGAGAGGAAATGTCATACCACCCAGGTCAATCAATTTGCATTGTAATAGCAGTTGATTGTGACACATCATAACATATGACTCTCCAAAAAACCGTGGAAATGGGTATCTTTTTTTAATATGCAAGTGTGAAAACACCTAGTATTAATAAAATGCAGAAGATCAACAGGACAGGAACAGAATGTAGTCATGGTTCAATAATGAAAATGTCAACACTCACTGTGGAGACAAGATGCAATGTGTTGAAGGCAATTACTTTATACACTGACCCACTGCCTTGACCTCCTCAGATTTCTCTGCATTGTACAAACGACACTACTGTACCACTGAATGTGGCCATTGAAATCATAGGAATGAATGCAAATCTTCAAACAGCCAGTGCTACATGACTACTTATCGTAAATGAGAACAAATGAAAACATCAGTCTTACTAAAAGGTGTTAGATAACAGTTCAGGGGATGTAGATTGAAAACACATTCACTGCCTGCAAGGATATAACATTAATAGTACCAACACAAAATGTTCATTTTAAAGCATGGAAGACAGAAACCAAGCAAAGTTTACTGGTGTAAGACAGAGCTGATCATGAAAAACAGTCCATTATTTCCCCAAAATAGAAGAAAAAAGTGTCAAGTAATTTGCATTTTGTAATGAGCTAGCAACCAGTAAGAAAAAAAAAAACCTAAAGTATGATTAACATCTTCACCGAAAAGTGTGAAGCAATCCTGAGCCCAGCACAAAAACTAATAATAAGATTCTTGTCTGACAGCTGTGGGATGCTCCATATGCCCTGTTATGATAACGTCCATTATATATATTTTTAATTGTGCTTGATCCAATCTAATATGAACTATACTGTCATCACACCTCGCAACAAAATACATCATTTGTGTCTTTAAGTCGCTCGGCAGTGGCACCTCTTTACTCTACTTTCCTGTTTAATAGAATTTCTGTTTATTTTTTCAATCAGCAGCCATGATAATGGATTTTTTTTTTTCATATTCATGACAAAAACTCATAAAAATTGATTAGGATATTGGGATCACATATTATTACATGTGAACAGCAGGATGCTTGTTTGTTTTGGTCATAAACCTCCATTTATTTAAGCATAAGATTTAGTCAGAAATCCCCCCCCCCCTTTTTTTTAAGAATAAACCCTTTCTATTTTTCTTCAGTGTCAAAATGTGGTGCTCATTTGCACCTACTCCATGTTTTTTTTCTCCTCTATAATTAGATATAATAATGCATATGCATAAACAGATGCAGTGCACAAGGCCCACATGGATGGTTTTGTTTACTACTTCTACAAACACACACAGACACACACACGCCATAATGTTCAAGAAGCCAAAACTTTAAAAAGGTAGACACTAGTTACTGACCGATGTGAGGGCAGGGCAGATTATTGATAACACTTTTTTCAGAGAGTACATTAACATGTCAATGTCAGTGGGCACAGTGGAAGTATTGTCTATATACTCAAAATGTAGTTTTAATCATGATTAGTACACACACAAAGACATATAAATGCGTAGTGATGTCATGCAAATACACCAGGTGTGAGTGGAGCCGCATCCACCTGCTACCGAAACCAGCCACGCCATTAATATGGAATCTCTTCATTTTTAATAAACTTTTCAGTCTGTACATGTGGTTATTCCTGCTTTAAAGTACGGCATTTTACATGGAGATGTATCAAACTTGGCAAATGTTTACAGTAAAGCTAGACTTAAGTTGCCACTTGAGGAACTGCAGTATTTGGCACCTCGGTGTTGACATCTGGCGTGGATGTTGCTGCTTGTACTTCTGTAACAAAATGTAGAACCTGTGTTTCATAGTTGAAAGCTGTCAGCAAAAATGAAAAGCATGAAAAGAAAAAAAAAGACGCAAATATATCTGACAGCTGCTGTGATTTTATCTTTCAGTTCCTTGGCCATCTGCCATCATTTGGCATCAGAGATACATACAATATTATCCAGGTGTTAGCAAAAGATGTACCAGTTTTATCTGCTCTAAGAGAATGTTAGTGGAAACATGAAGCTTTTACAGTAGCTGAGTGTCCCTACAGTCATGGAGAGATGCCCAGAAGTATTAGAAATACAGCGTCTTCATCAAGGAGATGAGATCGAGCATCTGTTTTCTAAAACAACATATACACACACACCCTTACCCCCACCACCCTCTGCCTTCCTTATTCATCCACGTGTTGCAGGAGCTGGCCTGGATAAGATAACAGTGATCAGGATGAAACCGGAACACATCCACTAGAAAAGCTGTGATAACACAAACTGTAACAGGCTCAGGAACAATGAAACCGTGGGAAGAATCTTTATGTAGCACACCTGAGTGTCGCTGTAGATTTGACATGTTAATTTAAAGCTGCGCCGAATAATCAAAGTGCCACTAATGTACAATTGCTCTTCTTGACAGAGATTTATGAGAGGCACACTCTGAAAATGTGTCACCTGAACCCATAACTCCAAAACAAGTAATGAAAAAGAAAGCCGGACAGTCAGGGAAAAAGGGTGTTCAATTACACAAGCTTACAAATGTATGGTTAACCCTGGCTTATAAATATTAATGCAGATATCTTCCATGTCTTTGGCAGGAACTACATTGTGTAATCTGTGAAAATGGATTCTGTGCGTGGGCTTTTTCTGTACACTGAAATTTAAACAAGAACACGTGGAATTACAATGACTCTGTGAGGTGAACGTGTGTGGCCAGAAGCACAGTTTTATTTTCTCATAGACCAGGCTGATATCATTCCATATATTAATTTAAACCAGCAGTCAAGATGTAAACATTTGTGTGTTTTTTTAGGTGTTTAGCATGGACTTGCAGAAACTGATGATGATGTCATCATCACTGTCAAAATGGATGCACAAAACATATCAATGTTCTTTTCTAAAAGAATGCAGTGATGTGGAGATGATGTGACTCAGCATGGGCGCATAAATCTGATCATCAATCCTGAATTTTTAATCTAACCTGAGTCACTTGAGGATGTAGTCAGCCTATCCTCACCAGCAAAACATAACAAGAGGTCAACATTTAGGTCCTTGAAAACAGAATAAGTGTGTATATTTCCCTGTCTGCATCTCTGTGTATTTATGGTGGTGGGGACTTGTTGCCATGGTAGCCAAAAATGGTGACCACAGAAGCATTTTCCCCGTAAAGGGTGTTTGTTGATATGAATTCCTGTGTTTTAAGATACATAAACCATGTTTCCCCACCAAAGAGAACTGATGAAGCTGCTTGGATGAGCAGCGAAACATCTTCAAGAAAACTCTACAAGTCCAGACGCCTTGCTTCAGTCTTCTCTACGTATGATGACCTGGATGACTGAGAATCTTCATCAACATGTGTTTTAAAAAAAAATCACCAAACCTGTTACCTTGTTTGTAATGCCTAATTTTAACAACAAGCTAATGAAACCAAAATGTATCTGAGGGTAAAAACTGAGCAGCAATTGTGAAAGCAAAATGTGATGTCAAGACTGGAACCCTGATTAGCATGTAATTGAATTAAATGTAATGTGTAGTCCTAAAGCACATATGGATCAGATTAATGGCCATCTCCCATGAATAGGAATGATCAGGTTGGAATCTAAGTGGCTTTTTGCCTATAAACATGTGCTGAGCACTGTTAACAATTGCAGTTGGGGCTGGCTCCAGAGGCAAGTCACTTCCCAAAGACCTCAGTGTTAAATCTGCAACTTTACAAGATGTTTACAACCTAGAACAAAAAAAAAGTTTTGTTTCTATTGATGAGGTGCTTTGTGTGTCAGTTTTAAGATTTCAATTATAATAAGAGTTAAATTTTAATTATAGGTTTGCCTACTTTGAGTGACAGGCAGGTCACTCTGCTGCTGTGACTGACTGACTTCCTCAGCTCCACTCGTGCTGCTCCTGTTTGCACATATTAGGAGGTTAGGTGGACTGTGAAACTGCCAACATGGCAACAGTCAGAGTCTAACACACAGACTCAAAACAGCTCTTCAGAAACATATAGATGGCATCATGGACACTTCATCCATACTTAAACTGCCGTTTCAGATGACAGGGGTGTTCACATTCAAGACACTTGTAACTATAAATGTGTGTCTAGAGTGTGAAATGTGAAAAGTGGTGTCAAAAGTTAACATAGCCTATTGGTATTTCATTTATCTGAAACAACAAAAACAGCTTTTTAAAATGTTCTCTGTGTCTGTGGGGCTCGGTTTAATCTGTTGTTCTTCTACAAGCTGTTTCACTAGGATTCCAAGGGCTGTGCTCTGGCAAACTATGTCTCCAACAGCAAAGTTTAATATGACCGCAGACAATGTTACAGACAAGTATTCTTTTTGCTGTGGATTGACTCAGTCTGCCTGAGTTTACAGCTGAAGAAATGCAGCAGAGATAGAGGCAGAGACTGAAGCAACACCAGCTTTGCATGAAGCCAACAGAGACCATCCAGAAACTGTGATGGCTTTGCTCAAATTGCTCTGCAGAGCCAACAAAAACTGTCTGCTGCCATGAATTTTAGCGTGGGCTGTCTTTGTTGGACGCTGTCACTTATTCTAATCCCAAGGGAGCCTGCATGTGTCGTGCATTGCAGGAACATTTTACTCCTTGCTTGGACAGAGGTGTGTGAGAGACCATTACAACCAAGATCCAGTAGAAAAAACATTGGAAAAGACATCTAATACAAGCGGGACTGACAGGGCAGGCGAGTTTATTTTGGTCATATTGGCCAACAAATTATAGCTACAGGCTAGGTTTGTGTCATTCCATTAAGAACAGTGACATATTTCAATACTCAAAACACCCACCTCCATGAGCTAACTGCTGCTAACAAGCAATGCATCCTGTAAGCATTGTAATAATGGCTGCTTTTCTTTTAAGTGTAACATGAGACATTTACTGCTACCATCTCCTTAAAATGTCACTATTTTTTCTTATAAACAACTAAAAAAACACCAAAGAGTTACTTAGCAACATGTGCATGCTATATATACTCAGCGAATACATTGCTTTATGGATTTTAATCTGAATTCGAGTCACATTTGCAGGGCCACTTGTTTGATGTTCTTAAAATGCAGAAACAGGCCGTCACGTTGGAACACAGAAGACACTTACAGAGCATGGACACCGCAAAGAGGTGCACACACTACTGCATATATATTAGGCTTACAGTATACATTAACTTGGGCACTATGGACATTGAAAATGCATGTGATGCATTATGAGTGCACTTGTATACAAGGGTGAGCATGGCTCAAGCAGAGTGCAGAAATAATGTTCCATCAGGTAGGTAGCTGTGTGGGATGAAATGCCTGAAATAAGTTATGACCACAATTACTGGAGCTAAAGTGGCATGGGGCACGAAGGTTTTCTCTAACAATTACTCATTTCTTTTATTTATTCTGAGCAGCTGAATGAATGGAACGGCCATCTTGCTATTTGTGTTCATGCATATGATTGCACAAAGAGGATCAAGTGGTGCTATAAACTGTTGTCTGCTAAACAAGTGAGTAATGAAGATTTAGATAACCAATTAGGGGCTCAAACATTAACTGCTCTCTTCACACCACTTGAGCCGATAGATCATGGTTTTCATGCAGGTTCAGCAGAGCTCCATGGGATGATCAATTGCCATGCACGGATTCCTAGCTATCATCTTAGCTCATTTGTCAAAGTGAGCTTCTACGATGAAAAATTACACCTGTGTGGCGATGTATTTGTAGATCTAAGGCAGTGAATCCTACCTTTTACCTTCCTGTCTTCTCTTTGATTTGATGGCCCATAGGAACATACAAAAGGTATGCCAAAAAGGAGAAAATAAAAGCAATATGTGTGGTATCTTTATGTGTAAAGTTACATTAATTCCCACATGCATTCTCATTTCCACTGCACTCTCATCACCAGTGGCACTAAGGACAGCCTACGGGAGATGCCTGCTGTTATTTATTATGCCTTAATAACTGCAAGCCTGCCAAGTTGGAAAGCGGTCAATAAGAAAAAGTGGCTGTGAAAGCGCTTCATATTAAATGTGTCAGTGTTTGTTGAATACAGAGTGTGCCTCACCACAAGAAAAATTGCATTTGAATACGGTTCACCTTCAGCCCTTATTTGATCTGTATTAGCGCCTGGTTGTTGTGATTAGACAAAGACTGCCTTTGTCTGGCTCAGACCCGACGTTAATAAGAGCCAAGACTTGTATGCCTTATAGGACCTCTGAGGTCCTATAGAGATGCAAACATTAGAGCTAGATTATGTAAATAAATTAGAAGTACAGAATGCAGCTTCTATTCTACTGTTTTTAATAGCTTAAATAAAAGTAGAAAATGGTCTTCTCACAGTGAGTGCTTCCAAACTGTTAATAATATTTATTACCATACTGTAAGAAAAACCACATCCTAGTGCTGACACCCTGTCATCGTGGACCATTGTCTTACTTATGTCAGGCCATGTTTACTTGCGATTTTCCAATTACTTTCCAATCTTTCTGCATTATCGCTCAATGTGTTGAAAGCATGCCCTTATAATGACTGTAGTAGAAGTCATTTCCTGCTACATTAGGCCTTAATAATAATCTTCAACCAGACTTCTTTTGTATACAGCTATAGACTAATCAAAATACATTTTTACTGGTCAGGTATGTTGGAATTTTGGTCATATGTTGAGGACTATCCTTGAGTTTAAACCAACAGTAAGCAGTAAATGTGGTTAAATTCCAGTCTGTCCTTCTGTCTTTTGAGGTCTAAACAATTAAATTTACTTAAAAGCCACAATGTGGAACCTTTGCATATAAATGAAGGCATGTTAAATTCAAGGTCTTAACAAACAAGTTCACACACTCCTTATTCAAACAGGCAATGCCCTCTGTAACAGTGTGAGTGTGACAGAGTTTTACATCTGATGACATTACTGTGCTGGAAACCTGGTAGTTGTGTTTTACATTTTACCACCACTATGACTGGTTTGACAGAACTAAAGAGGGTACACAACAAGTAGTAACATACTGTACATTAAATGTTTCTCAAGCTTAAGAAACATTAAGAGACTGCATTCAGAGGAAGGAGAAGATTGGCATGAAGGACTACTTAAACCACTAAAAAATGTATATTTATATAGTGCTTTGTTCTACCTACTCAAAGGTACTCAAGGACTTGTACCTCAAGCAACACAGCATTAGGTGCCTTGCCCAGGGACACATGAGCATGCAGCCCGGGATTGAACTGCAATTCTTAAGGTTAGTGGACAACTGCTCTACTACCCCACAGCCACCCATGACTAATGCTAAACCACAACCTCTCAAAAGACCCATGCTAATACATGAACCCTTCGATGTGAGCTGGTACATAATCAAAGTGGACAGATGACACATTTCTCTATTGTGTCAAATTCGGTTAGCTTAGCCATCAACCAGTCGGATGAGCTGCAGAAATGTCCACTCTTGCACTAAATATGATATATGATTTACCAGAATCTAGTTACCCAGTCAAATATGTATGACATATTAAATGTGTAGATACTCTCACTGCCAGTTCAAACCAACAAATCTGCCTGCATTTATTGCTATTATCATGTTATGTAGAAGCTTTTTAATTGGATTACATATTAGTGTAGGTTGCACTTCCCTATGGGTAGTTAGTGGGTGGATTACCTACTGAAGTGCAGAGAATACAGAGAGGAGGAGCAAATAAAACACTAGGGGTGTGCCTTTAAAGGCACGCCATGTTTCTATTTACTTATGATTCTGGGTGCTACAATTCAATGATTATAACGATTATCGATGCATCTCAATTATTCTTTTTTCATGTTTTTTCCCTCACTCTGTAGCAATCTCTGTAGCAATCTCAGGGTGACATTTTCAACATGTGGCTTTCCCAGCCTTTAGATACACTCAACAAAAATATAAACGCAACACTTTTGTTTTTGCTCCCATGTTTCATGAGATGGACTTGAAGATCTAAACTTCATTCCAGATACACAATATTACCATTCCTCTCAAACATTGTTCACAAATCTGTCTAAATGTGTGATAGTGAGCACTTCTGCTTTGCTGAGATAATCCATCCCACCTCACAGGTGTGCCACATCAAGATGCTGATCTGACATCATGATTAGTGCACAGGTGTACCTTAAACTGCCCACAATAAAAGGCCACCCTGAAATGTGCATTTTGTTTCTGCTTTATTGGCGGTCTGGGGACTCAGAACCAGTCAGTATCTGGTGTGACCACCATTTGCCTCATGCAGTGCAACACATCTTCGTATAGAGTTTATCAGATTGTCTATTGTGGCCTGTGGAATGTTGGTCCACTCCTCTTCAATGGCTGTGCGAAGTTGCTGGATATTAGTGGGAACTGGTGCACGCTGTCGTATACGCCGGTCAAGCACATCCCAAACATGTTCAATGGGTGACATGTCCGGTGAGTATGCTGGCCATGCAAGAACTGGGACATTTTCAGCTTCCAAGAATTGTGTACAGATCCTTGCAACATGGGGCCGTGCATTATCTTGCTGAAACATGAGGTGATGTTCATGGATGTATGGCACAACAATGGGCCTCAGGATCTCATCCCGGTATCTCTGTGCATTCAAAATGCCATCAATAAAATGCACCTGTGTTCTTCGTCCATAACAGATGCCTGCCCATACCATGACCCCACCACCACCATGGGCCACTCGATCCACAACATTGACATCAGCAAAGCGCTCACCCACACGACGCCACACACGCTGTCTGCCATCTGCCCTGAACAATGTAAACCGAGATTCATCCGTGAAGAGAACACCTCTCCAACGTGCTAGACGCCATCGAATGTGAGCATTTGCCCACTCAAGTCTGTTACGGCGACAATCTGGAGTCAGGTTAAGACCCCGATGAGGACGACGAGCATGCAGTTGAGCTTCCCTGAGACGGTTTCTGACAGTTTGTGCAGAAATTGTTTGGTTATGCAAACCAATTGTTTCAGCAGCTGTCTGAGTGGCTGGTCTCAGATGATCTCGGAGGTGAACCTGCTGGATGTGGAGGTCCTGGGCTGGTGTGGTTACTGGTGGTCTGCGTTTGTGAGGCCGGTTGGATGTACTGCCATATTCTCTGAAACGCCTTTGGAGACGGCTTATGGTGGAGAAATGAACATTCAATGCACGAGCAACAGATCTGGTTGACATTCCTGCTGTCAGCATGCCAATTGCACGCTCCCTCAATGCTTGTGGCATCTGTGGCATTTTGCTGTGAGACAAAACTGCACATTTCAGGGTGGCCTTTTATTGTGGGCAGTTTGAGGTACACCTGTGCACTAATCATGATGTCAGATCAGCATCTTGATGTGGCACACCTGTGAGGTGGGATGGATTATCTCAGCAAAGCAGAAGTGCTCACTATCACACATTTAGACAGATTTGTGAACAATGTTTGAGAGGAATGGTAATATTGTGTATCTGGAATGAAGTTTAGATCTTCAAGTCCATCTCATGAAACATGGGAGCAAAAACAAAAGTGTTGCGTTTATATTTTTGTTGAGTGTAGAAATATAAGACTTCTTTTACAGTTTTCACACCTTTCTGTTTCTTACAAGAAATTAATAAGCAATTAGTGTTAATTTCTATATAGAGCCAGACTACAACAAAAGTAATTTAATGTTACTTTTCCTATAGAACAGCTCAATGACTTGTTCTTTTGTTAAACAAACATAACAGCCTTTTGTTATTTATCTACTTTGGTCTGAGGTCAGCTCTCTCATCTGTCCGGGCACCATGTGCTACTTTTATTTCATTCTGCTATTAAAATAATTGATTTTTGAACATGAATGAATTGATGCTGAATTGTCACGTCACATGGCGATTATTTTATGAATCGATTTATCAGGCACACCTCTATAGAACACACTGTCCATTCTGAGTGATGTCTCCCACCTCTGTGCTAACATCAAGATTGCATTATAACACGTGTGATGATGTCAAAGTCATCATTCATCTGCGTCATTAAGCTCTCCCAGTCTAACCTTGAGAGAGCATATCTAGTAAGTCCATACAGCTAAGTGCCTTGTTATCCTTGAATATGTAATGATTTTAACCTCACACAGCTCAAAGAATTTGATGAGCAAGCCTTCTAGTTTGTGTTCAGGGATGAGCTTGATGGGCCTCTTTGCTGAAAAGCAGAATAAGGCCTTTAGAAAACCAATTTGCATTTCTACAACCGCTTTGGCTCAGTGGTAGGTGTACAATAGGTCCGTATATAGGAATTCCAAATCACAGATAAAGGCATGTATACTCATTGTAAGTAGGGTAGACAAACAATGAAATACACCGACTATTAAAATGTATTTTTCCAAGTTCTCTCCAAAGGGGTAGGAGGCATGTTGATGTAGGTTTTGAATAAATATTGGTCTGAAGCCAACATTAGAAAGCTGCTGTCCCTGATTTTATTACTATTAGGCCCGTGGCTATTCCTACTCTCTATACTATGTCCATGATCTTCTAATCAACCAATTTACCCAGTGATTTTTATTACACAGCACTACAGCAATATGCATTTCCTTGTACCCACATTTCAAGATCCGGAGGCTCGAAGGTACTTCAAACAGTGGCTGGATACACCCTCGTAGTTATCACATTTTCTATTTCTATGCACTTCATGGTCTGTTTGATGTTATTCATGAGCTGTAACTGAAAGTAATACAACTGCATGGGGCCAGAAAACGGTTTTGAATACAAAGTGTGGGCTGCCGTGCTGCAGAATCATACACAGACCTGCTCTTAATAATGGATTGGAATTAAATGCTGCCTATCAGACATTACTGCACCCCTCTGTTTGTGTCTCATCAGGTGTGGAGTGGAGGTGGGGGTTTTCAGATATCTGTGAAATGTTATTATGAGTTTGTTTTAAATCATGGATTTCATAATAGGGATGCCTTCATATTATGAAAAATGACTTATGATAGATTTCAAAATGATGCTCAGGTTTCATGGAATTTATAGACTTTTTGCTGTGGCTTCTGTTTGTAAAACGCAGGCATACTGTATATACTATGTGCTGAATAAATGCACCATTAAACTGCACCACACAGAGAAGCTGATGCCTCCTCTTTTGACAGAGGGCAAATTTATGTATGAGGCAAACAAAAAAAAAAAAAGATCTTCATTTACAAATCTGCCTGCAGGAAGTCAGTTTTAATGACCCGTTGCCCACTTCAGGTCTCACTAAGATAACGTTCCTGTTTACCAAGTTTTATTCCTCACTTTATATTCTGGCAGCTTGTTCCCCTTCAACTATCCTGACGGCAGAAATTAAGAAACTGGACTTCACGACTGATGTTGAACTGTACAGCAGGGTTCATTGGTTTATGTGTAAGTCTATATATATATATTTCATATTTGCACATACAGTATTAATATGTGTTGTGTTGGTTTCAGTTACAGCCATAGAATAAAGATTGCAGTCAAGGGCGGTTCAGGCAATTTTTTTGAAATGCTGCTTTGAACCCGGAGCGTCAACTGGAGGTTGTATAACACATTCCTCACCAGTCTGTGGGTGGAATAGATTAGCCACTACCGCTATGTGAGGTGGCTTTGTCATTTTTCTTATAAAGACTACTGAAGATGTTAAGGTTTCTACCTCATTATCATTGCCACCAAAACAATTCTCAATCCCTGCTGGGATTCCTGCGGCTCAGCAGGCTTGGGAGTGTACTACATAATGTGCTCATGACAAGCTGGATAAAAATCAGACTCAGAACCTTTGCAGCATGTGATTTTTCCTCTCTTCTTCACTGCCATCACGTGTATCTTTTCCACTTTGTACATGTTCCTCCTGGTGCAGCAATGCCCTAAATGCTTCCTATTCAACAACATTGCTTATGTCTTGGCCCTAGCTGCAGTTCATTTGTTGAATGGAAGGGGTTTCCAGACACTTCTCATGTCTTGGTCACCCCGCCAGCAGCTTCTCTACCTTTCTCCAGGGGATAAACCAGAAGGCAGGACTCCTTGAATGGATCCAGTATCATTCCAGAGCTTTGCAGAATGGACATAAAGTGGCCTCACTGGTTTAAATCCTAATGCACCATGCCACTCCTAACCACTTTATGCTCTCTGATTGTTGTTTAATGCAGATGCCAGTTAGCCGCTGCGGGAATGTCTCTCTTTGTGTTCTCCAATTGCATTTTTCGAAATCAGCCTTGTGCCAGTGTTGCCAGCATCAAAGTGCAATATGCCTTAACACTCTGCTCATGTCAACATGACATACAAAGCTGATTATCTCTGGCAAGAGAGTCATTTGGTCTTGTCACTGCAGACCGTAAGCAGCCATATTGTCCTTTATGACATTGTTGGCCCAACATGTACCAAGCTTGGGGGCTTTATGCCGGCTTGTGCTATAATGAAAGTTGAATCCCCACTTCAAATGTCCTTAATTATGATTTTGTTTCCGACTGTTTGATAGGATGAGCCTCCAATAACACTGAAGCAGGGATAAGTCTGCTGGGATGTTCACCAGTGCTTATACTCCCAATTCAAATCATAGACGGTCCTCACATCAAAGGTACTCACAGGCTGTCTCTGTGGTCAAAGCAAACAACAAACAAACAAACATACGATGCAGCCAATCACTGGTGCCCATGAAACAATTAGATGAGCTTATTAGTGTAGTTGGAGAAATGGATTGGAGCAGCTTTGGAGAGGGGGACATGAAGGCAGGGATTACACAGCATACCTTGGATACGGCAAAGTTTTGATACTGATACTAAGTTTGGGTTTCTCTGCTGTCAACGTATATGAATTTTGCTCTGTTTCTCAATAATACCTCGAGGTTTTCAAAAGGCACACTGAGATCGAGCTGTTCCCTCAGTGTGTACAGACATTGTAGCAGAAAGTGCCAGTGACTGTAATTTCATGCACTTTTATAAATGAAACCTTTGAAAGCCAGAAATCCCAGAACCTGGCAATGTATGCTGAGCACTGATATTTTGAAAATTTGATGAAATCCCTGTAAATGACATATTATGGATTTTTGTAGCTTGGGACTTTTAAACCCGTACTTATGGTTTTAACACTTCTAAAGTTGACAATTGAAACCTTTGCTCAATTTTTTTTAATACTTGAGGTATATTAAGCACAGGTAGATGTGGATGTAACTTTCACTAAGCAACTCTTTACATTTTTAAAACCAAATCTGAATCAATGAATTAAGTTGTTTTACATCTGTTGTTGCTTGTTCTGTATTGTATCACTTTGTTTTAGCAAGTGCTGATTATGTAGCCTACTGCCGGAGCTAGAGTCCTCCGAGACAGGCTTTGTGATGAAGGGCTAAGCACAGTGTGAAATAACTTAATTTACCTTGATGCAAAGTAATATGACAAAATTACAGACTTCAAGGTACATATTGTAATTGCTGTATTATTGGAACCACATTAGCATGGCACTTTCATAACAAACGTTTATTACAGTTGCATTGCAGCTTATTTTTTGCAAAACATTTCTACACACATTTGCAAAATTTCCCAGTTTTGCAAATGTGAGAAACGACTATCTATCTATAAAAACTGATATATGGTTGTTTAATGGGGGTTGTAGCACTGCTGTGAACATTAGGCTACTATCCTTTTTAGTGACTGTTCGGTTTAGTTTATGGATTAGTTTGATTCCATAGGTGCCAAAAATTGGTCATTATATCCTGAAAAATGTGTTTGTGCTCATTTTAAAAACTCAGTGTCTCTCAAAGGATGTTGTGATGTAGGAATTAATACTATATTTGATGGCATGTTTTGATGCTCAGACAATAGAGGAGGATAAATGGGGGAGGTGGGTTTCGCATCTAACCTCTCCACACAGCCCATTTTAATGAGGCCTCATTGGACTGACAGTCTGAAAGAGGTCAGTCTGATGTTGTGTGAGGTGCAAGGAGAGACCACAGACTTCATGCAAAACTAGGCCAAGGTCAGCAAGGGAACCTCAGCACTTGCTGCAGATGCTGAGCACACAACACTTAAAAAAAATCAGTTGAAAGGCAGACCTGTACAGGATGAGTTTGGCACAGATTCACAATGCAATTGGGCACAATCTCAGTCAAAACAGAGCCAGAATGGAGGCTTATCTTTTTTTTTTTTTAAAATGTATTTCTTCAGAGCAGAACATCTGCATAAATATATCAAATCAGCTTTAATCAATTTGCCCTTTCATTTATAAACAGTATTTTCATGCCTCATAACTGTTGTCCATCATGTTCACATGGGAAGTTGCGTGAGGGAGTGCATCCAAAAACATAAACAGCAAATAGTGATTGGGCAGCATTCTGTTTAACAAATTGCATTTGCATAATCCCTTACATTGACATATTTAAAACTGTATATTTGAACAGGCAACTTATTGATTAGAATGGACACAGGGGTCTTCTTTTACATTTACATAAATTAATGATGCCTTCTTGAAAGTGGCTGTCAATCATTATGCATGTAAATTCATCAACTGACAAGACAGGTTCAAGTGTACTGTGAATTATTTGTGGCTGACATGGTAAAAAACAGCATATTTTCCCCATGTTTCCAGGCTGATGTGTTGGTTTTCCTTAGCAACAAGTTGACAGATTAGTCTTAAGTACACTATGCTGGAATGACTGTTTGTTTCCCCACATACAGACGACCTCTCTGAATTTATGCAGGAAAGAGCAGAGCAAACACAACCTGGGTCAAGCAAAACTGAAATTAAATATGACAGTCCCTGCACTCTGCGGCCCCCATGGTCGAGAAGCTAAGTTTGGTGTGAAGACCTTCACTTTCTGTCTGCGCTAAGGAGATACACCCCTGTCACTCACAGTCTATCCAATTCAACAGATCAACGTGATGCCTCCTCATGAGAGCCCTCGGCCTCCCGTTCCAGGCTGCATGCACAACTCATCACTTTAGACAACACTAGCTTTTCACTAAAAGGCGGTATGGTGCTTCCCAACCCATTTAAGTCATTTTTACAAGTCAAATGTCCGGTTCACGTGGACGGGTGAGTCGTGCTTAAGGTGCTACAAACTCCCATATAACCCTTCTGGAATTTATTATTCTGTTGTATGTTCTTGGAGTAGTAAACCATCATTGTCACTTGTCAGATTAAATAACATCAAGATTGCCCATCCATACACACATGCAAACTCAGGCACACAGTCCATTCTTGCAGAAAAAAAAAACAACAACTCAGGCATCACCATGAATTTTGTGTAAGCATCTCTCGGGCATTCAGGCCTAAATAATACTTATATCGCTTTGGTGAAAGAAAAACAGTTTTTACTGAGTCCCTAACCACTTGCTTCATGACTGCAGTCAGATGGTTTTCTCTGATGTCCTTTTTAAAGAAGCACATGACCTTTGTGTGGGGGCATCTTCATTTGTTGGCTGTCTTTCAGTATCTGCCTGCTAAAAGGTCACCTTCTCTTTGACAGAATGGAAAAAGGCTTCACACCTAGTTGACTAATGGTGAGCTAACTTTTAAATGTGAAGGGTTCTCAGAACAGTTTCTGTAATCTGCTACTGTCTCTGGAAACTTGTGTATATTTATTTTAAATTTCTGCTGCTCACTAAAGGAGGTTGGAGGTAAAACCATTACAAGCGATGTGAAGACAGGCAGCTCTCTCTCTCTTTTTGCTGCAGGTGGGGAATGCGAGGCTGAATCTAAAGCTCATCCGCTCATCACATGTGCATGCATGATTCCTTATTTTGAACACTGCATGTGTTCTGCATGAGCAAATGATTATATAGTGCTCTTATAAGTCAACAGAACAAAATTGGATTAAATTACCAGCATGAAGATACTGAAGGCTATTTACTAAAGGCATTTACTAAATATTATCACTGACATCCAGGCAGGATGTTTACTAGACATTACAGCAGAGATATACATGTAAGCCTCACACTATGTTTTATGCAGGAAACACCCACGTCTATATGCACCAAATGTGTTTTGAATGAGGATGCGCTGAGACCAGCACCTATACAAGCTGCATAGAAACAATAAACACATTGTAAATAGACATTAAAATACAAATTTAGTTTAATCTAACATGACTACAGAGAGAGTATATTCATATATATGCATTGTAAATGCATTACAGAACACCGTGAATACTAAGGTTCTGTACCGTTCGATACAAATGCAGAGGAACATTGTCTGGCATTTGCAGATGTTTTGACAATTTTGTTCACATATGAGTCTGGAAACAGTGACCTGCTCTGAGAGGAATAATGTAACAGAGCTACAAACCCTGATGCTGACAGCCAATGTGCCAAGTTTTCCTGCAACCTCTCCTCATTAATTCGGCACAGGTCGATGGTCATCTTGAAAAAAAGACGAAAGAAAGAAGAAGAAGAAGAAAAACAGCAGATGAACTTCCCCTCCAGTGTTCTCTGACAGACATTATCATTAAACATGATTATGATTTAAATAATTCTTACATTTTAAAAGATCCAGCAGATAGGGAGTGGGGGCAAATTGAATAACACTGACTAAATATTTTCCTTTGCAAAAGTTTGAGTCGCTCCTGGCAGACTACAATAAAAAAAACAGACATTAAAAATGAGTTTTACTTCAAATGTTAATTCACAGTATCTTCATTTTATGAGAAAGTAAGGCTAGTAAGGGAAAAGCTATTAAAATGTCAAAGGGTTTCCACCTTTAAATTCCTGCCGTAACAAAATGTCGTCGAGGTAATGACAGTTAAGGAAAGTTGTGTCTGCTGTATGAAGCAAAAAAGAAACCATCTGAAGAAGCTGTCAGAGAAACGAAGGAACACCATGAAAAAACAATCAGTGTGAAACTTTAGCTAATCAGAAATGATGACCCCTGAAGTATGCGAAGCAACATCTGGATAAGCCGGAGAGACGGTTTGAAAATCAGCGGACATGCTGTACCTACAGTATGAGCAAAGGTATCAGGAGCCGGATTTGATTTTTTTTTTTTTTAAAGTACATCTTGCACAGGAAACAGGATAGAGAGAGGAAAGAATTAAATGGATCTCAGCAATTTCTGCATGCAAATGTAAGGCTGTGTAACAGGAAACTGCAGCTGGCATCTCAAAGAGACATTCATCCGAAAATTACTTTAAAAATCCATCATAGCTGACATAAAAAAGGAGACAGAGGAGAGGCACCTAGCTGCTGCTTGCCTTGAACACCATTGAAAGACTGTTAAACATGTGTTAAACACAGTGAGTGCAGACTGAGAGTAAACAATGAAGCAACTAAAACTATGTGAACGAACGAGAAGATAGATAGAAGAGATGAAAGCCTTAATTGTGGACAAACTAAAATGCTCCAGTCCAGAAAGTAAAAGACGTCAGTGTTTTTGTATTTCCATCATGACAGCAGCATTATAAGCTGTCCCGTTATTATTATTTTTTTTCCTTTGTGGCTTTGATCCAAGGCTGAATCCTCACCGCTGCAAACAATAGCTATTCTCAAAACAAAAGGCACTTTGGTGAATCACTGAGTCTGTCTGCTGTCTACGCTGCATGCTACGACAGTCCACCCTTGAGATTTTGGAAACAGGTGATGTGGCCTAGAGACTGCAGGCATTATGCATATGAGACTGGCTGTTTGTCTGTCTGACTGGAAATAACACTGCATAACCGAAAGGCCCAGGTCTTAGAAAATGTATTTACTTGAATAAAGTTTTTCTTGCTTGGCACTGTATATATCCTGTTAAGCAAAGCGTTGGTAGGGATGAGGAACTGGCAAAGCGCTTTCTCAGAAGAATTATGCAGAATAATTGTAAGCTTAAATGTAAGGTCTCTAAAATCTTTTAAGCATATGTTGTAATATTATGTTTGCAGAGCATCTCTGTGTTCTGGCTACCACACCGACACGCTAAATGCTCTCACAGACAAAAAGAAAGGAAATCTTTGGCTATGCTTCCTAGTCTCCCTATTCAGCCCGATCTACATGTAAGGAGCACTACCCCCAGGAAAACCCTACCGCTCCAAAAAGTCTTTGTGAGCTGAATCACTTCCAGACAAGTGGGGCAGAGATTTGCCTTTCTGCACAATGGATGAAATACTCAGTGGGGGGATGCGAATTGGATGTTCCTTGAGTACCAGAAATCATGAATTATAAGAAGTACACAAAATGCTTTTCCATCTGCCTTTTGCACTGCTTCCAAGAATGTATTAGAAATGTGATTAGGCTAAACATGTGTTGACACAGAGTTTCCGTACATGTGCTTTGACACAAAGTGGAATTTGTCATGACGTGTGTATATTCACACTGAGGCTCAGTCAAAGGCTCTTTTTTTTTTTGGTCAGGTGAAAAGATGTTAGCAGCCGCTTCACAGGTGACCGTGTCATCTCAGCATCTTCACATAATGTGTTTTCTGTGTTCCTGGTTCTTAATTTCAGGGTAGCAACAGTGTTTGTGTGCACTGGGATGTTACTGTAGAAAGACTTTTGGATATCTGGAACATACAATCATCATATTGCTCCTTTAATTTCATAGCTCTGTATTAAAAGCTCTCTAAATCAGACGGAGTACACTGTTGAGCTAGCTGTGAGCAGCTAGTGTATTAAACCAGGTGTTGCACCTGCAGAGCTTTGGTTTGCATTTCCTTTTCACATTATAGTATCCTTGACTTTGGTTACCTGTCAGTCTGTAAGAAAAACAAGTAGCCTGTTCAGCTAACAAGTCAAAATCCATCTATGCGAAATCTAGTCAAGTCAAGTTGAGAAGGCATTAAATGCAAAAGGTTTTTGAGTTGTGTGACTGTAAAAAGTACAAATGTAATCTGAAAAAATGCAAAAATAATGCATGTCAGAATCATTTCCCCAGTGTACACAAAAAATACTCTTGGTGCATTCTGTCTTCTAGCAAATAAGACAATAGGAAACGTGTCACAAAGCCACATACTGTACATGTCTTATGCACTGGTTGGAATATACTGACATTTAGACTGGAAAGTTTGCCAATCAATGGCACCAAGATGTCTGAAACTGCAAGTCCTCCTCCTCCAAGCCAGCCTGCTGTGGCTGTCCTCACAGTAGTCAGGCTCCTGCATCAACATCTAATCTAATGGGATATTGTGTTACCAGATTTCTCATCAATATATGAGGTACTTATAAAGCCATGTGCACTTTTGTTCAGATGCCTTCCAAGGAATGTAGTTCTTGTGGTTCACATAAATACCAGTGAATGACTCTCTGTAAGACAACCTTCAGATTTCAATCTATGTGGTGCATAGGTGGCTTAAAAATGCATATTCAGCAATTATCAGGCCCAGTAGAGCACATTAGCTCAAAATGCAGTCAACAACCTTCAGGGAAAGAAAGTAAATATTTAGTTGAAATAATATCTTGTTATTGGATGAGTAAAACTCTTTCATCTCATTTGCATAGTCCCTTGGGAGAACTACTATAGTGTGTGTGTGTGTGTTTTAAACTCCTCTAAATAGCCACTCTGTATGAAAACCTACACTGTGAATGCCCTGTAGCTCAAGCTGTCTGCCAATAGAAATGTTTGATTTTATTTTTAAAAAGACATGAATGTTATAGTGGTTTTTGACAAGCTGCAATAAAATGCAGGATTCCTGATGTGCAACTCTGTCACCAGTACTGTTACCACACCTACCTGTGCAAATATGTGTGAAAGAATAATGACCTCCTGGACCTCCTAAACACTCCATATGTTGAATTTTCATAACATATTGATTAAGAATCTCTACCTGATTTTAAAACTCTTCTTAAAACACACATGTTCACATTGGCCTTTGGCACAACATGAGATGTTGACCTGATTTTCTTTGACATTTTATTTATTTATTTTATTGTATTTTTAATTTTTATTTTTGTATTATTTTATTTTTATTGTATTTGTATTTTATTTTATCAGATTGCTGTGTTTATTCTATTTTAGTTCTATTCTAGTTTATATATATATTGTTGCACTTTGGTCAACCAGGTTGTTTTTAAAGTGCGTTATGAATAAATAAAGATGCAGAAGAACATTAATTAGGTTCTAATTTTCTTCTGTTGTCTTTGCTTTGAATAATTAAATAAATACTTGATAAAGTATATCATGACACAAAAGAAGAAATTTGTTTGACAGATTTATGATATAAGCATCGCTAACAAGTGAGGAGAACATACTGAGACATTTAGTCACAACAATAATAAACTTTCTAGACAACTATACTGTCAAAAATTAAAAAAAAAACTAATTATATTATATAAAACCCTTAGGTGGATTTACGTGAAGTTATAGGTACTGAAGGACGGACATCCCTGGATGATCTCCTGGATTTTTACATTTTATACTTCAAGACACTTCAAGTTAGCATTTTCATTAATTTCACCATGCAACAGTGGATGGGTTTTCATGCGTCACCTCCTCGGCAGTAAATCAGCCTGCCATTACCAACACAGCAACCACTGACAAGCTATCAAATCACTCAAGCCACAGCAAGCAGCAGGTGACCGCAACAAGCAAGCCAAAATGGCTTTAAATAAGGCTTTGTGAAATGTCACTTTCAACACATGACTGAGCAATCTCTACACGCCCAAACTAGACTCGTCCCATTCTTGGTAGGTATAGCACCGGAGCTACTAAAGGTGTCAAAGACAAAATGTTTCCAGTCTGTTTTTTAACTACAACACAGCGTGTAGGAGATTTTACTGTAATCCAATTTCAGGTTTAAGGTTGGTAAACTATATAAATTGCAAATATATGCAATCACACAGTGAGTGCTGGTATGCTGGGGCTCATTTGCGGTGCTCCTGGAGAAACACTACATGGTGAATGTCTTTCATTTAGCAGCTTCTCTTTGTTATGGCGTTGTTTTGTTTCACAGCTGGGTATCATTGATTTGCATGAAGAGAGATAAAGAATGAAGGCACCTAATTCTCCTGTTATCAGCATTTCTCGGTCATTCAATCAAGCCTTATCGTAACACGCTGCTGGTTGTATAATGACAGTAATAAATTTAAAAAACAAACGCCTACCTCGAAGTTCATTTCAAGTTGTAGGAGTTTCAAGAGGGAATTACACTGAACATGAATACACCTGTGCTCAAAATAGCAGTTGAGAGAGGAAATAAAAAAATGATTTGCTGCTGAGACTGCAGTTAAGTCACAACACTATTGAGCTTGAACACCATTCATATTTTAGGAAGCTAAGTGGTGTTTTGGAAAACTGCTTGTTTTTTGCATGCACCACCTGCTGACAGATTTGATGAATATTAGAGGTAAGCTATTAGATCATGTGCCAAAGAGTAAATGTTTTTTTCTGGAGTCTGGATTAGGATCTGAAGATGTAGGTGGTGGTGGTGGGGAGGTAAGATCTTACCAAAACCCTTACCCTGTTTATCTATTGGTTCTAACTTTCCAATAGGGGTGTCAATCATCCTAATCAACCCGTCCATTGCGAAGTTATGAGCCTGCCTATTTGTCGAGGTATTAGCTTAGCAATATCTAGGTGTGGCCTATCTGCTATATACATGTATTATGATCTATAGATGTGTAATAATGTATGTATACAATTAAAAAGTGATGTATAATTGATGTGATGAACACCAAAAGTGAAATATACAGTTTGGTTCATCAAACCATTCAAATTCGAAGTCCTTTAATAATTTCCAAATTATGTCTACATAGGTTGGACTAAACCCTCTGTAATTTTGTTCCCCTTAATTAGAATGGAATGAAACTTGGCAGAGATAATGTCCACAAGCTTAGCTACGGCTTGATATTACTTTGGTGCTTCAACTGAATCATTTCAAGAAGATATTCATTGTAAAAGTGTGAATTTTCAACAGATGACAATTTTTTTTTTCATTTTTGCTTTATGCCATCTTAAATTTACAAAGAGCCAGAGGCATACAAACTACTAGTTACAAACTAATACACATCTGAGCAAATCTCCCAGGTGTTCCTTTTATTATGACACCAAAAATATTCAAATACACCTTGTGGTTGCTGAGATATACTCTATTCATTTTGGGCATGTCATTTTCAAGCTGATGCCTTAAAAAATAGGCTTGGAGTGGAAAGGGTTAATGTCTAAACTATGCCGTGAAAATGGTGAAAATGAAACAGCTTGTGGTGTCAGGAGGACATGAACCAGACACCCCTGAATTATCTATTGTGTTGCATGTTCCTCTACCTTCTCCAGCCTGACTCTATGCTCTGACTTCTGTATAACATGTTAACATAAATGCAATAATGTTGTTCCATGTGTTGGATCTGGTTGGTGTATTATTAACTAAATGTAGAATTTTTTGCATGGGGATGTGTTGACTGCTCAATACGAAGAAGGAAGACGGAACTTGGTGCTCAAATAAAGGATAAAGCTGATAATGGCTGATAGCAAGAACAAACACCTGCTCTGTAATGTTCCTGTCCCAGACAGAGAGTAAACTTCCACATATGGCTCTTCAGTTGCTACTTCATAGGCCAGCTGGGAATAAAAGCAAATATGTGTAAGTCTGACAGACAGTACAGTCACCTCTGGACCCGCTGTCTTTGGTCCCAGCTGTCATCCTGTGACATGGAGCACACCACTTTTCCAGGACTTCAGGAAACAAGGAACAGAAGGGTATGTGTATGTGAACTCTATTAACAATATATACTGTTCAGTGAAATTGACTTGTATAATTCTACTACTTTTAGCCACAGAGAAATAGATAGGAGTAGGTTCTATATGTTGCTGCCATCTTACAAGATCAGCCTGATTCATGCGTTGCACCATATATATGCAGCACCTCCGTTGTAGCCTATGCAAACAGCTTACACTTCAAGCTGTTCGAGTTTCTGTTTGTTTATTTCTTGCAGTTCAGACAGTGGTGATGATGTGGATGAATGAATCAAATACTGTGTACAGACGCAGGTATCTTGTTACTGCCAGGCACAAATGGAGACTAAATATCAGAATATCCTTGAAAAATGTTCCTGGTCATATTTTCTATTTAATGTTTTGTCAAGTTATACCAATGTCTCTGACCTGTTCTGTTCAAATGTAGTTATTCACTGCTGAGTGCTGGCTAGCAAACTCTGGTTTCTATGTCACACTTAAGGACATCTCTGTAACAGTTCATTAATGAAGAACATTTTTAATTCTCTTTTATTTCATCATAAGGTCTCTGGGTCTGAACTAGACATTTATTTAACCTCCTGGCTTAATAGATTTGCACTGCATTTCCATAACCTAGGTTGAATACTTCTGTTAGAACGTGAGGAGAGAAAGTGAGGAATTAAAACAATGTGAGTCAACGCTCACCACAAGCTGAAAAAAAGACCTTTTCATCCATTATTCTGTAGAGTTGAGTGTGTTTTCTCACTACTAATAAGCGTGTGGACAGAGACATGCTCCAACAACATGCTCACTTGCTACAAGTTAAGTGGTAAACTGGCATTTAATATTTACCAGATCTGAATAATACACCAAGACTGTAGAGCAGAAAATTGTCAACATCTACCACCGTGTGTGAAGTACTCCAACTCCGAGATGAATCCTCCACATCTGAACTCCTTTAGTGAAAGTGAGCAAATGAGAGCAACCCACATGCAACCAACAAACAACATGAAGAATTCAACTACACTGGTTGTTTTTTTTCTCCTTCTGTTTTGAAAAATGTCAGAATGGAGCAGAGTTCAGCCTAAAGCTTTAGTTAACACAAAGGTGAATTTCACTGAGGGGAATTTTGGAAAAGTTCACGCTCTCTGTTTCATCATTTGTGACTGATCAACATCACACCATCCATAAATAGGCCAAGTCTGTTCCAACTTCTTACTCCACATATGACATATTACATCACATGTGAATAAAACTATATGTATGTCAATTAGGGGCTACAATATTAAGTAAAATATCCTCATTCCTTCTGTCTCACTCAAGGAGAAAAAAATGTTTTTCTTTCTCGTTTTTTCCAAAGTGTTATGGTGTATTTCTACCAGCAGGCTTGCATTTCCAGCTGTGATGGTTGAGGAAAACAGAGTTCAGACAACACACCCCAAATATTCCGCTCATGGCAGCATGTGAGCTTGGCTCCTCTTAACATCCTGATTAAGAAATTAATTCCCAATTTTAATGGGGAATATTCTACTAACCTACATCAGCTAAAAATGATCTCATTGATGATACCCTCTGTACTCATACATCACTTTGTTTAATTTCCTTGCCAAGAAAAAGAGGGGGGGGGGCTTTTCTAATCTAGTTTGTGATTACTATCTGGTGCATCAATTTTATTCATTTTTTTAAAGAGAACAGATTACGATGCTTAGCAGCTGCTTGCTCAATGCAATTTTGTGTACACACAATTAACTTACAGTAGCTTAGCACCATTTATTGTGTGTAGCCTATTCAAGCGGCGCATGCCTACAGATTTATACTTGTTCTCTTTGGCAGGCCGCTTACCATCATTATGGAAATCACCAGTGGATTATCAAACTCAAGAGTGATGCAAATTTATAACAGGATTTTAGAAATTTCATAGAAAGTTATCATTATCAGTTCAACTGGTGGCATCATGGCCTTGTCTTACACTAAGAAAACCTCTTGGTCATTCAGGGTTTACAATGGGGAAGCACCAAAGTGATTAGGAGACAAAAACAGGAATTGCTTTGGACCAAATTAGACTCTGAAATATTCGGAACCTTTCCTTTCATCAATCCTTTTAAATCAGACTGGATTAGGACTTTAGGTCCATTGGCATGAAACCCACCAGCTGCAAATGGTTCTCAGTCTGCCAGAAAGACATAATTAATGACGCCCATCTAATGACTATTAGCAAAGAGTGGCCCTGAGCTAAAGGGGCAAAATGATGATTTTAATGAAAACCATCAAATTGAACCATTCATTGGACAATTATCTGTAAATTTGTTTAAAGTATTTGATCGAGTGCTAGTTCAGCCTGATATTAGTTAACTTTGAATTGAATGGAGAGAAATAAAAAAGCAGGACTTTTGTCTTTTGAAGCACTTTCAGAGCACACACTCACACTACAGGTAGCTGTTAGCTTGAACACAAACACGTGGATTCCAAGGGTGTCAAAGAGGTTTTGTAGTGGCATTCACAAGGTTTGAATAGTCCTGTATGGTGCTTTATTTATGCTTGTATTTATTTTGTCCTTTGTGAGTGTTTCCACTACATGCCAGTTTCCTGCCACTCTGACTAGCACTATTTGCTATAAAAGAGGTTTCCATAATGCCTGCCTGCCTCCCTCCATCAACACTGACAAATATATGTCAATTCAGAAAACACAATGTACCTAAGTAGTTCTCTTTTTGCTAAAAGAAAATCTGTCAGTTACAGATTGTAGGTGTTTTGACTTCACTTGGCATAATGCCACCGCACAATCTCTTTGTTTAGTTTTGTTAGCAATGGGGACTTCAGGAACAGCAATGTCACCCAGTCCGGGCCTGGTTCAGCACAGTGGTCTAGACTGAAATATATCAACAATTACTGGACTGGCTGTCATTTTGCACAGACTCTCATACTGTCCATACAGAAGTGAAAAATCATAAAGTGTCAGCTTTCAACAAAACCAACCCCCCATCCCCCTGTAAAGATTAATGCAGTCAATCCTAGAATTACAGACATGGCTGCTGGCAGGATAAAGACTGACAAAGCCCGCAAGCAGAGGTGAAGGGATAGATGGTGGTGCTGAGCCAATAACACATGCTGCACATTTGGTCGACACATGCTGATGCTTATGCAGGGTGGCACATCTGGGTGTCCGGATGATGTCATCTGGGCATAAGACTAATGCACCCATCTGTATTAGGAGGTTGGACCCTCAGTTAGGGTTAGGTGTTAAACACAGGGTTAGATGTGCACTCACATTATATTAATAGTTTGTACAAGGCAAAACTTGCCCAGCTTCCGCCGCTATCTTTCAACAACCTGCCCCCAACAACACATAGGACATTCACTATTTAGATACAAACTCAGATAGTCACCAGATACTGTACGTACACTGTGGTCATTTCCAAGGCCTGGAAATAACTTCATATTACGTTTTGGAGTATGAGCTTCAAGCCAAACCCAGATCTTTATCTAGCAGACTAGGGTTATCAAAATCAGAATCAGATAACCCTAGTCTGCTAGGTTTGGCTTGAAGCTCATACTCCAAAACGTCAAGATGATCAGATACCCCAATTGGAGAGTCCGTGCACACAAGGTAAGAGGGAAAGTCAAACCCAGCGAGGGAAACACCAAACCTGTTGGTACAGTCAGTGTGTGATTATCTTTATCCTGATTTACTGACAGTATTAAATCTGCTCAGAATTATGCTGTTGTTATTTGTAAATTATGCTAACTAAATTTCCCTATGTTAATACCATCCATCCATCCATCCATCCATCCATCATCTGAACCCGCTTTGTCCTGCAACATGCTTCTCGCCATTTTCTTGTCTGGAAAAACCCTCATGCACTTATTCACACAATTGTCAGAGAGCAGCCCAGGATGGCTTGTAATAAGCAATTATTAGCATGTTAAGACTTTTTACAAACAACATTTTTAGCTGCAAAGTAAAAGACATGCTAAAAGTTAAAGCCATGTAAACACCACCAGTGAACACCAGTGTACCACTGCTGGCATCTCATTTTGCTGTTTCTAAAAATAATAAACATTACTCATTGATTATGGCACTTCTACTCCACATGGTGGCTTTTTAATCCTCCCTCCTCTTGTTTGATGTCCAAAGCTGTTCCACACACTGTAGTTGTGGATTTGCAGTTGTGTTGCACATCCGCTTTCATTGTGTGAAGGGGAACAGCAAACAACGTCACTTCTGCTTCCCTGCTATGTGAACAAAGTCGACAAGCAGGCGAGAGATTTATGAGGTACAATCACATTTATCTGCAACAACTGGGACAGCGCTTGTGTAAGCTGACTCTCAACTGACTCTGAAGGGTTGAAAGCTCGAGAGAGTGAGGTAAAGACACAGGAAGTGATATGAGGGGGGGGGGGGGGGCACTTGGGTTGGAGAGAGAGAGAGAGAGAGCACATGAATATGATGCGGTAAGCAGTGTGCAAATTAGTCAGGGGGGGGCTTCAGTGGTACAAGTCAAGTGCTGAGTTCTTTGTTTTCCAGTTGCTCACATAGCCTGTAGAAAAACAGGGTGACTAGTCAAAAATTGCAGCCTGTGCCAAGCCCCCCTGTCCTACTTGTTTGTCCCAGATCTGCTGATGCAGTCCTCTCCCTTTCTACATTTTTTTTTCTCCAGCTGTGGGCATTTATTATTCAAACCATTCCTTTTGAATTCTCTCACTTCCGTGCTTTGCATGAGGATTAGCAATGCAGCACTTGTTATTTTTTCAAAGCAATATCAAAATATCTTACTAACGTTAAATAGGATAATCAGGGTGGAATGTATTTCTCTTTCCATTTGGCAGGACAGCATCCCGATTCAATGCTTCGTATGAGGCTTATAGTCTCACTCAACACAGCTCAGGATGTTTAGGGCTGAGTGGATCTTGGCCTGTCTAAGGATGTAAGAGAGTTGTTCCCAGAGGGAAAACAAATGCAAAGCCAGCTGCAGCCATCCTGCACACAATGGATAGTTTCCTAATCCTTATACTGTTCTTCTTAACTTTACTAGGAATCTGTTTTTAAAACTGTTCCAGTTAAACTAATTTTCTCAGTTATTTGTATTTAGTGGGCCTGTGTCCATAATAAGTAGGGATGTCCCGAACTGATCACTTGATCAGAAATCGGCCCCAATTACGTGGCTTCATACTCGATCGGACGTTACCTCTCGATCAGGACTCGTACGTATATGTATTAGGGCTGTCAACGTTGAGGCCTTTCCGTGAATTAATCCAATAATGCTGCGTAGGAGGACTCTCTCGCTTGTAGTGTAGGGGTATGAATGTTGTTTGGGTGCGAGAGGTCCTGGGTTCGAGACTGGAATGAGCGTTTCGGGCAGTCTGTTGAAGTATTCTACCTGTAGAAAGGGGCAAGTGATGCGGCCGCGATGAGCAGTCCGCAAGCGCTCCATGCACACACACAGACACAGTTTTGGTTATGCAAACACATATGCAAGCAAAGGTATACAATTCATTTACTAACATTTATATGCCCCGCGACAGCACGCAAGGCGCAGGATAGCACAGCCAAGATAGCACAAATGAGTGCAATGAGTGATCCGCTATTTGCCTTTGTAGAGAACCCTAAAAGTATTGGATTGGGACTCACTATCAGCAGATACTCAAAATCAAATGACTCGGACTCCTGATCGGGTCATCCCTAATGATAAGCTACCTGACCCTACATTTGACTGCTCAGTATGATTAGAAAAGCTATGATTTGTTACTAGAATTTGACCAAAATTGTTTCACTTTCTTCGTCACTTTCTGTTCAGGTAACAGGTAACAAAAGCAGGAAAACATGTGCAACAAGATTCTCTGCAATGAATGATGAGGCAAACACAGAGATAATGGAGGTCGACTGCCACTGAGTCCCAAAATGATATGTGTGGTCTTTTGTTGCTTAAATTGAACTTTTCGCCACCTTGTTTTATTATCTAATGATCAGGCCCAGATGACGCTGTCCTCACATGCCCTTGAAAGCATCCTCTACACCCCACGAAGCCGTCCGTGATACCAGACTGAACATCATAACGTGAAGCCAACAGGGCTTTCTGAAGTGATTCTCAGAAGTTCATTAAAAATCTTATCTGAAGATGTTTTAAGTGATGTGATTAGGCTTCTGGAGGACCTCAGAGTTTGTGTGAAGCGTCCCACTGGTTGATATCTCATCCTCTTTGTAATTAATTTCTCTCCCATGACACACAGCATCAGATACTGTTCAGATATCCTAAGACGCATTACGCAACAATTACACCGAGAATTGCAGTACGTGAAGATGAATTATTACCCTGATAAACAGTCAGTATTTCCATACTAGAGGCTCAGTCTGTTTGCTTTTTAACAGCTTCACATCATGATGTGAACCGGTGCCTTTTGCCCAATATCCACCTCATTGCAACCCACATCTCAAACTGCTTTTTATGTCAGCATTCAGTGTACTGACATATCAACTTTAAAATCTCTTTATTGCTCCCAACACTATTACTGAACTGAATTCATTACCCTCAGGTTGGATCATGGTTAATTTAAATTGTCCTTAAATCTTGCAAGACTGGCTCTATCAACAATTGCAATTTCCTGCAGACCAATTGTGTTTTTTTGAAACCATGTCACGTACTTAATACAACAACTTTGCAGCTCACAGTAAATTATTTCCCACTGTCACTGAGCTATTTCAGCATTTTCTGTCTGACCCCGCTAAGCTTAGCGCGGCACTTCTCTGTGCTCTCTCACTCTTGTGTCAACTAAACTGCACACTTACTCCTTGTTCTTTCAAAGCCAATTTCTTTCCCCCTTTTTTTCCCAAGGCTATCTATATCACCTGAAAGTAATCCTGCGATATGCACCTGCTGCCACGATCAACAGCAAGACTGCCACGGGGGAAATGTAAACAGCGAGAAAACCCTTTGGCTATGTGGCTTCCTGTTCTCTAGCAAGTCAATTAAGCAGCAAATGACCCCTAGAATCTACTGTAATAAGCCAAGCGCCACAGAATTGCCTTTAATATATCATAATGATGACAGTAATTGGATTGGATGGTTGATTGCATTTTCTCAAGCTGTAAAGATACTTCAGCGGCAAAACAATAAAAATAACAGTCCTGCCAATAAAAGGGAGTTATAAAATTTAGTCTTTTTGGTCAAATGGTTTAGGAGGTACTTCAGTTTTTATCAGTGTTAAAAAGTGTTAATGGATGAGCAGCACTTCCGCTATGTTGTTTTTCTTGAAGCATGCATGTAATGTTAATAACTCTTGCAAGAATTGCAGTAAAATTACTCTTGTTGATCCAATGGAGAAAACCTGAATGATTTACTTTAATGGGGCCAATAGCATTCTTATAAGGACATAAGTGTAAATAGAAAACCTCATAAACAGTGTTCTCTAAGCTGACATTGGCAGCTGCTTCATCAAAGCTTGTTTGTTATATTATCAATATTATATTATTAATTTCAGTTGTTGGAAACATACACTTTTTCTGTTTTTAAGGCTATTTCTTTATGGAGCCTTGTTGCCATGGCAGCCAAAGATGGTGATGTCAGAAGGCAACATTTTTCCTTATAAAATGGACTTATTGTAGGGGATATGTGTGATTAAAGAACTATTCTCTATACCTACCCTGTTTTTTATGCCTTATCTTAACCAGCAGTGTTTAATGCTTAACCCAAGCAACAAGCAAAAGTTAAACCTACAAACGAAAAATCCAATTTAACAGCGAGTGAAAATGAGTTGGGGGGGACCTGAACCCCGGACTCCTGAGTTAAAGTGTGCTGGACCACCCCTGTTCCCAACCTGGATCCTGACACAGACTTCGGTGCCTTTATCGGTCCAATGATCAGATGATATCTCAAAGAAAATGTATTGCCTCAGAGCAATGGATCTACTCTGTTGTGCCATACTGCCATCACTTTAAAGCTCTTGTGGTCAAGTAGTGAACCTGAGTCACAATGAAGCCACGGAACCTCCTGTTCTTCTTGTGTTTCCTCCATATAAATAGTACTATTTGCTCGATTTTTATACAGCTTTGCAATGGCAGACATAATTTAAACACGGGTGTGAAGTGTGATGCCACCCAAAGTGAACTCAACACTTAAAGAGGAAGCTGTGGGTGACAAGTGCATATTGCTGTGTGGGTGATACTTAAAGCTGCAACAGGCATCAACATGAGAAACAGCTTCTGCTGCGCTGCCTCTGTCCTTTAGACTTCCAACCAAATTACAAGTTAAAGTAAATACAGCTTAGGTAAATTACTCAGCCTACTTTCAATAAATCAAAATCACATAACACAGTATTTTGAAGACCAGGCTGCCAAAAAAAACATGTGATTGAAATAGGAAGTGGTACTCAAGCATGCAGAGTTGTCTTGATGATCACATTTGTCAAAGGACCCACCATTGATTTTGGGAGATAATTATCTTGAGTATGTGACCAAGGTCATTTCACTGGTTTATTGGAAGTGGGAAAATCTTCAGCTGAAAACTAGCCTCCTCCATTACCATTTCATGAGCTTATAATGACTGAATGATATTATCTTCAGCACCAATGCATTCTCTATTCCATCTAGATCTATTTGATTAATTAATCATTCACATTTCATTTCTATTGTGTACGTTTATAGATGAGTGATGAGTAGTTAATAAATATTTATATCCATGAATTTATATCAAGCACCCAATTAAACACTTTAATATAATATCTGAAAATCTCACAAAACAGCCAATAGCTTTTCACTGATCCATTTCAGGATAAAACTTGATGTTTTGAACCTGTAAATATAAGATTTTTGAATTGATCACGACCTTCTGAGATTATAGATGGTGCTCATAATGCTTACCAGTATATGCAGGTGCCACGGATTCAAAAATTACCTGAGAACAAAGGACTGAAGTGCAGCTTTACAAAAGTCCTGTCATATCTGATCATTTCCAAGTCTCTCTTTACTTGCAGGTATTTTGTACCAGATGAGGAAAAAAATAGAGGGGACATCAAAGCCTCTCTGTAAATCGGGCATCTCATTGTTATGTTTTAGGAATTTGGATACACTCTTTTGATGTACCTTTCAAAGCCACTCATAGCCAAAACGTCTGTTTGTGAGTGCGTGTGTGTTCTCCAAGGGCTTACAAAAGGTGTAAAATAGATCTAATTTAATGCACGAGTCAGAGCAAACAGTCTGTCTCAGTAAATCAATTTGGCAGCAGATAGATATCCAGATTAATTCCTGTGTTACTGAAAATGGTGGCCGCTGTTTGCCTACGCCTCTAATTTAGAAGATCAAACTGCTCACATGATGTCAGTGCACAATCCACTTTCTTTAAAATGTAACAATAAAGATGAATGAATTTCTGTTAAAGGTAGTGTAGGAGATTTTGAAAACTCAGTGAGAGTCAGCCAGATTTTGAAAGTAAACACACGCCCCATTCTCTCGGAGTTCACCCCGAAGCCACGCCTCCCAACCAGTCTGTGACTTTGGCCATCATGCACGTACCTCTCTGGTGCGCGCAGAGCAGGAAGAGAGTGACAACCCGCCAACTATACGTGCAGGGGCACCTCGTAGGATTGGCTGATGTTTTTAGCGTTTTATAGCTTCCACAGATGATTAATATTCTTCGTTTTAAAGCGAAACTGCCGAACTAATCGGTTGCTATCGGATTGTAAAGAGAAGTTACACTAATTTAACAAAAAGTGCATCAGAATGAAATCTCCTACCCTACCTTTAATACACTGTTGTTTTATTACACCTCTGATAGCATTCTTATCACAACTTTAGAATAAAGCTAAGCTTATTCAAACAACGATCCATGGTACACAATGGCAGCGTTGTCATAGGGCTTTAGATTGTCCCTTTAGAAACCAGGTCCTGGTCAAGGCTGCTTCTCATTAAAAGGGAGTTTTACACCTAACTGTGTACTTGGGGTCATGACCTGGCTGTCCGTAAAGTGCCTAGAGACAGTTCAGATACAGTACAAATAAAATAGATTTGGACTGAAGTGCCTTGTCATTAATTTTGAAAGAAAATAGCAGAGAAGCTTTTTATCTTTTTAAAAAAAAAAACTAAACCAGGAGGTTTTAGGGCCCAAATAGACACTCAAACGCTTTCTTCTCTATTGCTCTCTCCAAATTCTGTCATTTATTTTTAAAATTTCATTGCAGATCAAATTTTGTCTGTTCTGTATGTGCATGGAAATACTGTTCATTCTTGTGATGATTCAATGTAGAGAACCTCCACAGTGACATATTGTACAAGGTACAGCAGATCAGACCAATAATCTGAATCCCTTTATACCATCATAGTATTCATTCACTCTGTAAGTGTCTGTAAACACAACCTTAGCAGAAATTACAGTGTTTAAATAGAATTATAGAGACTTGGCTACAGACAAGTGTAAAGCACAAATTACTGAGTATCTCATGAAAACATGAAGTGACTTAGCTAGGTTTAGTCACCAATAGAATGATCCAATGAATATTGATCATTCATCATTTAATATTTTTCAAAACTTTTTGAGTTATCATCCCCTAATAACTAGCGTGTTAAGCATCTGTCAGTTGATTCAAACAGAAACCAATCCACATCACAGATAATAAACAATTAGCTTAGTTCAAAAACAGTTGGTTACTGACGGAGTAATTGCTTGATTAGGACTAACAGTCCCAACAATGCCTCTGTTTTTCACCTATCTTTGTAGTGTTGTGTGGAGTGCAGAGGTGAAAGTCAGCTAATACAATGCCATCAAAGAAAGGTATCCAGGGTCCCTGATCGGCCTTTGCTGCCCAGGACTATTCATTCAGATAATTGCATGTCCCTTTGGAGATGTTTGCTTGGACTGAAAGGGCCACTTATACTGCCACAGAATAAAGGTGAGGAGTGACTGGCAGCATGCAATTTGAGGCTGCCCATCATAGTGATGGTAATACTCTGCTATTTCTGCCGCATGATTTACAAAAGGTTCGGCTGATCTACAAACAAATAGAGAGCTAGGCAGCGGTGCTTCTGTGTGCAGTGGTTTTAATGGTTCAAGGTACTGCTGGTCATTTATTATGTTGCCGGCACGGACACTAATGCATGAATCACACGTAAGGTATGAAACCATCAGAGATCTGCAGCAAAGAAAGAAAAAAAAATAATAGTTGGAAGAGCCTTTTAAAATGTGTTTATCTGAATAATCAAACAGGCCTTTAAACCCCCATGGAGACAGAACACACGCACACAGACACACACTTAACTTTAAATAACCTTAACAACAATGATGATGAGATGATGGCATTAAATAGTTCTCCGGGGCTTGCAGCACAATAGCTGCATTTAGTACAAATTAACTTCAAACTGGGTTACCTCAAGTCACTAAAAATACAGTTGTATACGCAGTGATCTGAAGCTATTCACTTTTAATTCTCTGATTAAAGGGTGACTTCAGAGGCACCCGCAAGGTAAAAAAAAAAAAAACAAAAAGGTGAAAAATAAGGCAGTGCAGGAAGAGGAGAGCTGCCGGGGTGTCAGAATTAGAATCTTCTTTATTCATCATCTTTATACAGACAGAGGTGCCTCTTGAGTCTGTTGGGGTCTGAGGCAAAAATTCACAAGGGGCCCCTCCAACCAATGTCTATCACCATTATCTGACAACAGCCTTTTTTTCTAATTGTGTTTTCTTTTCTTTTCTTTTTACATTGAAGTGTTAAACTGCAGGTGAGGTCATGTTTGTCAGTCTTGGATGGCCCTGACTGGCCTGGGGCCACAAGCATTTGCCTGCCTTTGCCTCCTAGCATGCTGTACCCCTTAAAGGCATGTTTGCACAAATCAGAATCAGAAATACTTTATTAATCCCAGGGGGAAATTGCACCAATGGCAATATGATATACATAGTAAAATATATAAGAAGATACATACTTTGTGTGTATGTACAGAGACAGTGCACAGTATTTTATTTATTTATTGGTACATTATAATATGTATATGTCTAATGATTGGTTGGTTGTCATCCCCAGAGTATAGATACAGTAGACACTCGACTACATGATATGAAAAATGGAAATTAAAGGCTTCCCTGACATTATACTGACTTCATCAATCCCTGTCAGCCTTTAATTATTTACTGAAAGACTCCTTTGCATGATACGGAACATATTGATCATGATGAACATGTGTTGATATGCCTTCCTTTGTAGTGGTTGGCAGCTAGCCTCTCCCTCCTCCTCTCTCTCGAGAGTTGCAAACATTCAGTTCATGTTGAACAAGACACAAGAAAAGAGTGGGAGCTGTGAGACATGCAATTGCTTGGTAGCTAGGCAACCCTAGAGAGCTGCTCTGGAAGACCTTGAGATGTCTCCCATAATATCGAAGGCAAGTAGAAACTAGCTGGGACTCAAGATTTTTTTTTTCTCTGCTTGGGTAAGTGTCAGAGCAAGTTGATGGGATGAATCAGAATTTTAGGGAGTGAATACATTTTGCATAGGAATCTTAAATAGGCCACTCTTCACTTTCCAAAGAGAAAAAAGTGCCCTCCTCAGCTCAAACTGACATTTCTATATGTATAAAAATGAATATTAAAAGTGTTTAAAGATTACATTTTTAAACATGCTACGTTACTGATGATGCGATTTTTAAGGACACAACAATGTCAGCATCGAAAACCTGCTGGAAAATATGCCTTGAATGTCCCCTCTTATATCTCACCTCTGTTTCATTATTCATACCTGTTTGGCTTTACAACATGGACATCTGAAACCTATGCTCCAGCTCATGCACAAATGTCTGGCTTCGTGGGACTAGGTGGCTGCCAGATAAAAGCAAAGCAAAGTGATTCACCTGTGGCAAGAGGGGGGCCTTTGCTTTTAGGGCTTGCTCACCCACACATGATGTGGGTTCAAAGCATCCGTACTGCAGAAGTCTGGACACTGACAGAGAGAGAGAGAGGACATGTGGAAAGAGAGAAGATGAAGGAGAGGTGTCAGAGGGGCTGCAGAGAAAGAGGAGATGGGGAAGCAGTGACATTGGAAATGGAGACAGAATGGGGCAGAGAAAGTGCTCTGGATAGAAGTAGGGATAGAGATGATTGGGTGGTGGGGCTAGGGGGTGGTTAGGAGCGGCTCAGCCAGCTATGAGAGAAACAGCAGCGTGGGCACTCAAGTAGAATATTTTTCCAACATCATGGCAGGAGAGCTTCTGAGTGCCCCTGTTATGAGGTGTGTTTGTGTTGCTGAGCCTTCTCTTCTCTAAGGGAAACAATTGGCTTATACAGTACCAGTTTAAAAAAGGGCTCAATGTTAATGATCATGAGTCTATTGTTCATTATTGTTCTTTCATCAAGGATCATTGACTCCTCTGAATATCCTCCAATTAAACAATATCAAAACAACTCCTCAGGAAACACAGGTGACATCACAAAAGTTTTATCCATCTTTACAGTCATTGAAAATGTCACATTGATGTTTAGCCTTTCATTCATGTTCTGCACATTCTTCATCTTCAACAACGAAGAGAACATGTCTTCGTTTGGGTAATATTTACACTACTTTACCACCAAAATCCACTGAGCAAGGTTCTACGTGAATGTTTACCTCAAAGCACACACATGCTCAAGGACTGGACTGGTTCAGACATCATGGAGTGGTACAACAAGCATGTCTATCATCATTAATGTGCACAATATTTACACATTTATCTGCCATTTTTCACATGAGGTAATTCATATTTTGCTTTAGCTTTAAGATGAACAGCTACCCACCATCTTTAGGCCACATAGAGTCTTTTTATTCCAGCACCCAGCTGAAGCTCCTGACTAATACAATACAGTATGTCTCAATTATCAGCCACTCAACAGAGTTTGTTATGGAGCACGACACACTATTGATCCTTTTGGTCGCAATAGTCAGATACCACACGATCAAGTAAGATCACCATCATACTGTTGCTGGGCGAAAATTATGTTTTATTTATCATCTATCATTCAAACAGTCACATGCTGAAAAGGTCAAAAGGTTATGAGACTGGCTTAATGTAAAAGTGACTAATCAAAGATTAAGTTCCGCCTAGCCAACAAAGCAAAGTTGGAGCGATAATAAGATAACGAAGCAAAGTTTTATTGTGGTGTGAAATTCACAATGTGTGACTACACTGATTTGTTAATAAAAAGTAACAACCTCAGTTTAGTTGTTTGCATCAAAGCTTTACAAAGCTTCTGGGACCCTCCAACAAGACCCTCTGCATAAGATATAATAAACATTTTCACTAATTGCACGAATTTCTCAACAATCTACATGAGTTACGATGATGCAACAAACTTGCAAGAGAGCCTAATTAAAGAGAACCCAACAGCAATCATCTCCATGAAGCACGCTCTGACTGATTTCACATCCTGAAATATGTCAGCATGGCTTACAGAGAGCGCAGACTGCGAGTCAGGTGCAGCCGTGGCGAAAATGGGCCTATTATAAATACAGTCATTTAGTATAAATGTTAACATCTGACATCACTGCACCTCAGGTGTGACACTGGTATTAATGAAGCACACGCTGCACGTCTGCATGCGCAAATAAAGCCATGCATCTCTGAAATTACCTCTCACCCAGAGCCCCACAACAAATAACCATATGAACAGGAGCAGGAACTTTAATACATTTGCTCTGTGAAACACACAAAATATGCAATGTGGACACAAGTTAAGACAATCACCACTAGCAATAGTAACAAAATTACATTAAAGTCTCACATTGCGAGGGAAAAAAAAAGCTAATTTTTTTACATAGCTGCCGGAAGAGTAAAGAAGGAATGCTGTGATATGTGGGCTTTTGGTGTCCTTTTTGTTGCCATCTTGGCAGATGTTTGGCACCAGAAATGGTGCATGGTGTTGCTGCTGTTGGTGGGGCATCCAGCAAACCAAACAGAGAGCAGTCCATCAACATGGTCCTGAACTATTTATACCATGAATTATTGTTTTTTTTTTTAATTCCAGCTCCAATGTGAAAATGTATTATTATACACTGTGATTATTGAAAAGCAGCCAACTGCTGCCTGTGGGGTAAAACAAATATCACATGCAGCAGCGCATGTCAGTGAATAGTGGATATGATGTTCTTTACTCTTTGTGAGTGCAGACACATTTGAAACACCTCAAATGCATTATTTCTGCTGAATTAACATCAGATGAAGGCCAGACAGGTCAATGATCAACATATTTCCTGCTCAGGTTGAAAACATGCTGGACAACTCAAAAAGCTGGTGCGTGTTTTCCTCTGAATGTTTCCTTCTCCATCTTTCTTCACATCTCTGGTCATTTTATAACGAGTTTATGATCATGCATGACAAGTATGTCTTGGCCCTCAGCCTGTCAAACAATTTGAAGATGAAAACACACAGTCAAAGCTGACATATTTTAATAATGCATGTGATATATGAGTTGCCATTCTGGTGGAGCCCTTGTCATTCAACAGTAAACACCCTTCATAGCCAGAGTCACTGGAATATGTACGGAAAGTTTCTAGTGAGAACATCAGATTTTCAGCTTTCACCCTGTCAGACAGTCAGACATTTTAGCTGTTCTTTCCTTTAGAAACATCAACAGATGCTTTATGATTTTGCTACATGATGATGTTTGTCTTGTATTACAAATAGCGTATTAGAGATTCGCCTGCAGTAGCTCTTTTCCAGCTGGGTGATGCTGAAAACGAGGAAAACACAAAAAGAGAGCTCTGACTTCATCTATGGCCATTCTACATAATGACAGTGTTCCTAATAATTCCAGTTACAGTAATCAGATAATGCCTTGCTGTATTAATGTGTCAATTAACTGTCACCAGATTTCTAGCTACTACTGTACTGATGTCTGACATATAGGCAGCATTTCATTCATGTGGTATTAGGATTTGTTGTACATCGTGGAAGCAATATTTCATGTTCAACCGTGTTTCTGAACATGAATAAAGTCTGCAATAAAACCACCGATGCTTGTTTATTTATCATTTTTATGCATTGGAGGGGTAAAAATTCAGCTTCAGTGAAATGCTAAACAAAACAAGATCCAAACGACTGGAAACCAAAGAACCCAACCAACACCACGGGAGACAACAAAGACTACATTACAGGCAGCTCACACATACACCATTCCCCAGCAGAGAACTCCAACAGAGATGTACAAGATCTAACAATCACCATAACGCATACAAAGAGGGTCAGTGTAGCTGGGTCAGGAGGCAAAGAGGAACAAGCTCTGCACCCAGCATCACAAGTCAGCCTGCCTCTGATGTTGTCTGGGCAACCAATCAACTGCAAGTGTCTCCGGCGAGTGCACCGATTGAAGACTGTCACTGCAGTCAATCAAGGACCGGCACACTTGACAAATGTCAATCAATAATTACTGGTCTCACTAACACCCTTGGGCAAGGAAAACACAGCTGATCAGGTAGTTCAACGATGAACTGACATCACACAAAAGACTCACGTTAACAACTAGAGCCTACAATAACAACAAACAAATATACTTTACATTGCAAATATAATCTAAAGCAAGCAATATAAGCTTTTCATTGTAATATAGCCTTGGATATTATAACAATTTCCATCTCTGTGGCTACAGTTGCTGGGATGTTGCCACAGAAACTGTGATGCCTGCAACTGGTTGGGTTAATTAGCACTATAATTAAACTGGTGAGGGCTTAATGTTCATTTTTATTGCTTAAAAGTCTGTATAATCTTATAGAAAATTATTGTCACAGTAAAGATTATTTCTGTCCAAAACCATGATACTACCACCACCGTGCTTCAGTCTTTTAGCCAAAAAAGTAAATTAATAATGGCGTAATGGGAGTGAATGGGGGTTGATGGAGAATTTAGCTACAGACTTCCACTGTATGTGTCCTGCTCCAAATATATTTTTGGATTCATAGTGATGAGTTCTGTCCCTGCCAGCAGATGACAGACAACGGGAGGGCTTTTCAAAATGTCTCTATAATCTGAGAACGTCGGAAGTTTGTGTATTTATTGTCGCTATAATGACGAGTAGATGCCTGTGGCATGAACCATAATGACTATTCCAGAAAGCTGCTTTCTGTGTTTACTTTTGTCAGACTGAAGGACGAGCATCTGAAATGTTTTATGTAAAGTCAGATTTATTTGTCAAGCTGTGTTTTGTGCAGCATCCCTACATTCAAAACAGCAGGTGTTTCAGAAAAACAACAACACTAAGTACATCAGGTACTGTATGAGGCCTTGATGCAGACTCAAACAGTGGACATTAATGTGGAATTTAAAAGCAGCCATGCACAGTATGTTTAAACAGGGCACTAAATCATATTTAAATTTAAATAACAATGATCCAGATAATCCTTGGGAGATTAGATGACATTGCGTGACATTAGCTTTTGAGATGCTGGCGGTCTAGGATTTTCACAGAGCCCCGGAACATGTGATGACGCTGGTGAGTGTTGATGATGATGGTGATGATGACGATGATGCTGATGGTGATGGTGATAGTGTCTGTGCCAGTGGCTGTGTGTATACCGTTGCGGTGTGATGAATATCCCTATCCCAGATGGCTGGCTCTCCACGAGACAGAGCGCGCAAACCCTCTCAACCAGCATGAGGCCAGCCTCCGTCTCCCCACCAAGGTCACCGTCAGCAGAAAGTGAGACAGAACCGGGAACGAGTTTAATATCTCCTCTGCTGACAGCTGCAATTTAATTGTTACCTTGTGAAACAGATACAGCACTTTCAAAGAGAAGGAGAGTACGGCTCTATCTTGATGGCTCTCTAGTGAGTGCCCCAATCCTGAGCCCTTTTTTTTCTTTTAACTTGAACAATTCTTTTAACAGTTTCTTTTAAACTTTAAGGAACAATTCTTTTAACACAGTGTTCTAGAGATACAGAAGAGTACCACACAGGCAATCTGGAGACTTCTATTTCCAATGTCTATTTAGCCATATGGCTTATTTCCTCAGTGTGTATGCATGCCAACATTTTTTGATGACTTGCTAATTAGTTAGTAAGTGTCAATTTAGTGCCAATTAAGTTCAAACTACATCCTCTTGCACATATATAAAATGGCACAGCAGCTTTCTAAACTGCTGCTGGAGCACGAGGTGTAAAGGGCCACTCACTCATTAAACGTCCAGTTCACAGTGAGCATGTGTAAAGAGGTTATCTCAGTCCACTGCAGCATATGTCAAGATGAAGGAGGAAGGCTATACTTGAGTGTTCAAATACAAAAATCAAATGCAGAATGCTGAAGTATCTACAGCATGTAGCAGTCATGAAAAGCACTGGTCAAAGCTCAAGGTTCCTCACTGCATCCTTTTTTTTTTCTTTCTTTCCTTCCTTTCATCCTTTACAATTCTTCGCAGTAGTAATGTTCAAAGCTGCAAGGTAGTAGAACAGAGTATAGGATAGTAGAGACATGTCCCTACTAATATCAAGCAACAGCTCAGCTGTGCCTACCAATTATTTTGGTCATAGGGATCCATGTGTTGAGCTTCAAAGACAGAGACCGAGTTTGAAATCACTCACTCATCCCCTACTCCCCATATGGGGAGTTCAGTGTAGGGCAGCATATAGTGAACTCATTGTGAAAGCATTTTCAGACATTTCGGACACTACCGCAGTCATTTTCTGTCGCAAATTAAACGAGCCAATCTTTGCTGTGCTGTTGTAGCTGAATAAACGTTTCATGGCAAAACATTAATAAAGAAAACACAACCGGTCATGCTACATTCTTTAATAATGATCATTATATTTAAAAGACAGCTAACGTAACTTCTGTTCCCGTTCTTTTCGCTGGTCAATACAGGTAAAAGTCTTGCGTTAGAACGCTAAACTGTTTTCGGTGTTTTATGGGATGACTGCCTTGCTGAAGGGTATAATAGAGTTTCTTTATTCTTAGAGTGACCATCGGATGGACACTACTTTTTAAGATTGTGGGATACATTGAGGGACCTTTATGGGGTCTTTAATTTCTCACTAAGAATTCGGACAGCAGTACAAAATGGCGGAGGCTCTATATAGGGCCATATATATATTGATTAGGGAGTGATTTCGAACACAGCCAGAGACTTGTGTGCATTTACCTACATGGAACGACGGCGCTAACTTCACTAATGATCACCATAGTTTTCTAACCTAAAACATTTTAATAATAATAATAATGCATTATATTTATAAAGCACTTACATTAAGAAATATGTCAGTGCTAATATTTAATATTTTACACGTAACAGCAGCCCCTACATAGAGAGGAACCAATTCAACAATATATATACTGTATATATAATACAAAAACATCATACACTCTTTTAGCACACTATAAAAGAACATTATTTTAATGATTTGCTAAAGCTCATGCCCTCAATATTCTGTGACTAAAATATAGTGCAGACTTTAATGGCCCACTGTCTAACTAATCTTTAATTCAGTGTCTTCAGCCATCATGAAATGGTTCAAGCAGCAAAATAGATAAATTATGTTGTATATGCTGATATACTTGAGCTTATTTTCTGATTATGTGGGAGGCTGTCAAGTTGACCAGTTTCATAAAGCTCCATTGTGAGTAGGGAGGTTGACTCAGACAGAACCTTGGAAAATTCAGTATGCAAGACCAAATCATGCACAAGAGAAACTGTCTCGCACATAAAAGGTCAGTGAAATGAGGTTATTCAAAGATGAATACAGGAGCCCGTGCAAGGTTTTCCTTATAAAACAACAAAGGGCTTTTTTGTCTTTTTTTTTCTTTCCTTTCTAAGATTTACGATAACTAGTGCCTGTGACCTAAGAATGGAGAAACTCTCTTATACCCTTCAGCAAGGCAGTCATCCCATAAAACACCGAAAACAGCAATGTTCTCAACCCTGAAAACTCACTGTCTGAACTCACAGGGAAACATCAAGATGATACAAATCTTTCAGGGGACATATCGTAATTCTGGGAGCCATAAAAGGACTGGATGTCTCAGAGCCACAAGGAATGTGAGTATGATAACTTGACAAATTCAGCTATTGCTTTATCTTATGACACGTATCATGAAGGCTCCACCTAAAAAAAAAAACAGCCCCATCTTCAATCAAACCTTAACCCACATTAAAGCAGCACAGTGTCTCCCATTTTAAACGCTGCCAAAATTAGATCTGTAAGCTAACGTCGATAAGTCGTACATGCTTTTATTTTCTGGTATTGCTATGACACTGTATTTACCAACACACAGCGCTGCAGCGGGACTTTTAATCAGCCCACAGACAGGGCCGCATTACTCTTACGCTGGCATCCTCGCATTGGTTGCCTGTTCATGATTGATTTTAAAATTTGATTGATAACTTTTAGTGGTTGTCAAGGCCTTGCTCCTGGCTATATTTTGGACCTTTTCAACCATCCATGAGCCATTGTTCAGCCTCAAAGCCCCACGCAGGGCTCGGCTGGGGCTGGCTTTGTTACACTCCCTCAAACAGCGCTCTCTTTCAAATCACCTGTCAAGACGTAGTTCTGCTTTTAGTTTTTTGTTTTTTCTTTGACATACAGTGACTTTTTTCTTTCTACCATTTCTTTTTACCTGTCTACTTGTTAAATTTGCACGTAAACGGATTTCAACTATTTCAACACCTTTAGAATTCAATTTTGTTTTTATTACATTTAAAAGGTTTTTTTTTATTAGTATTATGTGATAATAACCAGTGACAAGTAGCAGAACATAAGATAAAAGCAGTTACTGTGGTTTTTGTATTATAATGATTGTAGGTCAGGTTAATATTCAGACCGTAATGTGAAAAAAAAAAATGACACTAACACAGGGTCAAAATACAATTTTTTTCCCCTTTTCAGTGCAATTTTATTACCTTTAATATTAGGCTCTTGGTCATTTTAAGTGCTATCCAGTATCACGCTGCTGTTATGATGACCCAAAGCTTTATATTTACTGCTACTATTGCATTATGACTCTTAAATGCAATTAATCAGTAAAACGTAATCATTTTTAAATTGCTTTGGTTGTCCGGGAGCAAAAACTCCACTTGAAGCTAACAAAAAAAAAAACAGGCCCTTTCACAAAGAGATTAACACCGCTGTGAAGCCCCCCCCCCTCTCTGTGCCACCTTTGCTCTGTTACACACTTCAAATGAAAGCCACTGTAATGCAGCGCATTCTTACAAAGGGCAGCTGGTGCCGTCAGAGTCGTCTCATCAGCTGACGCTTAGTGTCTTTACATCATCTCACACAACGCTAAAAGGTCGTATAGTAGGATATATATATATATATATATATATATATATATATATATATATATATATATATATATATATAGGGCAGTGTATCTCTGAAGCAAATGGCTTGAGGCCTGGCAAGATGGATGCCTGCATAATCTCCCGAATGTTGTGTGAATCCAAGTCAGCCACACGTTTATGACAGCTATTTTTAGATCATGAACATTGCTGTGACATCTCAGTGAATTATCCTTGAGTTTATAGACACTAGAGTGAAGCCATGAATGAATGCAGTGACTTGAGCAGCAGTACATCGACACAATTTAATGTCAATGTTGGAAAACAACTCACCTGTCTGCAAACCAAACACACAGTAATAAAAAAGCTAATCATGCACTCTGTAGCATGACATCAAACGCTGCATTATATACAGGCCTTCCAAGTATTATGAGGCTTTATTTATGGCCAAACAGGTAAAATTGGACCTGAATTAAGAAAATAAACACACAAAAATTATAATTAGAGGGCTCACATACACACCAACACCAGCAGTTTTAGTATTAAATAAAGAAGGATAATCACACATGCAGTGCTGGTTATATTATGCCTACAGTTTGTGTTACACAAAGAGTGGAAATAATAAAACTGATTACATACAGTTGTGCATAATGTAACATATTAAGTGGAAAATGAAAGAGCTCACTGCTCTAACCACAGTTATTGCATACAGATGTTACAGTCTCATTTGCTTAGCAGCTAATGATTGCTAAATATGCTACATGGTGCTGTGTTGGTTTAAGCAGAGTTGTCTCTGCCATCCATTCTCATGTTAAATATTAGCATTAGCAGGCATCAGACGAAGCAATCCGGACTGCTTGACAGGCTTGTTTAGCTTTTATAATGCAAGGCTTTCACCTGTCTTGTTTGTCGCACAAAGATCATCACCCCCAAATAATGGCTGCATTTTTTTTTAGTGGCTGTGACGTACATTTATAGATCAGCCGTGAGGGATGAAATGGACAACTGTTAATCCTCTGAAGGGATTCTAAGTTTTGGAGCATTGTAACATGATGCCTTGTGCTGTATGTCACTGAGAAACTGTGGAGCTACAGCATTGACAGGTTAATCCCAAAACAGCTATGAGGTAACATTTGTCTGTCAAGTAAAATTATATTTTAGCTTTCCAATTACTGTATTTGTATGTCATCATATGACTGCACACAATCTCTGGATGCCCTTTATGTGTAGAGTCTGATCGTTTCACTACAAATGTGGGACTCAGTTATATTTTAATGTGAATATCATCTCACTTGAAATAAGTTTGAGACCTTAAAAATGTGTTTAATAGGAAATATGCTGTTTAATTCATGATGTTTCTTGTGTTAAAAGTAATTTACATATCCTCTTAAAAATATGCAGGAAAGAAGAACAGGGCCAGTTGTCACACCATTTACTTTCAGGCTCTTGGTCATTTTATCGAGAAAATAAATAGAACAATAAATCCATTTTCACACAGAGATAAACACCGACTTCGTGCCAGCTTTATTCTGTCACAAACATGATAATGTTAAAAATGGAATAAACATTGTTTTAGCATGTTTCTTTTGGTTATGCTAAAAAACAGACACAGTGTTTTGGTTGCTAACAAATGTGTCACTGAAAATACAATTTTTGTATTATGCCTGTTAGCACATACACTGGCCTAGTTGTCCACCAGTGTTATCAGTGTTTAACCTCCATTTAATGCCTCTGATTGGCTGTCTGTGGTAGTAACACGCTGAGAAGAAGGCGACTCTGCTCTTTTGATTTTTTTTTTTCCTAATCTGCACACAAAGTCGTTTGATAGCAAATCCATATTTAGAGGCAGCACAAGATCACATTGAATTACTATTTATGCATGAAGGCAAGAGAAGAGTAAGAGTGTAATTTAGGGTAGATTTAGGGACATCAGAGAGGAAGAATAAGTAAAAAAAAAAAAAAAAGTTTTATATTTATATTTTTTTTTTATATTATTTTTTTTAAGTGAGGGCCAAAAATGCACATCATGTAGCAAAACAAGTCAACTTTAATGTGCCCCAGTGAATAATAAAATGACCTAAATCTGTTCTGCATGCATTCCAGGTGCACGATGTGTATATTTTGAATTTGTAGGTTTATTGAAAACAGAAAAATGAGTAAAATCACAGCCTGATATCACCTCATAGTGTGTAAGCAGCACCTCAACTCCTGCCATGTGTTGGTCCATGCTGTGTAGTGTTGATAAACGACCACCTACCACTGTGCTTAGCACCAACTATTTTTTATTTTTATTCACGTAAAATACACCCCACGTGGTGTGCTAAGTAAGTCCACAGTAAATTAACTGTAATTGTAGCCTTATTAAACATCTATTGATCTAGTGAACTAGTCAACAACTAAAATCTGAGCGACATGGGCCACTCTTCCCTCTACGCCAACACTCTAGGTCAAGAAGGACCTTTTGAGAGCAACATTACCATTTACCCTTTCTCTATCTATTCCCAAACCAGAGGGAAAAAAAGACACTTGAACTCTTTCAAACCCAATATGACATTTTTCACTGAGCAAGACCTTTGATTTCTAATTGTGATATAGATCATAAACGGTGTGCACTGCACCCACGGGTGTGTTTTGTGAAGTTCTGTATCTCTTAAAGTAAGAGATGATTTTTTTTCTTCTTCTGTAACGTCCATATGATGGCTTTGGGGAATTTGGATGATTGAAATCAGTGACATTTGGAGTGTCCACACTGACTGGAAAGTGAGTGAGGATAAAATATGCAAAAGGATGAGGTGGAGAGAAGAGATGGAGCGTTAGGGAGCACGTAGTGACAGGTGCAACATGCTGACCACTTCATGTTATCACATGGTACAGCTGCGGTTTTACTGCATGGGAAGGCATCATCCATGCAATCAGATCAACAACATGACTAAAATGGACATCTGTGTCAGGATCACTTCCTCCTTTCCATGTTCACTGATCCCAAAATAATACACAGCCTCTATAGAGGTGTATATATAGAGTATGTTTTCTCAGTCTGAACAATGCAAATCATAAAATACTTCCGGGTTCACAGGGACAGTATCCGGGTTGTGTACACAAGCCGTGTGTAAACATCTATCGAACTACAAAACCTTTGCCCGGAGTTTATTTTCGACATGACTACATGGAATCAACTGCATTGAATGGGGTCGGAATTTTACGATGTGACACCTAGCGGTTTGGAGGACAGCAAAGACACCGGATTGAGCTGGGTGCTGTGTGTGTGTGTGAGTGAGAGAGGCATTCTCAAATGGCAGTTTGAAGCTCAAATCCGCGATAGTAAAATGGCCAACTGGTTTGTTTCGACAGTACATGTCCTCATAACAATACATCCGCTATAATACATACGATACATGATTACGTTCACACGGCACTGATACAGCAGCAAAAGTCTGAGTAGGAAGTAAAAAGGCATGCAACATGGCAGACATTTAGTCAGAAGTCTGAGGTTTGGGTCCCCCTGACAACACAAGCTGTTTTGTTTTTCCCTGTGGTTAAGCTTCATTTTTAATTGCAGCTGGATTTGGCATAAAAAAACAACTGGTTAAGGTATGGCATTAAAAACAGGGTAAGGTTTTAGGCAAAGATGATGTTAAAACACACAAATTTAATTGCATGTTCACCATTCTTGGCCACCATTGAGACATGTCCCTGCTCCCATGAACACATAGTGATAGGCACACATGTACAATTTCAAAAGGCTGAAATATTGATCTTATGTTACATTTTTCCTGTTGAGGACTGGCTGATAAAACTGATGGAAGGCATCTCTGTGAACAGATTTACATCTCTGTTATAGGTGAGACCCATCATCATGCACGATTTCTTTTGTAACAGGTCCTGTCCTGAGTGTCAGTATTTACACGCACATATTCACATGACAACAGGAGGACATATTTCAGTGTGAACAATACATCACAATCTGTGACTGCACCCTACAATCATTCAAATCAGGATCGGATCAATCGGATTGAGCTGGGTGTGTGTGTGCAACAGCCAAATTTGAAAATAGGTCTGAACGTATCCGGCTTAAAAACTATCCACAGTCAATCCCACTCTAGCTGGATTGACTTTCCTCTGTCTGAACAGGGTCTTATAGAACTAGCTTTTGACTTGGGTGGTTGCAAAATTATCGGAAGCTTCCTAAATGTGTTGGGGCTTTCAGCGAATACTCAGCAGCCGATTGGATGAGCCATCTGTCTGTCACTAATAATCAGACTGTGATCATAATGCCAAAAATAGGGGGGTGAAACCATGGGAGGGTGACAATGGCGGCCACAGAGTTTTTCCACAATGCGTAAACCTAGCCTTTGAACTCTCACTGCAACCTGTGTGCCTTATCTTTTGTGTGTGCCTCATTGTAGGTACAGATTTTTCATACTTATTTTTTATTCTTAATTTCTTAATTTATATTTTGTGGGGTTGAGAGTAACGCAATTTCGATTCTCTGTATGTTCAGCACATAAATACAATAAAACACAATAAAGCTGACTTTTGACTTTGATATTTCCCTTCTGCCACATATTGTAAACTGTAAGGTGCATGTATTTGTCGACTTCCTAGTGTTCTGTACGTCATCCATGTTGATTCCATTTGTTGTTTTGCTTTTTCTGACTTCTCTTTATAAACCCGGATAAAATCTCATCCTGGTTTTTCAATCAACTTTTATATCTCATAATACGCGGAATGCAAGCCTGCACCATCTTTGTGTTTGTAGCAGATTAGAATACTTTGTGTTTCACTGAGCTGTTTACACAGTTTGTTCATGTCCTTGTAAAAGCATCCATCTTTTTAAAACTCTGTGTGTGTGTGTGTGTGTGTCAAATAATGTCAAGCAAGCTTTCATCCACTGTAGGCACAGAATCACAGGCACCGAAGTGCTTTCCACAGAAAGCATCACTGCAGTAAATGAAGTCGAGGGATATTAGCAGGTGCCAGTTTGGACTTCTGAAAGAATGAGGGGGTCCATTAGTTAGAGGAGTCGCATGCTGCTGCCTGGTGTGTATGCACTTTCTGATTCCTGCCTGTGATTTTAAACATTTATAGCTCAAACTGAAAATTGTAGCATGTCTTGATCTGTATGATAGTCATGCACTGCTACGGGAACTGACAGGTAGTCTCAATTATAACCTGAGTGTTCTGTGGTAACGTGTTCGGCTGCATCGCAATTACAGCTGGGAAAAAAAGGAGGATTCACTTGAGTGTAGGCCGAAGCTTCCCACATGGCGTGAGGCGCTCTGTTCGTAGCGATAAGCTAGTGAAACATTTAACAGCTATGTTTTTGATAAATGGATATTTGTGTGAATAAATCCAGCTGTGATATAACAGCACAGACAGTTTCCACGCTGGTGATGGTAAACTATCAAAATAAACTGATCACATTCTGATCGGCTTTACTCATCCGAATGATAAACTGCACTCAGAAGGAGCCAGTGTGTTGATAAGAAACAAGTTAATTGGGTTACTAGCCATGCAGAATGGGAAGAGATTTGGCCGTTTCAGCGACGGAGGTGACAAAGAGATTAGATGCAGGAACGAAGATGCTGAATCACTGCGCTACAAGTGTCAGCTAAAGCCAGTCCCCGCCTCAGTAGAGTCTCGGGTTGCCGTTGCTTAGTGGAAAGAGCTCAATCACACAGCAGCAGCAGCAGCTGCAGCGTGTCAGCGTCTGAGGGGGAGAGATGAAAGGACTGAGCAACAGAAAAGGAGGAGGAAGGGAAGATAATATTATTGTAATTGGTTATATTAATACACAAGTTATTTTCTGTACATCTATTACAGTGCTGATTACAGTGTTTTTGACTGAAACCAAATTTTATCGTATGCGATATATATATATATATACACACACACACACATTTACTTTTATGTTTTTATTCGTTTTATTCGGGGGTTAAGTGGTAATGCTGTCTTGGAATTGCTTAACTTAAAGGTATTTATTTATATTACAAACTTCTTTGATTACCTTCTCCATGTTCTCCAAAATAACCATAAATCTGCTTTATCCCTGAAAACCAGAAAAAAGTTTTAGCAAAGTAGCATTAATTATATATGAGATTAATTATATATAGATTTTCCCTCTATCAAGTGGTGCACTAGTTAAGCTTTAGCGAAGTAAATAATCAAGGCAAGAAATAAGAAATGTATAAAAGACAAATTAAAACAATATCTAAATTTTTATGAGGCAGAAAAGACAATTTTACTGTGTCAGAAAACACATAAAATTTTATTATTTAAAACGGACATTTAGGGAATCATTATTGTCTTTAATAAAGTTCATTTTCTGTATATTCCAGTGAAAGTGTGTTTTTTATGTGCACACGGTTCTAAGAGACTCATTAACAGCTCTCATCTTACCTGCCCTGACAGCATGACTGCATTGTCAGTGCCAAGCTGCCAACACTATGAACATTTTGATAATGAGAAGTCTGTTTCTCACACCCTGTGACTGCGTAGGCTCCAGTCACATTTTAACAACTGAAATGAAAGTCTATATGGGGACTCATGCAAAACACATTGTGAAAACATAGGATAATAATAATAATAATAATAATTTCAAGAGACTTGTTACATGTTTACATAGAGGGAAAATGTAGAAAAAAAGGATGCAGACATCTGTGCAGGATGATACGGAATCCATTTGATCAGGGGTAAAAAAAAAAAAGAACGTCAGGACATTTTTCATTTAGCTAGCAGAGGGTTTTCTGACTTTTTGAATTGGACAGGAGGGACTAGAGGAGCTGGGTTATGTCAGAATGCATCTACTCTGCTGTGCCGGCTGTGTGATAGTGGCGTCCACCTCAGTGCACTTCGACAAATCCACAGCTTTTCTCTGAGACAAGCAGAGTGTGAGAGGGTTGGCAGCATGCCCTTGGCTGATGTGTCATCATGAGGTTTTTGTGTGTGGCTGTGCACCTGGATACAAACAGCACCTGTTTATAGCACATTCGAGCAGCAGAGAGTGTGGGATTATGCTGGCTTTGATTAAATAATAACAGTAATATCCATCTCTTAGCAGTCTTACAGAACAGTTAAATGCACTGTGGACAAGGCCAGAGAGAAATGTATCAAACCACACACGGTCTGCAGAAATAATAAGAAATAAAAAGTTGTTTAAATTTCCCAGTACTGATGTGAGACTTCAGGTCTTTCTGGGCTATTTGTTGCTGTGCTGTTACATTTTCAGGTGCAGCAGCCTAACCTTTAGTATATGATGGATATTTTTATATGAAAGGACCACATTTATAGTACAGTTTCCCAACAGAAATAAAGGTTATAACTTTGCTGCTGCACTTGCTCTGATCCACATAAGGAAAGGACGCCGTATACTCCAATCTCTGGCCATGTGGAGTGAGCTAAATGCTGTCTTTAAACAGCAGGCCTCTTTTCACAGCAGACATTTATTTTCACGTCTCAGCATGAAAAACATAGGTGTAACTATTATCATTAAAATGTCTGCAACCTATTCAGCTGTGCTAATTCCAAGATCTCAGGGGGGGCACACAGCGCCACTGTTAACATTACTAGCATCACCTCTGTGTGTGTGTGTGAGTGAGAGAGGCATTCTCAAATGGCAGTTTGAAGCTCAAATCCACGATAGTAAAATGGCCAACTGGTTTGTTTCGACAGTACATGTCCTCATAACAATACATTCGCTATAATACATACGATACATGATTACGTTCACACGGCACTGATACAGCAGCAAAAGTCTGAGTAGGAAGTAAAAAGGCATGCAACATGGCAGACATTTAGTCAGAAGTCTGAGGTATGGGTCCCCCTGACAACACAAGCTGTTTTGTTTTTCCCTGTGGTTAAGCTTCATTTTTAATTGCAGCTGGATTTGGCATAAAAAAAACAACTGGTTAAGGTATGGCATTAAAAACAGGGTAAGGTTTTAGGCAAAGATGATGTTAAAACACACAAATTTAATTGCATGTTCACCATTCTTGGCCACCATTGAGACATGTCCCTGCTCCCATGAACACATAGTGATAGGCACACATGTACAATTTCAAAAGGCTGAAATATTGATCTTATGTTACATTTTTCCTGTTGAGGACTGGCTGATAAAACTGATGGAAGGCATCTCTGTGAACAGATTTACATCTCTGTTATAGGTGAGACCCATCATCATGCACGATTTCTTTTGTAACAGGTCCTGTCCTGAGTGTCAGTATTTACACGCACATATTCACATGACAACAGGAGGACATATTTCAGTGTGAACAATACATCACAATCTGTGACTGCACCCTACAATCATTCAAATCAGTCACACCTTCAATTATGATGAGTCATACTTTAGGTAGAAATAGAAAAACTGATATTTCTATGTATCTGGTTTGAACTACATTCCCTTGAGCTGGTGTGGCAGTTGTAAGTCTGCTGCAATAAAGGTAGCAGTAAGATTTGAAGATGTAACCTGCCAGAGATGCATACAAATATAAAAAAACAAACCAAGGAAGAGGTCATAAGAATAGGTTAGGCTGGATTGTTACCGTCTAACAGTAATGTAAACCATGAAGAAAAACAAACCCCCAAAAAACCTGTATAGGAGATTCTTAAAGTCTCAGACCTAACATGCTGTTTTTGGTTTCCTCAAACAACCTGTCCCTGTTTGAAAGCAGACTCGAGTGATCCAGCAGTGTGGAGAGAATAATTGACCAGCATCAATTCAGGTAAGAGCTTTGCAACAATGCAGGAAAAACAACATTTCTCAAGGTTTCTAACAAAGGAAGCCCAACAGAAGAAGGCAGGGAAAATATTGTGCCTGAAAGCGCTTGTCATGTTCACTAAACACGTTTCTTCTCCTTCATTAGAAAATAGAAATAAAACAATGTCACCATTGCATCGTGGTAAATCACAATGTGTGCATTTGTTGTTGGCACCTCTGCCTTCATGACACAGAATTCATATGTATAAGCAGGAGAAAGGTGGGTGCACTGTATGGGTGGATTTCTGAGCAGCGCTGTGTGTTCTCCAGGTGATCTATCATGCTCCTTATCCCAATTGTCAAATCTGCTGAACTTGCTGTTTGCCTTTCACAGCTTTTTCAGACAGTGCTGAAAGTGTTTTCTGTTACCAAATCCAAAGAGAGTGGGTTTTTTTTTTGTTGTTGTTCAATTTTACACTTTATTCAAAGGCAGGTTTTTGTTCTGGTGCTGCTTTAGTTGTTGAAAATACTTACAGAATATTTTAATTTACACCAAATATCAAGCATTGCAAATTGCTGCTGGAGGATTGTTGTAACAAAAGAGATACTAGTATATGTAAGGATCATATCAAATATAATAATAAGGTCCATGAGGATTTAGTGAATCACAAGCCTAGAGGCTTGCATTGTTTGATTTTCCTAAATTAAATTAATCAAATGTGAATGGATAATAATGTAGTGTTTGTTTTGTTTGGAGTAAAATTATTAATAACATTATTATTTTTTTAAACCTCCAGATGTGGAAAGATAAATGTAATTTTAATTTATAATAAATCATTTAATGCTTTTTTTCTGCCAAATGAGTATTTAACTTATTATGAGTCAGATTGTGATTTAGTTTTATTTATTTAAATAATTATTCTTTTTGTTTAATTAGTTCAAGAGGTCTTGTTGAAGGTCAGTTTGAGATAAAAACATATATTCCCACTATAAACAAACCTCCTCCTTTGAATATTTTATAAAGTGGGAGTTACTGTTTCGTCTTAATGCACTTATTACTTCTTAAACCCAGCCTCGGACTGGATGCCAGAACAGATCATACACAATCAATGTCTGTCCTGCAGGGAGTTAGAGGGTGCAAGGTCAGTCAACAAAGCAAACACCCCCTGTTCTCTCTGCAGCGGGTGTTACAGCCCATTATGTGTGGAAACTCCCTTCGGATGTGTCCTGCTGTCCAAGACTCTGTGCCCTCTGGCTCTCGTTTGAAAAGAGGGACGTGACCTTCAGGCTGAGAGGCGAACAACACGGCACGCTGAGCCCCGCAGATCTGTATTATTCAGCATAGTGATGAAGCAGAGGAAATCACTGCTCTCTAAGCTAAAACATACAGCACAAACAAATGAATGAATGAAGCGCCTATTTTGTTTTCGTGTTGGAAAAATCGCACTGTGGGGAACTCGGTTCGTAGGATTATACTTTGTGACTCATCTCTCAGGGCAGCAGTGCCTGAGTGGTAGAGCAGGGTTGTCCAATAACCAGAAGGTTGGTGGTTTGATCCCAACTCCTCCCTAGTCATTGTTGTGTGTCCTTGGGAAAGGCACTTTACCCGCATTACCTCCAGTGCACTCACTGGTGTGTGGCGCTCTTTGCTGGGCTGCCTTAAGCAATTTCCCTGATGGGATTATTAAAGTATTTCAAAAACATAAAAAAAAAATCTCTCATTTCCATTTGAGGATAAAAAGGAAGCAGACGTAATGTTTCAGGGTTACACACTGCTTTTTAAGCATGTGGTGATCTCTGAAGAGTCAAAGTAATCAATGTCCTGCTAGAGCCACAGAAACAACAGCTAATGTGTGGATGCAGCAAGTGCTCAGGCTGTAAGAAAACAACCAGAAAGATGTGTGCGGCGATCGAATCAATAAGGGGACTGTAACATCTGGGGTGTGCCGCAGCCTTTCTGTAACCTACTACATCAGGTATTAAAAGGTTAATTGCAGGAAGGATAAATGTGAACATCAAATATTGGACATCTTATCCATCATCCTACTGTCCAGTGTGGACAACACTGTAGCTTCTACACGCAGATTGAGAGCTTTTTCTTAAGGATTGGTATGTAAGAGGATTTGTTTCTTTGTTTCTTGTGAAATGTCTGACAGATTTTCACATGCACAGCTCTGGATTATAATATAGGCGTTTGTCGTTCTGTGAGTTGGGAGAGTAGGAGGAGGAAGGTGCTACTTTCTGAAATGATATCAACCTTTTCACTGCGCCAGCTGCAAGACTCTCAGACATTCGGTAAGAGAGTTGCTGTTTATCTTGTCAAATGCTCGGCAATAGCTGAGTACAGCTCCGTATTGACTGTGTTTACAGTTGTTGTGTTGTATATAGTGTACATCTGACAACCCAGCTCATGTTTGTTTTATGTGTTTTAGCAAAAAAAAAAAAAATTCTGAAATTGGAAACGAGGGAGACTGCGCATCTGGAGAGAGTTGACAGGCAGAGCAATCAAGTTTCCGAATCAATCAGGATGATGGACGGCTAATTTTCTATTTACATCTTAATGATTAATCCCCCTGCAGCGCATCTTTATATTTTTAACTGCCATGCAACATTCGTGCTGATGTTGATGGTCTGAGTAACAGTGACACTTCATTCAAATTAGTGCTGATGTCTCTCTTCAGCACAAGCGTCAGGACTAAATGTAAGAGGAGGGGGTGGGGGGTGCAGCAGCTCACATGCCACACAAGCTTCTGAGAGAGTTTTCAGTCCACCTAAAGTGACTGCTGGGTATTTCTATTGGCAGAGGCATGAGCATAAAGGCAATTATGGAAAGCCTTTGGGGTGAACACTTTGTGTGACCCTGGATTAGGTCTGAACAAGGTGTTTGTTTAGATTACATCCCTCTTCTCCTTTTACTTAAGAATATTCTTGGCTGACACTCAGAAAGGTTTTTTTTGTGTGAACCAGCTGTTGACTGAGGTGTTGAAGCAACAAAGACTCGCTGTGTATATGCACAAAATTACATTAGGCACTTCTGACTCAATATTTAATAAACATATAAATGAAGCTCCTCAAGCATTCAGACGCACCAGCTCCTGAGGGATATATTGATTTTTCATCACATCATCACACAGCGACAGCAGAATAAGTCAACTGAAGTGAGACATACATATGCCATGGACGACATTAGCAGTTCTAAGGGTGCACATGCTGCAGTCTACACGATCTTTAGCTAATGATTAGGTACAATATTGATTGATTGTCCATAAAAAACTAATCAAACCAATAAATTCTCCAGACTAACAGTACCAAACCTTCAATCATTGATTAACTGTTACAGCTTTAGAGCTATATAATGATTATTTGGATGATAACTTTGTGTCTTTGTCAGATTCCTGACACCTCATAACAAATACTTTATAGACAGATCACAGAACCAGAAAGATGTCAGCCAGCTATTATATGTGGTCCACACACTTTTGTCCATATAGTGTTTATGGTTATTTTCACAGTATTTAAAAGATCTGGCAAAAGTGGGGTGGACACAACTATATAACACCTGCAAACCAATCACAGCAAGGAAACGTCACTCACCTCTACAGTCATTGTGTCAAACCATTGCAAAAAGGGTTGTGACCGGCCAAGCGTGAGGAGCAGTCGAGCCCAGGTGGAGATCTGCTTGAACAGGAAGGGGAACCTGATGTTTCCTGTCAGAGCAAATGAAACATGAGCTCTGAGAATTTCCAGACCAAGAGAAGAAGCATTGGATTCCAGTGAGCAGCTCCTTTTCCATTTTCACACTGTTTTCATAGACATTACAGCTTAATAATATCTACTGTGTTAAAGTAGCTGCTGTTTTCACTGAGCACCTGTGCTGTAAAAAAAAAGATCTTCAGGTGAAAATGGAGGTGTTGATCTCACACTCATGTTGCTGTGCATGCATGTTATAAGATGTCACAATAGGATACACAAACAACAAATCTCAATTGTAAATATTTCCGTGTCCTTTGTGACAAACCTGAATATGTCACTTTTAAATATAGTCTGTCTTTCTCACTTTTAGGTGCTGATCCCCACATGATGGAGGAGTTGAGGAAAGATAGTAGCACAGAAATACACCATTACTGAATCGGGTAGGTTGAACTTCTTTGACTCCCACAGAAAGTGTTTCCTCTGCTGTGCTGTTCTTAGTGAGGCCCTGGGTGATTAGGTTCCCAAGATGTTGACTCAGCAATGTCAACCATGGAGCCCACACTGGGTGATATAAGGTGGGTGGGGCTGGACTCTTTCTGGTAACTGAAAGAGACTGAGGCAGTTCAAGTGCTGGTTTGGAGCTGATGCCTCACATAGGAGCAGTTTCTTCAGCTATACTTGGCTCCAGGGCAAGACTAAGACTAGAAGGGCCTAAAAACAAGACCTTCTGGAGTCACTATCATGACCAACAAGACCAACAGAAACTGAACAAAAAAGTCCTCTCGGTCTATCCAAAGAAGAAGATCAGTATGAACTAGAGGAAATTTCAAGATGAAGCTGGACTTTAATCTAAGGAAAAAGAGACATATACAATGACTTTAAGCTTGTTTTCTGTGAAGATCTGCTTCTACTACACTAGTAACCAGCCCCGAAACTTCTTATATGCTATGATGCTATGCTGCTATGACCTCCCCCTGCTCCAGGAACCTCAACGGTTTAACATTTTCATGGTTTAAAAAGTCGGAGCACTTGGTTAAAACTAGAGCGAGCCCCTGGTCTTGGTTAAATATTTAAAGTGTAAACATTCAACAGAAGCCGCTGCTATAAACTCCTGTTCTCCAATGTCGACCAGCATCCTTCAGCATCTTTTTATACTTTCTTTTCATTGAAAGACCATGTTTTCCCGGAAAAGCCATTCAGCGTTGCTTCCACTCACAAACACACACACATTAACGGATGCTAATTAGCGCAACATGAACATCATTTATCATAGAGTGTTGAAGACGTGACATGTCAATTTAAACACTTATGTCTCAGTGACATAACATATCAGCAGCACAGTGAGTTCAGCACCTGTGGTAATTGTCAAAGAAAATTTAAACCCTGTAAGAAGGCAAGGCGGAGTACAAAGGGTACAATTATTTACAGCAAACAAAGTCGTAACATGTTAAAATTCTTGTCTATGCATGCAGCTATATATGTGCTGTATATTTAAATATGCAGTCATATATGAAGCATATTGGATTTCCTCTGGAGGGCAGCTGCACCCTGAGGCCAGTATTGACTGGAGTGACGTTTTCAATATTTAACTACATCTTTACCTACACAAACCAAAACCCACACTGGGTCTCCTCCATCTAACACAACCTGTGTTTGTTCCTTCTGTCCTTATAGGCTTCCTGCCTGTGAGCAGACTTCAGGCAGCAGCTACGATTCCTCCCAGACAGGTTTAGCTATAAATACATTTTTTTAGAATAGACGGTTGTGTACATGTACATAAGCTCAATAATGCACACTGCATACAAAGTATTACACTGTCTCGTTGAAATACCAACCTCTAAGAACTTAATCCTGCTATACACTATTTCTCACACAGTCTGTGAATGACACTGTCAGCTAAATGCTCAAAATGGAAACATCCAGAGTCCGTCAACGATCCGTCTTCTCAGAGAAGTGACTTGTAACCTCATTCTTTCTCTTGCTCTAAGATTTCGCATCCTCACATTTGATACCTCATGTGTTTGTGGAGATGATCTATGACTGAGAATAAGATGGATGCAGTGCTGTGTCTTGAGAGATGATTAAACCACACGGCAGACGGTTCCTGAACTGCTCTTTCTATAGCTCTCCATATCGATCGCACAGCCCAGTTAATAACGATTAGCTGTACCTTTGTTCTTTTAATTTTAAAGACAAATGCCATCATGTAATTACTGCAAACATTTAAAAAGCAAGTTCATAGCTAAGGTCCCATTAGGAAGATTGGTGGTTAGAGAAGTAAATTACATGTCTCTAACAGGTGATGAACAAAATAATTATCCGTTCGTAAAAAAAACTAAAATAAAGTTCTGTCCTAATTTGTCAACTCTAAGGCGTGTATGCCTCTGCACTTTTGGGTGACAGTTTCCATTATTTAGCTAACGAACCCTCCGAAAACCAATCTTGATGTAAATAAAAATTTAGATGGAGGCAACTGTTGTAATGTGAGGATCATCACCGACACTGCGCAATTCTCTGCTCTCTGTTGATGAAAATCTCTGAGAAGAAAAACAATATCTAGCAGCTCATTGCAGGGATAATAATTGCTGTTCCTAACAGAACGCACAGTGTGTGGGAGAGTGGTTAACCAGCTTGGCTGGCTAGAGAGAGAGAGAGAGAGAGAGAGCGGGGAACATGGGCCAGTCACAGCTCTAAAACAAAACCTGTGTAGTACAGCATGTGTTGTAACTGTAAACAGGGTGTGCTGCATGACAACTTTGATTAGTTCCCTGCAGAACCCTTTAACCCAGCATGCATTTGCTCTAAACTCAAACAGGTACAGCAAAACCAGAGAAAGTGTCATATCTGTCAAAGTGATTAAGCAAAAACAAACAATACAATGCAGCCACGGCGGTCCACACACAGGAAATGATGTGTGTATAGATGGAATAACAGATGATGTGACCATGAAGCCTCCTGGTGCTGAATCATGAACAATAATCACTTGTATTCTGAGCAGTGCTTTGATAAAATGTTGAACATTTAGTTTCTTCATTAAACAGCAGCCGCTGCCTCAGACCTGTGACATTAAGAAAGGCCACATTATACATACATTACTATGGAAACAATACATGATGTGTGCCTTTACATGATTAATGTTTATTTTAGTAGCCTCAGTGAGAATTGCATAGTCTTTTTTTTTAAATGGTAATTATCATCAGGGTCAAAATGTCACTGTTTATAATCAAATGTTCATACAGCTGTGTCAGTATATTACTTCTGAAACACTCATATGAGCTGTGATCTAATAGATCCTGCCACAGATGCTTTCTGAGGTTGCAAGAATTTTTTGAAACAAGATTTTAAAATAGGGTTTAACCACACTCTTGCACAGGAGATTTTAAAAAATAATGCAAAGACACAGTTATTAAAGACATCCTTCCAGAGGAAGCATGAAGACAGACACAAATGAAAAGGAAACATTTCACTGTAGTGTTAGTGATAGTCTGTAGTGAAACAGGCCCAGTCAACACAGTCTCCTTGCTGACCTGTCTTGTGAAAGCAGTGATGTAATTACCCTGATTTTAGCATGTAAACTGGGGGATTGCCAAAGAGTTTGTTAGCAAAGATAGAGCATAAAAGCTCATCAGAGAACTGGAAGAAACATCCGCAGAAAACGATGCTATTAGTCCAGTTGTCTTAATTTTTTTGGATATAACAAGACCTGAAGGAATAAAAGACGGATCCAGCCATTTAAATATAGAAATACAATTCCACATCATCTAAATTTTATGAATAGTTTAGTTACTACTATATAAACAAAAAAAAATACTTCACAAATATTGAATCAACAATAAAAGTCAAGAAATGCAGAAACACCTGTTATTTAACTCTATGTCAGCATAGTTACAATACATACACACAAACATATAATGTGTATGTAATTCTTATAGATTCTTATATATTCAATAGAATCTGGTCTACGTACCGCTGCCATGTTTTTGCTGTTCTTCTTCTTAATTCTTCCCTTTTCAACTGTCAGAAGGATAGCTCCTCTTCTTTTTGGCTTTTGTTGTCATTAGAACATACCTGACACTTGCAACTGCTGAATCAGGTGAGCCCCCCTTAGAGAGTTTTCCTACCATTATTGCAATCATTATACAGTGCTATAATTTAAAATCTGTCATCCCTCAGGGGCACCTGCCTAGCCTGGGGCCCCAAGCAATTGCCTTTTTTGCCTGCTGGCAAGCTGAACCTCTGAACAAAGGTCAAACTGAGCTTGGACAAAATGCGGTATATTGACAGGACTGTCATCTGGTTAAGTCAGCTCTTTATTATCTGTGGTTTTAATGATTCTTCTGTCCCCCACCTCGGGGCTGATCTATTTACCTTTTTTTTGCTGTAGTTCTCGGGTTGGATGGTCTTGGACTTGAACTCCACAGCAGAAGATTTTCTCTCTTCCAGGGATGATGTAGGTCTCTGGCCAGTTTCCCAACTCCTGTGGAACTGCTGAGAGATGCACAAGGAGAGCCAGGTGAGACTGGAGAGCCATCTGGAGGAGCCGTTTGGTTTCATGGTGCAAAGACTCTGCTGGACATTAATTAAAGTGTTGCCTGAGGCCATTTGTTTTTTTTTTTTACATTTTCAAAACCCCTTTAGTACAATTGTCCTTGAATGTGTAAACATTTGGGAAAAGGTGCACAAAAATATTTTAGACACAAACTCCATGGACATAAAAAATACTTCAGTATGTGTAACAGTCAGCACGTGTGAGCTCCATGTGAACGCTGTGTGTGTTTGTACCAAACCGAACTGATGGCCTTCCGTGACCGTGGCAGACACATTATTCTGAGGACAGATACAATGCAGAAAATCACGAGTCTCAGTGTGGGTGGCTGTTGGTTTGATAACCAGTGGACCGCTGCTGTGGAGTTCACTGCTATGTGGGACTGAGTTCAAAATCTCTTCTTTCAGAATGCTTTTAGTTGTTTCATAAGTTTTTGTGTGAACTTTCTTACTATTTCATTCAGAAAAAAAAGAAAAAAGGTTGCATTATAAAGGGTTTATGCAGTGCTCCCAAAAACCTCTGAATTGAATAGGAGTTCTTCGGGGGGAAAGTGCTAGTCTCAGCCTCCGCTGTTGCTATGCAACCACACAAAACCCAGTTGAGCACCTTTACTTAAGTTGGGTGTTATATTTTTTTACCTTTCAGCCCCCACTGTGTTTAGTTTATGATGTCGCTCAGTATTGTTAGGAAGTTGCAGGAGTGCGTTCAATGAAAGGGAGACGTAGAAGCCCTCAGCAGACAGACAGGTATGGCTGTGTTTGCTTCTCCTTGGAAGAATTTCTGTGCAAAAGAAAAAAGAAAAGAAAAAAGAAACAATAAGAATGCTCCATTTCTCACCTTTTACACAATTTCAATCAGGTTTTTCTTCATTCTTTGTTAACCGAAGGGGCCAAAACATGACAAACATCCATAGACTTGAGTAAAAAGTGATTTTTATAGGAACATCCATTTTGTTTGGTCCATCAAGGAGAATAAATATGAAGTCTGACTTGCAGAAACCTCAACTTTGATACACCCATATTGTGAAATTTGTACACTGAAACCTCATTATGACTAAGACTCAAAATGTTTCTTTCCAAGAAAACCATCAATGCTGCATCGAAGTGAAGCTTCTAACCAGACCAGACGTTTTGTTTTTAGTGAGTGCTTTTCTGTGAGTGTCATTTAAGGAAGTTTGTGGCTAAGTGGTCATTTTGAGGTCTAATCCCATTCTCGTTGGAAAACAGGAAACCCCTTTAGTTCCACTACTACTACTGGCTGTGAGTAGAAATATCTTCCGTGGATTAGACCGGGGATAGCAGGGAAAAACACAATCACTCTGTCGCTCATTTACATAATAATAACATCTACTGTTTATGCGGCTGCAGTTCAAATACGTTTGGCTTCACTGGCAACAATATATTCTGCAACACGGTGAGCTGTATTTACTATAGAAGAAAATAAACTTGGTCATATTTGGCATAGAGCCACATAGAAGTCATTTTATTTATAATTTTAACTGATTCAGTTTATAACCTATAGGGAGAGAATTTCTCGGCAAAGCCAAAGGGGCCAGGTTGGTGGTCTTGAGATCCCGTCTCTGCTTTTCACAGATGACGTGGTCCTGGTGGCCTCATCGAGCTGTGACCTCCTGCTCTCAGTGGAGCAGTTTGCAGCCGAGTGTGAAGCTGTGGGGATGAGAATTAGCACCTCCAAAGCTGAGGCCACGGTTCTCAGCTAGAAAAGGGTGAAATGCCCTCTCTGAGTTGGGAACACACATAGAGGATTTTAAGGATCTTGGGGACTTGTGTGTGCAGTGATACAGGATCTTCCTCAGTCTGTTGTGGCAAAGAAAGAGCTGAACTGATCAACCTGTGCCTAAAAGCTATGGGTGGTGACTAAAAGAATGAGACTATGAGTGAATACAAGCGCATCACAATAAGTTTCCCCTGTAAGGTGGCTGCTTTCTCCATTAGAGGCAGGTTCAGGATCTTGGTCTACTGGGAGGGACCTGGAATAGAGCCACTGCTTCTCTGCATTGAGAGAAACTAGTTGAGGTGGCTTGGGCACCTGGTTCTGACAACCCCTAAGGCGTCTCTAAAGTGAGGTGTTCCAACAATGTCCACCAAGAAGGAGGCCCTGGGGCAGACCCGGGAAGCACTGGAAGGATTCTAGCTCTCAGCTGGCCTGGAAATGCTGCAGCATCCTCGGGGATGCTGGTAGAGGTTGCTGGGAAGAGGGAGGGGGTCCCTGCTTAAGATTCTCTACCCCTGCGACCTGACCCCAGAAGAAAATGGATTGATGGATTAAAACAATCCAAAGAGTGCTCATCCATCTCATAAAAACAGACTGAAATCACTAACTCAAAAAAATCTAAGCATTCTCTGAATTTATTTTACTTGCATTAATTTGACCTGTTTGATATTTTTATGTTTTATTTGTACTGTTTTTATGATTGTGAAGCACATTTTTAAACATTGCACCCATAATCGCTCAGGCCTTCTTGACTTTAGCTTGTGACTGAATTGTTCCTGTCTTTTGCCCTTATTTTTCTCCAGCTAATCGATCTGCCTCGCTGACAATTCAGTGTGCAGAGTGATTGCCTACTAGACATCGAGAGTGTCAGTTGATGAGGGTTTAATAGTCAAGACTCACCAGGATGTCAAATAACTGTTTTAACTGTTTCCAAGTCTGTCTGCTGCCAAGTGTAAAGTGTAAATCTGTCTCAGGTGGGCTTTTTATGCAGTGCATCACATTCAGGTGGTGCAGTTTGGTCCGAGATGAATACTTAAGTGTGTGCCTCAGTGCTTTTGGTAAACTGGGGAACTAGTAAGTCTGAAATTTGCAAAATTTGCTTTTGGGAGAAACACAAGAATGTTTGTGTAATAATTGCCAAAACCAGGCCTTCAAAAATTTCCTGTGGGGTGAAATGATTGCAAGAAGTGCTCGAGCAGAACACTGAGAACCAGTGATCTGATACCAAATGAATAAATGTGTGATAAGTACACATACAGCAGACACATAAAATAGCACAAAATACACAATATAAACATCCAGCACACATAGCAATAAATCATCCTCCAGCATTTAATGACAGCAGGTGAAATCAGATGCACTTACCAGGGAAGATGCATTGACCAGGGAATAATCATTTTTTAAGGCTAGAGTCAGGGTCTACCTTTTTAGAGAGCGACAGCAGAGGGTTCGATGGTTGCTATGTCAACAATGTTGAAGGTGTAAAGACTTGCCAACAGTCTAGCCTTTAATGGGCTTCTTCAGTCTTGTCATGTATCAGGAGACTGAGCAAGAGTACCATGCAAACTGGCAGCCTTAGTGCCTAGCTACACCCGAGTATTGCACAGTGAAATTAATTCGTGTGACTTTGTGCGATGCACTGCCTCCCTGAGCTCCCTGTTACTATTCAGATGGTAAGTTGAGACAGTTTACTCTAGGGAACTTATTTAGTACACCATCCTTCCATCAATTTATTTTTTTACAGCTCATCTCATTTGTGGAATAGTTCATATTCTTGCAGAGCAGAGTTATTCAGAAAGGAATGGTATGAAAAATCTTATATGATAGCTTCTTCCACTTTGGATAAGGTGTCTGTCTTTCTTCATGTTAGGTTCAGCAAGACCATGACTACATTTACATGCACAGTATATTCCAATTAAGATCCTTATTCTGGTTAAGGCTATATTGTAAATATAGTATACACTATTAGTGGTAGCAGCAAGTAGGTGCGTTATTTTTCGGAAACATTTCCCACTTTAGGCGAGGAAAATTAACCCTTTCTGTTTAAACTATTTTTATTGTACATTGTTGCTATGTATTTTACATCACAATGTTTTACGCTTATGCCAACGCTTACTTTTGTTTACATGCTGAAAAATAGCAAGGCAGAACCAAGGAAATGGACTAGTGAATGTTAGCAGGCCACCAACTGAGTTAGTATGAAAGGACTGGTAGGAAAGTGTAGTGACGGCAGACAACATGGATGAAGACTGGAGAATAAAAATATATCATGCTGTGAGACACATTTAACAACAACAAAAAAACACTTTTCAAATGGTGTTTACATGCTGTAATAATGCGACTAAGATCATCATACTATACATATCTTATAATGATTATGGCTTACTCTAAGTATGACCTTAATTGAGCAATAGTAATTAAAAAAAGGTTGAAATATGAGCTTACCCTGGTACCTATCAGATTATTGCTGTTTATGTAAACATATTCATTTCATCAACTACAGGTTTAGTAAAGTTCAGTAATGTGCTGGAGCCCATTTGAACAGAATTATGCCTGATATGTCCGTGAAGTAGTTCCTGGGTTCTCCTTTGTGATTGCAGAAGAACCACTGAAGCAAAGATCTAACCCAAACGGAAACTGTGGGAGGATTCATTCCCTGCAACTGTGCGACTTCCTCATCTGTCCCTGCTGGCTGTTCTTTAGAGAAAGAGGTAAATGAAGCATCACATTCTGTCTGTGCGTCACTATTGCTGAGACCCTTTTTACCAGCATCCCTGTGTGTCTTTGTCCTCAGTAAGAAGGAGATGACAGGTAGGTCCATAGAGCTTTAAACTCCTAACCCTGCTGCACCACTCACTCAGAATGGCATGTTGTGCAGCTGGAGGTCTGTGGTCCTCTTTCCGTTTGACCAGAGTGGACACTGAGGAGAAGATGTGTGTTGTGACACACACACACACAGAAGTGGAATTCGTTTCACTAAGCTTTCTCTCCAGGAGGTACGTACCTGTGGGTTTGATTCTCTCGACAACTCAAGAAATCGGGGGATTCTCTCGCTACCTTGTACAAAAAGTCGACCATCATAGTGAATTTGTGTGTGAATTTGAAGCAGCTGTAGTCACGGCCACCTCTAGGCACTGAACACAGACTGTCTACTGTTTTTTTTTTCTTTTTTTTCTTGGGGTTGGGGGGGAGCTAATCTGGGACTGTTTCACTGTCAAAGTAGACATTCTGTTGCTTGAACAGTTAAACATAAGGAGAGGCGTCCTCAGATGTTCAAGCTTAATAATGCAGGGCTCACAAACAAGATGGTGGAGAAGCAGAAGCTTTTACGCTACGAAAAGGCCAAATCCAACCACAACTACAGTGTTAACAGCAAAAGTTGTGTCCCTTATTTCCTTTGCTCCTGGTTACAACTGACAGTAAACTCCATTAGAGCATGTATGCATTAAAATTTTAAGGCAATCTGAGAGAGAGATCTGATCAAGAGTCAGTGCATGCATTCAGGTTGCCTTGCTGATACTCATTAATAGTGTCAGTTCCTGGGGAATGCACACAATCATTAAACTCGAGTCATATTTGGAACATTTCCTGATTAAAAATCTGCTAACTTTAACAGTTTCATTACTCAACCAATGTGTGTAAAACATGTTGTTTTTGTAAGCCAGAGGAACAGATAACAGTATCTGTAACAGTATCTGTTTCTTAAAGCTTTATCCCAAATACTCCTTCATGTTGACACACACACACACAAGCTAGCACGGACAGGGAAGTGATCTTCAATTAACCTGTCAATCAAATGTAGATTTCTTCTACTTCAGAATTCATTTATTCCATCAGTCCAAGGTGAAAGGTCTCATTTTTGCCATTACTTTCTCAAAAGTCTTCATATGTGCAGCAATTTAAATCTAACAGGCTTAATAAGGGAAACTGAGCGCTGCACAACCCAGAAACTGACAGACTAACACACAATCCCAAAGCTTGTGGTGCTAAAACTGTAATTAATTGAGAATAATTATTGCTTTCACAGACTGAATTACATTAGAAAATGATTTCAGAACCTTTTAAATGACTTGCTGGCTAGAGTTTGGTCCCTTTTCATTTTTTTTTTTTACGCTGTTTTGCATAGAAGGTAAAACATTCCTTGAAAAATATTTATTCATTTTAATTACTATAAATGAGATACATAAAAACTAGAAGGTAAAATTATGAACACTGATACGTGCCTGATCCAAATGCATGGCAGCATCGAATTATTACTGTTATTTATCTGGTGAAGGTGGATCTTTCAGACGGTTTATCATTTTTATGCTCATACGCTGAGTCATAATATAACTGGAATGACTGGTATCAATGTGATTTTTTGTATCTTATCCACAGACCTTGTTTTACTTAGTATCAAAGTATGATGCTGAAATGAGATAAACTTAGAATTTGGCAGCATAGCATTGGCATCCATTGCCGTGCAAACCTTCTGCCTATCTGCCCCCAAGCAGACTTTCCATACAGCCCAAAAAAGCTGCAGGAAATATATGCACAGAAGGAAACGTTCAACTATGGCATGACCTCAATTAAGATGAAGATGAAGATCTCCAAGAAGTGGGAAACTCTCACTGGGAGTTCAAAACTAAATGCAAATATAACTTACAAAGAATGTGTTCAACAGTATATTTTAAAAAATGGAGATACAAAAAATGGTCTATAGCCGATATCATATCCCCACCAGAGGAAAGAATACATCAAATCATTATTTAAACACAACAGGCGGCCTGACACTTAGATGGTGACTGTCTGCCTTTGAGGATGGTGATGAAAAGTCTTTGCTTTCGCTGGTATTAGATCACAAGACAATGCAGAGTCAAACATTTGTAATCAGCAGTTTTCATTTTCTGTGAAATATGACTACAATATTTCATGGTCATTTGTTTGATAGTCAAACAGAATGTGGTGCCATTCAGATGTACCCTCTGTGAACAAGTTTAATTGAAAATCAATTCATAGAGTGGAATACACATGAAAAACACTCACACAATTCACTTTCTGATCGACTGTATTCAGGTGAAATACTGTGTTTCAGCGCTGTATGGATGGTATTTACAGTAATTACAATCGCAGCAAGTTTCCCAATAGATCTTCTAGACAAGGTCTGCATGTGTTACATTGATGCAGCGTAGGTGTCCTTGTTGTAAAAGGATGTTGTGCAGAAAGTACTATATATCTACTAACTGTAGTACAAAGACAGAATGTATGAGTCACTGTCATCCAAACAGAAGAGGAATTTGTACGCATGTACAGCATACAGCAGTTCTAATGGCTTGTCTTCTTTCCATTTTATCTGGTCAATACAGTAAGGTTATAACATTCACGGGTTTGATCTGTACCAGGGACATAAAAACGTTTGTAAAAAGATTTGAACGTAAAAGACACAGTTTCAAATGTGACACAACTAAACACATTAGCTATGGTCCGCCATCTTGAAAGACGTGACACCATTTGAACCCAGTGCTGCAGTATCTAGATCCACAAACGGAACATTTAAGATAGTCATTATGTGTTTATTTGCAAAATTTGTACATTTTAAATTCATACACATTTTTATCACTTTTCAGGCATATAGCTGGTTAAGGTTTGTTGCTACATCTGGGTTAGAATCTGCCCAAACTTCTGGTCCCGCTCTGAGCTCCATCCTCTCATTCTGTTCTCTGTCTGATCCTTAGACTCCTGTGCATCTCTTTTTTTCCTATTTAGCCTTAGAAATGGTCTCTTAATCTTCCAGCAAGGTACTGTGCTATGATAGTGCTCAATAATAATATTTAATAATAATAAACATCCAAAAATATTAACTAAATGTTAACTCTGTATAGAGCATGATAATCATCACTACTGTGTACATTAAGATGCAAAAGCACACCTGGACCTTTCATAGTGACAACTATGAGTAACATCCCCCTCTGACCCTGATTAGCTTCCCACTGCCTCTCTCAATATATAAAGATCAGTGTTCAGAAGTGATTTACTCAACTGTCTGTGCTACAAAGACTCTATCTCCTTCCACCTGTAATGTGTCTAACACCACTTTCCTGTTCAATACATCTATTGAATTTTGTTCAACTTTCCATTGACAGCGCTTTGAAATTTAGACATGTGCTTGGGAATTGAGCATTCTAAAGGTTAACTCAAAGTGACAGATTTAACACTTTCCAACTCTTTCTTTCTCTCTCTGCCACTCTCTCTCTCACTCTCTCCTCCACCCACAAACAAACGCACAACCTCAAACGGAAGGCTAGGGGTGTGCTTGTGTGCATTATTCAGCGTGACCTTTGGTTGTCCAGAAGCCCGTCAATCCATGTGCACATAATTGTGTTGATCTCATTAAAGTAGAAGACCACCCACCACCTGATGGAGCATTCTCTCACCAGCACTTAGGCTTTCGGGCAAGAATGAATATAAGTTAATTAAATGAAAAACTGACAACTCGTTCCCACCAAGAAGAGCTGGGCTGTGTTTTTTCCAGCCATCATCAAACTGTCAGTCACTCCTTGTGTGTGCAAAGTGTCCAAGGAATGACTGACAAAGTGAGTATGAGGGTGAGTCAGTCCAAGCTCCCATTTCAAACTGACCTTTAACTTTAAGGACACACACGTGAAAGGCTTATTTTAAGCAAGACGTGTGTGTTCCATCATCTATGTGATTATTCATACAAAAAGTAGTGTGGAGGTCCTCATTAAAATTAAAGTAAGTATATAGTGTTCTGCCTTGTCTCCCTGTAATGTGGGCACAGATGGCGTGGCCTTACGTAAGCTCTCATCCTGTCACAGGAAACACATTAACACAAATCGTCATCTGGCTTCTTCAAGATGTAGTTTCCCTCAAGGGCTACGTTAACCATCGTCTGCATCCTTTTGTTCTCATTATTGTGCTATCAGTGCTCCACCATCAGTATGGACTACTAAGAGCATGCAAACCGTACACCCCTAACATTCAAACGACCAATGATTACTAATGTCAATATACAGCGGGTACGGAAAATATTCAGACCCCGTTACATTTTTCACTCTTTGTTATACTGCAGCCATTTGCTAAAATCATTTAAATTATTTTTTTCTCTCATGAATGTACACACAGCACCCCATAGTGACAGAAAAACATAGCATTATTGATATTTTTGCAGATTTATTAAAAAAGAAACAGTGAAATATCACATGGTGCTAAGTATTCAGAGCCTTTGCTGTGACACTCATATCATTAACTGGTGCTGTCCATTTCTTCTGATCATCCTTGAGATGGTTCTAAACCTTCATTTGAGTCCAGCTGTGTTTGATTATGCTGATTGTACTTGATTAGGAAAGCCACACACCTGAAATTCTCTATTATGTCTGTGAAGGATCTTAGCCCATGCTTACCAGGAAAACAACATGAGGTTGATTTTTGTCCTCATAGACCATCATCCTCCAACCAGATCTGGTTACTTGCTTTAAACTCAATCTGCTCAAGATTGTTTGAAAACCAGGTGGTTTGTTGGCTCTGCTAAGCTAGAACTACAGAGATTAGTACTGAGTGAAACAGCATGAAAATCACTACCACATAACTCTGCCACATGCAGTGAGTCAGGACCATTACATTGTCCCAGATCCTGGACACAAACAACTCAAAACTAACAATACTTGATGAAAAAAGACACAAAAATATAGAACAATTTTGTCCAACCAGGCCTACACAAAAAAAAACAAAAAACAAAATATCAATATGGGCAACAAGGCAGCAAAATACAAGAGCAGAGCCACAGGACAAATACCCTGAAACCAACCAAGCCACTGTGAAACACTATAAAGACCTGTATATCAGCACTTTGGGTTGCACATATACCCAAATTCTGGCTTGATCAGACAAAGCTCTTCGTCCAGGACTGAGTGTATCCATTCAGATATTAGGACAGCTCACATGGAAAACACATACTGTATGTACAAAAGCACATTAACACTCACAGGCCAATTACTTTACAATACACTTAGCATTGGTGAACGTGGTCTGTGGATGAAAAAGGAGCACAACAGGATGAGAACTCCACACTGTCTCTGCATTGAGAAGTTAAAGCAATGACTTCCTCATTCTTATTCACTCACTGGAAAACACTATTACTAAAGTGGCACAGCCTAACCTGACAAGTAATAGATACATGTGTATTAAAACTAATCACCAATCATCAAAAAAAATTTAAATTGATATTCCTAGCCGTGCAAAAGCCTTTGAAAAAAGTATTTGAAGAAGGATTATCCATTCACACAAATCCATTTCTGGATTAGTAATTGGTATTATTATTTTTTTGATCCACTTGGACCTGCAGTGAACTCGGATATACTAACTAAAAAATACAATAATTGTGTACTTACACTACAGCTTTTTGAGACTTGAACGTGGATACATAATTAAAACTTTATGTATTCACAATCTACTGACTGTGAGACAGATTATGAGAAACTGGAGGTGAAGGTATAGCACTTATAACACAGGTAGGAAGAGAGAGGCAGAGACAGGAGCACATCAGTCACACATTACAATACATTACACCCCTGAGCCACAACAGAAATCAGCACCTAACAATAAACACTGTTATTGCGCTCATGGTTAAATGCCAGCACTGACAGGCACGATGGAAATCCAAGATGTATAATTACAGCCGAACCTTAACACCTGTTTTTACTTGTTTTTATTTATTTATTACTTACATGCACATTATGGGAAAAATATCTGATACACACAAGTTAGAAAGGTATACAGTGTTTATCCTTAGGCTGAAGGAGAGTTATTTGAAGTTTGAAGTTTTTCTGTGGAACAACCTGCCTTCTTCTGTTAGTAATTTCTGTTTTAAAGTCACTGCTCAACACTGGCAGCAACCCAATTGATTGGCTTGGCGCTTTCTCCATATCCTGCTGGTTAAATTAGTAAATTGGCAATTTTTAAGTTTCATCAGCTGCTGTGACAAGTTTTTTTTTTTTTTTAGTCCACTTAAGATTGCCAGTGAACTTCGTTTGGCCACTTTTCTATTGAGTGCTCCTTCTCTGGTACATTATTTCTGCATGTTTCTACTATTTTTGGATCCTTCTCATTTGGGGAGAAAATAGGAAACGCTGTCAGGCACTTCAGCATCAACAGTGAGGGAAGGAATTAATCTTTAGCTGAGGAGAGCAGATCGGCAGGCGACAAAGCAGCAACAGCCATTAGGGCTGCGGAGGAGGCCAAATGCGCTTGTGGTCGTAGATCGACGCAAATGACTGCGCCAGGGGGACGACAATTCCCCTCCGCTGGAGCTTCTGCTAGATGATCATTAGTGTGCTGGGTTTGATTGATATGGCACATTTCCGATGGCAGGTGGACGACTCGTCTCAACATGGCAGTCCCCGGTGATTAATCTCATTTTAAGATGCATCTGGAGGAGTCAACTCATTCTAAAAGGGCTGGTGTAAATTAAAGTGTATAATAATGCAGCGCTGCCTGAGCTATTCGCATCGGGCTAAACTGGAAAGTCAGCGTTTCACATCATTCAAATCAACTGCCAGGGCAGATTGCTGGTCCTGATGAATGTATACAAGGTGGCACAAAGCAAGTGTCAGATTAATAATTCAGTCCACTGTTGTGACACACAAGTGTACAGTGTTGAGACATGCAGGTGCAAACGACCCTCAGAATGATTCATCACAGTGCTCAAAGCCGACTGTAGCAGCAGCTCCAAACACTGGCAGAGGATTGATTAAAACTCCTGATCAACTGTTATTCAAGATCAAAACTTTCACTTACAGTTAGAATCTAGATCTAAAATAAAGAGGGTAAGGCCTGCTGGAAGTGTACTGATGTGATGCGGGTACAGCTGATAGTTATGTTTGGGCAGAGAAACAATTAACCTTGATAAGTTAAGGTAAAAATACAACAGCGCAGGCTTACAGTATATACCCAAGGTTAATGGTTTAGGAGAAACTATTTCTGCCCTCAGGAGATTATTGTAATTATAGGTTCTGGAGGATGTAATTCTACAAGTGAAATTAGATGTTTTTTTTGCCATGGTGCCCACAACTGTGGGACAGTATAGAGAGCAGAGAAAATCTCTTGATATGAAAAGCAGTATGCTCATTTCACACAGTATAAAACGATTGGACTTGTTCTGAAGTCTTATTCAGTGGAGTTCAGTCAAAGGGCTCTGAGGCTATAGAGGTTCAATGGTAACCATGGATTCTTTCATTCAGTTAATGCCTTTTGCTTGAAAGCGAAACACAGCCTGAGAACTCATTGTCTGCTGCGGATATTTAATTGAAACGAAGTAAGGGAGTTTGTCATTTATACTCTCATTCTAAAGACTTTTCCAATGTTGTAAAACTTTCTGCTGAGAGTTGATGTGAAATTATTATTTTTCTTTATCTTGTTCTTCTTCTTCACAAATAAGTTTGCGGCAAGTTTATATATTTGCGAGCACATCTCTGTCCTGTTCTGCAGCACATAACCATTTAGAGACTATTAAACTGTAATGGAATTCTGGTAATTGGGAATGACTAAATGGTCATTTTCCACACTTTAAAGATGGAGACATCTATTTAATTTTGGTAGCACCTAATATTCAATAGAAAAGGCTGTAAGGTGTATCTATACAGCAGTGCATGACATGTGCTTAAAGCTGCTGACAGATGTGTATGAAAAATGAACTCACCTCAGATTGCTCACAAAAATGGTGCAGAACCAGAACTGTTCATGGCTCAGCTGATGGTTCAGGAGATAAGGAATCCTGACTCGGACCTAAGAGAGTGAAAATGCATCAGTCCACTTGGCAGGGTTTGAGTTTTTTCATTAATCTGAACAGTTTTCCTCAGTTTCCTGACATGATGCATCACCACAGTCCTAGTTGCTGTAGACTACTCTGTCTATGTGACTGGCAAACCAGTAATTGCTAGTTAATGCATTGCTAATTGGTGTGCCTGCATGAGAATGTCACCACTGGCAACAATTCTAAAACTGAAGATGTTCATTATGAGCTGATAGACTTAATTAATGTTGTGTGGACGTGTTTGGAAAGTCCAGAGTTGCGTGTTTATCCTGTGCTGTCGAGTACTTTAGCTTTAAGGGTCAGCTTTCCCCCCATGTTTACAATTAAGTAGCCTACTACTGAAGTAAAACAAACAAACAAACAAACAAACAACACTGAAAGTCAATTTCTGAGTGACAGCAAGTTTAACATTTCCTTTTGAAATTATTTGTGTCAGAGATTCAGCTTTTATGTCAAGTGTCTGCCAGGTGAAGGTCTTTTCAAATCAGCAGAAAAATGCTCCATCTCCACTTGACCTACATGCTTCGTCTTCACAAAGGCAGACATCAAACACAGAGCACACGAGCAAAGATACCTTTCTGAAAACATGGTGACCCTTTTTCGCCTGCTTTGTTCTTCCTCTGCATTGTTGCCATAGATGAAAAATATTGGCTTTGAAAGTCAACTCACCATGCTGTTGACACTTGACTACTTTTGAAAAACTTACTTCCTGTTCATTGTACTGTTGCGAGATGTTTATGTATGGCGCTAATACGCACATCATTCATCATTTAATGGCCCTAAAAAGGGCACATAAATCCCACGGAACATTAATGACAATAAAAAAATGTAAATTTAAAGCTGGAATGTTTTGCCTTAAGGCAGAAAAGTGAAATGTTACCCCTCTAAACCCCCAACCCTCTGTGGGGTAAGTTCATTCCCAAGCACTTGTCATTCAGCATGATGAGCTGTCAACTTTGAAACTGTATCCAGCCTGAAGCGAAGGTAACCGGCATCCTAAAGCCACCACAGGCATCGAGAAGAACATAAGACAATCTGCTAACAAAATACTGCACCTGTGTGTCATTAGTTTGTTTTATTGTTTTCCTACATTGATGTATTCTGCATAATTTTGCTGCATCAGAGCAAATATAAGACTCATCCTGAAAGCTAAAACCAGCCTCGTTTCTTGCCACACCCACAGGATATACAGTATAATTACAAAACTTAACAGACTCACATCATTACCTGAAAATATAATCCAATATAGAAAGATATGAGTCAGCAATAAGAAACACAATCGCTCTAAGTGGATCTTGATGCGGCTTTCATTTATTCCCACAAGCTGCAAAGTAACCAAAGATTTCTAAATTGATTTTAGGGGAGCCAACTAAAAACACACTCACACACTAACTCTACAAGGAAGCGTCAATACAGCAGAAGATGCAACACACAGTATAAAGTGCCGTGCTCATTTCATCACAGAATCCCCTGCAGTGTGCATCTGGAACACGACAGTAATCGATACAGTGGGAGTAGGGAAGGTGCCCCTGATTGATCAGCTGGTTAGAGTGGATATAATCGATACAAAGTCAGACTGGATCGCGAACTTTGGAGGCAGTCTTCCAAAATCAGACCACGTATGTGCATCTCATGAATCCAGGGATCAGATATTTAATATTTGAATCAATGACGGTATTAAGAATGAATGTTCCTCTGGCACTGGTTCACACTGATGACTGACATTTTTCAAGGACACAAGGGACAATAACTTTAAACCAAGTCCTAACTTTAAACCAGCACTTTACAACACATCCCCACAAATACAACTGCCAATGACCCCAAGACATATATGAGGAGGATACCAAACGTCTCCCATTCGTCTTGAGCAGCTATGTCCTCTTATGTAACGGCACTAGATGAGCTAGACTGCTGCATCTTTGTTTTTACAGCTGTGCTCTGTGTCAGATCCACCTCTTCTAATGCTGACAGTAAACAGACAGCATGAATACTGGAAGATGTATTTGCATTGATTCTGTTCCTTGTTACTTCTAATTGCTTGTGAAGTAGTAGGTCCACTCTGCAGGTCATACATCTCCTACGTATAATGATTACACAAGTGATACTTGTATAATTGCTCCTTTCTCTGCTCCTTGACTGATTTAATTACCATATGAGTCACAAATAGGTGTGAATGTAGTGCGCCTACCAAAGGTACTACAATTTCAGTCCAAATCATCAGATGTCTTTTGGCTGTGACTGATTGATAATTATTTTCCAGTTCCTCAGATTCTTCTATATGTATGTCTCTGCTTACAGGTTGAATAACTGTTCTGAAATGTTCTGCCTCAGTGCATATTGTATTTGTTCAGTTGGACTGGATGCTTATCAAATTGTGAAATAAGATTTTTGGATCAATAAACAAAGACATCCACTCGGAGTGTAGCTTAAAACAACTTTTCTGAACACATTTTTTTTTTTACTGCAAAGTTGAATAGGTGAGGTGTCATCTCTCAACATCTTTTCTTCTGCTCCCTTTGCTCTCTGTGCACATCTATAGGTGTACATATATGAAAACACCCTCGGTACACACAGCTAATGTGTGGTTACTTTTACAGGATATTCTCCCCCAGTTTCTCTGGGTTTCCTCTTTCAAATTCCTCTTGTACGTTTCCTATCCTTTCATGGTAGATTGAGCATTTCAGGCATTGTCAGGCTTGTTTAAATTTTTAACAAGCGGGGGAAAAGGAAACAAAGAGACCAAGGCGAGGGTAGAGTCCCTCATCTGAAACCAAAGGTATATTTCCCATGAAATGTTGTGCAGTGACGTGGAATAGTCTTCGCTTTTTTGTGTCTTCTGATGCCATTGGCCCCTTTTAACCAAACGGTGAAAAATCAGCAGGCTTTCTACTCTCTGGGTTGGCCTACCAAGAATAACTGTATGCTCAGGTGGTTTAAAGTGAACATCCTTTAAATTTGTTTAACTGCCCAGGCTGCTTTTCTTTCCCCCTGGAGCTTTTTTACCTCAGCTCTGGGTATGCAGGTTGTATGGTAAGCTCAGTCAGCTCGAGCTCAAGGGTGACGGAATCTCAATAAAAAGAATTATGATAATCAGTGACAATTTTCTGTGATACCCCCACACATGCTTCCCTTGATTGAAATGTAATTGGGTAAAATCATCAGTGGAGGATGTTGATCATGGATGGCCCAGCAGAAACAGCGTCATGCTCCATGTTGTCTTCAACAAGGAGTCATCTAATTTTGTGACAGGTGTGAAGGTAATTGAACGCTGCCAAACAGCAAAAGGCAGAAAGGGAACACGATGAGCAGAAAACAAACACAGACAGCAACCCGAACATGAACATTCCAGTTTCACAGCAGACACACACATATATAAGTATGTGACATCTTTTTAAATATATCTTATATTATGCACAGTTGTGCATAATTCGTAGAATATGAACAAATCTAAAAGTTTACAGCCATACTAGCAGCTCTGTGATATTGAGAGCTGCAGTATCAGTATGCTAACACAGCCACAATGACAATGCTAATGAGGAGAGTCTAAGAAAATTTAGAAAAGCCCAATATACTTAAAGTTATTGGCTCTATCGGGAGCATTTAAGCATATATTTCCACATTGGTCTGATGTCATCTGGCCATGAGACTGATAGACACACAAGTGTAAAGCTCTTTCAGCAAAAATACAAATGTCAGGTACATGGTGGCGGTAGAGGAAAAGTCACAGTTTACCACAACCATCGATCTCCTTAATACCAGAGGATAGTAACACAAAATGTCATCATATTCCTACAAGACATTCAAAATCAGCAGCAGATACACCACACACTGGATGGACATGGTCACCACTGGCCATGCTAACAGCCTGGCTAAATACTGAAATCATTCCAAAGGAGTGCAGGGGTGTGAAGTTAAAACAATAATAAAAAAAAGGCTGCAGCCCTTTGAGGTTAGTGAAACACACAGACTGCAGTTACTCAACAAACACTTAATTGTGCAGTGACTTTCACTCATGGCTGCTTGCCTGTTTTACAGGTTTAATTGCAGCTAAAGGATCTTATAATAGAAACAGAATAGAAGTCTATGATCCCTATGAGATGCTGTTTGAGAGCATGCCAATGTCAAATGAAACACAGGGAAGCGGGGAGAGTTGGCAAACTGGCTCCATCTTCTGGAGGAGACAAGACTGAAGACACCCCCACATTTACATGCCCTCATTATGTTTGCTGCATGCTCACAGAATACGATGGCATCCCTACTAGGATGTTTATGCAGCATATAAACTAGGCCTATAGGAAGAGTTTGCTATGACAACCACTGCTCACATTGGGCAGAGTTTACTGCTTCTCATTGGAGGGATAATAATACTGGCAGCATTATTAGGCGTTTGATTGCGTGAGCAGTAGACTTGAAATGTTGAATTAAAACTGAACACAATCCTGTATAAATGTTAAGCAAATAATTGATAGAATATAAGCAATCAACTGAAAAATAGTTTTCATACATACATTTAACGCAGACCATTTCACTTTCTGATGCTATGTCACTGACCTCATTCACAAGATTCCCACTCGGAAGGCTGCGTTGCAAATGAGTAACAGTATTGTTGGTTTGTGTAGGGATATTCTGGAGGTGCCATAAAGAATGAATTGGTCATCCATGACCAGTAATAATGTCCTGCCTATTAGACTGTGCTGCTGGGAAATAACACAAGGAAGAGAAAAAGACCTATGAAACTGCTTGACTTACCACAGCTCACTTGTCACAATCCAATTACTTTGTCTATGTTTGCAGAGGATCTGCATTCCTGCTCTCTCAGTTTCAACCCATTTCCCGGGTTTAACACCTTATTATTTTTGACCACACATTCTTTAACCTGTGTCTGTATACATACTGCACAAGCTAAAATAGGAGGAGAAAAAAATAAATAATAATTCTGATGCATATTAAAATGTCAGGACTTTGATGCCTAAAATGATATATGCTCCATAGTTCATGAATACGGCGTTGCCCTGTGTGGCTCCCAGCATATTGGATTTTCCGGTGGAGAAGCACCATTTATATTCAGCTGTTTGGTGGGGTTTAGAAAAACAAGGACTGATCCTTATTGTGCATCTTAAGCTGGTCCCGCTCCCCATAAATGAATTCGTTTAACAAGCACTTCTTGAAGGTTTGTGCGCCAAGAAGCACTGAGTTACAGCTGTTCCACAATGCTTCTGCCACAGTCCAAATTTAGCTGAATAGCTGGAAGGGAAAGTGCTCTCCCAGCGGGTTCAGGACCTCGCATAGAGGTGCACCCAACAACAAAGCACGACCACATTTTCTCTCCTCTAAGAAACCAAAAGTACAATATTTACCCACACACATGACACAAAATGACTGTGCTGTGTCTGCAGGGCATTGAAAGGCTTGTTGATCATGTCATATTGATTTCCTTTTTTTTTTTATCCTTTGGTGCTGGGAGTTTTGATATCCAAAGCTCACTTTGTAATTCATGTTTTTTAAAAGAACAAAACTCCTCCATTGCCTCTCCCAATGTCTTGAAGCTCTCAGAGTTGCACAGTTCAGTTACTGATGCCCAATTCACTTGTGTCACGATTTGTGAGCATAATACATAAATTTCCTTTTGTTGTGAAGTGTTTTTTTAAAGGACCCCTGGGTCTTTGTCTCACTTGCAAAATTTGCATGTCTTTCATTCTTTCAGTGCTCTGTACATGCAAATAAAACAAACTAAATATATTACAATAGCACGCTGCCCATCAGCACTGAGCGCCTGCTGAATGTTTATTCCCTTATGCAGTGTTATCTTGTTTGCTAGTTTGTTGTGTCACAACATTTTCTGAATAAAATAACTCTTCCTGTGCAGACAGACAATAGCGTGGGCACTGTATGAATGCATTCTAACATACTGAATCCTCACACAGGGTGCTGACGCTTGAATGATGGAATAAAACTGAAAGACGAACTAGCATCCTGACAAACTGGCTATAGGTAAGAAAAAAAAATGGGACACTTTATTTCCTTCCAAATTTCACTTGAACCCACTCAGCTATCATGGCTGTCAATGTCAGGCAGCCAGTACGACCATGGCTGTTCACCTTGAGGGGTCCCTGGGAGATTGGCTTCTCTGGAGCTAACTGATATGGACTAGAGCCCAATTTCCTTTTGGCTAATTAGCTTGGCTACAATACCAGTGGCAGTCCTTATCAGCCTCCATGCCTTCTGCTCTCTGTCTGTTTTTTTTTCTGTTTTTTTGTGTGTGTCTGGAGCACAGTAAGATAGCTCCTCCATAATGACAGGGCATTCACAAAGATAGGTTTCACTTTCAATATGCCTGATAACAGATGTGTATTTTTTGTAAAGCACCCGAGCATGTACTTATCACGTTGGTCTCAATTTTTACAGAGATATGATCATATGGTAAGATCCACTGAGATCTAACACCCTTACTGGAATATTAACTTAAAAGACAGGTTATTTCAAGCTACTATTTATGTCTTTTCTTTTTTAAATGAAAGCTTATCTACCCTGTCCGTCCATGTAAAATTTTCCTGTCAGAGGCTGGAGTTGCAGATGTGTTTAAGATGTGTGTAAACTTAAATCATCTTTTCTTCTAACCAAAACGAGCTCCTATCATTGCCTAAACCTAACCAAACAACCCCTGCTCACCTGGTTTTAACAGCACAAACATATAGGCACGTCATTGTAGCAATCACTGGGATGTGTATAAGTAATTATTGGTATTGTTGTTTGATCCAGAAACTGTGTTATAAATGTGTGTGTGTACTGACCAGAGTCTGCTGGGTGCAGTGTGCAATCATATGTCTGTTTTTTTGGAAGGTAGTGGTATTAAAATAATAGTAATAATAATAGGGAACAGAAGTAAAGGGCTGTGGAGCATTCAGGAAAAGTTCATGTAACTTTCACATCACTGATTTGTTTTAACTGCTGTATGTGTGTGTAATTGTCTGAACAGAAATATATGACTACAGAATTCAGCTGCATTATAATAAACTATACAGCTGGGAAGATTCACATCAGACTATGTGTCCGATCCAAAGAGTGATCTTTCCGCAGGCAAATCCTGCCCATTTCCTTCTTTTTTTAGTCCTCACCCTGAGCTGAGCAAAGGGCCCTGCTGCTATCATTCAACTAAGCACAACCACATTTTCCTCAAGTGAGATGTGACCTCTGCATACGTAGCCATTTAATGAGAAAAAATGTCCACATTAACAAAAAATAATAACACAAAATGTAAAACTGTAATAATAATTAATATTTTCATATTCAGCAATATTTAAATCTAATTATTATTCATATATTTTTCTTGAAATACTTTAATAATCCCATCAGGGAAATTGGTTAAGGCTGCCCAGCAAAGAGCACCACACACCAGCGAGTGCACTGGAGGCAATGTGGGCAAGCCCAAGGACACAGAACAACTAGGGAGGAGTTGGGATTGAACCACCAACCTTCTGGTTATTGGACAACCCTGCTCTACCACTGAGCCACTGCTGCCCATTATATCATATTCTTTATCATACTGACAATCAAAAAACCAACAGTTTATGATTGTCAGTATGATGAAGAATCTATTCTTATATCCAGTTATATCACAGCTGAATAGGCTGCCTGGTATTTGTTTGAAGCCAGAAACAGAACTTAAAAGGGAGCAGAGACCAATTAACTGATAGATGCATTTGGACTAGGCATATCACTACAACATACATGCAGCATACATGCAAGACACACGAGTAGGCGGCCCATGATGCAAAATCCATGGTGGATAAAGATGACAGAAAGCCAGCTTTCAATGTAGTAATTATAGAGCAGCTTACTGTAAATACCAAACACACTACAGCAGAACACTATATAAACACTGTTGTTTATATCACACGTGATTGGGCTGGCAGAAGGTATCAATATGAGACACTAACAGAAAGGTGCAGGCGTCTTTATGCCCATGGACGTCTGACAGCACCTGTACTTTAGAAGGTCCGCTGCTGATTAGCAGATGTGTCTCATTTGTCTTCCTTCTAACTGCCTGGCTTGTACATCTTCTGTGGACCAAAATGCACCCACTGAGCAAAAACACTTATTGTGTGAATTTTTCTCAGTGCGCCGGATATCTTCAGCAAACCTTATTCTAATTCATGTAATCCTCCGAGATGGCACAGGCCCAGCATGCAGCCATTCAGAATGCACCAGTGCCCTCAAATGCCTGCTCAGTCCCAGAACACAGACAGTAAGGGCCTCAGGGTAATTTCACACTCTGTTATGATTTTGTTCAGAAATAATATGGATTTGGGGAGAAGTTTGGGTTGACTTCAAAGAAAAAAGGGGGAAAAAAAAAAAACGAGCCTATTGGTGTTGCTGAAATCTTACTTCATGCAAGCCTTGCTTTGATACGGCACGTGTCGAATTAATGCAAATGTGTTAGCACATAAAGTCAGAAAATTACAGTGATTATGGATGTGCAGCATCAATAAAGCTTTGTTCTTAGTATTAGCACTGGGCAGGAGATAAGCAACCGTTGTGCTCAGTCTAATGAAAGTAAGGAAAGAGTATTTCTGCAATAAGACCCAGTTTCTGTGGCGCATGTTTCATGATGGCAGAAAAATGGATGGAAGGACAGCACCTGGCAAACACAGACTCTCTAATGTCTCTTTAATGTGTTTCTTTGGAACATTTGGCTGCAGGGCATCGTGGGGTGACACATGTACACAATAATAGCAGACTAAAAGAAGCATAGGACCATATTATAGCTTTCATGACCATTAAACTTTAATAGGCACACATAACTAATATGGTTAAACCTGCTGCTGGTTTCCCTTTGTCCCAGATCACCAGGCTCACAGATTAAATTTCTAAACGAGATTGATTTGCACAGACATGACGGATGCTCTTAATGTGATAATGCATCATGGGTCAGTCTACTGTTATGGTGGAGAGAATGGCTCTGGTCACATTTACGTGACTAGATTCCTGTTAGCCTGGCAAACAGTGCAGAATTACCACAAAAAGCAAAGGGTGTCAATGGAACCTAATGCTCTGTCATTGGAAGCCATCTAAATTAAGCCGAGGCAAGATAAATGTCTGAGAGTCGACTGATTGGCTCTTCCCTTTCCGTCTCAATGTGGCGATGTTCCTATTTTCCCAGTGGGGGAAAAAAGAGTCTTTAAATGGAGTTTCCCTGTGTTGTTCAACAGAAAGGAGAGATACTCACTAACTCCTCAGTGTACAAGTCAAGACCTCCCTGTTGTGATAATAGCTTCACTCTACAGTTTACAGTACTTAACTCTTTGATTTGATTACCGTTCTGCTGTTTCAGAAACCTATCAGTGGGTTTATTAGAAAGGAAATAACATCATTTTCCTCTAACTGGGCTACAAATGTACATAATGTTTACATTTTTAAATTAGCACACATGGTAACATATTTTTCTTTAGTTAAATCCGAGGAAAGCTATTTTTAAAGCTTTTTTTAAGCTGGGTTTAATTATGTTTCTTCCTTCATCAGTAATGATAACACTGCAGCAACATGGGCAGCAACTTACAATAGTTGTTGTTGAAATAGTTGTTTATAATAGTTTAATTCATTTCATAAATGTTAGGAAATGGGAGAAACTGGGGGTGTTGTTGAGTATGGTCACAACTAGTGGTCAGTTAATGCCATTAAGGGAAACCTTTATACTTAAAGGGACACTGGGGAACATATGAGTAGATACCAAAACTGAGTGCTGAGGTTATCAACATGTTTATGTTTGCTGTAAGTTTGGTCATGGAGAGTCTGCAATTTTTAATACTTCTGCATGGGCTTTATTTCTGAGCAGGTTACTGTGTGGTTAATACTATTCTCCAAAGGCTTGTTGGTATTGTTAGAGTGTTGCCTTTAGAGTTTCATGTTTTTCTGTACCATGAATACCAAGAGGTTCATAGACCATATAAATAGGGGGGAGGCCAAGGCCAGCACTCACTGCCCCTATCTTGTGGTACAAAGTGGTAACACATCCACAGGATGATACAAGCTAGCTCCAGCTTTTCTTTCTAATCTTTCTATATGGCACTTTATTGAGAAATAATATACGATGAGTATTATAAACATAAATAATGCAGCAAAGGCAGTAAATATCCATACATTCTCCTGCACTTATGTGGAATAGCATTATCTAATTGTAAATTTTAATTATGCCACCATCCAGTTATTGTGACCTGATTTTAAATTATATATTATAACTCTATAAAATTACATTACTATCAGTGTTAACTATAATTGGAGAAAATGGAAATATGCTGGGATAATAACTGTAATTTAAGAGAGGATTAAACTGATTCAGCTACATCCTGAGCTGTTCAGGCAGGCAGTCCCAACACTCAGGAAGTCATGAAAAGACTCCTATAAACTATTCACTCCAACTCAAAATAGAGGTAAATGTTGTGGGGAGATAGCAGGAGCCTCCACATGTGAAGCACTCAGCTGAAGCTGAAGCTCCCCACTGTCAAATGAAAAACAGCGGCTGGCAAGTCCACTAGCATTAGGCGGCAAATGGCTGCATGCGCCCTGCCAAGGCTTACAGAGGGGCTGGCAGCGACAGAAGCAGAGCAGCACCCTGGGAATCAGTGACAAAAATCTTTATGGTTTTCTTGAAAATTGCACTGTAAATTAACAAATAGATGTTTGGTCACAGCTCAGATGGAGGCATACCGCCGTTAATGATTTTCAGCCTTACTGGGACAATGGTCAGATGCCCGATAGCAAACAAACACAGAAGTTTGGCGACCTCCACAAGGTACATTTCCCATCTCCAGAGTTTAGTTAGTGCAGCTGGCTGATGGGTATAAACTTTATCAGATATCGGATATAAAGAGGACAGCTTCACAAAGTTTGGTGGGGAATATTAATCCCCCCCTCAAAAACAGACCAGGTCAGAAAATACCAAACTTATTCTTAATCAAATGTTTAAATATATAAAAAAAACTTTATCAAAAAAATAAAAGATAGTGTTAATCTAAATCTGTCAATTATTTTGGGAATGAAGGCTAATTCTAACCCTGTGCACTGAAATGTGTACTTTTTGAACCACATAATGTCCTTTTCATAATAGTTTCCAAGAAGTCCATAGTTTATGTAACACACTTGATCTCCTGCGTGACCTTTTTCACTCATAGAATTTACTGCGTTCTCCAGCAGTCTGATGATGGTTTTTCAAAAGAGCCACTATCAGGTAAAAGGGCACAAATTATGTTTTACCTTTAATGGTTTTGATGGAGAATAAGTGAGGAATGGTCGCCTGCTTGAAGTATAAGTGGTACATTTTTCTCCGGTTCAACAGCTGTCACAAGCACGTTTTTAGCTTAAACACATATAAATGCAGCAGCACTCTTGTTGTAGCATATCACAGCATATCATGAATCCAGTCAGTCATTCATATGGGGATTCAGATCCATTCAGATACTTTTAGCTTAAGATATGGGCATATAACACCCAAGGAGAATGAGCACAGCATGTAGCTAAAGGTTGTTTCTTTTAATTCTGTCAACTAAAGTTAATTGAAAAATATTTATGGTACATTTGTCATTTTCATTTTGCTCTGTTTAAATGGTGCTTAAGATTCTAAAGCCAATTATCAGAGATGAAAACATTTGTATATGAGGTGCAGATATGTATTAATGGAGTATTAAATGTTTACAGCTATGAAACTAGTATTACTGTTTTACTGATGAGGAAATGTCAGCCGATTTCTTCTTATTTATTTATTTATTTATATGTTGCGTGACTTTGGGATGAAAGCCTGCCAAACCTTATCTGATCGCCCATTCTCAAGAAGAAGAACAGAACATCCACACACAGACAGACACAAAGAAGAAAGGTCTGTGATGTTTGTTGCGGTGCATGAAAGAAAAGTGAGCAGCCCAAATGGCATACACCTGTGCACCTGTCATCTCCATCCTGTTCATCTTACTGTGATGCTTTAATTCCTCCTCTCTTACAACTGGACAGCGAGTCCTGAGTTCTGTACCCTCCCGGGATGACAGGATGACCTGGCGGTTAGAGGCCAGCCCATAACTGAAAGGCCACAAGTCTGAGCTGCTGGATCCATCTGTGCCAGTGCTTCAAAGCAGACAGTGAGGTATTACTTTTGAGGTAAAGCATCCTGCTAACAATGTACTGTTCTCCTTGTACTGTTGAACTATCTTTCGTTTTTCCTTTCTCTATTTTATTTAGGTTAAAACGTGACACACTGAGAGAAAAAAATATTGATGTATGCATATTTTCTTCTTTAAAATGTGTTACCACATTTTTGTTAATTAGTTAACACCTTTATATTAATATGTCACCACATTTTCCTCTCACATTAGTTCCCACATTTATGTGCAAAACACAACCAGAAACTGCAATCAAAATAAACCGTATTGTGAATTTTAGGGGGGGGCTTTTAATGAAATGTAACTTGAACCACCAGAGCTGTCAGCTTGGTTTAACTACAAAACTAAGTTATGCTACCACAAGAGAGGTTGCTTGTTCATTGTCTACTGAAGTACCAACATTGCACAAACATCCATGTGATGTATATTTTGTTATCATAAGATGAATGAAGGTATCTGCACAGATCTTTACAGCACAACTCACTGCAAGGACATCACTCTGACTCAGGGGAGACTGAATAGACTCGGAGAAAAGAAGAAAGTATATCAGTGGCTATATACGGTCCTGTGGATGCCTATGGACTGTGCATGGATGAAAATGTTAACCCTCAGTGGGCTTTGAGGTACACCCACGCGTCTACAGCCATCTCCTGGATAGTATAACCACCCTGGGTCTAGGTATAATTATTCATGTCTGCAGTGGAATGCTTAAAATGTCTGGGTTGTTCGGCTTTCTTCAAACTTTCTGACAGAAAATTAAATAAACAATATATCATACTTATTTATAACATATTTTATAACAAAATATAATAGTAATATATATATATATATATAACTATTATATTTTGTTATAAAATTCTGTATAAAATCCAGTGCATCCTCATTACCTACCTACTAACATCAGGTTGGAAATCTGATGCCGAGGTTAATTTTTAATGGAGGTTCCTGTTACTCACAGGAGTAACAGGAAGAATCAGTGTGTGACTCTGAGAGTAAAACTGTTATCAGTTCCTGTGACATCACACATTACTATCTAGTCGTACTCAGTACTGCAAACATCCACACTCACACTTTTTCTTGAGTACCTAAGAAGAGCATTTGTGAATTACAGACAAGTAGAAGACAAACCTTTGGATTTGTGACCGCAGCATATTACCCTTAAACCACACAGCGACACAGTACTTAGCAAGTTGTGCGAGGCCTCGGGTTCACTGACAGAGCAGCCGAGTGCTTTCAAAGGCCAACACAAGAAGATACTTTATGCTTGTGGGACAGCCATGACATATTTCTGAATGGTCTTTCATGCTCTCAGAGCTGCAAACCTTCTCCTCACAGAATGCCTGAGGAGGAAGGATAGTGTTTCATGTTAACTGCTCAGAGTTCAACTGTATGCCAACTAAAAATCAAAAGAGTCAGAATCAGAGCACGTGCGGTCCCCTCAGATACTGACTCTAAAACTTTCAGGTTTAAATATCTATGTCCTCCAAACACCCCCAGTCTTTTAGCAAACCTTGTCCATTGGATACATTTTAAATTCAGGATGTTTAAATTGATATTTTTTTTCTAATTGATGACATTGTGCCCTTTAATATCATAAAGCTCATTTGAGTATGAAATGCTACACATCTTTTCTATGAGTCCACAAATCCTATCTGCTGCTTCAGTGAACTACACTGTCAACTGTGCAGCTCCGGGATTTCTCTCTTCATCACATCAAAAATTAGAGCCTCAGTTCTGCTGTAGCTGTAGGACTGCATCCGACTCAGAAATAACTTAGAAAGCTTGAGTGTTGATGCCTGGCGTCAGACTGCTACTCCCCAAATATACAGAAAGCAACATGCATCTGGACCACCTGCTTCTGCCATGAAAGAGTGATAAGGTTTGAGTTTGAGTTTATTTATTGTGACAATGTACAATAACATTAAGCGCAAAAGAACAGAGATGCTTGTACCAGATCAAGACCAAGCTAATTTCCATCTGTAGTCCCACTACAACAATCACATCATACATTTTATCAACGTCGTACATCTTACTTATAGGTGAGTTATGATCTTTAATTGATTTCATTCCCATTTCACTCATGAAGGGAGATGCAGATGAAACCAATTTTTTTAGGTGAAACCTAGATGAAACCAGGCTAATGTCAGCAAGATGTAATATTCTGTGTAGTCATGGTATGTCATCTCCAATAATTAAAGCTGAATGAGAGGAACCACTTAGAAAAAAACGTTCGTTTGGATCCTGTCTTCTCTCAGACTCAGCTGTGTGTACATATGGTATAGCTTCCGGCGCGGCCTCGCGGTAGCAGCCAGCCAGAGAAGCTCCGCACACCGCGGGTGTATTAAGTTGTTTTTCGTAATTTATTCCTACTCTACACACTCTACTTCGTACTAAATCGAAGTATAAGCGGTCAGACACTGCAATAATGCGTCTTTTTCGGACTTTCTTCGTGGTCTTCATCGCTTTTGGAGCACTTTTATCATGCCGCGTCTCGGCCGTGACGGAAACACGCCAGGGCTCCATTGTTTACACCAGGGATCAGCTGATGAGTCTCCAGCACAGCGGGATGTATGGCCAGCGACACGAAATCCCCAAAGAGCTGAGGAAGAAACAACGCGGAAGCAGAGGGGGCAAAAGAAGACAGCTGAGGAAAAGAAGATACAAGCCGTATCTTCCTTCTATCGTCATGGGTAATGTTAGATCACTGGGTAATAAGATGGAAGAGTTAACATCTCTCACAAAGAGCGAGTGTGTGTTTCGTGAGGCGTCTGTAATGTGCTTTACAGAGACGTGGCTGCACGCAAACATACCGGACTCTACCGTGAGTTTAGCCGGCTTTCAGTTGGTACGGGCGGACAGGAACTGCACCGAGAGCGGCAGGAAGAAAGGAGGGGGACTTGCGCTCTACGTGAACAACCGGTGGTGCAGCTCGGGACACGTTACGGTAAAGGAGCGTGTGTGCAGCCCGGACATTGAACTGCTAGCGGTGAGTCTACGTCCATATTATTTGCCCAGAGAGTTCTCTCACGCCATTGTACTCGTTGTTTACATTGCTCCCTCGGCTGAGGCGTCGCGGGCTACTGACGTCATCAGCTCTGTGACCGCGAGGCTTCAGACCCAGCACCCTAATGCCTTCATAGCGATTTCTGGCGATTTTAACCATGTTAATCTGAAATCAACTCTGCCCACTTTCAAGCAGTTTGTGGACTGTAAAACAAGAGAAAATAAAACTCTAGATTTACTGTATGCTAATGTTAAAGAGGCATACAGCTCCATAGCTCTCCCTCCCTTGGGCAGATCAGACCATAGCCTAGTCCATCTCAAACCCCAGTATATACCAGCAGTACAGCGGCAGCCGGTGACCACCAAAACTGTACGGAGGTGGACACCGGAAGCCCTGGAGACCCTGCAGGTATGTTTTGAGGTGACTGACTGGGATGTGTTCTGTGACACCCACGGTGAGGATGTAGACACACTCACAGACTGTATCACAGAATATGTTAATTTTTGTACAGATTCTCTAATCCCCACCAGGTCAATACGCTGCTTTCCAAACAATAAACCATGGGTGACAAAGGACATCAAGGCATCACTCAACAGAAAGAAGACAGCCTTCTTGAGTGGAGACAGAGAGGAGATGAGGAGGGCCCAGGCAGAGGTGAGGGAGAAGATTGGAGAGGGCAAGGAGAGCTACAGGAGGAAGCTGGAGAGCCAACTTGCCCGGAACAACTTGAGGGAGGTATGGAGTGGCATGCGAACCATCACCGGCCACAATAGGATCTCTGACCAGCTGATGGATGGAGATCTGCAGGAGGCCAACCAGCTGAACCTGTTTTTCAACAGGTTTGATAGTCCACTCCCTGACCACCCTCCCCCTCCCTGTGATGCACCATTAACACCTGTCTATAACAACAATGTACCTCCTCCTCCTCCCCCTCCCCCTAACCATACTAACCAGTTTCACCTCCCCATCAATAACATCACCCTGCCCCCCTTACCCCACCTTCCATTAACAACCCCCCACCCTCCCCCATCAGATCTCTCTCTCTGCTCTTCTGTGTCCACAGTTACCATCACCACAGAGGATGTGAGGAGGGAGTTCAGTCGCCTACGACCGGGAAAAGCTGCAGGACCGGATGGACTCAGCCCCAGAGTACTCAGGGACTGCGCCACACAGCTGTGTGGGGTCTTCCAGCACATCTTCTCCCTGAGTCTGAGCCTGATGACTGTCCCTGCCCTGTGGAAGACAACATGCCTTGTTCCTGTGCCCAAGACCAAACATCCAAGCACACACAGCGACTACAGACCAGTTGCTCTGACTTCACATGTGATGAAGTCTCTGGAGAGGCTGGTCCTGAAACACCTGCGTGCTGTTGTGGAACCATCGCTGGACCCCCTGCAGTTTGCTTACCAGCCCCGTATTGGAGTGGAGGACGCCATCATCTACCTGCTGCACAGAGCACACACCTACTTGGAGGAGGCAGGTAACACTGTTAGAATCATGTTCTTTGATTTTTCCAGTGCGTTTAACACCGTGCAGCCTGCCCTTTTGAATAGGAAGCTCCTGGACATGCAGGTAGAGACCCCACTGGTCACCTGGATCACTAACTATCTTACAGGTCGACCACAATTTGTGAGGCTGAGGAACACCGTCTCGGACACGATAGTGAGCAGCACGGGGGCACCCCAGGGCACGGTACTGTCTCCATTCCTGTTCACACTCTATACATCGGACTTCAGACACTGCTCACAGTCCTGCCACCTGCAGAAGTTCTCGGATGACTCTGCCATTGTGGGCTGTACCAGCAGAGGTCGGGAGGCGGAGTATATGAGTGTGGTGGACAGCTTTGTGGAGTGGTGCGGACAGAACCACCTGCAGCTGAATGTCACAAAGACAAGAGAGCTGGTGGTGGACTTCAGGAAGCACCAGACACTCCCAAACCCGGTCAGCATCAAGGGTACCAACGTGGACATTGTGGACAGCTACAAATACCTGGGTGTCCACATTGACCACAAACTGGACTGGTCCACAAACGCAGAGGCAATATACAGGAAGGGACAGAGTCGCCTGTATCTACTGAGGAGACTCAGGTCCTTTAACGTCTGCCAGACCATGCTGCAGATGTTTTACCACTCGGTGGTCTCCAGCGTCATCTTCTACGCTGTAGTGTGCTGGGGCAGCAGGATGAAGACGGCCGACACCAACAGACTCAACAAGGTCATCAGGAAGGCTGGCTCGGTGCTGGGAGTGGAGCTGGAGTCTGTGGTGGAGGTGACGGAGAGGAGGATACTGAGGAAACTCCTCAGTATTCGTAACAACACGTCTCACCCCCTGCACGACACACTGCTGTCCTACAGGAGCACATTCAGCGGTAGACTGAGACTACCGAGGAGCAGCACAGAACGCCACAGGAGGTCCTTCCTGCCAGTGGCCATCAGACTGTATAACTCCTCCCCTTTCTGTAGGGAGAAGCGCTAGATAATCATGTCAGGCATCACTGTCATTCCCTCCACTTGTCTATGTTTATGTTTACTTAGCACCTTACATCTCCATATTTGTATCCATGTATCATATATTGTGCTCATACTGCGTACTGTACTCTTATTTTGGATTATAGTGACACTTATACTCTTATACTCTGTACTTAACTGCATTTAATGTAACTTGATACCTCTGGCACAAGAATTTCCTTCGGGATTAATAAAGTTTTATCTTATCTTATCTTATCTTATCTTATCTTATCTTATATGCAATGTATATAGCAAGTTCATCTAAAATAACCGCCCATAGAACCTGAATATTGCAGCATAAACCTACTAGAACATAACAGGAATCTGCCCTCACACTGGAATCAAAATTTGTTTAGCTTTTATTAGTGATGTTCTCACCTAGCCTGTACAGTATTTTTTCTCAGGAGACATAGAAAGTCTCTTGACAACTAATAAAATAACTAACAAAAAGAAAAAGCGTAGGAGACTTGTATGCAGTATGAAAAACTGGAAAAAACTTTTCATAATAAAATATATTTTCACAATCACCTTACCATTCCATGAAGATCGCTTTGTTGTTTTGAATTCACTTCTGTTTTAAGTTGATATAATGAACCTATTAGCATAGGTTACATAAGTAGCCTACATATTTTTTACAGTCGGCTGACACGTGGATTCAGGTTTGTGTTCATAAGATCAAAAACCATCTCTTAAAGTTGGTATATTTTTTTATTTCTTAGTGTCAGCTATCAATGCAACTATGGTTAAAATATAGAACTATCACTACATCAGCCTGTGCTGACAATCACTGTCACTGCAGGGCAGTAAACGTCACACTGTGATTTGTATGTTCCCTTCAACTGGCAAACATCTTTGATGCAGACATAAAGCCTATGTGCAGGTGTTAAAAACTGCAGTTCACCCTGCAGCCTCCAGGGGGTGATTCCAAAAACTAATTAATCCCCATAGACTGATAGAAATTATAAACTCAGTCCTATAAAACTCAAAATTACGCTTATTTTTGGGTGAGATCACTTTGAGTGAGAGGCAGGTGCTGAATTAGAGCACAAGCTTCCTGCCTTGGCGACTGCACGCCCACCTCAGCTTCACTCACTCTCCCCCTCTTTGCCTGTAGTTGGAGTTTAGGTAGACTGTGATGCAGCCAACATGGCAAAGTCTCTCAAAGACACTCAAGACGGTGCTTTAAAAAGGTGACGTCACAGAAGCTTCATCCATAGTTAATAATAATAATAATAATAATAATAATAATAATAATATACTGTCTGTGGTTTCCTTAGGAGTTAAAGTGAAGCTGTGTGGGAATACAAAGCAAAACAATGTAGCACAGTCTATTTCAACAAGAACAAATGCCTAAGATGTGGACACACTTAGCATCTAATGTAAACTGATCTATTGTACAACAACACAATAAGCCCAAATCAAAGGCGAAACTGGATTCTCATTTCATATTCTACATACATTGCAAGAACTGATTGTTTTTTTTTTCATTATAGAAAACAGGATTTATGGTTTAGCAAAACAACAAGAAAGCTTTTCAGCTCTAAACAGAGACAGCTCACTGTACAACATAACAGCACAGAGGAGTGTGTTGCATGACATCTTTGTGGACAGCCTCATTATGCCTAATTCACTGCACAAACACAGTGCTTCATATTAAACATTTCGAAAAGGAACAAAAAATGTAGTGGTTGCAGCTTGCAGAGAGGCAGCATGAACAGACTCTTTATACACCAGATGCACCCTCAAGTGAATAGGGACATAATCAGTGAGATGTCCCTCCCCACACACACACACACACTCTCTCTCTCTTTCAACTCCACCATCTGGCTGATGCTACAGGTGGCTCAGAGGGAAGTCAAAATATTTCAACCATTTCTTCTTTTCCCCTCCAAGCTGTGCCAGTCCTCATCTGTCACTGTTCATTTGTGTTACGTGTCATTTTAACAATAATGACATCATTACGAAAACATGTCAAAACATTCAATGCGGCTTGTTATTTGGAAGTTAAATAAAAAAATAACAGTGCAGATCACTGTTCTTGGCTCCCTGACAGGTGATATTCCACATGAGTGGAGACAACACAGTATTATTGTTTTCTTAACAGCTGGATTGTGCTACTTGGATAAAGATGAGAGCGAGGGTTTCATAGAAGATTCATAAAGACAAGGATGCAGATAAAGAACTGGCTAAGGTTCAGTTATGTGGTTATTATAATTATATTATTTTATTATAAATTGAAGAGAAAACATTAATTCATTCACATTCATCCTTGTATCTTAATTTATTGAAATACGAGATCAAACAAAAGTCAGATTGAGACTAGGGACACATAGGAGCCTTGACCCAAAGTCAAGCCAGGTGTGGGTTTTCAGGTATAATGCTACCCACATTTGTACAAACAGTCTTTGAAAATGTTTAAAAAAAATGGACAAAATGCACAATATTAATGGTTGACACTTTAAGCTGAACACTTTTTTTTAGCATCTGTTGCCCTGTGTGTCCATGGTGTCTGACCACAGGGTCTTATGATATAATGTGCACATCTACTGAAACATACCAACAGAGGAAATATCAGCTCTCACAGACTACCATGTTATAATGGCAAACTTTATTAAAAAAAAAAAACTGAAAAAAACACAATAATGATGTTTATTTATGAGTACATAGTGTATATTAGTAAGTGTACAGTGAGTGAATTTTTACACGACTTTGATCCCATTAAGATATAAAATTTCACATAATTAAAGACCTGACTGCTTTGAATGACAGGCAGGTGCTGGCTCATCTCGCAAGCTTCCAGCTTTAATGACTGCAATGCTGCAACCCCCTTTGCCTGTATTGGGATTAACTGGGAGTTCAGGTGGACTATAACACTGCCACCTGCCACTGTGGTGACAATCAGAGTCTCTCAAACTGACTCAAAATGGTTCTTTAGAAATGTACAGGTGACAGGTCACACAGACTTTGTCCATAGTTATATGAGGTCAGTAAAGAAACACCACTACAATAAACGAGGACAAGGTGTTATGTCCTGTAACTGCAGCAAACAGCCTCCAAATGTCATCAACATTTTCATTTCATCCTCTCAGGTACAAAGAGTTCAAGAGAAACTCTTGCTTAATAATAATTAATTCAAACTTTTACTTGTACCATGCAATTAATCTAGAATATAAAAATAAGCATGGGATGTGATGGGAACAACACTACTGGATCCACTTAACATTTAAGATGCACTTTTGAACTCTGTGTGAAAACAGCTGATAAATGACAAAAAAAACACTTCAAAACAGGCTAAGAGGACAGCAGAAGCTTATGTACAAGGAAACAAACAAACATGAGACGGGGAAGAGTGCTTTTAAGCCTTCTGTGTGATCCTTTAAAACTGTACAGTCTATCCACTGTAATGTGTTTACAAAAGGTTGGTAAAGTGTTACACAACCATACAGCCCCACTCACCAGATTAGACTGACTGGAACTGAATAGTGTCCCGGGGATTTCTTTAACTGTATCAAACTCTGAAAGGGGGGATAATTGAAGGGAGGAAAGACAAAGAGATAGTGTGAGAGAGAAGAGGCAATGAAAAAAAAAAAGAGTGCGAGAGATTTGGAATTGCTGCCTACAATGTGAAGATATCTCTCTATTAGCATAAAATTACAATGGCGGAGGGTCGTCTCTGCTTGAGGGATTGTGTGAGATCAGCTTAATCTCCAAGTGCCAGCAAATCTGATGACTCTTCCAAAGTTTAATCATGCCACCAGGGCAAGGGAGGACCTGACAAGTACCAAATGACACACTGGGGTATCCACTCCAGCAAACCGCTTTCTTTATGAGGGCCTCAAAACTCCACAATGTCTCACACAACAGGACATCCAAGTTTTAATATGTCGCCTGGCCACTGACCGCTCCCACATAAGTTCTATGGCATTAAATATGATTTTAATTTTTCTTCCATTATTATCATACTTCACCACACAAGACAAGATTTACTGTATTTTCTGTAATAATAACAGAATACAAGAAAGACAATGTCTGAGTTTATGAGAGTCTGTCTTATGTGGTGCACTCTTTGTATTGAATATGTGATGAATTTGGTTGAGAATTCTCACAATGACAAAAAAAAATGATTTGAATTGTGAAGATATCAGCAGATATTGTCTTAAAAATGGAATACTGGAATATTTGCCATTGGCCAATATAACAGAGATATGCACAGATAGGTTGAAATGAACTCTTCCCCCAGTGGGTGCATAAAAAATGACATCGTTTGTAAGAGACCACCACTGAAAACGCAGACTGCTTCTTTCGCTGCAGGAGTGGGAGATGGAGAATCAACACAAGATTTGTGCAGACTGTGCACACAGAACATTTTGGGAAAGTGGGTCTGAATATCTTTTAAAATTGCCTGTTTGCTCTTTAGTTACCAGTCCCTGAAGAAGTAATTTAAAGGGTGGAAGTGTGGGAGTGGGGATGGCACAGTGGTACAGTGTTTCCTGGTTTGAATCTGGCTTAGGCCTTTGAGGTTTTTCCTCCAGGTACTCTGGATTCCTTCCACATACCAAACACGTGCATGTTAGGTTAATGGGGACTCTAAATTGGCCATTGGTGAGTGTGAATGGTTGTTTGCCTCTCTATGTTAGCCCTGTGATAGACTGGTAACCCCCCCCACCGAGACACTGTAGCACAGGACAAAGCGAGTTCAGAAAATTGATGGATGTGTAGGAGTAGTGGGTGGGACTCTAAGGCATGCTGGAGAAAACATTACGTTCTGGTTTCCTGACTCCCCTAAAATAATAACCTGTCTGTCATCTAACCATCCAAACTCAAAATAGGCTTGGATTCATTCACTTCAACAACCTCGGGACACTAGAAATCTCAGGGTGGACATAAACTAAAAAAAGAGGCTTTAGGATTCTGGTCTTTGTTTGTTTTTATTTAAGAAGTGATCCAATGAGAATAGTAGTTTTCTTTAAAATTTGGTTTTGTTGGAAAATTAAATTGATATAAAAACTTGGATCCCTTAGGCCACATGTGTCAAACTCAAGGCCCACAGGCCAAATCCGGCCAACTGCAATGACACCTTGATAGAAGAAAGATTTTCATTTGTCATATAAATGTAAACTACCCACAAAATTACACTGAATAAAACCATTCATACCAACACAAATGATTTATTTTGTGCAGAAACAAAACGGCAAAGATCAAAGATAGGCGCTCCTACTCAGGGTGTTTCAAATTATATTCACACTGCCAATGGGAGGCGATCAAGATTACAGTCGTATCATTTTTATAACCAAAATCCCAAATAGCTTTTTCCTCACTCTAACAATGCTGTGCAGCGCACTGTAACAATCTCCTCTTGAGTCAGCTCTGACTTTATCAGCTGTCAGTCACATCCATAACATGATTGATCTGGACATGTGCAGGGTGTTTATTATTTATTATGGCTCACGGGGTGCTTTCATGTGTTCTTTTATGCGTAATTATTGTGCATGGACTTGGTGTCAGATCAGTGATTTTCTACGACAGAGCATTCAGTTCAGCAGCCTCTTGTCTCATTAATAACCCTCCCATCTGTACTGCTACTACTAAGGCCAGTGCTGCACATGCAGTGAAACTTTGCTTTCATTAGGTAGGCCTCTAAAGAGTGGTATCCAAGGTGCATGGATACCACTTTCTACCAGGCCTGGCCAGCTGTGCAGAGAGGCTAAGGGTGAAGCTGACGTAGACTCACTGGAGGTCGTCTACTAAATCTCTGCAGAACTCCCAAGAGAAGCTGTAGGAAATGTTGCTGATGGTTTGACTATCTCTGCTCCTCCCTGTTGCTACCACATCCCTCATGGACTAAGTGATTGTATGGATGGATGGCCTGCCATGTGGTCTGGGCAGTACCTTGAGCTTGTTGCAGATTTTAAAGTGCCTGTTTTAAGCCATGACTCTTTAAGCTGACCAAGCAATTTTAATGCCTAACCTAAACCTGCAGACAAATGGCCGCATGTTTTGAGAACTGCTGGCAATCTAAGTCTTTTGTCATTCACAAATGAGGGTTGTGTTAATAAATCCTAATCCCCTCAGGAGGCCTGGAGATGTCGACAGCCTGCAAACTCAATCAAGTGATCAAGCTCTTGGCTTGTCAAGGATGCTTCATGTCTTTTACATTTAACAATGACACACGTTTTATTTTCCTAATAGTGCCACAATGAGAATGAATTAGCTACCCTGAACTCCATGAGGCCTGTATATCAGTCTATTTTTCTTATCGTGAACCTAATGCCTTATTTGTTGCCCATAATTGCCTGCGCTTTGACATGCAGTCAGTCATGGAGAGGCTAAAAAAAGGAACCCTGAATCACCTAAGAGAAGCTGACATTTACATTTTAGGTATTAGGCGCCTGTTCCTACAATGAACAATCTCAGGAATTGGTCATATAAAATATAAATTCATCACAGAGCTAATTCCATGCATGCAATTCCATTGAGCAAAAGTTACATCAGAATTATCTCCAGAGAAAGAATCCTTCTCCCTCCTGTTTCTGGCCTGGGGATTCTTAGTTTGTATTCAAGGTCCAGTAAGACAATGTTTGATCTTTACAATACAAGTGCCAGTAAAAGTTAAGCCAGTAGATTTAAATACACTCAAATTCATCCTCTCTGCCCAAGAACAATACCTCCATAAGCTCCAACACTTTGTGCACTTCAAAGGTCTTAAAACTGGAGCTTCTTTGTTTTAAGCACAAAGAAGCTCCTGCTTTCTTTCAGGTTTTAGAGGGCAATATCAACAGAAAACCTCTAAAGAAATACCACAGAAACTGAACAGAAAAAAAAAATCTCCTGAAAAAGTTTTCACCTTTTTTTCTGCAAAGTTGATGAAACATAGTACTGTACGGTTTGTGCCTAGACAAAGCTTGGGAAAAAAAACACCAGAGAGAGTAAGCGAATGTGCCCCGTCTTATCATCTGCTGCCACTGCACAGATTAGTGCTGAACGGAATAGAAAAAGGTTGTGAAGGAAAAAAAAAAGAATAAAAGCTGCTCTCCAGTATTAGAACAGACAGTTGCATTAGCTTTCTAATAAGAAGAGACAGAGCAATACTGAGCCCTGAAAAAGGGAGAAAGTGTTTCCTCGCTCTTTGCAGGGTTCTCCACCCCCCTATTCTCACCCACGCAAAGTGCGTGCTCTCCACCCACATGTTCTCCTCCTTCCTTTCTACTTAAATCAGATAGCAGTGGGTAGCAGGAGAAGCATGTCATAGGTTTAACTCATACAGTATTAATTATACTCCCATCCCCTGACCTCACTTGTACCGATAATCTACTTCCCACAACCCTACTTTCTGAAAGGAGGCTCTTATCGTTACTAAAGCTGAACCCTTTGGCATCTGCTGCGCCCTGGCACCATGTGATCCCCGTTTGTCCTGTAGGCCCCTCGATGATTTATGAGGCTCCCAGCTGGTATTCATAGTAATATTCTGGATGTGTCAGACAAGGAAAAGGAAAAACTCCTCCTCACTTTTCACTTAGCAGACTGACTGTATCACGGTGATGAGTCTGCACTCCTGCATTCATTTGACACACAGCAGCTCCACGGTGAAGCCCATTCAAAGTGGATTTAGCTGTGGATGTAGTTAGAGCTCCTATTTACTCAGTATATGCAGTGACATCCATCACAGATATGAACTTCACAGCCACAGTATTTTGTTTTGCTTAAAGGGAATTAATGTAATATTCATCTTGTGCTTCCAATCACACAGTCAGCAAAACCGTTTCTACTCATCATTATGACTTATAACAGTAGAGGAAACATTCATAATTCTGCTCTTTAACTTGATGCAAACCGCATCTGAAGGTAAGTCAGAACAGATGCTTGCCATTTTGTAATTGATTATATCTCTCTCCTTCTCTGGGACTCTTCTTCTTTCATGGTCTTTTATATCTAATGTCAAGGCTCAGTGCTGGTGCACTGAAAATGAAAGTGGTGTATCCATTTAAAAAAAGGAGAGGTGTGGAGGTTGGAGTTGTTGATGCATGTATAGCACATCAGACTGTAAAGCTAGACGGTAAGGTGTATGCCTCACTTTGATGTTTTCAAACTGGATGACAGTTGGTGCTGTCTATGCATTACTGTCAGCACAGTCATGTTCAGATTCCTTCATGGATCAGATCCTACATCCGCTGCATAGTCTCGGGTAAAGCAAGGAAAAGGGAAGCAATAAAGAAATAGCTGCTTCTTGGGCTTTGTAAAGCTATTTATATTTTGATCAATTAACAAAGGAGACACATGGTTAGGGAGATAGGAAAACAGTGGAAGAAAAACAAACTTAACTTGAAAACAGCCAAACAATCTTCTTGACATCAAAATAAAAACAACAGAAATCAGCCAACCCAAACGAAAGCAGTGGCAGCCAACACTAACCTGACACACCAGATGGTTTGTTACACAGAGCCATCTGGAAAGTCATCCTTGGAAACTATTTGGAAAAGAGAAGGCACTTTCAAAATATATTTGGCCCCTGATTGGATGAACCATCCCCCTAGTGGCATCATAATCCATTGTTGCACCCAAAATATGCCAATAGTGGTTGGCAGCTCTTCACAGTCCAATTCAACAACAGATCAACGGAGACCAAAGATTAATTCATTATTCAAGATAAACTATTCAATCAAAACAACAAGATACCAAACGTCACATTTGGTCCATAATACACGCCCCAGGTATGACATTTAACTTCTGTTTATGCTGGAACATCCTCTGATCATGGGACCGGTACAGCCACAAACGTCAAGTGTTAAGAGGTGGGTTGGGGGTGGTAAAAGCAAGATGTTGGACACTTCTGGAGTCCTGATTTTACATTTTCTTTGTGAGGATAGGTTGGATACGGTCAAAAAAATCCAAAGCTATGTATGACCACTTACAGCAGATTCTAGATGTGTTTTAGTCAAACATCATTATTGGAACAACATATTTCAAATAAAATGAAACATGAACGTTGGATGATGAAAAGGAAGCAGAAATAACTTAAGTTTAAAAATAGCATGTCTGGTTCTGCTTACAAGGACATCCACATTAACTTCTGTTCTTTCCGAGGACATGACAACTAGATTCAGCTAAATTGATGCTTGAAATTTGTCCCGGTGACGTATGTCTGTCTCTGAATAAACAGCCTCTCGATCACTGATTCACCCAAAGCAAAACACGAAAAACTTCCCAGCACATGTTGTCTTGCATCCTGCAATGTAGGCCATAAGTTCAGAGGTGCATGTATGTAAAACATAAATGGGTTTGTGCATTATTCTTTGGCAGGATAGCCAGTGACAGGCAGGAAGACAGGGCTGAGTGATCGCAAAAGATCTGAGCGCTTTCAATTACTGTCACCACAGGTGTCCACTGGGCTCAAGATGAGAGAAAATGGAGCAAACCACTGTCAGGTCTTAGTGTTACGACAGCACGTACACCCAGCCAAAGTAAGGGAAAGGAGGCAGTAGTGATCTGAATCCCAACACCTGGCTCTAATGAGATTGGCATGCACACCCCGCAGCCATTAGCTTCAACCCAGCCGTGTGAAATGTAGATTCCTAGAGATGGCAAAACCAATAGGATTAGCCTACAAGGTGCACCTACTGTTTTCCTCTGTGCTGCAGTGTTATGGTTATACTGCACAATCATCAGGATAACAGACGTGAAAGGATGTGTGTTTGTGTTATTAAAGCGCAGAATCCACCCCTGTCATGTTGCAAATAAATCTGAAGGAGTTGACTATTCATGACCAATTACTGCCGTGTGTTACACATGTTTACTGCTCTTTCTGATTCGTGGTGCGCCTAATGGTGAGTCTGCTTTTTCACAAGATGCGGCGCTATAACATCAAGCAATTAAAACTTTAATTACGCTGAAATGAGAAACTGTCTCTGATGCTTAATTTCTCATTTACTCATGTAAGAGAGAGGCTATGAAGTTTCATTAAGCTCTATCCACCAGGACAAAATACAGATGTGCAACAAGAGCTGGACTGACGTGAACATTCTTTGATTTATTTGAGATTTACAGTTATGAGCATGTAAACACTAAGCTTCCCACAATGCCATATTAGTGACGTCAATTTGCTAATGTCCTGTGGATACATATGAAAGGAATAAAAGCAGACACCCACCAGCAAATAACTGCAGGAGCGATTTTTTTATTGTGGTGAGTCTTTCTAGACATTAAAGGCCCAAACCCTCCTAAAGCTTTAAAAACCTTTTTTTGCTGCAATGTGGCAGAATTTAGAATAATTTCATAGCTCTCCTTAGATTTTAAAACCATTAGGAACTTCATGGGGATTTTGCCCATTGATTTTGATCCTTGAGATGCTCCCGAAAAGACCATGGTCTTGATTGCCTGGCCACCTTGAGATAAGGGAAGTTAGAAAAAAAAAAAATCAATCGGTAAGTGTAAAAACTTTCTCTGTTCTTTGGCTCTATTTTTTGCTTTTAAATACAGTAACTGCAACACAAACCAATTATCTACATGAATGTGTTCGCTTTTAACAATGCATTGACCTGAATATTGATGCAGTCTTGTGCTTTTGAATTTACATTCCTACTTTGACTGAATACAAAGCAGACTGGATTCTCTAATTTTTAAGGCTGCCTCTTGGAACTCAGGTTCAAGGACTGTGCCTACTGTTGCATAGCTTCAAAGATTTTCGTGGGGATGAAAGTGATAATCTGCTTTCGAGTCACTCCCAACAGTGCTTTTGCTTCTTGGGCCACACAGGCACCTCCCTGGAATAAAAAATGAGGGCTGCTTTCTTGTCACACTGTCTGCCAGTCAAGATGCTAAAGTGTTTGTCTAATGACAGGACTCCTCTCTTAAGACTAAACATCTGCATTAAGGGGGCTAAACAAACCAACTGCACCATGAAGAGCCACTCAGTATTCCTGTCTCATATCTGAACATGCTAGTCTGCTCCCTCTGCCTCATTCACAATCCCTCACCAGCACACAGATTGTTAGTATTCTTGTGCATGTAGTATTCTGTTATGTCTGTGTGCTCACACTGCAGCTGAGGCAGGATTCAAGCTAAATGACAGAATGGAACTTAATTTGGTTCATTTGTTTGATTTAACCCACGTCGCCAAGACCCGGCTGAACTCTAAAAAATGTTCAAAACATTTCAGCTGAAGCTTTGACTAAAACAAACTGCTGGTAAAAATCTTCTTTCAAGTTAATACAGCTAAACTGAAGTCATTTGCACAGTGTAATTGAAAATTCAACAATCACATTACATTCATAGTCTTTCCCCGCAGTTTCTCACAAATAAATGGATTACTAGCGACTCCTGCTACTACAAATTTGATTGTTTGCTGTGGTTCAGTGACAGAGTCCATAAATTGAGGTGGGGTGGATGGTGGTATCACCATGACCACAGTAACCAAGTGGTTAATGAACTGCTTGGTTCAGTTTTGGTAAAGTTCTTGTTTTGGGTAAAGGAAAATGTCGATTTGCAACAAGCTTCTGTGGCAGACTCTTGGCTCCCACGGGATTGTCTGCTGTCTTTGTGCTGCTCTTTATGCTTACAGTGGTCCCTTGCTATAACGCGGTTCACCGTTTGCGGCCTTACTGTTTTGTGGATTTTTTTTTGTTGTTTGGTGCCATTTTGCTTGCTTTTTTCCCCAGCACATTGTGTTCTGTGTTCCGATTGATTGACAATGGTCTATACAAAATGGTCTACAATACTGGACCTATTTTTCTACAGGGTTAAGGGAAGGGTTAGGTTAGATAAGTCTGAACTTTGAGAGTGTTTAAACAAGAGAGAAAAGTGAAAATGTTAATGCCTGTCTGAGAAAAGTGTATACAGCGTGTAGTGAGGGGACTTACCGCCTTAAAACATCTATAATAATTGTAACAAATAAAGCTGACTACTTCGCGGATTTCGCCTATTGTGGGTTATTTTTGGAACGTAACCCCCACGATACACAAGGGTCCACTGTAATTTCTTTTGATAAGGGCGCTGTAGTAGTAACAGTGTAATGTTAAAATGAGGGATCAAACATGCAACACTGTCTTCAAGAAATGCCTTTGTTATCTGGACAAATCTAACCTTAGTTAAACATGAAGTTATTTCTGCATCTGTGAGACATTCGAGTGAAAAGCCAAACATCATGTCAACCTAATTTCTCTACAGGGATTGATAAAGCCATTCTTAATCTTTATGTGTCCATTTTAAATGTGTTAACTCAAGTAATGGGATTAACTCCCAATAAATAGTTTGTGTAACACTTTGTCATGCGAGACAGCAAATTACCAAAAAGAACATAGATTTTCAAGTGATAAAGTCATCTATTGGCTGCAGTTGCTTCTTTTAACCACAACCATTCCATAACCTTATCTAATGTATTCATAATGTTCACCACAATGAGTGATGTCAGAGGGTAAATAAATTACATGTTCCATTTTCCTCCTTTAGGTGTAGAGGTACAAAAGTAAACCTTCAAAAAACCCTTTCTAGAAACTTGATTTTTCTGGGCTGAGTGAAAATACTTTACTTTCTCATTAAATTTTCATACAGTAAATATTTAGTTAAAAGGAGCATTCCCACAAATATCTAGCAGGTAAGCTTCTGGGGAGTGCGTTGTTATTTTCAACACTGGCCTGAGGCAAAACACCCTGAAATTCTTTAATGGAACAGTTAGAGGTTAATTGTCTTGCTCAGGGGCAACACAGTTGAAACAGTTAGGAGTGGAGAGTGGGCATTATGTTCATTTTTAATAGTAACCATCATAGAGCTCTGCAGTTAATATAGAAAATTAGGAATGATGAGGTTACACCATCCAAGTATCCACTCTATGAATTCTGGATTTTTATCAAACACAGTGAGTATGATGCTGATGATGATCATAATGAAGTTTGTTTGGAACACACACGTGGAAAGATCACCAGCTTGATAGACAACAACATTTCCGTTTTGAAACAACAATGATCATCGTGACACCACAGCTCCTCCATAATGGTCGTAGCACAGATATGTTCCCACATCCATTAGAAGTAATGGTGTGGTACATTATGAATGGAGAGCATGCAGCTCTCCCTTTCCCAGATGGATTGGGCTTATTGTGAATGACCCATAGTGACTCATTATAGTCTATGCAGGCATTAACATTTTATTGCATTTTAAGATCACTGTCAAGCCCAGTTTTGCCAACACATTATCACCACCCTGGTGGCCAGGAACACAAAAACACAACATAAAGAAGACCTCTTAGAGACACATCTGCTGGACTAAGCTGAGTGGAGTGTTTCTTTGGCCGACAGTGGACACATTGACACTTGATGTATAAAATATCGTGGTGCAAAGACCAATGCTAAGGCTTAGGTTTGCAACAGCTAAAACCTTTAAAACTATCTATACAGACCATACCAGTTTGTAAACATGTTTTTATTTCTGGAGTTAAGTTTGGGATCTCAACATGGGACCCTGTTTCCAGAGGCCAAAGGTGGAACAGCAGTTTTTGCCACTTGTGTATGGTCTACATTTCTCAGGCCCGGAGGTCTCTGCTCCTGCTTGCTACACAAATACTTTAAACAACTATAACTTATTCTACAGTTACAAATTTCAACATGTCCTCATGAAAAAGCATCACATCTGGTCGTAAAAACATCCTCCAGGTACAATACATGGTTATGTTTTTTCATATGAGCGTACTGCCCAACATATGGTATTATGCTGCTTTTAAGGTAGTGGTCATAACACGTGATCGTATGGCCTGATGTCATCTGACCATGGCACTGAAACAGCCATATTAGGAGGCAATGTGGTGCATTTTCACTCAGGAGTTTGAGGTTTGAGTCCCCCTCACACTGTGAGCTGTTATGTTTTCACCCATTATGTTTCATGTTTACTTGTGGTTGGATTTGGCATTAGGATCATCCTAAAACACATTTCTTAGCATTTTAAACACATTTTACAAGGGAAATTGTGCAGTCGCGAGGCCGCTAATATAAGATACTATTGTGACAAGTCCCCGCCCCTCTAAACACACAAGACACACACAACACATGTTGATTCATGACTGAAAATATATAACAACATAAACAATGATAAGAATGAAATGCAATCCACTCCTACTCATACAATAAAATATGAATGACAAAAGCTAACCTGAGGTGAATGCTATAGTTTAAAGTTTACCTCTTATGAAGCTAATGTTTTGTGTAGAAAGTTGTAGCTTTTCAGGCCTCAGCTTATCTGACATATCTGAAGATGACAGCGGATCCAAGAAAACCGTAAAAGGTGCTTGAAAACAACTTGTGTGAAGGATAGAGTGGAAATGAAAGCACACGTTTCACAACTTTTACAGGTTTTGTATCAGGTTTGATTCAGTTATACTTCAATCGGCTGCGTCGTCCATCACCACAGACAGCAGTATCATGTCAACTATAACTTGGTTATTGCTGAAGCAAGGTTGTTGTGACAACAATATGACTGTGCACATTGTGAGGAGAATATATGGAATTGTGCTGTCAGAATCACTGAGGCAGAATGATAGCTGTGTGTTTCAGAGAACAGCCAATTTGTAGCCATTGGTACCTCACCTGTGGCTTATGTAAATACGGTATTCATTGTGTATTCCTTTTAATTCAGGATCAGAGTAACTTAATATGATTAAAACAGCAAGACATTTTCAGTATTAAGTTACCATTCAGCCCTGCGATGGACTGGTGACCTGTCCAGGGTGTACCCCGCCTCACACCCGTAGTCAGCTACTGCTGGGATAGGCTCCACTCCCCTGTGATCAGCAGGACAAAGCGGGTTAATGGATGATGGATGGATGGATGAATGTTACCATTCATAGAGAGGGCTTCTCATAGGCAGTGTTAATTTTGTTGACGAATCATTTTCGTCATAGTTTTCGTTAACAACCTTTTTTTGCTGATAAAAACGAGACGATAACTAAAAAAAAACTAACGCACGGTGCCAAAAACGAAGACGAAATGGATTGACACTTTCGTCAACGAATAAAAACGAGACGAAATTATTGATGGAGACGAGATCCAATCAGAGCAAATTTTGTTTGTGGAAAGGGAGGGACGAATCAGGAGACGGCGGCAGAGAGCCAATCAGAAGTGCTCTCTCTGTGTAAGGACGTTGCGCCGCGATGCTGGAAGAAGGCGTACTCATGCATGGTCACACAAAACAGGAGAACAGACACACAGACACGTTTAATTTCAAGACAATCAAGACGGTTTACAAACCGTGCGGAGCGACTATCAGCGGTAAAAACAATAAACCTGAAGCGACATTTGCAGACGAGTCATCTTAACTTCCGTTCAAAGATACACGTGACAAAATCTATAAATGAAGACCCCGCTGCTGATGGTTTTACAGCATGCGACCTGTTTCTAAGTTGTCACTGAAGTGTTTTGCTGTAGTTATGGAGTATTCATGAAGAAGGTCATGACTGAACAGTGTATTCAGGGAGAGCAGCTCACTGTTCACTGCTGCTTTTGTGAAAAGGTAATAGCAATTAAATAAAGAGATGTTTGTTTCAAATAACACAAGTTAAAGCTGTGCCTGTTTTTATTGCACAATCAAACCTTAAATATTTCATGAAAAATATATATCATAGAATCTAAATCTGCCGTGGATTTAGATTTATATATATATATATATATATATATATATATATATATATATATATATATATATATATATATATATATATATATATATATATATATATATATATATAAAGGGAACTGACATAAACAGTCTTTGAATCTTAATGACCATGATTAAAGTTAGTGAAAAGAAAACAGCTCGTGGTGTCAGGGTGACTGAACCCTGGACTCCTCAGCAAAAGTCTGCCATGTGGCATGTAACACAACCATCCCCAACATACCCATCAACCTAACATGGACTTCTGAGGCTGTATTGTTCCCATGATCAGATGACATCAGGCAATACATCTACATGTCCTGTTAGCATAAATGGAACCATGTGTTATATCTTGAGGAAATATATAAGGAAATATAGCATATTTTAATGAGAGCATGTCGGTGGCTGTGAACAGCACAATAGCACCAGGTAAGGTGGACCTTGCTTGTGGACATGTGGATCTATGCTCCTCTGTCAATATGGCACATTTTGCTTTTATTTACAAAACACAATATTACATTTAGCAGTTTTCAGAGTATCAGCTTCTATCGTGCTCTGATTTAGTGTCACTACTAGACGAACAAACTTTCCTTTATTCAGTACTGATACAACACCACAAATAACTTGAACCAAAGGCTCCTTTGTGGGGTTTTTTTTTCCTCCGGTTTGTAAATGGCTGTGCACAACATGAGCACTGATTTATTGTGACAGGAAGTTTGGAGAAAGGTGTAGGCAGCCTCTCATCATCCCCGGTGAGAACAAAGCACTAAAGTATAGGTTTGACTCAAAATCAGCCCTTTATGGTTAAATTGCTGAATGTCACTGACACAAACAGAAAAAAAGAACATTTTAAGGCTTGAGGGAAGAGTCTCGAAGACCATAACATAAACACTTAGAGATCTTCATCTCATACATTAACAAAGGCTTTCCCACCTATGAGATCTGCTACAGGGCTGGAACATTTGGCCATTTTTACTGCATTACACATTTTCCCCAGAGGCTAAAAGAGAGCGCAGCTACTCTGCAGTGACCTAATGAGCAGTCATATATTATTTCCTACATCTTTACAGTTTAGTTTACTTTAATTTGAAGTACTTAGATAGAATCAATGGGTCTTAATGTTTATACATAAGAAACACTGCAGGAGTCAAATATAAAAACATAAAGCTTAACTGACGTGGCAAAATATCATTTGACATATTTTACATTTTATTAATTAAACATCAGAGTATTGCTTCTTTATCTATGCACCCTCACACAGAAAATATGCAGAAACCATTTCAGTTCCCAAAGGCAATCATTACAAGCAGAGGATATAAGATAAGACAGCAAGGTTTTAATCAACTACTATTGATTAAATGAAGCAACTAAGAAGGCTGTGTTACAAGATCGACTTCCTGTTGCACTGATATAGTGAAAGGGATAAACTCAGTGTCTTAAAAACAATGACAGTTCAAACAATGCTGCTAGTGGTGTTTGTCACGCCAGCTAAGGATTAATAAACCGCCCACAGTCCAGGCAGGTGTCTGCCGTTCAGCGTCCAATGATGTGCAATATTCTTCTAATATGAATGCTAAAGTATAGAAATACGCGCACTAACCCATTTAAATACAAACCATCTTGTTTACAATTTGCAAACTGGGTCACGAGTTGTATTTGGTAAGCTGGCATTGAGTCGGTCTTAAAATGATGACTGCTCCCCTTTGAAATGAAATCATTATGTACCCCCAGGCTACCCCGAGGTATTCTATACTCTAATCAAGCCAAATGATTCATGTGTAATTGCCTTCAGCTTCACTCAAAACAGTAAAGGGAACCATTCCTTCACTTCTGTGCATTCACAATGTGACTAGGATCCAGTGGTACCACAATGAGCATGAAAGTGGGAGCAGGAAGAGTTAGAGACAGGTTCAGCACTCTGCACCGGCTTGTATTTTCTCCTCAATTAACTGTCCAAGGCTGAGGTTGCTCAACATCCCAGGGTGCTTAACCTCTCTTCCTAGCTAGCGTTTTCTCTCCTCACACTCCTCAGGCAGCCACAATGCATCTATCATAGCACCTTCCAGTACTATGTCTGGATGTAGCGGTGAGCTTGAAGAATATTAATGTTTGTAGATTCCCCCTTTGGCTGCCTATTAATTAGCCCAGCTCATTTATACTTGATTGATAAACTGCTCTAAGTTGCTACATCAAGTAGGCAGTTGCTATTAAGAAATTGTGATTTTTGGGTGAGATTGTGCTGGCTTTGTATTTACTGAAGGACTCATTAGAGGCTGCATGTCAGGCATCAGTAATCTTTTATCTAGAAATAGTGTACGTGCTCACGGTTTCAAAGACTTTTCTTGCCTAAATGCAAGGTTTTTTCTTTCCCCAGATTTATCCTAGAGAGAGATTCTATGAAGATAAAACTGTAATACACCCATGAGAGGTTTTAAGTGAGGCTTATCTGGAAGTCTGTTATCCGTAAGGGCATTATCACACATAAACTTCATTTGTGGTCTGTGGTCTGAAACAGATGCCACATCCACAAAAACTAACAAACATACCGACATGTCAAACTGTACTAGTTCAGTTTGTTTGCTGGTGTCATCACTGTCACCTTTTCAAGAAACCACTCTAAGTTAAGCCAAGCAGTGTCATGGTGAGAAGCTAACATAGCAGTTAACAGAACAGGTACTGGCTCATGGCAGAGTGGGTCAGAACTCTGTCTTAAAGCCAGAGTTCTGACCAAAGATGGAAGCACCCATAAGAGATATTTTGACCTTACTTTTGTACAATGAGTGGAGGCAGGGCCACATCGTCCATCTTTACAGTCTATGGGTGCTGTATATAGAAGCGAAGATGTTGATGACCTTGCCACTTACTTTGATTTTGTTTTTTGCGCCATGTACTTTTATGCAATAAAAGGACAGCTGCAACCCGTCCTCACCAGGCTGCATGGAGATAGCAACTTAGCGCAAGGGCAGCAGAAAATGGCAACCACACAACTAGAGCTGTTTACCTCGTAAAATGCATTTAATGCTATAAATTCCTGTGTATCTTTACCTGAACCCTTACCCTGTTTTTAACACCAAATCTTGTTTTTGTGCCAAATCCAGTGGCAATTAAAAACAAAACTTAACCACAGGTGAAAACGAAGCTTAACAGCGGGTGAAAACAAAACAGCCTGCAGTGTCTGGGGGGCTCAAACCTTAGACTTCTAAGGGGGAGTTCCATCCCCAACCACTTCCGTAAATGGATTTTTGCAACTTTATCGACCCGATGATTGAACGGTGTCAGACAAGACAATTATATGCAGTTGGCATAAATTCTGTATCCAATCTTGCAGATGTGCAGATAACATGTTGGCCAGCTGCCATAAAGAAAAACTTAAACCATTCTAAAGAAGCGATCGGTACCCTCGTTCAAACACTGAGCGAGATCCTCATGATTTCATGTGCCAATCAGATGAACACAGAGCTAAGAAATCATTGTGTAGTGTGATCTCCTAGAAGACAAACACATCATTTTATCAAGCGCTTGCTGTTATGTGGAAACTTGTTTGTATTACTTAAGTAATACAAAAAGTACAACTTTAAGTCTTAGTTAGTCAGCACTGTTTGCTGTGGTGTACATGCTGCCTTCTTCACTTCAGTAACCAAAAGCATCCTGCAGAGACAAAAGATTCTGTCAAGAGGGATTATCCCTAACCTCATTAAAGGAGATTTTTTTTCCTGTTCCAAAACTAATATATTGGTGGGATTCTCTGGGTACTAGGACAAAAACTGCACAAAATATCTATACTTTCTGGACTACTCTTATTAATCTATGAGATGTTTCTATCTTACATCTACGAGATGCATATTAATAAATAGGTGACTATAATCAAATAAGTTGAAGACATTGTCAGTTTCTGTTTTGCAAACAAAGCTGTGTCTGTCCTATGGGCAATGTTTTAGATATCACTCGTTCAAGCAATAGACTGCAGATGGATTAAGTGAATGAGAGATAATTAAATGACCTTTACCATAAGGGGAATTGAGGTCCACTTTAAATACACAGTGGAAAATGAGTCTATTCTCTTTCTTACTTATCTTTAGAATACAGGAGGGCCTGCTGTCTGCAAAGCGTCCAGTGCACATTGTTTCCTCAAGCCTGCAGTATAAATCCAATTACAAAACCAGTGGATGTATGTACCTTAAATTCCGCTGCAACGCCCGTTTCATCAGGAGCAATTCACCATGTTTAAAGGTTATCTCTCAACGGCCTTCAAAATCAGAAATCAGTTCAGGCTATTAGCTGGCTGAGAGAGTAAAGTTGCCCTTTAAGCAGGTGCATCCAATAACGTCTGATTTTGCTCTGTTCATTATGTACAGTAGCATTGACTTTGCGTTCGCACTATTGGCTTAAAAGTGGAAACTATCAAAAAGCAGCCCTGAGATAAAATTCAAAGTTGAAGTATGCCAAGTGTTCGGAGACATGTTCATCTCCAAGCACTGAGGGTGGATGAAATTCCACTATTGTTTCACTGGCTCCTGCAGGGCATTATCGACAGAGCGGCACCCAGGGCTTAATCTCTCAAATAATTTTCTTCTGAAAATGTCATGGATTTGAAGAGGGAGCAAGTTAAAACTCAAAAAAATCAATAATGAATTATAGCTAAAGCTAATAATAGCTGAGATGGTATAGCATTTCAATGTAAAGAATGTGCATAAAAGCAGAATGTCGAGGCACAGGAGAGGCAGCCGGCAGTCTAAAAAGAACATTATAACATAATTTCTTTGGTGGAAATGTCCATCACAGCTTATGTTAAATCAATTTAATAGAAGCAACTCCAATTTTAAAGAAGAACACAGCACAGATAGCTGTTGACTCTTTGCACCCTGTGTGTAATTATGTGATCAGTAGTCCCTTTAGGACCACACAATATAATTAAACCACGCTGTTTGTCATAAAATCAATAAAACCAATTTAATCTTCAGCATAATAAGTCACAATATGACAGCGGATTCCCTCCTGTCATTGAATGGCAGGGTTTAGTGTTCCAAGTGACAAATATGAAGCTAATGATAATCATCATGACATCTATAAAGCACCGAGCACATAGATGCCATATACAATAACCCCAATAACCTAAAGCAATCAATTGCTACTGAAAAAAGGGCTCGTCATAGATCTTGACTGTCCATAGGTGAAACAAATGTCCGAATCTGGACCCCACACAGAGAAAAGAGGCCGTTGTATTACCAAACATCAACCCCCAGAATGCACCACTGCATTTATACCTTGTTTCTACTACAAACAGCTAATCAGAGGCATTAAAGTTAAATGGAAAAAAATACCAGATGACAAAATGAGACAGTCCATCTACTAATGGGCATAATGTAAAAGCATTATTACTTCTATGCAATCAGCAACTACTGGGGCCGAGAAAAAAATGTTTTAACAGACAGGTCTTCCAAGGCTGACTCACTTTTTAGGCTGCTGCTTGGCCTTACAGCAGAGTTTTGCCTTTAATTGAAACAGGCAGCATGGATGAAGGGGAAACATCTGATGATAAACGCAGGTTCAAAATACACAGAACTCAGCTACTGGAATTTATAAAGCTTGGTGACAAAGGTGGTGTACTTAACTCCAATATTACACATTATTAGACATTGGTGTTTATATAGTCAGTTTCTCCATAACTAGCCTAATGTATCATAATTTGATTATTGTAGTTCTCATCTGTTGTTCTCTGCTGTACTGAACATCAACAGAACACACATAAACGCATAAAGAAATCCAAAGCTAACAGTGATTAATTGCAGCTTTGTTCATTAATGAGTGTTTTGTCATTGTGTTGATAAAATGGTAAGACTGGCTTTGGATGAGCATTGTGTAAAATAACTTTCTGTGTCTTCAGGGCAATTCAAAAGCAAACGCTGGACTTGGCTGGAGGGCAGAATTTTAAAGCAAAGTGACATGTCAGCATTGTTTAGCCGTCACCGCAGTACTAACGGCTCCTGAAATAAGGCTAAAGAGAAACTTACCAGCTAAAAAGATAGTCTCTGTACTTCAGCAGGGGCTTCACCTCTTACACTGCTGCAGAGAGAGCAAGGTTAAAAAGAAATGTAAAGCAAAATGAGGTGCTATGAAAAGCGGTGTTATTATGCTTGTGTTGAGATGAAAAAAAAAAACAAAAGCAGCTCAAAACTGCAGAGCCTACTGTGACACTAATATGTTTGGTATGAACCAATAGCTCCTACACGCACTGATCTGAGACGGTGTCCACCCCGGTCATTCTTCACCTCCACCATAATCTCCTCAAATAACCTGTGACAGAAGTAGGCCGGGAACGTCGCCGTAACACTGATCTTCTAATAAAGAAAAGAAAACATCTGGTAAGCCAGTTGTCACTCCGTTATGCTCAAACAACCAGTGGGATATTTGAAAGGTGAAATTGAACTCCTTGGACCATTACACACTGAAGTAGAACACAGGACACAATCCGCAGACTTGCCAGGAATACACTCTCACTGTAGGCATTATGCAGGAATTAGGCTTCTGACTGCAAATGACTAAATGGGAAAATATAATTAAATACAGGATTTGTAAAAGTATCTGTGCTGAGGATTACAAGGCTCAGCCCCACTAAATCCACAGAGTGATATTTCTCCAAATCGCACTACATACATAAACCAATGGACGAGGCAGACCTCTCTCTCAGAGGGCCACCTCTGCCTATCCAATAACACTGATTTACAAAATAAAGGTTACTAAATATGCCGTTTACTTGCATGAGATGAGCTTGAAGGGTTAAGTTAGGAAGAAGGGCAACCTAAAGAGGCCAATATGATGAACAAATACTCATGTTATAGGTATCGCATAAGAAAAATACCAAGATGTGACACTTTACATTCAAACCTCCTTTGAATGATGTCGATTTTATTTCAATAAACAGGAACAGAAAGTGATGAACACATAATGTTTACACATCATGTGCCCAGTGGTGCAAGATAACATCTTGCAAACCAAATCAAAGGGCCTTTCTGATGGGAACTTAATCTCATGTCAGGTACACCTCAAAAGCCTGATACATGTGTCTAAGCATGGACGTAATGTAGGAGAGAGATTTTCCACACTGTGACCCTGACAAGGTGTTCTGCATCCCAGCAAATGAGTTCAGAGCTTCAGGGGCTTTGGCCAGCCCATGGCACGAATCCATGTCCAATTATCAGCCTCAGAAATTGCTATGGCTTGCCTAATTTATGCCAAATACCCCCTTCTGTACACACTCTCTAGCTCTCTCTCTCCATCTCTCCATCTTTCTTTATTACCAATAACATAGCTGCAAGCTAGTGTAGAGGAGCCATTATATGTCTAAGCCACGTTCATTTTCCTCTGCTGAGGGGCAACAATTTCTTCCCTGCTACAGTCTGTAATGATTGATAACAGCATCTGATCACAGAGAGGTGCCACAGTATCATCACAGCACTCCAATCACACAGACAGAGCTCGAGAATAAACAGCTGCCAAAAAAAAACTTAATGTGTCACTATCACAGCCTCTGAAGTTTCTGGATAGTGGACACCTTTCAGACCACAACATGGGCGACAGTAATGTAATACAAGAGCATCAACACGTAAAGCAATAGGTTTCATTATCTTCCAAAACAAAAAACACATAAAGGTATTCCCTCTGAATCATCACTGTTTGATCCACAGGTGTGTGGTTGTGTATTTACCAAATGTTTTTATTTATTCTTAGTTTTATTCTTAGTTTCTGTCCTCTACTCTTTGTCACGCTGTGTGACAGCTACACACACACATAGCAGCAGGGCCACAGGATGAAGTGTGTCCTTCAGCTGAACTCACACAGTATCTGGAAATGCGCCACCTTCCTGCAGGAGGTACGCAGTGATGTGATTGTGTTTTTATTTGTGCTTTTGAGAATAAATGACCTGACAAAATGGGAAAATACTGTTTTATTAGTGTGATTTGCTGCACTCCCTCCCTCTCTTCAATTCATTATCTGGCTCGCTTGACCACCATGTGAATCTTGCAATATCACTATCATCTACATTCTATTCACAAATTCCTGAGGCTGTGAGCTTGTCACAGGAACTAAAAACACACAACAGTTGATTTTCTTTTTTCCGAAACATCAGAAGAAACATCAATTAGAAAAGGTCTTTCATTCGGAAGCAGCAATTCAAGCATATGTTTAATTACACACTAACTGCTGGAGCATCACAAAATCAATACCTCAGCTCCCTTTGTTTTTTAACCCATTTGATGGTTAACATGGGAAGTTTTGGATGATGATCTTAAACCACCTCCCCACCATGAGAGGGGATTTTAGTCAATGAGTTTATTTACACCAGCCGTGTAGCAGAGCGTCCCAGAATCGTATCTACGCACTGTTTTGTGAGAGATATGCTCCGGTTCTATTTTGGAGCCTAAGACGCATCAATTTGCACCAATCAGATTGAGCAGACAGGAAGTCAGGCACCAGAACACCAGAGAGAATCTGATAAAAGTTTTCACTTCAGTGGAAGGTGAGAAGCTGCCCTGTGTGTACGTGTGTTGATGGAGTAAACCGAGGTTTCAGTAACTGCTCTGTAACCCAGCCTGATACATGTAGAGAGGACATTAACCACCAGGTAAACCGGCAGATTACCATGTGACTTTGTGAATCTTGCGGGACCTTGTAACATATGCACTGACACGCTACGCTACAGAAAAGCTTCTGGTGGGGATTGATGTCACGCTGAAGATGCAACAAAAACGCCCTGATTTTATAACCAGACTTCTCAGACCTAACCTGCTGTGTGTTTGTTTGGGGTGTAATGAATGTTTCCTCTGTCCACACATCATCACATTTTACCAATGGTAAAGTCATAGTTTAAATGCCACAGTCTGAGCTGCATAACGCACCATGTCACAGAGTTGAGTCTCGGGTTTCCTGAACATGACGGTGAGTTCAGCAGACTTTAGGGACCTCTGAAGTCACCAGTTCTGACTCCACTGCACCTCTTATGTGTGGTAGAAAGATAAAATCCACAGAGGCTGACAAATCTGCAGAGATGATTTGATACACTCTTGTCAACATAGATCAGAATGTCAAAGAACTGTGTCCAACATCTAGCTGAATTCACACTACAAAGGTTGTAAGGACTTGAGAGATTTCTGAAAAGGGATTTTGACAGGCATGAGAAAACGGAAGTGAAGAGGGAAACATCTTCTTATAAAGATCCAAAATAAATCAGTGGTAGGTAAAGGTCCTTTTAAAGATAAATTCCATCTTTATGCACGAGTTGGGCAATTTGTATTTTAAATGTTTTGTCACTACAATATGTCATTTCTTGCCGAGTAAGAGCCTTTAAACTGTATCATCTCTCATTTTAAGTATGCTGCCATTAGTGTGCATTTGGGTATTTTACCAGACAATAGTGATCATACAACATACATTTTAATTGTAACGAATACTGGTCTTTTGACAACAACAGGAGAAGATAAATCCCACTACATTAAAAAAACCCACTAGATGTGTTTTAGAGGAGTCAAGGGCTAAATGGAGGTACTAGAACGACTTCTTTCTCTAAATGCATAATTAAATGGCATTTAGAAGAGAATTTCATGCTTCAGAGATGCGAGTTTAGTTGGGTTGTAAAGACAGCAGAGCAGGAAATAAAAGGTCATTTGTGGTTCACAGAAATACAGTCTAGTAGCAACAAGCCAGATCCGATGGACAGAAAAAAACCCTTCAGTAACAGCAGGCATATGGTGAATGAAGATGAAGAGCAGGGTCAAGACTGCACGGAGCACTTGTCACTGCTTCAGTCAAAACAATCAGTCAAGCTAAGCTTCAAGTCAGGCCTACTTTAATTATCATGTATTCACTATGGCGACGCCACACAGTCGCTCTTTCTCATAAGCTGCAGAAATAAAACCAGTGCACTGAGATGGTTAATGTTCAGTTACATAAATGAATGATTGATAACTTGGAGACCTGAGCTAGAAGGAAATCAGTTACACAGCTTTAGCGACATGCATGTGCAGCACACTTCTAAGTGATTGAATGTCAGCATTCTCTGAGAAAATGAGCAGCTCCGGCCTTTGTGCAAAAATGCGGGAATGTTGATTTGCAGCACCTCTGTCTTCTGGAACGCTTTTTTTTTTTTTTTTTTTTTTTTTTTTTGTGTAAGTATCTCTCAACAATGTGTTTGAGGTCATTTTTCCTGGCTTTCAAATGCTGCATACACTGCTAGAGGAAGGGAGCAATCAATAAATACAGATAAAAACCCTGTTATTATTGATATAACATTTTTATCCCAAAAAACAAACAAAAGAGTGGAATAGTCTCACTCACTCTGTGCAATCATCTATCAGACACTGTAAAGAAGTATTTGTTTGATAAAGTGTAACCCTCAGTAAAGTCTTTGTGGTTAAAAAAAAACACAAGTATATAAAAGAGGGGCTGGTGCAGACGATTTGTAACCCTGGCATGTTTCAGTCGACAGTGTCTGGATCGGTGCTAATGTGTTGTGACCACAAAATGGTTGATTTGTTTGTGTTTTTGTTTGTGCTGCTGATGACACACAGCACTAACCTCCAGGGGCCTTACACTTCAACACAAACCTGCATCACCCCTGTCATAATTTATTTAGAAAGTAATTAGTCAAGTAGCCTGACTGTCAGGCGACAGCGTGAGTTTAACTCCGGCAGTCATGCTATCAGATTTTCGAGTAAATAATCAAATGTGTTATTCAAACAATTTAAAAAATAAAATAGTAAATGAAGTTTTTCATAAAGGGCCTGGTAATGTTGGTAATCATGACTCGGTGGAGACAGACTGGAGAGCAAACAAATGCATACAAGATAAGCAGATGAATGAATGGGTTTGGTTTGGTTGGGGGGGGGCAGATAAATGGACAAGCAGACAGAAGTAAATGATTATTCTCTCCTGATGGTTTCTGGACTTGGACAGATTTGCAAAGCATTCAGTGTGGACACAGCAGTTTCTATCGGCCTAATTTACTCAGCCTACTCAATCACATTTAAATTCTGTCATTGCCTGAAAAGATGGTTTTCCATCCATGCCCGGAAAAGCTTCCAAACAGTGTGTGACAGACTGTCATGGAGTATTTGCAGTTTCATTTCAAATATCCTTTCATGACTTAGAACTATAGTGAAGAAGATGCTTCACCGATTCTGACTTCCTAAAAAAAAAATCCCTCTGCCCTTTGGCCACATTGCTACATCGCACCAGTGCTGTATGTCAGCTATCGCCTGTAACAGTATGTGAGGATTATCAGCTGACGGTTCAGCAGGAAGTACCTCCAAAACCCCCAGGAGACTTTACTGTGACCCCTACAAGTGTTGTACACGGCAGCAAAAAATAACTCGCCTTACACAGAAGGCAGTGAGCAGGAATTCATGATTGTGATGATTGTGTGTGTGTGTGTGTGAGAGAGAGAGAGAGGTCACAGGTAGAGAGCACAGAGGCAACTCACTGTACTTGAACTAACATGAAGATAAACAAACCACTGAGTTAAGTTGACCGATTTGACACCAACAACCAACAACAGTTCTTTATGGAGCAAAATCTCTCTGTGTTTTTTCTTCTTTTTCAAAGTCTCCTCCTGTGGCTTTTGCTAGTTTTAAAACCAGAGACCTCTGGCCTCAAGTGCAGACACACAGAAAACATGAAGCGCCAACTTTGACCCTTTGCATCGTCTTATATTTGTGTGTGTGTGTGTGCAGGATACCTGAGGAAAGAAAGAGACTTTGTTCCTGCCTGTATGTGCACTATATGTTTCTATTGTGCTAAAATAACCAGGACAACAAAGGAAAACTTTGAAGACAGCATGGTTGACAATATTATCACAATAAATTAGAAGCCCTGCTCTATTTCCTAGAAGATGCAAAACATGTCATCCAGATGGATAAGAAAGTAGTGTTGCTCTTCTTTGTACTAGCAAGGACAGATGTTGACTTTTAGATGACGTTGCATCAGTATCTGTAGTATCGCACGAAACCAACAGGGCCACAAATGGTTAATACAAATCCAATACATACTGGTTTGTCAATAAATTACATGGACTGATTAAACGAAGGTCAGCTGGAGCTCCAGCAGTATTAAGATTCCCCACCTTTAAAACTAAAGACAGCAGTGCACTAAAATTGCACATAGTGTCCATTTACTTTTAGTCACAGTGTATTTTTAATATGATAGACTTTAAGATTCCTCGAACTTTTCTCTACATTTTGAATATTACCCTATAGTGCTGCTGACTAGCTGCCAGCAGTTCCACAGACTACAAGGGAAACTAGCACAGTGGGTGTTCAAGGTTTTCTATCTTTCGCACAAAAGTGAACATACAATCCTTTTTCTGTTTATGTAGTGCTGATTTCAATATCTTACACCTTTCTACTGTAATTTCCTTTTTTATGACAAGAAAAGGTCTTTCACAAAGATTAGATATCGCTCACATTTCACGCCAGTCATCACAGCTGGATAAGGAACGACTGCACACTGTGAATGTGTGTTTCATCTGCTTTATGTGTGCAACTGATGCAAAGCGTAGTGAGAGAGAGGGAGAGTAAGAGAGAGGGAAATGGGACCAGGAGACGCCCGACATCCATTTGGGTTCAAGTGTAGACATGCAGCATGATGTGATCTCATTAAATTACATTTCCAGCATCGGGTTTCAAATAGCAGGATGAAATGATAACTGCGCAGAATAGCTTTCACATGAGGATGAATACAAAGTGAGCATGTGCCAGTAACTTTGTAAAAAAAAAGAGAGAGAGATACAAAGAGGAAGAGGGCATATAATAAGTTTTTATTTCCAGGAACATTATCAAAAGGGGAATATTAATAAAAAAAAAAAAGGAATTCAAAACTATGTCATGAAATTGAATGTGTTCATTCATTGGCCCTGTAATTAAGATTTCAGGCTGATTGTTGCGTTTGTTATTCAGCATCCTTGTGTAATCATGTATATTGTTAATGAACAACAGTACAAACATCAATAAAATACAAAATAATCAGAGCTAATATGTATGAGTGGCATACTGGCTGATGTGAACAGGATTCATGGACCTTTTGTGAATAGCATCATAAAATCTGACCCTTAGAGAGAAAGATTATGTTGTTATGTTGAGATGCCCTGAATCAAGACACGGCTGTGACAAATTTTATACTGTGCTATAAAATACTTTTTAAAGATTACTTCCAAGAAGGGAATCCTTGTAGACGCTAGAGTAATAATGCTGACTCACTCATAAACAGTCTAAACAAAAACTGTGACAAAACTAAATGAACACATTTTTTATATATCATCCATGTCTTCCTCAGAGGGGGGGAACTCTGCTGCCCAGACATCATTAGGAGTCAAACAGACCACACGACAGAAAGAACACAATGATGGCCATAAAAATAATTGTTGTTTTTACAAATGCCTGTGTGTGGGTGGCAACATGTTACTTAAACATACTGGGCATTCTTCAAGGTCCCAATTAGAGAATAGAGGATATATTCTTGTCTGCTGCCGACTCTCTATGCAATTTAAAGCAGATAAGAGCGCCTGGTGTTTACTGGCTGGTGGTAAAGGATTAAAGAGCAGCAGTGGACACTGAAGCAAGTCAAAGAAAACAAGCAGCTGAAAACTCCTGGACACATTTATTACACTGCAGAACACTTGACACAAGCTGTTATTCATTGTAGACCAAGGTTTAATGTGACCATTACAACTACAACTCTGCATTCAGGATAAGATAAGAACACCTGCTTAGCTTTTAATAATCAGATCTATGGTAAGTTGGGGAGTCATGCATTGAGGTGAAGGCCACCTTAAAGCATTGACAGTAAAAGCTATGGACAAAGCTTCCGCCATGTCAAACATATGACCAGCATCATAGTCTGCCAAAACTCCAACTACGGACAAAGAGGCGGAGCGTGAGTGGAGCTGAGGTGGGCGGGCAGTTGTGGACACAGGAAGATATGGCGAACGCCTGTCATTCAAGGTGGTCACCTCATAATTATGCATCTTTTTAAGTCTGAATATAATCAAAATGAGATAGACAAAGAAACTGGTACAGTTGACACTAAAAGGGAATTTATCAATACTGACCAGAATCATTTTTTGAACCATGCTGTTTTATTTCTGATGTGAAGTTTATTGTGGGAGTTGATGGGAGTGACTCACTTTTGAAGCGAGCCCGTAGCAGCCGCCATGTGAACTGCAAGTTTTAAGCTCTAAGTCTGAGCCCCGGAGGTTGCTGCTTGTTTTAAACCTTGGTTTGAAGCAGCAGCAGGAAAAGGTGTGCTAATGGTTGCTAAACACACAAGACACACAAGAAAATCAACACAAAGAACAGCAGAAGAAATGAAAAGAGACTGGCGACGTGTAAGGACTTTACTGGCTCCTGACTGACAGATTGAATTACTATGTCATTATTATTGATAGCTTATGGGAGCTGACAAAGAACTATAAGGATAAAACACCAAACAGGCTGATTGGGGGGGGGGGGGCTGTATGGACCACTTTGGCCCAAACTCACCTAATGTCTTGACACAGTGCCAGTGGAGGGTAAACTTCTGCTGAACCTGCATTCATTTTTGAGTACAGGGTTGAGGTTTTGGGATTCTTAAAGCAATTAAACGTCAAAGCTGGAAGTAATTCTGCACAGCTCATCAGAGCTCCTGTTAAATACAGAACTGGAGGTGTCCGTTTTGCAGTTGTGTTAATTACTGTAACATATGGTAAACGGTCTGCACTTGTACAGCACTTTTCGACCTTAGTGTTGCTTAAAGCGACTTACAGTGTTTCTCATTTACCAATTCACACACACATTAACACCGATGGTGCTTGTCTGCAATCAGGAGCAGTTGGTAAGGGTTGTGTGTATCAAACCATCTGGTGAGTCAGCTTATAAATATTTACAGTACATTTAAAATTTAAATTTGTACATGCTGTATGTTAGATTTTCTTTTTCAGCTTACCCTGGCAAAATTTAATCTAAAAATAAAGCACAATAAAAGGTAAAAACAAAAAAAAACATCTGGGATATTACAGACTAAAAACACAAATTAACACACTTTCAGAGCGTTACTCTGCTGCTACACAGTTAAAACATAAGGATAAGGGTCAAACAGGTAAAACTCAGTCATGTCCGGCTCATTTGTTGCAGCTCATTAGAGGGATTTTCTCCTCTCTTCAACCTGCCTGAGGTCACCAGCTAATTGATGCTTATTCTGTGAACCTATGGAGAGCATTGCTATCTGTTCATGTTTCTGATCTGCTGATAAAGTTCATCTATTTCTATACTTCTTGTTTTTCAATACATTATACCTTGAGTGGGTGTTCTTTATTTTATCATTTACAGTACATCCTTATATCAGATTACAGGTTATGGGAGATTCATATTCCACACAGAAGAAGCACATCTCACTACTGAACCATAAGGAGTCCAAGAGTTCAAAACATAAAGAATGAAAGCCAGCGGCTGAAAAACAACGCCTCTCAGGTTTGAGGCATATTGGATTGATGAAGATGTGTAAATCAATTCATACGCTTGAGGTTCCGATACCTCTGATAATAATAGAAGTTCAGAAGAGCACACTTCAAATCTGACTTTTCATTTGCTTATTTATTTATTTTTAAAGAATTCCTGGTTTATTTGAAATGCACGGTCGAATAAATTATTCACACAGACATGCACACAAAGAGTCTCTTTCTGTGTTGTAATACTGGCATACAGGCTATGTAAATCTATCAAAGCATCCTCACACATATATACTGCACATTCCTTTGATAATTACAAACTCCTGAATTGATACATGGTCAGTTCTATCTGCTGCCGCCATGTTTAGCTACCAGCAACACATATGACTATGCACTATTTATACATGACCACAGGTGGGCAGCAGAAAGGTGTTGATTTCAAGCCCGAATTAATATTGATCGTTCTTTTTACGTTTTTTTTCTCTTGTTTTATAGTGATCACTGTTGAATATTTATCTTTCATCTTCAATATTATTGTGATTCTGCCTCGTGCTTTGACTGAAGCTGCAGCTCGGCACACACAGACTGGACTGATGAGCCTGTCGCAGAGCCGACAACACATAAAACAACACAATTATCAGCGCTGTGAGAAAATGGAACATGATCTCAAACAAATGAAACCATTTAACAAGTATTACAAATTTATTTGACTAAATAACATGTCATTTGCAATGCCTTATCACAAGCTGATTATAAACCATGTAAATTGAGCCTAGATCAACTTAAGGAACGGTCAAAACAAAAGCTATCAACATCAAAACTCCAAATCCAATAGCTATCTCATTAGGCTGGTTGCTATTGATGTATATACTCCCTTCAGCAAACAACAAGAAGCTCCCACTGTTCTGCGGAGTCGATGAGTCAGAGCTGCACGATGCATGGCCAGCAGTACTCGCCACTAATGCATCAGTGTTGTCTATCAATATTCTTTTCATGCTCATGATCAAAGCAGAAGATGAAGCATCTGCATGCTTGACAATTATTTGTGGCTACATACCACAAATTATGCAACATCTGCATACACAATAGAAGCCTTATGGGGATGTAAACAGCACATACACAAATGATGAATAAAAATGGACGGACATAATTAGCCAAAGTTTTTCCATCTATTTTTCTATCATCTACCATTTATCCATTTATGCTGTTTGTGGATTTATTTACAAAATTTAGTACCACATGTCTTCTCAAGAGACATATGAGATCAGGACTTCTGCTATAATGTGAAAACTGCGACCATCAAAGTCAGATCAGTTCATCCTTGAGTCCCAGACACTCCCTTAAGAGTCCCTTATGAGGTATTGTGGTCACATACTCATCTTTTTGTTAAAGTAAACATTCCTGCATAATTTTCTCAATGCACTTCTCACATACTACCTACACAATAATGAGGTGAACGGACTCACAGCTCATACACAAAATGCCTCAGGCCACAGCTGTCGCAGAGGCTTAAAAACACATCTTAAAAGAGCCAACAAGCTTCAAAGCAGGACAGAACTTTGTAGGTGAAATCCATAGTCATGCACGGAGCCACCTCTGAAGCAGCAAGAGGTGCTGGATGAGATTTTAAAGTGGCCTGCTGCTCAAACAGGTTGTCCTGTTCAAATACTTTAATAAGGCTCCACTCAAGTCTCATGCATTTGGATGCTACCAACATTGTGTGTGAAGTGCCCACTTCATAGCTGAGTTTTATTAATTTATTTATCGAGACAAACTTTGACTTGATGTGCTGGAGGACAGCATGCAAACAATAGCGGATCTGTTCTTGAGGTTGCAGGTGGAGGGTTTTACACCTTTGAAGTGGAGTCCTCACAGTTACACACCTCACAGATTTTCTACCACATTCTTCTTACTTTTGGATCACAGTGCAAAGTGTATGAGGCTTGACTGGGCCTCAGAAGTGGAACACACAGAAAGGAGACAATGGCCAAATCTGGTGTAGAGGGCTACAAGGATTTTATCCTTTTGTTATTATGTCTTTATTATTGAATTTCCCATCATTGCCCTGGCCTGTTTTTAGCTGCAGCATGTAAATAATTCCTTGCTGGCTGATCCCATTTATATCCAGTCAGTCCTCACCAGGAAAACAACTGAACTTAAGAAAGAGTGATAACCAAGCAGCTTACAAATGAATATCTATGGAACTTAAAATATACTTGGTGCAAGGTGCACTTAAAGGTAGGGTAGGAGATTTCATTCTGATGCACTTTTTGTTAAATTAGTGTAACTTCTCTTTACAATCCGATAGCAACCAATTAGTTCAGCAGTTTCGCTTTAAAAGCGAAGAATATGAATCATCTGTGGAAGCTATAAAACACTAAAAACATCAGCCAATCCTCCGGGTGGACCCTGCACAGAGTATTGGCTGGTTGTGACTCTCTTCCTGCCCTGCGTGCACCAGAGAGGTACGTGCATGATGGCCGAAGTCACAGACCGCAGCTCGTCTTCAGGTAATGCACGTCCATGTGATTGGGAGGCGTGGCTTCAGGGTGAGCTCCGAGAGAAAGGGGCGCGTGTTTACTTTCCAAATCTGGCTGACTCTCACTGAGTTTTCAAAATCTCCTACCCTACCTTTAAGAGTGATACTGTGCTTCAGTAAATGACAAAAACTACACTGAACATGGAAACTGATTTTAACATCGTCTGCCACATGTTTCAAATGATTATCCTGATCAGTTCGTTCCATCACAGTTTGTGATTTCACCGAGATGTATTTTTGTAACTATGGTCACCGCTGTATGAAGGGGTGAAATTAACAATATGTTACAGGAGATAAACTCATTTTACTGCTACAAACTTGAGGGATTGTTTATGTCACTATCAGTTTTCAAAATGGCTTCTAAAGCTTGGTACAGTAAATGAAATCTGATTATGAAGAGGACATATCACTGCAAAGTAAATGAGGCAGGGTTTGGGCCATTACCTGTGTGTTACTATGGAGGAAAAAAACAGGTACTGGTCTTTTACTTCGTATGAAATACTTTTTTTTTTTGAGTGGAGAATGTTTTGCATGTTTAAAAAAAGCATGCAGGGTTGACATTCTCTTTATCAACCATGTAATACTCAATAAAAAGAAAAACAAGGAATATTAAGGAGTTTTCCAGATTATATTTATCATCTTAGTGGGTTATGCTTAATTTTTCCCTTTAAAAAAACATGAATGGTCTATTCGACACTGATAATACGTTCCTGGTTCTCCTCTTCCAACCGATTTCACTTTTGCTCCCTGGTGTTCATGTCAAGGGGTTTGTCATTCAGCGAACTGCCTTTCACTCCGGTAGCTTTTCAGACGGTTAATGATCTGTCCTGAATATTCTGTGGCTGTCTCAGTGCATTTGGCCATAGAGAGAAGATCCTCTTTTCCCCTCCATCTATCCTCCCAGGGGTTTTAAATGATGATAATGCCACCCAGACCCCCTGCTCGTGTTGCCATCAAACTCCCTAATGGCCCTCCAGGAGCACTGTTGTGAACTCAATGCCATTTTGTCAGGAGAAAAAAAAAAGAAAGAAAAAAACACTTTTTTCTCAGCCGCATCATTTACAGCTGAAACTTGTTGGATGTAACTGAAAATTCACTCAATATGTGCCTAATTTGTTTGTCTTCTTTTTTTAAAAAAACGTCCTCAATCTGACGTGATCATTGACATGGAGATGCTTTCCTAAAATTGGATTGAGGATAACAAAAAGAAACATACATGACTATGACCACAGTACTCATAATTTTACAGGTGCAGAATTGCACCTCTCTTAGGGAGTATTAAATTATTCCACGTGAATGATATTGAGAAAGTCACTAAACTAAAATGATGGAGAAAAGAAACAGATGCAGAAATGAAGTCTTCAGTTCCCCTACATGGAATCCTGCAGAATTTCTGCTAGTGACAAACGTGTTTGTGAAGCAGCCTCAGTTAGTAGCATGGCCCTAGGTACCAATGAGGTCCCTGAAGTCTGGACCTCGGTGTTGCTTTCAAGGCCCCAGCTCCAGAGGTAATAACTGGTGTACTTGGTTGCTGCAACGATAATATCAAATAACCAAGATTCACTGCTACTGATAGACTTTGTCCCAATTGCGATCGTCATTGCTTAGGTGGATGATGGAAGGAGTGATGCTTCTCTTGCTAATTATTTTATATTATGAACATATTTTATGTTATTATTTTTACCTTTTAACCCTTTCGCACAGTAAAATTCACCAAGTGGTTTTCAAAAAACAAGGAAATGACAAAGAGCAGCAATAACGAAAAAAAAAGTTTAGCTTGAAATGTTTTCTATGAAGGTTTTCTTTAAAGGTTTCTGACCAGTTTCATGTGTGTAGTACAGAACTACAGCTGGGAACCAAATTACTCAAATTACTTTTTATTGAGGCTTTTAGTTCCAATACTGGAGAGAAGGCAGAACTCTCTAAAGCCAAATTCTTCAAAAACTACAGCTTAGAAGGGACAGTAAAAGTATTTGATTTGGGGGAGAACAGACCTTTAAACAAGCACCGTGTAGGGTCCTGGTCCAGGTCTATCCTCAGCCAGTTTGGTGACAGCTTCAAGCAATGAAGTCAGCAGCAAAATATTACTAATAGTATTTTCTGCATTTCTTGCTGTAAGACACCTTCTAATTAGGGCTGCAAAGATTACACGAGTACTCGAGTAATACTAAAAGGGCAAAATGCATCGACAACTAATGTAGTACTCGATGACTCGTTAGTGACGTCATCAGGGATGATTCTCTCGTGGCGTAGCGGGATGATCTGCGTTTTGGGGGCGAAACGTGGGACACACACACACGGACATAGGACACACGGACGGTTTTGGCGCTAGGCATGGAGGCGGTCGCGGGCTGAAGCAATGACACTGCAGCAGTCCAAAGCAGGCATCCACCTGCTGCTAGATGCAGCCGTATCTATGGAAAAACTATGACATTTACCTGTGATCTGAGTACTCGAGTAATCGCAAAAATAATCGGCGAGTATCACAGTATCAAAATACTCGTTTGTTGCAGCCCTACTTCTAATAGTGAACTGAAGCTGTTCTGCTTTCTTCAATAAAACAACACATCACTGAAAGATACATTTGGATCATACAAACACACAAACTACTAATTAACACACTTTTAGACCAGGAACTTGTGTCTGAAATGCAAACTTTTACCTGCACTTTGATTTTGATTTTTTTAAAGTGGACTTAATATGTTAAGCAGCTTAGCTTGCTTGTCCCATATTCTTATGTAGTGAGTATTAAAAATAATATCCCTCATGCAACCCTTTGCTAATGAAACTGAACTATCCCATTAACAATGACTGCCACTGAGGCAAAAACGAAGCAGGGCAGGCATTTTCACTGACAGACCGTGTTTATGGGAGTTATTTATGAAGTCTTGATTGCTCCCCGGAGTGCTAAGTAATGATCTAAACGTTATTTATCGAGGTTGGATATGTATAATGGGCTTGTGATTAGTTCAGGTAGGTTATGGTGGACTAGCATGAAAATATTGTCAGTAATTACATGTGAGAATAGGTGGCTGTATTTCACCAGGCCTTGAGCATTGAACTGCTTTAACTCCCCTGGTGTTCATGATACTGACTATCTGCCGTTATTATTAGGTCCTTTATTGCTTCTCCACTTTGAGTGTAAATTCCCAGTTGATTAAGAATGTGTGCTTATACATGTTTTCAGCATTAGAACAGCTTTAATCTCCGATACAATAAAGGTGCAGAAATATTTCCTGTTGGGATAGAGCCATTTGATATATTGAAAAAGGATTACATTTTATATACCACTATATAAGTGCTGTTAACATTTATTAGTCAAAAAGTTCCCATGGCTGTGCCTCTGGCTGTTGATACAATCATTGTAAAAATTGAAAACTGTGAATTTATATAGGAACTCATTATTTTGACCAACAGAGTTGTTTTATTCAAAAGTCCTATTAGGGAACATATACACTCTGCAGCAGGAGCATCAGAGAGACACACGCTGAGCCTATGTGTCAATAGAGAACATGCACCAACACACTTTTTGCACAGTCAACAACACGTCTCAGCCAAACCTACTGTGGCTGCTACAAATGGAGAAACATCATGCCGAGGCTATCTTGAGAAACCACCTAAAACATAAAGCATTCCCTGCTCTCTTTTGATGCTGAAATATGGGCAGAAATTGAGTTTGCTGACATATATATTTATACACTGTATATACCTTATCTCAACACCAGGGAGGTCCAGTAAACAAAGCCTGAAGGCCTGCCAATGGCACTTTATTTCAGTAGAATCATGACTTCAGACTCACAAAGCACTGACATGCAGCAAAGATGGAGTCACAGAGTTTTTACACTCAAACATGATCAAAACACGAAAACTGACAACACCATGATGTCTCTCAGCCTTTTGTAAACGCATAGAGCTCTCAGACTTTCATAATAATAATAATAATACTTAAATAATTGTTGTACTGAGTAATTAAACAACTAATCATTTTAAATCTTAGAGTATCGCCTGGTGATGGGTACTTGTGGGAAATTCTGCATCATACAGCGTAGTTACTCATTCTCACCACTTCACAGCAAAAATACGTAATGATTCATTAATACAGCATCTCCAGAACTCTTCTCTCATTATTATCAACTATGTGGTCCTTGATTTATTTAGGAACCACTTCATGACTTCACTAATTATCATCAGGTTACATCTGATTCAATTCCCACTCAAATTTTTGCTGCATAATGTAAAGTGACAGAACAACATTTAAGGTACTCTGATTATAAAACACAATCCAAATCTCAAACCAGCGGGGAAAATGATGCCAGCAGAGGAAACAAAGAAAGAAATAAAGGATGCTAATTACTAGAGTTTCTCAGTCACCTGACATTTTAAATCTATGATATCAGAAGCACTAATTGTAAAAAAAAAAAAACTAATTTGATCTTGCTCATGCAGCACATGTTCTGCATGTTTGCACCTGCACTAACAGGAAGTGTGTGTTTTTTGTGCGTCACGTTTTCCAGCCCCATGTCTGTTCCACGGCTGTATCTGTAGCCTCACACGTAGCCCTTTCCATCTCCTCCAATGACAATGCTGTAATGCTGCCCAGAGTCTTCACAGATTGAATATCCTCAAGCCAGGCAAAGCTGTCATTGACAAAGAATGAGTGAGTGTGCGAGCGAGCGGGTGGGTCTGTACGCACACATCTGCCTTTTGCCTTCTATAGCGATGTTGCCTTGACAACCATGCCTCTGTGTTCGTCGTCCTTTGTCACTGTACAGAACGGTAACAGGATGAAATCATTTGTCTGATGAAGGTCGTTCACAAGCACCAGGATAAGAAGCAAAGCAAATAGAAAGAATGAACTGAAAATGTATGTTTGTACCTCTGCATCTACTGTGCAAAGTTCCCTCTGAGGGATCTCTGCTACAACCCTTTTTGTGACATTTATGAAAGTGTCACTTACAGGACTCCCATGTGTCTGTTTTGTATCCCAGCTTGAGCTTTTTCCATCAGGGAAGGCTTGGAAATCTTTGGGGCCCCCCGTGCCCCTCTAATCCCAGAGAAAAGGGAAGCATGATGATAGCAAGTGCCTCGAGCAATTAACAGAAGAGAAAATAGCCAGAAGTGGCCACTGGCAAATTGGAGGGTGACATATGTCGTTTAAAAAAAGAGCGTCCCAGTGAGACAGGTTGACATTTGAATGCAGCAGATAGAAGTTTGCGCAGGGCAATCAGCTTAGTGTGACATTCAAGGTTGCATGTGGGTAAATAACAATAGAATGTGTGTGAGTATGTTTATGTATGTGCATGAATATGTGCATGGTGTCACACATTTTGAAGGATTCTGTGTCCCTTGCCTTGGAGGTTCCAGTGGATTTAAAGGTGAACTGCATTGCCTCCACACTTTCTTTATATAAAGAAATATGAACATTCTGCACCGACACTGGTCCAAAAACATTTGATCAAGGACACAAAGAAACATCATTTTGAAAATGTACATTTAAAGATTATAACAACCTATTTTTAAGTGTTTTCACAGCTTATTGCTAACCAAAGATCTCAATGTGATAAATTGAATATTAATTCATATCTCAGTAGAGATTAGAATGTCAGTAGATGGTAAGTAAGGTTAAGGTGAACTTAATCCAACTGAATTGAAGAGAACTGAATGAAGAGTTTAAATCGAGGCAACTGGACTCAAGGATTGTTTTTTGAAGACTTTCTCCACTCCCCCAAGTGGCTTCTTCAGTTCTGCTACTTTTCTGGTTGGGAATCTGAGTTTTATGTGTTCAGGACCTCTGTGGGTGGATCTTGCAGGAGCTCACATCCACCCACAGAGGTCCTGAACACATAAAACTCAGATCCTTGAGTCCAGTTGCCTCGATTTAAACTCTTGGAAATGTCTATGACCTGGATGAATGAGAGCATCCACAGATAAACTGAATATTTGTTTCACAAAATTCACCTTATAATTATAACTGGAACACTGGAATATTGACTAAATGCAAAACTATGAACAAGATAATAGTTTCGCCAGGGCAGGGGTAATTAAAATGTAATATTTCACTGAAACATATTTGAGTACAATAAAAAAAAAAGAAATGAAAACTAAATTAGTAAGGTAAATCTCTACTGAAGCAATAAACACCTTGATGAAAGCATTTAATCATATTAAATCTCCTTAAACAAGTTTTTTGCAGACTTTTTTTCTCCACTAATTGATTAAGAATTTCTAATAATCATCTGTGAAGGTAACTCCTTAACTCAACAGCAGGGTGATTATACGAGTGACAAAGAAACAATCATAGATCATAAAGCACTTAAGCGCTAACAGAAAGTTCCTCAGAGGACACTCCTGTTAAAAGATGGAACTAAATTACAGCCACCAACTCGAAGCAAAAGCTTGTAAGTAACAGTGTCTTGGCATCAGAAAATAATGCCATGAGACCATAACGGTTGCTTCTTTACAGGCAGCAAAACATATTGTAGAATGAGTGGTTACCATAGTAACAGACTTAGGCCATGACCTTTTCCTATTTCTTTTTAATGAAGTGTACTCATTGAAAAGTAACATGGTGTCATACAATCAGGTGGAGGGTTCACATATAATCAGATTTTAGTTGCATAAAATGTTTGTATGTTGCTTTCGGAGTCAATAACAGTTGACTGACACCTAATACTGAAGCCCGACCAATCTAATATTTCTATACTTTGATGCAAGAAGCTACGTCTACCGGACTGATTCATGTAGTTGGATGTCATTACGGCTCTGGTGTCACAGCTAAATAAGACATCAGCCTCAGTTTGAAACATTTATTCATGTCATCTGTTATCTTAATAGTCAGAGGTGTGTGCAAAGAGCAGGGTGTGGTGGAGACTGTTTCTCAGTATGTGTTACAATGTGATAATTAAGTAAAGAAGGGATGTCAATGATTTTCAATATTCACACTTCAGGCGTAGCAGCAGCTGTAAGAGCTTTAAATGTAAAGGACATTTTCTTTATGCATGTTCCAATAAAACATGACAACAACAACAACAACAGCCTCAGCATGGCTAAGCCTCAGAAATATTCACATAAAAGATGATCCTGGATCTTCAGTGGGATCCCCCAAAAGAGAATTTTCACTGAAGATGGTTTTTTTTCATTTCCTTCTTGTAAAGCAATGATCGATTAATCATGGTGAATGTTGAAGCATTTTGTGGCGGTGAGTGAAATTTGTCAGAAATAAAAAATCAAACAGCATCCATTGCTCTCCTGTGCAACACATTTCTTATGTTTGTCAAGCTTCATTAATCTCCCCATTCAATCGCATCCAGAGCAGTCCTTGAAAATACTTTCCACTTTCACAACTGGCCCTTAGAGGCACTCGGAGAAATGTAGCAGGAGAGGAGGAGGCGGAGGAGGAGAATGAGGAAGGTAGGGAGGGCATGGTAAGGGATGTGATGGAAAGAAGAAAAAAAATCTGATTGATTTTCCCATCATGACTTGAAATAGCATATTTATTGATTGCTTATAGGGGAGGGGAGGGGTGAAGGGTGAAGGTTGCTGAGGAATAGATGCTAGTGAAGGCATTCAGCCTTTTCTCTCAGCTTATTCGGGTCAGATGAAAGGTTAGGATGGTGACAGTCCTGCTTCAAGGATGTAACGGTAAATATTTCAAAAACGAATTCAAATTTGTTGTATTTTGGGAGATCGATATTCTTTCACTTAGTGTCAAGGAGTCAAAGGTATTTAGCAGCCTTAAAAGGAAAAAAAGCATTCAATCTTTTATGGCAGAAAAGCTTTGTTGCTTGTTAGGTGATGGGTTAATATTGTATGAGCTAATTTGACTTCACTTAAATACAATGTCAAATTCACACTTGACTAAGTGCATTGTTGTTAAACATCAGGTCTGAAGTACAGAAATTTCTCAGCGGATAATAAAAGCTTGTGTTTTATTGATTTTTTTCAGCAGTTATAATTAGGGCAGCTTTTTACTATATTCAGCACTGAATACGTTACTGCAAGAGCACAAAGATTAACTAGGTCCATGCATGTTTTGCTTTGTAAGGATCCTCAGAGGGGAGTAGGCTGGTTTGGACGGAGCCCTGGAATGATGCCATTTTCAAATCTTGGAGCTCTCCAGTATTACCAACCCTGTCTTCAAGCTGGACAGAGAAGAGAAAAGTTCTTCCAAATCTTAGGTAGTTGATGAGTTCATCCATTCACACCAACTGGCTTTTAAAATTGGCCCCAAACCTAATACCAGCTGCTACATCCTAAAAGGAACATACATGGCTGCACTGGCAGAGGTGATTTAACGAAGATTTCTGTCCCAGAAAAATCCACATTCGTAAAGAGGTACTGTATACATAGTGGCCCTGTGACCATAGAAACCGTTGACAATTATTCTTCTTGTCAGCTCATATCTGCCTGGCCCATCTTTACCACAAAAATCTAACATGGGGGTCGATTCAGTTTCGGTCCATGAGAATGGAACATGCATATTTTTCTGCCTGCATTGGAATAGTAACCGGGGGACAGAAACAGGTTTCCTTGTAAAATGCGTTTAATGTTGTGAATAAATTTGTGTATTTTAAGATGATCTTTAACTCGCCCCTTATCCTGCTTTTATTGCCAAATTCATTCATGCCAAATCCAGGCAGGATTAAAAGCAAAACTTAACACTTGGTGGAAACAAAACAGCTCATGGCGTCAGGGAGACTCAAACCTCACCCTGTGTTTTTACATTAGGACATGTATCTCTCACATCTCCAGCCTCCATTTTAACCTTTTCCTTATTATAGACATTACAAGATAATCACATTTCATCTCTAATATCACCACAGCTTTAAATACGTCAAATGATTTATCTTTCTTTTTTTTCTGTTTTCACAAAAAGAGCATCTTTATAGCAAGAAATTCAAATCTGCTTGCATCCCACTCCTCCCACCTGTTTGGTAAAAAAAAAAAAAACTGGCCAGTGCATGCCCTTCCTACCTGTATGCAGAGAGAACTTTAGCGTGCAGAGTGAACTTGGACTGGCCTTTGGCTCCTGGCCATTGCAAAGGACTTAAAACTTCCCCCATGAAGACATTTGCATGCTGGAATGATATTATTGGTTGCCTTGATGCAGCTGACTTAGCTTGCTGCTCTTTGAGTCGCAAAGCCCCCAAAAGTTCCCGTCAGTGACTGACACCGAGTGAATTACAAAAAAGCCTTTAATGCCAAAAAGGATTTCAAATATCCCAAAGCAACAGAAAACAATCTTTCTAATCCCAAAATCATTTCACAGAATTCAAATTGCCATTTTAGGTAGAATAATACCTCACAACTCTAGCATAAGCAAGCACTTTATTCACTGTTTGTCTATTCCAGGGGGCATGTTTGTACGCCGTAATAATGGCAAAACCTTGAAGGCGTAAAATGTCTTGTAGAGACAGTACATTGGAGTTGAAAACGTTTCATTAGGCAGCTAAATGCAATCAGTTGGAAGAAAGGACATTTCGGTTTTACTCAGCTCAGACTGGCACCTCTGAGTTTTTTTTTTCCTTGATATAAAATACACAAATGATATTGATTAGAAAGCACCTTTTATTTTCAGCTCTAAAATGTGTGCAATGCTCCTTCACTCATCTGTTTCTATACCTGTCTCTGTAGCTGTAGGCCAGGATTATACTGGGATGCAGCCATGGACAGATGTGGACACCACAGACAGGGTGATGTTTTTGTTATAATCCTCTCTAGGGTGCTTGGAATCCCGTTGCAGGAAGCATTCAATACATGCACTTTAGATCAGTGTCTAGACAACTGTATATGCCATGCCACTACACATTTTGTTTCTGGAAGAAGCTCAGTGCCATCCATCCATCCATTTTCAACCTTTTTAGTCATTCATGGCTACGCTAGCAACAGGAAGAGCAGACCTCCGCGTACCTAACAACTTCCTCCAGCTCTTCCTGGGGAATCTCCAGCAGCTCCAAGTCCTGCTGGGAGATGCCATCCCTCCGGCAAGTTTTTGGCCAACCTCATGGTCTCAACCTAGATGGACATGCCCTGGTACACCTCTAGAAGGAGACACCCATCAGGCATCACACGGCATGGCATATAAATAACATTAGAGTTCCAATGACATTTTGGATTACTTTTTACTTGCAGTAAAGGTTTGCTTTTGCCCTACTTGTGGTCATAGTCAGTCATTGAAAAACAGGGTTAGGAGTTAGGTTAAGATGGCTGGTGGGGAAGGAATCAAAGTTAGAATTCTTAGATAACATCAGGACTAATATTTTACAGTAGCTCTAATAACTCTTCGAATTAGGCAGCTATTTAAGTTTTTTAGCACATGCAGAGTTTGTGCACTTGTAGTTTATAATTAGTGGATACGCTAACTGGACCCTTATGGGACTTTGAGTACTTGTGTATGCAAAAACACCACCCACAGTCATTTTTCTTTGTCAAGACAGGATAGTTGAAAATTACCACACACTTGTAAAAACGTGGGAAAAAAATGAACAGTTAAATGTTTGGTAGCAACAAAAGTATAATGATTTAAAAAAAACTTACTGAATGAATCAGATTCAGTTAGTAGCCTAAAAGTTGTATATTCGTGTTAAAAGATGTAGGAGGACACCGTTTTGCCTTGTGTGGGCCTGTGATGACTAAACACACACATTCTCACACCCACACACACACCTCACATTATGAGTACAGTCATATATTAAATATACAACTGTCATTGCTGAACATCACGATCCAGTCTCAAAATATGTAACACAAACATGTTAAACAAAGGTTCTAAACCTGTGAGAATGTGACATTTGATTCGGGTGGAGCAGCAGATTAAAGAGGCGAATACAGTCTGCATTTGGAGGACTTTCACCAGCTGGATATGTAGGTGTGACTTTTATTCAAGCTTCACTGACTTTCACTTTGGTTTGCGTGTCTTATGCAGCAAAAAAAGCAATTCAGTAGAAAAAGATCATGTTTCAAGCTGACATACACACTGATAAAACATGAAGATGTAAGGTCAACTTGTACTCATTTTATATAATGAGCTGAACTTCAGTATATTACACAAGGAATGTTAAAGTTGAGAGCAAGGACAAAGGTTTGGATTTAGGCTGGAGCCATGATCAGACACTCCATCCTTGAAGACTGTATATATATATATAAAAATAAAAAGAAGCAGGGGCTCTTCAAGGACCTCATCTGCTGAAGATCCATTGCTGCAGCAAGGGCCATTTTGTTACCGACCATGTGCTTTGACCTTGTTTTGAAGAGGGACTAATTTCTCCCATGGGTGGTGAAGAAATATTAAAGTACAAACTAATTGGCAATTGCAAAGTCTAGACCGAAGGCCAGAGGCTGTAGGGCTGGAGTCACCTGGCACACATCTCCTATGAAGAATAACAGCCTCTAAGATTTGCATAATTTGCCTTTAACTTATTTAAGACATGCTTTTATGCAGTTGTTTTTATTTGTATCGTGCTTGTTTCCTTTATTCCTTTTTAATCCTCATAAAACTTATAACTAAATTAATTACCTACTTATAGGCTTCATTTTTTAGGTTTTACTTTTTTCTCTGTTGATAAAACGTTCAGTAACAGTAAGAAAAAAGGGCCCGTGGTAAATTCTTTGTCATCATTTAAAAAGGTGTGCCAATCAGTGTTGCTTCTTAAAGTAATCATTTTAATATTTTATTTCAGAGCCAAACTTTTGTTTTACATTCCATGCTGGTTGTGAACTAATCCATTCTTTACACATGTGAGCCAGCTGTCCCTCATGTAATAAACCTCTGTGTGACTTGTTCAAAGCTGCAGAATTTAATCCTCACCTCACAATCTTTTACATCAAGGCAGTTCACAGGTCTTCCCCAGCGAGGTGAGGATACTAGTCGGTGATGGATATAGGACCTAATACAATCAGGCTGCGGTCGTGATTCCCTCAGGGTCCTGCTTTATTCACTTGTTTTTGTCTGTTGGACTGGCTGATATATGTGCATAGCCGTGCCCTGGGGGATGGTTGTTCAGAGAGGCTTTCTTGATATTCCACTCGTAAAGAGCCCAGACGCAGAGAGTGGAGAGGTGGATTGGCGAGTGGGGGGTCGGGATAGTTATTTCATAGGATTGGTCAAGGATGTTAAAGCTCTAATGTCCCCAAGGTCAGCAGCAGGTATTTCTGATGAGGAGGCCGATTCCCCCGTTGAAGTCTTGATTTTCATTTGGAGCTGCTCTATTAAGTACTCTGACCACAGCTTGCTGCCTAAAGCGTCTGACCTCTCTGAGGAAAATGATCACAGAGGCAGGAAGAGAGGTGTGGTCTTTGCTTCTTTGTGTCCGTTTGGATGTTTAATTTAGTGTGTGTCTTCGTACTCGTGTGTGGATGTGTCAGCAGGTTTCCTTTAAGGGATGGGAGCCATTATGTTTGGTGGTGAACATAACATATCAGAAATAAAAGGAGGACACAGAGAGCCGAGCAGAGTGGTGAAACTTATGCAACTTTGATGAGATTGATCTATCATTCCACTCTGGTAGGAGGGACTGTACTCTGAATCAGAAGCAGCTGAAGTTTGGGGAGGTTTGTCCATTCAGTCATGTTATTGTTTTTTTAACTCTTCATCAAGACAAGTGGACAACACACATTTGCCAAGTTTACTAGCTCTCTGTCAAACACCACAAGACATCAATATCTGCATTCATGCTTGTTGTGTTGCCATGTGACACATAGCTGAGGTCTTAATGTTGCCTTCCCTTATTATATTATCAAAACCACTTTTATTCATCACCACCAACAAAAAACAACAATCGAATCAAATTAGGTTAAACATGTGGGTCCAGCTCTAATGACCAATTTCATGTGTACAATAACAGTAAGATTCTATCAACTGCCTAGAATGCAGAACAGGTAATAAGTCTGTACAACAAGCAAACAGAGAAAACAAGTATAAGTCATTTTACTCCTCTAAAGTAGTTGTTATTTAATCACTGATAACTTCAGTTATATATATATTCTTGGGTTTTAACCCAACGCTGCCACTCGACAAGCTTTTTGCCATTCAGTGTGTCTAACCACAGCGACTTCACACATGTCCTGACATCACATGCAAACCGTCTAAATTTCTCATCAGCTGGTATTAGAAACCAAACGAAACCAAAAATAAATAAATCAATTACCAGAATACTAGGGTTGGACGGTATCCAAATTTTGATACTGCCCTCCACATTTTACCCCTGTATACATGAATACTGTGCCATGCTGTGCGTGGTGCCATCCTAAATTGCCTGCAGAGAGAGAGACAGAGAGGTGTGTCTCCGCAGACCACATCAAAACAGCGCATACTCATTTCAAGTTGCAGAGACACCGCGCACGTTTAATTTTAATTCAGCTGCTGTAGCCTACAGTTCACAGCAGGTAAAGTGCATTATAAACTGCCTGACACATGTCAAGCGATCTTTTTCAGTTAATATAGTTTTTATTGAGGCCATTTAAAAACGCATATAGCGAACAGACTTTTTTCTTTTTTAAATTTCAAGCTGGCAGCACACCGTGGTATTAAACTGGTATGAGCCAGTCCCGATGTGTTTTTGTTTGTTTTTGTAATGTTATCATGTTAAGAGCGCAGCCTTGTGCAGCCTTTATGTTAGAAGTTACGCATGGTAATAAAAACACTTGTCCGGTAAACTGGAAACCTGCCGGTCAAGTTTTTCTAATGGAAACAACTAAAATATAGTATAAATATATATATATTTTTTTATATAAGTGGATTGCATTTTTTTTAATTGATGGTACCTGTGTGCCCCGCCGGTATACCTTAATACCGCTTAACTCTACAGAATACCTCTAGGAACTGTGCCATCAGTGACTAGCCAACTGTCTCCCGATGATCTGATGGAATGAAGTCCTTCGACTTTGCATCTTTCATCACATCAGATACATCCTTTCCTTAAGACAAGGAGAGAGAGACAGGAAAGGAAAGTCCGGTCAGAGGAAGGGGGGGGGGGGGGGGGGGGTGATAGAGTAAGACGGATGTACAGGGAGGAAGAGACAGAGTGGAGATGGAAAATGACAATATAATATGATTTGATTTGTGGTCTAGAATGGATTCTCACTGCCCATTTTCTGAGAGAAAAGGGGGGTGGGGTGGAGGGGTAGGGCGACAAAGAAGACAAGGGTGGGTGGAGGGGTGGGCGGAGTGTGAACAGTAGGGCCACGGAGTTCATTTAGCAGTGGGACTGCGAGATGGCTTGACAGCCGCTGGTGGTGGAGGCATTAGGCTGCTCACTTAAGTCCAATTTTGCTCTTTTTTTCCCTCCCTGTGTCCCTCTCCATCTCCAACAGCTGTCTTTGTCAGACCTGTGGAGTCCTACACTGCACTGTATGCTATATATTTTAGTAGCCAAGATAATAATGGGAAAAAAATAGCAAATTTATTAAGTGTCTGACGGAATAGCTGCAGGCAAAGGGGCATGTTTGAGGTCATAAATTAAGAAAGTCTATTTCCTAAGAGCCTGAAAACTTTGGTACCAAAGTGAGACACTGTGTCTGTCATTTGAGAAACATGACACCTGCTCTCAGGAAATGATTGACAGAAAAATTACAAATAAATTGAGATGAATTTGATATTGGACTACCATTCTAAATCAGGACACAGGAATTGCTCTTGCAAAGTGAGTGACAGGGAGAAAAAAAACTCAAGGAGACTTGCTTCACTTCACTTGCTTAAAGTGATAGCTTTAGTATAAGGTGCTCTGTGGCAATATCTGGAATAATGGTTAATTTGTAATATGAAAATTTGTGGGAAATGAACTTCAAAATAGTTAGTATGCTCTGAATCAAAGTGATTGACAGTAGTTGTTTTTACTAGCAGCTAAGAATGAGCCATAATGACTTCTTTTAAGGACCTGAACCCTCTCAGAGAAGAGCAAAACAACATTACCTTTCAACAAATCCGTCTGACTCGCTCTGTTTCTGTCTCAGTCTCGCTTTTGCACATTTTTTGGATCAAAGAGCATCTGTGATGTTAAAAAAGCTGAGCAATATTTTCAGGAATCTGCATGGGTGTAAAAATAACCAAATACAATGCAAATAAAATGTTTGTAGTCTATAAATATCAGCCCATCCGTGTTGAACAGTGAGGAAATCGGTGACTCTAGTAAACACAGGATGATGATGATTCTCACAAAACACACAGTACCTGTACAGCTGGCACTCTGGCAACTAATTTAATTGTGTCCATCTAGAAGGAGGCAGGTCAAATGATGTGATGAGAGTGTTAGTATTAAACTTATATGGGTTGTTTTATGGCTGATGATGAGGTTTACAAAAGCTAGACTGTCAATTGCAGATCTATGATGTCTATCTTTTCTCTGCCAATATATTGTTCACCCCTTTTTCTATCCATATGATAAACATCACTTATTACCACACTTGTGCTTGGCCTGCATTTTGCATTATTAAGACATTTAAATCTCTCTTCCATTGTCACTTACTGTTTAAGAAGAATATAGCACATAATTTGAAGTAGAAAGCAGAATACAGGAACAACACCGGCCTGCTTACAGGTGTATATGCCTAGTGTTGGTCAATACTGATTATTGAAAAATAGCCAAAAATGTGCACAACTACCATATTTTTCGGCAAATAGGGAATTCTATTTTCTGATTGGTCGATAGGTCGCTAATTCCAGACAGCTATATGAGCGCACAGTAGTCTGCCTTTTACTCATTTACAGGATGTTTATAGGAATTTCTGTGCAGTGAAGCTAATCAACTCTCCGCGTGAGAACTTGTTGAAATGCGTGTGTCTCACTCTCAATGTCCTGCAGCCGCACCACTTAAGTTAGGAGGAAATCAAGAGGCAATGTTACGCTAAAAACAGTGATTTACGCTGGCCCGCTGCAACTTATACTCTGGTGCGACCTATAGTCCGGAAAATGCGGTAAGTAGTTCCCCGATTAATCACTCTAGTTCCAGTTAGTAATGCTAAAAATACACTCAACAAAAATATAAACGCAACACTTTTGTTTTTGCTCCCATGTTTCATGAGATGGACTTGAAGATCTAAACTTCATTCCAGATACACAATATTACCATTCCTCTCAAACATTGTTCACAAATCTGTCTAAATGTGTGATAGTGAGCACTTCTGCTTTGCTGAGATAATCCATCCCACCTCACAGGTGTGCCACATCAAGATGCTGATCTGACATCATGATTAGTGCACAGGTGTACCTCAAACTGCCCACAATAAAAGGCCACCCTGAAATGTGCAGTTTTGTCTCACAGCAAAATGCCACAGATGCCACAAGCATTGAGGGAGCGTGCTCCATGCTGGCATGCTGACAGCAGGAATGTCAACCAGATCTGTTGCTCGTGCATTGAATGTTCATTTCTCCACCATAAGCTGTCTCCAAAGGCGTTTCAGAGAATATGGCAGTACATCCAACCGGCCTCACAACCGCAGACCACGAGTAACCACACCAGCCCAGGACCTCCACATCCAGCAGGTTCACCTCCGAGATCGTCTGAGACCAGCCACTCAGACAGCTGCTGAAACAATTGGTTTGCATAACCAAACAATTTCTGCACAAACTGTCAGAAACCGTCTCAGGGAAGCTCAACTGCATGCTCGTCGTCCTCATCGGGGTCTTAACCTGACTCCAGATCGTCGCCGTAACAGACTTGAGTGGGCAAATGCTCACATTCGATGGCGTCTAGCACGTTGGAGAGGTGTTCTCTTCACAGATGAATCTCGGTTTACATTGTTCAGGGCAGATGGCAGACAGTGTGTGTGGCGTCGTGTGGGTGAGCGCTTTGCTGATGTCAATGTTGTGGATCGAGTGGCCCATGGTGGTGGTGGGGTCATGGTATGGGCAGGCATCTGTTATGGACGAAGAACACAGGTGCATTTTATTTTGAATGCACAGAGATACCGTGATGAGATCCTGAGGCCCATTGTTGTGCCATACATCCATGAACATCACCTCATGTTTCAGCAAGATAATGCACGGCCCCATGTTGCAAGGATCTGTACACAATTCTTGGAAGCTGAAAATGTCCCAGTTCTTGCATGGCCAGCATACTCACCGGACATGTCACCCATTGAACATGTTTGGGATGTGCTTGACCGGCGTATACGACAGCGTGCACCAGTTCCCACTAATATCCAGCAACTTCGCACAGCCATTGAAGAGGAGTGGACCAACATTCCACAGGCCACAATAGACAATCTGATAAACTCTATGCGAAGAAGATGTGTTGCACTGCATGAGGCAAATGGTGGTCACACCAGATACTGACTGGTTCTGAGTCCCCAGACCGCCAATAAAGCAGAAACAAAATGCACATTTCAGGGTGGCCTTTTATTGTGGGCAGTTTGAGGTACACCTGTGCACTAATCATGATGTCAGATCAGCATCTTGATGTGGCACACCTGTGAGGTGGGATGGATTATCTCAGCAAAGCAGAAGTGCTCACTATCACACATTTAGACAGATTTGTGAACAATGTTTGAGAGGAATGGTAATATTGTGTATCTGGAATGAAGTTTAGATCTTCAAGTCCATCTCATGAAACATGGGAGCAAAAACAAAAGTGTTGCGTTTATATTTTTGTTGAGTGTAAAATGTTACACTAAAGTCCTAGTTGTGTTTTCAAAGCTTAATGTTATCAGAGACAGACAGCGCTATACTACATCTGAGTCAAATGCACAATATTTTTTAAAAGGTATCATAATAATACAACAACAAACATGACAAAGGTCTTTTGGGTGTAGCAACAAGGGAGGGATTGGACCTCACACTTATTGGAGAGATAGTTTGATTGGTGGAGAAAGAACCACATTGTATGAATAAAAGTGAAAGATTTAAAGAGTCTCTGCTTATAACTGAGAAAAAAAAAAAGAAGGCCGACTGTGTTTGAAAAAATGTAAGCCGACTAGTCCCTGCTTATGTGGGATTTGTTTGGACAACTGAAGCACAATTAGAGCTTTTAAATAAGTTGCATTGCCTTTTTCTTCACAGAAGAAAACACAAAGAAAAGCACATCATCCCTACTGTGAAACATGGAGGAGGTGTAGTTGTGTTATGCCTTCTTGTAGAAAAAGGCGCTTTGAATCGGTGCAGGGCACAACGGAATCAGGAGACTATTATCTCAGTCACAGGTCACAGCTTCTCCAACAATAGGCAGATGACTGGACACAGACATCTAAAAGCCTCCAAGAAAGGGCGTGAAGAAATCAGTACTTCATCTGTGTGGGGGAAAAAAAATGTGAAACTTGCAGCTGGGATCAGGCTGATCTACCATCTGAGAAATGTTCACGTCTCATTAGCGGCTTGGTGGCAATGATTGCTCCAGAATGCTAGAAAATGTTTAGGTTAAATGCTCAGAATATTTTTGCATTTTATTGGCTGCATTATTAAAATATGTTACATCAAAAATGAAAAGCAATGAGCCTGTACTAATAAATATGGAACAGAGAATGCTGGATGCCAAATAGTATCAACTTATTTCAGAGAAAATTGTTTTCTTTTTCCTTGGTTTTTTTAGGGAAACAGATGACTGATATTTCTCTCTACAACTATAATGACTCTGGACCATTTTATACCCGAGGCCAACAGTGTGGTTTTGCAACATTGGGTGAATAAAGAGGTGATTGTACTACTTATGGCAGCATTCGCATTCTTGAGATCACACCGTTTCCACGCATTGTAACCCGAGGACTTGTTTCTATAGATCTAAACATAAGAGTGAATGAATTATGAGTGTGCGATTGTGTGTGTCCATCTTCATTGTCATTGACAAGACCTTGAGGATGTGTTTAATCTGTGCATTCGTATTCCTTCCAGCTTTACAACAGGCCATGCAGCAACCTCCTGAACTTGCTTTCTGTTCCAATCTACTCCTTGTAATGTAACAATAAAATTCAATGTTTCAGTAAGAAATCCAAAGGCTAATGTTAGCTTGCAGTATAAGTCATTAAAAATACGTAAACATCTGCCACGTGCGGCACTCATGTCTGTGTTGTCCAGCATGCCAAGACATGTTGTGAGAGTGTAAAAGCACCTGTCTGCAACGAAAGACAATGTTGTGCTACTTTGGTGCAAAAAAAAGGGGTCGTGTCTGGCAGAAGGAAAGGCTATTATGACTCCTTTATGGATTATGAGGCAGGAGTGTGACCCTTATTTCAAGGTGAACGTCTACAGCTGCCCTTGTCGCAGTCCATCACAGCGCTGTTCCCTATTACACAGTAGGTGATGGCCCTGGCAGCATCTCACTGCCAACAATATCCATCCTAACAAGTTGTTTCACTCGGTAATGATCCTTACAAATTGAATTTCCTTTTTAAAAAGTCAGAATGTCTACCAGTAAAGTGAGCTGATTTTATCCTCTAGCAGTGCCATCAAAGATAATGTGACTTAAGTCATAAAAATTCTTATAGTCATATCGTGCACCCCACCTCATGGAGGGATTGTAGACTTTTCTTAAGAGAAACGTATGTTGAGGCTAATTGCTACACTGACCTGTTGGCAGGCACAACAGGCACACACACAGAGCAAACACTCTGATGCAGAACTAATCTCAACCAAATGTCTCCTTCAGTAAATGGGAAGATTATCAGGCTTTTTGCAAAGAAGTGTGATGTACGCTCTCACACACGCACATCAGCATTAATTAGCAGAACCTGGAAGACCAGCATGACCTGGGAAACAGCTTCCCTAATTAGACATAATAATAATTCATACAAGGTGTTTCTGTGTTTGTCCTTGTTCATAATAATCTGCAACATTATGCTAAAATAAAGGATCAAGGGATGAAATAAATAAATAAATAAATACTTGATGCTTAATAGGTTTGCAACATCTTTGCTTTATGACCAGCATTTGGTTTCAGTTCTTTTGCCTGTGGCAGTCACTGCACTTCCATAGCAGGTGCACCATAAAGACTGCGTTCAAAATGTTCCTTCATTCTCGAGTAAAATATAGTAAGTTGCAGACTGCAAAGATCCACACAGACTGTCATGCTTTGTGGCCTGTTGCTCCTGCTCGCTAAGATAAGACGAACATTGAGATGCGGCTGAAGAAATACGCACACACATGTTCTGGTTTTAAGAAAATATCAAGCTCATTGTTATTATCCTGGAGAGGATGGGCTGATCTCAACACAGCCAAAGTTTAGAGGTTGTAGGCCCGATTGATTTAACACCTGTTGTTACCGTGGTAACAGCAACAGGAGGGCAGAGTTTGGAGAAGCACTTAACACAAATATTCAAACGATTATAGAATATAATACTTTCTATGTGAAGCAGTATAATGCAGCTGTGTGTAAATTATGTAGTGCTACTGAAGTCTGGGAATTGTATTAATGCCAACAGCTGGGCAAATAAACATCTGTGTGATTTCATTGTGCAACTCTCTCAGACGTTCATTCTCCAACTGTACAGAGGCCTCTAGGCTCCTACATTCTTGATCAGTTCTTTTTCCACCGGCACACAAGGGAAGAGGATTCTCACTAAGGACAAATGCATTAAGCTGTCAGAAATCAGCTCCTGTTTGTTTTGTAGATTTTTTATGCATCTCATAATTCTAATATGATTAAAGGCAGGGCAGATTTGTGGTCAGTTTTAAGCAAATAAAAGTGTGTGCATCCCACAGTCATATGCGGCAAATTATGTCTAACAAACGATTCACCATTTTGGGTGCTGAAGCAAATAAATGCACCAATTATTATTAAAAGTCATCCTAAATGCAGAGCAGATAACTTATGGCGGACCTAATGGGTCATAAACGTACCGCTCTGTATCATGGTTTTTGCAGCAGGATAATTACTGTAAGTGTTGAATTATGGTGGTTATTCAGATGTAAGCAGTAGCATTAAGGAAAATACAGTGTTGACTGAAAAAGGCATTTTTCCCCAGCATATGGCTTCTTTAAGATGCACTCAATTAGTGTCACCTATTAATCTGTACGCCATTCTTTACAGTCTTTATCACAGGTTTTCTCCGTCATGCTTGGTAGACAGGACCTAAGTTGACGCAACAGGATACTGAAAGTTGACATGTTCTTTACTGAAGATAAGCCCTTCAGAATACAGAAACTGATGAACAGAAACAGAAAAGAACAGAGACTTACTCCAGGCAGGAACACCAGGTAACAGAGAAGACATTTTGGTGCCGAGTTGACTGGGAACATGCCAGAACTGTTCTGTGCCCGAACTCAAAGCGGGATTGGCTTTCTAGTAGACTGCAATGTTAGAACCCACAAAATGCATTTCAAAAACAATTGAAATGTGACAATTAATTAAAAACTACCATCCATCCATGGGGTTGGGTCACAGGGGCAAAAGCCTAAGCAGGAAAAGCCAGAATTCCCTCTTCTCAGCCACCCCCCACCAGCGCATGAGGCGTTCCCATGCCAACCGAGAGATATAATCCCTCCAGGGTGTTATGTGTCTGCCTGGGGTCTCCTCCCAGATCGATGGGCCCGGAACACCTCGCCAGGGAGGCATCCAGGGGGGCAATCGACTCAGGTGCCCAAACTACCTCAACAGGCTCTCCTCAACACAGAGGAGCACCAGCATAAAGATGCATGCATCTTCAAGGGTTTAAAATGTGGTTGCATCATATAACATCATCACTTGTCAGTTGCTGGATGATGTTTATTAAATGTGGCCTTAATTAAAAGCTATGGGATAATAACTTTTGATGCACATTTACACAAATGAATGTACTTGCTGCAAGACAGCTTTTACAAAAATATGCGGCAGCCCCAGCAGTGCAATTCTACATCTGTGGTTTGAACTTTGAATAATTTCTGACCTTGTAGCACATTACTCTTAATGCAGGTACTCTGGAGTCCTATAGGGCTGTTCCATTTATCAGCCCCCTGTGGGCGGTGTTAAGTGCGGCAGCAAAATAAGTTATGTCACAGAGCTGTTGATCAAACTGTTTCGCCACGCAGGCTGTGACATTACCAGACAGCAGAGAAAATGTTTACGTCTAGCTTTCACAGTTTCAGTAAGTAGACATGTGACAAACAAACATGCAGGAATCAATCACTTTCAGTTGATTCCAAGAAAAGCTGACATGTAAGCCCATGTCACAAGATTGTTCTACATGATGGCAGCATAGAGAATGGACAGGCAGCAAAACACACACACACACACACACACCGCAGCACCTCAGAGACCTGACGAGGTTGTGGGTTATAAAAATCAACAGCGCTCAATTAAAACATGCCATGTGGATTATTTTTCTCCGTGTCACCATGATGAAGTGGAAATACTCTTTAACCCCACAAGCGATGGTTCCTCCTCATCAATCCCCAGAAACCACAATGTCTGCACATTTTCACTGTGGAGCAGCCAGACATAATGCTTGATGGGGTTTGGATTGCTGATTAATCTGCACTGTAAAATCTTTTAATGCTGACTTTGGACCCGGAACCTTATAACAAAGACGAGCTGGTGTTCATCTGCTCAAAAAGCCAATATTCTTGGACGATGGTTATGATATTAAACCCATACTATTTAAACAATTTATCTACCATAGAGAGATTTCATGTTTTGTTCTTTTGACCCCTTTGTAAACAAGACGTTTTGTGAATAACACAGTGAGACAAATAAGACAGGCTTGCAGATATTATTGGAGCAGAGACAGTGGAACAAATGAGCAGTCAGCATTCTCAATTTATCTTTCAATCAGAAGCTTGTTCAGCTCCATCTAAATCTTCGAGGCAGCATTTTACAATCCTGTGAGGCGACATAATACGCCTCACAATCGGAAAAGAAAAGTTTGACTTTTCAGGATGGATAGGCTTATAAAGAAGTCACTGTATTAAATAACCTAACACTTCCATTCTCAGGCAATAAACAATCAAAAAAAGTGTTGGAGTTCAGGTAGAGGCCACCTAGCTCCAGAACCCTGGACAGCAGGGTGTCTATCAGCACTGACACAGTGACATGATCTTTCCCATCCATTAGAAGATTCGGATGGTGATTTGTTTGTACAGAAATGCAAGACAAGAAGCTGCCTTCAATTTAAGGGTAAATGTTGAATCTGACCAAGGAGGACTTTTTTAGGGCTGCAACGATTACTCGAGTAATATTCGAGGACAAAATGCATCAACAACTAATTTAGTATTCGATGACTCGTTAGTGACATCATTGGGAATGATTTTGTCGTGGAGCAGTGGGATGATCAGCGTTTTGGGCGCAAGAGGACCCAGGTTCGAAACGCGGGTGAGTCGCACACGTGGGTGAGTCGCACACGCAAACAAGCAATGACACTGCAGCGGTCCAAAGCAGGTATCCTGCAGCCGTATCTATGGAAAAACTATGACATTTACACGTGATCCGAGTACTTGAGTAATCGCAAAAATAACCGTGGAGTATCCGAGTATCCAAATACTTGTTTGTTGCAGCCCTAGACTTTTTGTTACCGACTTCCACAACACAATGATCCTGTCACCTCACCCCAAGTTTTAAATGTCAGTATAAACTGCAGTTCCCTGTATTTAGCAACATAAAATAATCCAACCCTAAGCACATATAACAAATATTTAGAATAGGCTGGTTGTGTACCTGATGCAGCCTTTTCTTCTAATGAAAAGAACACCACATCTGCCAATCATATTTGAAAGAAGTCAATTTGGGGCAGCTTTGCCATGCCACTGATGCAGTCTTACAATGTCCTTAAGATGAGAAGCAACGTTTGCATCTGCTTATACAAAGTGTTGCAATCCAAAGCTAGGTGTCTACATGCCAACTTGTAGATATTCACTCATGCATAAGACCAATTTAGACTACCCAGTTAACCTAACATGCCTGCCTTGGGTATGTGGGAGGAAACTAGAGTACCTGGAGAAAACCAGCACAGAAAGGTCCCAGTGACAACCAGGAACATTTTAGCTGTGAAGCAGCTGCAAACCTTTCTCATTTGTGCCAGTAAAAATCTTTATTCGTAATTTTATAATATTTCTAACTACCAATTTCATAATTTAGTTCTTCAAAATGCTACAATACTGATTTTAAAAATGCTGTTCATAATGGTTGCGGGGGATGTTTTGAGACAGGGTCCCAGCCTACATTTTGAAAAAGCTATCCTTCCCTTTTTGTTTCTTTTCACTTGTGTATGGCGACCAAAAAAATAAATGCAACATGTGCCCACGTATGTTCTCACGGGACTGTCAAAAGACAATCTGAGAAAATGTTGAGAATATTTCACCAAAAAAACAAAAAGTCAAAGCAGGTTGTGAAAAACAGGCACTGTGAAACAGAGAAATTCATAAATAACTGATTCATAACACAAACAAATACAGCACCACATAGTTCTGATTAATAATACACTAGTGGGTACACACTGTACAGGGAGAACAGATCCTTCTAAAGATCTCAACATAAAATCTGCAGGAAGTACACTTCAAATACACATTCAACTTTGAGGCATGCATTAAAGCAGCATGGTACATGGGGGACAACAAGGGTCCTGCAGGTGAGCAATGTACCATGAGATAAACATACCAAGCAGCATGATATTCAAAAGGATTTATGCCATCTGCTCAGTCCACTACATTAATGTGTTGAACACCTGCATGAAAAACAGAGTGGGGTATGCAATTCATTGTAAAAAAAAGACTGCTTTGTTTTTGTTAGCCACGGGTGTTTCAAATTAAACAGGTTCCGAGGGCTGAAGAGTGTGGTACTTGGAATTTAAGTGGTCACACCTCCTCACAAATAAAACATCCATCAATCACCCAACCCTAAAAAAATGACACATGGTTACGTTTATGCCAGATGGCCAAAACAGCCCACCTGGACCTGACATCGTCGGACCATAGGGCCAATATACCCGCCAAACTCTGTCAGGAGGCTGGAGGGGCTGTGACCTTGCTGCAGACTTACACCCAGGAGTCTGGGGCTCCTGCATGTGTTTCCTCCAGTTTTAAGTGAACTAATTCACACAAGTACACATTATGCACTTTCAGTCACTTTTAGGCTTTTGAGAATTGCTGTCAAGAACATCTTGCCAAAAATGTGCCAACAGCGTAATTACAGTGCAGAAACAATTTCAGGTTGTACTACTTCTGGTTTTAGTGAATGCCAAGTGACAAACATTTTACAGATAAACACTTTAACATATGCTAATACCATGTGCTAATTAAACACTTTCTTTTCTTTTCGATTAAGCCAGTCTGTGAGCTCTTTGAGTGGCCGCAGGACAGAAGAAAGTGGTTAGGAAGGCAAGCAGAGTCTTGAATGCAAATTGAAGTCAGACAAACCAAACAGAGGCTGCCCTGTGCTGCTGTTGCAGCCAATGCTTTTAACCTGAATTGTCTCTTAGTACAGTTTGGAGCCCTGCATAGAAAACTCCCAAGATAAAGCCTAAGGATAGCCTGAATTGCACACACTGCCAAGAGCAAAGAATGATAGAGTGGTCTGTGTATTCACACTGGGTCTCTCACTAGTATTATATGTTTATTAGTCTCTCGTATCCAAGCTTATAAAACCGGGCAAGGCCATCTCTATAATACAAACCATTTTTCACTGCACCACACAGAATCACTGTCCTCAGGAGAAACAGTCAAAAAATTCAAATGTGCTCCCAAAAAGTAATAGCAGAGCACCGGGTTATTTGAGATATGAGGTCACTGTCGCAATATTCTGTAAGTCTTCAACTCCACTTTATCACAGTTTTGAAAGAATGGGTTGGAGCAGCTACTGTAAGATAGATGCGTCGCGAGAGACCTTTACCTTTGCTATTATTATAACATTAATGCTTCGCAGATGTCGAGAGGGGGGATCACTGCAGTATAAATGCAATATAGATAAAGGAGAGTGGGCCTCTGCCATTGTTAGAAAATGTTAATGAGTGGATGCAGGAGACTTATCGCAATTGCCTGCAAGTATAGAAGTAATTAAGCACATATGGAGAATTTGTTGTGCTTTAATCTTCTTTTGTGTGTAGCTGTAGGGAATCACTTTGTGTGTTAGTGACGCTCAAAGTCGGAGAAGTGGGGTTTTAGCACGATCAATTGACACCATTGCAAAAACTATATAAAAAAATATTTTCTAAGTTAGGAAAAAAAATCCCTTTCAAATAAACTGAGGAAATCTTTAACCCAGGCCTGGTGTCCAGCTAGGAGCCATAAAGCACTGTCATCCTCTAAATGAGATGAAGGGAAATGATTTATATTCTCTACATAATCCTGATCACCCACATCATTAGTTATAATAAGATGCTAATAATGTATCATATGTCTTCAAGAGAAACTCATTTGTCAAACATTCATTTGAATTCGACAAGAATCTCTGCATACATTCCTCTAACCCTTTGCAATGGCGGAGATTATTACTTCCAACACTCTGGCAATAATACATCTCACTGTGCAAAGAATAAAGAGACCACTCACATGTTTCGGAAAGCAGACCTTTAGTATGTAAATGACATGATAAATCATGGTGGTCTGGGCACATGCAAGAGTGTCATGTCTTGAATAGTGATTCAATAGTAAAAAATTATTATTTTAGCTCATAAGAAAAGAGCGTAGCCAATTCACTGACAAGTTTGGACAATGCTACAGTGTGTTGTGACTGCTAAGTGCTCAGCAAGGGATAGTTTGCTAAATCACATGGTCAAATATAGTCGTCATCGCTAAGATGAATTTTGACAAAAACTTTATTTTTTCATTAATAAGATGTTTTGCTACTTATCATGCTGTAAAAGTTTACAAAACCATATCTAAAGTGTTTGGACTCAACAAATCCACATACAAATGAAAGATAGTTCAAATGACTTCAACTCAATGGAAGTGGTCTACTAGCAAACATCACAACATAAGGAGGACATCATAATGGTCTAAGAGGTCACAAAGGAACTTCTTCACATTGGCTGATGTTATCGTTCATGAATCCACCATCAGAAGAATAATGAACAACCATGGTGTTTATGGCAGAGTAGCAACAACAAAGCCACTGCTCTCCAAAGAGAATATTTCAGCCAATGAATTCTGAATTATACCAGCGAATTGTAAAAGACCACGTCAGGACATCTGTCTGCCAAATCAAAGTATTGACCTTAATCCAATAGAGATGCAGTGGAAGACCCTGGAGCAAGCAGTTCATATGAGTAAACTCACCAACACACCTCAGAACAGAAGAACAGGCTAAAATTCCTCCAAACTGTGGACTGTGTACGACTGAACAGCAGTTACTGAAAACAGGACTTAGGACTTGTCTACTTTCTCCTGTGAAACTCTGCTGATGCTCTGGGTGGTTTTCGTGCTTAAATGTGGAAAATTCTGAAGGGTACAAGAACTTTTAAGAGGCACTGTGCATTATCCATGTAGTTAATCAGAAGCGGTGCCATTTATAGCTGACATTTAGAAAAGATTTCCAAAAAATAAAATCCAGATACCAAAATTAAAAACTAGACATCAACTTAATGAATGAATATCCAGATAGACAAAAAAACGAGGGTCCAAATCTAGGGATGCAAATTATCGATTAATTCATAATAATTAATAATTAATAATAATCATTAGTTGAATTACCTTAAACAAACTATTAATTATCTTTAGCTAGTTATATTAATCTAGTATGCTAATGAAAATAATCACAAAAGAAATCACATTAAGATGTTACCTGTCCTGAAACACAAACACTCCAGTTTGAATGTTCAGGAGTCCGGCATGTGCACAGCCTGTTTACAGTGAGGGCAACTACTGAGAACACATGTTCTATCCAACTAGCATCCATTTAAAAATGGTACTGGTAATGTTAAAAAAAGTACTTCATGACCTGTGTATTAAAAACCAGTACAAATGGCAATGCAGATTAACGTTTTAGGTTGATCTATTTTGGGGCTATATTCTAGGCTACTAATAATTTTCCAACAGAAAGCATGGTGCTTAACGATTAATTAATTTATTAAAGCAAATTCTTATCAACAAATAATCGATAGTCGATTAATTGTGTACTAGTCCAGTCCTTTTTTTACAGGCTGGGTCACCTAGCAATCTTTACTCCAGTCTTCCATTTCGTTTATTCATTGCAGTACATCATCCACTTCAGAAACAGGTTATACTCCCACAAAGGTGATAAGCTCCAACAACAATACCGCTGATTATCCAATTGTGCTCAAAAAAATGTAGCCCAGAATTTCAGTGTTTTTAAACAGTGCTGTGACCTGGCCTTCCGACTTCCTCACTTCTCTGTTACTTGGGCTCTGCATTTTAAAGTGCTGCCCGCAATAATTGACCATTTTCTGTATCTTTAATCACTGCAGCGGATGAGAGTGTGAAAGAAGGTTACATAAGTACAAACTGGAGACGTGAGAAAACAGATAACAGCTGCTAAAGTGTCCTCTGAGACTGAAGAAGACTTAGGAAAAAGATAATTTGTTTCTGCATTAAAATTCTCAGGTCATGACCACCTGCAAAACGGTGTGGTTTAAAAACAGAAATCCCAGGTGAAGCAGCATCAGCCAGTGCCTGATTGTACTGTATCATCCAGCCACCGGCTTTCCATTTTAAACCACTCCTGGAAAACGAACAGCCATGATAGGATATATATTGCTGCTCTTGCTGTTGTCAGTTTAGCGAGATGTACAGCCATGTTATCTATTACCTCCTATAAATCCCAATTATCTCCCTCGTCAGATAAGATCACACGCACATACGCCCACATGTCAGCAGAGCAACATACACACATATTGGAAGGAGGCAACAAAAATTCAGTGATAGCAATAAAATAATCCTGTCCTTGAATCTAATCTCTACTGCCTCAACTGCAGACAAACTCCACTCCAGTGTAATTAAAGCTGATTTAGCATGATTTACACGCTGTGGGCAAGATAAAATAAACATGATTAGGTTAGACAAATACTGAGGTCGATATTTCTGAAGGCTTGGAAATTAATAATACATTTCATATGATAAACACTTGCACCGTGGGCTCCAAGCATGGAATGCTAAACAGGTTGCTGTGCCAAACAAGAATCTGGAGCCCCCTGCCGTTAGCTACCCAAACGTCTTGAAAATATGTCTCTTGAAACACTTGTTGTTTGTAGGAAAATTGCTCATGACGTCCTTTGAGTGCAATTTTAATGATTTCTTCCACAACAACAGCAGTTTGTTCCCTCGGTGGAAACGGCTGCATTTGCCAAATTAAATAAGAATAATGAATCAATATCACAGCCGAGGAATAGATGTGTGATGTATGCCAGATGCATGTTTCGAATCTTAGAGTAATTGTGCAAAATATGTTCTGCGATTTCTGCAATCTCATGGATCTAGAACATGCTGTGTTTACATTGATTTCTACCTGAGAAGGACTGGAGCCTGGGAGAGAGAAAATGATGTCCTGCTCATTGGGAGCTGCTTATCGCAGGCACTCAGCAGTGTCATCCTCTAAAATTAGCTTGTGCTGCCTGAGCACTATCTGGTGTAGATAAAATGGGGAAGGGGGGTTGGGGGGGGGATCAGTTATGCTGCATTATTAATCTTGAGATATGGAGGAAAAGAAAGAGAGAAAGAAAAAGAAAGGGTAGGAAGAACTGAATTTAGAGAAGGGGGTGTGGCGTGAGAAAAGGACAAGATACCTTCCCTTTGAACTTTTTCTTTTTCACAAGCTAAAGTTCCTGAGGGGAAAAAACATTTAGCTAAATGAGGTTGCCACTCTCACCTGGCACAGTTGCAGATTTAGGTGGGTGGAGAGTCTGCCACACGCTCTAGGTAAAGAACAGTCGAGGAGATAACTGTCCCTTAAAGGCAGATGGGAAATCACCGCAGCTGGGGAAACACAGATGCAGTATAGAAGTGCATTCTCTGACACACAGCAGCAGAAACAGGACAGAAAGAAATGTAGTGTAGGTGGATTTTAGCACCTATGTATATCCATGAGGGACCTGCAAATTAGTTGCTGGTCTGAACTGATTATTGTTCAGTGTAAGGAGCTTAGTTAAAATATAACAGTTTTTAAACCTAAGCAAGTAAAGATAAAAAAAAACACAACAGAAACGAACCCTTCGAAAGACTTCCGTCAACCCGACCTCCTCTGTTTTTGTTTATCTACAGTGCTGTTTGAAAACCTTTTGAAATTTTCCACATTTCAAAACATCAACTGATTTCCACAGAAGACCTGACAGTGCAAAATGAGAACTCCATCAAACAAATGAAACAGAAATATTTCACGTTGTCTTCATGAAAATGAACCAACATTACACATATGTGAGTGACAAATGTATGTGAGTCATTTCAATCAATGGAAAATGTGAGTGCCCTGTTGTAATTAGATAACAGTGATCCATCAAAGTCTGATCCTCACAACATGTTAATAGCATAATTAAAGGACACATAGAGAAGATTGAAGCAAGGCTTGTAGAGTTTTCTTGAAGACGTTGTGGTTGCAGACCTCAGTGGGTGGGTCTGGGTAAAACTTACAAACAGCACTACATGTTTCCATAATTACCTGTGATGATCTGGCTGCCTGGGCCAGGTGTGTCTAATGACTATGAGACTGCCAGAGGGGGACTGGTTGACATATAAACCATGTTTCCCCACCAAACAGTTAGAACTGATGAAGCTGCTTTGGATGAGCAGCGTAACGTCTTCAAGAAAACTCTACAAGTCCAGACGCCTTGCGTCAATCTTCTCTACGTATTATTGTGACCCGGATGACTGAGAATCTTCATCAACACATAATACAGGACGGAAAAACGGTTACACAAACATCTCTAAAGAGTTTGGACTCCAAAAATCCACAAACAGCCTGTATACAAATAAAGGAAATTCCAGTCCCTTATGAACCTATGCCTTCTGTAAAAACATGGTAGTGGTAGTATCATGGTTTGGGCTTGTTTTGCTGCATCTGGACCAGGATGACATGCCAGCATTGATGAAACGATGAATTCTGAATTATACCAGGGATTTTAACAAGAAAATGTCGGACATCTGTCTGTGATCCGTCAGAAGTAGACAATTCTACAAGGTAAACTGACTTTAAAGGCAGCACTGCATACTACCTCATTAAGGGATTTATGTATGTGATGTGTTGCATTTTGAACGGCCACAATGCAATCTCACACCTCACTCTTACACTGCTGCTCTATCTGCTCTTGAGGTCAGAATTCAATTACATTACTCCTCAGTACAGTGCAGTGCGCTTATTTAGTGATAAGCCTGAGCCATGAACAGTTGATGTGTGCTTGTATTATACCTTGACTAATAGCTCGGGGTCTGACAACCAACTTCGCTTCATTTTGTGTCTCTTTCTAACTCTCTTATATAAGGCATTCATATCGTTTGATATTTTGGTCATTCAGTAAATAGCTACTTATCCTCAACAGCTATAGAGGAAATGGCTTCAAATGAGACTGACTCAACAGATACCTAAGAGCATATAACCACGCACAGTCAATTAGCGACGCGCATAGCATTTGTCTTCCCACTGAAAAGCATTTGCTGTGTGGTTGGGGCAAAATAAACCATGTGGGCTTTTTGCAAAAGATATGCAAAACAGAATTTATATTCATATTCTTGTGTGCCTGTGCAGTACACAACTCTTTTTTTAGCATCATATTTACAATAAAAGCTGATGATGTGATGCTCGTGAGTCAAAGTGACATTTTCCACAGCGAGCCATGTATGGAAATGTCATCAGAGAAAACAAGGGAGTCCATCAGTACCACATCCACAATTTATGACTTCCAGCATCCAGGCTGGCCAGAAAAAAAAAAAAAACCTGCATGGCACTTCATCCACCAGTGATGAAAATCCAACCATGATCCAGCATGGTGGCTCAGGACAGGAGAGGGCTTTTTTTTCAAGATAAAGCAGCTATAAAAAATGAATGACTATTTGCAACAAACACAGTGGCTCCTGAATCATTCATGGGTCATGTAATGGAAAAGTATGAGAGAGCAAATGACAGAGGGAACCCTTTACCCAGACAAACTTCCATGGAACAACAGCATCCAGGGTGCAGATGTCACCCAATCCCAGCTAGGCCTCTTGGTTGACATACAGAGCACAGGTATGCTAGCATATATAATCAATCAACTGACACAACAAGAAAAGATTTATGGCCTTACAATACAATAAAATAACCTTCACTAGGACACAAGATCCAAAACATAATGCTTAAAATGAAGATATGCAAAGTAGTGATCAGATAACAGCCCAACTGATATTTGGCTTAGCTGATAATGGCCTATTTGCACACATGACTATTTTGGGACAATTCTTTTTAAATACCCTTATGTAGTGATGATGGACCAACATCATAAAAGAGTTATTGACCCTCACATTCTGATATTTGTCCGGCTATGGATTGGACACATAAACATCTGATTTTTTTGCATTGTTGAAAAAAAAAAAAAATTAACCCAAACAGCCACATGCACAGTGTTCAGGTCGTTATTGACTATCACCTGTTTACAATTAGGTTTGCACTGTAACATTTATGCTTTCTTATATATTTTTATATTAGCTCTCGATTTGATCTTTTCTATACATCCATCTGTTAAAAAAAGCTATTAAGCTCTAAATTTGAAATGATATGAAGAAAAGTGAAGTAAAAGTAATGTGGCCATTACACAGATAATTCCCCCTAACTTTCTTCAATGCGGAGTCTGTGAGACGGTTCAATGCATAAACCTGAGCCAAAAAGAAATTGCTTTCTTGTTCACAAAGTGAAAGGATATAATTCAGCTGACCAAAAGTCTAAATGCAAGAGATTAGATCACCATAAAGATTCCAGCCTCAAAGAGATGAACGCCCCTCCTGCCAACACCGAGGACACAGAAAAGCCTGTGATCTGTCTAAATCTCTCTCTCAATTATCATAGCAGAAATGCTACAGGAGGATTCAAGGTCTTTCGACGATAAAGACGTCAGAATAAGAATAGCTCAAAGAGTCACCAAGAGCAATGAATGCGAATTGAGTTATATTTGTGACACTCTGGTGCGGGGAACGCTCGGTAAACGACCATCAAAGTCACGCAAGTACGTTGAAGTAACTTCAAGTGCAGCACAACCTCAGTTCTACTGCAACACAACAGCAGCTGCTTGGTCCATTTTTATTCTATCGCAGCAGTCGGGCACATGTCACATTACATCATATTGAGGCTATTTTTTTTTATATAGTAACAACAGCCGGCATTGCATTTCCAAGAACATAGGTTTGCTCTGAGCAAATATAGCTCCTTTTGACACATTGTACTGCCAGATGGTGCCAAGAGAGGGACCTTTCAAATCCTGCATCCACTAACTTAAAAACACAAAGATGTGGTGGACTTCCTGAGTGGGTGGTCTGGTTTAAAAATCCCCCTTACTCCTGTTATGTGTCTGCTAGGGGACAGATCTCAACTATCAACAGTATCAAAAGGAATATTTTCTGTTATTATGGTGGGCCTAGTTACAACTTCAAGAGTAATTCTAAGACACTGGAAGACAGCAGTCTCCCCCAGTTTGAAGGAATGGATGGATGCAATGGTGGAGACAGCGTCCTATGAGTCTATGCTTTGTAGACTAAAGGACAACATGGAGGAAAGGACGTGTCCTTGGGAACATTTTTGGAATTATGCAAAGACTGATAAAAACACTGGAATTAGAGGCTAAAAGCAACGCTCTTTTGCACCTTACTTAATGGACTGGATTACCAGGATGTGGATCTCTTCTGTGTGAAATTTGCTTTAAATGTTTACTCCTATTTTTTTTGTTGTTATATGGCATGTCAGAGATGGTCTACACCAAAAACAAAACCTAATTGTTGTATTGTGACCCTATGTTCATTTGTATATATTTCTTAAAACGTAATAAAAAATTTAAATAACAAAAAAAAAAAAAACACAAAGATGTTGGTTCATTTTATGAGGATCACTTACTGCAGTGATACATACACTTCACAATATCTGTGTAGGAACAAATGAAAATAAGTCATTATATTACCATTGATATCTAGAATTTGTTCATTTGCATGTTATTAGTAGCCTATCCTGTTACCATGCTAAAGAGCAGCCTGTTTGCTCCCACCAGCTGTGAAAAGGGCTGCTGCCTCTGCTGATTATCGCTAAGCAGACCCTACACATCCCACACAAGTGTTCTCACTTCTTGATTAGCCTTTGCTTACTGTGTGGCCATGTTCTCTGCTTGATGGACATTTGCTGCATTCACCTATTAGCACAGGCTAATCTCTCCCGTTTATCACCATAGATACAACAGGTAGGCGAGCCTGCAGGGATTTGGATCAATCGTCAACCTTTTAGCTCGATGAATGAAGCCAGTGGTGGTGTCCCATAAGTGCAGTTCCTTAAATGGCCATTTGAGGGTGGCATAAATCTATTGTATCTTTTATTGGTAGGTTACTTGATACTGTATATTATTGTTACTGCTACTGTATCTGTGCTGTTGCAACAATGCAATTTCCCATTGTGGGACAAATTATATTTTTATATATTATTTTAATCTTAGGCGCACTGAGCTGCTGCCAAGATGGCGACACAGACACATAACACTGTTTCCTTTCATTATATAGCAAGCACCTATCCAATTTGCTGGCTAGCAATCATGCTAGTGATTCTTTGGCTAGCTACGTACTGTTGCTCTGAGTGTTTGTTGTGACTCAGGTCTATCAGCAGGCTGTATGTGCTGCTGGCACAAGACATAGCACACACTGTACACATGGAACAGAAGTGAGTAGACAGGCTCCAAGAATCTGCCCCTTCATCAGGCAGCAGCCAGTCCAGCTATTTAGTCAATACCAGCGCATCCCTACAGGGGATCATGCCTAATTTCAAAACCGCTCTTCTCAAAGTCCACAGACGATGTCCACGTTCAACCATCCTCTTGGAAAGGCTGACAGAATATCTCCAAACAACTTTTTTTTTTTTTTTGCTATTGTTTGGACAGATGGGGACTGTATTTGTCCTGCAACACCCCCAAATCAAGTATAGCCACATATATATGGAACAGCATGCACAGTGCCCACTCACACAGATCACTCCATCCTGGCACATATTCAGCCTAATGCACACTGTGTGGACATGGTTTGCGCACAGATAGCAAGCAACACATTTGTGGACGTTCTCAGAAGCTCATGCTGGCAACACTTCAAAATATCTCTTTAGACGTGGAGCTAATGTTGTGTGAAGAGCATGGAGATAAACAGCAAGGAGTCAGAGTCAGTTCTTCAGCCACTAAACGTTTTTTTAAAAAAATAACACGCACTCACCATTTGAGCTGCTTGACAGTGACGGCCTGCAAAATCCCGTGTCTGTCCAGGCCCGGAACTGTGTCTACATTCCAAAGAAGTTGACTCCATGTCTGCACAGCCGACTGAAGAGTCCAACGCTTTCATGACAGGTCTTCATAGACGCTGCTGAAGCCTTCTGTCACTCATTGAACCGCGCTGTTGGTAAATACTCCGAATAAAACGTTTGTCTTAATAAATAAACGCTACAGGGCGCTCTGGGCCTGCAGCTGTGAGCGTCAACGCCTGCAACTATCCCGGAAGTCAAAGTCCAGATCTACGTGCGCTAATTGGACTAATTAGGTCAGCTGTGTCTGTCTAATATATTTATAAATATATTTACTATTTATTTCTTTTATAAACGATATATCGTCATGTACAGAATATATATCCAACCTTAAAATATGAAAATAAAAATGTAGAAATAAAAAATATATTGCAAATTTTATTTTATTTCACTTTATCGTAGTTTTGTAGTTCCAAAATATTTCAATAATTAACAATTAATATAAAAACATAACTGAGATGTTCTTTTTTTATGTCTTTTTTATATATAGGCTATTTCATTTTATTTTATTCCAAATAAAATAGGTTTTGTTTAACTCCTCTCCGGCTCTGACTACAGTTCAAATGCATATTAAATTGAGCTCCCTGATCTCTTTACAGCTGAGGATAATAGAGTGGTACACTCAAGCTTGCACTTGTGACACCTCAGTCTGAGCCGTCCCACAATCCATGCAGAAGATAAATCTTTACGAGAAGTGTGGCATTTTAAGAACTTTGCTTATTTGCTGTTTTAGAAGAACAACACATTTCAACACCTTTTTAAATGTCAGTGCCTTTATTATGTAGTTAGATGCAGGAGGCAATTAGCTTAGCTTAGTATAGCGCAGGTTATAGAGAGGGACAGTGTAGGTGGGTTTAAAGTTAAAGGGAAAACAGCTGCTAGTACTTTGGCTCACAAATGAACACGTCTTATCTGTGTGTTTTCCAGAAGGACAGCTGCGCTCTGTAACAGTTTCACTTGGCATCACTGTGAGGTTTCCAGGCAACCAGAGAGGAGACTCTGGGAAGTCACTATAACACCAAAACTTCCCAGGATAGCCATCTCCAGTTTTTATGCTAAGCCAAGCAAATCGCCTCCTGAGATTACAGGCAGGCACGAGTGCAGTATTAAACTTCTCAAGTAATTCGGGGGAAGTCGCATACACATGCAGTATATTCTTTAAAAATCTCACTAGCTGTGGGTATAATAACATCTAAGGACCACAGAGGCATAATGCATGTTTGTTTCGCTTTGGTTTGACTCACATGTGCACAAATACACACATAAAAAATCTGCTCATCTTCAAGCAAAAGCTTTAATCCAAAGGATTTTGACATCTATGACTGCAGAAAATATATATATATGCAGTTGTATCATGTTGGACTTTGTTTATATCTCATTTCAAATACAAGGTGGCTTTTTCCTTTAAGCAGTAGAGGGAGAAAATCAATAGGTAGAATAATGATGCTGTTGTCTGTACTGCTTCCACGCCTTTACATTCCCTGTCATCAATTTATGAGACAGCCTTTAGACCTCAACCCTGCTTTTTATTCATCTTCTTTTATTTATTTGTAAGAACTGCTAGTGTGGGGGCGAGTGAACATGTGTGTGTGTGTGTGTAGTATGTAGGCTGTAAGTCTGTGTGTGTGTGTGTGTGTGAGCGGGAGAAGACGAGAACATGAAGGAAACGCTATTGGAAAATAAGAGAGGAGGGGGAAGAAAGACAGAGGAGGTGTGAGGGAGCGCTGTAGCGGGAGATCACAGAAGAAGCGTCTTTTGAGGTGAGATTTTTCTGACAGGCCTGTTCAGCATACTACACACCAGCAAGCAGGAAACAAGATGGCTTCGGCTGAAGAGGCTGGCGAGTGGACTTCTCGCTCGCCAGCCTGCATAATGATGGGAAAGGAGGAAATGTTCTTACTCCGAGCCAGAGATAAAAGGATTTGTAAGGGTATGTAAGTACAGAAGAGGAGTCGAGAGAGCGATCAATAATTAATTTACTTTCAACAGTCAAGGGCAATTAACACGCTTTTTTGCCCATTACCCGCCTAAAAGGGCCGATGCTGTGGGTCTAGCCCGCTAATCTCGCTGACCATTGTCACAATCGAGGATTACACAGCTAACAAATCGATGTACACACACACACACACAAAACACGCACACTCCCCCCTAAACACTGGAGACTTGGATTAGAGGCAGTTTTGTATAGTTACAAATGTCGAACATGCAGGATTTTGTTGCATTAACCTCAAAGAACAGGATGGCTGAGTGAGCGCGTTGCTGTTTGTTCTACACATGTTCTGCTTCTGTTATCCATCACAAAAATGCAACCGCTCCACTTGTAATGGCATATCAATATCTGCATATTTAGAGTCGGTGTAGTGAGACCAAATGTTTTCTCATTCAAAGGAAAGATTTGAGGAAAGCTTCCTGTGTCAGACGGACCTCTCCTCTCTGTACTAAAAAAAGATCTCAGGTTTGAAACCTTGCATTGTCAAAAGAAGCATCTGCACTGCATCAGCCAAGCAGAGGGGGGAGTTTGATTAAATTGTTTAATAAAGTGACTGCCCTCTCTCCGGTGAAATGTCACACTCACTGTCTTGATTTCTAATACTTGATATGCCAATTGTGTCCTTAAGTGTAAAATATGAGTCCTCTGTGATGCTCATCATATGCTCTTGCAGCCACTGAACGATTTCAGATAGAGATCTCCACTGCACTCACTCCACCGCGTTCATCAGCATTTCTTATATATGGACCATGTTGCCACGGAAACACCATTTAAACATGATGAGCTGACCTCAGAGTCAAGATCAGACTCTGCATAAGAAGTAGCAGCTCGTACTGCCCCTGATATTACCTGATGAAAAAAAAAAAAAAAGGAAAACTGGGTCAGAAAACCCAACTTGTCCAGGAAAACAGGCTCAGAGATGGATGATACCCGAAGCTTTTGGGGAATAAATTTAACGTAGACGGGATTCTAGAGCTGTGACACCAGTGATTACCACTGAACCGACGGGAGGGAAAGCCCATTTAACTAAGTAACTGCCAGGGGATCTTTTTTTTTTTCTGCCCAAAACCCAACATGTGTACTACAGCTGACGGAAGGGAATGAGCAGGCTGCTCGCTATGTGACACACATACACGCTGCTTGTCTTAGCAGGTTGGTCAGTGCACGAATCAGCCAGAAGCAGGTAGAGGCTCATTGTTTTGCTCAAGGTCAAATCAGCATGGATGGAAGCATTGCTTAGGATGCAGAAAAGACTTTATTTACTTTTCCTGTATAATGAAGACCAGAGGATGTTTGTTTTTTTGACTCCTTTTCTTAACTGTTTTACATCGATTCATTCCTTCCCCTCAGAGAAAAAGAAAAAAAAATGTGAACAAACACCATGCCAAAGAATTGTTGTGTTGCAGAGACATCTGCTAAAGTTAGCAAACCCTGGCTCGCTACCTAATGTTATATTATCCTCCATCACTAGCTGGGCCAGTGAGTGAATGTAGTCTAAGTAGTACTGCCCAGAGCATACAATCAAGAAATCATCTAGCAACAAACAAACATTATGACTTGTTTAGTATTTCCTTTGTTCTGGAGCAAGGTTTGCCTCATTTTATGTTACAACCAGTCTACATCACATCATTTAGAAAGCGTTGTTTCATGCATGGTGACATGGATTTTCCTGTTTTTATAATGTCAAGCACGAATTTTAAACTAATGGATTTTAAATGGAACTATGCCATCACCTGCCTGCAGCGTGTTCTTTTCTTTTATATAATTTCATGTTTTCTTCCTTGTTAGGTGACACAAGTCATTTTTGTGACAGTTAATGTTAACCACTTGAGTTTTAATGCTAGATTTCAAGTGGAAAATGAGATGGACTCACGGTGTTTGTGATGGTGCCGTGAGACCAAATCCAACTGAGAGTGAGAACAAAGTATAACAGCAGGTGAAAACGAAGCAGGTTGTGGTGTCAGGGGGACTCAAACCTCAGACTCCTGAGGTGAAAGTCCACTGGGCCCCCATCGTCTCCAAACAACCTCCTAACACAGACTTTTGCGGCTGTATCAGTCCAACAATCAGGCGATAACAAGGCAATACAAACATATTTTCCATTATCATAACATATTGTCAGCAATATGTCCATATGTGCTGTCAGCATAAACGTAAACATGTGTCATATCTGATGGATGTACTACTGACGGAATTCTTGTTGATTAGTCATGATTTTAAAAGGTTTGGTTCTGGCCTGTTTTTGGACTGCTGACGTTTTGAAGGCTGACTCATTCTGTGTTTTTCACATTGTGATTTTTTTCCCCTCCTCATTTTCATGTAGGCTGTAGCATGGTGTTTGTTGCCTGCTGATTATGATGCTGCTTTCTTAGCTGGGTCACAGAACATTTTTTTTTTCAAAATCAATACAGCTGCCAGGGCAATACACTTGAAAAAGAATCAAGTTCTCTGACCAAAGAAGATTTATTGATGTATAATTTCAGTGAAAAGTGAACGTAAACCATCACAGACCTTAAAGACAGCAGTCCATCCGGTTATCCCGGTGGAACCAGTGGAACGGTCATTCCTACATACATCATTTTTGGCATTTGTACATGTATGTTTCTCAATATTTGAATAGAAATGTATTATAGATTGTTTATTTATTTTGGCGTCGAGGCTGCTGTCCGTGTGTGGGGATTACATCACCACAGTTGAGGGCGTCCATCGAGGACATGCGAACTGTACCCTCATACTACAACCCAGTGAACTGCTAAATAAATTAGCTTACTGTGGCTGTTCACTTCATTGAGCAATGTCATTTTGCAAGCACAGATACACACAGTCCATCTTTCTGGTGAAGGGTACAGGCAGATTATTATTAACATATTACTGTTTGCTATTCTGCAGTCTGTTCACAGAAAAAGCTGAAAATCTGTGACAGAACATAGCTGATGTGTCCCTGTTTTAACACAATAGACTCACTTGAGAAAAAAAAATATTCAAGTTCTGTGATCAGCTGCTGATTTACTGCTGTAACACAAAAGAACAATCAAACTACTGAGGCATACATATCCGCCTTAGAATAAGTAACAATGGAGTGCAGCATTGATCAGTATTTGAATGAACTGGGATCCTGATGCATCAGGCAGGGATAATGCTAATTGCACTTCCACAAGTTGAGCTGTGTTTAGACGCTAAAATGCCTTCTGCATTCTTGAACATAGCTCTGTTTGAAACAATTATGAGAGTAAATATGAGCTCCACATCCCAGTGTCGGCTGCTTTGTCACAATTCTTTTCCCAATAAGTTTTGAAACATACAATGTGCAAAACGCTTTCAAATTTATCACAAAGAACAACATGAAACAGGAGACAAAACACAGTCAACTTGTACTGTAGCTTATTCATTTCTTTCCTACTTCCTGCCACACAGTGATCATTTGCTGCAAAAGTTCTGGACAGAAAAATAACAACAAGCCCATTAAAACATTGATGATACAGAGATGTTATGGTTGTTGTCTAACTCTGTGGAAGCTTGACCTCAATGTCTCAATATTTTGTCCAAGAGCCATGAACCATCCTACAGATTCAGCCCATCCTCACCAGGAAAACATAACATGAGGTCAACATGACCAGGTCCTTGAAACAGAACATGCATGTGTATCTATCTGGCCACATCTCTTCGTGTTCATGAGGGCAGGGATTCACCGTGATGGCAGCTGAAATCAGCAATGGCAAGATAGAAATTTGTGTGTTTTAAGGTAATCCATTACCCTGTTTTCAATGCTTAACCTTAATCGGTAGTTCAACCCAAATTATCGAGTGGAAACAAAACAGTTCACATTGGACTCAGAATACTGATTGAAATGCCATCACATTGCATGTACCGTCACCCACCTGCATCCTCACTCTGACTTCTAGCGGCTGTATCTGTCTCATGATCTGATGACATATGGATGGATCTGTGGTCATATGTTCTGTTAGCATACACATACATATCCTGTGTCATATCTGGCGGATGTATTATTGACCAATTGTATTTTTTAATTGTGTTATTTGTATTTATGGACAACTAGCTTAAAACCACAGCTGCCTGATAAGAATGAATGATGTATGTGGATACAAGGCATTCATGAGTAGTACAACTAAAAACCATGAAATGCTTTAACACATTACTAATGCTTAGGCTATATATTTTTTATTTTGTTTTTTTACCCAGATGTCAAAGGTCACCATAATCCAGATGTTGAATTATAAAACCTATGCAGAGGGCTGCCAGGGAGGGACCAAAATATTCATGTCAAATATGAAAATGTGTTCAAAGCATACACAAAAATTCATAGCAGAGAAAAAAAATAGACCTCAGCAGCCTCTGAAAGCATAAAATCCATGTCACATGCACTTTGAATTCTTGAGCCTGTTATGTGCATGCCTACCTGCACACACGAATGAACCCTCCTCTCTACCAGGAGGCAAACGAGTGGATTTCTCCCTCAGGTTCAAACAGTGAGATGACAACATTATTATTGACTCTATAGGACTCTGTCAGCAGCACCAGGGATAATAACCTAACTACTGAACCTAGCTTAGAGTCCTTAGATGGAGCTGCTAGTGAGGTAGAGTGAAGAAATAGTTCAGTGACACGCCTGTCATGAAACATGGAGGGAATCAGCACCTCCTGCAGAGGCAAGGAACTATCTGCAACCTTTTTATGCTGCAGCCTCGTCCAGAGTGGTGTCATGTCGCTGGGTTTATACTTCCTGCACTTGTGCATATAAGGTGGGCCGGTGAGCAGGAGGTTGACAGTTGCCTGAAGCAATTGGGGATGGGGAGGAGCATGCAATGTGATTTTTTTTTTTCTTCTTAGGTTAGGGGTATATAAATAAATAAGGCACCCAGCTGCTATTTACAGATATCTTCTTTCCCTAGTGTGTGCAACAGAGACACACGAGGTGGAATCCCAATTTCCTCCTCCAAAGCGTTTATGGAGGATTCAAAAAAAAAGAAAAAAGAAAAAGTGAGGCTGGAATTTAACTGTGTAGCTTTACTCCCTCCTAGTGGACAGTTTATGAAAGACAATCACTCTATCAAAGTCACACGTGAGTGTACGCTGTTCCACTATTAATTATTACCCCATGGCAACAAAGGTGAGATGGGTAAATAGATTGAGACTAGAGCGTGAATTGAATAACCTGCACAGATCCCTCTGAAGTCATACTGCTGTCTGCCATGCCAGGCTGTATTGTGCAACAGCACTGCCTGATTTTTTTTGTGGCTGAATAGGAAACGAAACCCTGCAGCCATGTTCCAGAATGTGGTAGAAATCCATCCTGAAATTGTGGAGGCTGCAATTTCCTGATTTTTTACGTTTTCTTTTCTTTTTTTATTATTTTAGATTTAAGTGCAGCATTGAATTTTTCTTCAGGCTATGTATGTCAGCTCATTATAATTCACATAAGTAATTTAGAGATGTGTGTAAAGAAAAAAAAAATCACATCTCTTATAGAGCACATCCTTAGATTGCTGTGTAAGCTTTGATCCCTTCAACAGCCAACAAGCTCATAAACAGACATCTTATCAAAGTGTGCTTTGATTAGATGAGCAGTGAATCTGAGCCTACACACTGTAAGCCCCTCTCATTAGACATAATTATACAAGTGCAAATAAGTGACGAAATGATTCACTCGGTACCCTGTTTAATCCTGGCTTTTCTGCCCTGATTATCATGACTTTCAGATATATTATGTGTTTAAAGTGTTCGTTTTATTTTACATTGACTTTTACTAGGTTGAATGATATAAACACCACTGGATCAACTATATATTTTCATCTGGTTATCCTGTGCATGCCTTCCGAGATGCAGCACTTCATGTTGCCTCTGCCAATTACAGGCGTCAACTCAGATTAGCAATCCCATCTGTCAGGACATCAGAGACATCACATCCACGCACCTCAGGTGTCAGCTGTTAACACTACAGGAGCACAAGAGGCGCTAATCAGCTAAAAAGGGCATATGAAGGAGAGCAGCGTTTTTTTTTTTATGGCATAAATTTATACTTGCTGCCAAGAGATGATTATCGTCAGCCTCGTTATCTTATTTAAGACTGAAACAGGAGGCAAACGTACAACAAGGCAGGCTTTGGACTCACAGATACACAGTCTAACTCTAAAGTGTACTTTATAGATGTTTACAGTATATTATCAATAATTACACTCAGATATGACATCACATTTTTACTCATCCAAAAGGGACATTTTAATGTTTTAACACATAACTGCAATGTGCGCACACACACACACACAAGTAATAAATAGAAAAATAATCTCACTGACCTGCACCGTCAGGGCATCTAAAAGCATCTGAGGCCTGGAGGATTTACTGTATCTGCAACAGGTGGAGTATAAAATATATTAGAAAAAATAAAAACACCACAATGTACAGCTCATCATATATATATATATTCATTTATGATCTGACAAGATTGCTGAGTGGGATGTAAGTGGATCATTGTATTAATATGTAAATGAATTAGATTTACCAAAAGATGTTAAATGAATGCAAAGAAATAATCATAATGAGTCATGATTTGATTTTCAACCCCTCCAGCGTGGTGTTTCTAGTCTAAGGGGGTGGCTGTTGGACAAGTAGAAGCCATCTTTATGTTCATCTGTGAACCTTATCCAGGTTAAGTCTTCCTGCAGCATCCCAGACCTTGGCTGCCTTGCCGGCGGACATCATGAATTTGCAGCTTGAGACTTTGGGCGTTCGCACTTTTTCAACAGTTCTTTTGTCTCTGGCAGGAAGTTTTGGGAGAAATCTCTTGGCATCAGTCTCAAAAGTGGCAGATTGTCTCTTGACGTGCTGAATCCACCTCTTTACAGGCTAAAAGGCATTTCAGGACTCAGCGGGCTGACAGCCTGGTCATCTGGTGTGAGTTGGGTAAAACTGCATGGACAGATTCCTGGAAGACACCCAGCTCCGTGGCAATTTATTTTTGTTATTCGTCAATCTGTCAGGATCATGTGATGGATGGATGGTCTGTGGTGACGGGGGTCATCTTTCAGGTTCAGCAGCCCACTTCTGCACTTCACTGTATAACAAGGAGAACTCTTCTTCTTCTGTTGCCGCCATGTCCTCCTGATACTAGAGGATGACTCCCCAAAAGGCTAATCTAAAATCCATGTTCTCTTAACTGTGCTGATTTGCAAAAACACAACTAAAATTTGGACCACATTATTTCTATGCACCTAACAATCAAGTACCTGTGTCACTGGGTTTCTTCTGATCATCTGGGCCACAGTCACTTGTCCTTAGCTGCTCAACAGTGGCACACAGTGGTTGGAATATTGAACCACAACATAACTAAAATGCTCCAAAGCTTCCAAAGGCTGCTTGTTGTGTTCTTTCCTGTGAGGAGAAAAACAATTCAACCAACCTCAGGAGATAGTTGCAAAGATCTCTCTTGTAATATCCTCTTTTCTCTAGTGTGAAAATGTGGCTTGATGGATCGTGTCAATTACTAGGAAGCTTATTTTAAATGGACAGAAGGGGCAGTGCTGCCGTTTCTCTCAAATAACAGTCAAGGAATGATAAACATTACTTAAAGGCCCTTTAAGACCAGCAGTAATTTGCGTAGCCTAATAAAGGGCAGGATCATAACTGAAATTTCCCTTTGTATGCGAGTACTGTTACCGGTATATATCCTGTGAAACTGATCTGAACACAAAGCTAAAGCTTGATCAGAGGAGAAATATACAAGTGTGAGTTTATGATGATCATTATAATGAAAAAAAATATCAGAGATAAGTAGCAACTTGGAGACAAGTTATAGCAAACTAGTTTCCCATCACAAAATACAAAGCATGATTGATAAGCTTGTTTAAGCTTAACCCTGTTGTATGAAAAGTGATATAAAATGACCAAGGCCTTAATTTGGGAGAACCATTTCACTGTACAAGTTTATTTACAATGCTTTTTATTTTAATACATTTACAGGGCAGGGTTTTACATTAAAGGCACAGTCCAATCCTTCCAAACAGTATTTGTCTTGCTTGCATCACAACACAAATTCTGTGAAGGAAATAATTATATTATGTAAACTTTATCAAAACATTTATGAAAAATCTCAAAAAAAAGTAAACTTAACAAATTGACTTGTGCACAGAGATAATATAAAGTATGTATGCTTGGAAAAGACACACCCATTAGTCATATGGGGGTTAAAAAATATACATAGGCTGTATGTGTGTACGGCCTTAACTGACTTTTAACATAGCTTTAACATTGCTTCTCCTAAGTTGTGGTCTGGTCCATTTTGGTGTGAGCCTCATAGATATAGCGTCAAATGTTAGAAAATAGTCTGAAGCACCCAAACACAATATCTATCCTTCAAAACCCTCAGCTGTAACACCTCACATATTGCACAAGCTGCTTTTTAAAACAAAAATTAAACCCCCGAATTTCCATCAGTAAACTTTAACTCAACTGATTTTACACTGCTGCTATTTCTATGTAAACATAGACTTCTGTTCATTTTAAGCTGGTTTCTGTCAAACTAATAATGTTTTTTTTTCTTCGATTTTTTGCCTTTAAAGTTAAGGTTTTATAACAAAACTTCTAAATGACCCCAAAATATTTAGCTGTACTTTAAAAAAAAAAAAAAAAAAAAATCAAAATACATTAACATCTTCAGCCCATTACCACAAAAATTATGACGTTTCCAAACAAATGCTACATTTTTAATGGCACATAAACAAGAGCTTTGGTAAAGGTTCGACAAACAAGTAAAAAAATGGGCCTTTCATTTTCAATTCAAATACATTTTTTTTTGATAATAACTTTTTTTTGATAACTTGTTAGTCACAGTCGTAGACAAACTACAGAAAACCGAAGCAGACGGCAGAAAAATAAACAAACAAAAAAACTGGCTGGTGGATCCTTAAGCAACAAACTTGTTCTTGGTTGTGGAGCCGCTCTTTGTGGCTGTGTCTGCATGTGACTGATAACCGATGATCACCTTTGATGGGACGCCTAACCTCTCTTTATACACACGCCTAAAAGGAAAATACATGTATTGATCATTAGCAAATACACACAGAAAGACAGACAGTAGTCTGATGCAGATACTAAAAAAAACCACAAATGGCACTTTAGATGTACGAGAAGATAAATAAACTATACTATCAATGATTTTGGAATCTTCAGCTCACCCTATGTGTGTGATAGCATCTTTGTTTTCATAGTCTGTGGTCCATATCGCTATTTTATCTCCTTTGGCACGCACGTTCACGACGGCTCCACAAACATCGTCACTGTAGTCGTCAAATGCTTCGCCGACAAGACACAAGAGCTGCAGGAAAAGCAGATGTTTCCAAAACTGTCTTTGTACTGGAGAACAGTTCCTTTTCAGATGAAGGTGGTATGTGATGGGCCTTACTCAGAAACTGTCACCGACTTGTTACAGTGGCAAAACAGTGTTGCTAAAAGATGGCCTTGTTGTATTCAGGTGAACCCTTTAACAAGGCAGCTGAATTGAATTCAGTTGTTCACACCTGTGCTTTTCTTACTGCGATGCTTTTTACTGATAAACGACTATAGCCAAGGACACACACAGAATAATGAAAAACAGAACTGGATATACCGTCTCCAACCAGAACCGGTCCAGATCTGATTTACGCTGCTGCTTGGACAGGGTTATCAGCCAGCGACCTCCTCGTCGGTTCCTATCATCCTCCCACATTGGCTCAATCCCATCCTGCGTTCAAATAAAAGCCCACATTACACATTTCTGAAGGAGGAAAAACACCAGCTTGAAAGGTGTGTCTGCACCCTCGGGTTGATCTACACCTAACCTGTTAATGAGGTTTAAACAAGCTGTTGTGGGATTTAACTAGGAGAAATTGCTTCCTCCTCCACTTCTTTGAAAAGGCGACAGAACAGCAAGGATGTGACATTTGTATGAATTCACTAAACAAGTGATTGAACAACCATTCATCAGCCTACACTCAGGTGTTGCAATACCTTATCAACAATGAATAAAACCTAAGTAGAAGCCACCAGAAATCTGACAACAACAATCTTTCCCACACTATACTGTTAAAAAAAAAACCAGATGCCTTCTTTCCATCCTCTGTTTGACATCATTTGACAGATGGGGTTCAATTTCAGTGTTGACTGATACTCATAACAGAGTCTTTCTTCATAAACTCTTTGTGTCCACAGGAGAAGATAAAGTGAAGTGCAGTGAAGTATGGCCTGACGTGCTGCTGCTGGGATAAACTGAATTTGGATTGCCCCCCCACCCAATGTGTCAAAGATGATTGAGAAGTAAGCAACACCAGAAGGAATTACCCATCAGGCTATGTGACTTCATGCTTAATACTCTTGCTTTCTTTGTAATAAAATGTAAATGTAAAAATAAACTCTGGTCAACAGATTGTGGGAAAATGAGGGTGAAAACAACTGAATCCCATAAATGGGGAAACACAGCATGCATGGAAGCAGGCCCTCCTCCAAGTGCCATCATTATCTAGAATGTTCTGAAAAAGATCTAAACAGACTTGAGTGCTGCAGTGATATTTTAATAATTAATAATAATGTGCTAATCAAGTCCTAATAGATTAAAAAAAATGGTTACCTTAAATAGTGAGTAGTCGCAGCCAGACATCAAGTTACTTGATACCTGTATGTGATTGTATAATCTGCGAAGGAAGTGCAAACGTTACACTTCATGACTGATAGGCAAAATGGAATGAATCTTCATTTAATATTAATTTGATATTTTGTTTAACACTTACTGATTAAGATCTGAATGTGCTAAAACAGTTTTGCAATTTTCAGATTTATGGCAACATCTAAATGTGTGTAATTCTACAGCTTTGGGTGGCAGGATTACACTTACGCCCAGAAGTCTTCCACTGTGTCAAATTTGGAGATGAGACGCAGGTTGGCTTGCCATGTTTTACTTTTGTCATTCTTGAAAAACCAAAGAGCCCACCTGGAAAAACAAAGAATCGATTTGTTACAATAGACTGACGCAGACGGCACACAGAGGTTTCCTAAACATTTTTCTAGTTGTTTTTTCAAGATTGTTTTTTTTTTTTTTTTAAATTGTGTGTTGAAGACGCACAATGACGAGTTTCACTTATTTCCACTCTGCTGGCTTATGGGTAACCTCAACTGTACTGATGGACTTGTTTTGTTCCAACTGGGACTTCTTGACCCCGTCATGAAAGGAAGGGAATAGCAGCTTACTTGTTTTGCAGTGGATGTTTGATGTATGCTTCTGGGTTCACAACCTTTTGAATGGTTGCTTCACATTTTTCCTTTTCAGGGTTTGCAGGAACTGAAGTTGACACCTGGAGGCACAGAAAAGTTTTACAAAGATGCATGAGTTATAGAAAAAAAAGGCCTGTGCTGACAGCTACCAGCATTGTTATGCTGTTTGTAACATCACTTGTACCTCAAATGTGTCAAAAGCATGTAAGAGAGAGAGAGCGAGAGTCCAATGGAAAGAAGATAAGAAGCACCTATCAGTTTAGAAGGGAGCATTTTTGTGCTTGTTCACAAAACACTCCTGCTCTGCACAGATCATGAGTATTGTAGAGTATTGGCATTTCAAAACAAGTTAATATAGCTTTGTGTTTTGCACAAGTTAAATATGTAAGCAAACAAGAACTACTATAAAGTATAGTATCCTGCTTTTAGTCCAAACTACAAGAACTAAACTACAGACATCAAACACTAAAAACAATCTGGGATTTTTCCTCAAAACAAAGAACACAATGAAGACATGACATAGTTTGTGCAGACTTACAGATCAAGTCATGTACTTTTACAGATAACATTAACACAAAGACACAACACACAATTTAAAGTGCGAATATATCCACACCTCCATGTGCAATAAGTGAGAACGATCTTAACCTGTTGATTGATCTACAGATTAGATTCCATAGCTGTCATTGATGCTTTATGTAAACATTTAACGTTTTATTTTACGACAGCATTTCTCGATGGTAATGAACAGCACTACCGTTAGCAGGAACCAGCCAGCTGACCGTGCCCCGGAGCGTGCCTCCTCATTCATCCGAGCATCAGTTATTCAACTGACGATAGCGATTGCGGCATCTACACACTTTATCCAGGAGTGTGTAATTTACGACACATGAGCAACAAACACAGTACACACGTCTTACGCAAGCGTTAAACCTTAAAACAACTACTTCGATAAGTGACTTAAATCTACGATGCTAAGTTGATGTTTGGCTAGCTACCTGTCAGAGGTGATGACGCAAAAGTTTACAAATTTCCCGACTCTCTCGCAGCCGTCGCTACTTTGTCTTTTAACATATCTTAGTTAAACGGTAAATGAACCTTGTCATTTAAAGGTACGTGTCCGTGTCGTGTGGTTAAACTGCCAGTGTTTGCAACGAACTCACCACAAGAGCGGTCGCCATCTTCTGGAAAATCACATTCAGTTTTTTGGCGTCTGTTAAAATAGCTGATTGGGTCATCTGGTACACAGTAGGGCGCATGCGCATAGAGCTGACAAGGGTTACATATTGATCCAGGATGTGGGACACAAATGTCATCCTCCTGCAGGTAATCATGAATCATGTGTACATTACAGACACTGATAATTATTAGCTGTCAAGTAACTAACACCAGATTGGTTAAACAATATTATTGGCAACTAATTATAGTTTTATATTTAAAGTAATGCTTTATAAATACAATACAAATGTAAATCTGGCACATTATGGTAACCGGGTAACGCTTTGTATTGATTATTATTTATTTTTTTATCCTTGCTGCCGTTACAAAATACTGCTGATTGCAGTGTCAGTGTGTTACTGTCCACAAAAATGTCACTGACATGAGTGTGTGGCACAGTGACACAAACAGCTCAAAAATCAATTTAGGCCACCACTACAGACATGAAGCAAGGCCTTAAACTCAGTTTATACACACATATTTTGTATTATACAAAGATTTATACTTATTCACAGCTGCGGCAGTATATAACAGATTTAAACACCCTGTAAGTGACTGTCTCCTTTGAAAGCATGCTATTATGTAAACAGCATTTTTAATTATTCATGGATTTTATGTTTAGATTTAGTATTGATGTGCTTCCTAGCTCAACCGTGCTACATAATGGATGCAGTATGTATGCATGTGGTGCTGTCAAGTAATGATTAAATGCAGTTTTATGCCGGTAGAGCCACTATAAACGGCTGAACGAGACTCACTGTGGGCTGTTCTGAATAACAACAGCAGCCACGTGAAACTGTAATGATAAATGAAACTGCAGTTTTTTTGCAAACATTTTTAATGACACAGTTAAGTCAGTTTCTAACATGTATCCTGCTGTTAATGAGAATGTCTAACACTGAAAGTTATCAAAATAAGTGCACAGAAACAAGTGCTGTAGTTAAGGAAGGTGACGGTTTAAAGGCCGGATGTGAAGGATGTGAACGGGTCAGGCACTACTTCTTCAGAAAGTCAGCACTGTGCGGATACTGCAAGGAGGAGAAAGAGGAAATGTGTTAGGCTAGGACATCAAGAATCACAGTAAACTCAAGAATCTATGAAGGAAAATGCATTGAACGCACCTCTTGCCAGCATGCATGAGGTCAAATCCCTCATTGATCTTCTCAAACGGCAGCGTGTGGGTCACAAACTCGTCCACCTTCAGCTTTTTGTTCATGTAGTCTTCCACCAGTTTGGGAACGCTTTCCACACTCTTCCATCCTGTGGAGTAATATCATGTTTCAAATACGTAATCTGTGCACAAATTAAAATATTCAAATAGAAAATGCAGCCAGACCACATTTATACCAATAAATGAACACCCACACCACAGTCACTCACCTCCAAAGGCTGTGCCTCTCCACACTCGGCCCGTCACCAGCTGGAACGGTCGAGTGGAGATCTCCTGCCCGGCTCCGGCTACACCAATGATGACACTTTCACCCCAACCTTTGTGGCATGCCTCCAGAGCAGCTCTCTGAAAATATGAAACCAGTCATGAATATATGCAGATTAGACTTCCTGTCACATAAACTGACCATCTTATCAGTTCGCTTCTATGGTGTGCTGTGTTTCTGTTATAATAAAGTGTGTCTCACCATAATTTGCACATTTCCAATGCACTCAAATGAGTAGTCCACACCGCCGTCAGTCATCTCCACCAGAACCTCCTGTATGGGCTTGCTGTGGTCCTGTGGGTTCACAAATTCAGTGGCTCCAAACTCCTTGGCCTTATCAAACTTGGCAGGGTTGATGTCCACTCCGATTATCCTGGTTGCCCCGGCAGCTTTGCAGCCCATAATAACAGCCAAGCCAACAGCTCCAAGGCCAAACACAGCACACGTGGAACCAGGCTCAACCTGATATGAGGACAGGGTTAGAAAGTACAGATTTTCAGTGACAGTCATGAGGGACTGTTGGGTCACATGACCTGAGTTTAACTTACCTTGGCGGTGTTAATAGCAGCACCGTAACCTGTAGAGATGCCACAGCCGAGAAGGCACACTTTATCCAGCGGGGCCTTCTCATTAACCTTGGCCAGAGAGATGTCAGCCACTACAGTGTACTCAGAGAAGGTGCTGGTACCCATGAAGTGGAACACTTGCTTTCCTTTGCAAGTGAAGCGGGAGGTCTTGTCTGGGAGGAGGCCCTGACCCTGGGTCACCCTGCAGGAGACAACAGTGATTTAGACATCATGGGGAACTTTGATTTGGTTGCTCGGGGTCGAGCACCATTTTCAAATGTGACAAATTACCTAATTTTCTGGCACAGGTTGGTCTTGGGATTTTTGCAGAATTTGCATTCACCACACTGTGGCACATACAGCGGGATCACAGTATCACCTTTGTAAAAAAAAAAAGTTAGTTGTTAATATTTAAAACATCTAATCGAATTAAGGTATCGTTTGGTTGCTGCTTACCTGGCTTGAATTTGGTGACTCCCTCACCGATGCTCTCGACTGTTCCGGCACCTTCATGTCCCAGGATGACGGGGAAGAGGCCCTCAGGGTCACTGCCACTCAGAGTGTAGGCGTCTGTGTGACACACCCCTGTGGCAAAGATCTGAGACACACAGTGGCATTTCAGGTTTGTGTCAGTTATTTGCTTTTAAAAATAAAACAATCAGGAAACTCTTCACTGAGCTGATTTTTTTTTTTTTACCTTGATGCGGACTTCATGGGCTTTAGGTGGGGCCACTTCCACCTCTTCAATGGAGAGAGGCTTCCCAGCCTCCCAGGCCACAGCTGCCTTGCACTTGATCACCTGAAATGTAAAGCACAGTATGGTTTTTCTTGGTTAAACAATGCCATTGTAATTTACTGGAATTTGCAGGTGCACAGTGAGATTACCCTTTGAACCCTAACCACGTTTATGCAATAGTACCAATGGATTCTTTCAGGAATAGGCGTTAAAGTTCTGCTTTAATAATCGACTCATAATTCTGATGCTTTTGCTTGAAAGTAGTTTTAAAGCCTTTATCAACCTGACACCACATCATCCATGTGGACAAAGATTGCAGTAACTTGCAAAAACCAGCCGCAACCGACTGCTCATGGACCCGTGATAAGCAAAGGAACAGTGATTCTTTGTAGCACTTCATTCAAAGCACATGCGTGACGTTAGCCAACGGAACCGCTTCTTCTGTACTGTACAAGTGGACTTTAAGGCACCTTTGCGAAGCGTGCATAAAGATTCAATTCGTTTAGAACGCTTCATTTGCACACTTTGTGGGAAAAGTACTCACTTTGCCAGCTGTCTCCATGTTCGCTCCTTCAGCACAAGAGGACGGGGGCGGGGCCAGCGAGCGGCCGTAAAGCAGTTAAGCTCCGGACCAATCAGAAACGAGAACGCGCAGAGACCTCATGAAAGAGGCACTATAGAGAAAAAACATACTTTAAAATTATATTTATAGCTTTTTGACGAATAAATAAATACATTAAAGGATGGTTACTATATAATTGTGGGAAGATGAGGACTGCTGTGTTTGTTTTATAGATTAAAGCCAAAAATGAGCATATTTCCTTCCTTATAGCACATTTTATGCACATATGTTTAAAATACTGCACAAAATAGGCATATTCTAAAGACAATGAATTAAAAACATTTGAATGCATCATTTTCTGTGCAGCACTGCCTAATAGCGAAGGTGAAATATGCTAACACAACATTTATATTTTAATGCAACAAAACGACATGCTCCCACACACAAACCGTCCATTGGGTGTAAGATTAGAACCTTTTTATGGAATGAAAGGTGGAACTAGTCAGTTATCATCATACTATGTGGCTTTTTGCTTTGATATTGAACCGTGTGCTGTCATCATGCTCAGATCTAAAGCCTTCAGAAGAAGTGTGGCCAAAAATGCCAGCAAGCCTGTCGGACATGATTATGCAACACATCTGAAAGAAGCCCTCTCTGCTACACTACTGTCTGAGATCTATTATTAAAAATATTGCATCTATAGATGTCTCTCTTGACTATATGTTTGAAAAAGCTGGGTCTGCTTGTCATATTTAGTATGCTTCTAGTTTAAGTGGTTAAAAAAATACTTGCATGTTGCAACACAAGACGTTTTCAAGCTGATCCTGCAAAATCATCTCTTATCTCTATGTTTTCACCCCTGTAGCAGATGATTATGAAAAACATCCTTGTAGTGTCACAAGCCAAACAGGCTGTGCATTACTCAGCACAGTGATTTATACCACAAGATAACAACACACTTCTGCCTGTAAGGGGAACTTACGATCATTCTGCTGACCAGTTTTGGACACTTTTGTTTTAGTTTCTCTCATTGCACAACACAGAATCAGACACATGGGTTACAAAACCCCTTTTAATAAAGGCCTTCAACAAAAATGCAACAGTGTCCTTATAAAGACACTACAAAGCATGTTAAAATGTTTTCAGCTAACAATATTTGACACATTTTCCTGTATGAATGTTGTTCCCTGACATTCCAACACATACAGCACAGGATAATGTCAGGCCTGCGCACAAAGGGGGTCCAATAACCGTGTATAACAGGCAGAGAAGGTTCCCTTCATGTTACACAAAGGTATACATTTGAACCTTTTAAATAAAGTTCATGAAGATTCATCATTCATCCAAAAGTGGTACAAAAAGAAAAAAAATATCCAAGTTTTACAAAGAGAGGTAATGTCCCACAGGCCTGGATCTGACCCAGATGACAGCCTTTAGGCCGTAGCAGGTGAAGACCAGGAGGAAATCATCACACCAGACCAGCAGAGCCACATCATCTCCCACCTAAAAATAAAAAAAATGAGGAACACAAGCATTACAATGCGTTTACATCAAGTTCCTTGAAGGTTATAGAGCTGTTTAAACAGACTAACCTCTGAATCCACGTCCTCCTCCACCACCTCCTCGGCCTCTGAAGCCTCCTCCACCACGCCCACCTCCAAATCCTCCACCGCGTCCACCTCCAAATCCTCCACCACGTCCACCTCCTCCTCTGCCACCACGAAATCCTCCTGAAACAACAATAAACCAAAATGAAGACACTATAGAGCCAGGTTTAAGTGCACAAGAGACTGATGCCTTACCTCCACGACCACCACCTCTACCCCCTCCTCTGCCTCCTCTTGGTGGCCCCTTCTCTCCTGGTGGCCTTGGGAGGAATCTTTGCAATGGGAGGAGCTTCATTGGATCTATATAGAACTAAAAGACAAAGTTTTACAAAGTTCAGCACACAGATACAGATTATTCAGTATTTATAAATATTGAGGAGGCCTTTACCTTCTGTAATTTCTTAAATGATGAGGCCTTCATATTTTCAGAAAGTTTTACTGAAAAATACTGCACAAACAAGTCAAGGAATGAAAAAGAATCTGGTGGACCCCACCGTGTGCTCACACAGAGATAAACAGAAAGGATACAAAGTCCCGCAGCTGGCCAAATATCTCGTCCACTTTCCCGATCTGCTCCTTGTTCTCCAAGTACACTGGAGCATTGAAGTAGGGAACTTTGTTCTCATCTGTTGTACACTTGCACACAATTTCATCTTCACATGGATGCATGAACTCTCCAAGTGCTGCAGAAGGTAAAGAAAAATAGACTGAAATCATGCACTCATCTCTTCATCTAATGAATCAAAGAGTGACTAACTGCTCCTAGATCTTGACATAGGAGAATTGCAAAAAAAGATTAAACACTGAAAAAGTTTGCAAAAAGGAATATTTTAGACAGGCTTAATAACAAAGAATAAGCACATTCAATACTTGGACTGGATTTGGCAAATATTGCATTAAAGTTTTGGAGTGTTGCAAGACCTGTATCATAAAGCTTAATTTTGTTGATTATAAACAGTAATCATAATATCAGAGCTGGCAGGATGATCAGTAATATTTAGCCTAAGGTCTTTCACTGGAGTTTGATGATGACTTGTGTGGTGTTTATGACAAATATGTTGTATGTATGCGATACGAAACTGAGCATTGGTCATGCAGAGTACAAAGAACTTATAGTATTAGTATGGCTACATTGTTTTACTGGCACTGAGGCACTATAAGCATCTGGAACTTCTTACAATATATGATGAGCTTACCGACAACGTGTTCGGGAGGACCATAGTCTTGTTGTCTGTTAAAACCCCCTCTTCCACCACCACGTCCAAATCCTCCACCACCTCTGCCTCCACCGAATCCTCCACCTCTGCCTCCACCAAATCCTCCGCCTCGGTTAAAACCTCCACCTCGTCCGCCACCTCGTCCACCACCTCGTCCGCCTCCTCCTCCTCTAAACGACATTTTCTTCAAATACTCTGTAAAATGAAAATAAACGCAACATAAAACACTAAACATCGACATTCAGCGCGCTAGCTGTGGCAACACGCTACTGCTTGCTAACATTTTAGCATGATATTAGTCATTCAAAGTACGGAGTTCGTGCACATTTTCTATCATAAAGCAATTGCTTGCGTATTTACATCGAAACAGAAACACTGAAATGTCTACAACACTATTTAAACACTGATACATTAAACTACTTACATATTTTAGCCTGCTAGCTGCACTTTAGACAACACCGAACTTCCATGCGATGACAACACGTGTGATCACGCACTGCCGTAAAGGTAGTCACTAGTGTGGGGAAGTGTCGTAAACATTCTAACGGAAAGACGTCCTATTTAAAGAAGCAGGCTTCACAAAGAACTCATTCACCACCACCAGTTCCAATATTGTCACAACACAGCACAATTTTGTCCCTGTGTGACGATAATCGAATATAATTTGATCGAATAAAGTCTATTAGTCAACAATGCAAGCCCAAAGGCAGGTAAGGAAAGTATTTTTATTATATATTTAACAAAGTATTTCTGCTTTAGTTACTTTTTTAACTGTCCCTTGGTGTGTCACATATGGGGCAGTAGTCATCATTACATAAATAACGGCAGAGAGGCTATGCTATATTTAAAACCAGTACGCAGAGTTCAACATTTCTCTTCCACAGGTTATCAGGTGCAAAGCAGCTGTTGCCTGGGAGCCTGGGAAGCCTCTCTCCATTGAAGACGTGGATGTAGCCCCACCCAAGGCCCATGAAGTTCGAATTAAGGTGAACTGCACATCCCAGATTAGTCTGCCACTGTGTTCATGTTTGGTATTTGGAACACAAAGGTTAAAAATAGAAGCAGCCAGCTGGTGATTGTTTTCAGTAGAATTATTTCATCCTGTGCTGAAAGAGTTAAATTATATCAGATGACAAAAGCTCATCTGTCACACAGACAGTGTTAAATAACTTCCTCTGTCTGATTCTGATGTGTTTGTACAGGTTGTTGCAACAGGTGTGTGCCACACAGACTGGTCGTACCTGCGTGAGCCTGGAGTTGGAATGACTTTAAGACCGTTCCCTTTGGTTCTCGGCCATGAGGCGGCAGGAATAGTGGAGAGTGTTGGTCCAGAAGTGACACTGTTTTCACCCGGTACATTGTAAATGCTGACATTCAGACATGTGATTCTCATTTCTTCTTTTTTGATTTGTTACTGAACGACTGTTTTTTTTTTTTCTCAGGGGATAAAGTCATTCCGCTTTTCCTGCCACAGTGTGGTGTCTGTGAGCGCTGTGGAAGTCCAAAAACAAACCAGTGCAGGAAGAACTGGTGATTTCATTGTCAATGTTTACAACCGTACAATCACACATGATGCATACATATTTCTTCAATAACACATACTCTTCTATTTGGCTCTTAGGGCAAACACACAGGCGGGTGTCCTGGCTGATGGCACAAGCAGGATTTCCTGCAAGGGGCAGCAGATTTATCAGTTCCTCGGCATCAGTTCTTTCTCTCAGTACACCGTGGTTCCCGACATCTCGCTTGCAAAGATAAGAAGCGACGCACCGCTAGATAAAGTGTTTCTGCTCGGCTGCGGTGTCTCCACTGGTTATGGTGCTGCTCTCAATACAGGCAAGGTAAGAGGAAAAAAATCACAAATAAATTGTTCCTCAGACAACAGGGATGCACATCTGAAGATACGTACCGATAAATACGGACACTTTGTAGTCAGGGAAACCTATAATAATATAATATAACGACTATATTTTTTAGCTAACATGTGTATGCATCAGTTTATAAACACTGCTGCCCAGTTTTGTCTTGTAGTGTGGTAAGATTGTAGTGATTTATTTCCCACACTAGGTGGCAGCAGTACCTTACAAAATAAGCATTCTTATGATGTATTAATAAAATTATAAAATCAAGCACAAAAATCAAGATGAAAAGGTGAATTTCCTCCAACAAACATATGATATTATTTACCTAAGATAACCAAAATCCAAACAGGAAATGTTTAAGAAGTAGGACTAAGATGTGGTATATTTAAAAGCTGTCATTATTAATCATGGTTGGAGACAGATCATTAAAAATGGGCCGATAGAAATAAACGAATAATATGTGTGTGCATCCAGGTCGAAAGGGATTCCTCGTGTGCTGTGTTTGGGCTCGGAGCCGTCGGACTGGCTGCCATCATGGGCTGCAAGGCTGCCATGGCAAAAAGGATCATCGGGGTCGACATCAACCCGGACAAGTTTGAAAAAGCTACACTGTTTGGAGCCACTGAATGCATCAACCCCTTAGAACACAAGAAGCCCATCCAGAAGGTTCTGGTGGAGTTGACCAATGGAGGCGTGGACTATGCTCTGGAGTGTGTTGGAAGCACAGCTGTAATGGTGGGTCCCTAAATTCAGTCTTACAACTATAATACGTTATTCAGAACATGCTGTGTCCTGTTATAGAGTGCTGCACTCGAGTCCACGACAGACGCCTGTGGCACCTGTGTCATTGCTGGGTGGACAGAGACAGAAGCGATGTCCGTCCCGGTTGTAAAGCTCCTGATGGGACGCACCCTGAAGGGGACATACTTTGGAGGTGAGGTTTATACAAGTCAGCAGGCCTTCTATAACCAGCCTGCAACATTTTATGGAAATTAGCATGATTGTATTCATATTATTAATGAAAATATAGTTCAAATGTGTCACATGTTTTTTTACAAGGTAACACCCTTACAGTGGCAGGTTAGTATTTAGTTTGTGTTAAGGAAGCTAAACCACACACATTTGCTGCAAATATATATCACTCATAAATCCTTATCTGATTAAAACAAATGAGTCTATGGCCATTATGAAGATCAGCAGCTCTTGATAATAAAACACAGGAAATCCCACAGCGAAGGAAATGATGGTGGAACAGATCTAGTGCAAGTTTCTCACACTTAGTGAACATCAGTAATCACAGATTGTGTAATCTCTATGTCTTATGTTGTACTTTATAAGAACTCAGTTTTGTCCTCTTAACAAGGCTGGAAGGGTGCACGGGACCTACCCAGACTGGTGGATGACTACATGAACAAAAAGTTGAAACTGAATGAGTTTATCACTGGCACCCTCCCGCTGGAACAAATTAACGTGGCCTTTGACCTTCTACAAAGCGGAAACAGGTGATTTATACACGGCTGGTTGTTTTTATGTGTGTTAGCTTCTTATTGCACACATACAAGAAACTGTCATGCTCAGCTAGGTGTGTGCCAAAAGGCCAGAACTCAAAAAAACTTTATATACTTTACTGCTGTATGTTCTGTATTGTGAGTTATTGTTGGTTGAAATAGACATTATTTACATAATGTTGGTCTAAAGTGGTCAATTTTGTCCAAAAATTCATAATCTAACAATAATAGTTTGTAATTGTTGCAGATGCAGGAAGATAGCAGATATCCACATTGGAAAATCTGGAGTAAATTGTTCTATTGTCTTTTTTTTTTTTGTTCCAGCATCCGGACCATGATCAGTCTGCAAAACCCTCGAGTGGGGAGCACACCTGTTAACTTATAAGAGGAACCCCTGCAGTGTATATGTGAAGTATCTGGTTATTTCCCTACAAGTTATTGAAAACTAAAATATTTCCCTGCTTGAGTTTGTGCAGCAAATCTCTGCATTGTCCACTAGATGGCAGTCTTATATCATGTAAAAGCTTCTACCATGAAACCCAACTAAAAACATTGCTTTATCGGTCCATGTTCTTCTGTGCTCTCAATGATAAATATGCAGCATCTGCACTAACATCAGGACAAATTCTCTCTACATCTGTCACACCTGGCAGCTACAGAGAGACAGAGATCCTGGTCCAGATATCAACATTCAGCTGTAGTTGTAGGAATAAAACATCCTTGTAGAGAGGATGCGCTAAAAGACACAGGAACCAAATGGCTGAATCTGTCATCAGCCGCGGACATATGTCCGCTTCATGTGGTCAGGGCTTACCAAATTTCGTCCTTGGTAATATTATATATTGATTTAAAAGGGAGTCACCATCGCAGGGCTAGAATAACAGTTGTGGCCTGTCAGGCCAGAAGACAAAAGGTTATTCGGGGAATGCCTCCCGGTAGGGAGCTGAAATAGCTGTCAAAGGAATTTGTTTTATTGAAGTTCCATTCAGATCAAATGAATATGCTTGGCAGTTACCACACTTTTCCATCTTTATTCAAAATGGAAATTGGTGCTCTTCCTCTTATGTTAGTCCTCTCTGCCGGTGTGCTATCAATCACCGATTATACAGCTCCTGCACCCCGCCCCCCTACAAAAAAAAATCTGTAAGTACAGCAAGTTTTTCAGAAATAGAAAGCAGAATAATGGAGCAGGAGAGGGAGATGAGAGGAGAGGGGGGGATCAAAAGAAAAGGGAAGACGAGTTTTGACAGGTGGTTATGCGACCGAGCACTGTCATCTATAAATGTTGGACACAGATTTATAAGGCTTTCTTGGGGACATGTGTCTGAATGTCTGCCTCATCTATGGGAAAACTATCCAAAGTGACGACCATAAGTCTCCAACATTTTTTTTTCTCCCCCTCCTCCTCCTCCTCTTCTTTGTTTTTGATCCCTGCAACCTCTGGAATTGTCACAGCATTGTGCAACTGATACAGGGAGGACATGCTATATCGGAATTACAAGCACAGCATTGCACACATTTTCCAAAAGTCCTAACTGTCCACCTCGTCACGTTTCACATTCGTCTGTGGAGCTTTTTTCTTTTCCTGAGCTGAAACTCACAGTGGCAGCAGGGAGCTGAACAGAGATAGCAACCCTGACATTTGCAAATTGCTTTTTATTTTCCTTTTTTTTTCTGCTTTTTCACTTCACTGTCACAACTTTTTCAGACTTTATGAAAATAATTGACAACAGAAATGCTAGATGAGGTAAATGCCAGCACGCAAATAAAGGTATGTCTGGAAAAAATGTCAAAATGTGCTGCTTTGCCTTTCACAATATTTAGATTGGGATCAAAGGGATTTCCTCTTATTTATTAAGCTATACTCGTGTGTGACAGACAGATGACGGCACATTAAATACGATGGGAACATAAAAATAGTAGGTGGGAAAACAACCTATTTCAACAAAGGCAGAGATTTGATTGTCAAAATCTGCACAAGATGTAGGAGTATACCATTTATTATACAGACTATAAAGGGAATATGTGAAGGCACACCTGCCAGGCGCGACATATCAGACTGTCTGCTGTTATGTGCTTTGGGTTTTTGTCGGTTACTTTACTACATATCCAAAACAAGTTCTCTATATGTTGGGCTTTATCTGATCTTAGCACTGCTCTCACATGCTAACTCTTTCTATAAGTACAAACAACTGTAGCCCAAAGGCTACACACAGTGTTGAGATGTCACACTCTGAGCAGACCAAAAAAAATTTTTTGTATATATTTCATTTTAAATTGATAATTACTATTAGTTTTTACTCTACTGAGTTGTATGATACCTTCTTTTTATTTATTATCATTAACATTTACACTCTTTTCATGCCATTTTACCAAAAGCACACATAGAAATAACAAAATTATGTCCTGATTTTTATGCACTTGCATGGTTTAGTGGGACACTACTATAATTAGAAATATTCCTGTTGACAGGAACAATGACAATGTTCCCCTATGCTGCTATGCTCAACTTTTTATACACCTGTTCAGCTAAACATCAGAAATATTAACATCATAATTATCGCACGCATCGACAGTAAGAAAAATCAACTCTCACACCTGTGAAGACATAGACCGAGGGACAGATATACTGTACAGCCCTGCGGCTATGGAAGATCGGCCCACTTAAGTCACTAAAGACTGCCAATGTGAGGCCCCTGTTTTATCAGCAAATCCTGGCCATTATACGCCTAATGCCGGGCATTGCCTGTGACATCCCCGGTCTTTCTCTGACACGGTTAGCTTTAGCTTCTGTGTCAGTGGAATATACTGAGCTTCAGTAGAGGACAGCACTATACGCTGTGCTTTAGTGTCTTGGAAGGACAACTGTTTTTTTTTACGCTGCATTAGTGCACCATGCAGTGACAAATCTGGCACAGCAGGGTGTGTTGTTCTGTGTAGAAAGTATTAGCATTTTTAGATTTATTTAAAAAGCTGTTGTGTGTTTTAGACTTGACTGATTTTCTGACTTGGCCTTAAAATGGGTTTCATGTTTGTTGAATTAAATCTTGAAAAATAAAACGAATTCACAATTGCAATAGTATTGGTATAATTATGGAAAATTCAGTTACACAAAAATTAAAAAAAGGACCATGACTAACATCCTAATTGAAATTTCTACCAGTGATTTCCTGCAGACACACTGATGAGCCAATTTTTGTGTTTCTCATCACCTCCAACATGATTTTGTGTTCATGGCATCAGTCAGATATGTCTGTTTCTTCTTCCTTTTGGTCTTCAGTTTTATTCTAAATGATATGCAAGCATTACATGACAGACTGCAGCATCTTTAGAAGCTTAAAATATGGCATATTTACCTACACATCATGTCAAAACTGACCCAAATCCAACTTTTAGACAATGCAATGGAAGAGCTAAAATCAATCTTATCATGTATTGTCAGAGGGTCAAAATTGTAATGTTTTTAAATGAAAGGAATATGACCTGGACTTACAAAATCTCTGCTTCCACCGCTCAGAGGTCTTTTTGTAACACAAAACCTGTGTAACCCTGTTAATGACTGTATCATGCTTGTCCCCATTGAACCGTGCCAGACCATATGTTTTGCATTTTGTAACCTGTCAATCGTGACAGCGTTTTATAGTTAAGTTGCAACAGAAATAGACAACAAAGGGGGGCAGGATTAGACGGACCACACATGTCTATTACCAAAGAGACGCACAAACACACACACATACAGAGATATATGCGTGACAGGTCTAAGCTTTTGTTGTGTTTTGTCTGACAGCAGCAGTAAAGTAGTAATTGAGAGATTAGGTGTAAGGTGCTATCATGGCACTCCTTTGTTTGGTCTTTCCCATATTGGTCACATAGCACATTACCAGCAGACGTGAGATAGAGTCACACATCGTTTGGTTTATTCTTAGTTCTATGGTCTGTTACTTAATTGTTTGCAAAGGCATGACAATATTAGCTTCTGATGTATCCCATTGTGAAGTAGCAGGACAGTACAATCATCATTTTGTGTGAACAACAAACGTAACTGCACCATCCTAAGAACTGTGCCCCTGCAGTCATTTGATGTGGTAAAAAGGATGAAGGCAGGGGGAAGATCCTCCTCTCTCAGACCCTGGGTGTGTTTACTCCCCTTAATCCTGGAGAAGTTCACATGCATGAGGAAAGCACTGGGAGATTTAGCAACCTCCCAAACCTGCTCAGATGACAGTTCATCAGCCACATGGGGCTCGGCTAATTCCTGCAAAAGTTTTATTTTTGTGATTCAAATGTTTTTTTCACCAGAGATTACAGAACACGTGCCCTCGTATCACATTGAATTAGGCTACTAACCAAGCGGTTAATGATTTAACTGGACAAAGTTTTTTTTAAATTTTCATTTTCATAGAATTCTCTTAATCCTAATCTTAATCTTAAATCTTCACCTTCTTCCTTGCAGCATATCTTTCAGAGCAAATAAGCTTGGACTGGAGAGAAAGATGCATATATTATGTAGATGTACTGGTCTCTGTGCAGACAGTCTGTGTATTAGCTTAGGCTAACAGCATTTTTAGCCAGGTATAGATAGCAGATTTACCAACAAGAGTCCATTTATTAAAGTAAAACTACTGCACATTTAAAAAAATAATCCCTTACCTCCCCTTCTTAGGAGTTCAACCAGGGTATTTAAATGGGAACATTATGTTTTTAAAGGCATTTAATATGGTGAATATAGTGAGTTATAATAAAGATGGGATATTATTTTTAACTTTATACTGTACTGTCTGTGTATACTGTTTAATGTATCTTCCCTCGTAAAGTTTTCTTTTCTTAATCCTAAATTAAATAATTTCCAGGTCAGTGGCAGAGAAACACTTTGTCTCTGCTGACTGAGCTGTTACAGTATGTCTGCTTTTTTTTAAAAAACATTTCTCTCTTGGCTTGACGTATCTTCTATCACTTGCTTCGCATAATTTCCAAGGTTTCCTTAAGACGAGAAAAAAAAAATGTAAATGCATAGCCTGCCTGTGTGCTGTGAGTCATTGCTACCTTCATCATCATTCTGTTTTTCTCCTTCTCCTCGCAACGCCTCACTGTTGTCCAAAGATGAGGCTCCCAAATCACTGTTCTCTGGATCACTGCCAGACCACAGAAAGATTGAGCCAATCCCAAAAAACACACTCCGAAGTGAAACACTTTTCTTTGGCTGGTAATTGTGGTGAGCAGGAAAGAAACCTGAAATGATCCATTGTAGGTGCCTGAGCCCATTATTCATCCTCGAGCTTCCCACAGTTTCAATTACAGAAACTCTGACTTTGACTTTGAATATATACATTTTTATGAGAGGCCAGAAGTCAGAGAGTATGATAGTATGTGTGAGAGATGGCATTATACTGTATACTACACACACAACCCTGGTGTGTGTGTATTTATGTAAAGAGCCTCTTTTGATGACAAAGACAGGCCAAATGCTGACTCAGTATACGTACCCCGTGCACAATAATAACACAGTCTCATGCTGACTGACGTCTTGTTGAATAGACTGATTTGAACGTCTGAACACAACAGGATGAGTTTACTAAGCGAGGCCTCAAAGGCGTGAGCTGCTTGTTTTGTTCCAAATATTTAGTGCTGCAAAATGTGACCCCCCCACCCCCTCTGGATCCAGAAATCCTGAGTGCCTTTGGGAAGTTTCTCAGATGCTTTCACATTGTCAAGGCCAACGTCTTTGCCTGCAAAACACACAGATTTAAACTTTAGCAATGGATTAAACATCAAATATGTAATCCTACCGGGGAGGTTTGGACATGGGCAGTGTTCTCACAACCTCACACTGAGAGAGCCAACAGTTCGCTGCCATCGGCTTTTTAGCTTCCTCGCTTTCCCTAAAGTCTCTCCGTCACCCCTCATCTTAGCCGGAGTCTCTGCGTGCTGCGTGTTTGCCTATACTTCCCAAATCCCGGAGAGCAAACAGGAGCATGGGCAGATTAGCTTAATATCATCCTTGGCACTAAATACACAAAAATTAAATGTCATCCGTGTCCCGGGGTGTCGTCAAAATAGGAAAGTCAAACCGGGGCTGGCCTGCTAGATAAGTGCAAAGGGCAACATTTCAATCCAAAAATAATGACATATTGGCATTTCTATCTATCTATCTATCTATCTATCTATCTATCTATCTATCTATCTATCTATCTATCTATCTATCTATCTATCTATCTATCTATCTATCTATCTATCTATCTATCTATCTATGGATTTTAATCAATAATCTGGCTGTTTTTGTGGATGGCATGGGAGAATAAGCAAATGATTGGGAATGAGAGCTAAAGCTAATAAGCAGGCCATCACTAATCTCTTAAACAAACCTCCTCTCTCCCCATGTGGCCTCTTTTCTTGCATTATAAATAATGTATATTTTGCCAGCAACACACACACACATACAACACACACACACACACACTCAACTGCAACCCCCACAATGTCTCTTTTGACTTTTGAGTTGCCGGTAGAGTTCAATCTGGTCTTCAAACACATCTTATTTTCTGCCCTCCCCCCTCCACAACCTTATTGGTTTACTTTAATTAGTGATATTGAAAGCAGGGGGCAATAGAGGAGGGGTAGTGGTGGTGGTGGTGGCGTAAATACTGAAAACAAACAAGAGCTGAATGGGAGGATGGTGGCGGGTGCAGTCCCGATGCTGCTGCGCAGACGGAAGAGGACACATGGTGTAAGCAAACACTCGTAATTGCATTAGATTCCCCTGGCACATGGGTAATCTAGCCTTCCCCTGTCCCAGAACACAACAGGACACATCTCTTGCTCTGTTTGTTGCTCTCTCTCTCTCTGCTTTACAAATTATTAATGCAAAACCTACAGTACAGTCATTGATCATTCAGCAGGCATGGTGGAGCAGTAATTATCATTCAGGACCCTGAGGTGTGGAGTGTCAGTGAGTGCACTTGTATGTGTGACTGCATACATGATCGTGTCTGTGTGTGTGTGTGTGTGTGGAGCATGTGTGCATCCCATTAAACAGTTGTGCTGTTTGATATTTCATTCCTCAGCTCACATGTCTGGAGAGTATGAGCAAACACATTTGCTTGAAAGGGATGTTCCCTGAGCAAACTGTGGAAATCTGGCCTTGATGTGACTATCAGTGTGATAATTGGGATGTTGTGATACTTCACTAGGACGCCCGGGCACCTTCTGAAGTGACACCTGATTTTATTTTATTTCTTTTTTATTCTTCAGATGATTTGGTGTTGACTTTTTTTTTATTTATTTAGAGCAAAAATGTGGTGCAGCTGTTACAAGCTCCACTAGGTGGTGATGTGATTATCCACAATAACCCAGATCCTCACATCCACATTATAAATACTCCAAGTTAATACTATCAAATCTTTTTTAAAACATTTGTTTGCTACTGCAAATACACAGAACTTTTTAAAGAGTTAGCACAACAAAAAAGACCAGATTGCCATGTTTACTCCTACGTAGCTTGTTAATCAAAATTATTCTAGGTCTATTATTCAAGTGCTTATGTACTCTCTATTTTGACAGAACTTGAGCTTTACATTGATATTTTAGAGATATTCCTTCTTGTATTTTTCAGCATTAAATTGCTGCTCTTAACCAGACAAAGCTACACAACAAGCTACAAATCCTAAATTACAAACTTTTTACATGTACACACAAAAGCAACAAATAAAGCATTTTAACAATTGCCATCAAAATAATCCCTGCCCACCGTATAATGACTTCTATTATGGTTTTAATGCCTGGTTCTGCCGAAAAAGGCAGAGCCAGGTCACCGCAAACACTAATGAAAAGGACGGTGGAGGAAAAGTCTCAGATCTCTGATGGTATTTAGCGGATATGTGAGGCTTTGAGGCAAAGCCGCAGTGCCAGAGGGTTTAAATTTGTGTGCCCCCCAGGTCCGGTGTAACAGAAAATAAACAATGCTTCCTAGTTATTTGGACTTTATTAAGACACACATATAGTCCCCAGCTGAGAAAGGCTTTATACATGACAAGTGGGTCCGGTCAGATTTGAAGTCACATACACTGGTCAAACGTGCATTAAAAATACATTTTACAGCAGGCGTGTGTCTCTTGTGTGTACATAAGAAATAAGCAAAGAGAGACCAGGCCCGTACCACAATCCAATATTGCTTCATCAAAGCTAACTGATTATGTTTGTGTTATTAACTCCGCAGTGCACACAATTAGCTTCTATTGACCGCCCCCCTATAATCACTACCACTCGGATTAAGAACCACACAAAATGCTTCATCTCTAATGACTGACAAACAAACAACCAAGAGGAGACGGGGAGAGAGCAGCAGGAACACCCACAGAGCTGCTTTTAAAGTAATATCCTCTAAGCCCTGGACACCCCGACAAACTCTGTCTTGTCTAACCTGGCTCCTCACCTGTTTGGAAACAGCCAAATGGCCCAGAGTAATCCCTCATCCCCAAGGGTACTGGAAGCAGATTTACCCACCCCAGAGCTCTGTCCTGCCCTGACAAGTTGCTGTACTGCAACGAGGCCCTTGGAACACCCAAAGTCTGTGTGTTATGTTTGCTTTTAGATATTTAGTCAAAAGTTCTCAAAAAAAGGAACTCAGCAAGAGTATAAATAGAATACACCTCATATTATTTATTGGGTAAATACTTGGTGTGAACACCATTGAGAGCCACCACGCTTTATGGCTGATGTGTTTTGTTTGCGTCCCACCCTGTCAGCACACAGACAAGGCCCCGTCTCTCGGCTCATTTAGAGAGCAGCTTTAACGGCTGCAGTTAGTGGCAAAGGGATTAACCGCTCTATCCGCTAATTGGAGCGTCTCAAAAAAAAAAAAAAGTTTGAACCAGAAAATGTTGCCTAATGATCAGTTACAGCACCTCTCTTTGAAAAGCGCTGGAAACATTAAAGGGAGGGATTTGGCTGATGTCATTCATTTTGATGCATGAGTTAAATAGTGCATGTTCAAAGCAAAGTGTTGCAACATACAATGAGATAAAGAGGAAACAACTAGTTCTGCTTGAGCAAAAGGTGTATTACTATGTATTCTTTTATGAGTGCAGTACAGATAGAAGACCACCAGGGGGAGCAATGTTACACAAAACAGACCATACAAAGAAGCCTTTTCAAGTCATTACATAGAAACTAACCAGCATGTTTTCACTTTAAAATTCAAATGCACTGTTATGCCCCCAGATATTTTATTAATAATTATTATATTACCTTAAAATGTGTTGCATACATAATCTAAGCTGTTTTGCTATTAAAAGAAAGTCAGTTGCAACATTACACAATAGTATAAATTCAATATCAACCAGGGCTAAACTTTTAAAGTTAAGTAGCTGTAAGGGAAGTGAGGGTGCTATTTTATTTAAAGTGAAATTAATTTCTAAATGATTGAATGCATCTAGCTTGATGAGAAATTGCACAGATCATAACTTAAGTTATACCAGTTATGTGGTGATAAGAAGTACAAGTAACTTTAGTCTACATATGTACATACATACATATTATTATTATTATTATTATTAATTATTATTGTTATTATTATTACTAGTATTAATAATAATAATGACTTTAATTAAAAAAGAAAAAATACAGAAATCAGAAAATAAAAAAACATTTTATTTGTATGTAGACAAAAATTACTGCTGATGTCAATTTCATCAATATATAATTGGTATAACTTAAATTATGATCTGTATAATTTCTCAATAATAATAATAATAATAATAATAATTTACTATGGGCTGCCACGGTGCTGTAACGCTGCCAGCCTCTCTGTGTTATTAGTCTTATCTGCCAGCTGAACCACATTTGTCATGTGACTGCATTTAAGCTTTTATCATCCGAACCTTCACTCACGTTCACATTTTGTTTTAATGGCGTGTCTCTGCAGAGATAAGTCACATTAAAAGGAGCCTGTTCAATTTGCTACAGCAGAAGCTATTCATCTTGATTTGCATGAAGAAACTGGAGGATCCTTCATCATTTTTTTTTTCCCCCTCTTCGACGAGCCGTTTTGTGATTGTGTGTGTTAGTCAAACCATGTGCATAAGCACTGCTAAAGCTGAATTTATTACATCTGGACTTTATTTTCTTCATGCCCTGATGTGTAAAATTGATTTCCTCTATCGATGATTCTTCCGCTGCACTTCACTTCATGTGGACATTTTGTTTGTTTTTACTTGAATCCTGAAAATACCCCCTTTCTCACTCTGCTGTCAGTAAAACAACTTATTAACTTAAAAACAATAATTTCCCAGGAGCACGCCACACAGATGCTTTTTGCCAAGTCATTTTCTCTCATCCACAATATTTATTTCAGCCTTAATTAACAGAATGAGGATTTAGTGTCCTTCAAAACGTATCACTCAGAGGACGAGTTTGAACTTTTGCATCTCTCTAAATGAAAAAGGAGTTTGTTAAACTGCCAAAAAAAGCTTCATTAAAGCACACTCATAGCCAACACTCTCACCTGTGTGTCTGCTCTGACCATGCATTCTAAAGTTATTATCCCACATGAGTGCAGATTACTGTATTAAGTTTATTTGTAATTTAGTTTTCTTTAAAAATTGGACAGTGTTCAGGCCAAAATGTTACAGTGTCTGCTTCAGAAACAGTTTCTTGGCAGGTTTGAAAATGCAACTGAAGCAGCATTTAATGTGTCACCATAAAACTCTCCTCGTAAGCCATGTACATTCCTTCCGCATTCTCCTGTCTTTCGGGCAAGGGTCGTGACTTCAACTGTTTAATGGTGCAGAAAAATCTGGTGAAACATTTTTCTTCTTCTTCTGTTGAATCAAAATATACACACCACAACTCCAACTTTATACATAAGCACTAAATATGTTTGTACAGACACCAGAAAGTCTAATGGCTGCACATAAGTTTGAGACAGAAACTTCATCAAAAGTCTGTCTGTGATTGCTGACATCTCCAGCTTTTGTAAGTATACAAAATGTGACTTAAAGGACCACCGAGTGAGATATAGTGACATCTGGTGGTAAGGTTCGGGTTTGCAACCTATCTTGTCCGATCTTCTACCATGATTTTCACTTACTCACAGTGACATCAATCAGATAAAAATCAGATGATTTCATCTCTAATGCCTCACATGCACTAGTGTGCATTACATGCTTTACCAGTGTGTAGTGGCACCTGGTGGAGCATTTAGGGACTGCAACCAACTGCAATAGGCCTCTCTTGCCTTCTCCAAACAAGTTTTGTGTATAACGGCATCTCTTCCACCAGTGTCCGTCCCTTCTGGGCGTTCTCTGAATAAAATGCTAATTTTATGAATACTGTATAGCATTTATGCTACATCGAACATATTGGAGGTCAAAGACCCCAAATTCTGACCAATATATCATATATACTATGTAAAAAAGCCAGTAACAGGAGCAGGATATAAACTTTAAACCCATTCTGTATGTATTTTATAAAAATATGTATCCTCCTCCATCCTGTACGTATGCTTCAGCAACTCCAGACAGGTTCATATCAGGCAGAGGAAAGTTGTGACAGCATGAATTATGTCCCCGCTGCCTGGTAGAGATGTGCTTAAAAAAGTACTGTGGAAAACACATCATAAAATTTTACAGCATCAAAGCATGGGTGCAAAGGGAAGCACTATAAATCTTCAGTCTCCTTCACAGCACCCATTCTCTTCACTGTGTGATTCGACAGCCTGCATCAGGTGCAGGCGGTGGAGTCGGTGAAGTCCTCACAGCAGGTGTGTCACTAAACTCCTAAAATATTTTTTGGCTTTATCTCCGAATTGAACGATTAAGCTTCATATTGGTTTTTCCACAGTGCTGTGGCAGAGCTTCAAGGAGAAATGTTTATGATGTGTTTCACAGCGGTCGGGAAGCAGCAGATGGATTTTAGAGAGTGTGTTTCAACTTTATTTCAGGTAAATCCACACAGACAGATTACCTTATTGTCTTTCTCATTTACAGGAAAGGCCTGACAAAATTGCAGTGAAAATCACATAAGCACTGAGCTGAAATTGCTGAGTAGGCCAGTGACAACAAACCTGAATAAAACATGCAAGCAATCTTAATTTTACTTGCTTTAAAAAAGAAAACGCTCATTAGATTGTGTTCAAATTTACCCCTAAAGGTGGGTTTACAACACTTCTACACAATCCGGATGTAAACATGCATACAGTAATCTATTTTTTTGGAAAGTACAGCATTCCTAGACACATGCGTATACTGTTTGCAATACATTTTGTGCATGTTGCCACTATTCCAGGGGGTTTCTGACGATCGTTCACAGGCACATGTGAAGTAAGTGAGGATTAGCCTTCAAAGAAGTGACGCTGTTGTTGTGTGTAATTAGGATGATCTGAGGGTTAACGTTTATAAATGAGCCTTTTCAGTCCTCTTGTCAACAAAGTTTTATTTCTCATGAATCAAAAACTACGGGCAATTTAGAGATTTTATGTTGTGTTGCTGTTTAAATGTTTACTCAGCAGTCCTCATCATGGTTTAGGTATAATTTTCTGGATACAGCGTAGAGTGGAGTAGAGCATTATAATAAAACAGACTCTAATCTCAACATTCTCAACAGACATCAAGTCATAAAAGAATGGAGGACTTGGCAGCGTGAGGCAGCTGAACATCTGGCTAATTTTTGGAGATTTAATGGTACAAAACAAAACTTTAAAAAAAAAACAAATAAAAATAAGAATTGGAAAGAAAATATGGAGACAGTGCCATCACTGCCTGCCTCTGTCCGGCTCCCATGTTAAGCAGCTGCACTGTTCAGACATGATCTGTAGCAACACTGACCCAGACGTTATTCACTGCAACCATTAACTGCCACCTCAGTGACTGTGGTGTGAAATATTAAAGTTGTCATAGTGATTTTAGCAGTGGGGAGCTTGGAAACCACTTAAAAATGACTGCTGGACAGATCGTAGCCTTTATATGCTCATCCTTTTTGTCTGGCCATAGAAAGAACACATCCTCACGAATAAACAACAACATGTGGACAAATTGCCCAACATACAAAATGCTATGTTTTTGCTAACTGAACACGTGATCATATTACCTGATGTCATCTGATCGTGGGACTGAAACAGCTGCAAAAGTCCAAGTAGGGAGCGCTAATAGGTTGGAGCTGGTAGTTGTAGATGTGGCAGACATGTACTGTGGAGTCTGAGGTTTGAATCTGCCTGACACCATGAGCTGTTTTGTTTTCACCTGGAGTTAAGTTTGTGCAGAAGTATTATTGAATATTATTGACTACTATTGTTGACTATTATTGAATCAGGGATTCAAAAAAAGACAGTAAGGATTTAGGTAAAGATGATCTTCCATCCATCCATTTTCTACCGCTTATCCGGGACCGGGTCGCGGGGGCAGCAGTCTAAGCAGGGACACCCAGACTTCCGTCTCACCGGACACTTCTTCCAGCTCTTCCGGGGGGAATCCCGAGGCGTTCCCAGGCCAGCCGAGAGACATAGTCTCTCCACCGCGTCCTGGGTCTTCCCCGGGGTCTCCTCCCAGTAAAGATGATCTTAATTCATAACAAAAATAAACTCCTTGTGCGGTTGCTCTTTTTTGGCTAACAAGTTCCTGCCCCCATGCACCCATGCACCCATAGCGATGTGGAAATACGCTCACATTTTCTGCTTTCAAGGACTGAAATATTGTCATCTTACATTTCCCTGGTGAGAAAGGGATCATTAAAACAACAGCTCTAATTACAATAGAAATAAACTCTCTATTACTCACTACTATCTGGCTTTTCCGCATTAGGAAAGAATAAAACAGGCTTTCATTCCAGGACCATATGACTCCACAGGCATCAATCACCATCTTTAGCTGACAGATCAAGCTGCATAAAAGCACTGATTTCAGCCTGTAAAGACGATGTGGCCACAGGAGAGAAGCTAATGCTGCCCAGTGCATTAAGTAAACTGAAGACCTGGAATGACGTGACAGGCAGTAACATCGAGTTTATTTAGACAACAAACTAAGCTCAAGCTCAGTGTTACTATACGCACCTACTCTACAACTCTGTAATGACATCTATCATGGCTGTTGGGAGATTTGATACATTTGTGGTGTGACTCTGTACCACTGAAGGCCTTTTCGCTAACTAAACATGGCAGCACACTGACAAATTCAACACTCACCTACTCACTCACTCACTCGCTCGCTGCTATTTGAGCATGTAAGAATATACACGGCTACAACAGATAGCCAGGCACTCAGCTGTTGATTGAGAAATCGCGAGCAAAACGGGGTGTCGCCAATTCCAAAAAGGTGCAGAGAAGTAGATAGATGGCTCTGAGGCTCTGAGGCATGTCGCCCAGCTATAAGGGAGCCTTCTGATACGAGCAGATGAAAGAGAAACCTGCTCGGAGAGAGCAGAGGAAGAGGCATAGTAAGCGCTCCTTACCGACAGGTAAAAGGCGCAGCTGACACAAACTGTCAGCCAACTCCCACACAGTCTGGCACATTAGCCCGAGCAGCAGCAGGAGAAGGGGACCAAGCGCAACCCCTGCAATGCTGAGAAGGGAAATATATCTGGCTATAATTAAAGCAACTCAGACATATTAATGGCTATTGACATGTTCTTTACACTCTTAGTGTGAATCAGTGTACTCGTGAAATACCCATCATCACAGAAAGCCATGCCAAAGAGGCCTAATTACCTCAAAACATTTATTTTCAAAGCAGCTTCTATTCATATTACAGAATCGTTTTTTTTTTTTTTTTTCTGTGGTGGCCACTGCCGGTCACACTGCCTCCAATACTCACTTTCAGATCACTGATATAATGATCCACACTGTGGATAATGAGCTCTGGCACTTGACCAACCATTGTTGCTCTGCATGTTTTAGTATTTGTTTGGCTCTTCTCTCTCAACAGGGCACTTAATCAACTGTAGATCCCTCTGAGGTACAATAGCATCGTTGAGCTAGCACACTTAGCCCGCAGAGACCGCAGCTGACATTTGTTTTAGACCAAAGTGACCCTTAAAGTGGAATAACAGAGATTACATGACACGATAGACGACGCTGGCATGCAGCATTGAGTGCTGTGAGTTTACCAGAATGATTCTGAAACACACTGAGCTGATCACAACTAGATGTATGGAGCACTATATATGCTACATTCTTACAGATTGAAACAATAGTGACCAATATTAACCCTTCAATTAAAATGTAAAATTTACAGTGTACCCTGTCAGGTTCAAACACTGCTTTCCAGAATCTGAAGTTTATCTTTAGCATGTTTTGAAGAAATGTGCTTGGCATATTCTCACAGTCTTATTTTTCTTCTTCTTCTGTTTTTTTGCAGTGTGATTGGAGGAATTTGCAGAAGGCTTCCATGAAAGTCTGCTGTCTACAAACTCAAAGTATTACTGAGATGAGATGTCCCACCTGTGTGTATGTGCACATTTGTCTTAGAAGTTATGCACATGTCCATTTATAATCATATGTGCACTTGATTAAATAATAATAATAATTGAATGATTAAATAATAAATGATTGAAGCTCATTTTTGATATATTTAGAAACATAACCCCAAATATCCTCTGTGGAATGGACATTTTGAGAAGGCTCCATATAAGATTTGAACCCCTGGATTTGACTGCTTCATCCGATCACTGTTCAAATGGTCTGTTTGATATTTAATAAATATATTTAAAAATAGAATTTTGTATTCTAGATGGTGACATATAGTCAAGTCTGCCTCTATAGCTCGATCCAAACAGCAGGCCAGTTTCAACAGCAGTGTCAATCCAGTGTAAATATCTTGGCCAGGTGTGCCAAGATCCAAAAAATCCACTTGCAGCTCAGCGTATATAGGCTGTGCGTGTCTGTGTGTTTTTATTCCCAACTGTAGAGTCTGGAGGAGAAAATCAAGCTGAATCACCAAACAAGAGCAATAAATGCCATCACAATAAATATCACCCTTGCATCAATAATGGACTTCAAATTATTGACTGTGTATGAAGAAGAAGAAAAATAAACAACTCAAAACACTCTTTTTCTCTCCTCATTATTCCTGTTATTTTTCTCATTATAATTAACATGTTTGTTATTATGATGGCTCAAATCTGAGATGTGAATTTGGGGTGACTTTCTTTTTTTTACATTTTCAATGTGAACATATTGCATGATTTTATTGTGAACATCACAGGAACGGGACCAAACACTCAGAAGAATCACTGCTTGAATGATACTTTCTATAAAGCAGCAAACATAAGCTCTTAAGAGTTTTTACAGTGAATATTTAAGGAGGAGTCTAGTGTGCAACAGTGATAACTGGTGAAGTTGTGTATGAGCTGGATTTGCCAGTTTGAATGAATAAATGACACTGCCAGCAGCAGACATACAACTATGGAAATATTTGGCTCCTGCTTTGTGAAACAAAATGGCTTCTCCTTTTCCTCACAGTAAATATAGAGAAGAAACCTCAAAACAAAACAGTCGAGAGGATAACCATTGATCCCCATCTAAGCCACGCTCAATCACACTTAAACGGGGCGGCTCTTCCTACCAGAGGAACCAGAACAAACCTTTAAGTCGACAGCTAATGCCCGGTTTAGTCCTCTCTCTCCCTCTCTTTTTCTTTCCTTCCTAAAAAGTGCCATGCTACAACTTAATACCAGACGGGCTCACGCTGGGAGGCTGGGAGGTGCTATCAAGGCCCGGCTTCACACACTCGAGCCTCTGCTTTTGCTTTGCATTTTGTTGTCGCCATTCTTCGCCTCACCCCCTCCAATTTCTCTTTTGTGGGTCACCGAACCCCGGGACAAAGTGTGTCTGCCCCACCTCCTGATCCTCGGTCTCCAAACACAGAGACCACCGCGGCACACATAACGCTGGAAGATGACATTTCCTCACCCCTGAGACCCTCACCCCTCCCTCATCTCCCCTAATCCAATCAGCAAGGCCTGAGTTTTTCTAATATACTGGCGGTCTCATACTCTGACTTTATCCCTGCAGCTGTGCCGGACCGCTCATTGGCAAGATTAGGGCCTCTGCAGCTCCTCTGATCATGTATTTCAATATGAATGGGACCAATAAGGGGGTGGATTATGGCTTAGTTACTTTAGAAATCCAAGGCCCCCCTTTGATGCCCCTGGGTTTGAGCGGCAATGGCAGAACCCCGCCTGGCCTGCATGGCGTGGCTGCAACGCCACCTGGCAGTCAAATGTTTGCTCATATGCGCTCATTAAACAACACCACACTGGCATTGTGGGTACTGACTGCGGGCCTGATGGCGAGCTTTGGCCGCAACCAGATGGCACCGTCACCAGTATGCCAGGTGGGGTTCGTCGTTGCCACTCGTGAGATGTCTCATGGACAGAGGATGGGGGGGGGGGGGAGGAGGAAGAGGAGCGTGTTGCCAAGTAGGAGCAGAGTAAACAAAGACACATTCCAGTTACCTTCACTGTCACACAGTTTCTTGCTCTTCTTCTTCTTCTGCAAAGATTTTAAACATGAAGAATTACCAACACTTCTGCCTCCAAACTCATGTTTGGAGGTGTCCTGAAAGCATCGGTCCCACTAGGCAAAGCTTTTAATTAGCTGTTGAGGCCTGTGTGTTCCTCTCAGCAAGCCCTCCTGCCCCTGTGTCTCAGGGCCCTTTGTGTGTGTGTGAAGTGCTAGAGGTGATTAATATTTGTTTTCCCTCCTCTGTAGGAGAGGAAGACCCAGCTGATCCACTGTGACCCCTCCTTAATCCCCAGCAGGTCCACTCAGTCTCCCCGTTTCCTTCGTCTTCTTTGGATTTTTCAGAGGGCGCCTGGACCCCATACTGACACTTAAGTTGGAAAGATGACTCGAGACCCATCATGTAGAGTTCAGAGTTGAGCCGTACGATGACAAGTCTCTTTATGAAGGGTTTTATTTGTTGTATTATTGTTCCCAAGTCAGGTGACACTGTGCGTGGATTTAGCGCTGCCAAACTAGACTGGAACAGGAAGTTTATTTTAAAGTTCTCTAAAAAGGATGTAATGTTAAGTTCAAACAAGTTTGAGGAGCAGAATTGCCCTCAGTGGCTACCCAGGTAGTTTGGACAGCTTGGACAGGTGAAGGAAGTGCCTTCCTTACAGACAACAGGAGGATTTCCTGACTGAATTGGCCTGAGATGGCCAGGTTAAGGGGTTCTGAGGCTTTGTTGAGGCCAGTGGAGGGGGTGTCTTGAAAGATTGAGTAGCTTGCGGGGTCTATTGAGGACCTGATCCTGTTGACAGATATACTGCTCCCTTTGTGACCACATGGCTGTGATGGAAATGGCAGGTGCAGTATGGGTAGCTGATGGAAAAAAAAATCCTTTCTAGCGTTGTGTTTCAGTGGTTGTAAAAACACAGCTGTTTTCAGCTTTCTGAACCGGCTGCGTGCTCGGTCTCCAATTCTCTCCAACTCCTTGTTGCCTTGTTGGCGTACTCACTACACTCGCAAACACAGTCTTATGGTCTTAGCTCTTTATAAGAGCTTTAGTTGGGAAAATGCACAGATCAGTATTAACGATCAACACTGTTGGATGAAAGCTCTTAGCAACTGGCTCAAAATCTGCCTCAGAGTAACTGATAGTAATGGGAAACTGCTCGGCTATTTAACACATACACATATTAACACAGGATAAGGGTCAGTTGTGAGAGAACTCTTATTTAAGGAAAAATAATTTTTATATATTTAATAAAATAAAAGTTTTAGTACAGTAAAAATGACAAATCTTTATGATCTTAAAAAACACCAATTAAATCAAACCATACATTTTACTACTAATAATTAACTGTGTTTATGTTCATTTTGTTCTGCTATGTGTGTATGTATGTATTCTGCTACTGTATGCATATATTTTCTTATATATTGTATTTATTGTTATTGTTTGATATGCTGCTACTACAACCTAATTTCCCCACAGGGATTAATAAAATATTTAATTAATTAATAAAGTCTTAATCTTAATCTTAAAATAATGGAAATCAGTAGTAATAAAATCCTTACTCCATTTGGTCAACTTAACTGTCATCAATATCAAACTCTAGATAATAATGTATGTAATAATTTAGTATATTGTAAAATAAAATGTAGAAAAAAATGTCAACAACTATTTAATTGTTTAATCTTATTTAAAATTATTATTATTATTATTATTATTATTATTATTATTATAACATACCATGTTTTGTATATTTTTCTAAAAAAATAAAGGCAATAAAAAATGACACATCATTATATGTAATTTAAATGTTAAATATAAATATAAATTCTGGATACCCAAACCTCTGATATGACTGTGTGTATGAGAGCTTATAAATAATTTTAAAACCGATGATAAAGTCGTAAGTAAAATGTAGTTTTATTACATTTTTGTAATAAATGCATATACAGAAAAAATATTTTCCAACTTCCTATTTTTTTTTTCTATCTGACAGCACTGTGCCTGACACGGTGCAGTCAGCTCTGTGTGGGAGTGCGATCAGAGGGAGAAATGAAGCTTTTAGCTCTTCATGAAGTTGTCTAATGAATGAATGGCGCCGAGTGTCACAACTCCTCCACAAATTACTTTCCTCTGCTGCCACTCCCTCACTCTCTCACTCTCTAACCTGTGTTTTTGCCCCTATTTTCTTCTTGTCAACACCTTCAGACTGTGCCGTCTCCTGGGACGAGCCATCAAACATTTTACTACGTTTCTATCTCACACTCTGTAAACGACTACACGACAGAGAAATCTGACCACGGTGTCTGTTCGGGGGGAGGTTTATCATGTAGGGTAATATATTAAGTATCAAGCATCACACCTCATAAATAACAACAAACTGGACAAATACAGACAGATCATTTGGTATTTTTCAAATCCTAAGATTTAATTTATTTACTAAACATGTCTTGCATGTTTAAAACCACAGATAATACACAACAGCTACAATGAAATATATTTAAAAGCAAATTTAAGAAAACAATTAGATTAAATGTGACTATTTCTATTTTTTCTTCAATAAATTTGATTTTTTTTTATGTAAAATTATAGTTTTTAAAGTATTGATTTTTGCAATAATAAAACAATTATCTAAACAAAAAAAACTTTTTGACTCATAAATCCTGCATGGAACCAGGATGGACTCGGGTAAGAACTGATACTCTGCCAGTGCAAAAATAAAAGCATGTTCATCTGCGTGGATTCAGACAAATAAACTGACGTCATGTTGACAAAACTGCAGTTAGATCCAGCATATATTGTGCGTGCTGTCACTTTTCACTTTCCCCAACATGAAGCAATTGTACCTGCTCATCGCTCCGGGCTTTGACTGATGAATGACACTGTAGTGTGCTGCGCCTCACTACGGGGCCATTTGTGGGGAGATAAGAGAGACTTCCTGGATTAAGGAGGTAGTTGAGGTACATCTCCAGAGAGCCTGTTTGTTTGGGTAAGACAGCTCCTTCATTACTGCAAAACTGTGGGAGGCTGGGAAGCCAACCTGTCTCCGAGATAGCACGGGACTGCTGCCAAAATCTACTTAACCAGACTGAAAATGCAACCCACTTACCCCTGATGCCTCTAATATGTTATCATGAATTGTATGCCTGACATGATGCAAGGTTTGATAATAAGAACATGCAGAACTCTAAAGTATAGAAACATCTCACTCAGTGTGTCAAACTGCACATTCTTGATTTTTTTTTTGAGTATTTCTTCCCTTTGTGGGTGGCCCAGCATGACCTGGCAACTGAATGAGTCTCTGCATTAAAATGAATGAGTTCCTGATGCCAGTGTCACTTTGAAAAAACACAAGCTGACCGTCGTGTTCTTATCCAAGGCCTCGGGATTACACTCAGCAGTTGTGCAGACTTACAGAAAAAAAGGAAGAAATCACAGAGGTGAAAACATTCAACTTTCCTGTGTGTGTTCAATTCACTTTTTCACTTATTCACTCACTTCTCTTCTACATTATATCCATGGCACTTTTATCTTATTTTACAGTTTTTTTTCTGCATGATAAAATGACTTAATTGACCAATTAATCTTAATTAACTCTCAATTTATTTCTTTTGGTGGTGAACACCACATAAATATGTCATTCATCAATTTATTCTCATTTAAATGTGTCCAAAGTTTTAAAGGTTTGGTGATATTTGTCTATTTTTGTAGGTCAGGGAAGCTGCAGTTTTGGCATGTTTCAGCCTGCTCCTTTTTACATGGCTGCATCTCACAGCAGGTGAAATGTGCCAAGATGAAGTTTAGCCAAAAATACACGTTTTTATCTAAACAGTAAATAAATATTTCAACAGTAAGTCAAGCAGCTGAGAACGGTATCTCTACAGTGCACCAAACATCTAATGTTTAACGTGCAGTCTGAAATTTTAACTTACCGTAACAAAACCTTACAGCTGATCATAACCAGGAGCAGCAAAGCTAATAACTGTGTTTGCCTCACACTGATCAGTCATGCTGAAATCAACAAGTGAATATGTGTTACATCAGAGATCTGTGCTGTGCTGGTGTGCTGCACTGCTGCTGTGTGAGGCCTCTTGTTGCCCCAGTGGCGGTGAAGGGGGAATTAGATGTAGTGTTGTCTGAGTCCCTGTTAATCCTCAGCTGATTAGTGGAATTCTCATCAAGGCTCCTTGAGAGAGAGAGAGAGAGTGAGCGAGAAAAGAGACAGACAAGAGTGAGGAGAAACCAGGAGAATGCAGTTGGGGAGAACCCCCCTTTTTTTGCTTTGCTAGTTTTCCTCCCACCTCCTCACCCACCCCACCTCCTGCTACGGACCACAGTCCTGCATCTCCTGTGGCCAATAAGATCTCAGGCCCTGGGGTCACCTGGCTCACCAGACTAATCCTGAATCTGCCTTGTAGATTAGCACTTTCCCACTCACAGCCACTCCAGCCCAAGCCTCGGCAAATCCCGAGGTAAATGTCGGAGCTTCCGGTAAGTGGGTGAGCACAACGCTGTGCAGTGGATTAAGGAGAATAGGATAATATTTACAAGCCCATCACCCAGTAGTGATAAGGCTGAGGATAAACAGTAATGGTTCGTCTTCAGCCTTTTCTCTCTCTCTCTCTTTCTCTCTCCCTCTCATCGAGGCAAACGGTTAAATCTCTGTATCCCTGTGTATTGTCTCTGACACTGATGTGCTAAATTAGCCAGCTGTGCATTAGTTCATGTCACTCAATGAGCTCTAAATGATTACAGTGGTAAACATTTTAACAGGAGAAGGTAATGACAGTAATGATAAAACAAGCGTCTTAGTCTGACATTTTTATAACATCATCATGGGTTAATGCACATACAGTGTAACATGTTCCTGAACATGCTAAAAAATCCTGAAGATTTAAAAAGATACTAAATACTATTTAAAGAAAAATAATACCAAAAACAACATATATTTTTAATATTTTAGTAAAATTACTTTGCACTGAGCTTTAAAGTAAAAAGGACTCTGAGCATGTTTTTATGCAGCATTTCAGCATTTTCTTTTCATATTTGACAAAAATCATTTTAAAGGACCATGTAGGACAATATGGGTTCTGAAAATGGAAGGGTGGATGGATGAATGTATGACCGGCATAAGTTATTCCCAACTTCTGGAGATGGGGTTGTGAAGAGTTCTTTCTTTTCAGCAGATGAGCGGCGAAGTGTTCCGTTAAACCTTTAAGAAGAAAACTGAGGGACCTGTTGCAATTTGAGAAATCTTAATTCTAAAATAGTAATTTTTTTACCTCCATCACTTCATATGATGTGTAGTGTTCACACTGTAGTACAGAGAACCGGTGCCAATGATAGATCATGTCTCTCTCAGGACGGCTCATACTTCAGATCTGTCCATGTCTAAACCTCACATGATGGACTGGTTGTGTCTCTACTGTAGATGGCACTGTTAAGCTGGACTTGGTTGAGACTTGAGAAAGTAGCAGCAGTCACTGTCTGCTCCTCATTACTGCTCTCAGCCCCGGGGGGAAATTAATTAAAGTGAGGAATAATAAGAATAATAATGTTAATAACAATAACAAAGACGATCTTTGTCATCACAGTTATGCTAACATCAAGCATGGAGAGTTCTGAGGGCAGCCAGCGGCCGTAGTAAACACCCTCCAGCTTTTATCTTTAAACTGTAGGTACAGTTTTTTTCTTCCTTTTGTGTTTTTTTGTGTGTGTGTTAGGGAGAGATGGGCGGGTGGAGTTTAGGACGGGGAGGTTCAGGGTTAGGACTGGAGTGAAAGGCAAGTGTGTTATTGTAACAGAGCTTATGAGGGAGTCAAGAGGAGGGCAGTGTGCCGATCGCACGCTAGGCTGCATGATTCACACAAGAGGCCTGAACACGAACCCTCCGGACCCCCACACCTCCCACACACACACACACACAAGGCCCACTGTTGGCTTGAATTAAGACCAAAGTGATGGTGAATCACCTCACGTCACCTCACGTGTGGCTGATTTTCATCCATCTGTAGGTGACTGGTACCCAAAGCATGAATATATTTTTAATCTGTATTATTGTTTAGACTCTCATCTGTGGAAATGTGAATTTTAAAAGTGTCCTGAGGGAAATCTGACATGGCAGAGTGGATATTCCTCTCACTTCTGAGCACTGTTTGTGTCTGCAAATGTCATCGTGATATTATTTAATTACATTAGAAGCGGCCCTGCAGCAGCTGCCTCGCCCCGCTCTGTTATCTGACCTGATGAACGCCTGTCGAAACAAAAAAAAAAAGGACCCAGCCCTGTCTCATGACCGGCACTCGAACCTCTTTTCATGTTGCCTGTAAAACAGAAGAGGCTGAGCCTGAGCTCATGTGCGCTGCTGGGATATTACTTTACGTCTTCATCAGTGTCTGCTCGGGAACGCTTCTAGACTGTCAACTGCATCACCGCTTCCTGTCAGAGTCAATAGGTGGTCACAGAGACTTAATGGGAGACAGGTGTGGAGAAGTGGGGAATTACAGACATGGGAGGATTCATGGAGATTTCATCAAGATTTTTAAAAAGTTATTCTAATATCCAAAATTATATATATATATAAAAATCTATTGTTTTCAGATTGAAATGACAAACGGCTTCTGCTGCTCATCAATAGTTAATTTAATGAAATGGTAATGCAAGCCGGCAAATTTGCGCAAGTTGAATGAATTTCTGATAATTGTGAAAGATAAATGTTCTTTGTCCTCTTCATTTCTCCACAATCCAATTAGGGTTCAACGCCTAGAAAATCAGATGACTGTATGCTCTGGAACAAGATAAAGTTAGCATAGCTGCTCATTAGCCGTTTCCTTGAGCCCTCTTGTAATATTGTCTTACCAAAGTTAGCTTTGGTCTGAATCACTAATCAAGTGCACACATCCGGTGTTTGATGAAATTTTTACCTATTCCCAAAGCATTTCCTCTCCCTGTAAAAATTCATTAGTTTCAGCCAGGAAAAGGAAAAAGGGGGAGGCGTGCACATATTGAGCTGAGGCCCCCCCCCTCCCCTCCTCTCAATCTGATAACATCCTCTGTTCTTTTTTTTTCTTCTTTCCATCCTCCATCCTCTTTGTCGTCTGTTCATTCCAGCACATGTTTCTGTTTCTTCCCAGGAAAACATCACTGAGACTCTGTGGTGTTGGTGTCTGTGCTGAAAAAAAATAATAATTAAAAAAAAAAGAAATGTGTGTGTTGCCTGTTCTGTGGTCTGTTTTGACTGGAAATGGACCCCCATGTGGGAATAAGGTGGGAGGAACAGACTCCACTGCAAAAAATATCCTCTTTGACAAATTGAATTTAACTTTCTAAAACATTATTTTTGGCATTTTCCCTTTATTTAACAGATGATAGCCGGTAAGCAAACACTTTGATTACACTCCAAACTTCCTGTGTGCTGGATGATACAGCTATTATACACAATGAGATGAAACAGAGGAGTCAATGTTAGCATTGATAATGCTCAGTGCATCATAGTTAACTGACAAAAAAAATCTCCCTAATAGGGACCAATAATGTAGAGGCTGGAATACCTCTTTTTAATTATTAAATATTTGACCAAAGAAGTATAAGAAGTATTTTTCCACATGTTTCCACAGACAGTGGAGACAGTGGCCTCTGTTTTTTGAAAAAAAATTAATTTTAATTCAATTCAAAGTGCTAAAAGTGATTTAAAAGGGCAACCATAACCCAAAATACATCAGTATGATATGTAATCTCTTAATTTCAGATTTTTTATAACATGGTTTATGTGATGTCACTGCATGATAAAAAAAAAAAAAGTTTATGAAAAGTCCAGGCTAATTGTTCAAGTTCTAAGACTTGGATATTTTTTGCAGTGTAGTAACCAGAGAATAGCCTGGTATGTACATAGCAATTACATCTCAGCACCCTGTACAGAGAGGCACACTCAGAAGGGTCACTGCCCAGGGGATCGAGGTTTGCCCATTAAAACATCATCAGACAATGCAGTTTATTTAAAGAGACATATGACTCTCCAGCACTACTGTTTACCCTCCCTCCACTGGAGAGCAAAGATAATACTGGGCCAAAATCAAAGGGAAAATGGACACTGTAAAACTCACTGGAGGTCAAACGACTGCATGTACAGATGTAGCTCTTCTATTTATTTGCAGTGGCGGCTGAGAAAAGATGAGCATGACTATCTTCAGTCTTTTTAAAATGCGTTATGTCTATCCTGAGTCTCTGGCCGTTCCTCTCGCTGGATTTTAAACACTGGATGATCCTCAGAATTGTTTCTATTTTTGGAGCAGAGACTTTTGTTACAGCTTGGAGCGCAGTGAGCAGAGCGGCTCAATAGTAACAGTCAGATGCATGCGGGTCTTTCACCGTCACTCAGATAAATCAGTCAACACTAACACCCCCAGCAACCACCCCACCCCACCCCACCCCCAACGGCGCCCCGCTGGGTGATTGCCCCCCTTCTCTCTGAGTCACCCCACTGCATGCCCACCCTATCTGGAATATTCGGCTCCGATAGCAGATTAGCTCGCTCTAATTGTGCTGTCAGTAAATCGGTAGGCTCAGTTCCTCCCTCACTCCTTCACTGCTTCACTGCTTCATGTCACTTGTTCTGATGAGTGCAGACAGCGCCATCGTGCATAAGGCTGTTTTTCACTGGCGACTAAAAAACTGATCTACTCTAAACCAAAAGCTGGAACAAGAGACCTGACAACAAACAAACAAACAAACAAAAAACCATGAAGAGTAGATCGATTTAACGGTCTATTCTCAAAATCATGCTGTGCTCCAGTTTCCACCAGTGGGTTCTGATCACTCATGTGAACAAGAGATCACTGAACATCCTGTGTGTTAGTCACCACCCTTATTTTCTGTAACATGCATGCCACCTGAAGGAGACTGAACCTTAACCCCTTTTCCAGAGAAACAAGTTGGTTTCAGTGAATTTCAGTACACACGAGAGAAAATCTGCAACATTGCACAGAACACAGAGGCAGACATGCCTGCTACAAAACTATAGCATGTGATAACACAGCAGTAATGACTCTGGGTCATAGGATATGAATAAAAATGTATTAAATACCATGCATGTTGCAGATTGGCTGATCATTAGATTTTTTTAGTGAGCTTGCTAACGATGCTAGCAGGATGATCTGCAGTTAGCATTCAATTCAGCTAAATAGGTTGCACGCCTAACTGTATTCTGATGAACGCATATTAAAATGGTGGCCTAACTGATTACCAGTGGTGGTAAGTAACTAAGTATTTGTACTTTGTTACTGTACTTAAGTAAAAATAATAGTACATACTTTATACTTTTACTCCATTACATTTTGTAGCTTTTAACTGTACTTTCTACAGTGTTTTTAGCAGTGTTAATTTTGGCAGCAATTTCTGATTTAGTTTTTATTTTAGTCTTGTGACTAAAATGTCATTTGATTTTAGTCACATTTTAGTCATCAACATTTTTGAACTTTTAGTCTAGTTTTAGTCGACTAAATATCAAAGAATTTTAGTCGACTAAATCTGCCGTGCAATAAAAACAGGCACATCTTTAACTTTTGTTATTTGAAACAAACACCTCTTTATTTAATTGCTATGACCTTTTCACAAAAGAACCAGTGAACAGTGAGCTGCTCTCCCTGAATACACTGTTCAGTCATGACCTTCCTCATGAATACTCCATAACTACAGCAAAACACTTTTGTGACAACTTAGAAACGGTGCGCTGTAAAACCATCAGCAGCGGTGTCTTAATTTATAGATTTTGTCACGTGTATCTTTGAACGGAAGTTAAGATGACTCGTCTGCAAATGTTGCTTCACGTTTATTGTGTTTTTACCGCTGATAGTCGCTCCACATGGTTTGCAAACCGTCCTGTTTGTCTTGACATCAAACGTGTCTGTGTGTCTGTTCTTCTCCTGTGTTGTGTTACCGTTCATAAGGACGCCTTCTTCCAGCATCGCGGGGTAACGTCCTTATGCAGAGAGATCACTTCTGATTGGCTCTCTGCCGCCGTCTCCTGATTCGTCCCTCCCTTCCACAGTCAAAATTTGCTCTGATTGGATCTCGTCTCCATCAATAATTTCGTCTCGTTTTTATTCATTGACGAAAGTGTCAGTACATTTCGTCTTCGTTTTTGGCACTGTGCGTTAGTTTTTATTTAGTTATCGTCTCATTTTTATCAGCAAAAAAAGGTTGTTAACGAAAACTATGACGAAAATGATTCGTCAACAAAATTAACACTGGTTTGTAGTTACTTGTTACATGTGATGAACACAGTGCTGGACTGATGTGAGGTCAGACTCTGCATGGAGGTGGTGTCACGCTGCCAGCTGTGTTTCTATAATGAGCCTCAGTCATGATGCAGGTGCTCTGGCTCAGTTAGCTAACTAGTTAGCAGCTGTCTGCTAACACAGGTCCATCCATTAATGTCTGATTAACATGAATCATAACATTAATCTAAAGCAGGAACACTGACACAGTAAACATGGCGAATGCCTGTTTTTTATCACCAGCCTCTGTTCACTGTGTGTGCACAGACCTGTCCATAGCTGCTTCTGGGTACTGAAAATTTCTTTGATTATTTTAACCTGTTCAGATATCCGTTGCAATGGAAATCAATAATTTATATTCAGTGCGTGAGTATTTTTACTTGTACATTTAAAAGTACTTAAGACTTTTACTTAATTAGGATTGTTGATGTAGCACTTCTACTTTTTACTTGAGTATATATTTTGCTGGGTATTTGTACTTTTACTTAAGCTTCAGTACTTCCTCCACCACTGCTGATTACAGTGACATGTATTTCAAATTCTAAATGCAGGATGTACCAACACTCCAACCCAACCCTACATCCCCATTGTTGTAAATATATCTATAAGTTACAAGATAAGACAAACCATTTTGAATCTTTTTTTGTCCCCTGCTCACTGCAAAGCACATTTTAAAGCACTGCTTTAAAGCTTACCTCATCTTGACCTAACCTACATACACACCCCTCCCCCACTCCACATCAATCAGGTGTGTGAGAGGCATTGTGGTAATTTGTTAACCTTTATCCAGTGATCTCTGCTGACCTCAGAATCACCCTCAGGCTGACAGTGTGGCTAGACTGGATTTGTTTAGTGGAACAGACAGGGATGTCTGTATCTGACAAGTATCTCAGTCGAATGTATTTGCTCAACAACTTATATGTCTAATTAACATTGTGAAAGAGTATAGTAATGTCTATTTGATGGCTAATGTGTTCACACATACACACTGATTTTTGTGGGCAAATATCACCTATAAATATGCTCAAACAGAGAACAAATTAGACAATAAATATAATAATAAAAATGCTGTTACTGTCTACTTTTAATTAGAAGGTGCAGGCACAGAAAAAGCAGTTCATTCAGCTAGATTATTATTCAAAGCACAACGCTGGCTCGCTGCTAACTCTGAGAGCAAATGCTCTATGCCGATGCATATTCATATGTTTAACATACAGACATGCATTCCTAATGATGCAGGGATGGGTAGAATGCAATAAAGCTCATTAATACTTTTTACCATGCCAGTCAGTCCTCGGCGCGAGGACGCCGCAGCACGCCGTCAAATTGAGCTAATTCAATTCACCAACAAAGAACATCATCTACTCCACAAGAGAGAAATGAAATGTAGCCGCTGCTGTGTGTTTACTCTCTCTGTGGAGATTTTGTACTTTATTATTATTAAACATTTCTTCTAGTTATAGGGCAAGTTTGTGACATTTATGTCTTTGCTTTTATTAGCTAATGTCCCTGTTAATTCATAGAGCTCATTCCCTGCAGTTTGACACAGAAATATGAGAAGCAGCAGCTTGACATTGCTTAGTGTCACCTGGGATGAAAATACTTGATTAAAATAGTATGTATATTATTTCTAAAGGGCAATAAAATATAAAAACATCAATCTACTAAACACCGGGCTCTGTTTTGTCTTCATGAAAGCTACTTAAAGAAGTTCCAGCTCTGCTATAACCCTCATCATGAGCTGACAGGTGCCAAAATTAGTCTCAACTGTATAAACTGAATGAATATCAAACTGCCCTACGGCTTCATCATCCGCCTGCTCCTAAAACACTGCCTTATCAGAAGCCAAATGATAGGCTTTAAATCACAGTAGTAGCTGCTTCATCTTACAGGCCTGTCTCAGTATAAGCTTCTCTTATCTCTATACATTCCCTGTCCCTTTTTTTTTTTTTTTTTGAGATTTCACATGAAGCAGCTCCTGATGAGGGGGGGGGTTAGACAACCAGACGTCTTGTCCAGCCAGAGCGGGCAGACGTCAGTAATGGCCGCAGACTTTGTTTATAAATTATTAATGATTTTCTCTCCTTCCCTGTCACCGTGGACAGGCTGCGAAACCAGCCGATGCCTCTCCTGTTTGCGTGGCAGCGTGCTCCTCAAACAGATTGCAATTTATTCCTCTGCAGTTTGTCCGTCAAGGCTAACTCTGACAACATAATCCCGAGCTAATCCGCCATGTTCAGTTTTTCTTGTTGGCTCTCATGCAAAGTGCTCTGCCAAATCCCGCTACCTGTCAGCCTGGCCTTGCGATGTGGAGCCCAGACGAGCTGCCAGCCTTGCTGCAGTGGCTCCCGTGGGTGGGTGGGGGGGGGTGGGGGGGTGGGGGGGGCAAAGAGGTGGGTGGTGTGTGGGCTGGGGTGATGTGGGGGGGGGGGGCATTGTGCCTGGGTCGACTTAACCCCTGCCTCCCTCTCTGTAATCCACTGTAAACAGCCAGAGCCTTAGAAGGGCTAACTGCACTAATCAAGCCCCAAGCTTGCCCAGTCACTATCATACACAGTACCCTAAGAACTAGAGATTTGAGTGGCTACTGCGGTGTGTGTGCAGGGTATGAGTGTGCATGTGGAGCAGAGGGGCCCATTGACAGCTCCTAATCCCCAAGGAGGGGGAAAGGTGCCAACATGAAGCAGAGACGGGTCTTCATTCATGACCAAGTGGAGAAGTTGTCCAAAGATTTAAAATATTAAAATGGAAAACCACACTATGACATAACTCTAAATCATTCTAAAAATACACCAAATTTCACAAATAAAAGAAAATGCGGTAAATGTTTGGTTGCGACATGCATATAACAAATACTCACGTTTTGTGCAGAAGCATCACAGGCAGTGTTGAACTCCAACGCTCAGGACACAAATTCAGCTATTCCCCCAAAAGAAAACCAACCAATCAATATTCTCCCCCTGCCTTTGGAGAGCCACATTTAAATTTCCTTCACACTCCCTTCACTGCCTCCCTGACAGTGACTCAAAATCCACAGGAAGAACATAAAAGGCTCGACAGAAGTCAAAGGCAAAGGGAGATGAATTAAGCCAACTCCCCACCACCAACAAAAGTTTTCAGAAACTTGTGAGTGGACACGACACAAGCAATAAAACCTACACTCCACTGCTTTTTTGTCCCTTTTCTTCTCTTCCATTGTTCCCTGTAATGAACTGATTCAGCAGGGGGTCTGTGAAAGGTGGGAGTTTGTCAGAGAGGAAAAAGTCAGAAGCCCCCTCTGGACACATGATGCCATATCAATACTAAAAGAAAGAAATTCAGAAGCATTTACAAAGTACTGGATGGTAGCATCATAACCTAATCTAAAATGGTATGCATTCGACATACAGACTACATTATTGTGATAGAGCCTCCAAACCTATTGAAACAGGCCTCTAAAGAAACTGGGGCATCAGTACCAGGGGGCCAACAGGCACACTTGAAACCTGTGGCTCCATGTGGACACACTGACTCTTGTTCTGCTCTTGCTTTGTCCACTTTCCAACTCCCTCGACTGTGGGAAAGCTCCGGACAAATATGTTTGCCACTTTAGAGCCCCAGATAAAAGTGGTCATCAAGGGTGGGGCTTAGGAGAGTGTTGAGATGACAGTGAGAAGGCTGGCAGACCTGCAGGGAAAATGTGAACATGACATGTAGCTGATAAGAGTCCTCCAGCGGGTTAACACCACAGCTTGTACCTGGGATTGCCCCGAGAAGCCCTCTTAGGACGGCCTGGCATCTGTTACACGATGCAGGTCTGGATGGTGGTTTGGACAGAAGCACACCTCTGAAGATGACCAAAGGTAGAAAGACCAGATGTTGCACTGTCTCTTAGAAATGACAGACAAGGTCAGCGTCTTATATTATATTCTTGTGTTCAGCAGAGTAGAGAAAGCCTTTTTAGATTTCTTAAAATTCTCTTTACTTCAATGAAGAGCAGCTACAAAAGGTGTTTAACTATGTTTAATCTCACATTTAACATAAAACATCCAACTTTAACATATCACATCTTCCTGAGTTGATGATTGTTCTCATTGTGATGCAGAACATTAACTGGAAACCAGAACGATCTGCTCCTAGCAGACACTTGCTTTGCCATGAACCTGAAAACAAATGCTAAGCTAGCAAGATTCAAACCTAGTGAAGATGCACACTTCAATCATCTGAATACTTACAGTATATCTCAACATTGGCTTTAAAGCGTGTTATGGTGGCCACAATACACCTCAAAAGAACAACATCTCTAGACAACCTCATCACGAAAAAAGCCACATTTTGTAGGTTTTACACGCACTACATATGATGCACGGTCAGGATTCTGCTAAGACATGATCATATCTTCCAACTTTATTTGAATGTGGGACCAATAAAGTCCCACACAGGACATATGTGGGGGAACAATGAATGGGTATCAGTCACACAGTGGACTTCAAGTGCCCATGACACTGCAAGCCGATGAAGGGAAGGCATTAAAAACAGGCATTAAAGACATTCCCTTTTTAAATCAACCCTAAGGGGACTGATAAGCAGATATGAAACATGCTAAATCCTCTACAGTGGTCATTACCAACTTCATAGAAGCATGATATAAGTGGCAATATATTATACTGGCAAAGCAGCATATAACCCTGTGATATTCTTTGCATTTAATGAACATATGTTCTTAAACATATCCTGGTTAAATTGTGTCCCCGTTCCTGTGGAAAAGCCTCTACCCTGCCTATTGGCAAATATCATGAAATTAATAGATCAAACAAGCACATTTAGCTGCAGATTTGTGGCACGGTTGTTCCATATCTTATATGCTGCCCTCAATACACCACAAAACAAATGCCACAAGACCAGAAAGGACAAGAAAAAAGCAATAAAAAGTGAGTGATGGCCATTGATATTTCAGCCTGATGAAATCCTGCGGCGGGAGACTTTGCTTGGCTTTACATAAACAGGGTAATAAATAGATCGATCACACATAGCAAAGGAGATTCATGTCACATTAAGTGACGGGATGCTGAACACAGGCCCAGCTATGTCTCATTACTCAGAGGACGCTTCCCTGGGGGAGGGTGTATTTGTGTGTATTTGTGTGTGTGAAGAGGGTTGAAGAGATAGCAGTTTGCATGTGGCAAGCCAGGCACAGTACAGAGGCCAGCTGCCACAGACACATCACTGCAGCAGGCTGAAAACCTCATCTCAAGTGTTCAGGAGAACAGATAAATGTACATCAGCATTGCAGGTCCACTGGTACAGTATGGTATAGCGGCCTAATTGATAAAATGGCATGCCATAATGTGAACAGTGACAGATGACTTGAGAGATCCATTGGTCTGGACAGACAGTAGCATTTGGGGACAGGGGACAACAGTGGCGCAGTGGTATAGCAGGGTTGTCTAGTAACCGGAAGGTAACCGGAAGGTTACTAGACTCCTCCCTAGTCACTGTTGTGTGTTCTTGGGCAAGACACTTCACCCTAGCCTGTGGCGCGCCTTGCTAGTCATTGTATGACACTGCTTGGCAGCAGCCGTAAAGTATTAATAAGAGCCTGAGGGAATAAGTATTAATACAGTATCTAAAATAAAAAAAAATGCAGAGTACAGAGCCAGCAAACATTCTCTGAAGTCTGTTGGAGACAGTGGAGTCAATCAGCATCACATGAAACCAAAAACCAGGGACACCTTGACATCTCAGAGCAGGAAAGCAGTCTGATTAGCTGCATTTACAATGCACTCTATGCAATCTATACACACTCCATCCAGATACTTCCTGTGTTATGAGGGTAATATGCAGAAGTTAGCATGTTAAAGGTAGGGTAGGAGATTTTGAAAACTCAGTGAGTGAGCCAGATATCGAAAGTAAACACACGCCCCTTTCTCTCGGAGCTCACCCCGAAGCCACGCCTCCAATCACATGGACGCGCATTACCTGAAGACGAGCTCCTACCCTACCTTTAACCAGCTAACCATACGTAATATACTTATGTAATACTATATCAATATAACATCCTATCTAAGAGGAGAATGTGGTCTAATTTCCAAAACGTGTCCCCTTGCTCATTATCCATCATCATAACTAAGTGGTTTTCCAGTGCTGTCACCTCACCATATTGAATTTAGCTGGTGTCAATGTGGCATGCTTTAATTACATGACACCAATGATTTTATAATTAATTAGTAGTGCCCAAACATCTTTTCATTTTGCCAATGAGGTCACTACATTGTCCCCTACAATGAACTGCCTATATTTATAGCTAATAGGGAGCATGGAGTGTGTGAATGATGTTAAGGAAAAGCCAAAAAAATGAAAGTGTGGCAACAGGCAGGGAGTCTGTGCATGACTAAACCACAGCCCATGATACCCTCAAATGTCTGCTCTCTGGACAATACATTAGACGACATCAGCTGCAGTGGGAATTTTGGAAACTGTTGCATATTGTTTCGCAGCCATCATCGTGCAGCAGCTAGATGGGCTCACCTCATTTTGTACCAACAGAAATGCTCTTCCAAGGGTCACAGAGATGTCTGGTGTGTTTACATCACCACAGGGCTAGTCTCTAGTTACTTATCATCACTGAGTCGTAAATCAACGCTGCAGGTCATGTTTCCACTATGTGTGAGTTTTACACTGCTTCCACACACAGCACAGCACATCATGATGGCTTCATTGTGTCATGGCATTTTAACAGACAACAACAGCGGCCCTTTAAAAGTGAAAAGGGTCCCATCTCATTTATACAGTCATTCCATTATTTAAACTCTGTCAACGAGGCTACTCTTGCTGAAGGGGGTCCGGTACTCAGCTTCATATTTGCTTGTACACCATGTAACAAAAATCCTAATGCAGTCTGCCAAGTGCAGGCTGTGACCTTTATGGTCTTGTTGGACCTCTGGTGGTATATTGCATCGCTGGGGATTTCCCATATGTCGCTGTCCAGCACCGTACGGCTGAGTCCTGCTGCTTTAGATAGAAATTTGATTTACAGTGAAGTGGGGGAAGGCTGGTGTCACTGGTGGGATTCTGACATAAGCCATCAATGGAAGTGGATGGAGGCGTGTAAGATAGAGTTTACAATTCTGAGAAGGACTCTGGGGTGTAAAAGGTTGTGCACGCAGGTGACATTTCCAGCTCAGTCTCATTTAGTCCTGCCCTGCTGGCCTCTTGTGAATGGCAACCGCAATCCAAGCATCCGAGTGGGCATTAGCAGTTCGTCAATCGTGGCCCCTCCTGCCTCGTAAATCAAAATCTCCAATGACCTAAGAGGTGCAGCATAGTTGACTTGCAGAAGATCCTTATCAATGTAGACATGCACAAGATTAGCTTGATGCTCTCTGAGACAGGGTTAAGGGCGTTTAATTTTGGGTGTAGTTCGATACAACCCCCATCAGGCAGTCACGTGCCGTTTTCCATGACGTCACAACAGAAAACCTTTAACATTTAGAGCTGCTTCTACGAAACAGGCAAAGCAAAATTATAAAGTAAATGAGGTAATGGCACATTTTCAGACACAGTGAAAAATGAAAGTGACCATGTGGTACGATTGGCAGAGGGCATTCGCATCCACTTTTAGACCCCTGGTGACTTCTCACTAACAGCTGCTGTAAAACACGAATTCATCAGATAATCCCTCCAAAGCCCAGTGGTCAAGCCGAGGCATTCTGGGTCTCGAGCGCTCTCATAAATGAAATACCACCTGCACCAGCAATTTCAAACCTGCAATGGAGTAAAGTTATATTTAGGTAAGAACATGAAGGACCTTGATCCCTTAACAAAATAAAAGCTTGACAGATAATCTCCTCAACAGAAGTCAATATTGTTGAAGTCTGATGATGTACAACAGGGGGGCCACTAGGACTATGGCTAAGACAAGCAACTGTCAGTTGTATTTTTCAAAGACTATAGACAGTAGGGCAATATCAGAAGGATCAGTCCCTCTGATGTGACTTTGAAAGATAGCCCTGTCAGAGCGCTTGTCGGTTTTGCTGTGATGGAAGTGAAATTATTTAGCTATTTTGGAAAAACTGTAAATCCAGATTTAGGCTGCAGCGCTTACATTTGTGTGTCAGGTGTGAGTTATGACACAGGGAGCGCACACTTTTATTGACTAAATGTCCTATCAGTCCTTCAACACTGCTGTGGCCTTGATAACAATCCATTTGACTCAAGGAAGATGTCCCTCTCTGGAATATTGTAATGCAGAGGTATTACCAGGCATGTTAGATGTGAGCCTCCGAGACACACACACACACACACACACACACACACACACACACACACACACACACACACACACACACACACACACACACACACACACACTGCATCTCCTCAATGCTCATTCAGAGATTACGGTCAAGTACAGTCAACCCACTTAGCACTTCATCTTCCCCCCCCTGGCTGTGCACAGTGCTCTGCTTCCAGGCAAGCATGTGTGAAATGCACGAGTATGAGTGCATCTGTGCGATTCACACTGTACCACCTCCTTCCTTCTCTGTGAAGAGGAACAGGGAGGAGAAGAGCTGCAAGCACTCACTCCCTCAGGCTCTGCATTTCCTCAAAAAGTGACCTCCGCCAGGCTTTGACCAGATTCCTCTGTACTTTAAACAAGACTCCCATTACAGCTCTTGTGAGTACAGTAACAGGTTTCCACAGTTTGCCCTGAGCCGTTGCATGGCAGACGTGTGTGTTTGAGCATGCCTCTATGTATATGTCTGTAGGAGAGAGGGGCGAGAGTATGTCCATACCTGCCCCCTGTGTATAAATCACTTGACCTAGACTTACTGTTGACCGTGGATTTATGCCAGTGTGAGAGGCTCCCGATGACAATGTATCTACCTTAGCCATAATGGATGGTACACAGAGCGCGCTGTCATCTGGCAAATATGCTCTCTGAATGGATCTCAAGTGGGGCAGCATTCGGCAGAGGGGCAGCAGGCGACGTGCGGGAGGGGGAGAGAGAGAGAGATGGATGGTGCTCAGCTCAGGGTGGAGCCATCAGCCACAGACTCTCCCCCGCAGCTTTTTGGAAACCCAAAATATTGCTCGAATTAGATCAGCCATCAGCGGCCCAGTTGGTTCGATGGACAGGCAGACCGATGCCCACTGTGCGCTAAGCTCAGGGGTAGCTTTGTAAAAATACGAAAAGGGAAATCCAATGCTCGGTGTTATTATATGTGAAAATGATGAATGTGTTCACATGCGGCGAGGACCAAAAGATGCCAGCGAGGAGCCAGTGAGGAAGCCGGAATTTGATGCGACATTAAACATGCACATTCACCCCACTGCTGCTCACTTGGTTGGGAATCAAGCACTTTTATCATCTGTTGTTACTTTGATAATGCGTAGAATAATAGCATTAGCACTCTTTGACATTTATCAAGAGAAATGAAAGCAGTTTGGTGAGAGATCAAATTGAAACCACATGCTGCTAGAACTTGATACACTGTACGGGTTCCAACTGGTTGAAGGAGACAAATCCATGATTCTGCCAGACTATCACAAAGCATAACTTCTTCCAGACAAACTGGAGCTATCAGTGGGGGAGAGAGAGCTGAGAACCTTCCACAAACCACCGTGATGAAGTGTCCTATCGCTAGGTTGTCTCCCAAAATGTAGGGCCTCTGCTCCACTTATAGGCAGCCACAAAACACAAGCAAGCCATCTTATCTGCACACTATGAGGGTCTGTGTGTGTGTCAGTGAATTATTTCCATTACTGAATGTCAGTATCTTCACATTTAGATAGTGTTTTTAGAGTCCAACATGCTTCAGCCTAATTCATCAACTGTAATTTTGTGTGAGAAAGACTTAATGTGACCACATTCAAATTGTTTTTAGACAGTCAAAGCACAAAAAAGAGTCTCAGAACAATCTTTCACAATAAGAAGGTCTTGTAGAATGTCAATTCTACTGGAACTGGTTATAACGCTACAGACAAAGGTAAGACAAATGCTTTAGATGCACTAATTGTAACAGCATCTCAGCAGTATTACAGTCATGGCTAGAAGTAGATGCTGTATGCAGCAAGTAAAAAAACAGCCTTTCTTACTATTTAAACATGCATAGAAAGCACACATTAGAAAAAAAGCTCACAAGATACTGATCATTCCAGACATCTAAGGTTGTACTCTCTTGATTTTATGACTCTTTGCAAGTTGTGCAGGACATTCTGACAGTGACGTGTGTTTCAGAACACCAACCAAAGGTTCTGAGATTTCCAACCAACTACCAGAGATTCCACGCTCAGTTAACATTGTCAAACCAATACAGCTTTGTCTAAGGGGTATGACCAGGTCATTCATCTCCTTTGATAATTGGATGTGCAAATGGAAACCAAAAACCTTCTTGTACCTAATCCCTACAAATTTATACATGTTTGTAGAGACTACCAGAAAGGATCAGATGATGGTGGCTTAACTTAGGCAACAATTACATTTACCAACAAACCAGCAAATGCATAAAGAATATATAACACCATTCTACAATCTGGTCTGAAATATGAAGGAGCTTGTCAACACACTGCTGCTTTTAGGGTCATGGTTATGCCTCTAATTATTCCACATAAACTATATGACAAAAACTCATTTGGACTCATTTGAAGGTAATGTGCACGCTGCAACTGCTTTTACTCGGTTTATGGAGGGCACGAGGCCCAACAGTGTGTGAAAGGAACACACACTGGCAGTAAAAGTCTCTCATCAGTCTGTCACAATGTATTGCTTGCAAAGTAGGCAAAAACCTTGCTACCAAATGCACACAAACACACACGTCTGCACACAGGTTCACACACACTCTATAATCCTCTCATCCACTCTTGTCTTTTACACTCTCTCCCTCGCTGCTGGCGACATCGCTTGTGAAGCACGGACGCTCGTAAATTCCCTGCCTTGATTTTGTTAACCTTTACTGCGACCCGGCACTTCTCTGCTTGGCGTTCTAGCACCCACTCAGTCACAGATGAGGCCCCCAGTTTGCCTCTGCAGAGACGAGCACTGGCGCTTCTGCAGCTCATCGCTCAGATTCCTAGCTCAACGGGCCGCGATTGGTGCCAACACACCTCCAAATGTTGTGCCAGTTTTGGGACGAAATGATGTTTAAATTTATGTTATCGTTTGGCTGAATAATTTTAAGGAGGAATAGCAACAATTTGGAAAACTATCTTCAGATTTCTAAAGAATCAGAGGATCTAGTCTGCAATGGTGCCAGATAGCGACTTAAACTGCAATTAATCATCTTTGAAAGAAGAGCACCTTTACGCTTTTTCTGTATATTAATGTGAAGTGTGATGTATGAAAAAGACATGTGAATATGTAAGCTGTTTGAAAAGTGCAAAAGAAAGTATGAGAACACTTGACATGACATTCCAACATAAGGTTATGTTGCAGTAAAAACACCAAAAGAAGTCACTTTACCCTCTAATTCTTTGCATGCTAATCTATGCATATTAAAACTTGTATATAAGCATTCCTCTCTTTAATTTATCTCTGTGACGGTCATTAGAGTAAAGGAGAATGTGTGTCTGTGTGTGTAACATACACATCTCTCTGGTTGTTTACATGTTCTGTCTCCAGAGGTCAGAGAGATGGCAACTTGTTTATAGTGATACTGAGAGGTATGTTGCCTGGTGTCATTTGTTGTCTGTGTGTTGAGAGCAACACAGAGTGCAATGCGTAGTATGGAGTGACATAGAAATCATATGGGATGTGTGTGTACATTGTATATATACAATTTCACCTCATATGGTTATGACTATAAGAATTTTCTGTGAAATGTATTGGGAGTTCAGATAAATCCACATAAAAAGTGCTTCAAATGTTCATATTAATAATATGAATTGTGTGTTATTTGAATATAATATGAGTGTGTGTGTGTGTGTGTGTGTGTGGCTGACAGTGGCACAAAACAGATGAAAGTAATTATCATTTATACGTGCTGACAGCGGTGCCATTGTTTCCTGGCAGAGGAGCTGTGGTGAAACTTTTCATCTAGTCCCTCCATCAAAACAGGTCTCTCAGACCAAATGTTGCAGTGATGGATCCCACTGTGACTGTGGAGACACATCTTCAATCATTTGGGAGAAAAACATTCCAAAACGAGTTTTTAATGTGAAGTATTAATCTTAAATGATGGTAACACATCACAGGTCTGGGTCCTTAATACATGTGGGAGACCCTGTTAGATGCATTTTTCGTTTTAATATTTATTTGATTTTTATCACCTAAATCATCTTAACTTTTCGCAAACGCCACATTTAGTCGATAATACATCTGCCAGATGTGACACATGGTTACGTTTATGCTAATGGAACATATATGGATGCATTGCCCAAAAGCCATACAAACATGGGACTGATGCAACGTGTCAGTCTTTCACTCAGTAGTCTGAGGTTGGAGTCCCCCTGACACTTGGATGCTTGTTGTTTTGTTTTTTGTTTTAATCGCTGATTTGGCATAAATAAAAAAAAAAAAGCTACTGGATGAGGTTAGGTGTTAAAAAAGGTGTAAAACAGGGAAATGGGTTCGGTAAAGATCATCTCAAAACACACGAATCCTTAACATCAAACACATTTTACACCAGTTTTGGCTATACCATCTGGATGAGTCCCCACCCCGTGAAGACGTAGATGTGGTCAGAGAAAATACACTCATGCGTTTTTGTGATATGTTTTCCTGGTTTGCTAACTGCACGCCCTTGCATTGCTCTTGGCTAATAGGGAGCCATCATTAGTTACATCTGGACAGCTTCCATTGCAACGTGTTACTTCATTATACTGATTTAATACTGATTTTGGCAAGCTAGTATACACTACATTAGGAGGATAGCAAACTAATACTAGCTAGTTAACAAGCACTAGCGAGTGAGTATTGTAAATATAAATGTAAAATTATTTTGAAAATCTTCAGGGACTTTTTTAAGCTTTGCCTTAGGCTCTATACATTTTTATAAAATTTCTTCTATATCTCATTCAAAGGAAAACATATATCACATTGTGATAAAAAGCAAAATTAAAATCAATTCTTTACCATGGGTGAAATAAGTGACCTAAATAAGGTAATGTTTGAAATTACTAGCATCAAAAGTGTAACTAAATATCGCATTTCATAATATGTATCATTGGATTGTATCTTAGTTTATATTGATAATAATTTTCTTCTTCTTTTTTTTGTTTTTTTTTTTACTGTTTTGAATTAATAATCCTTACATGCAAACAAGAAGGATATGCTGTCAATACTTCCAAACATGCTGTATAGAATAGAGGGTCTCTCTCTGCACCACACCTGCTCTGCTCCCCTGATAATTCTCTGTCAGGTCAGTCCAGGTGCAGCAGGCACCGATGCCATAAAAAAAAATCTAATTTGTTTGTCTTAGACTCTGCTGCATGATCACACATAGCCTTCCTTATTCCAGTGACGACGACTTTAAAGTAGAGACCTGGCTGAGTCTATATATAAGTCTGCTGTCTTTGAGCTGGAGGATTTACTTTTGGTTTGTCAACCTCTCAGTGCCATGGAGACGGGGTCATGACCACCCAAATGCATCACCGCGCCAGTCCTCACAGCGTAAAGCTGCTGGTCAGCTCAGTACGAGGGGGGCCTCCTTTACCTTCTGATGGCATGTTTTTTATGAGGTTCACATGGAGGGTTGCTACCCCGTCTGACGGGGTCACAGCCCCCTGCCATGCTGGCCCTTGTGCCTGTTTGCTTCAGCGTTAATCCACTAGCGTTTGCTTCCTGCTGAGCAACAAGTCTGCGACTTAGTGACTTGGCTGTTTGTAGGGAGGGTTTCAGTCATCGCTGCGGTAATTGGTTCATCCCACCTCCTATCACTCACCCCTTAGGTCTTTGATTGGCTAGACTTGCCAAGGAGGAGAGGAGGAGATGGAGCAAGGGATTATGGGATGAGAAATAACCCAGGAGAAAATGGCAGTTTGAGTTCAGCAACTTCACAGCTGATAGAAAATCCTGCTGAATTTTTCTTTAAAGTTTTTCTCTGTAGTCACAAACTCTGTATCAACTTTTTTTTTTTACTTCTTTGTGTTATCTGACTGCCCAGCTCTCGCCTGGTGTCTGCACTGCAATATGTGATCATGAAGAAGAGAGTAAAATCTATGCTTGCATTCCTGATATTAATCAAAAATCTGAATTAAAAAAAAAAACTATGCACATCCTCCAAATCGCAGCTCTGTTTCTCTTTGCAACAGGCTGCCTGAGGAGTGGAGCACGCTTGGAGCATAAACATGCTTTTCATATTCGCTTGAATGCTTGCATGCAACACCGAAAAAAAAAGCGATTGAAAACTTACTTGAAAATCTAATAAAGTAACCACAAACACTTTAAGTTGTCAAAAAAGCAGAAGATACTTCACTGGTTAATAATGATCACATTTATCAGTATGTTATATAAATCTATCAAAATATTAGTAAAAAGGGAGGTTAAAAAAGGATAACATGTCTTAAATCACAGCCTCAGTGACAGTCAGAGTACTTGGTATCTACATCCCCAGCTTTAAATCTGCCAACCAGAGCAAAGCAGGACAAGAAAAATATCTGTGTCTTCCTACACAGAGACATTTGCTTTTCTTTCAGAGGGTCTAGAGCTCCTTCACAACTGATAAGACGGCTGCATTCCTGGTGAGCCCATAGGTCCGGGCCCTGCGGCTGACCCCACCTGACAATGTCCAGTCACCAGAGGCCCTGCTGCTGTTGCTGCCCATACACAGCACAAACGCTCTCATCTTCCTCCCCATCTCCCTCTGCCAAACACTCACCCACGCTGAAGAGTGTGCAGATAAGGAGCAGAGGGCAGGGTGTTCTTTGACTGTACTCCACACAAGGCCTCTGATAGCTGCATTTTTGGAGGTACCTTTGAGTAATGTAGGACACTTTGTGAGGATTAGAATTTGTCAGGCTGGACAAGTGACATTTGAAATGATAGTCTGTGTTTTGTGGAAGTTTTAAGTATTCAATTAATAAATAATTCAGTTTTTGAGAAATGGATCGTAGTCGTATCTGTTGATTGGTTGGTATTGGATGCATTTCTTTCTTCTTGGGACTGTGCAACTAAGACCTTAGTGATTAGATGTGAAAGTTTGTGGCTTAAGACGGGAGGAGATTGGGGAGCCCTCAGTACATGCACGTGCAGATTAACTCTTTAGGTGATCACAGAAGTCAGAATTTGTTGAAAAAAGGGACAAAATTAGTCTTCATATTCACCATTTTGACAGCGATTATGCTGTGGGCCTATATTCTAGGACAAGAAGAAGTCCATATAGACCCTCCTCCACGACTGCTGGAGGTGTGTTTAGGAGGGGTTAGATGGTAAAACTCCACATAAAGGGTTAAATTACTGTATTACCTGTTAAACACAGTAGTAAAGCATCTCTTGTATTCATATACATGTAACTGAAGATGCCGTTTTTTTGGAGTTTACCTCTAAAAAAAAAAAAAAAAAACTGCCATACATCACACTGTGCAGACAGCTGCTGATAAGTCCGGGCTCCCACAGCCACAAACACCACAAGGCCCGAATCGGACATTCCTGATGACAGGTTTTCATCAACTGTCAGGGCTGCCAACGTCTGACACACACCAGGTTTGTTTAGTGGAGGTGTACACCATACCTCCAAATCAATATCATCTTAAAATGTACTAAATATTTCTATTGTTGTTGTTGGCTGGTTAAACTAAGATTTTATTATTGCCAATATGGGACTTTTTGTCTGCTACTGCTACTGCTTCATAAATTCTCTAAAACACTTTGATATTGCTGAGTTGTAGACCAGGAATAATTCTGCAGGGAGAACAATATGTTTGAGGGAATATTCTAACAACAGGTAGACTTGAAGTCCCCTTTTTTGTACACAGACCAATAGTTTGAGCATATAAGTGTGTGTATGTGTTTGTTTGCTTTATCTTGGGAACAGTAACAACACAAACCCTTCAGTTATGAGTCCAGTTGGCCATCGTAGCAATTTCAGGTTAACAGAGGATAGAAATCAAGTTAGTTAGTCCCGTTGTAAACCCCAGATTAACATGGTCTTATTCAGCATGAATTGGCTCACACAAGCCGGGGCGGCGGAGCTAAGAGTGACTTAGTGAGGCTTACACTAGCTCGTTCAATGTCTGGGATGGGATGGAAAGTCTCCTGTGGGAAGAGGGAGAACAGCAGAACAATGTTTAAGCCGGCAATTTCAGGAAGCCATGGGATCAAAGAAATTAAGAGTCTCAATTCCTTCATTTATACAAACTGCAGAACAAGTCAAACCTCCCCTGTGAAAGTGCTGATATCTAACATGGAAACCAAAATAAAATTGTTTGAGTGGATACATTTCTTTACTTTCATATGGAATGTAAAGAAATAACACAAATAACTGAGGCATCAGAGATCTTCATCGCTGTTATTTCTGTTCTTGTAGTGCCACATCAAATCTGTACTGCCTTTAATTCATGAGAGCAGCCACAGGTTTCATACATGCCTGGTAGTATCATACTTATTGTATTTCTTTATTGTAGCTGGCCAGACTGATTCATGTGTCCAGCCTTTTGTAGATTACATGTCATACATTGTGGAAATGTTGCCCTGTGATAAGATTTGGAGACTGTGGTTTGGAGTAAGAGACTGTCAGTGACTGCTGGCTGAACACTGAAGGATAGAGAAGCTGGAAAGAGTCCAAATCTGAAGTTTATCCCCACTGAAAAGAAGAACAAGGCCTGAATATGCAGTAAAACACAACATGATTTAAATAACTGGATAAAATGCTGGAAAGACTGTATTTCAAAAAACTCATGTGGGAAGTTAGACACAGAAAAACAGACAGCTGGCCCAGTGTCATCACTGCTCATTCCTGTTGTAACCAAACAGATTTCCAGCAGCACACCAGCTTATTCATTCAAGTCCTCCAGGTCGAAACAGAGGATATAGAAAAAACCCAAACTGTAACGTCTGTATGTGCACGCTGTTAACATATAGAAAGCATGGGGACCCATTTAAGGTTATGGTTTTACTTTTTGGTTAAAAAAGAAGAAGTTTCTTTTGTGGATGCAGTTCAGTCTCTAGTGGTCTAGCAGACACATCACAGCTAACTCCCAGTTTTAATGGGGTTCAAGTGGAAACATCTTTATTTACAGTAAAGTGAACTTAATTCCTCAGTAGCATAAAGTTCCTGTATAATTTGCAGCAGTTATGTGAAACCAACCTATGCAAATATACAGATGCAAAAGTTAATCTACTTATACATCATTACACACAAATAATGATTATTTACTTCTATAATCTTAGTCTAATTCAGTTTTTTTTGTTTACCAAAAAAAACTATAACTATAACTATATTTGTTTGTTTTTGGCCCAACCTGAATGAGTAAGAGCAAAACATGAATATGCATATATATATGCTCTTACACTATTTTTTAAAGTCTTAACTTCTAAGTAATTAGATTTTTTTTTTGCTACCTTTGTTGATTCTGTAAAACTACCATCACTGATCTTGGGGGATGTTTTTGTGTCATGACCGCCATCTGCTGGCCACACCTGGTAACTACAAATGGTAAGTAACACTGGCTTCACTGTACCAAAGCTGTCAAAGATGCAAACATGATGAAGCCCACTCATTTACCTCTGCAGAAAGCCCATGACCTCCAGGACAAAGCCCTGGCTGACGGAGCCTGCAGGTGCTCCAGTCACTTTTCCTAAATCCTAAATCCTGCTCTGAGCAGTGGTTCCCATCCAAGCTGCTCTCCACGCAGCCAGAAAGAGCTGCTTTTTTCACCACTCCTACATACCAGTGGCAAGCGGCCATTTTGTACATGGAGATTTGCCTTTTTGCAGCCTGCGTCTGCCTCCACTAACTTCAAAGTTTTCGCAGAGAGACGGGTGAGGCCACCAGTGAAGCCTGTGAACATTGCTTCACAACAGCTTGTTGAAGGATGGGATTTCTACCTCTGACTCAGCGAGACACAGTCCGGCGCCACTTTCAAAGCTTGTCAGAGCACGAGGCCCTGAGGCAAAGCTTATTGTCCACAAATTGATCCAACCCCCTTGGTTTTGTTTATTTAAATGAGTCTCTTAGACCCTCGGGTGTTTGTTGAGGAAAAGTCAGAAATGCCAAATATCTTTTTTTTTTTTCGTCTTCTTCCTCTTTCGTCTTTCCTTTCTTCCTTTCTCTCGTAGTCCTTCAGCTCGGTGAGCCAAAAATCCTTGGTAAACATCCCGGCCCGGCAGCTTTGTAGCACTGAGCCATTCTACTTCTCAGCACCCCCCCACCCTACCCCCACCCCCTTTACACTGGGATCTTTGGTTTCTAGCACTGTTCAAGTGACCTAATACTCATCTTTTATGAATTTACACCCCACGTCATATATGGTGTGTAGATAAAATCAAACCACACCACATTGTTCTTTTCACTATAGACTGCATTCACACCAAAAGCACTGCAGTCATAAGACTGACTGATGACAGATGTTTCTCTGAACGTGCATTCATGTCATGTTGGACAACCATGTGGTTATCATAACAGCCAGGAGGAGAATAGACTCTACCTGCTAGGCCATCAGTGTAATCCCAGATTGGCAAGGACAAGCTTAATGGCCTGGTATTTATATTTTAAGGTCTCTTTCTTTGTCGAATCGCAGTCCTGCTTATAAGAGGGCCGTGATTTATTGTAATCGACAGGACTGAGGCTCCAGGTTTACACAAGAGGAGCAGAGGAAGCCTGGACGAGTATGTATGCGTAAGGTTTTTTCACTAGCCAGAAACGTATTGAAGAAAATTTTTAAAAAGACTTTACTCTCTGGTTGATTTGTTGCTGTAACTGACACAGTTTTGGGACCATCTATCTGAATCTGAGCTGCTAATGTTAGCTTGAAGACTGCAAAGAGTCGGTATGCAGACTCCAGATTCATAGCTAGCAGCAGAGTAAATCATTGGTCAGAAGAGTATGTGTGTGGGGGGCGGAGCCACTGCACAACAGGGGAACTCAAAGTTCAGCCATAAATCACGCCGCTCAGGTTCTTGATGCTTTAATGCTGTGGGAACCGACCTTACGACATACACTGCAAAACTTCTCCCGTCCCTGCTCGTCAAGAGTCCGCATGCAGGCCTGTCACACACTCTGTCACAGGTGCTTTAGTGCTGAAACTACTACGGTGAATTTATGCATCGGAGGAAGAGACGGTTCCTCCCTCGTTGCCAGAATCCAATCCAGCCTGAGGTCATGTCCTCTGGCTCCTTCTTTATACAGTGAAACACAGAGGGAGTAAGAATAATAATGAATCCTCTCATCCCTCTGTTATATCAATTCACTTCCTGTCTCTATATTTATACAAGCAGTGTCAACTAATATCATTACTTACAAAGTCATTACTGTGAAACTACAGCAGGAAATGTGTCACCGGCTCATTTTTCCTGCTCCAATAACATCAGCAGCACGAGTCCTCACACTCCGCCACCTCCCACTCCAGCAGACAGACACTCAGCGTATTAATTGGAAGGTATAAATAAAAGGTAATCACTATCAGGTTTTTCACTGCAGAGACAATCGGCATTTACTCATCTGCTTTCCTGTTTAAACTATCTGCTGGAGAATCACAAAGCCCTGCTGCTTATTTTCCAACGATTAGCTGTACATCAGCATTACCACCTCAAATCCAGCAGTTTCACATCCAGCATTAAATAGGATGAATATTGATCTGCTAAAGAGGATTTATTTATTTCATGCTCTATCCAAAGATCAACTGCTACCAGCTTTGGACGGATCTGTGAAGGTCTTACCGAATAAAGCTACTGCATACATGACTTTGGACTTGACATTTTAGGCCTGGAAGAAGACCAAACAGTAAATTCACTGCAATAATCCCAGATAAATGGGATGATCACTACCAAAGCTTAGATAGTTAAGTGGCCTACACTTAAGTCCAGAAACGATAAAAACACAACTGGAAGGAGATCCACCACGGTGGGAGGAGGCGTGGTCTGTGCAGTCCTGAGGAGGGAAGACACCTGAGCTGTGTGCTGTCTTATAAGAGGCCCAGTTGTATTGGAGAACAGGATCATGGAAAATGGCAGAAATATATAACATTTTTCATTCGAATTTTGTTTAAAACAGATATCTAAGTCTGTCAGTTGGTGCAAAGCTGCTAATTTAGGTTTTGATTACAAGTTGTTTTTTGGTCAAAACACACATTTGTTGCATTTTGTTCTTGCACAAATATCATTTTTAAGTTCAGCTGTTTCATTTCTACTTCCCACATCTCTGGTTCTGGGCCTCAGCGAGCTGCCAGAGGAGCAGCAGCAGTGACGGCGGCGGCGGCGGCGGCGGCGGCAGCAGACAGCTCCTACTGCTGCTCCTGCATGTGACCGGCTCAGCTGGGTGGAGCTGCGAGCAGGCAGACAGGAAAAAAAAAAAGAGGCAAACAGACAGGCAGACAGAAAAAGTGGCCATCTGGATAGACAGGCCGTGGGGTCACATGGTGGAGTCACAGACAGGATGGTGCTCAGCTGCTCCGTGTCTGTGCCGTCAGCCTCAAAATCTTATGAGTCTACAGTGAAGCGGCTGGGGATGGGAAGTGATTGAGTCCTGAGAAGAATTACTCAAACTGTGTAGTTTGTTTGTTTGACTTTGGCTTTTCTGAACAAATTTACTTCTTTTTGTTTATATAAACTTTAGTTTTACCCTGGGAATAGACATATTTCTAATTATTTTAACTAATCAATGTATTTACATCATTTACAGTGTCTTAGATATTACAGCAATATCACATACTTATCATCTAAAAGTCTATTCTCCTACCATCCCTGTTCATTTTTGCACTCACACATAACAGGTACTCTGTCTTCAACAATGCTATCGGGCAGCTTGTTGAAATAGTTTGAGCAGCCAGTAGATGGCGTCTGACGCCTGCTTTAGATGTAAGCACTATCACTCAGTTTTCAAGGTACTGCTGGATTCTTAGCAACAGATAAACTCATAAAAAGAACAAATATATAAAACACTATTTCCATGGAAAGAACATTCAAGTTTGAGTTGATGTTTCTTATAAATCCTGCACATATTCTTGCAATTTATATACACTTAATTGAATTATTTTAACTGTTTTATAATAACATTTATTTTCCATTTGTCTTCAGCACTATAAAAGGATTTTTTTGTTGCTATTTTTGTTCAAATTTTCCATTTTTAGGAATTCAAAGAGAGAAATAACTCCACTCTCAGCTCACATGAAGATCACGTCAGACGCTTTACATTCCTCTTGTATTGTCTGGCATGTCTGCCTTGAGCCCATCAAATTAAAGCAGGTATTACTGTAAGGAGGGAGTTAAAAAAAAAAAAAAAAAAAAAAAAAACTCTAATTGAGACGTATTTGATTGCTGCTTTAAGAAAGGCCCCATCTCTCCCCTCCTTAACATATGTGCCCACGCGAGCCGTCCAGGGCCATAAATTTTCAACACTGCAGGACATTGTCTTTTTTTATGCCCTGTGATCCATCCCTCATACATGCCAGAAAAGTGTCAAGGCCTTCTGGGAGTGAGAAGAAAACGTGCCGTGGCAGCGAGCAGTTTAGCTGGCAGGGAGCTGGGATCCACAGCCGAGGCTCTCTCCGGGTGAGGAATGCCTTCTGGTTGTGCTGGTCGGCAGATCAGTCACATGAAAAGATGTTGAAGGCTTATTCTGCTATTTAAATACCACACAATAAGCTATTGCTATTGAACAAGACTCTCTCTGACAGCTGATTAAAAAGCATAGATTCATCGTTATACTAAAAAAAAACCACATTCTTGCACAACCAATATAGTAGAATGGGTTTTAAGATCCACATGAAATTTATATGATGAAATTAAATTACAAATGTAATTATATATAATTTTCTGTACTTGTTAGGTCTTGTCATACGTCTATGCTGTTTTCCAAAAGGACCTTTAAGATATGACTATGAGTGTTACAAATGAAGACCACACAAGATGACAGCTGGTCACAGCAAAGCAATCAGCTTAACAGCAGGACAACAAAAGAGCAGCCACGCCTTAGATAAAGGTGCTTAACCTCCAAGCATGCTAAGTGCCCCTCGCTCCATTACCACTTAATAGGCCTAATCAGTTTTGGCCCAGATTAGATTTTGAATCTATTGCCACCAAAGCACAGTGGCATATTAAATTAGTGACTTCATTACACCGAGCAGGGTCATGTTGTGTAGTTGGGAAAAAAAAAGGCATTGTGAGCTGAAGTGAAAGTGCTCAAGCTACGTCACAACCGTGCTACTGTATGGGAGGATTATAGGTGTGGATGCACCCTGTTGTTATTTTTCTTATAAAAAAAAGTCCATTTTAAAAGTCAGTTTTTCATGTTTCACAGAAAAAACAAGAAAAAAATAAATAAAAAGAGTCTTTTACCATCTGAACACAATCTGCAGAGTGCTCACTCAATATTTTCTGTTACAGACACACACACACATGCTAATTGTTCCTCACCATTTTTCACTGTTTATTCAAGCTTCAAGTTTATTCAGGATCAAATGGCGAATGGTGGTTTTCAGCATAAGATTTACAGCCAAACCAACTTCTGATCTGTCAGATTAAGGCCTAAAACTCCACACATAATCTTATTTCAAAATAAATTAAAGTCACTGAAGAGGAGCTGCAGCTGGAATGACTGACTGACTGACTGACTGACTGAAGCTGCAGCAGTTGAGCTATCAGATGGATAGATTTCTACAACTGACTCACATTTTCCAGCAAAATTAAATATCGAGAGACGCACGCCGGCGCCACACTCGAGAAAAAAGCAGCACAGCAGAAATAGGTGCAGCTGTTAGGGAGTAGATGTTGCTTGTTATTTATTGCATAAAAATACCTGAAGCCTATGTTGCTAAGAAAAGGTTTAAATGGGAATTTATTGTTTTTATCTTTAATGATTCTGACTAGCATGGATTTAGAGAAAATTAGAAATTAAGCCAGAATAATTACTGCTCATTGCTCTCATTATGTTGCAATGTTCTTTCTCACCTCATGCACAACAGCAGGTAGATATTCAGACAGACAGACAGGGAGGGAGGGGAGGACTGACATGGCTGAGCTGTGCATGAATGTTTTCTTGACAAATAAAAACACCAGTGAAATTCACTGCGTGGACCAATTTCAGGCCCTCCTGCACCAGTTTGAGGAATCAATACGAGGCCATGGAGCAGGCTGGGGGCCCGGGATCGATATCTGATGATACAATCATATCTTACTTCTTGACACTACGTGTGAGCAGCACACCGCATGAGGGAGGATGGAGCTGCAGGCGGCTAAATGAAAAACAAGCAAGAAAATAAAGATAAGATGGTTGAAGTGTGTTCCTTTTGATTTCCCAGAGTAACTGAGATTTTTATTTTTAAATAAAAAAACAATAAAGAAAAGATAATGGCATCTATGAGGCTTATTTTGATGTAGCAAAAAAATTATTAAAAAAAAGATGTGTGCAGTGATGTCAGGCTGGTGGTCATACAAATGGATGCTCAATCAAATATGGATACACACACACACATACAAAGAAGGGGAGGGGTAACAGCTACTTATTCAACACGGTGTAATATGATGCTGGTTAATAACTGGAAACACAGCAGAGCGATGCATTTCACTCACACCTGCCCTGCCGATGATTGTTCATGTGCTATAATGAGCATACATCGAGATGGTTTCAGTGGCATTTAGAGGGTTAACGGCGCTTATATGTGAAGCCTTGAAAACAATAAGCCTCCCATGTGATTTAACAGTATATCCGAGGATTTAAAACTTGGGCTCTTTAAAGTTGTATGTGAAAGCCCTTAAACCTCACCACACCCTAGAGAGGGAAGCTGCTTTCTTTATAGTCTTACATAGACTTCCATGGACTCCCAATCATGAGTCACCCTGTGTACGTTGCCATCCACCCCGACTCTACACCCACCAGAAAAAAAAAGAGTGCCTTATAGCTTTTAATGGGCCAACAGGGCTTGGCTTACTTCAGTAGCACAAGCGTAGCCAACGCAAACCAAATTATTGCTGGAAGAAAACAGCAGAAGGCAATTAAATCCCAGTTAGGCTGATCATTCCAGCGTTGATTAACAAGGTCACAGGGTGGGAGTCATCTTCTTTTTTATGTCCACCGCTGCGTTAATTTATCCCCTTTTAATTACAATGATGAAAAGTATGCAAGATACACTCTCTTATCTATTATTCTCTGGATGTTTACCAGTAGACTGTGTGTGCAGGTACGCCGAAGAGTATGACGGCATTGCTGGCAAAGGGACGCTTAAAATGGCTGCCTAAAAGTTTACATTGAAAGACAGTCAATGGGTTTTGGCAGGGCTGATAGCGCACCGCCGATGCCAACGTGATGGCAATTTTGAATCAAAATAATCCCATTTGTTCTAGCGATGTCAGATGTTCTGGTCTGCAGACTAAGAAGCGAGCATGCAGAACTTGTACAATGGTTCCATTGCAGAGATGCTGGCATTTCTACCGGCCAAGTCTTTGCATGGTTTTGATTATCACGTATCATTTAAACTCAGCCACTCTCTCCTGTCGTTTGCCAAGATGCTTTCAGTTCAGTCTGTCTGCCTGTCTGCGCGAGAATATCCTCTGCCACAGCGATTTTATGATCAGAGATAATTCTGAAAAATGATGTCTATATGCTGCCTGAAAGACCAGAGGCAAAAAATAAATAAAAAAATCTCACAGCTGCGTGGTAAACAAAGCTGATTTTACACATGACGATTTAGCACAGAATCTGCCTCTCTCACCCCTCTTCTCTCCACAGCGGAGCAGCACAAACACACAAAAACTGAGCGGTGATCCGTTGTTTGCAGACCAAATGACTGTCACCCTTTAGTGTGGAAGCACAGGAGCAAGCCGTTCTTTACTGCAATTTGTTACTAAACTGTTGTCACTCAAGTCATAAGTCAGTGTTGGAGGCTAATCACAGCTAACGCCTCAGCTCTCACCGCAAGCCTCATACACCGCCGCGTCTCATTCCCACATTTCCTCGCAGCCCCTCTTTCTCCTCACCGCTCCCACATTCACCTCCGCAGCCCCATCCAAGCCCACCCTCACCTTCTCAATCCACTCTTGGATCATTTCAATTTGCATCCCAACTGGCCCCGGGATTCCCTAGCCCTGTTAAAAGGCAGGCTATTTGTTGTGCTCTGCGGTTAATGCCGCGCAGAGCTTTAAATACCCATATCAAATCTTGGAGGCTCAACAGATTCAGTTTTGCAAACCTGTATCGAACAGAGGTTCAATCCGTCAGCTTAGAAGTGTACACTCCTTAAGTTGTGTGATAAGGTAAAACCAATCACTGGATTAGGCTCTCTCAGTCAGTGATGGTGTATTTTCAGTGCGGAGTGTTGCTTTGCTGAAACAGGATAAGCTGATGGAGTAACATCACGGTTGCTTGAGATTTCCTTTTTCAATAGGAATATACTATTAATGGATTCTGAAGCCAGCGTATGATGCTGCTCTTGCAGTTGTGGATAATGCATTAGCATTAGCTGTGAAAAGCAGTTGGTGCCGGATACCACGAGCAATCGTCTCTCAAAACCACAAATTTGATTGTTTTTATCATGCAAATCCAGCCTACTCCCCGATAAGATTGATTGAGGTCTTAAAGTAGGATTGCAGTGTTTATTCTCATAGAGCTTCTCACAAACAAACCTCAGCCTTTAGATTCACAAGTATAATTTTGCACACAGCATATGGTGAATTCATAACTCAAGAGAAGGGGAGAATCTCTGGAGTCTGCTGCTTTCTTGCGGTTACTCTGCCTTGTTCCATCTGGTTTTGGGGGAGATGTGGGAGGTTTTGGTACACGGCGAGCTTGAGTGAAAATTCATGGCAGGTACATAAATAATCACCCCGCTAAAATATAGGCTACAACTTCTGTTCCTGGTTGGAGTGTTTGCGAGGCTGTCTTGGATGACATTTGAGAGGAACGCAGAGCCATCCACAAGCTGCAAAGTACAAACCAAACGTCCTCTCCCTTTCCCCTCACATGTAGCTGGGTTTCCACTTTGTCCTGCCAACAAGCGTTCCCTGGAAGCTCCTCGTCTGACATTTTACGCTCGGTCGAACTCACACTTCAAGCCTTGAGGCATCGTTTGTGGACAGCTAGGATCTAACTGTCATTTTCTTTTTTTCTCTCTCTCTCTCTCTTGGTTTTTGTGTGAATGCAAAGAGATCAGTGTGGTGATTGGTGATGAAAACCCTCCGAGCACTTTTGACGACTCAAGTGAGAAAACTTGAGAGGCCGCTTATTTGAGTTTTCTGGGCTGTACGGTGCCAGATCACAGCAGAGTCTGACCACAAATTTGCATGTAGTTGCCCTAACACTTAGGCAATGTAACGCACAATTAGTGTAAACACAGGAACACTTTTTTTATGCTTCCCTAAAGTCCAGCAAATAATGATATATGTGATCACACATATAAAACTATTTTATTTCCTCATGTTAAGTGAGAGGGTGAGATATAAAGGTAACAATAATCTCTTTGAACACAAGTTTACTAGAGTTTATAAGAGATTATAAATAAAATGTTTGGAAAGGCCGCATATTAAAAACAGATTTGAATATGATTGGCTGCCATTTCTTTTATATTTAACATACAAACATGGCACAGACACATTTTCTGAACTATTCTTGATCTTGTGTCTCAACACAATTGTGCATAAAAGGAACAAGACCCAGCTTGAAGCTCCCCTCCTCTTCCTCCTTGAAAGCCTTTGGCAGCTGAAGGTCTTAAAGCCCCCCCCCCCACCCCCTCCTGCCCCCCAAGGCCCTTTCTCCTGCCCAGTCCACCTACCACGTTGCCTCAGGTTAAATACGGCACAAAAAAACTGAGAGGAGAACGTCCATTCCTGGCCATTAGTTGGTTACCATGTTAATCCAGGGATTACATGAACTACATTTACGCTACTTAAAGTTTCCCAGAATTCACAGAGTGGTAACAGCAAACCCGCTTCCAGACGTCTACATCTCAAAGGCACGCATGAATCTTTAATGTGGTCAGAGCTGGAACACACCTGATGTCAAGTCAGTTATCTCATGCTGTCAACAACCGTACGCGCAAACACACAAGAAACAAATTACTTTCTCTTTTCTAACATGCTGCATCTAATTACAGGTTTATGTTTGAGTTGTGCCAACTTACAGTTTAGTGTAAGCCACAACACTTGGCACATGAAAAATCAGTGAACACAAATAAAGGTGAAAACCACCAGGGTCACAGTGTTCCAGCCTTGGGGCTGGAATCATGTGCCAACAAAGCAATGTTTTTACCAACAATAGGGAACGGACCGTAAACCGCTGAAGAGATTGCCGCACCCTTGAGCCACTCAAACACCTGGTGATGTCCGTCAACCAGGTTAACGCTAAATCCAACAAGTGTGGCTCCAGGCTAAGGACAAGCTACTGCACACCGAGGGGGGAAATACGGTTCAGACGGGGACACAATGAGTGATTAACAAGTGACACATAAAGGCAAATTTAAAGCTACAAACGACACAACTTTTAAGAAAAACATACAAAGCAGGCTGCACAAAGGAGGGGATGCTCTCACTATTGATTCACTGACCTGAGTCCAAGCTAAGAGCTAATGTTGACCCAGGACTGAAGATCTATATGGACAGTGCTCATGTTAGTGTGGCAAAAAGGATGGGCAAGTTCAATCTAAACATTTGCTTTTAGGTTTGACCAGCAGAAAATAACCCTAAAGAGGGCAGGCCAGAGGGGCGTGATGTTAGAAAAGACTCACAATCTCTATAATAAACAGAGACGCACAGTCACTGTACAGCAGGCCACAGATAACTGTGTCAAACAGTTCTCAGTGGAAACAGATGCATTAATCTCACATGTGTCCTCATATACAAGTTGAAGCTTGAAACTTGCTCTTTTATGGCCACAGATAACGAGCCAGCAGGCAACAGCAGTATCAGCCAGTACAAAAACGTAACATGTGACTAATCCTGCCTCCAGCACTGTAAAGCAGCTATTATGCAAATTATCAGTATTGTTGTGACAGCGATATGCTATTGTGGTGCAGCTGAACGCCTGATTCAAACACAGATGGAATCTTTAGTGAAGAAATAATTTGTTTTGCTTCACAAAAAGTGAAGATTTCCTGGTTGTAATGCTGCCGCCCTTGTTAACGTAGGGTTCTGAGAGGATATGCTCACACATGAAGGCACCGAAAAGGCCATTTAAGAGGAACTGCGGTTTTTGTCTTTGAATTGGTTTAGCCACAGGCAGATGAACACATGGATCCAAGAATTAATTTAATCAATTTAACTATTACACTTAATCTAGAGTATAAAATAATATCAATTTGTCTCTAATCTCAATCTCTCTACACCGTAACTACAAAGAATGCAACAAGCAAAATACATACACATGTGGCACACAGAGTTGCAGTGCTACATGTATTTATGTGTATTTATTGTCTCACTTCTTTTACACAGCGGCTACAACCAAATTTAATAGCTGATCTTAAAAGAAATATGAAACATATTAGTCAATGAAAGAGTGTAAAAACAATGGTGTGCAGCATAGCTTAAGGGACAGTATAATGATTACCAGAAGTTTCAAAATCTTTTTTTATGACTGACACCATAAACCTCGACTGGTGCTCCTGTCGGGTTGACACGGATTTAAAAATAGAGATTTGTCCATGCTAATGTGGATGGATCAAACACCACACTGACTACAGGACCAGGTGAGCCGACAGCATGCTGAGGTCACTGTTCTCCCTCCTTATGCTAATTGTTGACACAGTTCAATCAAAATAGCTGCCTTTCACTGTCATTGCCATGCTTGATGCCTGAGAGCATGCTGAGAATATATTTTTAGTTGTGTGTGTGCGTGTGTGTGTGTGCAGCGCACATATGCACAGGGCTGCTACCGATTATGAACATACATGATCCCCTGGAGGAAGACAATAATATTGGCATTAAACACCTCAGGATTCTGCTGGTTTTTAATATATCTTAAATTATGTCAGGAAAAACATTGGAACATCACACAAAAGCCACAGTCAGTGTATATTGCTATCTCATAAAGCTACAGATCTCTTCAACAATATTGACATAAGGAGCAGACAAACAAATGTCAGCCTCTAAAACATATGAAATACTTAACGTAACCAATTTCCACCTGTCAATCAACCTGGGAATAATGACAGACGGCTGGGAATCAATACACCACAATTGAATTTTTCGACTTCCAAACATGCCTCATTCTGCACCATAAAAGACTGTCAAATGTCACGATACCCTGAGCTCCGGGTGGAGTCTAAAGATTTATTTTATTTTCACTCCTGCAGTCTATTTGCTACAACGTTCCCCTTTTTGGCACCGGGGGGCAGGTCCAGACTCTATAGTCCAGTGAGTTCATAGCGATGATGTTGATTTCTGGGGATATTTTCTATTTATTTTTTTTTTTTACCATACAGTTGTATATTCTGACCCCTTTTTAGCATTTACGTTCCTACGACCTCTTTCTCGAATGACACATTGAGGTTTCTCTTTATTGTTACCCAACCACTGTGGCGGGGAAAAATATCAGAGGCTGGAGCTACTGAGCACTGCGGTCTTTGTCTATCACCTCATTTACAATACAGTGCCCTCTGCCTCACATAATCAATTAAAAGACGGCGGGGCTGAAGAGGCACCCTACCAGTCACAGAAGTTTACATCAAAAGGGAGAGAGGCTTTTGAAGACTGTGCTTCATCCTTGAGAATCTTCCCCGAGAATGCAAGGACAGATTTAGTCACTGATAGATGTGGTTCTGGCCTTCTTCAAGGTCTAGTCTAAAACGTATCAGATTGCACGCCTTCATTGTAGTACAGTATTTCACTACTGAGAAGAAGTGAAGAAAGAACCACTGGCCTAGAAACGCAAGCATGCTGAAGAACGCTGGATGACTTCAGACATCATTTAATATTCAGTGTACCAGGATCTTATGAGATTTCTGTGCTAAATATTAGCATTACACCACAGGGGGGTGTAATGCTAATTCATTCAAGCCCTCTCATTCATCAATACCTACAACAAGGTGCGCTAATGCTAACATCTCAGCTAACTGACAGAGAAAAAAGGGGGCTGTCTCCAAATTAAGGGCCATTTTATGGTGGAACAGCTGTGCCAGTAGTATTGATTACCAGGCACCCTGAATGGGCCTGAATATTTTTTTTTATGAAGTGAGGAATTCTGGGTCTGCACTGCTGGCGCCAAAAGGGTGCGGCAACAAGACGGGTCTACACGGCCCCCGCTTGCTGTTAGGGAGATATTGGTGTGTCCTGTTCACATCGATGCTCCAGCAGACGCCAATATTTGATATGCGCTCAGCAATAAAATGCTCCATTCTGACTGCAACCAGATATATTGTTAATGGCCGGCTCTTTAAATGTCATCTATATGTGTGCTGGGAGTTGTCACAGAAGTTTGTTAGAGTCCTTAATGCGGAGAAATTGATAACTCAGTAAAAACAAAAGTGACATTGAGACATTAATGTTAATAAATCATAAATCTGGGCAGCTGCTGAGAGCGGAAGTGAAAAATGATGATTTAAAAGTAACCACACTTGAAAAAAAAAATAAAAAGTCTATATTCAGAAGTCATGCCAAGTCCAACACTGGAATCTGAAGCATGCAAGAACATAGTATCCCGACACTGACGTTTGTGCCTCATAAACCTACAATAAACACTTTTTGGTGATATTTAAAAAACTAAAAATGATTGAGAATGTGTAAGTAATCCTATTTCTGTTCCCTTATGTTCTCACTTTGTTAGAGCATGCACCTTCATGCCACTTCCCAACCATCACAAAAGAGAAGACACTTGTTAATTGATAGCCATACTAGTAAAATCATGTCAAATCATGTCATGTCATGTCAAAGGATGCCAGCCAAGCTGACATGCAGTTAGCTTGCTAGCCCTAAAGCATGAACTGCCAAACCATTAAGGTCTTAACTGTTAATGGCTGATACCATTTATTAATTATTAAATGCAAAGTAAAAAAAATATATATTATAAATATAAAGAATACCTTTAAAAAATCCAGTTGTTAAATCTGGATAGCAACTATTTCAAATGAGCTTTTCATCTTATTTACATTTTTTTACGTTATTGTCCTATTTTGACTTTTGTCTGTTTGTGTTGTCGTTTTGTTTATGATTGGCACACAATGTGTTAATTGTTGCTTTGCTGGACGGGGGTAGGCTGTGAATAAGTCTGAATACTGAAAACTAAAACTAATATAAAATATGATGCATATCCTCACAAAAGAAGCGACTCACAACTCAACGAAATGTTTTTACACAATGGACGGTAACATCGTGACATCCCTATGAACACCAAATAAACGAGCTTCAATTAAAGCTTTTTTCTCAGTTAGACCAGAAAAACATCAGTCAATAAATCTCAGCAAGTTACTTGGTGAATACTTTCTTGTCATTAATTGCATGAATTATGGCAAAAACCTTGAAAACTGTCCATGTATTGTGTGAAACTAAACTCCCCTGTAAGTTTTAACAGAAACATTTATTCCAAATCCTTTAATGGCAGCCCATAAAGTGGAAGGACATTTTGTGCAGTGGATAACCTCCGTTCCCAGAGACCCTTACACTCATTAGAACAGGTGGTTATAGCTGATTTTGGAGAGAAGACAAAAATTGAGAGGCGAAGAGCACAGGTGTAGAAGTAATCCAATCCATATTGAATTATTATTGTTTTATAGCAAAGCATTAGGGTAATATCACGGCCAGCATTCATTTGTAATGTATGAGAAACTATGTTTCAGCCATTATAAATCAAGCCGGTCCTTTAGAGTGACTCAGTATATGAGTGTGTGTGTGTGAGTTGGTGGGCGGATGTGTTTACTAGTGTCTCAGTGTGTGTGCGCCAGTGTTGATGACACAATAGCACGGCTGGCGTCTGGCTCAAGCTGAGTTATGCAGAAGTTGTTGGTTGTTTTGCTGATCCCTCTCTGTCAGTGTCACAAGAAGTGTCATCAATCATCAGAGACTGGGGGGACCACACCACCCGTCCCCGCTGCTCACCCTGCTGAGTGGCTCAAACGCTCAGCGAGCCCCCATCAGTACGGACGGATTACTATATACAGGCCAGATGATGTCAGTCCTAAAAGAGCTAACCGCAGATCGGAGACTGTACCATCATCATTAAAAAATAGAAACGTGACAGCAGCCAGGAAATATTGGTAAAAGTTGACTTTACCTGTGCCGTTTTATTGTCTTTCAGCTCCTCTAAAAGATAATAAAAAGGTAAGAAGCACATAACTTCTTTATGGTTTATGCACGTCCTGCATGCATTCACTTATGACGTAGCTTTAGGTGTCACGTGTTGCGTTGTTTTTCGCAACATTTATGCCCGCAACTTATATGTAACTCATCAACAATTCAGATTAAAGGATTTAAAAAAAAATTGTCTCACGCAGCTATAATCTTTAAAAAAAAAAGGGCATATGGTGAAACATGAAATGATATTGCTTAATGTTAGTTATTGGAACAGAGGCTGCAGCAAAGTCTGTGCTTTATCAGACTGAGGTGTGTGTGTTGTCACATAGAAATAAGTGACTAAAATTGAAAAAATGAGAAAAAAATCCTCTTGAAGCCCTCAAATTGTGCTTTTAGCAGCCAAAGCTAACATGTAACTTGTAAGCATGCTAACCTCAAAACACAGGAAGCTGCTAAAATGTAGATGGTCAAATAAAACAGGATGGTATGGAAGAATTATAAATTACATTAACAAAAACTATATTCGCACACCTCCCCCCCTGGCTGTGAGTTAACATCTGTCCTGAAACAGAAACGTAATTGATCAATGAATCTGTAAATAACATGATCAGAAAGGAGCCAGGGAAAAGTCAAACTCTTCACATGACCTGAGCAGGTCAGCCTGACTGTACTGTGCCAGGTGTACTGTCAGCTATTGCCTCTGACATTTGTTATCTGTTAAAAAACATCTGGTTTCACTATTCACTCTGGGAAGAGTAAAAAGGACTCATAGTTGGGGGTAGGAAGAGGTCGAGGGCTAGACTTTGGTTTATAAACTTCTACCAATTTCTACCATTTTTTTTGTGAAAGGCTTATGTCATGTTTTTGTCCTCACCACAAACTTCTCCCTCCAAAAAACAAGCATTTTTCATAGCCGTGTTTACGGAGAAACCGCACCAGCGCATTGCTGTGAAATGAGTCGTCATATCAGCCGTGCCTGACAGGGAAGCTCTCCTCCCCTCGGCACACGAGGAGCAGAGCTCTCTTTGGTCTCAGCCACTGTAGTGGAGGGCTGTTGACAGAAGTAGAGACAGGCAAACATATGTTCCCTCCAAAATACAGGAGGGGAGGGCCCTGCTTGTTTTCAAAGAGGCCATTATCTCTCCACAGTGTATCGCCAACCCCATGCTGTTGTTTGAGAAAGGGTTGTTTCATGGGTCCCAGCTGAAACTGTCACAGTCGAGACAATTGAAACCATGTTTCTCTGGTGTGCACACACACACACACACACGCACACACACACAGAGACAGGCACGGGACACACAAACACAGGAATTATAACGCAACAGGTCACATGGTAATGTGCGTTGAGTTATATTACGCAAAACATATTTCAAAGTAAAGTCCCAGACATGAACCAGGTGATGTTTAAATGAATCTGTAATCTCTGAAAGTAACTCCCTGATGCTTAACCTCACTGTCCCAAAGCTGCTCCGACACACACACACACACAGAGGGGCCTGTTACCGCAAAATGACAAACTAAATATTTGGGTATGGTGATATCATTCTGCTAGGCCTCATTACCATAGACTGAAGCACAAATGTAGTTTCAAAGACTCCAAATCCCATCTCATTTGATCTGCCAATATGCAGAGTCTGTCCTCCAACTGCCACAGCCATGCCAAAGCAATTTGTTTCTTATATTGCTTTTGGAAGCCAATATGTTTTAATTAGGGAAATACATAAGCGAAAACAACACCATAAATAATTGACTTTCTCCACCCATGACAAAGACATTTATTCACATCTTATCTTTCAGATATAGAATGCAAACATATACTCCTACAGAATGCATTGGAAAGTGAACTTTTACATGTATTTATAAACTCATTTTACCATGGTACAGACAGGAGCATTATTCCTGCAGCATCATGGACCTTTCCTCTCTCTCACAAACAGTGCTGACACAGTTCGGCACAGATTGGATGTTGATTAAATGGCTCATTAATAATGTGAGCTATCCTTACTTGTGATCCCACAGATTAAGTCAGCTTGCAATGTATTTGTCTATGGATTTGACAGTGCCATCGTTTCAGGGACAGTTTCATGGGAGGTGGAGCTCTGGCTGTGTGGTCAAGCTGAATAAAATAACATATAATAAAGGTAGAACACTCATGACTGTTGTGATCATTTTTGGTACTGAAAGAGATTTACTGAAGATGGCTGCACGGAGGAGCAGGCTCACCTAAACTATCAGATCGACTGTCCTGTTGTCTGAAGGGTAGCCAGTTTAAGGCCGAACAGATGATTCTCTGCTATCAGTGTTGTGTCTAGATGTGCAAAGTTTGGTCTGAGACTTGTCCTGTTTCGCCAAGACTCTACACTCTGAGCCAAAAAGCAGATTTAATACAAAGCGTCTCTGCTGCAAAAGAGAAACCCTCCCAGTGTCTCAAATCAAGTTTCTCTCGCTACTTTTAGAGCACTAGCACACCATAATGTAAGAATCACGACAAACCCGTAATATGTGTTTTTTTATGATTGATAATAATACATGTGCCAAAAACTGACACATGGTTATATTTATGCTAATGAAACATATTGCCTGACACACAACAATATGTTACATTTATGCTAACATAAGATATAATCGTATTGGCAAATGCCATCCAATCATAGAACGAATAAAGCCGCAGAAAACTTCTGCGGACTTCCACTCAGGAATCTGAGGTTTGATTCCCCCTGACACCTTGAGCCGTTTTGTTGTCAGTTGCTGTTAATGTTTGTGTTCCCTAAGGTTTTAGGAGTAAGGAGTTAGATGAAGATCATCATAAAACAAACAAATTCATAACAATAAACAAGGACAGCTACCTTACACCTTCAACACATTTGGCTACCATCGTAACAAACTGCAGAAGAAACATCAAATGGTAGGTTGTCCACTCTACTATAGGTGGGAATGTATGTTTCGACCTGTGTCGACCTGTAAAGGAGACAGGCAAAAGAAGAAGAAGAAGTTTGTCAGTCTATAGTGTCCTGAATGTGGGGACATGCAGGGAACATCTATCAAATATAATTCTAGTTACACACCGCCCCCTGTAAAATTGCGCAGTATTCTGCATATGCATTGATCAGATGGTATAAATAGAACAAACACTCTGTGGTGTTGTGGAATTCTGTGTTTGTTTAGTTGAAATATCATCATATTTAATTTATTTTATCACATCAAAGAGGAATTTTGTGACACTGACAAATCATCGCTTTTCTTTACTCGCACTGTTGTGACAACCAAATTAGATAATTGTTTACCTTGTAATATACACACCAAATAATGATATTATTATAATATACATTAAACTAAAAACAATATGTGTTGATAGCTTAATTGTTTTCACATACGGTGTCAACGTTTTTTTTTTTTGCCTACCAGCCTACTGGTTTCCCTTTAGCTCCACCAAACTCCCACAGAGTTGTGACAGACTTTGTTTCCAGGCCTCCACATTTCCATACATACAGTGTAGTTTCATCATGAATTCACTTTGAAAGCTGAAATATTTTTTTTTTCCTTCTGGTTGTGAGTCAGCTAGGGTAAATGGATTTTCCATCTTACTCTTCATAAAGAGGGAGTATCTTTCCTCCACTCCCTGTGATGTCAAAGTACAGTCAGTCATACAGAGTGAGAGCTCTGTTGGCACCCATCGAACAGACAGTGTCGCCCCCAAAAACCCAAAGGGATTACATGTGTGTGTCCTCTTTGTTCAGAGACATCCAGCAGCATCTGGCAATAGTCAGTCCCCCTTGTGCTCCTTTATGGAGACAAGTGTGTTGTATGATCAGGTTTCTCAAGCTTCATTTATTAACCGAAGCAATGCATCACTGTTTTCTCTTTTACTGTGTAGAGCTGGGAAGATGCAAGGTCTTTCATATTTTCAAAAAGGAAGAGAGAGAGGGAGAGGGAGAGGGGGGGAGGCATGTGGGGGAGAAAGAAAAAGAGGGACACAGAGAGAATCAGGGAGAGAATAATAGAGTGAGAGGAAAAAAGAGGGAAAGAAGCGAAGACAGGAAAAGGGAGGGGATTGGAGGGCCTCCTGCTCCTCTTCTCCTCCCTCACCATCACCTCAGAGGGAGAAAACAACCTTCTGCCAGGTCGTTTCTCATCATTTGTTCGATTTGCGTTGATCCCACTTTATTTTCATTAAAAATAACTCAGAGGAAGTTCTCCAAGTTTTACAACACCTGCCCTCCCTTTCTCTATGGTTCAGCATCAATTTCCGTACAGCAGCAGGTTAGACTTACAGTCTCGTGTCCTGAAACGAGATAAAATGTTGTTCACACCCTTGAATGTGTGTGTTTATCCTATGGTTCCAAAAGGTTTTAACAAAACCCTGTTCGACATTAAGACGCCAATTTTTAAGCCAGTTGTTACTTGTTTATTTGACGGCTTTGGCCGCTAATGTGACAAAAACAGCGACATCAAAACCAGTAAGAATATTTATTTTTCTTTTTTTAATTTATTAATTGAGTTTTATGACTTTTATTATAAAAAAGAAACATTAAAAACTCATTTGTCTGCCTGGGAATGTCTCTGACTGTGGTGTGTTTTCCATTTAAAATCAGTTCATGCAGTTTTTCCACACAAAAAAGTTTCCTGATCACCCTGCTCACAGGAGTAATTTGTCTTTTTTTGTTTTTTTTAAATGGAACTGAACTGGACAGCTTATAGAGGAACCATCGACTCAACACTACACACATGTATGAAGGCAGCATGGAGGATGAGCATGCTTAAGTAAGCCAAGGACAGTACTCCAGTGTTTCACTACGCTAATTATAAGCTACACTATCCTGAGGTAGGTGCAACTTATATATGTTGCTAGTATATTTGGAAGCTTCAGCACAAAAGGAGAAAAGTAATTAATCATAAATTAATATATAACAGATTTTAAAACATAGATAATTTGAAGCAAAACTTTTCCAAAGATCAACACATTGAAGTCAAAGTGTTTCAGCAGCAGCTCCTTTGCTCATGTTGCTAGTGATCAATGTTGCTATAGTTACATGCATATAAAAGGTATTAATTCAAGCCAAACCGCCGTCAGACTGGTTGCAGGTGTGCAGTGTCTGAATGGTCACTGTGGGTTCTGGCATGTCTTTGGACACGTCGTGTAAAATGAACACTGTTGACATTCTCTTAGATGAGCAGTGCAGGAACTCTGTTAGCATATCATTTCAAATTAAATATGACCTGTTAAACACACGGCAGACGTTTTACACATGTCAACACAAAACGTTAGGTTAACTTTACACGCTTGACGAGAATCCAATCTTAGAAACTTTTAATGATGTTTGCAGATGTGGAAGTGGAGTAACTGGAGTGAATATTGAAACTATATTAATCATAGCACAGAGTTAAGGCATCGTGTATGAGCGCTTATTTCTTTAATGAAATGAATGCATCTTGTTAAATTTGTCATATTTTATGATCAATATACTCTTATATTTTCTCACTGTTTGCCTCTGCAGGGCCTAAAGAAACATCCCATTAGTTTGACTTTATTCTTATTCCCATCAGGTCTTTTGACTGTGAATGAGTATAAGAAAGAGGTCAAGAGGTCACTGGTGACTAATTTTCTGAGCACTCACAGATTGTGTAAGTAATGGAGCACTTATTGCATTCGCTCCCCCCATCACTGCAAACAAGCCCCAAAAAATCCATACAAATTCCCACACGTAAGATAGCGCCCAGGGAAGAGAGAGAGAGAGAGAGAAGTGGCCCATCTTTAAGTCATACCGACGAGCGTGGAATAGGCCTAATGTGCAATTTAAAATCAATATCTTTAAAAAAAAATGCTTGTCCTACCTATGACAGCATCATCTAAATATCAATAGGGCCTCTTCGGTGCCTCAGAGATAGAGCGGGTGCGATGGGGAGACAGATCCGAGGTGCTTTGACCAAGGATTTCACACAGTCTATCCAGAGGAATCGGGTTCTCACTGCCTCTCTTTCAATTTTAATACGGCGCCGTACTCGGCGCATGAGGTTTAATAAAGTAGCACAGTGTCTGTCAAGCCAGGTGTAGCTTCAATCCTTTCATATTCTAAGTAAATCCCAAAGAAAGGTGTTGAGGATACCGAAAGAAGAAGACAGGCAGGAAGAGAGGGAGTGAGGTAGGAGGGGTGGGCTGTGATTTCTTCGCCTCTCATATACCCAAGGTGCTATATTCGTTTTTCCCCCCCCTCCCCGTGCAATACTGTGGATTTCAAAATAGTGTTACCTCGAACAATGTAGCTTCTGTGCATTTCATGCTGGAATTTACTGGATTTTCTAGAAGATGACCTGTGTCTCTGATTCTCAAACCCACGTTATTTTTATTTATTTGTTTTTTCACCCAAAGAAATGTACCATATCATACCATATCATTGCTCAGAAAAAAATCAATTGTAAACGACCAAAATTATAATAATACAGTTATCAAATTCAAACAAACAAAAAGTTATCCCCTTTAGAAATCTCTTACATCCTCTCTCCGCTGTTGTATTTAAAGCTTCTCGCATTTAGAAGATGAAAGAGACGATCTATCACAGAAAGATAACTTTAAATATAGCAACTTTTTTTTCAACCATTTAAGTTATTATGTCTGGCCCTGAACAGTGTATGGGATGTGATCGGTGGATATTTTTATTTTCATTTCAAATTCGTCCAGTCAGGTCTTGGAAAATGTGCTATTTCAAAAAGGTAATTAATGTCTCTATCTTTGCCATGTCTTGTGTTTGCTCATCTCCTCCCATCTGGATTCCATTATGGACAGGATTCCTACGATAAGACCATCAGGAGTGCAGAGAGAGAGAGAGAGAGAGAGAGAGAGAGAGGACTGATGCATGATGGGAAAAAAAGCAGGAAACATTTCTCCATTTCATGGAAATAATTGACTCACAAAAGTTGCTGCTCCTCAGAAGCAACATGATTTCTGATCAGTCACTCCACCATTGCTGCCATTAATTAGCCATCATACAGTGTGTCATTAGAGGCAGAAAGTCTCCTGCTCACCACTAAATCATAAATACCACACACACGTTATCATACGTGGTCATCTGGGTTACAATCGAATCATGTTTGTTTATTTTTTGACCACAAAAATACTCATCATGATTCACACGCAAGCGAAGTCTATTAATAATGAATCATTAAGCTAAAATAAATAACTGTTGTAACTGTAATAACTGTCCTCCAACTGCTGTATAGTCAATAGAAAAAATGATTGATCGCAGATTAATCAGTCTATGTTAGATTTCTCTTATAATAATGATTCTAGTGAAAAATAAATCATCATATTAATCAGTTCATTAAACAATCCTGAATGTCACATATATGTTTTCAATGATTATTGATTCATCGATCAATCAAAACAAGCAGGAAGTGATATTCATCTTTCCTCACACACCAGCACAGCACATTAAAACTTATTTAATCATCATTCTTTCTATCAAACAAGAAGCTCTCATTAATGTACCACTATTGAAGGCTACAGGGAGCTGTAAGGGTGAACCCTGAATGACCCTGGCTGCACCGGCCTCTTTGACTGAGCACAAAAACTGATTAGTGTATTATAGATGCCAGATATCACATCTGCAAGAGTTAACATTCATTTAATATCTGTAAAATTCGACTCATGCTTTTTAGATTGTCAGACACATGGAAAAGAGAAAAAAAGAGGGCTCCAAAAACAAAAGCAGATTTAAATACGAGTATTTGTTTCATCTCTCGTTCTGTGTAATATTTAACACATCTGCCATGCAAAATTATAAGAGCGTGCTCACCCCCCCTCTTGGCGTGACAGTGTTTGGCCCCTGGCCACTGACATGTTTTATTTAATAATGTGGGAATTTTCTACTGTTTTGCTTTCATTACAGTGTAGGAGGCCAAAGCTGAAAACAGAAACAGAAAGCCAGTTACTTTAAAGGCTGAACTTTACCGCAAAACAACTGTCACATGCAATATCAGCATCTGCATTCAAAGAGCATTCAGAGAGTAAGAAAAAAAAAACAGGATGTCTGCTTAATATGGTGATTTTTTTTTTTTCCAAAATGTGTGTTCTCCTATACTGATGACCACCCAGGGCAACCCTGGCCCATGCTAGCTCTGGGTCCAAGGATTTAGACTGCAAAGGGATTCAAGCCAAAGGCTGCAGGGGAGTATTTTCGAGGCTGGGATGAAAAGTGCGGCTCTGGCTTGGGAGTCACAGGGACACAGAGAGAGGTAGAGGAGGGAGGGGAAATTTATTCCTGTCCTCTTGCTCCTGGGCCAGTCCGCAGACCCCATGTATCAAAAAAAAGACCACCAAGTTCGAGGCGAGATAATTAATGCTCAATACCAGGAGAGACCTGAGTAGTATTTGGCAGATTTGGTGAAATGCCAAAGAGCTCTTTGAACAGACAAAATCTGTTTTATGGTTAAAATATTAATCCTCATATTTGTCTTATTGACAAAAACCCCAACTGATGTTGCTGCAAAGCCTAATTTTACGCCTGGCAGGTTTTCCAAAAAAACTATGAACCAGCAACCAGCAAAGCATCCAAGCACAGAGACAGCCACCGGGCATGTAATGGTTTGCTGGGAGGGGCCACGGCCAGCCACGCTGCTGTTTTTGCTTCAGTGACGAAAGATCAACATTTGTCTCACGGTAGCGGATCATTGAGAAATTGAGTGGATTTCATCTGGGAGTCAGATTTCGTCCTCGTTCAAAAGGCTGGATCCTAAAGCAGATGTGCCTCTGAGGCATGGGCCATCAGGTTGGAGGGGTGCAGGCCCGGCTGAGGGTTGGTGTTAGGGTTAAATTTAGAGGTCGCAGGTCAGATGAAGGTCAGGGTTATGGCCGGGTTGGGGTCATGGTGAGGTCAAAGTATGAAACCCCCTCAGGGTAGAATTTAAGTGGTCACTGTTTACCTCTGGGTCCAGTTAGAGCAGTGACAAGCGATTTTTTTTAACTGTGTATATATGAAACATATAATATATAATTAGAGCCAAAACAAAGATGAGAAACGTTTTTAAAATATAAAAACCTTTCGGCCGTATTTGTGTGTATGAATGATTAAAATGAAATGACAAGTGAAATATTATTGATGTTTCTATGGTATTTTGCACCAGTTGTTGCTGATGTCACACTTGGCTTTCAGCAACATGTCTGCTGCCTCCACTGTTCTCAGGGGCTGCGGCATGCTGGGAAACCTTACACCATCAAAAAAAAAAAAGAGGGACATGAGATGAGCCTGTGCACATATGTCATGCTGGGGGGCACAGACAGTGCGTCATATCAGACAGCTTCCCTGCCATGTCCACCAGCCCCCTCACCACCACCACAACTACCACCACAGGACAGCAGCAGCCCCCCCCTCCTCAAAACCAAAATTATACTTCCCAGAGATGAGGCAACAAAAGCTAAAGCTTGCACAGTCAGACTGAGAAACAGTCCAAAAACACTGCTGAGCATGTGAGAGTGGCTGTGACACTGAGTGGTGTTTATAGTGTTTCTCATTTGCCTGCGCCAGACAAATCCATTCAGTGCTTTCCTCTTGTTTGAATGACCAACGACAACATGTGACAGGTTTAATTTTTTAAGTATCCTTTAAAAGGATGCTGGCTTGTAAACGGTTAAAGAACCACCTCAGGCTGCTGTAACAAAATGGATGCAAAGAAACAAGAGAAAAATATTCCACCAATTCATTATCTCCTTTTCATACCATCTCTCTATTGTATTAGGAAATCCAACCAGGGGCGTTCTCAGGCTTTGGGAGGCTTAAGATCTCATAAAATGAACTGTCACCTGCTTAGTTATTGGGTGCTTACAAATAACCAAGATGCATAACTTGAGAAAGTACTAGTCCCCTAAACCCTTTCCAGCAGGAAGAAAATAAGCTCCTTTCAATGCATTATTAATATTTTGCCTAAACTCAGTCTGGACTGAACAGCAAGCTGGATTAGCCAAAGGAATTTAATATAAAATTCATGCCTTCTCTCTCTTTTTTTTTTCCTCCTCTCTCACAGATATATTCAGTCTGTTGTTAGTTAGAAAGCCGCGGCATTCCTCTGCGCACTGACAGACTCAACATATGAAAGCGAGGGTGGGTGCTGAAAGTGTGTGGCCCCGCTGACTGCCATGTGTTGTCATTTAAAATGATATTTTCTGAAGTTAATGACTTACACAGGCTTATAGGTATAAATGGACAGTCTCTGGTGTTAATTTCATTGGCTGAGTGGGTCCCATAAAACGGTCATTATGTCTGGTTTGTGTTTAACTCGTGTTTAATTCCAGGCAGCGGGAGAAAAGGGAAGCTGTATTGATTAAATGACAGCTTAACAACTAGCTGTTTAATAAATAGTCCCCGTCTATTGGACTATATGAGGAGCCAAACAAAAAGAGATGGTTAGAAATAAGTGGCATGTCTGTGGAGATGAAAGAGCGTAGAGGGACAAAATGGAGGCTGGGACACTTCATTCCCCCCCTCTCCCCTCCACCAACCCACTGTCTGACAAATTTATGTTAACAAGCAAATTAGCCACAGCGGGGCAGCCAGGACCAATCAATAGCCTCAATAAAAAAGTTGGTGCTGACCACGTAGTGTCTGCAATGTAAACTGCCCGGCCCCTTGGTCCCCAAGGCCAGGCCAACAATAACCTACAACTGAGTGAGACACAAAAGGTATCGACACAGAGAGCGCTTCAATTTCCCCAGACAGTGGGGCCCTGTCACATCAAACTGGCTATTAGTCACAAATTCTGCCTGCCACCGATCCATCCCCCCCACCACCACCACCACCTCCTCCTCCTCCTCTCCCCGTCACCCCGCCCTTGCCCCATCCTCTGGGGGGACCTTGTCAACTTGAAAGTTGTGCCGCTGGCAAAAGGACATCTGGTTCCACTGTAGTGTGTGTTGAATACAAGAGGCCAGGAGCTGTCTGCCTGATAAAGGAGAACAAACAGGGCCACTTTAGACTTGTCAAGCCTTGTTAGAGGGAGCAAATGACAAAAGAAGGGAAGATGTAAAGAGGCTGTTTTATGGCTCTCTGAATGCAGAATGGAGGTCTGTGTAGTTACGACAATAAGTAGCTACTGTATGTCTGATTATATGGTAATTATCTTCAAATACCTACATTATTTTATTTGGAAGGGGAACACATATGTTCAGGCAACACAATGCTTGTGTGTTTAATGGAGGTCTGCGACCAGTTGCTACATTACTAATCATTTTTTTCTGCCCTTCTTTAATGTCCAACAGCCGTCCCGGCGCTTACAGTCCTTAGCACGAAGCAGGCTTTACTTGTTACACGTCTGGCCCTCCTCAAAGTGTCCAATCCGACATGGCTGTCAGTGGCGTGCGTGTAGCCTTGTAAATTTCAATCAGCGTCTCACAGCGGGGGTGCCAAGGTTCGGCTTCATTTCCCTCCACAGTGAACAGGTGGTAACAGAGCGGTCATCACTCAGCTCTGTCTGAGTGATCTGTCGCTTCCCTCTCCTTCTAGCCATTACTGCTCTATTAATTGCCTGTGGTGTTCATGACAAGAGGCGGCGGCGCCCTGGTTAATGTTTAATGTGGCGACGCCTCAAATCAATGTTAAAAGAAAGACACGCAGTGCTGACCAAGATGGCTGGAGGATGGTGCCATTGGATAGTTGGGAGGAAGGAAGTGTCACATCACTCTTGCTGTAGAGAAAGAGGGTGGGATATATCATTTGGTTAATTGACTCAGACAAGGGAGTAAATTTGAAGCCTTTCTGCTGAGCTGTTTAAACTATCATTAATGTTAATTGTATGAGAAGGAGGGCAGATGGTTCATCTTTGCTCGGCCCTTAAAATCCCCTGACTGCTGTAAAGAGACAAACTAAAAACAAAGCTAGTGTTTAGTTCTTCATCATATAAAAAAACCAACATCAGGATGCTTAGTTAATTAGATCCGATACTGAACATGCACATAAATGTTCAGTAGAAACATTCGTGTGTAAGCTCTGAAGCCAGATATGTTAAAAGGAGATTTATGATTCCAATGCATTTGCCTCTTGATGGAGGTGGTATCATCTGGGAATGGATATGGAATACAGATGAGATCGGGCAATGGCTCCAAAAAAAGAAAGAAAAAAAAACAAAAGAGAGAGGAGAGATCAATTTTAGAGGCAAGGTTTTGGCACATTTAATGAATTCATGCTCCTTCTCTCTTCTCTGTGTGTCTCTCACTCAACCTTTTTTTCCAGTAAGGATGCAAAAGATGAAAAGAAAAACCCCTCACACAGTGACCGTCAGGGAGGTGCTCTGTGGGCAATCAATCACCAATCAGTCGTTGAAAGTGCTTGTCCTGCCGTTGGAGGATGTTCTTCATTACTTACAGACTTCCAATGTGGATGTGAGGGTGAAGGTGTGTGTGTGTGTTGGGGTAATTATTCATGGCCTTTAGCTCTTACTTTCAGGAGCAGGGAGCAAGTTTAAATGTGCGCTGTTGTTGTTAGTGTTCACAGGTGATCATAATAATATCAGATCTCTATTTCTGGCCCTCTTTATACACACATGTACACACACACACACACACACACACACACACATATCATCCTCATGAATTTGGAGTCCTCTGCGGACCCAGTGGGCTTTGGATGATCCCTGAGGTTGATATTAGCTCCCATGATAGGCATCAGAGAATAACCCAGCTTAGAATGTGTTTAGATTCGCCAACCTTAACTCTTTTAAAAGCCACAATAAGCACACTGGACCTGGAGTTTTAAAGACTGAAGGTAAAATATGTTTGCAGTGTGATATTGCTTCAGAAACACAGCTGGAGTCGAGCTAAAGATAATTTCAGGAGACTACAAATTAAGCAGGGGTCAAAGTGAAAAGTAAACTTTTTTGGGGGGGAAAATGTCTGAAATTATAATAAATATATTGAAGCATATCTATGCATTTGATATAAAGTAACACCTACCAGATGACCAAATTCCCACTGCAACAATTGCAGATTGAGAGAATAGAAATATTCAGCCCTATCCCACGGCAGATATCCCACAACTTATTAGATGCGTTGCTGGAATACCCTATTAGGAATGAAGAAGGGAGGTAGAAGGGAAAGGAGGCTTTACTTTAAATTGAGGAAGTGCCAACGCACATTTATTGGCTCTAATGTGGTACAGGCGACCCCCCGTCACAATATCGGAGCTCCGTGGGCTGGTGCTGCCACGGTGAGGGAACATAATAACCTTTTTAAGGGTGCAGCGTGCTGCCGGCTCGCAGAATAAAGACTTCACAGTCAGCGCCTGGCGAGAAAACGGAGGGCCTCGCCCCAGATGAACATAATCTTTTGTTATTATGCTGTTAATACGTTTTCGTTCCACACACTGATCTCAAACAAACCCACCCCCGGTGCCCCACAACCGCTGCCTGGAAGACAAAAAAAAAAAAGAAAGAAAAAAGTGGGGGGATTTATTCCTATGTTCAACCTTGTGAACAGAGCTGCAAAGTCTCAATATATTAGGAAACAGTGATAATTATTTCTACATACAGTAATTAAAATTGTACATGCTGAATCCATTTCTCAACATTTAAAGATATTAAAGCAAAGCAATTTTAATCATTCTGTTGGTCTTGCTAGGAGGGGGGGGAGACACACACACACACACCTTCCAGTCTACTCGATGAGCCACATCCTCTGAAATCACTGTCATCTCCCACAATCCCTTTCACCCAGGGTGCTGACACCAAGTGGTTTTGTGGTTTCATGTCGCCTCTCTGCGTGGCAGCCAATCGACCAGGCCATTGATTAACAGATTGGAATTATTAACTGGGGGATCATCCATCCCACATTGCCCATGTCATTTCCATTACTGCATTTCCATTACGCCTCATTTCGGAGACGAGGCACGGAAAGAGGGAAGAAAACCTCCTCCTCATTAGCATTCTAATTAAGAGGCCATCAGATAATGATCAATCAAAGCAATCAGCAGGAAGACAAGCAGCAGCATACACATGGAGGACAGGCACACCTTTGAGAGAACTAACATTTAAACTTTAAATGTGTGACAAAATGTTTTTAGTATATTATAGACACCAATATAAAGGCCTATCTATAGAAGACATATAATGACAATATAAAATACACATTTTATTGTATGTTTTATAAATAAATAAGCCACATTTTCAGTGAATCTTTAGCCTCACAAATGTATTCTACAATTTTAAAATGTATTTTTTATTTCTAAAAAACACACACTTTGTTTCCAGAGAAGTGGCTCCGCAGTGGACCAGCACCTCCACTCTAGAAAGCAAGCAGCAGGAGTTATAAATAAACATGGACCCTGTTTGGCAAGATGTCAGCGCTGTAATGTTTTATGAAGCGCTGTTTTATACCACCATTCACATTAACTCCATAAAGCCACCACTCGCGACCCGACGCCCGGCCACTGCTGCTCCTGCACAATTATGCAGAATCCCATTGGCTTTGATTTAGGAACTATCAGCAGGCTGAGCTGCTGGGCTGGAGAGTGGAGGTGGTGGAGAAAGGAGGCGTCATTGATTGAATTTTATGTCGCTGTTGTCGAAGATCTTAACATGCCAGAATTTATTACCCGGAGAATAATAATGTCATATAAAAACTGACACAACCCAGTAGGGGCCCCTCAATTCATCTCTGCCTCAGCGCACCACCACCACCACCACCACCACCACCACTGATGCTGCTGCCGCCGTCGCCACCACCACCGCTGCTGCTGCTGGGATGGCCCCCATCACCACCGCTCTCCATTTCAAATGTATGCACTCTGTCTTTTTTTTTTCCACAGAAAATGAAACATTTGTGTTTGATGGAGGGAAAAAATCAATAAGAATTTATAAACCATACATAGTGAACACTTCATTATTTTGTGACAAATTTATATGTTTGATTTCATGATATAAGAAATAAGATATATGAATTATATTGAACGTAAAACATGACATAAAATGAATGCTGATTTATTTATTCAACATATCGACAATGTCCGAAAAGATATTTAAAAAAATAAAAATATATCATTTTAAATATATTGAGAGAAAAAATAATTTAACAATTTGTTTTTTTACAGAAAATATAGAAATTTGTATCCATGCATCCATGAACCCAGCTTTAAGTTCTAAGATAAATAAAATAAACCTCTCATTACTCCAAAACAGACTTTTTTAAATAAATCCATAACTAACTTTACAATCCTTTTCTTTTTAAAACAATCCCCTAAAATGATCAATTTTGTTTTTAAAATAATAATAAAAAAAAAAACTTTCTCAAGTTGCTGGCTCTTTGGAGCCTTTTTGCCAAGTTCAAGTTTCCGTCTAATGGATGCGAGCGTCAAGGTGACATGCCCCCTCCTCCCAGCATCAGTGCTGCAGGTGTCACTCAGGACCTTTTACACCAGACGTCATAGTAGTGCAGCGTAATTACACTCAACGCTCCCAAAAAAAAAAGGAAAAAGAAGGAGAAGAAAAAAAAAAAACAGACTCGATGAGACATGATGTTGACTGAGCTGAATTATTGAATTTTTATCTGTTGCCTTAGGACATGTCAGGACTGTTCAATTTTAGCCTGAGGAGGACACGCCATTAAAAGGAGATGAGTCAAGAAAGTGTCTCCTTCTGATTGCCCCAAGAAGCCATTACCGTTTAACAGCAGCAGGACGGCAGCGGTGGAGAGTGGACACATGCCCTCCGACTTATACCCACACGCACACACAGCGGCAGGCATGTATTCACAAATGCATACAAACATACACCAGTGAAATTCCACATATCCCTATCCTCGACCACCCCCCCCTCCCCATCCCGCCGAAAGCAGACACAATTTACATGAGCTGAGGGGAGGTGACAGGTAGCAATCAGCCTGGGGAATAGGGTTAGAGGCTGACGCCTGGCTGCGTATTACCGCCTGCCAACCAAAGCCTACAGATTGCTTATACCAGGCCACGACCTCCGACCCTGCCACATATCAACCAATTGCCCTTTAGTATAATTATGTGGAATAATCTTTTAGAGTTTGATTTGACGGAGATAGGCAAGAAGGGCCACCTCTAATTTATTTTTTTTAGGGAGGGGGGGGGCTTGTTAATAAACACTTTTTGGTGCAGGGCCCGTCTGGCAGCTATAAGTGAAATACCCTTAATACTGGAGGTCAGATTTATCTATTTTCCTGTCAGTCCAGCTAGACAGCTACACAGGATTGGCTGTAGGTGAAGACCGCCGGGAATGTCATTATCCTGTGATGATGTTTTATTGATAGTATCATTGGAAGTGGCCCTCTCTCTCAAGATCTGTCAAAAATATCATCGCTTTGTTTAGATCCTATTAAAATTTAATGAAGTGCAGAGGCTTCTTCGTGCCACTCACACCCTGACAATGTTAGTTCAGCCCTTTTTTGTCGTCTTCTTCAAATTGTTATTTTTGACAGACACCTCATGCTGCTACTGCGTCATCATCACAAAGCAAAATAAAATGTAGGCCAGGTTCAACAAATGATCTAAAAATAATAAATCAAAGAAATAATTACAACCTTGTCCTGGTCGTTTTCTAACAAACTTCCTCATGAACTCACAAAATGCCATTAACACTATGCAGGTTAAATTGCTGCTTCCCTTTATGTCAATTTAGTTTTTTAAACAGTAAATATAGGTCTATGAAAATAACACATTCATGAAAAAACACATCCAAAAGTTGTAAAGTTACATCCAACAAAAACTTGTACAGCTACTTCTGCACGCACACAACTGATGGTTTGTGTCCACAGGGGAGTTTTACAATGCGAGGCCTTGTGCTGCGTTCCCATATTGCACACTTGATGAGCAGTGAGGATTTACGACTGACAGACCAACAAACAAATCAGCAGCACAAACTCTTCCTGGCTGAGCAAACTCAAGCAATATGGCAGCTCATTTGGAAACTTTCTCTTAGGCCAAACTAAGTTCAGAAAACAACTGGTACTTTCTGCTATACGAGCTATTATATTCAATTGGTAATGTGTCGTTATAACTTTTTGGCTGGACTTTTCATGCCAGATTATTATCATATTGTAGCTGAACCAGTCTCAGTGTCAGTGTCAGTTTTCACCTACTCTTTGTTCTGGAATCTGTGCTGCCGTGTGTGGAGCTGGCAGCCATGTTGGTGTTGGTTACGTCCACCAAGAAAGATGAGAGCTGTAATTCACTGTTACTGTGCTATATTTATAGCAAACAAGCTGTTGCTTTACTAAAATATAGCCACAGATATTTTTAAGTCAACAAATGCTTAGTGTAATTTAACAGGTCCATTGACATTATGGTAATGATCCAATGATTAATCAATTCATTGAAAAAGGAACAAAATAAGTAGCAGCATTAACCCTTCAGTTACTATGTCTTTCAACTGACTACAGACTCAGCTTACCTCCAAAAATTACATTAGTGTGTTTACTTTTCAGGTGTCCGATATTAACCTTGGCCTATTAAAAAAAAATCATGAACTTAACCCTTAAGAGTTTGGCATCCATCTCGAAGCCACACACACAGTCACATTAGTAGCTGGGTCTGACCTTAATCATACAGTCCCATCAGAAACCCACTGACCTTAACCTCCCAGGAGAACTCGCCTCATTCACACACTTACTGGGACCTCCGGCTGCCCATTTAGTGCTTTAATGGTGGGAGGCGCCCGCTCAGCCACCCATTTCATTGTGTCCTCCTGTGGACACACACACACACACACAGGGAACGAGGATACACACTCACACAAGGGTTTACATCCACACAAACAGATTTTGCGGCAGCCTCCTCTCCACAGGGGGTTAACATCAACATATGTTGCAGTCACACAAATAATGGTGAAGGTTGTAGGCTGGTGTGTGCATACATGTGGCTGTATGCAAGGAGAAAATCAAAGAAGTCCAGATTTTACTTTTTATTTTCTGACTTTTTTTTGTTTGAAAAGTTGTAGGGTTTTATACCTAAGACTTTTGACAGACATCCTGTGCTTTATCAGAGGCGAGCGACGGCGCTCCCATCCACTCTGCAGTTTGAGCAGTCTGTAAAGGGCAAAAAAGAAATCAATTCCACCCTGACAAATGTAAATAAGGTCTTATCGGGGCAGCAGCGACGCATCGACAGCATCAAGCGAGCAAATGTTCCACTCGCTTGCCTGTCATTTAACTACATCACTGGATCACTCTCCCATATTTTGCCCCGAGGACAACCAATTCTCCATCACATCTGCGTACATATGAGCTCTGGGCTCACATGTGTGGGTATGCGTGCGTGCATGTATAATACCATAAGGTGTGTGTGTGTGTGTCTTTGATTGTGGACAGCATCACTTTACATTTATTGAAATGAGCAGCTCTCCCTAAGGGCGCTTGTGAGAAGCTGAGGCTTGCAGCCATGCTAGCATCTATCGACTCCCCAGGATTAAGGCTTGGCTGAGGCAGTCTCTCCCCTGTGGCCCCGGCTAGGTGACCCACACCGAGACAAAGTTCAGGAGGGGAGAACAGGGTGAGCTCTCCCGGGCACAGATTAAGGGGCCCTGGCTCTCCCTGTGGAGAGATGAAAGTGTGAAACGATACGTTGTGTCTTTGCACCAGAACACACACACACACACACAGTCACATCAAACAAGCTTAGGTTTGTTGAGACCAAAACTCCAATTAAGGGAATGTGTCATATGTGACAGGCAGTTTTTAATACAAACATGACACTAATAAGAACTTTATTACACAAAATAATGCAAAGGTTTAAAAGATAAGCTTTACATCAGTTATTAAATAAACAATTCATTGCTTTTAAAATGTGCTTAACATGGTTGTTTTGTGCTAAAATAGGTTGACCTCTCTTCAGTAAGTTTGTGTTAGCCCGATGAACCCTCATGGCTTTAATAAACTGGATTGTCTTGTTTTTTAATTTACATATTTGTGTTATTTGTGTGTCTGCTTGACATTCCAAAAGGTTGTGAGTTTCCAGAAGTTTCCAGACATTAGGATTTAAACTAGATATAAAAAAAATCATCATGAACATTTTGTATCAGCTGTCCTTCTGTTATTTAGAGATGGTTAGCAAGCTAACAACTATGCTAATAACCTTATTCAATTCAGCCTAGCTGTGTTTACATTTCAATAAAACAAACCCATAATAACGCAATTTCCCCATTGTGGGGGTTTTCTTTTTTTTTCTTAATCTTAATGCCTCTATGTAATCTATTGATAACCTGTATTTTGATTAATTGATTCAACTTAACTTATTTGGATTTTATATTAGTTTCATAGCCTGTTCTGTTACGTACATTATTCCACCGTTCAGTTTTTCAGATACTTTCAGCCATCAGCTCATAAATGATGCATTCACCAGAAATGTGCAGAAAAACGTGTAGCTACATGCTTCTCTCACGAAATATGACACTATAAAAATATCAAAAGCAGAACTTATGAATTAAACAAACAAAAAAAGCTGGGTTGCAATAACAGCTTAGCACAACAGGCAAAATCTTTTGTATGAGAGTGAAATCAACTGAAATCTATTTAGTTCTTATCTGATGAAAGAAATATGTGTAATTGCTGCTTTGAAGCAGTCTGAGGTGAGATATTTCTCTCTAAGTTGGTCCTCTCACAGCGGGTTTCTGTGATCCCTACCTAGGGCCACTAATTGTGAGGAGAAATGATTAAAAAAACAAGGCCATCTATTAAACAGAGACAGACAGAGCAGGATATAGCAGCCTGTTTTTAGATGTTAAAGCAGTAATTAAGGTTTCAGAAATTTTAATTGGTTCTGTTGTTTCATATAAGCTTCTTTGCCTTTGAAGCTACAATTAACAGGGGGTATCTGCTTATAGTCATCTTAAGAGTTTCCCACCAGAAACATAAGAAACCAACAATTCCGTTTTTTTTTTTTTTTGTTTAAAATTCTGTTTTCTGAAGCAGTAACAATTCACATTTGCATTTCACCAAATAACATATCACCGTTTCTGTTAAAAAGCAAAGGGGGTTACATATGGGAATTGGATAATCTGAGGGAAGGAAAGGGGGCAGGCGAGGTACAAAGAATGAACTCTTAAGGCTTGAAGTGGCTATCTTGCCTCTGAGTGGTATCATCATCATCTTCATCATCATCAGCACACAAACCCTCTTCTTCTTCTTCTTCTTCTTCTTCCAGGAGTGGAGAGGCAAAATAATTGGATTCTTTCCCACAAATAACGCCTTCACCCCTGAGCTTAATTAACTAGACAGACTGCAGGGCCAGGGTCCATTCTCCTTCACTCTCGCCTGGCTCTTGGAGAGAAAGAGGAAAAACCCAGCTGTTATTGCCCACTGGCCTTTATTACCATGGCTGAGCTATAATATAGGTTATTAGGGCAAGATGTTGTAAGGAATGGTCTTTTTTTTTTCCTTCAGCCTCTATTATACCGATACTGGCTCTATAGATGTTCTAATAAAAAAAAAAACAGGAACAATAAAAGAGACTATCGTCATACCTATGCATCTATACACATATCTATGTATCTTATATGTAGCCTACATAAAAAACGTGAACAAATATTATTTTATTTAATTAAGCCTATATCATTACATGCACCTACTGTTAACATCTGTTTAATGTTTGTGTCTGATGAGGTGTTTTACACAAAAAAGTGTTTTTGCTTGTGCAATACTTTTGCACACAATCCTTTAAGGTGTCATTTGTCTTGCAAGAGAAACATGACTGACATCACTCAATATTCTAACAAATACAAGCTCTGACAAGTACTACAACAAACACACGACAACCCAGCAATCAATCACAGGTCAGCCAATCCTACGACACCATTGGTCACTGCATTAGCGGTTAAGAAAAAAAAGATCAAGTAAGAACAATTTAAGGGGATAGTGTGGTGTGGTGTGTGGATTTAAGGGGTTTACTTTATTACCGTGGGTGTTGTTTTATGGCAGTAGTGTGTGCACTACACCCACCAGGCCCTCCTCGATGCCACCGTTCATATTATAACTCTTCCTAAGGTCCTTAGGGCCACTTTGTATGGAGGAGTTGCCATTTTGCTGTCACCGGTCCCCCCCCAACACACACACAGACACACACACACTTCCCTTCGTCTCTAAAGCTCCATGTTTGTTGTTCCATTCCCCTCTATATCTCCCAGAGGAGCTCCCTCATTTTAATATAAATAGAACGCTTCATCATGCAGTGGCACAAACTTCCCCATGTTGCATTGCTCCAGTGGCATTAGCGGCGGCAGCAGAGGTAGGAGGACATGCCGAGAGGATGGAGCACCGGTAAAACGCAGACAAAAAAGCAAACATGTTTTTGTTACAGTTTCAAACGGCTGCTCTGGTTTGTTCTGTCTGGGAAGCCAAATAAAAATAACATGATGCTGAAGAGAAAACAAGAAAAAGAAAAGAGTTCTTTGACGGCCAAAGATGAAGTTTATTTTCCAAGTGACTTGATACAGAGTACAAATTCGGCTTCTCTTAAACATAAGAGAGAGCAGCAATCAGTCGTCTCTTGTCAGTATGCCAGTAGGCTTGCACAGACATGAGGGATTTAATAGCTGACTGATGGGCAAACTGCAACTCTATTGAGAATTTTCCCTTTTTTATGTGTCAGATGAGAAAGCCTCTGAGATCTAAGAGAAAGCACTTCTTAGCCAAACTGGACCATGCCCGCCTGCCTCGCACTAATCAGATGTGCACAGCTGTATCCGAAATGCCAGAGGGATCATTTGACGAGAGATATCAGCAGCTCCTCTCAGCTCGGGATTTCTCTTCTCTCCTCTGTAGTGGTAAAGAGGCCCGAAAAAGGCCAGCAGGGCCAGGACACAGCCTGGGGCACTAACTGCCAATAGCTTCGCCTCTGAGAAGCAACCAACTTGCGATCTTGTGATCGGTGGACACCTAAAGCCGCCACCATTGACTAATTGTGCTTCATCTGGGCGCAGAATCCATCGTGGCTAACAAGAAAGCAGTAGAGGTCTTCATTTAGCTATCAAGCCCTGCTCTCCCCAGAGAGGCTTCCGAGTGCAGCTGCTGTCCTCGCTCCTCTCCCAATCAACACATCAAACGCCAACCCCAATTCATTTTTTCCCCTCCCTCGCTGTCCTTTTCCCCTCCACCTCCACACACACACATACACCCTCTCTCCCTTGCTCCATCTCTTGCAAGAGGGGCAAAAAAAAAGGGAAGGAAAGTTCCAGGATAGTGGAACCAAAGAGCAAAGAGAGACGCAGTGGTGAATACTGAGCGGCAGCTTTAGCCGGCCCTGCGAGCACTCTGGATTTAGCAGGATATTTATTCTTTTATATCCAGACAAAAGAGATTGCACATGCCCTCCTGTGCTCACCAGAGTCACTGCGGTAAACCAGCAAGAAGTAGCTTGAATATAATTAGACTCCATTTTACAAAAGATCGGCATTAATCTAACAAATAAAAAGGGCCAAATACAAGTCTAACCTTTGCATTATTATTGCTATTATTTATTTATGACCATATATTTTAATATATATATTATAGCTTGATCTGCTTTGAACAAATTTACTAATTTACAGTAAGATTTTAAGTTTTTATTTTTACATTTGTGCAGATTTTTATTTAATAACAGTGGTACTGTAAGCATTCCTCCTCCTCTTCCTCCTCCTCCTCTTCTTCTTCTACTTGCCCTTTTTTTTATTACAAGCAGGAATCCAATAACATTCACATAACCCAGCAGCTCCCTGTCCTCCATCATGTGTTTATTAAAAGCCTGGTTTAGCATATGCTTTGATTAGATTCTTAATTACAGAAAATTACCATAGTGCCACAAAAAAGTATATCTCTGTCCTCCAGGAAATAAGAAGTTATTGAGGGGATTAATGCCTCTATTATGATCACTTGGAAGAGGGATTTGCACACCAGTTGTGTGCAGTCTTGTCCCTTTTAAAAATGTATGCATCACTGCCTGTGGTTCTGTGAAACGGTGGTGTTAATCCAATGTATTATTAGATGTGATGTCCCCCATACCTGAAGCACGGGGGTCATCACAGACAAGTTCAAAGAGAATAATGGCACTGATGTAAAGCTTATGTCAAGGTGTTATTAAGTGATAATCCTGTTTTGCTGGGAAGGTAGTGTTTGACTTTTGAGTTTTGTTTAATGTATGTCCTAAATGCCCTTTAAGCCATATTTTAAACGTATCTACAAGACCTTTTTTTTGTTTCCTCTTATCAGAAGAACGACATTTATAATTGTATGTGTATAAATATGTGTATATGTGTATGCTATGTATGCACAGGCCTCTCACCCATAGATGGCTGGGACAGGCTCCAGCCCCCATGTGACCCTCTAAAGGGACAAAAAGCAGATGGATGCACAGTATATTTACATATACATGCTTGGTTTTATTGCTGCTACATTTGTGTATTAAGATTGTGTAATAAGAAAATATTATTTGTTCTGTATTTGTGAGCTGACATACCTAAAAATATTCAGATATCTGAAATTTAGTCAAGACAAAAGCAACATATATGCTGTTCCACTGAAGAAAACATAATGTCATGTACTATTTTTACTTTTACTTGAAACTTTTTTTCAGTCATCAGTCTTTGATTTTTGTGTGTAGAACTTTCAATTCAGTGCTATAGAATAACATGTCTGCTATTAAGAGCAAAAGACACAACACAGAGCATGCCTGAGCGGGGGGGCCAGCGGCAGGTTGTACATCCAGTATAATGATGGAGGTCATTTGAATAGGATGTGACACCAGCTCATATTAGTGAATATAAATTGGGTGATTAAAGTACAAATGACAGAATTTATCAGCTTGTTTAAATTTGATCCTGAACCCACTGATCTGTCACAACCCAAATACCAATAATCAATAGCTACTAACTATATGTCCAGTAATGGTGGCAGCAAAATAAACAGCGGCGTGTTGTCGACGTGTGTGAGTAAAACAAAATGGCATTTCAGCTGTCACGTTGTTAAAACATTGCAAGTGGGATAATGAAGCTCTTTTAGGCAACTGGGTGTCGAGTTATTTCTGCGCCAATCAATAGACTGGTTAAAAAAAAAATAAGTCAATAAACATATGCGTAAATTGATTCCATCTGCTTATTATCATATAAAACAGGCTGTTAAATATGCAACTAATTACTGGTGACACTCCGATATCCGATGACCTGCAAAAGTAATGCTCATGACTCACCACTGAATGTGTTATTATTTTTGTATTAATAAAAAAGGGAGATTTGTTTATTACTTCATTTTCTCCACTGGGCTCTTTAAGCTTTAAGAAATGTAATTTCAATTTTTTTAGGGCATGTTCCAAAAAGCAGGGATGGAAAAGACAATAATGGTCCACTAAATGGAGAGTCAGTGTGTTCTCATACACATTTTTTCCATCTGGATATCTTAATACTTGATACTTAAAAATCTGTAGACTTTATGTGTCAATATATCCACATCAGCTTGGTGTGTGATGCCAACCACACAACATGCCATCCTGCCATCTTTTTCCAACCCTAATTCACCAAGCCACGCAGATTTTCTCGCCTAATCACCCCCACCCCCCCCCCTTTGCTCCCACTGGAGTTTGGTAATACGATCTGGAGAGATGACTGAATTCCAGTTTCATCCAATATCGCCGGGTCGCTTGACTCCTGCCTCCCCGGCTCTAACAAGATGAGCTGTTTTCCATTTGGGCCCTTAATGCCACTACGGGCTTCATTTTGCAGATCTCTGCAGTGCCACAGTGAAATCACAGCCCTGAACTCAAACCTGCTTGTTGATCTTGAGATTATTGGTCGGACAACAGGTCCCCACACTCCCCACCCCAAAGCTCTGTCTGCCCTCAATTGGGGAAACCCAGGCGTGGGATGATATTGAGATGTCTTCCCCTGTCTCTTTCCTTCCTTCTTTCTCTTGCTCTCTCACCACAGCCGTCCACAAGTGCTCACAGCTGCTGGCGCCACTGTGCCGCTAAGCAGGTTTTAAGACGGGTCCCAGTCGAGCGTTCTCTCGCCCAACCAGGAGGCAGAGCCTTGGATCCAGACCTTTTTAAGTGATCATCCTTGTATCATAACAGATTAAGGGCTGCTGCTGCTCTGGATTAGGCCTAATCTAACCTTTATCCGCTCACATCTTCACCTGAAACTTACAGCGACCAGGAAGTCAATCGCCAGGCCCTCGTGATATACAGTGACACTGATCTTCCTTTTCGTGCTCTAATTATCAGGATTAAGAAAAACACTTTTGAGTAATTATTTTCACATCGGATAAACATTAGGCTTGCACGGATTTAGCTGAGCTTTCGCCCAACAAGAAGCGGAGATCTGAGCAGGCTTACGAGCTCCAGACAGGCAGATGGAGATCCTTTCTAATCAGGAATAACCAACAAACAGGCAATTGGAGAAGAACAAAGAAATGAATGTCTTTTTTTTTTATTTAAACGATTGAGGATTTTCACATCTGAAGACAGACTGTACAAATAACGCCTTGTCATAAGTATATTTACATTTCAGATAAGGCAGATGAATTTTACAGTATTGGTATGTTATGTCTTTTACTGTAGCAGAAGATTTGGAGTCACTTTTTTGTATTCGGATTGCTAATGGATTTGCCAGACAAGTCACAAATTTTGAGAATTCCTCCCAGATGAGGAGGAAAAAAAATATGGAACCATGGGAAAAAGATGACCTTCAGAGCTTGTTTGATATTATATATTATTTCAATCATACACAATTACAAACTGAAATCACATCATAGCACCAAACCGAGCCCCAGATAACCTTTTAAAGGGACAATTCCCTCAGAGGGGTGACCCCTGACCCCCTGGGCCTGCCGGCAATCTTCCACAGGATGACTTGGCCATGGTTGCAGGGGTTATATGCACCAGCGAGCACACACACACACACACACAGACACACACTCTGTCTCTTTTTCTAGGCTTTTTCTTAGTATTTCTAACTGCCACTAGTTGCACTGATAGCTGTGCTCCTGCACCAGCAAATTGTTAGAACTTGAGTCATAAAGACACAAAACATGTCTGTGTTGACCTTTTTACTTCTAAGTAAATGTTTAGTTTCATTTTTTCCCCCTTAAAGAATCTGATTTAAAATAAATATGTTTCACTATAAAATCAGATGGCCCATCAGAACACATGGTTACATTTCTGCTAACAAAACATATGGACATGTTGCCCGACATACAACACTATGTTATGTTTATGTTAACGGACCATATGATTGTATCGCCTGGCATTATCTGAACATGAAACCGATTCTGTCCGAGTGAGAATTTAGGTCAGAAACGGTGGATAGGACTTTCATTTCGGAGTCTGAGGTTCGAGTACCCTGACACTGTGGGCTGTTCTGTTTTCACTTGAGTAAGATTTGTTTTTGATCACAGCTGGATATGGCATAAAACAAAAAAAAAACAAAGACAAAACTACTGGTTAAGGTTAAGTATTAAAAACAAGGTAAGGGGTTAAGTAAAGATCATCTCCAAACACACAAATTCATAATATTAAACACATTTTACAAGGAAAACCGCTCCCACTGCTGCCAGCGAGACGAGTCCCCGCTCCCATGATCATGTAAAGATATAAGGCAAAGAAATATGCTTACATGTTTTTTTTCTCAAAGACTGAAATGTTGACCTCATGTTACATTTTTCTGATGAGGACAAGCTGGTCTGGTTTGATGCGATGTTATTTCCCCAGCAAAGATTGACTCGGCTCAGCATAGTAAAAGAAATCTCCCACCCAGTACAAACTGCATTGTTATGTTTATAAAACAGCCCATTGCTCACAGTAAGAAGCTGACATAAAGTGGATTTGTAATGCATTTATGTTTGGGGTGTTCTCACACTGTTAACACAATACAGATGTGAACAAACAGTTTAAAACTGAAGTCAGCCTTTAAAACCGCATGGTCCCCGTTTTATTTGACGTACAGTGTACAGCCAAATAATATATCATTTACAGACTAACAGACTGTGCCGTTCAAGCAGACATGTTCTATAATAATTAGAATACATTACCTACAGCGAGCTGAGAAGGACAACACTTTCAGAAAGGGCCTTGGTGTATAACGCAAAATGTTTGCATGACCAGATCAATTTGTATGAACCTGATAAAAGCCAGGACAGAACAACTAACCCTGCTGAGATTTATGGTTCAGCTAATTTTCCAACACTCATCCAGGAAATGACAATCCTGTTCTTCTAAACTCTGATTAATCTCCCTAAAGTGTGGTGAACATTTCTGTGTTGCCACTAACCCCTCGCTACCCTCTGACATCCCCCCTGTTGCTAAAATGAAGACCTCTTGTGTCCACCTGCCCTCCACCTCTACTCAGAACCAGATGTTGTTCAGGCTTTGATGTGGACCAACCTCTCTGGGTCAGGGAGAGACAAAAACTGGTTCACACAAAGCCACAACACACACACTGCTTTGGGCTTTCAGCGCAAGCTTCATATAAAATTATGAAAAATGTGACTTCTTTAACCCTTTAACACCACCCTCAATAGTTGATGAAACGCCTGTCAAAGGCATACCCAAATTAAACTACAAGCTGTTTGTGAGCCCTTAGGAGTATGTGCAAAAGCTTGGTCTCATTGTGAAGGTAACACTCTGAAATTTTTATTTTAGCTGTGTGATTTACTGCAATTGCAAATGGTTAACAGTGAGAGAAGTCTAAACACAGAGAAATAAAAAGATTTTGTAGCTCGCCTAAATTTTTTTTGTAAAGAAAGGCTGCTTGACAACTGGAGCATGGTGATGTTGATTAGATGACAATATAGTGACACAGGCTGAAGTCTTACCTATTCCCAGTTAAAAGTAGATAGTAATTGGACAAGAAATGACCATTTGGGACAGGTTTTTCTGTAGGTATTCCCAGGCGCTCTCCAAAAAGTGCCATTTGGAGTCTCCAAATGGACACTTTGGCACCAAAGTGCATAACTCTGGAATGCTTCAACATACAGACATCAATGAGAGCTCTAATGAAAGGTGCCACTTAGAGGAACCTCATTCCATATTCAGATTCACTATTAGTATGATTGAAATAATGTTAGTGAAGCAAAAACACATTGAATGCTCATTATTCTACTGAAACTGAAATTGTGCATCACAAGAAAAGACTCAGAACAAGAGATATGGTCAAAAACAACACCTTTATCTAAACAAATACCCAAACTACTTACAGCAAACTGTTTACATGTTTACAATTCCACAGGTTTCACAGCCACATGTTGTTCTCAGTATGCCACTGTTACAGTCACAGGCTGCTACAAAGCACAGCTAGAAAGCTTGATGGGTGTCTTACTGTCACCAGAGATGTAGACTGGCTTGTGATGTTGTACACTGGGAGTAGGTGGCTGCTCTGGCTCTGGTGCTTGGCTCCCACTCTGTATCTGAATCAGTTTGCCTAAAATGCAAAAAATAAGGTTTTCATTCACAGAACAACTGTATCTGCATTCATTGTTCACCTCACAAATCAATAGTAAAAGTGCACACCACACAGGTAAACAAAATAGAACAGTGTTTGCCTAAAATGCAAAAAATATATATAAAACAAAATAACTATAGATGTATGTATGGTTGTATGTATATATCAGATATTCATTCACAGAACAACTGTAGCTGTATTCATTGTTCACCTCACAAATCAGTCCTCCACAACTACTTTTGGAGGAATAGTAAAAGCACACACCTCCCCCACACAGGTAAACAGAACAAAGGACCCACACAGGTAAATGAAATAGAACACAGTGTTTGCCTAAAAATGCACAAAATATATATAAAACAAAATAACTATAGATGTATGTATGGTTGTATGTATATATCAGATATTCATTCACAGAACAACTGTAGCTGTATTCATTGTTCACCTCACAAATCAGTCCTCCACAACTACTTTTGGAGGAATAGTAAAAGCGCACACCTCCCCCACACAGGTAAACAAAACAAAGGACACAACACTGTATTCACTAATTCTTTGAAACGTCTACATTCTATTTATAAAACTGCAACATGTATAAAAGTTACACTTACTTGTCATGGACAATATCTTCTCCTTCAATGAACATGTCCTCCTCCACCGAGTCAACAGACGACACATAACTTTGCGCATCCGACACATCCTCGTCAGAAAAGTCGCTTTCCCGTCTCGTACACTCTTCAATAACTTCTTCAACAGTGTAATTCTTCTTTTCCATGCGTTTCGCCATCTCTCTGGTCACTGGAAATACCACTGGAATGGAGATATACGCTCACTCTCACTATTACGCATTTACGCACGGACAGCCGGCATCCATTGTTCATGTTTACGCTTAGGTGTGTAGCCCACCCTCCTTCCACAACCCCTTCATGTGGGACATCCCCGTGACGGAAATCTTATTGGCTATACGTCCATTGCATCAGATTCAGCGTCAAATATAATGGGCTGAAAATACAAGCGTAAGAGTGGGGGGAGGTGCTTCGCTCGATATAGTCGCTCATTGGATTCTTTTGGCTAGGGACAGGCCCTCGATCCTTTTGTATGGTCAAACGAGCTGTCAATCAATAGAGTAGGGAAGTGGCTTTCCAACGAGGTGTAGGTTGTCAACAAAGAGCACAAAATGGCTGCGCCCAGACGGAGATATTGCAGTGAAAACATGAACCGTCCCGTCCTCGGGCCGCGTGTATATAAAAGGTTAACTTTTTAGCCACTCTGTGATCACTCATGTGCTACAGAGGGGGTCAGATGTTCTGCTTTGGTGGGGATGTGGGTCTGCTCTTCGTTTCCTGTGAGCCGTGAAACCCTCAGAGGTGGACTACAATAATGCATAAAAGCATGAGTTATGACCATTATTCTATAATTTAGATGAATTTTCCTTTCAAACCTTTATTGGAGTACATTTATTCTGAATAAAGCACAACCAGAACTTACTAAGAGAGTGTGCAAAAGGCTTTATTCAACATTTTCATTGTCTGCAAGACTTTTTTTTTTTGTTTCCTCTTATCAGAAGAAAGACGTTTATATTTTAATGTGTATAAATATATATGTATGCTATGTATGCACAGGTCTCTCGCTCACAGGTAGCTGGGACAGGCTCCAGCCTAATAAAGGTGCATATGACGACCTCCAAAACTTATGCTCATACAAATCTGCCATGTGTTTGTGGGTGCAGGACCTGCTGCCACGGTTGGAAGAAGGTAAACATTTTCATTGTAAAATGTTTAATGTTTTGAAATTGTGAGTTTTAAGATGATCCTTACGCCCAACCCACTTTTTTTAATGCCCGAACTTAATCAGTAGTTTTAAATATTTGGGTAAAAACTACACAGCTCACAGTGTTTAGAGCAGCAGTGCTGGGGGAACACAATCCCCAGACTCCTAAAGGAAAATGTGCAGTACTGCTGATACGACCACCGTCCCCATCCTAGATTCTAACATGGACACTTTGGGGCTTGTGTAGGTGTCATGATTAAATAACATGAGGCAATACACATTTTATTCCTATTATAATTTTCACTGTTTGGAAGACACAATCATTGAGAAGAGGTAAAAATGTTTTATTTTCTAACTTTGTGGGCAACAGTGTATATAGCCATCCAGCATAAACATAAGCATGCATTGTATTTGTACTATTGACCATTGTGGCGTTTTTGTGGGAATAGGTTAAGAGCAGTTTGGGATGCTCTAAACTTCTGTGGAGTTTGTAATGAATTCTTATTTTACGTATATTTTCACAAACTTTTAGACTGATACACCAAAGAAAAACAGCACAAATATGCATGTTATATAGCACACAGAGTGAACAGTAGCAGTAACAGAGATGAAAAAACTAGTTATTAATGAAATGTGTCTTATTTCTATACAGGTATTGGAAGCTATGAATGGAACAAGTTGACATCTCTCAATGCATGCAGATGACCTGGGTATGAGCAGCACTGCTTGATACTTTGCATTGCCCTCTCCTTCTCAGGTTTGCGTGTCCGCACCGCAGTAAAACCTGCCTAAATATGACCAACCTCAGACTGTTGCTGAAGGCGAAGGCAGCATGAGAAGGTGAGTTTTGTGTTTTCCCAAAGCTCTGTTGGAGGTAAAAGAAATCACCGAGACTAGACATGCCAGTGGGCAATGCAAAGAAGGAACGAGAAATTAATGGATTACTCAGTCAGGAAAGAGGAATCTCTTTGCTACTTTGTTGGGCTTAGAGAAAATGAAGCTTGAAAGAATCGCTCCAAACTAACTGTATATTTTAGGGCTTTGGCTCAGGTGATTGTACCATAATTACCTGTTGTTTATACAAGGGATGGGCAGGTTTAGGTATCCTGTACAAACAGGAGGGGCCAAGGTTTAGTAATGAGACACTTAAGCACTGTCAAAAGTCTGAACAGCAAAAAGCTGTTGTTAATTATAGTAACAACCTTTAAGGGGCTTCGACAGTCACACCCATCTTAGGATGTAGCAGTGCAGTGAGGAAGGCTCACATTGATAGAATTAATGGTAACTTCTAGCTTTAATATCAGCAGGAAACACTAATAAAATCTCCCAGCAGAGCTGCAGAGGGAGCGTCGGCTGATTTTTTTCACTAAGTTCAAATTACACACAGGCCGTCTTATTTAGTCGCTGGTATGTTTGCTGGAATGTGTCCTTTTTGGTGAACTACAGAGGTAACCTCTCACGAGTCACAAGTCATAAGCTGAAATTAAAGGCAGTTTGTTTTCTCTGGCTGAGCTTGATTAACAAAGGCAACATTTGGTGCACATGCAACATTTATAAACTTTCTTAAGAGCATAAGTGCAGTTTACTTAGTCTCTTGTCACAGAGGCAAAAGGTCAGCAAGAGGTTGATGTTTGGAGAAGCCCATTAAATGTTGGTTTACCCCTCAGAGTTATTTTTGAGACTTTATTGACCACAGCTGGCTTTTGTAAGACTAACACTATATAATGCTGGAAGATTAAACCAGGTTTGGCAAATTATCACATTCAGTTGTCCTGGAACACCCCCAATAAAACATAAAAAAGAGGCCACAACCAGTGCTTGAGTTATATTGGCGCACATCAGTAGGTGATTACTTTCTTACTTCCTAGTCTTTTCTACATCAGGTCATTCTGAGTAATCTCTGGCCTAACCAGGAATTACTATGCAATGCGGACCTGTTCCAGTTTCTTTTGTCACCAGGTGGTGTGTTCTAAGCTGTGGTATACTCAATCTCTACAGTATTGCCCGCCATCCGATGACTCCATGACATGCCCCCAGTTTATAATGCTTCCTGTTAGAAATCAGAAAGTCTCTAAACCCAAATTGAGATCGATTTTGTAGAATCCTCACTTACGACGTAATAAAACTGCATTTACAGGCTTAACACATAAACCCGTTCCGTCTTAAACAAACTGTTGTGGTTGCCAAAACCTTGACCTAGCTGCCTTGTGGTCTCTGAATTCCAATTTTGTGTACCACTGACAATTCAAGGAATAGTGTCATCAGTACTCTGAAAATGGCTAGAAAAAGCATCACATGCTCTTTAGAACTGTGAAGTTCATTCCGAAGAAAGAACCTCATATATCATCTAAAACTGTGTTTGTTTTCTTAAATAATCCTTTGTTGTTCATCTAGCCATGTAGGTGAAGGAGTTTTATTTGGTTTGGTTTACTAACCACATTCTAACAGCCTTATAAAGGCAGAAACATGCCAGTCTTAGTCAGGAAAAACAGGATAAAGTCCTGGACTTACTCATCTCCCTGATGCTTCCTCTCTCCAATAAGTCTGTCTGCATTTTATATTGCAATAAGAAAGCACAGAAATGTGATTGCTCTTCCTTCAATAGTGAAGTAGAATGAAGAACAAACATTCTACATTTCCTCACATCCATCTGTCACATCACCCACAGCGTGATCCACTCATCATCAGCAGTAATTTGATTTTTCAATTGACGGTGACAATGATGGAGATGGCGATAATCCCCCACTATGCATTCACAATGGAATATTTCCCAGTAGCCTGTATTGATCAGTACTGTTATTTGCCAAGAGGATCAGTGTGATAATTAAAATCTAAACACATTTAGCATCTGACTTTGAAGCTTTTATTACCTCTGATAGTTCAGCTGTAAAAAGAAAAGGTCATATTGTGGAACCCAGCAGAAGATGGACGAGAAGTATGACAGTTCAGTTTGTTTTGGATATGATGGATTCTAATTTGATGTATAGAGACAGATTAGATGGTGATGATGTCTTTACTGCGGACATTTCCTGTAATACTCAAAGGTTATAAACGAGTAATTGGTGCTGCCAGGGCATGGGTATATGGTGAATCAGCTGATGTCCTATTCAGGATTATTTTGGTAGCATTTCTGCTGTGTTCAACACAGAAGAAGAAAAATCATCACATTTATTGAATGCATGTTTGGTGGCATGCATTGTGACTAAACACAATGCTAAGTAGTCACAGCTACAGTAAAATAATGTGGGAAGTTACTGGTCCTATTTAAACAGCAAACAAAGACACAAACACTGTGAATACAGTCAATAAATCACATCTGTCAGTCAACACGTCGAATAAGATCACAGCATCCAACATACCACGACTAACAAGTGATAACACAATCCATATGACAGGCAGATCAGGGCCAGTTCTCTTTTTCTTGCCAGATTACACAAGTAAGTTTTATTAACAGACATGAAAATGTAGAAATAGGCCTGTCCTGCGCTCAAGAGTGTCAGCAGTTTAGTACAAAAGAAGTCACCAAATGTGTGTCCAGAATTATTCAAGTGTCTTTGTCTTTCTGTTTTTCCAGGCTGCATTGAGGTTTGTGTTGTGTGGAGGGGGTGGGGGGGGGGGGGGATTGGGGTACTCAGCTAAAGATGAACCGGCCAAGACAAATGGCTTCTCTCCCTGTTATTTGGCAGCTGGGGCCCTCAATGGCTCCCTGAAGACACAACACTTAAGAACCACAATAAGGTGGCAGAGGCTCTGTGCAGCCCGAGAGAATGTGATAGAAAAGTCTGCGATCCGAAATCACAGCTGTCTGCGTCTCGTTACTGGGGACACAACAGCTCCCAGAGGTCATGGCGTGATGCTGGAGACATCAGTAAGTTTCATGACAACACTTTATCACTTTTTCCTTCCAGGGAAGAAAAAAAACAAACTGTTGTTCATCTTCTATCAATAAAAAAACCCTGTGTCACTGTAGAAGCTGTTAAACATAGTAGTTTATTCTTGCTGTCATGTGATAGACATTTAAAAGGTTTGAAAAACAATCTTTAAAATGTGTTGTTTATGGGTGTATGAACAGCATTAGAGTAACTGTTATTCGGCAGTTTGCATAAAGTAAGACTTAAAAGCACAGATCAGTGTGTTGGTGAGTCCTCTCTCTGTCCTGCATGAACCTACAACTACTTTTCTTAGCTACGCACAGATACAGTTGACTGTCTGTAGGCTAACAAATGCAAAGCTAGGAGATTTTGCTTCATACAAACCCTCTTTTTTTTACACCAAGATGTCACTTACAAACCAGCTGCAGATGATGATTGTAGAAGTTTCCATCACTCACAGCTGGAGCTAGGGTTCGGCAATTGATGATTCTTAAATGATTCACTAAGGCTTTGTCTATTCATGAAACTTAAATAACAACACTAAAAACAACAATGTTGCAAGTCTTTTTATTCATATATAGCCTTTAATCTTTAAAAGCCTAATGGAATCATCAATTGGAGTCTTTTCAACTGTCTGTGAACTGTCTGCTGCATGGGCTTTTCATTCAGAACACAAGTATCCCATCGGTGTGTATCAGCCGTTGCCGATTGATGAATGATGGAAGAAAATTGGAAATTTTGTATCACCCAACCCTTTTTAAAGCTAATAAATAACCATGATAGCTGCAGAGTCTTTAGACCAAGGATATATATATTCTCATTGTGCCTTTCTCCACTGAAGAGAAAAGACAGAGGTTAGTGGGTTTCTGTCCAGTGTGAAAGGCGCTTTAGAGTACAAATGTTGCTACCTAATTATCCACATTTGTACTCTAAACTCCACTTGTCTGTTGAACATCTCAGCAGGTCAGATCCATCTCAACACTCCCTACTACAAAAGCATGCAGTGTGCTTCAGTCAGGCACGATTCAAGAAGGCATTTTATCTCTCTGATAAATTAACAGGGTGGCCATAGGCCCTCACCAGGAGCAAACACAAGCACTCCCCTGAGGGAGGCAATTTAAAGGAGGAGAAGATGGGGGGTCAGTGCATCAGCCCACCGCTTGGACAGATCAAATCGACCTTAAAGATGATCCAGCAGAAATTGATGGCCGTGTGTCAATGAGATGGAGACAATGAGGGGGAAAGGTAAATGTCCCAGGGTAGATGTTTGTGCACGTGCATGGCTGAAGTTTATATTGGGCCTCTTACAGTGTGTACGTAAATCATGAATATCCTCACACACTGCCATACCTAAGGCCCCCTTTGGAGTGATTCCACCAATTTTATTAAGCAGAAACAATTTATACATTTCAATTGAAGTGGATATATGGCATGCCATTGAAATGGATCCTTTCACATGTGATCGAATCAGATGATGGATGTGGCATTACTAATCATATTCATTGTGGTGGCCACAAGGGGATTAGACTGGGTGAGAACAAGCCTTGCATGTTGATGAAATTTTATCACAATGACATTACATAATACATAGGTTAATAATTACTTATACAAATGTGTACTACTTAAAAAATGCTTCAGTTGAAATCATAGGGTAAATCAACATGTATAAGAACAAAAATCACTGAAACCACCCACATCTATCTGCCTCTCATCACTTCATTTTAACACCTTTTATATCTTAGACTGACCTTGTGTGGTTCATAAAAATATCTAACATTTCAGTGGTCAGTGATGAGCATATTTAATAACTGCATTTTGTATTAATATATTTGCAGAAATAAAGAAAAGAGATAAAAAATATATATATAAAAAATATAAACTTGCATTAAAAAGGACATTTATGCTGTTTTTTATAAGTTGGATCGTTCGACTTACATAAAACACTCCTACTACAAGAGAAAAGATTGAAAAAATTTAAAAAAAAGTGTGTTGGTAATACTATAGATGAAAATGCATTCCTTAGTATAATAAAAACCACAATGCGTAGGCAGCTTCTAAAGTTCCTATATGATGGCTTGCTGCAATCATTTATTTATTTATCTTTGAGCAAAACATAGAAAAAAAAGAAATCGTGACAAACCTTCCAGCCAGACAGAAAGCGGAAATCAACCTGATTCCCAGATGTGTCACCCCCACCCCACCCCACCCATCCATTCCCCTCACCCAACCCTTCCCCTCCTCCCAGTTATTTCTGTAACCTCCGAGACTATGAGGAAATGAAAAGGGGATTAGTGGAACTCTGAATCAACGAAATGACTTTAAATGACTTCTTTGGGTAGCCACAGGTCAGGCACGCAGCATGTTTAAGTTGACATTTCGATTGTACAAGTAATTTGCATTCTATTTGACTCTAAATGACACCTCCATATCGAGGATTCCAGCTGCAATTTCTGACTTCCTCAGTTCAAAGATGAGCCTGAAACATGGCTTAATGAGGGGAGTGTAAGACTCCTGTCAATCTCTGGCAAAAAAAACCTAACATGGTGAGGTCTTAACTTCAATCAAATTCTTAATGTGTCCATTCATGACACACAGCAAATTTTCCACCACTGCAGCACACCTTATTAAATAAAGATCTCAAACTGAACACATGTATCTGTAATATGGCAACTGTTGAAAATTAGATTATAAAAAGTGGGGAATGAGGTTATCACGTGAAGCTGCAGACAGAGACAGAGACATCTAAATCCTGTTGCTAAGACACTTTTGTAATATCACTGAAACAAGACCGTGATTGTACCTGGATGGAGTTGATGCATGTCCTCACATATTCTGTCACAAGCAGACTGAAGTTATGTTGTGTTAGGGTGAGAATCAGCAGCATAACACACACCTATCAAATCAAATATATAAACCCGGTCTGTAATCATCCAGGATAGGTATGAAAAACTTGTCAAACATTTGTACTTGTTCATCTGTTTCTATAAGAAATCCACCCGTTTCAATACTTTTCATACATCAGTCGATATCAGCGGCCTGATCTGTCTGAACACAAGGGAAATTACTTCATGTGCAGATTTGTCTTTTCATTCAAGAAAAATAAGACTTTAAGACACAATAACTGTTAATGCAGAGTTACCTGTTATTACCAACAGTAAGAAGCAAGGACCAAAATCCTTCTTAATGCACAAAGACAGAACATGATTTCCTTGACTATTAAAGTGAGGCAATGTTAGAAGTTAAAAGAAGTATGTTCAGTATTTGAAGCAAGCGCTCCCTTCGGTAATCCTCCATGAGAACAATATACAAGTAAAGACATAAAATAAAACAGAGAAGAAGACGTTTGCTGCTTTGCTCTGCATTTATCCAGTCACTCTGTCATATACTTTGGAATAAAGGTTCCTCTTGGCACAAATAAGCTGACCAAATTCCATAAACTAGTTTAGCCACATGAGTATGGACTACTTTAAAAGTGCACAACAGACATATTATGCATACATAATAGTCAAAAATACAATGTAAAGTTCTGAAAACACACAATCATTGCTGTGTGGGCTTTGTAACGGATTAAACAGCAGCAATGTAAACAGTGAATTTCCTACCTGCTATTAAGCTATACATATCTCATTCATTGTGTTGACATAACAGTGTGCACCATAAAGTTTAGGAGCTAGCGTTAGCTCAAAAGATTAGGCAGTGAAACTATCACTTCCAGTAAGTGCACAACATACTGTCAAAAATCACACAATACACAACTACACACAGTGAACTATACACACAACAAGACGCAACTTGTGCCTTGTAAGGTAGTATTTGACACGTTAGTTCACAATATTTACTTAAAAATCTATTTCTGTGTACAACAGCACAAAAACCTGCAGGCGCCCAATCATAATCCTGCTTTTTAACACACTCCGCTACACTCAGCGCCCCAATATATATTTAAAAATTGTGGCTATGCCTCAGAGATACACGGCATCATAGCAGCAGGAGTATACTTACATTTTTTTTATCCCCTTTATAGAACTGGGTACTCAGTTGTCACCTTTCTATCTATTTTCTCAAGGTCAGAACATGATGGGTAGATGGCCAGACGTGAGACAGAAGTAATGAGTTTGGAATGGCATTTAGAGCACTGAGGGGCTCGGGACTCACACCTGACTCATCACACTATGGATTCAGAAAGAATAGATAGTGTTAATGAAAATGTATGGATCAATCTTTGGTTCTGACTGGAGAGCCAGCAGAATTTGAGCTGCAGTAAAAAAAAATAATAATAATTCTATAGCTTTTATAGCAAGACTAGGGAGAGGTGTTCCAGAAAAGCATCAAGTAGGTGCAGTAATATCTGCTGCTGGTAATTAAGAGCGTTGATGAGAATGGCTTGGATGTCCCATGGTTTTTTTATCTCAGTGAGGCTCAGAAAATTATTCTTTTTTTGTCTCCCTATCCCATCTGCCAAAGAGAAACATGTTCAGGCTGCAAAAACAACTAATCAAATCCTCCCAAAAAAAAATGTAACCCCTTTCAAAGCAATCTGCACCAGTGTTTGCTGCTGTAAATGTCCACCTTACACCCCTGGGCATATATCTGCTCTCCTGGGCCGTAGCAAGCAGAGAAACAATCATGTTTAGGCCATCTATGAATGACAGATAGTTTTCAATTGTCCTGTCAGCAGCACAGGGGAGACCACTAGAAATGTTTTTTTTTCCCCAAGCCTCTTAGTGCACTCAATCTCTATGCTGCGCTCGCCATGAGAGGAGAAAATGCTTGTTTACCCAGAAACCAACGGGCCTCCCTGATTGCCATCCCAATGGTAATGGCCAAGGATGAGCAAGATCAATAGCTATCTGCACCCATTCGTAAAGCAATAACATTCAATAGGAAAACCCATTTACTTTTACTTACCTTTGCCTTATTTTGTTTTACCATAAGGACAGCCAGTTCTGATGAAGATGGGATTTGACTGGACTGCGGGTTATGGATCTCTTACTGCTATATTGCTTTTTTTTATTGAAATGTGGGTGATGCTGAGTGCAACGGTGAACTGACAATGGTGACAAAAACTACAAGAAAATCATCTCTACTTCTGTGTAATTGATGCTCCTTGTTGCCTGGTTTGACCTTGAAGTACGGACATTGATCCAGAGCAGCAGCGTTAGTGTTATAGCTAAGCAATGATTGCTGCCATATAAGGATTATACCAACTTCGGGCACCAGGACAGTAAAAATAAAAACACTATCACAAAAAAAGGCATGTTTTTCCATAAACTTTTATGAAACGGACGACTGTCGAGAAATATGAGGTTGCTAGGGTCAGTTAAACGCTGCGTTTGCCAGCACATGCATGTGCGTGGTCTCTCTCGGTGAAAACAGGAAGTTTAATAAGAGCCTGTGTGTTCTGCTGAACTCGCCTTAGAGCCAGTTCACAAATCCTCCTGCAGTCAGAGCAGCCAGCGCTCCCAGGTGAAGCACTCTCAGAGCCCCAGTTCTCTCACATAGAAGAAAATAATGATAAAACTGTTTTATCACTTTCCATCATTTCATATTCATTTCAGTATTGCTCTTCACTTACGCACTGAACTATTGCTTTTCATCCCTTCTGATATAAGTTGAAATAAGTTTCCGTATCTCCTCAATTTTGTGGCTGTTGTTTGACTCCATCTACCAAACCAAACACCCGTTCTGGCTGCCCTCTGTATAACCTTGCATCTAACTCCAAAGACTTCCCCGAATGCTTTGCAAAGCTTCTGGGAATGATATTTCTTTACTTTGGCACACAGCTGACCTGCTGTAGATATATTTATTTTCTCTCTTTTTTTTTAATGACATTATCACTTTCACTACCACAACCGTGGACAGTTTGTCAGATTAGCGTTGTCACCACAGTGTCAATTTGTGATGATATTGTGTGTTTGCTACATAAAGTGTGCTGCTTACAGAATATTCTGTCATATTTATTTTTGCACTTTCCCTGTCTGGACTGTTACTGAAGCAGACTGAAAACTTTTTTTTTTTTTTTGGTAATCTTTCTCGACTGCACTAAAAAAGTGTCCACAAGGATTTAGACAGTTCTCTGTGTGTTCTGTTTGTTGACCCAGCTGTTTTTTTTCTAATTCTCAAGAAGTAAAATATAAACATAAAATAAATATAAAACAAGAACCCAATGACTTGCTCACAAATTAAATCCTAATTGTAATTGTTTAATTAAAAGTATATGTTTAAATATGGTGCTATAGCGACAAAACTTAGTGAAAACAAAACAGCTCACGTTGTCTGGGGGACTTGAATCTCGGATGTACCCCCGCCAACCCCAACCTACCTTCTTACACTGACTTTTGCAGCTGTATTCTGTCTTATTGTTGGGCAAATACATGCATATGTTCCATTAGCACAAACAGAACCATGTGTAGTATATACAGGATGTAATATATAAATATTATACAAATTTCAGTATGTATTGACAATATGAATCTAATAGTATAGTATGTAAGTGATCGCCCATGCATGAGGATACTGTGAGGAATATAAGCAAAAAGTTTGGGCAGATGTGCCAAAAATAGTTCAGTATGCACACACCAGTCCATTTTAATAACTTTCAGAGAAGCTTGCCACAACTTTTTGTGTGATACTACATGTTTAACCATGTCTTTGAACATTGTCAAGGTCTTTGACAATGTGGAGATTTCCCAACGTCCAAGCTTTCTTTTTTTTTTTTAACCAAAATCACAAAATTTTAGGAGATAGATTACACCGTGATGTTTATGAAATTAACATGCAAATATATGTGTTTTTTTTTTTTTACGTTCCACTTTCAGCTACTAGTCAATGAAATTGTCTGTGTGGCAATCACAGCTGTGCAGGAACTCGGCACCTCTCTGGACTTTGCCCTAAAAGGTTAGGAACACTTGCAATTAATCATCCTGTATCTACACTGCAACAAGTATTGTTTCCAAATTTATCATGATGCCAGGCCTTTGCAGGCATCCGTGTCTCACATCATGCCATCCAAGTGCCCACAGTAGGAGACATGGGATGTCAGCTGTAAATTAGGTGGCACACAGTGACCCCCCGCTGTTCCAGCTTTGGTTAATCCAAGGCGAGGCGCACAGAGGACACAGCAGGACACAATAATCCCTGTGATTTAGGTGCTCAAACACTATTTATGTAATTCATACGATACGCCAATTTGAAGATGCCATGACTATGTACATTTGGATGATGGACTCTGTGGGGCAAATCAGTTTAGAAATGCTGGACATGTTATTGCCAGGCTTCACACAGGAAATGAAAGTCCTGCTAAGGATCAGGTCTTGCTGTACTCATTAACCTGTAGAGAGAGTGGAACTGTCAGGTTTTGTCTGTTCTAGTTTAACACCTCAGTTCTCAGACTCAGACACTTCACAGCAGCCCTGGTCTCATAGCAAATGTATAAGAGCTAAAGAACATTAGTCCACCGCATGGAACATACTAGTTTTACAATAAACACTCCAAAAAGTGTTTTTTTTATTTTTTTACGTCTGCTTATAGCAATGTGGAAAACAGTGTATTATTTGCTAAACCATTGGTTTTTCCTAGCCAAACCATTTTGTAGTATAACTAGCAAGTGAAAATGTCAAATATAAAGCTATAAAAATATAAACGCTGCTTGTATGCAGACCAACAGAACATGACACAGTAGGTTAAACACTCCCTCTTTCCCAGTAGTGCACAGGCCAATAATAAAAGCTATGTGCATTTCTATATTCGGGCACTATGGCCTTCCTGGACTTTGTGATGTACTGGACGAGTGCAACATAGCAGTGGTTTAACAGGACATAACCGTTCCCTTGTTTATCAGCATGCATCAATGTTGTTTTATGTTTAAATGTAGAAAGTGAAAGTGAATTCAGGTCTTTCTGTGCTCTACTCGTCACTTTGGAAAGGCCTGCAGACCTTTAACGGCACAAAGCTGCCTAAACAGCTGCAGCCTTTCCTACCCAGAACTCTGGGACAGCTGGTTGTTCACACAAACACACACACTCGTGTCATTTCAACACACACATTTCCTCTCTGCCTCTCTCTCTCTCTCCGATCCTCTTGTATCTATCCCAGGTGGAATTGGGTTGAACAATGGTCTGATGGGAAGTGTGTTGTTTGGTGGGCTTGCTGGATAGTAGAATCCTCCCCCAAGGTGACCTCTGAAGGGTGGTGGGGGAAGAGTTGAGGGTTTTGGTGGTGTAATGGACTGCTGTCACTCCAGCCAGAGATGCTCAGTGGAGTAATGATATCATATCAATGCCGAGACGTTAAAAAAAAAACTGCACAGCCACAATTTATTTCTGTTCTTTTTCTTTATCTTCTCATTGCTGGAGTTGAAAGTTGACACGGTCGTGTCACTGATGGCAAATTCATGACTTTTAAAAGCCAACAGAATTAGATCAAGCATTCATGGAAATCTATGGTAATAAAAAAAAAAAAAAACATTGTTGTTTTTCTTCCACAAAGTCAAACACATATTTTTACACGTTTATACTGGAAGCTTTTGTTTGTATCCAGCAGCTGTGATGCAAACACAGAGCAGGAAAAAAGATGTGTACATTGTGCAAACTATATGCATTAGCTGGGGTTGTATGGATTTTGCCTACAATATTTAAAACAAGTCTGCATCTTACAGGGATGTTCAAATTGACATAATGTTTAAATCAAAAATAAAATAAAAGTGATGCCAGATATGTGCACATGTGTGTGAAATAGGGTAAACCTATAATAGTTGGTCCAAGCACACAATGAGACTGGGTACAAACTGAGCAGTAATTAGCAGCAGCCGGAGCACCTCTGCTCATAAATCTACCAATTGCAAATGTTACTGTATGTCAATGAGGCTGCTGCAGACTCACGAGATCCACATCACACACTAATTACCTTGAAATGAACCAACTTTGAAAAAAAACTTGAACTTTCATATATATTGATCTTAATTATATCAGCCCCAGAGGGTTCAACACACACACAAAGTGAAAACAGAAAAGCGTCTCTGCCTCCCCCTCCTCCTCCTCCTCATCCTTCTGACAGAGATTTTGCTCTCTTGGTGTGGAGGTGTTCAAAAAAAAAAAAAAAAAAAAAAAAGAGAGAGAGAAAAGGAAAAATAGCCCGGGGCACCTGGCAGAGGATTTGACCTGTTCCCTTGCAGTCAGAGGCAGAGAGGAAGAAAACACACTTTTTCCCACACTAGCCATATTCAGGTTTAAAGATTGAAAAGAGAAGCGGTGCCCCTATAGGTGGAAGCCTTCATCTCCCCTCCCTCCCTCTCTCTCTCTGTCAATATGTAGGTGCGTGCGGTGTGAAACAATCCGGACATTGTGCTGACCTACCCCGTCTGCTCTCAGCTTACACACCCAAAATAAGATAAATAATAATAAAGGTTTCCACGTTTATCAAGAGTCCCGGAGTCTGCCGCGTCACGTTCATTTACTTTCAGTCTTATGGCATCACAGCTAGTCACGCGATGGTGTGTTAACCCCCTTGATGATGTATTAAGTTGGATATATAATACGCCGTAATAGATGAAAGTTCGTCCATATGAAAACTTTCCCTCTGCCTCTGTGTTTGGTCCATTCAGCTCTGTTTAATGAAGACCTTCCAGCTCTCGGGCATGGATATTTCCAGCATTTTTCCACTTTTGAAAACAAAGACATTAATATGGCCCTCAGGAAAAGACTTTATTCTGACACGAAGACCCTTAAAGCATGCAAAAACTGTTTTAAGGTTCTAATTAACAATTCAGAGTCTTTTTTTTTTACTGTGTAGTATAATTATAAACAATGTATTTCTACAGATGAGGCCAAATGTGATTTAATGTGCCACAGAAATAAATAATAAACTACAACAAAGGAGAGTTTTTTTTATGTCAATCACACAGCTATTTTGACAATAACTCATGTTTTCCACAATGGCTCTGGTACCATGGGAGAACACTCCAATTCTACCACACGGCTCACAATAACCATATTTCATATTTCTGAGAAAAAAAAATGGCTGGATGGAATCGCTGACGGCGTTTTTCCTGCTCTGTATTTTCACGGTGGAGTTGTGCCCGATGATGGTTATGATAATTTGATCTGAGAAGACACAGAGATTTGAACTAGCAGAAAGGAAGATGCAAATCCCTCAGTAAATCCCTACACTATATAGCCGCCAGCCTGCTGGGAGAGTTTAATATCTACTGGAATGATTAAACTGAAAAAGGTGAAACCACCATTGTAGTAATAAGACGTAGGGACTGTGCAACAGGGGTTGGGCGGCGGGCTAATAGCTTGCACCGCAACTCTGACCTCTGGTAGTGTAGTCAGCCGATGCAGAATGCTAATTTCATCAACTTATTTGCATATTTTCTCTCTCTCGTTTTTTACTCAAAGGTTTTACAGAGAAGTGACACAGTGGGGAGTAACGCTTTTGTTTTTGTTATTTTAGTTTCTAACCTCTACAATGTCAGCTTTTATGTTGCTATTTGAAGCAGACTACAGAGATTTTCATCCATAACAAATCAATTATTATAAAATAAACAGACAAAAGAGTGATTTTTTTTTTACTTAGTTTTCCGGCAAAACATGATGTGTGATCATTTTTGCTGGAATTTTTAACACATTTCTTGCATTAATTTTATATTGTACAGCGCAGCATGAATCATTATAACTCCAAAACAAGAGGGCTGAACAGATACTAGCTGCAACAACAGAGGAAGAAGCGGCCCTGTCACACACCACAACACCACAATTCATTCCTCACAGTAATTACTGTAATTAAACATTATGCCATATGTTGACACAGAAAGTTGTGTGTTTTTAATGCCAGCTCACTAATTGCATTATGCCAAAGCAAAATCTGATGTTGTGATTAGTGGTGCCAGTTCTGTAGAAAGTCATTTTAAACCACCGTGGGCCACGAAGCCATAAACAGCAGCGCCGTAATATTTCACATTAATGCTCAATGCTGAAATGCACAGCCACGCATGATCTGTTAGCCACTATAAAACAACGTGTGATAGCAGATCTTTTGTGATCTCATCCCATTTGCGTGTCGGCTCTTCATCCATAAATGTGTCCTCACACACACACATCGCTGTGTCTACTGTCTGGAGCAGGCATGCCAGCTACATCTTTTTACATTCACTGGATTATGTATAAAGTGTGCAAAATTTCCAGACACATACACACACACACATTAACCATTTCACATGTCCTTTTATGGCTTCAAAGGATCCTTCCGTCCGGAATGAAATAACACGCCAAAACCACAAAATGCGTAGCTATAACAGGTGACATGTTGTGGCGTGCTATCTGTTCACTTTTAGGTGACAGAAGCCTCGACCAAGCTTTATTAGGAGGGCGCAACACGCCATCATCACATCCGATCTTCCAAACCAACTTGTACAGTAGAATTTCTGATTGCAGTGACAAGGACGTGATCCTTCAGCGGCTTCCCACCCTTTTAAAACATCTTTATTTGGAACCAACCAAGAAAGCAGGCAGGTGAGCATTTTGTTGCTATGCTAGCCTTTTAACTATGCAGTTGCTTACTTTAGCTTTCCGCCATTTTATGCTAAAATGGTAGGTTGCAAATCGTTGGGTGGGGCTCACTGTTTTGGGAATAACCGATCACACTTAACCCTTCAAGCTGCAAAGATCTGCACATGAGCTATAATATGTCAAATATACATTATTTTATTTACTCATGCACCCATTGGCCCTTCCATCTAATGCCATGTTTTTTAAACTCATTGTAAAAATTCCTGTAGGGAAATGATCTTCCTATGGCCTCTACTTTGATTGGTCAACAAAATGAAATACCAAGCACTACCCAACACACTCCACATTTAAATCTCTATTTATACATTTAATAAGCAGGGACCTTATAAAAACCCATGGAGGTTTGCGCTAGAACCACATCTAATAGTGATGCAGGGTGTTTTATATAAAACATGTTTATTATAATGTGTGTGTGTATTTATTAATAAAATATATATGTACCAACCAACAATTAGTCTTGTTCTGATATTTTATACTATATTAATATAAAACACACTTTTAATCCCAGACAGAAATTAGATTAGACATATGACATTTAGGATATAATTTAAACTTTTAACGCAATGTAGTAACCCTTATTTAATGTGTTTAAATTAAATCCTCACTATTAGAATTATTTTATTATTTATTATCTTCTTCCTTTCTGTGTTTATTTGAAAAAAATGTTTTATTTTTCCTGACCAACATTCAAATGGTTTGGGCCACTTCCTGTTTGTTACTCCTCCCTTCCTGTTACTCAGAGCATGATTATCTGGCTATAGTTCAGTTCTATCCTCACACACCTGCGTGTTAACCTGTTACACCAGGTACAGGAGAAAAAAAAGCATTTTCATCTTTTATATCATCCTGCTAAACAGTATCCAAGCACAAAAGCAGCCAACTTGCGGGGTAAATGCGACGACTCATTCAGGCTCCATACACAGTAATTCTGCTCGAGCCCCTTTAGTCTCTGCTGGCTAAATCCTCTGTTAGAGATAGAGACTGGGTTTGATCCCCTGCAGGATCTCAGTTTATCTCTCTTGCAAATCTGCTGCCAGATGACAGGGTTAGCTTTGTGGACTGTGGCTGCCCACGCTCTCTTAAAGATCGACACGATGCCTGGTGCCACAGTGTTTCTGCTGTTTTACTGTTCTGGAGCCACTGAAGTTGAAAAGCCGGAGCTGTCTTAAGGTGCAGCTTTTTTTTTTTAAACCTGTCTCTGCTACACTTTTCTTACTTTTATTTCATTTTAAGTACAAAAATGTCTACATTACACTGACCGTAGAGAATTCTGACATGGTGCTATATTGTATTGTTTTGTTGCTCCCTGAGCCACACATGCTTGTTTTGCTGCACTGCAACAAAACGTCTTTGTCACTGCAACACACATGCATCCTGTGTCATCATGTCATCAGCACCGGGCAACCAGCTGCTGTTGCCGCTCACTCATTAAACATTTGTAGAGTCAATACAAATTCCACCAAGGCTCGCTTCCTCAGGGCAAACACTGGGAAATATAGTGCAAACGTAAACGTGGCGCGCTCATCATTTACCTCCACAGACAACACAGCCATCCTCCCACACCAACTGTATCAATAACTGAGAGGGAGATGGGATGGAGACAAACCTGTGGAATTCATTATGAGTGTGAGTCGCCGCCGGCATGTGAGACTCTGTTTGCTCTTGTTGACAGCTCGTCTCTCTGCAGAGGATCATAGATTATTGTTAAATGGCAATGTTATGTATCAAATCAGCATGTGAGAGGATGCAACAGTTTGACACATGAACTTTTTCAGCTGAACTTTGAATTATTTAGGGAACAGTTTTGAATATTAAAGTATTTTTTTCCTGTTTTAATTGAGCTTTCATTAATTCAAATGGTCAAAAACAAGGTAGCTTTCCAGGTAAAATGCTATTTAACCCCTTCTCATCTACCTATTTTTTGCTATCCTTGCCTAATTTGCATATGCAAAAGAAAAAGCTTATAACAGGAGAACTGTAAGGCCAATCTGCCTGTGAGAGTCATCTTTTGAAAGATAATTCAGTCTAGTTTCTGAAAAAATAATTATAAAAGTGTGAGTAGAGCACATCTTAAACTGCATCTGTTCAAAAATTGATCTTTTTTCTTCTTTTGGTGCTTGAAAATAATATTTTTGAAAAAGCCTGACAAAGAGATGCTTGACAGTTGTCAGTTTAAATTATACACAGGTCTTCTAAAACTTGTCAACCACAACTGTATAACATTTCACACCTCTAAACCAAATTGTATGGAAGCTGTGGACTGTTTTGTCTGTGATGTCACTGGCGTCTCCAAACCTCTCCAAAATGTGTCCAAATGGCCACTTACACTTACACATAGAAATTTGAGGAGAATACTTTTTATAAGTTGGTATACGTAAAACCAGGAATTTCATTGTTGGACTGAAAAGACTCAAAATAAAAAATTAAAATATTCAAATGTCTTTCCATTTTGCTAGTAAAGCTATAATTTTTCAGAGTCTCTCTCTCAAGTACCCTGCATCCACTAAAAGCCTGAGAAGATCTGTGTGTATCACACAGCTGAAGCTATTTGGACTCAGACCTCTGGCTCTTGGACCATATTGCATGTGCTTGTACTAACCTCAGCACAGACTGAGAGGAGGCTGCAGAAACTGTATTGACTGCTGTGGTTAGTAATCTGGCTACTGGCGTGCCGCCCCCGCACTGTGAATGTGAGAATAGCCTGCTGTGGGAGCAGAAGCACTCTGGGGTCTGCTTATCAAACGTCTTCCTGTGATCCGAGCTAGCTAGGCCCTCGTGGTTTTATCCTGTGAGCGAGGCGTTGCAGAAGACCCTGTAAAGTGTCTGCCATGTAAATACGTGTGAATTATTAAAAATAAGTGCAATGCAATGCTGTTTTTGCCTTTAAAATTTTAAAGGTATATCAACATAAAGGAGCCAAACGTGATGCAGCATTTCTCAGGAATGACAAATAATTAGCATTCATCTGTAAATCCAATGGGAGGCTAGTTGAAAAAGCACAATTCATTTCATGTAGTGAGTTCACATGAACACCAAAAGGTCGTTTACCCACACACACACACACACACACACACACACACACCCTCTTGCGTGACCTCGAATTTCCTACGCTGCCAACACTTTGAAATCCAGTTTGTTTTTGGGCCCTTCCAAAGACAACACTCGTTTTTTCATGGTGCAAATTCTTGAGGGCCCGAATTATAACAACAGATGTAAACAGTGTGTGTATATTTGGTCAGATGTTTTATATTTATTGCGTGTATTACATATATATATATATATAGTATATCACAGGGTGTCTTCTTGTATCTTTTCTTTTTTTTAAGGCAACTTTTCATTGTTCAGGCTTTAACCTCTCACATCAGTTGAAACAAGATTTAAGAGATAAGGCAAATATTTCACCTTATAGTGAACTTTGTGTGAACATATGACCCTGGAGTGGTATGATCTTCCTCTGCTGTATAAGACTAAATAAGACCAGTGTGTGCCAAATGATTCAAAAAGAATGATTGAACTTATCGGTCCAAAAAATCTGAGATTACTTTAGATTTTATCACAGATTTAATTACTGAAATTTAATCCAATTTACAGCCGTGGAAGTGTTCACAGCACAACATTCTGTTTTAGGTGAAGTTTACAAGAAATGTGGCGTGCAGAGCAAGGTGCCAGACAGTCAACACTTGACTCCACTAAACAAAAGTAAACACAAAAGTCCAAATATAGCTGATGGCTGCCAATCAAACTCATCCCCAGCTGCCTTTGCCTGTCAGCCATCACTCTTTTTTTTTCCCATGGTTCCTCTGGGTCGGAGTATCCCTGCCCCGATGTTTTTAGACAAACATATCAGATTCCTCCTCAAACAGGCCGCTGCCGTCCCTTTTGATAACAATGTAATAATTCAAAACAAATGATTCAGCTCTTTGATGAGAGCACTTTTATAGGTCACGACGACTCACCCTCACGCTGACATCTGTTTGATTTTATCTTCTTGAACTTTATCCTCTGGTGGAAAATTTACTGGCTTTGACCAGAGCGCTGCGTTAAAGCCAGACTAATATAGAGGAAAACACAACTGAGACACTGGACAGGACATCTGAGCCTGACACCTCAGAGTCTGCAACATACAAAGCACTTTACAATCCACCTCACACACACACAGACACAGCTGGAAGCTCATCGTGGTCCAACAGTGACTATAGGTGCACCTTTTAATGATTCTGTTCACAGGTTATGGTGGAATGGAGACGGAGCGCACGTGAATCCCAAAGCTGGACCTCTTAGTATTAGCACTACCTTCTCATGCTTCTCTATATTTCTTCCTTCGACGAGGGCCGGGGGTGGGGTGAGGTGGGAGGGTGTTTGCTTCTGCTCTAGACCCTGGCCGTGGTTGGAGCTGTATGCTAAAGCCATGGTCAGGCCCCAGAGATTTCCAGCCTCTTAGATGCCTATAACTCATCCCTAGTCCTGCTTCTGAAAGGAGATTTTCCCCCCTTCAATCCCAGGCCTGAAATATCCTTTCAAAGGCCGCAGACTGGAGACAGATATGTAGGTGTTTTAGATAAGGTAGGAATTGCATTAAAGGATTTTTCTGTTTTAAAGCTGTTCCATCTTTTTTTGCCCTTTCCCATAGACTTGAGAGGAGTAGCTGAGAAAGGATGGGAAGAAGGGTAAGGGATGTACTTTGGGACAGAGTAGTCTGTACATTTGTGGTCAGTTCACAGCTCATAAAAAGACTAGTGCTAACCTCAGTAAAAATTGAATAATGTAGAGTGTCTAGAAGCGGAGCAGAACCTTCTCAAAGAATACTAAAAGTTATTGACCCAAGTTTGGAGGAAAAGCCTCCCAAGCTGATTGATCTCCTCACCAGCATAATTACAGGGCAGCGAGATGAATCTCCATGTGGAGGAAAATAGAAAATTCAGAGTGATGAATTTTCAGAGTGATGAGGATTCATGCCAAATGCAACCGTTAAATTAAAAGCTCTTCCCTCAGACCTCAGAAGGGGATAATTTTGTTTTGCAGAGAAGAGGGTGGCCAAAAAAAAAGAGTGAGAGAGAGAGAGAGAGCCTGCAAAAAAGTCAACAGTCTCACCCAGGCTGTGGTGTGTGAAAGTGAAAAGTCAGTTTACACAGCGGGTCTGTTGAGGCCTTTTGCATGCATGTAGGTAAGAGCGACTTCTTCTTTCCATGCCTTCTCTGTTTTATAAGAGCTTACACTTCGCTCTGGCATTTACTTTAAAACTTTATAATTATGTGGCCTCCTCTTCTTCTTTTTTTTCCTCCCTCAGCCGACTGTGTTTACATTTGCCAGCTTAACATGCACACGGCCACAGTCCACACACACACACAGAGCTCCCCTCCACAGTCCACATGTCGTTCCACGGCAGTGTTTGTTGGACGGGGCTATACAGAGATTAGTCGCCTCGTTCCCTCTGGTGCTTTGGCATAACGTTCCTCACCCAAAGGGCTTGGCTGATCACTTTATGGGACCCTGAAGCAGGAAATCACCTCTACTTAGAAATAAGCTGCTGAGATGTGATGTACTTTTAATTCCTACTTTATGCTGATATTTAATTTTTTTCTGTCACATAATTAAACAAATGAATAAACTATACAGTCTAAAATATGGGGATTGTAATTTCCCTGGAACTGAACAAAAGTAAATTAAAATAGCAACTTCTGAGTATTTCTCCATTTAAGGAATCCAGGTTTACACCAAAAAATCAACTTATTTTAAGAAGAAGTCTTTCACTCACTGCATGGTAAATAAATATGCCAGTGGTTATGTTACAAAAACATCCAGTCATAAATCAAAGTGCCCTAAAACGCAGCAGAACCCGGCCCAGATATCTGCTGAAATAATATATCACATATCTCATATTGAGTAAATTACAAGGCAAAGCACACTTACTGCAGGGACGGGCGCTAGACTAGACAGGGACTAGGACCCACATGGTCAAAACCCACACATGAGTGGATGTGCAATGGTATGAGAGACAAAAATACGAAAGAGAAGTCGGGGAGCTTGTGGCTCTGGTTGAAATGGAGAAAGGAAGGACTGAAAATTCCAAATGCTGTAGTCACTGCAATCCTTCTTTTTCTTCATCAGACTCTGCAACAAGTTTAAAGAAGGTAAGACCGGCTTGATTTTATTTGACTTTTTTTTTTCCCTTCCATTCTCCTGCACAGTTCATTGGCTCATGTGTTGTTTGGTGGTGTACATTTTACTTATTGAGCAGTGGAGTTTTGTACAGCCTAGGAAGAGATTAAGACAAATTCTGATAAGGACTGGAAGTTGACTCTCAGCATTAAGGAGGATTAATGTTTAGCTCTGTGTGGCAGGGGCCTTCTCAGTGGCTGTGTTTACGCAGTGTTGCAGACCCCGCATTAATCCGAAATTAGTATAAAAGATCAGCTGTGGCCGCTGAGGCGAACCTTCACAGGGCTTAGGCCAGTAATCAAGTCTCACTTTGGGACAATGAGCGCCTGGAAGGTCAATGAGAGGCCTGGGCTGAAAGGAACACAGAGATTGGGGGTGGGGGTGGGGGGGTGCCTTTGGTGACCACATGGTTTAATTTAGGTGAGATCTACACGCACTACCACAGTGCCTTCTTCCCTTCATGTTGAGCGTTCTAGCCCAGGATTTGTTTTGGTTGCAGCAGCAGAGGACATCAGTGTTTATAATTTAACACTTAAAAGACATTTCTTCCTTTTTTTCCCCTTGAAGCCAGTCTGAAATCTTATACTTGTATTTGATGTCATATGAGTTTACATTTCGGCGAGGTACGTATTAGCTCCGTCACATAATTATAATGTGTGCAGAGGGATTATAACAATAAATAGAATGACTCTATCTAGCTGCTCGCAGCGTAAAACAACATCTTCAGTTCCAACACAAACCAACACGGAGTCGCGGCTGGTATAGGAGGAGGATCGCAGGAGTTGTCTCGGCTCTCAGAGTCTTTTTCAGGAAAAAAGTAAAAACTGTGTCAAATTGAAAACAAGCAGTATAAAAATCAAGCAGTAAATTTTCCACTGCGAAAACGTAGCCAACACAAGAGGCAGCGGCGCAGGATTCAGTTAGGAAAATAAAATAAAGGAAATATAGCTCAGCATAAACCGCAGCCCCGAGGATGATGAATGCTCACAAAACTGTTGATATCTGCATTATTTTGTGTTTTTTAAAACCGCTCACACCGAGAGCTGCCACGTTCAAACAGCCTTTCCAAAAGCAGACAACATTTTATTGACAGGCTGTAGTGTTATAAAGTGGCCGGGGGGTCAGAAGGAACCGGCCCCTTGTATAAATACTTTCCAAACTGCATCAATAAATTTCTTAAATTATTTTTTATAGGGATTTTATAGTGTCTGTTTAAATCACACCGACCTTGAACAAAAAAAAAAAAAAAAAAAGAATCAGAAAAGTCATCTCATCTGTTGGCACGTGCCGATCCTTAACTGTGTTTCCACAGTAGTCCCAGCAGTGTGGGTCCTCTGTACACACATGTTAACAACAGACAAACTACAAATGAAAGAGTACCGGCACAAAAAAAAACAACACCAACACAGCCAGAATGATCGTTCAGGGCATTTGCACCACATTGTGGTGAAAGCAGTTTTCTTCAAGTGCCAGCAAGGGTACCAGTAAAACCCCCCCACCACCACCCCCTCCAGCCACCCACTGCTCCTGCTAAGATTAGACAAATTAAACACTATTATTCACGTCACTCCCGCAGCTGGCCTTTTAAGTGGTTCTGCGTTAACTATCATAATGGTTTGCTTAGAAAGCCACAGTCTTCTCCTTCATTTACAATATGAAAAGCACTTCTGGCCAAGTCTCAGTGGGATTTTTTTTCTTCTTCTTCGTCGTCTCCTCTGCTTCAAGTTGCAGAAGAAAACCAGGTTCTCCCTACTGTGTACTGCAGTGGCTGCTACTGTGGATTAACAGTGCACAGTCTACAAGTTTCCCGAATTTACTTTAAAATCAAAAACATAACAATGTTTGTTTCTAACTCAGCTGGGGAGCCACAGACAGTTAAAAGTTAGAATCAATGACCACCCCTGAGTGTGTGCCCTCCTCCTTCCCTGCTCTCACGTCCGTCCATACGATTCTAATGCAGTCTCCTGTTTGAGAAACAGCCCTTTCATTTTCCCAGTTGTTTTCCCTCAACCTGATAATAGATGTGGGATTGGCTGGGGGCCCTCGGACTGAAGACGGCCGGTGATGGATAACCTAGTTTCAGACCCATCATCACCGTACAGCATGTGCGCCTTGTGTCTGTAGTAAAGTAGCCCCCACCCGCACCGACCGTGCTCCGACCAGATACAGATTCAGAAAAAGTGACAGTGAGTGACGTCGTGTTAGCTGCTTTTCTGGCATAAATGAGTCATGTTTAACTTAAACATAGTAAAACAGACTTAGTTAGATTATTTTGAATAATTACATGCATTTAAATGTGACATGAATTGATTTTATGTGAAGTGAAAACAGCCACACTGTGGAGACGGACCCAAATAGCTGCAGGCTGTTTAGCTACATAAACTGCAGAATTATTAACTGTGGAAACACAAACACAAACAAATGTCTTCACCAAAAAGGATCAGTGGCCAAATGTCAAAGCCAACCAGCAGGGATTGATGCTAAATACCATCAAATATGGCCGCCCAATTAGCAAAACTCAGCTTCACTGGGGTCTTTTTATGGACTGTGTGACTGGCACAGTGAACATTTATTACTCTAATCTACCAATCAGCATCAGGCTAGAAGTGTCATGAAAACCCATGAATCCATCCGTGTTCTATTCAGTCAGTCATAACAACTGGCTGACTTAGTGTGATGGACATTAAAGGTTAAACAATCAGCTGTTAAACTTGGCAATAATTAATTTATGGAAAGTTCTTCAGCCCCATGTTCAGATGACTGTCACTTCCCATTAATGTAGACATATATAATGTCATATGTCAGGCAATATGTCCATATGTTCTGTTAGCAGAAATGCTATTGCACCACCTTTATTCAGGTAGTGGACACAGATTTCTGTACTCCAGATGATAAAATGTACAAATTCGAAGTAACTTCATGAACATGAAGTCATTCAAAACTGTCACCAGACTGCATTTAATTTAATTGCCACAATACGATCTATTCTCAGGCTATCCCTTAAAGAACTACAGGATTGGCTATATGAGGAAGATCCAATTTAAAGTATATGTGCATGTCTTGTATGAGCACTAATATGCTGTGTGTATTGTCATGTCAAGCATCATGCAGCAGCATTGTTCAGGTGTGAAAAATCAAAACACAAGTCCTGCTTTTCTCCAACACTTGAGTTGTGTTAGCATAAGACGTGAAAATCTGTGACATGATCGAACTTTTCTGACTTCGGTCTTTTCAACTTTTGTGGAAAACGTATCCACGTCTCGAGCCGGTCTCTGGTGTCATCACCGAACACCATCACTGCAGGAGCCTGGGAGGCAAAGAATCCCGCCGGCTCCCACTCGTCGGCTCCCAAACGCTGTTATCTTCTATGAGTCTTGCATATCAACTACAAATCCAGCGACGGGGAGTATAGTGCATAACTTTCACGCAGAGGGTTAAAAAAAGGACTTCTCCAGCAGGTTGAGATTGTATGTCTATAAAAATAGTGACAGAATAGCTCATGCCTCGAGTGAAACGTGATCACTTTGTCTACAAGCTGCGTACTTGAGCTCAGGCTCACTGAAACGCCCTTTAGTTTGAGTTTCAGATTTACTGGTGGATTATTGCTCCAACACAAGTTAGCACAAAACGAATGATCATTTCATGGAAGGAATAGCATTTAATGTTATTTATAAATAAACCTATGATTTTTCTGTGGTGTGCATTAATCATTTGGAAATTATGAATCAGTCTCGTCTGCCCTTTCTGTCAGTGGGAGCTGCAGAACTGCTGGAGGTAATCAGTCCAAGCAGGTTTAAAGCTGTGACACACAATTTGAAGACAGCTGTACGCCTCTTTGTCCCCGAGTGTCTGAAGGGAGCTGCTGTTTCTCATCCTCGCTCTGATGATTTATGCCTGACACATCTTACAGTACACCGAAAAAAAAAAGAAAAGTCAGCATACAAAAAGAAAAAAGAAGACGACGCTCTTCACATTCACATGTTTTGCATTTCTTGCTGGGAGAGGATGACATTTAATTTCTTACCCCAAGTCATCTCCAAAGGGCTAATTCAATTTGCACTCCAAGCTGTTTCTAATCCTCTTTCCCTTCTCAGTGTTTTACTCCATGGTCTGAATACCAGAACATTTGCTGTTTGATTGTCTTTTAATGGCAAAATACAGGACATTTTAACACACCTGTTAGCAAAAAAAAAAACTGCACATTTTGTTATCGAACTCAAAGTTTTTAGCAGATTTCATGCATTGCTGCTGTGATTACTGGTTGACTGTGGATGTGCATACCCATAGCTATGACTGCCGGGATAAACACAAACCTAATATGATCAGTGTGGGTGGTGCATGACTAACACCACCAGAACTGATGACAAGCCTGTTATGCTATGATGATTAATCAACAGAAAACTCCAGCAATGCAAGTGTTAGCAGCACTGCTGATAAATATGTGGATTGTTAGGCAACTAAGGGAAGAGAAACACACCACTGACCTGGAAAATATCTCCAGGAAATATTGTGCAACATTCATACTTTCATCAGCCGCCTGTTGTTGTTACCTACACTCCTGGTGCTTCCTGTTTACTGATGCACAGCTTTGTATGCAATGTCTGATTTAATACAACAGAGGTCGCAGCTTTTGCAGCCATTTTGTCGCATTTACAGTTGCAATTGAAGTGTATTTGAGTAAAAAGTTACAAAAAAGCCAATCATATATTGACAATGCATGTATACAGCTAACTTGCCTACTGCTGATGCTTTGGATGTTAGTATAACACCTGAGCTAGCCAGCTATCATTGTGCTGTTTTACTCATAAGCCAGCCTGAGCCAGCTAGCTGTAACCTGGCTGCACTGCATGGATCTGAAGCTAATAAAGTAATTTAGTGGCAAATTAATGGTTACAATCTGTGTGAATTAGCATTTTGAGACTAAAGATTACTTTGAGATTAGTATTTTGCTATATTATGTAGCCTGCATTGGCAGGTAAGCGAATGTTAACCATTTTTAAATAGTGCTACATAAAATAATAACAAAATTGCTCATTTATGTATCTTGTATGATGAGATAAAAGTGTCAGAAGCACCTAAGGAATATGATGTCTGTGTGATATTTTGATCTGGGGGCTCCTTTAAAGGTAGGGTAGGAGATTTCATTCTGATGCACTTTTTGTTAAATTAGTGTAACTTCTCTTTACAATCGCAAACGATTGATTTTTTGATATTTGAACATTTGATATTTGTCATCCAAGTACACAAATATTGCATCATAAAACTTGTGCTACAAAGCAGCTACTACTGGATTAGCTGTAGTTTTGCTCTCTGTGCTGCTATATTTAAGGGCTGTGGTCATGCATGATCCATTGTGGGTTAAGCAAGGCCCCCTTCCCATCATGCCAAGCTTCAGTACAACAACCGGCATGGACAGTTGCCACGAGAGTTTCTCCAATGTTCACGCAGCTCACCCACACTAACAGCCCTTGTGAGGAAATCCTCACCCACTTATGTGCAATGTGTGAAATGTGTTTTCTCCTCTGCTCGTCAAATTAGCTAGTGGACATGCACTTTAAATGTACTGTTCTTTTTTTAAACTACTTTTACTGGGGTTTCTAAAATAGTCAATATCTTAATTTTTTCCAATAGAGGTGTTAATTGGGTGATCAGGTGGTGATCTTTACAGCAAATGGCTGTTTTATAATGCTGTAAAGGTTGTGTTGATACATGACAGCAGCTGACGTTCTACTGAAGTCAATATTAGCACTTGGCATGCGATTCTAGGTCATATCAGCAGGCTGCAAAAGTGAAAATAAGAAGGGAAATATAGTACATTTCTGAAGTTCTTAAGTTGTCTCTAAGGAAAATACACACATGCGCAGCGTTTAAATAAATAACACAGAAATATCTCGAGTTTCCAACCTCTGCCAAGTAACATAACACTGAACATAATAGCAGAGATAAACTGAGAGTTCTGGCTACTCTGGCAGTCCAACAAGCTATGGGAGACGTTTCTCTTTACCAGCCCTGCACGCCATGTCCCTGCACCCGCATTTCTGTCCATTAACACATCCACTGTGTGTGCATTCAATTTGGGAGAGTAATAGGAGGCAGATGAGCCCTTGTAGCCTCTCCCCTCGCAGCCGACAGAGACCCTGTAGGAGGGGAAATTTGTCCAACTAAAATCACCACAACGGGGGAGAGCACTTAGGTCAGAAGCCCTTAAGTTGAGGCGAGCAGACACTCCTATGAGTTTGTGATGAAAACCGTGTGATCCATCATCACCCGCACGTTCGTCTGTTAGAGGACCGTAAGCGTGCTGGGAGCTCCCACAGGCCTCCGCTTGATCGCAGTTAAGCTGAGCTACATGGGGCACCGAAGCTATCATTCATTATGAAGATGGAGGGAACCTAAGATAAGCTTCCTCATTAAATAATTAAAGTAGATCCTCGTAGGAAGTGGTTAAAGAGACAAGATGTTATCCCCATAAAAAGAGCCTTTGAGAAATATGTCCTGGTGTTCCAACGCCATGATGTCTGTGATGAATGTACATACATTTAAGTTTAAATAGATGACAGCAAAAAAAATGCACAATGAAGAAGTTCTATACTTCATTATGGGAACTGGGCTGGATTCTCAGTACTACTGAAATCTTGAGAAAAATATGAAACAGCACATTAGTCCATTACATTAGTTTCACAAATGGCAGTATATAGCTTTCATTCCTCGACATCATTTTCTACTATTACTGTAGTCGTGAAATGATGGAAAGTGATGTAAACAATGAAAACAAATCTAAAATGAGTCTGAACAACTTACTGAACTATATGGGAAGTAGCAGTCAAGGCAGAGCCAATCAAATCCAACATGTCGCTAAAAAATACACTTTATTGGTTGATAGTGCATCCAACAGACACGACAGATAGTTATGTTTGTGCTTTAGAAGCATAGGGGTGTATAGTAAGATATATGAGAACTTGTTACATCTATGGTAACGCAACATGAAGCCGCAGTAGTCCAGGCAGGGTTGTGTTTTACCTTGCTGTTTGAATTCATGACATTAAACACACTTTACAAGCAAAACTATTCATTCAGCATTATCTAACTCATTTTCAAGCACTGAAATGTTGACTTATGTTCTGTTTTTCTGGTGAAGATGGGCTGATTAAACTGTTGTTGGATTAGGGTAAGATCCCCAAACCTCACAAATCCTGTAAGGATCCAGCTGCTTTGCAGTAAGCACAGTGAACCTTAATATTGCCCTATCCAGAGCATGAAGTAGCCTCTGTGGGTATTTGACCAAGCTAATAATGGCATCTTTGGCGAAATCTGTAACCTATTAAAGAATTAAAGGTTCTCTTGATCTACAGGCATTAATCAGTGGTTGTGGTGCTCCCGGCTAATAGTCCTGGTTTTAAAGTAATCATCCACAATCATCCTGAATCCTCCTCCAAACAAATACTATTATCAAACAGCAGTACCATCTAGTCTCACACCAGCACTAATGTGACCTCCCACTTGCCACGCTAGTAGTACAAGAGCAGCTAGGTAGCAAACATCCCTCCATTCTGGAGCCGAGACAAGTCTGTGTCTGATTACCCTGGGAGCTACCGCCTCTCCCTGAGAAAAAAATGCTGCTGCTTTTAAAACAAATGTTATTGTTTGTCACAGGAAACCAATCTGATTACTGTTTCTCCTCTCATGTGCACACTTAACGCCGCACACCGGGGCTGTATTTACGCATGTGGTTTTCATTCAGCCGCCCCAGCGAGGTGGGAGTGGGGGACGGACGGACACGGACACCTCACATTTTCATCTTTATTAACTCACACTTTGGGGAAGGTTAAAATGGGGGTTGTTTACACAAAGCATTTGGCAATCTTTGGAAGACAATCTGTCTGTTCATCACATCAAACAATAGATTGAGTTTCTCAGCAGCCGGCTGCAGCAGCAGCGCCTTTAGAAGTGGGCAGGCGAGAAGGAGAAAGGACGACTCCTCTGATAGTTGTGACGTCTGTGTTTGCTCAACTTGACAGCAAAAGTGAGGAGCTGTTAAAGTGCGGTGTGAAGCTATTTTGGGTTCAGTAGGAATTGGCCATTTTGACGGTATCATTTCACACTGGCTGTGTGTATTGATACAGCAGTGTGTGTCATCAAATGCTGCGTGTAACTGATTGAAAATAGCATTTGAGAAGCCCTCTACCTCTTTTCACACTGTGTCCCCCCCCCACCCCACCCTCTCGGTGTATCCCTCTGGAGATTAATGAAACACACACACACACCAAAAGCAGTGCAAAGAAAAGAAAAAGAGTGCCTGTAAAAAAAAAAAAAAAAAAACAGAATAAAAGGCTTAAAAGGCATCTGGGAGGAAAGCTGAGAAACCAAGGGACCCGTCAGCGGGGTCTGCCAAGGCTTAGAAGTCTGACTGTTTGTTTTGCTTCATGTGTCGACGCAGCCAGTGTGGTTCTGTCTCCATCAGGCATGCTTTTCAAAACCCCTTCACCTCCGCGGGACACCTCCGCTTCACACCCAGCAAACCAAAAAACACCCATCTCCAAAAGCAATATGTAAATGTTGTGAAAGGAGCCAATTAGGAAATTTATCTTGTTTGAAGGCCTCGTAATTCCAAAAACATGTTTTCTGCTTTGCTGGTAATGTGTCACATGTGAGGCTGTGGCTTTTTCTGGAGAGCAGGGGTGGGCGAGCGAGCGAGCGGTGAAAGGAGGGAGGGAGGGAGGGATTTGAACGTGCTTGGTGGCAAACATTTGTTTATGTTTTTCCTCCTGGTGCATCATTTCAAAGGGGCAGCATGCATGTCCCATCGCGGGCCGATTGAAAACACATTGCAGCGCACTCTCTCTATGGTGAAATGTCAAACCAACAATCATGTCGTGTATAAGAGAGAGAGAGAGAGAGAGAGAGGGAAAGGGAGGGAGAATTATGATGCACTTCTTTTTCTTAAAGAAAGAATAACTTGAGCATTTAATCAGGGAGACATCGGCTCATTTGGTTTCACTTAAATCCACAAAGCCCCCTGGTGTGCAGAAATAGATAGTTTTGCGGGACCCCTTACTCCATAGAGAGGGGACAAACTCCTGTGTGTGCTTTTGAAGACAAGTTTGATGAAGATTTTTGCCTTAATGTACGGATTATTGACGTTTTCGTATCTTTAAATACCCTTAAATAAGTGAATGCAGGAGGCCATGTGTGTTTCCTGCACTTATTCATCTCCCACTTCCGCCCTGCACAGCACATGGTTAACAAGACTTTGCCTTTAATTGCTCCCATCACACAGCTGAGGCACGCTACCAGAGCAATGACGAGCAAATGTCCTTGAATGAAGCACCAACTATAAAAAAAAAAAAAAAAAAATCAGAACAAGAAACTTTCTTTTTTAATTTCCTCTTAAGTAACCCCTGGAGCCAATTTTTATATTCCATATATGGAAATCACATTTTGATTGAATTGTAAAACAGTGACTCAAGCTTTTGACATTTCATTTGTTAACGGAATACTGTCAGTTTGAACATATTTTAAATTAAATTAGGATTTTTGCAAGTGTCACATTCACAGGGAGTGACATTTATCCAAGTCCCTAAAAATGGTCATGGACAAGATTTTTATTAAACAGGAAAGGAAAGTAATTTGCTGCTGGGAAGACTCCAGCGATGGTTCTCCATATTAGAGTTCTTTTAAATAAGGAAAGGATGAAGAAAATGCAAAAAAAAAAAAAAAACTTTGTTTGCATTTAACACTGCCATCTGAAAACACAATTATCTGTGGTGAAATGACAACTTTGAAAAGTGTAATTTGTTTCCAATGTACACATGATATTTATGATGTTGACTGGCAGTGCAATTACATAAAAAGCTGTGGTACTGAAGTAATTATAAAGTATGGAGACAAAGTATGTGCTGAATGTATTAAAACACTGACTAATGTGTTTGGTACAAGAAAAAACACGGTGGGAAAAACTAGAGCAAAAACTAATTAAAAGGTCTGGGTACTTTTTTTTTCTTTAACATCTGATTGCTCTTTAAACAATGATTGTTTTGGCAAACACAATTAGCGATTGAATGTTAATCCTTTTGTTTAATTCAAGTTAACACAGAAGCAGAAAGAGCAACGGCTGAGGAACGTCCAAACCAATGAAAAATAGACATAAATAAGTAACACATATAGAATTACATTATATGATGACTTATATATAATCATCTATAATAATCTAGTGCTGACAAAATTAACGGTTTTGCTACATTTTGTTTACTTCCTGTGGCGGCTGATGGTGTGACCTCTAACCCCTCACAGTGTGTTGCCACAGAAGCCATTCTGGTTAAAGATGGACAAAGTTTACTGAGTGTGGAGTCTCACTTGACAAGGTTCCCGAAGTTATCTCCTATCACCTCTAATCCTACAGAAACCATACCAAGACAGTTCTGCGTGTAATGCTCGGTTTACACTGTGCGATTTTTGGCTGTCGCACACAAAAGATGAGCATCGTAGGAGAATCGTGGAGATTTCTTTGGTTGTGGCTCTAAATCGCTGGTCTTATGTCGGACTGGGAGACAGGTTCAACGACGACCATTGTCAGTGTCATGCGACCAAAGATAAGCCGAGATAAAATTCTAGCGGTGTCAGAAATGTAGGTCATAGTGTGACAGCTGTTATGACCTGTCCTGACCCGCCTCCACGTCCTCCTCCTTCTCGCATGTTGACGTACGTCGTAACCTGTGATCGGCTGCAATTCAGTAAATGGTCATCGTACAATCTGCACGTATCAAACTTGACGTCGTACCAAAGTTTATTACATTCACTTTGCATAGTGTGTCATGCAATGGTCTTATAACATCGATAAATATTGCACAGTGTAAACCAGGCATAAAACCTGTAACTTAACTAACACTGTGGCTAACTGGGTAGCTTAAAATTGCCACTTTTACATAGTATAAGATAAAATCGATCAGTTTGACCTGATGGTGAGGATGAACATGCCTGAGCAAGCAAAGGGTGTAGCAAAAACTTTTCTCTAACATCTAAAGTTGACATTTTATATACATTTAGTATGTTAAATAACTTATTTTGTAATGTTTTGATATACATTTTTTGATTATCCACTCCTAAAATCATAGCAGATTGTGTGGGAGTATAACACAAAGGTGAAAGAGGTATAATCACTGTAATGTGAATAAAATCATGTCTGTATTTAAAATCTGCTGTTAATTTATTTGACATATAAAATGAAAGAAAAACACAGGATTAATGTGCTCTGTCTGCTGATAGAACATTTTATCTCTACAATATTTCCTCTGTCATATTACCTTCAGTCTTTGTATGAACAGACTGTGAATATCGGACTGACCAGGTGTTATCTGTGTGAGCCTTCAGTATAGCCGACATCAGTGAGGCAGCGGGCAGCACAGGGTGAACACGGTGCTGGGCAGGCTAAGGCCTTATCGCTGCTTTAATTTTTCTCCCCAAGGTGAGCTGGGAAGAGATCAGTGGCACTAAACCCTGGGAATTACCCTAGATATTGGCCCCCTGTGCTCTGCAAATGAAATCCTGCCGTCGGCAGGAAGAACATGGTGGTTAACACTCTGAAAATCAGTTTTTGTGCAGACCACAGCTGGTGCAAAGGGGGCAAGGAAAAGCACCGGAGAAGGGGGGAGATGGGGCGGGGGTGTAGGGTGGGGGTGCTAGAAAAAAAAAAAACTCATAAAGAGGAAGAAGTCTGAAGAAGCGTGCTTTGCTCTTCTCAGTTCTTTAGAATATCTGCTTACAGGCTCAGTGCATTTTCTGGAGCAACAAGTGTTCATATCAAGGACCACATTAACTGTATTACTGTGCTGACAAAGTCATATAAAGACACAGTGTAGGTGAAAAACATGTGTACATGGGTAGTTTGGATTAACTAGTGTAGTAACTAGTGGTGAAACCAGAACCAGGGTCCAGCTGTCTGAGGGTCTAAATAGGCATCCTGGGGGCACGTTGAACAGCCGGATGGGTGAGATAGAAATCTGTGAGCAAAACCTTTCACAGACCTGGAGCTGACCAGCTGCCTGTGCCCGCCTTCAGGACTACAGACACACATTCATTTAAAGATCTAGAAATAAAAGAAAGGTTTCTTTTATTTCTTTATTTTTATTTTCTAATAGCAACAGCAGTTTCGGTGTATCCATAAAATGGAGGAGAAGCTTGTTGCAGATACCGCAAACTGTCATTAAATGTAACTTTAATTAAATGTACTCCCGATCAAACACCACATTCAGTTGATAATACGTCCACCAGACACAGTACATGGTTACGTTTACGCTAACAAAATGGACAAAATATTGCAATAGATGGAATAGTTAGGAATTAAACACAGGGTATAGGGTTTAAGTAAAGACCATCCTAAAACACATGAATTCATAATAGGGCTGCAACGATTACTCATAATGCATCGACAACTAATTTAGTACTCAATGACTCGTTAGTGACGTCATTGGGGATGATTCTCTTGTGTCATAGAGGGATGATCAGCGCTTTGGGCGCAAGATGCCCCGGGTTCGAAGCGCAGGTGAGCCGTTTACACACACACACCGGGCATGTAGGCAGTCGCGGGTGAAGCAATGACACGGCAGCGGTCCAAAGCAGGTATCCACCTGCTGCTAGATGCAGCTGTATCTATGGAAAAACTATGACATTTACGCGTGATCTGAGTACTCGAGTAATTGCAAAAATAATCAGCAAGTACCCGAGTATCAAAATACTCGTTTGTTAGCCCTAATTCATAATATTAAATATATTTTATGAGAAAAACCGATTCTGTCACATGGTCATCATTATTGTGGTAAGTCCCCGACTGCATAAACACGTACAGACGTGGCCGAAGAAAAACACACACGTGCTCCTTTTATAAAGACGGAAGTATCGACTTTATGTCCTGGTGAGGATGGGCAGGATCTGATCCTAAACCTAGAACTAATCAATACACATCCAATAAAATATGTCTGAATATTTCTAAGCAAAAGTCACCCATATAAAACAGAACACACACACACACACACACTGGTACACAGGTTCAGCCTTAAAGCATCCTGGCCATCCAACTAGACACAAGTGTTTTGCTATTGACCGCTGATGGAAAACACCTGCTGCATCATCCAACTTCCTCGAAAGTGAAACCACTGAAGCAACAGTCCTCTAAGCTATGTATGATTTATGTAGCTTTGTCATTTCATACAGTAAAAGTCATGCAAAGACTAATTCACTGATTATGAAAATGCATTTTTACATATAAATAAATAAATAAATATAGTATTCACTCATGTCAGAACAAAATCTAAGACTGCAGTATAATTAGTTAGAAATGTAGCTAATGACCTGGAAAATGAATCATCAACAGCTCATCTCACCATCAAACTGACACCGCATGAGAAGAAACCGTATACGTTGTTACATTTCAGCACTCACTTGAGCTAGTCTCAATTTCTCTGCCTCACATACACAAATACACAACCATTCACACAGCATGCATATACACACACACTCACATCATCACCCGTATATTTTGTACAGGCTCCCTCCCTCCCTCCCTCCATACAGATATTATTTATAGGCTCTGATAAGGTTGTAAAACAAGCTCGTCTCTCTTTAGAATAAACCTCCCAAAAATAGCAGGTGCCCGGCCACTTAGCCACGGCAGAGAGGAGTTAGCTTCGACACAAAGTGAAGGATGTTTACTCATCGCCAGAATGAAAACAGCGCTAATCTCCAATCAAGTCCAAAAGGCAGATAGTTAGCAAGGAGAGCCTAAAAATAGCCCAGAGGGTAACACATTCCAGCTCCGATCGAGCTTAACTTTGATCTTACAATACCCTGTGCCCCTGTGCACTGAAAATGATTAGCACTTCTGTACATGATATAGGACACACTGTATATAGATGAACTTAAAGGACATAATATGATGAGCCCTGGAGTATTAGTGCATGCTTTTAGTGAGATGGAAAATGTGGAGTCGAAGTAGGGGGTGGTGGTGGGGGTGTTGGTGGGGGTGTTTGGAAAACTGATGGAAATCTTAGTTTGGAAATAGCGCTCCAGCTGACAGACCTGAGTGATGATGGTGGCGATGTTTTAATGAGGTGATGATGCTTATATTTCAAGAGGAGAAAAATTCTCATTCCAACAGTTTTAAAGGAGACCCGGCATAAAAGAAACACTTTTAAGACAAATATTATTTTAAAAGATACCATAAAAATATTTTGATTAAAATGTCGGATTTAAGTTTGAGATCCTGAAGATGCCTCATAAAGGCCTCCTACTGCAGTCACACACAGCGTGACTACATTAAGTCAGCCTGTCCTCAGAAAAACATCAGGTTGATTTTTAGTAACTGATAAAGGGGGCAAGGAGTCACCCGATGGCAGCCAAAATGTGTGATTAATGATAAAAGTTAACACCAGGTGAAAACAAAACAGCTTGCAATGTCAGGGGGGCTCGAACCCTGGTCTCCTGGGTGAAAATGTGCCCCATCCCCAGCATGCTGAGGTCAGAGAAGTGCTTGTTGTTAGTAGAAACTGTTACATTGTCACTGTAACACTTCACTATAATCAGAGCAGAGATGATGACACTTTCAGGCTACAGTTATGATAAATGTGCATGCAAGTATCAAATAGACTATTACAACAGAAATATGGTTTCTGCGTAATTGTTCAGCGTTTTAATGACATGTGTGAGTGTGTGCGAGTGTGAAAGCTCTGGCTTATTTTCCCTTGGTGTTCCAAGTGTTAAGAGTTTACGTTGGCAGTCTTTCTGTGTTATGGAGAGCAGAGCTCCCTGCAGGTCCAATATTAGGTCTCACAATGTAACGTTGGGCTCCCTAGCATCTTAAAGCTTTGGTGAGTTAAAGGAGGATCCTAACTCTGACACAGGCTGTATATGCAGAATGCTATTATCACATTGTACATATCATTCCCTTTTAATTGCCTAATATGAATTATCAATAAGTGCTGTCGTTTCTTGCCCAATCATCTGTTTACAGCTGATTTTGTGTGTGTGTATCAAAAAATGCCTCCAGTGCTGTCTAAAATGCTGGATCAGGTAGCGGCAAGTACACCAGTCCATGCACAGGATCCAAAACCACATTTTTCCAGAGTAAAATATTACCAAGGTGCTGACATCCTAAAACAGCAGCCTTGAGCAGCGCTGAAGAATTGATTTCCGTTACTGCAACATTAGCATGTCAGCAATTTGGCAATTATTTTGCACAGAAAATCACTGTAGTTTTTAAAAGGTATTCTCATTTAGTTCAGTTTTTTTTTTTGAAGATTGTTATCTGTGTGTAAAATTTGCTTAGAGAGGACATTCGCACAAATGCAGAAGGCTTATTTCCAGAAAAAAAGAAAAACAGTTCAAGAAATCAACAGCATAATCTGCAGTTAAGAAACCTTTCAAAATTGAAAAATATGTTGTAAATAAGCAGAAATCGATCCTAATGTTCCTTTCTTAAGCTAATTGAAATCATATGGACATATATTGGTGTCTAATTTTGAGCTGGTTAGTACATTCTTATCCAGATCTGTGCCATGTGGTCTGTATTTCAGTATTTTATACTGATTTAATGCATTTTCTGATCATTTCATTGACACTGAAGGAGGAGTAAGGTCAAAGCATTATGTAAACATGGAGCTGCATCCTGAGACCAAGAACTGTCACAGTAGACGGAGACTGACATAACAAGTAGTGCAAATAACTCTTTGATATTCTGCAGATTAACAGTCACTTTAGACTTATTAGCTGAGGAACCGTCCATATGTAGAAAGCTGGCACAGCGGCTTGTTATTTCGAATGCATGTGCAGAGGAAACCAAGTGCTGCTTTACAAGCAATTCTGGAGGGGTGTTACGTAAACCCTGGCTGTTGGTCTGTGAAGCAATGCACTGCTTCTGCCATTCATGACTGGAATGTGGCCATGGTGAAGTTAAGGTAAAGTGATGGTACCTGTACATTGTCCTTATATGGGAACTGCCAGCTGAAAAATCTAAAAATTCTAACTTTACCTGTACCTTATAACAAGCCAACGGAGCAGCAAGCAATGACAAAAAAAGTATCATGCAGGATTCACACAATCCCATCTTCTTGTTCCTACACACCACAGAACCATACATAAGGTATTACCTGCATATAGAAGACATCATTCAGTTATTCATGGGTAAACAGCCAGCTCCTCACCTTCTGTGGAGTTCAGCACAGAGAGGTGAAGAAATAAAGATGTGATTAATGCATAAGATCAATTCCCTAATAATGTTTGCCATTCCTAGCTTGCATTCTGCACTACTGTCTACCAGCTGACAAATAGCAGTAGGTACTGTGATCATAAGTCAAATAAACATCAGTGTATTTATTTTTTGGCTTAAAATCCTCTCTGGAAATGGTATATTTAACAGAATGTGTTGCAAATAAATCTTTGTGGCAAACTAACCTGGGAAGGACTGTTTTAAACACACACACACATAAAGCCAATGAGGTTATTTGAAATACAGCCTACAGCAGTAGCTGTTGACAAAAATGTTTTGCCATCTTTGTAAGGACATAATCTGCTTAAAAAGCCACTTTTACAAGTATATATATAAAAATTACATAGCTTTCACACTGTCTTAGACCTGTCCCAACATATATAATGCCATAGTGTCCATACCGTTGCCTCGCTGACAAGTCTGAGGAGGGTCCCTCATTGTTTGACTTTTCCTCTTACTGTACACATACCGTGCAACTCAATCGGCTGTTAGCATTTAGCAGTGTGCCGGGAAAGATTGCTTCCCCAGGTACATGTGTTGTCGACGGTTAGCATTTAGCAGCAGTGTGTTGGTAAGGACATAGGCGCAATTTACTTTTTTAAAACTAGATGGCTGGTTAAGGCCTCAAATCAGAATGAATCAGAATGATCACAGGTTGGATTCAAACACACATCACAAAAGAAAACCTCACTAATCTGTGCAGCTGGTAGTTTTCACGTGCACATATACAAATGACCACAGGAGGGCGTTTTCTACGTAAATATCGGTCCTGGTGAGCTGGACATTACAGACAGGTACTGCAGGCGTTAGCGGCATATCTTAACCAATCTAGAGACATTCAATTCAACAGAAGGTATACAGTTCTGTCTGTCCTTGTTTCTAGCAGGAAATTCTGACGTCTCATGTTGCTCGCCTTAAAAACTGCACACAAAGAGGGCAGACATCATAAAAAAAAATGCCTATCCACCTGTTGTTCTGGCGTTGGGGGCAGCGTTTTGAACTCCACCTGCAATTCTTTTGTCTGGCCAGACCGTGATGTATGTATATGTGTGTGTGCGTGTGTGAGATGGCCAAGTGCGTCCCCATAAACAGGTGGGGTTCTCCTCCACAGATATCGAGTTCCCCTCTTTGATAACCCATTACAGACTTCATTAATTTCACTCGCTCCAGCCACGCACTCGCCGCCTGACAAACTTGCTGAGGAATTTTTGTATGAGCACACCTCCTTGGCTCGTGTAAGTTTTACAAGCCGAGATTAACATGTGTGAAAACAAATGTAATTTAACCCTTTATTGTTTTAGGAGGGTGTAGCATGGCCTGTCTTAAAAAAAGGGTTTCAGTCTCAGACACTGAAGTGCTGTCCTCGATGAGTTTTACCTCTCATTTAGTCATGAGTTCTTATATGTTGAAACATACACTTGTATAAAATATAAAACAGAAATCTAAAATGACGAAGCCCTTTGTGTGCCTGAAAGCCCTCTCATGTCCACTTGTGCTGTACTGTGTTTCTTGACATTGATTGGTTGTTCCTGAGCACATGGGATACCCGACACTGCGGCCCCCACGTTTCCAGTGGTGCAGGGAGTCATCTGTGTGTCTCTGTGTCTGGTAGATGACACGGTGACGTGAGGTGAACTTGTTGAAACCCTGAGCTGCATTTCCAAAAGCATAACATGCATTGCTTCTAACTAGCAGAACAATGGCAGGGATTATGATCACTGTGCTAAATATAAAGTCCCTAAAGAATGCCTGCAAGTGACACAAAAAGTTTGTTAAAAACATGATCTCATGTTTGTGTCTGTGGGTGTAGGGTGGCGTCATTTGGGGGCAAAGTTTAAAAAAATAAATACCAGTAAGTTTATGACAGTTGTGCTCAATTATTTCTTTAAATTCATGGTTTTATGTATCTTCTGTCGATCAGGACATAATTCATGTGACAGCTTTCCCATGTTTGGGACACACAAGATGTTAAATAAACTTAAAATAAGTTTAAGATGATTTGCTAGACATTCTGATATTGTTCCAGTTCAAAAGCAAACAAAAGCACTTAGAAGTGGAAAGTTTCCTGAGTGGGAAGAAAGACAAATGGGGCTTGAATGCTAATCTATCAGCTCTACTAGATGCTAATTTTCCTCTATTTTCCAAACCTTGTTCTTATACACAGCCATCTCACACACATATTCATTCATTTAGCATAAATGAATGAATTAAATTAATAAATATGTATATGTGTGTGTGTGTGCCACTATACTGTTTAGTAACCCTGACTGTGACACACCAGTCAACTATTGACTGGTGGCATAACCAGTAGCTCCAGTGACCTACAAGTATGTTCTTCTAAAATACTTGGTGTGACCCAGCTCTGACACTCAGTGAGACCAGCAGCACATGGTGGGGCATGAACTTGACCAGGTGAGGGGGAAGAGAAGGGAGCCAACAATGTTCTATTGTCTTATTGTGTAGTAAACAAAAACACTGTTACCGTCTTTCCTTGGTACCTGATATTCCTGACTCCTGTTTACCATTTTATTTTTAAGGTTTTGTTTTGTACTGAAATCTAATTCCACTGCTGTTATCTATTGTGTATGCTGCCCTTGACAAGTATTGATGGGAGAATGGAACCTCCTCTGATCAACAGGCAAATAGGAGCCACTTGTGCAACATAGTTTAAAGGATATCCATGTCATTTATTTTAAGAAAGCTATACCAAGCATTTAAAAATGTCCCCATAATGCAGATGAACAGCTCGCTGCTGTCATTATTTTCGTTCAGAAGAGGAGCAGCATCTGTCGGGACCTTTGACTCCTCTGTATTGTTGTGGCGAACGAGGCTTTGAACTTCATTCTGATCAGACAAGCTTCTTGATTTAACACACGAGAACAGAGTTTCCTGGAAAAAAGTCGAGGTATTTTTGGCCATAGCGGTGGATACTGAGCATGCGGATGCTTGATTTCAGGATGATTTACAACGCAGAGGCATCTATAAATCCATAGTTTTGAAAAGATACAAACATACCACAGGAGTCACTGAGCAGTGGGAGTGGGAAGTCAGGGATAGAAAACCAAACAAAACCATTTCATCGAGTCATTTTTGATCTTTCTCTCAGCTGAGTATTGATTTCCTTGGTTCACTGTGTAACTTTGAGTGCAATCTTTAAGAGTTCAATGCCAGGCGTAGTAGCTGTTTAATTAACGAGGTCAATCGTTACCTCAAACAAAGAGAGCCCCATCTTTGCAGCCACGGTTTCTTATTGTCTGATATTAGCAACTATGAGAAAAACCGAGAAGAAATACCTCCCCCACAGAAGTCATCCAGTTTGGAGATTGCTGCAAACAGACAGCAGGTATTACTGTTATGTTGTTTGATTCAAAATCATATTGATCTCTGCCCCTTTTGATTCGTATTTCCCTGCTCACAGCCAAATCCTCCCACGCAGGCTTTGCTTTTTTAGACAGATCACTTTCAGAGCACTTTAAAGATGCCAGCGGCGCACCGAAAATTATTCTCAGAGAATATTGCTTTAAAAATACGTATTGATTCCGCTCGCTGAAATGAAGCATTTATGTGGGTGTTGAGAGTGGAGCGGTGAGAGATACGGCGGTGAAAAATGACACTGCATCGTGAGCTATCAGTTTCAGTGGCTCAAAGAGAAACATCTGGTCGGACTCGGGTCCAAAGAATACAAACCCAGCTAAGGAGACTGCAGGAGTTGGGAGCAGACAGCCTTCAAAACAAACGCCACCAGCTTTGTTGGCTTCTGTCATGATTTGCTCGAAGTCTTATTCGGTTTCACAGCCGACAGTGTTACAACAATCTCCATGTGCAAAAGAAACGTATTACACGCGTCGTCGGGTGGAGATAAAAAGCAAAAGGTGAAAAAAGGTTCAGTTACAGTGTGTGATAACTGAAACCCATCCTATGAATACATTACATTGTTACCTCTTCGGACACTGTACATACTTTAGCTTTGGAGTAATCCATCAACCCAGGGTGAGAAATAGCCTTCTATATTTGGCCTCTACATCTTTAGCTTGTTCTCTCAGTGGGTACAGGGGCAGCTGAGGAGACAACCCTCTCCATCAGTCATAACTGCTGGCCTGAGGCCCAGAGTTCCTGTCACTAAGAGGCTTAAACCAAAGAATCTTCCCCCTCATTCGTATAAAAGCCAAGCAGGTCAAAAGGTTCTAAAATGATTTGCATAACCAGTGAGGTACTGACTTTATGACTGCAGCCCACTATTTAGACTGAGACTCATAATACTCTCCGAGGGCCAATTTTCTTAGCTGACATTTTTTTTCCATTCTCACGATTTGTGCACCACCCAAATAACCTTAAAGCTACATCATCGTGCACTGCTCTTCTATCTGATCTGATCAACTTGGATTCAGTTCATTCCAGCTATTTCTTCTCCATCAGCCCCCAATTTAAGGTACTAAACACCCCCACGAGCCATAGAATACGAGCCCCATAAAAGTGTAAGAGCGGCAAAAGGAAAACATTTGGGCAAAGGAGGCGAAACTGGGAATTGCTTCTGTAACACTGCTGGAAGACCACAAAAATCCGTCTGAGAACCACGTCAGGACTGTGATCATTATTTCACTCTTTTCTCCAGCTTTTCGTCTGCGTTCGTTTACCACCGCATCAGCGTTTTCGCTCCAAATGAAATCTGAAAGCATTCTGCACGGATTTATGGCTCCGCCTCAGCAGCTGTACAGTGTGTTTAGTTTTTAATGTCTTCAAAGTTCCCTGTGACAGATCGAATGAAGAATTGTGAACAAACAAACTTGTGTCTTGGATTTCTAAACAAGGTACAGTATAATTACACTTTCCCCTCATGGTTGAGGCTTCAATGAGTCTGTCTCCTGATAAATCTTCATATGTGGAAATCACACACATTCTCCAACAAACAACCAGAAAGTGCAGTCATGAAGATAATCCAGGGTTCATTTTACGATCATGGCTAATGGTGGATACCTAATCTCGACCATTAGCCAATGATTCAACATAACTCAGCTCATAAGTAAGTATCTGCTGGTTTTAGTGCAAAATTAAATGATTTAATGGTCGCTGGTCTGTGCTACATGAGTATATCATTTATTCTAATGCAATTTCACTCTTAAGTATGTGTACAATGTCTGCAGTAACGTTCTTGGACTTTGTTCAGATGTGCTGAACACAGTGAGGAAACTTCTAAGCTGGAACATACTGTAAATATGCACTGGCAGAGGCTGATATATCTTGTGGTCACAGAACCTCTCCCACAGAAGGACTCATGGCTGAAATGATTGACATATTAAGTTTAAATAATGGTGTAGCCATCTCATGCTGTCTTCAAAGTGCAAATCGTGCGATTTCTGAAATGTTGAGAAGCATTAAGCTCTGAGTTGGGACTATAAGCTGGGGCAGGATGCCATTTTATAAAAAACTAAAGGCTGTAAGATGGTCTGACAGTGTGTCCCAACTCACAGACTGTATGCATTTCACTTTCTCATCTATACAAGCAAGAATAGACAACTGCACTGTAGCACAGTAACGTTTGCCAGTGCTGATGGTTTCCCATAAACTGTCTGGAACCACAACGTGTATAGAAAGGGGTATTCACAAAGTAGGTGGTGTAACAAGCTTGGTGGTGTAGGGTTTGTTCTAGAAATACTGCTGCAGTAAAACTAGAACTGAAATGTGCAGATTGATAAAGAATGTGTACGTGCACAGAGACCTGGTGGATGTTTCTGAAAGGCTCTGACTGTTTGGCTACAGGATTGTCATAGCTAAGTATGGGGTTGTTGCAACAATCGTGTCCTACAGAGCAGGCGAACACAGCACACAATACCTGAGGAATGTGGAAGGATCTTATTGTCAGTAGATAAAAACTGCCTGTGCCTCCTTTTAATAAAGAGCTAGATAGGTATAGTGTAGTGGGGCCACACCATTGGGCAGATCCCTTCACATCAATTCTGTGCTGAAACGTCGCAGCACACATTATCGACATGCCTCACAACAAAGGGCAACAACATGGAGTGAGACAAAGAGGGCATCTCTTAACAGGTACTTGAAATATCTGCACAGGAATCTGATCCGTATCAGGCAATACTCAGATGTCGGTATCAAGGCTATAGAAGACAGATCGGTGGATCAAAAAAAAAAAAAGTGAGCATTTTCCTAGTGAGTACCAGCATGGACCGCTGAGACTGTTGCACCAAAACAATGGTTGCATCCAGAATTCCCCCCACAAACTGCTGCATTAGCATTACCGTCATGCATCACACATAATAAATAATAAGCCCGCTACAGCAGCGATGCTATGATGCTGCCAATAAAGCAATAAGTCCAAAGGTTGGTAGTGAATGAGGGGGTGATTTTGGACAAAGCGCGAGATTTTTCGACCATTTTTAAAACTTTCACTGCAGTGGTGTATTGTGGTTCCTTCCATGTGTAAAAATACAGAGGCTTTACATTTAAATGTGCTACAAGTGCCTGATAATGTTATCTTACTGTTGCATCTTCTGCAACACTTGTAGCAGACAGCACTTGCGACTCCCAAGAGTCCTCATTCTCCGCTTGAGTTGACCGCCACCCAAGCCAAGAGAGGCGGTATGAAGTCATCACAAGAGTCAAGAGCTACTGTGCCACAGAGACTGGAGGAGGGAAGAAAAGTTGGCAGAAAATCAGTGTTGTGTCACTGGAAAGGATTTGCAAGTGGGAGGAGGAAGAACGAGGGGAAGTAGGGAGGGAGGGAGGGAGGGATTGATGGAGGAACCCGGGTTAAAGCGGAAGAGGGATGCTTCTGAGAGCAGGGGGAAAAACGCTGGATGAATAAAGTCTAACGCAAAGATAAAAAGAAAAGCATAGTGAAGGTAAAAGAGAGCGAGCTGTGGTTGTGAAGGAGACAGAGAATGGCGGTGTTGATAGAGGAGGTGAAAGACATTTTCTCTGGCTCCAGGCCCAGCTGGTGTCTACGCTCCGACCGCTGCGGGTGTCAGATCTTTATTCCAACCCTGGAGACAGCTGGTGGTGTCAACACCACACTGGCCTCAGTTATACCTCCACAGCCATGTGTTTGTGCGCGCAGCAGCAGCCCTGCTGTCACAACAAGCACATGCATCATCACATACACATACATCTTGCCGCCCCCCCCCCTCCTTTCTCCCTCCTCTCTTTTTGAGTATACTAGTTATTTTACCGGCTTATTTGAAGAATAAAAAAAACCTTTCAAATGGCCACTCGAAAACCAAGAGTCACTGGTGGGAAGTATAATCAAGCATGACAAGACCCCAAAGAAAAGTTATAGAGGGGCTTTCATGGCCCATTTACATTGAAACAATCACTCAGTGCTGAGGTTTCAAATTCTCAAGAGCCACAGACAGACATTTAAGGGGTTAACCCTGCAACTACAAATCAAACTGGTAGGAAGGCATTTTATACTTTTATTAATGGGCTCCAGAAAAGGCTTCCACATGTGTGTCTGTGAGTCTCAAATTGCTTTTAAAACTCTGTGTAGACAGGGTAAAGGTTAGAGGAGGAGATATTATATATATACATATATTTTAATTTGATTCCAGAGATGTAAGACATTATGATACTGACACACAGAACAGACAGCAGAAAGCTGCAGTGTGTACAAGTAAGACACATTCCACAGTAATAAGGTTAGTTCTGGTCTGATTGGTGAGTGAGGATGATACAACAGGTCTTTGCAGAAATATGTTAACAGCAATCCAAAAAATGGTGTGTTTTTATTCCAGAATAAGATTTGACAAAGTGAATTATGCCATTAAATTATGATTTATGATGTTTTTTTTTAAAGAAGATGAAGATGAAGCTTCTTGAAGGAAAGCAGACAACATCTGCCCTGTGCTGGACTGGAAGTCCTCCAGTTGAGATTTGACAGATCACTCAGCAGCAGTCTCTCTTCTAAACTAATGTGTCCATTTCAGGAGGGAAGATCATTTAGTATCTATAAATCTGAAAGGGGGTGAAATTTTCATTTTTCATTACTTTGTAGGTTTAGCTCAAAGTAAAAAAAAAACAAAATTATGTGTACACATGATGATTGGTAAGTTTGTGACCTAAGGATTTTTTCCTTATCTCCTCCTTAGTTACACGCAAGTTGAGCAGTCATCTCTACAGAGTTGTACGAATCCACAAAAATAGCAGATTCCCTTCAGGCTCAGGACGTTTTTGGTCATTTCTTTTTCTGAGCATGTTCATGAGATATGGCACACAAGGATGATGTCCACTTTCTCAGACAGTGCAGACTTACAAACAATTACACAAAAACATTATTGACCTCAAACAAACTAAGATGGGCGTAACAAGAGCTGCGTCAGTCATCTCCATCTACCTTGTACATGAAGTGACAAATGTTTCAATCTTTTATCCACAAAATGAACATGACAATATGTCATAGGTAGTCCAAGAGCAGAAAACTGAAGTATGGATCCTGAAGTTTTTTCTCTAAAATGGTGCTCTCAGAGTGATCTGCCTCACTCTGGATTGGAAACACTTTTTACATCCCTCAGCACGACCAGCATCACACTCAAGCAAGCAGATGTGTTTATGGGAAATGGGAAGCCTAATAAATCTTTGGCATAATGTTATTGAATTAGTAAGGACTTAGGACCAGATACCATATTAAATCCTGTTTTTTTCCAGTTCACTGCTCCTGATAGCGATATATTAGAGTCCCACATGATATACTTGCGTATCTGCCGTCGTTTTTCATCACCTCCAGTGAGGCATCAGCGAGGGGGGGTGACGATGAATAATAAATAAGGCTGAATTTTCTGATGGAATTTCCATTTACGCTGTGAACAATTTTCAGGAAAGAGGATTTACACTTAATACCTCACGGTGCCCCCTTCAACAGTTGCTGTTTGTAGCACAGATTAATGGTGAGATCTCCATCTCTTCCAAGGCATGATGTGATATTTGCTCCCATTTATAAGATACTTATTAGTCTGAGGACTCAAATCTTAGATGTTCAAGCTGAATTAAATCGGCTATCCCTGGAATAAGTATTGGTAAAGTGCCAAATCGACAAATACACAACGTTCAAGCACAGCAAATAAACATGTCAGACACAAATATAACATCTGCACACATCTGTGCAATCTTACGAGGTCTGTGTGCCCGGTTTGGGAAGACAAACTTGTAATCTTACAAAACAAGAACTGCCAATAAGATTAATAAATCAGTGACATCATCAAAATCATATTTCCTTTGTTTGTCTCCAGTTTTTCCTCCATTGCTTGCCCCGCCCATCACTGCTTTCACCTGTCTGGTTAATCCTTCCCTGTGTATTTGGGCAATGTGCTTCCACCAATATCTTAGTTACTTTGTGTAGCTACCCTGTGTACCATCCCTTTGTTTATGGTCTTTTCCTTCTTGAAATCCTTATATACCCTATTCCATGTTGGCCTTTGGTGACCACAGATGCAAATTAGCTCTATAGCCAAATCAGGTGTAGGACTTGTTCTATACATGGCCCCTGTTAAATAAACGAATAAACAAAACTTTTCTCTGGACAACTCCTTCTGCAAAAAATATTAACTTTACACGGTAGATTTGAAAACTATAGGTGCATTTTCTGAACTATACCAAACCCAGAGACATACCATTCAATCCTGAATGGAAACCTATAGTAAAAGTCTCCACAGATTGGTGGTTGTATGACACATATCCTGTCCCTTCAAAAAGGAAATCTTCTGCCTCACAACCAGGATGCATATCAAGCACATTGTGTTGTTGGGCTGATGCAAACGCACAGTTCAGGTGTAGACATTGAGTCATTTATCCATCACAGCACTAGTAGATGAAGTTGGAATCATGAAACAGTGCAAATGTGTAATAGAAGTAACTCAAATCATTTGAATGCTGGTTTGATTTGTGTAATGTTCACGTCCTCATGACTAGTGGAATCACATGGCTCCCTCCCAACATCCTTACATAGAGTTCTGGTCTTGTTAGCCCCAATTAAACAGCCTGGGGGTTTAGCCAAGATGGCTGCCAACTGGCAAAACTTGCTTATCAGGACTTTGCCAAAACTCATATGTCATATAAGCACTACAAGATAGTAAAAATGTAAACAGTATGGAGCCCTCTGATTAACTATGGATAGTATTTATTAACCTATTTGGATTTTCTTTTTTAACACAGCTGTAAAACCAAAATAAAGTCAGTACATCCATGGGAACTGTTTGATTGACAGATGAGCAGAAGTATGACTACTTATCACCTAACACATCAGCAGTGATCCCACTCTTCCTGTCTGTAAACTTGAAGTGACCTCTCTGCTCCTTACTGAGTTCCTCACAGTGTTTGCAAAGTTCATCCCACTGTTCCTCCGGATGAAAGCAGAAGAGAAATACCACAAACGTAAACAAACTCACACAACCTTACATGACACATCTTTCCTTTCTTCCCAACATGGCTTGTAATTGGATGCCTGGATACCCCCCCTCATACACACACACACACACAAACACTTGCCATCCCTCATTACCCAGCATTCCAGGGGGCTGCATGCTGAGGGTGTGGCGGACAGACTGGTGTGAGGTTGGCGCGGGGCCAGGTGACAGTGATTGATCGAAGTATGATGGATGGCTACAGCTGATGCACCAGCTCTGCTTTCAATTGTTGTTGGATCTGGCACTTCTCACCTTGTAAAAGAGCTTTGGGATGAATGTGGGTGTGGATTTGGAAGAAGAGGATGTTGAGTGTGAGAAGTGTTTGAGTGGCAGAACATGAATGGACAGACTGGACTCTTCCTCATGAGGAGTCTGCTGACCGATGCTGCTTTTTGCAGTGTTTTGTTACTCTGGGCTGTTCATACCTATACCGCTGCTGGATAGCTGAGTCAAATAGCATCAGTGTCTCATGGACCCCCAGTGATAGGGAAACACATGAGTTTAATAAATGATCATATGTGACAGTTACTCAGACCTTTTCTTAGCAGGTCCTGTGCCAACATGAACTTCTTTACATGACCACAAGAGGATGCACAGCTATGTAAACCAGGTGTTTTCTTTACTTACTGTCTCCTTGTCATGTTCCTCATCGGGCTATTCTACTCTGACAGATTATAACAGTAAATATATCAGCTAAAAAAATATACTTTGCATTTTCCAAAAAGTTCCTACAGAACAGTATAGAAATCATAATCGTTACTCAGGTAAACACACATACCTGTCCTTCCTTTCTATTGCCTATGGTTAATCGTTTGTCTGAGCTGAACAGTGAACAGGTGTCACTGTCAGTCGTCCACCCCGCTACTCTATTCCACCGCTCCACTCTTCCTGCTGGGTGCTGCATAGCTGACGCCTTTGCTTTCGGAGTTCCTGCTTTGTGGCCAGGACAGGGCTACTTTGTGTCTCAGCAGGGGAGGAAACAGGACGGCGTGCACATGGCAAGACATGAAAGCCTCATCTGTGACCTTCTGAGACACCAATAGCTATCTGCCCTTTACTGTGCCCCTATATAGTGCATCCCAAGAACTCATTGTCTTATTTTACTTGTGGCACAATGAAACTATAGCATCATAAGAAGGTGGTGTTAGAAGACAATATAGTGGGAAGTTCAGTGTATGAAGACATTATATAAAAAGAAGATGGTTGGTGCAAGATATCCCTAATATATATAAAATAAAACTGCTTCTTTTATACACAGGGTGACAGGAGTCAGTCTCCAACCTGACATTTGTACTGAAGCCAATGATATTAGAGCCGCTGAGAGATGACTTTCATGTAGTAGACATTATTGAACTGTAGAGTCTGATTTGATTCCACCTAAGTGTTTGATTTGGCTGCTGTGGTTCAAAAGCTATCGGGATCTGTGCTGTGTTTGCCGAGTTAATTGGACAGATACCTAATTGGGTGTCAGGAGATGGAGGAGCAGGTGTACGAATCTTACTGTTTATCAAAGGAGGGAAAAAAAGAGACATTTTCTTTTGAGCTTTTTTTGTTTGCGGTCTCAAAAAGCTGAGAATCGTGATGAGTTTCTGTTCCTTATGGCACCACCTACATTTTTTCTTTTATCTCAGTGTCATTCCAGATTTAATATCATTTTTTCTTTGAGTTATGACTCAGGCGGAGTACTGGAACTTACACAAAAAATGCCTTCATGCCGTTTTTCTTTTTTCAGTTATAGAGTCAGGAATTGATCGATTTGTTTCCTGTAAAGATCCTTGAAGTTGAGTGGGATTGGTGACAAAGCCTTGGTTCTGTTAATATGGGCCCCCGATGACCTGACGGTATTTGAACTGCCCTTCAGGTCCAGTGATCAGAATGCTGTGTATTATACCCATGAGCACCATAGAAGGGGTTAAGACTCAGTTGGTCTACAAGGGCCAAGCCTTCAACATACCAGAGGATCTGCAGTTCTCTTTGCAAGGATCATGGACCTACAACCTCTCTGCTGAATTCATGTCTTGCCGGCCACTGGAAAATATCAATCAATCATTTTTCAGAAGCCCACCATTCAATGGCAGCAAATCCTGTAAACATTTTATCTTCTGGGCAAACATAGTCTATCCTTCAAAAACAGTCTTTTCTATCAATCGGTTTTCCAAAGTTGGTACAGCACAATTTATGGTTTCTTACAATATAACTCTATAAAAAAGAATTTATTCAAACCTGACTTCAAGAGTAATCAAATAGTAAAAAAATTATTGTTTTCATAACCCTCCGTTGTTAAAGCAGTTTTCTATACCCTTTGTTCTAATGAACATTTGAAGTTTCACATGATAAAACCTCTTAGGTTTTATTCATCTGCTGCACAACCTTTCAGTGTTTTCCCTAAATAACCTTTTATATATTTTTGACTCTTAATGTCTAAACCAAGCGTGTCAAGATATGAGGCGAGTTCAAATGTTCGCACGCAGTACAATCTCACAGAAATGGAATGTGACCCAAAAATACACAGACTCACTTTGGTAATGAAAGTGTTGTTACTAAAGTTACATAATGAGAATATGCAGCAAAAGCAGGGAGACGGAGAGAGAGAGAGAGAGAGAGACTGAGAGAGAAACCAAAGTGTTAAGTGAATGTTTGTCCCACCACACATGCAAAATGAAGTCATGTGCACCACCAGGGATGCACAGTGTTTGCGTGATCCATCACATCAGGCTTTATCAGTCATATAATGAAGGCTTTGGTTCCACTCCCATGCTTTCTTGTCTCTCACACTACGCTGGACTTTTCCCCTCCTCCAAATAATAAACTCTCTCATCCCTTTTTCATTACAAAAGTATTCCAACACTGAAGTAGCCCGAAGGTTAAAGAAGCTTTCTTGTGAGCAGAAGGTCACATCAGACCGCTGGATTTGCTATAAAAAACCTGAATGAGTGCATCAAGATGTCCATCAGTGTGCGATCATGCTCCAGCTTTGCAGGTGTACACCTAATTCTGTAATAGCAGTGACAACAGCAACACTATGCCTCATTTCAGGAGGCATCGCGAAAGTGTGCAGTTGTGCGAAGCAATCTGGAATCAGATTTAACCCCTTCTAATTACATCTATCAACATTCAGGGCTTTAACGTCAATGCCAATGTGTTTCCTGTTAGCTGAACACTGTTCGTGACAGCCCTGCAATTAATTGAAACATTAGAGAGAGACAGAGAGAGAGTGGGGAATGCTCCTGGGCTCATGTGGCCTTGGCTGACGCGTCGCGTGCACTGCAGCCCTCAAAAGACACGGAAAGCCTGAGCTATCCAGCGGCAGCTTAGCCTAGCCTCAGTGTCAGCAGGCTAGCTTTCCTCCCAGTCAGGGGGAACCAGATGTAACTTTGTACTCAGCATTAGCACATGTATCAAATAGAAGCAGCCGTCTCCGACGTGTCGGCCTTTTACGTGATGAGTTATTGTTCTGCTGTGTATTATTTTGGAGGGTTATAAGTGTTAGAGATGAAAGATAAAAAAATGGAGGCATCTAGTTCCTGGAGCTTCTATGATTTATTAGTGTGTTATATGGGGAAAAGGTGATGGGGGAAAATGTAGGGGGGGTGGAGGTGGGGGGGTGGCAAAGGTTTAAATGCAGCCACAGCTTAGGTGTTCTGAAGCAGGACACTGACCAACCAGAGAACATTCAGTAAGAGTTAAATTACAAAAAGGAGGAAAGTGAAGTTAAAGAATCATTTAAATAAATGTATCCTTCCACATCCAGGCAACTCCAACTAATTAATTAAATAGATAAATTGCATCTCCCATTCTCCCATGAAGCCATCTGTGGGGGTTTAGATAGATCGTGCTGGAATTTTTTCCTCTATCATAACAATGTTTGTGAATCTGTTGCCATGACGATGACATACAGTTATGTGTGTCAAGTTTTCATAATGACAAAATGTCAATCTAATTTTTCACCTTTTCTGCTGGAAAATTCATCAGCCATGTAAGCCATCTCCTGCACTCTGTGTGTGTGTGTGTCCATCACAATGGAAACTGTTGTGTGACATTCACAGCATGCCAGGGGTCAGCAGCACCAGCCCCCGAAGCAAACCGGCATGTCAGTCAGAAGACGTAGTTGGAAACAATCTTAAGTATTATTTATGAGGCTGGCAACTGCCATTACAATGAACTATGACATCACCTAAGCTTAGCCCCATTAAGCATTTATTTGCAGCAATGTGTCACCTCACATATCAAAGCTGTCCGCCTGGTATCCCCTACGCCTCCAACAGCCTGCAGCTAATTACATGATCTGATGGTTACAGAAGGAAGGCTGGGACTGGATGCTCCATGTTGGTGAGGCGGCTCGTTGCTACACCTCAGCAGCAGCTGCTGCTGCGCCTTTGAGCAAAGTGTTAAACCCACAACCTGCCCAGTAGCATCGAATGTGGAGCAAATCTTGGGCCACTCAGTCTCATTTTTGCTCAAAGCTTTGAACAAGTGTGGTAGGAATAAAGGGAGCCACCGTGTGATGAGTTCACACTTTTCAATAGCAATATTTGCCCTGTGGGATCAATACAGTCCTAATTATAGGCCTGCTTTGATCTTTAAATATAAGTAGGCAAACCCTTTGATTAGTTGTCTTGTTTTGAAATCCCCCCCACGCAGGGATCATACTTTTAAGTGGTAAAGGAGGCGTCCTGGAGCCATGCAGCTCGACAAGAACAAACACGATCCCTGTTCAACTGAAACAGGAAGTGCACAAACAGGTGGTTTTTGTGTTTATTACTACTGTGCCAGAATGTACTGTTACTCCACCTGTCGCAGCAAAGACGTTTGATGTTTTCCTCAGCACATTATGTGGGTTTTTACCATGAGTATATTATATATTTTCTTTAAATTTAAGACAAAGCATTTGTAAAAAAAAAAAAAAAAAAAAAAAAAAAAAACATACAAATGAGATGGTCCATACAGGTGTCTCTGCATGTCCTGTAAAATGTCTCATATCAGTTACACAAAGAGTGCAGACGCCTTATGAAACTCAATGAGTGCTTTTCTCACTTAAAAATAATACTATAAAAGGATCAGTTGCTTTTCTGAAGGTTCTGAAGACCATCATGAGGTTCCAAAGGTTTTACTGCCGTCTCCTGTTGCCTTGTGTAAGTTTTTCTGTATCATATCATCTATTCATCCATTTATTACTACTGCCACAAACCAATCAATCCGGTAAATGAGAGCCTGGTGGGCAAACATTTTTTCATGAGTCTGGTGTGAACTGATAGTAAAGTGTTGCAGTGCAGTGACAATAGAAAATCCTTGTTTTAAATCCCTTTGTTTTAAACGTCTTTGCACCAGAACTACAAAGAATACAAGCAAAGGTAGTGCATGGCTTTCATCGAGTCAGAATGAAGTGTCACCATCCTCAACACACAACTTCTAATGACATGCTGTATGCATAAGTATGCATTTGAAACTACAAGCGTATTATTATTTACGCCTTTTTGTGCCAAATACGGAACACGCGCCACTCAATCATAAGCAACAAAAGTCTGTGTAAGGAGGCAAACTGGGGTGGTGGTGGTGGGCGTATAATTGGATTTTCACTCAGGAATCTACAATTCATTTTTAATAAATATTTGATATTATAAATACTTGGTTTCTTTGCTACAGGATGATAAATAAAAAAAAATCATTATTTATCATTATCCATGACCTACATATGTGGGATTTGGTGGTATGGCTCATCACCTGTGCAACAGGTACTTCTTTTGCCAATTTAGGAAAGCATAGACACAAATTTTAATCTTCACACCACACGTGTCCTCAGGCCACGTCTCCATTGTGTTGGCAAAAATCAAAGCTGGCAGTGGAGCCAGAAATGGTGAATATGTATACCTTTAATCCCTCTTATCCTGCTGTTAGGCCAGGGTGTGTCCCCTGGTCTACTATAATAGTCTGCAATGAGAAGCTTGAGTAAACACAATCAATGGAAGACACTAGCATATGCACCACAGAGATTTCCGAAGTCTTCCCCCTTTTATTCATCCCTACACGTATTCGATTACACACCCCTACCTTTCAGGCAAATTACAACCCGAGACAACAGTAGTGATGCACTATGACATGTTGGACGGTAGTATCAGTGACGTTAGCGCCACCACAGAAAAAACTGGTTTTATAAAAGGGGTGCCCTCTCTCTCTCTCTCCCTTTCTGCGTGAGTGTGTGTGTGTGTGTGTGTGTGTCTGGTATTCTTGCATGCTCTCTTACTCCTGGATTACAATCTCTTCATCCATTATTAATGAAGTTAAACTACTAGTGGCATGCTGAATGTGCTGCATGGGAGATTTGTAGCTAATCCAGCACAAAACAGCCCCAGTCACATAATGAAGGGAAAAAAAGAACAAATGTCAACAGTTTCACACTGGGACTGGATTAGACACCCCCACCTCACCCTCCTCATTCACACACACACACACACAGCCTCACTCTGCCTTCCTTTCTCTCCTTGCACAGAAACCCCCATCACACACACACGCACACACACACACACACACAGAAAACCCTTCATGCTGGATATGTTATGAGTAAACACACATCTACCTCCCTCCATCACCTTTTCTGTGATGTTCCCCCCACTAACGGATTAATGAATCTGAAGTGCAGATTGAAAGGAAAAGGCCAAAGAGTTGTTGAGGTCTTTGTGTGACATCATACACACAGTCGTCCAAAGGTTGCGGTGCAGTTTAAAAAAAAAAAAAAAAAAAGTTGCAGTCTATGATGCCGGCAGGAGTATTATAAGTGGATGTTGACCCCGCGTCGTCTCTAAAGGTTCTCGTGTGTCGCTCTGATGGTGTAGTGACAGCGTGGGGTTTGGTCGCTGTGTTGTGGTAAAACGCTGTGCGCTCATGTACAGTGCAGCCAGGCGATGTGGCTCCGTGAAAAGCAGAGACGAGCATGAAACACTGGAACTAATCAGAACACATGACATGGGTCTGGCATCCTGATTTCAGATTAGCCATGTCGTACCCCCCTCCTCCCCCCTCCCTCCCTCCCTCCTCTCTCATTATTTCTCTCACTCTGTCTTTATATCTTTTATCTTTGTCATCCTTTGTCTTCCACCTTTTTGAGCCACATTTCCTATCTGTATTTTGTCTATTAATTTGTGGCTGACTTGATTGTGCCTTCATTAGTTTGTTGATGTGAAGATGTAATCTGTAAAGTAGTGTGCTGTTAGGCTTCTCAGTATTTGTTGTGATGTAGAAACATGGAAAGATCCCTGCACTACTTTTTCTGTTTACATCCTGAGCAAATCAGCTGGTTCACACTCATAGATCATATGATAATCAGGCATGGAAAAGATGCATCGTCATCATCTTTAGAGATGCACTGGCAGAAATGAACCTGTCTAACGATGGGCACTGACTGACTGACTTCTGCAAAGGTTCCGCCTGTCGATGAACTCTCGTATTTTTGATTTTTTTCTTTGCTAACTTCATCATTTTCTTGGCTGTAGATGACAAATGACTGGACAGCCCAGTCTCATCCCATAACATGGAACAGTCAAGTAACTGCGAATCAACTGTTTTGTCTACAGTCACATGAATTGTTCTTTTTTGTGCCAGTGGGCCTGAATTCTGGACTGTTTGAATTGTGCTTTGGGCCTACAGCATGTTTTTTCCCCCAGTGACATATTGACTTGATTGATTGTATTGTTTTGTGCAGACTGACACAAAAAATTTTCGCAGCAGCCAGCGGGACAACATCCAACCTTATCCTGTCACCTTTAACTGTTTGTGTTTTAATACTTAAGCCCATCTGCAAGTGGAGAATGAGATAGAATTGACGGTCAAATCAGTCACAAAGCATTTTACCAAAATTAGATGGGTAGAAAGCCGTTGCAGGTTTAGGCCTTCCAGGCATCTGCAGACTTTTCCTTCTACTTTTGGCTCACTCGTGTTTCTGTGCATGAATAAAGTGACACTTTCACTAAATAAGTAGACGATTCCTGTCAATGTGCACAGATTGCATAATGCAATGATTTCACAAGACTAGACTGGTTAGACTGGCAGAAGTGTGGATTCATACATCAGTAATACGGCGCACATCTATGTCAGTGTGTTTTTTTTCTGGTGAGGACAAGCTGGCATCAACTGAAGAAGTAATTAGTAAATGCTATCTTGCTAAAATGCTAAGGTAAAATATGTGTCTGTACTCGTGTTGAGCCAGCTGTGGAGTCTGGTGTTGAAAAGTGGTGTCAAACTGAGAAAACATTATGTCAAAGCTAATTTATGTGAACATGGCCTCTTTCCCTTCACTCTGCTTACAGTATAAATCACAGGTATCTTTTTTTTCCTGTGTACATTTTACAGTTTTGTTTTACACCTCACGTCCATATTTCAGCGTCTGAAATCAGCCTTCTGTATTTCCATGCAGCTGCATTCACTTTCCTCTCCTTGTGCCCTCTTCCTCTGCCACGGTGGACCAATTAGAGCTAAGCTGATTCCAGTTGTGACCTTTGGGTGCACCTCGGGTCTGCCGACAGGAGAGTTAGCATGTAGCTGGACTGCTTTACATGTTATCGACGGGGTGGGAGGCATCATAGTCATTTTATCACACCAATTTCATTCTTGGCCGATTTCCCCTTAGGCAGGTTAGTGGCAGCTTCCCATTGATTTTTCATGTAATTGATCAGAGACCGGCTTGAGCAATTTATTGGCCCACTCGCACCTGTGATTAAGGCAGAGGCCACATGTGTTTATGCATGCAACGACTATTACTTTCCCCGTGTGCCATAAAGAGCTGCTGTGTGCCGTCTGTGATTGTCAGTGTAATGAATGGCGTCCTATAGTCTCAGGGACATTTTTTAATCATGCTTGACCAGAACCATGTCATGTCCAAAGTCAAGAGGAGCGGAGACGGCCTCGTCTGACTGACCAGCAATGACAGGAGTTAATGTGTTCACATAAAAACACAGACCAGAGTTTAATTCAAAGTAATCCTCATTCATTTGAAGCTGCTTCATGCATGGGATTAATATTAGAGCAGTCGGGGGGCCAAAACCACGATGACATCAGCTAAGCATTTTCTTTGGAAGCCGAGGATAGGATAATTACAGAAGAAGACAAAGACGAAGAGCTGAGTACTTTTTAAATATACACCATGTTAGCTGGGAGAAGTGAGGGTAGCCTAACATGTAAGTCATTTACTGGCCTCGTGCATTACGTTCTAAACCACAAGCCATGTTGCTGAGTTGGAGTGCTTAGCGTTGGTGTAGCTCATCTCCCTTTGGTACTGTGACAGAGCTGGAATAGTAAGGATCAGGCATAAAGCCGCTCAACAAGCTCAAGAGCTATCAAAGAGCCACCCTTTTAATTTGGTTAATTTACAGGCAGCTTTTTCACTAATAACGTTCTTGGAGTGATACTTGACAAATGGAAATACACACAGGATATTTCTGCCTCAGAGGAGAAAGTCTCATCTAATGTTTTGTCTCTTGTCTTCTCCATATTTATCCCTCCTAGAACTGTCACAACCCTTCAATAAAACTACATTCCTGCCCATTACTTTATATCTAACATATTAGCAGTGCATAAACTGATTTGTTTAAAGATTTGTGGCTTTGGAAATTTAACTTAAAATTTTATTACACAGCCACAGAGGGTTTGGCCAGACAGAACATAGGGCGACAATCACATGTGGTTTGAGGCTAAATCTGAAGAGAGAGAGAAAAAAATAAAGAAAGAAAATCAGGCTGGTTTCTCAGGGCGAAGAGAACCCCTGAATAATGGAACCACTTCAACATGTGCATTACTCAAGCCTCCCAGTGCTATGGAACTGAATGCTATGGGGGGAAAATAGATTCACATCAGAGGGTGTGAGGATGAGCTTCTTTAACGCAGATTTTGCACCCTTGTGATTTGACTGTAATTTAATTTATTCCTTATGGCATTAGCAGAATGCAAAGGCTGCAGAAATCCTTATTCTGTATGTGCTGTGGAAATGTGGGAGGCCTAAATTTCAAAATAAGATGATTGTGGAAAAGCATCATTTGACAAAAGACTGTTTACTTAGCAGGACACTTATTAACTATAAAGCTGCAATGATTCCTGATAAAAAAAAAAATCATCCTTTCAAATTAAAACTTTCATCAAAGTTCTAAAAAGAAGCCAAACTACTTCAGGGCCCGCAGGTTTCAATACTGTGTGGCTGACTGACACAGGCAGCCTATCATCTCTTTACAGATGCAGTGCTCGCATGCATGGAAGGATGCGCGCTGATATACATAAAAGCCCTGGAAAAAAATAGTGTTTAAAAAGTCCTCTCCAGTATGCAGGAGCTGCAGGAGGAAAAAAAAAAGTTGAAATGTCCAACTCAGCTGGCGGGGCTGATGTGCTCGTTAAGAATCAGGAGAGAGCATCAGCGGAGCAGGTCACCCCGTTTCTCACATCACAGCCCCATCAGAAATTCTTTCAAGTGTCCTTCTGCGTCGCCAAAGATGACAACGGCGAATCGATAAGCGCTTGAAATGAAAAGAAGCCGTCTGTTTGCCCCCGAGGCGAAAGATTTCATACCCGCCAGCCTTCTCTGAACTTCAGGCATTCCTCTGCACCTTTCTGCGTGAGAAAGAGGAGGCTCTTGACTGATTTTTTTTTTCTTTCTCTTTGTATAAGAAGGTAAGAGGAGAATATACCCAAACCCATCATGCCCCTCTCCAGACGTCGCTGCTACACCTCTTTTTCTTCCCTCCTCTCCGGCGCAGGCGGGGCGTGATTTGAAGATGTATACATGATGTTTGCTGCACGGGCTTCTGGCTCGTTTACTTGCATTTTAGGGGGTATATTGTTTGTGCGTGTGCCTCATCTCAACAGCAGCTAATATTAAAGCGCACAGGTCAAAGCTGTTTTTTTGGCAAATATGCTCATTTTATTTATTTTTCCCCCATATTGGTTTGCATTTGACCCCTTATGTGTGTTTAGGCGAGAGGAAAATTAATAAAATATGGTCTTCTTGGGCCTTAAGAGGGATTTCTCTATGCTAGTTTTATTTAATATCTTCACTCTTAAATAAACAGACTTGCGCATCTACTCTCATTTTGACTCCTTTATATGGCTATAAACATTTATTCATCCCCATTTTTGCACGAGAGTGGTGGTGGGGGGGGGGTGCATCATGATGCGCATGTTTTGCACCCCCCGCCTTTTTTTCCAGGAAATTCCCGTGTGGATGCGCGCATTAATTACTGGTTTAATGGGAGTATGACTAAAAATGTAAAAGAAGGATTAGGCGCTGGGAATGCAGGCCTACGTCCGGTCTGCTCGCCTCACTTAAGATGCGGATGAAAAAAAAACCCAGTCTGTATCTAACGAAACGGATCCATAAAGAACATTTGCATCCGAGCCAGCTGTTCACTTCATCTGCACATAAATCCGCAACACGATAGCGGCTCTGTCTGGCTGCGGAGGAACCTGATGCATCAATTTAAATGCGCATTTACGCATTACGCATCTAAATATTGTAATATTCTTCTCTGTGTGCGTATTAATTGAGGTAATTTTGCTGGTTACATAATAAGATGATCAATAGTGCTTTTTGGAATACGTGGTAATGACTATTGTTTATTTTTACAGATGAAGCTGTTTGTTAAAGGAGTTTAGGCAAATTGGATCATTTTACTCTGTGTTGCAGTAAAAACGCGGACGATCAGGAACATCTGTGTCCTTAATGATCAGAATTTGTGTTTGATTGTTGTTGAAAGTTGAAAGTTGGCCTCTGCGCCAAAGCAGGCGCAGGAGCACACCCCCTTTAAAAGGCGCGCGCGCACACACGCACACGCACACACAAGGTCCCTCTGTGAGCTCAAAAGCTGGAAAAATTGCGCCACTCTTGGAGCGTCTTTCGAAGAGGGGGAAAAGTTGAGGAAGACCAGAAGAGGACGAACCAAAGAGGAGACTCGGATGAAAGCGCCTCCTTCGCCGTTTCTCCTCGCACTGTAAATAGATGCTTATTTATGCGCATAAAATCCTAAAAGGTAGCGCTGCGTCTCTTTTTTTGGATACATAGCGGGGGGAAGCACATCCATGCAACGCTCACTTTTCCGGACACAAACTTAGACCTTCACAGAGCCGTGCTGGACCTTCAAAGTTGCTTGATGTTCCGCTGATTAAGACAACTTTGAGTGAGTTTGGACGTTGGAATTTATCTCTTCACTTTGAAAAGAATAAAAAAAAAACACCGCCGACGGCTGGGAGAGTTGTCTCGCTACAACTGGTAAGTGCAGCAGAGGAATACGGACACTGAGGTGTGAGTTAATGCAAGTGAAGGAATTTGTTCCAGCTCTGTTTTGTGGCTGTTGTGTGCGTTTTAAAGCCGTAAGGCTGTAACATAAAGGAGCATGAAGTGATGTGAGGGCAGGGTTCGCCTTACAGGTCGCTGGATGATGTATCCTTAGCAGTGATGTAGTGTGGTGAAATAAAAAACACAGACACACACAGAGAGACAGTACTGGTGGTGATGAAAAAAAGGAATATTAGTATCAGATTAGGGCTGTGTGCTGAATTAAGTAATTCGAATCAAATCCCATGTAACCGTGCGTAAAAAGCGCTTTTAAACAACCAAATTTAAAAAACGATGTATCTGACTTTAATTACAAATAACAAAAATAATTCGTGCTGGTGTTTTTTTGCCCTCCTCTGCCTCATTTTTCAATATTTATAAAAAAGGAATGGGGGGCAAAATAAGATGAGACGGCCTTTAAATAATACAGGACCATATGGTGGAGGTTAGTCGATTCATCTCCCGGTAAAGGCTGCAGTCTTATGCTCCACTGTGTTAATTTCAGATGTAAAGCCAGTGAGAGGCAATGCCAGCTTTCTGTCTGCACTGGGCCTGGTGCCATGTGAGTCACTGATTCATATCAACTGCTGCTGGTGAGAGCGGAGAGAGAGTCCATGATGTGAGAAGGAATGGATGAACGAGATTAATTTAAGTCATCATAACACAGAGATTTTTAAATCGCTCATATGTCCGGTTGATATAAATTATTATTATTATTTATAATAATACTACCCAGAACATATTTTATTTTGCTTGCGTAATTGTTGCGTATCTTACGCACAAGTTAAATGGATCATTTTAGATATTTTTCAATATATTATGAATTTAAAAAAAATGCAGATAATTTTACAATTTTAACGGCAAAAAAAGTATAAAAAGAAAAACGCGTGTCTCTTTGGAGGCCGCGCAAAAGAGAGACAGGCACGGCCGGCATGAAATATTGGAGGGACCACTCATTAAATCTCACTGATTAGATAACACGGAGCATCACGCAATAACCCTTCCACCTTACAGCCTGACCTCCCAATATTTCATTTTGCAGCGGGGATGAGAAGAAAGCTTGTGCAGGTACAGCCCGTGTAAAACTTAACCCCCCAATATCTGCATCTTTTGAATTAAATAGGGGGGGGGGTGGAGAAGGAGGGGGTGTGGTGGGGGGGGTGAAAACTCGCAGATGATGTAGAGCAGGTGAAGAGAAGAAGTGAGGAAAATGGTTAACAGCATGACTGCATGCAAATTCCCCCCGAGTTGAATTATCATAAGCAAACAGTGTGAGCCTGGACTAATAAAACCCCATCTGTGTAACTTCATATCGAGGTAGTATGAGGGCTGCGATAATGAATTTTGTAATATCCCACCGACAGACATCTCAATCAGACTCTAATCCCGTGATTTTACTACGGAATCACTGCACTCCCAACTGCTGCAGGCCGCAGCAAAACACAACACACAGCACATGCAAAACAGGACTGTACAAAAATCACTGAAACACAGCGTGACGCAATGCATGCAGAAATACATTCATCTCTTAATCAAGTGAAAAGAGTCAAAATAAGATTATTTTAATTTGAATTATTTATTTGAATGTTTAATAATGTTGACAAACTTCAAATTATAAAATTCAAAAGCAAAAGACGCTCATTATTAATTAAACTCACATTATTCTGTTTTTTTTTAAATCATCACCACCGCTGTCATCCTAATCTGCCTTAATCTGCTGTGTGCATTAATATAGTTTTTTAATTTACATAATATTCATGTGTGTCCAGTTCCAACACGCATTTATATTTTTTTGCATTCATTCAATCATTTTTCTCCTGATTACAGCACCACCGTCTCCATTTTAATACTTAGCCTGCCCTAGCACACACACCACAGTTCTTATTATTCTGATGTTGACTGAGGTGCAGAGGTGGAATTATAGCCACACAGGAGGTTATTTATTAGTCTCAATGACTAATTGTGGCTCTTTTGTGTTTTTGCTTTTTTTGCAGAAGCGGTTTCTTTAAATTGCCACTATGGACTCCCACTGTCGCAAACTGGCCACCACCTGCGCGCAAATAGGTAAGCACCAGCTCCATCAATCTTATTTGAAGTTTTGGAACCATGATATAAACGTAGATGGATAAATCGATATTTTTTCCACTTTAATCCTGCAAATAAAGGAATAAAAATAAATCTACAGACTAAATAAAATTATTAGGAAACAAGAATTAATGACCTTGCTTCCCACAAATAAGGAGTATTGATTAAACATTTTATTTTATTATCATTGGGGTCTGCATTGTTGCATATTTTGTGCTTCTAGAGCCTAAATACTCTGCCAGAACAATACGAATAACAGGCTAGACAGCATCATCTAGATATTCCAGTTATTAATTAGATTAAAAGCCAAATAATGTGTGTATAAATAGACCTAAACGCATCTTCTTCTAACATTCTAATATTAAAATCTAGATTTATCGATTTAAATTAATAGGCCTATCTCTAGTGGCTTAAAATAAACACATTTAATTACAGCTAAATAAGATTTCTTCCTGAAAATATTTCTGTTTTTATGACAGTATTTACTATTAAATATCATCTACCATTACAATGTCACTGCTCAGCTCCACCTCCCACCTCGATTTGCAGTTCTACACTTTGATGGTATGAAGCTGCTTTGTGTGTAATTGTGCAGTAAAAAATAAAAATTGCTCGTAAAGGTTTAATATTTGGCCTCTTTGGTCGTCAGTGTGGAGAATCCGTCTGTGAAACCTGTCAGTTCGCTGTCTTAGAGCGACCCCTGCTGGCGTCTTGTCGCTCAGCACAGTAGCTTCCAGCCTCAGACGACGTTGAGCATCATCCAACGGATTTAATGATGGCGGCCGCTCTGCAGAGAGCGAATTAACTGACACAATTAAAAGCTGGCCATTAGAGTGTGACCACTTACATCTTATTATCCACTTTAATGTTATATTTACTGGCATTTGGCACCAAAGAAGTTAACACAAAACTAATTAATGCCAATAAATAGGTTCAGATTGATTCCCATAAATTTCCCAAAATAGCTTCCTTTAAAGAGAGACAAAGCCTGGGATTCATTAATGACTCTGTGATGTGATAACATTACATCAGGTCTTATTAGAGGTCTTAGCGAATAACCAATAACTCTCTTCTGCTTCATTTATTCGGCGTCGATGGGTGTGAGTGCTGCGAGTTCACAGCTTCATACTGTAGCTGCACATTGTTGTGAGCGACCACTGATTAGGAATAATAAGATAATACCGGCGAGCAGGAGTGATGCTTTCACACACACACAAACACACACACACACACTGCTGTAATATATGCAGCGCTTGTTGGATTGACTCAGGGGAAAACTAAATGTATAATGAAAGCCCATTCGTGAGGAGGAATATACTAATGGAGGAATCTGATGTCTCCTTAATCCTATGTAAAAAGCCTTGTCGTCTCCCTCTATATTGACTGAATTGCTAATTAATGGCCCTCTATGGCGGAGGCCTATTGCACGCAGTAATCCGCAGAAGAGAGATAAAGCATTCAGAAGGCAGAAATGAAGAGGAAACCGATAATCCACTTCAAGTTTTAGTATTACAGCACGCCTGGAAGGAAAAAAGGAGCAGCAGAGTGCCTGCTGTCCGACATAGAAACACATTATTATTATAATAGTAGTCATAATAAATAAATATATTAATAAATCCACTCCTATTGATTGAAATGGAAGCGCCTGCTGCATGTGTTGAGTGTGTGTGTGTGTGTTGCACGCACTCTATGGTCTGCTGGTATTTATATATCAGGGGCTTTCACGGGATTAGCCCAGTAACTTCTTTAACAGCGCCAAGTCCAAATGTGCTGGCTGAATGGGGGCGCCCGCCTGGGCACGTGGAGGTTTGGACGTGCGGCTTTTGGTGATGATGACGATGATGAATTTAAAGACATGTTTTCACATATAACGCACTAAGTAGCGTGGATGGCGCTCATCTCTTTTACGATGAGTCCATCATTTCAATCACCTGTTACCCGCCCTGCCTGCCTGCTGACGCTTCTCCATCCTCCACCTCGAAAATGAACGTCGCATTTGTTTGATTTAGGTGTGTTTGCTTTGGCTTAATGCGACACAATCTTCTGAGAATTGGGTTAACAGAAACGGCAGCTCAAACTCATTAAAAAGTCTTTTTTTTCTTTGGAAATTCAAATGAGTGTCTTATCTGATTTGCCTAAAAAACTACCAGAGGGAGTGTTGTCTAAAAAAAACGACCGCAGGGGGGTCCAAAAAGTGAAGAGAGATCCATGTTAAGCACCCAGATAAAGTAATCCGTCGTCAACAAACCGAGGCTACGCGGTTAACTATGTGGCTCCGGTGAGGTTGATTTAATGGAGATTTGAACCTCATGTCTGGGGAGGTCAAGAAGATCGCGTCATTTGACAGCTCGTGTGACTGATAAGGTTTCGTATGAGGGTGCAGTGGAGCGTTAACTAGTTTTTTGGTCCGTTTGGTCACGTTTTTGGACATCTACCAAATACCAAAATGCATAAATCCAGCTGGTTGGTGGGTGTTTTCCCTTTGAATAAATTCATCACAGTTCGTTTTTTACTATTTTTAACTGCCCATGTCTCTACAAATCCAGATCCTCTGTGCATTACGCATGTGGCACATGTGCTCTTTTTAACATAGTGAGCATGTCTGGCAGTTAGCGTCAGTTGACAAGTGCGCACAGACAGATTTGGAGCAGGCTGGCACAGCAGCACTGCATTTGTTTGTCCTTTTACACGGGCGGCTCTGCCGGGTGTATTATATGTGTGCGTGCGTGTGTGTGTGTGTGTGTGCATCTATTTTCTTTGTGCTTTCAATACAATCCGCTCGGTGGCTCGTTTTATCCACACTGAGTCCCAGAGTAAACTGCAGTGACTGAGCCTGCAAGCAAGCAAGCAAGCAGCTCAACTTGGGTATCAATAGAACTGCATCGTTTTACTGGGCCACTGGACCCATCTCATAAAATGAGGCCAATCTGTGTTATTTTCATTTTTATTTGGTCTTGGGCTGCTGCGCAACGGTAACTCGGAGCGCCGCGGGTACACCGTGCGTCCCATCTCTCTTTACATGCTTTTTATTTGGAAGAGAAAAAATAAGCGCCAGCCGCGGCATAAACACACACTGGCAGACATATCTCGTTTCTGTAGGCTCCGGTTGGTTGGGCAAACCGTCATATCCACATGGATGTGCCTGTCAGAGAGGGATATGGGCGGGCGCATTGTGGTGACGTGGAGGACTGAAGAGAGGAGCAGTTGGATAGGCAGTGAGCAGGCAACAGCTGAAATGAACAGTGAGCAGTGTAGTGTGTGTATGCCTCTGGATCTAATATCACCTACCTGTCCTTGTCACTCTGATAGTCAGCCGAGGTAGCCGCTGTTTTACCACCAATGCTATGGCAAAACTCAATGGCCTATTTTAACGCGTTTTCCAGCTTATACAGAAAGAGGGCTTCATTTGAACCGCAGGAGGAACAGTGCTCGTGTGCGTTTTTTGGACAGCTGAACACATTCCGCAGTCGGACTTTCCACTTCTCCTTCCTGTACTAAAGGCTGTGCGATCTTTTACCGATGAACTCTATGAGGGATCCATTAAACATAGACCACCACCACCACCACCACCTCACAGGGAATAAACTTGCCTCCACACACCACACGGCTTTGGCGATGGCCTCTAGTTTACAACCGCTGCAGCGGTCTGGGGACTCTAAACATCGGTTAGAGGTGCACACTGTGTCGGACACATCCAGTCCGGAGTCTGTCGGTAAGAAAACCCTGCCTGGGGTACAGATGTTCTTGTCTGCGAGGCATCAAACAATAGACGACCCTCATCTATCATCGTGAAGGGACTTCAACATGCATGCAAATTAAGCGCTTACAGCTGTCATTTTACCAGCAGATAATTCCTTCGGCCTGTGTGTGGTGTTAGTGAAAAGTTTTTGTCTGTGTAAATGAAACGCAGCTTGTCTTCTGTCAACTAAAATGACCGAATCAATCAATTCAATTTTCAGCAACAGAGGTTAAATGGAAAAATATTAACCAAATACAAAACTTTAAACACGACCTAGATTATATTAAGAAACGCAGCATTTGGAGGCTCCAACACAGTCATGGATTATCTTTTTTTCCCCCACAGGCCTTAATCTGTCTGATACTAATTTAAGTCCTTTGCTTTCCCTTCACAGAAAAAGAGAAGATCCAAAATAAAAACGATGACTCCTCAGATGATCCTTCCAAAAAGAAGCGGCAGCGGCGGCAGAGGACTCACTTCACCAGCCAGCAGCTGCAGGAACTGGAGGCCACTTTCCAGCGCAATCGCTACCCGGACATGAGCACAAGGGAGGAGATAGCCGTGTGGACCAATCTCACAGAGGCCCGGGTCAGGGTGAGTATTCTCGTGGGTGTAAAGAAAAACAATTGGTGTGTGGATAATTTCGGGTAATATGTGCCAGTGTTGCAGTTATCCTATTAATATCTCATACCTTGACATAATTACGCGCGAACGGAAAACTTTACGCACGGCTACAATTACATTAAAAACAATACTGTTAGACACAGTTTTTAACTGAAAACCAAATAATCAGTCTTGTTTAAATATACTGCTGGTAAACGTTTAATTTAATTAGACCACAGGCTTCTGTTTATCTTTTAGGCTGAATATAATTACAATGCCCTGTACACAGTGGAAAATTATACGTTTTGGCTCATTTTATAATTTCATTTAAAAGTGACAAAAACAACACTTTGCTATTTGCCTATTAAGCGTAATTAAGCACTAATAAAGCTGTTAACAGTTGAAGCTATTGACATGAGTCGGTGACAGATACCAGTCGTGTTCTCCTGTTCGTGTGAAAGAGGTGCAAAGCTTGTATTTTGCGATTGTCGCCCTGGTGTTGTGTGATTAAGGTCAGCGTGTTTGTGGAAGCCTGCAGAGGAATACACATCCTCTCCACATTAAGATGGTCCAGTGAGACCTCGGTGTGTATTCAGCTCAGATAAACACGGCACCACAGAGGAATTATCTGCTCAGAAATACATGGAATACAGTTAGAATTTAGCAGAAATTGTGGGGAAAATTTTTATAGTAAATTATAGAGGATGTTATAATGTAACATTTAAGACAATTTACCCGCGAATAATCCCGGGATTAATCCGAGTGTGTCTTCATTTCTCTTGCTTTAGGTTTGGTTCAAGAACCGGCGAGCCAAGTGGAGGAAACGGGAAAGAAACCAGCAAGCCGAGCTCTGCAAAAACGGCTTCGGCCCGCAGTTCAATGGACTCATGCAGCCCTACGACGACATGTATCCAAGCTACACATACAACAACTGGGCGGCCAAGGGCCTCACGTCCGCGTCTTTATCCACCAAAAGCTTCCCCTTCTTCAACTCCATGAACGTCAACCCCTTGTCCTCGCAGACCATGTTCTCACCACCCAACTCTATATCCTCCATGACTTCCAGCATGGTGCCATCGGCGGTGACCGGCGTGCCGGGATCCAGTCTCAACAGCCTCAATAACTTGAACAACCTCAGTAACCCGTCTCTCAACTCGGGGGTGCCCACGTCGGCCTGTCCCTATGCGCCTCCGACTCCTCCATATGTGTACAGGGACACTTGTAACTCCAGCCTGGCCAGCCTGAGACTGAAAGCCAAGCAGCACTCGAGTTTTGGATATGCCAGTGTGCAGAATACGGCCACTAATTTGAGTGCTTGCCAATACGCCGTGGACAGACCAGTCTAATACCTAACTGCACTGCAAAAAATCACCATTTTAGCAAGTTATTAGTGGCTAGTAGTGACGCATAAAGTGGTATTTTTCCACTAAAGGGAGTGAGGATATTGCGATCATATGAACCTTTTTCAGGAGATTTCTTTGTCATCTGGCAATTTCTTGATATTGGTTGGAATTTTCCTTTTTTTCTCCTGCCGCATGTCCCATATAATATCAAAACATGTGAACTCACATCATGCATCCTTCAGTTTCATTTGATTTTTTTAGGAGAAAATGTGATTTGTGAGAGTGAGTAGGCTGAAATGGCTTGTTATGGTGGTCATTTTTTGCAGTGTGTGGGTTAATCACAAACAGCCGGCCACAGGAACAAGAGACTACTACAACTACTTTTTTCTCATTTTTCAGAAAAGGGCACTAGAAGAACTGAACCACTGAAACAAGCTCAACTCCAGGTCGGAGTCAAACAACAAAACTGAAACAGGAGTTTTTTTTTTTTGTAAGGGTTATTTCCCCTTTGACGAGTCCAGGCCTGTTTCACACTGCGCCTCAGTCTCACACACACACACACACACACACACACACATAAGGCCTGATTCATTTTTCACTACTCGTCATCTGGTGGATTTTTTGATTGTTGACTGAAAAAAAAAAGGTTGTATATATATATTTGAATTATCATCTCCTGTTTGTCGAGGCGAATGCGCTATAACCCTCCAGTCCCTCTCCAGGTTCAATTTATCGACGCATGTGGAAGTTAAAGAAAAAAAGAAAAAAGAGAAAAAACCCTCAAATGGAATCATGTTTTGCTTGCAAACAAAAAGGGAATGTACATACTCAAACGCACCAGTTGTGTGTTTCTAACATATTATAAATTTATTATTAATGTCTGTGTGAATATCGATTTAGAATAGCAATTCTGGATTTAAAAAAAAAAGACGCATCAAAAATGTTCCTGCGACAAATTATTTGGGTTTTTTTTGCTCTGTGTATACTATTTGGTACGGAATTATGTTTTTTTTCCAACATCCAAAAAAAAACTATTGTGTTTTATTTAATGGAAGTAAATATATTGTTCAAAAACATCCTGTTGGGGGACTTTTATTGAATCTTTGTGCTGGTAGTCTGTTAGTGGAGTGTAAAGCAATGACACGTCTGTCTATAGCCTTTCGATTATGTGAGGTACTTGTGCGGCTAATCTATAGAGGAAAACAATGGGCCGCTCCAATACACATAGCACCGAGATGCTCCGTCAGATTAACTGCTGAATACATGTCTGCCTGCTCGGCCAAAAGGGCCTCGGCTGGTCACTGGGGCTTGAAATAACACGGGAATCAACAACAAAAAAAGGGGGACCACACAACAATGACAGCAGCCCATTAGGGTTAGATCTTCCTCTGATCTCAGAGGAAATGCAGGCTCTCTGAAGTGGATTATTATTACTCAACAAATCTAAATATATAATCTGGACACTTTTTAAATTCACTCCAAGGCGCTTTGTTTGAAGTATGAGCTCCTCTTTTATCCTTTATTAGTTCTAATTCCGCAGTCATACCTGACTTATAGTCGTTCCAACTGTTTGCCTTAACATTGCACTTTTTAAGCCATGCTTTACAGCGCGCAAACGCGACAAAGCAAAACAAACTATGATTAAGAAAACAAGCGCAGAGAGAGAGAGAGAGGGAGAGGTATGCGGCAAGGACCGACGCAGTGGCTTGCAAGAGGCGGGGAGGTGAGCGCAGCTTGGAGGCTGCAAGCTGGAGCTGACACCGCAGCACTTCAAGGAGCCACATGAACCGGGTGCAATATGTGGCTTCATAATGGGCATGGATTGAAATGTATCTGAATCTGTTTTAATCATCAAAAGAAGAAGAAGAAAAAAAAACAGTCAAAACATCCTGTTTAAATAAAGTGAATGTGGCCATGATGTCATTGCTGGATGTGGCCTTATGGGTCAGATCTCAAGGGAGGGATTATTATAAAAAGAAATAAACCACAACTGTTGTTTTCATAAAAACTGCCAAATAACAAACACAAGAGACGCATTCTTCCAGTTTCTCATTCTGAGAGGCAGCGCGGCCTGAACTCCTCCTCACCCCCTCCACAATTCAGATTTTTTTTGTCCTCTTTAAAGAAAGCATCGCGCTCTTTTTTCAGCACAAGTGTCACCTTTTGATGGAGCAATAATCAGCTGACAGGGGGGGATAAGCCTAAACGAATACACAAGTCTGCAGCCTCAATACACATCCACACAATCAACACGTGACCCGAGGAGAAGAGGCTTCAGCGGGGAAACTGTTCATTTGGCGGACACGGCGCGCACAGGACTGCAGACTTTGTCTTATTGTTGCCTTTCCTCTTCATTCCAGCAGCATCCAAGGTAAGATCCTATTTCATAAAAAAAGTCTTTAAGCTGATGAGGCTGCGTGAAGACACTTTGCTTTATTTTGCAGAAACTCTGGCATCTTCTGTTCTTTTTTATTCAAATGAATATGATAAAATCCACCGTGGAGCCATTTCAAACAAACTCATTTAAAGTGGAAAAACAGCGTAAATATTCCAGGCATAACTCCAAAATAACACCAAAAACATATTAGTATGTAGTTCATGTTCCAACAAAGATGTAAAGCAAAGCGTCCCGCCTCGTCCTCCTGCCTTATTTTAGCACATCTAACTAAAACACACCACTACATGTTGATGCGAGATTTGTTCCGCCAGCTGATTAAAAAAAAAAAATCCATGTGATGAGAAGCAGCAGTCGACACCAGTTTTCACCTCCACTCCACTGGGAATTCAAATAAAAAGCGAGCGAGTGCAAATATCCCAACATGTACCGTTACACCTCCAGTCTAAATAATTAACAAGAGCTCGATATGCATGCGTGAAGCGGCGTGCGTGGAAGAAGGCATGACATGCTTCCGTAATAATGCTGCATGCAAGCAGGGCGCATGTTTTCTAATTGCAAAGTGCATATTGTGCACATATCTTTAAAAATATATATATCTGTGGGTCACTTTGAATTTTCATAAATTAGTGTATTAAAGTGTCTCATCTGCAGCCTGAAGTTATCAAATGTATATTTTAGCCATGATGTTAATTTCTTATATTACTAATGCATTGATTTCTTAAAACATGTGCACATATTTAAACATATCAAGCATTTATAATTCTTTTTTTTCCCAACACTAGGAGAGTGTGAAGTGAGTCACATTGTCTTTTCTCTATAATAAGACGTGGCAGGATGTCTCAGAGCAGGCAGGATGCTTCTGATCAATACTTTCTTTTTTTGTTTGTTTGAAGGAGGAGTCAAATAAAAAAAAATCACAGCAGGGCTTCTAAACGAAACGGAAACATTCAGGTTGCCATGTCAAATTTGTTAGGTAAGACTGTGCAAGACAACAACAGAGATTATCTCCACAAATACACAAAACAATATCTATTCTTTGTATCCACACATATTTACACACCTGCACTCATATTCTCTTAAATAAACATGTGCGGTTTGCAGCGAAACAAAAGTCCTCCTATTGTAGGATAATAGCTACACAGGAGCCAGCCAGCACCAACACACACTTCCACAGTCCATTAGTCCGGTGGAGATGACTGGCTTGTGAGTCTTGGGGGGGAGGGGGGGTGGTTGAAGGTTTGGCTCTGAACCAATGGCGGCCCAGAAGCTTCAGCTAAAGGTCACACATGGTGTGACCTCTCACATTCTCACCCTCACCTATAAGGCCTGAGGAGAAGTCCTCCATAACAAGATGCACTGCTGTCTTAGCTGAAACTACACAGCGGCTTCAAATCCACCTGACTGAGTTGGCTTTTTTTAAGCAAAGTCAACTGAGGGCTTTGTGAGGAGTTCATATTTGTAATAGTTTCCCCCCTGGTTTTTATTTAAAAGTGCTTAAAATCATTATTTTGGAGGTGCACAAAGGAGTGCACACTTTGCTGCATGTTTGTTGGGTATATGTGCATCTTATGTGTGTGTGTGTGTGTGTGTGTGTGTGTGTGTGTGTGTGTGGACCTACATGTGTATACGTGTGTGTCAGGCCCTTTCACAGTGGGGGCTTGTTGCAGTTTGAGGGCAGGCGGCTGGCCAGAGCGTGTGAAAGCAGATAACCAGGGCGAATTTCATGACGCACACACTTCCTGCTCTCTGAAGTTCTATTAAAGAAGGATGAAAACCAAAACACACATCTGAGATGTTTTCTCTCCAAAATCAATTTCTACACATTAAGCATGCTGGAAAGATCAGTAGCACAGCTCTCATGGTCCTTGAGAGAGAGAGAGAGAGAGAGGGGAAAAAGATCATCAGTGGAGACTTGTGAATTTATTTAAAAGAGAAAACACACCCTGTGTCATATGTATTATGTGTATTCTGCCATTATGCATCCTTGGGAGTGCACCTCAACATATACCCGTCTCAGGTCTGTGAGGCATTTTTGTTCCATCACTGGACAAATAAACTCTGCTGCAGTCCTCTGACGTATTTGTGCTACAGAAGACAGTCACTTTGATCAGCATTAGCTTCGAAGCTAGCTACCAAGCTGCAGCAAACATCGGTAAATCTGAGTTGTGACCTGATGTTGACTTCTATGGAAACAAAACACCTATCAGATGTGTACAAATACAATAAAAACTATTTCCCAAGTAGGCAGCCTGCAGGTACAGCAGCCAGGACGTCCTCATGCCTCTTCATGTTAAACCTGACAAGTCTAAAACTGCTAACATTTTAGCTTTATCTGAAGCGTCGTGTTCAGACACCTTCGGTTTACACAGTCTGCCCCAGATGGCATCTCTCAGCGCTGTTTTCTTTCAGCCTGTCATCTACTGTAACGTCTTAATTGACGTTTACCTCTGTTGGCTGCTGTCAGCCACCCAGAGTCTCAGCAGACTGGCAAAATAGTTTCCCAGGCCCTGACTTCACACAGAAAATTACACCTGAGTACATTTGTTTGTACTCACAGACAGGAGGGAGTTGGACAAAAAAGAAAGAAATGCTGTGGACAAAGTGTCTAAACTCCTTCATGTGAGTTTAAGTGAGTGAAATCTGGGCGCTCCATCTGATCTTATAGGAAAGAACAGCCCCTGGATGAGTGCCCATGTTTGGCATTACTGGGTACAAACTACGGAAAGTTTCCACTCTATCAACACTTTTTAAGGCAAAACTCTCAAACTGATCACCCAAGCAAGATTAAATATTCTAGTTAGGACATTTCTTCAGTTTGATTACACACATATAAATAACGATGAAACCTATTTGTTTTTAATAAAGCGAGCACCAGTGGAAACAAGAGTCAGAACGCCTGAAGACTTAATGTCACACTCTACTGGCTGGTTCGACTTTCCAGCTGTACAAACATGGCATCTTTGGGCATAAAATGCACAATATTACAGAGAGGCCAAGTGAGGAGAGAAGCTTTATCATCATCATTTACTCTACTTATCCCGCGTTCAGTTCAAAGCTGGAGGTCAGACATCAGCGAACCTAAATACGTCCTCGGGGCTTTCAAGGGGTGCAAGTTATATTATATATCATAGGGGAATATGGACACACACGACTTAAATTATACAATGTCAAATTACACTACAGTACTACAGAGGTCTTCAACAAATATGAATCTTTTTAGAAAAATGTTAGAAGTAGCATTTAAAGGCAGCATCCAAACTTAAAATAAAATGAAGATCCTGAAGCTTGAAATGATTTTCTGCCATCTTTAAACCTTTATAACTGAATGATCATTTTAACCCATAATTGTGACACTTTGTTTGTTTCTTGAGGTTTTCATTGAACTGCTTTCATTGAGGTGCACTTTATAATGTAATGTGAATTAAAGTAGCACATGTTAGAATATGATGTGCTCTGCTCAAAAGTTACTCCTGTGCACTGACAACAATGGTAACGGCCAATTCAACATGTTAAGAATAAGAATAAAGATCATTTCCTTTCATAGTGGCAACAGCAGAGCACACATCACTAAGATATAAAATACATTATTTACCAATAAGTTAGCAAATAAAGTGAAGGATGCAGGATGAGATCAGCATGTCATCATATTAGCTGGTTTTTGGAAAAGAAATATCAACGTGACCAACACAGGACACACAAAGACATGGTCAGTGTGATGCAGATTAAGTTGAAATGATTGCTCACCGTTTGTCACACAAGACAAATTAATTCCACTACAGGACAGACATGATGATCTCTGCAATTAAGGGGAAAAATATGTGCATATATCAGCCTGAGATGAGATGGGCGATATTGGAATATTGGCTAAAATCCAATATAGTTTATCCCTACAAGGAAAATATAGGAAACATTTTACTGTATATGTGTATATATGTACATATATTATTTTCAGTCAAGTCAGGTGTCTCCTTTTTTTAAGCTGCAACTTCAGATTGTGTCTTTTCTTGGGAGATAAATATGTATGCATGTTATCATCCAGAGAATCTGGAGGAGGTGGGGGGTGGGGTGCCTTAGATAACAATGTGTTCAGCCTGTGTGCACAGAAAACCAGGTCTAACAATGTAGAACAACACAACCACAATCTTTTTTTGTACACTGTGACCAGATAAATCAACAACTACACCAGCTAATGATCCTGTCTGCCTTTGTTTTTAGCCAAAAAAACAGCGGATTCATCATTTTTTAAATGATAGAAAGTACATGTTCTGAGATCAACACTTGTTTTTGTCCAATGCCTGCAGGTCCTGTTGGACTTCGTGTGACTATCCTGCCAGCAGCAGCAGCAGCAGCGTGTGGTTAGAGCAACCAGCCTATAACTCAGAGCCAGCGGTGCATCATTTGACAGCACCACTCAAAGAAGTCATTGTAAATCACTGTGGTGTTAGCTGTAAAAATGTTTAGCATGAAGTAAATATTCCTCTGCCTTATTGCTTCTTTAATAAAGCCAGATGTTGCAAGTTCCATTTTTGTAATAGATTTTTCTGCCTCTCACTTCCACATGTACACACCGAGAGAAGAAAAAGAATAATAATAACACCCAGACTGACTGATTTCTTTTTAGTTTTTAGTAATTGTCAGTTTGTTTGAAATGACTGATGCCACTGTTTTATTGCTTTGCATGTATTTACAAAGTTATGATTTAAATATTTGTCTTTCCTCTATCATATACACACTGTGACGCACAACTTGAAATTCATTTGGTCTGTCAAACTCTCTCTTTATCATTGTATTAAATTTAAAAGAGTAGTACTAGTACTAGTTAAATAAATAGCTGGGTGCAGTGACTTCTGGGTGCCACTGGTTGCCTAGCAATGCCTTGATGATCACATGACATCAACTCAGCTATAGTAGGTGACTGATATGTTTGTAACCTTAAGGCAGAAGGAGGACTGGGCTACTTCCTCCCCCCTGCGATGAAAATAGAGCTCAGCGGTTGCAACTTTGACAGTGTTGACCTATTTCTGGAGTTCTTCTACATCCATCCATCCATCCATCCATCATCCGAACCTGCCTCGTCCAGCAGTGCAGGGCCACAGAGGGCTGGAGAGGCGGGTTACACCCTGGACAGGTCACCAACCTGCGTTCTTCTACATTAAGATGTGAATTTATCAATCACCATTCATCCCATATGATAAAGTAAAGCTTCATATTTATTGTGCATTTGTGCCATTACTGTGAACCTGTAACAATCTACATAATAATCTGCCTCCATCACATGCCTGCCGCCCAGCATCAAGGGTAACCACAGCTCCTTCATACCACCACGCACACAAGTGTAAAACCACATCCATGACTGATTTTTTCTGTATATATTTGTCAAATATGATCCATGTCAGCAAACAACACAAAGAGAGGGTAAATTAAAAGAAAGGTAAAAGCACCACCTGGTGTAACTACCTGACGTCTCCCCTCACCAGCGTCTACCAGCCTATACAGCACTTCCAAGCCCAACAAGAACAGACAGTGTGGAGAGCGACTTATTGGATTGGATCCCACCCAGCAGTGACTTATACGCTCAACCTATATGTCACAGATGGTAGGATTTCAGTGTGGTTGATATAGGAAATCCACTAAGGAGTATTGATCTTTGAAAGATCTGCTCTCTCTGCCTGATCTCCACAGGATCTGAACATCCACAGAGACCTGGAGGGGAGCGGAGCTGCTGGAATCTCATTCTGCCTTTAACAGTAAAAGCAGAGGTGATTGTTTTTTTACTATCTTACATACTTTTGTGTTGATCAGCATGTCTCCTACATACATTATGCCAATATGCAGTAGCTAAGTAGCAAGTACTGAAAGCATGAAGGAATTTAAGAGGCACTGCTTACAGAACATTATGCATATATATACTGATGTATTGTAATACTCCACATGTCTTGCCAATAATTGGAAAACAGGACTCCATGATCCTGTGTTCTGCTGACAGTTGCAGGTCTCCAGATATGGCAAAGATGCAAGTATTTGAGAGTATATGTGCAGAGGTAGCTGATGGCACTGAGGCCCTCTAAACACTGCACAGAAGTGACTCTTGAAAACAAACCACTTCGTCATAGCCTTCCTCTGATTTCCTGGACTGTTAGCCAGTGATCTGCTGTTAAATTGCACAAGCAGGTTGAAGGAACAAGTGCACAGAGCCTGGCAGCAGCAGCAGCCACCCCTCTCCTCTCCCTCTCTCTCTCTCTCTCTCTCAGACAGTGTTAATCTCTGGTAATACAGGCACGTCCAGAATTGTCGTCTGCCGTGGAAAACTCTGGTTGGAAGCGACCTGCAGCCTCTGCAGCTCTCCTTCATTACCACGCACGGTGGGTGAGCACACGGTGTGGTAATCCCTGCTGGAAGGCACCACCATACAGTCATTACTGAAACGGAAGCCGCTGACACACATGTGCACGTAAGGCTACTATGGATGGTAGAAGCAGCAACATGTTGTAAAATATATTGCAGAGGTTTACGTCTCTCTGCAGGAGATGTTATGCTGGCTCAACCTCTGTAGTAAATTACAGACATAGACTGCTTATATTTAGTGTTATTGATGTCACTTACCATGTGTACACTGCTGTGAGGTATAACGCTGTTCGCCTTTAGGTGTGTGTAACGCTAATATCCCAGTATATGTGGTGACAACAGTCAACCTATTGGGTTGATTTATATGTTATGTAAAGAGTGATTTAGTTTCAATTATGTGGCAGAACGGATGCCATATTAACCCATAATGGGAACGATTAGCATTAAAATGAAAGGCAAACATTAGTGTAGCCACACACAGGGGAGGTGAATAACTTTGATCGTCTGGTTACAATGGCACCTGTCAAGTGGTGATATATTGTATTATTGTATGGGCAGCAGGTGAGCAGTGAATGTTTGAAGCGGAAGCATCCTGTACAGGAAAAATGAGCCGCGCAGGTATCTGAGTCAGTCAGTCATGTTAAAATGTGGTCAGAGCAGCTAAAAAAACAGGTAGACAACCAGTGAACTGGCAAGACCACGTGTTTGCACAATGCACCATGGGAACATGACAAGGCAGCGAAAGCAGCAAAAGAAAAAACTGAAGTTTTATGTCTGTGGCTACTTTCAGCCTGACATAATTTAAATTACATTATTATTACTGTTATTATTTTAGATCTGTATGGACACAAAAATAATTGTTAGTGCTGACTCACTCACTTCAGGATGTGGTCCTAAATCGGAGATGTGTATTTATCGAGATGAGTAAATCTGGTAAAAGATCAGAATTCAATAAAAATATCTTGTAATGTAAACAGAGCCGGTGCTACTTACATTACTACTTTCAAAACGCCTTTTTAAAACAAGAATGCTCAGTCAGATTTGAGCTTTTTTTCATGATGGTCTAATGCCATAATAATTACATTATTTAGATCAGATTAGTTACAATTTGTTAATGGTTTCCCCTAAAATGTAATCATATTGTGTTTCACTAAGTCATATTATTAACATTAAAGTAAGGCTCAGGACAACCTTATGAAGTTTTTTTGAAGGCACATAGAGAAGACACCAAAAGATTTTTCAAAACGAACAAGATGAAAAAAAAACTTGACTGTCCAAGGTTTTGCGTTTTATCTTAAAAAGTGTACAACCAACAAAAAGTCCATTTTTGTATTTAAGTCCACATTAACCAGCAGAGGGCGCCAAACATTCAATCTATTTAAATCCACTCTTCTAATTATAATTCTGAATCAGTTCAGTTTTGAAAATATGTTCTAGACCTGTACAGTAGACTAAAAAATCTTTGAGCAGAGATCATCAAAATCTTTGCAACATGAATGAAAATACATCCCTATGTGCATGATTTCTGCAAATCTGTTTTTAAAAAGACATTTTTTTTTAAATAAAGAAATCAACTCAACCTGACTGATATGCCATATATAGGGAAGGGAAAAAAAGAGAAGAAAACCAAGGGTCCTCTCTGCTTCTGATGTGACAGCAGCACTGTATTCTCTTCAATTTATGAGGTATCATGGCAGGTAATGAAGCGGAAAGGTCAGGGGGAATGTGTTTTTATCTGCTTTAAACCAATAGGTCAGATTTCCACTTTCCACGTCCCAACTCTGTGACTGCAGCTGCTGCCCTTTTGGTTAAAACAATACATTCACCTTGGCCACTCAAACATCATATCACCAATTCGCCATCTTATTGGCAATGTCACACTGAGGGCTGCGCAGTATTACAGAATAGATTTACTGCACGAGTTCGCCTGCAGACTCAGATATGATATAAATGCCGTGTAATGTAAGCCATACATTATGAATCCAATTTGTTTGGCTGAGATGGGTATTTGGAGTGCAAAATAGATCTTCTAGGCAGAGAGAGAGAGAGACACTCACACAAAGCGACCACTAGATGGCAGCATGCAGGTGAATATTACAACATTAGACCACTAAGGTATTTTTCAATGTGAAGCATGAATTCATCCTAAAACTGTCATGCACAATTAAGACAATTGGGATGATTGGATTAAAAGAGAGCTATAAAACTTTCATAAAGAAGTTTCCTGTATCACAGTGTCCTGTTTTACATTTGATATGCTGGGATGACATTACTATTCCTGTTATACATTTTAAATGCACTGCTGATTATAATGGTGTTTTCCCCCATATAACCAGATCAATAAACTATCATTCTCCCGTTCCACTTTTTTTATTTACTGGCATTTATATTGAATTAAAGGATGGCTCCATACCGTTTTTTCATGCCTGCAACCTCAACATATTCTAATCAAACACCATCTTTTACACCTCTTAAAAATACATCTGTATGGATGCACCTTGCATAATGGTCATCTGAAATCATGTTGCTCAGAGTTTAGTGACATATTTCTGTGATAGTTTCGGTGATGGATTGTATCATATGCATACTGAATATGGAATAGATTTTTTAATGGATAAATACCAATTAAAACAAGCTCAATGTAATGTGGACACTACTTAGATACTGCTTCATCTATTAGAGTTGCAGTACAGCCACAGAGGTAGCAGAGACACCCAGGTCTCCCTGTCTTTTTGCTCCAAGGCCAGCTGGAAGACATAATACCTCCCACGAGACCCAGGAGCTGAATCTCTTCTCACTATGTGCAATCTAATGCAATCCAAGGTACATTTTAAAATCCTCGACTGTCGCCTGTGTAACAGCGATGTTGGTTCTGAGGCTTTGGTGTGGTACACAACACCAAAAAAATGCTGCCTCAAACAGCTGAATCCACACTGAATGCACACTTTTTAAATGTAAGTACAGCCAACGTCTACTCCCTGCAGTTTCCTTTTAGTGCTTTCTGAAACTACTGTGTTCCCTGTGGGGCTGGAAGTCACTTAGAGGACTGTCACCACAATTACAGGGTTACCATCAACCCCAAGTCACACATAACTTCTACAGCGTGTCTTTGCAATAATGTTCTAAAGGGAGTCCACCAAAGACAAGCACTGCTTTATAAGAAGCAGACTTATCGTAAAATTAGACCAAACCAGGAACATGTAGAAGCTGGAAGCAGCAAGTGCCAGTATTCCACAACTACATATTAAATAGCTATGTATTTTAACTGTGATGCAAACATTCAGGATAAGCACAGTGAGATCATAAATCATAGTGTGAGTCCTGCAGGGCGCCCAGATGGTCTCTGAAATGTATTAAACTACTGTGTTAGGACAGTAATTTTCCCCCTTCAGGGACACAGGAAAGCTCACCAAGCACAAAAAAAGCAAGACAGGGTGTTATGTGAGGAAATGCTGATTCTACAAAGGCACGTAATGAGGGAGTACAGGGTGATGTAGGATACATGATGTGTCATGGGGAAAAACAACTGCTTTCATTTAGAGGGAAAACACAGATAACATTTAGAAAAGCGTGAAATCTATGCTGTCAGATAAACATCAGCAATTTACAGCACAATGCAGCCAGGAGGTCACTTCAGGGTCACGGGTGACATGGTGAGATTACTGTAACGCGGCGTCGCTGCTGGTCTGGGATGTGGTCTTGCTGATGTAACAAGGATTCAAGAGCAGCCAAAACATGTATGCATGTGACATTTAAAGACAACATTAAAAAGTGTAGAACTGTAACTCCACAAAGCAGCTGTGTTTATACACGTTTCCTTGATATCTATCTCGGAGTAAAACAAAACAAGGAGTACGGAGTGTGAAGAATCTCTCAAAGCATAAGAACATCTGTCAGGCTACAAATCCCAAAACACAGGCTGCAGTCTCTATCTTCTCCTCTTTTAGTCACTCTCTCTGTCACAAATTTAAATTAGGATCTTTTTCTGCAAAAGTGTAATGTGCCTGTTGTTAAAGTTTATTCTTGAACAATAGTTTATGTCTTAAGTAGAAGTCAAATACTGAATGAACCACTGAATTTCTCCCGGCCATCAGTCACAATATCAAAGTGATGATCTTTAAAATGAAGCTGAAAATGCACGCAGTGTGACCAGCAGCAGCACAAATGTTGGTGAGACATTTTCCTTTAGATTAACAGACCGAGCACACAACAACCAAAACACAGAGATGGGCTCCCTCACAAAGTAATGGCGATAACCTTGCACACACACACACACACTGCTTTCACTTCACCTGGACGACCTCCCCGACTATGAAAACACAAAACTCACAAATACACTAACTCTGAAGTCTTTTTGAGCTCCACACGCCTGCCGAACGTCTCCCCTGAGGACGGGCCAACACAACAGACACGCAGGTAAGCATGTGCATAGACACAAATACACACCCTCCATATGTGCTGCCCAAACAACTCTGAGGATGAGCCGGGATGATGAAATCCCAGCTGATGCCGATGTAGTACAGCTGCCCTCAGAAGCAGATGCTCTGCTGGGAGACTTGAGGATGATATGTTTAGACAGACAGGTGAGAGGTCACACCTTTCACTCCAGCACTACAGCAGAATTACTCTCCAGAGACTGTGAGGAACTCATGATGAAATCCAAAACCTGCCTATTTCAGGAAGTGTAATTAGGTAACAGGGGAGAAAAAGAGCACAAAGTGAGAAGGTGCAGGAGCATCAGTGCAGTCCACCTGGCGGCACATCTCATCACCCCCACAAGCCTAGATGTGTCCAACTTTGCAGAAAAGATAAAAAAAAAAAAACTCTTTCTAGTGCCTGCCATTGGAGGCCATTGCAATTATGATCTGCTATTGGCAACTCCACTAAAACAAACCTTTACAGAAAACCAAGCAATCCACAAAATGTGCAGCAGCACAGCAAGACATGGCGCAAAGACATGGCGCAAACACAACCCCATCACTGCGTGGAGACACTGCGTGGAGACTGTGGAACACACGGCTGTCATTCCTTTCCAGGCTAAACTAGGTGCATCCAAAACCATCTGCAACATCACAGCTCAACAAAGCAAAGATAACACTGCAAATACAATCAGAAACAGGAGAGTCCTACCCGGTGACGCACCTCAGGTGAAGGAGGCAGATGAGGCCGCAGCGCAGCAGGCCGGAGTTCCATCCTCACGCGAGTCAGGAAGCATCAAAGAAAGAGTCCTTCAGAGCCTTTCACAGCTGTTATCAGGCCCGTTCGGGTATAAAATATCCAGAACTGCAGCAGCAGCCAGCAGGTCAGCTCTTCAGTTCTTCACCTAGCAGGTGTGCTGCCATGCCTTTAGCAGTGACGCAGCGTGGGGAAGGAGTTTATATTTCATTTTTTTTAAATCATTTTTTGAGTTTAAATTCTTTTTTTTTATATCATTCGGTGGACGCGATGATAATCTCTGGGGATTCTATAGAAGAGCTGAAACGACTGGGAGTGGTTTTGCACAACAGAGCAACAAATACGTGACGGAGTCCAGCAGCGTATGTTGATGAAGATTCTCAGTCATCCAGGTCATAATAATACGTAGAGAAGATTGAAGCACACAGCCGTTTGTTCTTGCTGTGAGTATGTGCAAACTTCCTGGGAATGGATGGAATCACTGCATTGTATGTCGTAGAAAGATGATGTCTGAGCAGGCCCGGCGCACACAACATGTTTAAACAAACCGGCTTCCGCATCAGGGTGCGCTCGTTATAAGCACCGTGGGCTGCAGCAGGTGGAGGTTGGACGTTTTTTTTTTTACTTTTTTCATTTCTACAAATCCTGACTGAACATACTACAATATAAAAGTGGCTGATATATACAGTGCTACTTAATAGTTGTGTCCCTTAGAATTTTTTTATTTTATAATAATAAAATAATAATTTTAATTTTAATAATTTAAAATTCTCATTGGGTGCAGGAAGGGTTAAATTCTGTTGGACTCCAATGTCACTCAATATGCACCCTTGAAACTGGCACAGATGCAGCAAAACTCTCCCAGACAAGGACATGCCCACCCCCACATGATTGTGGGAAGGAATGAGGTTCTGATGCTGGATGTTGGAGTTTTTTCGTTCCTACTGACACCTGTCATAGAAACCAAACCCTTCTACTTTGGTCTTATCTGGACACAAAACAGTTTTCCAAGAGTCTCCTGGATTGTCCACAGGATGTTTGTCAAACTAACGACAGGCAGAAATGTTCTTTTTGGAGAGCAGTGGCTTTGTACTTGCCAATCCATTCAAACCAAAGTTGTTCAGTGTTCTCCTGAAGGTGGATCCATGAACATTAAAACCAGCCAATATGAGAGAGGCCTTTAGCTGCTTAGAGGTTACTCTGGGGGGCCTCTCAGACTGTCTCACCTCTCAGACTGTCTCACATTCTGTCAACATGACGTCAAATCATATGCATCACAAAGGCCTTCGCTGTACACAACATGCAGCTGAGGAACAGATATAATGGGGTGGTGCTGCTTTCCAGTATATGAGCAATCATCTGTTTATACAGTGAGGTCAATAAGTATTTGATCACCCTGTGATCTTGCAAGTTCTCCTACTTATAAATCATGGAGGAGTCTAGAATTTTCTGCATAGGTGAATTTCCACTGTGAGAGACAGAATCTAAAAATAAAAATCCGGAAATCACTTCGTATGATTTTTTTAACAATTTATTTGTGAATTGCTGTGTCAAATAAGTATTTGATCACTTGAGTCAAAACATTTTAATATTTGGTACAGAAGCCTTTGTTAACAATTGCAGAGGTCAAACAGTTCGAACCGTAGTTCTTCACCAGGTTTGCACACACTGCAGGAGGGATTCTGGCCCACTCCTCCAACGTGGAGTTTGAGCTGCCTCCAAAGATTTTCTATAGGATTTAGGTCTGGAGACTGGCTAGGCCACTCTAGAACCTTGATATGCTTCTTTCAGAGCCACTCCTTGGTTTTCCTGGCTGCGTGCTTCGGGTCGTTGTCATGTTGGAAGACCCAGCCACAACCCATCTTTAATGCTTTGACTGAGGGAAGGAGGTTGTTGGCCCCATTCATCCTCTCCTTAATGCAGTGCAGTCGCCCTGTCGCATGTGCAGAAAAACACCTCCAGAGCATGATGCTACCACCCCCATGCTTCACAGTAGGGATGGCATTATTGGATGATACTGATCATTCTTCTTCCTCCAAACACGGCAAATAGAGTTAAGACCAAAAAGTTCTATTTTGGTCTCATCTGATCACAGGACTTTCTCCCATGACTCCTCTGGATCATCCAGATGGTCCCTGGCAAACTTCAGACGGGCCTGGACATGGGCTGACTTCCGTGCCATGCATGATTTCAAACCATCACGTCGTAGTGTCTTGCTGATAGTAGCCTTGGAAACGATGGTCCCAGCTCTCTTCACGGCATTGACCAGCTCCTCCCGTGTAGTTCTTGGCTGATTCTTCACCATTCTTAGCATCGATGATACCCCACGAGGAGAGATCTTCCATGGGGCCCCAGTCTGCGGGACATTGACAGTCATGTTTAGCTTCTTCCATTTTCTGACAATTGCTCCAACAGTTGTTCTTTTTTCACCAAGCTGCTTGGCAATTGATCTGTAGCTCTTTCCAGCTTTGTGAAGGTCTACAATTTTGCCTCTTGTGTCTTTTGACAGCTCTTCTTTTGGCCCATGTTGCTACTTAGACTTTGGCTGATTGTGGGGTGCAAAGGTGTCTTCATGACAGCTAACGACCTCAAATAGGTGCTACTAATTTAGAATCATGAGCAGAGTGTAGCTGGACTGTTCAAAAGCACAATAACAGGTCTTTGAGGGTCAGAAATCTGGCTGATCAGCAAGTGATCAAATACTTATTTGACACAATAATTCACAAATAAATTGTTAAAAAATCATAGGAAGTGATTTCCAGATTTTTATTTTTAGATTCTGTCTCTCACAGTGGGCATGCACCTATACTGAAAATTCTAGATTCCTCCATGATTTCTAAGTAGGAGCAAAATAGCAGGGTGATCAAATACTTATTGACCTCACTGTACATGCTTTTACTATTGCATAATATTACACATTTTATTCTATAGAGGTCCCCCTGTTCCACTTCAGTCAACATAGGCTACAGTTAATTATAAAAGAGCAGTTTATCAGATTTTATATTTATTCTGATTTTTAATGTTTGAATAAGACAACGTGTATGACATGATATGCTTAAGGTCCAAGTCAAACTTTCATCAGGACATCAACCCATCATCCAAAGTCTGCCAGCACAGTCTGCATATCAGTGCTGCAAGAGTGTCTGAGAGAGACACTCTGAGAGAATGTCTGGCCTTGTTCTACATGATGTACATGAGAGTTCAACCAGGTGGTGCCATAACAGCTCACCCCACCTGTTTACCTTTAAGTCAGATGAAGAACTGGCTTCCATTTGAACCTGCTGATAAAGTTATCATTACATTACAGCAATCTTTCAAAATGTTGAGAAATAGCAAATGATTGTGCAACAAAAGAGGGACACTGAGTATTGCTTCATGTTTGATGAATCAATATTCACCAGTGACTTACAGTCATTCAAGGAAATATGATTCATTCAGTTCGTTCAGTCATATGGAAGTACCCTACATGATCCATATTATGGTTAGCACAGGTTTGAATCTGGCTCTGGCCTATTTGTGTGGAGTCTGCACTTCTCCCTGTGCCTGCATGGGCTTTCTTCTGGTCCTCTAGCTTCCTTCCACACACCAATAATGTGCATGTTAGATTAACTGGGGACTTAAAATTGGCCACTGGTTGTTAGTCTCTCTCCATGTTAGCCCTGTGATAGACTGGTGATCTATCCAGGGTGCACCCTGCCTCTGCCACTTTGCATCAGGACAAAGTGGGTTAAGAAAATGGATCACTTAATGGCCAATTTTGGGCGCCACAATGTACTCTGTTGCTATTTTTTTTAGGTATTTTAGACTAAAATATTTTAAATGTACTACCTACTTACATTTCCATTAGGTTAGGAATAATAATACTATAATAATACTAGGCCTAATCCTGACAAAAATTAAATAAAATAAAATGGTATAGTATAGTTTTCTCTACACATTCAGTATGTTTTAAACTATTATTATTATATTATTACAGTTTTCACTGACTTTATTTACTGATGCTGTGATCTTTTCTTGCAGATTGAAATCCATAAGGACTAATAACGGATTATAATCCCGTAGGTTTGGAGGTCTGTCCATGAATAAAGTGCATTTTTTGTTTCCTAAATATTATCTTTACTTTTTTAAAGTGTAAAAATGTGTGTTGAATTTAAATCAAACAATGATTTTAACGCAGAAAGTGTCCGGGCGGCGTTAGGACCTGGGGCGCGCCTCCCTTCAGGAAGAGGGCGTAGGCTCATCCTGCCGGTGGAGACGGAAGGTGCTGCGCGACTGCCGAGCTGTTCGCGCACAACCGCGAGGTCCTGACAGCGGCGGAGAGCGATGCGAGTGGAGGGCTGCGTGGAAACAGACTAAAGAAAGAGAGAATCCCCCACAGCCGACCATCGTCTCGTTCCTGACGGCGTGAAGAAGCAAACACAGCGCAGCCAGCATGTCGGTGCTCGCTCTGCAAGAATACGAGTTCGAGAGACAGTTCAACGAGGACGAAGCCATCCGATGGATGCAGGAGAACTGGTAAGGCTGCCTCGCTTTTAATCCCACATCACATTGTGTGTGTGGTTTTTTTTTTCCTATTGTAAATTGAACGCGGTGTGCGCGTAAAAAATAAAAGAGGCGCACATGTATCTGACACGCTATCCGGGATTAAACCTTCGCCGTATCCTATTATATCCGGCTGTCTGTCTGTCATCACCCGCAAATTGCTGCTCTTATAATGAACAAATTCACGCAGGCCTTGGGCCGTGCGCGTCGCCGTGCCACCCACTGTGTCTGTGTCTCACTGGACACATACATCAGGATTCGTCCTTGATTTTTTTTTTTCCTCCCCCTGAGATTTATCCACCCGGCATCTGCACCGCGGTGCCTCTGTAAAGGTCATCTGTTCCTGCAGCTGCCTCATCCATGCAAGTCACTGGGCCAGTGGCTTATTGAGCCAAAGCCTGGTCATCTCCATCACACAGGTTTGATCTTATTGATAATTCAGCAGCACATAAAGATAATACAGGAGAATTAGAATGCAACATAGGGTTATTCAAAACTTTACTTGTATTTTGAAATGATCATTGGGCTCCCATGGGGCATTATATTACATCAAAATTGAAGCCCTCACAATAAATTCATGATTGCAGCTTTAAAAATAATATTCACCATTAAAAATAAGGATTAAAAAACAGCCTTTGGATATCATGCCTAGAACCATTTCTTGCTCAACCTGGCATGGACCTGGTCAATAATGACCCTTCAGTGAGTTCATGCCAGGGGGTGGTTGGACAGACCTGACTGTATGAATGAAAGTCATTGTTTGCCCAGGGTGGTGTCTGCAGGCTACAAACTGAAACATTATTGCTGTCTGGGGTTAAGCTAATATTGCTTTGTGGCTGTATGCTGTGCCAGTGGTGCGTTTCATATGTAGGTCATGTGAGGGTCTGTCCAACACATCCCCTGGCATGAACTCACTGAAGGGTCATTATTGTCCAGGTCCGTGCCAGGTTGAGCAAGAAATGGTTCTAAGCAAAACAAAATGAGTCATGCGTAAAGTTAGCGTAGGCTTCATTAGGCATTCAGTGGCACTGGGTTTGTAAAAGGAAAAAAAAAAGGTAGCACACTGTGAGTACGGGGCATTCATCTGCCGTTTCTATCATCTGTGTGAGCTGCTTGTGCAAATGAGACACATTTAGCATTTTATTTTTAACACACATTTTTCTCTGGATAAGACTCCTTAACGGTTTCATACTTCCTCATTGAAATGAAGGCTGAAAACGAAGACAGACAGCATGGTAGCAATGTGTAGGAACTGTCCATTCCCTGGTACTGACAACCGACCAATAACATTCATCTTCTGATGTCTGCTGACAGAGCATTAGCCAATCACGTCGCGGCTGATCTGAGCCGACCTCTCTCTGCTGTTCCCTTTAGTGGAGGATGGCAGACTGGGCCAGTGCACATGGTGCTGGTAAAGGCGACAACCACAAAAAAATAAGGTTTGATAGGTTGTTTATTTACAGTCATAATGTTCAGGAAGCAGCTCTGACTAAGTCTGACATGAGTTGTAGCTTTAATGTGAGACTGAAAAAACAACTTTGAAGGGATGTGTCATGCAAGACACTATTAATTCAATCACACTTGCATACTACATTATTATGTATTTATTTTTTGATGGCAAATTGTAGTGTAATTATGCTAGCCTTCAAAATTAGCATCAGTAAAGCTACTGCATATTCATTGAATATGCCGGAGGGGGGAATCAAAAACAAATCGGTACGTGGATTTGTGAACCACTGGCTCGTCATACAATATCTTTAGGCAATGGTGCCTTTCTCAATCATACACCACACAGAATCAGATAAAATTCTAATCAGACACAAAAAGCACACTTGGTGGTTGAACTGGCCTCTGATAAAGAAACCTATGTAAGATTTTCAAATATTAATCTGTCACTGCGGAGGCTGAGTTGCCCACAGAAGAAGGTGAGCCCCTGTTGATAAATGACTGTGACTCAGAAACTCTATCAGCTAAAGGCAAGAAAGTTTAGACGTCACCATAAATCTTCGGTATGTCTTAGATAAAGACTAATACCTATGCATAAATGCATTAGAAGTGCATGCTGACGTGTGATGGAAGCAGCATGCTGCAGAGTAAAGGCTAATAACCTGCTCTTAAGGACAGCAAAGTGATGCTAAATGATGTGTTTTCAGCCTTGTGTTGGACAATATTTTAGTTATGGAAATTAATTTTCTCTCCAGTTAGAGTCAAAGTAATCCCTGTTTTTCATTTGTGGATGTTGTCGGCTATTCTGTGTGTGCATGTCATTGTTTTGTAGGGATGAATAGAGGCTGGTACACTGATCTGATGTGTTCCCAGGAGACTGGCAGCAGACAGCTCAGCATTGTAAAGCAAGTGTGATTAAGGAAGTGGCTGTAAGAGGAACAGACGGAGGAAGAGAGGCAAAAGTGTTCTGAATGCTGTGACAACATTAGCATTCCATTCCACTGCACATTCCATTTTTGAACATGTACGTAGTGTATCAACAAACAATGAAAACATGAAGGACAGGACTGCTTGAGTTTCAAATGCCGTGTTAAGTTTGTGTTGCTGTTGTGATACAAATTCTGGAAGAAGTTATTAAATATTTTCTTCAGAAAACTACAGATAATGTTTTCGTCACCACTTACTTAAGCAGTGTCAGCTTCACATTGCACCTACAGGCTGGGAATCATTGTGTTCATTGGAATCAGGTACATTTCTCAGCTAGCTTGTGTTAATAGGAAAGAATGTCACACGGGCATTAATAGCCTTGCATATCTCAGCTACAGTGCCAAAGCTGTAATGCTGTAGAGTGAGTTTGTCAGCCTTTAAGGGCCCCTTAGTGACCTAGGGCCCTAGGCACAGGGCTGTCTTTCCTGCCTGGCATGTCTGACTGATGTCAAAAGTGTAACAGAGAACAACTTTAAGCTGCATATCGAAATAAATTCAAATGCTTCAATGCACTTACTTGCGGTTCAGATGCTAAAGTAGAAATCGGAAGACAATCCAGAGCCACAAACACACACTGATTCCTTACTTTAAATGTAGAGATAAAGCATTGAGTGAGTTTTTACAGATCTCATTGCCTCAGTAATGTGGGAGTGTTTGGTCTATAATCTGTATTTATTGCATCTTTTGCTTGGGGGGATCGTCTGACTTCAAATTCTGCTTCCCGTATCGATACCTGCAGAATACCAAACATCTCCTGCTTCACTGCAGAGCTGTTTACGCTGTGTTGGGGGCCATCTGTGAAGTCCTTGACCAACATGAAAGCAGAGACAACAGAACGTTACGGGTGGAAAAATGTCATTATATATAATCAAATGAAAACCAGGCCAGTGTGCAATATACTATAGAGGATTAGGCATCACAGGTGCATGGGTACTGATTCAGTGGTTAAGACCTGGTGTGTAAATATGTGTTTGCTTTGCTGTGTGACCTTACTATCCAAAAGAGAGATGTTACCCGCTATAATACACACATCTATAACCTGCTGACTCACTCTGTTCTCCGACAGACGTCATCATTCCTCATTACCATGCAGGTTGCTTGCAATCTGTGTTCTCGGGTGTAGATAGCATCCCCATGGGCTGCAGCACTTTTGAAGGATCTCTGGTGGTTTTTGCCCTGGACTGATAACAAGGGATGCAGAGTTCTACAATGCTGTACTGAGAATGAACAATGAGTTGTTGTTGTGGTCTGACTGTTAATTTTCATTCCTGCTATTTATGGGCTTCAGTCGCTCTGTTCTGTTTACTGTTTCATTGGAAATGTATTTAATAGGGTACAAATGGGGTAAAAACGAAATTGAGTTTGCAGATTTATGAGAGGAGTAGGGATTTTGTTTTGTTTAATGGCGTGTCATTCAGCTCAACACAGCTAATCATTTGCCGTTTTATTCAAGTATCACAGCGCATTGACTCGTCTTGAGAGTCGAGTTTCCTGAGACGTGATGAGTTCAGGAGATAACTGTCTTCCTTGCAAGTGTCATGTTACTTATTCAGCCCAGGTGCACTGCATCCTGTTGTTCCATCTCAGCCAGTAGATACACTAGCTTAAATTTGGCATCAGGATATCATTTCAGTGATTATTACAAAGCTTCTGCCCCCCTCCCTTTTTTCTCTTGAAGTAATTTAGCTGATTACAATTCCGGATGCCAGTGTTATTGTCAGGCAACTTACAAAGGATGCATAATTCAAAGCCACAGTGCAGAAGATGTGGGAGAGGTGGAAATGAGAATCCATTTCAAAGTGGTTATTAAAGAAGGTATTCTCTGGTGTCGGCGCTGCCTCTTGTTTGCGTATTATACTACTCCCTACATTCATAGCTTGCCATAAAAATGACTAGAGAACATTTTTTTCAGTTAGAACATAAGAAATAATTTTGTCTTCAGCTCACATCACATGCTATTCAAGATGTTACTGTCGATGGTCATATGGCCAAATGTACAAAGTCCCTGTTGCCATTTTAACAAGAGTAGCACATGGTGATGCTGATCCGTCCTGACTGTGTTAACCCAGAATCCACTCCAGGGTTGATGTCTGCTAGGCTGCTCTCTTTCTTACGACAGGTGAAGCCCAGAGATGGAGATGTGGGCTGGCTCCTCTAGACTTAAGGTCTGCCTGAAGAGTTGATGGTTTCATTTTTAGATTTCTAGGAAGAGCCTTGGAGACAAATAATGGAAATCCTTTTACAAGTCAACATGTCGCTTTATTCAGTCAGCCTGATGGTGTGTCATTAGGGTAAAAAACACAAACCTGCATTAGTTATTGGTTGATCTGATCTTCTCACCCACCTCATGGTGCATTGCAGCTCCTCTTGACATGTCATCAACTTAAAATCAAGTGGAAAGTGGCCTCTGTGCCATGTATAATTACATTTCTGCCCTCTGGAGAGCAGGAATATGTGTTTTTTAACCTTGAGCTCGACTCTACTGCTGGGGAAAAAAACATTTAACCTCAGTCTGAAGCATAAACACAACATGACATTCCCACTCATGCTGTCCCAAGGCAAACTAAGTACCCAGTTATATTTTTTTAGCAGGAATGCAAACATCCAGATGCTTCCTTAAACATCACTAATACCTGAGATGGCACAACAGGCAAAGATGCACCAGGATTCAAAGACTAAGATAGTCCAAGTGAAGGCTTTCAGAGAACATTTCACATACATTAATGTTGTGTATCTACCAATCAAAGACCAGAGAGAGAATAACTATCACATCAGAAGTGGATGACATCATGCTCTATGATTCGTAATGACTAACCACCCTGATATTTCTTAAGGTTAAGAACCATATGCCTGCGTTCTTGTGAATACTGTTAAGTGCTGTGCAATGTAATCTTTGATTCTTAGTTAAAGCATGACTCAAGATGTTCTTAAGCACTCAGCAAACGGAAATAATTGCTACTTCACAAAAGTACTCTTCTATTTCCTGAATGGATAAATTGCCACCAGATGCAGAATGAACAAAATGAGTGACGGGTAGCAAGCGTGTTCTTTTTAGCATCCTACTAGAAACTGTGTGTTGTAATTGTTGGTGATTTTTCCAACTGGACTATATCCATTATTATTATATATGCTTCCTGGATGACGGGGATGTCTTATTTACTGCACCTCTTGGTTTTGTTTTCTGCTCATCCCACACTTTGGCACACCAACAACACTGTTGAAGATACATACGCTGCTGCCAGGGAATAGAGCTGTACACTCTGAAGTGAACTGCCTACTACATATACATACATATACACATACACAGAGAGATACATTTGTCGTTCATACATATGTTACACTGCTAACACACACACACACACACACACACACTCTTGGTGAGACGGTTAAGACAGCAGCTCTCTGTCACAGGAGTGCAGACTCATCCTCAGACTGCAAACGAAGGATTACATAAGAGGTGAAATCTCCTGGACCAGCTAATACAGATCCAAGTTCCACAGCAGGTTACCCAGCAGCTTTACACAACACTGACAGTGGGGGAGGGGGTGGTGTATGGGATCAACATTATCTTAGGCACTGTACCAAAGTAGCTACATGCAATAACACTTCTGTAAACTGATGTCTAGACTGTAAAAAGTGGAAAAGGGATTCTAGCACATCGTATGTAGTGGGGAGAGTTTTGTTGGGAGAGCTGTAGTGGCTCTAGATATTTTGATTTGTTGGCTTTATTTTCTTTGCTCTTTCAGATACAAACTCGGTCAGATTTTGTAGATGTCAAATATTCAGACTGATTTGGCAGCGGTACAAACTGGGCCAACGCCCAGCATCTCATCCTGTGATAACAATCACACATCTGAGATACCAGAGATACCTTACACACTTAGCAGAGCAGCTCTTGCATGCTATCTGGATGTGACACATTGATAAGAATTTCTTATATTACTGTCTTTAGTAGTGTTATATTTATTTCTGATGACATAAATACATCGAGGTCATGACTTAATTCTGTAATAAATAAAAAAGGTAGAATACCTGCTGATTACTCTTACCCGCATGGAGGCAAGCAGCTGGTTTCTGACCTTGCAGCAAGCAAGTAAGCTCTGCTGATTCTGGTACTACTTCATGCTGATCTTCCCAAAAGAGCTCTGCTGTGTGTCAAGTGGAGTTGAGATCTCAGGATTAACTTCCCCTTAAAGAAGGCTATAGGCTGAAGTATTAACCAAAAATTAACAGTAATTGATGATGAAATGATTAATAAAATGTCAAAATATCAAGTGTATAATAATCAAATATATCTCTCAGATTATCTTTCTGTATACTTAAGGGCATATGAGGACAAATGTGTGTGTGTGTGTGTGTGTATAAGTAAGAATGGGCAGAAATTAGTCATGGTCACAAGTCCCAAAGGTCAGGGTGGACCAAGCAGTAGGGCTGGTGAAGAACGGGATGCATCTGGTGGATGATTGCACCATAGTTGCACCAAATGGGGAACTGAAATTTGGGTTGCCATGGCGTACGTGACAAACATGATGGTTAATGAAATTAGATATAAGAATGATCTAAGAAATGCATATTCAAAAGTGTGTGATATCATTATGCTGACCATTGGTCAAAATATATCTGCAGTGGGACGAAATGTTGTACAATTGGTTAGAAAACATCTGCAATATGATGATTGTAAGAGCCATGTTTGAGTAATTGTAAATAGGCATCAGAGGCATTAGGGGGCGCTAAAGGGGTGGCGCCCGTGGCAGTGCCACAGGCTGCCACAGGTGATTTAAGTGGGGAAAATTAAAGCATCCGGTGCTGATGAATGGGGAAGCAAACAGTTTTTTGACTGTATGAAGATTGCTTTGTGAACGGTATTATTTTGTTGTTATGAAGTTGAAACTTTAATTTATTTAATCTGAGTCAAGAGTTAATAAACCGATATTATTTTACGGCAAGATAGAATCCCGTTTCATTCATTCAAATACACGTCAAACAAACATTGGGCATCAGCCGGTAGCTGCATGTATTGGACGTAGTAGCTACAATGATGTTTGGAAAATACCGTAGGTTGTCTTTGCAAAAAGGACTATAAAAGGTTGAGTACGTAAGCTCAACCCGAGGATTTCTACACCGGACGAGGACTGCGCTGCGTGCGGACCGAGCCAAACCCTCTGCAGTGCTATTTTGGCTTTAAAAGTTCTGTCTGTATTCCCCCTGCTTAGCAGGCGAAGTTGGACGCTTCTTTAGCATGCTAGTGCTAATTCTTGGACTTTGTACTGAGTCAAGAACAGAGAAGAGAGACATCTTGGACTGAAACAGGAGAAGTGTGAACACACACACACTTCTCTGCGACGGGTCCCCGGACCGACTTCGCTGCGGCAGTGACCGATCGGGTGTGGCCGCCCTGGCCCCGCGGCTCACTCAATCTTACTCAACAAGGATTTTTGAACAGAATTGGACTTTTCCACCCCCCATCATTCAGCCGGCTCATAAGTATTCTAATTTGAATGATTTTCTACAGATTTTGATGTGATTGAGAGATGATTGATGATTTTTTGCAATTTTAAATAATTTTGATGATTTTTTTGGATTTTTAAGAATTACCTGATTTGAATTTAAGAGCGGTTGCGTTGCTTAAACTGCTGAACCTGCATACAAAATAAATATTTTAAAATTCAGAATTCTCCTGTTTTCCCTGGTGATAGTACACCACAGTCTCATGGAAGTAAAACTCTAGGTAATGACTTTTTTGACGTGTTCCAACATCTAGCTCTAGCGGTCACACTGGTTCTTGAGAGTCCACTACCATTTATGTCCTTAGGGCTTATTTTCCTAGCCATTAAACTTTAACCTGGCACGTACCAAGTGCACAGATCCATTAGGGGTAAGCCACCACAACTGACGGGGCCCTCCACCGGTCCTGGCTGCAGGTAAGCCTCCCTGCGTGGTTGCATCGGTGCGAGGGAGGAAGCAGGGCAGACGTCAGGATTAACGGTGGTTAGAAGCCAGGCGAGTTACCCCGCCCTCAGCCTAAGTAGTGTGTTTTTAGAATTCATGCTAGGGTAATACCCTTCTGACTAAGGCACCGGGACCCCATTTAGACGGAGAGCTGACGATTATTTCCCGGGATCTAACACGTGGTAGTTTTTCATTTCTGCTTCTTCGGCCCACTTTGCCAAACAGCAGTCGAGCCAAGCCTACTGCTACAACCGTCTAATATATTGTCTTGTCTGGAGTCAAAATCAATGCTTCTCACAATACAAACAATTTCTTCTGGTTGTTATTGTGCTGTTTGTTTTTAATGAAAATGTTTGTTAATAAATGTTATCAGAGTTGTAGTTATAAATGAGTGTTGTCACCTCAGCAGATGAAAAAATGTTTCAGATTGGTTCAATAGTGAGTTTTATTGTTTCTTCAAGGTAGTGATGAGTTTTTGAGTATAGGAATCATAAAAAATGTCTTAAAATCTTTTATATTGCCTTAATGCAACTGAGTGCAGCTGGTTTCAGGTAGCAGTGTTGCTGTTTTGGATGTGTAGACGATAAGGGTGGAGCTGCAGTGGCACAGGAGAGAGTGAAAGGATGATGTAAACTCACACTCATGTCCCATATGAACCAATTGGAATATGTAACACTGCTGATTTCATCCAGCATGACGGCACATTTACAGAAAAGGCTGGTGCAATATTTGTCGCCTGGTGTGTGAGAGAGAGCTGGGAACAAAAAGAGAGAGAGGGCAGTGATCACGAGAAATGATTCTCACTGACTTTATCACTGATTTTATAGCTTATATTGGGACACATGCATTTGCATCTGACTATTGTTTACTGTTATTTGTTGTTTTTGAACATCGGCCTCCTCTATAGAGCTTTATTAAACTGATTTTGTACCTTCAGTGACATGTGTGCTCATCCGAACATGACAGTGTCACATAATGTAAAGAGGTGCGTGTGTGTTAAGAGCTATAGAATCGTGCGACTGCAGACGGCAGCTGGTGCTTCAGGGCCTTTGTAAAGACAACAGCAGCAACTCCCCTCCCCCCACCACCTCAACCAACTTGTCAGCTACGACCATGCCCTTGGGTTTCTTTATCCTTTATTATTTTTCTGACAGCACTATAATCCATCTTCTATATATACTGCAGCAGGTTATACACATCTTAAACTTTGGCTTTGTGCATTAGTGCAGTGTGATGATCAAACACTGAGAAACAAGGTGTGGATCTTTTGCTTCTGTTATCTCTCTCTCTCTCTCTCTCTATCTATATATATAGATGTATATCTATATCTATATATATATTAAGGCTGTGTATTGGCAAGAATCTGCCGATACGATACATATGTCACGATACAATACGATATATGATATATCCCGATACTGTAACAAAGACGGTATATACTGCAATTTTTTATATATATATATATATATATATATATATATAGATATTTGCAGCAGTCTAAAGGTAGGGTAGGAGATTTTGAAAATTCAGTTAAACACACGCCCTGTTCTCTCGGAGCTCACCCCGAAGCCACGCCTCCCAACCAGTCTGTGACTTCGGCCATCTTGCACGTACCTCTCTGATGTGTGCAGAGCAGGAAGCGAGTGACGACCAGCCAACTATACGCGCAGGTGCGCCTCGCAGGATTGGCTGATGTTTTTAGCATTTAATAGCTTCCACAGATGATTAATATTCTTCGTTTTAAAGCGAAACTGCCGAACTAATCAGTTGCAATCGGATCGTAAAGAGAAGTTACACTAATTTAACAAAAAGTGCATCAAAATGAAATCTCCTACCCTACCTTTAAGAGTATGGAAAGCTTGTTTGGAAAGCCTCATCTGAATACTAGTAATACATCAATACATCAAGAACAAAATGTTTAATTATAATTTTATATATAATTATAATTTTAATTATAAGAACATTGCACAATGCACCTGTATCTCACATTCAAGTTGTTTTTATGCTTAAAGAGACAGTGTGCACCACAAAAGCAAGATGTCGAAATTAATGTTTGCTCATAAATAAATAATTAATAAAAAATCAATTGGCCACAACTTAAATCGATACCAGTATCTCCAAATAAAATATCACGATATTTCACAGAATCAATTTTTTCTTACACGCCTAATATATATACTGTATTATTTAAATAGAGACTGTTAAATTTTTATTTCAAGCTAGATTAAATATGTGAAATAAAAGACCTAGAGAGAGGATATAATATCCTAAAATAACAGAAGAATAGACATGTTGGTCTGTGTAAACACAGTTTGGGTTACTGTGGTTCTTGTGGTTTAGACTAATATGACACTTTAATTTTCAAGCATACCATTTGTCAGCAAAACACAGACTATTTGAAGAATTTCTTCCCGGTTGAGGATCAATCACAAACTTTGAAGCAGTTTTAGAAACTATTTAAATTGTGTGTGTTTATCTCACAAGTGGTTTTGTGGTCGTTTTGGTTGAATAACACCAACCTTGCTGTCAAGACTTTTGTGAGGAAGTAGACTTTTTTTAAAAAATAGACACAGCTGTGTACACAGCTTTACGATACGATACTTTGAGTGATGCTGGGTGCATTTGTGTCTTCAAATTTCTTCAAAACAAGTCAAAAAAGGTAGATTTTAGCAAAGTTGAATGAAATGATACCTCCTAATAACTCATGAAGGACAGTAAACACGAGTACACTAATGTTGCATCAGTAATGTAATTCAAGTAGCATGTGTGTTTGATCGTCTATGACTCTTCTGGTAATTTAATTATTGCTCCCCATTGCTTTACTGCACACTGTATCAGCAGACTCTTTAATCATATATCCACAAGGTACTAAGCTCAGGCATACACACATACACGACCTTCGACCGTACCCTGGAGGGGGATGCTGCCTCCTCTGCAACCCCTCCTTCCAGCCTCACTCTAGTATGTAGGCCACTGTATTGTGTGCTGCTCTGTCCTCCCTCCTCCTCCGTGTGTAGTTGAGAAACAGTGATGTCATTCTGCAGTCCAACCCCTTGTTGTCATTCTGTGAAAGCAGCTCCCTTCGACTTTGACTGGACTGCTTTGTCCTTTGCTCATCAGAGACGGCCTAAATCGGTTTGTGGGTTTCCTGCAAGAACACAGAGGTGGAATCCTTCATCGTTGACTGCTGACGCACAGCGATGTCCTTTGTTTGGAACAAAACACAATGTTATTGCACTTTTTGTCTGCTTGATGGATGTTATGTTGGGAGCGGCATAATTCACATTCTTCATTCCTGGAATAATTCTCATTTTAGTGAGAAAATGTACAGCCCATACACCCGCACCCCCCCCCCCCCCCCCCCCCCCCCCGCACATCTGCAGCTTTGGTAAAGTTATAAAACTTCTGCTGCAAAACAGAACAGGATGGTTCAGTGTTTGCAGGCATGTTATGCTTTTGTGAGTGAGAGCTTTTGCAATGCAAGTTATACACTAAACCCTTGATGACCTTCTGCCTATATTTGGATACAGGATTATAAAGACCTTAATTAGGTGGTCCAGGCCAGAGGTTTCACTTATCTGTGGTGCAGTGTAGTACTGCTTACCTGCGGCTTCAAAAAGAATGTTTTTTGTTGTTGTTGCATTGTTGTTACAGAGAAATACATTTTAAATACGTGATTCATCCAGTGTCATACTCTTGTATAACTTTTAAAGAGAACATTACTGAATTGGAATGTCGCTCTTCAGGGTTGTTTTTCTTGACTCATTATCCCCAAGGCTAGCAGTGCTAGAGCTGCGAGAATGCCTTGTTCCCGGTCACACTGTCCTCTGATAAGAATTTATTTTAACAAGAGTATTGCTCTGTGTGTGCCTAATTTGCTTTAAAGACCCTTATTTAGTAGCAATAAAACTAATATCTTATTATCTGACGTTAATTGCAGCACATACGACAACCTGACTGTCATAAGTTTATAGTCCATAACTTTTTTTTTTGGCTTAGCTGTTCTAAATTGCTTCTCTGCTCTCTTTCCAGTAGAGCAGATAGGAGGGCTGGACACAAAGCTGGTCTAGTTTCAGGCAGCATGCTCCAGTCTTCTGTTGGCCCCACTCAGCATCCTGTCTGTCAAAGCAGACCACCTGCGCTCTATAATTGTGCTGAGCTCTGGGAAAGGCTTTTTTCCCTTTTAGAGTCAGTTGGGCCAGGTGGTGTTTCAGCACAAGTCCTCCACCTCATATGGCACAGCATAGATCTCTGACAAGTCAATTAAGGCAAAGGAACATCCCAGGGTGGTGGGAGCTGGAACTGAACAGAAGCAGTGACTGTAAACTGAAAGCTAAGCATTTAGGGGCAGTTGAAGCTGGACTCGCATCGTTAAATCATAACTTCAGGCGCACTGCATGTGAAGCCGGTATGGATGCCGTTTGTGTTTTGTAAACAGTGTGTTGTGCTTATTAGACTGCTGGGAGAGGAGCAGTCAGACATGCAGACTGGTTGAGTAACTGCATGGGTGAAGCATGACGACTGTTAAATGTCATCTGTCAGTGATGGAGTTCACATGTCATGTCGCTCTGGAATATTGCTGTAAATAAAGAGAGTTTCTCACAATAATCAACCATAAACTGCATCTATAGTTGTACGGGTGAGGAAATGAAAAGCTTAATGCTATGTTGTTTTCGTTTACAGGAAGAAGTCCTTTCTCTTCTCCGCACTCTATGCTGCCTTTATCATCGGGGGCCGCCATGTCATGAAACAGAGGGAGAAGTTTGAGTTGAGGAAACCATTGGTGCTATGGTCACTCACGCTTGCTGTATTCAGGTAAGAGGGTGGAACATTTGAACTGGATCCAACCATTTAGACCTGCTTGCTGCTTCATAGTGTAGAATTTATCTAATGAGAGAGAACCCGCATGATAAACATCTACAATGTAAGCATTGTATACTTGCATGGCGGTATGGCGTGAAAGAATGTGGGAAGACGTTGATGTGAACACACAAACACTACAAAACCTTAGTTGCTAAAAAAACACCTGCACATGTTTCACTCTACTCTTCCTCTCATACTTTTTCTATCTGTGCAGTATATTTGGTGCCATCCGTACTGGGAGCTACATGATGCACATCCTGATGACGAAAGGGCTTAAACAGTCAGTTTGTGATCAGAGCTTCTACAACGGGCCTGTCAGCAAGTTCTGGGCATATGCCTTTGTACTTAGTAAAGCACCAGAACTGGGTAAGTAGCATATGTTATATTATTTTCTCTACATTCAAATGTAAAGCCTGAAATGATGGGTTACTAAACATCACATCTTCCTGGTGCCTAAACTAGGCTGAGCATTCAGCAGTTGTTCTTCAATGGGCATGAATAGTGACAGATGCTTACAGCTCCAGTTTTTTTCCTGTCTGGCTGTTGTTCAGACTAGAATGTCTGTGAAAGCTGAAAAGCAGAGCGAGACCAGTCACGGCTGCAAATCACAAATTTACAGCAACTTTAAACTTGTTGCTGTAAATTGACGTGGGCAGACATTTTTTTTCTGTTCTGGTTAATTATTAGTAACTCCACAGTGTCAACATTATTAGCTACAATAAATGTTTGAGTAAATATATTTTTTGCTGCCACTTCTTATTTATCGGGCAGTTGAGGTGTCAAACATGTCAGTGCGACTCTTGAGTGTGCCAACAGCAACATTCATTCAGCTCTGTTTTCTGCATATTTGAGAGCAACTTGAATCACAGCCAGGTATCTCTGGATGAATAAATGAAGATGATATTCTCTTCTCTCTTTTTTTTCCACTTCCAACTTCAACACTCTCCTTCCTGCAGGTGACACTCTCTTCATCGTCCTGAGGAAACAGAAGCTCATCTTCCTCCACTGGTACCACCACATCACCGTGCTGCTCTACTCCTGGTACTCCTACAAAGACATGGTGGCCGGTGGTGGATGGTTCATGACTATGAACTACTTGGTCCACGCCGTCATGTACTCTTACTACGCCCTGCGGGCGGCTGGCTTCAAGCTGTCGCGCAAGTTTGCCATGTTTATCACACTGACCCAGATTACCCAGATGGTGATGGGTTGTGTGGTCAACTACCTGGTGTACTCGTGGATGCAGCAAGGCCAGGAGTGTCCATCCCACATGCAGAACATTGTGTGGTCATCCCTCATGTACCTCAGCTACTTTGTGCTCTTTGTCCAGTTCTTTTTCGAAGCCTACATCGGCAAGTCCAAATTATCTGCCATGGCTGTCACCAAGAAAAGCGAGTAATACAAATGCCATAAAGTATGGGAAGAAGGGAGATGATTGGGGAATAAAAGGGAGTTGGAAAAGGAGAGCAGGGACCAGTGACTTGAATGAGCAGTGGGTTTTGATAATGGAGAGGCGGCATGAAGGCCAGGGAACCGGGAGTATTGCGGGTGTGTGGGAGTGTTATGAAATGGTTGGTGTTTGTGCTTGAGCATTAATACTAATGTGCAGATCTAAAAAAAAAAAAAAAAAAGAAACCTCATCGGAGTTGAGGGATGCTGAAGAAGTAGCATCACTATGATTAAAAGCCATCACCTTATGTTAAAAAGTCCCCTTTTTTGAATTCAGCTTAGATTTAAAAACCTAAAAGATAACAAAAGGATGAAATCACCTGAAAAAATAAATCATGCCACAAGCATATGTTTACTTAATACTGGAAAAAAAAAGAAGGTACATATGAAGATGGGTTGAGTCGTCATTAACGTGAGCCATCTGAGTATGTTTCTGTCTGTCTGTCGTCTGTGTTTGTTGTTTTTGGTTTGATATGTCAGAGTTTAGAACACTGGTGAGTGCGTGACGTTGAAGTGTTGGTGGTTGGTGCGAACCGATGGGGTGAGCGGCACTGTATCGTCTGTGTCTTACATTGCAAAATGCGATATTTTTCTCAGGTCTTCTTAGGTTAACTCTTTCTTAATATAATATGCATATCAAGACAAAGTAGACATGTTTAACATCTGCACCAGTTTACAGTATGGCTGAATTTCATCTAGAATGGCTGTATAGCGGGTTAAAAAGAACAATGAATGAAGCTGATTGGACCGAGTGACTGAGATGATCACTAACTGCTCCTGGCCATGATGGGAACCAGATGCTGACAGTGCCCTACTTCACCACTTGTCATGACCTCGCAGAGGTTGCCGACCACATTTGGAAACTTACTGGCCATTAATGTTCCAGAACACTTCTCTGTGTTAAAAAGGGGTCCCTCCCAGTGACAAGAACCAGTCTGTTGAAGTCTGATGGCTTTAAATGGAGGACAAACATATATTTATGTTTTAGCAAAAGATTTAAAAAAAAAATAAAAAATCAACACATGCAAATTGTCGAAATCTGCTGTATTGAAAAAAATAGTATGTATCCTTAATGGTGTCTGTTGTGCTATTGTGCATTTGCACTGTATCAATGTCAAAAAAAAAATAATGTTGCTGAAAACCTTAATGTATGAACAAAGAGTGCAAAAATGTGACCTGTCTGTGGTGTTTATTTATTTATTAGTCTCTGATGTGACATCTTGCATACATGTAATAATATTTCTGGTGCTGAAGCTGCATTGGAGCCATTGGAAGCTGATCAAATGATCAAAATAAGCTACATCCTAAACCTGAATCACCGCAGCAGTCATGGCATTTCGGTTGCACACATGACCTGTACTGTGTGAGAAGGGATTACACCAGTAGGTTAAACTTGTCACAGTAAATATAGAACATATCAACTGTGGATTCAATTGTCTGGTGGCCAATTATAAACATATTATTATTATTATTATTATTGTTATTATTATTATTATTATTATTATTATTATTATTATTATTATTATTATTATTATTATTATTATAAATATTAAGGGTACAATTGTTTTGTTAGACCCTTCAATTTGCATTTAGTGTTTTGTTTGTCTCTGATACCAGCAATTTGATCCTTTTCCTGTGGTTTAAAGAGAAGCTCATGTAGCACCAAGACGCCATGTTGTGACGTCAGTGTGTTGATACCAGGAAAAGTTCATGAATTAAGAAAGTTACGTCCCACATAGAAAAGGAGCAACAGCCGGTCAGATACATAGCGTCACTTGACAATGTTTGTTTCTCGCCAAACAATAAGAAAACAATAATTATGAGTGCAAAATATAATTTATTATAATATATGCCACCTGTGCCACTCCGTGATCCACATCCATCATCGTCATGACGCGTCCACAATCTGTGGGTGTTAATGAGTAGAACATGATCCTCTTTAATTTCTGCCGTAAATATGTTTTTTTTTTATTACGACTGGATATACTCTCGAAGAAATTTGAAAAAAAGGACGTCAGAGCGGCGGTAAGTGTCAAACTGACTGAGTTTTTAAAAGTTGATTTATTGACGCTGTTAGCTAGCTAGCTAGTGGCATCAAGTAGCTAACTGCTAGCTAACTAGCTTGCTAACAGCAATTCCACCTGTGACTGATGATTTGCGTGATTCATTAAACTGCTGCAGTGCCTGAATTGAAAGAACTATTTATATGACGACACCTAGTTGTAACTTATGATTAACTTAGCAGCATGTTTGTTTGCTTTGTTTAACATTTGTGCTAAAAGTCTGAAAGCTGCGCCACAGGAGAGGAGGAAATTAGCCGAACAACAGCAAGGTAGTTCAGTTGATAATGGAAAAATAAATTCATAATTCAGTTTTAGTTTATTTATAACTTTGTTGTGTTTTAATGTCATTTCTTTATCAGTAGAAAAAAGTGTCTGATACACTTTATGGTGCCACAACTGCAGCAACACAGCTGCTGATGAGATGATTGTGGTAGAGTGTTTCAATCGTTTTAGAGAATTATTTGAATTAATTACTAGACACCATTTTACCACTGTTGCTACATGATCTAACACAGCAACAAAGATGTTTACTGTTACTGGTCATTTTACATTGATAGCTGCTTCTGATCTCTGTGATGTTGTCTCAGGTTCGACCCAATGCAAACTGGTTTTCTTAGTACACTTTCGCCATCTAGTGGAACAAAGGTAGTCCAACCTCAGAGATGCCACAATAAGCAACAAAATGGGCCACACATTTTTTTTTTTTTTAGATTTTAAGTGAACATTCCTTGTGAATTTTCTGAAGGGACTATGTAAGTTTAATTTTTGCTTGCTCAATTGTTGTTTAGATATTAACAATGTCTACTGTGGCAGGAAGTGCCCCAGCATCAGTACTTTGTTTATCTGATAAAGTATTATAAGAAGAATTTTAAAAGTTGCAGTGATAATAAAATTTATTGACGTAGATGAACTTGGGATTTGTTGCTATTTAAAGCAGATTTCAACATTGGAATCATTGCATTGCATTGTTCTCATCAACTGCCCCTCAGGAGACAATGCTACCAAGGGAGAGCCCCATGTTTGAAACTTTCCCTGTTCCATGGGGCTCCGATAGATTCTGGCTCATGTGTCCATATCAAATACATGCATTAGACACCCCCCCCCCCCCAGTCTCCCTCCTCTCACTTGTGATTTAAGTCTTTCCAAATCCTCACAAACCAGTGTTACTCTGTCATGCTCGAGAGCTGGAGGGACCAAATACTGACCTGAAGGATCAGAGCAAAGCTTTTGAGTGGGTAGCTAATTCCCTCTTTAGCCCTCATCTGTTGTCCTCTGGGCTGGAATGGAGACGTGAGTGATATGACAAAGCTAGACCCATCTGGCAGAAAAAAGACAAAATTTGCTAATGGGGAATGACTTTTTTTTTTTAGAAAAAAAAAATTAGTGTTCTTTTTATGTTAAGAAGTTTTTCTTATGATGAATCACTTTAAACACAAAATGACCATTGTGTCTCTGTCTTGAGAACACTAGGTCTTATTTTTGCTAGTTCTTTTAGTGCATATGTTAGCAGGCATAACAGAAGCTGTTGCAGAATAGAAGTAGGTGTGTGGTAGTACTGCATCAGTTGATTTCCTGTACTAGCAAAATACATGTTGTCTGTCAGATCCGATTTTGTCATTTCTATTTTACGTCAGTTACACAGCTATTGTAAGTTTCACACACATATTTATAACATCAGAGCTGAATCTAGTTACATTCTTTTGATGAGGAGAAAGTTTGCGGTGTAACTATGTTAGGTTGCTTCTTCTTATAAAAAGTACTCAAAAAACTCTAATTAGCTCCCTCAGTGTTGTCTTTCCCCACAACAAACTCCAGTAGTATCAAAAAACATGCAAGGAAACAAAAGCAGTCCCCATGTGGTTTCCCTTTTGATGCCGCACTCCCAGATAATGAGGAGTTGCATAAGGACTTGTTGGTATGGTGTTACTCCTAAATGCTTTAATGCATTTTTTGCCCCCTTTTCCTTAGTAACAGAGGGTAAAGCTGCAATTTTGGTGACTCTAACCCAAGCACATTAATATTTCTAACAGGAAAATACAAAGCAATAGATACATACTGAAAACAATGCCGCTTGCAAAAAGTGATTGAGATTGAGGTTTTTTTTTACTGACAGTGTCAGTGACTCTATTGCCCCCTGTTGCCCCAATTGAGGAGTAATACAAGATAAATTGACACTGGGCCCAATTTCATCTTTACTTGAAGGCTGATGTGCTGCTGTTTAGAGTGGGGCCCTAACCTATCTGTTAGCCCTAATGGAGACCAATATATAGATAAGTGTGTCTTGCCACAAAAATCAATATCGATGTGGCCCCTGATGGTTTTTGAGTGAAAGTGCTTTGTTTTCTGCCATTGCCTCGAAACAAAGAGGCAGTGGGTCCTTCTATTAACAATTCTCAGTCAACCTTAAGACAGAGTCACAGAAGGAGATAGAGGGAGAAATAGAAATGGATGGATGGAGTGGTGGTGGAGGGTGGAAGCACTGACACCAACATCACTAGAGCGTTAGATTTGGTGGAGGATCATCAATGGAGCGGAGACCAGCTTCTGGGCTGTGACAAGGCTGCCTTTGATTGGTCGAAATAACATTTCAATTATAAGAAAATTATGACAGAAAAGTGTATTGTGTGATTGCAAGCACATGACAAAGAATCTCTGGTCACATTAACACAGAATATTGTTTGTAAATATATATTTTATTGATGAAAATAAAAACTAGCTTCAACTTGCAAAGTCCAATTCCAGTTTCAGCCCATTGGTGCAAAAGAAAATTATGAGAGTACAGATTGACATAAAAGCTGGATGTTGCTTGTGCTGTATCTGTGTTTTGATCATTTTGTAGTTATAACACAATTGTTTGCAAAGATATATGGATAGAAATTTATAAGCAAGCCTCCCTCCCTCTCCAAACCAGCAATCAGTTTATCCAAAGCATATCTAAGTACAACTGTGGCAAAGATAAACATAGATCTTTGTATAAAAATAAATAAAGCATAAACTTTGCTAATAGATCACAATTCATGTAGAATTTTAGTACGATAATGCATACTTGACATAAGAGTAGTTATGCTTGGCTTGACCATGGTAATACTGTGGCAAATCTTTTGTGTTTTAGTTTAACAGAGTGCATTTTCTCTTTTAATTTGGATTAAATTGGATTCTGTAGAAATCTGGTTATAAACTCCAGGCCAAAACCCTAACTTGTATTAGTTCAAATGGAAAAAAAGGATAAAAAGCTCTACATTTTTCCTCTTTACTGTAGTAAAGTATAAGTATACTGTAAATGAAAAAACAATTAACCATAAGATGTAAAAGTGAAATCCATTTATGATGGTCAGTTTTTCAATGTTGGCTGAAATGCATAAAAAAAACAAACAAACAAGTGGAACCCGCTGTTTTAAGTAAGTAAAGCACATCCTTTGCAAAGCTAGTTCTAGTCAGTAAATGTGCCAAAACAGGTGTGTCTCGACTAAATTGATGGGGTTACATGGAAATATATTGATCTGCGTGATTCAGGTTTTCCTCAAAAGCAAGCAGCAGTTTGTGGCAAGACACAAGCTTCAATAATATAACACATGGTAAGATGGATCACTTCTAGAAGTTTAAGTATCCTAATGTCAGCTGCTGTGCAGAAACTACTGGGAGTTTCTCTAGTCACTGTATTTGTTGAAGGGTACAAGAAATCATAGATACCTTGCAAAATACCTAGTATAGACAGCTGCATTCTAGCTAGAATTATTTTTGGCAAATAATTGCATTTATTTTTGGAAGACTAATTTCTCGACACAAATACACGTGTGCAAAAGGTTTTTTGCCAGATGCTACAGTTCTGTACAGCTACCTGTACAGCTGAGTTGGTCTTTCTATTGAGCTAGGATGACTCTTGGCTGGGAGTGTGGGGAAGCGGTTTTGGCTTAAAAGAACTATATGAGTTTGACAGTGATGGAGTTGAGTGATCGACCATTGGTTGGCTGGTCTCCATGGCGACGGCTGACACCATGGAACACTCATATCCTCTGTTGTGTTTGGACATCGTTCCAGAGTCTACAGACTCTGGATTCGTGCCTGACGAAAAAAAGGTCTGAATTTAGTAATTTTAGTGTTTTGTTTTTTAAAGGTGCAGCCAGGAATAAAACATTTTACCATTTTCTGAAGAGCAGGATGGACAGACGGCTCTCCTTGGACAGCCTATGGCAGGGATGACCGTTTCTTCTGCACCATTCTCTATCACCATGCAGAACTGCAGTAATTTTGTAAACATACATTATCTCATTATACAACAAAGTAGGCTGTAATTATACTTAATATAAGCAATAGTGTTTCTAAGTGATACTAATCTACTAGTAATCCTACCCGAGGAGCACTGATAGTGGTGATGGTCTCTCTCTCTTTCTCTGACATGCTTTCATCTGTCACACTGGTCTCACTCACGTTATCCACAGAGGGCTGTTTGTGGAAGAGTCTCCTAGTTCTGCAAAAATGAAAAGTAAATATAAAACCTCACAAGTCATCAAAAGTTATTAAAATATCGGTTGTAGTCACAGATCTCAGTGCCTGGAAGGGTTACTTTAGATAGTATTTGCAACATTTACCATCACACACAGTAGCATAGAGTATATCTACTACTAATAAAAGATGTGACTGATAAATACTTTTGTTTCCTGTGTATTTAACTCCCTTAAGTCTAATTGTTGACTAAAGATTGTACCTCTATTTTTATTGATGCACTAGTTGAGAGGCTGTATGTGCAACATGCATGCACCCTACAAGTGTGTCTGAGTTGAAATAGACTCTGTGTATTGTGGGATTCTTTACTGTGTCTGTGTGTTGCAGGGGAAACCAAACCACCAAACTCAAAAACTGCACAAGTGCACTTGCAGTCAAGTGCAGAAGGCAATTTGAGGCAGAGCTATTGGCAGCCATGTAGCGTTTCCACTGGGGTCATACCTCACCGGCTCCATTTTGTAGCTGAGAAATGACCTATTTTTATGTGTAATTGCTGTAGAACAAGCTAAACCAACCATGTAATTGAAAGCGTGCCACTTCCACAGGGGAACCAAGAGTGCAAACCCTAGGATGTAGTAGACTTGAGTGGAGGGGGGGGCGGGTGTATATTGTGATTCAGAAGACTGAGGAATGCCAGCAGCCTTGTCTGTAAGCCAGCGAAACAACCGTAAAACAAATCAGCTACTTAGAGACATCTCAGGTGGAAATAAAAGGGAGGAGGGGTCACAGTGTGTAGTTTATGTATGCTCTTCACTCTGCTAACCAGGGTTGCATGCTGCCATTTGTTCCACATGTGATCTGGTCCCCGACCCCCTGCTGTCATGCCGAGACACCTGCATTACACGGCTCATGCCACCTTGGGTTTGATAGACACCTCTAAATGCTGTCAGCTCATTCATTACAGGAGCAGGTCTTCACCTGCACACTTTCTGTACGCACTTATGATTCATACATACACATAAAATCTTTTGCATCATTGCTCCAGTGCATACATTAACACACATATGGAAATATTTGTGCGTAAATGTGGGTATACATAACTGAGATTTCCCATTACCTATTAGAGTAGAAAAGCCTTTAAAAGCCCTTAAGGCCTTTAACATGACTAAGGCCTTGGTTTACTGAAACCAATATATAAACTATATATAAACTATCTACAGATTAGATTGCTATTTAATTTTTTTGCTGTCAGCTCTATTCAATGTTGTTTTGAGCAAACAGTCTCTTTTATCTCTTTTTCAGTTTTTTTTTTAAATTTAATTTTAAGCAGTCACCACTTCTCCTTTTTCTTTCTTACCCATAGCAGTAGGTGACACAAGCAATGATGGAGAGCAGGGAAACAAGGACCACCATGCAGGCTGCAATGACCACATTCCTCCTCTTCTCCTTTTCAGCTTTCTGAAGCTCCAACCATTCCAGGTCACTGAACTGACACCGCTCCCCCATGTAGCCGGATACACAACTGCAACAGGTAAAACAAACACAGTGAAATAATAAAAAGGGGTTACAGTTAAAGTGTGATTTACATAAATTAAATGCAACCGCAGCAACAATAATAAAGAAATGAAGAAGGATGAATGTCATTGTCATCCACACCTGGTACCTTGCTCTGAGGCATCTTAACTACCCTAAGAGACCTCTTGAGTGAAGGTTTAAATGAATGAATGAATTACTGTAGTCAAGTTATGGAGGTACTTAAAGTACTCTCCTCACTGCCTGATTGTAGCCTTTTTCCTTGTCATCTGATGGTTTGTTAGAGGCTGTTTTGTAGACACTGTTTTTTTCCAATTTACAAATGTATTGTTTTTAAAATACTGTACACTATAAAACCGTTTTACAGAACGTTTTACAGCTGTATGTATTGGAAGATAGCATCCAGTTTTACAGGTTACATGTTGTCTCTTCTCCTACAGCCAGGCTTCACTCATGGAACAATAGTGACACCTGGTGCCTGTCAACAGTAACAAATAATATGAGAGATTGAGAGCTGAACTTTATGTTGGCTTACTTTGTTGTGCAAAAGACAGATCTCTTGAGTTGTATTGTCTTAATAGTCCACATTGCTACATTTGGGAGTGTTCATAAACATTGCAAATTCTCCTCGGGACACAAGATGTCGGTAAACTATAAAATTTGAATGTCATAGGTGAAATGCGGGTGTTAAACAAGATGGTTTATTTACTTGCAGGCATAGGACTCCATTTCAGGAAAGTAGAAGCAGACACCCTGGTACAGGCAGTAGGCATCATGAGTGGAGGGACAGCTCTCTACTGCGTTGCTGTCGTGGTGCCGAGTGGTAACATCAGCAGGGCTACTGGGTGTCACCCATGGCGATGTGGTGTTCAATTCTTCAGTTGGAGAAGGAGTATCGTTTAATTAGACAAACTTTGGAACTACATATAAATGCTGCATTCCACGGTACACAACAGATGTGAAGATGAAGCCATACATGTCGAGGTTACATAGATACTAGCTAGGATACAAAAATATGCTGTTTACAGTGTGAACATAAAAGACTTAGACATACCTTGACATGTCTTGCCATTGCCATAATAGCCATTCTTGCATTTACAGAGATACTTCCCTGCTGTGTTTTGACATTCAGCATTTTTGGCACAATTGTGCAGCCCCAGTTTACACTCATCAATATCTAGGACAAAAGGATAGAAGAAAATCAATTGGTGACCTAAAATTTTGCTGGACTCAGAGAATGATATTGACATTATAATGTTAAAAAGGTCAGTGATATAGTATTACTGTCTAACCAAAATTATGGATTTTTTTATTTTATTTTTTACAGTTTTCTGTACATTTTTCTCTTAGTCTCAGTTATGCTCTGCAAGAAAATAAAACAAGTGATGTACAATTTAGATATTATTTTGCTTCATTCATAGCATTGTCCTACAGAGTGTCACTGTAGCAGGAAGGGAGATTAAAAAAAGCACACTGTACTGAAGATGGAGTACTCACCCACACATAATTGTCCATCACCTGTGAAACCTTCTAGACACAAACAGTTGGGGTTGCCAACAGTCAACAGGCACTGTGCGTTCACGCCACAGCGGAGTGAGAAACACTGATTCTGGTCTGACAGAGAGTGGGACATACAGAAACATAGCTTGTAGCTGGGGTGAAATATCAGGTGTTAAGAATGCCAATCACATGTGCACTGGTACCTGAAACCATCTTGTCTGTGAAGAGAGTTGGGTTACTGCTCACATCTGAGTGGAAATCAGCCTTCCCAGGTGGTGTGACTGGTGTGCTTTCGTCATTAAACGTTTTGTTTTTGAGAGACGTTGCGTCACTGGCTTGGCGGTTTCCAGTTTCTGTACAGTTGACAAACGAATGTTAGCTTTTGTCAGTATTTAGCTATATTTTATCTAAACAATGTTTACACCTGTAATAAGATGCATCACCTGCTGTGGTATTTGAAGCATTCATAGGCAAGCAACTTTTTCCATCAGCTGATAGGGTGTACTTGAATAGGCAGGAGCAGTGGGCAAATCCCTCTCTGCTTTCACACACTTGGGCGCAGCCTCCGTTCAAATGAAGGCAAACATCTGCACCTAAGGATGAGAGCACAGTAAGAATTGTTGCGTATATTCTAACGTAAATGATACAATCATAGTTGTCCTTCTGTACCTGGTTTAGCAAGGGGATGAACCACCACAATGGAGGCTGGTTGGACCATGTTGCCATGGATACGTTGCATTTCCTTCCCAGTCCGCTTGTTCACACTCCTCAGCTGCCGCTGCTCCTGGTCAGAGATCCAGAGCCTGTCTTCAAATATTGCAAGGTCAAAAGGTCGACCTAGAATAGAAGACAAGAAAATCTGAGTTAACCAAGTGATTCAGGATAATAGATGCTTGTGTGTAGCTGTGAAAAAAGGGATTTGGGAACTGTACATGGTAATATTAGTAAACGCATTAATGCTAACATAACTTTTATAGTTTTGCAACATTACAGTGCAGTGCACCTCTCTGTTTGCATGTGTACGTTTCACACAAACCTCACCTACTTGGTTCTCTGACAGGACCCGTCGATCTGAACCATCCAGGGCAGCAGTCTCTATCAGGCCCCTCTGCTGGTCGCACCAGAACAGACGATCCTCTGTGAAATCAATGGTCAGGCCAGTGGGCGATACAAGGTTGGTGCTTGCGATGACAGCGCGCTCTCTCCCATCTAAATCGGAACATTCCACCACAGGCTGGGTTCCAATGTCAGTCCAAAATAACTTCCTCAAAAAGTTAAAAAATAAAAATACATTAGAATATCTTCTTGTGATATTTTGACTTTTGACAATGACTGTACTCACTTTGCCTGAGGATGAACTGCAATTCCTCTTGGTTTTTCTAGTCCTGTGCTCACAATAGTTTCTTTGTACAGTCCAGCCAAGGTAGCACAACCAACAGTTGACTGGCTGCAGCACAAAAGTATACAGGAGTATAAGATGGAAAATACATCTAAGAAGTTTACTGAAAAAATACTATCAAAATCCATGTCTAAGAATCACATTTTATTCTAAGTTCAATATCTTTCTGGATATGGTGCAGATGTAAAAATTTCAGAAAGGCTTGACATTTACATTGATGTAAGTATAGATAACTAGCAAGCACAGAAATGTCAAAAGGCAGAATTTCTGGCAAGTCTGTTTCAGGAACAGCATTACTTTCTGTAAACACCACACACCTTTTATCTGTCCAGTACACCTTGCGGTGGATCCAGTCAATTGCCAGTCCTTCTGGAGAGTCAAGACCTTCAGATACTAGAATGTCTCTTGACTCACCGTTGAGATCAACTTGCTCAATTGTCTTTTGGCTTGTACTAGCAAAGTACACCTTCAAATGTATCAAAAACAATTAAAAAGAAAGTTACTTTATACATAAAATGGACAGAGAGTACTTGATGCAGGTTCTTAACTGAAAGAAGTAGACATTACAGTGTCTGTCCACTAGGTGTCACTGTGTGTTTGCACCAAAGACTTGTTCAATATGGATGGAAGGATGTTTGCACATACTCTACTACAGGTTGCTAAAAAATAAATTAAAAATGGGTTTGAAATCTTACAGTGTTTTGGACGGGGTCATAGTCCAAAGCTAGGATTGTTCCTCTGGGCCCTCCCACCAAGGTCTGATCCCCAGTGCCATCAGGGTTAATTCTTCGTATGTCCACTAGATTAGCAACTAGTAGATAGGGTGGAGGTCCTGATGAATGAAAATACAGTGTTTTATAATTGAATTTATTGCACTCAGCTTTTCCTTTGTATTTGGCTGTTTTTATCCACAAAAGATGAGCAGTAGGATTTAGACTGATAGGAAGCGTTGATCTCTCTGCATGAGCTCATTTGCCTCAGCTGCTTGCTTTGCCATAGCATGACTCACCGGTTGCAATGCAGCTTTTGCCGTCTTGGTGGAGCTGATAGCCAGGCAGACAGTCACACTGCCACCTACTTGGGGTGACAGGAGTACAGATTTGACTGCACCCCCCTCTGTCCACAGAAGAGCATCCTAGAATCACCCAAAATGCAGTTAACACAGATGCACTTCTGTACAGTTTACATAACAAAATGAAGTTTCAGTAAGAACACTTCCATACCAGTACATGCTTGTCCATTATCCTGTAGTATGGATCCCTCAGGGCAAACACAGACTGCACCATTTTCCGTTAACAGGCATCCATGGCCACACTTTGTCATAATGCCTTCACATGGTATAATTTCTACAAGAGATGAAAGACTGTAATTTTACATAATGACCACAAGTTGATAAATACAACAAATTTAGGTTGGTTAAATGAAAAGCACAGAAGATTTAAGTACCTTAATGCGAACTGCTGCAAGTGAATGAATGCATGCAATCATTCATTAAGTGGCATATTAGAAAAGTCAAAGTGTTTCGCACTCGAGTTTTTGACAGTTATTCTAGGGCCTAGCAGGTAGTAGTTGATCCATATGGACAACAAGCTTCTTAGTCCCTGCTTTGGTAAAATCCCTTTATGAAATCAGCCCTAATCCTATCAAAATCGTTGAAAGTGTGATGAGAATGCAGACAAAGCCCACACAGTGATAGTGATGTAATGTTTGCTCACAGGAGGGTGGTACCTGTACCTGTAAATCCGTGCCAGGTAGCCATGCAGATATGACTCTGATGTGAAATAGTTATAGGATCTGTTGTGTCTGACAATGAACTTCTTAATAAAATTAACAATTTTGTCAATGCTCGAGCAATTCTACAACATTTAGTGGCACCTTTTATTTGAGGCATACATTAGATATTATACAAACCAACAAATATCAGAATTGCCTTTTAATTTGATTGTTTTTTTTTTGTATTTTTTGGGAAAATTAGATTGTGACCTTTTGATTTTATTCTGTACAACATTTGCTTAGCCCTTCTATAACCTGTCCCTCCCTCCTCTGTTGTCATCTTCATTGTCTAGCCTGCCACTTGGCTGCATGTTTGTTTTCTAATAGACCTTGGCAAAGGTTGTCCGCTAAACAGCTTAGACACACAAAGCTGCTGACCAGATATGTTCCCTATTGCAAATGTCACCTCACCATGTAATCTCATTGTGTCTATGAACCTTTCCTGTTGCCTTGGCTTCATAGCTGTGAGATTACAGAAGAAGAGATTAAAATGTGCCTGTAACGTGCTTTAATATATAATGAGGCTGATTGCTGCGTGGACTTGATGGGAACCAACTAAAAACACTAAAAGCAAAAAAAAAAAAAAAACACAAACAAAAAAATAAAGAAATTTTTTTACTAGTGTATTTAACTAAATAAAGTAGTCTATACGTTTCCTCATGACTGCAAGGAGTATGTTTGTGCAAAAATATTAGATTGTCTTGGGTAGTTATCTGTTAAGAAAAACACTGTATTGTTATGCTGGCAGACAACAGACCTGCATTATGGTAGCTAGACAGCAGCAACCAGTTTCTGCTATTAACTCTATTTTTCTAGCAGCATAATACAGTTCTCTCATCCTAAAAAGAACCAGATAAGTGAAATGCCTGTTTACATCCATCTAACATAGCCCCCCCAATCTAGTGCTGCTAGCCCTTTAGGAGCGTGACAAAGTGTTACTGTTTGGACCCAAGTAACCTAACACACAATTGGCAGCTCACATATGTCTAAGGCTGTCTGGCTGTCTGTGACCCAGCCTTTTTATAGGTTCTCTGGGGTCAAAGTAGTGTCTGGTGGACAATTGCCACCTTCATGGCATCACAAACACTGTCTAATCTGAAACCAAAGTTACATTCATTATCCTCACCAAAACAACCAGCTATGATTTAAGAGGATTTTGAGCTGTCCTGTAATCAACTGAATAAAATGGGTGGAAAAAAACGTCCATATTATCATATTGAATATTGCAGTTTTTTATCATCAAAGGTTTGATGCCTTTTATTCTGTAAATGTCAATAGCTCAGTTTTTCCTCATTCTTTACAAAGCTAGAAATGAAAAGTCTGTTCATAGTGTACCTTGGCATGTTTTCCTGTCTGGTAGGAGGACGTATCCATTAGGGCAGGTACAGAAGTAGGAGCCTGGGATGTTTTCACAACCAAGAGAGCAGCCATGGTTCCAATGTGCGCATTCATTCACATCTGTGACACACAGGGATGCATAAAGTGATGGAACCTTAATCTGGTTTTAAGTAGATGCTAATATATAAACAATATTCTACTTTAAACTATTGATGTGATATGTTCTTGCAGTTGTATATTTTGAATTTGTCTGTTATATGTAGACACTTACCTTCACAGTAAGTGCCCTGCTTACTCAGAGCAAAGCCTTCACTACACTCGCAAACCCCTTCCTCTGCTAGACTGGAACACACGTTCACACAGATGCCACTGTGCTCATCACACCCTGTGTGAAACCAAAAGTTGTGGTATTTAGATAAAAAACAACAATAAATCTTTTCCACCAAAATCATAGTTCAGTTATTACCTGGAAATGGCAATAAGGAGTCTGCTGTTGGCTGGTTGAGGAGATGCACCACCTTGATATCAACAGGAGGTTTTGCCATTTGTTTTATGTTAACAGCCAAAGGCTCTCCCCCAGTGTACTTGTTAACTTGTTTTATAGTCCGAGATCCAGCATCAGTGTAGTAGAGATGCTTCAGAAAAACTGATATTCCAAGAGACTGAGACCTGAGGAAAAAGTGATTTTAAAGCAATTAAACCTTTAGGGATATAAAGGCAGTCTGTTAACATTGGTAGCTGGAGATTACAAGTAAAGTGTGCTCACCGAATTGGCTGATCCATGATGCGCAGGACATTTCCATAGTAATCACAAGAGGCAATGGCACTTTCTCTTTGTGGACCAAACTGAACCCAGTACAATCTTTTATCCTCTCGGTCGATTGACAGTGCTTTCAGTTGTTCTGTGACTTTAATTAGTGTCATTTTCATCTTTCCTGTCATATCGGAGCGTTGGATACTTGGGGCCATCCCACCAGACAGCCAGAACAAAAGTCTGCAAAGTATTTTTTTTAAACATTTTTTTGTCATTTTTGTGGTAAATCAGGGCAGTGTAATTATTAACACATTTTTTACATTGTGACAACCGTAAATCAGATTATATTACCGTTTTGTTGGGTCAACCGTGATGGAACTTGGTTGGGTCAAGTGTCTTAGAAGAGTTCTCTCATTTTTCCCATTTCTATCCATTCTCTTTATTTGCCCCTTTACTTCACTTGTCCAATATACAGTGTTCCAAATCCAGTCCACTGCAAGGCCTGAGATGTGTTTGTCAAATGAGTACAGCTTCTATAATACAAGTGTATGAAGACATGTTTATTTACTGGTATCCATTTTACACCTAAATTCTCTGCAGCTTTGGAGCAGTTACATAATCACCTGTCTGTGTGCTCCTTTTACTGCAGCTTTGTAGATGACCCCGGTGTGTTTGTCAGCCCAGTAAATGTTCTCCTCTTTAAAATGAAAGTCGAGCAGTATAGAGCTTCCTACACCAGACACCAGCCTTCTGTGGTTCTTTCCATTGAGGCCCATCCGATGAATGGCTTTGCCATGGCCAAATATCAGAAAAGGCCGTGAAGCTTAACAAAATCAAAGAAACACTTTATTTTAAACCTATGGCAAAGTAGACATATCCACATTCTCTGTTGCACTAAAAAGATTCCAAGAAAAGATTGGTAACTATGGAGACAATAGCTGTTCCCTCTTTCTTTGTGTCACTCTGTCGTTGTCATTCAATTTGTCAAATTATCTGCTCATTCGAGGCTGTAATGGGGTGAAGTTTAAGGCGGTCCTTGCTGCTTCTGAATAAAACGCCATCCCTTAGCAACAAATAGCTTTTATGCAGCTCTGTCTGTACCCTGTAATGAACATAAAGTGCCATAGCATTAAGCAGTACGATTCTATTATGAACAGCAGTTTGTGGCATTATTCTAAATTTCTTGTCTATTCTAACGTATGTACTTTTCAATAAATGTAATTCTTAGCTCTAGATAGCATTTAATCTTTGACAGTCTGTGCTGGCTCTTCCAAGCTGACTGCTGACCAGAAAGCTCTCTGGTCTGTCATGTGCAACCATAGACACTGCTCTTAGCTCTGTGGAATGAAGAAAACAATGAGCAACACCAGACAAACAATATAATGAAATGTCTGGCCTGAGATGGTGGTGAGCTGGTGCTGCATCTTGATGAATCACTGATTGACAAGGTCACAGTGTGGTCAGCAGGGTGCTTGACTCAGCTCAGTTTGATGTTATCAGAGAATAACTATTGTTACTCTATCAGAATTTTAAAAAGAAAAAAAGAATTGGTGTACACCAAGTTACTGTTTCATTTTTATTTCAGTGACATAAGTATTGTTAACCACATTGGCATCACCCTAATGCTTGATTGTTATTATTTTATATGTATTTGGAACTTTTTTACTACATAAAGTAACAGTCAAACTGACTTAATAGAAATGTTTACTACACTAAATTAAATATTGCTGGGTGCTGGGTGATATGTAACCGTATCACCCACTAAAATGTATTTTTGAATATATTCATTGATAATAGTCTCTGTCTTTCATACTAGAGCAATTTCCCCCAGGGATTAATCAAGTATTTCTGATTCTAGTAGAGTTCTAGTCTATGACTTGCATCCATAAGCACACATCCTCCTGGAAAGAATGAGAAATTAAACCCATTTAAAGCTTGATGCTCTGTACCTGTCTGTGACCTTTGGCCTGTTTGTGGTGTGGTGGTAAGAGTGACTAGAAAGTTTCCATTTTGGAAACCTTTTGGACATCTTAACCTCGTACTTGTGCCATCCCACAAAAAAGTTGGGATCAGTGTGAGAGGCAACCACAAATACACAGGCACACAAGCTGGCTTTACTTTTGGTACATTCATTGTATTTCTGCCAAGTTGAGTGTGTCACTCTGTTCTGTAGTAATGGGGTGTTTGCTGTCGGCATCATGTTTTTGTTTTAATTCTATCCACTGGTTTAAAAAGCACAACAAACAGTGAAGAATTCTGACGTCAGACTCACCTATACAGCTGCTGTTTCTCCCCACACGTGATAAGCGCTCATCCCAACATGCTGTACTGAGTGCCAATGCTCCAGCGCTTTGCACCAAGAAATAGATCAGTACCGTTGTGATAGTTGCAGCCAACATAATCCTGCGCTTGGTTCCTGCTGTACTTGTTCACTTCTTCTCAGGCATTCCCACTATCAGCACAAGCGCACATAAACTCCAAAGAATTAAGCCACACTTGCTTATGAAGTCCTGGCATCCTTATTTGAGGCTTAAACCTGGTGAGCTTTACATACCAAGAGATGTCACCCTGAAGAGAGATGTCAAATCCCACTGAAGAGATGGGGAGCTCTGGAATAAGGAGGGAAATGCTCTTAGGGCAGTGATTCACCCCCCCCAAAAAAAATGTCTGTGGGATCCTACTCACTCCCTAGTTTGGGCCCCCAGGCTGCCAGTCTGTTTTGGAAGCAAAGATTGAAATTCCTGACACCCCCGTGGTAAATTTTGCACATGCTAGTCCAGCATTGGAGCAAGATCTTCTTGTTGCAGTCGGTCTCTCTAGCAGAATGTGGAATATGCAAGAAATGAGGCTGGGCTGAAAATGGTCCCACATAATAACAACATATTACTCTTACTCCCCACCCCCTGACCTGTCCCCTTTGTGAATGCAGATGGAAGTGTCTGTTTAAGACATTGATTATGTGTCGGGGAGGGAGACAGGGAACTGGACATTGAATAGAAGGCTGTCAGACAGAGTCCTGCAATAATTATCATTTAATTCACAGACAAATGACACATTACTGTCTATATGTGTAAAACCATTCACAAGTGACATTCTTACTTACAGTAACAGAGTTATTTTACTCATGCAACATACACAATAGATGGTCTGTTGTGTGTCTTGCGTGCTTGAATGAGAAGCTAGTATGTCAGACTGTCTTCCGTGGAAGTTCATCTGGCTCCCAGAGGGAATTGCTAGAATGAGTAATTTACAGAGACGACACGGAGGAGTGGAACAGATTATCCTTAAATTGTTTGTCCTCTTTTTACCCAAGAGAACAACTAACAGAGGCCAGGAACCACTACCTCTATTCATACCCAGCATGACTAGGATATTGTTAGAGAACCACGTCACCGGTCACCCTGTAGAGGCGCAGTGGAAGATTTACACTGCTGAGAAAGTTGCCTTGTCTCCAGATTAATGTTAACGGTCTGAAGGCCACTGACCTTTTCCCACGATTTCACCCCTGGCAGAATACAATGAAAATGAATATTACATTTCAGGTGACTATTGAGCTGGATGACAGTCAGATGGGGGGTTGAATCATCAGGTAGAGTGCGGATTTGGGATACAACAAGAGTGCAGATCCTGCAGTTGCATCAAATGTCACATCATGCCACTGCTTCCACTTCTTGATTCCACCTGACATTAAGTCAAGTCCTAAAAATAGATTGTATGTAACGTTTCATTTGAACGATGTCAAGCTGACATTTAGTAGCTGCTTTTAAAAAACATTTTTTTATTGTTTCCTGTGTCCTGATCTATAGATGTCAACTTCTGCTGACAAGTCATTGGAAACAAATCTACCTCACTAGGCTACACATCATATAATTTCCATAACAGTGGCAGGTGTGAAAGGATATTTTTATCTAGCCTTGTAGTTTTGTGTGGCCAAATTTTCCAATGGACTGCTATGGTGCTAGGAAAAGTTGCCACTGTAAAGCCTCTAGGGAGGTGAAGTGCCACACACAAGTGTTACCATGTCTGGAATAAATAAGGGTAAATGTGGCACAGTTTGAGTGTCCATTCATAGTTTATCTTAACTCTAGCCCCCTGTTTGTTTGTTAAAACATCCTGGCTGTTGCTATGATAACGGCACAAGTGGCTTTAGAGATTACTTGATGCTACAGGCTTCTGCAGCTGGTGGTATCCATGGGAACGGTTTTCCAGGTCCACCCATCGTTCACTGATTTACTGCTGTGCCTGTTCAGATCTTTAGAGAGCATGACAAGTGTGAAGCACTGATTTTCTGGATGAAGAGTCTGCTCTTCATCACAACAGAGTGAGCATTTGATATGTCTGTACATTTTTATACTGTCTACACATCTACACATTTGTAGATAGCAATGATTATATGTTACCAGATGAAACCATCTGTGTGAAGTGTTGCACTTGATTTATGTCTTATTTAGTCTATTTCTGGCACACTGTAGATACAGCATTCAGGCAAAGATTATAGAAAAACTAACCCTAATACATTTTGTAAAGTTTTGGAAAATTGCAAATTGAGACTTTTTTAATGTGGGGGAACTAATGACAACACATGTAATCCAACATTCAATTTATTAAAAACATGTACAACTCTGTTAATAGACAATTATATACATATAATCATATAAAGTGGCAATATTTCTCAGATGAGTCACAGACTGCATTCTATCAAACACAGTGACAGTACTGACTTGTCCATAAAGGCAACAGTCGGCGTAATGCTTAAAGCAATGATGATGTGTACATGTGATGGGGATATTTTTTGTTTTCTCTGACACCACCACAATATTCATGTCTGACATTTTGGCATTGAAAATAACATCAGATACCATACAGTTAACTGACAGGCTCTTTGGATGGTACAAAACTTAGAATTAAGTCCCACAAAGGTGCTGTGCTGATGTGACAACCGTTTAAGTTGGTTTAATAAAAGTAAGGCTCCAAAACATAAGGGCATGAATAAAAATACCAGACTGATTTAACAAAATTCTTTTGAACAACCTCCAGGAAATGTTTTCACGTTAGCTACACTTTTCTAAATCATTATAAGAATCTTTATAAATTAATAAGTAGTGAAAAAGTTCTGACATGTTGATGTGACATCAATCAGTACAGCACAGTGATTCTTTGAAAAAAGAATATAGATTTATAAAGATTATAAATTATTTATATATTAATCACTGCTGTGAAAGGCATATAAAGAGTGTTTCACATAATGTGATACTAAAATTATGTTTGGGCATTAGCCATGGCTTCTTGCATCAACATAGATATTCAGACCGGGCACTGTCATAGGTCATTTGGGAGTCAATGCTCGACCTGGAGCACAATAGCATTCGCTCTGATTCATTAGTTGCTCTCCTTGCCCAAAGCTCGGTTGGGTGAGAGTTCAAAGTTCTTTGTTTCATTGAAATTGTCTCAAACTTGACATAGCTCTCTTTCTCCAGCTCCTCTTCATCAATGGACGGGTTGCGTCCCTTGCAATAGAGAGCAACAATCTTGTAGATCAGGAGACCAATGAGGGGCAAAACCAAAGCACAAGCAATGCCACTTATGATGAAGAACAGCTGGTTCTGCCCTCCATCCACTACATTGTCCAATGTGTAGAAATCAGTGCATGGATCTTTTCCAGTTGTGCTACCCTTTGCGATGAGGCAAACTGAGTACCTCATTCCAGATGATAGTCCATCTAGGAGCAGTTTCCCACTGCCAGCAGTAGTCTCCACTGTGTTCTTACTGTCATCTTCACCATAAGGTGAATATACAACCGTAAGTGGGGAATCTTTTGGTAACCCATCTGCAGTCCAGAGCAACACTGCACTGTCAGCAGTTTCCTCTACTATCTTTAGATCCTTGAAGGATTTTGATGCATCAGTTTTCTTGCTCTTTTCATCCGCAGCAAGTTTCCTCCCATTTCCTCCCTGCTGATTTTTGCCTTGCTTGAAGGAACCTTTCTGTGAACTACTAGGGGTAGTTTTTGGCTTCCTGGGGATAGCCGATGTTGCTTTTGGAAGGACGGTGGATACGCTGGATGGCAGATCTGTCGTGTACAGCTGCGGCGTGAATGTGGTGCCTTGGCTTGGTCCAGTGCTGATGTCAGGCTTTAGTGGAGGGATGGTGGTGCTAATAGTGCCAGCAACTGAGAGAGAAATGGTGGCTTCTGCATCTCCTGCAACATTTTTTGCTTTACAGCTGTAATTCCCAGCATCTTTGTACAGGATCCCATGCAAGCTCATGATGGACCATCTGATGCCATCCCCAGGTGATTCCTGGACTATAGTGGAACAAGAACACATTATGGAGGTCACTAAAAGTAGTGGAAAAACACATTCATTTCTAAAAAGCTAAAACTTAGTTATACCTGTGTTGTTGACCATTGAGCCGTCTGTCTTGGTCCAGTAAAGAGTTGGTGTGGGAAACCCTGTGGCATCACAACGCAGGAGAACATTACTGCCCAAAGGCGATGTTATCTTGGTTGCGGATGTCATCACGGATGGCTTTACACAGTTGTCAATTTCAGCACGCTGAAAAAGGACACCTGCTAGATTTTCTGGTCCAGCGCAGGTCAAGAACAGATCCATAAGGACCACTGGTGTGTCACTCATTTTGGATATCTCAATCAGCTTGGAGATTTTGCAGTCACAGAACCAGGGATTATCCTGGAGGCCTAGAAAGGGAAAGATGAGGCAATTTTTTTATTAAAAAACATCAAAAAACAACAAACATTTGGTGTGTCAAACATAAGGACTATATTACAATGGTTTTTAACATGGTAAAAATAAGTAATTTCACACACACACACACACACAAATTATATCTGACATGGTAATGAAATTATTAGGTTCGTGGGAGTGAACTTGTCATAATTTTGTAGAGTTGAGTTTAAGTTCCCTTTACAATTGCTGTAAACACATTGTGCACAATAGGTAAGCACATGTACCAGTGCACACTAAAGCCCTTATAACCAGATTAGTAAGTCTTAACAGTAGCAAAGCACCTAAGCTGCCTTGGGACTTCCTCCAGTGTGTGGTAGCCCACTATTTCCATTAGCTTTGCTATTAGCATTAACACAAGTAGACCACTAACAGCACAACTACAGTGTAATTAAACTTTAAAATAACAGTAAATATTTGTGTGGTTTACTGTTAGTTGAATATTAAGTAAAAATCTTTATTAACCTAAACCATATTTTAAACGTTGATTTGTATATAATTAGTTCAAAATGGTACAGTTGAGCATAGATTTTCCACATAATTTTAATGACAGACACCCTCAGGTTACACTAAAGAAGCTGTCATCTATCTGGGCTAGGGCTGTTTTTTTTTCCTACTACTTAATCCTGTTTCTCCTTCAGGTCCACCAGAGCACACAGCCAGCTCTTTCAGGACAGATAAGCTGGCTTGCCCTCACAGAGCCTATTAATAATATCCCTCCCATCCCTGTGCATGCTACACAGGTGGTGTAAACGTGCATAAATACATGTAATTCAAACATTTATCCCAAAAATATAGCTGCATACAAGTATTATGACAGTTAACCAAATAAAAGACATAATAAAAGACAAAAGACATAATATGGCTTGCATCTGACCTAGTTGCAGTTTAGAGAAGGCCAGCTTAACCGGAACTTGGAGGGTTTTAAAACACTGCTGTGTGTGATTGGATGCAGGAGTGGCTAAACTACAGCTAAACTGTGAGCTAAACCAGCAGTAGGAGTGTCTGATGGCTAATCTGTTTCTACTGGGTTTAATTTGTATCAGGGTATGATTACAAAATTACCCAATGGTTCTGAATATGATAACTCAGTTGATATTTGTGACAGTGCAGCTGTCTAGTCAAACATAATAAGCAACAATAAAGACCTCTTCTTTCCCCTAATTGGAAAGTCCATGCTTGTCTTAGAGCGTGCAAGAAAATCACTTCTGCAGCAGGTTTACTTTTCATCTTCAGATACAGAGACATGGATCTGTAGGAGAGTTTCATGATTTTGAATTGTGACCCAGACAAACAATGTCTAAACAATAAACCACCTGTAAAGAAAAGAAATCCACCATAACACTATAAATGCTTTAGCTTTACTTGACTTCTAACAGCAAAACCATTGTGGCCATTGGCATTTTTTTCCTCTGTTTTCGTTGTCTCTAATTTAACAATATCTGATATATAAGAGTGCTCTGCAACGGTATTTGGGACTAATAACTTTACCTAAGTTTAGCACAAAAATCAAACCTTATTCATTGCACTAATACTTTTTTTGTGAATTGAAGTAGCACCATATAACCTAAATCAATCCTACAAAATGCAAACTATTTATTTCTGACTCTTAATGGTTTTAAACACAAAGACCAAGTAACAGCTGTGTCATGTTGCCATTTTAATTGGCTTCAAACCAATAACCTATGACACTGACTCTATGACTTGTGGTGGTTTTAAAATGTTAATGAAGCATCTAATGTGGTGATAACATTGATTTTGATGTTTGATCTTTGGAAAGTGTTTCCAAGTCATGGGTCCTCCAGTGTCCCTTGTTGAACCTCAGCAAAGGAATGCAATGAACTTGCCTTAAAAGTAATATGTTAATTGTACTTCAGGCAATCAGGACAGTAAACCAGTGTTGCACATTAGGTGACAGTTCTGCCACTACTTTAAATAATCTAATTTGACTGTGTCCTGGAGGTACTGTTTAGTCAAAATTAACCTGGCAAGATTACCAGGTAATGGAATGACGTTCCTGAAGTAATTACCCCAAAAGTGTCTGGCCTTAGCCTGAGAATCCTGTAAAACCTTGCCAAACAAAGTCAGACAGAATCTTACCTAACACGACTTTCTGGGAGGCATTAGAAGAGACTGGTACTCCATTAAAAGGTGGCCAGATATCCATGAGATCAGAGGGCAGGGTGGTTAATTTATTGCTAGATATATCCAAGTAGGTAATGTTGAGGAGGTAGGGGATAGCCTCTGGAGGAATGGTGGTGAGTCTGTTATTGTGAAGGTCCAATGTCTTCAGCATGGGCATCTCTTTGAGAGACTCCCAAGGAAACATGGAGATCATATTTCCATCCAGCCTCAGCTCATGGAGCACTTTTAAGTTGTAGAAACTTCCAGTATCCACTGAAGTTATGGAATTGTAGGTAATCCACAGGTACCGTAGTTCCACCAGGTAGTAGAAAGCTTCTGTTGGAATTCGCCGCACCACAGTTTTCTCAACACGAAGTTTGACCGTATCAACAGGGACATTGACAGGGATATCAGACATGTCTGGGTCATTGCAGAGCACAGATCTGAAAAGCAAAGATAAATGATCAACACATCAGTCCATCCATCCATACATCCGTCTGTCCCTGTGTAGGAAGGGTTTTCTGACATGACTGTAGTCCACATAAAGGTCACTTCAGAGATGGCAAGGTCAAAGCTAATCTTTGTCAACATTATAAACAGTGTGATCATGTGGGAAGCAGGAGGTGGAATATATCAACTAGTCATGGGCATATGTATTTATTTGATAATTAGCAGTGACATCAAGCAAAGCACCTTTAGGCCTTGTGTGCTGTATATATACAGATACCTCTTTAGTATCATCTCCAGTATTTTCACTTTTTTTCCCTAGTTGTATAGTTGATATATATCACCAAGCATCTTTGTAGGCCAGGGGTCAGTACTAATAGGACTAATTATGCAGGGAGTAATTAGGTCTTCCTCCAGTATAAATGGATTGGTGCCATGCCACGGAACAGATATTATGTCTATACAGGTCAGCACTCCCAGTACAGATATCCCTGTTGTGGAAAATTTAGTCATACATCAGATTAAATCTGGTTATTTTGATTGTCTTAGCACTAATTCCTACATGTTTACATGTATAATGCTGTAGCTGGCAATTCACATATCATACAAACTCCTTTAAAAACACAAATTATGATTTATCTCACTATACATGTCAAAAAACAACAACCCAAAAAAAAACAAACAAAACGAATATATATTGATGGATCAGAGGCCAGGTGGTTTCGAATCCCTTGGTACTTAATTTTGTGCTTATTCAAATAGGTCATAACTCTCTGTAGGCCTTGAAGAGTAAAAAATATTTACGATTTAAATATTGTACTCCTTCATTATGTTCAGGTGACCTAATTAGGCAAAGTCATATACAAGTCTTCATATATATTGTGAATTGTTAGTTTTGTTAGTTTTCTAACTTTTTAAAAATTTGCCATTTAATTGTCCTCCACAATGAAAATACAGTCTACCTGGTTCCTGTTCCATCGGTCCGGCCATGGAAGACACAGGTACATTGCGATGGGCAGAAGGGATGAGCCATACTGAGGCAGCATAGGAATACATGCATGCAGAGAAGTCGACGCATGTTGTCACCGTATGCACCCAAAACGCTCACATCGAGGGGATATCAGAAAAAAATACATCCGGGTTCATCAAAAGCCAGAAGAGTTCGCCTTTTCATAAAAAAACAAAAGAAAAATAAATAGAGAATACTGAAAAGAGCTTTCGAGGTCCATAAGCAGCAACAGTACACAGGCTGAGGATCTAATTACAGCACAGGTGACCTGTCAGATTGACCACGTGGGGGAGGGGAGGAGGGATTAGTGAGGGATCTCCTAGGTTTGAGAGGGTCACACAAGCTAGCGTGGCACCACCAGTTTTTTCCAACATGGCGCTAATGAGCTAATTCTGAAGAGGTTTCCCCTCACGTGAGCCACCCACACCTTTTCTAAATCCATTCATGGGTTTATCTGAATTTAACTCCTCTTTTATTTCTGATGAGTAATGCCCACACAAATATGCTTTCATAACACTGTTTCTTTGCTCATACTGGTTTGGCTCTTTGTTGTCAGCCTGGTTCTAAAATAAGAAGACTATATTTTTTTTCTTAAACATTCTGATGCAAGCCCTTCTGACTCTCAAGAAAATCTATAAATGTAAATGTATTATTGAGCCGGAGGCCATATTTAAGATGTGCAAAGGGAGCTCTGTCTGGCACCAGGGTGCAAAATGTAATCCTGAATATGATTTATTAGCTGACTGGTGGGATCAGTGGCTTCGAGCAGGGGGCCAAACTCAACCTGCCTGCTGATGACAGATTCTGTAGTGTAGACCTTTCATATTTTCTGGACAGTATTTACTAGAGGTCTCGTTTGAAAGGGTTGGCTTGACCGTTAATACTTTGCTGTTACAATGCATTATGTTGAAACATAACCCACTTAACAGGCGTGAATTTTTTAGGTATCGCACCATTTTTAAGCTCAAATGAAAATGTAAACTTCATATTTTTACAAACAATACTCCACGTCTTGACTTTAGTTTTAATATTTGTGTTTTGGTCAGAATTTATTGTCAATAGTCTTGTCTACAAAATGTGTGTTATTTTTATGTAAACAACATGAAACTGATCAGCATGATACTGGTGAAAAGGTCCCTTTTATAAGCCCCTATTATAATAAAATGCACACCTAGTATAATTATCTATAGAGTTTATTGTTATCTATGTGGACGTTATCATAGATTATCACTAATATACAGTGCCCTGATATGTGTAGATAATTCAGTTATTTGGAATCACTTAGAAGAAAGGGAGACATCTAGTGGTGTGAGGCAGTTACTTCTCATGAGTCTCTAAGAACCAGAAATGACAAACAAAATGGACTCAGGAGCCCTTTATTAACAAGTACACAAGTGAATTTTATTTATGCAAGCAAATTTGATCATACAGGTCAAATAAGCCACTTCAAGCTGTTGGCACATGAATGTACAAAACCAATTTGATTTAAAGCTTGCTACTAAGCATCTGTAGTGAAAGTACAAAAGACTAGTACGAGGAGAAAGCTGAAAGCTTTTTTTTTCTTTTTTTTTTTTAGATCATTACAGAGTAAGCAATGTTGGTACAAGTATTAGCTTTAAGACATCTGAAGTTGAAACCTCATCACAAACTAAATAGACACAACTCAAAGACTACAGTCTCTACTATCAGTAGCATAATGCGGTAAGCGTGGGAGGTTTAGTACTGCACATATAAACAAAGGGTTGATCCAGCAAGACGGTCAGAAGTGTAAAAATAAAAAATTGAAATAAAGCAACTTTTGAGTCAATAAGACTATTAATGCATGTCCATGCCACGAAAAACATCTAAATTCACAGTCTTTACTAACAGTACAGTTATCCAACTTTGAGTTGAACACCAATGCGCTTACATCTAGAAAGAAAGAGAGAGAGAGAGAGAGAGAGAGAGCAAGAGAGAGAGAGCACAGAAATGGTCAAATAAGTGCATGAAACTAGCTTTGAGGAAAAAAAAAGATTGCCAGGCAATGAACCGACAGGCCACCCTGTGTGGTTGTAGGGCGTCCGGATGTGTAAGAAATACTGCCATGAATGAAATTACTGTGACACACACCTTTCCCACATCTGATTAATCCACCAAGGAGTGCAAATACACCAACAATGCTTTATTGTCTTTCCTGTTGAGACTGAAAGAGGCAGATTGAACTAATTCTCACATGACTTCCATTAAATGTCAGCGCTGAACATATAGTATGTATCTGTATATACAGCACAGGGTTCTGCAGTATTTATAAAGTTCCACTTTTAAGAAATTAACAAAGAGCAATTATGAAAGAATGTTCGCATGTGCTTTTGTGGCTTGTGATTCACAGTCCTAGAATACATTTTAGGTGGCAATATTATCATAAAATAACCCACAATTTATCTTTAATTGGATAATCCCATCTCAGAAATCTATCATAGTCAGTGTTACCTGCTTAACAGGCTTGGCACATCTAGCATCTATTACTTGTTTTACTCTGATTTGGTATTTATCGCTGTGTTGTCTTGCTGTTGTATTGTTGTATTTGATTGCTTTCATAGTGAAAGTGGTTTTTCATCCCTGGGAATACTGGTATGGCGAAGGCTTACAATACTTCATTGTTGTGTTGTGAGATTTGAAACACTTTTCAAAACGAACCACCCATTCACATACAGTACATAGTTCTTGAACATGAAATCCCCAGACACACGACATGAGAAATGTGCTTGAAAAACCTTTGAAGCCCCTGTTGACCCCCTCAGAAATCAGCAAAAAATAAATTATGCATGAGCGCAAACTGACACTTAGTATCAAATAAAATTTAAGAAAAATAAAACAATTATGCACAAATTATTTAAAGTAAAAAAAAAAAAGCAGAAATACTACTGCTACTTCTGATTCTACATACTACACTAAAACTACTTTCAGCACTAAACAATTCTTATTTAAGAATAATACAACTGCCATAATGATAATAATCATAACACCATCCATGAGAGAGGTAAAGGGGCTTTTTTTTTCATCTGAAATGCTGTTTGTGACTGAGGAGGTTTGCATAATGCATCCACCCCCCAGACCACATTGTCATATGACGCACCAGTGACATCAGCAGTGGCGAGGGCCCTAGGCGCCATCCGCCCCCCCTCGGGAGGGGATGGTAGATAGAGACAGATAGAAAGCAAGAGGAGAGAGAGAGGGAGAGAGGCCGGAGTGGCAGGGCCAGGCCTCATGCTGGACTTTATGTGTAGGCGTTGAGACGCTCCTTGGAGCGAGTGGAGTGGATGTCGTGGAGCTCCTGCTCCTCCTTTGACTTGATGTCCTCGTACTTCTGCATCCTGCAGGCGTCCTTCACGTAGGCCCAGTTAGCAGAAAGCACCATCAAGTAGTGGATCTGTGGGGGAAATTATGGCATATGAGATACATATTTATTAGTATTTTAGTATTTATTTTTGTTCTTTTAGGACCAAAATCAAAAATACTTTGAGCGATATTCCAGTACTACATTTGAAAGTATATGTATTATCAATTTAAATGTTTTATATTTCTTCTAATAAATGTTACAAATCTTTTGTGTAATGGCCCCTTTAATTAAGCACATTTCCAATGGTCCAGTAGGTGGCAGCATAATGCCAAGTATAGACATGTGTTACCATGGCAGCTCAGGTTATAATGAATGTATTGTGCTTTAATGATTGGTGTAACACAACTTCTCCTTTCAGAAGGAATGACAGGTTTACAGCTGTACTCCTCTTTGTCCTGAAAGGTAGAGAGACAGGGGAAATATTTTGCATTTTTTATGCATCTAAATGCATCATTAGCTCTTTTTTGCTTCAGTGTATTATTAGAACACTTGACACAGATTAACTTTGTGGCTACATCAGTCAGTGTGTCTGTTGTAATTATTTTCACAGCCAGCCACTGGAAAAGAAAAACAAAAATGTGCAAAAAGTATCAGGCCACAATTTGCAGCATCATCCCTGACTAGCAAACACTTCTCAGAAAATGGCTTCTCACAAATTACTGAGTGATGTTTGCAACAATCTCTCAGCCTTTCTTCTCCCTGTTTCCATGACAACAGCATGACATGCCTGGTGCCTGCGAAAGAAGGGAGGGGGAGACAAACCCTGTCTTTTTCACTGCGCCAAAATGCCTTCTCTCCTTTTTTTTACAGCTATTCTCTTCCAGGCAAAAAGAGCCAGCCACAACAAAATGCAGCAAGTGTCTGTTACCTCAATTTTCAAAAGCCTTTTCTTACAACTGCAGTGTTTTTCTGTTCTTTTCTTTTTTTTTGCCAACACCTAAACATAATCCACTATTCAGACAGAGAATGAGTTTTAATACTTGAACCAGCCTTTGTTTGTGGTGTCTCATAATGTTATTACAGAGGCGTTGAGTGATGTTTCTGTTGTGTTAATGTTGTCTCACCATTGCAATAACAGCAGCACCTGCTCCAGCGAGGGCACAGATGAACAGGTGGAATGTCATATCCAGCTGTATGAAAAAAATAGCACATATTAGTCCAAATTGCTTATCAGACAAAAGTGGAAAACAATGTGTAAATAATAAGCTCTATATTTATAAGTGCATGCATATGAATTTTTAAATAATGCTTTAATCTAGATAATAAGCCTCATATCATCAGTTTTCTAAGAAAAGAAATACTTTTCCATTTAAAGTCATACTCTTGTCATAAATATGTCAGTTCCAAGTCTCCTTGCTTTACATTACAAAAACCCAAAGTGACCAGTTGAATGTGCACCCTGAAGTATTACTAGTCCATGACAGTCATTAAATATGGTAATAAATAAATATTCTTATTGACAATGATGATTATTCCTATATTATATATTATCTTATGGAGAGGTTATACATATGCAAAATCTATAGGCAAGACAAGACTTTGGTACAGCACATTTTCTGGTTTCCATTTGGAGTCTGGAGTAATGAGCAATGATACTGGAACGGATTTTGCTAGTAGCAAATTAGAGTGCAGAAAAGGCAAAATGCCATGTACTTTAATGGCAACAAGTTTTAACATCACATTAGTCAACAAGATGCTTTAAAGTAAACCGTTTTAGTGGTTTTACCTGTTCAGACATCCCGAACACCTCAAGATTTCAAGATGCTACTTTGACTGTCAAACATGTCTTAGCCCAGATATCCATTGGCTATATTGTTATTTGCTGGCCACACCAGAAGCTCTAAAATGTTGGTCGTCAAACCAAGGTCAAGAGGTTTTTACCCAGGACGAGTAAGTGCAAGGGCACATGGGGCAGTTATTTAGTGGTGTTTGTTTTGTTTGTGTGTTTATGTATGTAATTTTTACCATTGTTTAATGTAACTTTTACCATACCTCAGTAGATTCGCACATCTTGTAGAATTTCTCTGTTCCAGCGCACATAGTCTTCGCCTCAGCAATTGGCACAATACCTGAAATGGAAATAAATCATGCATGGCACAAAGTGACAACGGGCTCACACCAATAGGCCATTATAATTCAGTTTTACTATATACATAGCACACAGACAACATAAGGCCTTTAATGTCATGGTGGCAGTGTAAATGATTGTTGACACAGAGGCAGTATCAGTGACTGCCGCTGGCTAATGGACTGAAAGAGGTGGCACTAATTGAAAATAATGAGCCGGGTGTATAAGCTGCTGATATGATGGACCTTCATCCTAGCTTAACATAATGTTATTCTGGATCATTAAAGTCATTTGGGAAGAAACACTGGGTTTAATATATTGTGATTTTGCAAATAGGGTATGATCACCTTCAGAGTGTTGGGAATCTTCATATGCATAACCCCAAAAAACTAATCTCATTTGAAAGTTATCACAGATTATTTAGTTTGTCTGCTGTACGCTAATACATGTATTTACTCATCCTTAGTAGTCTATGGCCTAAAATTTGCCATTTAAGAGATGTTGCAGAAACAAACTAGGTTAGGTGAATTAGAAAAGATTTAGTTCACATTGTTCAATGTGTCAGAGGACTCACTCTAGAAAGGAGATAAGGAAATGGAGGATATCACCCGTACCGTACTGGCGTGGGTCCAGGCAGAGTGAAGCTCCTTCCAACACAGTAACATTTTGGCAGATATTCCAGATGTTGAAATATATAAAGACGGGGAGGGAGGTAAAAGCAGTCACTCCAAGCCAAGCCAGCATGAAGATGTATGTCAGCATGATGAACTGAAAGGGGAACAGATGACAACTGTTAAAACTTCTGTTTTCTATGTCGTTTTAATACTACTAGACTTGCTGGTGTGTCCCTGGAATCCTTTATAGTGTTGTCCACTTTCATGTAGCTGCCTGCTTTTTTTTAGCTTTACATTTCTGATTCTACACATACTATAGCATTGCTCATATTCTCTCTCTCTCTCTCTCTCTCTCCCTCTTCCTGTGGAGCTTTTGATTCAATGAGCTTTTATATCACCATTCTGCTATGATTGCCTCTGTGACTTGCTCCATATCGGAGTGCTTCTAATTTTGTATTGTCATAATGGCAGTATAATACCATTTATTTCACCTGATATTTTGCACAGCACTTCACTTGTGGTGTTTGGAATTTATTGTATAAGATAATAAGAAAGGGATAAGAAGCATAGAAAATATGTTCTACCTTCTGTTTCTATACTTCAGGTCAAAATAGAATTCTGCCCTACTTACTGTTAAATAAGGACACACGTAAGAATGGAAATGACCTGACATTAGCTTTAGCTGCGCTAAACAATTGATTTGAGAAAAGTCCAGCATTGGTGGCTTATGTATATATAAAAGGTAATACTGGACAAGTTTATATAATCTGACCAAATCTAGGCTGGATTTTACATTAGTTAATGACCCTACCCAAGCGCTGACACAGCGTCCGCAGGTGGTGATCTTGAAGTCTCCATAAAGATCCTTAATGGCGCCACTGGTGAAGAATCCCTCCACCATCAGGAGGATGCCATAGACGAAGAAAGCTGAAGCAATTCCGTAGATCACATACTTGATAATGTCAATCCTGCAGAATGAACAGTGAATCACTGTGAACATTCACAACCACCTGGCGCTGCACTTCATTTTAGAAATGTTTGTCTATAAGAGATGCTAAACTTTGTTTGAACCATTCCTACTCACATGGTGAAGACATCCAGTGCATCCACAGGGCTCCTCACCAACTCAAAGTAGTTCTGAAGGATGGTGACGGTGCCAGACAGGGCTTCATGTCCGCAGCCGCAGAACAGTGCAACGCCCGCATACAGCAAGATGGTGGCTATGAGGGATGGGTATGGAATCCCACCCAGACATTTGATGCAGCATTCAAGGCATCCTAAAAAACACACAGAGATCAACAAATTACTCTATAAATACAGATAAACTAATTAAAAGGTGAAGCACATACTTAGAGGAATTAGTCAACAAACTGTTGCCAATGGGAATATGCATTTGCATTGTGTACACTGTACTGTTTACTCTTTGAGAGTGGGCACTTTCAAACCACACTTGGGAAGTGTGCATGGTGGAGCCTAATACAGCTTGACTAGTTATACCTGATTACTTTATGCATGGTTTTTGACATGCAGTTGTCAAAACCACAAAATGCACTGCCTACGTATTTGCTCTGTATTTCAGATGCAGCAGTGTATTTGTTCTGTCAGATGTTCCGCCCCACAGAGGATGCTGACATTTATTTCAGCCTGAGCTTTACATAGTGATCTTTAACTTTAACCCCATTCTTCTTTGCCCTGCTTTGGTTCTGTGTCCCAGGGGGCTCTTAAGGTGACTAATCGCTGCTTGGGTCCAACTTCAATCTTCCGTCCTACATATTGCCCACAGAGAAGCTGAGTCTGTAAATATTCGCGTATTTGAATTGCTTAGATTTATGAGTCTCCCTCTTGTGTATGTGTGTGTTTTTGGGACACTGACTAAGTCATTTCTCAGAGTAACAACAACAGAGGGGTAGTTTATTTCCTGTATAGAACAAATACAGCCTTGAAGTGCATTGCAGTATATATTACAAACGCAGACACATTTGTCACGAAACAGGAAGTCATTTGATGATTCCTCATCTAGACCAGTATCGAATGAAGAACTGCTACCAAATTATGCATAACGAAAACGATCAGGGCCATGATTAAATTCATCTGCATTCACGCCGCTGTCCGGGTTTTGAAAAGAGCGTGTATGTGTGTATGTGCCATCGGTTGCCATTCTGAGTTGTATAACTGATGAAAAGATATTGGGATGTTTTCAGCACCATTCTTTATGTCTCTCTTTCTTCACTTGCGTTACAAAGCTGGAGTCAGAGCAATATCCCTCCTCCTCAACTCTCTGCTTCTGACTCTGATCCAGACATGAGCAGAATACCAAGTAGCTGGTCCGCCTGCTGGGCTGTGCTGAGCACTCAGACGTTTGGTGCAGCCCCGACCCTCGCCCAGGCTTGCCTTGATTATCTACATCCTCGCTGATGTAATCCAGCGCTACAGTGTCTGTTCAGCCTTCTCTACTTTATTTATGGGAATGGAGGATATTTCCCAATAACATGTGCAGCTTTGCAATCCATCCATGTCAGCTGCGGTTATCATTACCTTTTGACAAGCTTCTGTCAGTTTGAATTATGCCCAACAAAGTGGATGTACATCACTTGATTGATGGGATTCTTTTGTCTTTGACAGATACCAGACTGAACACTGTTTTTATGTCAAACTGGAGATTCCCCTCCTGAGCTGGCTAGTGAGACTGTGATGTCATCTTTTTTGCAGCATTCTTATATCATCACTGCGCTGGTATTTCTCCAAAACTCCCACCGGCCCACCTGAGAAGAGACATCACATTTAGGGACCCCCTCACCTTTGGTGCCTTTCATGCTATCAAGTACTTACAGTACCACCTGAACGTCACTCCCAGGTGGTTTCATCCCACTTCACACCTCAGTTTATGGAACTCCCACAACATGCAGTGAGTAAAATAAATGCTGCCTGTTCTATTTTGCTGTGACAAAATAGTGTCATGCTCAAAAGAAAAAGCACCTTTTTAATACAGTTAGGTGCACCCACTTAACTAAACTCAGCCTCGCTGCAGAAGAGCTCCCATTTAAGTCACATTAAATTTTATTATCTTTTTTTTTTTAAAAACTGAATAATGCAGTCAAGAGAAATCGAGAGTATTTCAAACCATTGTGCAGTGTTTTGATGTGTGACATGTCTCCACAATCACAGATCTTTCTCATTAGATAGTATCACATTGTCTCATTCATGCCGCGAGTTCATAAAACAAAACCCCTCTAAACAATGAACTGCAATTTCTGTTTTTGGTTTGAATATCCTCTAAGAGAGAAAGTGATTCTGTCGACAGCTCTTCCCTCAGACTCATTATCTCCAGCTGCCTTATCGTTTCAGGAAGCAGGCATTGACAAGCTTTATTGATGTAATGGTGTTTACTGACAAGATGAGCGTGTGAGAGAAAGTGAGAGAGGCATTTACCCTTCATAGCTTTCAGGTCAGTTTGCCTGTTTATGCAGGAGTAAAAAATCGATTGTCCACAGACAAGTAAATATGTGGATTTCATAAAATAACACGTTCCTGCAGAGTTCCTTTTTCCTTTGATTGCTGGACAAAATCATACTGCCACTTCTCGAGACATACTGGTGAGATTTGGTGCTGTAACAGTGTGGTGCTGGTGCTTAACATGAAAGTGGTAATATAAATGATGTATGCCATGGCCTTAATAAGGTTTGTTGCCTTTAAATTATGTACAATTCTGCACACACAGCTGCAATCAAAATTAGAAAAATCAAAAGAAACATTTGATAACAGAAGTGGCTACTAGTTAGTATTGTGAGCCTCAAAAAAATAATGTAGTCTACGTGACTTGACTGAAAGGAAGTGTTGTTTCCATGGAAACAGTTAAAGATGAAGTCACAGAGTTGGATGAGAGCAATACTGAGAGGATGTAACAAGAGTGATGTTTTTATTGATTGTCTCCGCTTCGTTTTGTGGAAGGGGAACTCCTCAGACTCAGTAAAGAGGCCAAGATTAAATGACCATGTCAAATGCAGATTAAAATTACTGTAATGTAAGTCTTACAACATCACAGTGAGAAAGAATGAGACTGTCTTTTTATGAGCTGTTTCATATCTGAAGGTATTCATATTTTTGTAATGTAATGACAGATTTTCAGATATCAATAGTTCCTCTCTATTACCGATGCATTAAATCAAACTTCCCTCTCTACCTTTCATTTTTTTCTCTGTAACTTTTATTTGATTTCAAGTGACTACAGCATTTAGCTGGTGGAAAAAAATGGCAAGCTGTGGTGTGCTCTGACTCCTGGAGCTACTGAATGCTTGATCCATAATTTAGAAGTGGCACAGTGCAGCAGCACACAAGCCTCTCACATTCATTATTCATGCTTTCTGCTTAGCCCAGCGTCACCTGTGATAAAAATAAAAAGATCCTTCCTCTCTTGATGAGTAGTTGCGAGTATTTGAATTGATCCTGCTGGGCATAGTGCTACCTGTTTCTGCCCACTGGCAGAAAAGTTGGGATTTTTTGGTGTAACTAAGCTGATTGAAATTAAGTGATAAATAACTTTCAAATGTTCGTACTTTGTGTTTGTCTAGTCTAGTTTATAGGCAAATATTTTAATTTAATAAAAAAGCCATATTTTAGAATTTTTTAATCCCAAAAGGATGAATCTGAATTTTAATTTTCCTTTCGACATAATACACAATTGCATGATCTGTATGTCAAAAAGCATATTTTCTTCCCAGCAAGTCCTAAATACATTCCACAGGCTAAAATTGAAAATCTGAGGAGATTTAAATTTATTCAATTTTGAACAAAGCAATTGGATTTCACAAGATGGTAGGGTCCTAAATAATTTATCCTTCACCTAACAAAGCCTTTTTTTATTTGAAAAAAAAAAGCAAAAAAAAAGCCAAAGCCTACGTGACCCCAAACACTAGTCCAATCAACAGAAGGCGTCTCCCTAATACAAAGAGAAAGGATGACCCCCCTCTAAGGCCCCTCCCACCTCCTACTTCTCCTCCATCTGTCAGTGTCATATCCGACAGGCAAGAGGGACACACACAAACACAACACACACTCCCAGGTCTCACTGACCCAGTCAACTTTCACATGAGGCATGAGGAGCTTTTCCTTAAATAACACTTAGGGCTAAATGACATCCTTCAAAGATAACGTGGCTCTGACATCACAGGGATAGCAGAGGTTCATTTATGAAGGACTTGCACCCTCTTCGTGCCTATTTTTTTTGTTCTTATACGATAATAGTGTTACCATCATTGTTACAACATTTTGACTTTACTGATGATGAAATGAAATGCTTACAATTTTGTCTCATTCAGTCAAACAAGAGCCTCAATAAGAATTCAATTTAGCATAGCTAATGGTTTCAAGAACAAATCCCCCAGATTTACATGAACCGTTTTTATAATTTTTTTTTAATTGCACACTTTTATATACAGACCCTAGAAGCTGATTTTTGAGGCAATTGAAATGACTTACCTATCCTCACCAGAACTACTTTGCTAAACTGAACCAAGTTGTTCTAATGCCTAAACCTTACTGAAAGTACAAAAGCAAAGTCCTGACGCATCTAGATATGAGCTCTTATGCTTCCCGAATTTGTAGACTTTTGTTGACCATTATTGCCCTGTACCATAGCACCATGCCCGCTTTTTTAACTCTGGAGATCCAGCAAGCACTTGACCACATGTCGTCTTTGTAGTCATGTGACAATCAACCTATTGTGCTGTTTATGTGAGAAAACAGTTTTATAAACATAACTATGCACCCTCCTGTAGATGTGTCAGTAAATACATGTACAATTGTAAAAAAAATTGTAAAAGTGCTTTCTACCCTGACTTTAACAACATTTTCACTTCACAATTAGCACAAGTTTGGTTGAAAAACGAATAATTGTTTGCTATTTAAAGATGATCTTTGCTGTTGACTGATCATGCATCCCTATTTTGTTTTTAACAGAAAGGCAGTTTCTGCTCAGAGAAAATAACGATGAAGTTTTAAAGAAGGAAATGAGCAAAATGCATTAAATGAGAATGAGAGAGATAATTTCATTTATGTCTAGCGCCCATTGACATCCAATAAGAGGTAATTTTTGTGCATACGGCTTACAGTTATTATTTCCTTGTTACACAGGAGTTTTGCGTGGAGGCGGGGGTCACAATTTGCCAGTTCACAGAGAGGGTTATCTCAGAGGGGGGATGGTGCATCTGTGTCAGTCTGAGGGTAATGGGCCTATGGATGTCTCGTTGCTTTCCTTGTTCCATTTAATGCCGCCGCCCCCTCCCACCCCACCCCCCGGTGAGCAGGTTTTTTTTTCAGCTTCTGCATGCCCCCATCTCCTCTGCGCATGTTTAATCAACCAGTATGGTTGCCATGTCAACCGCAGCGCAAAATCTGAGAATAGACCGAGTACTTCAGAGCCGTGACCCACTTACTGTATGTCAACAAATTCAGTGGGACAATAGTGAATGAGACGCATTACACACATAACCCCTCAGGGCAAAAAGGACGTTACAGGTCAGGTCCAAAAGCTCAACTACTGATTTCCTCTCTTTATCACTCAGAGATGGAGGAGCCTCAACATGACTTGTGTGACAGCAGAGCAGTGATGTGTCTTTTGTCTGTGCCAAGTTCACTACAGGGACTGAGGGGGAAATGTCAAAAACTCTGCAGAATGGACAAGTGCTGTTTTACTCTCAATTTCAGCATTTTAACCATGCAGCACTTCCCTTGTCCGTGGTAAAATTAGCGTAAATCTCTTCATTGCTACTATTATAAGCAGACAATACCCTGAAATACACAAATCACAAAACACAAAACAATACATGACTGGCCTGTTTTTAGTTTTAGCTTAATTAGTTTTACTACATCTTGCAACACGCTTTGCTGACAAAATTCTCTTTCAAGTTAACAGATTGCAAAGAGCTGGTGTGACTCTTTCCAAATGTACATAATTATAATTTGAACACCTGTTAACCCATATCTTAAAAAGACTACTCAGCAGTCATTCTTTCAGGAACAATAAGAAAATCCTCAGATGATTTCCAGTAGTAGTCCGTAAATGCCAGAAGAACAATTGGTGGAACTCCCCTGACTTCTTCTCAGCTGGGGCAGGTTAGAGTTCAAACAATGTGAGAGCAGGGGGGGGCGATAGAAAGGTTTTGTACTGTATGGCCAGTTCTACTGCACTGTTACTTGGAATTATATTATGGCTATACTAATTGAGTTAGCAACATATATAGTCCGATAAAATTCTACATACCTCCTCTGTATTCAAAATGCCTTAACCTCAATGCTAATGTGACATTTCCAGTACTCGTTGTAACTTTAAAGTTCACAAGACTCAGTGAACCATTAAAAAAATACAACAAACTTACAGTTGCATATTGTGCATTCATGTCATTGGACAGAAAATTTTAGGATTGTTGACGTGCAAGAATATCAATGATTGTCAGCATGCTGTAAGCTGCCAGGTTAGTAGCCTGATCAAACTGATCAAACAGAAGGACAAGCAGTGCCTTGCAGAGCAGATTCTTGGCTCGGGAAACGCTAACAGGTGTGCCTTTCTCAGTTTTTCCATTCAGCAACAATTAACACACCAAGTGTGAATTATCTCCAGGAGGCTGTTTGCTATTACTGTTTTACACATCATATGTTCATTTGCTGAACCTCCTCTGAAAATCATTTCAGCCCTGTGTTCACATTAGTGGAAACCTGCTTGTTGTAGCTGCAGGGTGGTGGGTTCCTCCCTGCTGCTGATGGTCACTTTGGTACACAGAGTGCACTGCTACATTTGGCTAGCAGCTGAAGTGAGCAGTGCCCACCTGGTGCATCTGACTCATAATCTGAGATTTGCAGCCTCACAAAAGGAAGACAGAAGGGCATTAGCGTGCTGTGAGTGCACTTGATGACACCTGCAGCCATCAGAGGTGGAAGTACCTATTTATTTACAGTTTGTTGTCAGCTTGGATGATGACTACAATATGTTTTTTTATCAGCAAGGTTTAATTGATAATTTTATATAAGGAAAAGGTTTATAGATTGTCATGAACACACATTATTCCTATTCACACCCAAAAGATTTTTTTAAACATGGGCTTATATTCTACAAAAAAAATCATTTTTTCAGTCCCACCTGTCTTTAGTATGTCTTTTGCTTGAAAAACAGATTTGGCAAACAGTTGAACCCAGCATGGAGGTCAGAGACATATTTAGCATATGCCATGGCATTGTGCTGGAAAATGACCATGTCCATGTCATATTTCCATCACTGCATTTAGAGCTAGGACTGACAACAATCCATTTCTTCTGCAATGATGTGAACAATGCAAAGATTCTTACAAGCGATTACAGATTTTTACAGAATGTTAGCCATGACATCAAAGTGAGATGCAACAAAATTTGACGGGGTGCCTTCAATGTTCATTTTGCCTCATCAGAGCTATCATTCCAGTCATCTGTTGTGTTCAACAACCAGTTAGGAGCTGTCAAGTCAATCATGTGATGAACCAAGTTAGGTGACCAAGCCTGTCTGTTTTATACTGTTATGCTTGATCAACCAGTAAATCTGCAGAAACATGAACTTAGTGGAGTGTATGAATAAATGGGAACATTCCTTTAAATGACTGATGTCACACATTTCACTCACAAGCATTCACATTTAGCCAGCCTGATGCGAACACTTTATTATGCATACTTGTGTCATGCTTGTCTGTGACAATCAGCTGTAACTGTTGTGGCATCATCTAATGTAGTTGTGGAAAAAATAAACAACAGCTAAGGAGTTATGGTTTAAATATAGTTAACAAAGCATAAAAGATGTTGTTGGAAGAAATCAAATGTCTTATTATGCTTGTGTTGTCTCTTAGGCAGTGACTCATATTGGCATGTCACCATGGCAGCCACACAACAGTGAGCATGGGTATGCCAGCCTCTGTGGTAACAGGTTGCTTTTAAATTTAGTTTCATTTTTTTTGGAATGGAGACCATTTTCTGTGTGTTGCTTCCTCCTCCAGTGATATACTCCAAGGCATCCTTTCCAACATCAAACAAGTGAAACAGAAAATCAATCACACCATTTCTAGATATCCTAAAAAATTGCTAGAGTAATTAGCTGTACACAAAGGAACTACAAAGTCTTGACATTGTGCAGAAATGCATGGCTGCATCTCTCATCTGGTTGAGCATTTGTGTAACTAGTCAGTGCCTGTGTGCACACCTTCTTATGGCATCAAGAGGTATTCAAATAAAACCTGCATAGCTTCCAGCCCTGTATCAAATCATGTAGTTCAGAACTGTTCCTTCCCTATGATTATGGTTCCTGTATTCTCCCAAGCCTCCTGCTGTTTCCTTATAGTTGTATAAGGAAACACAAATGTAATTTCTCAGTCTACCTCGACTCCTCCTTTTGTCTTCAACCCTCCCACTCTTGCAGACACAGTGAACTATTTCTGTGTTACTGAAATGTCATCAGCAGAAGTGAGTTAAGAGAAGAGAGTAGGATAATGACTACACTTGGCCAGTGTCATGGCAACGGTTTCAGTTCATGTGTGCAACTGTGGGCAATGCTATAGTTCACAGGGAGGAGAGACACTGAGGAGGGGGGAAAAAAAAACACAAACATGCGAAGCCATGTCTGTCACATGAAGTAAATCTGAAAGGGTGGGAGACAAGGGAGGCAGAAACAAAGGTGTTCTTATGACAAGAGCATCGCCCACCCTTTGTTCAAGTGTCATTTAAGGATTTCTTCAGATGTTGCAATCCTCCTATGAAGAAGAGAGTACCAAACATATACTAAATCATTCATGTAGAGCAGAAAACTGGTGGGGGTGTAAAGTATAAATAGCACTTTTCACATAGCAATAAAAAGAAAAAGAAAAAGAAAAACCTGCTCCTGCATACAATGAATGTTGCAAAGCTCTGCTGTAAGATACAACGTCTGGGTATTTGTACACAAAAGGCAGAACCTGAGAACTGATGGATTAATGAGTGTCGAAGCTCAGTTTGGTTCTCCACTCTTCATGTTTGTGTCTCAGCCATCACGACAAGCATGAAAGCCTTATCAAGCAAACAAAGGCGGTTCAGCCCTCGCCGGAGCGGTTCACACCCCTCTGACTACCCAAACAGCACATACAGACGTGCACTTTTCACTGGAGTGCTGATACTCAATGGACAAAGGAATTACCACAAACAGCTGCTCCCCTTTTCAACGAGGGAACGGGGTAACATTTGTGCAATTGTCTGTGCAGAGACGCCACTGACACACTGATTTACCTAAAAATGAAGCAACGTGCAAAGAAATATTTTCTTACCTTTTTGGGTCTGCCCCTCATCCATGTCCTCTTCCATTGTGTTGATTCTGTTTTTAGAGCACCTAGATATAAGAAAAAAAGCCCCTTTTGGGTTTCAGGTTAAAACCCTTATTTATTTTAGGAGTAATCCACAAAGCACTTCTTCTGTCTGTCTGTCTTTCTTTCTTTCCCACTCTCTATATCCCTACTGGATGCTGGGATTGCCTGTCAGCTGTGGTTTCTGTCAAGTGACTGAGCAATGCAAGGAATCACTGAGTCTTTGTGGTACTGTCCATTGCAAGCTGCCGTGGCAAGTGCTGAAAACCTCCTTAGTCCCTGGTGGAGAAGGGGAGGGGGTGGGTTTGGATTGAGCAGAGGGTGGTCTCTGTGGTCGGCAGGAAAGCGCATGTGTGACAAAGGGGTATGCAGCTGAAAAAGGCTGCTGTGTGGAAAATCTGGAATTGGAACATTGAAAGCAGCACTGGGGTGCAGGCTGAGTCGGGATCTACCTTTCCACTGTGCTACATCCAGACAGGTGTGTCCGCGACTGCAGGTCAACATACTTGCCTTGCCCATCCTAAAACCCCCTCTCTTAGACATAATGGTTAAGCCTGTTCCCCCCCCCCCCCCCCCCACCCTCCTTCCCCCCCTCCCTTAGCCTCGCGGCAGTGGCTCTACTGCATTAACTCAACCGCTCCTTAAATAAGGGAGGAGGGGGGGACATCTGATTTCAAAATGGGATTCTCTTAATCTTATTAGTCATACAGATTCAATTATACAATCACCAAGGAGGTGTTATTGGATTCTGCATGTGTAGATAGATACTGCAGAGGCAAGTTGTTTTCCACCTTTGGTGATTTTAAGATTTAAAGTGAAGGATTATCTGATGGAACATGGATTGAGGTTTTATAGCTCATGGTCCAAACGGCAGGAAGCCAATGGATTGCTGCTTTATATCCCAGAATTAATATTTTTGGAAACATTCTGCTGTCAGTAAATTTATCTTAATGTAAAATAATTTATACACAATGCCAAACTAAATTCCATATTAAATTAAATGTCCCATATATAACAAAAATGCATCAAACAACGCAGTAAAATTATATTTTTAAATAGTGATGTGTCTCTAGAGACCCACAAAATATGAGAAAACACTCCCCTATTTTTTTCCCCTTTCTTTTCATCATTCAAAGTCTGGTTTCCAGCCTTTTATGATGTCATAAGGGGATAAGTCCTGGCCCTCTCTTCCCTTATACATCACATATATGCTTGAACTACTCCATTTTAAATACTAATCATATTGGATTCTGTCTTGTTTTCACTGTGGTATCTATGGTACTAACAAGAAAGGCAAGACTGCATTTGTATTCAATTTGCAGACACTGAGGCTGTAAGTGGTCTGTGTGGTATTGTGAAGTAAATTGTGAGACATATTCCTGGAAAATAAGAATTACATTTGTTTAAAGAGAGGCATAATGTGGGACAAGTGGGAAACGCTAGATACCAACAGCCTCACACTTCAAAATAGCTCATGTCTATTGGTAGATGTACAGGATGTGTAGAGGAATTGTTGTGAAGTGTTCTGTATGAATTCAATCTGACTTGACAGTATGGACAGATGGGTGAATGGATGTATTATTAGACAGGTAGATTAGATGAAAATTTAATGATCCCTGTGGGGAAATTAAGCGTCTGCTGCAGTGGAGAGAGGGGAAGCCGTAGAGGAGGAGGGGTCCTGAGAAACATTTAGATTGAAATCGACTGAAAATATGAATGAATGATGGAAATATGTGTTTGTGAAACATTGAACAGTCAGACTCTTCATCGGTGATCAGGAAAAGAATCATGATGATCTGAATTATGGTCCTGTTTATGGTAATTATGCTAATGTTTCAAAATTAATTTAATGATTTATTGATGTTAAAATGCAGCGCTTTATTAATGTTTAACTACTTAATGTAACATCTTCAATTAATAATTTAATTAGCGACTTGGACACTGACTGACAAGCAGCAGATATGAAGGACGACGATGTCTGTAATCAGACCATCCACCATTGTTTCCCTGCCTCTAACACTTTAACCAGCAATCCCCTGACTTGTCCTTCAACATGATTGTGAGATGTGTGAAATGTCTCAGTGACTATTGGATGATAATTGGTGTACAGATTCATGTCACCCTTAGGATGAATTGATTACATAATTTTTCATCACCGTCATCTTGGTGAACATTATCACTGCCATTGTGAGTACTTTAGGATTTCGTTCAAAGCTGTACATGTACAGTCCATCCTGTCCTCGCCAGCCTAAGCAAGAATCTCAGACAGCAGCGGAGTATTCTAAAATGTAACAAAATCTCAAAAATTGACTTGGTTTATATCCTTGCATATGCCAGGAAATAGACCCTCCAACATTACTTTCCATTGTCAACCCATGATAAGCCCCTCTGTTTTTCAGGCTGCAGAGTTACATCTGCTCTCTTGTAATAATTATCATCTATTACCAAATGAGAATCTTATTACTGACAACACCAGCTGAATCCAATATTTGTTTTACTGTTTAAAAGAAAACCATAAACCTTATTAGTTTTTGTCTCCTAGGATTGTGAAAATGAACAGGAGCCAGCAGGTTGTTGCTGACTGATGCATTGTATGTACTATATCAGTTTATAAAGAACAAATATATGCAATTGTTTAGTGATCATGAATACATATTGCAATCTGATGTGCATGACTTTTGCTGTGTGCCCCACCCTTGACCTGGATAACATGGCCACACACTAGCTTACCATGGCTCTGTTAATAGGGGTGAGAGATTTGCTGTGGGGGGAATGGGGGAGGGATTTTTTTTTTCTAGGGGAATCCTTTGGTTACAAAGCCCTTACAATATTGCCCTGTGCTGCCGTCTGTGTTTCCAACAGGGCGTTGACCCCACTCCTCCTCCTCCTCCTCCTTTTGCATCCCCTCGGCCCTAGGGATTCCTTCACACTGTGGGTGCCATGAAGCTAATAGGAAAAATCAGCAGATGGTGAAACACTTTCTTAGGGCATTTTTGGGTCTCTAATATCATTTATATGACATCTTCAATTCTCATCACAGATGCAGTGTATGTGAATTTGAGTGCATGTTAATCGTGTTCTATAAGTGCATCCTTTTTATGTAGCTTCAAATCCTACAGCCACTGCTTTTGCTCATGACCAACAGAAGGAGCCAAAGAACCTCACAGTAAGCTTATTAATGTATCCTGGTCACTCTCCAGTATGGGCTTGCTTGTTGCTATAGCAACCATGCCTTAGATATTGTTCAGTAGGAGAGGCGTGTTGATGGAGAATAAATATAAATATCACCCTGTAACCCTGGCTAGTGCTTTTTATGTAAAGTGACTCATCTCACGTCTCGTTATGGGTGCTTACATCATCATTTATTTTGCATTATAAAAAGGAATCTATCCACTACAGTAAATCTATTATTTTACATATATACAGTATATATAGGCTATCACTCTCTTTTTGTATATTACAATCTGCATCTTTTTTTTTTCTTTCCTGTGTAAAGCAATGCAGCTGAATGCGAATTGAAAATCCAAAGTCTGATGCTCATCACCCAGCGCCTGCAGAAATCAACAGGCGACAGTCTTAAGTGCTGATGTGTGTTCACGCCCAGTCAAGCTGAGGAAATCAAAAGACACTGAAAGATTAAGGAGGTCAGGTTTTCAGCTCCACTGAGGGAGGCAGGGAGAGAGGCTTTACTAACTATTGACTGCCATGGAAACAGGATGGGCTGCTCTTACAGAGCCCATGAGATATATTACTGTACTGACTGGTGGATTTGTTCAGATGTTAGATTAAATCTCACACAATATTTAATACAAATGTACAATGTATTTTTTCAACATTTATCAGTTTAGGGTATTCCTTAGGCAGGAATACATCTCACAGCCATCTACAAGCTCATAGTCTGTTGAGGCTGTGGAGATCATGTCATTAGAGCATTGTCCTATCTTTCTATTGAGGGCCCAGGCTCTTAGACCACATGAGAAGCTAGGCAGTCAGCCAGAAACACTTATCATCCTGTCATCCGTTTTTCAGTAGCTTCACAACTCAATTGTACTGTACTGTGAGATTCGATAAGAGCTCGAAGCTCTGGGACCAACCAAGTGATCTCAGTACAAGTGAAACTTGAGTGGGTTTGGCACCAGAAAATCCTTGATGGTGTGTTCCAATATAAATACAAAAATAAACACAAAAATAAACAGAAAAAGACAGACTGCATAATGCATTTTGAAATTTTGAAGCAACCGTGTGATGGATGTATCAGTAATGAAATTGATTAGTGGTTATAAACCACATTAAGAGGAAAAGTCAATAAAGTCTGCAGCTCTGTTCAGTTAAACTGCTACCACAGTAGATTGTTTAATACATAATTGTATATGTACAACAAATGCTTAAAAATGGCACTGGCGTTAGTGGTAGTATGTAATTCCTATTGAGTACATAACTAATTGATGGCCAGGCTGAGAAAATGGAATCGAACACTAAATGAATGAAGTAAAGATAAGAGTTTGTACATTTGTTTATTGCATTTTGAGCAGATGGAAAGACATATAAATGACATAAACATTAAATTTATTATGCATTTATTTAGCTTTAAGCATATCTAATCAACCAATAAACCATAAAAGGAAGTTAATCTCCTCTTACTATTGCTAAGGATTGAGAACATTAGAATGTATGTCAGCACAGAAATATCTGCAGTCATTAGTGCTATAATTTAACACAGTGAGTATATTAAACTTTAAGTACAGGTTTTACCAGCAGCAAGGTGGCCAGTGCAAAGCTGTTGTTGAGCAGGGCAAAAGAAATGTGACCATTCATAAGAATTAGTATTAGCATGGTGAACAGATGATCAATAAGGCACATCAGTATCCACTTATTTATTTCCTGGGTTTGTGAATGGAACACAAGTGGAGTTTAATCTCAAAGAGCATTTAGGATAATGCTGCTCATGACTCTATGCTGCCACCAAGTGGTTAAAATACACACAGCCTAACGTGATGATAAGAGCTCTGTAGAATTACATAAACCACAGAAAGAATTGACGTCATCTGTTTTTGGAACAGTTACATTTAACGTAACATAATAATACGAGACAGGCGATAACACAAACATGACACAGTGATGTAGCAATTATCAAATCATCAAATCATCAGACATCTGTGAGTGTCTGGTGGGCTGATGCACTTTTACCTCTTTAAAGGGAACAGAGGCACCACTCCATGTTGATGAGCACAGCAACTCTAGAATAGCAGAACATATGCAAAATAGATGGGTTAAGTGCAACAATTACATAAGCAAATAATATGTGTACAAGAAAGAAGCGACAAAACCATAACTTTATATTATTTTCACTCCTATGATTCGTTGCTTACTTGATGAGGTGGTTCCAGAGGCAGGGCTGTCAAAGTGTTCATGAAGCTGGCTGGATGGAATGTGTTGTTTGGCTGTCGGCTGATTGTGATGAGCTTTCACTTTAAAACGTCCTGAACAAACCAAAAAAAAAAATGACCTAAACTGTTACAACAGAAATGTTGCTTCTAAACAATATCGTAGTCATGTATGTAGTTTGTGTTTACAACTGTTGTCATTATTGTAAATAAATCTGAAGCTCGGATTAAGAATCATTCATCGATGACTCACCAGGGTTGAGAACCTTCTCTGCAGCTTTGTGCTCCAGATGCCTGCAGAGAATGAGCTCAGCCTTCCTCTGGTTTGTGCTCACATCAGGCATGGCCATAGTCTCTGTTAGTGTCAGATTGTTCTTGATAGCCTTTGAGGCTGTGGGGCGAGCCAACGTGGGCAGCAGATCCTGGTAGTCCTGGTCAGTGAAGTCTGACTCTTGCAATGGCTCACTGATGCTGAGAAGAATATTTGTAAATCAAGTTATGGAACAACACAACATACAAGTGTAAAGCAGTGACCTTACCTCTGGTTAGTTAAAATGGTGTAAAGTTCCTGCACCAACAGCTCAGCTGCTCCAGGCTTACAGTGGATTGTTCCATCAATGGCCCTTTTTGTTAACTGGAGATTCTGCCTTTGTAAAGTCTGTAACAACATATATATTTAAGGATCCGCACTGTCTGTACAGGTTGCACACCCACAATGAGACCTTGACCGCATGCATTTAATTTACAGGTCAACTGAAGGACTTGCTATATTTTTGGATATTTACCCGCTCCAACAGGCTCCAGTTCCACTGCTTGGCAGCAAGTGATGCTCCTTTGTTATATGAATGCAATAAAAAGTCTTTGGGGTAATACTGAGAACATATCTCTGCCACAAGGTAACCACTGGAAAAATCTCTGTAAATGAAAAATAGGGATAGCAAGATAAGTAAGATAAGACTCTACCAGTGGAATTTACTAAAGGAAGCTCAGCTTGTATCGCTTGTAAAACTAGAATAGATATTGTGTTATTTGTTTTGTCATCCGTGTATAAATGTGTGTTCTGTGTAGTTCTATTTAGAGTTAAAAACGGCGTCACACTCAGTGTACATTTAGGTGGAAAATGCTCAATTAAAGCAAGAAAGTAGTAATTATGAACATGTTATAAAATTACTAGGTAATGCTAAATAGTTACGTTTCGAGTTTTCCTTAGCAACAGATCACAGCTAGCTAGCGCTCGATTCGCTATGTCAGTCAATTGTATTAGCTTTCAAGCTCAATGGCTTTATTATCGGTTTAACAATACGTTTACTTTTTTTCTTCTTAATGGTTTCTGGACACTAGCTTACCAGCACTAATTCAGTACCTGCGCACATTCTTCGGATGAACTGACAGGTTGAGGCTGTGAAGCCACTTGACGACTTCTCTTGAAAGTCCTAACTTTTTAGGACACAGTGCAGAACACATGTTGCTTTCAGCGTAATGAAACCCACAAAAGAAATAATTTAATATCGTTGTATAACAAGCTAATCGTGCTAAATAATTCACTCGGTTCAACGACCGCTTGTTTTTGTTTACGTTTCCATGACAACAAGACTTCTTCCTGTGCTCATTCTGTAGCAGCACACACACGGAGATGGAGGTTTTCTGCCCTCTAGAGGATGAGACCAGCATACATGATTATTTCATTTAAATACATAAATAAAATATTCTTATAACTTGTTATACCTGCATTATAAGATTATAAATCATGCTTACATACTGTCTACATCACCAAATAGAGGAACATTAATATATAAGATGTGAGAAAAATTTGCAGGCCATGTAGTGTAACCGTGAATTAAATAATTCAATAGAAATATTGAAGCATAGCATAGGAGAAAATTTATTACTTCATGTATGCATATTTTCCATGTTTGGACTCTTCAGCCTCCACACCTGTAATCAAACCTCAGAAATAACTTTTTCTTCACCACTGAAGCAAACATCAATTAAAAACAAGCCTTTTTGAGTTTTAAAGCAAATTTTAATATTCTAGCTGTGTGCAGTGCATTAGGTATGAAATGCAAAACAACAAATATTCATTCCCATATATAGTGCGCATTTGTATAACATAAAGTGCATCACACTTTTTTGGCTACAATATTAAGGCATCGTATAACTACAGCAGAGCAGAAATAAAAAGTACTGTTAACAATATTTCGTCCTGGAAGCTGGTTTTAGCAATGTCCTGCTTCACAGTCGTCCAGGTCCACAACCTGGAATCAGGGCAGAAAACTCAGTGGGTGCTCTGTGGCTAATTAAAACGAATAGGTCTAAGTGGATAAACTGGAGGCTGAAACAAGCAGTTTGTGGAGATGATGTGCTGACGGTTTCAAAGGCTTTGTTTATGGAAGTCCAGTTAAGGCAGTTAGTGGGGTGGTTCCACCTGTCATTGGTACTGCAAATAGCTCTTGAGCTTGTTTGGCAGAGGAAGGTGGGAAAGAAGGTGAAGTCTGTCACGTCCGACGCAGCTTCTGATGCAATGACGACACAGTTGGGACAGCAGTCGTGGTGTGGCTGTGAAAAGGAATCAGTGAAAACTGTAGAATTGTCGATGACATTAAAAGCCAAGTTAGAGGGTGCTTTATACCTTCATAGAGCAGTAAAAACCCCTCTGTTAGGCTGCTTGGTGGAGCCACATCCACCGGCCGCTGAAACTCTGTATTCCTGGCGTTAATGTCTGCACCAAAGTCCAGCAGCAGCTTCACGACAGCTGTGCAGTCTTTTTCTGCAGCTGCATGTAAGGGTGAATCCAGGGATTTTCCTTTCTGTACATTTGCACCTGTATGGAGTACAGCTTGGTTATGAACGCAGACAGAGACCAGTCAGAAGGTCTAACACATACTTTCACTCTTCAGCTGCATCATTGTGTTGCTGATGGTCTTCTTTCAGCTCTGCTTGCCTATCTAGCCACTTTTAAATGTCCCTTCTAATAAGAAATGCAACCGCAATGAAAATTACAAATAGATTTAAAAGTGCGACGTGGAGAGCTTGAAGGCTGCGACACACTCATTGCTGAGCATCTGTTGTCCGAGTTTTCAATCGGACCTATGGTTGCCACTTTTCGTCTGATTAAGCTAATGGAATCAGTGGGAGAGAGGATCTCTCTCATTGGGTGCTCATCTAAGTGCACAGGAAGAGAAGTAGATGGAGTCAAACAGGAACACACTCAAGGCTCTGATGATGCTTATGTCATCTGAACAATCCAACCACATTTCTGTTTTTAAGTAAGAAATTATTGACTACTGACATGAGTGTGGAATACGATGCTAAATGTATGTGTGTCTTTATGTCTCATTAGCTTTTATTGATATTTGTCCATATGTGTTTATATAGGTCTGGAGATCCACACAGTGCTGTTAGCTGACCTTCCCTCAGGAGTTTCCTGGCACACTCGAGCTCTTGGCAGACGCAGGCTGTATACAGCGCTGTGCCCAGGTGAGGAATGTCCATGTCCACATCTGCCCCCCAAGTCACCAGAGCCTCCACACAACCGTGATGACCTGGAAGTAATGGAGCGTGAAGACAGTAATCAGTAAGTGACAATGCGAGATAATTCTCCAAGCTGTCTACTTGGGGTCATGTTGGCATTTATTTTTAAAGCCTTTTATAGAGCTTTATAGCACAGTAAAGGACACAGACACAGGGTGAAAGACAAGATCAAGTGTAATCTATACCCAGGAGGTTTAAAAGGCTGTTACAGAGTTGACTCTTTTAATGTTGAGAGATATATTTTCAGTTGTATGCACTTAAACATTAACACTATGGTAGATGTATTTTCTCATATCTGCAGAGCATTTTGTACAATGTGTACCTTTGCTTGTGGCTTCATGTATTGGTGAAGGATGGTACACAACACTCTGGGGTTTTGCTCCATTTTCCAGAAGAATCTCAGTGCATGACACGCTGCCCACTGTACAGGCATTGAACAGAGGGGTGACTCCATCAATTGTAGAAGCATTGACCTGTAAACACATTTTCTTTTTTATTGTTATTTTTAGGCCTTGTTTAAAACCATGCATGTTGAGTAATAGCAACAGCCTGCGGGGGGGCAGTTAAAGGGGAGCAACAACATAGCTCCAGCGACTATCGACGGAAAGCAGCGCATTGCTCATTTGTTATCCCCACTCAGATTCTTCTAACCATGGAAATTACATTTGACTTGTGAAGCGTTATGGCAACATTAAGGAGTCATCAGGGCAGTATTTGACTTACATTCGCTCCAGCATCAATTAGAGCTCTGGCACAAGCGACGTGGTCTCCGAGACAGGCCTCATGGAGGGGTGTCACATGGTCTATAGTCAGAACATTCACACTGTGACCCTGGAAACAGATTCCAGCAGATATTTACTGAGCACAGACGTTAAAGCAATCCCTGACCTTTGTCAGCCTCTGTTGGTGGACACCAGCAATTGCAAGAGAATTAATCAAGCTTATCTCCTCTTACACAACAGTCCCATCCTCCTCAGTTACTGTATAGTTGTCAGTAATTGACAAACTGTAGAGTCATATTACAACAATAGAGATTAATAAGCTTGCTAATTAAAGTGCAGATCCAATTGAAAGCTGGCAACGAGCTAATAAATTACCACATGGAAATCCTGTAATGATACCACTGCATTGTCAGTTTTTCTGACATTTATAGGCTTTGTGGTTCAGATGACTTGTTCTCTTTCAGATTCAGTTTATCTTTGACAGTTTCCCCCTCAAACACTACACTCTAGATGATGTAATGACACAAAAAGGGTCCTGTAGATTAAAAAACATTGTTACTTATTGACATTTTATATATTAGATATTTAGCCAAATATCATCTCACACATTTTATAAATAGTTGAGGAACATAATAATTATTAAAAAGTATAAAGATGTACCTTTTTTGTAGCCACAATCAATGTTTGAATGCAGCTGCCAGTGTTTACTGTAGTTGCAGCACAGTGCAACTAGGCTAATGACTTTCAGGTAGTATAACATCCAGAAAAAAAACAAAAAAACAAAAGCAAAATGTCAGTGTATGAACTCTGACATTATGATGCAGTCCAAGAGGAAGCTGAACATTAGCCCGAGGAGGTTTAATGTGTACTATCTTCATTGGTACAAGACAAAGAAGCATGTAGCTGTAGCCAAGTGGTGATATTCCAGGAATTGAAAAGTCACAGACGTGTCTCTTTAACTTAATAAACTACCACTAAAGCAACCCCCTGAGTCTTATCCAGACCTCTGATCTCTTTATCTGACTTCATCTACAGAGGTACAAATGGCACAAGAGATTGTCACAACACACAGACGAGGGGGGGGTGAACATTACCCTCCCGTGGGAATGTTTTCTCTTCACCTGTAAAATGAGGGTCCTCAGGGCCAGGAGGCGGCCTTGACTGGCAGCATCGTGAAGGGGGGAGCGGTCTGCCCAGGATCCTGTGACAAGAATAAGAATTCAGTGTTTTTTTTCCTGCTTAGACTGATTATTATTTAGCTGATTCTCTTATGCAGAATCAATTTCTATTACACACAGGACTGGAACTATATCATAACAACTGCTATACGCAATTCAAACACAAAAATATCCCATCAGCCCCATGCTGCTTTTGATTTGTAAAGAATTTATCCTGTTAAATTAATACATTTACTGTGTCATTTAACCATTACAGCTACTGAGTAAAACAACCCAGCTCTAAATCTGAACTCATTAAAATGATATTTCACGCATCCAGGTCACGTTTTACCCTTCATCTCCCAGGAGCCGATGCATGGATCAGCATATGGTTATGTGACTAACAGTGCCTGAAAATTCCTGATGCATTAAACTCAGCACTCCATTTTAATGTTAACTTAAGAAATTGGCTGTGGCTATTTAACAGAAACCCCCCTTACCATCCTTTCAAAAAAAACAAGAAAAAAAAATCTCATTAACCACACCTGAGTCAATGTCCAGGATAACCGCCAATGCATTCCACACGTTTTCATCATCATTACCCTCTTCCTCCATTTTATTTATAAATTATACATTAATAATCGACCTAATGTTTTCTATTAGGTTGGTGCTATTTTATTCATGCAGCCTATTTTCCTTGACTGACATTAATTTGGAATACAGATATAAAGGACCAGCTAGAGACATCAAACAGAATTCTTAGAACAAGGAAGACTGTATCTACATGACCGTGACTAATACCCTGAGCTTGGCTAATTAGTATTCCATGGAGTGGGTACACTTTAGATTAAACATCCCCTTGAATGATAGCTACAGATTATGTTGTCGGCGTGTCTCTTTTTCCCCCAGAATGTGCCTTCGAAGCGCCTGTCCCAGAGAATGTGGAGTGTTGTTTTGGTTGTTGTCTGAGTGTGAAAGGGTGCACTGCATAGCTGGGAATGGAAACTAGGGCAGGATCCGAGTGGGGAGGAGGAATGAGGAGGAGGAGGAAGAGGGAAAGGTGGGGGGGTATCATGACTGTGTTCTATTAATACATTAGAGAAAAAGAGCTGCCGGGCCGACAGTGCCTTCGTTTAATATTGAATGTACAGTTCAGGATTTATAAGTAGCTATTAAGCTAATGAAAGAAAAGTAGGTGATCCTTCATATCTACAGTATGTATTAATGTGAATTAATTACATTGGATTAGCAATACAGTATTTATAGCTCATTTGTAAACACTGGGGTGTGTGAGGGTGCAGTGTGCTTCCTTGGTTTTTAAAGAATCTGTCAGAATACTTCTGACCTTATACGGCTGAGGTCAAACATGCTGCTGGTGTGTGCTTGTAAACACAGTTGTGTAGTAGTCACATTAGCCCTTTTGGTTTAAACGACTGTTAATTTTAAAGCTACACAAAGATTTAAGGCATTTTAAACATGTTTTTTGTATAGTACTCACTGTGCTGTTGTCCATAATCATAGAACTCTGCTGATATCCTGGCAGCCTCTTTACGGTTCCCACGGACAATGTAGAAGTATGTTAGCAAGTTGAGGGAAATCTTAACAAAGAGCTTGAAGCAGAACAGTGCCAAGATGCTGAGGTAAACATTAGACAACTGGACTGCGAAGGGCTTGTTGGTGAGTTCCTCTGCTGGGTCTGACATTTCCTTTGGCATGTTAAAGAAGAGCCGTGGTTGAGTTGAAGACAGGATCAAATGCCACTGCAAAAAGCACAAGAGTAGCCCACTTTTTTCCTTCCCACTGTACTGACTGGTTGGCAGGTCCTGACACAGTACAGGCTGGAAAAAATGCTCTGCAGCTGCTACTGTGCCTGAGAGCAACCACTGCAATGTTATTGTACACTGTGTGTGTGTGTGTGTGCGCGCATGGGTGGGTGGTCACAAGTTGTATCATTGTCAAACTAGACGTATTCAGTCACAAATGAGATATAATCTTTTTTTTTTTTTTTTTTTTTACATATTTATTATTTCACAATATTATTCCATTATGCATAACTCGATAATTATAGAATTTTAGAAAATTCCATTGTGAATAAATTTAAATGTATATTGCTACCTACTTTTAAATATTTGATGTGAAAGATATATTAAAATTCATTTTCCATATTTTTGCATATTATTTAGTATTTTTTTAGTAATAAAAAGATATAGTTTAGAAATGCATTTTAACACATGATTTAATAAGTGGGTCAGTGGAATACAACAGAATATCTAGTCAAGATTATCATAAAAATAAATGTAATGTAATTTTTAGTTAAATTATATAGAAATAGCTGTGTATGTTTATATTTTTATTTATGTATTTTTGTGTTCATTTTCTCTTGTTCTGTTTGTTTATTTGTTTTATCTGTACTCGTAGTGAGTGCTACTTTACTTTTGTTTTTGTTTCCAGGGTAACGCCTCCTGAGCACGACGCATGCGTAACACAGTACCCCAAACCTTTTCCGCGAACATCTAAAACCTTTGCGCTTCCCGTTTCTACCTCTGCATGTTTTTAACCGACATTTCTTCATGAAATGGGGGGCTGCCATGTGTGTGTGGTTGTTGTTGTTGTTGTTGTGGTCACACTCGCCTCTCCTGTGCGCTGTCTAAATGTGAGCTCGGGTGACACACGGACGGAGTTGAGCGTCTCTACTGTGGATTTCAGCTCCTTCACAAAACAGTTTCACCGCAAGTGTGAGTTCAGCAGCGAGGAATTTAATCGTCGTCACGTCTGTTTCCAGGTAAGAAAGAAGTAGAGACAAGTGCTGGAAAACTCTTCAGTCACACAACGCGTCCAACAACAGTGTGGCGTGCGTCTGTATAGGCCACGCCCCCTCACGTACAGGGAGGAAGTATATATAGTCTGAGATAAGTGATGTTTACAAGTCAACTTTAGGTCAATTTACAATATTAGTAAATGATGGAAGACAAACAATAAATCCGTTAAAACAGAAATAATGCTATTTTAAAAATGAAAGTGAAATCCCTGCATTGAAAACAGAATCCTGTGTATGTGAAGCAATTTTTGGTGGCTGTTGTGAATTATATTTCACTTCCTTGTTGGTTTACTGGGTTTTATCTCTTACACTTGCACTGCTCTGATGTTTAGCATCTACTGTTATTATGGCCACTTTATGCATTATTGTATTGTGATGCTATTGCCATGGCACCATAAACATCTATTAATGCTTTAGTTCTTTTAAGTGGTAATTTTAATTAGTTTAAGCTGCTGTTTAATTGTGTTTAATATTTATTAGTTGTCTGAATAATTATTAATAGCTACATGTATCAGATAGATGCTGTAATTGTAGCAGATGATATGGTGATGGTATAATGTGAATAAAAAGAAATACTCAATTACAAATAGAGAACTGTCACACTCACTTGTTTTTTATAAACGATGATTGTTGTATATATTCGTTTGTCTTTTCTCTTATTTTAACCACACCTACCGTCTCATTTGTGTTATCGCAGGAAGCTACACAGCGGCATACGTACTTGAACTCATTGTCTACAGATACACAGTCCGCTAAGTACGGCATTAACCAATTCTCTGACCTCTCACAGAAGGAATTCAGGGGTAGGCTGACAATTTATTATGAGTCATAAGAAAAGTTTTTGCATACTTCATTTTTTGTTAAAGTTTATACTGGTTGTCGAAAAAGCTTATTTATTTAATTGTTCAGTTGATGTAGCAGATCACTGTATCTGTTGGATGACTTTGAACCTGCAGCATCATTGTTTACAGACGGTTTTGTGTCCACGGTGACTTTGAAGCGCGCCTCTCATCCACAGATCTCTACCTGCGAGCCGTCTATGACGGAGCTCCGCTCTTCTCTGGACATAGATTAGAGGAGCTCCCAGCCAAGTTTGACTGGCGGGACAAAGCAGTGGTGGCACCCGTCCAGAACCAACAGGCAGTAAGGTTTACACAGATAGATGTTCTGAATAATTAAGTGCTTAACTTATGTACAAAGTTACTTTTTATCATTAGCAAACATACTTATAAAAGTCAAAATTTACCTACGTCCTCTCTTATCATATAGTAAAAACGGTGAATGTGGTGCCTGGTGTTTTGTTGCTCTTAGTGTATGTAAAATTTATGATGCTCAGTGAGAAAAAATGTTCGTGTGTGTCTTTCAAAGACACTGTTTCTACCTGGTACAGTTTGTTTCCCACTAAAATCTTTGAATTTTTCCAATCAAATCTTGTCTCTACAGTAGAAGGTTTGTTCTGTGTCACAAGTATAAAATAGTGCTCTCTTTTATCTACATTTACATCTACAATGGTCAGACTACAACAAGTAGTAATTGGTGCCGTAACCGCGGGTGCAGGATGCTATTATCTCCTTTCCTTTGTAACGGATGGTCTGGTGTATCCTATGCCAAAAAAGATAAGGATGCAAGAAATGAAGCACCTTACTGTGTATGACCCACTCTTATCATGGCTGCCTCTTTTAAGCCAAGATTCTTTCCCAAGTAAGAAAAGTCTGTTTGACTGAATTGCTTGTGTGGTACCTCAACTCAGACTGAGATTTTAAGGTTAGCACGGGCAGGCTTCCTCTGTCAGCTGATCGATTTGGTAATAGCCTTCTAAGTGTCAAACTGAAGGTCAAACATTCAAGTAAAGTAGCATGTTTGAGTGGAGATGGACTTTAGTAATGTTAATGCAAGAACAAGAGAATAATGACAAAAGAAGCCATTGAGATATTTTGCTCAGGGAGCAGAGTGGACCCACAGTCACAATAGGGACAGGGTTGCTGCTTGTCCTTACACAAAGTTAATTTTTTAGCTCTTTTTGTCCTTTATCTCTTTAGCCAGTCAGTCTGCCGCCAGGGATGACACTGTCACTGTAAACCTGTTGTCCTTAGGGAAAGGCATACGGGAAAACGCCAGCATGGTAACATATATTTTACTTCTTTGAATTCAGGTAAGGTTTAAAGCTCCAGGGAAAAGTCTGTAAATGACCGGACTCACCTCTGTGCTCAGCTCTGCTGCAGGTTTTCTGGCTCTGTTTATGTGGACCTGCCTGAAAGATAGATAGATGGACAGTAAATAAAATGCAGTGCTGTGTACAAAGAGGCAAAATATCAAGCCCCCTGCATCTTACTCTTGATCCAGTTTTTTCTTGTCTTGATTCCATGTTAAGGACTTTCATCACATTTCATTGCTTTGAAAAAGAGAGCAGATGGTGCTTATATTTTGTATACTCAGCGTCCACTTATCTCCAGTCCAAGCAATAATGACTGATTTTGGTTTCAGTATTGATTTGAAGCCATGGAACCACATTTAACCGCCAGATATTGGATTTTAACTGAGAGAGAACTTGAGGTTTTCGTCATATTTATGGGAATTTATACTGGGCAAGTGAACTGAGCATACCGATGCTGTTTGGATTTTCTGTGAAAATCTGATCTCCTACATAATAATAATGAAGTATTGTATATTTCACTCCATTAAAAAGGCAGTGTGATCTACGTCTAAAACAAGCCTTAGCCTTTAAGTCCAAGTGCATTAACAGTCATTAGGATTTTCCTCATGAAATCGTATTCTGTCAGTAGATGGCAGCAGAAAACAATTAGTCTCAGTTCACTCAGTCCGGTCAGATCACCTCACCTTATCATGCACCATGCACACAGCATCCTGATCATTGAAGGTATTTGATCAAAAATGTGTTTTAAAATGCAAGACTGTCTTTTAAAATGAAATTTCATCTCACCCAAACCTGCTGTGTTTTGAACCAATCTTGAATTTGTATGTGATTTTTTTGTTGGTCTAATGATACTGGTAGAAGGATATTTAAAGATTAATTTGCAGCATTGATTTGTGTAGCACTTCTGCATGCAGACAGATGAGTTATTTCCATAATTCAGTGGAAAATGTTTCATAAAATAAAACATTTTTTTCCCCAAGATGTAACCAGTTTCTTACCAGATTGTGTCTAAATGATTGTTTGTATTAACACTATAATTTATTTATTTTGACAGTGTGGGAGCTGTTGGGCATTCAGTGTGGTTGGTGCCATACAGTCTGTCCATGCCATTGGAGGCTCACAGTTGCAGCAGCTCAGCGTGCAGCAGGTTGTGGACTGCTCCTTCCAAAATGCTGGCTGCAATGGAGGTTCTCCATCCAATGCTCTGAGGTGGTTACAACAGGTATGTCTGTATTTTTACATTTAACATCAACAAATTCTTCCAAAATTGTTACCAGTGAAGTGAATACACATTTAGATTAGACCCTAGCCTCTTATTATTTATAATGCCCCATAATGCTGAATTTGAACTTTTTAAAAATGAGGTAATATTCGAGAGATGTCTGTTCTCTAAAATCCAGTTTATATCTCATAAACAAGTATACATTTAGGTAACACTCTTTCTGTCAATGTCTGTCTCTTGCTATTCTATTCTAGAGCAGAGTGAAGTTGGTGACTGAGTCAGAGTATCCCTACAAAGCCAAGACGGGAATCTGCCATTTTTTCTCCCAGTCACATGGCGGTGTTGCTGTGAAGAACTTTACTGCACATGACTTCAGGTGAAAGATGCATTTTTTTGCAAGTTATCTATAAGTCATAAAAGATAAAGATACTTACTGTTATATATTTAGGTTAAAGCACATTGAATTTTAATGTGGTTTTCATAAATTACTAAGGGCAGAGGGGAGGTGATGCGGGATTAGTGTTGTGCAGGGACAGGCAGCAGTGTTTACTGTGTCAACACAGACATGGATCGCTCAGTAGCACAGAGGTTCTTGACTCCGGGTCAGTTGTTTTGGCCCAAAGGTTACTTTGAGTTAAAGTGAATCTGATCTTCTTTATTCAATATTGAACAGAGATGTGACTCACCCTCATGCATATGTAATGCCTGTTATTTTTCATTAGCTCAGCATTGTTGTATGGCTTTCATACAGTGGCAAAGAGTTCTCTGGCAGAGCTGATGGGGATTCCATCTTTGTTACATTTTCTTACCTAAGGTTTTCTTCCCTATAATCTACATTTTTATGTTTTAAAATATCGGCAGAATATTTTCAAATTACTGTTTTCAGTGACAATGTAAACGTTGCTCATGCTTATACATTATTCTGCTGTTATCTTAGTATCTTACTAAACACGGTACAGAAGCACTCCAGCAGTAATTCATTGAAAGACACAGCAGGCTACACCACTTTTATTTAATAGGTTTATTACTCCCCAGTTGCCCACTATACAAGCATGGCCTCAAACAGCAGAAGCCTCCTTCACTGTGGATTCACTACAGGGAAAGGCAATGTACATGACAAATTAACTGCAACAAGACTTCTAAGAAACCAAATGGATGTGTGTCTGGCAATAAATATACAAGTAGCAGTCATCACTGGAACTCTTGGTGCAGGGAAGAAGAATTTATCACTTCAGGATGAGTGATGGCAGAAGCTCAGCGGCTGGAGATTTGTGATACCACCCGCTGGCCTGCACTGCGATCAACCTGTGCTTAGTAGGACACCGTCATGAGCAGCTGCAAGAGGGAGAGTCAAAGTGTTAAACTCGAGAACAGATTTTCTCTGCTGCTCCAGGACCCTGGATCTCCATCAGATGACCTGGATAACCTCCCATCTTCACACAGGAGTGTGAGGACGGAGAGTAGTAGATGAGAGGAAAGGGCTACAGAGAAAACTAATGACTGGGCCTCAGGCTGCTGCTAAAAGATGGAAAAAGAAAGAGTAATAAGGAACAAAAAAAATACTGTTATAAAGGAAATAATCTGCGTTATGACAAAGGGGTCCTACACTACACAGTAGGACTATACACCCCCCTTTGGAAGAAAAGATCAATACAATTGTTAAACAACAATAAAGACAATTCTGAAACTGGACTTTACTGCATGTACTGAACACGCTCCATCTCTTTAATACTGATGTGTTTATCAGTCAGACTGGCAGTCAAGACATTGAGCAGACTGTTGGCTTTGAACCACAGACATCTTCTTACTTATCTGATATCAACTCTGTGGAGCGGACTGATTGAAAGGTCTGGACCCAAGCAGTCTTTCTTGTGTACATGGAACTTGGCTTAAGAAGTAAAGAGTTAAATACTTCTTCATTTTTTTAATTGCCCCATCACCTGTCTGCCAAGGACAAGATACATCAAGACACAGCACACCATAAGTCTTGAAGGATAGCCACCTCAGCCCCAAAGCGAGGAGAGGAGGAGAGGAGTGTGGAATGTGAGGGACACCACATGCCGCCTGTCACCTTTGAGAATTCACTGTCTTTACTTTCATATCAAATAAAAGCGAGGCTTAGAAGTCACATGTCCATACGAGATTTAGAGAAAGCCAGTGATGCCAGGAGGGCACAGTATTGCAAAAGTCTCTTTCGTCTGACGTCTGTTTCATGCTGGACATTTCATCAACATTTTACCCTCTGGGAAACTTACGGTACTGTACAGAAAAAGATGTTTTTTGGTTTCATAAAATGCATTTCTACAATATGGGCTAAATGCTGTGCAGTTCTTATTCTGTTTATTTTATTTTTTTGTTTTTTTGTTGTTGTCAGTGTTCGGCTGCTACTAAAAATTCTGGTCTACTCTAACTTGCAATCCATTGAGCCAGTATGAAAATGTTCCTTTTGACCTGCCCTAGTCTTCTGAAAGGTCACAGTGCAGGGTCATCGAATACATCAAGCTGCTGGAATTGGATGTTTCTGCTGGGTGGAGGCTCTGAGGGGTCATGGGGAAGTATTAACCTCACTGGTTAAACCAGAACAGAACTTTACTGCTGCATAACAATAGAAAAAAAACACGACCGTAAAGTTTCACTGCTGCACAAGACGCAACCCCCGCCACCACAGGGCAGCCAAATGGCTTCATCCTATATAGATTTGGAACAGATGTAGGCTCATTGGACCATATGTAATCAGCCTGGCAGAGGAGGGCAGTGCAGATATCCTCTGTGGGAATCATCTGGCAGAAAGACAAGAAAGGGTGACAGAGGGTGCCTGCATATGTGCAAAAGAGAACAAAGAAATAAGGAAATGTGCAATACAGACACTGATGTACTGATTGAGATGGGGAAGAAAGTGGAGAGATGCTAAATGGTGCAAACCTTGAAGAGTGTATATTGTCTGTAGCTCATCACGAGAACAAACTCTCCTCTTATTCTTCCTCAGTGGTCAAGAGGTGGCGATGATGGGTCAGCTCGTGGAGCATGGTCCTTTGGCAGCTATCGTGGATGCTGTCAGCTGGCAGGATTATCTGGGAGGCATCATCCAACATCACTGCTCCAGCCAATGGTCTAACCATGCTGTACTGGTTGTCGGATACGATGCTTCTGGTACATGCTGCCAGTGTTCTTGTTTGAGAAAGAATCATTTTAGGAAAAAAAGCTTAAAATTAGATTTATATGTATTATACCACTATGTTTACATAAAGTCTCAGTTTGGATTTGCACTGTTCTTCCAAAAATGGGCACAGCTTCCTTCCAGAACAGTCTTTATAATGTTAAAATTAAGAATTGAAAGCAGGTTTCACATTCTGCCTATACTTTGTTTGGCTGCAGTGTTCAGACATTAACTGGGATGACAAACACAAGTTCACCTTGGCAGCATGTGCCTCTTGTTTGATTTAGATGGTTACATCATACATGTTCGCCTCCCAGTTTTAAAACAAAAACACTTTATAAAAATGGTTAACCTATGTTATAAAAATGCCACCTTAAATCAGGTGGGGGTAATTATCATCAGTGACGATTTTCCAGTTTATATCGTATATGTTGTAACATCAATTATTTCACACAGACACACACACAAACTTTTGTGTTTCCTGGGTATTACACAAGGAGATGAGTGATTATATAACAGACTTCAGTAGACACAAACGCACGCTAGTGCACCTCAGCCATATGAATAATTTAATCTTGAAGGGCATGTTGTCTGTTTTAGGAGATACTCCATACTGGATTGTGCAGAACTCCTGGGGGACGACATGGGGAAATGAGGGTTATGTTTACATTAAAATTGGTGCCAATGTCTGTGGTAAGTTTGATATTTGCCTCGTGTCATTGTATGTTTATATGTCCTTGCTGTAAAAAATATACATATATATATATCTATGTGTCCAGTATCCCCTCAGGGATTAATAATGCTTCTTCTTCTCTCGTCTCTTTCTAGGTATTGCCGATTCGGTGGCAGCTGTTTTTCTCTGACAACACTGTGTAAATTGCTGCCCGAGCCATTGCACTGTGTGACTGTGGGTGTTTGCCAGTGTCAGAATCAGAATGTTTGCCTACTACAAGTGTCACTTTAAATAATGTTTTTATTGAAATGGAACAATCTTGCATCACTAACTCAGAATAAATCACCTCATACAGTATATTGGCAAATGTTGGATTATGACAGGGCAATAAAACACTCACACTAAACTGCAATAATAGTTGCACTGTACAAAATATGTATCTTATTAAATACACAAAGTAGATACATGTTATGGTTGTATGACTCTAAACAGAGATCATAATAATCACTGCATAAATACAAAAATTCATTTAATACCAGATAGAATACTTTACAAAATATATCTATAGCAGCTACATTTTTAACATTATGTACAAACATATTGTCACATTTATGCTTAGCAAAAATTGTTGACATATATGTGATTAAGGTTTATTGTCACTTTGTGTAAACCTTATGTCAGCTAATCCTCATCTAAATAGTCTGAAATGGCTTCCTCCGTGACACTATGTACTTTTTACTTTTGATCCATCTGTTTTCAGCTCAGTCTGAGCTAATTTGCATAGTTTTAATTACTAAATATGTAAGCAGCTATTTAAATAATTTGTTGCTGTACATTGTGTCTTCAAGCTCTGCAGCCTAATAGCTGTGTCTTGTGTCCTTTGCTTCTTAATCAGTAAAATGTACAAACTTATTAATACTTTAGTTTTCCTTATTTGCATGCTAGAATATGAATACATCCTTTAAACCACGGTTAGGACAAACCCCTCTCTTCCTTACCCCAGCATCAAATGAACTTACACTAATCTGCTATATATATATATGTATATATGTAGGATGTATTGGCCCCTAATTAATCAGAAATCACACACATTTTCTATGGTGCTTTAGCCTGATGCCATACTCAGCTACCGACACACAATACATTTTTACTTTCCAATTGGTTTAGTTTTGTGACCTTTTTAACAGCGCAAGGAAGCCAGGAAGCAGAGGGCTGAGACACGCTCTAATCCGAGTCTTCGCTGCTGCAGTATGAGCTGTCGCAGCACTCTGCCATGTAGAGGAAGGTGTGGACGTTGGGATTCAGCTTGGGCACCCAATGACGAGGCACCAGGAACGTTGCCAGATTGAACAGATCCACAAACACCTTGTAGCGGTCACTAAGTAGAGAGGAAGTCAAATAAGTTAGTTTTTATATTCAAGTTTGTGTTACAAGTTTCTGAAGCTGATTTGTATTGATGCTGACATTTTATTTTGTTGACTTTGAAACTAACTTGAAACATATTCTAAACATTATTCTAGGAATAAGTGGGTATGTGACAGGTTAATTTAGATAAGTAGAGTAGCACTGTCCTGCCCTTATCCTAATTAACTCTGAAGCATTTCAGATACTGTGAAAAGTGTATATTCGCTGCATTAAAGATGAAGTTTACATCATGTCATACCTGACAGTGGATCTCAGGTATTGGTAGCCAGATGAGCCGCCTGTGCCAGCTTTGCTACCAATCATACGATGCACCATGCACACATGATTGTCTTAACAAAAAGAAAGAAGTATTCATTATGATCGGAGCAATGTTTTGGCTCTGCTTGTATCAGCTGTGAACTGTTAAGTCAGATGTAAATCATTTATTTTTATGGGAGCAACAGGTGCAGAGGATGCCCTGCCTCTTAGAGTGCAACTTATTTATCTTTGTAAACACCCTTGTTAGCCAATCTCTGCCCTTAGGCAAAATTTGAAAACATTTGCGTCTAGTATTTTTTTATGCTTTGAGCATGTGCAGCTGATAGAGATACTACAGTGCTTACATCTCCATTTTGTCATCAGGGTGTCTATATCCATGAGGGATGTGAGCAGCTGGAAGGGGACCTGGAACCGCGGCTCTTCCCTAAAAATGTAAGAGAAGACTTCATTTATAAAATGTGTGTTAATGTTGTTTGTAGTAGTTTTAAAATGAGCTCCACTAAAATCTTAAAAAAAAAAAAAAACAGCAGGTTCAAACAAATTATCACCTTCTAGTAAGTGTGCCGGATGACTCTCAACTCCTCTGTAGCCATAATGAGTCTCATGGGATTATGTGTCCTTACTTGGTAACCACACCTTTTGCTAAAAACTGCCATTCTCTAACTGTGATTTTACATCTGCTATAGACGTGAATGTGTTTCCGTAAAGGCTTGGAAATTTTATGTGGGAAGATTAAATGAGTCACCCCTGACTGAAGGAACTAACACTAAGGTGTTCCTAAATAAGATGTCCAATTGAAGCTCAGGTGTAAAACTGTTAAATTGGAAGGAAATGCAGGTTTCTGTTTCCACTAGACAATTAAAGGTGAAGAAACGCTGTGATAAACTGCTCAAACCTGTAGAAGTAGATCATCAGAGCACCTTGCAGAGCCTTGTACGAGAGCCGCCTCTCACCTTGTTAGCAAAAAGTGAAAATATGTTAATTTCAAATTATGTGCTGTGCTAGAGTAGTTGAAGTAATACACAGCTTTGAGTGAAATGTAAATAAATGAAGCTGCGATAATTATACACCCACCTTTGCTGACAAGGTGGTCATGACGCTTGTCATCAAACAGAGATGTGAAAATCTCTTTCTGTTTGACCAGCTCAGCCATCATATCCTCCTTCTCTTCAGTGTCTGGCATTTTCTTAAATAATACAAAATAAAATACAGATAAATAAAAATACAGTGTCTGTCAGTCATGTGTGCTCTCCAGGGAAAAGGGGGAAAACATTTCTGAAGGCAGGAGTCATCTCTTACCTCAATTTTCTCCTTCTCCTGATTCAACCCATCAAATATATTGATTTCCAGCCTTTCCCAGAAATTGAATCCATCCGCCTCCAAGCCCGGAGTTCTCTCCAGCCACTCCTGCAACAAAAGAATAGACAGAGTTTTAGTCCATATTTTTTAGCAGCAGATGAGCTTATCCAGAGTTGAGCATAACAAAGCAGAAAATCAGATTTAGACTTCCTGCTATAACGAACCCAGAGACTAAACCGTAAAAATTAACGACCAGGTGGTTGTTCGACATACCTCAACAAGCTTTAAGAGTGTTGGCTCCTGTTCAGTGGTGAGCAGAAGCTCACTGTCAGAGCCTTTAAAATTGTCCCTGTAATGGCGTCTGTTGTATGGAACCCTCAGGGTGTCCGGGACCCCGATTTTGTTCTCCAGGAGTCGAAACTGAAGGCTTTGGAAGCCAGAGGCTGGAGACAGGTATTCCCTGCACACACAGACACAAATTCAACTAAGCATACGTGCACACAACACAGCTCAGAGCACATCATCATGGAGGCATGCATCTTATAAATTTTTTAGAGCTGAAGTCGAGCAGGTGGAGTGTTATTTATGAGTTTACCTGAAGTCAAAAAAGTCCAAGGCTGTCATTGTTTCCAAAACTGCAAACTGGTCCACCAGCAGCCTGAAGATCATTACAATCCTGTGGATGCGAGTGTTGACTTTGAGCATGTTGCGTTCATCTCGGACCTGCAGGAAAAGCAAATGTTAGATAAATAATCATAATAAGACTTGTTTTTTTTAAATTGAACCAATCCATCTTTTTTTTCTAATTTATGTCTTCCAGGGGGAAATAATAGTAATAATTTACAGCCACAGCTCAGCTTTCAGCCTGAATAGAATATCTTTTTTTTTCCTGACAGAACTCCAAAGCCAAGATGAATATAACTTCATTTTAAAGAGAGATCTGACTATCACAGTCTTTTCCACTTCTGGTCTTGTACTCTTCAATTTATTTAAATCCTTCTCCTTTAATATTCAGAGCCATGTGCACTCCTTAACACAGACTGTTTTCATCTATAAGATGGAACAAAATGTTCTTCACAGATACATGCAGGCAAGAATTCTGACAGTTTTTTTTTTTCTACATTCGTTTGAATTTTTGCCTTTTGTCTTGTTAGCGAAAACATTATCACATAAGAATGTAGTATAGAAGTGTTCCTTACATGCCCACTGATGAAGATCTCTCGTACTGAATCAAGTTCAAACAAAATCTGCTTGAACCACAGTTCATAGGCTGAAATGAAACACAAATGTGCACAGGATTAAAACCAACAAACTTTTTAAAAAGAAGAATACAAATCAGTCAACAACATTTTACCTTGATGGGTGACAATGAAGAGGTGCTCATCATGGATCTTATTGCTCTTTAGCTCACTTTGCAGTACCTGGCTTGAGAGTATTTTGTTGAGCTAACAGTTGGAAAGAAAGAAACAACTTGAAACTTAAAAACTCATATTTAGCAACAAACAAAAAATCAATGGTAAATACAACGAAGGGTGCATGAGATAGGTGCAGCGTTCCCTACCTGCAGGTAGTCTCCATAGATGATTCCTCCTTTGGTGGCGTTGTTAACCCCTGCCTGAGAGGCATCCTCGTCGTCCTCAGTTTTTGGAGGTTTATTTTTGAAAAGCCTACAGTGTGAAGACAGAAAGGCTTTTGTTACATTCCCTCAGGATCCATAAGCATTTCATGAAATTCTTATTTTAAATGTGATGACAGTTTCAAACGTACAAATGCCTCTTCTCAAAGTACGGACATCCACTCATGACTCATCCAAAATCGGCTGCAACAATGATGTGTTCTTGTTACTTAACTAATGTTTACTGAAAGTATCTTCAATGCAAACCAGTCTTTTAAAGTTTTTTTCTATCCAATCAGTCATGAGGACACCCTCGCCATCCGGCCCGCCTCTATTTATCTCACTGAGCTGTTGTTTATCTTCACAAAGGACTGAGTTCTGGACTTTGTTTAACCTGCTAGTGGATCGAGTCACTGGGCCCCTTTTAAATAGTAAAAAATTCCCGAGTTATCACATATACTGAGAATTAAAAGATGTTCACGTGGCATGTATCAGAACTCAGTGTAATGACTAAACCTCTGTTTGGATGTTGTATCAGTCACATGGTATCTTCAGTGTTTGCTCTACGTGTGTGTATTTATTGCATCTAACTCTTTGAACCTGGTTATATAAGTGTCTCACAGAGAAGAGTGGACCTCTTATGTCTGTACTGGTCAACTCAAAGATTAGGTGATCTGTTTGTCAACACTGGCGTCTGCCATCTGGCCTTGAAAATAAGTAATGGGTAGGAGTGCCAGACAGACATAAAAGCCACTGACACCATATAAATATTGATTATCCGATTACAATGGTAGGAAGAAAATCTGAGTGACTTTGTCAAGAGCCAGATTGTGATGCTAGAATACTGGATCACTGGAACTTCTCTAATGCAGCAGGTCATGTGTGTTCTAAGTATGTAGTGGTTAGCACCTGTCGACAGGGTCATGGGCATCTAACATTCACTGATGCATGTTGGGAGTGAAAGCTGCTCTGTGTGGTCCGATTCCACAGTATTGCTGAAAACTTTAATGCTGCCTCTGCTCGAAAGTTGTTTGTCCATCAAAGTGTGTCTACAATAGTCTTGTGAGTGTCAGAGCTGGACTGTTTTGATCTGAGGACGATGTTCCACTGGGAAACCTTTGGTCCTAGCCTGGACATGTGAATGTTACTTTGACATCTACCAAAACATTTCTGCTGACCAGGTACACCCCATCATGGTCATGTGTATTCCCTGATGGCTGTTGCTTCTTTCAGAAAGTTAATGCGACTTGTCACACTGAAGAAATGGTTTAGGAATAGTTTTCACAAGCATGACAGAGTTCGAGGCGTTGATTTGGCCTCCAAATTCCCCAATCTCTCAATCTGATCGAGCATCTGTGGAATGTTCTGATAGAAAAAAATAACAAGTTTGATCCAACCTTACAACTTACAGGACTTAAAGGATCTGTTGCTACCTTCTTGGTGTCCAACAGAACAGGACACCTACAGAGGTGCATGATGGGTTAGAGCTCAGGGAGAGCCACTAAGATTTTACACATCTCATCTTTATACTATAACTGAGATAAATTGAGTTATATTATTATTATCATTTAATAATAATAAATAAATAAAAACATAAACACAGAATTTTTTGTATGAGAGTTTTCTGGATAAAAAAAACAAAAATATACCTATATCCAAAACTCACTGATGCCCCTCTGTAGGTCCCTGAACCCATCTGCAAATATTTGCATTGTGGTTAATATTTCATTTACCTCAGTGAACATCTGTGGAGATGTGTGGTTCCAAGGTTATTGGGTGTTTTGTGGATTGCACATAATGTGTTTTGAAAGTACACTGAGGATTTTCCTGTAAATTGGACAAGTGTGACATACAGTACATGCCTCCTGAGCCGCGGTGTGTTTGCTTCTATAGTGGGAAGCTGGAAATGTCACTCTTGTTAGGCCTGCAATGTCACCTGTCACACACAGCTCATGGGAAATATTTGTTTTCATTCCCAATTGGCAAGGTCTGTTGAAAATAATAACAGACTTGTTGTCACAAATTGTCTACAATGTGCTGCCAGTCACAAAAAGGTAAATTCTTTTGGAACAACAGTTAACCCAGTTTCATCAGCGTAAAACTAAGAATCTTCAGCCCACTCTCTCTAAGTCTCTCCAGGATCATTAGCTCTCTTGTTTTTCACCCCTGCTCATGGTGGATTTATCAAGTCCCATCAGCGTGTGCAGCAGTCCTTCAGAAGATCAGAGGGATGATAACAAGCAGCTATTTCTGAATTGGGACATGGTACCAGCCTAGCAGTATAAGGCTTCAGACTGAATAAGAACAGCAGAAGCTGCCCCCCCCCCTCCCAAAATGCTTTGTTCTTGTTCCCATTTAGCTGAGATGAATGGGATGCTGGTGGAGAGCTGGTATACAGTGGATGGGTTGCTTTAGATGACATGAGTACATCATTTGTAACTTGAACAAACCTTGAACAGACGGGGTGCATGTGTTATTATGGGTAATTCCCAAGGTCTGATTGAGTCATTGATTTAAAAAAAAAAGGCTGGGACATGGTCTGTTTTTATTTGCACTGCCATGAAAACTGCTCCTCCCTGTTGTCCTCTGTCTTTGGACTCTGAAGTTATAATTTTCTGCTGTGTTTTTTTTAAGTACGTCCCCTGCCATAAGCTTTGACGCCATCTCTCTCACAGTTGTAAAGGCCAATCATACTAATAACATTGTTTATTTATCAGCTTTTAGCCAGCCTTTTACAAGAGAGTTGTAACATACAGTAGTTTTTTTTTTAAATCTCTAACTTTATTATTTTACTGAATATTAAATTATTAAAGATAAAAATAGACATATGCAATACAAATGGTGAATGATGAAAGGGTGCAGTAAATGTATGATTTCTTTTTAGTTACATCTAGCATACAACTCATTAGTAAGCCAGGACATCTGTGAATGTTTTTATATATATAGGGGCAGGAAGTAACTGTTCAGCCACCTGCCTTGCTTCTTAACCATGGCAAATCTGCTTTTGTTTTGTAGCAATGAATCAACCATGAAGAGACCAACCTCAACTCCCCTTTGTTTGCTACAGTAAATGAGAGATGTAAGTACATCACGATATTCAAGAGGTCTTTTGTTGTTTGCAAACATAAAAAAGTACATTTAAAACTGCATAAAAATAAGGATCACAAGACCTGTGTTAAAAAAGGGAATAACAAGTATTATGTGAGCAAAAGGGGGGAAAAGGCCCATTAGTACCCCTGAATGTCTGTTCACACATCGCTCATATGTTCAGAGAACATGCTACTGATTTTCACACCTTTGTGTGCACCCTTTTACACATACAAACAGAGGTGTTGCCTTTCACAGAAAGATTTCCAGTGGTGTGATTTTTGTATCATACGCAAAATTGAACTGAACTCAACTTATATCCTCCACAGAAATGGTTAAAATAATTTTTCTGTGACACCCATGAAATTAATTTTATCTCTACAGGTTGTGTTGATTTTGTACTGGAGAGAGGGTCCACCACTTGTCGGCTGAAGGTGAGTAAAAGCAATAATGAAATCACACTCACACCGTGTGCTGTTTTGCAGAAAAAAAAAATGAAATCCATCTGGTACGAGTCGTAGATGGATCAAAACTGAGTTTTGGCATATTTGTAGAAATGTTTACCATCAGAGGAGGGGGATGTAAACATAAGATTCAAATTCTGTCCTGTCCTTGGAAGCATGATCGGCTACGGCTTATTTATTTACTGGAGCCCAATTAGAGAGCCCAATCTGTTGACTGTTTTATTTGTTCATAATTATCTAGTAAGTTTTGTTTGATGCACATGATCGCACACTTCTAACACCACATCACTTTTTTTGTTTTGCTGCTGTAAATTCAGCTTCACTCCCCGTCCTCAGCTCAATGGTTATAATTCAAGTAGAATCCAGAATCTAAACTTGATTCTTAAGTCTAGGCATCCATGAGATTTTAATATGTATGGATACAAAATGCATAGTTGCAATATTGTTTCAGTGCACTGAGTGTGTTTACTCTTTGAGTATCCTAATTAGGGACATAGAGACTGAAATGTGTGACCAGAAACCTGACTATCATACATACAGGGGCATTAATAACCATGTTTCTTGTGGTCAGTGTTAGCCCTGTACTCTTAAATAGATTGAATTGAAAAATTGTGCTGATCTGTGCAAATCCAAGCTATCCATGTCAAACTGAAGCATCTTCCTCCTCAGTGCTGCAGTGTTGTGTCTCCAAAGTGGGACATGCAGATTGTGTTTGGTAGTCCGATTCCGTTTGGTTACCTTCATCTAAAAAGGGGATCGGTTGAATTATGAAACATGCTCGTTTTTTTCCCCCTGTTGCTCTGATGTGGTTATTGCACAATGATTTTGGGTCTTTGATGTTTTTGCAAAGTCGTGCCATCTCTTTTATATAAGGCTTTGAAGTAGGTCTAGTTACACCGCGTAGTGATATGCTGCACTGTTGCCTTGGCACTGCCTGCTGTGGTCACAGTGTGATACTGCGGCAGTGCTGTGGTTCATTTTAATATTTAGTTTAACTATTCCATTTGATGTCTTTTTAAATTAACCTGGAATATCCAGATTCTCTTTACACCCAGCATCTGCCTCACTAATCACCAGAATTTGACTGAAATATATTTGATGTCGAAGCTCAAAGCAACAATATTTTCTGACCTCTATCAAGGTGCTGATGTTATGATGAGTGTACTGCTATGAGATGTGTAGATAAACAGTCCGCTGGATGACTTCCTGAGTTATGCACTTTGAACCACTAGGGAGCATCAGAGGACTTTTAGGAGACTGAAAGATTTGAACGCTTCATGTTTGGCAGAGCTTAGTTTGTGTTAGAAGAGTTTTCAGCGGGGGTTTTTCTGGGGTTTGGAGCTCTTTGTATGGATATATCAAAACAAATGGGAGTTTCATATAGGTTTACAGTAATTTCAGTGTAGAGGAATGATAGACAATGGCTCACAGGGGAACTTAAACATGTCATTATAGGTTGGTGGTGAAAGGGGGTGGTATGCTCTAAGGGAGTCCGATAAGAAGGCAACTATATTTCATATTTTTGCGCCGAGCAACGTTCAAAGAGATTTACCTTTGAGCTTCATATGCCATAAACCATTTTTAAAAGAAAAAAAAAACAACATATAAAGAAACTGGGGGGATGGTTGTGCAGCAGAGGGGAGGTCAAAAAACAACAGCACAGGAAAAAAAACTTTTCAGCAAAGAATATGCTGCTCCCATTTGGTTTGAAATGCTGTTTGAAGTTTACCATGAAAAAGAAGCCACGTTCATATGAAGGGGGTTGTTTTCAGAATTATGCATTCCATCGTCAGAACTCTCCTCCGCTTTGATGAATAACACTTAGCACGATCAGTTGGAATGCTGATATTAACCCAAAATGCTTAAAAAAATAAAATAAAATCAGCATTCACACAGGCTTGTGCATACAATCCTTTGTAACTGCTGACTTAGTGGTTTGCGTTTAGTCAACTGTCTACATTTCAGGTTAAAAACTTATGATTTATTTACTTCAGAACAGCTCACTTCAAAGTAATGTTGCATTTGTCTTCTCAGACTTTGTATCTCTAATCTATTAATGACGATTAATCTTTAATTTGTGAATTTGTCTGTTATTGTGTGAGAAAATTGTCGCCTGATTTAAACCCCCACTTTTTGCAAAATGTACTTAAATATAAAGCAGAACTTTAGCTCTTTAAAAAAACAACACACCCAAAAGAACCCCAATATCATTTTAATCCATGTGTGCATTTAACAAAAAAAAGTATACCTACTGAGAACATGGATGTGATCTATATTTGGATCCACTGTAACCTTGTTTATGTGGGATGGGTTCATGAAATATTTGTGTTGATGAAATATTCATTGGACAGGAAGCCAAGTCAAAAGGCATTATGCCCAATAAACATTAAATTTAGTGGAAGTAATAGTCGACTGCATGTTATAGATACATCACCACTTGTAAATATTAGTCACTACATGCACAGGTTTCTGTTAATTACTTAAACAGAGCATTGTGAAGAAGCCCCACATCAGCCATATTTGTTTAAACGTAGCTTAAAAAAAAAATAATGCAAAAACAAAAAAAAGAAACCATGTTTGAAAAATCACATAAAATAAAAAAAGAATAAAATCAAAATCAGCTGGACTTTATTTATGTATAAACACAACATAAATTACTGTTAATATGACTAGTACAGACATTTATTCAGGTTCTTAGAAAAAACACCATAAAACTCTTGCATAATTTACAAAACATGGTGTCCCTGTGCTATCCAAGACACAGCTGTGCCTCGTCCCCCCGACAGAGTTCTTTATACCTTTGCTGTCCTTTTTTATTCCACAATGAATGTTGGGTATTTAAACATGTTTCTTTTTTTTCCATTTAAAAGCATCCCAAGTAAAATAAGACAATTTGATGTTTACAGTGCTAAATCTGGTATACATAGTGCCTGCTTAGTGAGGATACAGTATTTCTAACATCAGAAGTCAAATATTTGCTCACAGACACTGCTTGCTCTGGGACTGTGAACCCATGAGCCTGTTACTTCTAAAGAAGTGCAGATATGCATAATGTAAACATTTTCTTTGCTCTTATGATACTCTTGAGCCAGAATTTTCTTGATGAAAACATTAAAAACAAACAAAACACCATTTATCCTCAAAGATACCACTGTTCCTCTGCTTCAGAGTCCAGAGTCCGAAAGGCTTGTGCTACAGAGGAACTTACCTGTAATTGCCATGTTAAGGCTTGGTGTAGTTGTACATTTACTCTGTAGTCTCTCGGTCACAATGCACAGCATTGCTTTTGACCAATTTTTTTCCTTTCTTTTTTTTTTTTTTTTTTTTTTTTAACACATTGACACTCAGGGTACACATCGGCAACATTTGATTACAGTTGCTTTTCATTTCGTCCACTCTTTCGTCTCTGCCAAAACAAAGTCTCTTTGGCAGAAAATGCACCGTGTATTGTTACCTTTTCCCAATTTCACTTTGCCGAAGAAAGTGAATGTTATTCGTGTTATCTGCTAATTCTGGGTACTGCTCAATGGAAAGCACATAGTACCCATCATACCCTAAAACTTTTCCACTACTCAAAAGCTGCCTCTTCTCTCCTTCTGTCCATGGGCGAACACCTTCTTCGCCATCTCGCACTCGCTGTTGCTCTCTCGCCCACGCACCTGCCAGAGCACGCTGACGTGCGAGTTCAACCACCCGCGCCTTTTCCTCATCCACCGTGGATCCATAGCGGATATGGAAAGCAAGTGAACCGGCATGAATCTCTACATCAGCAAAACGGCGAGTCCGACTATCCATGACTGTGGTGGACTGGGAAACTGTCACATTGATACCGTTCTCCAGAGTCTTGTGTCCGCTAGTGAGGTGCAGGGCTGCAAGGTCGCCATCCGGAAGGCCTGGCTTGACAAAGTAGTGTGTGTCCCGTCCTTCTATAGTGAAGTGGAGGTCTTCAAGATAGAAAGCGTTGTTGAGAATTGTTGCGACCTTAATGCAGTCCTCACTGGCCACATTGAGAGTGTGAGTGTGGACGCTGCCCTTGTAGATGGCAAACATAACAGCTCTTCCGATGGGAGACGTTGCAGACGAAAACCACAGCCAAGACTTTTCACCTCTGCGACCTCGACTGAGATGGACCTCTGGCAGCCGCTCGAATGACAAGAGAGAGTGTGCTTGTCTGGTTACTTCCTGCTGGACCCCAGAGATAGACTGTAGGAAAAGTGCAGTGAAACGTTAACGCCTGAACATGGCAGAACCTGACTCTTCAGGCCATTTAGAACTGGCTACTGCTCTGCTTCAGAGGTTTTTCATCCTCGTCCAAGATAATGGTGTTTTCAAGCTGTGTTCGTAAGCCAAAAGTAGATAAATCCCCCATGACAATTTTACAGCAACACTTTGTGTTAGGACCACAGACCAAAGAAATCTAACATAAATAGCATCAAAAGATTTTAACACCAAATATATTACATATAAAATCAGACAGCAATGAACTGTGTGCTGCCAAGACAGAGAGAAAAGCACTTGCTTTGCTCATTATGTGCTATTATTATGCAAATATGGACCAATTAAAATTGATATTCTGTGAAATACAATACAGTCCAATTAAGAGATGACAGCTTCATACTACTGAGGTAAGAGGAAAACAATAAGAAAAGATGCTATTTGTCAGAGAGTCTCTGCACTAGCAGGCAAGCAGTGTTTATGCTTATCACTTGATTCTGTGTTTTTGTATGTATGAGGGATATAAACTATACTCACTGGCAGATCATCCCAGAGCTGACTCTTCATCAGTTCATAAGATGGCATGCTTAAATCAAACTTTGGAACGGGAAACCCAGGAATGGTGTTGTGAAGATGAAAGCCGAAAGTTACAAGCCAGCTGTTGACATCTGGAATAAAAGGAATTACAATTTAAATACAACAATGGAAACATATGGGAAATCGTATGGATGTTTTCACTTTTTTCTCGTACCTGCAACGTATTCTCTCACTTCATGGACTTTGCTGATGGGGTTGTTATTTCTGAACATGTACAAATTAAAAGGGGCTGGCTCCTTGCTGACTTTTTTCCAAGTAGAGATGTCTGGAACAGTCCATCTTCCAGACATTATATCATAGTCCTTCTCTCCAAAGTGCAGCAGCTTGGTCAGGGGATCGTACAGTCCTCCGTGAAACCCAAGCACAAGCTGGAAGTCAGGGTTTGAGTCCAAGTAGATTTCGCCATATGCTGTGTACTGGAGCTGTTTGACCAGGAGGCCGTTGCTGGTGAAGACAGCCAGTGGCGTGCCAGTGTTATCACAAGCGATGTAGAACTCCTCACCACTGCTGATCTCCATTGAAAACAGGTGGCCTTGGAGGTCATAGTAAAATGAGGTGATCTCTGAACTAGAGTGGTTGTACACGTGTGTTATCCTTGCCGGGTAACTTAGGTCGGCATAAAAGTACTGCAGGTGTTGGCCCAAGCTGGTTTTGGTGGATACTCTACGGCCAAGTCCATCATAGCGATACTGAATTGTCCAGCCGCTGCTTTTGCTGTAGACCCGCACCAAGAGTCCTTTGGAGTTGTACTCAAAGATTTCTGCTCCCCTCTGACGGAGGAAACCGTCTTCATCCATCCTATACTGGATATCTCCAAGGCGAGTGATACGGTCTCTAAGGTCATAACGCAGAGGCAGAAGCCTGGCACTGTTTCCTGCATTCAGTAGGTGCAGATTTCCATTGAGGTCATACGTATAGCGCCACATCACTTTGTCATTCAAATACACAGTCTGGAGCTGGCCATCCACGTCATACTCATAGCTGTACTTGGTGGTGTTGGCAAAGGGGCCGATTTTGATCTCTCGCTTGATGACTCTGCCGACATCATCATATTGGAAAGTAATCCAGTACATGAGTGAACGAAATATCTCATACTGGATCTCCTTGATGCGTCCATGTGCATCAAAGTGCTTGGTGTACGTCATGACTGCAGTGGATATGATCTGATTGATATCATAGTAGATCACACCAAACTTTCCAAACTGCTCAATCTTTCCTGAGATGTCATCAAACTGGTACAGATCAATGGGTAGTGGAGTTTCATTGATGACACCTTGGACGCTGGTGACACGCAGGCTGCTGTCATAAGTGTAATCGAAGCGTGCATTGACCATGCCATCTTCACTGAAGCGGAAAATCTGCCGGTCGACCAGCGGACCCACTTGACGATAGCGAATGGAGCAGATGAAACCTTCATTTTGCAGGTTGACTGTCTTCAGCACACCTGCTGTCTCGTCGTAGGTAAAACTAACCCTTGTGCTGTCATACAGGATCTCTGACAGCTTGTTCTGTCGGCGGTACCTGTACAGTACCCTGCGGCCTGTGCCGTGGTGCGCTACTCTCAGCAGGAGGCCGTCTTCGCTGTAGTCCACAGCTACTGAGGCGTTGCTCTCTGGTGGGTGATAAAGGTTCCTGTAGTAACCCACCGAACGGATGGTCTGCATGGTGTAGCGGGCTACGCTTGGCATGGTGACGGCAGAAAGCCGGTCCAGGGAGTCAAAATCAAAGATGTACTGGCGCTGACTGTGGAGCAGTAGAACCATGGACTACAGGGACAAGAGCAGAAAACATATTTTTGCATCATGTATGTGTAACACATGGCAGGGTTAGTGCAGGCAGAGAGTGCAGTAGAAATGAGAGAAGGAGAGCCAGTAAATGTAATATGTAGCATTAACTACCAGTGTTGTGAGACCAAGCAGCTACCACTTAGTCTTATTTGCTATTGTATATTGATGATCGAATACTACACAAAGCTACAATAGTATCTACACGATGTAGAATTTTTTTCAGTTGTTGATAATTGGCTTTTACTGTCAACTCAACTTACCTAAAAAGACTTCAGTTTAATTAATTTACAGTCTATGCATTTAGGAGTGTGGCCTGTCTTCCAAAGGTTTACCACCCTTTCTGTTAAAATGTCATGCCCAGTCATCCGTTGCTACATCGAGGTTCCCGATGCTCCCTGAGCTCCCTGTGTTACTTATGTCAGTGTTGACATGGCCCCCGCAGATCACGCAATGAAAGGATGCAGCCTGAAGTGGCTGAGAAAATCTCTGCATGTTTTTGTAGCTGAGCACATCTGTGCGATCTTCAAAACACTGCAAAACTACCTGAGAAATATCTACGCATTTCCACAAGTGTTTAAATATCTCAGTCTAGCAGCAGGAGAGCAGCACATATTTAACACGCCGTCATTAAATATGTGAAAAGTGCTTTCACAGGATTTCACTGCTTGCCAAACAACACGGTTATAATCTTAGCTGGTAGGAGCAGTTAGGTGTGAGGTGCACAGTCTTTGTAGGTGTTGGCTATTTTTATTTATTTGCTTATTTTATTACTACTAGCACTATATTAATTGTATTTTTTTATCCACAGTTCCTTGGCAGGATAGAAGACACACCATGTATTTTGAGCCTGTAAGGGAACCACTACTCCCATCAAGTGCTTGTTATAACAAATTTTCAACTATGATAAACAGAGTCCACTTTATTTCTTTAGGTAGATTAGGTTCTTCCAACATATCGCAGAGGAGCAGTTGGATAATAGTGCATTCCCTTCCAGTTGACCTGACAACTCTCTAAGGTTACAGCTCATAGATGGTAGCTCCAAATACTATAACGGAAAGGAAGCCAACTGGACAGTTTTATATCTAAACCTTGTAAATGGTGCTCATAAATTTGCAGTTAGCAATGATTGCTGTATAATAATCAGGGGTACTTAACTGGAGCTGGTAATTATTGCAAAATAATCTGCTTCAGGGTGACCCCTGCAACTATAAATGCTAAGATCTTGGGTCACCCTACAGTGATAGAGAGCCTGCTGTTTAATATATCTAACATGTTACTTCCTCTGGTCATTTTTTTACTCACCTGCTCTAGGTAGGTGTAACTCCATATCTTCCCATCCGCAAACACCCTGGAAATCAGACGGCCTTGGCTATCATACTCAAGTCTCTCAGTGGTGGGTCCTCTCTGCAGGGCACTGATTTGCCCGCTGCTTGTGCGGCTCACATTAACCGGCAGTAGCTTACTGCTGGGCACCCATAGGACAGGGTGGCCTGCAGTGTCATATATAATCTTTAACAGGAACTTCCTGTGGTCATCATAAATCTTCTCTGTCCTCAGGGTGCGATCATAATCGACAGAAAGAATGTTCCGACCGTTCACCTGTGGGAAACATTGAAGAATAAGTTAGATAAACACCATGTATGACTACACTTGCTTCCGATGCTGATAACGTTTGATAAAGCTTAAAAATGACATCACGCAACAGAAATTCCTAATTTTGATTTTTGGCTTCTTTAAAATGTATTCACTGCAGTTGTCATGGAGATTAACGCCCTCTTGATGAGGCTCATTAAACTGAGAGACACTCTGGCGATTGTTCAGGTACACTTAAATCAAACCATCTAAATTTAGTGGCGACAAAAATTACTGTGAGGCAATGTAACCACCCAAGTTAAGTTCATGAAGTGCCATATATTATAAATCCATGTCAGATTCTAGGAAGGAGGGACAAGGAGGAGGTGGGCTCAAGTGCAGTACTAGAATATTGATAACCCTCCATGTATTAGAATAAATGTTGTGCCTCATAAATTTCAATAGAGGAAAAGAAGCGCAGAAATATTTTTTTTTCCCAAGGTTATAGTAAGGACATTGATATAAAGAGTCTGTTTTTTGATAGTTTGATCTGGATATTGGCGTGTTCTATCACTAAGAAAGGCCATAGGAAACAACCGTTTTTGCATGCGCCAGAGGGTAGCGAGGGGAAAAGAAATTAACATACCCTGAGCTTGCGTCCAAAAACAATAACTTTCCCTCTGGCTTGTTCTTTGCGGAATCGCCACTCCACCAAGTTTTGCCCACTCTCCCCTGGCAAGCTCATGTTGCGTCTGGCTACAGTCGGATTGGCAGCACCTGCCAGGATGTGCGGCTCTGTTTGGTAGTGGGTGTCCATCCCATTGGCATAGGTAATCCTCAGCGAGTTGTCAAAGCCCACTTGATAGCTACTTCTACACTGGTCTGTTGATAGTAAACAGAAAAGGGACATAGAGAAATAAGCAATTAAACACCTGAATTAATGTTATTGATTGTACTTTATAATGCACCAAGTCTTTAGTATTTTAAAATTACACATTTTTCTAATGAAAAGAATGGCCATGAATGATGCACTGAAACAACTGGACCATCTGGCCCCGTCAGGAAGTAGAAACCACTTAGTTCCAAGGTTGATGCGTTTCCCTGACACCCAAACCCACACACTGAGAGAGTAATCATTTACACTGTCGTCTGTCAGACCTTCTGAGTTGTAATGATACACGACTTAAGCTTACTCAACATTGCCCTGCCAACCCCTGAAACAATGACAAATAACCACTTACAAAATAACTGCCTGAGTCGGGAAGATGAGCGGAGTGGGGCCTTACCCTGAGCCAGAGTGTAGAAGGCACGGATGGTTGAGGTATTGGTTGTGATGCTGAGCTCCTCCTCGGTCATGGAGCTTTCAATGTCCACTGTCAGTGCACTGAATATGTCTGTGTACAAGTTATTCACCATTCCAGTGGGGAACGTCACATTCATTAGCCGCCCTTCACTGTCATAGCTGTTTTGGGAAAAAAAGAACATTAAATGACACAGCATTGATATGTATGAGGGCTCTCAATGTCACAATGCACTCAATTATCAGCTCCATTTTTGACTTGTTGAATCCATCAACTTTCTTGTAATTAAAATGTCACATTTTCGTTTTTGCCTAGGTTCAGTTTCCAGAACATAAGTGAAGGGGTGTCTGTATAAACCCAAGGGGCGGTCCAAATATTTAACATGGGTGAGTGACACGTCTCACCAGCTATCAATTCTATATATATATATATAAATATATAAAACACAGACTTGTAATGAATTCAATTATTTGGATGATTGATGCGTCATTATAATCTCAACTGAATGCTTTGCTTTTTAAGTTATAGTGAGGACATCATTCATGGCATAATGTGACATGACAGCAAATTACACAAGGGAGAGAAATTCAATCACTAAGAGGGCACGCTACCAAAACAAAGATGGCTTATTTACAGCTGGTCATTGTGCTCAGCTTTACTTTTTTAAATGTGCGCTTACTTATGCCACTTACACTGTTGTTGCACTTAGTTTAGTCAAGTAAGAAAAAAAAGAGGAAAAATGTAACACAGTTTATCAACATTAAAGTTATTAAAGTCTAACTAGGCTATTTTAAAGATCTGAGGCAAATTTTATAATTAGGTTTCAATTAAATGTGCAGCCTAAAGCAGTTCGCAGGTAAGTGTGGTTACCAATTAACTGAGCTGTGAGTCTAGTGAGGGCTCACAGAGGATGACACTCATATAGCATTTTTGTCTTTGTACTTTCTGACTCGAGTTTTTCGTTTAGAATTAAAAAAGTTATAAATATTACTACAAAAGTGGGAGACAAGCTCAAGAAATGTTTGAGCAATAAATCTACCTTCTTGTCCATGAGAGTAGTAAATACTACAGTAATTGTAATATTATGCAAAAGGTAGAAGGTGAATAAATTACACTTTGGCATTGGCACAAAAATTCCCACAGAATGATATTGACGGTCTCTATTGTACTTACTCATAGAAAGTTGTCCAGCCGATCTCCGATGTCTTTGTAGCCAGCAGGCCGTTGTTACCATGGTAAGTAAGGAGAACCAGCTCTTGACCCTGCGCTGTAAGAGTTTTCAGTCCACCATTTGTGCCCATTGTCAACCAAATCACCTGGTTGTCAGGGGCAACAATACGCACTGGCATGCGATTAGGGTCTCTGCGGATCCTCAGAGTGTTGCCACTGCTGTCAGTGACGGCTGTGATGTCATTCTCCGTGCTGTAGCTGAAAGTATATTTCAAGTCTCCAGTGAGCAGACTTGCAGTATGCTGGTGGGTACCATTACTGTCAAACATGTACAGCTCCTGGGCATCAGGCGAAGCCACCTCGTAGGTGCTGGCACTAGAAGTCAAAGTTGGCCCGTTCCTAGAGATAGCCCGGATGCGGATGTTGCCCAAGTCTGCCACGTAGAGTGTTCCATCTGGAGCTGCCACTAAAGAAGATGGCGCATTGAGCCTTGCATCTTTGGCATAGCCATCCCCTGTCTGGTAACAGTCACAGTTGGCATCGTTCTTGCAGTCGCAGTCTGAGGGAGACCCAGCCAAATGCGTTATCTCACCATCCACAGAAACCTTCCGGATCTTGCTCATCTTTCTCTCATCTGTCTCTGCTATGTAGATGGCACCATGGTAAGATATGGCAATAGAAACAGCAGATTCAAGAGGGGTTAATTGCGCCCTTTCACCACCAGCCACTCCCCGATCCAGGCCAGCCAACGGGCAGTGGATTGGCCTGCCAGCTGCGATGCTCACTTGACCATTTTCTGTAATGCGCAGAACTATGTTGTTGTCCAGAACATACAATGAGTTGTCCATGGGGCTAACAGCTAGGTCTGTGGGCCACTCCAGAATCACCTGAAATGCAGAACACCATGGGATTAGTGCAACAAATGACAAGCCAGGGCTAGATGCAATATTACCTAAATATGGGTACTTTTCATTTATAGTATTTTTCACATAAAAGCGACATTACTGGTTAAAGGAATGAACAGAGAGAGCAAATCTCAACCTCTGGCTCCTTTCCCACCTCCACACATCAAGCTGTAAGTGGGAGATTATCAGGTCTCAGAAAAGCACCGCAATGCTCAGACACAGCAGCCCCTAATCTGACGCTGGAAATTGGCATTTTTGAAGCCGGTTGACCATCTGACAAGTAATTCTGATAGAGTATATGGGCCTCTTAAACTGAGCTACTGGACCACATGTAGTACATTACGGTCGCACACCGTATTTGGGAATGTTGGAGATCAGAAACACCAGAATGTAGTAACAGAAATGCAAGTCAAGTCATAACTCCATCTGCATTTTAGTCACATAGGAAATCTTTATATTCAGTGCACAAAGCCCTGACCTGTCACAGCATCTCATTTTAAAAGCTAGACCATGCATTTCCCCAGATGTTTTTCTAGTCTTTACAAACACCCTAAAACTTTTGAGATTTCTAGTTGAGATTCCACGATAATTGCAATTTTTTTGTTAATGATTTAGAAGAATTGGAACATGCTTTAAATGAACAAGAATACACATTTACAGTTAAGTCAGCATTGACTGTTAAGGTCATATTCCTCTCTCTTTCTCTTTTCTAAACAATGTGCTACTACTAAGAATTCAAAATAAGCGATGTGTCCTGTATGTATGTAGCTTTTAAAGGAACACGGAGCATGCCTCACACCTTTCAGCTTCAGTTGTGCTGTATGACCTTCAGCCAAGAGACTTTACATTACTTGATCAATTAAGTAACAAACTGTGACACAAATTGAATGTAATGAAATATTAACAATGTCTGAAAAATAATAAGTTCAAATTACGATCCAAAGCTATAACCATGGCATTACAATCTGCTTGTCAGAAACGTGTCAGTGAATAAAAAGCTTATTTGTAAGAGCACAAATGACTGGTTGGTCTTCAAACACATAACCGTGTTATTAAAACTGTCAAAACACCCCTGAATTGTGCTTTTTCCGTGGGGTGATTAATAATAAAACGTGCTGCCTTTAAGGCTGCCACTAGTTAAACTGCACTGAGCCAGTTCCTCCAGCTTGGACGCCTGAGGATCACACAGTCTCGCCAAAAGCGTGTCTTTGTTGGCTCGTACCAAATGAACTGGTTAATTAGCAAAAAGTGACAAGCTTAATCCTTTGTCTTCATGTTCTCTTATGTTCACCCCCTTCATGTTCGCCACCCACACTCATGTGCATGCACAACAACACTGCTATCTTCCTTTTTCTGTTTACACGAAAAATGTTCTGATGATGCCAAAAACACCACTTTATTTTCTCCATATTTTTCGAATGGATTTCTGCTGTTATCTAACCTCTCGATAGGACACAATATGTGACACCTGCTGTCAAGGTCATTTGTTTTTGACTGCTGCAGTTCATACTATCTGCTTTTGCAGTGTTTTGTTTGTAACATTGAATGCTTTCTTTTTTTGTAAACTGATCTGCATTAAAACATTCAAAATCTAATTAAAATGTAAATTGGTTAAGAACAACAAAAACAGCACTTTTGTCTCTTCTCTTCAGCGCATTTATTTTAGAATTCACTTTCTGCATGACATAAAAGTTGCAATTTTATATGATAAAATCCTTTTTCCTGTCATGTTTCTTCATTATTTATCTTATGTCAGATCTCTTATGTCAGAAGTCTAAAAGAGTGCAGTAAGGAAGGACATTAATGTTTGAGCACGGGAAGCTGCGGTTACACTGGTAATTCTTCAACCTAGTGCGTGCGGATAGGGAGCTGCTTTTTTTGTCACCTCATTCACAGGTAGATTGTAAATTTTATTCTACAAAGCCGGCCATCGTCCATCCCTGCTGAAGAACAGCTTTTATGTGCTGCTTCATTATCATATCATGTGCAAGTGTCCTCAATCCTGAGAATTTCTACTGAAACAATAAACACTAATTCAGCTCCAGCCACATCAAAACAAGCCCCCCCAAACTGAGTAATTATTCTTCCCTCCATATTATCTTCTGTGACCTGAAAACTCATCTCTTCAATAAACACTTCATGTCGCCACTTCCTGCAAAATCACAGCCTCCTTCTAGTACATATTTTCCTCATGTACTCTTGGAGAAAATGCTCTGCTGTTGTTAGGCTGAGAGCTATGAAAAAAAATTACTTTTTTCGGCATGCACCTCATATTGTTTGCACTTTTGGAATTCAGGCTTATTTCAATAATGTCACTGTTTCTTTGAAATATAATATTACATTTGTTTTTCTCTAATTTAACCAGGAAAACTGCATCAAGATTAGAAATCTTATGAGTGTCCTGGCCCAGGTTTACAATGTAACAATGTAACACACTGACAACATCAAGCAGTAAAAAAAAATAAATGAAAATGAAAATGAAACAAAAATCAGATTATAACACCATGAATAAAACTGCCAGTAAGAAATATTTCAAAGATTACATCCATGAAAATCGAAGCGCAAAAAACCATCAACATAAATAATGTTGTTAATGCTATAAAAATGAAGAACATTTAAACATCCAGAATGTAATATACTACAGAATATTATCAGCCAGACGAGAGGTTCTACTGCAATGATTTATATTCCCAGAAAGAGACCAGTTTTTGCTTTTCCAAATCTAATTGCAGGAGGTTCCAGGCAGAGGAAGCAGTTGCATGCTTTTTCACCCAACACTCTTACTTCTAACACAGATGATAAAGAGACACTTGACTAAAAAAAAATGTGCCATTTGTTTTGCAGCATAAAACCGCACAGAGTGCAGTGCATGGTATGTAGTTGTATAACACTGCGAATTATAGTGCAGTTATACAATGCAGCTTGAGTGACCAGACTGAAAGCAGGTTAGAGAGATGGGGGCACAAGGTGGCACTGTGACACACTCTGCAAGAGCACACTGTCTGGGTTGACAACACACAACTGTCTGGCACTGCTGCCTTTCAAGTCACCTGATTGATGTCCATGCTGTTGTCACAGGTCAGAGGCCGAGCCGATGTCAGGTCATTGGAACCAAGGAAAGTGGAGATGATGCCATTCTGGTCCACCTTTCTGATCGTGGTACCGTCAACAAAATAAATCAGGCCATTCTTGTCTACGGCGATGCCTGTTGAAACCCAGGTAAGAGAGGTGGTGAGGAGAGGGGAGGGGAGGGGAGAGGAGGGGGGAGAAAAGGGAGAAAGAAAGAAAAAAGCTTGTGATAACCAGAAAACATGGGAGATATGCTGCATCTCTGCTTGCATGACTCAGTGGACAGAACACGATGGATACATGTGTCAAGCTTGCCTTCCCATTATTCAGGTCACTGCAAAAAGCACAGCCATCAATAATTCACAAGCTGCTTTTCTGGTATTAAATAATTTCTCAGGCAGAAGTGGGAAAGGCTGTATTCATACGGTATATATGCACTTGCCCTATCTTGTAACCCTCCTGTCTAAAAAGGACCTCGAGAGGTGGGGGTGTCAATTGAGGAGATTTTGAGGAGATTTTCTGACATCCGCAGTCATCAACAATCTGCATGCCATTTGGAAAAATAAATAAGCAGAGGAAGGAAAATGACAGCTCTACATAGACTTAGATGGAGAGGTGAAAGACAGGCAGAGTTGCCTTGGTGACTAAATTGTCAACCCCGGACATGTAAGTTGCAGCCAAAGCCAGTGTGGAGTTGCTGTAACCATTTGTCCCGAAGTGGGGAAAATACATTAACAGGCCACGCCAGACTCCACATCACTCTTGTGTGTCAATGGGCTGCTTAATAGAGACTAGCATCCATGGGAATTCAGACATACCTCACAAGCAGGGAGACGCTGTTAACATTTAACATGCTGTGGTTTGGGCTCGAGAGGAATCTTATAAGCACGGTGGATGATTGCTCTTTAGTTTTTTGGGGAATTAAACTATTCTGAATGTGGTGTAACTTTACTTTTACCTCCAGCGTATGAATGAAGTTTTAAAAAGCTTCTATGGAAGGTGAGTGGTTTGGTTTGACCTGTGGCTCGGTCTGCACAAGATTGCTTTCTGATAAAACATTGACGAGCCAAGGGAGCCCACAGTGAATCCTTGGGAGCTGGCTATTTGACAGTCTGAGATTCTCAGACAGATGAAAAGTGTCACATTTGAGCAGAGTTCAGCAAATGTCTAAGGGAAAAAAAAAAAAGGAGCCATCTGCTGTTTCTTCTCTGGTCTCGGCTTCCACCCACTCCATCATTAGAGCCGGTCCCTCAGATTGCCTTCACTCAAGCCTTTATCACCCAACTGAAGCTGAGCTATTGCAATTGGCATTCAGAGTGTGCAACAGCTAGTGCAAAACAATCCATCCTAGCCTCTTCTTCCAGGAGAATTTATGGAAAAGGGAGCAATCATGCCACAAATGACCATGTGCTGTTTGAATGTGGACAGCAGGTTGTGCTTAGTGGGTAACGGCTCGTGGATAGCTGTTACTTGGACTTTCAAAAGGCCTGAAGACTTTACTTACACATGAGCAGTTTGTGGCGAAAAGTTAATACTGCAACAACTTTTTGATTTGCAGCAGCCTTAATTTAAAAAAAATAAGAATTCACATTTTTCCTCATTGACACTTCAGGTTGCTTTTAATTCGACACATGAACCACAACCAAAATTCATTCATTAAGCTTAGTACGCCAGTAGATGGCACAGAGCCCAAAGCACACATAAATTAGAATCTTTCAGTTGCTGCTCGGGAATGAGAGAAACCCATCACTGTGTCCCGCCCCTCCATTTGACTACAACATCTTCATTAGTTTTTAAATGATACCTTTGGGCCCAGTGAGGGAAGCCTCTGGAGCTTTGCCTCCATCTCCGCAGTGGTTCTCATCAAAGGGCAGGCAGTGATCGCCCGTTCCTGCTACCACCTCCGCGTTCGACTGCAGGTCCTTTGTCCCGGTCAGTATTTTGGGTCGGTAGATCCTCCGGGAGTTTGTGTCCGACACGTACAGCTGCCCACTTACTGGATCGGTTGCCAGGTAATACCGATGTGCCGGGTTGTTACTACATTTAGGAAGACACATCAGTTATTTAAATTGCAGTGTTTTCCTTTGCAAAACATCTTCTTGGACTGCAGCTAGATTTTCCCCTTAACTGTGCTCATTTACTTACAAAAATGTAATCTAATGCATCTAAAAACTCAAACTACCAGTAATCCCCAACTGGCCTCTGATTAAATTTAGCCTGTTTTTCACTATAAAAAAATAGAATTTAGAGTTAAGAATATTAGAAAGAGTAGATTACATTATGTTTCTCCAGAGAGGCAATGTTGTTTTCTGTTAGGATTAGATTTTTAAAGTCTTCTCAGGAAATACTCGGAGAATATTCAAGGGGATGTAAAAAGGTTTTTTTTTTCCAATTCTAATAAACACTCTTTTTAAAAGTCTTCTCAGGAAGTACTATTGGAACTTTCAAGGGGATGTAAAAGGGTTTTTATGCTAATAAACACTAATCCAAAATATTGTCATACATTGCTTAAAATTAGTTACCCTCCTTAGGAGTCATGTAATTTTAAGTTATTACCAACATCCTGTCAGGTTATGCTCCAAGCACATAAGCTGTCATTACACGTTTCTCTCCTAAACACCATAAATTGCTAATTAACTTTAACTCGTTTTTCTTTTTTTAAATTTTCCTGCTGCTCAATATACAAACTGTATAAATCAACCTAAAATTAGTTGCTACTTTTTCATTTGCATGGATAATGAATTGAAGAAATAAATGATGTGTATTTTCACTGTTGAGTAAAACTTTGTGGGAAAAAAAAGTGTCATTGCAGAGACAAAGGAGTCTTTGAGGATGGGAAAAAAACAAAACAAAACAAAAAGCAAAACAAAAATGGAAGCTAAACTAAATTTAACAGGATACCGTGGCAGTGGGGGTTCCAGTTTACAAAGCAGCAATGACAATTTGTGTGCCAGATCATTTCTTCCCTGGAGGGAGACGCCTTTGGAAATTACAAAAATGACTGACTGATGTTAACAAAATGCACCAACTAATGGCATCTGGTTCTGCTTATTACCATTCTTTTAATGGTCAAACAATGGGTAAAGTCCTTTATGGATTACAGAGCAAATATGGCATGCATTAGGAATCAAAAGCCTTTTTTTCAAAACATGACTAACTGATATTTATACTTAAATAAAAGCCAATTAAACCATCATCATTTGTGTGACAGTCACATTTCAGTAAACTTCAGTTGTTCCAGAACAGTTGAATTAAAGCGGAGCTGATGAATAACAGGTGCTTAAGTAGCTCAACACAGAGGCAGTTAAATTGAAAAATAGCCTTCTTTACAGTGCAGTCGTAAACATGGCTTCTCTGGTTACACTGCAGCTTAATGGTACCTCACTCAATACCGGTTTGGCTTTGGATGTGTATAACGTGATGGCAAAATAAATGTGGCAATGAAACAACTTTGTAAAATGATGAAGATGGAGTCATAAAAGCTGACAGCTCTTATGAGTCAAATAAATGCCCCAAAATAGGAGGCTGCTATCAAGTTCCTATAAAGAATTCAGCATTCAAACATTAGTGACCCTTCATTTTACAGTCAACCAGCAGTGATGGTGGATGTTATACATGAGGCACCTGTATGGTATATATATATATACACACTATACAGTCCAATGAAAGAGTCACACAATAGAAATGAGCACTGTGGAGCTTCTAAAGGTCAGACAGATGTACGCCAAGCTTTATTATCTAGTCTAGATGTAAGTAAATTACTGGCAGCTAAACAAAAGTCAGGTTCTTGCATGCTCCACTAAGTTTTTTGGGGGGGTTGTACCTGTTTTAAAAAGATGCTAGTGCACTCCTGATTATACAGTCACAGTGTCCTGGTAGCTGGCAGTGTTCTGCATGCAATCAGAAACCTCTGACTGATCCAGAATTTGGCAGCCGTCGTGGTATCACACGTTCATATTTTCCCTGCCTCTACACTTCCTCCGCCGGCTCCCTGTTGTAAGTCAAATTAGGCTGCTACACCTAGCCTTTCTTTTTGCTTGATTTATAACTGAGTCTCGCCCAAGTGGCAACGGCCGGGACTGTGAAATGAAGCCAATGCATAAGTGCTAAAATAAAAAAGTGATTTCTCTGTTCGCGAAGATGACTCGCTCTAAGGTTCAGAATTGTGTATACACTTTATGGACAAAAGTATGTGGGCACCCAGAAACTGTGTGCTGTCCTCCATTTTTCTGGTTTCCTGTCCAGCCTGTACCTGTGAAGTCTAATGAAGGGTGAGGAACGAAGCTTTTTGTGCCATGCTGACACACAAATGAATCATCTAACTACTCTTTATATATGCTACAACAATCAGCCAATTTATGGAGGTTTGAAACTGTTAGTCTGGCAACAGGAACATTTTCAAAACATTTTTCTGTAAATGACATTGATTGATTAATGATGGCCAATCAGTAATCCAAACAATTAAGAGCTGCCAATCTAGTAGGCTGTAGAATTAACTTTTCCACCTTTGCACTAAAAATGACCAGAAAACCCTGAAGGTGCACATGGTGTCCATTTACTTTTGCTCAGATAGTGTAAGAAACTGTTGGAACCATCGCTTTGCCCATCTTTGGATTAACTTGAAATTACGAGGATGGCCAGACTTTTGAAAAAAAGCTTTTTCTTAGTTGAGAACTCTGACAAGACTATCAATAGACGTTAGCTTAGCTTCATCCAAACGTCACATCTCTTCCTATAATCCCGTCATTCCACCTCGACAGGCACCTTAATAAAGTTACCCCAGTTAACTCTCTAGCACTCGAAGCCACTGGAAAAACCTAAGTGCCACCATCTTCTCTCGATACAATGCTGTCGCCTTAATCATGAATACAAAGCAGCTGCGTAAGCCCCTCCGGAGGACAACATCTGCCAAACACCATCACTGGAAATGTAATTATAAGCTTCACAATGACACTCTTTATTGCAGCACTTTAGGATTGGACTGCGTTACCTTTATAGGTGTGTGTACACACATATGCACAGGCTTTTTTTCCTTATATTTCTGCATCGTGTTTCAAATCTGTGAAGGATTCCAGAGCATGTCGAACACTTTCTCACTAATCATACTGCACTCAGTCTGCCAGTCTGTGCGCTCCTTCCTCTTAGTTTAGATGTAATCAAGTTATAATTGCTTTGTCATAATTACATATGGTAATCACTGCTGGTGAGACGACTGTAAAAGGAAGAGTTACAATAGAAAATAGAGAGAACATAATAACACATGCACTGAGCTGATACACCTACCTGTGTCTAAAGTCTTTATTTCTATGACAGGAAACGGAGGGAGCAGGAAAAGAAGAAAGAACCAAGACAATGACATTGAATCATTTTGAAGGGATAGTTTTACTTTTCATTTTCAAGGATTTATTCAGACATGTTTCTCTTAAGCATGGACTCACAGGCTTGACTGGATTTTATGGTACCTCTCATTGAATCCATGAACATTCAGCCAAACTAGGGCTACAAAAATTTAGCCTGCATTTCCTCACAGAGTCTGCGTGAAGTAAAAATCAAGCCGCAGAAAGCCAAAGCAGCCCACTTCACAGAAAAAAACAACACAGAAAGTCACAGGCAATGACAGTCCGTTTGGCGGAAAGTGGAGAGGTGGGACATGGCACAGCTACAATCCACAGAGAGAGAGAGCGAGAGAGAGAGCATGCACTGCTGTGTTCATAAAGCCACATCCTACATTGTCACTGCTCTTCTCAATCTGACCACTCGTATTGAAATATTGATTCTGCCACTTGCTACACTGACCACTAAAGCCAGAGTCTAAAGAAAGGCTTTATTGTAACAGCAGCTGAATGAGGTTCAGTGGATTCTATTTGTGCGCTCACACAGAAAGCTTGCATAACACATACTGAAACTGAACCCGCCGAAAATAAGCAAGCAATGAAGATATTATACAAACTTGCACTTTTTTTTCTGCTGCACTGGTTTTTAACTGTTTTGCAAGTACCATCTAATGTGATCAGATTTTTTTCCTTTGTGTTTTTATATCTGGCTAAATTCAATAAAGCTAAAGTGAGTCCTCCATGTAGTGTTTTCCTCTCCTCTCTGTGTAAACAGTGAAATAGTTGCTTGGAGTCACAAACCATTTCTTAAACTATTATTTATGTAGTTAAGGGTTGCTGAGCATGCACGTTCCTTTGCAGCAGAGCTTTCTCTTCCCACCTAGACTGCCGCACGACTTCAACTACACCCTCCGCCTGCTCAGTGCTACAGAAAGTGGCACAGGAGCAGGGTTCTGGGCTACATTAGAATGTTTTTCAATCTCATTTTTTTTTTAGACTGTAACTGAATATCCAAACTACCTGCCAACAGTGTGGTGACCCGTGTCGTTTTAGGGTGATTTTCATATGTTTGTCATGTATGTGTCTCATGGAAGATGATGGCCCAATGTACATTTAATCAACATCTGCCACTTTAAAATAAGCCAACTGGCCGAATCGGAGTCATTGCTGACAGAAGCCAAGTTGGCATGAGGGCGTAAATCATCCCAATTACACGCTGAAGACAGGATGTCTTTCCTAATTATGGAGATGGATAGGGAAAAGATTTCACATTTCTGTGGGGTAGGGGGAAGATGTGTGAGACTGAAAGTCTGTCCACCAAGCCATTTCCATTTCTCTTCTCCATACTGAATGTAGAAATATGGAATATTGCATGTCTTTACAATGAATACAGTTATTAGTACAATTATAACACGTTCTGTGTTTCTTTGTGACGTGTTTGTTGTTTAGTAAAATCTCACCTGAGCTCCATGATGCTTGTGACATTGCCGGACGGGTAGATGCGGCGGATGTAGTTGAAATCACCAACATAAAGGCTTCCATCAATGCCCCATGCCAGAGCCACTGGCGCCAGCAGCTTGTTGCCTTGGGCTTGCCCATTACAGCTGGGGCATGAGATGCTTCTGCGCCGTCCGTTCCCCATGACAGTGGAAATCACAGGGGGCTGAAGAGAGATGAACTGGTTCTCGCCGTTCCCTTTGTAGAGAATGCCTAAGAAAGAAAACAGCAGTTATTTGCAAGTGTGAAAGCATGGCTGATGTGTGTCACAAGGAGCAGATAGCATGAGCTCGTTATTTATCCTTTGTTTAACCAGGAGGTCTCAAGACACATGTAAGGGGGTCTCGATGGACATGTAAAGTAGACCCAGATATAAGAGCATAGAGCCCCAATCTGGGTATTTTTGGATGATATTGAGCAATTTCTCTAGAAAAAAGATGCTTGGGGCGATGTCGAAATGGTGTCATTATGCGGTTTGTTCAGTAGAGGGCAGACTCAAGATGAGTCAAATGGTGTCTTCAGCATGCATTACTACTTGGTGGATTACTCTAAACTGAGCCGATGTTTTTGAGGTAGCTAGCCAGCTATAGGAAGTCAGTATGTAAATATATGCTGCTGGCTGATGCATCAGATTTCACATTTTAGGTAATTTAATTATATTTTTGGACAGGAGTGATGTTTTTTCCTGCTGGACTAACACCCTGATGACTCCAGTTCCTGGCCTCTCACACACACACACACACACACCAGCTTGCATTTAAGTATCATCAGAGATTAATGGAACATATTATCCAAAAATCATGCTTTCCACTGTAGTCCAAAAATGTTGTGGAGCCTTCATCCATTAGCCAGTTTGCAGGTTTTATTTTAGAGGTGAGAAAAGCCTTTTAAGAACGCATCACTAATAGGTTTTTCCATAAAAGAAATGTGAGAAATTATGGTTTAAATGCATTTGGTTTATAGTAAAGGCTCAAACAATGCAGGGAGTTAAATAGTGCGGGGAATAGAGGGAGCACACAAGCAGCCAGCAAACCATCAGCCTGACTGATATGCCCTAATACCTCTGTGCTGTTGAACTACATTAAAGGGTTCCTGGAAACCCCACACAAAGCTGAAGTATATATTTAATGTAAAATAAAACTTGACAGAGAGCCTGTTTTCCCCAAGTCACAGGGAGGTGGTAAACATAACTACAGTGCTGTGTACCTCCCCCTAATAACGGTGCATGCATCTCACTGAGGACCCACCAAATTTGGTGAGTAACTACAGATTAATATTTTAACAAGAAGCAGATATAAGTGGCTTTTTAGGGGGGGTGCTGATATAGTGGGACGCTCTTCAAAGGAGAGAAAACACATCAAAGGAAAGAAGTGCATGCTGGAAGCACTTAATTATTCACATCCAGCAACTTGTGTGAATCCACACTGCCTCTGTCCTAATTAGAGGATCTATGACACCACTGAATGGCCACATAATGTCCTTCTCCCACAGCGTTGCACCGTTAGCCATTGTAACCCTGGATGTATGTGAAATCAAGCGTGCAGCTGTGCTGCTTGTCCCTTCTCTGATTAGTTCCTTTCATTGATTTAATTGATTGAAGGGCGAATTCAAATGAAGGCACAGCCTGGCGAGACTCTTGATACGACGATCTGACCAATCCGTCTTTTGTATCCGAGAGCATTGTACATGAGCCTCTAACAAAGACAAATAGGTCCGTGGGAATGCTTTATGTGTGACGCCATGAAACGCGTGACCTTGGGACTTTAATTGAACTGTGATCCATGCGCCTGCTCACTGAATGAAACACACAGCGTGATGAAAACAGCTCAGTGAGCTGAAAGGTTGACGCTGCACCCTGAAAACATGGCTGGAAATAACTACGCTGTGTAATCTGACTGGAATTTAAATGTCTGTTTGTGTAATGACTTCTTAACATTCTAGGCAAAGACAAAGGCAGCTCTAACATCCAGGATGTAACGCAGTGTGTAGGACACAGATGAGTTGCAGCACTACAGCAGTCAAGCCGTTTGGCTGACGCTCAGCTTTAAAAAAATGAAACGCTGAGGCCATTTTGGCAAGCCACCACAGTCCCCTCTATTTACACTTGAGTCACAGTTTACTGTACACACACGTCTTGCCATAGGCTATTAGACTGCGTAATGGAATGGATTAAATACACTTATCAATCATCAGCTACCCCCCACTGCAGCTCCACATTTTAGTATTGACACTATATTCTTTCACTTTGATTCTCTCACATGCACAGCGTCTGCCACCAACTAGGAGTGAGTGAGCAGATTATGGTTCAGCTTTCTTCCCTCAAGGACACTTGGTCATGACACATTACTGCTGATGATTGTTGGAAGGATCAAGCTAGTGACGTCTCAGCTGGAGAGCTGTACTGATGGGAATGTGGTTTCTGACTATCCAGTGCCCCGGGCTGAACCCCTACAGCGTCCAGACTGAAATGGATTTAGAGTCCATAAACATGTACTCATAAATATTTTACTTCCCTGTGCTCTTGAGTTTGGGGGCGAAAAACTACAGAACTATAAACAAAAAAGTTTCTTGAAGAAATAAAATGAGGTCCAGCTTTATGTGTGAGAAACAGAAATACAATTTAGCAATGTTCAGTTCTTTTTTTTTTCTGAAATAAATCAGTGCAATCTCGACAGATTTTGCAGAGGAGACTTCGACTCAAAGCATGGCAGCTGAATGGATGAGCCGTTATAGATGCGTCTGCTCATTGATTAGTAAATGAATGTGTGGAGGCGTGTTTAAAAGTTGGTGGAAAAAGAGAAATTGCAGTTTTTTGCTTGGCACTGTGTGAAAAAGCTTTTTTTTTTCTTTCCTTTCAGAAAGGTCCCTCGTGTTCCAACATCATTTCAATACTTCTCTATCCAACAAACACATAACCATAATGTAATGTAAATGCATGTCACGCAGCATTTACCACATTATTAACCACTCAGACACAGTTGGAATCTAGGAGCAACGTGGAATTTCTCAAATAATGACAGAAAACAATCCAAAGTGTATAAAAAGCAAATTATAGTGAATGAGACATGGAGCAAGCCCGAAGGCCATTTCCTATCATGGAAAATAAAGTGCAAACTAGAAGAGGAGTCGTTTAAAGAATATTTGTGCAAGCAGCAGAAATCATGTCATCTTTTTCAAACTGCTCGTGTGCTCAAACGTGTCACCACACTGTCCCGAACTGATCCCTACAATCATAAGGTAATAATTTGTTTGATAAAGGCTAATTTGAGTCATGTAGTGAAGGAAAAAAAAATGCTTTCATGTCGACATCACAGCTACCAAGATGATTAATGGTACAAATGCAAGGCCGAGCCTCTGTTACCTGATAAAAAAAAAAAAAAAAAAAAAAACTAGAGCGCCCTGAGCAATGTCACCTTAGTGACACAAAGAGAGAGCAGAGATTGGTAGGGGAGGAGTGGGAGTGTGTCTTAATTGCACCCTGTCCTTCTTTGTTCTCCTTTTGCACAGTGTCATTCTCCCAGATCCCACCACCCAGCCTGGCTCCCACTGATCCTGATTGAGGCTAAAAGTGGGCAGGAAACCTTGCAGTGCTTCAAATGCAGCAAGTGCGTGAGCTGTACAGTAAGTACACTCAGAGATACTGAAGTGCTGAACTCTGGCTGTGTCCAATGAGAATCAGCTATGTTACCCCAGATAGAGACAAGCTGCAGATTGAGGGGAAGGCATATATCCACTTGTAACGAAGAAAGGAGGGGCAGGAGGACATGACTAAAGCACAGACACCAGCAATTTGCCTTATCTAGTTTGACAGGCTCTAGAGTCGAGGCAGAGAGAGAAAGTGGGAGAAGGCTTTTTGCTCGTAGTCTTTTGCCACAAACGATGAGAGAAAAAGTCGTCAGATGTTCCAAGTGGTGCGAAAATGAAGGAGTCACAACAAAGGGGTGATAGCAAATGTCTGGAGCTGAACCGCTGCGCAGCTGCAGAGGACCACCGCTTGCTAACATGTCGGGTGAGGACATTAGTCAAGGTTTACAGCATTAAAGAATCAATACTCGAGCAGCAATGAAGGCAAACAGTGATATTTGGATTCATCTTCATGCCGACCGAGGATATCGAACTGCATTCCTGGGCCAAAAACCCACGTGGGCCATAAATCTCAAATGTCAGAAACGGGCTGAATGCGAAGACTGAATAATTCAGTTTGGATTGGGGAAAATGCACGAGAATAAAACCAGGTGCCTCCTCGAACCTGTGTAATAGAAATGAATGTGTGAGAGTCATGACACCCTGATGTGAAGTTGTGCATAAGCTAGCATGCCAATGTCGCTAACAAAAACATTTCACAGTCTCACAGAGCTCACTGTCTTTGGGCTGAGCTAATAGGATTGCACCATGAAACCCTTTTGGCAAATTGATTAAGCTCCTGTCAGAGAGAAGGGTAAATGAGACAGAACAACTCAAGTTTGTTCAACTATTTTTTTTTTTTTTTTTTTAAATTAAGTCAGACTTTGCAGTGTATTTTTGGGGTTGTGTTGTAATAGGACGAGTGTGAAAAAGCCTTGGGGAGGCTGCAGCGTTTACTGCGTAAGAAAAACTCCACACCATCTGCTTCTTGTTTTATTTCTGTCATCGCTGCTTCCGTATACAAGAACAAACCAGCACATGATGAGTTTTCATCCACACTAACATCTGATTTTCTGATCATTCCAGACACACAGTACGGCTCAATCTAATAAAGGATGCAGCGAGCATTAGCATATCACACATGCTGCACCTATCTGTTGATCATAAATGCATCTTTCACAACGACTCCCAACTCCTACTGTGATGCTGCCACGGTGAAAGCTTTGGAGATGGCTGTGCTATACTTTGAGACAGGTGGGATGAAACGCAATGCACCAGCAGCAGCCAAGCTAGAGGCATATTTCAGTGTTCTTTTTGCACACTTCACAAACTTCAGGTTGTGGATGGTTTGACAGATTTGGTACGGCAATGGGCTCCCATGTCTGTTCTTTTAATGTTCAACAAAGAGGCAGGACAAAGTACCATCAAGACTTGGAACAAAATAAGGCTCCTCTGACATGTTTTCCGCTACAGCATCTGACAAAAAAAACAAGTTCTGTGCAATCTTCTAGATGTAAGAATACTGTGATACATGCACAAAAACATGGATGATAATGCTACGCAAAACCCACCGAGTGCTGTGGGATGAAGAACGTTGTCCCTGCCAATTGTGGGGTGAGCATGTAAGACGTTATAAAAGACTGTATTAAAGAAGTAAAGCAGGCCGAGTTCTTGTTACACAAACAGAAGGAATATCTGCTAACAAAAATAATCTGAGGGGTTTGCTTAAGGTTTAAGGTTTGAGAGCTGTTCCAAAAAGATACACAATAGAAACAGATTTATACATGTGTGTCAGGAGGCTTTGTACAGAGGCTCCAGAGCTCGAGTGAACCTCCTTATAAATGTAACAACACATCAGGGCTGCAGTGATACCACACAGAGCAATATCAAATGTGAATGGTCAGCTAATCCTGCTTTTGTTGTCTGTCTACATTACAAAATACAACGCAATACATACACATACAGTACAGGCAGCAGTGTATTTTATGGCTCAAAAACCGATCACTTAAAGGCTCCTCTGATCAGATCTGATATTAAAATGTATTTATATAATGTGTTTTTCACTTGCCGTGAGCTAGTCCCAATATACAGAAAAGTAATTAAATATTCATAAAATGATTTTAGAGATTTTAACATGACTCATCCTGCACTTTAAGCGACTTAGTGTCCAATGAAATGCTTTCTCATGTCTGTTCTTTGCCCTGTGACTTCCCCATACACTTTAAAAATAGATTCATCTTCCTAACTTTCGGAGCCAGCCTCGAGTGGCAGTTGAGTAACTGCTGTTTTTTCACACTTCTGCATTGGCTACATTCTCCCACTTGGCAGAGCTGATACAGAATGGTGGGCGATGCCTTGTTCGTGCAAATGGAGTTGACCAATCAGAGCAGAATGTAACAACCTCCTTGCCTGTGATTTCACAGGAAATGCACAGAAACAAATAGCTCTCTGCTAGCTTTTTCAGGCACTGCTGTTCAATCAGTGAACCTCATTACCTGCTTCAGCCTCAGAACACCTGCTGGTGGTGCTTTATAAACTATTTTTTTCTTCGCATTGACGAACACACACGCGGCGCTTGTGTCATTTAAGAACAAAAACTTTCCAAATTATTGCATTGCAGTTGGAAGACATTTCTTTTTAAAGTGGTTCATTTATCTTAAGCACAGAATCTAAATGCATCAGGGACACAACCATTACCTACTCTCTACATAAATCAACTTCACAGTAATGTCGATTAAAGTGTTGACGGCTGCTGCTGAAGGCCAACCTGTTGTCTGATAAAAGCCCAAAATAGAGCTAAAAGTACACATTGCTGCTGTTTCGAAGGTTGAAGCGAGGCAACTCTACTTGTAGAATTTCCTTGAAGAAACATCTTCAACCACCATCTTCAATCACTTCAACGTTCTGAATGAAAATGACCTGGATGACTGAGAATCCTCATCAACATATTGCTTAGTCAAAGAACTGCAAAGAGGATTGGAGGACCTGTTAGGTGAAGAGTGTGACCTCTGAGTGTGTGAGTGCAGGGTTATGGTTGAATAGGCTTTCTTACTTAGGAAGGTTTCTCACTAAGTGAAATGACCTGGAAGTACCTCAGTGGCAGCCATGGTATCAGCCATGATAAAGGCTGATCAAACCCTTGATGCTGAGAAGAGGTGCTTCCGTGCCATCATATATGTTATGTGAGGGAACAGATATAATGCAATCCCACAATTCTTTGTGGCGGGGTCATCATGTAAGTTCTCCCCTTTTTTTACATATCATAGGTTTCTATGGTTATTGGACATCAAACAATATGATCAAATGCTCATCTACTGGAAACCCATTAGTTAATTGAGCTGCAGATGTTGAACGGCATAAAGATGTTTTACCTGACAAAAGGAGCAATATGTAATAAATGGAGGTTAAAAAAGGAAATTAAGTGATTTGCCAGCGTAAACCATAGCCTTAAACCAGTCAGAAAATGTTTAGAAACGATCTCAGTGATAACCTGCTGGATGTGATGCTGGTTCATTGCAATGGGTCGCCTCATTCCGTGCTGACTTGCTGTTAGTCTTTTAGGTCTAGCTTCTCGTTGCCTCATCGTAGTTTTGGATCTCCTCTATAGTTATTGTCTTTGTACGTTTACATATAATATAATAGTCACGTATACAATAGGGATGCATTTTCGGTTTTCGGCCGAAACACTTTTTTCACTGAAAGAACTCGGCCGAAAAAGGATGTTGTTGTGATGACGCTCCAGCATGTCTGCGGTGTCTTTTCTTGGCCCATTTAAGCAGCTAACTAAAGAGATCTGCTCCTCTGATGCATCTGCAGCTGACGTTATTCTTTTAAACACAGCACTAAAGCGTCTTCTAAGCAAAGAGGTTGAGATGGACCGCGGAGCTAAAACATTGAAATGTACACTCGTAGTGCGTCAGCACGCGTTTCCCTGAGATCTGCACGGAATTGTCTGTACTTCATCGCGACGGTATTGATCCGCGTTATAAAGATCATACTTGGATGTGGGAATAAAGCAGCGTGCACGAGAAATGATCCAGGCCGCGTGGATGCGTAGAAGCGCAGAGTGCAGTAGAGTGCCTAAAAAAAAAGAATCTATTCTGTTACTATATATGTGACAGATTTGTTTTTCTGCTGGACATTTTTTTTTAATTTGACAAAATGATTATTTATGCACTGGCCTTTTATTTAAATACAACGCACACATAATGTACATGAGTGGGGTCAAGCTAAGTTTATTTTATATTGTGCATTGTTTGAATGTGCTAAATAAATATTTTCAATTGCTTTATTCTTTGAAACATTAATATTAAGTTGTGCATTTGCAATGCCTTGATTTTGGTTAGGTTAGTACACAGTTATAGCCATAAATGCAATGGTACTAATAATTGGCTTAATACTTTTTCTTTTTTTTCCTCGGTGTTTCGGTTTTCGGCCTTTCGGTGCATCCCTAGTATACAACTTACAACTGTGTTCCCAAACTGATTTAATTACCCTTCAAGTCAGTAAACATGTTTAATTACAGCACATCATTAAAAGAAGTGTTAGCGTCTCAGTGACAGTTCAGTGTGTACAGCAATTATCCTGGCTGCACTCACAGTGACCCACACATTTGAACCATACCTGCCTGTATCAGAAATGTGAAAGAAAAAAAAAAAAAAAAAAAACTTTTCAAGGGCTCTCTCTCAGACTCTGTGAGAGAGAGCTGGACTGTTATTAAATTATAAAATGTTGTTCATCACTCTCTAATTGTGTTGGCTGCCGTTAAAACAAAAGGAGTGTTCTGTTCATTTTTCTACGCTCTTTAAAGTGATTCATCTATGAAAAGCTTACGACTTAGAAATGAGCAAACATTCAAAACATGTAAAAAAAAAAAAAAATAATAGTAATACAAAACCCATTCATATAAAAAACACAGAATCACACACTCCAATCTGACAGTGTGTGACTAAGGACCGACCTCGACTATTTTAGAGATGAAAGGGACGCAAATTGTGTTGGACAACTGGAACAACGACTGTGAGCCGGAGTGGGTTTAATGTCAAAACAGCGGTCTGGCAAACTGACAGTGCACACTACCCTGAGGCCCTCAGGCTCCCTTCTTATAATTGCAGCCATACTACTGCCTCCATAGAAGTGACATACTGAACTGCTGCTGTCTGAATTCTCCACATTACACGGTGTGGCTGCGTGGTATTGTAACCTAAGCATTGACTTTTGTTTCGCTTTCTCATGTCTGCACCAGCGCGACAAAGACAAACTCGTGTCCATTTATTGTACTTGTGCTTAAAAGGAATCTGATTGATGACAGAGGGAGAAATTAATTAAGTTTATTGAATTGATGTGAGAATTAAACATGATGCCTGTTCATCAAACGGGTGATCGTGAGCAGAGAGAAGCCTGCCTGCTTCCAAAAATAGCTGAGCGGTGTGGAATCGTAGCTGGGCCTGCACCCTGGTGACTTACCCGCTGATTTATTCAGTCATTACTGTGAATGATCGGCCCTTCAAAACTCTCCTCTATTATCTGCAGATGGGATGACGAACCATATTTCATTTTGATTCAAGTATTTATCGTGGTGATTCAGGGTAAGGACCACCTGCCTGTAACCCAAAGAGGGCACCTATCCCTGTCCCTTCACACTGTGTATGTATATGTGTGTGTGTGTGTGTGTGTGTGTGTGTGTGTGAGTATCACTTCTCACCGTTCTGAATGTCCAGGGTGTGATGTTTGTCTAACGTCCACCCTCCCATGTTGGAGGCATCCAGTTCATATCCCTGTAACATGGCTGTCCTCTTCTCCCAGAGCACCACATCGAGGCAGGACTCGTATTCATATCCCACCGACACTGAAAGCAGTGACAGCAGACACCTGTGGTGAGCAAGGTTGCGGCCTCGATACTAACCTGACATAGCATAGCAGCAATCAGGCCTGCAGCTTATGAGACATTCAGCACTTATCGTGCCCGTTTTCTGTATTCTGCTGTCTATTTGCAATTTCCTCCAGCTGGGATGATTTCAGGAGACCCGTAGGGGATTTCTCTGTCTCACCTGCACTGTTTAGATTTTATGTGATGACCCCTCATTTGTCTGTAAATGAACTACAATGCAAAGCCCCGTAAATTATGTAAAGGTTCAGATGGAGAGCATTATAGTAAGTGTCATAAATGCTGTGTAATGGCTAAAGGCTTTTGATTATCAAGGTGGTGAGGGTGAGGGTTTTCTCTGTTAACACAAGCAGGAGTGTTCTAATATTCATCCCTCTTAACAAAATCCCTCTGCTCTTTAAAGATGAAAGCGTTACTCCTAGTAATCTGCCTGTAATTCTGTAGATAACAAGCACAGAAACCATAAATGAAGTGTAATGCTTTAAGATGGCACTTTGTTTTTCGATTGCTGTGACTATTGACTTCCTGTTTTTTTTTCCCCAGCCACTGCCTCATATGCAATATTTCATTTACTGCACAGCTGCTGAAATATCATACATGCAAAACAAAGAAGTCAGCAAAAGAGCAATGGCCTTCAAAAATGCAGCAGTGTGAGATTTCAGGATTTCACACCACCTGCTAAATCCTTATTGCGCCTGGTAACAAAAACAGTCCCCAGCTAAATAATCCTCAATTTAGAAAAAAAGTCAAATCAATCCTCAACAGTTCATTCGGGGTTCAGAGCCTGAAGGTATCTAACCTGTGCTTACACAACATCTTCAGCAGGCAGCTTCACAGCAGGAACTCACCCACAGCCTCTGCCAGGCCAAAGACCTTCTGATTGTAGGCGTCTGTTTTATCCCAGATGAAGGTGTAGGAGAGGTCAGGGAAGGCGGGGAAAGACTTCTGGAACTGACGGCCCATGACGGCCACCATCAGGTGGACCTTCATCAGGCCAAAAGGGAGACGGTCCTGGGTCAGGAGCACCTTGAGGATGGGCTTGTAGCCAGCTGCCCTGGAGCTCAGGTAGATCAGGTTGAGGTCACTGCCTGGTATGGCTACTTGCTCATGAAGGACCTGCAGTTTTAATTAGCAGTCAGACTGATGCCAAAAGCACAGCATGAAGTATACTTACGTTAACAGGATCAAGGAAGCCCTGTGTTTAATGTAGAAAATGTGTCTAATTACAGTATATAATTATGGAATGTGTAATGTATTCCTGCAGTGGAGGTCCCCGTTATCATGCATGTCACAACAAATCTTTAGTGTCCTGTAAGAGAAACCTATATATATATATATATATATAGTCTTAATTATAAGTCTTAATTGTGTCAAAGCCCAGTCGACAATGTTCTAAATGCAAATGGAGCCACCTCCACGGGCAGTAAATTAATTCTCCATTATTCAAGTCTGTGAGGAAAATTACACCACAATTATGATAAATAAATACAGGTTTGCTTTTTTTGACCAGGTCGCACCTCCACGCCGATGCTACAGTAAAGGAGGGAGTTTCAGATATATTTTGTTCTACAGCATAAGCTGCAGACTTGCAGAGACTTTGCATATGTAGGGATTTTTTTAACTCTGATCTGAGCCAAATGGATACCAACCAAATCCCGAGGCACGTAACCTCCATGCGTTGTGCCCTCAGAATTTATCAGTGTTGCTTTGAGACAATTTATGGCTTAGTATTTTGGAAGATGCCTCAATCAAAGCCCAAAGGCAAACTATAAGGGAAATCTGACTGTTGTAGAATGAGCAAGGCAATGGCAGAAGGAAGATAACAGCATTATCGTCACTCTCTGCTTGTTTATTTCCAGCACTGCAGCTCATAATGTTTCAGCAGAGCATGGGTCAGATTATTAATTTGTTCAAAACAGTCAGATATGAGCCGAGTTGACCATAAAATGTTATAATGAACCAGGTCAGCTGACAGCCTCAGTCTCACCTGAGTCTCTGGGATGATGGGACTGTCCTCTGGGGAGGTCTTGTAGAGAGTGGAGAGGGGTGTAGCCAGGATGAGGGGGTTGGGCCTGATCAGGCCAGTCAGGTAACAGCTGGGGATGTCGTTCGCTTCCCGTTTCATCACCACTGTGTCCATCACGTGGTAAACGCTCCAGGGCAGCCACACGGTGCGGTGAAGCGTGGGGAACGGGGCGCGTTCATAACTCAGCGTTAAAGAAGCGCCGCCATTGGCCAAGAGGTCGAACCTTAAACCAGGGAAGTAAAATTAGGATTTCATAGTTGTAGTTTTCATTTAGTTTTATAATCGCAGACTCACCAATGTAATGTTAAGATCTGAGTACATGACAACACTGTCATTAGTACACAACATATTTCAGATATGGCTTCCACATTAAAGACAATATTTTCTTTCATGTGTGCTAGCACGCAAGTAACAACCTTGTTTTCTCCAGAAGTGTCCAGCCTTATTTGTGGTTGTGGAAACTAGAAGAGGAGGCAGCAACTTTACCTTTCAGCATCCTTACTTTTAAGACCCGTTTTAAAAGGTTCTGCTCAGTGCAGCATGATGCACGGAGCACCTGTCCTCTCCCTCCATGCATTTATATGGCACGATTGCGTGTCACTAAGTCACTTTATCCCTCCATTATCAATCTTGCGTGCATCTTCTATCACGCCATCATGTTTGTGTCATGTTTGCTCCACATAGCCAATAAGCCTCATCCTGATGTACGTGCTTCTGACTCCCCTCATCTCCTCCCTCTTCCTCTGTCCCACCACCCTCCTATTTGCAGCAATCAGCAGGATCTCCCAATGGGTTATGTACAGTGTCTTATAGCTATAAATAAAAAATACTGATTTCAATTGAACTAGCCATTTTCTCCATGGAATTACTGTCAGTTGGACTGACCTCTTACTGCCACATTTTCTGATCTCAATCTTCATCATTACTGTGGTGTTTTATTACAAATAAGAATGATGGCCAAAAACTGAGACAAAAATAGTTTTTGGAATTCCCCTTCAAGTGCAAAGTAGCACACTAAATATTTATTTCAGGCCTAGCCTGATTTTCCACTGGCAGGAAAGAACTTTTCCTTATCAAGTATGTTCCCTCTGTTCAGCCTCTATATATTATTATCATTCACTGAGTCTAATTTATGACTTTTGTTCAGTCAGGCATGTTGTCAGAAGACACTTTATGGTTGAATCTGGTGTGGAGTGTTGAGTCTGGGGAGTTTTCTCTGGTGAACTGGTTTTAATTAGTACGACATTACTCAGGGAAAAGTTACTGGTTTGGAAATGAAGGGCGACTCTTTGATGTGCTGCTCTATATATTCGGCGAGCTCCACTACCCAGGGGGTAAAGCATCTGTGTGGCGACATCGCACGCATTCACATGCACAAAGACACACACTCTCGCAGATTCGAATGCTCCTGCACGTCTCTCATGCACGCACCTCACACTCGGAATGACACACACAGACACACACACACACATGTGTGCGCGCCAGCAGCCAAGCTGTGCAGCTGACCTAAAACAGCTTCCTTCTCAAGCTCTCTCCACTTTGGGCAGTGGGGAGCTCACAGCTGCAAGAGGCCAGGCTTTGATGCTGCCCCCCTCCCTTTTCTTAACACACTGAGCGGATCTGTTGGCTAACCAAGTGTGATTATCCCCGACCATTTATCACGCTCCTTGTCAGAAGAGTTACAGGGCGGAATATCTGAAGAAATCAGCTAATCCTCAGCTATCTGGGGACCCGAGGATTGTGATTCATGACAACAGCTGTACAATTCTCTGCCACTCAATAAGCCTTTTTATTCCACTACTAGCAACACATAAACATGCCTTCTGTCTGTTGAATTTTGAAGAAGGACCTGGTTCGTAATCTCCAGAGGACCATCTGCAAAATAGTGCTCCTACCTGAGGTGAACCCTTCCTGTAAAATATGTGACATACGTTCATCTTGTATGTGTTTGCGCTCCCATTATTAAAGACCCGTCTGCGGTAATAGCAGGAGAAGGTCAGACAGTAATCCCATGTTTTACTACACTGCGGGCAGATTGATTCTACCCTTGCTGATTCAATGCATTTTAAATAGCCTGGTTCAAAATGGCCTCCACCACTGTGACATTTGCATGAGGAATTGTTCTAGGGCACAATGTGCTGCTGTTTCGATTTGTTTTGAGCACTTTCTGGATTACTGCCAGGACAATTCTCCCTCTGCTGGACATCTTTTTTTCTACATTTTTTTCCACATGACCGTGAGGACAGCAGCATATGCCACTAATAAATTGTTGCAAGGGCAAAGGTTGAATTGAGGGACCGAGCCTGCCTGCAAGAGGGCCGCTTGTGTTTATTTGGACATGTAAATCACTGCTGATAAATGCAGATGTGATGCTGCGTAGCCATGCATGCTTCACCTACTCATGTGTGTGTGTTTGTGTGTGTGTGCACAGGGATTTCCTTACATGCCATCTTGCCGCGTAATGGTGTAACCATACTCTGGGTAATGCAGAAAAGACACGTTGACTCCAATCAGCGGTGTCCCGTCTCCCGTTAGGACCTGACCCCGGATGACTGATGCCAGGCTGTGTGGGCAAACAAACACAGAAAGAGCCGGGTAAACAAACAATGCCAGCCGGCGTGTCGACAAGTGGCCACAGCATCAGCAACCGCTAACAACTGTCATCCCCTTGCCAGCGGCATAAGCAGAAGAGGTATGATTTACTGACCGTTAGGAACACACACATGTCAGTGGCTGTTACTCATGAAAACGCCACCTTACAGAGCTCCTCTTTGTGTTTGTTTACTGCTTTTGAGAAGCCATAATTCAGCGGAAAGAGGCTTTCCGTTAAGGTTTTTGCAGCCTCTTGCACATGTATTGCAGCATTTATATTCCACAAGGATACAAATGGATGCATTTCCTCACTCTGCTTTTTTACATTTTAAGAATCATTATGACAGGGTGCATACATATACAGTAAAGATGCACTGCAGTTTATAGCTTAAATTTCAGCATATGAGGCCATTACAGATAACTGTTATATCTAGCCTACAAGTCTCACAGCTAAATCATCAATTTTCTTAGTAAAGTCAACTTGGTAAATGAAGTGTACAATACATCCAGCAGTCAGTCCATTATGAGTGAAATATTCACAGCAGTTATCACTCTGACCTTGCTGAAAATAAGAATTTCCCCTAAATTGTATTTGAAGAGGGTATGATCCAAGCGTGATTATTCTGGCAAGTGCACCCCCCCCCCACCCTGAAAAATAAAAAAAAAGCCTGTGTCTACCCGATACCGTGATGAATGTCTGTGGTAATAGTTGTGATAAAAGATAATATATCAACAAGAATCGTGTTAGAACGAGCTCTTCAACTCCGTTACAGACATCCTGTTGACGTGAGAAGTTGCAAAGCTCAGCGGCTGACGTGTCAAGAGGCACTTTTATAAGGATTCAGAACAACAAAATGCAATGCTGGAGGCAAACTGTCACAAAATAAAGGAGAAATGAAAAGGGTATTGAAAGAAAAAAAGCAGTGCTAAAACACACAAAAAAATCACCACAGCGGTTTTAAAAGGTGAAGCCACAAAAAAAAATGTTCTGCTGTGAAAAGTCAAACTTGTGAAGTCTATAGACAAAAAGTGGGAGATTTTCTGAACACAAATTCTCTTTTTTTTATAAACGTACATTCACACCTGGTGGCTGCCTTGTATAACCCACCTCCTACTGCTGGGCAAACAGTAATGCCACTGCAGCAGATGGGGGGGGGTTAAATGCTTCACTTCAGGGCAGCTCTGTGGTAGTTAGTCTAGCATGGGAAAGCATTACTCATTCACTTTCCCCACTCAGATTTTCCCTGCTGGTAAATGGATTTGCTTCTGGTCAAAGGGCTCTCCACCTACAGCATCTCCTCCCCTGCTTTCATCAAAAAAAAAAAAAAACGCTATTTTCTTTGGCATTTTTGCTTTATAAATCACACACAGAGACGCCTCACACATGATTAAAGCCTCAGATACCCTCTGCCATTATTCAACAGGACCACAGGGCTTTCAGGTAGAGCCTGTCTGACACTTATATTCATAAGTGAGAAATAATTTCTTAAGTCGGTTCTTTTTTTGTTAAGAGAGGGAAGACAATGTTATATTTCTCCATTAACATTTAATCACATCCCACTTCTCAACCATAGAGCAGACTTTTACAAGTGCCCCCCAGTACATTTGTCACCGGTGGGCATAAGGGAAAAAAAAAAAAAGTCCCATTTTGCCACTTTATCTCCGGGTCATTACGTACATGAGACAAGGATGATCAACAGCTTTAGCCTCTCTCTTATTTCCCTCCCGGTCCATGTCTGGCGCAGCCATCTCCCATCGTTTATTTACTGGCTGGAAGAACAAGGCCACTTAAGAGCCCCAGCGAAGGTTCACTCTTTCTTCTCTGTGTCTCTATTAATCTTTTGAGAGGCAGACGGATGCAACAAGAACTGAACCCACCACACCCACCCCCTCCCAAAACAAACGCAAAGTAACACCACCTGCTGAAACCCCAGAAATTAATCATATAATTCATGCATTCTTATCTGTCATTGTCCCCATACTGGCTGTAGAAAAACACCATCTGAAAGCCCAGTGGGAGACTTGTGTGGGAACATGTGATATGGCTGGGGCAGGGGGGCGATTGTGAGGGAGGAGGAGGAGTTGGAGGGAGGGGAGTGGGGACACTACACCACAACACATGTTTTATTCTCCAAGCTATATGAGGGACAGGTTTACAGCCGAGTTCTGAAACCTGACCGCACGCTGAAATCTGCTCCTTCTTCTTTAGAAGCACAGGAATGACCTCTAACTGTTTTTCTGTTTTCTGTACCGTTAAGACATCAGATACTCAAGTCTTTGCTGCGGGTGGAAGTCTCTTTCGTCTGGCATTGTTCCAGCACTTCAGAGACTTTTTTATAATGTATACTCTGCAAAGACTGTCGATAAATTATTCACACTATAACCTCAAACGAATGTTAAAAAATGGGTCTCCAAACAAACTCTGCCACTTCTAAATTCTACTTTATTATGTGACTATTATGTACGCATGCAGTATTTGTGCTGATGTGAGAAATGGGGGGAAAAAAAGGTAATTAATTTAGTCAAATGTAGTAGTGTGCATGTTTGCAGAGCTACTAAAATGCTGTTTTTGACTATATAACTAACTTCTACTAGGAGATAAAAAGGCAAATGAATATTTTGAGCAAGAGAGCTAATGCCACTGCCAGACATGAAATCGACAGTAAGCTGAAGACAATGAGGACGTGGATTACTGAGAACCCGGCTGGGGGGGGAATTGCCTCATTCTATATTTTCAGTAAAGCATGCTATTTACATAAGGATTACTTTAAACTATTGGAGGAAATATTCCCAAAGCCTTCTGCACACAGTTGGCAATCATTTTCCTCTCCATCAGTCACAAAACAAACTCTACTTCTGATTCTGAACAGATGTAGGAGTGCACCGAGGTTCTGGGGGAAAAAATATAACTCTTTCTCCTCAGTTTGCACATTGATGTTACACAGTATTCTAACCGCTGGGCGAGAGCTTTTTGTCCGCTGCATCAGACTTTTCGATCAATGTCTTCACCTCGGACAAACACCCTGAAACCTAAATTCTTCCTATGAGCTGAGGGAAAGAAAAAATGTGTAGGCAGATGGCAAGGTGTCACTGTCTATCCAAAACATGTCCTAAAACTAAACCTGTGAGGAAAATAATAAGACCAGTACTAACGACATGTCTAAACTGTACTCACAGTAACAAGCATGGAAACATTCAGTAAACTATGAGTACAAGGATAGTCACATCCTTAGTCAGAAAGTCAGAGTACACTTACGCACATCGACGCGTTGAGCTAATACTAGCACATTTAGCAGGTGTCATAAAAAGACAGAGCACAGGTGCACTGACAGTAGTGTGGAATATATTAGACACACGTCTGTATATAGATATTCTTGCACATTCAGTGTGTTGACACAGTCTGTGTGAAGAGCAAAGAGGTGGACCGCCCTGTCATACACTGTTGGCAAACGTCAAACCGCAAACTCTAACTGGACATTGTCTCTCAAGGTGCAGTTTCCTAGTCTTGGCCTGTTATTACACTATCCCTGGGTTAAGCCGTAAAACATTACCTGTGCTCCCAGGAAATATGGCTGTCTGTACAAACTTTCCAAGCAATCCATCCTAGACCGGTCAAGTAGGAGTGTAGTTCTTCACTCACATTAGATTAGGAGTTTTTTAAAAAGCAACAAGCAACAAACATTGAAAATAAAAACAAACACAGACAGGTCATGTTGGGGTGGAGGGATTTGGGAACAACCTGCACCTTTCTGCATACATGCAGGCATCTTTTGGCAAAATGGCTAAATACAAAGCAAATATGAAGACCTCTAAACATTGATAAGGAATTCACAGCAGGTACTGAACCTGATGATGTGGCTGTTTGCAGCACCTCAGTGACAATTTTGGCTCTTAATGTCCAAGCAGTTGGTCACCCCTGGTCTCCTTTAAAATGGGTCACCAGCCAGCCAAGCCATGGCTCATGATACAAAACAGAAAACTGCAGCGTTAATGTTTGGAAACTAATGAAAAATAATCACAGAACAGCAACAAATTTAATACTTTTATCTTGTATTAAATATATATATTTGTTTGATGCTTTTTTAGTTTGAAGAGCAGTTTCAAGCAAGAAATGCTTTATAGCTTATATCAAAGAAACGTCTACTTGAGAGTTCCAGCCTCTGATATACAAATGCACCGTGTGATGGGCAGCCTGCTGATTCTGATAAAAAAGAAAATATATATATATATAAGATGCACTTATGAGCATTCTACTCTGCTGTTTTTCCTTTCAATTTGGAAAACCACACTGTCCTGTTATCTTGTTGTAGGCAACCAAGCGCTTATGTGTTTACAGTCAAGGTCAGTTCTCGACACAACAACAAGCTCAGTCTGAGCCGCTTCATCTTCACTTGTAAAATAAAATAAAAATTGCTCGTGGCAGCCCATCATGTGTAAACACACTTGTCACTTTGACTGCAAAGACAAAGAGTTATGAGATTTTCGGATGCTTCTGAGTGGCTGCACAAACACAGGTGCCTTTCTCATCCGGTAATGAGACAGCAAACAGGCAACATGATCCAAATAATTAAAGAGCTGTCAGTTATTCATTAAGCCAGCTTACCTGCTGTTGAAGGGGTTATCCCAGGGTATCACGTGAGTGCCACTGGGACCGATCAAAAAACTGACACGGTCATAAAAGCTCTTGGATGTTGGCTGGGCGGCTGAACTCTGCGCCTGGCCCGTGGTGGCGGTGGGGTCAGGCGAGCCACGACAGTAGGTCTGACCCTGGCAGGCGATTTGAGTGCAGCAGTCTGGGTCCATGCAGTCGATGAGTCCATCTGGAAAACAGGAGGGACAGTGAGGACAGGGAGAAAAAAAGCCTTGGCTGACCTGAATGTGTTGACGAAGGAAGCATCTCTGTTATTTTGGTGAGCTCTGGTACACGCAGATGACCTCTAACATGAACTTAAGTTCATTAAAGCAACAGCAGGGATCCTGGTCTGACACATAAGAGTGACCAGTTTCAAACACACATTAAAAGAATGATAGTTATGTGCCCTCCTGTGGGGCTCAGGTACTTGAACAACTGAGTAACTAAATTTAAATAAGCTGCATTGAAAATGCACTTTTTTCCACCATGTTGTGTTGCAAAACTTACAGTATCCTAAAACACTATGATATATGTACAAAGTAGCTGTGAATGGCAGCACCACCTCTTGCAGCCGCTGCATTCAGCCTGGGAGCTGGAGCGAGCTGGCAGCCAAGTCGCCTCCAGCTCGTGGCGACGATTCAAAACATGGCTGTATCTGTATTTTGTCATTTTTGGGATGTGTTTGCTGTCAACATTGTGTGTCGTTTGTGCATGAAAGCGTGTTAGTTTCAAAGTATGTCACCGCACATGACCCTGGAGCATCAGGCCAGGAGAACAGTTCATTAGAAATCCAAGTTGTGTGGTGCAAAAAAAATATAGTCTGAACTAGTCTTTATAATTGCTGTACTGTATATTTTAATGCATGCTGTTTAACAATCTGTTCTGCTGCCACATTTGCATATTCTTTCCAGTGATCTTTTATGTATGATTGATTTGTTTTGTTTGTTTGCACTGTCACCGAGGAGCCACATCAAAGCCAGCTTTCTGCCTGGCGCAATAAGAGTTTCTTCTTCTTTTTCTTCTTCTTTTTTCCAGAAGCTAAAAGACAATTTGTACAAGACTTTTACTCCTTCATACCTCCCTCGTTATCTTTGCCATCTGAGCAGAGCGTTTCGGTCGCTACATCGCATCCCAGCCCTCTCCATCCTGACTGGCAGATGCAGTGCCAGACGTTCTGATCCAGGACGCACCTCCCGTTGTTGTTGCACAGCCCGGGGCAGCCGTCTGTCAACACATCATGTACGTGTCAAACAGGCGAACAAGTCAGAGCAAGAGGAAATCAGGAGGTTGAAGGCAAAGGGGAGAGGGTGTGGAGACAAAAGGTGGAAGGTGGAAAGTAGGGGCATTAAAAGTGGACACGGGGGTGGGGGCAGAGGGAGGACAAAAAAAAAAAAAAAATGATAGAAGACAGAATTGAGTGAACATACAGTACAATACATCTCTGACAGGACTGGGGGTATGTGGGGGGGAAAAGGGTTTTTGAGGAGTTACAGTCGTTTCACATGAGGTTTTAAAGCATGTGCAACTATAGTGAAAAGTGAAATGTATGGGATAAAAAAGCAAAGCAGTTAACAGACCAATGGGAGGATGCATGTTTAGTTAGAAGCAGTTTTTTGGGTTTGATTAGCTGTTTGGGAGTTCGAGTGACTTCTATTATGGAGTCCATAAGCATGGATTTCAAAGGAATGGGCGTCTTCATGTTGAATTTATTTAATGTTTTTGGTGAATTTGAATTTCAAGCATTTTATTTCATTTCAAAGTTGCACAAAAGTCCCGTTTAAGTGGCAGAAAATCACAGTGTTGGTGCCCGTTGCTTGCGCCTGAAAATAATTAAAGTAGCCCACTGCAGATGTTAGAAACACTCATGTGAAGTAACAGCAACATCAAAGAGGGAGAGGAAGTATATATGTAAATAGGGAGAAGAAGAGAGGGAAGAAGGGATCTAGAGGAGTCTCCACATTTACAGAAAACAGTGCATTTGCTGCCAGATCGCATTCCTTCTAAGTGGAGGGTGAAGACGACAGGGAGTCGAAAAACATGACTAAACCACACCAGTTCGGGGCGTTTAATCTGGCAGACACAGGGAATTAAGACAGGGGTGTGGAGAAGGAGAGGGGGTGGTGGAGGAAGAGGAGGAGGAGGAGAAGGGACCGTGGGGTGTCTGGTGTGAGACTGGTTCAGACGGACAGGAGATGAGGGGACATATCGGAGGAGGGGTGGGGAGCAGGATCACAGCGGAAACATTATGATCGACTCGGACATAAAACAGGTGTATATACGCCGTGCTAGGAAAGACAGAGAGCAGGGAGGGATTGTTCGTGACAATCTCCCTTGAGGGGGGGTAGTGGTTCAATTTACCTTTATATCCTATCTTGACTGCTCCTATTACACAACCGAGGAAAGGGAAACATTTGGAGAAGAAAATTACTTATCTCTGTGGTGGCAGAGAGCTAAGACTGACAAACACATTTTACTTATTGTAACTTACAGGGAGCACACAAAGTGGAAATGGTGGCAGGCATAAAGCTGATGTACCTGCCAGCGTGCTTTAAATAGTTTTTTAAAAAAAGAAGCTTTGTGGGTGTTTTATTTTCCCAAAGATTAACCCTCGTCTTCCCAACGTGTTAGCTTCTGCTCTAATTCCAATCTCTACAACTGTGCATGTAAAACACAGCAGTGTAACGGTGATTGAGCTGAACGGCTAATATTAAGCATGAGCGGCAGGATATGACAGCGAACTCGCCAATTTTTCAACATTTTTTCTTTTTTGTTAAGCAAAATAAAAAGGCTGGATCAGAAAGGAAAAAGTATGAAGAGTATAATTCTTAAGCAAAGTAAGGAGTGGTTTTTTTACCTGATACTCTGGAATCCAGGGCTATACGTGTAAGCCAAGAGGGAGTTGGAAAGAGAGAGAGGTAGGCAGACAGGCATACAGACATAAAATAGAAAAGAGAATGGATATAAGTAGGAGTTAGAGAGGCAGAGAAATGCAAATAGAAAACAAGTGAAGAATTTATTTGAGAGAGGGAGACAAAGGAGATACTTTTGGTTAAGGGAAGATGAATCCAAACTTGAAAAAAAGATGTTAAGTGATTATAGATAATCACTTACACTTACCCCCCCCCCTTAAAAGCAGTTCTCTATATGAAGCGACAAAGTTGTGCTCTGTAAGATATTCGCTGTTAAGACGCTCCATCTGCTTTGTTTTGCCAAAGCAGGGAGTGCCAATACGAAGAAGAACACACAAGTTTCTCTTGATATCTGAGTGTTGTAACACTCTTTGCTTACAAACCATATGAGCCATTTTCATCTTCAAAAGCGCTTTACTGTCAGCTCGTCAGGAGGCTCAGCCTCTTCCTGAAGCAGAATGCGCTCTTTTTTTTTTTTTACGTCATTTCTACTTCAGCGATCTCAACGGCAGCGTGGCTAGCAGCAAGATGAATCAAAAACACCTCAGCGATGAACTGCAGTGCTGAGAGAGCAGCCACAATGGGTTAAGCCTTGCATATAAAACAGGATCTAGATGCCTGCGACAAAAGAATGGCCAAGGAAGTCCTCCATTCAAGCCCTGACCATGTAATGTGATTAAAAGGTGCTTTGTGCAAATGGCAGTTATTCAGGGGTTTGAAAGACAAAATAAGCTCCCGGTTCTCCAAGAAAAGGTAACGCACTGCCTATTCATCGCCGCCCCATCCAAGGCAAGGAGTTACTTTCCTGACTGGAGCCTTAAACAGAAGGAAAGAAAGAGAAAATGGATGATGCACAGTCAGCCCTGAGGAGGGAAAGATTAATAAGATCAGGAATGTGACCCCCCCCCCCCCAACAACTCCCTCACTGCAATCTCCTGTCCCTGCAGAGATGGATTTGCGCCGTTGGAATGGGGGGGGTTGCTGATGAGAGAACTTGTAAATACATAATTAGGGTTCAAGAGCTTGGAGTGCCATATCTTTGTATCTTGGGGAATGTGTCGTCATTGAGAGGGTGGAAAATGACACTTGGGGGAATGCTGTTTGACGCGGCGTGTCAGGGTTTAACTACAGGACCTTTGACAGAGGGTAAAGTGTCGAGGAAGTTTGAGTTAAAGGTCAATAGGAAGTGACATCTCAGAACTCATTATCCTCATTAATGCCAGGTGAAGCACTGCCATTTCAGAAAAATGATATTCCAAAGAGGCCTACCCGCGGCTTTTTGGCTCCCTAAATACCTGCCCTTGACTCGCTAATACAGAAGCATCACTTCAGCAGTCTGAAAGGTGGAATATCTAAATTACAGAGTTAATGCGTGCTGTTGTAAAAAAGAACATTTCAAGAAAAAGGAAGAAAGGTGCATTTGTTCATGAAGAGAGAGAGAGAGAGAGAGAGAGAGAGAGATAGAGATGGTGGTTTAAAGATGAATCTTGAAACTTTTATACATACAGCTGTTTCAAAATGGCACATTTTAAATAGTAAGTAGAAAAATAGTGATCAAAAGAAGAAGGAGAGAGCAGAAACCTTTTACCTTCTTAACCTAAAAGGTAATGAACTGTTAATGTGTTTAATGAGAGTCAACAATAAGTGCTGGAAGAAGGAAATTGCTTTTGCTGATATAATGTAAATAATGCTGTATTAGAAAAGAAAAATCCTGCAATTAAAATTTTAATAGACCAACAATATGCAAGTTGCGAAGGATGAGGACGACTTTCCGTAAAATTTGACTTCTGAAAAGATGACATCATCATCACTGTCATAGATGGTGACCACTGCTCCATCTTCATCTTGGCTAAGAGGTAGTAGGCTGAGATGAAAGAGAGGGAAGCAGCAAGCAATACAGCAATACAGGTGAACAGGGAGTGTGTTGGACAGCATCAGGTCCACGTCCATGGATGCCTTTTTATATGTATATATATATATATATATATATATATATATATATATATATATATATATATATATATATAAATACCAAAAAAGTTATTAACTCTGTGGATATGTAGTTGACAAGATCAGCTGCACACAGCTGTGTGATTACATGCATCTAATCCATCCATCACCTACATTGTAACATCATTATTCATCACTTCTCACTTATTATCATTGATTGCATCTAGTTAACCGTACAGGTGATCTGTGTTAAATATTCTGTTTTTTTCAGAACACCCAACTGTTGCTATGGACAACAGACGGTTGCTATGGAACCAGCTCCAACATCCAATCCACTGGAGACGGCTTGTGAATTTATTTTTAAATCAATATTTTGTGTAAAGTTATTGATTTGTTTAGCAAGTAGCTGTTCAATAATTAAGATACTGTGCAGCGATTCTGTCACTGTAGCATGTAAACCCTGACAGGCCGCTGTGGTCATCAGCCTAATGACCGGCTTGCAGCATATCATCCCTTAAGTCTTTGATTTGGATGTAAATATTTAAGAGGTTCGAATTAGCCAAATTTTTTTTTAAGTGCTGTTGTTTCCCTTTGAAAGTCCACAATGGAAGAAAGAGGTTTAAATATCTATTTTCTGTGGCTGACCAGCAGTCAGAGGAAACAGAAATCCTAGGTGGAGGATCCTGGCCACAGTTTTTGGTTCAGTGATCTCTGGAAATTGAATTGCAAGAAACACATCACCAAAAACAGCATGCAGAGGTGGTTGTTTGGAGCAGGTAGGCAGCAACAGAAGTGTATCATGATCCGAATCTTTCCAACCGATGCTTGAAACCACACTCAGCATACTGACATTCACACTCCAACGTTGCCCTTTTAAAACTGCCCATAAATGAATTTCCTCTGTACTGCGAGCCCTTCTGTCAAAGTGTGTGTAGGTGTTTGGTACAGTGTGTGTGTGTGTGTGTCAGCGCGGCTCACCGATGGTGCAGTGTTCACCCGTCCAGCCCTGGTGGCAGTCACACTTGCCCTCTCGACAGACTCCGTGGTCGATGCAGCGTGGGTGACAGTCCCTCTGCTCACATTCTGGTCCTGTCCAGCCTTCCTCGCAGTGACACGCACCGCTGATGCACGAGCCGTGGGGGCCGCAGTCCACCACACACACCTCTGTGGCAAAACAAAGAGCCATGGAGACATGTAGCTTCTGTTCAGTAAAAAAAACCCTGCTTTTTTCCCCCCCTCCCTCCCTCCTCGTCTCTGGGCTGGTGTATTTTTGTATTCTGTAAAGATGCATCTGCCACCACGGAAACATGCTCTGATGTTTGCGGAGAAGTGTTGACTCCCTCACTTAAAGTGGGCCAATAAGTTTAACTGTAAACAAGACGCGTTTTTAGCACCATTCCTAAAAACTGTGTCATAAACAATTGTGACACTGTAAGACAGCCACTACAATGTCTGACAGTATTTCATCTGCAGACACTCAAAATTACTGCCATCTGCTAAAGGAAGGTTTAAGATGCATAATTTGTACTGATACGTCTTCCTTTATGGATCTCAGTGGACTTGTCGTGTACATGATTCCTTTTTTAAAATGACTACACAGAGCGATGCATAAGAAATGTCAGCGCTTCAAAACAAGGAACTGAATGCCCCAATCAACATTTATTCTACTGCCACTTTTACAAATACCCAATGAGTAGTTTAGAAGACGACATAAATGCATGAATCCACCTTGTATTAATATTGATATATAGTGTTATTAGTTTTTATGGGTTCAGGCGATTATGACGCTCCCTAAATTTTCAGCTCTTGACAATTAATCTGTGAACTGTCATCACAGCAGCATTCTCAGAGTGTGAAGTGGAAGTAAAGGGATGTTAAACTGCATTTCTGAGTCCATTCATAATCTATAGAAATTAGTACAAGAACAACATCAAAAACAAAAAACAATGCACACTTCCATCCTCAATGGCCGCCATCTTGAAAATCAAACTGAAGCCTCCAGGCTGACAGTCCTGTGTGTGTGTGTGTGTACCAGCAATAAAAAGAATAAGCCATGAGGCTTTATCATGAACCTCACCAAGTTGTTTTGTTTTGTTTTCGTTATTATGTGGTGATAATGTAGCAGCCTGGAAGGATCTGCTTGTACAAAACGCTGCAGCCAGCTCACATTTTCTTCATTTTCACCAAATACATGAACACAAGTACAGAGTGCGATTGTTCTGTTTTTGACCTGTGAAGCCTGAAATGTGTGAATGCAGCAGAAAAGAGGACACGGAAGGTCAGCCTTTACTTTTTTATATATATATATATATATATGTGCATTAAAAATGCAAGAAAAAGTATGAACACACATCTTAATATGTCAGCAAACTTTAAAGCGAACAATACAAAGAAACGCAGTGGGTTCCTATAAAGGCAGAGGGATGATTCCTAACTTCGTTTACATCTATTTTATGTAAAATTTATTCAGCATTCTGCAGGACTTTAATTAGCTTATCAACAAAGCGCTGCAATCAGAGTAACAACCACCTTTCTTTTATCTGAAATGTCATTAAAGCTTATTACGCAGAATAAATAAGCATTTCTATGAATAATTAGCCTGGAATAACACACCAGAAAAATGCTATTTCCTGTGAGTATAAAAACAGTTTATTGTTGTCAGTTTGGTTTCTGCAGCTACTCTTCTTTATCTGATTAGTCTCACAGAGCACTTTATTTTATTTTATTTTACTTTACAAGAGTGCAGTAGCCTTAAAATTAAACAAAACCTGTCATCACTCAAAAAGCCTCCAAGACGAAAGCGCTGCAATTACTGTGTGTCTTAAAACTTCCAGAACAGCCGCCTTTCAGTTTTTACATATTATGAAAGCTCATTTGCATGGAGCCTTGGCAGACTGAGGCGAATGGGGGGTGTGGGGGGGGGGGGGTGTGGGGGGGGGGGGGGTTATGGATTTGTTCTAATGTCTGGACACTGAGAGATCAACATGTTTTTCTTCAAGTACAGAGCATCGGGAACAGCAGAGCAGCTGTTATGAGTCTGTGTTATCTTCGTAAAAAAATTCAAATGATTGAATCCATGGATGGTGAGTAAACCAGTGTGTTAGCAGGGCTGAAGCTGATGCTCAACAAGCCGTGGCTGGATACTTGTGCGAGAATAAGAAATGTTCATTTGAGGCTTCCACCACACAGTGAAAGCTTTCTGCTGTGACAATGGCAGAAACAACCTCAAGTACGTCCTTGATTTTAAAGAGATGCTCCAGGAAAATTTGGAAAAGTTGAAAACTTGGGTATAGCCTTCAGGCGAAGCAAATTAGCCAACATCATTCTGCTCCCCAACAAGTCACAGATAAAATATTCCCTCATTTTCTCCATGTATTTTTATGATTTTCTTTTTAAGCCAATCTATTGGTGCTGCTTTGCTCACACTTATCCTTTTTACTGAGGCTTTTTTTTAACCGTCTGTCTGTTCCAGCTCTCTGAATGGAGTTTTTCTTCGATTGAGGGACCTTGGATGGTTCTGATTAAGCTGAGCCGACACTGTAGAATATTAAGCATGCCTCTGGAGGGGAGTCGTTCGATTCCAAAGGAATACCTCCTTCCCATAGAATCTATGCAATCAATTTTTCATTAGAGCAAAAGTGTTTATCTGCCTTTAACACGCCCCTGACTGAAGCTGGATAGGGGTTGTGGGCGGTCGATCCATGCTACGCGCTTGTTAATTAAAGTTTATTTAATTGAAGAAGAACCGCAGCATTAATTACGCAGGAATCCTCCACCACCAAGGTGGGTATACACTCCCCGACTTTTCGGACTGCATCGGGGCCCTCCTTGGTATTGACAAACTGGAGAAACAAAAGATTGCGTCTGAAATTTGAAAGGCTTTTAAAAGAATAACAAATTACCTCTCTTAAAAAAAAGGAATAAAGTGAGACACAAACAAAACAAAGCACCACAATCAGTCTTTCTTCTCACTCCCTGCACTCTCCTTCAAAAGCATCTAACATTTCAAAACATCCAGCCTTTCATTTTCAGCAGAGATAAAGCCAGGAGAAACATATTCAGCAGCCTGGCAAAAACAAAGTGCAACTTCTGCTTTTAATTGTATGACTCAGGATGTGTTTCTCTCTGGGTTTAACACTCAGAGAATGAGTCTATTCTGAGAGGGAAAGCGGGCGCATAAATCACCTGAATCTCAGGCGCAGATAACAGATGGGAGGGGCCAGCCTTTGAACTAACATGTCACCTACCCGTGTCGAAAGACAAACCCTCTGAAAACAAGCCTGGTAACAAATGAAGAGGTTCAGCTGCGAGCAGATGGGAACACAAAATGATCTCTTCTCTACTAAAAAAAAACAAAACAAAACCTATAAAGCTGCTAAAAAAACACTGGAAAAATCTTATAAACAAATCTATAAGTCCATTTTTTTCCAAATTTGTCTTATTTTGTTTAAGTAAAAAGGTCCAGGTGTCATAAAAGTAACACGTTTTTTCTGTAAACATATGCTCTGTTTATAGCCTTATCCAACTCTGAAGGTGTGATAACACCCACAGTTTGATTTATTTTGTTCCAAACATAAGTATTGTATTTTCATTTAACTGCATGTCACAATACTGTCACAGGCATTCACATTATATCTCTCTAAAAACAGTAACAATGTGCCTGAACTACAGTTTGTCCTCGGTCCTTTTGTTTGGACTTTAGGCATGAGTGACTCTCAGCTATCAGATGTTGTTTCCTGCAGTCAGTTCAGATTACGTTCTTACTCATAATCAGACTTTCTTAAGCACTACAGTGCATTCCTGACATATTTAAAGCCACAATTTGTGACATTGATCATTAACACAAACTCATTAACAGCTAATGTTAACAGATATTTGCATGCTAACCAGCTAGCTGTGGACCGTAGCATCACATTATGCCCCTTTGCACTACATGATTGCATAGTGAGTCAATGCAGTCTGCCCTTAGTCTAACATGAGGGGAAGAAGATGCACCGCTCAGAGAGTTATTTACTTAAAGTGTCCTGGGACGGGCCTCAGGCGGCACTGAGGGCGAGGAGCAGAGTCTGACGATGATATACATAAACATTCGGGTGTCCAATGTGACAGCAAAAAGTGTTGGAAAACTTCACTCAAGGTGATCTATGTAAAAAAATGTAACTCATAAAACACAGTGCTGCCAGTGCTGCGACATGTATGCATATAGCTCACAAGATGAAAAACTTCAGTCAGTCAGGCCCCCATTCATCATGCCTGCTGCAGTCACACTATGAATCAGCAGGACATCACAAATGAATAACATTTAGTTTCCTTCATGCTTAACTCTGAGGGGAAAACTGCAAAACACCGATTTATGATTGAAACGGTGGCATTTTAATTTAGGAAAATAAATGGTTCCGTAATGTCCTCTAAGTTATATTATTTTTAAAAATAGAAATGATACATCACCTCACTTTCATATATCTATAAGTTAAATAATTTTTTTCAATAAGACGTCCACATGTGGACATGCTGAAGCGCACTGTATGAGGCAGATCCTTTATTTCAACTTACAGCCTGCTAATAAAGGCTCGTGCATCTGTTGTCTTGGACACCTGATGTCTGCAGTGTCTGTGCACAGCAAGAGGGGAGATTGTTTGGAATAAATACAGAAAAAATATGGTGCCAATTACTTGTTACAGAAACTTTATCCATAAAAAAAAGAAAAAAAAAACTGTAAGAAATAATATAGATGTGAGTGCACGGTTTGCCATAACTTCTGTGTGCAGTACAAACAACGCTGTGCTAATGATATCTAAAAAAAGCCGGCGGCTTTGTAGCTGTCCTTTGTGTCTCAATCAAGAGAAAAGTACTCAGCAGCTATTCTAAAAATCTGTTTTTGTAGTTAAAGTAAAATTTCAGCTTTTCACATTTTTAATCTGCTGATTTTTTTTTCCAATTTATTATTTTTGCCAAAATAAGCAATGTGAAAATGTCACATTGAGACAGAGGAAAGTGTTTTTGTTTTTCTATTTTCTGACATTTTATATTAAATAAAGTTTTTTTTTTAATACTGCAAAATAAAGTAAAATGTAAGCCAGGCTGACAAGAAATAACATCAACAACAACAACGCCTTTAAATGATGGGGAAAAAAAAATAGAAACTGACCTATTGAGCAGTCGGCCCCTGTCCAGTTGTCTTCGCAGACACAGGTTCCGGACTCGGTGTTGAACGTGCCATGACTGGAGCACTGCTCTGGACAAGTGCTCTTCAGGATCTCACAGCTGATCCCTCCCCAGCCCGGGTTACAGTGGCACTCACCGTGATGACAGGCTCCGTGACCGGAGCACGTCGGGTCCACACAGTCCACTGAAGACACACAGCGCGGATGACAGCGATGTCAGTTTACCACTTCTGGACAGGATATCAAACCTACTTATTTACCCCGGCCACTTCCGAGTCTGCTACCAGCCAAAAATCATTTTCTACGAGTGGAAGCGCTCAAGTGCCAGATGATGGCTGGTGAGCCACAGCTGAATTTTTTTCTTTCTTTCTTTCCAGGGTTTGCTGGTGGCCGGCAGTAATTTTCCACCCTATGTTCAACTAGCTCCTCTACGCTATATTATAGGGTGCTTCCAACATACTGACAGCATAATTATGCTCCATTATAGGCACTAGGAAAAGCAGCACAATTAGTGTCTAGACAGATATAATCAATTACTATTAACAATTCACAGATCAACTTGCTGATCTAGGTTAATAATTGCCAATTATGACCAACATAATCAACCCATTACTAACAAGGGATAATTTGCAACAGCATTTTTAGACCTGATTACTCTGTGCATCTCTGTACTTGTATGCTAATAAAGATTTTTTTTTTCTACCTGAACTAATTCATCAAACCATGCAAACTACAAATGATCTCATATAAGTTCAAAAACACTGCAAAATAGGTGAACTCAACATGTAAGGTCAACAGCTCCCACATGTAAATCTGAGATGATAATCGCCTTTTGTCTGCAGGGAGATCAATAAAATTATATACAGTGAAGTGAAGGGGGAAGTGGAACAGGTTGACAAGAAAGAAGGAACAGTGCTTTCTAAACGCAGGAAGAGATGCCAGTGACTGATCGATTTTAACAGGTGTCTTCATCTGTGGAGTCTTCCAATAGGTGACTGCATCAATGGGCACTGCGCACAATCTGTTCCAGCTTCTACCCTGAAGAGGGAGTTAATTTATACACACGCTATCAATAACAACATCCAAAGCATTATCCGCTCGGTGGAGTCGAAAACGCCGATTGTTTCACCAATGGTCTGTGTCGATTCCCCCAGAGCATCACGCAGCTTTGACTCCAGAGGGGAAGAGTTTGCTTTTTTTTTTTTTTTTTTTTTTGTCTTGTTCATTTTCAGGTTACCTTGTTCACAGTTGGTGCCTTTGTGGCCCGTGTTGCACACACAGTTTCCCGCCACGCACAGGCCGTGTCCCCCGCACTGAGGATCGATACACTGGGAGGCGGGAACGTCACATTCGGTGCCCTTCCAGCCGCTGTAGCACTGACAGCGTCCCCTGGTGTACTGGCCGTTACCGCTGCACAGCACTGGACAGGCGGCTGTGGGGAGATACATAAACAGCGTATCAGGTACATGGAGCATCTATTTTTGCTTTGTAGACAAGAAAATGAAGGGATGTCTTTGCTAAGCTAACATGCTAGGATAAGCTAGACGCACAACTACACATGTGGCATAGAGAAATCATTCACAGTCAGCGTATTAGCTTTTAGCAACTGTCATTAACAGATAAATCATCTTATAGAGGCCAAAACTGTAATACTAAAAAAAAATGTTGGTGCCTCCCCCGGTGGCCATTTGCAGAACTGCATCTGAATGTACATGTAGTTAAATGCAGCATACAATTATACATTTGGTGTACTGACCCTTTAAGATGATTATAAAAGCAGAGTAATTACCTCTGGAGCAGTATGGCCCTATGAATCCTGGGAAACAGTGGCACGACCCCGCCACACACTCTCCGTTTCCGTAGCAGTTGTGCGTGCACTCTGTCACCGAGTCTGTGAATACAACAGTTCATATTATTGCACATCCATTTCTCTTATATTTGACAACAATACAGTTTATGAAATACAAAAAAAGACAGCTAAGCTACCAGCTGCATGAATGCAGGATGTCTAAGCATCTCTTATCTGCAGCGCTTCTATCAGGCATGGCATACATTTACAGCTATTTGTGCATGTGCCACTAAGGTCTAAGCCTCCATAACAGCACGCTGCAGCCCGACTGTTCCCGTCTAAGCCATGTTAACTAAAAGCCGCACAAGCATTTTAAATTAGACCAAATTTCCTTGACACATTTTCCTTTTTCCTCCTGTCTCTTCTGCTGCTCCAACCCTCTTGAATGACTGATCATGCCCACACAAGCCATGCAATCTCCTGAGTGTTTACAGCTCAAATCCTCTCTGAGTTGAAGTTAATCTGACATATCCTACCGACAGATCTGGTGTTCATTCAACAGACCATCGCTCATAAAGGGCACCCCCCGAAAGACCTGCACCCTCATTTTGATCAACCAACTTTTTTGTTATTACTCTAGCCTGTATTGGATGTTCATCGAGCCAGTGTTGGACCCGAGCAATTTTGACCTCACACATCGATACCTTCATATTCGTAGGGACGGATCAATGCAACTCCCCGAAGGAAATAGCAAAAGAAAAACGTTAACCTTAGTGTTTTTTCCTACCTCAAAACCCACAAGGAAATTTCACAGACTTCAGAACACTGAAGAGGTTGTTAGGAGGGAAGGATCAATGCGGTGCATGGTCTGGTATTATAGTGTTGAGCACAATAATAAACTACTCTCCAATGAAAACCCTCTGCCTCCTGGGTCGCTCCAACTTTAAAAAAGCCCCACTTGCTTGTGTGGTAGACACGTTTTCCAACAATTTAATCTACTTTTTCATGCAGGCGCAGCTGTTTATAGGAATTAAAGTCTTCCAAACATGTCATTACACATCATTCCAATCACTCTCATTAACCAGCCAGGCAGATGTGTGTCCTCGTACCCTGGATGATGGTGTTGTAGGACACAAGCTCCACGCTTCGCCCATCGTTATAAAATGCAAAGTGCCACACCCCTGAGTCCAGGTACTGGATGAATCCAGCTTGGTGGACAGCCACAGGGTGATCCAGCCGGGCCCTCGTGTCCGGTTCACTCAGAGTCCGATGCTCCTTGGCGATGAGCCTGCTGCCATCCAATAGCTCCACAAAGTCGTACTGCACAAACACAAACAGAACAGATTCCACATCATGTAAGTGAATTTTATTTTAATGTCAGTCTCTTTAAACCACACATTCCACATCACTCGCAGTTCAAAAAGTTTCTTTTTTTTATATAATATTGGATGCTTTGTGTAAACAAATTGCAAAGCAGCCTGAGCAGGTTTGTGTACACAGCAAATATTCAAGTATTATAAGTGTTGATTTTTCCTTTGACAGTTATTTGATGTTGTTTGGAGGGGTGTTTGTATACTGATGGAGCTGATATGACTCTGAGGCAAATGTTCAAAAATGTTCCAAAAATACATTTTTAACTCTGATGGGAGTGCGCTCACAGACACGATGACAATCTGGTAAATTAATGTCGATACTGTAGTGTGTGGATGGCGACATTTAAAATTCAAACGAAATACTAATAAAAAGCATTAGACCACGGTGCAAATGACATGGAATATATACATATACATCATATTTTATATTAAAAGTAAGTATATTGGTAGATTTGATTGACAGGCTCTTCTATCCCCTTGGATATATATCTATACTATATAGTCAATTAAATACAGATTGAATAATAAATAAATAAATACTGCCATCAGGCATTCCTATGCTGGAAAGAGAAAAATAGTATGTGTGTAAATGTTTTTCTTTTTTTCCAAAAAAACATTGATTTACAGGGTAAACAAGGAGTAACGAGTCATTCCTGCCAAGTGAATCGAGTAAAGCGGGGCATCTGCTCTCAGTGCACCTGCTCAACACCTGAACCTCATTTTGACTGAAGCTGAAGGGTGCAGAGAACCACAAAAAACAAACACACACACACACCAACAATCCCCCAAACAGGCTCTATACACTGCAGAGGACATGTAGCCCCCCCCCCCCCCCCTCCTCCCCTCCTCTTCTGGCTAACACAGTTGTTAGATGTACTGATCCTATAGTCTGTGGGCTGCACAGCAGCGTGATGCATACAGATTGGAACTGTAGCTACTTCCATTTAAATCCAGTGATGAGGCTGTTTGCAGAAGGCTTTGATCAACGGTTTAAGGCATTGATTTCTGAATGACATCCAACCGAGGTGTTTCCAAATTTAAACCTATATGTTTTCAAGATGTAATGACACACTGTTCCTATAATACCAGCAAATATCACAAAATATGTGAGAACAGAATAATCTTTAAGTGAATCATTTCTTCAGCTGGAAGATTGTTACTGCAGTATAGAGTCAATAGTGTTATCTACCCAGTATATATCTGATAAAAGCTGATACATCTGCACCTCAGCAAGATGTTTCACAAAATATTTTCTTCTGATTCTAAAAAATTAAAACACAGTAGATCAATGAAAACGCCTGCATTAATAAATAAATGATGTCAGACAGAACTGCAAATGTTTAAAAGACCAAAACATACATTTAAAAAAAAAAGGTTTAATGCTCTGGAATGTGACAAACGTGGACCCAAGCACCTTTTCAGCTGACTCTCAAACCAACAAGAACGAGAGCATTAAGCGAGGAGCAGGTGAAGTCAACACTGTGATTTAAGCCCCCTGTGAGCAGCTCAGGAGGGCACTGTGGGGATATTAACCTGGTGGACCTTCTTTGTGTTGTTGACTTAAAGTGTGTGTGTGTGTGTGTGTGTGTGTGTGTGGTGGTGATGATGGTGGGGGGGTGGGGGGTAATAAAACAGTTCATCTCACAAGCCCCTAAAACCTCCTGGCCAAGTGCATACATCTCGATTAGCTGGTGTGAAAGCCGCCCCCAACTCATCCCAATCCAACAATGGCAGTGAATAGCAGTCAGGAGAGCGTGGAGAGCCTGCTGGATGCCCCATGGACAGAGGAGGGATGCTCAGAGCCTGTAAATTCTCCAACCTTTTAGATTGAGTGAACTCAGTCTGGTACAAGTGAGTGGAAGTTCTTAAGAAAAAAAAACACACAAAACAGCTAAAAAAGTTTCTAACTTGTCTGGTTTGTATCAGCACAGACAGACACTCAATAGCAGATGGAGGAAGTCTGTATTTGAGAAAGGTGGAAAAGGCTGTTGCACTTAAATGCTGTCTTGTCTTCTGGGCTGTGAATACGATGAACAGTCAATATCTCTCATTGGGGTCTTTCATGCTCAGTTAAGTAAATGTATTGATTTGTGCCCCCACTACCTGAACAGAATGCAATTTAGAAGCGGCCACAATGGACACAGCGTCCAGCATTGACAAGCTTGAGTGTCTGCACAACAATAGCTTGAGACATAAAAGTAGTGTCTTGTTAATTAGTACCCTTTGGTCTTTGATTTTCCTTTTTTTTCACCTTGAAAGTGCAATCCAGCTCACCTATTGTCACTTGCATCTGACTCTCTTCCATCAAAGAGCGGCCCCGGACCGTCTACACTTGAGTGAAGCCCATCTTTACTAAGGGAGAATGTCGAGAAGGTGAAGCTAAGAGCTTTTGCAGTCAAGTGTGGTGGAAAAATAGCCATTGTCTGAGTGCTTCCATCACCATCGCCAGCCATCGGACATTCGGATGCCCAGAAATGTCATTCAAGTGACACATTTTGGAAACACTTCAATTTGCAAATGGCAGGCATTTAGTGCGAGTGAAAGCTGCCTATGCCCACACAAAGGCGAATCCATTCTGAGTGGAGAAAATGGAAACTAAGTTCTAATTTGCAAATGCACAAATGTTGAAAATTTAAACGGAGTGAACTAATGTGGGCAGATAAGTAACCCTATAATTGACACCATACGACCAGTTCCCTTGTGACAGCTCTGATTCCACTACCTGAATTTCTCAGACAAGCATCACTCTTTACATCCATTCATCTGCTGTAACCAATGTCCTATACTGGCAACTGATCACACTGATTATGTTTATTATGAAATATATATGTCTGAAATAGCAGATAATTGTTATTATTATTATTATTATTATTATTATTATTAACAGCTGCAGCTGTTAAAGCCACAGGTTTACTGAGACATTCCACAGGCCACTAACTTCATTGTCTTGGTTCAGTCTCAGTGCTTTTATCAGGCAGCAGTTTGTAGTGAAAAAGCTCTATAAAGCAATGCACTGCAACATATGTTGACAATGGAGCATTTAACAGCTACAAGGGTCTAAAAGACCCCCACACACACCTGTCACGCCCTCATAAAGAAACAAAACACTCCTGACTGATAGCTCTCCCAGCTCTGCTGTGGGATTTTGCGGCTTTATCAGTCCCATGTTAAGATGCTGTCGGCCAATATGATATTTTCTGTTCACACAAACATAACAGACTGTCCTATGTCAGGAAGTACATCTATATATTCTATGTTATGGTGGCCAACCTGAACTTATTAGTTTACCTCCAGATGATGCAACAAATCTTCGTGTGCAATGTTTGTGACTTTTCAAATGCAAAAGGTTACACAGCAAGGATCCTGTACCTGAGTGTGTGACGGTGCCAGTCCCTTTCGTCCATAGACCCCTATCAGTGCGTTCTTCTGTACCGAGATGTTGAACTTGAGGAAGCGCGGCTGCTCCATGTTTAGTTGAGAACGCCAGAACACCCCGGGCGGGACGCTCTGCCCCACCTTCTTCCCGATATCAACCTGTCCGGTATCGATGGAGTTGTTCTCCTGGTGAAGCACACTAGTCCTTCCTGCAAGACAGAGAGATGACAGAATGAATACAGAAGGTAATATCCATCGTCATCCAGCTGAAACACTTCAGACCTCAGATCTAACGGATGTCTGTAAATGTTGCATTATGTCTTGTGCTTTCCAGGGTAATTTTATTCCTTTATTCAAGTGGGGACATAATAATAAGAGAGTTACATCTCTTCCAAATGAGCAGTGACCAGGAAAGACAGGATTAAAAGTAATGGTTTCCTCTGGTCCGTGATACACTGCTCGCTGAAAAATGAACAGATATAATTGCCTTTTTATAAGACTAACAGGCCGCATCTCACACCTATTCTTTGGTCCTGGTGACTCATAAAATAAGGCTTCATATCAGATAAGGTCTAAATAGAATCTGTCAGATATACTGAGCCGCTAACCAGTGACTGTAAATCAAAAACAATTTGCCGAATGATGTTCTTAAATCTTCTCTCTCAGTTTCAAAGATGGGAGAGTTGGACGAGTTTTAACATGGCTCATGGTCACATCAAAGCCTCTAGTCTGCAAGGTGCCATTATTATATGGACAACAGGACACGATTCATGTCCTCTCCAGCTAAAGCTCTGTTAAGGAAGGAATGCGGCAGAGATATCCTGCACCATAAAGAACTGTGTGTGTGTGTGTTTACTGTAGCTGTGAGGATATCTGTTTGTGCCAGACCTCCACTGTTTGTATGCCTCAGTGTTGTGTGTGTAATGAGGCCATTGCCTGTCACTTCAGCTTCAGTCAAAGTGAAGACTGGAAGCCAAGTTTACCTCTGGGGAGAATAATAGCTGGCTATTGATTGCCTTTAAACAGTCCAAAACCTGCCTCATGCCATCTTAATTAGCAGTACTTATGAGGATTTAAATCTGGTTGAGTTTAAACAATTGAGCTTTTGCCTGGCCTCCTCAACTCAATTAATGCTTTCATGGCTGTGCATTCTAAACACTGCAGTGTGCTTAGAGATTAATTTGATGGCTTTTGCTATAAAGGTGAGCCGTGATGGCCCGCCTGCTTGTTGATGAATACACAATGGTCCGAGATTATGATTAGGGAGTACAAAGCTGTCTGGAATCACTCAATTAATATTCAAAAGGTGAAAGATCTCAATAAATTGTGAAGCCCGGCCATTGAAGTATACATGTATCCCTAAGGTTTGCTGTTGTAATTTGTCTTTTGAACCTTTCCTCGATTGTATTCATTTGTATTTGTGGTGCTTTGAAGATCCCAATCAGCTTTTTATTACTCAGCATCTCATTTCAAAGAGCTTTAATCACACGGCCTTATTTTCTGAGAGTATTTAAAGTTTCTGAATGGTCTACAGTCACTCACTCCCCAATCTGAGTGCAAGAGGGCACGTGTTGGATAATTCTTTACTTTTTGCTTCACTGCTGTACAACATAAGTTACAGTAAAGTTCAATCATTGAGGGAAGGCATTTGGGAGAATAGAAATTATTCAGCGAGCTGTTTGAAAATATATATATATATATAAAATCTTCAAATCCTCACATTTGGAATGTTTTAATCTAAATCTCAGCATATGAGAAAACTAGACAAGTCAACACCTTGCTTCTGCCAGAAGTGCTGTCGTATTTTTAACTAAACGAAAAAAAGGGCAACTGTGAAAACACGATAGCATATTTACAATACAATGAAATAACAAAAACCTTTCTTAAACTGAAATTCAAAGATAAAATAAAGCCAAAAAAAGGATTTATTGTTATTCTTATTTCCTCACCATCAGCAGCCAGAGCCGTCACTATGCTGGACTGAGTGGGCCCTGTTTTCCCAACTCCTCCATTTTCAAAAGCCGGCTGGTTTTCCAACTCCTGGAGGTGCCAATTGAGGCCGAAAAGGTGCATTGCTGAGAAAAACACAGAGAGAAAAAAAAAACTGCGTGGGCTTGCAGAAATGGATAAACAAATAAGAAAAATAGTCGCACAAAAACAATCAAGCCACTTAAGCACAAAAAAAGACCAGTGGGAGTGCAGAACGGACGGATCCAATGCAGACAGGAAAATAACAACAAATTAAATTCCAGCATTCGGATTGAAATTCTGTTTTCAGTGGCCGTTCTGCCATGGGTGGCTTTTGTGTTAACACAGCACTGATACAGGCAGGACAAAGTCTTTTCAATCAATACTTAGGAACCCTGTTGCTGTGGCATGTTTCCTTGGGGAGCGTTGTTCATTAACGGTTTAAAGTGTCTGCACACAAACAGCTACTGTATCAAAGAGAGCAGCAGGCAGACATTCTATTCTGACACTTCAGACAAACAGACGAGTTACACTGGAGAAGTCCTAAACTCTTCGAATCCAATACAAAAGCAGGAAGGACACAGATGCAGCTACATGTGACAGAGGGAGGAAGAGACTTTTAAGAAAGTAGGAGGCAGTGTATTGAGACAGACACTCACAGCAGGAGTGGGAAGTGAGAGGGTAAGACGCTGCAACACTCCTCTAGTTCTCTTACATAACTAAACTGTGTCTGGCTTTCATTCAGACAACCTGCTTTATTGTCACAATATTGGATGTAATCAAACTGTGTTCTTGATGTTTTTGGGAAAGTGAGGTGCTTCTGTGAGCGCAGCAAGAGGGCCAATCTCCTTCAAAGTCACCATCCAGGGAACATGCTGAGGAAGCATCTTGATTTCCGACCATTTGATCTGCGGGAGGAACTTTTCTCCAACACCCGTCGCTCGCTGGGAAGATGGATATCGACTGCAGCAAATAACTTGAGAGGTGGATGTGGGGCCAGAGAGAATATCAAATGTGAAGCAGACCAAAAGAGAGATGGAAAACTAGCATGGACAGTGCATCAATAGATGCTTTGTAAAAAAAAAGAAAAAAAAATAGGGTGTGTGTTTTGTTAAAAGGCTTCTCGTGGAAATACTTGGCATCGGTTTAGTGAGACTGCACACTGCCTTGTCCTTGGTGGATCAAATGAACAGGTGCAGGGCGGCTTTGAATTTCAGTTAAATAATGCAGATTTAACACTGTGAGTGATAACGTGGTGCCCAGCACGTTAACTCAGAGTGTCAGAATCCATTTTGGGTTTCCCTGGAAGTAAACCAGCATCGTAGCAACATCACCAGTAGCAGAAATACTCTCTGACTGGTTCATCAATATTTTTGACAAGTCTGACTTTTCTCGCAGAGCACCTCCCAACGTGAAAACCTGTGAAATCTGTGCACATTTGTTTCTGTTTTTCCCTCCGTATTTGCCACATCAGTGGGAGTTCCTATTGCTGTTGATACCATTTCTGAATTTTTTACGACGTCTCACTAATAAAGCAAACAATCTCTGCGTGTGTGTGCATCTGTTATTCACTTTTCTCTACATCTGATTTACTTCACACATTGTGGATGTGTTGCTGGGGACCAGAGTAAGTGCGGTGTAGAGGTTGAAGTTGTTCGGCTAAAAGTTGTTTGTTTTTTTTTGTTACACTTCACAGCAGTCAGGCAACAGCATGGAGCCTCAAGCTGTTAGGAGGCCGCCCCAAGCGCTGTCAAAAGTTTGCAGTTACCAGCAACCCCGGCTCACCTAAAAACAACCACTGGATGATGGCAATAACATCTCACTAAGAAACTTCCCTACTGCCCCTTTGTAGCCGCCCGGTGCTGCTGAACTTTAATGCTGCTGTGATGACCTGCCTTTGCTCACAAAAAAAAACAAACAAAGCTGGAGTATTGAAGCCTCAGTGGAAACAAAAGGCTGGCCAGTGTTACACAATCAGAGGTTTGATGTGTCACATGCGATGTGTTAGCGTATTCACACAGAGCTCTCTGTATTTGAAGTGGGACTATTGCAAAAAAAAATGAAGGCTGTGTGAAAGACACATGAAGCAGGTTTGGATGCTGGCTGCAGCAGTTAAGTGAAAACCAAGAGTTCAGGTTTTCAAGCTCCTGCATTGCAAAACCATGGTCAAGCCAGCTGCTGTGTGAATTTCAATGCACTTGTTGGTCTGTGTTGTTACAGGATGGCCTCGGTTTAGCTTTGCTTGGGGTACACAGTTATGACAGCAGGTGTATAATAACAGCAAGGACCCAAGGACGCCAAGTGATGAAGGCGAAGTTGTTTGGGTGAGTTGCTTTTTGCACTAGTTTAACCAAATAAAATAAATCCAGAATATTCTCATTTCTCTTCATACCTAAATCCAAACACACAGTACACACTCTCATGGATAAATATTTTCAGTTCTAAGACTAACATGTTGGTGGCTTTTACTGAGAAGAGAATCCCAAGGAATCACGGTCTGCTAAGCTGAGTCCCAAATTGCCAGGATCAACCGAGGACATGGAGCATTAACCCAAAGTGAAACCCCCTCTGCCAGAAAAGAAAGAAAGAGACACCTACCCTTGAAAAATGACTGACAGCATGGAATTAAAGCAGGTTAAGGTATTACCTAAAGAATAAAAGGTGGCATTATCTGTTACCCACCTAAACTTGTATTTATAAAATGTGCATTAAGTATTTGGGAAAATGAAGCCTTTTAATGCTGAGGCAGAACTCTGGAAGAACAGGCTGAATGACAGACAATACACTAAAAACCAACCAGCTACAGTGATGCCATAAAGCTGAAAATGCAATAAGCTTACTGTCAATTTTAAGAATCCTATCTTTTTTATGTCTATGTGCCATCTCCTTGCCTGTTTTTGGATTAGCTGGGAGTTAGGCAGAGTCAGGCACAAGCAACATGGTGATACTGACTAACAACTCTTGAAAGATCTTTCCACTAAACTTTATTCGCAGTCTTTATAAAAACCTGTGAATAGTCATGATTGATTTGTCTGGTACATAGCAGTGGACCAATTAATCAATGATCAAGCTAGCTGATTTAAAACCAGACTTTCTTTGGACATGGCTAAAAGTGAATATTATTGTAACGTACAGAGAATATTCAAGGATGTTTGATACAAGTCCTTCTCTCTGACCGGGTTCCTGATTGCAGAGACTAATTCCTTTAACATGATAGGTGTGAAGACTCTCCACTCTGCACTGCTGTCCACTAGAATCCTGACCCTCCACCAGAATGAAACTCGTGTGCGAGCCCTTGTGTATCAGAGGCAAGACAGAAAGGCCGAGAGCCTTCCCCTCTTCAGTACTCTTACTGCACTGGGGTCTGAATCCCCACTTACCTCATCAACAAATTGCTTTGAGGTGAATAGCCCTCAATTTATGAATTTGCATAAGTTATTCCTTGCAGCCCAGGCCAGTTCAATTAATATTTATGGGCCATGAGCAATTCTCTTCCTGAGCAAGAAGCTGGAAAAGCTCACCTCTAATCACTGATGTCCACATTTGCCCTGTGGTACATCTACACTGGCGATGAATGGCAGGCGGAATTTGTAAGTTCACAACATGTTTGTTTGAGCTCTGACTTTCACGTGTAATTTAGTGCACAGAATCACAAACCTGAAAAATGGCCTCAAGAAAATCCTGCTGGCTGCTCTCACAGCTAATTCCCCCATCTTGTTCAAATGATTCTCGGTAGTGATGTTCCCAGTGAAACACAACTGTGCTGCAGATGAAAGGTCTTTGCTAATTTCTCAAGTCAAGCAACCGGAGAAAACAAACTTCTTGAGCATTTCTTGTTCAAATATGCAGGTGACATTTTTCAGATGGCTATCATTACCGAGAATAATTAGTCCATTTACCAGAGAGAAAGGTGGCCCATCTGGACACCCGGAGTGCCAACAACAACTTGGAGCTCAGTAGCCTCAAAATTACTGAGATAAACAATGTTTTTTTTTTTCCTGGACATCAATCCAGAAATATCTCCAGAGCAGACGCTGTACAGCACAGCTTACAGCTTAGCTAAGATGCTGCTGTTCTCTGGGATAGAGTCTTCAACTGTTTTGTGTTTTTTGGTCTTGTGGCATTTAACGTAAGCTCAGTGTCTCCTTGTATTAATCTCTGGGGGGTTCTACAAATTATTAGTATGAGGACCAGTCACAGCACTGACGAGTGGAGGCAGCTGTACCATCCACTCTGCTCTGGTAATTGTTATAGCCTTGTTAAAAACCAAAAGTCACTTCACTCTAATCATCCAAATTTCACCGCAGGTAAGATGCACTTTACAAAGCAACAGTTCATGCTTCATTTAAAGACACTTGTTCCCGTATTTGTCTGACATTTGAAGAAAAAATATTGCACAAATGAAGTGCACCGTCCTCTCTTTCTAAACAACTTAATTAGGCATGGTCAGAGAGGACTCTGTCCACATTTTGGATTTGTTTAGGCAGTTCAATTTAAAAGTGCCACTTCCTAGAAAATCCACATGCCTTCGGCGCATGAAATCAGAGCATCAAAGCTGGATCCGGTCCTGATTGGCCTCCCTATATCTGAACAATCGCTGAAATCCTTCCAATCAGGCCAGTTTGCAGAGCTGGAACAGGAAAGCCTCACCTCAGCAGGTTTGTCTCATTTGAATTGCAAGAGCTGCTGTTGTCGGTTAGCCAGGGTCCAGTTTTTTTTTCATGACTGTTCTGCTGCTGAAGACTTCAAATTAATTCCAAAACATTATATGTGTTGCGTACATAATCCTAACCTGAGCAAGGGAAGGAAACAGAAACCAAACAATATGGGGGAGTACATTTCAAATGCGGCCCATGTTAACATGCACCAGATGCAGCTGTGCTTGTGTTTGTCTTTGAGCTCGTCTTTGTACTAATGGCACTGTGCGTTCTGACAGTAGGAAAAGTATTAAAGAATATGAGTGCACATTGCTGCTATATGAGTCATTGCACCTGGCAGGTGAATTGGCGGTGGATGAAAGAGGGAGGAAGTGGTGGAAACAGTCTCAGACACCTGAGGCAAGTGGCAGAGGGCTGCATCTGTTTAACACACACACACACACACTCCTACGCACCCAGCGAGCTGAAAAACCCCAGCATGCACTCTGGAATGATGCCAAAAATACAATTCCTAAACATGTGACAGGTCTACAATTAAACAAGTTGCTGATTGTTGGGATTAAAATGTTGTAAATGAATCCAATCTGCTACAACTGTTAGTGACAGCAGCTGAACAAATGACTCCTCTGTAAACGGAGCATATCTGCTACAAGCACAGAAACACAAAAAAATAGCTACGGTACTAATTCCTGCACACAGCGGAGCAAAGGTAAAATACGGCACACATTTATTCTAATTTAAGCTCATGAACCACAACAAGTAACAAAACAGTTAAGTCAATAAAGAATTATGAATATTGATATAGCACATTTATGACCTCTCCTTCAAGAAAGCACTTCCCTCTCTATTCAGCAATAAAACACGGGTTATAGGATCTGCCCAACATCGCCATATTTCTCCTTATACAACTGTGTCACATTTCCCCTGCCTCCAAGCTGGATGAATACTTATATATCCGCTCGGGGAGAAAGGCACAGTGTAAAGATTAAGGGCTTGGATGACAAGGGAGGGCATGCAGAGAGATTAATCTGTACGGGTTTATTGCTGTGGTCAAGATTCTAAAGGTTAGCAAGAAGTCAGCTTTGACACACACTATAAAAAAACAACAACAACAACAGAGAAACACTCAGAAGGCTTCTCATAGGAAATAATGCCCAGAGGGGGGGTGGTAGAGCATGAGTATTAGTTTATCTTCCTTGAAGAGATAAAAGCACTTCCTGTTTGACAGAATAAGCGGAGTTCTGGTCCTACTATAACAAAGGCTTTGTGGACCAAGGTCTTCTTTAAATTTCAAAGGTTTTTGGAACTGTTTCCTTTTGTTACAAAAGCACAGCTCCTCTCCTTGTGTATCATTCTGATGTTGCCATCTGTGCCATTTCAACCTCTCCCCTCCACACCCGTGTTTTAGCAAGAAACCCTCCCGAGGACATGAAGGGGTGCTGTCGTTCTGTGAACTAGGGGATCAGAAGTGTCGGGATGATGCACAGCCCTCTCTCAAAAGAAGACAGGCTGGAATGTCTTGTTGGAAAAAGTGTACTGGGGGCCGCCGCGTCTGCATATCTGACTGAGAGCTTAGTCAGACAGATTCCACTGAATCATATCAAGACATCTGCATTTGCCGCAAAAAAAAAGGAGGATGCAGTGAAATAGAAATACTCCCCGGTAGAGATCAAACCTCACACTGATTTAAAGGCATGCCAGCTCTATTCACTGTCAGCAGACTTGTCTATCATTTGTTCCATTTGACTGAATAGCGTGTAAAGATTGTCTAATGCCATTGCAGATAATGGAGCCAGAATTTTCTTCCCTAAAATGGAAACACACTGGTTTGTTTTGGTGACAGCTCCACTCAGACGTTTTGTCTAGCTAATAACACGTGTGTTTGTGAAAGCAGGGACGACAAAGCTCTCTTTACTGGTATTCCAGAGATTTAAAGGGAATCACGGTCTAAAAAGTATCTGGTAATGTGAGCCGCTTACAGATAAGATTAGAACAGTCTCCAAACTGTTTTCAATTAGAGGCGCAGGTTTGAGAGGCAGCTGCAGGTGAATGGCTAGCAGGAGTGTGGCCCTGAACTGATGAGGCTAATGTGTCTTCAACCGTACTGATGAAGAGTAGAAGGAGAAACGTGCGGTAAAAGTAAGAAAAGAGATAAAAGAAAGAGCACACTGGTGTGTGTCTACAAGTGAGACAGAAACAGAGGCTTTGAAAGGAGGGGTCAAAAAAATTAAATCTACAAGTCAGGGTGAAGTCTTTATAGTGCAAGTCACAATGAGAAGAGATCAAATATTCTTATTTTAAAGCCTTTACACCCTTACCTATGCAGTAGCAGAGAATGATGGACAGCACCACAGCGATGCCCACAGCGATCAGGGCGGTGCACTTCCAGGAGCAATGTTTAGGTGACTTCTTGAACTTGAAAGCCCCTCTGGACAGGCTGTTCCTGGGCAAAGGGCGCGCAGGTGTGGAATAAACAGTCCCAGTTGCCATGGTGTAACCAGGAGCTGCTGCACCGAAGAAAGGTGTCGTCCCTGTGCCCGTTTTAAAGAGAAAGTGCCTGCAGAGAGATAAAGATGTTTCCAAAATGTTAGCTGGACATTCTGTAAATAATTGAAAGTTCCCAACAATCCCATGTGTAACATAGTCCAGGAGGAACTGGGTTATAATCTAATATCAAGTATAATCCTGACATTGGAAAAGGTGAACAAAAAGTACCTCATAAAAACAATCATCTCCCACTTGCCCTTTTACTACAGGGCCTTTGCTAATAGCCCATTATACCTGGGGTAATTAAGAGGGTTTAATCAAATGCACTACGGAGTGATCGTCCTATTAACTTTTAAACCCCACATGAAAAGCTCTTAAGTAAATGAATTAAGCCTTGTTGCCACTCTTGCCACTACTTAGAGATTAATACCCAAATGCCTTCAGGCTTATGGGGACAGCCAGGGAAATTGGACAGATTGACCAAGCATTGCAAATGTTTTACAATCCACAACTGTATAATTGCATTGCGAAAAGTGTTTTAAAAGTTTAGAATTTGTTATAGAGTTGTCTATATAATCATGTTATTATGTGCAACACTTTACATGAGCTGTTGATCGATGATTATATCTGGACCATGCCCATAAAACGGTCTAAAGTCTGAGAACAAACAACTGGATCAAAAAAAAAAACAAAAAAAATCATCTACTACTGTAAGGACAAATAAAACAACGTAAACACCTCTTGACGTCATGAAAGGGTTAAATTTCAGGGACCATGGGACTTGTTTTCCTGCTTTTTACATCCTGTACTTTCTGCTTCACACTGGTCATGTTTTATGTGCTCTATAGATCCCAGGAGGAGGGTGTTGCCGTGGTAACCGCTAATTTAAAACACCCTGATAAACTGATAAACCAGTGTTTGCTCATCAATTATTTGTGCAGCATCTGTGAAGTGTCCATGGAAGTTTTGTAAAGGGCCGTTTTAATCCTGACTCTGATTCTATACTAAAGAGCCTGGGAATCGCTAATTGAGCGAAAAATCTGATGCTGAGAAGTTAAAGACTGGAAATCCATGTAGTAATCAGAGTCTTGCTGATTTACACTGCGTAAAAGGGAACAATGCAAGACAATATGGAAGCTCTGAAAGAAATCAGCCATCACAATCCTTCAAGCTTTCAACAGATTTAATATTGTTTGCTAAAAGGCTAATCGCATATTAGGGACGACATATGTGAGATATAGTCTGATCCTAAACCTTCGCTGTGCGCGGCTCGTTTTCAGATATTTCAGGTATTTCATATCTCCAGCGAGGTTATCTCTGAGGTAAAAACCTCCACTGATCAATTCTTGGATAAAAGAACAAATGTCAGATTGGGATCGTCCGCCTCCTGGACGCCGTGATTGACACGTGCTGTCGTGATCTGACAGGGATTCCATTTAAAGGTTACGGTGTTTCTCAGTTGGAATGACAATGCACCAGACATGCTGAAGGAGTTCTCAGACTCCTCAGTCTGGAACAATCTGCACTGTAGCTACTGCAGACTCTGTAATATGCAGTTGGGTATGAATTGAGGTCAAAACTTGCACAACGTCGGAGGCGGCAGACGTGTAGTCAGACACACAGGCAAATAGACACTGCTATCAAGGGAGTTAGGCGTAAGAGGATGCAATCTGATGAGGTAGACAGAAAGGGACGTGGGACTTGTGTGTGTGTGTGTGTGTGTGGCAGGAGGGTTATGTACTCTATTTGAGGAAGGTGAGATGATCTGGAGACTGTTTTGCCTGTAAATAAATGTAGTGAAATCCATGTGCTGTCAGTACATTATGTTCTTTAAGTAAAAGACACCCCACAGGTACTACTACAGTGTTACACATGTGACTTTGAAGACAATTAAAAGTGCATTGTTAGCGACTACTATATAAATACTTATTGATACATCTGTAAATGAATTTCATAATGAGTCTATTTACTCAAACTGACTAAGCCTTGTGAACACATATAATTAAAGGGAGCATATGGCACGCCACGGGTGGTTTAAAACTATAAAATCAGCTGTATCTGCAGCCTTTTTAGCTCTTCTGCTTTGTATGTGAGAACGCACGAAGTTAAAAGTTGTCAGTATGTGTGTGCGAGACGAATTCTTACGCCGCACATTTATTGCACATGGCGTTTAAAGTGATTCTGGTACTGATGGTTTCCATGTTTGGCCTGTCTGTCTCTCTAAAGAGCAGACTGAAGGGTGGGTGGGGGGTTGTGGGGTGGGGGTCTAAAGATGAAACACTGTTGGACATGATTAACAAACAGCAGAGCAGTGTAAATGTCTGCGGCTATAGACACTGGATGACCGTCTGTAATTGATTACAGCCAGTGTGATGCAACAAGACACATTACTATGGTAATCCAGCCAAGCTCTGGCGATAGTGATGTGGTGTGTTGTGTAGTGAAAGAGAGAGAGAGAGAGAGAGAGACAGACAGAGTGAAGAAAAAAGAGACAATCAAGAGAGTGTGAGACGGAGAAGGATAGAGAGCAAATGAATGGCCATGCGTGAGTGCAGTCGCAGTGTGTTTTGTGAGCACGCCTGTCTGTCCCATTGAGAAGCCTGGAACACAAAAGCAGCAGCCAGCCCGGTCTCCTCCGCTCTCATCACACTGCTTGTCATCGTGATGACATTTGAAAACATCCTCACGGAGGACAAAAGACTAAACAGAGAGTGGGTGGATTTGTCTACGGCTAAGCCCCAGCTGTAAGGGTGAGAGAGCACACCAGAAACAATGTGGATCGAAGCCCTCAGAATATGTAATCTGCCTATTAGCTGCTGTTCTGTGTTAGCATTAGCATTTCAAGGTGAGAGCTGGAACAATCAGGCCACTTAAAAAAAAAAAAAGACAGACTACAGATGTGGGTCTGCTGTCTCTGTGACTCGTTTTTTTTTTTTTTTTTTTACACTTGCTGCCGTTGTGGTCTCTCCTTCAGATCACCACCTGCCCTCTCAACAGGGGGTCCGCTAGCAGGTGCTATTCTGATACAGCTAGCTCTGCAGCGAGTGAATGTATTTTCAGAGAGCTTCTTTTTTTTGTGCCATCCAGCCCACGGAGATCAGCGTGGTGCCATCTTGAGTGCTCAGAGTGTTTGCACATGGAGGCGCTCCTATTTAACAAGTATGATTCGATTTGACATTAAAAGGGCTCAGCTCTTATGCACATAATGTAAGTCGGTCTGATGGACCTGGGACTCATTTTTTGAGGAACAATTACACTGAGGACATGTTTTACTACTGCTGTATTTTAACTGCTGTCAAATGACTCTTAAGATGAACGATGGTGTCCACGTGAGCAGCTGTGCATAGCACCATGTTGTGTTATGAGAGATGGGGGGATCACTACTTATTTGCATAAATCTGAGGTCAAGGCTACTTTATGTAAAACAGGGGCATCCAGCACAAGTCTCTCCACCTCTGGAAACACCAGGCAAAAAAAAAAAAAGGAGAAAAAACAACTACCACCGTACCACTGTCAATCTAAATGAAACTCAGCAACTGCACGGCTCATTTGCCTCCTCAAAGGCGTTGGGAAACATTACAGAGGGTGTGCAGGTGACACCAGGAGATGGGTTGAAAATGGTGGCATACAAAAAAAATAATGGACTGCTGCTGATTCAAGCCAACAAAACATCAGCCTGATATACCTGACACAACTGTATAAAAGTTCGGTTACATGCCGTCTGGCTTTTGTCATTTATGTTAAGCGTTCATTTAAAAACATGATGTGTCGTAATAAAGAACCTTTTGTTGCTTAAAACAAGGACGACAGGCTACACAAAGACAATTTAAATCATTGGTCTTTCTACCTAATACCTAATACTTTTAAATGTTGATCCTTATTATCATTTATATGTGTTTACAGCAACACGTCCTCATGAAAAAAATGTTGATAATACATACACCAGATAGACATCATGGTTACAGTTCTGCTAACAGAACACATGAACACACTTCCTTACACACAACAATGTGTTATGCTTGCGTTAACGAAACATGACCAAAGGTAGGTGGACTACTGGTTAAGGTAAGACATTAAAAACAGGGTAAAGATCATCTATTTACACTGGAGAAATATGCTCACATGGTCCGTTTTCAAGGACTGAAATATCGACTTCATGTTACATTTTCCTGGAGGGGACGGGCAGGTTCTAACTAAGGAGGACAGCCACATGTCAGTGTTCATGGACCACTGCTTTCAGGATCACCGTCGAGTCCACCTGCGTTTAATAATCATCTGTTAACAACCATGTTGCTGGCTACTTTATCCACATATTATAATCTTCCTGCCATTGTCACAGTGTAGACCTCACTGGTTGGACTGAAGCATGACTTCATGGATGTGTTTTTGATCTTACAAATTCAGCCACGGGTCCCAATCAGATGCAGCCAGAAACGGTCTATGCCAGTGCAGGCTGAATGTTTTCTTTCTTGGTCAGTTAATGATCTTGTTCACTGTATAATGTAATGCCGAGGAGCAGTGGTGTACATCTACAAAAACGTCCCTGTGGACATGGATCATCTATTCATGAAAGCCTCCTTTAAAATCGCTGGCAAAAAAAAAAAAAAAAAAAAAAAATCATCTGGAAAAGAAGCTACAGTGTGTGTTGCCGGCAGCAGCAGTTTATACAGTAGAATAAAAAAAAAAAAAAGCAAAATATTGCAGAAGTCTGGAATCACCACAAAAAATGTGTGCTTGGCACTAAAGATGTTGGCAAAATAAATAAAAAGGAAAACACACGAGGAAAAAGAAGAGGGGGGAAAAAATACGTCTCGAGGATTAGCACTTTGTCTACACAACCGTCCTCATTGGCAGGTAACCAGCGATCAGCGCTAACTCCTTTCTGTTCCAAGAGGGCTGGTTGGCTGCTGTCGTACACATGACTAATCAGAACTGGTGCAATCATGACTGCTGTACAGCTAAGAAAAAGTTCACCCCCACCCCCCATCTGATGTGAAGCATGACTGTCTGACTCATGATTTACATGAGCATCCCACACAAACACACTCCAACACACACACACAAATCCTACTTGGATTACCTCTGCTGTTCTTTGTCGCCCCCGAGAACAATTCTAACACATTTTCCATCAGGAAAATGGACTGTCTGTGGGACACATGATGATTTTAGAGCTGAGACATAATTTCATTTTCAGCAAAGGACTCCCTTGACATATGAATCCAACAAGGATTGACAGTACATTTATAACTGCAACGTGTGGCTGGGCGAGCCTTCAAAAGACTCATTCTGAAATGTCATAACGACTCTTCTGGTTGAATCTGAGTGCACAAAAAAAAAAAGGGGAGAGGGGGGTGTTGAAGTGGGATCTGAAGGACATACATACATATATGTGACAGCAGACACCTGCCTGCATTTTATCCAGTGGATCATGCATCGCACCTTTTATTTTTTTTATTGTAAATGCATAAAAAAAGCACACGTTTTTACTTGTGCTGTCGTATTTTAAACAAAGGATTAAGTACTGCTCAAGATTAATCACACCAGACAGTATAGTGTGTGCCAAGGTCTCTTAAGAGACATAGCAATTCATTTCATAATGACAACCAGTAGAATATTTCTAATTGAAAATACCAAGGAAACGGTTTCGGTGAAGCGGGAGAGGGAGAGGGAGACCTCTGGGGTTTAATATTTTTTTTTTTTTTGATCGGAATCTCTCTTCAGCACAAAAGGAAAAGCCACAAACTGTTCAGCAGTATCACCGTTCAGGTAATTAAGCCCTTTACATTGAGTTAGCAGATAGCAGAAGCAGAATATCTGAAGTATACACTCATATTTTTACCCATAAAAAATGTCTCATTTAAAAAACCGCAGCAGTAAATGAGCTTATATCAAACACAGCAGATTTGAATAACATGATCACAGTTGGATTAGTGACTTTATTCACTCACCATATAATAATGAGCACTAGTTGCAGTGATAGTTACTGAGTCCCGCACTTCACTCTTTTTAAAAAAGAACACTAAAAGGCCATTGATGGCGAAAGCTAGTTGGTATTGAGTCAAATTAGCGCACTCATGCTTTGAAGACCAACACTTTTTATGGGAGGTTACACACACATTATTCATTACTGCTAATTGCTGTAAAAGTACCTAATGCTGTCAAATAAGTGCTTTATTTTCAAGGAGGGTTGATGTGTCACGGGAAATATATTAAAGAAGATCATAACATTGTGATTTATACTTGACACTTTTTTAATCGGCTGCCTTGTACGGAATAATTTACTGTCACCACATTTGACCACGTCTGGTAGCGTGCTGAACAGAGAGAATAAAATCCATGACACTTCCGAGGATTCAAAAAGGGATTCACACCCCTGCTGTACCTGAGGCCACCTATGTATGTGCTAAGCCAGGACTTTCCAGCCTCAACACCCCCTGAAGGCAGCCTAATAAATACTTTCTCGGGCTTCTGTTTACATTTCCCAACCTGGTGTTTTTCTTGACATGTGTAATTATGTGCTGAACCGGGTCTTCCCTTTTTGGCCCCATTGGTTCGCAGCAGCCGTCCGTTCCCACCCACTGACAAGCACTTGATTTAGAGTCCACTGTGGTGATAGTGATTTATGCCTCAGCTGATGATAGGTGTGCACATATTGTTTTGTCGATACAGCTAAGACAGCTCAAGGTCATCGCGCGGTTAGTATTCAATCACCGCATCTTCCCCGAGAAACTGAAAGTGTCACCGCATATCCCGATTGATTCAGTCAGATCATAAGACGTTGTTACTCAGCGCTGCCACGGACGGAAAATTCAAAGTTTACATTCATCTGAGCCTCAGAAGCTGAACGCTGTGCCAGGGAAATATCAGGCCTAGAATGCAATCATCTACTTCAGGCCATTCCTGAGTCAGAGCGCCATGTACCACACTTCATTAGCCAGAATATTTGGAGCTCGCTGATTAAGAAAGATGTAACCCATGTTTCAGGAGGAAATCTTGGCAGAGGCTCTGATGACAAAGTAGCGTCTTGCACAGCATATTTTGATATAACCCACATTCCACTTAGCAAGTCTCTTGTTAAGTTATATAGCATCTCTGAATTCAACTGGCAAGCTTTCACATACTCACATACTTCACTCTAATCATGAGCTCTCCTTCTCACTCTGCCTCTGTCTAATCCAGTAATCAGCTCTTAATCGTAGGTGCATTCAAAAAGCAGCCGCCACTTAACATCATTCTCAGACAGAAACAATGGCGCTATTTATCAGACTCAGCGGCTCTGACTTTATGTCATGCACAGTTAGCTGTGTAATAATTTAACCTAAAATGTGCCATCCTGAAGTTTTTTTATTCCGTCATGAACAAAATCATCAACTACTCCTCAGTGAGAGTCTAGCCTTGTAATGAGACCGCACTCTCCAAAGCTAACAAGTCAAGAACAAACTGCTGGTTCAGATCCTGTTTTCTAAGTGAGTCTCTGATAAGCCTGGCTTTGATTTTGTAGCGATATAGGTCAGTATCTGATGTTTCCAAAAAGTATCAAAGATGTCAGTGGATTAAAGAGACTGGTCAACAAATCTAGGGCAACTAAAATGAGACAAACACGAACCTAAATGCAAAGCAGAACTTTTCAATTTTCAAATAATAAAACATAACATTTAGAGCCAGGAGAGCAGCCTTCTAGTACCGACTGAAGCAGAACTGGAACAACGTCACTCCCTGCTTGTTTATTTCACATCATTTTGTTATCAGTAAAAAAAAAAAAAAAAGAGATCAACATCTGGATCTGGATTTTCTGGCTCAGATGTGGGTCACCACGGGTCACTCACCTGCTCTCCAGGGCCACATTGCTGCCCAGGACCCAGCTGTCCTGCAGCTGGACGCATTCCGCCGTACTCTGCAAGTCAGCCGCCAGGCCGGCTGTGGGTGGTGGACTCGGGCTCCTCTGATTGGCCAGCGAGCTGCGGCTCAGGGAGGTGATGGACGGATGCTGTTTGTGTGGGGGCGGGGCTGGTGGGAGCGGAGGCGGAGCTTGCTGAGTGGACAGATGGTCACCTAGAGAGGAGCAGAAGAGAACGGGACATCAGAAAATGTTTAAAAGAAAAAAAAAGAAAAAGAAAATAAATAACACCCAGGGATAAGAAACAGTATTGCTTAGAGGCAGCAGATGGGTAAGCTGTCTTATATGCAAGATACGCATACAGCCACTTAACAGACCCTGAAAAGTAAATACAACCAAGAGCAAGACATTAAAATGAGATGCAACCACTGCAAAAAGCTGAGAAATAAGAGCTGCTTTTATGACATTACACATAATAATTGTCACAAAACGCCACACGGCTGACAGTTGGGTTCTCTTAAACAGAAGGTCACTTAGAGAGGCAGCTGTTCTTTTATGGGCGCTTAACGTGATGTTTCACGTTTGATTACAGCCAGAGAAGACTCTCAAATAACTAATGACCAGAACATCCATTAGAGCTCTGAGAGAACAGGTTTTCCAATTTCACACAAAGCTGTGTAATTGGCCCCCAGAATGGCATGTGGTGATTATCTATCCATCTTCCCTGTTTAAAAGGTAAAAACCCACAGTGCTGACAATTCTGATTTGCTCCAATGAGCCCCAAATGGGGATCATCTTTCTTGCCTTACAGAGGGCTTGGAGAACATAGGGGAAACAGGGAATTGTGTCTTTTAGGTGTGTCTGTTGGTTTTTTTTGCATTGACAGCATGAATTTTTATATGACGCCTAATAGAGGGTTAAATTTAGAGCATATGAACACTGGAGGTCAACGTATGAGTTAACCTTTGCCATGCAGACAAGAAAGGGAAATCTCCTATTGGCTGTGCAGATCGTCTCCACTAAAAGGGCACGTCAAGCCACTGTTTTTGAAAAGATGCTTTAATGACCATACAATTTTTGTCCTTGTCCTCGTGCTTCCACTTTCCACCGTGCCCTTCTATGCATAAAATATGCTATTTAATGCTGGAAAATGAGCCATGTGGTTGCAAACAGCTAGAAGGAAACACGTATGCCATTCAGAGCCAGGAAATCATTTCCACCGCTTAGAGGTAAAAACCTTTAGGCTATTGTAAATGCACGCAAGTAGTACGACTTAGATCATTCACAGTGGGAATACATTAAAATTTACTACAAGGAATATTGTAATGAGTTTGATTGCAAGGACACTGTAATAAATATGTTTTTTAGAGCAGAATCTTTTTTTTTAGGACATCAGTTTAATCTGCAGATGGACAGATGGACAGGTGGGTAGACACACAGACGTGGGACGGAGCAGAGTGCTCGTGCAGACGGCCATTCTAGCATTAATTAAATTTTGACTGCAATTACACAGCAACAGCATGTGGCCATAAAGTCCATAAAAGCAGAATCATCACACGAAGGTTGTTTTTTTTTCCCCTTGACTCCTTTTTGTGGGCTGTGATTAGAGTTTTATCAAACAAACACAGTCCTCTCACCTCCACCACATCACCATGCTCAAAGTTCTGAATCCTGGACAACCTGAGATCACCTGCAGTATATTGGCATTGGACAAAAAATATATGGCTGTCGTGACTTAGTAATAACAGATACAACACATCCCACTCATCTCCTGGGCTAGACCGTGAGCTTTATTAGAAAAGTGCTAAGTAGGCTAATAGAAATGTGGATTATCTACCGAGTGCTGGCTGGTGCTACTTCACCTCTGGGCCTTGTTCCACTGTATGAGCCTACAGCACCAATGAGCTCCAATTCACTTTTCAGCAGAAGCATGTTTCATATAATCAGTAAGAGTAATGGTAAAATGTCAATGTGGTGGGAAGGAAGGGGAAGCTCAGGGGCCATCAGAAGAAAAACTGGAAAATATCCAACATGAAGTATTATTCCATTTGGAGTTAAAGTTTCTATATGTAAGGTTTAATTAGTTGTAGTGCAAAGTTTAATATAAGTTACAATCCATTGAGACATTGCCAGAGTGTCCATCAGGGTGCAGCAATAAGAAATGTCAGCTTGCTGGCCCTCTAATGTAGAAAAACAGGCCTCTGTCTTGTAATTTGTCCAAAGCTGGGGCTGATCTAAAGCTACACTGAGCAGCTTATAAATAACCAAATGCAACAGACTCATGTAGCATAGCTTAGAGCAGACCTGGGCAAAGTACCCCTGATGTGGCCTGCAGACCGGTCAAGTCTGCAAAAGAATATCCCCCCCAAAAAATTAATAAGACACATTAAATTTAGCCTGGTGGCTGTATTCTGTGCATCACAACTACTTTCTAAGTGTTGAGCTTACTAACTGTAAGTTAGCGTTGCACTATTCAAATTAGCTTTTTTGTCACTATGTCACTACTGGAAAAAAATAAAACAATTGATGTAATATAATGCATCAAAAATAGACTATATACATAATAAAAGTGAACCAATGACATTTCCTTGAAAAAAAGGCAGCATCCTCTTAATGTCCCACTGCACAATCATCTCATTATCACACCCACAGATGAGATCAATGAGTCAACCCCTGAAAACAATCGCACTCCCGTTAAGAATAAATACACATAATACACAAATCTGTCTCATTTATCTTCATATTGATCTAAACATCTCATTTAGTTTGTCAGTGTTGCTCCACTTCAAAATTACACAGTTATGCAATGCAGGTGCATGATGACTTGATGGAAACATCTCAAATATAATTCACTACCATCAGATCATGTTTACTCTCCAGTCAATTTCTGATGAATTAAGGGCACGCCTGAACTGAGATGACTTTTTTTTTTTAAACGAGCTGTGCATAACAATCTGAAAACACAATCCTGAATACTTCAAAGGAGAGGGATTTGATGTGCAGCAAATCTGAATAATCCCACAATGGACTATGGAAAAAAATAAAGCCCCATGAACTGAAATGAACCTGATGTATGCAGAGCAGAGCAATAAGGCCTCTGTGCCATTTAGTTCTACCTGCTGTGGCCCTGTATAAAAGTCAGACAGGAGTTGAGGGGTGGGTCATCACCATGGTAACCAAGAAAATGGCAGAGAAGCTTGTGTTTAACTCATTAAAGAGCTATTTAAGTAAGTTAACCGTAGGTTACTGAAGAGGCATTTTAACATGGGAGTCTATGGGAATCTAATTGCTTTTGGAGCTGCCCCCTAGAGCCTGCAGGGTGAACTGCAATTTTTAACACTTCAACACTTCATTTTTCATCCCCAGAGGTTGCCACCTGGTTTAAACTTTGATTTTTTTTTAAGTAGTATGTAGTATTAAAACTAAAAATGAACTCTTAGTGAACAACCTCAGTCATGTGTGTTTATATGGAGTAAGACTAATTTCCAAACAACCATGAAGGTCATTTTGTAAGTCACTAGAGCTCAGCTTTTCTGCAAGCATACCATGTAAAGCATTTAAAGTAACCTTGCCACATTATATATTACTTAACAGCAAGTTATGTCCTTTATAGTATTTAGATCTGAAACCTGAGTCTGAATGGACTTATCTCATTCTTTGTGTGGTCACAATCCAACGCTGAATTGTTGCCAAAGATGACTTCACTCTTTCTTTCTTATATATCAGCACATTTTAATTGCATGCTATACTATTTAAACTTTAAATTCAGATTGCTTTACAGGGATTCTGAATGAGAATCTTCATCAACATATTACTTTACAGTCTTGAGCTGCCATTTCTTTGACAAACACAGGTCATAACGGGGCATATTTTATTTTTTCCTTACACTGAGTTTTCCTGCACACAGCAGATGTCAGCGTGTGTGTGAAAGCACCATGGTCTGCAGTTTGCGTTATAGGTTTGAATCCATTTTCTGGCAAACAGTTTTACAACCTGTATGTGATAAAGTCAAAGTGTTCCCATTTAACCTATTGAGCAAAATGTGGCGCTAGCAGTGCAGCGGGTCTGTTGTTCATACTTTGTACTTCACTGCTGCGGTTGGAGGTTTAAAACCCACCGGGGCAAACGATGCTAAAATACGGGCTTATATGGCGTCATAGTGTTTTGATTTACATTCACTGCCGAGCATATGTTGCTCTGTATGTGTGTGTGTGTGTTTTTTTTAAATAAGCACAGTAAACAATAAGCCTTTAAGAAAGCCTGGCATTGTTTTCCATCAAGACACAGGAGGAATTAAGCTGGCCTTTAATGTGCAGACTCAGTGACTGGGATGGCAGATGAAACAGCTGTGCGGTTTATGGAGCTTTGCTTTGAAATCAGATCAAGACGGATGCCTCCTTTGCATAATTTCTCAACGTCAGCTTGTCATCATCTCCATCAGCAACATGCTTTTAAAAGGACCTTTGTGATTAATACTGCATGCCAGTGCTGAAATGACAGACTCATCCCCATCTTAATGACGCCTGCAGCACACATCAAATGTGTCTTTACGATGCTTTGTTTTTACACGAGCGGATCATTGTTTCAGCTTCTTTTTAACAGCATGTTTTTGGAAGTTTGTGATCTAAAGACTGACAGTGTAATGACTTCATATAAATGTTCTTAGAAAGCTGGGTTTTTTTTTTACCCCCTCATGATCTAAAATGATTTAGACTTGTCCATTTTAATACATTACCGTGAACTTTTTGATGCCTTTTCCTGATACCATGATGTTTAGGCCAATTAAATTTCTATGATGTTCGCTCCTTTGAAAAGATCTTTTTTTGATTAAAGCGTCGACAAGCCTCGAATGCTGCGTATAATGTTCCAACACTGAGTCCGGACACAATTAAAAGCCGTTTTGCACTCACTATGCTTGGCAAGCCCGGTGAAAGCCTTTTCATATTCATTGTGTAAGTACTGTAAAAGGTCTTGTGCCATTTTACTCTCCATTAAGAGACTGATGCAACTGCTAATGGAATTGAAAGGGCATTTTGCTTTGACTGGTTTGCCCTTCACCAATAGGAAAATTGCAGTATGTGTGCATCACAAGAATTCCATCAAAACAGATCACAAAATGTAGAGAGGCCACAGCTATTCTATTACAGCTTATTTACAGAATATTATATTTACATCAAAATAAATAAATAAATATGATGCAGCACCTTGACTGTGAAAAGTTCAATTTTTACAAAATGTGCTGTTAAAAACGACAAACCTCTGACAAGAAAAAAAAATCTCTGTTTGATTTTTATATAAAATGAATAATGGATGAACTCTTTGATAAAACCTTCCATTCGCATCAGGCTGGCAGGATGTTTATATATGTCAAATCAATAAATTCATTCTCATCAATGACTGGATTTCTGTTTCACCTCAGCACTGCTCTGGTGCATTGTTGAAGCCAGGAGAAGGATGCTTTAATAGAAAAAGACACAGGCGCTTCTCACTTGGAAGCCCTGAAGGTGGAGTGGGGGTGGGTGGGGGGGGGGGGGGGGTGTTTGGTGGTGTTTAAAGGAGAGGGGGTTGGGGGGGGGGCTGTACCCAGTGGAATTTGGGACCATTAGAACAACCTTGCCCTAGGTGAGTTTTGGGGATTTACTCTGCAAAGAGAGTTGGCAATTTTTAGGAACTTGGGGTTTTGAGGGGGAAAAAAGGAAGAGAAGAAGAAGAAGAAGCAGCAGCAGCAGCAGCAGCTGTGTGAATTTCCTGCCAGAGTACCTTCACCGCTCTCACAGCCTTGCCCACTTTTCTCTAGACTTTCTTTCTGATCAAAGACAGACATTTCTTTTTAAGCTGTTTCTGAGAAGAGGAGCCAGGGATGTAACCAATATTTCAACTCTTACATAATCATTGCATTATAGAAAAAAAGACATTCCACTAACCGCACAAAATGCCCTCTTACACAATCCTATAGACATATATCAACTCAAATTTGACGCAAATTCCAGGCTGCTGTTCATTAAAAATGTATGATTTGTAAATATGCTGAACCCACAGAAGATGCTCTGTGAATATAAGCAACCTAACGCTTGGCCATTGCTCTCTCTCTCGCTCTCTCTCTCCCAGACATTGCTACAGATGGCAGATCATCATACAGATGATGACTGCTTAGCAGTTCTTTCTGACAGCTCTCCGATTACATAGCAATTACACTCCTTCTCAAAAGCTGCTTTGACAATTAGCCTGCTGACAAAACACGTACTTGTATTTATTCATGTGTGGACAGCTTTGGCTTCTTTGTTTGTCCAGAGAGATTGTGTTCGCACCTCTGTGAAACGCTACCGTTTCTAACTTTGGTGCAGACAGCACAGTTGAGCACTGACATTATATTTATTGCTGTGTTTCTACACAAATTTACACAACTGAAACCTGGCACAGTGTTCAGGGGAGTGTGCCAGTTCCCACTTCTATGAAATCTATACTTGATGATTTTTGTTTGCACGGCTTCCATCAACCAGTCCAAGCAAAAGCTTAAACAAGAAGTAGAGAAAGTGGGGTTTTGTTTAGCATTGCCAAAAGCTAATAGTACATAAAATCAGTGTTTAAATGTTTTTGCATGATATGTCTATACCTGAACTTCCAGCTATAAACAGTTTTAAAGACATTCTTATCAGTGTTTTGGTGAAATGTCTGTGACTCATCCTGCACTTTGGGGTGTTTACAAATTTTGCATTCAGAGCTGATGCTGATTGGATGAAGGTCAGAGCTCAGGCCTTATGAACAGTTCGATCAGAGCAGACTGTACTTTTTGTACGTGGTGCAGAGCAGCAACTGATTGAACATTATTTCTACTTGAAGAATGTCATAAAATATCAATCAGTCATCAACAGAAATGAACTGAAAGTGGAGGATACATGGGTGATAAATCTTGCAGTTTAAGCGACTCCCTTCACATAACTAAGTCATCTGACGAGCAGCGTTAAAAATAAAATACATTTTTTTAGCATATACCTACTGTCAACCACTTATATTTCTCGGAACATTGAGAAATTAATGAACCTCCCTCCCTCGGTCTCAAGTATGTGGCATGAATTTGCATTTCCATCTTTCGGTGCCCATTCCGACAGTCATGCTGGCTACGAATTCTTGGCCTGCTTGTTTGTTTACACCTTTAATGTGCTGTTATAATGATGGTAACAGCAGCAACCTGCCACTTCCCATCAGCGCGTCATCCTTTTTGATCCTGAAGCAACAGTGAGCCACAGAGTACCAAGCTGTATAATATAAACAAATCACCACCAACGAGGCTGGGAATGGAGACGCTGGAGAGATGTGTTCTCACCCAAATGAGTCTCTGCTCAGCACTTTGTTGCGGATGTGTTTTCAAAGGTTGTTTTGGCGTTGTTTTGAAATGTAGGGAGCTTTCTCTGGTGCAGGTTTAAACTGAACCGGCCTTGACAGTATTTATGCACTCTATTTAAATTGCTATAGTGGCTTGAACGTCTTCAGTACGTTAAGACCATCGTTGATGGTCCTGGCCACCACAGAGGAGCTTTTAAACATTCAGAAGCAATTTATCTGTTCGAGCTACTTACGGTTAAAGATAAACAGGAAAACAATGTGATCCAGTTCTGCTGAACTGTGAGTCACTCAGACAAAAGCAATATACAGTTGAATTAGTAATTGCACAAAAAAATGTTGTCTACATCATCTTAGGGGTCATTGAAATGTGACGTGTATTCTGAGAACTATTCATGTGCCTCCCCATTCATTTACTGCTCGCTTCCCCAATCACTTGAGAAAATGGTTGCAGGAAAAAACAAACCACTCATGGTTGTAGTGGCGCAGTCTTTTTTCCAATGGCTGCTATAATTGCATTTCCTGTGCAATTGCTCAGTTTGTGGGGGGAAACCAGACAAAGGAAGCAGCATCCATCTCAAAATGGGAAAGCCTATCTTTTCCTGATTAATTGTTGCCATATTGTTCTCAACTGGATGCACTCCACATCTCCACAGAGATGACTCATTTTCACCTCCATTGTGAGAAAATTTGAGGAGAAGGAGATTTAGGCCATGTTACATCTTTCACGCCGCAATGAATAAACAAATACGACTATGAAGCCTGTACAATATGCTCTAGAGGTTGATATTTTTAACCTTCAGCTAGAGGTCTATGTTGGTTAATCATTACATACCAGGAGGGTCCTATTAAAATTGAAACTTGGTATCCAGAATTTATTAACATATAAATATTAAAACATACAATGCAACAGTAAAATCCACTGAAATTGATTGATTGATCAGTCCAGTGGGTTGATTTGTTTGCCTGGCGCACTATGACTTCTTTATGTGTATACTCATAGGGATTATTAAATACATGTTTATAAAATGTGAAGCAAATTGTTATTTTAAACACCAGATGTTATAAATATGCTTGTTTTGTCCAATATCTGATGAGTAAAATACACAACTAGCACTCATGAATGATGAAAACATATTGCTGCCTCATACTGCACACAGTAGTCTGCTCATCATTTATTAATGTAATGTCATCCAAGTTTCTTTATCTAATGAACTACAATGAACAAACTACTCATGTCGGTGCCTCTGTATCTCCCTCTACCAGACTCCTTCAAACATTCCCACATATATTTCTCTAAGCCAACATTTCTCGCAGTGTCTGGGCTCCAGAACCGAAGCTATAGCACACAGGCTGAAAATCCCTCTGCTTTCCAAAGAGCTTTCCTGAGGCCAAGGCTATGAATTGATACCCCACTGTTGCATTACTCTTGGCCACAGAGCAGAGCACAAGACAAGAATAATAATAGGAGAAATCATTGGCTTATTCTTATACTGCTCACCGACTTGTACATTATATTGGTGGGAGGGTCACGGTGGAGATGTCAATATTCTGAATGGGCATATGTGATAAACTTTACAGTTAGGGATACACAGTCTGTGCACACACGCACACACAGTGTGAAAAGCCTTCCGGCACTACTGATTTTTTGGGATTTTTCGTCAGCACACTCTGCTTCTCTCTGCAACAAGAACTAAGATGTAACCTGCGTACCCCTCCGAGGCTTGGTGCATGCTCAATCAGCAACATGATATGGCCCACAGCTCTGTGTTGAGGTCACTGCTGGAGTCGTGAAGACTGATCATGCATGAGGTAGCAGCACAGTGTTTCCTCACTAATGTGCCAAGCTCGCCATGCTGCTTCCACAGCTAATATTCAGCTGTCTGAGCTCCACCCTGAGGAAACTGGGATTTTCCTCATGCCCTATCATCAGGGCGTTGACATGACTAGCAAATTATAGAGGTCATTCAGCGGTCAAACGTTGCGACTTATGAGAAACATTTTGGCTGTAAAATAGACACACTGTTCTGATTTCACCACCGATCCACTCTGATCAAGATGACTTTGTACAACCCATGTTAGAGGCGAGGTCTCTTGAGTGGCCCCGGCATCACAATTCACTACTGAAAATGGCTTTTAAAGTTGAATCCGCCGTGCAGTCGTTCTTAATTTTGAACCTCATCCCCCTTCCATTTCAGAGTGGCTCTCGCACACATCTACATCACGTTAATCAATAATAAAAGCAGTCAGTGAAGTCAGATGTACTGTCCTTCAAATACCGTCAAATGCCGGTTTGCTTGACAACAGCAGACAGAACTGCCTACGTTCCAGTCTTCATTCACCTTAGAAAATACCACCCCAAGCCTCATCTGTCATGTATCGGCTGCAGCCTAACATTTCACTTTGTTTGGCAGACATTGATTCCTACCTCCAAGGTGTTGTCAAAGAGGCATCCAACTCATACATACCTCCTCTGCTTTCTCTCCAGAGGCTGCTTTAGAAGAAAATCGCAGGAACACACGCATACACACAAAGGAAAGATCACAGAAATGACTACATTTGAAGGTAGCCTAAAATATTGCCAAATTTGGACACTAGAGGGGATGGAATGTGTGGGTGATAAGCTGGAGCTTATCAAAAGCAACATTTCTCGAAGCCTATTTTTGTTGTTCGTGTACTGTAATAGGCTTGGCAACAAGTAATCCAAATATATATTGTAAACATACATAGACACACGAGCTGATTGTTGATGCATATCAATGTACAGGAGCAACCCTCCTGTGTCTCTAACATGCACCGTCCACGCCGCTCCTCTCAGCCAAAGCACTCACATTAAGACTTAAATGCCTTGAACCTTCTTCATCGGATTTACACAATCCTCCAGCCATATGTGTGGAGTGTCCTCCACCAGAGCATGTCAGATAACAACAATTCATCAACCACAATCTTACCACAGCAGCAGCACTCTTATTGTACACACAAACGCATGCATTTGCAGCCTAGTTGAGCAACACTTTATATTCATTAAGTGTCAAAATGTTATAACAAATAGCTGGCTAAAAAAGAGCAACAGTATATCTTGTTTAACTATTATTTGGCACCAAAGAGCAATGATATATGAAGGCATCCTTGAAGGCAACATCCTTTCACAGTTTGATAATGATATAAATGGCTAAAGCTAATTAAAATACAGCACTCTTGTTTCCAGGTTTACAACAACTTATAATGATCAGTCCAACTTCTTAAAATGTAGAGAATTGACCAATTAAAAGTGCTACTGTAGCACAAACTGTAGCCTTGTTGACAAGTAAAAAAAAAAATCTTTACTGCAAAGTATGTTTGCATACTGTAGCCTTCTGTTTGTAAATGATATGCACTTGTGAATTCACACAATTGGAACATGCATAGAATTAACCATAATAAATAGCATATTAGCATTATGCAACTTACAAGGGAAAGCAAAGTAGCCAAGCTAGCATTCCAGTCAAAGCGTACTAATGTGCAGCAAAGATTGACATCTTTTGGCATGTTAGCATGCTAACATTTGCTAACTAATAAATACACACAAAGTCAATGTTTTTAGCAAATATGAACATGAGTATTAGATTAAAACCTTATCCAGGCGATAGTAGATCAATTGTGAGAACTCACTAGATATGAATGTGTGCAACAGATACATGGTCCACCCAACAGCTGTCAACACATTACAGGTACACTGTCCCTGTTCAATTAATTAACGTCAGCTAAGGTTAGGGTTTAGGATGATGTTACTCATCCATATTCTCTACTTTTGGGAAAAGTTTGGTAGTGAGACAGAGATTTTAAATGCACTTATTCACACAACTAAAAGGGGGCGCACTGCTACATAAACACAGGTTATAAAATGTCCCCCACTGATGTTTTACAGCTGTGAATGCTGACCATCATGAAGGTCTGTGTACAGAATAACAGACAAGCAGCATGTGTGTAATCTGAAATAATTACAGCCATTTTCTACAGAAAGGTGGTGAAAAAAAGAGATCTTGTAGATTATGCTTTCTAACAATCTTATGGCAATTTGATGCTCTGAACGAACATTGCATCTTTTCTTTCCTGGTGTAATCAGCACCATTTTGATATAATCCCCCTTCCCCCCAAAAAAGGGGGCTCCACAGAGACACAAAGACAGAGGCAAGGTTAGCCTGTGCATCTTTCAGCCTGTTTTACATTTTGCTAAGAGCAAGCACCATAAAGCTGCCCTGTTTTTAAAGCCGTGCGATAAATATGCTAAAAATGTATGAAATCGAAACCCGGGAGAAGAACTTCATCACTCAGACTGATAACAGTTTCCTACAGTCGGCTGGTTTATGTCTAAAAAATCTTCTCCCAGAAGGTCAGAAGTTCAGTTTTTGTACAAGCAGCTGGATGGTTACACACCTACTTATTGTGATCTTTGGAAGGACATCAAGTAAATGTTTGTATGCAAAATTGATTTTTTTACTGCAGCTAATAGCATAAGTAGCACAAAATATCATTTAGGCTAATGGCTACAAAGGCAATCATTGCTATTTAATGGCTTTGATGAGTATTTGTACGGTATGTTAATAAACCTGATGAGGAAACTTTTCTCTGCATAATGGCATTTAATCTGCATCTATATCATTTCTGTATGAAATTAGCTTCTGAAGTGGATACATTTAGCAAAGTTTTCACAGATACTGTATGTGTGATGTGTGTTTGTGCATGTGACACTGTGAGCGAGATATTTACACAGCGAGCGAGAGGAGCTGAATGGCACGGAGCAGGTAGCAGCATCCATTATGCTTCTCTGTGCACATTCTCCATTTAGCCTCTTCATATGACTCTGCAGGGCCGTGCACATGTCTGCAGCTTGGTCGCTGTACTTGTAAACTATGCAATTTGCGTTTCATGCCACAGCAGGCATCAATTAGCACCTCCCTCACGCCTCTACATCTGAACTGCATCAAATTTGGTTCTGTGCTGCCTGGAACATGATGTGAATTTGTCATGACTCAACTGAAAGGAAGGAAATGTTCAACACTGGGGAGCTCGCTTATTGCTCACCTTGGGCGTTTCAATCAGGACTGAATATCAGATATTGTGCTTCATGATTACAAGATGAAATGGTATTCATCACTTTTGTTGCAGGATTATCTGGTGCAGTTCGATGGGGAAGGAAATAAAAGATATTTTGCCTGGGATGCACCTGGATTCTTTTATATTTTTAAATTATACATTCAAGCTGTTTTTATACAGTTGTAGAAGTGCAGGTCAACATTTCAACATTTTAATTTACAGGGAAAACCCAACAGGTAAGCATTCGTAAGATCACATGGTATTTAACCCCTCTTTGGGTCAGCCTGTGGGCCACCCTCTGAGGTGAAGGTTTACAAACTTCAAGCTTCATAGAAATTAGAAAGACTTACTGAAATAAGTTACACGTTGTGTAGAGATGTGGTTTGATTATGCTAATGCACTGAGAAAGAAAATGAGGTCCCATCTCCTAGAATAATATTGCATCTTCCCACCAATCTTATCTTCTATTATCAAGTAATTGCAGTGATCTAAATTCAGAGTAGTTAAAGATCAGCTTGTCTGTTGTTGTTGAATTCATGACATCCAAGAAGCAGAAGGCATTTTTAGAATTAGTGTTTTTGTATGTCGTTGTTGTTGTTGTTGTTGAAACAGTGGCACGATGCTGTCGTTAAATGGGGCCGGTCTACCTCTCAGGAGCTCACGCAGCAGAACGTGAGTGGCTGTGCGACGCCTCCGTGGTGGAAGACACTGATCGTCCTTCAGATTGGGCTTAATCATGTTTGCTTTGCCCCAATTAGATAAGGGAGGCGCGTTGTCGACACACACACACAAGTGTTGTCATGTCTCTCTCTCCTGATGGTCTCCCATGCTTTTTTTTTCCCCTCCCGCTCACCAAATGGCAGCAGTAGGAGGCAAAGGATGGTCCGCATTCACACCCGGCTGAGTCATTTCACACTGGAATACATCCATCAGAATTAGGATCATAAAAAAAGCCAAGACGAGACTGACAATGGAAACTGAGAAGTGAAATCTGAGAGAAAAGGCGGCGGCGGGCGGCATATGGCTTAGCGAAACCATAAGTTGTCAGTTTATTAAAGGCAGCAGCTGGTTAAGTTTCCTGGCTGGGATTAATATTGTATGACAGCACTGTATATTCTTTACCTCGACCAGATTAGACTCCACAAAGGCATATTGATATCATGTTTCAGCCATGATGCACAATAGACTGTCAGTATTTGCATATGTTTTCCTTGTGTGCCCCTGATATGATCCTTTTCCAGGCTTATGGAGAAGCAGGATCATGACACGATTGCTCCACTTTAACACAATCTGTGCGTGTGTGAATATCAGAGACAACATCATATCTAAATTACCACTCAAGTCAAAAGATACACACTTCACAGCTGATCTGTAACGCTGGACACAATCTGATACGATGGCTAATCACACAACTGTATCCTTTCTCCCACCACCGGCGCTAACATTATATCAGGATCAGATGTTTAACATTGAATTATGCTAATTCATCACGTAAAATAATTACAAGTGAAATCTGCTCGGTTTGCTTCACAACCTCGCCGTGCTTCCGTATGCTGTGCAAATAAGGAAAGACAATGAATTTTGACCTCATCCTGATGTTTATTCAAGGCACTGTCAATAATGTAATCCCTATGATTTAGTTAGAAATCACATCTGCCACGTTCAGGTGAAGGCCACCTCCCCTGCTACATATTCATAGCTAACAATATTGACTAAATGTCTCGTCTGGCTAAATATACAAGTAAGTTTGATACTAGAGGATCAGTTGTGGTGAATATAAGTGGAAGAGAAATGCATACAGGAGACTCTGGGATTACCTCTGATCGCTAACGTGGTGTTTTCAGTCAAGTCTGGACACTGACAGCACTTTATTTTTTTTTCTTTTGCAACAAATGTTTGGCAGAAAAGCTAACGGCGGTGCACAACTTCCACTTAGAAAGACACTGATGTATCCTATGGCGCTGATGCCTCACAGCCAAACACAAACAATCCTCGCTCGCTCTCCAAAAAAACTTCACGCTGTAAATCATACCTGTAGCGAGGCCGACCCGCGGCTACAGTAGCACTGAACGAGGGTCGATAACTACGGTAAGACACGAGCGTCTTTGTGTTCCCAGAGTGACAAAAGAATCTCATTGTCAGGTGTTTAGTCAGATAAGGTCGCACACCCGTGGGGATTAGCGTCTGCTTTTCATCAATGTAATGCTTTAAAAACAGGTTTAGCAAATGTGCGATGGATCAACCAATTTAAATGCTAAACCTCTTTTTTTTTTTTACTCTCAGAAGATTGGGGCCAGGGGCTAAACACATACAGATAAACAAATCAACCTAGCTGTAAAGACTGGCTGGAGCCAAGGAAAATAAATGAATGACCCTCACACCTTTATTTGTAAAGAGAGTACTGGAGAAATGGTGATATAGCCCTGCAATGTCTTAAGGTAAGGGTCTGATTTCCTTGTTTAGCACGATAATGCTCACGGGTGTCAGGTTCCTCGGTTGGAGCCATCCTGAGGCACTAAGTATGCAAACAGAGGAGTTAGTGATAACAGCAGGAGAAGGTGATTCTGAAATGTCACTGGTTCTGGTTTAACATAACACAGTGGTGGCCTCTTGTATGTACAGTACCAATATGCAATAGCGGCGATAACATGCTCCTTCCCCACAGCAGCGGTTGAATTAGAAGCTGGCTGGATCACGCTGGGATGTGACATTACTCTTTTGAGCGCGGCATAATGATCACTATCAATCTCTTTATTGTCGAGTCACATTAGTGAAATATCAGGGAGGAGTACTGGAAAAGCAGGAAGGAGAGACCGCCGAGAGACATCTTCCACCGCGGCGACATGGCAGTGCATTAATCACAGTGGCGGGACCCTCTCTGCGTCCAGCCTGCAAACTGTCAGGGTAAACACTTCAGCCAATAGAGATGCTACTGTTACACCGAGAAAAAAAAAACATTCCTTGCTGGTGTCACGTCACACTGGCAGAGAGTGCCAGCTTTTGCTTTGCAACCCATAACTGTCACAGCTTTCTCATTTCAGATTCCCATTTCCCTCTTAGGCCATTTCCAAATGTCGCTGCTGATATCTTCAGTCATCTTTTCTGAAGAAATACAGAGCCAGTCAGGGAGACAAAACTGGCATTATTTCATAATCAGCCAGGCTCAACACAGATTTCCTGCTGCGGATATTCAACTCAAGTCATTGTGAATGTAATAACAAGCAGCAAAGATGCTGTGTTTAAAACTATAATACCACATCTGACATGCACCATGAAACAGCTGGACGGGCTTCATGACTTTCAAAGCCTATATAGAGAGCAATCCGGGAGAACTCGTAACGATTTCATCCATTAACTCCATCAATCTGAGTTTGCTCCATCAGTTTCAGTTAGTGTCGACTGTCTCAGCAGTCTCTGGCAGAGCACTGCTACAAGTGCCCTCGCTAGGAGGAGGAGGGAGAAGGATAAAAAAATTTAGAAGTGAAACTTTTTTTCAGTCTTTGTGTCTAGTATAGCTGCACACATGTCATACTCAAGTGGTTTATGAAACCACCCCTTCCCCTACTCTGCTACTGCCATCTAAATAATGAATACTCTGCCACTTGCAGTAATCCTCCAGCAGCCATTCCCCAGAAATAGAACAAAGTCAGACAGAGCACTCGTTCTCTCCCCCTTCACTTTTCAAAACAAATAATGCTGATTCCTGAAAAACCCCCTATGTTCAAGACAGTGCCACTCAAATGATGCTAATGATGAGCCACTCTTACTGTCCGCAAACGAAACACTTAGTGAACTGTCGAGTTAGTGCAGTAATTCGACATTCTTGACCACATCTAGGTCGTGACTTCAAAGTTTTGCTTAGCACCCATTCGACGGCAACATCAAAGCGTGGGTAAGCCGGTGATTTCAAAAGGCATCAAGAGCAAACCAAAAAGGTACAGTAACTGCGAAGGGCACCTCTGGGCTTCCTGTGATGGATGATAAGAAGGAGAATAGACACAGAAGAAGAGGAAGAGAGAGAAAAGGGGTGTGCAGGGGAGAAAGATGTGGGGTGAAAAGAGAAATAAGAGGGGAGAGAGAGGTGAGCGTATATGAAAGGTATCCTTAATTAGATGGAATGTTTGCCCTCTTCTACAAATTCCTTCATGTGGTGCCAGGAAAAAAAAAAAAAAAAGACCAAAGCTGATGAGTCTGGGGAGAACTATCTGCCTAAGTGGCCTTTTATTGAGGGATAAAAAGCTACTCTTTGCCTCTATTCCCATTCTCTGCCCCTGATTATGGGAGAAGTGAAGGCGGATGAAAGGAGAGGCCGAGCGTTCCTGACACATCCTATTGTATGCAGATGTGATGATAGGCCGACATTTGGCAGATGGAGCCTGCTTCCTGACACCTCCTCTAAAGGGGGAATGCACAAAAATAAGACATACATGACACAAATATCTGTACCCATGTCAGCTGTGCTGATCACAATTCACCTTATCAGGCATCAGCTGTGATCATCTAAACAGGTATTATTAGTGGCTTTTCTATCTACCAAATGTGTCAAACTCTGGCACTGGCAGCAGCCGTGATTGATCAAGTGATGCGCTAATGAAAGCTGTGAGACTGAGGGAGATTAGATGGCAGCTAAGCTTTGACCCTGGATGTGAAAACAGCGAAGGCTGGGGATGCTATCATAAAGCTGCTAAATGGCTTATTTCACCTCCAGCCCTGGTAGCCACCCACTGGCATCACCGTTTGGATAATGATACCCGTAAATGTCCGCAGTAAACAGCCTGAAGAACACGGGCTGCAGCCCTTCCCCTGCACCATTACATGAGGTAAGGATGATCATTATCTGATGAATTCTGGTCACTAATGCAATACACACACACACACTTCCTCATATAAGCACAGGCAGCCTACAGTACAATGCGTCTTAAATTTGGTTGTTTTCATAAAGTTGCCACCCTGCTAAGTATAACAGACTGGAGCAAACACTGACTACACACAATTTGAAAGGTTACAGAAAACCGAACCAGCTCTGTAACCCTGCAGGGTTTGCCCACCTGTCAGTTCAACTCAGTGCAAACTACACAAGTTAAACTCACAATTTTGACACTCTTCTGAGACAGTGAAATTATATGCAGTGATCTGCAAATTGTGTATGTCCAGATCTAAGCAGGACACTGAGTCTAACGGCTGCAGCTAATGTCTGTGTAAGCCCATTTATGGTGTAGTGATAGAGCGCAGACCTCCATTTCTGACCTTGTGGTATCATTCACATAATTACATTTAATGTTACGTTCTCCAATATGTTTGTTTATGTTGTGTTATTAACAAAAGAACTTACTAAAACAGTAAAAATAAGTCATGAAAATCAATTATCTTCTATTTTTTAAGCTTTTCCTCATATTGGTAAAGAGGGGATTTAACAATAATAATAGTAATAATAATATGTCTGCAATGCAAATTCAAATGCAAAGAAAGAAAACAAACATATATAAATAAATAAATAAATGTACCAATGTTTCAGCCAGCTCGCTTTTTTATAGCCTTTTATTGTGTTTCTATTATTGACAGTAGCACATAAACAGCTCCAAACACTGTTAGCCCACTTTTCTTTTCTTTTTTTTCTCTAAATCAATATGATCCATGAATATAATTCCGTCTGGCGGGACATTTATTTTTTAGTTCACTTTTCATTTTTCAAATGTGTGTTGAGCTGTGAGCAGCTGCACACTGTACACTGTCAACCTTAGAGTTTTTTTTTTTTTTTAAAGTGAAGTCAGCCTTCAGGCTGGATTTGGTTTGAGTGTTTGACAGTGAGGAACAACAGTGAGCACCACCAGACGCAAAGTTTCCCCCGATATCTGACCACCAAAGCTTGCCCCCTCTGTTGTTATAGGACACTGATGTTATTAGAAATGTCATATGCATAAAAAAAGAAGTTAGATCAGGATTTTATGTTTTTATTTTTATGATTCTAAATAATCCATTCGGTTTTCTAATGTAATTATATTTCATTTTCTTTAATGAACTTTCCCCATAGACACTGGCTGAAGCTTTCAGGTGAGCCGATTTCTCAGTCACATTATTTGACTGAGTTTTAATTAAAAACAAAGGTTCACTGTCTCCCAGATGACATCACTCTGTGAACAATTTCACACTCACATGCTTCCCAAAAACCTTATTAAGATTATTTTAGATGTGGATATGAAGATACAGCAGGGAAAGGAATAATGTCAGCTTTGATTCAGATGCAGTATTTTTCTGTCTTTACACTAACATGTTTGAATGCAGGTCTGTATCAACATGTTTTTTTGTTATTTAAGTGAATTCTTTGTGAGATTTCTGAAGCAAATCCACATGGAGAGACTATAAAAACTGCCCAGGCACAAAGTTCTCATTCAGATATTGCATAAATTAAACAACAGTTCATCCTTTCATTACATAAATTATGGAAGAGTTCATGCAGAAACCACATCATAATGCACAAAAGCCTTTGTTGGCTATAAGGCTGTTGCTGCCTCTGAACTCCTGCCATGAGCTTGCCAGTAAAGACTAAGAGGAGAATAAGACCTGCAGAGCTGCCTGATGAAACATGAGATAAGAAAATTAAAACAAAAATTGCTGAGACCTCACTGCACTGTTAATGTGTGCCGAGCAGCTGTCGTCCGCTGAGAAAAGCCCTGAAGTATTGATGGACCATCAGGCTGTTATGATTCATGATACTGGAGTTATCATTGCTGTCCGGCCTGTACATGTGCTGAATGTTGCCATTAAAACTTTACCTCTCCTTCTCTTGAGGGACATTTTTCCTCTTTTGCTCTGTCTCTGGGGAAACAAACGCTCTTTTTCCAATGTAATTACCACTGACACATATGAAGATGGCTGGATCACAATATACCCACCTCCTTCAGCACCATGCCCACCCCTTCAATTACTGCACTACACCAATGCACAGAGCATGAAGAAACACCACCATGCAGCTCTAACATAACAAAACTGATGAATGTGGGAGTGACCAAATAAATATGCAAAGCAATCCATTATTTGTTTTTTCCCCCCCACTCATTCAAACAGCTAAAAATACACCTCATGGTCCCAGTGAGAGATTCATTGTGAGACCCCCGGAGATGCATTACCCACAGAGGGGGGGAGACTGGTTGCATTTACCTGCTCGTATTTACCTGTCACCTGTAAATGTATGTGGGACTCCCACCGTATGACCCCTCGCGGCCCTTAGACTTATTCCTCTGTTGATGCATCTGCTCTGCTTACATTGGCCACCACTCACAACACACCAATTACTCTTTGTCTTTGTAGCTATTGGTCTGCTAAGCACTTCAATCCATCTCTGTCTCGGAGGCTGTGACGTCAACCAAAAAAGATTAATCAAAAGGCAAGTCAACACCAACAACAAGCAACACCTAGAATGCTCCGCATTCATACATTTCCCAGAATACTCAGGGATGTCTTGTTAAATATTGAGCATATTTTTTTCCCCTGACGACAAGCCAAGAAATATGACTTTCACACTGATGCAGATTAGAAAGGTTTCATATGTTAAAATACCTTTTTTCCCACATAATGAAGTTTTAGCACTGATCATTTCACTGTGTGTGTTTATGTAAAATATCATTGACTGAAATGTTCCCAGGTGAACCTGCTTAACTCCAAAAATGTGAATTCACTTCTTCCATACTATGAATATTTATTATGCTGTTCACATTATTATTATTTTTTCCCCTTCCTTGGCAAGTGTAACACACTGTGTTATCAATTTACTTGAGTTAGAATAGGAGTACCATTTTACACTGCACACACACTCACACACCGCCCCCTCATAAGAAGTAAATGCACAAGGGGATTGAAAGGAATACAATAGACTGTAGATTCCTGCAGTAACAATAAGGCCCGGGCTAAAGAGGAGAGAGAGAGAGCTGCCGGCACACAGCCCATGTAATGCATTAAACATTATTCTGCCACATCTCAAGTTGTTAACAGATGATATTCATGTTCAACTGCAACATTTGTCAGCACAGATGTCCAGGAGAAACGATGAAATACAGAAAATGGAGGTTTCATTTTCTCACAGTTTAGTATTTAAAAAAAAGGAAACAGGTTTATATAGAACTTGCTGTGTTACCTTAAAGAATGTCTGCAGCAATTCTCCACTGAAGCATCCACTTCTCAGGCTGCGATGCTGCTTTGTATTAGATTTACAAACGCTCTGGATCTCCTCCTGTTCTTCTTCCCGCCGCTGCTGCTGCTGCTGCTGCTGCTAAACGAGCGACGCACGAGAACACTATCACACTCACACATGGACGGCGATGTCAAAAGGGTTAAAACCTAGTGGACCAGAAAGTCACACCAGCATCATTCTAGTTGCCAGCCACCGCTGCCGCACTCTCCACCACCAGCTCACCACCACCTCCTCCTCCACCTCCTCCTCCTTCCCTGTCTTCTGTCCTTTTTTCTTTTTTTTTTTTTTAACTCAACCTATCTCATGGGCTTCTCCCCCCTCCTTATGTGAGATGGTAGACGAGTGCGCTGGGCGATTTGCACCACTCTATCATGGATCGTGTTACGCTGTCTGGCTGTAGCGGCGGTCACAGATGATAGGCTGAGGAGCTTTGCGTGTGTGTTTACTCCTCTAAAGAAGCAGCGGCAGAATGGAAGAGGGGTGGTGGAGAGGTGATGCCTCCCCTTAAAAACACACACAGAAAAAAAAAAAAAAAAAAATCTGCTATCCAAAAAAGATTATCGAGCCAAAGTGACAGGGTTTGACACAAAAACCTTGACAGGAATTCAGATGGGAGACTGCCACTCCACACAGACCATAAAGTACCACTTTTAAAAGGCTCTGACATCATTTGATTAATCACATTCAAACACAATCTGCGATTTATCTTCCTTGTTTCCCTGACACACATAACGAAACACCCTTTGTCCTCATTCATTTCATATTTCACAATATCTTAAGCTCATTAAAACATACAGCTGTGTGTATGTGATTCAGACTCTGTATAGGGAGCGACATTCATCACATTGATATTTTGATCACAGTTGTACAAAAGAACAACGAAGACACCGAAAAATAATTCATTAACGCCTCACTTTTACACCGTTTCTGTCAACATGGAGACACATGAGAACTGAAGCTGTTCCGTCCTTGTTTTGACCCCGTCTTGTTGGTTGAGTTGTCATGTTGTCGCTTTACTTTTGACAGACCAAAAAAAGGAGGCTAAATGTTTTCATATGAGACATACTTTCACAAACTGCAGCTCTAAATCCAAAGAAAAAAGTCTCACGTATTTCTCGTCTGTGAACTAGAAATGACCTCATTAGCTTCTTAAAGAAGTTTTTTTTTTTTTTTCTAAATGCAGTAAAGACATATTTGGCTGTATTTAATTATTGAATATTTGTGCAAGTGTATAACATAAAATGAAATAAAAACTAGGTCACAAAGCTTTCCGTTTCCTTATTTCTGATTTTATCATCTTTTCACAAATGTATACAGTGATTGATTAATAGATTATGAGCTGATGATGATGATGTTGCATCTCTATTACCGCCTAAAACCTTTAATTTGCATCCAGCTGAACGAAGCAATCTAACTCACTTACAGCTCAGCACATTTGGTCAAACTCTGCCCTCTATTAGTGATTGAGAAGACCGTCTAGACTTTGTCCATCTAAAGTTTTTATGCTCGACACGCCAGACTCCAAGCTGGATTTAATATTCAGCTTTAATAGAAATTGAACTCAAATCCATAAGAATGGAAATATTAAGCTGTGCCTCCTCGTGATAACAACACCTCGTTTAAATGGATACTTTAGGAATTCATTGCTGCGCTTTTATTAAGCATGGAGGGGGCCATCAAGACATCAACGGCACAAAAGAATCCAACATATGCAGCTCCGAAGTCATTTGATACTATATTTCCCATAATGCAACAGGGTTTTTATATCCCCTCCACACGTCCAGTGTGTAGAAGGCTCTTATGTTAAGCCCCTCCAGTTTGTACAGATAAAGTCATTTTCACAGACTGCTCAACATGGCAAGATCTTCAAGTATGAAATCTATAACTGCCCCTGTGTAATTACAGAGCATTTGGATCAATACGTGGCTGAATATCTTGGCTGATTGCATTAGTAGATATGCTAGCGGGAAATTGCACCTTCTTGTTCCCTCAAACTAGTAATAGTGCCTTTAAGCACCAGTGACAATTTGTGTGACTTGAATGGCAATAAATTAGCATCTAAATCAATATTTTTCTACAATTTTTAATCATATGACTTAATATAAAAGATAATCCTTCATGTTTTTCCTTACAAAACACACAGTATATCTAAATCGTGATGCATATGCAAGGACTGTTGTTGACTTACAGATAGCTACTTCTCCTGATAGAGCGGTCTAATAAGTCACACAGCACTGCGGCGCATCATATCTCACTGCAAAATCAATTGGGCATTTCATTTTTTATAAATTATCATGTGGGCGCAGCAGTCTGTAATAATCCACTTTCATTAATGACCAACAACTAAAACAGCAAAAAGGAATGATAAGACTCCTTTGAAGGTGGACATCAAAAGTGATGCCTCTGGGGTTGAGAACAAGAGCTTCTTTGACATTTTCCCCAGCGCAACCACCACACACACTAACTCAAAGAGCTTGGTCACGCCTGTAGGCTGAAGTGAGGAAATATGTTTGGGAGTTTTGGACCATAGTTGCCCCAGTTCCATACGGCTTGAGTCAACTTCATATTGAGTGGCCCAAATTATTATATTCATCATCCATCCCTGAAAAAAAAAAAGGTATTTAAGACCTTTAGTGTAGGACAGGCTATTTTAAGAAGGAAGTATTTCGACATTAGTCACTTCAGAACACCTTGGAGATGATGTCGATTTCAATTCATTTGGGAATCACAACGGCCTCATTATAATTCCCACTTGGTGTGCCTGAGTGAGGTGGAATTAAATCAGCCACGTGGGTAGGTTAATGCCTTATTCACTCTATCCTACTGCAAGTAAACAGACTACATGTTTTTATAGATAATCTATGTTATTCGAGCAGGTTTTGTCGTGTTTCTGTAATAGATAACAAAGCACAATGAGGATATAGTGTACTCGGTTAGGAAGCCAGTAATTGGGGCAACTGGGGGAGACAGCAGGCTTGGGGTTAATTTCTTCAAGGAATAAATATCAATCTGTTGAAATACCTGCCTTTGGACAGCCAGACGTCCACATTTATCCTTCTGCTGTCAAAGCAGGTTTACCCCAAAAGCCCCCCAAGATACTAAACCACCTACAGCCAAGTAACTCATTTTCACCACAGCACCATGTGCAAACAAAGAGGGCGGGAGAAAGGGAAGGGGGAAAAAATGGAATCTGCAGTGGCAAAGATGCTGCAGTAAATTTCGCCCAAGTAAACAATATGGGAAACAGGCCAGGATTTTCTTCACATAATATGCTTAAATCTTCAGCTAAAGGGGAAAAAAACGGACTCTTATTTCTACTAAAGAGCTGTTGCTAAATGGCGGCTATTCAGCCCAGTTTCAATTTTGACATGCCAAAGCTGTCTGAGGTACTCAGTTACTGGGGAGTGGGATGTGGGCGGGGGTGGTAGATCTCTTTGCTCTCCTTGTGCACTATGGTTTCAGTCCAGCTGGCCTTTAGAATATGGATTATGTGGTGCCGTGGACTGGCTCTCACTCCATGGGGGGCTGGACTGGGTGCCCAGCTTCAGCGGACTCCCCACCGAGACCCCTGGGTGAGAGGACGCTGAGAGCCCCCTCGGTTCTCAAAGCTGGATCATTGAGAACGTAGCGGATGCTTCCCACACCAGCACCATACGTCAGTGTGTGAAAGAAAACTAAAAAAACCACAAAAAGACGGTGGAAAAAAGGGGAGATGGTGGGAGGATTGGTAGGGGAAAGGGGGGATGGGGCGGGGGGGAGAATCGGGGTGAGGAACATCGAGGAAGAAGCAGAAGCAACAACCGTGATTGTGGCAGAACTGCGGCACTGCATTACTGCCAATCACAATGTCGGCTCTGTCGAGGGAATAAGAAAAGGGGTGGGAGAAAAAAAAAAAAAAAACAGGAAAAGAACCTTGGGAGTGCAGCTGTGCAGTAGATTTACCTTTCAAAAAAGTCTGGGGCGATAATAAGTATCCAAATGACAGCTCTGTGCCACTGCATCCCCGACTAAAGTTAACCAGAGGTCCTAATGTCGAGTGTCAGCAGCAGACACAAAGGTCTGAACAGTGGGGCGCCAAGGCAGCTAGCACAGCATGGCTAAATGGGGCAGGTGATTTCCCATCTCCTCCACTGCCCTCAAGGCACAGCCAATCACTGCTGGGGAAAAGTGTCTCCCTGGCCTGCAAGCTAGGAAGCCAGTGAGTGGAAGGCTAGAGAGAGGGAGCTGGAGTCTATCTGGGACCATGCATTATTCACATGCATCGCTACGGCACTAAGACCTCCACAAAGGAAAGGCCTCAGGTTCCATCAGTGCAGACTTGTTTCCAATCTATTATTGATGGCAACACTACACCCTATACTTTTCCCTGATTTACTGGATTCTATCATTGTTTCTATAATAAAGGCTATTTCCAGTAAAAGTCAGAAGAAATGAGCAGAATATTTCCAAGCATGGTGCCAACGGGCGCAGCTGATCATTGGAATCTTTTCGTTTTTTGGCTTTAATTACGCGAATCATTCACAGTAACACCCTGTTACTAAAGTCATCTTTTTTTTTTGCAGTGTAATGGTGGCAAGAGAGGGGGAGTGTGCTCTTCCTAATAGACACAGCAAAAACCTGAAACCTTTGTGCGAATCATCAATCATGTCAAAGGTAGCTTCCATGCAAAATGAATTTCAGCGTGGAGACCTCCAGTTAGACCTAAGTGAAATAAATGAGCTCTCCAATTACCATATTATGATCACATGTAGCTGCAATAAAAAAATGCACTGACAAAAATTACCCTGCAGAAGCTCTCCTCTCCATATTGAAATTCTTTTTGCTCTTCTTTATAAATTGTTTATCATTTTATGTCAGCAACTGTTTCTGCACGCTGTCAGCCATTTTTTGGTTTATGTTCCAGAGGAAAAAGAGAGCAGACTGAAAAAATGTGTGAAATGGGCCAAGTACCTTTAAAAGGAGTAATGTGATCAGAGACAAAATAACAGTATCACCATTTTATATTTATAGCCCAGCAGCACTGTATCAAGATTTTAAAGTGAGTAAAAGCACTTTTCCCTGTAAGGCTGTCCACATTATTGCCATGCACACATCAAAGATTCCCTCCTAAATCTCTGCAGGAAACACAATCAATCTGCTCAGTATGCGAGGCTACGGCAGCGGGGCCATCTCTCCCTTTGAGGATGTCGACGCGTTTGACCGATGTGTAGTCGATCCCCCAGATTGTGGCTAATCATCATTACCGGCCGCTGAAACAATGACTTTCCTTCAGCCCACTCAGCTTCAAGAAGGACACAGGGGATCTGCCGGTTTTTCTTATGGTGGCTTAACACTCGAGTCTGGATTTGAGGAATTAAGGCAGACTTGGACACAACAAAATGTGCACTCTGATTATCCACTCAAGTCATCCACTATGGCCTGGCTCATGCTGTCAAATCTGTCTCCTAAATTCAAACTACATTTTGCATTTTTTTTTTCCTTTTGCAAAAAGAAGTAAAATAAAACAGAAAACAGAACAGCACAGAAAATAAATGAAGACTGCTGCACATTCCTAAATTATAAATATGTATAAAAATAATAAAACAAAGGAAAATTAGGACAAATGCACAGAAGGGAGTAATTTGGGAATTCTCTAAAATGGACAGTGGATTATGAAAAACGACTTCTTCCTTACAGTTCTTAAAGGTTAGGTCTCTATTACACAGAGAGCAAAATGTCAGCAGTATCCCGCTGAAAAGAGTGGACTGTGATATTAATGGTGAGTCCAGGGAATGGGCTTCCCCTGACTGAGTTTCCCCTCCACCAGACACATTATTCATTTAGTTGTCAGCCCGCACCTGGTGCATATAACGCTAACATCTACAAACTAAATGACGGAGAGAATATAGCCCACCCCAGTAGGCAGCCAGTGGTGAAATGAATGTTGCACATGGAGTATAATGGAGTTTAAAAAAAGTACTGCTACTAGACCATCTAAGAGCTCTTCACCCTGCACAACTGATGTTGTCGTATTAACATAATGTTCAATTTTCTAGCTAATATTGTACTTTCATTTGGCTCTTAGCTGCGTCTGAGACTGTAGGCATGGATGAAGCTCTGCAAGGGTGCCAATAGACAAGCCTGCCACTTAAAAAGTCTTTTAATCTTACAGTGGGGATAAACTGTGTAACAGACACACTAAAATAAACACACTTAAGGGTGAAACAAATTGTGGCTTGTTTAAATGGGTGCAGTTTATATTTAGCCCTGACCACAGCCACCCTCATCAAATTCCTCAAAGCAATTATTCCATGTAATCCAACCACGCAACATCACTGAGAACACAAATGACACAGAATGTCGTGTTGTGTGGAAATGCGATAGACCCGGACAGAATGACGCGATGATTTAATATGTTACAGAGAGACTCATCACTCACACAGCCACCACTTCATCTAAAAGATGCAAAATGGCGTCTGTATGAGAGGGGTGGGGGGTGGGGGGGTACTGTGGCAGTGTTATTTGTGAGTAATATTCCTTTTTTGCCGTGGTAAATATATTGTGTCATGCAGTAGAGGGTGGAAGAAAAATTCTCTCTCTAGCTGTTTTAATGAAGTCCCAAATGTCATCCTCATGCTTCTTTCAAGAGCAAACTCTGAGAAACTCCTCTTGAAGCCTGACTGTCCCTCAGTGGGTCTTCAAGTGATTTGAAAACAAGCAGCTTCACTGAAAGGAACCCTAAACAGAAAGGGATTCCATGGTAAAATGTTCAGAGGTGGCCGGTAAACAGGTGGTTGGAACCATTTAAAGTGTGTCTTTTTTGATAGGCAGGCTCTGATTAGGTGGTGTAGCATCCTCTTTCTTTCTTACGTGAAATAATAGTTTCGTCAATCTCAGGCCAAAAATGACTTTAATCATCATCATTTTATAATTGATTTTAATTTCACCCTTTACTATCATCTTTCTAAAAAGCCTAAGAAAAAAAAGAATTCAGAATAACACCATTATAGTGAAAAATGTCAATGTAATTTAGTGGCTTTTGGTAAGTGTAGCGAAAAGCATCAGAAGCCGAGTTTAAATTAGACCCAACACATTTTTCTCTCAACAATGGTGAGGAGCAGAGAGTGCGGGAGGGAGGGGCATCCAATTACTGGAGTACTGTGTGTGTGTCATCTTGACATCGCGTTTTTTTTTTTTTTTTTTTTTCCCAATGATGTATTAAATATAGCAGACACGGAGGATACCCTGCAGTAATGATTGAAAGAATCCAAATCTTGCTGTTGTAGCAATTATTGCTGAGGAGGATTCATGAGCAGTTTCACATAAATATGAACACCACACAGTCAATATGTCTACGTTGACAACTTATGACATCATATTGTTGCTTAGACTGGAGTCTAACATGCGGCGTGCACAGTGATGCTTCATCCATGTTCCGACGTGACTCCACTTGGCTGAGCTTTTTCCATCTATCGCCAACATGTTAAGGTCTTTTTTTTATGTGATATTAAAGAGGGTTTGCACACTGCTGTGCTGTTGTGAAACAAATCATTGACATTTATACCAAATCTACATAAAAAATTAGGTTTAAAATGGATCAACATGCCATCTGTTATTTTGGAAATTATCCCATCCTACTGTAGAAAGCACAATGACGACGAATGCGCCAAGATTAGTGAACTGGTTTGGTACTGAATAAAAAAAAAAAGCAGATTGGCTGCTGTGGTATGTTCAATGTCTCATGAAAGCACAGGAAAACAAGGTAAGTAAGCACTGAAGGTGAAGGTCTTAAAGCTAAATGAACAAAGTCTGCTTGAGTGGAAACAGCTGGCTAATGGGGCAGAAGACAAAGAAGCAGGTGATCTGGAAAAGTTTGGAAAATTAGCATCATTTAGTGAGAAAAGTCAGATGTTAGTGGGTTTTTTGTCCTGTGTGAAAGGTACTATAGCTTCAAACATTTAGAAAAATATTAAAAAATATTACCCTCTAATCAGAGGTAGCTGGTACGTAAATTGACAGCGCTTCAACCATTTTTACATGTAAATAACCAAAACCACGTTTGTTGTGCTTAACCTGTGTGCATGGCAGTTTGTGGTACTAAAACCACGGCTGAATAATATACAGTGTATTCTTCAGGGGTCACGTCTCAGTCACTATTTCAGACTTGTCAGGAATAGATATGTAAATGAGAGCAGCTTTATTGGGAATTAAAATAAAAATATAGAGAGCAGGAGCAATGGAAACAGGATGTCTCGGTGTCAGCCAGGCTGACATTGAGCAACTCCTGCCTTGCACATCCACTCGCCCCCTCTCCCTCCTCTTCCTCCTCCTCCTCCTCCTCAGCTCCTGCCTGCATCCATCTCAACCTGCATTTTTTATGCATCTTTCAAAATGATGCAGTAGGTGAAGTTAGGGCGTCAGAGCTGGAGGTGAAGTAGTCTAGCAGCGAGTGACACTGACGTACGTGGCAACTTATCTTGGCTTATATTATCTGCACTGGGCAACTTTGCACACTGGCAGCTCCAAATGGCAACAAAAGCGAGATTCAGCGTCCAGATATCTTGTTACATGACATAAGCAAACTGTAGACAGGCAAAGCTCGTGTTTGTCCAGCTGGCCTGTTTGATCACTTTATACCAAATGATACCAAAGAGATGAAGAAGGCATGATTTCAAACTTTGAGTCCAGCTCCCTTTGGAAGACGACGCAGCAAATTTGGCTTTTTAGTGAAGTTTGGTACCGCCAGTAATTTTAAAACAAAGAAAAAGTAAATAAATGTGAATATTTGCTATTTTTTAAACTCATCAGTGACATTAAATTTAGATTTTAGACTGTGATTTTACAATTTTCATAATTTAAAAAAGACATTCTTCCTATTATTTTGACAAACTCTGAGGGATATAATTAAAGATACACTGCCTTCAGCTTGTGTGAGGACTTGGTTGGAAGAACAAAGGTATCCGGTTGTTGTCAACAGTCAGCTCAGACATATGCTGCAACATTGTCTTGCCATATTCCTTTTGTAAAGGCATTCCTCAAACAATCACGCAGCCTGCTCCCATCTATAGTACATCTCTCTTTTCCAACCTTTTCACAGCTGCCATGCAAAACTCCGCAGACAGCTCCTTCGGGTGATGTAGAAAAAGACAATAGGTGGAAACTGCTCTAACCTATTTGCCAAACGGTCTGTCATCTAATGCCCTGGTGCTGTTCTATTGTCTAATCCTACTGCTGAGGCCTCTAAAAGGATACATCGCTCTAATAAGATGAATGGGCTTTGACCCTGGAGCTGCTAAAAGCCAACCTGGCCAATTTATCTGAGTGACCTCTACTCTTGGCAGAGATGGGCCTCACCTCTCTTGGAAGCCTTTAGGCAGGATCAATACCGCAGAGGCAAAACAATCCAAAACAAGGAGCGTCTAGGAAGTTAGGACTCAACAGCTCATCGCCTGTTTATCATCATGTCCTTAATTTCAAAGATCAGTGTTGATTTTTGTTTATTTTCTTGTGTTTGCTGAGGCTTTATAATAATAAAAGCTGCAGCTCTGTAGTGTAATATCTAAACCCTGACTGAAAGAATGTCAATGAAGTTATTTCTGATTAAAAAAAAGTTTTATTTGACCTAAAATCATCCTGATCTATTCACATCAAATCAGTATAATATAAATCAAGATGAGCAGAGTAAATAAATGTCAGCTCCACAGTAAAGTTATTATGCAAACCACAATCTGTGGCTATTTTCAGGACGGGGATTGTATTATTGAGAAGTGCATTTTGTGGGAAAATAAGATTTTGTCGACTAAATTAAGGATTCTGTTTCATGTTCTGTTTGTTGGTGTTGTGTGCAGCCGAGATAAAAGGGTCGGCTCGGATTGGACGGTCGGGGCAGGATGCGAAGAAGACTCCCTTTTTACATGAGAATATGTTTTCTTTGAGCATGAATCAGTTTACATGGTGTGCCATATCAATCGTTGGCCTCAAATCTATATCTGCAAAGTGCTTAGGTTTGCATTGGTGATTAGATGAATTGAACCGAGAACAGTCTGTTACTTGAGCATCCCTTCATAGCCTCGGATACCTAATGCCTTTTCCCCCTGCCTCTGAAGTGACCACAGTTTCAGGATGCTTTGCTCTGGGCACATGGCCAGAAAGCTTTATGTATTCTGATACCATTCATTTTTAATCAGGACCAGAATATCCTTCCAAACCTCTAGCAAGCTGCCTTCGGCTACAAGACTTCAATTTTGTTATATTTTAATTGATTTGGCAGTTATTGTCTGTAGTGTAAGTTGACTCTTGCTACAGCTCATTAAGAATGCTTTCTCTTCTTCTCTTATTTTTTATTATTCCCCCCTTGTTGCAGAATTTTGCCTTTTCCTACTATAGTGCATGGCATAGAAGTATTGTGTGTGTTCAGCACATTTCACTCTGCTTCTCTTCTTTGGACATGCCCCGTCTCTGCATGCAGTGAGAGTGTTTCTTCGCATTACCGCTGTGGAGAAAGGACGTGAGAGCAGGGGTGGGGGAAATCTTCCTCTCTGGTATAATGAGTTTGACAATGAAAGTGACACTGCGTCCTCCCTGGACCTTGCCGTGTGATCAATCATAACAATAGCTCACCATTTCCTCCTCTGGATTCTGACCTTTCTCCCTTAAGGAAAGGAAAATGTGTGTAGGTGTTGGGAGTGTGTGTTCCTCTCGCTTTCACTGTGCCATCACCTTCTTTCCAATCAGCCCTTGAGGTCCATCTATATAGCTATAAGAACGTCCTTTAGCAGAGAAGGGGGGAAAAAAAAGCCCCACTGATGGAATGCTGATCTATTTTATTCCGTCGTAACAACTATTTCAGGCGTGGATAACACACTTGGAATTTTTGTGGGGAGTGACATCAGGCTTACATATTAAAAATCCCATCACCTGAAGAGCTTACAAGGTGATTTGATGCCGTTACTCCAGTAAGCAGAACTGCCAACATTGAGATTATTTTAGGCAGATTCTCTCATGGTTCAGCACTCATCAAGAGTGACAGTGAAAAGGGGCTGATGTGCAGAGGGGGGGCTGTGCATGTGACGTGATAGGCGACCCCGCCTCCCACCCTAGTCTACTAGAAGAGTCAACGGGGCATTTCATTAGCTGTCTACTTATAACACCGTCTCCATTTTCTATTTCTGTATGTGCAGTTATACCACTTAAAACATCACAACTCAATCCTATCTATCCTATCCCATCATCAAACTTATATTACTATACTTCATCCACAAATGTTTTTTTCGGAATCTAGACCAGATTTTATAACCATTTTTATGCCACTTAATTGTGGTTTTTAACAAGTCTCCAGTCTCAAGTCTTTAAAACAACATAAAACAATCTGATCAATACACGGCTTCACTTGCCAAAACACAACATTGATAATACAGTGAGGCTTTTGTACTGTGCTGCAATTCAAGTAGAAATCCATCTTTATTTTATTTATAATTCAATCCTGATACCTGAGTAATGTTATTCATTGTATTGTGTTTAAGGTGAAATAACGCTGAATCACATGGAAATAAATATATTTAAGTGAAAATTTCCCCCAAAAATATTTTTGAAGTTAAAATAAAGTCTAAAATTTTTTTTAGAAATCCATAAAAACAATGACAACACCTGAATAAATAAATAATATACTGAATATCTTTGTAGAGGAGTAATAATATCATCATTATTTACCGTTATTTTTATATTTAATTTTAATATTTTTTTTCTACTTGTCCCGTTTAGGACTTTAAGATGCATGTTAAATCTATAGACAATTCATTTCAGCAACTAGAACCCAAATTATGAAACAATGATATAATTAAGATCACGCATATATTCAATAAACGATCAATACATTTTTATCGCTTCTTGACAAAAGTGAACAAACCTTCAAGAAAAGTTCTAAAACTGTATTTTTTGTTGTTATGTTGCTACTTTTAACTACAATTAGTCTAGTTATCTACATCAAAGATGACATTTTATATATATATATATAAAAAGGGGAAATGACAAAAATATACAACATACACTCAATTAAAATCCACATATATTACTGGACCGTACAAGAAATGCAGGTTAAGAGAGCTATAAAAGTAAAAATGCAGCACACTGAGCAGGTCTCTCTGCGAGGTTGCGTGCGGCTTGTATACAGCCTGTGAGACGAGACCCAGGGCATAAAATATTTGTGAAGGTGGTAATAATTTAGGTCGACTCAGATGAGCATATCAACATTTTTATAAGCTCATGTCGCCTTTCGTGTGTGTCTGGACAGAGAGAGGGATGGCAGTGTAACATCTGAAAGTTTGGAAGCCCTGAAAATACGACTGTACGCAGAAGAAACAGATCGCTGCGATCTGTGCACAAGCCATATCAATGTTTCCCACCTTATTAACTCAGGCAAATATTGCAGACTATTTGATATAGTAAGAGTAAATGGAGATTGAAACCCTTTGATTTGTGGCATTGTTGGAAAGAGATGAAACACTTACATGACGAAAACTCGCTGAAATCCTGACTGAAGTCAAGGCCTTTTAATGAAACATTTATTCATGTGTATGAAAGACTCGCACCCATTTCCACTGCCAAATGAAAAGATCCAGTCTCATAATTTGCAGGAAAAATGTGCTTTTAATTGCTTGTGTCAAAAAGAAAATTAGAGCAGCTTCTAACACAATTAACACAAAAGATTTTTTTTTTTTAAACTTTTGCACGTATTTTGGTTATTACACTCCGCCACCTGATTGGACGAGCTCAGATTTGAGAGTCTGGTTTTAACATAGAGAGCAGCCCATAGGCTAAAACCATAATAATAAAGAAATACTGCCACAGCACCATAACAGCAAGATATAACACATATTCCTGTGTCCTAATATAGCAGAGAAAAAGTAGATGTCTGGTCCGGGGACAACATCGGAGCTACCAATGTCAATACAGGACAGGAAAGAAAATCTATTTTAATCTCCCTCAGCATTTGTCTGTCTTACAATTCCTGTGCTTTTTTCCCAGTGAATGGAAAATATAAGCAACTGGTTCCTGTTTATTCCCTTTACATGCAATCAGTGGCGTAGTGTATACCTTTCCCCTTCATGGTCTAGTTTTTCCTGCACCTCAGGAGAGCAGAAGTTTGTTTTTGCTAGGTTAAAAAAAACCCCACTGATGGTCCCTGATTGCAGTGGAGACAGCAGAGACATGTAATTACAAACACAACAAATGGATCAACATGCTAATCCTTGTTGCTTACATTGATATTCATAGGGTATAAAATGGCTTCCTGACTATTTCCGTATTGCATGGTAATACAATCACTCAATTAGGGTTGTGTGATGAAATGAAATGAGCCATTTTCTCTTGAGGACGGTAAAGAGTGACCCTCATAATTGACAACTGCAGAGTAATTCCTAATCGTAATAACACGTCCTGCAGTCCTGGCATCCACAAGTGATTAGAGACGGCCAAGAACGGCCACAACAACGTTGCATTATTTAAAATCCGGAGTGAAAACTGAGCTGAAAGTGTTAACGTTGGTGACAGAAAACAGATGTTGAACAGTTAAAGGTGCGAATGTGACCTGTGTAGGACTGTAAGATTACTGCATGTATGCCGAGTCTTACACAAGTGCTCCACCTGAGACCTTTTTATGGAAAATTATAAAGGGAACAGGAAACTACTGACTTTTGAATGTAGGTAAAATAATCTGTAGCTGTTTAACTTTGGATTAAAGATGCAAGAAACCAACAAAAAAAATGCTTGTAAGTGTGTCAGAAGTGAACCTATTTTCTGGTTTATATAATCATTAATTGAATATCTTTGTTTAGAACAACTAAAGACATTTAAAGATAATATCTTGGGCTATTTTTTTCATTCATTCATTTTTGAATACTAAAGCAAACATTATATATGTATATATTTTTAAATAAAGTATTAAATATTAAAAATAATAAACAGCCCAATCTGATTGATAAATTATAGGTGAAAAAAATCTTTGTAGTGTATGTAATGTAATTTTGTCTATTAAAAATAAAAAATCTGATATTCCCCATCAATCATATAATAAGTACACAATATTTTTCATAGAAACTCTGTCTTTGAAGTATTACAGGGACAGAGAAGCTTCAAGGAAATCTGCTTTACCTTATTAATATGCAAATTTATACGGTAAGACACTCCAAAGTCTAATCAGATCATCTACTCAGCAGGGGGTCAGCTGTGGTGTGAGTACGTACGTTTTTTCCGCCTTGTGTTGCCGTTGTGTAAATGTGTTCACAAGAATGTGTCTATGTGCAAAAAAATAAAAGCATTGACATTTCACAAATGCATCAAAATGTTGAGCAATAAATCAAAATTCCCATATTAGCTGGTCAGCATGCTTCCATGAAGGTTCAAATGTCAGCGACCTTTGCTCACCTTCGCTCCAACCTGACTTTCTAATATGGACTCGTTCCATGTAACCCATGAGCACAACACCTGCTGCGACACCTCGGCACGTCATCGTCACCCCGAGCACTAACAATGTGAGCACTTAACCGGTGACAGTGCTAGCAAGCAGGGAAGTGATGACAATAAATGATGGCAATCAAAGCGCGCCCTCCTCTTCTGACAAGGCACGAGACAAAGCTCAGGCACCTTCACAGCCCCCCTATTAGCAAATGATGAAACTGTTTTCTCTGCCAGATTTGGAGTGTTCCTCAAAAATATCACAGATGGCCGGCCCTTTTGACCAAAAAAAAAAAAAAAAAAAAAGAAAAACCTCTCTGATGTTATTTATTCTTTTTGTGTTTGGCTTGTGCCATATTGAATTATAAAAGAGGTGAGGGAGGACTTCTTCATGCTACGATCAATAGGCTGATTCCGCTGTCACAATACAAGGCACAGATCCGAGACAGGAGTTTGACAGATGGCCTGTCACCTTCGTCAGCGTGATGTCCCCCTGTGCACGTACGTTTCTACCGTGTTGTGTGTGCGTGCATGCAAACGTCTGCACTTTTCCTTTTTCTTTTTTTTATTTTCTAATCTTAGAGAGATAAAGCGTGAGGAACAAAGTGAGATGTGCCTGTGTGTGTGTGTGTGTGTGTGTTCATGAGACAGAGGGAAGAGGGAGCAGTGCAGAGTGAGGGAACAGGAATACATGCACACAGAGAAGCATGTTAGAGGATGTCTGATACGCTTTCATACTCCCACCCAAAAAGCCTTTGGTGCTTGCTGTGCTACAGCACACTTTGCAATGACTCCTCTACTGATTTAATTAACCTTTTACTGGCACTGTTCACACAACAGAATCTGCGAGCTATACTCAACTGTAGAAATGTCTATGACGGCAATGTAGACCTGTGACTTGGACAAATTGAAATTCCTTCCTGCTACGTCCTCTGGTAAACAGTCCTGCATGAGGACATAGAAGCTACACCCACACACTCCATACAATCATCAAAGCAACACACTCAAAACACAAAAAAATGACTTTGGACAGAAGGTGCAGGCCACGGCAAATGATGGTTCTTTAACTAAGGATGACGGGCATCGCGGTGGAAGAGCCCCTCCCCCCACCCTCGCTCCAAACCAGAGGTCGGCAGGTATCAAGCCCCTCCTACTGAACAATAAGCCCCCATGTGTAATGGTTCGTACAGCCGAGGATTGCTGTCATAAGGTACTGCAGTTCTGTAGCTGCCTTACAAGTAAATGCGAGCTTTTTCACACCCTATTAGGAATACAACTCAACTGGGCCATGCTATGTTTCTGTTTCACGCCGTCATTCATGTTTTATGAGGGGTATAATATCGATTCTGAAGCTGGTGCAGTCAACATTAGGTTGGAAAAGAAAAAAAAGTCTGTGATGGCTGTGTTCACTTTTACTCAGAAGGCCATACATCGACCTTACATCCCCAAATGTAAACACTGATATCACAACACTTGAACCTGTTCTGTCACTATTTGGTGTTAAAACATTAAAAATGCAGCTCGGTAAAGACCTTACTTATTGCCCTGCAAGTGCGGAAGATAAATCTTGATGAAAACAGATTCTGTTTACACGCTACTTTGTTCAATTTTTTTGACATTTTCCCTTCTTCATCTAAAATTGATTGACTTCATTGTGTGTTGCGGTGCAAAACGAGGTTACCTGTGTGGAGTTTGAGGCTTTAAATGTTGTTTTTAAAACTGATTTTCCTTGAACGCCTGAGTGAAAACCCAGGGACATTGAATCACCCACATTGTAACCTATACACAAACTCAGAGTTTATCAATTTAGCACATACGCAACATCCAACAGGAATTAATGCTGTATTAAATATGGAGGTCACCAAATGAAATGTTGTAGTGTTTCGATCTGTAGTGAAGTGTCTGAATAGGTTTTAAAAATATACACAGGGACTTTTTTGTGTGTAAATTACAAACATTTAAGTGATGCAGTGCAGGTTTTCAGCATTTGTAGAGATTATGTGAAAGCCTGAGACATTGTTGTGCTGTTTTAGCATACCAGTGCTAATGTGGAAAATTGTTAGTTAGCATGCTTTGAAAAACTTCGACTGAAAAAGTGTAAACATTCCTTTTTTTTTTAGGTTGCCACCTATAAGGAGTTACATCCCAGCTGGAATGAAGTTACGACACTTTACGCTGGTAGGTGTCACGAGGGTGATGTAACCTGTGATAGTGAGTTTTTGCATATGGATGTATGCGTAGGTGTGCACGGCAAACTGTCAGCTATAGAAAGTGATCTCAAAAGTCACTTCTGCAGGAAGAGAGAGTGCTTATTAATATAGCACTGTTAATATTTTGTGTGCGAGCACATTGCTGTTATTGATAGCTCATTTACAGATGACATTTTGTTTATTTGTCTGTATGCAAAATATGAATATTGTTTGTATAAACAGTATGACACCAACTTCTGAGATAAAATTAGTATATGACCTTTCCAACAAATCTAAAAGCAATAAAATCACTGCTTTAATCAATAATTTTGGGGAGTAAAATCAACAAAAGCTACTGATTCTACTTTTTAAGTTTTAAGAAAAAATAAATAACTGATATTAATTTGTTTAAGTGGCTTCTTTTATTTAGACTCTGTCTGAATTTGGAGACAAAATCTTATTATTTATGTATTTATATGTTAGTGTTAATATATATAGATAAACATATGCCACATAGTATTCCATATAAAAAGTAAAATGTAAATAAAAAATGTACAATTATTTATGTAAATTATTTCATTAAATACAATGGACTTAAAATTGTATATTTACACTCAAAAAGACATCTAGACTCCAGACTCCAGTTGGACCCAAAATGGAGTCCAATTGTATCTAATAGGTGAATAGCATCAGTATGTCAAATTTTAGTTATCTCCCTGAATATAAGTTTGGCATAGGGCACTTTAATACAACTAAATGACTTGATATAAAAAAAATAAAAAAATAAAAAAAATCTATCTTCACCAATGGTTGAAAATGCTGATTAGTATGATGCACACAGAACTCTAAGAGCCACTTCTTAGGCTCAGTCCTCTTGTCGGACAAACAGATTTTAGTTGTTGTGATGTTACTGGTATTTACAAAAATGCAAATGCATCACTTGGCAAAACAAGACCACATATTCAATCTGCAGTTCCCAAGTGGATCACATGAAGCTTCACCCTGATGAGATGACCACTCATGACCACTCACTGAGCCCATCTTCAACAAAAAAGGTGGACCTCTTCCTCACCAAGGTTAACATTTGCAGATGCAGGCGCTCTCTGGATGTACTGAGGCTTCAGCACTTGTCTGTGTCCAACACACTGTAGAACAGAGCGAATTAGAATGAAATATTGAGTTCATTTATGAATAAGTGGGGCTGAACGGCCCCTTGTCGGAGCTTCTGCATGCATATTCAGTTGATGGAAACCTTTGGATGGGTCATTTCTCTTAGCTGCTTCATTAAATAGTGAAAGTCAAAAGTGCAATGCTTCCTGACAAAAAAAAAAAAAAAAGGACCAGCATCTATAGAGGTGGAACAGTGACAAGGTCTGGCTCAAAATCTAAATGATGAAAAAGAACTTTGGGTGCAAAACTACTTCAACAAAAAGCAGGTGTAGAATTTTAAATGGCACCAAATAATTAAAATAAACGCATTAAAAATAAAGATATGGCACCTGGGAGAAGGCTGATAAAGTGTTTATGTTCCCTACAATGAAAACTAATTGAGACAATAGTGAGTTAGTTTAAGTCTCAGTGGGACGTTGTACAAACTAGAGCCAATCAGCAGCAACTTCTTGAGACGTTTCCAGAAAGAAACTCCAGAGGAGGCATGCCAAAGGGGCGGGTGTAGAACGTGTGTGTGTGTGTGTGTGTGTGTGTGTGTGCGTGTGTGTGTGTGTGTGTGTGTGTGTGTGTGTGTGTGTGCTGCACAGTTTAAGTGGCGGAGGGCAGGTGCAATCAAAGCTCAGCCTACACTCCTGCATGCATGCATTGTGTGTCAGAACTGGTGGTACTGTTTCATTTTTCCTTGACAAATATGACGCAAAGAACCATGTTTACGGGTACCTGTGACTCTCACACACACACACACATATATATATATATATATAAACACACGCACACAGTGTATACAGTCAAAGCAAAGGCCAGATACTGGAACAAATGCAGGAGTTTGGATTCTGATGGCATTTTGAGAAGGTAAAAGACTTACTCAGCTCCCCCTCTCCCCTCCTCACAATGATGAATACCGCCATTAAGAAAATGACTTGTCTCAAATGTCAGACTGTAGCCAATGTTTTCTGTATAAAAATTGATAGCACATGAACACAAGACATTTTCCTTTTTACCCTCTCTTTAATGTTCTTGCCAGGAAAGTGTAATCAAGCCTAATTATTTAAACTGCCTGCCACTCTGTGACACCATCGGTTTCTTAAAATAATTAGAGCTTTACATTGCATGTTTTATAATGGCGATGGGTCGCAATGTAATGAAGATGAATGGATGTCCAATGTCAGGAGCACTTTCAAAGCATCACAGAGGAAAAGTTTCAAACTAAATGGGATACATGCAATGTATTTCAATTTTCAATGGCACTTTTCCAAACCGTTCACCAAGTGAAAAAACAAACACGAGAGCCGCGCAGCTATATAACCATCTTAGATGCATCGCCTCCATTTGACGCAACAAAGATTTCAAACAGAGAACCTCAATCCTCCATCTCAGGTTTCCAGCATGATCAAATTTGCACTTCAAACCATTGTGCCCATTTAATCAGCCATTATGTATGCCCAGTCAACCACTGCAGAATTTCTAAGCAAAATCTCAGGCTGAGGCACACAAAGCTATCTTTGATTATACGCTAGCCCATGGGGAAACTTTATCAAACTCCTCTGCTTCCTGCCGAGAAGGACCAGGTGACTAGCAACTACTCAATCTAAAGGCCAAATTCTTTGCTGCATGCAGCAAGGAATCACGCCTTTGATCCAAACAAAGACAGCTGCAAATGCCTCTCTCCAGATACCAGCCCCACCAATCGCGCTTCCACTTTTTTTTCCCCCCCTTCCTCCACCAATCAGGTTCTTGTCTCAGGCACCAACCATAATCCAACCTACCGCTGGCTCGCTCTACATAGTGATTACCTCCCCTCTTTGAAGAGCAGATGAAATCAACAAATAAACCTTTTAAGATAAAAGAATACAAAGAGTGTCCTACTCACCCATCTCATTGTCCGATTTATTGTCCATTTCCGTGTCAGTGAGCGTGAGCGCTGAGTTAGAGCGGCTGGAAAGGCATGAATTCTGCCCAGATTTTGCCCCCGTTCCCCAAAGAGTCATGGTACGTTCCGGTGATACAGGTTCATGGTTTTCTGTAGCGACGGGTCCTCTGGTGTAGCTGCTGAGCGGGTGGGAGAGGCCGGTCTCAGGGCAGAGAGCCAAACCTCTGCGAGACGATGGCTCACAAATCCCGAGTTGCCTCAACGAAAATGCATGCCCTGTGAACGACATAAGTAGTAAAGTTAACAAACCAAGCAACAGCGCGCTTAATGGACAGGAGCAGGGCAGCCTAAAAAAAAACACTTAGTGTAAGAGCAGGGTGACAGTGGAAGGGGTAATTATCAAATTAAAGCTTTAACAACATCCTCCCAAGCTGCTTATCAAGATGCACAAAAGCATCTTTGCTACCTTGAACTGTGCATCATCTAAATCTACACAAGATTTAGTTAAAAAAAAACAAATATTCTAAAAATCAGGGTTCTTGGGTCAAACTACACATAAAAGCTATTTAAATGCAATTACTCAGTTTTTTGTATTAAAACATAACTGTACTGTAAATTTGTTTTCTTCGTTTTTTTTTAAGGGTCTGCTTTTCACAACTAATCAAATATTCCTCCTGTTAATCTTGAAACTTCTATGCAAAATTATTTTAAATAGGAAATATTATAATATATATAGATATAATATAGAAAAATAAAATCACAATTTACTTTAGCTTAATAAAAAATAATCTAAATCTGAAATCCCTGAGTTAACTAGTAAATATTTCCATGTTTAATTCATTATATATATTTTTTGAATTTAAAACCTACATCCAGCAATTTTTTTGGGATGAAGACACTATATCGTTATCATCCTGGCACTGTAAGTATCATTGTTTACACCAAATGTGATCCTTAAAATATGAAGGTCATACATGTCAATGCACTAAATACATAAACCAAAAGGCTACACGGATTTGCCATGTTTATAAAATTGATAAAATTGAAAAGATAAGATCATTTTCATCTTTTCTGTATGACCTCTTATTTTATAGCATTTTAAAAGGGTCCATGTAGAGTTTTTTACACACACACACACACACACACACTGAGCAAATATTGCATCTCGTCTCCTTTTCTAGCGCCGACATTCAGTTTGACATTTACTGTGATGATGTATGAAACACTCGTTAACACCAACCTGGATTTTAAAAAGAAATAAAGAAAACTCTCCAGTTCTTCATCATAATCACATTAATGCTAAAACGGACACCAATTAGCACCAAGAAAATGTAATGGAGAGATTTTCTGATGGCAATCTTATGCGCCATAAAACACAATAAACTGCTCAAACCTTTTAATTACAGAAATTAGATCACTTCCTTGCAGCCAATTGAAGAAACAGAGTTAGTTAATGATCATTTTTTCTTATTGTTTTAACACAGTCTAGCAGGGTATGAATATTTCAGAAGGTCAGTGAGGCCCACTGTGTCACACCCTGTATGACTTTTCCCTGAAAGTTTAGGAAAATGAAAGCAAATTGTGCCTTTGTTTGATATCCGTTAATTGTGTTTACCACTGTCTGGCATTCTGGCATCATATTGGTTTTTTTCTTGTCAAGCTTGCACAGAAAGTGGAAGATAAAAATGTGAGATGGCAGAATTTAGTAAACAAACAAACAGCATCCATGTTCATTTATTAATGAAGTTTCACCCTTGTTAAACATCAGCAAATGAACATGGCTATAAGGGTTTTATTGTTTGTAGCCACTTACTAAAGTCTCACAAAATGAAATCTGAGAGCGAAAGCCACTTCAGTTTGAGGAAAACACAAATGAAGTGTTTGTAACTAGAGTCGTCTAATAAACCCTGAAAACACAGGCCTGAAAGTTGCACATAACTGGTTCCTACTCATCTGTGACAGCCTTAAATAAAACAGCCTTATGTCTTATATTGATCAGACAAACAGTGAAAAATATTCCACAGCAGGAGGAATTTGCTCTTGCTAACCTGGCCTGGTGTATTCTGCACTTTCCTTGTGGACCATCTCCTTGACTCTGCCTCCAAACAGCATTCGTGAAGGGTCATGGTCGAAGGCCTGAAGCGTCTCGCTGGAGCTGTAGGATTTTTGGGTTGGCACGCGGCAGGGTCCCTCGTCCTGGTCAGCTGAGGAGGCAGTGTAACGGCGCTCCCGTTCCTTGTCGTAGTCTCTCTCTCGGTCTCTCTGGCTCTTGGACAGCGAGCAGAAAGGCCGCTGCTCCCTCACCCTTTCCATGCTGCCTGCATGCTGGGTATCCGACTCCCTCCCCTTCACCACAGACACTCTCCTGAGACACTCACCACAGGATTATTTCACTCTTTTTTTTTCACCCCCCCCTCCTCTTCCTTCTGTAGCTGTGATTCTCGTCCTGTAACCGATTCCCCCCCCTCTCCCCACAGTCCCTCCTCCCCACTTCTGAACCTCTGTCGGTCACTTCTTCAGTCCATTCAGCCTTCCACTCACTCTACCTGGAAAAGAGAGATGAGGAAAGGAAGCAAGGAGCTCAGATAACACTAATCCATCTGCTTCATCTTCAAAAGCACACACTTATCCCCCTTCTTACTGCCCCACCCCGCCCACACTGCCTCCCCACTGTTGAAACCTCACCCGTGAACTCTTACATACATGACTTCCCCTCTTTACCGCTCCAGTCTCTGGCTTTTAAATCAAGTTTGTCTTTAGTGTGTTCATTTTAAAAGTTGCTCCAGTAAATTTGCATCAAGCAAAACCAATTTTTGGTTTTCTTAATTTTTCTGTATTCTGAGGCATTATGTTAGTTCAAATGTGGTCAGATGGCATATTTCTATTAGAATGAATCACATACGTTCAGTTTCCCACCCTGTGACAGCTGATTGAAAAAACAAAGAGTTAGTTTGTCCTAATTAGGAAGCCTCTGGGTCTCTGAACTTTCAGAAATGTGTCTGAGATTTCTGCATCTACACCACTAAAAAGGTAAAAGGAGCATCATTTGAGGATTTTCACAGCACATAACATGAAGTGTTTTTCCACTCTTTGTTCTGCTAAATATTCCAAAGAGCAGGCAAACAGGAGTTTTCACAAGAACAAAAAGTAGCTGCAGTGACAAATATTGTGAGTTCTGAGACCCAGAGAACCACAAGCTATAATGGGAGTGTGAAACTCAACCTTTTTTTTCAGAAATTTGACCCAAAAACTCACTTTTTTTCTTATAAAATATCATGTGTTTTCTCCAAAAGTAAGTGTTAGTCCATCCAAACCTTGCAACAATATATTTCCCCAAAACTGCCATCAGCAAGTGATGTTGAATTTGTTGATGTCCTTTTGACTGCTGCAAATACCCACATATTTTTTTTTAAATTGCAAAGAACTCAAGTCTTCCCTTAGGTAGATTGAGCATGTCTACACTTACCATGAAATAAAATATATCCTATAATTACTTGTTTATTTCAAGTGCAATCAGAGTTCTAAACAGCTACAGATGAGTCTTTTCAAGTCTTTCATTGAACTCCATCCAAACATCCTCCAAGATCAGATCTGCTGTTTATTTCTTAATGTATTCCAGAACTGCCTTATGTGTTTCCACTATTTCTTACATGTTTATTTGCCCCATTATCCTGTAACTAAATCACTCCTGTATGGGATTTTAATAAAAACTGGATAGATATTTCCGTCATGCAACACTTTGTGTGGACAGCACTTCTGATGCAACCTCGAATACAGTGAGCTTCTTGTTCATTTTGGTGCTGATCTATACTGATGATGTGCAGATATACTTTTATTTCCTTTTTTACTCTCAAGGTATTATAAAGAATGACAGTTAAAAAAAGTTCAGGAATGGCACAATGGTCAGGGATTTGCTGGATTCACTTTCCAAAAACAAGAAAATGACCCATGCACAACCCAGCTTTGTAGCCCAGCCTCTAATGTAGACACATTGCTTAATGTATAAAAATAACATCAGTGTTACAAACCTTAACATATTGGAAATTCAAAGAAGATGCTCTCCCTGTGCTCCAAAATGCAGAGAAGGGGTGTGAGAATGCGAATAATCGGCAAAAAACCCTTGAGTGGAATGTGGAAGGGAGCCGTGGTGTGTCAGAAGTGTTTATTACCAGCCATTTTCCACTGCCTCCTGACACATGCACACACACACACACAGTAACACATGCCACACACCACAATTTCATTTCTCTCTTGGCTGAGCTGTAAGACTTGAGTATCAGACTCCTTCTTTCCCCAAATGAGATCTACTTCGTTTCACATCAAGCATCAAAACCTTCCAATGAAACCAGGATGGTGTACTGTCGCACTGCAAGATAGGACCAGCCCCGGAGAGAGACTTTCAAAAACCTGAAGCAGTCGCGGGTGGAGTACAGGATGCAGGGATAATGAAAATTGTGAGCTGTTGTAGGCCTCTTAAGCTTAGTTTTCCCCCTCTGTCTCCATTCCTCAGAGTTGCTTGATATCATTCTGTTCCCCTGATGGGCTAAGATGCAATCAGTGACACACTCTCTTGTAACCCTGACACTCAACTCTCAACACTAACACCCCCCCTACCCCCACGCCATACACACACACACACTTGTTTTTACGATGCCACAGGCCAGCATACTCACATCTCATCACTTTCAGGAAATTGTACACACCCGTCCAGATTGGCAGATTAATGCGCAGGATGAGTGCAAGCAGACACGCCCAGAAGCCTCCCTGATTACGATCCCCCCTCTTCTTTATGAACTTGTAAAGAGATTCACCGTCTGAAAAACAGTTAATGCCACAAGTCCTACCCACTGAGCCGCAAGCCGGCACTATAGGGGGAATTAGATTTGTGTCCTAATCAGCTATAAGCCCTTGAGTGACCGGGCTTGTCTCCCTATAAACATTCCTGTATTACTCTTAGGGGCCAAAGATGCCACTTTTTCCCCCATCCAAGTGTCCTGCTTGTGTGCATGCACTACACATGGGGGCACTACCAGGATACAAGAGACACATTCATGGTAGTTTAAATTATGTACAAAAGGTCACAGAAGATCCTAAGGGAATTCTATTGTGTTTTTGCAAGCTTTAAGATTCAAAGTTTCTAACTACAGTACAGTATGAAGCAACAGCAGCGAAGAATAAAAGCCGCTCTGTCTTGCCTTGATTGTGCCTCTAGTCACCCTCCTCAGAGTACATAAAACAGCAGTCTGTGAGGAGGAACAAAAAACTCAAACTAAAGTGAAGATATGTCTGAGAATAGTTTTTGGAGATGATCATGAATCCTAAATTCTTTAGTAAATTTCAACCCCCCTTTCAGCTTCTTTTGGCATCTCTCATTCCTACATTCCCTTTTAACTTTTGATCGTGCAGTTGAATCAGGACAGGCAGTCACCCGTGACCGTTCAGCAGAACAGTCGACACTGCAAAATTAGTGTCACACAGAGGTCCTCTTGCAAGCCAGTGAGGCAGGGAAAAAGACAGTTCATGATCTACACAGCGCTGCTCCACACACGTCCCAACGACTCCCATGCCAGTTGAGCAGAGCCCCCCCGACGCCTAGTACTGTCCTACACCTCTGCACTTCTTCGAAGCATAAACCATAAACCATCTGTATAATATGGTGAGAAGAAATGTGTCCAAGTCAATTGGCTCTTCTGGGCAGTTGGAAAGGTTTCAAGGGTCTAAGTGAGATTTACTAGTTTCATGTTTGACATAAGACAAAAAGATGGGACGTATATGCTTCCAACTTGGGAGTTGGAAGAGACTACTAAAGGAGACTGCAACCTTAAGATGTCCTGAAACCAATAGCTTAGTTTGCACAGAATAAAAACGCAGAATGATTTAAATATGTTTTTTTTTGTTGGAAGCATCAACTGATTGTTGCTGAAAATATTAACCGATTGTGAATTTGAGCAGTAAGGTGAGTAAACATTGAAGTCATTCCTCAAGGACAAATTCTGTTTCAGCTCTTGCACTATTTCATTCAGCCCATCACCACCTGAAAACTAATTTCTAACAAATCTGTATAACACATCCTCACAAAAAAAAAGAAAAAAAGGCTACATTTAGTCAATAACACATCCCCCAGATATGACACATCGCTGTGTTTATGATAACAGAACACATAACCTATGTCAACTGATTCTGGGAAATCTGCAAAAGTTTAGTCTTGCAGGTACAAGGGTACATGCAGAGCAGCAGACCTTCACTCTGAGGGGGTTCGAGGTTCGAGTCCCCCTTACACCATGAGCTGTTTTGTTTTCACTCTCTATTTTCACCCATGGAAGATTTGTTTTCACTGTCAGGAGTTAATCATTAAAAACTACTAAGGTTAAGGTCAGCGTTAAGCGTAGATAAAGATTATGGTTATAAAGAAAAATGGTTCCTCTGTGGTTGCCAATTTTGGCTATTACTGCAAGAAGTCCCTGCTCCTATGAACACATAGAAACAGAGCCAAAGAAGTATGTGCACATGTTCTATTTTCAAGGACTAAAATATCGACCTCAGGCCAGATTTGTAGCTACGCCTCATGTGAATATCTACATGTAAACTTCTCCAATTAGGCGGAAACCCCTCACCATGGCAACCAAGAAAATGCTGATCAAGTCTGTTTAAAGTCATCAAAGTGGGGAAGTAATTGTCTTCAGGGATGTAAGCATGACACTGAAGAAAACACACTGCAAACCAAGACTATATCTGTAATTGATTGACACTAACTAGACAACAAATTTGATCACTGTTCAAATTCAGCACTATTTTCACTAATAAGACCCATCACAAACCACAAGAAGAGTGCATCTGATCTCTATGCAGATAAAGCTAATTGAACAAATTCACACCTGCTCGTACTGAGCCGGCGCACACTTCTGACTTCAGCCCACAAAGCATTTTGCAAAACAAGAGTAGCCACAGCTGACCAGAATGCTGAAATGGCAGCTATTCACTAAGCCTTTGTTCAGTAATTATATTTCCGCAGGGCGGCTGAACACATCAGCTCAGATCTCCCTGTTGGTGACCCCTGTAAATAATGGTAATAAAGAGAGTACTTGGCATTGCTGGTGTGTCCCTCCAAGACAATTCACCTGTCACCAAGTGGCCCTATCACCTCCCCACACCACCAACACCACCACAATCACCACCTCGTCCTCGTCTTGTTGCTGGCCATTTGCGGGAGCACAGATCAGACGACTCTCAGCCATGGGGAGCGGTGAGAGCGGTTGATGGAGCTGGTGGAGATCAGGGCTGGCTCCCTTTAACACAGCCAGCACCTCCAACAATAGCCGCCTCTGACAGCTTTGCATAATTCATCTTGTCGAGACTCTCTCCTTTTCCTCCATGACGCGCTCTCTCGCTCCCTCTCCTTCTCCCTCTCTCACTCTCACTCTGCTCTTTCAGTTGCTCTTCAGTTCTTCTTTTTTTTGTGCCTCCCGGCACTTGGAGAAGGGAAGAGGGAGAACCAGGGCAGTGTTCCATCAGATGCTGCCTGTTTCCCCCTGACACCAGTGATTTTGGAGACACAGAAGTGTTTGTCTGCAGCATGATGCCCAGACTCTGTGAATTCTGGATGCCATCTGAACCAGATTGTGTTCGTTCTTTATCGAGGCTCTGTGCCTAATCCCTTGCCGAAACACGAAGTGTAGAACTATTACCTAAAAATACACGCATCACAGTCAAGATCAATCGATTCACATGATCAGCTGACGCGAGTTTAGAGAGGATGATTATGAGAATTTGTGAAAAACAAAAACAAACCCAAAAGAGCGCCACACGGAGGCAGAAAGAGTAAGAAAATCATGACAGCATTTAGCTGCAATTACATTTTAGTGGCAGCTATATCCTTAGCATACTTGGTGACAGATAAGCTTACCACACTCAGTGAGACTCTCAGGAAAGATGATGAAATCCTTCACCATGCGAGATCACTTGTCTCAGCATATGATGCAGAATATTCACAAGTGGAGTAAAGTGATGCAAATCTCTGATACAGACACTTCAGATTATTCCATGCACACAAAGCTGGAAGCTTCATCCCTCTTGGTTGCGGCACATTTAAAAGACAAACAAAGCTACTGTGACTATAAAGAAAAACAAATTAAAACAAAAAAAAAAAAGAGCCTGAGCTGAACTCTGTGTTTTGTTTTCTTTCTTTTTTTTCCTGCTTGTCTGTCATAGCGGTCAGCATCTAATCCTAACCATTTTATTGTACGCTCTATTGTATGATTTAATAATAATAATAAAAAATACAGAAATGTTGGCAGTCCCAGGATGCAACACAATAAGCAGAGCAAAGATGTTTACAAATCCTTCACAGTGACTCGTGTGTGTGTGTGTGTACACCAGTTATATATTCATTGAATCTTTAGTGGGAAAAATTGCAAGCGCAGCCGATTTCATTTTTTAATATTTAATTGCTATAGGTGTGGACAATTGGAATGTACAAAAGCAGGGTTTCTTCTGCAGCATCTCAAATGGTAATAACCGGTTATTCAGCCAATGTACACACACACACACGTTTATCTGTATCCAAGGCTGCTGGTATTCAAACCAGCTCTTATCGAAATAGGTGCCTTCTTCCATATCATACACCCTATTAGTCCAGACCATCTTAATTCAGTGACACACAGTTTGCTGTCCTCTCAGAGTGGCATCACTGCAGTGTTGTTTCAGACTGGAAAGGGGGTGGATGGTGGGTGGTGGGGGAATCAAGGAAGTAATGATGTTCCTGTAGAAGCGCTAATTGAGAATCCTGCAAAGACAGTGTCAAACAGTCGTCATCTAATGCTTACTAACAGCGAATTGACTCCACGCGGTGCAAAACAAATTCTACTCGGCAGACCTGTGGCAATTTACAGACAAATCCATGATCGACCCATTGTTACGGAAATAAATTAAATTGTAGTGATACCGCAGCTGCATTGTAATGAAGCGACAGAGCAATCATAACACCGCAGAGAGTAATTGGAAGAACAAAATCTGAACTATATTTGTCCACAACGTAGGGGGAGTTATTTACTTAGATAGCAGTGACTTTTTAATTATTAAATCTCAATCAGACATCACTCTTTCTTGACGGCCTAATCTGGACATCTGTACTATAGCCCGTCAACGCACGCGCAAACACACACACAGAGCAGCTGAAAATCATTATTCAGGATACATTTGACATGCTGGAAGCATACCAGATAAAAATTCAAATGCAGAGGTATTCTAAAGCACTGACATTGGGTATCATTCGAATGCATCTCACACGATGCCACAACAAGCTAACCCTCCATCTTTTACCATGTGCAGGCGTGGTGGAAGTAGATGGGATACACACAGCAATCATATAATAGTGGCAGACGACTGAAGAGTAAGAGCTTCAATGGAGAATGCTGCAATGGGAATGCAACTCTCCACTGCTGCTGCTGCTGCTGCTGCGACTGCTGGAAAACATCAAATGTGACCAAACAGAAACTTTGACGTATTGTCGCATTTCTACATGTGCATGACTGTTAACAAAATGGATCAATACACCCACTTCAGTAATATGAAATTAGAAGACGGACAAACTGCCAGCACACAATGAATACAATCTTTAACCCTTTACAGAGAATAATATATTGAGTTTTCTCTCTTTTCAGGCACACAAATCGCACAATACATACAACGAATCTGGAGGGTTGTATTCTCCAGTTGTCAGCGTTTTAAGGAGTATGTAGGTCATAATGGGACACAATCGGAATACTGAGAGACTGCGGGCCTTATAAAAGAAACATCAATCTCAAAATTCATCGCATTGCACTAGCTTCTCTACTTCTAATGGTGAAACCTGGAGTGTATGGCCTGTAGCGATCGGTTGAGGTCGACTTCTGAATAAGCACTGCTCTCCACTGGAAGTCAAAGACTGCCGACCTGTATACCATTACACCAACTCTGAGGCACTGGTTTTACTCTTCAACGGTTTGATATTCAATATTTTTTCTTCTCCATCGCCCTTCTGACAATAAAGAGCCTGAATGTGTTACTGAGTGGCTTCCCAAGTGAGCCAGCGCCTTCTCCTCATCCCCATCATCGCTCTTCGTCACCCCCCCAGACCCGAGGCTTTCAGCAGCACAGAGGTCACGTCAACTGAATTATTGAGGCCATCAAGCGGCTCCATCGACAAGCATAGCTGACGCCCAACTTCCCACTGGGCTGTCCGGGGGCCACAAAAGACCAGACCTGAGGCCCATGGCAGGTCGAAGCTATTCTGAGAAACCTCCTTCAGGGCTAATATTGCTTTGTGGAAGTATAGCAAAACACACACACTAAAAAATATGGGTTTAGAAGTTTTGGCAGCTTGAATCACAGTGAAGGGCAGAAGTGTTACATTCAAAAATCAATTTGTTGTTGCTGGACAATACTTTGTACTTTAAATTTCAACAAGTCGTGCCAGCGCATTCAGCTTTTCTGAAGATAATGTATGTGTTTTGTAAAAACTGAATCTGCATGCCTCACAGGTATTCACCCAGGGTGATTTTCACAAGCAGTGAGCACAATGCATTTCTATTTGATTCTCCCTATAGCACAACTAAGCATTTTTTTTTTGTTTGGCTCTCCTAACCAGGTTCTGCCTGGAGCATGCAGGGGAGAGTTGTACTGTTACAAAGTCATGCCCACTCCTCAGTCTTGCCACTTGGTGTTGACCCAGAAAGTCCAACGGAGCATGCTGAGCCATAAATGTTAATCTGTAGGTTACAACAGTGTGAAGTGGTGCTGCTCCCAGAGCTGGACCAGCAGGACGGCATTCTGTGGCTAATCGCAGGTGGCTTTCATTTCAGCCCTGTTGTAGCCAAAAGAACAACACCAAGAGCTGTCACACTTTTAATATTCACTTCTCTTGATTCTCACAAAGCTGAGAAACAGCGTCTACCTCATCACAAACAATTACCAGCTTGGCTATTTTGTCTACGGACACCTACACACGGCATCAACCGCCAACGCATTTTGTACGCATAACACGGAATGAGATGCAAAATCCATTTATGTTATGCATTAACACATTAGGTCATGCAATCAGCCTGCAAAAGCCATGAGACGGGTACCATTGCTGTTCCCTTAAGAACATCTCATTTCTCTTTTACTGTTAGAAAGCAATGGCAAGTATCAAATTATACAGAGCAGACATTCAAGCCAAGTAAATCCCCCTTTTGTTTAATATAAAACTCCATTTATATTCTTAGCTGCTCTTTTGGCCGTCTATATTTTAATTCCATAAAACATTTATGAATTGGGGAGAAACAAATCCGTTATATAAAGCAACTTAGCATGAAGCATACGGCGCTAAAACAGCTCACATCTATACCATATACCCCCACACCCCCCCTCGCTCGTGCAGCATACAATGTAGTTAAGGACCACAGTGGTAATGCATCAAGTGCTGTCACTAAATATCCCTACTCTAAGCACATTTCAAGAGCATGCAATCTCCTCCCTTTCCCAAATCCGAGGGTGACTTTCAGCAATAATTTGGCAACTTGCACAAATCACAAACAACTTTATTTATTATTTTTATAAACAGAGGGTAAACTTTCCTGCAGGTGTCACATCGCTGTGCTAAACCCGAGTAATCCCCTGACTTTGAGGTCATTAAAGCAAAAGTCTGTCTTAGCTGGTCGCAAAGCTTCTTTTTAAATTTCTAAAGAATACATCACAGCGTGCTTTACTTCCACGCCGACTATTTATCATGATGTCTGGCTAACTCTCGTGGGAGGAGAGGGGGAAAGAAAAAAATGTACTGAGAGAGGGAAAACAGGTGAAAGAGACTACAGCAGACAATAGCCAGGCAGGCTGTGTGTTAATAGTAACAGATTAGAGGGCAGCAATTATGTAAAGTAAATATGACATGGAAGCGATCCGTCGAGCCCAGGGAGCTGTGGGTAGTTTGTCAGGCTGCATTAACCTTCACATGTTTGCTCTGATGTGTTGAAACAGGCGACTCGGCTATGCTGTTTGCCATATCAAATGTTATAATTCCTAAGGTCATCCTGAGCCGCTCTCGGCATCCACGATTAATAAGGTGAGATATTATACAGGTGCAGGTCTGTGCATCGACTCCTCCTCCGTATCTCCCAGAGATCTTGGAGGAGTCATTTTTACAGACGTGAGAGGACTCATCTTGATTTCCCCTTAACAATCTATAAAACTGTTTAGGGCCAGTATTCAAGCTGGCATTATCCCTAAAGGAGGCAGACCTCATCACACACAGTATTAAATTCTCCACAGGAATAATGAAAGGGGAAATTACTTAAGGATATGAACACAGAGTGGCAGTGTTGTGTACACAGATCTTCTAATTTTTCTGAATTAATTAGATTATTTCAAGCTTAGAGCGTAGAAATAAAATCACCTTAAGAGTTTCCAGCTGCATCAGAAATGATACTTTGATCGGTGGGCTTAAAGAGCAATGACGTTTTAAGCCAAGGCATTAAGCTAAAGCCTCAATAGGAGGTCATAGAGAGAACCTAAATGTCTCAGTGCTAGCTGTGTAATTGTCTGCCACATTATGGCATGTTATTGCTTCTCCCTGTGGAGACGTGCAAAATACATCACAAGCACCGCTCTGAGTCCAGGTGCGTTTCTGAAAAGTGTAAACACAACACACCTCACCACTCACAGGGGGACGGGGGCTGTGGTCGAGTCACCAGAACATTAGCTGTATGGATTCTTATATCTTATTCAGAAAAGTCAATTTCAATTACTATCAGTGCGCCGAAAAAAACAACAAACAACAAAAGGATAAGACAAGCCGCACTCTTGTTGTACTGCCCTGCTACAAAACCACATGTTCAATATCACCCAATAAGTGTCACTGTAATGCATTTACAGGCTGGCACAAGAAAGACCGACTGCTTCTTTGATGGATCTGAAGCCACCGTTTGTTCTTATGTGGCCCGGGGAACAGCTAGAGGCTGCAGATTATGAAAATATTGATCACTTCGAAACAATTCCTCACTGTACACCTGCCATCTTACATCTATCTTTTCTTCACATTAATAGTAGTCCATATTAGGTTTTTGCAGGGTGTTGGGTGGGGGGGGGGGGGGGACAACAAGACTAACTGACCATGAGGCCCGGAGCAGCCTCAGAAGATCTGCATTACTTAACTTCTCCTGTCCTTGTCAGGCACTTGGAATATGAAACACAAACGATGGCCTCAACTGCTGCAGTTCCTCAACAGCACTCAGGACAATAACCATAAATCAATTTAGCCGGACAGATATACTTGTCCGTCTGGGCTATCATGTGGACTGCGTGTTTGCAGATTGTGTTCAGTCTGATCCTTGCCACAGTAAAATCAGATTTCTCTCTGGCTCAGTGAGACAAGTCACCACGTTGTACTCTGCTCAGACGCACAAGATGTGAAAATGAAGCCAGCTGATGTCTAAACTGTTTAGTTTAATTAACAACACTGCCTGATGCTCATTAAATGATACCATTTGTGACAGACATCCACACACGCATATAGCCATCTTATGCTTGTCACGCAACCCTGAAAATGCAACCTATCAAAGATTTTGCGGCTGCTGCGGACACTTGTCTGACCCAAGTGGCTTTGAACTGCTGTGCAAACCTTCCTTGAGGCCTCTTTCAAAGTCAACAAGCGGCACTGGCTGAAGTTTTTTCCCCAACCTCCTGCTCCGGGGACTTAAAAACACCAGATTTGGTGCAGCTCAGTATTTGTGCATCGACACATGAATTATTAGAGGATAGAGCAGGTTATCTCTGCGGGTGATTTGCAACCCTCCATGTGAGGCTTTCAGGCTTCTTTATGACGTTTTATGTGCAGATAATAAATTCACTTTTTTTTTTAGCTGAGCCCACCCCCCCTTCCCCCCAACCCCCCTGTGTCAGAGCCTGGTCAGAGGTCCTGAGGAGGACAGAGAGGTGAGAGAAATTAAGAAGAAGGTGCTATTATTAAGGATAATAGTAAAATAATGTCATGAGGTTGTATCAAAATCTTTTTTTCCCATACTTTGTTCTGCATTTGCAGATTGAGAAGGTGACTTTTATGAGCTGCATCTTCTTCACTAGTTGATCTAATTCATCTCCTCATATTGTACGCTAATAAATTACTCATTAAAGCAGTAAATCTGATGTTATGCAATTCATCTTTATCTAGGCAGTGATGGAGAACAGGAGGTTTGGATGTGGGTATAGGTTTCGGCTCCATATCTTGTCAGAGGACTCGCATCAGAAGAGCAAATTAGACACGTTTACTATAAGCAAGAGCCACTGATTCTCTGATCTCTCCAAATTTACGTCATTTAGAGCAAAGAAAACAAGCAAAAAAAAAAAAAATACCCGCACACTGACCTGCGTGAAGCTTCTGCGAGCCTGTCCGAGGCAGCGGCACATAAACTTCCAGCGGTGCGCTTTAGTCCAAACTTACAAGCAGCAGCAGCAGCAGCGGGCAGAGCCAACGCGGCGTCTCTCCTCTCAATGACCGCGTGTGGCTGTGGTTCTTCACAGACACCCTCTTTTCACTGCTCCACGGAAGCCAGAAACAAACCCGGCAATGTTCGGAGGGAGGAAGAAAAAAAAAGAAAAATGTGCGTGGACGCCGTGCTGCGTGTGTGCTGTCAGTGCTCCGTGTAGAAAAACGTTTGTCTTCCCTCCGATATCTTCCCGGTGGCACAGCTCAGCCAACACTACTTCCAACAATGCAGTTGTACCCTCTTTCAGGAGGCAACACTATTATGTGTCACCAAGCAGCTGTGCAGGATGTTTAGAAAGAAAGAAAGAAAGAAAGAGGGGGGAACTCACTGGATGAGCTTGCGGAGGCTCGCCAGCCGCTCTGCTGCTCTTTTGTCCGATATGCACTTGTCAGCTGATAAACTGCGCATCCCGTCGCTTCCCCCCTCAGCCTCGCCTCTGCCTATCAGCACCGGTGTAAAGGCCGTAAATACAAAGGAGGCTCAACTATGACCTCCAGCCTGAGCGGAACATGCAATCATGCACCTGTGAACCAAATGACTTTACTTCCGAATGAGAAAAAATAAAAAATAAAAACATAAAAATGACCTCAAATTAACACCCTCTTGTTGCCATTAGTGCATAAGTGTAGTTTTAATGTGAAGAAAAAAAAAATATGTTCCATAAATTTAATATGGAAGAGCAGCCTGAGCCACAGTTTCCACCTCAGCCTCTCTCTCTCTCTCTCTCTCTCTCCCTCCTTTTGTATGGAGAAGCAGTTCATTAAAGCTTACCTATGTTCGCCTTTGCTGCCATATAATTGGCTAAGTCACAAATCTCCAATTTTCTCACCTTCAATCTGACAAAAGGACTGACATAAATAAATGTGTTATTTCTCACAGAAGACTTGCAGCCACGGGTTATTCAAGCTGTTAATTAAACTGTTAGATAAACAAGAAGGCCCTAAACGACTTGCTGTTCAAATTAAAATGTTTGCTTTCAGACTGGCTGTCAAATGAAGCTTGATTCATAGGCCTCTTGTTTTTTTGCTCCATCCACCATTGATCTGAAGTTGCAGCAGGGAATGTGCAATAAAGTATGAGTCCTATCAACTAAAGATTGTGGCCCCCCCTCACATTCAATAGATGATGTGCATATGCTTTGATAGGGCATTAGCCCGTTGATTGCATGGACATCATTGAACTTCTTCAGCACTTTGTAAGTGTGAAAACTTCATCTTGATGAGCTCCTGTTACAGAGATAAGTACACTTGCCTCCCAGCTCTGTCCCGGTCCAAACCACAGTTACTTTGAATTAGCTTTGTGATTTACGAAAAAACACACGAGGCGCTATCTGATAGGCTTCAAATGATAGCATTTAGAGGATATACCACGGAAAGCAGAGTTTCATTAATTACAAAAGCAACAGCCCACTAATCCCACTAGAAAGGCATTTTGAGGTTGAGTCGTTTTTTTTTTGGTTCTGAGAAAGAGAGAGAGAGAGAGAAGGAAAAAAAAAAGACTAACAATACCAATGGTAGATCACAGACCTTCAAACCATGGTCTGCAGGCTCCACAGCTCTATAGGGGGCCAACTACTGTCGCTCTGACTGGGCATTTTTTTTTTAATCCCCCCCTTCCTGAATTTACCCCGCGTCCCGACCACATGCAGTGATGAAGTTATCACTGAGGACAGCTTTTCTCCAAGCAAAATCAGCCCTACCCTTCGACGCTTGATTCTTCCATTATACCCGGGAGCACATCAAATACTTGCCTCCATCAAATGGCATTATCTGCATGAAAGGCAACTGCCCAACAATCTCCCAACTCTGCCATTCAATCTTCAGTCAAGGGCATGCAAAGAAAAAAAAAGACAGAGGAAAGAAAGGGGCATTAAAAAAAGGAGAGAGATTGGTGGAAGGTCTGCAGAAGGCAGAACCCCTCCCTTTTTTCCCTCTTCTTCAAGTCCGACTACTTTTCCCCCTTCCTCTGTAATATTCTGGGGGTTGTACGGAGAGACTGGAAGTTAGTTACTAAGCAACATATTCACACATTTCATCCACATGAAGGTTCTTTTAAGTTCAGTTCACCAGAGGGTTAATGATAGATTAACAGTCCTTCACTTTCTTGAACCAAAGAAAATGGCTCATTCTATTTTAACAAAACTCCTCTTTTACTACAACATGTACTTTTCCTCCTTAAGGGCTGATTTCTTCTTCTTCTTTTTTTTATTGTGTGTGTGATGCTTTAGTTTCTCCCAGTCACACACACACGCACACTGGCACACAATGAGCGTCCGTGCAGTCAACTGTGCCCTCTATTGGAGGCCAGTCACTTTCAACATCTAAATCCAAAGCACAGTGTGTTTTATGTGAGGAATTGGAACTTGATGTCAATAAATAAAAAGAATAAGAAAAAGCAAGTGCTTTACACCAAACAAATGACCCACAGACAAGCGGCATTGAGTAAACAAGATACAGTTTTATCAGTGTGAGCATGCAGTGTTTGATTCATGCTCCCTACAGTGCAGGGCCTTTTTTTTTAGACTCACAGATTAAAGTCCCAAAAATTGAAAAAAAAAAACGTATAAAAAAATACTGGGAACACACACAACCCTCTCTCATTTGCTGCATATGCTTCCATGCATGCAGGCTACTTAGCAAATGTGTACCTGAATACACCAAACGTGAACCAGAAACTTCACCAGTGAAGCCCAAGAGCATAGCATACATTAAAGAATAAAAGGCTGTATATCTCTTTCAGCACCATATGTTTTACATATGTTCAGTATCAGCAGTGAAAACAGATGGGCCACACCGTGGGGACGGTGAGACCTGTGGACATAAGAAAAAAAAAAAAAAGCAACATTGACAAATTATGCATACACTGTCCTCAGTCATCGTATATATGCAGGAATTTGTCCCCAAGGGGTCAGACAGCGAGTCTGATGTGTTCAAAACTGTGTCTTGTCTTGTCCGATGTCTGTTAAGAAGCAAAAGCAACAATAGATGTGCTGGCTATATGTGTGCAGTGTATTATAATCACACTGTAAAGGCTATTTCCTTTTGTTAGTCTAGTATTGTGTTCAGCAAACTGAGGAGACATGTATAAAGGGATTGAACAGAACTTCTCTTTTCATGTGGAAATGAATCCCTTCCAAAGGGACAAAACAGCTTTCACCCTTGGTTATACAGTGAGGATTTTTTTGGGAAGCACCTTGTTTTTTTTTTTTCTCTGTCTGAAAAAGGAAATTGAAAAAAGCAAAGATTTAATGCACTAAATGTGTCAACATTCTCCAAAAAGAAAGAAAAAGACAACATGACAGTATTTCAAAACTAAATTGAAATGTTGGATTTTGCAAAAAAAAATCAGATTTATTCCAGGCACTGAACTCTTTCACAGTCACCTGCAGTAAAAGGAGGACAGAGATGGATGCCTCTCTGCCAACCTTTCAAATCTCAGAGGATGTTTTGAAACAAGTTGGGAGGGCCTTGGTTTTCTTCTGAGGCTATTCTCTGAACATGTCTATCGATTGTAGTGTGGTCGCTATAGCACCGACAAGTCAAGAGAGGGAAGTGGAAAACCTAAGAAACCAGATGTCCGCAAAACAATTTTCAAGCAAATGAAAGGTAATTAACGTAAAGTAAAGCCTTGCATTATATGACTGAACAGATTAAAATTACCTTGACATGTGTGTGCATGTTTTTCTATTGATTTCTACCCAGATTAAATAAAACATTTATTTTAAAAGAGGAGTTTCAAGTCTGCACTGAAAAAAAAAGTGGACATACGGTGTAACATCACATCTGTGGAACACAGGCAAGCAGAATTCGATTTTTGTCATTTCAGATTAGACGTTTAGCAGGTGGTGTGCAGAGTAACACTAAATAAATAAAACATAGTCCAACTACAGGAGATAAAATTCCCAAATATGTCACAATAAATATGCATGTTTTGTATTCTTCTGAAGGTTAGCTTGCTTTAATACAAACATGTCTTTCTAATTTGCTGATGCAAAAAAAATGTACTTTGTGTTTCTCCTGCTTGTGCAAACACATAACTCAGAAATAACATTGGCTGTTAAGAAATTGATTGTTGAAAAACACAGATTGAAAACGACTTTTTTAGTCACATAACAGCAGACCGAATGTTTTATCGATGTTGTTAACAATACACTGCAGTCAGTCCTCAACATTGGACTCGCAACAATAGCTCACACTGGGAATGCGAGAGAAAAAAACGGACAGTTAAATGTTCACTGTAAAGATAAAGAAGGCATTAGCAAATTAATGATTCTGTCATTGAACAAGAGTAAGAATTGATAGGATGCCATTGTTAGTGCAGTATCTCTATTTTCAATGGCTGTTCAGGCACATGCTGCATTTACCTTATATTTATAGTTCACTTTTTATACAAACATGTAGATACAATGAGGAATGTTCAAGGCTCATATTTGCCTATACTAGCATGGTTTTACTTTTATTAGTATTTTTTGGACCCTAAAAATAGATTTTTTTCACCTATAAAAAGTTAAATGTGTTTCTAGCCTCCCATTTCTTGCTCTCTGGTGTAAACACAAACGAATCTCCGGGATGCAAATGTGCCTGTTTTGCATTAATATATCATTTTTAATAATTATTGCATCGTTTAAAAAAGGAAAAGTACACAAAATTTTAGATGATTTCAATGCAAAACCTTAGAAAGTCCAGACTTTATGTGAGTCAAACTTCAGATGGGCCTCCTGAACTAAAGGTGTCTGCTTCATGTGGACTGCTGTATCTCCACCCCTTCATGATATCTTAGCTCATAGCAAAAAGACGGTGCTTGAGTCGGGTTCAATGTCTCATTTTCTAAAAAGTCTATTTTATCTCTTATACTCTTATACTTATCTTTTATACTCTTATACTATGTACTTAGATGCATTTAATGTAACTTGATACCTCTGGCACAAGAATTTCCTTTGGGATTAATAAAGTTTTATCTTATCTTATCATCAAAAATTGCATTACTGTGACTTGGACATAAAATCATTATTGCAGAATTAATTGTGAACCAGGACATGTCGATGGTTTGAATCACAAATTATTAGATTCATTTTCAGATTATTATAGATTATTCACTGCATTTATATGGGAACAAAATGGCACTTTTTAGCACAAATATTAAAGATGTGATGACTAAACCTTTTTTCTTTATTTCTCACTTATTTAATTAGATTGGTTTATTTGAAGATCTTCAGCATTCTGCACTTCCTCAGCAAGCTGCTTTTCTCAACTACACTTTCAGTAATAACAGCTGAAAGTTCTGTTCAGTGCTGCCATTTGATTCTTTTAAGTATGTTTACTTTTCCCTGGAGCAGGTGCCCCCCGCAACCAATTCAAAGTGTCACAGACACACCCCCAGATATCAACAAAAAAATATCACACAATAGGAAGCAAGATCCTCTCTAAATAATTGCATGTAGCCACACCTCTGTCTCAAGCTCACAGAGAGCTGGAAGAGTTCTTCTTAGAAAATGTTGGATAACAAGACCTTGTGGAACCAGAGGCTGCTTTTTAATTGGTCTTGAGTTTAAAAACACACTCCCCCAGACAAAGGACACCTCTGGTTTGCATTCCATCTAGGTGGACAGAGCTTAGTTTGCTATGATAATGATAAACACTGACTAAACCTGGGGATTCAGCAGCATGTTTACACTGTGTTTGTGGCCCCATGGTAAAGGGTAGGTGTATATATATATATATATATATATACCTCCCAAATGCTATTCATATTTACTCTGGATGCACATGCACTCTAAGAAATGAATCAGTGCCTTAGCAAAGATCACAATAATAAATAAGTGTAATAACTTGATATAGTCTCTAAATAAATATTAGGTGACTGTTTGAGTTGGACATGCCAAAATAAATTACTTAAAAGTTTAACTGAATTTATGTTTATTATTTGAGTTTGTTTCACAAAGTAAATCAATATTTGACTAACAAATTATATTTATACAAAATCCTATCTTATCCTATCAGAGCTCCGACCACCATGGACCGGAGCAAGGACCACTGCTGCCGCCACAACCTGGAATACACCGCGTCCAGTCTGGTGAGTAACCATTCATTAAAGGTAAATTAAACAGTGACCTGTCGTTCAGCTAAAACAGCTTCAGGCTGTAATGTTTTGAATGCGTGGTGTCCGTGCTGCAGCTGTTAGCTAAACTAGCTCTCTGTAGCTGCTGTATGTAATGGCTCCAGTGAAATGATTGGAAATCCTAAATTCAGTTATTTGGATGGGTGAGGGAATACTTGCATAAACAACAACCAAAACAAAGTCCAGTTTTGTTTGGGTTCTTGCTAAGTGTTCAAACAGTCAAGAGTCAAGACCCTTGAAGTTGGACACACACACAAACACACACACAGAAAGAGAGGTGCTTACACACAGCACACAAAAGCTCATTTACATTCACACACATACACACACACACACATCATTATTTAACATTAAAAGTGATGCAAATTTACAAATTCAGAAGCAAGACTCTGCAGAAAATAGTACAAAATTGTGACTTTCTGCTACATGGTTTGAATGGGAAGAAATGGCACCAACTAGTGGACAAACATAAAAATTAAAAATTGGAAGCCTGTAGTTTAAAATGATATCTCAACATGAAGGACTGCATTATTTTATGTCAGATAAACGGAGGGTCAAAAATGGCAGTTTCAATGGTTTTCAATGGGGCATAGCACAGCCATTATAGGCTAATTTAAGTAACCGAGGCTAAAATTAAAAAAATTGTTAAAAATGAATATCTTTGGCAATTTTGAACTATGTACCTTCAACACCCCAAAAATGGCTTGAAAATTAAAAATGAAATGGCACAAAATGTCCCGAGGGTCTCCTGAGGGTTAAAAACTGAGAGAAGCCGGGCTTCTGCTCCTCTCAGCAGATCTCCTTGACATGAGTTACTGGCACTGAAATCTATAAAAACAACTGTGTGGAAGAGGTCGAACGATGGCAAAAACCCAGCTAACAGTACACGACCTATATTAAAACAACACAACTGGGGAAGATGACGTAAACAGGCAGGTTAACCCGTCTGAAGACAGCAGAAGTCACGCTCCATTAACGTATTATTAATGTTATGAATGAAACGCTTCAGTAAAGTCAGAGCGAGGATAAAATGTGAACATGTTCAGCAGAACTTTGAACGTGTCTTTTGAACTCGGCTGCTCTCAGCTGCTCCGTCCTTTTCCTTCATAAATCTGTAGCAGTGAGCATCGCATCACCGGGCTGTTAGCTCAGGCTAGCTAGCTAGGGCTTGGAGGGAACTTGAAGCCCTTTGAAGGTAAGTCTTCGGCCTTGTACTTGACACTCTAACAACATGGCGTACATCCTTAACTGTACACTTCGGCACTCCGTCCACCAGGCCATGACCCCGACACAGCTGCATTCTCCGCCCTGTAACATCATAGCATCCTTATGGCAAACCCGTGAATGACGCACGTATAGAACGTATCTGACGCTGTGGAATTCGAAAGGTGGCATGGCCTTTTGAAAATATGATAGCACTAACAGCGACGTCACTGTGACATCATAAACTGTCCTTTGATGTCAATATGATAGCTTTAAACTGTCCTTTGAAGTCACAAAAAAAAGAATATGTCATAAACTGTTGGTGTCAATATGATGTCATAAACTGTCCTTTGAAGTCAATTCAATGTCATAAACTGTCCTGTCGAAGCATATATATGCAGCTCAGGTATAGATACATTATTGTTCAACCGAACACTTACGGAGGTACACATAGCGAGACACAGAGAATTGTTCTGGACTTTATTTACAATCTTCTTTTGGTTTTTTCATTTAGAGCAGAAACCAAACAACAGTGTGCTGCACTCAGAGATTTCTGAACAAAAAGAAATCATCAGCGCAATGCAGTCAATGAGCCTTCAAGACATGGAGAAGGAGAAGAGGCCGCAAATGACTGAAAAGGAGCGGAAAAAGGCAGAAAAAAGGCTGCAGAAAGAAAAACAGCAACAAGAGAAGCGCGAAAAGATGGATCGCCAAGAACGACAGAAGCGCGAAAAGAAAGATCGCAAAGAGTTAGAGAAGCGCGAAGAGATGGAGCGCAAAGAACGAGAGAAGCGCGAAAAAAAGGAGCTCCAAGAACGAGAGGAGTGCGAAAAGAAAGAGCGTAAAGAACGGGAGAAGCGTGAAAAGAAAGAGCGCAAAGAGTTAGAGAAGCGCGAAAAGAAAGAGCGCAACGAACGGGAGAAGCGTGAAAAGAAAGAGCGCAAAGAATGGGAGAAACGAGTAAAGAAAGGACAGAAGCGTTCTTATGAGGAGTTGGCCACTGAAGTGTCCACACTGGAAAGCCAGCTACAAACGATGAACAAGATTGTTGAGGAAATCCACAGCTTGACCACACTGGTTAAGGAACTGGAGAAACAACTTGCAGAGAAGACAGCAGACATCATCCATCTTCAACATTGTCCGATTCTCCAGCAAAGAGAGACACTGGAGTTAAAGTCAAGGTGTGACCAGGTCACAGATGAGAATGAAAACCTCAGAAAGCATATCGAAGAACATAACCAATGTTCTTCCAAGTGTGAGGAGCTGGTCAAGCAGGTCTGCACTTTAAGAAGTGACCTAGAGAAGGCCAACGACCGCGTCCAGGTAAAAGACAGTAAGATCAACCAACTGTTAGAGGACAGGTCCTCCTTAGAAGCCTTGAAAAGCCTCAAGAAAACGCTGCCAGAACAGTTAAAGCAACCTAACAGCAACCTTGTTTCAATGGTGCTTCATCAGAGCAACATCATCGACAGCCTGTCTGCTGAAAACAAGGATCTCTTTGACCAACTGTCCAAGAGCAATGCCAAAGTCACACAGTTGGAGGATGGAGAGCTGGAAAACAACATTGAGCCAACTTTGATAAGTTTACACCAGTCTCTGATTCTGAAGATCTCTGACTTAGAAGATCAGCTGAAACGTGAGCAGGAGGCAAAAGAAAGCCTCCAGAAAGAGCTGCAACGTAACAGCAACCTTCTTTCAATGGTGTTTCATCAGAGCAACATCATCGATGGCCTGTCTGCTGAAAACAAGTATCTCTTAAACCAACTGTCAAAGAGAAAAGCCAGGGTCAGAGAGTTGAAGGATAGAGAGCTGGAAAAGCCAGCATTGATAAGTTTACACCAGTCTCTGACTTTCCAGCAAAGAGGGCTGGAAAACCAGAGTGAGCCAACACAGCACCTGGACAACCTGGACAACCAGAACAGCCTAGCCAGCTTAGGCAACCAGGACAATCTGGACAGCCTTGCCAGCTTAGGCAACCAGAACAACCTGGACAACCTGAACATCCTGGGCAACCTGGACAACCAGGACAACCTGGACAATCTGGACAGCCTAGCCAGCTTAGACAACCAGGACAATCTGGACAGCCTAGCCAACTTAGGCAACCAGGACAACCAAGACAATCTGGACAGCCTAGCCAGCTTAGGCAACCAGGACAATCTGGACAGCCTAGCCAGCTTAGGCAACCAAGACTGTTAATATCTGTTAATAGCAGTACATGTTTGTCAGACTGCTATAGAAGAAATTGGATTATTTTCTTCCAGCTGTGGCAGTTCTCCAGTCTATGAAAACTAAACCCTGCTAAACTGCAGGTGCACTGTCTGTCGTCACAACTAACAGATCTGAAGCTACACAATGCATCACATTTAAACAATAAACCAATGAAGAACACTGGCCTACCACCTCCATCTTGTTGTTGTTCACAGTCTACTTCCTTGCCTAGATTTACATAAATGTTGTTCTGGGCTTTATCTGTAATCTATAATCTGCAACACATCCTTATGAAAAAAAATGGTCAGTAATATATTCCTTAGATACCACATGTGGTTATTCTGGATGGATTAAAAACAGAATATATGGTTGTATGGGCCAGCATTATCTGAAACAGGCAGCCAAGTCTGCCTAAGGAGGCAAGCCTGGCATCAGTGGAGGCACAGTCAGTGTGGTGGAGTCTTAATCAGGAGTCTGGGGTTGGTGTGCTCCTGATACCAGCAGCTTTTTGTTTTAGGTTGCTGTTAAGTTTCATTTTCACTTGTGGTTATCAGTTAATGATGAAAGTGGGTACAAGGGGGGTTAAGAGTTTACATAATGATCATAATTTGTCTTGAGACACAGATTCATAACAGTAAACACAAAGAAAAGCATTGCTGTGGCTTCCACAGTGAGGAACCCCGCCCCCATACACAGAGAGCCAGCTGGAGAAAAAACTTTGTTTTTCAGGACTGAAACACTGACTTCATATTATGTTTTCCTGGTGAGGACGAGTTGGACTAAAACGTTTCAACATTATGGTATGGTGTATAAATAACTTTTAATAAAATTTCACGTGCATTAACTTTTCATTGTTTGCATTTGCATTAATATTTAATTTCACACCATTTCTAAAACAGAACATTGGCAATGTATTGTCTGACATCAACACGTCAACCAATCATGGAACTACTGTATATACCCAGAAAAAGTCAGCCATGCTGCACATACACCCAGGAATCTGGTGTTTTCGTCCCCTCTTGACACTGCTTTTGCTCACAGTTAAGTTTTCACTCATGGTCAGGGTTAGATATTTAAAACTATTCTTTAAGGTTTGTCATTAAAAAGTAAGGTTGGATAAAGATGCTGATTTGACCTATTAGTCATACTTGAGTCATACATCTGTCCTTCTGTTGATACCAGGCTGGTTGTGTATTTATGAGGACACGCTGCACAGTATTTGCTGACTTGCTAAATGTGTGGGATCAACAATATAGAGACAAATATAACAATGTAAATCCTCTCAATCCTTAATTAATATTTGTACAGTCTCTTAGTTAGCTAAGACAACGACATGGCCAAGAGAAATAGAGAGAGACACATATATGCCTACATAGCACTGTACATTTTAACATCTAAGAAAGCACCGTTTAAACAACACAGGGACACAAGACTGTGTTGTAATTCCAGCCTGCTTCACCTCACCCACAGCTGCACTTAATGCCCTGCAATGCCCAAAAGTGATTCTGATCTAATGTTAGCTAAGTACACCATTATCCTGTCCCTAGCTGGATGCTGCCTTTATGCAATGAGCAATAACATTCTCTTGGTTAAAATGTAGCCAACTTTTGTGTGCTAAAAGTGCCAGGGTAAGAAAACAGCACTGCGTTTATCAAAGCCTGAGTGAACGCTACTGTACCCCAACACCAGGCTAATGAAGAGATATGTCCTCCATTACGCAGCGATGTTCCTGCTGCAGCGATTAGAAAACTCTCCAGAGGGGCTCTATCACAGGCTTTCATTGAGTCTGGACCTTTGCAAATCTTCATATCCTGCACAATTTTCATAAATTGAAGTCTAATGAGCGCATATGACATAACTATGATTTATCGTCTCGGAGGCTTACCAATTTCACCACTGCACTGGAAATTATGAATGTCAAGGGTTTAATCACATTCATATATACTCTCAACAAGGGGAATTTGACGTGTCATGTGAGTAAAAGGGTCTAAATGTCTCTCTGGTTTTTATTGTAGGTTATGATAATACTTGCAAACATGCAGAGCACTAACAAGCTCCCTGAGGTGGCCTGATATTGTTGACGGTGAACGCAGAGCAATATCTTTCCATGGATCTCTTTGGGACTGACTTCAGTGCGATGTGGCACACTGCTATATTACAGCAGTTCTGTCTTCAAAGACATAATTACCATAACAATGTTGTTAATGCTGTGCTTAATTTGTAGTTCATTATTGAAAGTGTAATTTTTGTGATTGATTTTTCATTTTTTTGTTCCATTTTTGAAGAGTTAAACAGGGAGATGTAATCAGAAATCCCCCTTTTGATGTATTTTTTTATTCTATAGTTGTATTATGTGACTATTTTTAGACGTAATTACATTTCCTCTGTAAGATTAAGGATTGGCAGTTGTGAGATTGAGAGGATTGAAGAACTCCTTTACAAGTTAAAATCAACACAGAGCCCTTCATTAATAGCTTTACATCTTCTTCCCAGTCTATGACCACTCAAGGACTGTGACCGGTCAATTTTTCAATTAGCTTCCCTTTTCACCTCAGGAACTATCAAGGGGGAGCTTTGGACAGCGATGGATGGCGTGCGACAGACGTACAGTGCTCGGCCATTGTGAGAGCTAAAGCAAGCAATGATAACAGCCCTTAGAACTATTGACATGATAACATTTCAGCCTGCTGGGCCACAGTAGCAGTGAGCTGCAATAAATTGAGACGAATGATCAGTCGATGACAATTTCCATAATCGTTATACCTTCCGTAATTCATCAAGGTAATGATACCCGTGCCCCTAATGTCACATTTATTCCATTTTGCGCACAGCGGCAGGCAAAGAACGAGCATCCCCCACCCCCACCCCCCTCCTCCTCCTCAGTCCCCGTTCCAAAAGGATTGATTACAAACCAACTGTGTTTTGCTCCTGCTCGTGAGTGGAAGAGCAATGTGTTATTTGACCAAAAATAACAATGAAGGGGATGGGAAATGCGATCCAATTCAACTTCTTCTCCCACCCCTCTCCGGTGACAGGCAACCAGAAGGCCATTACATTTCAGACCTGGCACCATTTCTGAACCTGGGGGTGGGGTGGGGTATAGAACAGAAAGATCTCTTCTTCCTGGCTGTCTGGAACGCGCCATTAATGACATAGTTGACAATTATACGTCATTATTGGCGAGCGATTGCAGTGTGAACAAGTGCTGTGATTCAATTACACACACAGTCATTTTAGATTAATTTCCCCACTCCTGTGTGTTGCAGACATGCATAAGCACACCTTGATAGAAATAACAGCTCCCATTCACACAGGCGGTATCCAAGGTCTGAGAATTTTTCAAAATATAATGTCTATTCTGTTCAGGACTGCACTGCTCTCACCAGCTCTTCCACTCCTGCAGCGTGTCAGTCTGTCGATAACAATGGGGCTGTGCTTTCATTCAAAAGGTTTTCCATGACAGTGAGATGCTGAGCGTCAGATAACCTCAACACCACCGCTGTTTAGCTGTTATTATGTCTTTACAGATCGCAGACATGCTGAAATCATAACTGCTGACTAAATCACTTCATTTCAATGTGGCAGAATAATCTGGTTACACTGATACTCACATTATAGAAAATCTAATTGAAATGCCTGGCTTAATCTGAGATTAATTGAACTAATGTGAGATGTAAACATCTTCATTTCACTGTGAGAGAAGAGATTTATGCATAATTATATTGGTACATTGTGATGAAAGCTGGGCAGTCACCTCGTTTTTAGTGACATTTCTGTTTTTTATAGCACAAGAAAGGTGAAAAAGACTTGTTTTTTCACAGCAACCATCTAACACTATGAGGACAGATTAAATATTGGTATTATCTGGAATTATATTGTGTTGCTATTATTGTATTATGTTACAATTTTAATTTAATTTATTTAAATCTGATGAAGCTGCTTGGTGAATCAGTCCTAAGGAATTCTAACAAGTCCAGTTGCCCTTCTTCAAGCACCCGGTTGTGGATCTATATCATAAGGCATAGAGGTGGAGCGTGGGTAGAGCTGAGGCAGGTTCACACTGTGAGTCGGTTCCCACCTGTCACTCAAAGCAGTTACATCTGTAATTATGCAAAACGTTAAGTCTAAATATAATTAAAACCAGTGAGTTATAAAAAAATGATTTCACGAAAAGGGAACTCATCAACAGAAACCAAAACCAGTTTTTGCAGCAGGGTGTAAACATGTTTATTTCTGCTGTAAAGTTGGCCATTTTAACACTAGTCGTCTATGGGGATTGACTCAATTTTGAAGCTATCCCTCTAGAGGCTGTAGTGTGAACTGCAAACTCCACCAAGCTGGCTTTCCAATATCTGATCCCTGTACAATAAATCTGAGCAAAACAAGACTCCAACAGACTTCACAACAGGAGTTTAGAGATGCTGTTCAATAGCAAATTACTGATGCAGATAAACAGACTCTCCTCCCCTCGTACAGACAGACAGAGATGCAGCTCTGTGCGGAAATGTACGTGTTTACAAGATGCCGTTTCTAGTTACTTCTGTGGTGGAGGTCTGCAGGTCATGTTGTCACTGTACGCTATTTTTATCTATGCCACACTAATTAAATTAACCACAAATATGTGCACATTATTGAGAAAACTGACTTTACTAATTATCTAAAACTGACATGAATCCAAGCCCAAACCCTACAGACATGCAGTCTACTTTAACCTAAGGCAAAAAACACAGCACAGTCTTCACATGTAAGAAGTTAGAACTACTATTTGACACATTTGCCAGGAAAAGAAGGATTTTTTGTTGTTGTTGTGGTTGATTTGTTGCAGAGCTGTATGTGCAGAGAACAAAGTGCACGTAGGTCCTTAGAAAATACAGCTCACTCACGCTGCCTGTTCAGTAAGATTATCTTTTTTCAGTTTTATTTTTTCAGCTACTACGCCCCCACTGCATACAGTGACACAAAACCCTTTTCTCTTATATTTGTATTTTTTACCTGACGAAGAGTTCAAGTAGGATGTCTCTTTGCAGACTCAAAGAAGGATCGTAGAGAGAGCAGCATCAATGCCTTTCCTTCCATCTTTTCAGAACTGTACTGAACTCTTTTTTTTTCTTTTGGTATTCTTGGGTTAAAAATAATTCATAGACCTTCATTATCACCATTCCTTGCATCATCCTGAATTTACACCACAGAGGTGTAAATTCCAGAAAAAAAGTCAGGCGTCACGGTCTCAGCTTTGTTCGCTGTACACCCTTTGTGCTCCTGATGTTCTTTCCCCTATGTCCTCTATATGCTCTCCTAATTTATGCAACCTGAATTCCTTTCCTCACCTCCTTTCCTTGCATCTTAGCCTGACCCTTCTGTGATGTGTGTGGGAGGAGAAAAAAAAGAGGAGATACAAGGAGAGAGAAACAGGCTTCAGAGCAACACGGAGAGACCCATGTGTATCATGTTCATTCCTGTGTTAAGCTGTATTTTATTATATTAATCAAATGAGCATAGCGACCTTTAATATTCCAGCTTCTCTTTTGTTTAGATCACAAATGGTGAAACTGCTTGAGATACATTTAGAAAATGGACCCTCACAGACCTCATTTGAGACTCTCCTTTCAGTTACATGCAGCTGTCAACATGACCAGATTTGTCATAATCGTTGCCTGCTTTTAATCATTCTGAATCAGAGCTGAAATTATGACCTATGAGATGAGAGTAAAAAGCTAAATTATACCTTTTTCTTTTTCCGAAATAACAATTATGGCACAATCTGGTCTCTGGCCATTAACCTTCACACATATTCATCCCTCTCCTTTGTGTTCTCTCATTTCCTCTTCCTCGTGATTACTCATCAGCTTCTACACCTGTCTCCCTTCCACACTCAGCAGCCCAGCAGTATTCCAACTCTCACCACTCTCACTGCTAACATTCATCTGCCTCTTTGTGCCACTAGCTTTCTGAGCTTTCGTGTCGTTTCAGTCTTTTCACATTAACCCTGTTCTCACTGTACCTCAGATCCACCGTGACTCTGCCTCCATCTGCTTGTTCGCCAGCTACTTGTTGCTCAGACATCTTTCCTGTCTGTGCTCCATTCAGCCTCTCTTCCCCCCCTCTCTCTCCTCCCTCAGCCTGAGTCACTCCTGTATTTCTGTCTGTCGCATCAAAGCCACAATATGTCACAGAAGTATTAAACTAATTAAACTGTTAACTCTTAACCCCAACAGAAGCCTGGTATTTTTCCACATTATTACTGACTTAGCATGCAAGTGAGTGGGTGTGTGTTAGTAGCAACTTTCCCCCTAAGGCTCAGTCATGAACACTTGACAGACATGATATTGATTTATCTCTCTAAATCCCAAGACAAACTGTCAATACAAATGTCTCCGGAATATAAGCCCAGGATCAGATTTGGCAAATGGTGGACAGTGCAGGAGCCATTTTATAGCAGCCGATGACCCCCATATGTAAGAAATAAAACAGCACAGCAACAGGAACTTAAGTTTACTATTAGGAAAAATAATTATCTCAACATCTTTGCAAGATGAGAAGAACTTTCACTGCAGCTTGGCTGAGCACTACAGAGGGCACAAGCAGCGGGGAGTGGATATAATTGAGCTGAAATTGGTCTCCCATGGCAATGATACTTTGTTCAATCTAATGCTTTGCAGTGATTGGACGACTGTCTCTCTCATTCCTCCTCTTGAAAAGAGGTTGAAAAAAAGCCCATCTATTAGGTTGCCGACCATCAAATCTTTCATAGAAGATATAATTCTTGCCTTAAGGGACAACAAGATATTTTATCGGCTAGACACAGAATATAACTTTGAATATTATCTGATATAGCCATGTTGACCACAGTTCTTCAGTCTTTAAACCTGCTTTAACATTTCGTTAGTGTGAATTTTAGTTAACAACGCATGCGAATGGATGCAGTTTTAGGCACAGAATAAAAAAAAAAAACGTGTGATTCTGCTTTGTAAACTGAACTGCGTGTTACACTGGAGCAAGCCTAATGTTCTTATGTGAAGCAGAAAATCAAACTTGTTTATATTTTCTGACCTGAACCAGTGTTTGAATAGAATAATCAATTTCTCATGCATCTCTTTTGGATCAATACTTTCATGTGGGAGAGCTGAAAGTGGAGCTTGCAGGGGTTCCACTGGTGTCTCCAAAGATACAGAGGCTTTCAAAAGAGAGAGGAGATGAGCCTTCTAAATAAAGGTCCTGATCTCGTTCTGTTTTTGTATTAAAGTAATAGCATAGGTTTGGCCAACAAATGTGACTGTTAAAGCTCAGAGATAAGCTCCTCAGCAGGCTTTCACTGCCACATGTCCTGGCATGTAGTTTGACTCAGTGTTCATCAACACTGAAAGGATTTTTGACAGAACTGTATCCAATACAATTATAAAACATAACCAAATTCCAGGGCCACAAGCTATTTTCAGCCATTGTCAGTGAGGTTACCCTATGAGTAGCATGTACAGTAAGGTCCAATGAAAACAGTGCCGTCATCACTGTGATAAATTTTCTAATCTGGATTTAAAGGATTAATAACTCACCCCATAGAGACTGTCACATAGTTCATTGTGAGTAGTCCATTCAGGATGTTAATCTGTGATATTTATGTAAAGCATGATTATATATTCTGAAAATATTTGCTTCTATATCAAGAACTTTTTATTGTGTGTTTCAATGACGCATCTGACGAGATAGAATTAAATATAATTCAATCAAGATTATATTATATAATTATGTCAGTAGCCAGATGTGTTTTCAGTAAACTGTGGTTTACCTGTGTCTTTTCTTATAATTCTACCTATCATCTTCCACCCAATCAGACCAAGGTCTTCACATAATTATTGTTACATATATTTCATTTCAATTTTGTTTAATGACACAAAGTGACAATGATGCAGAAAATGTTGAACAGAATTCCTAATATACTAATAATAGGGACAGGTAATAGTCTGTTTTGAGATTAGATGACATGAGATTAGTTTAAATTAGATTAGATCAGATGTTGTACAAGGTAGTGAAACACAGTTATCAGAAGCAGTAAGTATAGAGATTACATAGGAAGTATGGACATATAGAGAACATATGAGAATACATTACAAAGAATAAATGAATTACAAGATATATACACTAGATTGTGTGCAGATGAATATGTACTGTAGGCTATGTACAACTACAATACAAATGGATCGTGAGGTATTGTGGGAGAATAGAAGGACATACATAGAGTATGTACAGATACAAAGACATGTTGCAGTCCCTCGGGGGGTGGGGGGGGGGGTAATCAGACAGTAGTGGGTCGGTAATATGAAGGGTTCAGTAGGGAGACAGCAGTGGGTAAAGACTGTTTCTTAGCCTGCTAGTCTTGGTCTGCTTGCACCTGAACCACTTCCCAGAGGGTAGGAAGGTAAACACATTATTAGCATGCTGCTACATTATTGTAACAGCATGCTACTTATGTCTAAGAAAAGTTCTTAAAGCCTATAGTCCGTTGGCTGAGGAACCTGCACGTATTAGCTCCCTCAGGTGTTAATGACAAGCAAACCAGAGTTCAGTATAACAAATGTTGGATTTTTGTCGTGTTTACCGGGTGCTTAATGCCCTCTAAGTGACTAAAAAACACTAAATGGGCTAATAAGTTAATTGTGTATGAGCACTCTGTGACGTGTGATTACCCAAAAAAGTATTTGTGGAGATGTTAACTACAAAAATTAAACAGTGAGGGGAAAGAAGCGCTAACTATACCGCTGAGTTTGTTGCACGACTGACTGACACTTCTCATGATAAATTCATGGTGGTGACAAGGCTGAGTGACTCCTGGGGTGTGGGTTAATTTGTCAGGAGGCCTACTGAGCTATGAATGGTGGCGCAATGACAAAGCAGAATGTCACCATTCTTGTTGTAGGAGAGAGAGAGAGAGAGAGAGAGAGAGAAATAGGCCGTGAAATGGCCGACTCTTTCACTGGAGATATGCCATGCTCACCTAGCCATGTCTTAGACTGTGGGGTTCATCTAAATCTATTTTCAGCTAAACTCAGTGTAGACTTCCTCTGACTGGTTGGCTGTGTATAAATGTGTGTGTGTGTGTTTGTGCCAGCTGGGAAGGACACGGCCTTGCTCAGGGGTCAGGGTGTGTTAAATCATAGACATAGAAATGTACGAGCCATTTTAACGATTGAAGACAGTCCATGTATATCTGCAGAATTATTGGATGGTGAATTAATTTGCCAAAATACACAGCTGCTGCCATTTATGCATGACTGATCATTGATCCACCGGTATGTTATGTATCACATTATTGTTTCAGACTCTTAAGCCTTCAAAAATCATCCATAAATTCTTAAGTAAACTATTGTGGCTGGTTTCTGAACTTTATGTCAGACTTTCTAAGGGAAGCAGAAGGTGTGTGAGCTTCATTACTGCAATCATCACCATGATACATTAACCATGGGCTGTTATGATAATGGAGCTGAACATGACCTGTTTTGCCAATGATGTCATTAATTAAGCTTATAACTTTAAGTTTTAATTAGCTGAGATTTGTGTCAACATACTTGTTTTTTTACCTGGGTGGGGATAAAATGAGTTGCAGAGTTAGCTAGTGAGTGATATTCAACCATAGTTAATCTGATCTTTATTCTTTAAATAAAAAGCACAGAACTTAGTTAGCTCTTTTTATTTTCAACAACATTTCCCCCATTTAGTTGCTTGGCAACCAGAAGTACATAGCACATAGTATGTAATGTTCCTTGAAACTGCTGAGCTGCAGCAGAATGAGTGGGCCCTGTATGATCATGACTTTCACCTCAACTTAGTATTCACTTTTTTTTCCCTCTCTCTCCAGATTTCATCTCCATCTGGTCAGGTGACGAAGCAAGAGCTCTGAGGTAAGCAGCCACTAAACTGAACATCAAGCGCCAAGTCACAATCCATGAAGACCGGGTCAGCAGTGTCATGGAAATGGATGAGTGCTCATCTTGCTCATCTTGGCTAGAAGAAGGCTTTGAAAATGGTCTCCTGCCGGCTCTCAATTAGCAGTAACTGGCTGTGGCCTCAGACGTCAGCTTGTACAGGCTGCCCACCCACAACTGCCCCATGATCTCTCCACCATATGTCAGGTGTTGCACTACCTGCCATACCAGACCACATCTCCTCTTCCACTCACAAGCACATTCTCTGGACAAAGGTTTAATCCAAACTGCTGTCCGAATATGGAATAGCCTCTGAGAGGAATGTGTTGGCCAGATAACAGACGCTGGTCTCCAAGTCTTTAAGGGCAGATGAATGAAAAAACCTCCTGACCACACTGTTAACAGAGTTCTACTGTTGAACGGCAGTGAACCATGTGATTGGTCAGCCAATGCACCGTATTGGTGCTTTTTATGTAGCTATTGATCACAACTGCAATCAATTAAAGGGAAAAAACTCCCAATCATACAGCATAAGTTTATCACACAGTGGGTTTCGCATATTCTGCAACTTTGCAACTGATAAATGTATTAGAGGAGAAGGGTACAATATTTTTTGGAAGGGTTCGGCATTAAAGCATGTTGTTGTAAACAGAACTACTCTTGCCCAGTCCCAAAACTTCAAAATTGGACCAAGGTAAACCTCTAGCTGTGTGAGGCTCTGTGAGGTGCATTTAGTTAAGTAGGAAGTCTCTTTTAAGAGATTTCATTATCAAATTATCAATTTATGCATGGATGTCAGATGATAAAGATGCTGAAGTATCCATCTTATGGCTGTGATGGCTAATATTGCATTTTAAGCCACATAGCTCCTGATAATAATATTATGACGATAATATTATGAATCCCTAATTAAGATGAGCAACTCAGAGATTAGCCATTTAAAAAGAAGATATTGTCTCTCATCATGGACTTTATCCTGATCAACAGGGGACTTCACTGTGTTGTAAAGCAACACTGCAACATTACTGCAAATATACTCCAGCTCCATTGGAAAAAGCTTGTTATGTGAAGCTGAAAACCATCATCAAAGTGCAGTGACACATGGTGCCACCTTCTAATTACTGCACATTCACACAGAGGACGTAAAGGGTCAAAAGTTGTTCAGGGACACTTATTTTAGACATCTGAGTTAATACGGATTTGAAAAGACAAAAATTATAGTTTGCAAGTGACACAATACCCATTTATGAGACTGTATTGATAATGATTAAAGAAAGAATAATAGTGTCTTTTATTGGCTTTGGAAAATGTGAGCACCATGTCCTCATCAAAGAGAGCTGTGACAGACCGAATCCTGCTAATCCATCTTCACAAGAGTTCAGAGGAGCTGTACAACCATATGCAGGTCACTGTGTCCTCACCCCAGATTTAAAGAGCAAAGGGAATGTGTAAGGATGTAAAGGAAACCGCTGAGGTCTCTACAGTAAGCTTTCCCCTCACAGTTTTCTGAGACAGCTGTAGCCTGTGAATCTTCTGTTTGCTTAAGATTTAGGCTGAACAAATATAAGATTCCTACATAGATATCTGACTCCCAATCATCCTTCCACTGTTTTATTGTATCATTTTCAGGCTGTTTCATTTAATTACTTATATCAAAAGAAGGCCTAGAGGCTGAACAATGTTCATTAGTTCAACAATAAGAAAGGAATCAGCAGCACAATTAGACATGATAATACATCTAGATTAGGTTACATGAGATTTCATGTTCTATTAATCATCACTACACCCCAAAGACCTCCTCACCCCGTCTAGTCCCTCGAGGAACTAGCTTCCCAGTGGTAGGAGGTGGTTAATGGACACTGTGGCATTTATTTAGTCAGCTCTACTTGTGCATGCATTGTCTGTTTTCACATCTGCATAAGAGAAAAATCTGTTAAAAACAACCATGCATGATAATCTAATGACCAGAGTAGTATCAGGATGGTTCATCTATTTATTCAGTTTTCTCAATTATCAATCAAGCGTGATGAATCCCCACAGCTGTACAGATGAGGGGTGGTGTTGAGGTTGTTAGATAGTTTTAATGAGTGAGATGAAGAGGAAAAAAACAGAAGAGCAAATATTATTGAGAGGCTCGGAAACCTACAGAAGTAAAATCAATAAGCTAACAGGAAAACCTGCATGTTTATTTTTGAATAGATGAACATCACATATCTCTCTTCTGAGCTGCTATGAATATACATAAAAAGAAAGGCTGTCTTCCAAAGGCATTCAAATTCTAAGGCACACCTAATGTACCCACAGCTCACATCCACTCTTTCAAGACTATAATCGAGTTAGTACAGACATAATCATGTTATCGCTTGTTCCTTTTTTTTCCTTTCCTAGGAAATTTACATACGAAGCTGTTGTTGCCTAGGTGTGTTTTATATACAGTAAGACCTGCTTGTCTCCAATCGAACTGCGTTAAAATAAAAAAAGAAGAAGAAATGCCAAAACTGTTTCAATCCAGTCACTATTGTACTCCTCCTACACATGCACAGACATTGATTATGATTATACTGTATAGTGATTATGCATTCTGAATGCCAGCCACGCAGCACAGAAGTGGAGGAGAGCATTAAGGGGCTTGGCGACTGTTGGACCCCCTGCTGAGATGAGAGGGGAGGTAAGAGCCAAGGAGAGGGGAGTGTGGAGAAGGCTAACCAATCGGCTGTGCGCTGGGAACGGGACCAATCATGGCTACTGCTCGGGGCTCTGTTGCTCCCTCTTTCTCTGTAATTCTCCCCTTTTTTCTTACATCTCCATCTTATTTACTTTTCTTTATGCTAAACGCTCTTTCTCTCTAGTTCTTAACCCCTTCTTTCTCACCGCTGCCTGCCTCATGAATCATGAGATTGGGCGTCACACACCTCTTTTAGTCTTACCCCAACCTCTATACTCCAGAGCACACCCCTCTAATTTACCCCCACCTCCTCTACTGAGCACTTTCCTCCCCCTTGGTTTCTTATTCACTGGACACCCTCCTTTACACAGTCCACTCCCCTTTGCCAGATTATTATTCTGTCTGCAGTCACTAAGGAGATGCACACACCATCCATCACAATGTACAAATTCTCAGTGCGAAGATTCGGTTGGGTCCTAATTAAAAAGCCTTTCCACTCGTTTTCTTGAGAGATAATTAGACTTTCATCTCACCAGGATGCCGCATCCATAGATCCATTCTCTTTTTCCAGGAAGCCTGTAAGAGAAAAAGAAAAAAGAAATTCAAGGGTCTTTAACCACTTTCCTTCAGGGCACCAGTCAATAATTAAAGATATCTTTCTTTACAAGAAACTCTGCCTTGAGTAAAAAGAGAAAAAAAAACTAATATGTTAAGTAAATGAGATTAACTGAATGGGCAAAGTTTCTTTGAAATCAAAGGTTGAGGTCATTCTGTGCACCAGGCTTTATTTCACCACCTTTGGAGTTGAATGCATTGATTTTTTTTTTTTTTTTTTTTACTAACAATACTGATGCAAGGGCCCGTTTATAGCACTGCAGTGTCTTGGTCTGATGTGAGCTTGGAGGCCGTGGAGCTTTGGGCCTGATATGAGACAGCTGGAAGGGTTGAATTATTGAAGAGCACGGACCGGCTCTGAAACACGGGCCATGTCCTCCCAGCTGCTCCGTGTGCTGAAGCCGACACTTCAACAGTCGTCAGACGTGTGCAGTTAACAGGGTCCATCTGTTATTGAGGCGTAATGAACACAGTCATAGGCATGGAGAAATGAATCACTGCCACTTTATTAGTGTATGATAATAGCAATCATTGTGCCATGCACGTCGTAATGGTAATAATTATGATTATTTGTGATCACAATGTTGATTAGAATGCAACTGATGGCAGTGGAGATGATGGTGATAATGAAGGTGATGTGCTATGATGATGATGATGGTGCACAAAATCACTGTGTTTGAAAAAAATCCACATGGTGACAACATTCACACTATGCTCATTATGCATGCATGAAAGAAAAATGATCTGCATATTGGCAGTGGACGGAAGGACCCACAGGCCTGCAGAAAAACAACAAAACATTAAACTGACTGTAGCTGTAATTGTTGACAGTTTTATGTAAACACCTGCCAAATTGAAAAGTCATCATTCTAATGTAGAACAGGCCAGCGTTGAAAGGCATGCAGAGCGTAACCTCCAAAATCAATACCCAGCCGGCCTTTCATTACATAAGTGAAATTTGTATTCATCTCAGAGATATATATTTATCCCACTTATACCCTTGGCTCAGGAGCAAATTCATTTAGTAATGATTACCTGACTCAGGTAAAACCAATTTCCATTCACTTGTTACCCTGTGTTGGTGACAAGGGCACAGTCAGGGTCACTTTTCAGCAGTTTTTGGTTGCAGGCGCACTATCAGCACTTGATGTCACAGACTGTATGTGTGTGTGTGTGTGTGTTTGCATGTATGTGAGGTGAATCCATTTGCTATAAGGCTGTCAAAGGTACATACGTTGCAATGACACAAAAGGAGGTAGTGCATCTTGGCTTGAGTGCCACTGCTTAGTCTGAAGGCTGTCAGTGAGGCTGCGTAGGCGTTCAGCAGTCTCTCTCTCTTTCTCCCCTCGAGAACTGCATTCAGATAGAAATACTCAAACTCCTCATAGATGCCAAAGGGCTTGGTAGTGCGCATACAATTCGTTTGAAATGTGGATAACGCTTGAAAAGTATATGTTTCCTTAAAGAGGAAATGGTACTTGATTTAAGAATACACATTTACTCCTACAACCAAGAAGAGTTGGAGTTATTTCTGTCAACATGAAATACTTTAGCCCAAAGGTAGACAGCAGCACATTATGTCATTCTGAAGGCACCCTCCTCCCTTCAGGATACCTGACTAGGAGCTTTGATCGTGGGGAGAAGAGAAATAAACAATTTTGAGATATGCTGCCTTCCTTAGCAAAAATATGTGATTATGGTTTGTACCTCCTGTCACATTCCACATCAGTTAAAAACAAGAAATGTAACAACAACAGCATGTGTTTTTTTAATTAAAACTGCTACCTAACATAATGAATAATGCTTCAATTTTTAAACAAAACAGACTAGATTAAACTACATTAGATTATTATTATAATACCTTGAAATCCCATTTTATGTAAATAATATTAAATTTAACTTTTTCACTATGATATAAAACAAAAAGGGTTGCTTAAAAAACTAATCCTTTAAGTGTTTTTGTCAACACGTCCTCATGGCTGATAATACATCTATCAGATACAATACATGGTTACATTTATTCCAATGAAACATGGACAAATTGCCCAGCATGTCACATCATGTAATATATTCATTAGCGGAACATAATTGCATTGCCCAATGTCGTCCAATTATGAGAACAACACCACAGTGAGTGCAAGTAAGAGGGCAGGCTGGGGATGGTGGAGGTTTGTGTCTGGGGTTTAAGTACCCCTGACACTGTGAGCTGTTTTGTTTTCATACTCTATTAAGTTTTGTTTGTAACTGTGATTGTGATTTGGCTTAAAAAACCTACTCGTTAGATATAGGCATTACAAACAGGGTAACACATAGAGATGCAGCTGAAGAAATATGCTCACATGTCCCATTTGCTGCATGTACAATCTTCTAGTCAGGGAAATACTCCCTACTATATCTGCCAAGAAAACAGCAGAAGTGCTTGTTGAATGTGAAATTAGTTAGTTCTCACCCAGACTTTTTTTTTACTAATAAAAGTAGTTTAATGCCTAAACCTGAGCAAACAAACAGAAATTACAAGTAAACAAGCAATAGTCTGACATTCTCACCAAAGTGAGTAATTGTATATAATACAGAAGCTGCTGTTAATAACACACCAGATAATGACAGCACATCAGAAGCAACGCTGCAGGGTTTTGCACTGATCTATGGACCCATGTGGTGTGATTTAAGTTTTAGAATTTGTAACAATTAATTAGGCATTTAATGTACAGTAACAAAGGCCCTCATTGACTATCATCAGATAACACACTTACTATACATGTGTTTTTGTCTTTGCTCAAACAATACAAATACAAACAAAAGACGAAAACCACTAAAGACTGGGACTGCCAGGCCGCGCGCCAATCCAAAAAAATAGGAGGTAGGCTATTTTATTCAAACATATTCTCAAGCCACCCAAACAGAGCTGAAATGGGCCAAAGGGAAAACACATTTTAATACAGATTCTTGGGTGTTTTATTTTAACTAAGGCGCTTGATTTTATGGTAGGGGAAAAGTGTAGAGTGAGGAACTTTCAGTAGTATTGCTGCTCTTGTAAAAGTGAAAAAGGCTTAATGAAGTTTATTTAACTCCTCAGGCTCATCGAGATAAAACCAGTTACCAGCTGCATCCCACAAGGCTACATTTGGTGTTTCACAGATCATAGCTTTTTCAATGCAGTTTCATTTATGCAGCTATTCAATTTGTTTCTCTCCATTACAAACCATGGGAATAGTTGTAGCTGACGCCGTCAGAAGTCATTCCGTCCGTCTTCATGATGTATTTTTGTATCACGAGATAATGCACCGCAAGTTTGCTCTCAAGTTCATGTAATTACCATCTAAATTAATGGTTCTCAGGTCTCACCAAGAGTCGCTGAAATCTCAGGGGAGCCAAACTCACACATTTTGCACTCTTGCAGTGAGGCTGTGTGTGTGTGATTGTGTTTCCCTACAATTACTGGAAATCTACAGAAGCTGGTGATGTGTAGTTAGCCGAGTGTTTACATGGACGTTCATCCTCAGAGATGTTGCTCTTTCTATGGGCGTTCTCATTAGCAGTGACATCAGTAGAAGTAGGCTTAGCATCGCATGCTTGATCTCTATCAATTTACTTTACTTTCACACTGAGATGTGTCACATGCTTTGACTCACACGTCAGTTTCTTTGGTTTATATTTGTGAAATATACATACGATGTCTACTGAAAGCGGACATATTTTTTTTCTTTCCTCCACTAAACCACCTATAGCAATAGTATTGGTTCTCTCCGATCTTAGTCTCTCTCTAATTAGCTGCTGTGAGCATCTGACAAGAACAACAACATCTTTGTTGCACTGCAGGGGGTAGCGTGGGGGGTCAAACAGCATCGTGCTACAAACAGCACAACAGGAAGACACTCCAGCTTAACAGCTAAATTTAGCAGTACCGCTAAATTCATGCAAATCTGGAGGACTACGGTTATAGCGACACATGTTTGTAATACTCTGAAAGTGTTTCTCTCACTCAGGAGAACCACAAGCAGCTGCCTGTTGCAATGTCAGACATGCACCTAACCCAACAAGGATTTGCAATGAATAATGAACAGTTCGAGACAATTTTTGGGATATGGAACACTGTGGTGCATGAGGCGCATTAGCCTTTGCTTTTGATTCCTGTCCTGCTTTAGGGAGAGAGGTTCAAAGCTGTTCCACGGCAAAATGCCGCCCGCTTTCAAAGACCCCCTGCTGCTCGTGTCAGAGCACCAGTTCTCTCTGTACTCCATAAATTAAAGTTATCCCAAATGTCTTGTGGCATAAATTGAAGCTTCAATCCTCCGCACGCATTAATTAGAACTGTAACACAACCTTGCAGTATGCTCATAAACAGCGAGTGGTTTTGTAACAACTTCTGTGTCCCTCCCTACCCACCGTAAAAAACTGTAGTTGATCTATTACACTGTGAGAAATAAAAAACTGGTTATGTGCCAGCCTTTAAAGCTCTTATATCCGATATCATTATGTTGCTCTCAATTAACAGTTATGAGGTGTAATCCAAATAAGATGCAGTCAGTCTTCTCTCAGAACCCATTGATATCTTTGATTATAAAAAATGGCTCTGTTAAATAGAATATTGAAAACACTGCCCCATGGGGATATACATTATTGCATATTCCCTCTACAGAAACCTCAGAGGTGAGAGGATTGATTACATTTCCCTATCTTCTCTTGCCCTAATTAAAGATCTAAGGGATAGCTCCTCATGGGAGGACTGACTCAAGTCTTTCATCTGAATGCCACATCATCCTGGTTTATGCAACGGCAGCACACCTCCTCTGGTACCTACTGTATGGGCCTACAATAAAGCCCATGTGAGTTGTGCTGTGATTTGACCACAAAGAGAGTCTATATTTAACAGGAGAGCCCTCCTGCTGCATGTGAGCATAAAGCACATGAGCCTATGGCACTGTCCACAACCGTGACATCATGCATTATTTCCACTGTGTTGAGAACTGCAGATGACACAAGCATATGCTACAATATGCTATGAAACAGGAAAAAAAATGACAGAGGAAGGGAATTAGTTTTTCCCAACTCATTTAAAAACTGAGAGTGCACGACGATGAAACAGCTGGCGAGGCATAAATGTTAGTCTATTCCATTGATTCTGTGACAGGTGCCAATCAAAGCTCGGTGCCGGTGAGGACTTTGATGATGACGGAACACGGAGTTAACATGCTTCATTATGCTTCCTCATTATCTGGAGAGACACACGCCGGCAGGTTTCGACAAATGGACCTCTTGTCTTCACAACAGCTCCATTTGAATCTAAATCAATAATTCTCTCTCCAACCTGAAAGAAAACAATGATCAGAACAGGGACTGCAATACTTTCAGCACTCCAGAGGACCTTTTCTTTTGCTTGGCAAGAAATTGGGCTTAAATTGAATTTGGAAATCAGCATTGCTAAAAAAAAAAAATCTTTACTAAGCAAATGAGTGTACATTGTCTTTTAGTATGTGAAGTCTGCAGGGAGAGGAGAGGTGTCCAACCCTGATTGGAAGCTCTATTGCCAACAAAACAATTCAATTGTGGAGCACAAATTGGTTATTTGTCTCAATCGCCCAAATAATTCCTCCTACATTCATTCTAATTAACTTCAACTGAACCGGTAGTGTTTGAGGAAGCAGTGGTAACAGTGGTCAGTGCTTTAGAAGATACTGAGGCTGATTTGATTACTCTGCCCTAAATTATTTCCAACTTCATAGCCCAAGTGTATTTAAAACACCTTGTGAAGTGAAAAATGACTCTAAAACATGACTTTTAATCCATTATATATCTTTGCAGAAAAGATTCTGTAAAGGCTGCACTCAAAAGGTTTGTGTGCTCAGCACCGCAAAGGACATTTTTTTTTCTTTCAAGCTTAAGAAATATGCCATGGTCAAATGGCCTTTGACAACCGCTTGAGAAATATGAAACATTTAATCATAATAGTGATGGCTTGTTTTTTATAGTTTCATAACTATACGTGTAAAAAATAGAAGGGGAGACTATGGCCCTGAGGGGCCATGTCCACATACTATATATACAGAGGCAAAAAAATGTATTTATTAACATGACTGATTTAATCATTTAATGTGTAATATGTGTCTCAACTATTATTTGGTCAAGCATGTCCACATTACCTACACTGGTTGTCTTCAGGGCTTATCATCCAAAGGAGGTATGCAAAAACATGGTGGTACATGGTGTATTATCTGCAACACATGAAATGTAAAAAAGAATTTTTACCACTACACCCAAGCTCTTTCACTTTACTTACTTTAGAGAATTGACTTCCAGCTGTACTGGTGGTGGGGTAGTGTTTCATTGTAATGCAGCAGAAACCTGGAATAATATCCCAGATAATGACCCAGCTCTGACAATAGCAATACATCCCCAGAAAAAAACACCACATTCAGTTGATACTACATCTGCTATACAACACATTGTTATGTTTATGCTAACTGAACATGGATGTATTGCCCTAAGTCATTCAATCATGAAACTAATACAGCTGTATTCTGAGTAAGAAGGCAGGTATTGGACAGTGGGGGTAAATGCAAGGCTGCAGACATTCACTCAGGACTCTGGGGTTTGAGCTCTCCTGACACCACAAGCTGTTTTGTTCTGCCTGCAGTAATGTTTCTTTTTTTAATCGTGGCTGAATTTGGCATAAGAAGCTACTGGTTAATGTTAGGCATTAAAAACAGGTTAAGGGGTTAGGTAAAGATCATTTTAATACACAGAAACTATTAACATTAAACACATATTACAGAAAAACACACATTAATGCGCAGTTGCCATTTTTGGTTGCTATTATTTTCATTTTTCACACTGCTTCTTATTTTTATTTTTGCTTATAGTTTTAATGATGAATTTTAAATCTTTTATCCTTCTTTTTAATTGGTTATTATGCCTTTTTCTGTAAAGCACCTTCCCAGTTTATGAATTGTACTATCTAAATAATGCTGCCTTGACTTGCCTTGCCCTGCCCTGCCCTTGCCAGTTATTCAGGGTCAGAAATTCAGTCTTTAGCACTGCATCTTGGCTCAGTGCTGTCTCTGTAAAGGCTGGACTGACACACACACAATGCTCCATTGCAGAATTTCTGGTCTCAGTTGCCAAGAGTTTTGACAAACTGCTTCATAACCAGCCACTTAAAAAGCAGCTGTTGTCATAGCTGTTCAGCATCAGCATGAATAACAGCAAAAAAAGGAAAAATAAGATTTTTTGGGGGAATTGGGACTGTATACAGACACACTGAAGCATGCAGCCAGCCTCCCTATTAAAATATTATCACTTCCTGTACACTGTCATGTAATTCTATTTGGGTATCAATCTCACTACACTTTGGTACAGAGTATTTTGACCAGTTCATATTCAAAAAGAGAATTAAATGAATATTTAATAAAGCTCCTAAGATTTCTCAGATGGTCGGGAGCTTTTCTTTACAAAATTACCTGAGCATCTGAAATACTGAAAGAAAATAGGTGCGCAGATGCTGTTTCGGGTGATGTGTGGCTTGAACAGCAATTATGTTTGCATCTGCGCTTTTTAAATATTAAATACATGTATTTAAAGGACAGTGCAGGAGCACCAGCATAGGCATATAGGGCTTTTGGCATCAGTATTCAGAGACAGAGCAAAAAGAATGATTTCTTTCTAGTGTCAGAGAATGGACCTCGAACAGGCATTAAGGTATAGAAGACGAGGATTAGATGGTTTTATACCAGCAGTGCAAGCATTGTTCTTACTAATTAGCACATTTTGGAGTATAATTTCCTCTAAGTAGGCTATTTACAAACCCAGTGATGGTCATTACTTTTCCTGCTAAATGAAGTGGAAATTTTGTAAAGGGAGAAAGACTGCTGCCCGCATGTTTTCCCCCCATTTTTTATGTAGAGAATAGCAGTAAATCAAAAAGGGATGTTTTCAATTTGTTTGCTGATGCTGCTGGCTGGGTAACACGATAAAATAATAATGCTACAATTCATAGATTTAATTCATTTTGAACTCAAGATGAATTAATGCATTCATTAATGAAATATACATGAATTGCTATGGATCACTATGAACTATTAATTCATACAATTACTGATGATGAGTTGAGCATTCAACTGTACCATTATTACAAAGTCTTATCGAGGTCTGTTATTTTTAATGGGTTGTTGCTATGAATAACAGACTGTTGCTATAGATATGGTTGTGATCTGATAAAGTACCACCAAATAAATTACATTTAAAATGAATACACTGTGCAACATTGTTTATATCTTCATTAAAAAGCTACACAATAAGTAATGTAAATAAGTAAGTTTTAATATGATATAATTACTGATGCATTATTCCTGTGCAGTTGCCTTACATACTGTTAATTGGCTAATCTGTGCGATATGAAGAATGTGATAATTAATTATGTAAGTCCCCAGTGCACAGACTGAAAGGTTGTAACAAAATATACATTTTAATCTCACACAATATTGACAATAAACAATAACATACCTGGTATAAAGACAATCATCTATTCCATGATTAAGTGTAGAAGCACAACTCAATATGAAGACAAAAATAATGTCTTCACATCAGTGCAGTGTAACAAAGATACCAGCTTCATGAAAAAATAATAATTGATTTGCAATGTATCAATCACATGTCAGACCAAGAAGACAAGTTATTGATTTGAAACTGAAAGAGGAATCGCTTAGCAAAATGCCACAAAGGTTGTGTTCAGATTTCAAACAACATGATATGAGTTACTAGAATTACCTATTCTCTCTGTTATTGATAATAATTTGAGCCTGGGGACTATTAAAGAAAAAAAATCATTTGACAAGAGTTTTTGTTGTGTTGTTTGTATAACATCATTGCCATAAATTAGTTTTTCAATGAACTCAATACACCATTCATAAGAAAGTGAAAACAAACAAAGGTTAGAGAAATAATGGTGAAATGATTGAGCCAGAAGTTTAATTTATCTGTTTGTACAAGTTCTAGAAAGATATTTAAATTGGATGTACTTTTCCAATTATTTGATAACAATCCCTTGTCAAAGAGTCTTTAGACAATTCTTAAAATCCTTAAGGAATCAAATGGGAATTTATCTTATTTTGGAACAAATCCTCCAAGATTTGTTGCCCAAAGAAAGATCTTTGGGCCAAATTCTCCTCTGCTCCAAATTTACTTTGGCACTCCGAGGGTTCAAGAGTAATTTTGAGATAACTTTCCATATTAATAAAAGACATGATGACATAAGACCTAAGAAGCAATTATTTACTCATTAAATGGGTTAGCAGGTTGGCCTAAAGCTGCAAAGGCTAATTAATAAGGTAGTTGGCTCAATCCCTAAAGGGAGCTTGTATTCCCTCTGTGAGCCAGTGACTGAGGTCTTCCAACAGTTACTCCTTTATAGTGCAGAACAACACAGATACAAAGTCACAAAGGCAGACAAAGGCCCTTGACCCCAAACTCATCAGTCATGAAGCATATCACGGATACTATACGCTGAGTGACTTTCACCACCAAAAAGGATTATGCAGGCGACAAGTAATAGTTTGATTCCATAATATCCCATTGCTACCAAATATGGTAGCCAAAGTTAGGACGTGTCTGTTTTTTCCACAGATTTCTACACTTGTTGATCTTTACTCTGTAGATTAGTGGATAGGGCTACCAAAGACCATCCTCTTTTACATTTATACCTATATGAACAATATAGAATCATCAGCTAAACATAATTGTCTTACTGTGCTGCTCTGTCTTCCTAACAATGTCTCTCTCTTGCAGGTTCGGGGGTGTCATTCTCTGGCTGGAGGTTTTAAGTAAATGTTCAGACTTGCACAGTTCAAGTCCTCATTGTCTGCAACCACCAATTGCTCTCCCTTCACCCTCTGTCTCAAAAGCACCATGCTGTGCTGTGATATGATATGATAGTGGCAGCTCATAATAGGTCATGTAGGTTATTTTCCTTCTCCTTAAGAATATGGTTGTTAGCCAGTTTAGTCTGTATTTATGTGTTGCTGTTTTTGCTTGTTAGGATATTTTATTGTCTGTAAATAAAAATGGACAACGTGAAAACTCCCCAGAAGTGAGGCCAAAATATCTTGATTGCCCCCTGATGGCTGGTTGCAGCATAGCACCTCTGACATGTTAGTGGATGGAACACGGATGCTACTTCATCTCTCAAATTCCACTCCACAGACTCTGGTTTATAGATCATCTTCATCTAGAATGACTGCACCCCAAGCCCTTTTGTACAAAGGGGGCGGAAGTGGATCCACATTGTCCATCCTTTATATATGGTCTATGGATTATTTAGAAACGAGATTCAGCAGTGTTTTTCCTAACCTCATAGTCTTTTCTATCCTGGTTTTACATTTAAATATATGTTTTGATTTGGAAAAGAGAGGTATCAACCTTTATGTTTTGCTCAGGTTTTTCCTCTGCCACTACACATGTCTTCGGACTGTGGAAGGAGGTCAGAGCACCTGAAGAAAATCAAAGCAGAGCAAAGGGCGAACACGCAACCTCCACAGAGAAAGGCCAACTAGCAGTGTATGACCTAGAATCTTTTGGCCGTGAGGCGCACATTGGTAGTACACGTGTGTGCTATTAACAAATCCTGTGAAAGGACCAGAATCAATAACTAATGACACTGCTCACAGAAAAGCTGTATAGGTTTTTTTGTCTGTGTCCTTGCATCACATCAAATGAGTCAATGACATATGTTTTCAGGGCTGTAATGAAAATACCACTGACAGTCGAGGTCTTGGGAAGGCTTGGATGTTTTAACACAGCTTGATCAAGAAGGACAAAGACCACTATACAAGTGAACACTTGAACTGCCGCCCTGTAATGAAGGACTTCTCACAGCATGGCGAATTCATAATAATATCTTAATAAATCGGGTCCAAAGTCTGTCTGAAAAGTTAGAGTTAACATCAAGCAAATCAGACTTTGGACACCTTTGTACAGAGTAAATCCTACTAAATGGGGTGTAGAAAATACAGCAAACCCCTTTAGATGTCCACAAACACTGCACTTCAGTATTAGTCGCCAACAGTGTCAGTAAAAATACTCCCATGTGTGAGGAAAGGCTGCCAAACCATCACAGTTTCTTGCTTTTTTTAAAAAAACAATGTGCAGTGTGCCCCAGTACGCTTTGGGTCATAGACAAGGGAAAAGAAAACGATAAGAAAAATGTAAAAACTGACTGCAGGGTTAGTTGCGATCAGCAGGGAGCAATATGAATGAAGGGTTTCATCACAGGGACGTAGATGTTTTTGGGGGCTGGATTCTTATTTGGTCTTCCACAGAATCAGATTTGGTCACAAAAGTCTTAAAACCAGGATGGTGCTATTTTATGAGTTTCCTCCATTTTCATAACGTCTCATAGGCATGATGGTAAAAAATACATACAAACATTGTTTCGTGGAAATAATAATGGAAAACAGAAGAAGCCTTCAAATCCAAATAATAAGTTTGTGTCTTATTTTTCTGTAGTTTTACAGCTAGAAGACTTAAATCCAATTTAAAGAGTGGTCCTTATTTGTCTTTTTTAGTAAAATAATTCTTCTTAAATTTTGGAGTCAGTTGGTCATATGACTTGGAGGTTATTGAAAAAAATATTGATATTACAAATTACAAAATACAAAGGAAAGGACAGAAAAATGACATTTCCTGTAACCACTAGGTGGCGATGTGAGTATTAGTTGTCATTAGTCTTGCGGTGTGTTTAGGAAAAGCATTTAGGTCACACATCACTAATGTCTTAAAAGCAAGCGGACAAGACCTTATCTTATTTTCCTTAGAGGAATTTGTTCAAATATGTTTGCAAAAAGCCAAATTTATTTATGTACTGTTTAGGATGTTCCAAGAGAAGTTGATGATGACCTACACATCTGTACTGATTTTCAGGCATATACTAGGTCAAATGTGGAGCCAAGGGGCCTTGCTGAGACATATGGCCATCCCCATTAATGGGAACAGTAAAATATGAAAAAAGGGACATTTTGGGGCAAGTTTGGTGTCTTTGTGAATATGGCACAGCACTTAAAATGACAGTAGTCCTTTGTGAGAATAAAGTGAATAATAATAAAAATTCCTTGAGTTTCATACCACATTCAGTGCTGAGGCAGTGCACTAAAAATAAAATATCAGCAGACTTTTCCTTGATTTTTTTTTCATCACATACAGCAGTCTTCACCAATGAAAGAATTGTTCATCCATCCATTTTCTTAACCTGCTTTGGGGGAGCACTAGCAGGGCTAACATAGAGAGACAAACAACTGGTCACATTCACAGCTACGGCCAATTTAGAGCCCCCAGTTAACCGCACACATCTTTGGTATGTGGGAGAAAGCCGGAGAAAACCCATGCAGGCACAGGAAGAATGTGCAAACTCCACACAGAAAGACCCCCAACGGCGCACTTGCTGTGAGGCGGCAGTGTTAACCACCCTGTGCCACCCTGAATGCAACATTAATTATTGCATTTTTCTGAGCTCAATCATCCCATTTTGCATTGAAACCTACACAAAAATACTTGATTACACAATAGTTTAATGACTGTTCTCTGACAGGTGCTTTTGGGTGCTGATATTTCAAGACACTTCTTTCCCTCCCACAGTGGCTTAATAGAAAATACCAGCAGCACTGTCACCACCTCAAAAGCTGCCTGTCCCATAGCAACACCTGGGAGTTAAAAAATAAAACCAGCTAATCAGTCACTCCATCAAACAATTTAAATCCCACCTCAGCATGCTAAGGTTAGTCCTCCCCAGATACTAGTGTGTCTTATCAGGACATTTCAGGCAGCAGGGAATAGAGAGAGAGAGAGAAAGAAAAGACAGATGTGTCCCTGCCAGAGCTGGGAAAAAGTGCCTCTTCTTGCTCTCTTATGCGTGAAGAGGAATTTAATTCTCCAGAGTAATACCTGTGGTTTTGTGATACATTTACCAAGATGGTTTTCCCACTAAAGATATCTCAAAACCCCCTTAAAACATCTTTTGAAGATGTTTAGGGATCAGGTTTGTGCTGCAGTTGGATCCCAGTGCAATGGAAGAACCCCAGTTTTCTCTGAAGCAGTAGTGTATACCCAAGGGAATAGGGCAACATCCACCTCATTTTCTTTCTCTATAATGCTTTTATAGTTGCTTTATTATTCAAACACTTCAACAGGCTGTCGGCTAGACTTTAACAGCTTGAAAATCTGATTTGAAAGTATCTAGTGGTCTTCAGCCTTCTTATGTGTGTGTAGACTCGCAGCTTTATTATTAGAGTGTGTTATAAACAGAATAGCAGAATACTACTGTGTGGTTAATGCTTCAGCCCCATCCTCTGGATCACAGGCACAATTACATTGTGATTGACTTAGCTGGATCACTAAAGCTACTGATGAGCACTGCTCTGTCACTTCCTTTTGTCTAAACAGCATTTTCACCTCCCAGCAGAGTGACCTTAATAGGCCTGCTGTATGTGAGGTGCATCCAAAACCTTCACAGAGGTGTTTAAATTTATCACTTGTGACAACAAAAGGAGAAGTGAGAGTGATTTCAATAAATGGAAAGAGCACCACAGAAATCTATGTAATAGAATTAAGGAGCTCCTGTCCCAGGTGTACCTTTGTGAGAGACTTTTAATGTATGTTTTTTCTAACCTGATCTGCAAGTCCTTTTTTTCCATTGATGTGTTTGATGGTCTTCCTGTTTAACTTTATTCAAATGGACTGCATAGAGATGAATGAATACTAATATGAGTAATACTTAATTTCCTGATGCCATTTTTCATATTTTCACAGCAAATAACCTGCAACTTATTGTATCATTTGTCACAAAACTGCTGCATACCAAATAGAGTGCATCCCACTTTATTATATTAGCGAGTACAGTGTGGGATGGTAATACATACTGATTATGCTTATGCAACTAAGTTGCAGGTAGGGTTGTAAATTAATCATCTACACGGCATGACTTTCAGTGGTGAAGAGTTTGTTACCATCACAGTGCTAAGAATAACTAATGTTGGAAAAGATCTGCTCTAAAATATAACATATAAAAGACATTCACATTTGCAGCTAAGAAAATACTGGAATGAAAAATTTAGGATCAGGAAAGCTTTCAAACTCATAACATGAGCAACAATGACATCAACAGAAATGTTTCCTGGGGACTACAAATAGTGCTGCACCTGGCTGGTACATGCTTTGTAACTTTTTATGTTGTTGAAGTCACTTGCTAGTGGTTTTGTTTTGTCTGTTGTAACATCCTGATTACCCTTTAGCCTTTCATTAAACCACATTTTAGAGTCCCATAATAATCTTTTCTTTAACGCTAAGAAGACTAAGGAGATGATTATTGACCCAAAGAAGAGGAGAGACCAGCACACCCCACTTAACATCAACAAGGCTCAAGTAGAGAGGGTGAAGACCTTCAAACTCCTTGGTACCTACATCTGTGAAGATCTCACCTGGATTCACAACATGCGGCAGATCATCAAGAAGGCTCAACAGAGACTCTTCTTTCTCAGGAAGCTGAGGAAATATGGATTATCCTCCAAACTTCTCAGCAATTTCTACAGATGCACAGTGGAGAGCATCCTGACAAACTCCATCACAGTCTGGTATGGGAACTGCACCATTCAGGACAGGAAGGCTCTCCAGTGTGTCATTAAAACGGCTCAATTAATCTGTGGAGCAGCCTTCCTACCACTACAGGACACCTACAATGCCCAGGTCACAAAGAGGGCACACAACATTATCAAGGACCGCACTCAATCACAGCACACACTGTTCACACTCCTGCCGTCAGGCAGACGCTTCAGGAGTGTGAAAGCAAGGACAACCAGACGAAAAAACTATCCACTATCCACAGGCAATCAGGCTGCTGAACCACTGACTGAACTTTTAACATTTGTCATGTAAAACTTGCACATATTTGTTTTTGCATGTTTGTACAAAGTAAACAAAAAAGTAAAAGTAAATGACAAGTTTGACAATAATGCATAAATAATGCACCTTAAACACTGATAACACTTTTCTCTCTGTACATAGAATTATACAGATGGTATTATTTTGCTTATTTTATGTATTCTTTATATGCTTAAAGTATTTTTTTGACTATTACTACATGTTAGGCTGACCAGGTGTGAGTGTAACTGGTTGTTTGTCACTCCATGTTAGACATACTAGCGATCTCTCCAGGGTGTACTTGGCACCAGGTTAAGAAATTGGATTGACTCGCACTGTGTTAAAAACAACCACTTAAGTGTACCTGATCATAATTTTTGCAGAAGAGACAATGAATAGTATAAGTGTAAGTTTCTTCCTCAAGCCTTTCATCCACCCACAGACATGGCTAGCTTATCACAACAGACCATAATGTGGCCCACACTGTGCGATTTTCTCTGCTATGAAACTGTTTTTTCCACAGTGAACATGACATCTAACTGGCCATTGTCTTCTTGCTACTTAAAAGTCTGACTGTCAGCTAGAAGTGCATGCACGGATTTATCATTAATCCGGCATGTCTGACAGTCTGTTCGGCAAGCTTCAACTAAATGAAAAAGCAAACACTGAATGGCCTCAAATTCCAGTTTGTAGGAGACTCAAACATTCAATCACAAATAATACAGCTGTATCTAAGCTCCTGGAGCCTCTGTAGATGGCTGACTGACTATGCAGATTTGCTAACATGATCTGAAGAGCTGACATGGTTGGATGTTTAAATAAAATGGTTTATTCAATGGATTGGCTCAAATGATGTCTTGTTATTGAATGACATTGGCTTTTCTTAACATATGTGCATAGTATGTAAAACTGCATAGGGTACTGACAAGACAGGTCTATCATGCAGAAAGATGCTATGTAGGCGTATGTGTGATTTCTTTTAAAGATGCATGAAAACATGAGAATAATGAAAAAACCAGCATCTGCTTCAAACAATAAAAGGGGGGACTTGTCAATGTTTTTGAGCAGTTTCTGACAAAGATGCATGCAATTCAAAAGTAGAGCTTTGCTTATTGTTTAGTTCTCTTGCATAAAAAAACTGTGTCTTAATGGTGTGTTTACAATGGGACAACACAACTGTACAAAGTGTGTATACTGAATATACAGTTGGCCAGAATTACCTTGACTTGATTGTATGTAAAAAAAAAAAAATTTGCAATAAACTTGGGAATAATTAGGATTTCTTGGCTAAGTTTTAAAGGGGAAAAATTGGATAAATCCTCTACCTTTTTTTTTAACGTAATGAACAAAAACTTTTCTGCTGGGAGTACTTTATTGATTGATGTTGGTTGATAGACTTGGGATAAATTTCCTCTGAAGACAGATCTGTTCCGAGGGAAAATCCGACCTGTGCCAGCCGAGAAATGTTTTTTCTTGATCTTGTGTCAGCTCACCTAACTGGCATTTTACCCCTTATATTGCCTTTGAAAGTTGAGTTGGTTTTTTAGCAGACCTGTCAATTCTACCATCAGAACTTCTCCATTGGCAACTATGTTACAAAGCTAAGTCTCTGGACAAACCTACGAACCATCTGTTTGGATAGAAGAGTGTAAAAAAAAACGAGATAATAGACAAAGATGACACAAAAAATAAAAAATAATATGATTTCCTTTGTTTCATATTTGTTTTTACAATCTTTGTGTTGTTTTTGCATCTGACCAAAAATCATTTTACTGATACTGATAGCCCCTTAGATATCCAACAAATATTTCAGAGCACTGGCAGCTAACAGGCCCACTGAAGAAACTCATGTTCTGTAACAAATTAATAATAAATCAAAAAATGTTGCAATGTCCCAAAACTTTCCCAAATGACAAAATCGCTACTGTGTGTGCAGAAAAATATCAGTTTAAAAGAATAACATTGTTTATACCAAAGAAACATTCATATTCATAAACTACAAACTACAAACAAAATCTCTAGCATTACACATGGATCTTAGGTTGGTTATTTTGAAAAGTTGGACCACCACAATAGATGGTCAAAACCTCCAGTGTTACATGTTAAAATATGTCACTATTGAAAAAACACTGAGCAATCACTGAAATATATTGCTACAATATTCGTCAGTAGCTTTCAATCAGTCCATCAGTGCATTGTATAATGGTATACGCATATATACATCTTTTTAACATGCCATTGCAATGACTCTCTTCCAGACATTGTTTGTACTGTACCTCCTATGAAGGACATCAAGAAAATACTTCAAGAATTTTGGTGATGGATGAACTTATTATCAAACAAAGATTCTTTTAGGTGCTGTTCTCTAATTTGGATCAATAACACAGGTGAAAGCAATAGTACTCTCTTTCTCTCTCATCCATTTTCCTTCCATCAGATACTTGTCAAATCACAATAAGACCTCCCATTGTTTAAGGAAAACCAATGAATAAAATATAAGTGAAAATTGTATTTTTCATATGAATAATGTAAAAGAGGGCACGGCGCTGGCGTCCACGCCTCAAGGTTAGACTATATTGTTAGTTTCCCCCACATGCTTTTGTTCTTGTTTGGTACAAAATGAGAGGATCCAGTTCTATCAAGTTGTCTGCTCTGAGGGACACTTTGCCTCCTCTGCCAGGATATGTTATTCCTGGAACTTGAAAGAAAAACCCAGCATGAGGTATGTAGTGTCAAGGCAGTGCCATATGGTATTACTTGGACAGAATACCAAAACTTTTCACCACAGTCTGTTTCCTTCACTCTGTCACAATCAAGTGCTTCCTACCAGGAGGTAAATTGAAGGAGGCGAGGAAAGGACTGATGGAATGTTGGGGTAGATTTATATGCTTAAATGATCAAAGATGACACTTAACTGATGACTTCATGCCAAAACTGTACTCCTGGGGAGTTTTAGTTTGATGAGTGACTTATAATCAAAATCTAAAGCATTAAATCTAAAGGTTTACATTCATCATTTGTTCCCCCTTCGATAGGCCAATAATCTCTCCATTGAGCAGCAGGTACAGTATGAGTAACACTGTCTGCGACCATCTGCAATTTATTTTTATGAACAGAATCCAGCAGGTAAACAAGGATTTTACAAAGGCGCCATCCTCTGTTCCCTGTGTTACTCCATTAAAAAAAAAACTTGTTTTCAGTGCAACATTTTTAGGCTCTGCTATGACAGAAGATGATTTATATTTATCTAAAATATTGAGTCACACAGTGGAGCCACATTTTGGAGTTGATAAGATGAGGAACAATAAATATTACTTTCCCCAGCTAGATATTTGTCCTATTTTTCTGTTAAGAGCTGAAGCTGTATCTGACAAAAGGCTGGTATACATTGATTAAATACATTACATTAAGATTCTTTTCCTGAATGTACTAATACAGCAAGGGACTATTAAGTTTTTGGTCTTATTTCTTCTTTTATTTTTGCTGAGATGCTGGATTACATAAGAATTTTAGAGGGAAAATCCCCCATTTGGTAGTCTGGCCAGCCTATCTAATTCTTTGTAGTCTACACAAAGAATTAGTGTAGTCCCTGTGGATTCAAGTGGATTTCCAAGGGGCAGTACCAACAGACGCAGAGTAAGATCCCTCTAGAAGCATTTGGATAGCCAGAGTGACAGCTAATATCAACAAAAAACATTGGAAATGGCATGCGATGGAGACAGTATGCCAGTGAATGACTATTGTCGGTTTTGTTTAAAGCCTTGAAAATCCGAAGTGTTACTGGCAATTGTGCAAATATTTTTGAACAAGGCAAGCATGGTTTCCATTGGTGCAATAGAGTGAGTGAGAACCTCTATTCACAGAGTGAAATTTTCTGGAGTGAATGGACCAGGCTACCCATTTGGTGAAAGGGGTAGATATCTAAAACGTGACCCTAACTACACTGCAAAAATCACTGTGAGGGTGGGGTGGGGGTCCCTGGTAAGGTGCATTGCATTCATAGATCCAAAAGCGCCAGAAGCGCCTCTGTATAGAAGCATTGCGAGTAACATTTGCCTCATCGGTGGCTCAAATGATGTGGGTCAAGAGAGCCTGCAGGGTTCTCTGCTGGAGGTGGTGTTTGGGTGAGTAGGTGGATCCCCTCCCCATGAGAGGGCCAGAAGAGGCTTTTAGGTAGGTGGTGGGACAACGGCACCTAACCTGAGGTGCTAGATGGTTTGTTCCAGGGAACCATCTGAAGAGGCACTTTCAAAATAATACTTAGCAGACAGTAGATGAACTGTCTAACAGACACAGTCTATCACAAGCTAAAACATGCTTGCTTGGTGTGAATCAAAGTTGCTGCAAGTTTGTCTGCAGATGGAGTGCAGTCACACGCCTGGTTTAACAGAAGGAAGAGGAAGCCTGTCAGATTTTCTTTATTGAGCTTTTATTTTGGTACTTTCACAGACTGCCAGTCTGAGACTGAGAGTGAGAATTTGGAAACAGAAAATTTAGATTTTAGATTTAACACTTGGATTTACAACTTAATATTTTAGCTTAGATTTAATATTTGGATTTGATACTTAGATGTGATATTTAATAGTGACATTTTACATTTAGGCTATATTTATTCATTTGAAAAAAGTTTTTTTTTGTGATTTTAAAATTTTTTAACATTGATTGGAGCTAGATATGCCAAACCTGTGCTCCAAAAAACATTGCCTGCACAACCACAAGTGTATGAGTGACTTCTCTGAAAAATGTGTACTGTCCCTTTAACAAAGCTCCCAACACGTGACACAACAAGGAAGTTTCGTTTCATTAAATCGAACCTTTACTCTTAACAGCTTGCTCTTATTTCATTCTAGTCTAGACGGGACATAAAGAAGAATTCCTGTCACTGTAACAATGGAATAATTGTGTCTTTGTAGCGTCCATGCGCCCACGGGACAAAAATGTTTCTATCGCTCCTTGTTTACTCTCTAATGTTCTTTCTTCCACTGGGACGCTCGTCGTTACCGCTTGTTATCAATACGTGGCCATTTAAGAATGCAGCGAGTTCAGGTAAGACTTTCTCTCTTTCCTGAAGAAATACCAATACATTGTGGACCTAAAGCTATTACAACAGCCTACTAAAACTGATTATACTGGGCATAATTACTTATAATCTTATTTTGTAATTATATGTGGGCCTGAGTCCAGGATGACCCCATGATTTTTGGCCTCTTGTTATTTTTATTGTTAGTGACTAAAGGTGAACAGCGTTATGTACAGTTGTGATAATTTGATCGTTTGTGAGTGACTTGCTAAACAAAATTGTCTTTAAATGTGATAGTTAAACTTGAAAATTAGGAGTATTGGGTCTTTAAAACGCACACATTTTTCATTATTATTCATCACTGATAACAAAAAAATGATTTCCTATTCTCGTATTACCTTAAAAACTAAATAATTAATCAGTTACTTAAAAAAAAATTGAAAGTGATTGAAAGTCCCCCACTAATTTATTTTGTGCAAGAATGAAGTAAGTTAAGAAAAAACTCCATCATGAAAACAGTAGGAAGAGAAGGTGTGTGTGTGTGTGTGTGTGTGTGTGTGTGTGTTGTACCGTATGTGGGTGGAGTGCAGTCCCCGGCAGGTTTAATATCCAGTATTTGCAGAATTTCCCATTCACACAATTATACATTTTTTGCACTAGTGACTTAACTGGAGCTCATCTCTACAAGTGTGTACGACTATATGAGTGTTAGATGCGGATATGAAATGGGCACAGCCCACTAGGCTTCATAAGTGCTGTTGCCAGGTCTGCCCTCACTCTATTTGATTTCCTTCAGGATGATACATTGGACATGTTCAAATTGAAACTGAAAATATTTCAGCGTTGCTTGTGACTTATCCGTCAAGTGGATTTCCACCAGGTGCACCGCTCGACATGGAGAAGTGATGAGAGAAATGGCATTCAGGACATCTCAACCAGCAGCTGAGACCTGTCTGTGATTACATTTACTTAAATTTCACAATTTGATAGATGGATGCCCTTTAATTTATCAGATGTGTGTCATTTCATTTCCCTGAGGTGGCTATGAAAATGAAAAATTGTACCCACCTATCTGTTTTGTAGGGGCGATATTTAAAGGTGTAGTCTGCGTGAGCCACAACTATTGATCCACCCATGCAGATCTCTTTTCCTTTGGGGGGCTTACAGAAGCAGCTGACAATAGCATGCCTAATCTCTTCTTCCATTCTGCAGAAAAAGAGAAAGACTGGAATGCTGAGTTTATATAAAGAAAGAAAAAATATACTCTGAGACAAGAGCACTTACATGAGTAGAATTTATGAGTGGATTAATAAAAAAAAAAAGACATAAAAGGAGAAATGTATGTTCGCTTCTTGCTAAACACAGTGTAATGGTCTTTGAATTAAGTGGCAAGCTGGTGGCAGTGGTGCCAGTTGGTATTTTGATCCTCTTGGGGGGCACTTGGGGGATCAGTGACCAAATGCTTATCAACGCTTTGTTTAAAAGGAAGTCAATGTGCTGGTCATCTTACTCTTCATCCAGAACATTCAGCCAAGATTTGTAAATTTGGCAGCAATTTAATGAATTCAATTGTATGTGCCCCACATATTGAATACAAGCAAATATTATATATATATAATACTGCAAAAGAATGGTGTTATTATTATGATATTCTGTTCAGTGTCACTTTTATATGAACTCAAACTGATTTTTGTCAAACAGAGATTTACTGACCCTACTCTTCCACTACAATAATGTGTCTGGCAGAGGTCATGTTTCCTGTCATGGCCATTTGTTTCATTGTATATCTCACGCTGAATGAATAATTGTGTGCAGCGTGGAGTGTCCTGCAGTCCAGTGGCTCTGTGCTGGATGCAGTGGAGAAAGGCTGTGCCCGCTGTGAAACGGAGCAGTGTGATGGCAGCGTAGGCTATGGTGGCAGCCCAGATGAGTCTGGAGAGACCACGCTGGATGCCATGATCATGAACGGGTAAACAATGCACATACACAGCACTGTTGTTAAGAATCAAAATAGAAAATGACAAGGATTTATTTATTTTTTGTTTGTTTTTGGATTTTAGCAGCTTACAATTACAATTTAGCTGCCATTTTTGAAGCTTTAAAGCAGCTATGAAGATCAACAAATCTTATGTTTTTGGAAGAAATTAATGTAATCTATAAATCCAAAATAACTGACATATATTAATTTGCATATGCAGCTGTAACAATTTGTGGTGTTGTGTTATATCCCGTATCTTTTAACATTTACTAGTTGACCTTTCCTGCAAGCCTTTCTTCAATAAAGCACTAATTAAGAGTCTCATTAGGATCTGAAAGGCTGCCAGTTATTAAGTCCTTAAATACAAACAATTACACATTCTGAAGTTATTAGGGGAAGTAAATGTCATCTCATAACAAAAGACAAGCAGTAAGCTGTTTAATTCTCTGTGGAATGTTCAGAATTGACTATGGGGGGGGGGGGGTAGCTATCACCAGCAGACATATTGTACACTTGTACATTTCAGGAATCTAAACAACTGTACCCTTGAATCCAATAGAAGTCTTTGCTTCGTAAAACAACATTTTAAGTATTTATTGTAAATTAAGAATTGTGTACTACTATGTGTGTGTGCTTACACCCCTTCTCCATGAAAGAAAATCAGTTTTTGTTAATGACTTTCCATCTATTTAAGGCTGCACAGAGGGGTTATAACAAGACAAAGGGAGCATCACCTGATGTTTCAGCTTGTACTTCCCCCAATCTCTGGCATATGATGGAGAGAGATTACTTCCACATACTATTTGTGCCCAGTAAACCAGTCTGAATGTGTATCATGTGTGTGTGCAGTGACACAATGGAGGTGGGTGCAGTTGCAGACCTGAGAAGAATCAAAAATGCCATTGGAGTTGCAAGAGCTGTGATGGAGTACACTGACCACACACTGCTTGTGGGAGAGTCAGGTATGTGTGGGAGTGTTGTCCATAAAAATCAAGGTTGGAATCCGGTCATTTAAGAGGAACAACAAAGAGCATGTGGATTCTTTTTTTTTTCTCTGCACTTCTGCAAAGGTTGAGAGAAAGGGGTCATCACATTATATTGCACAGGTTTAAAAAAAAAAAAAAAATTAGCATAAGTGATGAATGCAGTGGCCAGAGCTACAGTATGTAAACAGAATGAAAATAATACATCTTGTCTGCTTCTTTTCACTTATTATTATTAGCCCTTTTTTCACAAGAGCAGCAAATGAGGGGAGAAGAATAGCACGCCCCGCTGCAAGTCATTTAAATGAAACTGAAGGCCGATATTGAAAGATCATTTTTCATTCTTTTAAATCTAATCATTTGGCTTGTATGTCAACCAATCCAAAGAACAACTTATTCATCTCAGACATTCTGCAGGGAGCGGTAAGGTCACTGCTATTCAGAGCAGCAGCGATGTAAGGTTTGTCCTCCTCCCTTAAATGAGATGAGATTGCCTCCAGTCCTGTCTTTGTTTGTGACCCTTTGTTTTTCTCCTAACCCAAGGTTAGAGTGGTCCAGAGTGTGCAACTTGACCTGAAAGTATTACTTCTCTCTTTATAGCTTCTCTCTTTGCTGAAAACATGGGCTTCATCGCAGAAGACCTGACTACCAACAAATCTCTGAATATTTTCTCACAGTGGCTGAAGGGCAACTGCCAACCTAATTATCGAAAGGTGTGTGTGTGTGTGTGTGTATACACGCTTCCATGTGTTTTTCCCTCACTTGTGTTGGCTACAGGCGGGCTGCTTCTGAAAGATTGATATTAAACAGGGAAATTGACAGGCATACTAAAGTAGTTCACAAAAAGACATTTTTTTTGTGAAAACTCTCCTGTTCTCTCCGGCAGTAGCATCCCAAAAACTCCAGACCATATCAACTGCTGTCTTTTCAGATGCTATCCAGCACTCTATTGATCACAGCTGTGTTGACTACTAATAGGTTTTCTCTGTGTAAAGTGAAAACAGTGTCAGCCCAGACAAGTGTATTAAGCACAACACTACTCCAACAAAAAACATATGGGGCTCACGCATACACAGGGCTTTTACCTCCCGTGCATGTAGGCAATTTGTTGGACAGAACCAACATGCCCTACTTACTTTGACATGAGTACGGATGTAGACTTCTGCTTGATGCCATTTTACTGACGAGTACAAGGACAGACTGACAATAAAGTGTTCATAGTGTTTAACGGCAGAGCATCAAAAATTGTCATACAGCAGGGGTGAATTAGTTGAAAGAAATAATAACTGTAGCCTATATACCACACTATACCATAAATTGTATGGCCTGTATATGATAATAGCAATGGCAGTCCAATATGTGATAATTTAAAAATTCACAACCTTGCACCTCTAGAAAATGTCCTATTTCCATTTTTTTACATTGACAAAAAATGTTTCTGTGGCAGGCTGAAATTATAAAACTTCAAATTATTTGAGGTCACAGGAGGGAAAACTGTACCTGCATTACTTATAACTTAAAAGTATGTTTTCAGAGGTTTTACTTTCACCTTCATGAAAGGGAATATAACAGGCTTCGCTTTATGAATAATGCAGAGCCACTTTGAGAATGAAGGCAAGCAAAATCCAACTTTGGCATGATAGATGCCTTGTAAAAATTTAATGGTGTTATTGATACATTCCCTCTATTAAAATACCTTAAAGTAGACCATTTGGTCCACTTTAAATATATAATATATATGAAATATAACTTACGCCAAAAGTTTAAATTTTATCAGAGGGGTTGCAGCTACTTGGCAGGTTGTAGCAGAATTTCACCTACCTGTAAGAATCAAAGGCGTAGAATGAACCTTTCACCCTTACTTTCAGTTGAAGCTGCGGCACTCAGTCACTGTAAGAGCAGAGAAGACACCTTGAAGTATAGAGTAACCCTTTGTCTATGCAGATTTGCAGACTGTCTGAAAAATGCAGTTATTAGGTAGCTGACCATGCATTCTTAGTATGGCCTGCAGGGGGCATTTCTAAAGTTGAAAGGCAATTGTGTAGCATTATGAGTTCATTACCTCAAATGTTAGTTTTGACTTGTCTATAAAAATAACAAAATGTTTATTTTGTAAAATTTGGTTGCTTTCTGAGTAAAACAGAAGATAAAGCAGCATACAGGTGACAATTCTCTGATTGATAAGTGCATAGCCTTTGGTAGAAGATGAGTTATACAGCTTATTTTAACATATGTGTGTACTTCGACTGCTGAATTTTGCAGAAGATCATGTTAAATATAAATGTACTTGGCCAAAACCTTAGCAGTTGTTGCTCTATTCCAGCTCCACCCTCCGATCCAAATATGCCTCCTAAGTTCGTTACCAAAAAGATGCTGATGGCCAAAATGCCTGTTTACATTCACACCCTTTATCTGGCCACATACTGTTCAGAACAGGTTAGAATGAATGAGGATGTACAGTAGTTATATTTGACTCTCTCTACTGTATATCATTAATATCATTCTATATTACTGTAGGTATCACGTGGTGCCAATAGTGCTGATAGGTTTATTTCATCAAATGACCATAAATCAAAGTGCCTACAGCATGTCTTGCTTGTGTGCTATTATAATAATTGAGTCTCAGGATATTTAATTCTCTTGTCCACAGAATGTGAGCCCAGATTCTTCTCAGTCCTGTGGACCCTACAGACCCAAGGGGACACTAAGGCGGAGCAGGAGAGCACAGCATGCCAATTTACATTCCCATGACACCATAGGTAGGGTGTTTCTAACTGACATTGAGGTCAGCCAAGATTTTACAATAAAAAAAAAAATGTGATGTTGTTCATGGCTGGTCTCATTTTTTTTTCTATTTGTGCCAGGGATGATTGCTCTTGATCAGCATGGCCACATGGCTGCCGGTACATCAACCAATGGCCTAACTCACAAGGTTCCAGGGTATGCTGATTATATATTCCTCATACTCATATTTTTTCCACTTCCCATTTTTCATTTATATGCAACATTTTCATGATTACTGTCTTGCAGTCGTGTTGGGGACTCTCCTATTGTGGGTGCTGGGGCCTATGCAGACAGTTCAGCTGGCGGAGCTGCTGCTACTGGGGATGGAGACGTCATGATGCGCTTTCTACCCAGGTTTTCTTATTGAATTCAAAATATCTTGTTGTTAACTTGTGTACTATAATTGGCAACATCACTGCATGGAAGAAATTGAATGCTGCAAAATGATATATTTAAAAAAGTGAATCTTTAAAACTACATAATTATTTTGTGTTACGCAAAGACTCTAGTAACAAATAAGTAGCAAGACGGGTTATTTTTTACCATCTATGCTGTGATTTTCTTCCATTTTTAGACATATAGAAAATATTTTCCAATCCTAAATATGCATTTATCTTGATTGAATCCCCGCTCCCTTATGCAGCCTAACCTCAGTTTCATTTCCCAGCTACCTTTTTGAATAATAGGGCTGTTAGGTGGCTTTTTTCCTTGACAGCAAAATTGTTCAGAGAAAACCCAATGTTTGTGACGTGTGTAGATTTTAAACTTCTGGTGTGAGCCTCTGGCTCCAAGTGCATAAATAGTATTATAAAAAGTAGAGGCATGACTACGTTGCCCCAAAACTGTCATTTGTACCTTTCACAGAAGTAAGATTCAGCTAAAGCGGCTGTTTGTTTCCAGGCAGTGAAAATATGGCAGTCTCAAAAGGGGTTATTTTTTTTTTAAAGCTTTATTTATCCAGGGTAGTTGAGCACACATATCATTCTTTTAAGTTGCACTCAGCTTAACATTCGTAGTCTAGTTGCACACAGCACACCCGAGGGCTGTCTTGTTTCAATTATAGTTCTCTGACTCACTTCCTGGAACTATTGGGAGTTGTTTTTCCAAGAAAACCTTGTTACTAGTGGATTGAAGTTTATGTATCCATGCAAACATTTCAACCAGTTAATCGCGATTACAAATCCCCCTCTCTGGTCTTCAATGTCAAAATGTGGCAGTGACCCATCATCACCAGCAGGAGAAGATTTAAAAAAAAAAAATTCTGTCAGGAAAGTTGGAGTGGTGCTGCTGGTCTAAAAATCCTGAATCTTAAGTGTTTCATGTGACATATTTGAGTGTAAGAGGTGGATTTTTACTCTTAACTGATTGGTGTGCTATGTCATCTGGAAATAGCACATCTCCTGTCAAAAATATTCACTAAGGGAACAAGGTTCGTACATATTTTCAATTTTAAAAACCTTTCCTTTCACAAAGGTAGGAAATTGCAGATGTGTCACTCATTGTTTTATACAAATGACCTCAAGCTAATGGAGGTAATGACACCAGTGTCTGCAGGGAGCAGCTAAATTAAAAGTAAATGTAGTAAATGACTACATTTTCTTCCCATTTGCAGACTTTGTACACTTTGTACAAGTAGTGGCATACTTGTCAGGTATGCCATCCTCCCCACATTATTTTGCATCAGATTTATCTGACGTCATAATTTCAAGCACATCACTATCATCATCCCAGTTGGTGGCCTTGATAGCACTTGTTAGTTTGCCTCATGTGTACACCATGTAATTCTGCCAACAGTTACTTGGCCGTGGAGCTGATGAGAGCCGGGGCCGATCCCATGGCAGCCTGCAAGTCGGCCATTTCCAGAATCAAGAGGCATTACTCTGAGTTCTTTGGAGCCATCATCTGCGCTAACACAACAGGCCATTATGGTGAGTGCTCGGGTTTGCAAAGACAAACGACACTGCTTTTTGCCAAAGATGACAACATTGGCGGATGTAGGAATAAAACACATTAAAATGTTCTTGATATTTAGATAATAAGAACACAACATTTAAAAGATAATCCAGTGTAATTTCAAGTCTAAATTTGTGATGGCATCACATTTGCTTCAAATCCAGTCAAGCTATACCAAGAGTCATCATGTGCCAGTAATGTTTGGCTGCAAATGGATCTTAAGAAACTGAGGAGTACACTTCAAAACGTTAGTAGTAGCTGCCACAAGTTGCAGAGTACACTACAAACAGGATATCAAAGGATGCTGCCCCTGAATTAAGATGGCAATATATGATGAAAATATAAATGTTTGTTGATATCTAAACAAAATACTATTTTTAATGCTAAGACATAATGCCACTTTGCTGAAATACCACAAAAAACTATCTATTAAATCTCTATAAAATAAAAGTTACATTGAAAACATTTTGCTCAAAGTTCAACTAAATCCTATTTACACTTAAATTTGTCATCCACTCTTCCCTGAGTGCAGAGCTCCAAAATCTGTCATACCGTACCTGTGAATTGTTTTGCTCTCATGGCCAAATCAGTGTGTCAGCTATAGTGGCACACACTTTGTTTCCCTGCTTTTGAAAACTCATAACATTTTCACCTTCAAATAACTTACAATTTGCTCAGTATTATATCTATTTATCCCACATCCTCACAATGTTTCTGTTGCCTCCTGCTGACACACTTCCTACTTTGCACCACAGGAAATGAGATCAGAAAGTAATGAGACACCTGGATTAACAGATGTTAATAGCTGAAAGAAGATTTTTATGCCACAACTAAAATTGGCCTTAACGAGAAAGGCGTATGAAGATTTGTTCTCCCATAACAGTTAATTTTTTCCCCTTTCATCTACCCAGGTGCAGCCTGCAACAAAGTCAGTGGCTTCACACAGTTCCAATTCATGGTGTCAAACGCAGACTCAGACGCACCCGTCCTGAAATCTGTAGATTGTGAATAACTGGGCACACCATTCAATAGAGTGTCTTTTATGTTTTTTGTTTTTTTTCTAAGACTTAAATAAAACAATTAATATCTAAATTAAGGACTTTTTAATTGTCACTCCTTTAATCCGTTTGGCTTCTTTATTGTATTCATTATAGAAATCTTTAAAAGACGAACATACAGAATATAGGACATAATACAAATAAAATGAAATCCCTGTCTCTATATAATTATAAAAACACATAGGGATCAGTTTTCTTTTTAGAAGTAAAGTATGGCTGAAACACATTAGCAGCCAGGGAGAATGGAAACCCCTGGTCCATTCTCTGCCCACTGGAAAAAGTCACACTGTTTACCCTTTTGAAAGCTGCAGGTGTAGAAATTCCGACCGTTGTTGGGTCCTAGTTTCAGAACCGTCCTCATTAAACAGCGTTTCCCATGGTGACAAAAAGGGAAGTTCAAGTCTGCCCACTGCAACAGAGAAAGTTACTTAGTTGTAAAACTCTTATTTCTGTTATATAAACTTGTTGCAAACATATTACAATGTTTGCGAATAAGATGAAATTTAGTTACTTTAATTATTTATAGTTCATTTATGACTTTATTTTCTGACAATAAAGAAGTATGTTACTTTCCACTGCTTACCTCAAAGAAGTTGCACTTGGTCTCTCTGGGTAGTGAGCAGGTGTAGAACTGCCGTCCCTTGTTTTCCCCCTCCTTGTGGACCACTCTGAGGACAGCTGGACGGTGATGGGATGCACAACAAGGGGCACTGGGACTGGAGGAAATGGGGCTTGTGCTGCTTGTTGCTTTAGTTTTGCGCATACTGACAGAAAGAAAGAAAGAGTCTCATTAGGCTGAGATATATTGAAAATAAACACTGGAGTGCCTGTCACATCAACTCTTATTAGTGAGCCAACCTCCTCCTTTTAACTGTATGGTAATAATTGTATGGCCATTTATCAATCTGATTCTTTTTTAACAATGTTGCATTCAAATTCTACAGTCAGTAGTCAGTCAGAGGTTTTTTTCATACAAGCCATCTCCCTGAAGTTGCAAAAAACTTCTCTTATTATAAACTTATTCATGAATAACCAAGTAAGAGATTCACTCACCCTGAGTTGGGGGTTCCATTTTGAGCATTGTTACTGGGAAAGGGACTGTGATCAATTCTCATTTTCTTGGATGGGTGACTGTAGGAGGCCAGTGATTCCCCATTGGAGAGCTCAGCACTTTGCTTCTGCCAGCCACCAGAGGCATAATTGGGGCTTGTTGTCCCTTGGCAGACGCTGTATTTATATAAACCTCGCTCTGCCGCCAAGGAATTCAAATGACTGCCGGCTGGGGAGAGTGGGAAGTTTACAGGCTTTGGCTTCTTGCTTAAGTCAGAGAAAACAAGGGTTGAAGTCCCAAAAGCAGACCTCCAGTTGACTTTGAGCTCCTCTTGTGGTTTCTTGAAGGCAGTGCAGGGGTATTTAATCAAATCAGTTGTGAAGGGTGATGCTTCAGTGCTAATGTCGCCTTTGCGGACTGCGGAGATGGAGCCAGAGTGAGAAACTCAATACATTTTCGGCAGCTGCAGCTCATTCTGATGCACAGGCTGCTCTCATATAATGCTGGTTGCTGTTAGTGTTGTTAGTGTTCAGAGGCAGGGTTGCTACCAGTAAGCAGACTACTGTTGTATTCACCATTTAAATAAAATGTCACACAATCTGTGCTGCTAAGGATGCTTTTTTGCAAAACTCTGTGAAACGAACCCCCAACAGAATATTTGAAATTAAGTAAATGTTTTTAGAGCCTCACATCAGTCATGAACATGAAGCAGTGAGTAATAAATACAGTTTTCTAGCCCCTCAAAAATGCCATTAAACTGCCCTTGAGCAAAGCCCTTAACCCCCAACTGTTTCAGTAGAGCAGCACAGTGGGCCAATGTGGAACATGCAAATACATATATAACTAAACATATGTAAATCAGGGCATTACTGTGAAGAACAAGAGTGCTCAGTCAGCTTTTTATGGAGAAATAAGTGTCCATTATTCATTTCACTGATTTTAAATGTAAAAATACAACCACTATCATTAGTTTCTCAAACTAATGTATGCATACAATGCATATGTATTACAATTTCTAAACTACTTTTATCATACATCAATATAAAGAATTCATCTTATTAGTATAATATAAATTAATAAAACATTGAGGAAGCCCTCAGATCTAATGAATGGAGGCGTGTCATATTTGTCACCTATAATACTACAAAAATGTTTTTATTTCATAGAAATATTCTAAAATATTAAAACTGGCATTATTCTTACATATCGTCAAATATTTTCCTACAACATATTTCACAGAGTGGTACACCCCTCAAAGTCCTCTGAACCATGTATCCTCTCTAGGCTGTTCTTTCAACCCAGTGCATAGTAACGTCATCACTTCTAAGATGTCCCACCAGATGTTCTTTTTTGCCACTGTCCCAACATTTTGTGTTTTGTTTTTTATTGGTTTCAATAAGAAAAGTTGCCTTACTTTCAGTTAAATTAGTATAAATGCAAGTCAAAGGGATCTGTTTATTTGTATATACAGTGTCACTTTTTTAAATTGGTGGTTTTATTTAACTTTTAAATGTGTGAGCCTTGGAAATACATATAAAATCTAAACTATCACTGTGGTTTGACACACAGCAAGGACATTTCTTTCAAACACTAGTTCTGGCAGCGGCTGACACAATGTACTTCAAAACAGACAGCAAAATGGCCAACTGGCAGACATGGTCATTATTTGTGCTGCCAAAGTACAGAGAATTCAACCCACTTGACTGCAGTGTCATTTTTTTTTTTTTTTTGCCATGTTGCTCAAAAGTACCTAAACACCGATGTCAAACCATACCCGTTATCATTCTGCTAAACTTCCAAACTAAATCCACTATTATTTTTATCTCTTGTTCACAAAGACAGTCTCACCCCATTAAATTCAGTGACCATAAGGACAGAACTTTTCACTCACCCTCGGGTTTTGGAGTGAGACAGGCATCACAGGCTTTTGTTCCTGGCTTGTTGATGAGCGTGCAGAGTTGACAGGCCCAGTCCTCTTCCTCTTTCTTGGCCACATTATCACTGGTTCTCTCACTGTAGGCCCAGCTGATCAGTGTGTTTCTGACTGGGAGTTTACTGGATAAAGGAAGCAGTGCATCAGTGGTGATCCTAATAAAACTCTGCTGCTGAAACAGCTTGACACAGTGTTTTGTATCTGCCAGCGAAGCTAGGCAGCCCCAGACTGCATGAAAACGTAACAACTACATAGATCTATGATACATATGGAAAACACCGACTTTGGCTAAGCCCACATCAAAGGCTTAAAAACACGAGAAGCTTACCTACATATTAGCATATAATACCCAAAATGAAAGCACACTTTTAGCATTTATAAGCAGATGTTAAAATCAGTAAAGATGCTTGATTGGGATAGATACATGATTATATTTTAACTATTACACCAATTTATACTACATTTTCACTTTTGCACAATGACAGTTCTATACAACGTAATGTGTGATAAATTACATAAAATGTAAACATAAGAATTTGATAAAGAGCTCTTTTTGTGGATTTAGGTTGAAAATTCAAAATAAGCTCTCAGGTTATTACTGAGATGATAGAAAAGGAGGCTTCACAGCAACTGAGATTTAGATTAGCATCTTATCTTAAATAAATAATAGGAGGTACAAGAGACCAGAAACTTGTATCAGTAATGAGTCAAAAAGGTGATGGTGATGGCTCATTGACTTATTCATGCATCTATTTTCCTGACATTTCAGGTCTGCTTTGTATTAACATTTAACGAACTGACTGCAAGGTCTTTCTTTGTGGAAAGAAAACTTGAATATTGTTAATGTTTGATGTAAAAATGTTCCATAATGCTAAAAGAGCTGGGCTGCAAAATAGCACAGTATTATTTTACTGAAATTGTATTTATTTCTATGCAAAGTGTGCATATCTAAACCAGTACCTGACTACTTGTATTAAAAACACAAAGGGACACTGCAAACCTAAAATGAGTAATAAATATACATGATTCAACAACTAATCTGATTATAAAGCATGCAGACATGGAGAAGACCAACTAGAAAAAAAATTTGGGAGTTGAAGCAGAGGATGAAGATGTGTGAGGATGCAATGTGTTTCATATAATTGCTCCAAGTGTACACGTTAGTGCTCTGACATGAAGCTTGACTATGTTTGACAAGAAGGCAAATCTGCAATGCCAACTATCATGGAGAAGGAAAGTAGCTGCGGCTTTCAGGAAACTTCTCACAGATTGCTTTATCAGCTGTGTAATGTGTTGTAAGGGCTTTAGACTCTAACCCCTTGCAAAGCTTTGCTCAAACACAGCCCAGGAGGTGTTGAGCCTGTGCCCTGGCTGGCAAACACAGCCTTATATGCGCATTAATTTTCCCCCATAACACTTCCCACTCCCTGCCAAGCCCATCTGCCTTGCAAAAATGGCCTCTCTAAATTTGAACATATTATCTAAAGAGCTTTAGAACGTTTTGCAAAGATGAGGTTTTGAAACATGGCACCTAGCTTGTTAGAAAGCTTGGTGTTGTGTAAAGAGTATGTTGTTTTCTGTGTGTTTTTTTTTTTAGCTTTTTAAATTATTTCAGTATTTATGCATTCATTACGGCAACATTTTTATCTAGAAAAAAACAAGAATATTATGTTAACTGATAAAAATCTGAAAAATAAATATCAGCCAAAAAGGACTACAAAAAAAAGTACTTTCCATTTTTAGCTTTTACCACTATTGGTATGAAGCCGTTTTTCAAACAATACCCAAACAAAGGTGTAACCCTCACCAGAATGCAACACAATACTTCCTCAGCAAAAGTGCCATAGTCTACAAGGGTTTCTACCTGATGTCAACCCCGCTGGGATCTCCTTTCTGACAGCACTCACAGAAGTAAGTCATCCTGCCGCCGTCTCCAAGACGACAGACTGTGATGACATGAGAGCACTGGCCACACTGGGGACGCTTGTAGACTTTGTAATGTTTGTAGAGAGGGGAACCAGATTTGCGACACTGATAGAGATGAGGAGGGCAGACAAGAATAAATAGAGGGATGAGGATAAAGAGAACAGACAAAAGAAACACTGCTTTCCTTACTTATCTATTATGTATGGGCATGAATATTTGTTTTACCTATTCTCTGGGTAGAGAGGTTTTGACTTTTGCTCTCTTTTCTTGGCAAAACAGAATTTTAAGTCAACTTTTTCTTGCAAGTAACTCCAAATGAAGTGACGACTAAAAAGCAAATGTCTACAAAAAAACTAACCTTGTAAAAGAGAAGACTGAAATCTCGAGTCATTTTCACCAAGTGGTGCATCTGCTCGGCTGTCAGCTGTTGAACCTAAAAAATGAAGCAGCACAGTTAGTTACAGTTCACAGCCAGAGAGGGAATAAACCTTATTTGTATAGCCCTTCATTTCAAAAAAGACGAAAAACACTACACAGTCAGCAAATCAATAATACAAGCTTCTAAAAACACCAGACATCCAAAAAATGGATTTAAAATGATGCAATGGAGAAAAATCACATACAGTATATTCCATAGACTTCTAACAAAGGTAAAAAAAATCTCATTCTGGCTCAGACAGCACTTGTTGCTCTTTCAGGACACCTACGGGCTGGGTAATGGAGGAGAAGTTCATAGAGATTCAGTGGTCCCAGAAGAAGAAGGGGCCAAAAGTCCTAGATTAATGTTTTGCTCCAGTGTGCTATATTCTTATACCCCATGTAATACTTTCTAAGGGGGGGCAGACATTCTAGCAGAGCAGAGCCTCTGGTAATAGTTGAGTAATAGAAGTATTCATGCTGCAAAGTGTATTTTACCTGCAGTGGATAGGTCACTGTAAAAATTTTTTTAACCTCCAAAGATTGCTTAATAAAAATGTTCCCTGAGAGCTTTGACAAGCAGCGGGTCTTTCAAACATTATGTGACATTATTTTCAGATCAGGCTGAGACATCTTTTATGGATTTTTTTTCATAAACATATGCTATGAATCGAAGGGAAAAAAACATTTTTTGATTCTCAGTAAAAGCCATGAAACAAAAGATTTCTCAAGCTAAAAGCGAGGGGAAAATGTGACTGTGCTGCAATGCGCTTGTTTATTTTTTTCGGATTTCACCCTCCTCATTGCAATGCATCACTCAATAACACAAGGGCTTACACTTTTTTTCAGGAATTGTCTTGCATTTTTACCCTCTTTTTTTATTCCTCTGCTGAACACAATCTATCATCTTTTCCATACCTTCACGGCTGGGTGGAGGCCAGAGTCAAACAGGGCTTCGTTTTTAATGATGTTGCCTACTCCCGGCATGACGGCTTGGTCTAAAAGAACGTCACAGAGCATCCTGCTACTTTGACTTCTCACTGCTTCCTCAGAGCGAGAGAAACTGAACTTGGAGGAGCACACATCCAGACTCTCCATGGCCTTCACCCTCTGCTCACAGTTGTCTGTCAACCTGCAAACACAGTTTTTTTAGAGCTGGAAGAATGTAGAAAATATACAGCTAGTTTTATTTCATATGTGCCATGAGGTCAACTGGTGCTCCTAAGGTTACACATTTCAGAATCGTATATTCGGTTTTGCTGTGTTTGTTATTAAATGGGAAAGCATAGGTGAAATAAATGAGCGTCTGACTACTGAACAGGACCTTCTGGGCAATGATCAGGACAAATGTCGAGCAAAAAAAAGGCAGCATTTTTCATACAATAGCCACTGTCTTCAGTCAGCCTAATGTAGGACATTCTCACTGAATGAGACTCATACCCCAAGGTGAACTTCTGTCACCTCAATCTATCTAGGCTACGCTGGTGTCCCCGTTACCTTATTTCTACTGTGCTGTCAAAGAAGCACACAGTGTCGTTGGTAAGGTGTATTTCCAGCACCGGTGAAGAGCCCGTTCTATCCTTCCTCTCAGCAGGGTTTATACGCATTGATCCATTCATACCAAAGTGGACTCTAGAGGATGAATAACAGAAAGAAAAGACAAAGTCTGTTTAAGGATAGCACATCTCAATTCATATAAAACCTGAAAAAAAGGGCAGAAAGGTGGCCTGCTGGATGAAGACTCTCCTGTGTATTGTGTTTTCATATGGCTTTTGTATCCATACGATTCGATATCTGTATTTACTGGGAATTTGTTACACTAAGCAACAAACAGACATTTCTCTAGTTATCTTGTGCACAAACAGTTTCTCAGTTGAATTTCTAGATAATAGAATAGAACAGAATAGAATACATTAATCCACTTCACTTCAGGTACCAGCAGCAATACACACCGACAGTCAGAGCAAGAATTAAGTAGAATAAACTAGAATACAGTATAATAAAAATAAGAGATGAGAGGAATTATGTAAAAACATTGCGCACCAGCATGGTTATTGATACACAGATGGGATATTGCATATAAGTTACTGCACATATTTAAATTATTGCACGTGTTGAATCTGGAGGGCTGTACTCCTCCCTCCTTCTCCTTTATTCTCCCCCTCCTGCCAGGCCAACATGCTACTTTTATACAGAATTTTATCAATATCAGCCAACATTTGTGCCTACAATTATGAAGGATATTAAAAAAACTGAAGCTGTTGGAGCAGTTATGAAACTAATTATAATATCAGAATTTTATTATAGACATTCATAATAATTAGATAAGCAGCTATGACCAGCTTTACTCTCTAGTAACTGAGACTAAGCTAATGGCTGCTGCTGACAGGTACGTTACCTCAAAGCTCTTGGACCAAAATACATGAAGAGCTCTTTGCCCAGGGTTTCAACGCCAGTATACTGACTGCCGTAAAAGCACTGGAAGGCATTTGAAACTGACACGGAGCAGTTTTTCTGTAAAGGGATGCAAACAGATGAGCAGAATCAAACAAACAAAACTGCGCAACAAACTTGTATGACATAACAGAAGATAACTTACAGCTGATGTTGTCAAACTGCCTCGGATTTCTTTCACTTTCTGTCCTTTCTGAACTTTAGCGCGGATTTTCTCTCCGTTCAATGTGCACCCAGGACCTTCAACCATGTTCTTGTTGAAGATATAAAACCTAAACAAACTCTCAAAATGTTGTTGTCGTTTTCTTCCTTTCCCCGCCACAAGTGTTTCAACTTGGAGCATGCGCACGGCATGGTCTATACCCGGAAATGGGCGTGGTCAGATCATTCTGACTTAAAGGGACATGAACACATTTATCTGCAAGATTTGATCTGCGCTTAAAATTAATTTTTACTGTATTAGGGGCTGTGATCCAGAATCGTATATACGTACATATTTACAGAAATAAGAAAACAAGAAATAAAATATTACACTATGTAAATATCTATGCACTGTAGACCCTTGTATTAATATCCTTTCTTACTTCTCTTCATCTTTTAAACGTAGAACCAGATATAATTATACAAAAATGTTTCAATAATGATATGTGCGGTCAGACATTGTGGAGAGGAAATAAAATTTCAAGATTCATTTTCTTCTTCGCATCAAAATGTTCTTCCTTTCTGCCTGTGTCTATGCATATATTAAAGAATATTAGGAGGGGAATGAAAGTAAATAATAACCAAGCAAAATATGAGAAGATAAATTAGAAAACAGATTCAAAGCAGTCTAATAATACACCAAGCTGTGGGTGAGTCTGCCGACTTATTTTATGATTTTATATCATCAAGCAGCAAATATACTACATGCACTTATAGTTGGTCACCTATTAAGGCCTACATATAGTATAGTATTGATTTTGCAAAAAGCACAGACTGGCATTAATTTCTGTAGGATTCTCAAGGTCAAGCTATTGAAATTTAAATTCTATATAGGTTATATATATTATAGTTTTTTTATCCTATTAATCTAAAGAGATTGGTCTGTGTGCAATGCTTTTTATTTTTCACTTGAGGGCGCCAGAGTACAAGTGTTGGTCCTTGGCCTGCAACCAGCATAGATAGATAGATAGATAGATAGATAGATAGATAGATAGATAGATAGATAGATAGATAGATAGATAGATAGATAGATAGATAGATAGATAGATAGATAGATAGATAGATAGATTGTGTGATAAATAGATAGATTGTGTGATAGATTGTGTGATAGATAGATTGTGTGATAGATAGAGTGGGTGATAGATAGAGTGGTCATGCATATAAACACTCATACATGTTTTTGTAACATTCAAATGTTCTTAATTGTTTAATTGTATATTAGAGTTTGTCAGTATTATAATTTGCGACCCCTTCTCACAAAATCTGAGAGTTCTCTTAAGTAGAGTCATTATTATTCCACATTAAAATTAACTACCAGATGTGCGTGTAATGGCCTACCGTCTCTACCTTGCCCAGTTTAGGTGTCCCATCTGGCTGACAACAATTCAAACGAATTATAATTTTCATTATTGTCAAAAGATTTTCTGCATGGCTTACCTGCATAATTGCAACAACTTGTTTGCTCTGCAGTTTTACCACCCAGAAACCCTTCTGTTGGCCCAGATAAAAATAGATTGAAGTCCATGTTCTCCAGCCAAGTGTACAGCCATGCCCTCCTTTAAAAAAGGCAGTACTCAGCAATAATATGTATTAAAATCTGGTGCAGCTCTCTCACATTGTCTCCAAGGGAAGCAGATACATGAAGCCGGGTCTCACTCAAAGCTAATACTATATACTGGCTCCTACCACAGGAGTTATACAAGCAGCAGGTACCTGCAGAGTTTTGCTCCCCTGCAGACTGAGGCATATAAAAGATTAGAGGGAAACAAGTCCAATTCATGTCAGGTGATTAGGCTCTAATTGTTCAAGTTTGAATGTTTTCTTTTGAGGAAAAGACTTAACACAACAACTTCAAAATAAAAAGCAGCATATATTAATAATTGCTTGTTTTATTTTCCCCTCATTTAAGCAGGTTAAAACTCTTTGAGATTAAAAAATCTCTTTTACAGGGGCAACCTGGTGCTGTAAAAGAATGTATTCACATGGAAAAACAAATTAACACACTGAATAAAATCACATCTTGTAATGTTATAGTGCTGTTTTTTCAATATTTAACTTTTTTTAACTGCAGAGTCTTCACAGGTCCTGAATCAGTCTATGCATCATAATATATGTATGGCATCTGCACTGTTTGTCACTGCTTCAAAGCATAAATAGATAAATAGTGCATGGAATACTGATCTGTCCTGTGATATTTACCCTACTTTGTACTGCATGTCCTTCACTTTCCCCTTGCACTGTGTGTTTCTGTTTTCACATGCTTTGCTGTATTTCCCTTGCTTTGCTTTGTGCACCACAGTGTTTGTCCATATTGGCAATGTTAAAGATATTCTCTCTCTCTCTTTTTTTGTACTGCAATACAAAGGCTGTGACATCTGCTTTGTGTGAGCATGCTGTGGGATCAACACAGGGCCTGCAGTTTGTCAGCTAAACTATAAAAAGTACTGCTACAGAGGTTAAGGACTCCGGGAGCTAAATGATCATCCAGGTATGGACAGGAAACTGATGACTACTGGGAATAAAAATGTCAAGGTGTGTCAGCATCAGTGGACCCACAGAACAGGAAGATGTGCTCATGTTTATATGTTCTTGCATGTGTGCTGATGAGCTACAATTTGATGCAAGTTTCTCATTTAACTCTAGTTTTGATCATTCAGTATGGCCAAATACTGCTTAATATCTGATAACTATAAGAGAAAAATATAAATTTGACACATCTAATAATGATCCGGGGCCTTGCTTGCTTCAGTATCCCAGGAATGTATTCCTGTTATAAGCTGAAATAAGAAACATGGCCACTGCTCAGCCTATTCTGACAGCAGTATTTAGTCTTGAGACACAAAGCTGTGTGCGGACTGTAATCTGTATGCACAGGTGTAAGATATTATAAATGCAAGTGTGACATGCTTGCACAGCATCTCCAATCCACAAATTTCATTAAACCATTATTACACTCCTAATAGAGGAAGTAAATTGTCTTGAGCCGTGCAGCAGTCTCCTCCTAATTGCTTAAATGAGTCCTCTAATTGTTAAATAAAATTTGGGGATTGCAGTTGGTGCACAGCTGTTTAAAGATTCATAAAAACATGCAAATATATATTCAAATAGCATGTGTTTTTATTTATGGGCAGTTTGTGTGTATATATGCATACACACAAATGATACATCAAGGATATTCAATAAGATTAGTGAACAAAAAGGTTGGGTGTCACTGTGATGAATACCTGATGAGGTCTGAAGTGAAATGAGATATTATTCATTAAAAAGGAATCAAAAGCCTATTCAAAGGCTGAGCAATGAGGCATGAAGTCATGAGCTGACTGCTCACTCACAGGACATAATTAATTAGTTTAATGTTAAGATAATTGTTCTCCTACTTCTGTGCTCATATCACACCTTGTATTTCTAGTTTTTTTTTTTAAAGAAACACTTTTTTATTTGGATTCTTCTTTCAGTTGAAGCGAGTATTCACTGCCAGACAGCATCAAATCCGTGGGTGTTAATTGCCTGCAGTAGAAAGGATGAGTGCAAATGGCACGATCTATTCAAAGTGTAGCGAAAACAGGCCCACACTCCTTCAAACTGAATGGTGTTTATGTTTTTCTGTAGAAAAGTTTTATTGTATAAAATTGCATGTGAGGCAAAAAAAAAAAAATGACAGTTGTTTCTTTGGTGGAGAGAAGCTAAACTGCAGATGGAGATGCGTTGCTATGCAACTAGGATTTCAAAAGTACTTGCAGCACCAGGGTCACATTTCAGTGTCTGTCTCCACCAGCCTGGCAGGAACTGATGACTGCTAATAATGCTATTTTTAAAGTGTCTCATTTGCAACCCTCCAAATGTGAATATTCGACATGATGTGGGGATATTTACTGTTTCTGTGTATTATTCAGAAAATAGACCTTCTGACTTTTTCTTCTTCGTTCACATTTGGCACTTAATTATTATTCTAGGGAGATAATGTTGTGATATACCAAGTCATGTGGAACTAATAATGCTGGCAAGATTTACGTGTCAGTAGTAAAGAATAATAATAAGAAAGATCTATGAATGTCTGAATGTCATCGGGTTATATTATCTTTAAAAACATTTTCATTCATGAAAACCTCCCTTAAAGTCCATTTATCAGTGCATTAATCCCGGAGGGTCCTGCTCCTTCATCTACAGGGTGTATTGAACGTTCCTCATATATAATGTGTTCGTTGTGTCATCTTGGCCAGAGGATTTTTATTATTGTTCCATCACTTACCCAGCCAAGACTTGTGAATACATGCACACACTGAGGTGAGGAAGTAAGGAAGGGAAAAAAAACAGCACCAGCCTGAACGCATGCACACACTGCCAGTCCCCAGGTACCTTTGCCAAGAAAGTCCCTCTTGTTTGGGATCTCAGCTGGAAACATCCTGAGTAGCTGTGTTTCATCCATAGCAGACATCACGCTACTCACAACTTAAAATGTCCAAAGTCAGTATTAAACGAATAAAGCAACATTTCAAAAGCAACTTAGAGTCAGTTCATTTAACTGTTAAACATCTTCAGATCACTTTTATTTTCAGGCCAAATCTATAGCTCTACAACTGTTTTCATAGTGAGCTGCTGCTTCCTCTTGGCTCCCAGAGTTCACAGTTCACCACATCAAACAGCACTCCACCCACAAGCCACCTTTCACACATGAAGGTCTACTGGGAGATACAGGGGTCAGCCTAGTGCTGAGAGTCAGTGGGCTTTTTCCACATTTCCCGTATTTGTGCGTCATTATCTGTCCCCTTTCCTCTGACCCAGACATTGACTTCAGGACACCATATTGAACGACGTCTCAATCAACTAAAACGCACCTGAAGGAGGGATAAAGGGTCAAGCAATGCAGCTTTGTACAGATTGGAAACCACCCCCTACAGGACACGCCCATGGAGTGCAGTGACCACACTCAAACATGCAGCATACATCATGTGTTAATGGAAAAACATGGCAGGTTCTAATTCTAAAAACACTATATAGCTGATTTACTGTTAACTAACATACTAGCACCACATGCTACTATACTTTTATACTTGATCATTCTGTTTGTTGGCTTCTCTAAAGTAAATGCATTGAGGCCTCTAGTAGAGTAGGCACCAAAATGCAGCAACATGCAGCAACATTTTGTTCTTCAATAAATCAAAGTGGTTCATTAAGAATCATTAGAGCAGGGACAGAGTTATCTGACAGCAGGCTGGATCGATTATCATCTGGGTTTTTAATGCCCGAGACGGAATCTATAGAAGTGTGATTAAGTATTATTAGTATACACAGTGGTAGACTTTAACAACAATATGTCATATTTAATCGACATCACATCCAATTGCTTAAAACAAGGAGTTGACGTCTCATTTTGTCACAAAGAGAGGAGGCGAGGAAAGAAATTAGGGAGGAAGATCATAAATGCCTTCACTGTGAAGTTAGGTATTGAGTCGACTATTAACCTGGAATATACAGGAAATGCTGTAACAAACAAAACAACCGACTGACAGGTGCCAAAAAGGGAGATATACTGAAATAAAAGCTAGAGCTGACTCTTTGACATATTACTGATGTTTCCAATCAGAACAAAATGGCTGCAAGGAAAAAGATAAAGCTACTCTTTGCTGTTAATGCATTTCTCCTCTAGGTGGCAGTGTCTCCTTCTTCATAAGAGATGGTCTCTTCTGAGAAAACTGGACAAAGCCAGGCTTTTGTCATTAGGACACCAGTGATACACACGACTGCTTTGGTTTGTCATTCGAACACTGCTGCTGTCAGAGGAAAAACTTTATTGTCAGTTGACATCATAACAGTAATCTCTATCACCCACACAGAGCAACACACAGAGCCAAGTGTTAGACTAATTTGATAATGGGACATTTAATTAGATGTAAACAATGGCACTTATTAAATAAACACCAAGCTTTCTCAGTGAGCAACATATATGCATGTGTGTGTCCAAACTTGCTGTACTTATGGAAGTATAGTTATATATAGTATAGTTATAATAGAAGGAGATTAGTTATGGAGGTTTTGCAGTAGAGCAAGGTGCAGTTCAACTATTGGACAAATATGCAGATTAACAAAAAAATAAGAATGGCACACACACACACACAGTTCTTTAAAGTCATTAGCAGTTTTGTATATTTGTTTTTAGAATAAATTCCAATTAAATTTTGAGAATTGGTAGTAATTTTTGTACAGTAGCTGAGGACAGAAGTTTTCAGTGCTGTGTAACACTGTCTAATCCATTTGAAGATTTCTCGCTTGACTTGAATTGTTCAAATTCTTAAAAGAGGAACTGATGCTGCACTTGATATTGATTTGATCATATGTGCATATTTTATGTTTTCCATGGTTAGCAGCGATGCACACTGTCCCAAGTCATCATTTCATGCAGCTTGTGGTACCCACGCCTTCTTTGAAATGTCTCTTCTTTTTGAAGCAGACAGTACAGGACAGTTCCAGGGGAATTTGGTGTACATTCAGATGCACTTTGTCCCAGCTGCAACTCCAGCTCAGTTTGGCTGACATTAATCTTGATTTTGAACTGAAACATGTCTCAGTCCTCAGCTCTAGACAATAAAGACAATTGAACTCTGATACGATCCACCTGTGCCTCTTTACGCCTCAAGCCTCAAGCCTCAAGCCTTTTATACTCATAGTGCAACACACAAAGCGATACAATCTGTAAACGTTAGTGTGTTTTCCAGCCACTGAAACATCTTTTATTGTGTTTTTGGGCAAAAAATAAAAAAAAAACTATTTCAAGAAAGGTACTTCTGGGTGGCCAAGACAAATTGTGGGACAGGGCAGGGATTTATCCAGCCCATCCTCGCCAAGAGAACATCACATGAGGTTTCACTCTTTAGAAATGGAACCCGAGTGCATATTCTATAGCTGCATCTCTACGTGTTTATGGGGGCCTATGCAAAAGGAATGGTTTTCCTTATTGTTATGACTTTATGTGTATTAAAATAATCTTTACCTAACCCCTCACCCTGTTTTCAATGCCTAACATTAACAAATAGTTTTTATGCTGAATCCAGCTGTGGTTAAAACTCAGTGTATCAGGTAGGAGAACCTGAACCCCAGAGTAAAAATCCAGCACATTGCATTTACTCTTACCATCCTCAACCATACCCTCTCTCCTTACTTTTTTTTTTTAATTTAGCAGAGGTTATGCTAGTAAACATTATAATATTTACTTTTTTAATGACTGACCAAGTAATATACTCAAAACAGAAAATAACAATGGAAAAGGGTTTAGGGTATCTCTCTGCAGTCCTTATCATCCAGTATGCTGAGGACTTTCATGCATGAATACCATCAGCCTGTACCTAAGTGAAATATGATTGCTGGCTGACAACGACAACACATTATAATCAGTCCTGACTCAATTATTGCAACAGGTACACCTTCCATTTGCCATTTTTTATGTGTATCTGTCGCTCTACGCCGCACTTACACAGTTCTGAGCTAATCACACACCCACGCGTACACTTACCCATTAGCACACGGTCATTATTCCGTGCATAGATTTCCACAGCTAATCCTTTGATCTGAGGCCTTGATTTTTTAGGGAGCTGGTGTGTTCGTCAGCTGCCTCAGGCTGCATTTGAGCTCTATTATTTATCACAGAGTGTCAGGGGGCCCAGAAGAGAAGGGAATACGAGCGAAAAACAAGGTTCATCTTCTATTATTCTTTGATAAACCACTACAAAAGCAGACAGAGAGGCTGCTGAGCTCAGTGTCAGTGTGAGTTTTAATTGGTCTGTTCCAGGAGGTGTCATTGCTTTGGAAGTGTAGCATCACTCATTGCTGCCCAGAAAAGTGAACATATAAAATAATAATAACAGGGTTTTCCAAACCATTGGTGTGTCTTGTGATTATAGGCTCACATTCAGTCCTTTCTGATAGGTTTGTGATTGATTATTGTTTATTAATAGACACTTGAACGCCTCATCTATGCTGTGTCTGACAAAAACTCGGCCTGCCTCTGTCCAATAATGAAATAATTTGCATCCCAGCTTGTCTAAAACTCCTTCAATTAACATGCTATGTCTTTCTAAAAAAGCCAGGGGACACTGCCTACCTGTCTCTGCTGGTTGCCTGGCAAGTGCTCAAAGCCAAGACACAGTCAATCTAACAGCAACTTGTTGTTTTTAAGCTGATGTCAAAGTTTAGCTTTGAGCATTAATGCACATACTAGTTCTAATGAAAAGTGAGCTTCCTTTCACTGTGAGACAAGTCGATCGATCACTGAGTTATTGATTTCTAAAAGACAACAAAAGTGAAGAAAATAAGAACTGAACTATGCTGGAAAATAAGAGAAAAGGTGTAATTTAGTTCCAGAAATGGCACACTGCAATCCAGATGCATGCAGACATAATTATTCTCCACAGTCTGCTGTAGTAATGACTTGGGTTAAGAGAGTAAACAAGTCCTGTGGTGTGCAGACAAAGACAAATGACATACTCCTTCTCCTACCCTTAACCCTGATGTTTGTTTTTTTTTCCTTCTTGCCCGTGCATCCTCGGCCTACAGCAAAGACGTAATTCTTTTTTTTTTCTCCATGCTCAACCTCAGAATTTTAGTTCTGCTTTTGCGTTAAAGGACAAGCAGAGGAGACGACATGGAAAAAAAAGGATGCTCTAATTATCTAATTAGCCACTTGTGGTCACGCCTCTGTGGAAATGGTCTTGTAACGGCTCTGTAATGGGCTCTGCTTCACACAGGTGCTTTCCCAGCACGACTCCAGCCACCGACACAGATGGAGGAACTTCATCTTAGTCTTCCTCCCACAGTCATTTGACATCTTTTTTTTTCATTGCAGTGCTATCCTCCTTTTTTAAGGTCTCCTATAAATCATCTACTAATGTTCTTCTGTCTACTACATTTGATAGGGTGTTTTAAATACAACACAGCAAAGGATGTCGGTAACACAACACAGAGAAACAGATACAGTAGGAAGCAGGAAAACAGTATTACAGGTTCTCAGACTACTGAGAAATAACACAGCATTCTGAGCACCTCCACAACATCAGTTCTCTTCTATATTGAAACCTCTGAGAGAGCATGATTACAAAGACCAAAGGAGAAAAAAAGACAGACAAGACGAGGGTGTGGGTGGAATTTATCTCTTGACCAGACAGCAGGTCTTTAACGAGGCCTGAAACATCTCCAGGCATTTTAATGGACAGATTTTCCAGGTCTCAACACTCACCCACAGGCACAACAGTGCATAATGTCAGTGCCAGCAAGTGCAGGAGAATTGAAATTGAAGCATGATGTTATTATATCACGAGTGCTGGCCTCATACTGTAGAAAACTAAAAAGTACTTTGATATATTAAGGTGAAATTCCGAAGACAGGGAGCGAGGATATAGCAAAAACTTTGAAAAATGGACTGTTTTTGTGCGACTTGATAAAGACTCATTTACGGACATATTGGTCTTCAGAGGAAAAACTCCAACCTCTAAGCAGAAATAAATGTATTGACATCGTGAATGCAGCTTCGGAGATTTATTTTGAGATTACAATGCTGAGATTTGTGGGTGGGACAGGAAGCTAAATCTTCACCTGCAGTGGGGGAGAACATTTATCCGCTTGTTTCTTTAATGTTATTTGCCTTTGGAGTTTGATACATTTAAAATAACAAGGGTTTAAGCACGGATTTAAATTAAAGGGCTTTGTAAAAGTTAAACCTTTTCATCTGAAATTACACTTTTAAAAATACAAACAAAAACCTCTTCTAATGCTCATCGTGATTATACTCCTAACATTATGTCTCTCATTAACGTTCTTTTTGCTGTTTGTGTTATGTCTGAACACTTAACATGAAACACTGGAGCCTTTTAGTGAATTAAAGGTGTTTGTCCACAAAGTTTCATGAGAACTGACTTTACTGAACACTGTTATCACTGCAGAGCCTCCCTCACTGTCGACTAAACATGCAGTTGTGAGCTTGGCTCTCAGTCACAGGGTGGAACTTACACATAAGTGTGTATAGAAACACAACACCTTGAAGTACTAACAGAAATGAAGACAGTAGTACTGACTGTGTATGATCTGTGCCTGTGTTTAATTGGCTTTTAAAAATCCACACCCCGTTCGTTGATGCTGCTTAAATTAAATGTCTGACTTGTGTGTTTGGATGGCTTCCTGTTGAAACCTGCTGTGCAGGAAGTTTTAGCTGAAGTGACTCCAGTTCCAGCAGCTCTCACTGCGGTTGCCTAGTAACCATTTATATAGTCTCAGACCATGGGCTGAAAGCTCAAAAAATATAAAGCACACTCTTTTTTAAATTACCAAGTAGGGAGTTCCTCTCTGCCAACCTGGCATTCAAATGTCCCTGTAACTGTGGACTATTTCATTTGATTTGCTTCCATAAAACTTTTATGGGAGCATGAAACATGCGAGATCCATAAGTGTAATATGGTGTGTTAGAGTAAGACTGTAAAGTCACTGCTGGGATTCCTTATTCCACATGATATTTGATGCTTCTTAGGTTTATGCTCAATCACATGTTTTTTTTAAACATATTTGTATTATGCAGGCCTTCCTACGCTTTCACACTTACCACACAACACACAAGTATATGAATACAATCCAAAAACTCTCCCCAGACAGATAATCTTCGAGGTAATCTTGTCAGTTATGATGGATTATGGAAATAGCAAGAAGAATATAGAGGCGTACCGTGTGGAATCCTACAACAGGCTGAGAGCATGTGGACCCAGGTTGTCCCGCTATGCAGAAGATAAATGCTGATTCAGCCTGTTTACATGAGTCGCCAACATGTTAGCTGTAAATGGTGGTGAAGGATGGAACATTTTGCCTCATAAAGTGTGTTTAATATTGAATTCATACCATGATCTTTACCTAAATCTGATCGGAATTTAACACCTACCACTTGTTTTCAACCCCAACACTGAGTGAATATGAAACATTCTCAAAGTGTGACCACTTTAAGTGACACAGGTGTTTCAGAAACCTATGGGTGATGTGGAAGCTTCGTCCACAGTTTATCAGTGTAAATAGTATCCTAATCTTAGGAATTACAGGTGGCCAGTATTAGTCCTCTGATCATGACGTCAGCCATGATGTGCCATTTTGACAGCTCCAGTAGATGATAATTGCATAATTGTGTGGTTTATTTTTGATTTTCGTACTGATGTTCACAGCAGAATTCACCATAATAACGTTTTTTCGCACGTTGTTTTGTGTAGCAGAGGTAAAGTAAAGGACCAACCAAATGAATGAGGATTAGTTTTAGTTGGTTTATTATACATATATGTATGTAATATATATATATATATATGTATATGTTCAAATGGCAGCAGCAGTTACAACATGCTGCATTTAGACATACATTCTGCAGTTCTCACTGGGATTTATTAAAATGTCTTTAAATTAGAGGACATGGTACACACAGGGTCACACAAAGGCTGGATGTCAGAAAACAGTGGTGAGCTCTTTCATCCAAAGGTCCTCATTATCGCCGCTGAACATGATAGGATTCTGTGGGGCGGTAAAGGCAGAAGCAGTCCCAGACCGCAGATGCTCCGAAGCAACACTCTGTCATTTATGTATGAATGCGTGTGAGTGAGAGATATGAATTAATTTCACACTCACTCCTGTCAGCACATCAACCATTCATGAGTAAATCCATCCATGTATGACGGTAGTGTGATCCCTCTTCAACCACCTCAGGCAGCTTTTTTTTTTTTTTATGTGCTGCCGGAGGGAGATGTTTGCATACAGTAACACTGCTTATAGAGACTGTCTCCCTTGTGTGCTAGCCAGGATGCTTATTACCATGGCAACTCAATCTCCAACAAAGCCAGAGTGGGGCTTTGAAGACACAAGCAGGCTGTTGCACTATTCCTGCCAGTCGTTTGCAGATATGCCTGATCAATGAAAGAAGAAAGAAAGACGGTTCTTTAGTACTTAAAACTGCACTTACTGAAGGCCTACAGTCATGATATGCACATCTTAGCTGAGATAGACAAAGCAAATATGTCCCTTTTTATGATTTAGTTGCTTATTCACTTATTAAATAACCATTTTTCTGTCACCATGACCAGAAATCAGCCAGCTAGAGGACACAATTGCACATGTTTTGTATATAGTTGCAATACTCCCTGTGTCTACTTTGTATTTTGGCACAACACAATGCAAAAATCATCACTAAGGTATGTCAGACATTGCCATTGCATGAGAAAGAAATGTTTGTAATTCTCATTGGGAGACTTTCCTCCTCCTGCCATTGCAGTAAATTTATTGTGGTGCTACTGCTACTACATTTCAGATGTTAACTTAGCGGACAGCACTAAAGAAAATTCTTTGTTCTCATTTTCTCACGATTAAGAAGGCCATTCTTGGTTATTTTCCTTTCATACTAGCACAGATGTGGACACGGAGTGGTCAGAGCTCCAGTGGTCAGGGGTGTGGCAGACAGCATGAAGGAGTTTGTTTTAATATGTCCACTTGGAAAATCCTCTGGGGAAATATCATGGATTCTGGTGCAGATGTTTCACTGTGTTTGCATGCTTGGAATTGGGGTTGGGCCCCTTTGATCTGAAATGGAAAGGCACCGCAGAGGTTTGCAACGCTGGTGAGACGAAGTGCTGCAAATCAGGAACTGTTCCCACCTCCGGATTTTCCCAGGTCTCCCCGCAGTGTCTACCTTCTGTGATCAGAGACATGGGAATACCACGGCCCATCGCCTTCATACATCTCTCTCTTGGCACAACCTGTGACCATTTGGCATCTCCAGTGGAAACACTGGGAGTCGGTGCCAGCAGTGGCAGCCAATCAATGCCCGCATGCTTCCTCCCACAGAGTTCATTTTTATATCAACTCTGCTCTATCATCAGCCTGTTGTTTTACCACACCGGATTCTCTTTTCAATTCAACACGGATAAACATACTTATAATCTACTTTAAATTCAGCTAGCACAGAGAGAGTGAGCGGCACCATTAAAGGCTGCCCACAGATTGACCTGATGACCTGAGTGATGCTCAGAGAGACTGGTCCCCTGGCAGGTGACTGTGTGGCCTCTGCTGATGTTCCAGAGCTCTGTTTGACTGCTCACACGTGGGGCTGTGTGCCTCCTGTCTGTTTCCTCTGGGATGGTCAGACACTTTCTTTTTAAGTTATTTTAGGAAATCATCACCTAGACCACTTCTCAGTTTTTATTACAGCATGTGCAGGAATCTCTCCTCATACCTAAGGCAAGCATAACAACTTTAAATGTCTTTGTTCAAAAATCTGGCACTGGGTTAAGTGACTCATGTTTGTGGTGTAGTACTAAAAATTAACCTAAAACAGTGATTTGGAGAAGACAGTTAAGGACCAACAAATTACACAAATTACAATGGGTTGGTGGAGGATGTCTTAGGTTTAGGAATAGATTGAACGCAGGACTAAATAAAGCTCTCAAACGTCCACTCTATTGTCTTGAACTTTAACCCCTTCTGTTGTTTCCATCCCTCAGAAGTAAATCTCACTCTAAAACGCTCTGAGCATAGGCCATGTCTTAGCCTCCTGTGGAACCTCACCAAGGTGTACAGAGCTCTCTCGAGCCTTCATCCTTCATAAGCATCAGATTAAAATGTCATGCTTTGAGAAGGTTTGATATTCTTTGCCTCTGGGCAACTTTGCTTTATAAACATCCTCTGGGGGCTTCTTGCTGCATGATAAACACAGTGTTCACATCTTTTACACATAAGGCAGCAGGCTCTCACTTCACTTATACACGGAAGCTGTTTCCTCATTAAATACAGGCTTATACCACAGATGCACTGAGTTGTAAATGAAGGCAGCCCAGCTGAGGGCTTCTTAAATGAAAATTCCCATCACATTTGCCATGGTAATATCAAGGAGATCTATTACTAGGGTGCGCTGCTATGAACTACCAGCACCTCATGCATCATGAAATGTTGTAAAGACCTGAAACACATGTGGGGGAGAAGCTTTTATCATTTAGTGGGAGAATAAATGCTTGTTTTGTGGGTGAAATAAATACAAATGGGCTCACTCACCACTGAAGTTAAAAGCAGAGTGAGGACCTCACAAGCTATTTAACACTACGGGCTATGCCTGCTCAAGCTAAACTCACCATGAGCCAAGCACTAAGGAGCCAATAAAAACAGCCTCATTTAAGCTGCAGTAACTTGGCACACTGTGCTCTCAGATGAAAACAGTCTCTACGCCCCGTCAACTTCATGTACTGCTGTGCGCGTACAGTGTGCAAGCTGAGCAAAAAACATAGTCAAACGTACAGTGAAGTCAGTACATGTTCTTTGAACAGTCAGTATAAATTACCGCAGGCCTAAACACAGCTTAAGAATTACAGTTCGTCAATGCCAAGCTACCCATCTTACTGCTATTTAGAATCTCTTTAACTGACAGGGGACAGGAAATGTAGACTGCATTGCAAAGCAATGATGGCAGTGTTGACCCCTTGTTGAATTCAAGATAAATAAATAAACAGATTTGCGTTTGTGGCCTTCATTAACCTCACACTGATTGAATACCTTCAAAATTACACCACTGAATCTCGCAAAGAGTTTACTTGTTGGAAATACATAGCTCCAGTCAGGCAGCAGCAGTGCATCACTGATGCACAAGTCTTGTCATGCTACTTTAACCTATTCAAGCCAATACCTGAGAGAGTCAGAAGGCTTTGATGCAGACAGAGAAGTGGGTTGATTCTTTTAGCACATTCTGTATTTAATAATTCTGTAACAGTTTTACATTAAAGTGTTTGATCTTATCTGAGACAAACTTCAAAGACAATTTTATTAGGGGAAAAAACTTTGCTGTTAATGTAGTGTAAAAAGCCACGCAGTGCACAGAATGCTAGATAGTCTCAGGAGGGGAAAAAAAGGACCTGACTAACTTTCAGATTGAGGGGTGTGTTTTGTCATTCTGAGATCAAAGATACTTCTTCTATTGCACGTCCTGAAATCCTGGTGGCAAATCTTTTATGGTGACAACGTTTTCAGTGGACAGTGTGAGATCAGCCAGCAACAAAGGGTGGCATCAATTTGCTGAAATTCCCTTCTACGGAACACATTACTGACACAACTATGATGCAAGTGTTACAGTAATTGCAGAATGAATTGCAGTAACTGAGGATGGCTTCATTTTTATTTCAGCATTATTAAAAAAAAGTTTCAAAAAGATGAGGTGGAATGTAGAAATAAATCCTAAAACGTTGTGTAGAACTTTGATGTTTGTGTGTTAGTTTATACTTAAATAGCAGAAATCCTTTATGGCGCTGCAGAACAAGTTGACCCAGGACGATGACGGATGTTCAGCATCCAGTATCTGGGAGTGTTTGCAGGCGTTATACAGGACAATAGCAAGCATTCAAGTCTCAGTTGCATTTGATGAAAGAGTGTGTATATAAACAATAGCCAAGTCCCAGTTCAGGGACTAAACCTTCAATAAGGTCTGTCACATTCAATAGAGCTTTTTTTTTGTTTTGCTTCAGTTTGGAGCATGAAGCCAAATTTCCTTTCCCTCAGTAGCCTATAGGTCATTGTCCATCTTTTTATACATCATCTTAAGATGATCCTTCACAGTAAGTAGCAAAGGGAGCAGCCCAACTACGCAAAAAAAGGTCCAATATGGTGTCTTTTTCCAACATGGCAGCATCTTGTGTTTGGTCTTACATTTGTACAAAGTGCAGACTTGAATCCACGTGATCCATCTTTATGTAATGTTAAGTTGTAGTTCAGTTTAGGGAGGACCAAAACGCAGACAAACTCAAATGACTTATACATTAAACAAAAATCCAAAGGCAAACACTTGAACAATCAAAACCAAAGTTCAACCAAAAGAACCAAAGAACATTTATGCAAAACATGACACAGGACATACTGACAAAGACAAAGGGAATGACAAGACTCACATACACAAGGTTAACAGGACACAGGTGAATACAATCAGGGCGGGCAGGCCATCAAAAATGGAGGGAACACAAGAAGAAGTAAAACAAACAGGAAGACACAAGGAAACTTCAAAATAAAACAGGAATCAGTATAAATACTGCTAATATACAAGACTAGAGAAACAGGGAAACAAAGGATTACAAAGAAAACCAAGACAACTATATACAGTCAATGAAGTGAGGACCACACCGACAAACCTTCACAAACACCATGCAACACATCTTTCTTCCTTCTCATCCATGGTCGAGCTTATACCTGAAGACGTAGAGGATGACAGATAGAGTGCAACGTTTTAAAAAGATCATACAAATGTGCCTTAAAGATATTCATCAAAGTTCAAACCACTATGCCGGTTACCAGAGCACGAATGAGGAGTATAAATGACTTTACACACACTCCTCACAAACTTCAAATGATGTCAGCTGAGTACATTAACTGTACCAACACCTGCAGTTTCTGTAAACCCCTCTCCCCTAGCAACTGCTTAGAGGTACACAGCTGGTGATCAAAGTCAAGCATTTCCCAGAGGACCGGACTGGGCACCGGTGGAGAAAAGAGCTACCACAGAACATCAACAGAATGGAGAAAAACTGTGAGCAAGCACGAAAAAGATTAAGAATGTAAAAAGTAGAAAGTTATTCTAAGACTTTGGTAGCACAGACACACACTTGGCATCTGTTTGCTCTCCCTTCAAAGCACATGTTGCCCACCATTATGTTTTAGAAAGAGTGGTATGTTCAAGCATTGCTCCTCCTTCCTTAGAAGGAGACAGGCTGGTCTGTGTTTATAAGGTTACATGATGGGAGAGTTTATTTTAGCTTCTCTCAGGACTTAATTTAAAATATGTGTGTAACGGAGAGGAAGCTGGAAACGCAGACTTATTCAGAGCTCTTCTTTAGTGTGTGCCTCATTATATAAACCAGCCTATTTATTGGCTGTCTGGAAAGTTTGGCAGTGCTTGTCTGATGTTAAGTAAAGTTCCACTGATGCTATCAGCACTGATGTTGGGTGTTCACCCCGGTACCTTGCATAATTATGAACAATATTGTGTTGAGGTTTTCCAGGAGCTGAATGACTGGAAAGTGTACTACAGGAAAGAAGACGCCCCATGTCATCAGCCGAGGCTGCTTTCCTAAATTTGTACACCTTCGTTACTAGAAGGTAAACTGAGCCCGTCCGTTGTGTTTTTTTCCCCCCAGCGACCACATCAGTCGAGTAAATTTTTAAGCACCCTCTCAGCAGTGCCTCATCATGAATGGGACATTTAGTGGACTGCTGACTGGGACCTGTGTTGTGCCTCACATGTGGTCTCTGACCCTCATTTCAAACAGTGTCGAATAAAGAAAACAGGATGCGTAAACCATTTGACTCGGCCCATTTGTGCGGCTGTGTGACTCAAAGTGAGGCGATGGGGCAAGTCCAGGCATGTAGAAAAGAAAATAATTCATTGATAGTCAAAGTCTCCTTCAGTTCATGTTCTAATGCTCTGCTCTTTAAAGCTGTTGGACAAACATTTTACTCTTTTTGTGTGAAACATTCAGAGAAAGAGTTCTCCGGCATTAAATAAAAATGTTTTTTTTGTCAAAGGACCACAAAGAGTTAGAGTTAAAACCATTCCAGCAGATAAAAGTAAAAGTTATTTGTTATTATCCTCTTCTATTCTGATTTTCTGTATGTTTTTAACTTGGCTTTGTTGTTCTTCTATGCACATATAGCTCTGTGCTGGCTTGCTAGGGCGTCCAATCGTTCTTAGATTTGGTGGAAACTGCACAGTAGTTTCCTTTTTGTACAATGTCACCCCTTCACCTTTGAAAAAGAAACACAGAATGGCATTTAAAGACCATCAATCTCTGTCATGTGTTCATCATAGAGCCGCTGTGTTTGGCCTTATACTTAGATGGATCAGCAGTGAGTCTCTCCCGTGCTTTCATATAAAACATATATGCCGCAGCACAGTACAGCAGAATAACACAAGTTGTCGGTGACTCTTCCGCTCATGTTTCCTCTGTTAATAAATCAATGAGTCTGGATGGATATCTGTCAGTGTCAGAGAGATTTGAGGATTCTGGTCCCCTGGCAGCCACATGAAGCTCCCAGTGAATGATTATCCCCAGACTCCTTGGAGACAGTGTGACCTTTACCCCCCCAGAGCCATATGGAGCTAACATCTGTCACCTGTGTAGCCACAACATATCACTCACCTGCAACGGCCTCTCTAACTTCTCCAATTTAATATGCATGATTTTCTCCCCTATTTTGCACTGTATGTGCAAATACATGACTAAAGCTTTTCCGCAGAAGATGAAGGAAAATCAATTAATAGTGGCTCTTGAGAGAGCATGCATAAGCTTACATCCATCCATCCATCCATCCATCCTCTTAACATGACCTATCCTATAGCTGCTATATATCCTATATATCTATCCTATATATCCTACAGGGTCACAGTCTGCATCAGTAAGGCCTTGCTTTGTGTACCCAATTGTGTACCAATCATTATGTTATGTCCCTGCAGACTAAAAGTCCCAGACATGTTTATGTGGACTTCAAGAGCACCAACAACCAAAGACAATCAAACGTATATGGGGGACATTGTCCCTGACTCATGGAAAAAAATCTGTACCATGTTATAGATGTTTCTGTGCCTGTGGTATCAATATGCTATTAATATATTTGAAATAACTGTTAGATTAGATTAGATGACATTCCCTGTGATATGCATGTTAAGAAATGTGTTTTTCCACCATTAACCAAATTTTTGACTCACGGTGTGTGACCTGCAGTTTTTGTTCATGTTTAGAAAATGTTTTTGCTGGGGGCCAAGGCGTGTTTTGTTTTACTCTGAATAAAAGTAAGGCAAATCTTTCACTCCTAGGAAACATATTGTACAACTTGTATTTTTGCCCTACAGAATATTAAAATAGCACAACAATGAGTAAAAAAAAACTGCCTTCCCTGACTTTGAATTCATCATTACAGACCTACAAAGTATACCTCCAGGGTTAGAAAAACACACTGCCAATTAACTGGATGACACAGGAAACAGTGACTTTTGACCTTGCTTTCTATTAAGGATGCAGTTTCCTTATGGCAGTGAAAAATAGAGTCAGCTCTGAGAGGAATGTCAGAGCTTATCAGTCCCAGAACATCGGTATGTCTACACTGCCACCATGTTGTGTGTGTGTTTTGTAGAAGATATGCTATGACATGAATGTAGCTCACACACTATCACTGGCCCAGAGGGACATGGGCATGGCGTAAGGTGCTCAGTCAGAAGGCATTTGCTTATCATTTTGAAAGGGACATGATACCAATGAGACAGAGAAAGTGGCTCAGCGGACTCACATTTAAAAAACAATACTTTCTTATTCATGTGTAGAGCTACACTCAGGCAATGGCTTCTCAGTTAGGTCAAATAGTTGTATATACTATCTGTTTACGTATTTGATTTATGGCAGGATGTTTAATGCACAGTGTATTATAGAGTTCAGGGTGAATGTGAAAACCTTTCATCTTGTTGTGGTAAGGTGGGGTGGTTAAACCTTAGACGTAATGAGGAGATGAAATGGGAGACATCTGTCAAATGATTCAGCCTACAGTATATTTAACATAGAGCGCTCCTCTGTTGTGCTGCTCCGTAAATGATTTCCTGACCCATGATTAATACTACACTAAAGTTGAGGACCTTACATTCCCAGCAACAACGGCCAGTTCTCTGTAAACCGCTACTACAGCACCCTATAATTATCAAAACATAACATGCACCCGTCAATTTGGCCTTTCCATCCATACACGGTCAACCAATTAGGGATGCTGGAGATGTCATCTGGATGGGGTTTGCCATATTTTCCCCATCAGTCAATGCTCAAAGATCTGGCACAGTTATAAATGACCTCAGGTTGAGATCGATTCCCAGGCTGTACGTTGAAATTTATAGTCAGTTGCCAGTTGCAGGAGATGGATAGTTACTAATGTAACAGCTCTGCAAAGGCTGTGGAGAGTCCTGTTGTGGATACAATTACATAATCGGATTGTATGCTTCTTTTTTTTGTAGAATTGTGATGACTTTCCGGAATGGGTGCATTGATACTTTGACATATATCAAATGTATATGGAGTAGTCAGACATGGTATAAGGCGTTTTGTATAGGGTAAACAGTAAAATGGGTTCTCGACATAATCAGCATTTAGAGTGATCCTTCCATCCTTTCATTGTATAAAGGGAACTGCTGGTGCTTCTGCCATAGGCTAAAGTGCCGGTGGTTGAAATTTGAAACAATACCAAGGGGTTTTTGAGCTTGTTGGAACAGACAGAAGAAATGCACTCACTGAATTCTGCAAAATAAGCAGAAAAAAGGCCAGTGAACAAACATGGCAGGAGGCTCGCATCTATTCGCCATTTTTTTTAATTAGAAAACACTGATGATAGAAGTCTTGTCACAAGCAGTTATTTATTGTCTAGCTGTGATCCATTGTTTGTTGACTGTATGCTAAGCTAGGCTAACCAGTTACAGAGATAAAAGACAGATATATGAATCTTTTCATCTTAATATTGGCTGAGAAATGTTTTTACTTTAATTTTACATACTAAGATAAATGAACTTTTCCTATTAGCAACAATACGATTTCTTCACAGTCTCACATAAGGGCGCATGGCTTCATAAGCACTGGTCTTTGTAATCTTTTGCACCTAAATAATAACTTACAATTTGATTTGTCTGACCAACAGCCTAAGGGAAACAAGAAGAAAATGAAAAATATAAAACAACATCCACACTTTGACAGAAAAATGTCAACAACAAATCTTACATCTGTGGAGCACTGCAGTGAGGAATTCATTTATTGTGTTCTTATGATTATTTGTGTGGAGGTGTAGGAGGCCTAATCTTTTCAGCTATTCAGAATCGTGAAGAGAAGGTCAGACCTGCAATTTATTGGAGTTTAGTTCTGTGAAATGCTGCCGTCGGGTGTGTTGTGTTGTAAAGATGAATCATTTGCAGAGGAGGCAGACAGAAAATGTTGCTGTGCCTCAGCCTTGGTTGGATTAAGGACACAAGCTCCTGCGAAATTTTTAAGTGCTATTAGTCGTTGATGCACTGCACGCAAACTTAAACAGTTTATTACTTTAAAGGTCTAAATGAGGTGCAGGTTAAGAGTTTGTTTTTCGACTGAGACAAAATGAATTTAAATGTCGGTGGTTGTCTTAAGCGTGACACATAAATTGCACCATAAGGCTGTGGTCTGAGCCTGACTGAGACCGCTTTGGTTTCACAGCATAAGAGGCAACGAGCAGAGGGGGAGCATGCGAGTGAAGGGTGGGAGAGTCAAGTGCTGGATTGTAATAGAACACATCTACGCAGACTCACACAAACACTGCCCATGCTGTGTCACATCTTGTGCCAGTACAGTGAGGTTTCTTCTGCAAAGAAACGCTGCACCCACCGGGGAAGGCAGCCAGTTTAATATTATAAAAACCACACTGGGAGCCGGCAGGTTTTTGCAGTAGCATCTGGCGTCACCACAGATGCCTTCCAGGGTGAACATTAGATCAGAATAATTGGCCGGGACAGCAGTGTGAGATGGACAAATGAGAACCTCCTCCTGGGTGACCTGATGGCCGATGGGGGAAATGAGCAACACTGCTCCGTGTCTGATAAGAAGCTTGAGGGATAAAGAAAGATATTTTTAAGAGAGAAGTGTTTACTGCTAGTTTTTTTAGGTAATGATTGCAGGATTGAGTTAAAGGGTAACACACGCATACACAGTCCTAATTACACAGTGCCAAATAAGAAGTGATGTTCTCTAAATCATTTCCTCACATGCACACACACATCCACACACAGATACACACTAGTCATTTGTGCAGAAAGTCAACAGTTTCTGTGAGCCAAGTTTTAACTTCTCCACTATCACACTGAAGGTGGACAAAAGAACATTCCCTGTTTCTGTCATTTTAAATTGGTACAATTTTTAAATGCATTTGTTCGAAACAGGCGACATCTGCGTATAACAGAATAAAGGTTTGGATCTGGGAAAAACTAGATGGATTGTTAGCAGAAAAGTAAACTATTCATGATTTAATTTTCTATGCAGACGACACCATGTTGTACGAAACAAATAAAGCAAACCTGGTACAACTAAGCGAGCTACAAATGTAGCTCTTAGCGTAAGCGTTTCACATGTGGTCTTCACAACGGGGTCTAGGACACCAATGCACAAACTTTGTACTTAATAAATCTTTCTCATTCAGTTCGCTGAGTCTCTCATGATTGAAATACATATATCTGGGTAACAGAATGACTGTGTTGTTAATGAGCCTTTAAATATTTACAGAAGTTGTAAATTGTCTGAAAAGCAAGACAGTAATACTATGTATAGCTTACAGTATAAATTGAAATCTCAATGAACAGATGATACATTTAGGACTAATTGTGTTATTGTGTGCTGAGAAGAATATCATGCATATAAGTTCTTGACAACCAAAATTACCATTTTTAATTGTGTTATGATGTCAGCAGTCTGAAAGGCAGCACATTCAGTTAGAAACCAAGGAATTTATTTTAGATGTTCAGTACTAAGAAAAACAAACATTGTTGCAAAGGTACAGATAAATAACTTTGGCATACAGAAAATGAAAAAAAAAGAAAAAATATCTAAAAATCAAATGCAGGCTAACACTACTGTACAGCAACAAATGTAGCAAACAATGCATCTAAAAGCACCATGGACCTAAATTCCCTTTCATTAAACAAATAAATATGTAACAATCTCAAGAAAATGTGCTTGATGCTAGGCATTCCTGAAGCGAGCAGATTTAATATTGTTGAGATGGTCTGAATGAAGAGTATAAATGAACAAGGCCCAGCTGATTCTATGTGCAACTTTTAGCTTCTCCTGGAGAATCTTTGGTAGAAAAGGCACAATAACATAGAAAATAAACATAAATGAAAATATTTACACATAATGCCTTATTAGTGATGCATTTGAGCCACCGTGGCTGCATTTTACCTTAGATTTAATCTGTGGTAAAACAAGAGAGGAGCAAAAGAAAAGTCCTCATAAAAATTACCTTCCTTTGCCTTGATGGTAATAATAGGAGCTGAGGCAGCTGGAGCCTGCTCACTTATAGACATAAAAAAGTACTTGAACAAAGAAGCTCCCATTTTCCATGACACTATCAGCCCACACTGGCTGAACTTTAAAAAAAGACCTCAGGAAGAAGAGGCAAAAATGCCTCCTTCTTATCTCCAAGAGCTGAAGAAAATAGTCTTCAGAGCACATAGGTAATAGTCCAGATCTGCTCCAGTGAGTTTTTTTGTCCCTCTAAAATGCACTCAGAGCACAGCATTGGTATTCCACAGCAGTCAGATCCATTCAGAAGATTTATTAGATTCCACTCCTTCATCCAATTAATGAAAGGACAACAGGATGAAGGAGGAATCTTTTTTAGCTCCCAGTGGAGGTGGATGAGATACAGAACAGCGGCAGAGGTTTGTTTCCATTGTCCCTTCCATTGGCAGCTATTACACATGTTTGAGGTCAGTCCGAGTCGTCTTTACACACACAGGTACACTCTTCATGGTGCTCCAAGAGCACATCGGTCAAGGACTTCTGCAGGCCTCTACCAACACCTCGATGTTTCAACAGCAGAACCTGTATGAGAAAAGGTGGCTTTAATTAAAAACACAAAAAAATTCATAATATTTATTTTCATTTAGGACATTCATAATAATGAATAATGTTGTTGTTTTCAGAAAAACTACAGTGCTATGGTTACACCTAGTCAACTAAGCTATTTGGTTAACTGATATTTACCTCGTGGTACTTCTTCGTTACCCTGGCTGGAATACACTGACAATCGTAGCATCGGTGAGAGCAACAGGCACAGTTTCCACCACAGCGCTTCACCAGGAGGCAGCTAGGCCAGAAAATGGCATCTGTCCTTTTAAGCTCTTCACGCAAGGATACGGAGAAGTTACGTGGAGTACAGCTGTACAGTCGAACCTCTTCCCTCAGCAAATTGAGATCAGCTCCACCTTCAAGGCACAGAAGAAACGATCAGCATCACTTTTTCTCGTAAACATGTCACAGCTAAGAAAAAAACCTACCTCTGGCTTTCTTATTGTGAAGGAATGACTTCCCCAGAATATGCCATGTGGGTTTGTACAACTCCTCCATTTCAAACTGCCATCGCTCTGGCTCCAGGTACTTCATGACCTCCTCTAAGGTACCTAGTCCTGCCACAGACTCTGACAGGTCCTCTGCACCCTGCAGGGATGGAGGGAGGACTGCGGGGACTTCAGGTTCTGATACACTCTGAAAGAAACCCAACAGATCGACATGCAGAGGGACAGAACAGAAACGTACATCAATGAAAATAAACAGGTAGCCATGTGAATATCCAAGGTTTAGAATTGCTGCCTCACTTTTTGTGACATTTAAGAGAATAAGCTTTTTATTTGTCATGAATATTGAAACAGGAGAGGGAGATTCAACACTGTAGAGTATTTGCACAATGTTAAAAAAGTACTGGAGTCTTATCCTGCAATGGTATATTTTATGTCATGGTAAAATATTAGGTTTAAATTAGGTTAAGGCTCATTAAATGCTACAGTGGTTTGGACTAGAGTTCAACAGAAACCATGAAGGCCCAGGGCAGCAAGGGCCCAATTTAAGTACTATGTCTGAGATGATGTGTGGATGAACAGTGACTATAAAGCCCCTGAGGGTCATTCAGACAGACAGGCCATTTGCCACACTATACCTATTTTAGGATATTTTCCAGAAATTTGAAAACGTCTGGAAAAGAGGAAAACCCACTTCTCAGCATTAAAATCCGAATTACTGTACTTTCCGGACTATAAGTTGGACTTTTTTCATCCTTTGGCTGGGTATGCGACTTATACTTAGGTGCAACTTATATGAGAAAAAATATACAATTAGTTAGCCTTGTGTCCTGACGTCCCATTACAGAGATAATGGTAGCTGTTCTGCCCCTCTCCTGACTCCTCCACCTCCAGCTTGTCCACACTTTATAGGATGCTTATAGGAATTTCTGTGCGGTGAAGCTAATCATTTCTCCGCATGAGGACTTGTTGAAATGCGTGTCTCACTCTCAGTGCCCTGCAGCCGCACCACTTCAGTTAAGAGGAATTCAAGAGGCAATGTTACGCTAAAAACGTAGTGATTTACGCTGGTCTGCTGGTGCGACTAATCCGGTGCAACTTATCTATGGTTTTTTCTTCTTCATTACGCATTTTTTGGCTGGTGCGACGTATACACCAGTGCGACCTATAGTCTGGAAAATATGGTAAATACTCTAATGACTGAGCTGTCTGCAGTGGTCAATACAAGATTTTGGTTCCAGGGTAAGGGGTTAGGTAAAGATGGTCCACGCCCCTTGTGTTTTGGCCACTCTTCGCCCACTCGATTAAAATGCAACTGAAGCTCTGTTAGAAAAATAAACTGCAGTCATCCCTCAAATGAGGCACATGTGGTGCTGAATTCATCCAAATTATCTGTATGCTCTGATGGTAAGTAGAAAATGTGAATTAATGACGGAAATATTCGAAGTTGTCAAGTGTGATCATGTCTGTGTTGTCTCCTCTGCCCACTTTGCATACCAACATTTGTCCCTGTGTGGCAGTTGCTGGCAACAGAATTATTTGTTTTAAGCGCTCAACTCTCCAGGCTACAGCGAGGATACAGACGATTGATACCTACGGTGCTGGTCTTCCCTCCAGAGAAGAGGCTAATCTGTTAAACCTTTCAGTCTTGTGACGCCGCGTTTGTCCAACATGTCAGCTCGCTGGTCTTTCTAATCTCATGTGACTGACAGGTAGAAGGCCACATTTTGACACTTACAAAAAAAAAAAAAGAACGCTCATGGAGCATTGAAAACATCAGCTGCTGGCAGCTGGGTCTTTAAGCCTCTGGAGAGCCAGAAATGTTTGAAATGAAAGAAAAAGATTCCAGGAATCTGTATCTTTCCTTTGATGACTTGTAGGAGAGAACTACACAGGAATTCAGTGAGAAACTGTGGTTAGAAGTGTAAAAGTTTCCCTCTTGTCAGAAGCTTTGGCACCAGCAGTGCATGGATTTGTGGGTTGTTTCCTATTAAGTACTTTCTGCTTATGCTAAAAATGTTCATGGCAGCGTAAAACCAAAAACTTGGACAAATGCTCAAGTGGTTAATATAAGTTTAGTGTCAAACACAGAGTATTGCCTGGGAGACACCATAAACATGTATCCAGAGTAAATATTGTGTCAAGTGTGTTTGAGAGGTTTTTGGCCTAATGAGGATGGAGATGAATCATAACTCTACATGCAAATCAATTTTTGAGTAAATATACAGAAGGTTTGAAGTCATTAACTCTTCTTGTGTTTCTGTTTCCATCACTGTCCAGTTAAATGGTCGCCATTGACCACCATCCATTTAATCTGCTACCTCAAGAGCATAGAAGGTCAACAAGGACACTATGGAACGGTGGTCCTTCTTACTGTATAGAGAAAACATGACAGGAGCCTGGAAGATGACCCCAGTCCTGAATGACCTGTCACCATCATCACCAAGGAGACTGAGGACAATATTTATGACATTTCAACAAAGTTTCCAAGAATGTGTGCACAAGAAACGTCTAAATGACCAAAGTGTCAGTTGGCTGGATCCAGAAACCAGATCTAAGAAGAAGCAGATTCAGACAGACTTGAAATCATGAATGAGATGGATGGAACCTCCATTCCATGATTTGGTGCCAAGAGACACCTCTTCAGATGAAAAAAATGGGTTGCCATGATGACAGTGTTGATGATAAGGTCAGATCCTACACACAAGGGATTCTATAGTGCATGTGTCTAAATACAGAAAGTCATTTTATATTTTCATGATGCATTTCAATTGACATTGTCCTTTGTGCCTCAGCTTCTATGACATGCAATTTAATGTACTTGTTGTTTGTTTCATGCAAACTAACAAACAATTTTACTGATACTTGATGCTGTGAGAAAAAAATGGCCAATATGTGCATATGAGCAGGTAAAAAAATGATATTTTCACAAATTTGTATCAGTGCACACAAAATTATAGCTTAATTTATGTCACTATTTCACATAACAGTATGAGACTGAGTTGGACTGTCAATGGAAGCAGCACATAATCTGAATATAGTTATTAAAGGGAGCTAGATTACAAGGCGAGGTGATTCTGCTGTATTGACATTTTTACTCAGAATAAAGAAATAACACAGGAAACATCGATAATGTTCATTGACAGTTTAATATACTCTAAACTTCAAGTCCCTTTGGCATAGACTTTAGAATAAGATGCCAGTGGTTTGACATGGCTGCACCACAGTCTGCGAAAATACAGCTGATGCACAGCTGCTGTTCATGCCACAGATGTGACTCATACTAATGAGGTTGCTTTTATAACCACTGAGCATATCTTTGGTTTATTTGGCACCAACTGAGATAAACTGCCACAAATGTGAAAGAAATATTTATGGGGGAAGGACCGGTCATACAGCACCACAGGAGTAGAGCAGTAAGAGTGAAACGGCTCCTTTTTTTTGCTGAACAGAACTGCATTTTCCAGACAAAAGGGGAAAGCTGTGATTCCTATTAGCTAAGCCTTGGCAGTGGCTATAACAGCGTGGACTGGAAGCCATTAACAGCTTGTGAATGTCGATGGTGCAACACTCCCCCAATTAGCAGCGCTCTGCAAGCTCAGCTTCAGATAGAGAGGCCAAGCAATTCTTCAGAGACACATCAAGATGGTGTGAATAAAGCTATAAGTAGCAGATGAGAGCTGCTATTTAAGAAATTCAGGAACAAAGTGCCTAAAAGGACCACCATGATTTCTAACAGGCAAGAGTTTAGAAGATGTCAAGTGCGATACATAGAGATGTATATGAACAAACATAAAGGCTGCGCAATATTTTTTTTAGGTATTTATCATTGATAATTATTTTATTATGACCATTTAGTGTATAAAGTTTGTTAAGCTTCATGCATTGCCTTTTTTGTGTTAATGAGAACTTGCATGTGAGTGGAATGGCTCGGAGCAGAAAAAGGATACAAAAACAGGATACTGATTTGACTTAACATGTTGAGATGACAGATTTAACGTGACCCACTGAGCCACCAGGTCAGTTCAGGTCCTGGTCCATGTATTTTCTTTGTGTCTGCAGGCGTCCGACATTACAAAACTGCCTGTTTGCTTTTGCAAAAAGCTGACGCTGACAAGACGACACAGCTTCCACACAGAGAAGAATGTGTCTAGGATCAAATTACCCCCTCTGCCTGCCTAAATCAAGTCCACAACGAAACAGTAGTGTTGTAACTGAGGATTTACAACATCAACAACATCAAATTTAAAATGTATTTTTGTCTGTTTATGATCTGTTTTAGGCAGTTATTTTTACCCTGTCCTCACCAACACAATACTATGTTGGTCAAACTATGATGGGGGTTGAAACAGCCGGTTTTGACGCAGCCTAGTGCAGCAGCCAAGTTGCACCGGTGGCAAAAGCGAACATTTTTACTAGTTAGATGTGTTAAATAAACATGTTTTGACCCAAATCACAACCTAACCCTGTTTTAATGTCTAACCGTAACAAGTATTGTTTAATGCTGAGACCCTAACCACAAGTGACTCTCAGGTGTTCATGAACCAACATAACAGTGCCATGGGGACATAAGTCTGCTGTGGTGTGAGGGCCACCATCCACTGCTCCAACCTCTTGAAGCAGCTTTATGTGGCTTATATTTTCTGCTCTCCAGCCATCCTGTGTAAATGTAAGCATGTGTTACATATCACCGAATTTATTTGTGAGACAGTGTTTGTAACACCAACACAACCTCATCTGGAGCCATTATAGCCACCTAAGTGCATGTTAGGAAGGAGGTTTAGGATGGTGGTGGTACAGCATGGTGGCCTTCACTAAGGAGTCTGTGGTTAGTGACTCCCAACACAGGGAGCTGTTTTGTTTTCACTTCAGTTTGGGTTCATAAGCATTAAAAGCTACTGATTAATCTCAGGCTTTAAAAAACCAGGCTAAGGGTTTGCCTTAAAACACATTTTACAAGGAGGGCTGTTTTCTTCTGCCATTGGCATTTTTGGCACACATAAAGATATTGCTAGAGAAAAACTGAACTATATTACGCTTTCCCGGTGAGGATCGCTGGATAAACAGTAGGTAACAGCCGACAAGTCACCTCTGAGAAACAATAATTGGAGTCACTTGTCATAGGTGTAACTATGGTGTAAAAGCATGATACAACTTCAAACTAGAGGCAGTTAGAGGATGTAAAATCCAAACCCAGCTGGCATCTATTATGATCTTTTTGGTAAGAGGAGTCTCTGGTTATTTGCTGGTTATTTATATCACTAATAAATAGCTGAGCCTGCAGCCTGAGGCACACTGGGAGATTCTGAGTCCAGACACTGTGGAGTCTTTTGTCCTCAAACCAATCAGCAGAAATATGTGGAGTTTTGGATGGAAGCTGACATACGTTCCCGCAGCAACAACAACAACGGCGTGACTCGATTCAAAAGGTGAAACGTTAAAGAATCAGTTGTTCGTATCACGCCTCTTATCGCTCCACCAAACCCTCTGAACCCCTGTGCCCCCTCAATAGTTCCCCCTCATTTCCAACTTCTCTTTGTTCTTATGAAGCCCGACCACATGATCTTATTTCTGGTAACTGAAATGACAGGTTCAGTTAACTATGTTGAGATGACAATTCTGAAATAGCATCTTGGGAGAGCTCTGGAAAACAATATCTTTCTCTTTCACATGGAGTCGCAAAACCACTCCCTTGCACAAGACGACTTTGAGTAAGCAGCAAGGTTTGTTGTGCGTGAAACAAGTGTTATTTTCTCTTACTATGTGCCACACACTGCAATTGAGGTTGGTGTAAAAACAGACCTCAGTTTCATCATGCCAACGGTAAGACTCCTTCATCTGTTTTTCTCCAGCCGTACTATCAGCTTCTATTCAGGCCATATTCACATCTAAATAGCAGGTTTGGTGTAAGTTGTGCTGCTGAACATGAATGAGTTACACTGTCAAACTCTCTTTAATCCATTAAAGTAAACAGAGCTGGTGAGATCTATCATGCCAAAGTAGAAGTGCTGTTTATTGAGACCTCACAGAGACAATGATGTATGTTTTGTTTGCTCCTTTAAACCACAGTGCCCACCACTCAACACCCCTTACACTCCATTCAACAGGCTCCTTCTCCTCTGTGTTTTAACAACCTTTTTGCTTCTGCCCTTTCACTTTTTCTAAAATCTCTTCCTGTGAATTACAGACTGGCTCTTATTTTTTCCCCCCTTCCATTCCGTGGAAGTGGTGGGGAGGAATTATTGCTTGTTTAAATATAAACTAAAGTGCCGGCCCCTGCATGGCATGAGGTTCCAGTAGCTGCTGGTTGACCACAGAGGAAACAGAGTGCTGCTGTTCTTGCGTGCTCCTCCTCTGTCAGACGAAGGTTCAAAGGGAAGACAGGCCGATCGTGCAGAGGCCAAAGCTTCCTTTCCCCCCACCCACCTCATGGTTTCCGCACCTTCTTAGAGTTGGAATATGAAAGAAAAACTTGGGTCTCTTGTTTCATGAAACAGTTTGTGGAAAGTAATTTGAATGCCTCAGTAGGATTGTTTCATTCTGCTACAAATGAATGAAATTTGAGTGTAACATCCAGAGGATTCCCCCACGTTCATGGCGGTTTCAAATAAAAAAATTATCCCATGCAATGACACTTTTATAAACTATAACGTAAAACGATATAATGTACTGGTCCTGTGTAGATCATCTGAAGCTTCACATGGGGTTGTTTTCACTCGATCCTAATTTATTGCTAATTGCTATTTTTTTTTGCTTATAAAATCCTTTACGTGTCAGTCCACTTTGCTTCTGTTTGCTCCTCTTGTATGCTTACTTTATTGAGTTTTATGTCCATTTTAATGTAGAGACTTGTGTATTATATAATTTATGAAACCTTTGGGGCTTAAGTTTTAATCAGGGGCTCAGACTGACTCCATTTTACTTGGTTTGACAGGTTTTTAGCACTAAAGGTGATTCTACGTCTTTCCTTCACTGCAGGGATTGGAATCAAATAATTCCTTGTAATAGCTTTTTATTAGATTAATCCATTTCTATTAGATAAAACATGAGCTTGTAACAACACAGCCTGCTACAATACTACATTTATTGACTGTGCCACAGGAAGAGAGGGCATGTAATGATATGCCAGTGAGAAATAAAGACTTAATACCCAAGACTTTGTCAGTGAATGTTTTGTCAGCTCACGTTCCTATCAGAAATACTGTTTTGGATTTCAAAGCTGATGAACAAATGCAGTGTTTATGAAGAATTAAAGAAAAGAAAGGCTTTTGAAGCACAAAGAAAAAAAGAGTGACTATAAATCAGCAACCTCCCATGTCTATTTGTCCTGCAGGCCATTAGGGATTAATGAGGAGTAGAGATGTTAACTTTAAGTAAGTGAACAGAACTAAAACGTGACAGGTTAAAACATGGCAGTCGTCTCTTTAGTTTATCTCCAGGCTTTTGTCAATGAGAGAGCAGCGAATCAGGGATTCTGTCTGTGTGTGGTACAGAGATCAGGAAAGAAAGAAAATGAAAAATGGGAAGAGGATGAGTGGTTGCAGACAAAGTGCGGCACAAAAGTCTGTTGTCATTTCTTTTAGATACAATGTTCATTATGTTATAGTTTGGAAACAGGACAAACCATAATCAGTCAATAAACTGTGCCTTTTCTGTTGAAGCAATGTCCAGCTAGGCGAGCTGGATCGTGACCTCTGAGTCATGGCCCAAATTGCACATTACAGATAGATCTGGTGTTGTCCTCAATGGTGTCTACTTCTTGGCAAAAACAGAGACAGCTGGTCAGCTGAAAAACAGTGACAGGAAATTAGCCACAAAAAATGAATGTGGCTAGCATGGAAGAAAATGACTGTAAAGTCACTGTAGGTTAACTTTCTGAGAGCAGACAGGTACATGATGTGTCTCTTCACAATAATAAAGACAGCATCCTATAGTTGCTGTAACATTTATAACGGGAACATCTGTGAGCATCATTTGATAGAGTTATGACAGTCAGCATTAAGAACATAGACTGTATATAACTACAGACAAGTTGTCTGTGACATCACCTGTAGGTTTCTGAAGAGCGGTTTGAGTCCCTGTAAAAGACTAAAACCGTCCCTTATGTTGGCAACCATGCCCATAACTATGTATATATGTCTTACTATAACTAAAGGAGTTAGTGACATAAAAGTGTGAGTAGATGAAACCTATCAAAAGAGACAAACATGTTAATTCTGCTCATTTTAAAATGGTAACATGGGGCCTAAGGGGATTGACTCGCTTTAAGGGCCAGAGGCCACATGAGGGACTGCAGCTTTTGACATTTTTCATCACTGGAGGCTGGCACAGGGTCAAATGTAACATAAATTACAACCTAGAGTTGAAAGAAGCTGTCAATAACCAGACAGTATAAAACATTACAATGTTCTAATTTGAGATATTTGTTAAACCATGTTGTATGTTAGGATGCTTGCATATCATATATCATTATTATATCATATATTTGTATTAACAATTTCAGATATTGGCAAAAAAATTCAATGTTTTGTATCCCTAGTTAGCTCAGTCATAGACTGGAGACCTGTCCGGGTGGTACCCTGCCTCTTGACAGCTTGGACAGGCTTCATTTATATATAGTGTCTAACCCACATTTAATACTGTAACCATACTGAACCTCAGTTCACACTGTATAGTTTGTTGATGAAATTATCCTTTATCTCCATCCACTGAGAATATAACTCATTATGTATCCATCACACGAACAACGTTGACATATATTATTGCCGAAAGCCCGTGCTCGTGTCCTAACTGTAGTTTCAGCTTATGCAAACATTACTGTAAACTAGATGAACGTCTGCCAAAAGTTTAAAAAGGCAAATGGAAACAAAGATGAGGTAGGGATGGAACTAGTGATTATAGTCTCTGTTACAGCAGAGTGAAACAACAGGAAAGAAACGACTGTGTGTGTGTTTTTGCCAAATACATATTTCAGCAGTAAGTATAGAGTAGAATAACATGGATATTTTTGTGAAGTGGGGTATTGTAACACACACACACACACACACACACACACACACAAACTTTTGAACAGTGATTGGTTTAACAATACGGATAGAAAAGCACACAGATAGCACATGAAGCACTTAATTCCTACTTTCATTTCAGGGGCTTGGAATGAATCCCCCATGGGTCAGAGGACCACTTTGTGAATGTGACAGCCACTTATTTTCTCCATTTCAGTATCATGCAACACCATCAGAGACATTACAACACCTCATCTTTCAGAATCACAGATACAGTACAGGTTCAAAGGCCTAGGCACAGGGCTTTATATATAGACAGCAATCATATAGAAAATAGTTTGATCATTTAGGGATGCCTGATGTTCTGTGCAGTTATGAGGGAAAACAATATGTGCATACCCTGGTATCTGCTTCACTCACAAAAGAAATGATTAGTATTGGCAAAATCAGTATATTGCATCCTTAAATGCAAGAATACTATCACAATTATATAATAACAATGTCATGGTTTACACAAATCCTTTGTGGTTTTAGTCACTGATGTTGTGTATGTCTTGTTTTATCTGTGTATAAATGCATGTGCTGCTCTCCGCTTGTGTGTATTTTCATAACTAAAATAAATGACACTGCTGGTGCCAGATGTTCCAAAGTGCTTAAACATAATTTCTCCCCAACGATGCTTAAAACCTAAGCAGAAATGGATGATTGCAAATTAAGACTCCATGTTATGTAACAAGTAAATTATTTTAATTGTGCTTGCACAGACAGACATTGCTTACTGCTGCCATGTGAACTCCCTGGTTGGAGATAGAAGAAAAAGAAGAAGAAGAGAAATGCTATGACAGCTAAGTGTTGGGCTAGATGGTGGTACGTACCGCGGGCAGGAGGGAGTAGCGGATGCAGAATCCCGGCTCAGAGGGGAAATACTCGTCGGAGATGAAACGAATACTGATCTGGCTGCCTTTGGAAATGTGGTTTGCTGGTACTGACTGTGACCCACACCAGCGACCCAGGAGCGTCTTCTCTGTTGGATCCTCTATTTCCACAAAGTCATACCTGTTAGTGTAGAGTGTAGAGTGTAGAGTAGAAACAAGAAGTGATTTTAGACTCTCAGACTGACTATGCTCTGGTTCCATTATGATAATTTGGAACCTTTACATGTGTATTAGTAAACTGCATCTTTTTCTTGTTGTAAATGTGTAAGCACCGTCAATACTTTGCATCTGCTCATGCCCTTCTGAAGGTGGGATTGTAAATATCAATAAAAGCTCCCCCAGGGAAAAGGAGGTTTGGCCTCATTAATAAAATAAAATAAAATAAAACCCTTAACAGCAGGTTACTAGCTGTGACAGGTAAGATGTGGCTCAATTATTTACTGCCTGAATTAAATGAATAGAAATAAACTGGAGACGGCCTGTGCAGTGAGAACAAATCTCAGGTTAGTGCAGCGTAGTCAGCTGTTCTTACACTTCAGTGGATAATGGCCACTGATGCAACATTTTGACTGTGTGTCTATTACACTGTTGTTAAATGTTGTCATTGAAATATAGTCTTTCATTAAACCCATTATACTCTATGAGAGAGCTTGGCCCCGTCACCTGGACAAATCTGGACAGTATTGCCAAAACTGTAGTTCCTTGAGAAGCCACTGGAGACTGTCTTTAAAACAGATTCATTCAGAACACGAACAAGGCAAAATAATCACTAATGAGATTTTTTTTTTTTTAAATATACATGCACTATATCACATGACCACAGGGGGCACCACATACATCAAGATGGGTCATTTAATTTGCTTCGAAACATCGAACTGGTTTAACTTCACATATAATATAAGTTAAATACATACATATAATATGTATATGATAAATAATAATAAAACTAAATGAAGAAAAGCAAATAAGTATAAAGGATATTGTTAAAAATATTTTTATTTATGTTTATTGTCTGGTGCTAGTTGTCGATGGCCAACATTTGAAAATACTCAGTGCAGCCATTAGCAGTGCATGGCGTGCAGCATTGCATGGTATTCACACCTGGTTGGAAGGCTTAAAAGTTTTTAAACATTTAAAGGGCTCAATTAAATCTGAACATGATTTTTACTCCCTACAGTTCATTTTAATTTCTGATCACCCATGACTTCAATAGAGTTTACATGAGCTTATATGTAATGAAAGCAGTGCACAAATAATAACACACATTTTGATTTACACATCTGTGACACTAAAAACTGTGACTAAAGTCATCTTTTTTCCTGTTGTCTTGTCAAACTTTGCGACCCTGTAATTACATGACAGCCTCTCTCCGCCGGCCACCCTGCCAATCCCAGTAAACATTATGAAGTGCAGAAGCATATGGCCATGCTCCAGACCCTTTGGGTGTGCCAATGCTAACATTGACCAACCTCAGCACTTAAGACACGCAGTTCAGGAGTTCAGCCTTTTATTATTTATACCTGTGTTTAAGCAGTGGCTGCGCCGCATTCAATACAGCCTTGTTTCACTGCCTCTTCACAGTCTGGGATTAATCACTTCGCCATTTGCGTCAACAGACACGCTAACCTCTCATTCACTGCTGCCAATTCGGATATTTGGATTTCAAGGACATTGTTTACATTTCGCACAGGCTTGACAGATTCAGTTCAAGCTGGTTTCAATAAGACAACACGAAGGGACATGAGCAACGCTAAAAATGGATTTTCTGTTATGTTAAATAAACCAAAAGGGGGTGGGTGGTGTCAATAAATGTATTGACTCTGCTAACTTTGATTTGGAAACTCACACAGGAAGTGTTATCTTTTACAAAAACAAACATACCGAGAAAGGTAAAACATGAACCGCGAGGTTAAATATCAGTTTAACTCCATTTTTGGTGTTCTCATTAGAGGTCAGTGAGAAGCTTTCCTCTCTCAGACAGCTCCAGAACTTTGACAGATGGCTCATCAATAATGCAGGATGCCCTGATGATCATTACACATCGCCATGTGTTCAGAATCACTATGTTGAACAGCGGTTTTCTCAGATTTACAAATCCACTGACATACATACTGAATAGTTACAGTGAACGGGGATGAGAACAGCAAAGGAATCCTATATGTTACAATACTACCAGAAAGGAGAACCTTTTACTTCACTGCAAGGAAACCATGATTAATATTTACAACACTTTCCCACTACATAGTCTTCTCCTTGTACATTATTAATAGACAGAATTTGTGCCACGGAGATGACGCAGATTAGCAACACAAACACTGTTTTTTTTTGTCCTCTCTTTTCAGACAGAGGAGACAGAGAGCATAAATGCCTTTCTGAGAACAGTCCTGTCTGGGAGCCGTCAAGCACGACTCTGCTGCTGCCATGCCAACCAGCAGCAAGACCAATCTCTCTTCAATATGTCTCCCCCTCCAGTGGATTTGGTAAGAATGCTTTTCATCGTGCCACAAACAAACAGAATAGCAGATTTAGTGACTGAACTATACAGCCTCCCTCTCATCTTAGAAAAGACTTCTTGCTCCGGGCTTGCTACCAGAGCCGAACACATCTCCCACTGTTGTTTGTTTTATCCCCAGCAATCGCTGTGAATCACTGGACAGGGCAGTACAGTCTTGTTTTATTTGCATTGCATTGTGTAGTGACAAAAGAGCTGAGAGGAGGGTATCACCAGCTTTGTGTATTTGTAAATTTTGCAATGAAGGTTGAAAGGGAAATTTTGTGAATGAATTTTTAAACACACATGAAAGATAAAGTAGCAGGTAGGCTGGAGGCTTATGTGTGAGTGTGTGTGTAGACAAAAAGAAAAAAGAGAGACAGGGTAAAGGAAAGGCTTGTACTTGTGATTGCATGCTGCATTTATCTCTCTGCCAACCCTGCCAAATATCTTGGGATCTGACTAAAATCTGTTGGGTTTCAGCTTCACTTTAGAGAGGGTTAAGGGAATGAAAAAATGCTGTAGCTGGAGCAGGTAGATGAAGAAAGGACTTGCATGACCCTGGAAAAGGATGTTGTTATTGTCTCTTGCCCCCTCTCTCTCTCTCTTTGAGGTCGCTGACTAGTGCAGTCTTGTAAAGGCAGGACCGGCACAAAAGTTGTCAGTCTGCACCCTGCTCCACTGTGCAACTTTCCCTCAGAGGGATTTGACAGCAATGCTCGCCTCATTCGTCAACAGGCACCCGGCCCATAGCAGGTGTGCAGGAGGGCTCAGATTACCTGAGTGCAAGCAGTGTTTTCAGGTTTTTCAGTCAACAGCCAGTAAAGGCAGGATACATACACACATATATGTCTGGGATGGCTGGGATTAGCTGCATCCCATCTTTAATCTGAACTAAATCTGTCACTAGAGCACAGATGCATTCTCAATTATAAATTAACTGTATAAAATCTATCTAATCTATATAGTGCTATCAAGGCAAACATCTATATCTTGCTATGCAGAGAAGCCACCTGTCATTTACATTATCATCCTTTAGGGGGCTCTCCATGAATGACTAGTGAAGTTACCCTCCCCCAGCCCCTCTCTCTCTCCTCCTCCTCCTCCTGATTGGGCTCCACCACACTAACCAGTCACTTGTGATATATTGACAGCTTACTACTGAGCATAATGCACAGAGGGTAAATCAATCGCTGGGCCTCGGAATCCCCGCTCATATTGAATGACAACAGAGGCAAACCCTGGCAGTAATTGAAAGTGGGCTCCTCAATAAAGGAGAGGACGTACTGTATGTGCATGTGTGTGTGTTTCTGTGTGTATGTGTTACCATCTTAGAGGGCTTACTGGTTGTCTTTCAAAAGCAGCTAACAATATTGACTACATCTAGTGAAAAATGTCTGCACAACGTCATCACGGTGTCTCGGGTGAAACAAATCATTCCGCTGCTGGGTTTTCAATATTCACGAGCTGCCATGACAGACTAAAGGCAATTTCACAAATGGCCACACTCTGACTCTAAATCTTTGAAGGTGGACCACAACACAAGCAGGACACCTCTTTTTACCTGGAAACATGTATCATGCATGCCAACTGGGGCAGCATACATAATGAGAGTAGAGGGAATGCGAGTATTATAGTAATTTTCTGCATCTCAGCATATTTTTGCTGCACAGACTTACTTGCATATTCCATCTTCTGGGTCCTCCAGACCAAATCTCTCATCGAAAGTGAGCTGGATCCTCATGTTGCTGGTCGCCACTAGTCTCCAGACTAGCACGGTATTCCTGGGATAGGTGTGTGGGAAGTCTGGGCTGTGGACCATTCCCTCTCCAGACACTGTTATGACTTTTTCCTGATTGGAATCTTGCACTCCTAAAACAGAAAACAGAATGTTCTGTGCTTTTGTGCAAGTTTGATCGAAACAGATGAAACGAGATGACTGACCCACTGCTACCTACAGTGCAGCTATGTTTTATTTGACTGACAAGAGCTTGGTGTGAGAGAGACCGTTATGATTGAGACCATAAATGTGTCAAGCACTTTGCAAAGGGGTATTATGTAATATGATATTTTGACCTGGTGTCCAATATAAAAGGCAAAAAGGAAGATCGGAGTGACACTTTGTTATTACTCCTTTCACATCTTATTCAACAGATTTACAGTTCGGTCCTATTCCAATACTCATCTGTGTTCAGGCGGGAGGGCAAACACGAAGCAGGAAACTTACTTCATGCCCTTTATGATGTGAAAAGGGTAATTATCAATGTAAACCAAAACTATTTGTCCATAGTCTCTATGGATTGATCACTTTTGCAGCCAATGATGCCGATGATGGAACTGTATTACATCGGCTTCATTCATCAACCCCTTGATTAAGAAAGGGAGTCAAAGAGGTTACATTTAATAGCATGATGTTGTTATTATAATTCTGTGAACAAACAACATTAGGTTAATGCTGCAAAGGGGGTGCAGTCTGATTGGTTTCACCAAAATCCTCTCAGGAACCCATTAAAGTTTGCCGGGACCAGGGGCTGCAGGGTTTTAATCACAGCGGTAAAACTTGTCACTCAGTTCCCCTGGGGGCTCCATCAGACCCCGTCACCTTCAGATGAAATATTTCCAGGATGCTTCCATCTGAGCCCAATGATCATCGCAGCAACAACCTGAAGACATGCTGATTGTAACAACATTTTTTTAATTCATCCGGTTAAAGTAGCAGAGCAGTGTGGAGAAAGATTTGTACATTTGGTATCGTTTTTTAAGTCAACAAAGGTTCAGAACCACCCCTGCATAGGTACTGATTTTATATGCAGCTGGTGACCTTGCTGTAAGTTCAATTGTTCGATAAGTACACAAAAAACTAGCAGGTGTGCAGACATCTGCACATTTATCCACAAGTTTGCACATGCACATGCACTACAGTAAGTCATAGGCTGTGCTTTTAGCAGTAAAAGAACTGCTAACAAATAAATAAATGCATTGGAGACACATTCTGAGTGTCAAAGACAGCTTTTGAGTTGGTGGAATGCACTTTTGGTGAATCGAGATTAGTTGTTTTCACCTGACCTTCAGTCTTTGAGCTAAACCCAGCTTAACCTGCCATGAAGCTATGCATTGAATGCAGAGCTGAAATCGATACTGTTCTTCTTCCATAACTAACGGTATGACAGCAAATAAGGGCATTTCACTGTATGATGGAGTTAAGCTGCTGTCAGCAGGACAATACAGTTTGTTTCTCATAACACAAATACATAAGAACACAGTCACTGATTTATTAGTCTCTTTCTCAGAGATTACATTGATAAAACTATCCAATCCCAATCCCAATCTGTCCCCAATTTGTTTAAGCTGTATTCAGTTCTGTGCTGCTGATGAACATTCAGTATTCATGAACCTATCCAATACATTTAGCCACCAGAGGAGCCAGCAGGGGTTTAATGTCGGGAGACGGGTGTGTGTGCTGCTTGAAGTTTGTTAGTGAACTGAACGGATGAGTAACAGTTTCCCCGGTGCAATATGGACCAATTTATGTTTGAAACACATTTAGAGCTTGATTACTCTTTATTTTGCCATAAATTTGATTTAAGGACATGATTCATACCCAACAGCCTGAGTCATTCTGAGGTTATTTGCTTGCAATAGAAACAAAAAAAAACCCAGACAGGTTAGGTTTGTGCCATGTGTTAGCCCTGTGAAATGTCAAATAACTGTTCCACAGCAACTCTGACTTTCACAGGATGGTTCCAAGGACAACAAATCTCCCCAAAAGGAGTGGTCACTCAAAGCAAGTGAGTGAAACCAACTTCAGCCTGGGTCTCTACTTAGCAGCTCTGATTCAGATCACTGGAGGACGACTGACAGTTCACACAGCTGTGGGTTCTTTTCAAGTGTTCCCTTCTCAAATGATGCACATGTTAACTGCATATTTAACAATCTGTATCAAAACCCTCCAAATGCCTCCAAATTTGAAATGCAGCTTGAACCAACAGAGACCAGAGGAATTCTTTATATAGAATAGAAAGAGATTTAGGATGGCTGGCGCATATAGTAGGTGTATTGAACCCTAAGCAACAACCAACCTAACCAAGTAGCTGAGAAATGTCAGCATAATTCCAAATGCATAACTACAAATCATAATTTACCTCACAATTCAGAATCAGAATCCAAAATACTTTAATAATCCCAGAAGGTAAATTGCTTAAATTGCAAAGATTTTAATGTGGAGAAATTGATTAGCAATGGAAATTCCTTTTATTACCTTTTTATCTGATCTAATAAAACAAACAAACAAAAATCCTCAAGATGTAGCTTGATGGCACATTCTGGATTTCTCCCCTGGCATCCTGCTGTCTATCAAATCAAGAAAGTCGATATAAAAAAAACAATGAAACTGAAGGGAGAAAAAAAACAATTACTTCTTAGTGCAGATATTGCTTTGATGTTTTCATTTGAGTTTGGGGGTAAGCCAGGTGGGAACAGGCTGAATGACGATGTGCCAGATGCAAAGAAAAACAAAGCCCAGGCATGACTTCTCAATGAACAGGCTCTTTCATAACCGTGTGAAGAGTTTGGCCTCGAGTACAAACTGTCTCACCGAATCAGAGCCACCTTCTTTGGGCAAATCAAACTTTGCAAAATAATACCTCCTCTCCTCGCAGGCATTAAAAAAAAGAAGACATTTTATCATGGATTGAAGAAAAAAGACGTTTTTTGTTGTTCGGTGCTGAGGGTTAACAAAAACACTCCGATAAATCTGATTCTTTTGTTGATATCTTTACAGGAATGCTCTGTTATTTAAAGTGTAGTGCAAGTGGTAGCAACACACTTGGTTTGATTGACTGTTTTTATATCCATTTGCTAGCTCAGGAGGAAACAAGCCGATAGCTCTCATGCTATTAAAGCTCGGCCCTCCATCAAGATGACATGTTTTTAATTACATGCCCATTACTGTGGGCTCTAACATACAGGCGCATACATCATGAATAATGTGAAAAAACTGAATCTTTAATATATATAGATGCATGTGCCAAAACAATTCATTATGCACAAAACGTAAACAAATAACCATAATTCCTTTGGAAAATTCCATTAAATCTGGATTGGAATGCCTCCTTATAAAAGATGTAATTAAGAGGTGAATGTGAAAGGAAAATCCGAGCTGCCTTAGAAGAGAGAAGGGAAAAAGAAGGAGAAAAAAAGGGGCTTTGACATGAAAGCATTAGGTTCTGATGAAAAGGAGATCTGCATGGATGAAATCATACTTAATCCAGAAAGTCTGTTAATATCCAGCTTAATCCCTACACACTCATCACAAGTAATTGCAGTAGGTGGGGGAACAATGTGTTTGCATTCCTCTTTGGTTCAGGTCTTTGTGGAAGAAGCTCAGGAATGAACCATCTGAGTGATTCTTTGCTTTTGTTCACTTGCATCAAAGCAGAAAGTCCTTAAGAGTGAAGAGTACGTCATCTGAAAACCAACATTTGATTAAGGAAGAATCCACAAGGTCAAAAACAGCCTCGGTCTTATAAACAATACTGTCTTTTCAGGCTTCTTTCTGTCTTTTCTCTGATTTCTCCTCAGTGTACTGTAAAAACGCACAGACACGCTACCAGTCCGGGCCGGATTCTGGGTGTAACGTTGACTTGAGAATGACCTCACTCTCAGGGTTAACTAATGTCATCTAATGATCAGAGACGCGGTCCCCTAGAGTGAATTACCTCAAACATGACTTTTCCTTGACCTACTTTTTTCCCTCTGTGAAGGAAAGTAGAGCCGACTATTAAGGGAGGAAGTGACTCTGAATAAATAGGAGCCTATACAGTGCAGCTATTGTGCTTTGTTCACACATTAGAGGGTGCACCATTCATGCCATTAAACATTAACCTTTCCCCTGCCAAAAAAAAATGAAGAAAATCACACTTTGGGTGCACAAAAGCATTACACTGATGCTACTACTGTAGTGACAACAACATCAAAATATGCACTAATTAGCATAAAAAACACTGCCCAACAATCATACAGTACCGACTAGGAGTACACAAACACACACACATTCTCACTGCACATCCAAACACAGGCATACTCACATGCAATCCCAGGCGCTTTATTAAATGTTAGATAGCTCTAAGCAAAGATTAACTAATGATAATGGACTCTTTGTCCAGGCTGCTGCATGTTTCTCAAGCAAACAGAAGGAATGCAAATCATTCATTGTGGCTCACTAAATTCATCTTTCCTCACATGATATCATTACAGTGTCTCATTAAACCGATCCTCAGCTTCGGAGTTTATCTGGTGGTCACACCGCCAGTAGTGTAGTAGCAGACATAGTTGTGGCTTTCCTCTACCACACCACAACTCAGACCCAATAAATATTTCTGGATGCTTTTGAGGGTCATACATAAGGCTTGTAAAGTTTCTACTGTATATGCAATGAATGAGAAAACACAATAATAGTGACACTACAGACAATACAATCATTACATTTGTGGCAATAAAAAGTGATTATTCTTTAAATATGAAACCTTAAGAAGGGAAGTTGTCACTATTAAATTTTGCAATTTTAGGTCTAACGATAAGTCCAGTAGTCTGTTCTCCCACGAAGCCACATCAAACGTAACCACTCACGACAGCTATTTCCTGTTCAGTAATCGAAGTCCGTGTCAGTGTGACACTAAATCCAAATTGTTTTTAATTTCAGACGCTGTTACCTGCTGATCAAACTGAATGGAAATCCCCCTGAGCAACACAGTTGAAACAGCTCTGGTCGGCTGATGAAACTTTACCCAACAAAGAACTGGCTTCTTTAGCATTTCAGCCTCGACGCAATCACTCCAGCATCTGCTGCCTATTAAGACGGTCCAGCGGTTACTACAGGTGCAGTAAATTCCCGACCCTGCTTAGGATATTTATTGCTTTTGGGTTTACAGTCAGTCAGGCAAAAGAAGGAGGCAGAAACATACTATTAAAAAAAATAATAATTTGAGTGTGTGGGACCCTTCTGTAGCTGTTTAATCTGGCTAGCATATGCTCCTGTGTCAGACAAAAGAGGAAGTGTAACATGTTTGAGAACATGGTATGCAGAAATATTATAAAAATATTTATACAAAGTATGCTTAATGTATTTCTCAAATGGAACAAAAATATACTGTAATGTTGTCATATTCATTCATTGGCTGGTCCCATCACTGACACCAGCCAAGTTTGTACAGTTTGGATAGGTCACAGGTCTATTACAGTGCTAACACAGAGAGACACACAACCATCTCTGCCCCAATTAAACCGACATGCTTTGGTACGTTGAGAAAAACCATGCAGGATTGGCGAGAATGTGCAAACTTCACACAGACCAGCCAACCAGCATGTTCAAACCATAGATAGATGTATATAAAGATGGACAATGTGGTCTCACCTCCACCTCCACAACAAGAGTCTGTGCAGTACAGGTTGAGAGGTGAATATCATGTTATATATATATAAAACTGAGCAGTTAACAACAGATCAGTGTGACAAAAACTAGATAACAAGCCATAAACCATCTCTGTGATTTTGTTTTTATTTGAGTCCACATCCCATCCACTAACATGGAAGAAGGCGGGCTTTATGACCTATGCTGCAGCCAACAAACCTTTGAACCTTCAGAGAAAATAAACACGTTTATAGCCTGGTACAAAAAATGGGTTTGGTTGCCTTTTTGTGCCAACTGTGCAGGGATGATTTCTTTCTAAATCCCTTTCGTTTGAATTATATTAAGACTAACTGCTTTGAGTGACAGGTGTCAAAATGTCTTTTCAGAAACCTACAGGTCCTGGAAGCTTCATATATATATATATATATATATATATATATATATAGTGTCATATACTGTAATGCCCTCCGTCTTTATTTACCATCAATGTTTTGGGCCAGGGACCTTCTGGGACCCCCCCCCCCCCCCCACACACACACACACAAAAGCCACACTAACATTTTTATCAATCAAGTTTTCAAAGTAAAATGTAAAATTCCACTTCTAACCTACAGAGTCACATAGGTTTGATGACTGAGTGCCATGGACATGAGGAACATAAGGAGATGACAGGAAGCTTGCTGAGACTTGTTAAGTTAGCAGTAGCAGGGAGTTCAGTAAACCTGTTTCCTCTTCATCACAGTCAGGAAAATATTTTCAAAACATGTCACCTGTCTCCTGTCTGTCTCACTTTTTCAGACCTCTTAAACATTCAGTCCTGTCATCAAGAGGCACACGATTATGACACATGAAAGCATGTTAAGTCAAAGGTCAAAGGTCAAAACAAATGCAATCAGCACTGAAAAGACCCAATTCTTTAGTGTTGCTGTGCTGTGACATAAACATGTGATTGATACTCTGCAATAAAATGCTGCGTCAATGGAGGCCAGAGGCAGCGGCCCAAAGGGGGGGGGGGGTTCTGCTGCTGCACGGAGAGGTCATGTGACTCTAACTGCCAGGTCGACTCAGCCAAATGGAGCAAATGGAGAGGACAGGACATCTGCTGACACCTGCTGCAGAGGCAAAACAAAACATCTGGGGATCATATCAGATGGCCCAACCTGACACCACGTGTGTGTGTCTGTGTGTGTGTGTGTGTGTGTGTGTGCACATGTCACACTCTATTCCCTACAGACAGTCCTGCTTTAGACAGCAGTGTATAAAGTGTGCAGGATGTGGAATCATTTATATTTTATCAGATGTTCAACATATCTTTATGCAGTGTTATGTAAAAAATCTGAGAGCGTTTTTTTCTGCAGCACCAAACTTTATATCTATGGCTGAAAATTAAACATTAATCTCAGATCCCAGTTGCTAGATAACAATTAAACAACAAAGCAGCATTCAGTTACCTCTTCCATAAAAACAGGCAGGCAGTGCTTAATAGCAGTAAAGTAATAAAAAATAAGCCCTAAAGCCCACAAAAGATTTAACTTCCATAACGGCCATGGAACAGATCCTTAATGCAACACACAAAGTGTTATCTGAAGAATGATTGCAAAATGTGATAAAGTTTTTCCAAAGCCACAGCTGCAGGCTGTTAATGACAGTGAATGCACATTAGTGTACAAGCACATGTGACGCTGTGTGAAAAAGGCAGACACACCAAAGCTCAACTCAAATCTTTTAAACCCCCCCTCAGGCTTTGGACCCGTCCAGCACGGCGTCTAAAACTCGTCACCACACTAACGGCTTCTCCTCAGATTACAATGGTTTCACTACACCTCAATGATTTCTCAGAGCCACTAATTAGTGCCCGCACTTGTGTTTGGCATCCAGAAAAAGCCAGATTAAGTGTCAGTTTTTTTTCACTACAGCAGTCTATTTATGTTGACGCTCTGGAATTCAATGTCTGAGCCTCTGAGCCTGGATTTAGACATGATATCAGCACCAAAATCAGTCATAAAGTGAAGACTAAATCCTTCAAGCATTTCTCCTTTTTATTCTTGCACACACACACACACACACACACCAGTCCAATCTAAGTCCTATTTTTGCAATACCTGATTTGTTACCCTTTGTTGACTCTTTTATAACGGAAAACTTCTGATAGTCTCGCATTGATTTCTTTGGAGCTTTACAAAAACTAAGTGCAAAAAAGAAAAGAAAAGCAATGACATTAACATAACAAATACTAGAGATGTGTTAGCCTGCCACTCAAAAACATGGCCTGCATTGGCATCAGGATTCATTTCCATGTCAGCTGTCAAACATAGAATCACTATCAATTATTGTTAGATAAATACACTGATAGTTCGGGGGGGGAAAAGGTGAAGTAAAAAGGCAAAAAGAGGTGAAATGTTTCTCACAAACACTCTGAGGAGGGCCTAACCTCCCCTTCTGGCTGGAAACCAGGCGCTGACAGATGAACCACGTCTTTTTTAAACTTCTCTTCACAGCTGTGGACGGCAGCTCCAGGCTGCTTTGTAGTCACATCTGTGAGCCGGACAGCTGGATATTTGTAGAAAATTACAGTTTGATCTGTGGTGAGCCAGATTGGAGGACTCTGCTCTGCCATACTAGATCCAGACACTGCAATTAAGACTGATGAAAGATCCGGTTTTTGCAGCAAAGGGGATTGATCACTGATCACGATCTACTTTGTAGCTGCGTGGCTTCAAGACAGAAACATTCTACAGCAATGAGCAGCTTGAAAGAGGTCAATAAGGTTTTTGACTAATGATTTTTGAATTGATTTGCAATGTGTGGTCCCTGATTGGTTTGTAAACAGGACAACGGCCTTTAGAGACACATTAGGTCAGTCAGTATTCATACATCTTTCTCCTCTTATCCCATTGTTTTAATGTTATCTTTAATACCAGTAACAAAGCAATCTTGTCTGTGCAGGCACTCCTAGACAAAGCAGATGTCTACACAACAGTACACAATTTACATATCATAGTCTGAACAGCCTTTTAAGTAGCTCCAAGTAAGAAAATCTGTTTTAAAACTTCAGATGTCTGCACAGATTTTCATTTGCTGTGGACTGAATGATTAATCCAAAACATTCAACAACCAGACTAGTGAATGCACATTTTAATTTTGGCTCTTTAAAAAGAACAATCCTCTGGTGTCTGGCTCCGCTTCCAGATCGATTTCTCTAAACAGGTTCCTCTGGATCTCTAATTACCGCCACCCGACCAAGCTCTCGTAACCTTTTGGTCCAGCTGTCTAGAGGAGAGGGGCTGCAGTTCCTTCCAACCTCCAGCGAAGGGAGGATTTGCAGTGCAGCACAACTGCTGTTTTCCAGCCTTTTCCAGGTTGTTGCTATCAGACAAAGGTTTAAAAAAACTAATAATAATAAATCTCACAGAATTCAAACCCCCTCTGGTTAAAAGCTTCAATGTCCCGCCTTCAACAAACTGTCCTCCAAGCTTCAGAGAACAATGTCTGAACATACAGACCAAAACAACAACTCGCCAAGGGGCTAGCTTTGCTACAACTCAACTAACCATGACCAGGATCCTCACAGTTGACATAAGTAGCAATTTGAGGATTAGAAAACAGGGAGAATTGATGTTTGTGAGGGAAAATGTCTGCAGGCAGGGGCAGTGACTCTGCAGGCTAATTCTCACACTCACGGGACAGCTCTCCATGGATCCATTTATTTAAAGGTTTTCTAGTGCAGGAGGAGTTTGAGAAGACACCTTGCAAGAGTCTTTTGATGATTTGCCTCATTTTATTGCTGTCTCTTTGTACTATCTTGATATCAATATCAAATATGTGAATGAGGTCATAAAATACATGAGAACAGTATTATAGTTTTGACCTCTTGAAATGTGTTTGTGATTAAACCCCAAATGTGTGACAGCTTTAAATTCAATACCACAAACATCACAATATATGTCACAGGTATGTCAATTTTGAGTCCAATGCAAGATGGAATTTAACCATTTATAAGAGTTCATTGATCAATCTGACCCTCACTGGTCACCAGTGCAGTGAATTACCGAGTCTTTAAAAGACGCCCTCTCCATATAATCATCTTCTAATTACCTACAGGTGTGACTGGACAATAAACAGTATTATGATTCTGTCTCATTCGGTTGCTGATCTTCAGTGTATGAACTGCGAGTAACCCCTCGTCTGACCTTCAGTCACCTTTTCATTGCTCCACGCACAATGAGTAACATCTGCTGAGCACTGCTGCGATGTCAATGGAGTCTAATTTTTATGTGCTTGTTTGGGGGAATGGTTTCTAGAAATGACAAATAAATGGAAGCTCAGAGCACTTAGCACCCAATTTGTCTGTTTAATAGTCTACACAGCTCATTGACTGGCCACTGTTTGATAAAAAAAAGACCTCCCAGCACTCATCTCTTCTGACTGCTCATGAAAAAAAACAACTTTCAATCATCTGTGTCCATTTGCCTCCAAACCTAACCTCACTGTTAGCTGAATCCTTATCACAGAAACATGAACAAAAAGTGAAAAAGAACACTGCCAAAAAAAATCCTTATTTTTATCTTTGGAAACAATGAATATTCATGAAGCTGCATCCAAAGAACAATAACCGTGTAATTACAGCCCGACATAAATGGTTACAAAACAGATGCCTTTCCCTCCAGTGTGAATATGCACTGAATAAATATTTCTTACCCGAACTTCACAATTCAATCCCTGAAGTGAGCAATTACTCGCTGTGGCCAAAGCAGCAACCAGTAATTAGCAAGTATATGATGCACTGCAGAGTTTAGACTCCAATAAATCACTAATGTGTTCCTGATTAGCTGTTGAGTGAAAGAAGCAAAAGAAATATTTTTCTCAGTGTGAATAACAAATATTACATAGATACGTCAATTTGAAGCTTGAATACGATAGAGTATAATTAAATATCGTCTTTTTATTACAATGGTATTTATGTAAAAAAAAAAACTTCAGAGCAAGCAAGCAACCATGTCCGTGATCCGCCTGAGAAAATCCATCACCATTCAGTTCCAGCATCCGACCCCACAAAAACCACGCCAAGAACAAGTCGGCTCAGTGACCCGCTCCAAATCTCAGCTAAAGCCTGTCAACAGGTGTGAAGGGAGACAAAGTGTTGAACAAACTTTGGCCATCAAGGCAGAAAATGAAAGATAGATCTTGACAGGAGTTGTGCATGAAAGATCTGCCTTGTCATTGGTGTCTCATTAGCCGGTGTTGTTCTGGCCCATTTTAATGCTGTCGTCTGTAAAAGTCCTAATTAGAGGCAACTAAACAGATGTAAGATGTTGTGGGGGCAAAAGGAGGAGGAGGGGGGGCTTAACACCTTTTCTAACTGGTTGGTAACCTGTCATACTCTTTTTACAGAGTTTCTCTGTGAGCATTATTTATTCTGGTGCGCTTCAGGCTGCTATCACACAGTCATCCCTGTGAAGAACAAAATCATGTATTGGAGAGAGAGAGCTGGTCAGTCTGCTTCAAAGTGTTCTTTTATAGAACCTGTACAGAATCTACAGGCTGTTACTGCAGAGAAGACGTCTTTTACCTTAAACCTGTTGAAGTATTTGTAAATATTGCTCAAAAATGTTGTATGCATAAGTAAATATCAGAATTGTGTGTGTACACAAACCACTCTAACATGTGACTTATATGACTGTTAGGGGAAAGGTAGACAATAAAGAGCAGTAAAGTCTAGAAGGGCGGATGGCAACATAGACTAAAGAGGCTTTGCTTTGTTTCTTGTGGCTCACGGTTCGAAGGTTCGAATTGTCCTTCACGAAGTTCTGCCGAGGTGTCAACAACTGCAATTCCCCCCTGCAGCCTCTAGGGGCAAGCTTAATAAGTGAGTCAGTTTCATAAAATGGCTTAGAATTACTCAACATTTTGCATAATTATGGACACGACTGCTTGTGTGTTAGGCGGGAGCCTGTGTCTGCGACTACCTGCCCACTTCAACTCCTATCACACTTTTACCTCTTTACCTGTAGCTGGATTTACTGAGGGTTAAGGTGAAAACCTTTTGGTGATGGTTCATCCATATTTATATACAGCTTATGATTCATACATTTACCTTAATCTGATATTTAATTCAATAACCAATCGGCTTATTCGACAACACAGTGTAATTAATGCTTCTTCTTTCCCGACCAGTTTTATGTAATTATCACTTGGATTAACACAAAGGCTCACTCGCACTCATCACAGATCACTAAACATATGCACATTCAACACCAAAGGACTTAAATACATATTAGTTCAGACATTTATGGGGTTCACATACACCACATTGTCCTCACTAACAACACTAAATGCTTCCTTGCGTTGTCAGCCACACACCAAACTAATCTATTAGTAATAAATGCTGAACTGTATTTAGTACCCTTGTGTTGAGCATTCTGTCGCATTGGCACAGCTTACTGGCACACCTAAATGGAGTACATCTATAATTAGGGCTATTAGTTAAACATGTACTTGTCCTGCTAAGACAAGTCAAAATGTGAGAAACGCCACACCCTCCAGGATGTGATTTTTAGCAGTGCAGTGAAAATGTATGACATCTGGGCATCGAGCCCTTTTCTTTCTACTGTTCTGCACCAACATCCTGAGTCAGATTCCCTTTTAATCATCAAGTAAAAGTCAACTAGTGTCCAAGTGACAAAACAAAATGCGAAGAATTACTGGCCATCTTTAAGTGACTTACTGGAAGAAGAGCTATGGGATGAATGAATTAGCTGCACTCTTCCAGTAAGTCTGTCAGCGTTGCCAAGCTATCAGAGTGTACAAGGACAGCAGCTCTTCATGCTGCAACAATGTGACTGCACATTATATCATATTCATTACCTCAACTGTGTGGGATAGAACAAAGCCATGTATCACAATAAAGTGCATTCTTATACTGTATGTAATGAATCTTGATGTATAATTTACTGCTAACAGAGCTAACAGAGTCTTTCTTAGTTTGTTTTCTGTTTTACTTTGGAAGTTTAGTGTGTCTGTGTGTTTTACATCCTCCTGTGTTTTCCCACCTCATTGATCCCCTGCCTCACCCTCATTGTTCTCACCTGTGTCTCGTTACCCTCTGTGTGTCTTTGGTCTTGTGCTCTGCCTCAGTTCATGTGCATTTATGTGTGTGTTCATCCCAGTGTCTGCCATGCCGCCAGTGTTGTTAGGTCAGTTCAATTCTGCCTTTTTGCATCTGGATATATATTACTAAAGCTCACCCTTGTTTGGACTTTGGTTTTGGTTTATTAGTCTGTATTTGGGTCCTTCTTTCTGTTTTAATCACCATTTAAGTTACAGTTTGCATCTATGTTTGAAGAAACCTAGTAAACTGGTAAAATAATAATTTTAAATTATGAGTATAATTTCTCAAGTTTTAGCCAAAATCATGCACAGCTCAATCTCCAAAGTTGTGACCAAAATTTAAAGACTTTTCTTTCTTGAGTCCGGCAGCACAGTACAGTCCTCTGTCTGTCAGCCTGCAGCATTCAGCTGTCTGTCCAGTTTGTTGTCATGGCCTAAAACTTGCATGTTGTTTAAAGATCTTGTATTAATGGTAAGAGTTCTTATTCCTTTGATCATTCACACTACTACACACACACAGTACATTAAATGTAACAGAAGTCAAAAAAATAAACAGTGGAGTTAAGTAGAAACACCTAAAAGTTTCACTTAAGGTGCAGCAATGAATTCAAGTGTTTCAAGTACTTTGTGTAGCCGTTTGTCCATAAAAGGTGCAAATACATTGTTATATTGTGGACAATCAATCACTAATGTGAACAATCATTGGCTGCAGCCAAGCTCCACATTGTGTCTGTTTACTCACTGATTCGTTTGACCACCAAATTCTAACCAGTTCAGCTCAAGTCTAAGTGAACATTTGTGCCAGATTTGAAGAAATTTCCTTAAGCCAGCCCAAAAATGGGGCAGATGGAGGAGCATAAAAACAGACGACACAGTACTATCCAACATGCCTCTAGCTGCTGCAGAGGCATAAAGACTAAGTTCGTTGGCATGAAAACATGTCATCTACTACCCTCAGTATCGGTTGTCCCTTTAACTGAGTGTTACATTGGAGTAAAATTCCAAATCATCAGCAGTAGAAGCCATTAAATGACAAAGCATGATGATGTAACTCATGATGATGAACAATCCTGTGCCACCAGGGAGCTCGGTAAGAGGTACTTTTACTCTTATTTTCTTAAACAGATTGCTGAAGATTCCTGCTCCATGTGCAGACATCTACACAAACATGCACACACACACACACAGTTGGCAAAACCATTCCAGTCAGTCATAAGACCTAATAGCTAATGTGCATTTTCATTCCAGTTGGGCCGTAGAAATGGATATCCTCTCATGGGGATCTGGGTGTAAGCACGCTGTGGCAGAGCATATCCAGCGTGTACCGAAAACCTATTTGTGCTTTGGGAAAAGCCATACATTCTCAAAATAGTATGTGTGATTGGGTTACCGGCTCTGTATGCCACTGGCATAGCGTCGTATATCACATCTCACCATGTGCTAGGTGACATAATCCAGCCAGCATGGGAAGGCGCTGTGCCGATGATTACTGGGACAGGTGTGTTTTTTATTTCAACCCCCCACTAAATGCATCAGGGCTGGGATATTTTACATCTCCATTTAATAGCTCCTGCTTCTTTTCTCAGTCTCCTCCAATAGCACATAAAGAAGACACAGTGGTACTTTGATTTCCATTGGCATGCACGACTTAAGGAACTGAAAGCACAAACTCATCATATAAACTTGGAGAGATGAATATAAAAGTGATGTAAACACACCACAGGAAACACATGGGAGAGTAGCTACAGAATTAAGATCCAACATCCATTCAGGTATGCACACTGAAAAGCAAAGCCAGGACAATGTCCCGGGCATATCACCGGCCTGAAGCTACTCTGCATAAACTAATTCCTCTAACATGTATTTAATGTGCTGCTTTGAGGTTGAGTAAAAAGTTGGAAGAGTTTTTTACTTGTATGACAAATGGCTTGCCACAAAACGAACCAAAAGCTGCATTACTTACAGGATAATCATTACAGGCTAACTTGAATATAATGCAGAACAGCTGAAATGTAACCTGCATGTACAAGGGAGCTTTTAAGTTACTACTATTGACATTTACTAGCAATTCATACAACAGCAACCCTAAATCATGCAATACATGTGACATCATGCAATTTAAGAAATATAGCTGAACAATTCTAAAACAATATTTGGCTGCACATGCAGTGAAAACTATGCCAAAAACAGGTCCCCCCCATTTAGACTTCATATTGTCAACATTGCAGGATATTGTATTATAGAGTCTGCACTGAGCTGTCTGATGTGTACCCTGAACTGCACGAAGCTGTTCACACATCAGTAACGCTCATTGCTGCTTTCTATAATTAGCATGCCTAATGATGGTGCTTGATAACCATGAAATGTCTCTGCTGCATCAGATGAACCCAGTAGCTCAGTTTCACACATGATGAACGTCGCACATCATAAAGACGAGGAAGGGAGGCGTGGTAAAAGTGAGACCGGTTTGTTTGTGCCACAGTGATGGGCCTGCATACCATGGGGAGTAATGATCTTTGCTGTCACACAATGTTTTTTTTTACAGCATTAGGGTGAAAAAAATGCTCAACTGTCTCTGGATCACTGATGAGTGAGATGATTTCAATACCCCAGTACCTGATTGTGCAAATTTTAGTTCCTTGTTTGTTTCCATAGCAACCACGGAGGTCTTCTTCTCTCATAAAACACACTGATAAAAGATTCCCCTGGTCTTCTTCTGGGTTAAGCTCCCTTTCAGTCAACTGCAAGGTGATGCCCATAAGGCCAAATGCATTGAGGAGCAGAGTCATCACAAGACACTCTGAAATACCTTTCTGCTAGGAGGTGATGACATCTGCCAAAGTTATGCAGACATGCCCACTAGAGACAGTAACCAAGGTCAACTCCACTCAATGCCAAGATTTCTGGTCCAGTTGGAATTCCAGTTGCCGTAAGAAAACCAATACTCGAAGCACAACTGAAAAAAAATACTGCCACACACCAGCGCTTCAAATCCTCACAGCCTTGAGCTCATCCATTTTATCAATGGAGGCTCCTGTTTTAGAGGGCATCGGCTTTGTTACAACAAGAATAATAATGATTCTTGCCAACTTTTACACCTGATCAAACAATCTTTTCAAGCTCTTCTTTTTTTCATAGTTTATCTATTACAAAGATTAACAGATAAGTACATCAGCCTGTCATAGCGTGTTCAGTTTTCAGTGCAAAAAGCACATAAATACTGGAAATTGTGAATGCACCCCTTGTTTAAGATTAAGGTCTTTAAAAAACAAGGACAAATTCATATGAAAAATAGTATTTTTACTCTACTGAATACTCTTTTTAAATGGAAATAGCACTACATGTCTTGACCTTCTGTCCTTCAGGGTCTCAGAGCAGCAAAAAAAAAAAACACACCCAAAAGGAATGTGTTTTTGACTTATTCAGTATATTGGAAAATAATCTATCCCTCTTCATGCACTTCTATCCATATCAGCATTGTTGTAATTTACATAATGCACATCTTAGTGAATATAGTCTGCTTTTTTTGAGCCTTAAAGGCATGCATTTGACTCCTAATTTTCCAATTTCTTTGTATTTTGAAGCTGCTTTTCTCCATTAGTCATGCTATAGCAATATGAACCATTGTGCCAAAGCAGGTGATAACATTCACATCCTGCTAAAGAGGCTAAATTGCTAAATTTTACTGATAAGAAATATTTATTCAAAAAAGAAGAAGCATTAGAAATGATGTTGCCGTGCTCACATGTTCCTTATCTGCAATATTTCAGTACTCCTTATTGGAGGTCAGCAGACAATGAGGCCACTACAGACATTGAGCACATAAGAAAGCAGCAGAGGAACTTCAAAGATATAAAGACAGTAATGTAATATCTATGGGTAAAACACTTTTCTATTGTAGTTGCTTGGCATCACTAGGAGGGCACCAACATATTGTTCATGTGTTTTCATTAGAATGTTCAGAGCTACAAGATTATCTACAAGTAAACAAATCTTGTCAGGTCCAGACAGACCGGGTGTCTGCAGAGGCTACTTTTCCTCAGTAGAGTTTAAATCCATGATCCAGATCCCTTGAAAGCTCCCTTGGCTTCGTGAGGTGGTGGAAGAGACAGTGTGCTGGCTGCTCAAAATGACAAACAGCAGGCAGGCGGTGGCATGCTTTGCTTGCCAAATACAGCTTTCTACGTTCAAATAGAGCTGACAGGAAAAACATAGACACTTTTTATCCAGTTGGGTCCCCCCCCACCCACCCACTCACTCCCCCCTCACCCCCCCTCAACACTCCGGAGTGAGATGTTGAGGGGAAAATCTCCTCCTGCCCGGACACATAGACCTGCCTGTATTCAGCAGTTTCTACTGCGGCTACCATGGAAACATATCACAAATGCAGATTTAGGGATTCTTTTATTTGCATTAGATGTTTACGTGAGAACTGATACAGCAGTTTTCATGATAGACAAAATCCAAAAATAGAACCTTACCTCTTTATACGTTTTTTTTATCTGACAACCTACTTGTTGCCCTCCATGATTCGAGCCATTCATTTTCTTTGATTGCTTTAATTCAGCCGAGTATATAGGCCACTATATTGCTCTGCCCGCTCGACAATGATTAACTGCGTTCATTCATTCGAGCATATCCATCAAAGTACAGGTTTTTCTAAGTGGAAACAAGCTTTCCCAGGGAAGCGGGCTAAGGAAACATCTGACCTGTATTAAAGAATGAATGGAGATTCCAAGCCAAGCTGGTTTTGTTGCGCTGGTTTAAGAGCCGTATCGTGATTTCAAATTAAAACACACTATGGAAACCACTTAAAATAACATACTGCAAACGTGAACGCCAGCTTTAGCTGCTGCTAGAAAGGGGCTCGGAACTGTATAAATCACTATGTTTAGTCTTGTCAGGACAGATTTGGTAACAGTCAGGTGAGAGGTTAGGAACGCTTAATCGTACATGCATACAGCCTACTGGTCAGTGTGGGGTGTGGATTTGTGCCTGCTAAATTAAAGGATGATGTTTATGTCATCACTGATTAAACAGATTGAGTTTGTTATCAATTTTACATCTCTTTTTTTGTAAATACAACCTTGTACTCTTGCTTATTAAAAAATCCAGCAGTGATCATTTGACTTATGTGTCAGTCACTGAGCAGCTAATATGAGTTTTATTAACTTTTATGTTGAATGAATGGGTACTTCACCTGAAACAGACACAACTCCTAACAAGGCCACCCAGCCATTTCCTTTCCTGTTTTGAAAATCCTCACTCCAAACCTCTTATTTGTCATAATCTAATGAATGCACAATGCACCTCTGTGCATGCATACGTGGTACACTGCACATGTTCCCCATAGGCTTGTGACCTTTGTAACCTCAGTCCTTCCCCCCTAATCTCATAATCTGTAGCGGAACAGCAGCCTCTGTGATCATTGGCAGGTCTAAGTGTGGTGCATACCTTCCTCCGGTGGCGCTTAGGGTATAGTGCGGGAAAGGGGAGGATATGCGTGAATATCACAGGTAATCCGCATCTCCTACAAATATCTACAGCTGGATTTTTCTGATGAGACCCGGAGTCTGTGTTTGTGGGTGGGCTAAACAGGGATGAAAACATGGCCTTCTACAGGGGATAAGGAGACAAACCACTTAAAGAGAGGTGATGTGAAAAGGCACCTCCTGTGATGACCTGTGTGATAGGCTGGATGACAACACAGGGTAACATTAACCAATGCAATCACAATATACTGAAACAAGCCTATAGGCTTATATAGGACGTTATATATAGAGGAAGTTGGAAATATGAAAAATGATGTCTCCTGGATTACATTGACTGCATTATTTGTACCATTCCACAAACTGAGAGCTGGAATCTGGAATCAGCACTGACATCTTAAGACCAAACCACTTTCCACAAGTTCTCTGCATACGACTGTAACCCATCACCGTCATAAAAACAAGCTTGATCTTTTAAGCACAAATGACATTCATTATGTATGAAGGATTTTTCCACACACAATGAAACAATAACTTGAAGACATGACCAGAGGCTGCGGTGGTGCTGCGTGCATTTTTCACTGTTGAAAGTTTTGAATGGAGATCTCATTTTGTTTTTTTCATTTTTTCTAATAACAATGAAATCTTATAGCCATGTGGAGAACACATGAATATGACATGTGTTATTGTAACATAATTCTCTGTGGTGGAGGAAGGAAATGTTCACATTATTTATGACCACAACAGACACAATTTAGATTTGTGTTGATTTGGTTTTGAGAATTTTGTCCAAATCATTTACTGTGACAGATGGTTACTGTGCACAGCACCGCCTACCGAAGGGAGATGGTCCTCTCTTGATATCTTATGGAGTCATCAGCAGCAGCTTGCCAAGTTTAATACGACTGGGGACCGTAACTCTCCAGGCAACTATACTACTAAACATGCCAGACAGGTCTGGCTCTCTCCCCTCCGTCCAATCGATATCAAATTGTCTCACAGAGCTCCAGCAATCAAGTGCGGCAGAGGGGTGAGCACTCAGACGTTCCAGCCAAAGGTTACAGCCAGTCTGGCCAGCTTATGCCCCCAGCCAACGTGTGACCGCCGTTTTAAAGAGTTCTTTGACAGTTTAACATCTTTCTCCCCACACTTACCCCCTCCTCCACTTACTTCATCCCTCTCCCTCCCTCCCTCCTCCCTCCTTCCTCCTCCTCCTCCTCCTCCTCTTCGCTGTTGTTTTCCTTTCTCTGTCGTCCTGATTAAACCTGGAGATCCCGACGGGAGGCTCTAATTTCCCAACTCTGACTGTTACTGTAGTGAAGTCAGAACCGCATGTCCTCACACAAGGCCAGTCAAACATACTGGCTACAGAAGACTGAGTGAATGAGTAATGAATGAAGGTTGACCAAAGAAACATCTGCAGGATACAGGCATGTTGGTACATTGAACTGTGAGGTACCTTTTGTCTTTTTCTGATGTGCTGCTTTGTTGATTTAACTAAAATAAGAATCATATATTAATCATTAAAAGATAAGCTATGAAAATGGTTGGTTGTCAGGTTGTGGAAATCCCCCATTCTGCAAACCATCACCCATGCAGTGGTGATGGGTGCAGAACATAAAGCATGCAATCAGATGCTTCTAAGGAAACTTTATGAGCAGTGAAGAAACAGAAACCAAGCAGAGTAATTTAAAAAACTGCACTCAGATCAGATCTTAATGATTTCATTAAGATCTGAAAAATACTTCTTTGCTCCACTACTGTGCACTTATTACAACAACAAACAGCTTGATTGTCAAATTACCCATAATGGCACAAACTTTCAGAGTGGGGTACTTATTTACTTATCCAGCTAAAAATACAATCAACATGAACCTGGAGGTAGCATTAAACAGTGGGAAAAACGCTGCTTTTCTGAACTTAGTGTAGTCAGTTCAGAGGGTAAGCAAATTACATCGCCTGGAGCGAGAACTGCTGAATGAATGGAGCCTTTTCTATGATCGCAAGGAAAACTTCTCCCGTGGGACGTGGAATTTCAGAAGGGTTTCCCCGTTTAAACATACACAGGGTACACTTTAAAGGTAACAGGTAATTTTGCACTTCCTATTCTGAAACGCGGCTGTTCCCATCCATTACAAAGATGTTCATTTTCCCAAAAAATATTCTTTAAGTTAAGGTTAAAAAAAAAGAAAAAATAGCCCATGGAACACTCACCGTTCTGCTCCTTCACAGCTGGAAGATGAAGTTTGCTGACATGACTTGATTCAGCCTCCGTGCCATATTGTTGGAGAAGCGATGCAAGAAGGAGTAATAATGGAAGGATCATTTGGATGAGTGGTAGATGGCGATCACAAAGCGCTGTAGACAGGATGGTCTGTATCACCACACACACGCGTCGTTTACAGGACACCAGTGCTGCTTTGGACACATTTGGAGAGGAAAAAGTAAAATCCACATAATCTTAATCATCAGTCCCTCTAAAAAACAAAGTGTTTTTTTTAACTCAATGAAGCAAAACGAATCCTCTCCAGAACTTCCGAACTTGCTGCTGCGCAATACGAGTGCGCACCTGTCGGATCGGGTCTATGGAAAGTTGGATACTGCCTTAAAAGTTTCACGCACGTATAATCCGGGAATCAGTTGTAAAAGAAGCGCTCGCATGCACGCACATCATCTATGGTACAATCTCATTAGAAATGCACACATGCATTGTGGATAAGACGCGCGTCCACGGTGCGTTCTTCACTCCGTCTGATAAATCCCCGCAGATCTATACGTGTTAGAGCAAAAGCTCACACACAGAGCGACAGCGAGAGAGTCCAGCAACCTGATACAGTCTGTACCCAGAAACCATTCCCAACACCGAGACGAGTTCTGTTGTCTGGCGCGCTCTAAAGTCATAACTTGGAGACTTGAGATAAAATATCGCTGCGCGACCGGGGTTGGGTTTTTTGGAGACTGGCAACTGACGGCACAACAGGTGCTATACATAAAGTACAACTTCCCAGGCGAGGAAACTCCCCAGGATGTTAACCATTCCGTTGCTGCCTGGGAGACATTTCACCCACTTTCAGTTCCTGTTTTTTTTCACCCACTTGTTGCAAACAGTTTCACATGTTTCCAGTAGTTCCCAGGAAAAAGAAATCAAAACGTCTGCAGATAATAAAGAGTAAATCTGCTCTGTCTCATGTGAAGGACAAAGTACAACCGTGAACATATTTTGCAGCAGAAATTTAACAAATTAACCCTGATGAGTAAATTAAACATGGCACATTTGCTACTGTTCAACCAGTTCAACCCACCAGGTTTGCACTTTAAATATATTTTTTCTTCTTCTCATTTGGCTACAACATTGTGGTATTTGTACACCTTTAGCCCCACACATCATGGTTCATCAAATGTATACCATATACATGGTTAAACAATGGAGCCCAATGTGCATATTGACATCAGGAGCTGATTCAAACTAAAACTTTCCACATGAAATGCCTGGTAAGCTGCTCGTTTTTAACCATGGAGTGATTGTATAAAACATTGAATCATTGTCCCAGTAGGCACATGAAAGATAAATGTGCAACCAAACAAAAATTTTTAACACACTGTTCTGTGCCGTGTTCAAATGTTTCTGTGGAAGGAAATGTTTAAGGGCTTCACAATTTGTCATATCAAAGCAGAGACACTGCTTGGAACAATACTACCTCCTGTTCCCAATTTCCTTTCTCCCAGGCGCAATGTTGTACCTCATCAACTGCATTTCATGTGGTTCCTCCCATCCCATTGTTGGCAAAATCCACCCGTGTGTATCCCCCTGCTGTATGGTAAGTCTGCTGCAGCACAGACACAACAATCAAAGGAGAGCTGGAGACATATTGAACTCATTGAGCCAGACACATGATGCAATGCTGCAGCAATTTACCCCCAGTCTCACATAGCTCAGAAACTACCACCTCAAAGAGAGCGCAGAGCAGCCATCTCTGCAGCATCAAGGTACGAAGGGAGGCTTCTGTGGTTCTAATCAAAATTAATCGCTGAGGAAAGAAGGCACCCATACAGTCGTTTCATACTTGTGTTGCCCCTGTGGAGAGGGGCATATAGAGGTCTTCATGTGCCTGCTGCAAAGGGCCAAGGCCTTTTGTGTAAAGTAGAGTATCACATTCCAGCCCTGCGAGGGCCTGCAGCAGATGTCAGCACTTCACATTGTGGAATCCCTCTCTCTTTCTCACACACATACACACACACACACACTTTCACCCCATGAGGTTTTCTCTGTAAAAGCGGGGTATTTTGTCTCGTTGTCTACATTTGATTGCCGCTTCCACGGTGGTCTTGTGAAAAGCGGCGGCTTTGATACAAAGAAATATAATAAACAGAAGAAATTAGAAACAAGGTAGACCTTTTGGGTCACGGCTAATGTGCAAGAGGCGTGCAAGCACACTGGAGATGGAATAGATGGGCTAAATCCCATTAGACGGCCTTGTACTGTCATACAAACAAATGTCATCTCCTAATCGGTCTGCATTACACAATGCATCTGTCACAGGTTCCTGTGTAATAACTATTTTGTTCCAGCGAAACGGAAGGAAACACATGGGAGTGCAGAAAAAAGGGGCCTTTGAGATTGCTTCATTTATATGGTAAAACCTCCTGTAGCAGCAGCAGCAGTAGGAGTTCCTGCTGTGCGGCCTTGTGATGAGTGGTATGTCAGAGCAATTCAGAATGAACAGGAAGTTTTATGTGTTCATTGTTAAACCTGATGAGCTCCTATTGAAATCACATTTTCAGATCATACTTAGAGTTATGCTCAGAGGATGCTATGCCCTTCAATATGTGGTTTATACCAGTGAAATCCTGCTGCTGTTTTGTGGTCTTATGCTCACACTTGAGAAATAGTGTGGCTACATGCTGATTTAATTGCCCCTGGCTGCACTTGGCTTTGAAACCAGAGCCCCCTGGTGGTGCCCCTGAGGCCTACACATCAAGTCTTTACCCCCCCGGAGCCTGCTGAAGGAAAATGTCTTGGTTCTGTTGAAAAACATATCTTGTTTTGATTCCAGTCTAGGAAGCATAATTCACCCTGTGATTCAAAAATCGGCCTGCTGTCTTCTAATGGAATCATCCATCCATCCATTCAGCCACCTTCTAATCTGCTTATCCTTCTCAGGGTCACAAGAGGGTTGGAGCCTTTATCTCAAGCATATTTAATTTCCAGCTTGGTAAAGAAAGGTTTACAGCTGTGTTTAACTGCCTTGTTTGGACTTGTTGTTCACAGTCTTTGCCTTACAGCTGCCTTAAACTAAAGAGGGTTCACATTTAATTGAGTAAATATACGCTGTAAATGATTTATTGGTTGATGAGGCAATTTAGATTTGTTCTGCACTGTAGCATCCTCTGTATTAACATAATTAAATATACAACATTCTCATACTGTACTTGTTACCTCATATATTGTCATGGTAAGACAGAGCCGTAAAGGCTGCTGTTGAAAAATGTATATGCATCAAGACAGGAAGAAGAAAAGCTCGACAAAACATCTAAAGTAACACACATTCTTCTGATTATACACAGCTGCAGTGATGACCAAATGAGTTCAGGTGTGTGTGTGTGATTGCTGCACTCAGTGGGGATGTTAATGGATACTTTCCTCAGTGTGCTTCAGGAGAGATGTAAGTTATTTAAACAAAACTTGCAAATACACTTTAATAATTTGTCTGCAGCCACCGCTCACAGCAGGACCTGGACTAAATATTTAAACTGAACAGTGTCTTTGTGATGCTGTCTGACTTTTTTTATTTGTTGCCACCGCTTGACGTAATGAGACGTTGACAATGGTGATGTGGGAGTATGCTGAAAATAAGTAACCCGATTTGAACTTAGGTGTAAACAGTACACCAACATGTAACTTTGACTCAGTAGTTTCTTGCAGTGACATAAATTATTCATTATTTTGCAAAGTAAATACTGCATTATAATTGGAATTGTTTTGTGCTGTAGCACATTATTTTTCCTAGTATAGTATGGCATATGGCTTAAGCAGTGTTTTAATACCTGACCCCAACTTCAAGTCGAAAACAACATGGAAGCGTCAGTCATGAAGCACAAACGCAACGGGAGCAGAGGGTAGATTCAAACCTGGGACACTTGGGTGAAAGTCTGCTTGTTGGAATCGCACCCTATCTCCAAACACAGACTTTTGCAACTTCATTCTGTGAAATAGCAGTTTATATGAACAGGTTTGTTTTGGTCGTCAAGCAGATAAGAGTGAAAAGACTCAAATACTTATGTCAATAACCAGGGATATGCCAGACTTTTTGACAGGCTGCAAATGGATTGGTAGGTTTCAGCAGCTTGTGATGTAATGATCTAACATCCTTGACTCACACATTTAGGGACATTTAGGGACTACTGGAGGAAATACGGTAATTGAAAAGGATTAAAAAGGGCGCTTAAGCACAATAGAGTGGGAGGTAGCATGTGTTGGCTGCACACACACATACACACACACACACACACACACACATATCTGCCAGACAGCAGCAATATTCCCTGCAGGTATCACTAGAGGGGGGCCCGCTAACAGACTGCAGCCTCACACAGTTGTTTTCCTTTCCGGTGCAGCTTTTGTGAAAGAAAAGAAGAAAGAAAAAATGACAACTAAACACTTTCTCTGTAGATCTAAGGGATGATTGCTGAAAATGAAAAAAAAACATGTATGGAGATTTCTTGACCTTCACTAATGTATAATACAAACATAATCTGATGTAGATCATAAATCATAACGTTTAAATATTAGATGAAAAATGAGTCTTGTTGCTCTTTCTTTGATCTTTATCCTTTATGGTTTACATCTAGGTTTCATTCTTTATGACAGCTCTTATGTATAACATGTGCTTCTTCCTCTTCCAGGCCATTTATCTTGTCACTGATCTAGTCCACTGAAGCATTTCTGGGCTCATTTTCTAAAATGAAAACAAACCTGTGTTACTAAGCAGTGAAGAAGTTTTGTAGTAACACTCGGCGTGTCTAAAGCTTCTTTTTTTTGTCATTTGAATTCAAATGTGACAACACATACAACTTTTCCAAGCTGAAGTAGTAGCAAAAAATGTGGTTTGTGTGCCAGGTAGTATTATACCAGAGCAGATTGCTTCAATCCAGCCTGACATATTTCTGGAATGGCAGAGGATTGTCCATCACAGCCGTGGCTCGCAGCCAGCAGCCGGTGAACATTTTTCTAAACAGCACAAAAGAATCTTTGTGTTCGATTGCCTGCCTCCTGATTGTAACACCAGAACCATGCCCTGTGACATAAATCATTAATCTCCAGGCATATGGAGCTGATTAATTTGTGTATGCAAATGGAATGCCATGTCAGTCAAGATTATACTACAGGGATCAACGAGGAAAGGCCGCCCAAGTTGTTTGACATAAAACGATGAATGAGATATGGATCGAAATTGTGGGGAAAATCAGCTCAGCCCTGCTCTGCCATGGATTTTATTTTCACTGAAAAAGTACAGAAGGGATCAGGCTTCCTGTTGACTTATTGTTACTGTGTTTCAACCAAAACTCACTAAATAAATGAGCAAAGACACAAACAGTTTGGGGATGTTTAGAAAAAGTTTTTTTTTTCTTTTTGTGTAGAAAAGTTTGAGCCACAACTAAATCCAGACGCATGCTGTGGTTCATAAAAATAAATCTGTTCAGGGAATTCTTTCTGTAACACATGAGAAGTCCTTTCAATCATCAGCCAGTTCATCAATTCTTTTTGTCATTCGTTATTAAAGAGTTAAATAACTAATTTAGTGTCCCACAGTACACAATGTGCAAATTCAATATTTGCTTTGCTAAGCTTTGTACTAACAAGAGGTGACTAATATGTTTTTGGACTAAGGTATAATAGACTGTATATAAAGATGGATGATGCCATTTTACTTCCACCCATTGTACAAAAGTGAGGCCACAAGGTCTTGCTAATGGGTATTACCATGTTAGAAAATAAGCCAGAGTCTGCACAGTAGAGGTCAAGAGGTGAAGCTGCCATCATCCACCCATTCCGAGCAGGTTTACTCTGACTGTGACGTTAGTTCCTCCTTTTTAGCCAATATTAAAAACAGATAAATAAAAAAAAATATCACTTGAACACAGATCAGGGTGATTAAAACATGTCTCATCCACTAGAGGTGGGGTTTATGACATATACTGCAGGCAGCCACCAGGGGGCAATCCACATGGTTTGGCCTCATTTTAGGGGAGCGGTAAAGCCATCCATCTTTACATACAGTCTATGTTACATACAAATATGGTTCAACTCTTTAAGTAATTATACAAAATGTCTGAAGCCATCCTTTGTCCTCCTTCTGTCACAGCACTGTCTGAGGAAATGGACTGCGTCTGAAGGTCTTATCACCCATAGAGGTGCATGAGGAATACTCTGCATATATGGACCAAGAGTCCTTAATGTTACCTATACGTTGGCTATTTTGGGTCGTGGAGCTGAGGCAAAAAGTCAGACGGCCCTTTTTAAGACTTGGAAGCAGCTCAGTGTTTGCCATTTTGACCATGACGATAACATCGTCGCTTGACCTCAATAAAGCAGGATTCATATGCTTCACAGCTTCTGGACATGATGCAGGAGAAGAGTACATTTTCTAAAATGTAAAGCATTCATCCTGTACAGGGTCACAGGGTTGGGGTTGGGGGGTATCAAGCCTATCCCTGCTGTCAATGGGTGACACCCTGGACGGGTCACCAGTCTGTCACAGGGCTAGAATAGCAAATGAGCCAGGAACATTGTAGCTGTGCATTCGCCTAACGCATGAAACACTGAGACGACACTCAGCACCAAAAGAAACCTCAGCACTGTACCAGAGGAACATCAATCATATGCCACATAAAAAAATCCTATGATCCATAAAATGACTCTATACACAGTGTGCGTTTAGACTGAATATAAAAACCAAAGCACATATCAAGTAATGTAAGTAAGTTTACAACCGTTTGGAGATCTGCCAAAACATTTATCACAGTCCACAATTATTATGTCATTCATCCATTCCTCTAGTCACTCATTTGGACATGAAGATGTTTATAAAATAATAAAATCACAATAATAAAAACTCCTCACATTCTGTTACTACTCCCATATGTGCTTCAGGAGACAGAATGGCAGCACAGAGCCAACAGCTAAAAATAACTTATTGAACTTAAGCAGCAGTTCAGAAACAGTCTGATGCCCAGAAGTAGATGATAACATTTCCTTTTTTCTACTTAAATGTGTCATTTTCACAACTATAATTACAATTATATGTTTAATTTCAGCTAATGAGTCGTTTATCTCTATATTTTTCTTAAATCACGCAGACAGTCATATATATATAAGACACAACATAATTCAAAACAAAACCACCAGAAGCGATGGCGGCTGAGCGTGAACTCCACTGCATCCATAATTCGCTGCTTTATGGTCCGCACAGCGCTCTCTGTTCGCGTCCATCTGCCGCTAAATACCACACAGACACTGCCATAAATAGTGAGGCGTTTGCTCCCATCACGTGAATGAGAGCACTCATCCCCCCCTCCCGCCGTCACGTCAGCGTTTAGCAGCCGCCGTGGATGTTGGAGGCGGGGAGCGGCTGTCCGTGGTGCTGATGGGAGTGATGCTCTCCAGCTCTGTGCAGCCGCTACTGCGCATGTTGCATGACAGGTAGTCTACACGCAAGCCTCCATCTTGGGCATCCCGAGCGGAGGCGAAAGGGCAGCTTTCACACACACACACACATTTATATATATATACACACACACTGATTCAAAAATAACAACAAGGCGGGAGACGGGAAAAAAATGGCAATTTGCCGAGATGTAACTTTTTTCCAGAATCCCATTCAACAAATTGCTTCAGCGTAGAGAGCGGAGAGCAGCATGGAAAAGAAAGACAGCGGCTGGTCTGGAAGGCTCTGTTAACGACTACTTGCTCAGTCAGCTTTATTGGATCCAGGTTTCTGAAGAACTGACAGGTGACAAAGCCAAACGGTGAGTGCGTGGCGTGTTTCTTTTTTTTTAATGTTCGTGTTATTTATGTGTTTATAACGTGCGCTCCCGTGGCGTAAAAATGGCACGCTCGCATTCATATGTATTGGCATCCCCCCCCTCTCGACATGGTGGTCGCTGTTCGCTGTGTGGATCTCACCCCAGCCCCTCTGCTCCTCCTCTGATGCTCAGGCTCTGGGCGAGTGTCAGCCTCTGTTACTTACTTTTTTGTTGTTAGAAAGAAACCCAACGCGACGGGCAGCCACAGGTTGTGAGAGCTCCGGTAGTCTGCTTATTTGTTTTGCATTGGTAGCATATTAGTAATTTGTTGAGCTCATCACAACAGGCCTTTCTCTCTGGGTTAATGCATAAAGATGGCAACTACTCCACTGTGCAATGCTATTTGGAATCAGATGTCTTCACTAAGTCTTCTATCATAATAGCTTAAAAACAATAACAATAATGACACATATTCTTAAATATTGTTGGTATGGGATGGTGCGTTTATGGTCTGCAGCTTTGGACTACATGTTGACCCCAGGCTGCTTGAGTCACTGTCAGCCGCTGTATGACAAAGCCTTTGCAGTTTTAACATTGCCAACAGTAAAACACAGCCAGGGCAATGTTCTTCTGTGGTGGCACATAGTTGACTCATGACAGTACCAAGGTCGAGTTATGGGTCTGAGCTGAAGTCTGTACTCTGTTCTGTTCATCATGACTTGTTGTTGTTGTTGTTGATAAACATTTTTTTAAATCACAAATTTAATTTTCCCACCTTAACGATGGGCCCTGAAGTGATCAGAAAATAAATAAAGATACATTTTATTTGTCGTGAGAATATTTGCCTTTGCGACTGAATGTCGGGATGCACAGATTTAATCTATTTATTCATGGCTGATACCTGGTGTTGGTATCAAACCCATTTATTTAGCCTGAATTCCCACCTTACACCTGACTCTTTGGCCCCATGTTGTTGCTGTGGCATGCTGCGTTAGAGTGGAAGTAAACACACCAGGCCTGTGGATCAGCCCCATTATCCGACACTCTGTCTTTTCAGTCAATGTTGGGACTAATATATGATGTTAATATCACATCCCTCAATAACTATGATTACTCAGAGGCTTCTAAGTGGGTTTGATGCCCTTTGGTTGCACTAGCCTGTTCTTCTTCCATGTTTTTTGGCCTTCAAAGTGCATGACACAGTGAGTCAGTCCATTATCTTCTATGATAATCTGATGTTACTTTTAGCTGTCACAGCATTAGTTACCCTTAGGGCTGAGTAATGTCCCTAATTGGGATTTTACGCTTTGTCCAGTTAAACATTGCATTAAAAACAACTGGTTAAGGTCGGTGTTAACAAACGGGGTCAGTGGTTAGGTAAAGGTCTGTCATGATCTGTATTTTGGTTTTTAGCTGTGTGTTCAGTATTTTTTGGCCTAGTCTTGTTTCCTGTTTTACTTTGAAAGTCCTGTCTTCCTTGTGTATTCCCGGTGTTTTACTTCCCCTGTGTTTCCCGCTTTTTGTGACACCTGCTCCGTCTGGATTGTGTTCACCTGTGTCTTGTTGTCTGTGTCTACTTAAGTCCTGTGCTCCCCTTTGTTCTTGTCAGGTGTTGTGTTTGTAGCTATGTTTGTACCCTCGCTACCTTGATACCATGCTTGTTACCTTGCATGTGTTGTGTTATCCCTCGTCTTTCCCTTGTTTTTCACCAAAAGTCTCAGCTGTGTTTTGAGTTCATGTTTTGGTTTGTGCTGTTGCTTGTTGCCAGGCCTTGCTCGTTTTATTTTTTATTTTTGATTCTGACGCTGCCATACACCTACCATTCCAACAAATCAAATCAAACTTTATTTATATAGCGCCGTTTATAGAAAGTGCTTTACAGAGCTAAAAGCCGAGATAAAGGTAGGTCTTGAGTGTGCTTTTAAAAATATCCACACTAGCTGCTGCCCTCAGGTCCTTCAGCTGGCTGTTCCACAGATGACATGTCTCACCCTACACAACAGAGATCTGGCTGAAAAGCATTACCATAATCATGTGTTGTTATCCAGCTGGACTGAATTATCACCCTTATATTACATTTTCCTGGCTACACTTAAACAAACACCTAAAAAGATGATAACAAGATATAATCAGGAATTATTTGTATTAGTGTACAACCTTATTTTTGTATTCTCTGGCTGCATTTCCATCAGAAACTAAACAAACTGCAGCTACAATAAATGTATTAATGAGTGTTTTAAAGCATTTTAAAGTGCCGGGATGTGCTTTAAAATATAGTTAGTATAAGTTTTATAAATGTATTCTCTGTTTTTACCTCATGTCTTCCTTGGCAGAATGACTGTAGAGGCGTTTTTTTGAACATGGGAGTTGTCATCCAGAGGAATGCAGTATAGGACAGTATAGTTAAAATGTGGGTCACATAAGAAATGGTTTCTAAGAACTGTGGCCGGGTTGCCAAGTCAAACATTTGACACCGCTCCAGCTGTTGCCATCGGATATGTGTGTGTGTGCTGGCGTTTGCTGTGTGTTGGCCGACAAAACAACACCCAACTTTCCATTTTTTTCAGGAACTTTCCAAATCGATTAAGCAATGTTGACTTAGTTCGGGCAGGGCAAGGTGTTTGCATGAAGACAAAAGGCGCTTAACTGAGCTATGGAAAGGATTTCTGCTGGAGAAGATGATGATCAATGTGCAGACGAGGGGTAGCCTTGCTGGGACAAGGCACTGAGAGAGTGAAAGAGAGAGAGAGAGAGAGAGAGAGTCTGTCTAGACAATAAACTGCCTGAGTTAATATACGGACTTGCTGGCAGGGTGTGTGAGGGGGTGACACTGCTGGCTTTGCTGTTGGTCTCAGTGTCCCTATGCAATGAAAGGGCACCGCTTTACCTGGATAGGGAATGAATCATACAGGTACTGTGTTTGCTAGCTGATTAATGGCCCCTATCAAGAAATGCAAAAATGCACAGTCTGTGCATATAAGTGTGCATTTGTGTACGTACAGTCACACAGGAGCAAATTAACTAGCAACATTTTGCTATTGTGGTTTGAGAAAGGATTGAAAAATAACACTACAGGTTGCATAAATCAGAACACATGTTATGATGAATAATCCAAGTCCATGCAGTCTTTTCAGGCCTCACGCTGCAGGCTCTGGACTGAAGTGGAAGGTATTTCAAGTAATATATATTTCAGCCACGCTTTAAAGGTCACATTCAGCTGACGAGTCCTGACTGACCATCGTTATTCAGGTGCATTACTGCAATGATTGAATTTATGCTTGAACTTGCTCTACTTTATTAAACCTTGTCAGGTTGATTAATTTTATATTTCAGACTGTATGTGACATGCATCCAGAGTGAACGGGAATGCATCATGTCATGAATGTACAGGGCAAAGTTAACAGAGTAGACGTGACGAGTAGAGTGCTTCTGAAGCTTTTGCACCAAAGGCAAAGTAGCCGCTGTACAGATGAATACTTCAATGTGCTGAATGTGATGGAAATGGACTGCTTTGTTAAATTAAACACTTTTAAGCTAAAGTATTAGGGACTCTTCTTTGTGTTTAAACTATTGTGTTTTTTCTCCCGAAGGCTTAACTCACGACAGAATGGGCATGAAGAAGATCGCCATCGTTCTCCTGCTCCTCTCGCTTTGTGTTGAAGGAGGATCTGCCAAAGAAAAAGGAACAAAGAAAGGAAAGAAGAAGGGAAAGCAGGTTTACTGTCCATCGTAAGTATTGAGCATGGAGCTATTAACCCTACACAAGACCATTACCCATAAGAATAGGGTTCTTTTTCCGCTTTAGCTAAATTTAGTTAGGTCTGGATATCAATAACTGCTTAGGAAAAGATCAGCAAAATCCTTTTATCTTGACCACCGTGAACTGGGCTGCAGATTTACCACCATCACAGGCGTGATGTGTGCGTGTAAAATGTACACGCACACAGGCCTGCAAAGTCAGTGGCGGAATCCTTCAAAGGAATGCCCTTTATAAAGCTGCATCCTTCTTAGACTGGACGCGTAGCCTTCGCAGACGTTCCAATTTGAACCAATGGGCAGCTCTTGTCAGATGAAAAGATCCTGTTTATCCTTGTGCTGCTCCTGTCACCTATAGCAACCTGCAGGATAATAACTTTTAGAGGTTTACTCTTCTGCTATCACTCTTGTTTGCGGTGTGCGCAGAAAAATGATCCAACTGTTACCAGGGCTCAATGAATCCTGGGATATGTTGGGTCTAAGCGGCACTTCAAGGGGGTAGAGAATTTCAAGTGTTGAAAACTGCAGTTCCTCCTGCGGCCTCTGGGGGCTGGCTGCATAACCGAGGCAGTCCCCTCCACTAAAAAAAAAAAACACTTTTAAACTCTAGTGATAAGTTTATTTGTTATGAGTTGTATGACTTTTTATGAGCTGTACAGATTAAAGGCACATTTGCGACCTGGAAGAGGCTTTGTGTTGACACTGTGATACAGTCAGTCTGCAAATGCAGCTATTCCTCACTGCACTGGACCTCCAACTCCATCCAGGGACAGTTCACTTTTTTTGAATTGATGTTGTACCTCCAGTAGGTCGCCAGTTTGAGGTACCAACACTTTATCTTGCCATCAGATGGCCTTTTTGGCAAGAAACACAGGCAAGACATCAACTTTAGTACCTCACGGCTAATAAACTTAAAAATAAAATTGAGTTTATGTTTAAGTGTTATGCATTAAATGAATGCATGACCTTTGTATAACTGTAGGATCTTACTTTAATCCTCTTTATCCATCAATCTCTACTCTCACCGGCCATTTAGTATATCGCACACCAGATTTACTGGACTTTCCAGAGATCAATGCCAAACCCAAAGCATGACAAAGTCACAGCCTAGAATGCCTGTAAAATGCCAGGTATAAAACAAAAGAGTTACATTACCAGGCTGTGGTAAAACTGAATAAAGTAAATACGGTGCATGTTTCGTAACAGAGCGACCTGACATGCCTTTGGATAGTCCATTATCTCCGTGTAGAGTGGAGCTTCACCCTCTGCTTCCTTAAATGGTAACAAATGGGTTCCACAATGAAAGTGTACGAAATGAGGGATAAACTGTTTGATGTAGTCCCAGTATTGGCAAGTGTATGCAGTATGACATATTTCGTGTTTAATGCTGCAGATGCCTTTGTGGATCAAGGAAACCACTTGGTTCCAGTTTGTCAGAAAGGTCTGTTAAAAGAGTGGGAAAAAAAGGGGGTTTAGTGTGTGGGAATTGTGCATTTCACTTTGATCAGGGGAACCGCAGAACATATACACGGTGCGTAGCATTCCTGCGGAGCACTTCAACTCATCCTCAGTGCATGATAAGGTTTACATAATAATATGTAAAGTGCTTTGAGGAGGGGAAATTCTTTGGCAGGAGAATTCACTGCCACCCAAGAGGAGGATTTCTGTTTCTCTTTTTTCTCTCCTGCCAGTTCCCGTTCTCCCCTTTCACCTCCCTCTGTCCCATTGTTTCCTTATTAGTCAAGCTCAGACAACAAATGAGGTTTGAGCTGATTGCCTTTGAAAGTAACCACTTTATGTTATGGTGGTAATTTTCAGTAGACAGATGTTTTTTCTTCTGGGGAAAGTTTGAATAAATGTGACAATACATTTTTGTTTGTCTTGACAGGTTATTTAAACTTGTTACCACATACAGGATGGATTACATACTAACTCAGGCTGTATCTTTTAATTTCCAAAAAAGATTTCAAACTCCTTTTTGTCTCTTATTTGGCCAGATTCTTATACCTCAGGATGGTGTCAACTTCCACAGTCATGATCTGGAAACATCTCAATGTAGCAGCTGCTCATTTCATTTCTAAACATTGCCTCTCTCTCTTTAACAATGCCTGGGTGGTCCAAATTCAAAAAGCCAATTTAATCCCAAACTGGTAGCTCTCTCAGGTTATAGTTTAATCAAAGCAGAGCGGGGGTTCACTGTGCATCTGTGCAACTGTTCATCTGCCAGGAATTTGACCTGCTAATGTGCCTAACGTTTTGCTCTCCGTCTTCTTTGTTTGCAGACAGCTGTCATCTGAGGATCTGGCCCGAGTCCCTGCAAATTCAACCAGTAACATCTTGAACAGGTTACTGATCAGCTATGATCCCAGAATAAGACCCAACTTCAAAGGCGAGTGTCTTGCCCTTTATATCTGCTTCTGTCTCTTTTCACATTTATATTGTAGCTGCAGCGCTGTCATGCTAATTAAAGAAATAAGGGTATGATGAATACACACTTTGGGATTTCTCCCTTAGAATGTCATGCTGCAACAAGTCTGCTGCTTTCTGCAGATGTGAAGGCATTTATCAAAAAAGGCAGTGTCTGTTTTGCATGATGTTCTCTGGTTGGCTTCTTACGGCGCCCTGAACACGGACAGATTGACACAGTGTCAGATGAAATATGTAGTTTAACACCAGCATCAAATCCTTTTAACATTAAAATTGCACTAAGGTAAGCTTTTATCAAGATATAAATAACCGGGATGGGATCTCTGATCAGCTGTTGCTGGGCTGGAAGCCAGAGACACTTAAGGTTTTAGTGGTAGCTACTAAATTTAACAACGATATCGAACATACTGATCTTCACCGCTAATAATGATCTTAAATAATAAATACAGTAGAGATTCACAGCAATGAGCTTACATTACATTACATGCTACATAAAAATACATATGCTGACACTTTTTAGTGATGTTTGTCCACCCTAAACCCATTGATGCCCATTGATGCCCATAGTGTGAAATATCAACTTGATTACTGATGGCAAAATAAGTTAATGCCAAAATTTGACTTTTATACAACTTCAAAGTCCATACAAGCATATAAAATAAGCATCCACAGCACTATGTAGGTCTCATGCTGAGCCTCTGATGACAAACTTTCCCTCACAGATACAGAGGGTATGTACAAATGCATCTAAAGGCTGCCTGTAAAGCTCAATAACTGTCCCCTGCAGGAACTAGGACACAGATGAACCCTTAGTCCATCTTTCTGCCCACCAAGTATCCACCCTCAGTGTTTATGGTGTAGTGTACATATTGCACCGAAGGGAGTACCCCACTTCAGTCTCACAGAAACAGCCATAAAAATAACAAAGAGGTGACTGGTGGCCTCTGCGTCTGACTGATGGTCTTACCAGTCTTCAGGTGGAACCTTAGATAGTTTCCATCCACTGCCACTTTTGGCAGCAGGAGCTGTATCTGGGACTTTGATGTGAGCAGGCTCAGCTCCCTCCCTGACTGCCCGTGTCCGGCAGCCAAACATCTGCTCTTGATTTCAGGGTGGGCTGAAAGCTCCCCGTCCATTAACATCCATGTCATAATCTCCCAAATTAACATCTAAACTGTGCCCTGTGCATCACGTTTCCTGTGCCTGTGAAGTGATGAGGCGCTTTTAGAAACCATGTAGAGAATTTTTAAGGTAACGGCAACATGTTTCTTGAATTTTAATTTGTTTGTTTGGTCTGTATTAATGCAAAGACGATGTATACTCAATCCCACCTCAACATTATATGCATTAATTTGGTGAATTGCATGGGAGAGTGTATCCAGTGAAACTCAGGAGCCTCCAGTAAACACCTCGAAAGGCATAATTTATTCAAAGCAGGGCGAGCAGTCTGCATTCATCAAGGATTATATTAGTTTATGCAAAGGGCTCAGCAGAGAGAGATGCCAGTATAAATGTTTATAGCATTAGCTTCACTAAAGGCATGGCATGCTCTTGAGAATGTTGACAAATCCTGATCGGAAAGATAATCATGTTAATCACCAGGTACGGAGTGGTGTACAAAAACATGTAAAGGATTTTACACAACATTAACTGTAAGCTACAAGCACAGTGGTATCTCAGTCCCACTGCAGCTAAGCTGTGGACGCAGTTCTACCATCTCTTCTTTCCTTTTTCCCTCTAACCAGGCATTCCTGTGGAGGACAGAGTGAACATTTTCATCAACAGCTTTGGCTCCATCCAAGAAACGACCATGGTAAGAATTCACCCACTGAAGCCTGACTGTATTGATAATCAATACCTCTGCCAATCAGAATCAGTGGATCAGGCCTGGGAAAAAAAAAAAAAAAACGCTTTTTCAGGCCTTTTAGGGAGAGTGTGGGTTTTTTAGACAGCATCAACACATTTAGCAGTGAATCATTATGAAGACTGGAGTTTTTTCATGCCTCATTTATCTGATGGCTTAAGTGCTGATAAAGAATTGCAGTTTGAATACCAATAACTCGATTAAACTTAAGGGCAAAGTCAGGTCGACTCTTGTTCACTTAGAAAACAATAAGGGGAACTTTCCTCTTTCTAAAAAAGGCTGGTTTAAAGGCAGTGTTCACCAGGAAGGCAGGTAATAAATACACAGTGATTTAATCTCACATGTAATCAATGGAGAGCAGATTCAGATTCCACAGTTTGATTTGATTCAGATTTCCCTTTTATTTACCTTATATTAACATAACTTTCAAATATTGTCACCCTAAAATTGTTTGTAACATGGCACTTCAGGCACATTTTGTCATGTCAACAGGCCTTAGATGACATGATAATGTTCAAGGTCCTTCATTGAGCCTACAAGGATAGCAATGCAGTCATATCATGCTACAGCTACACTTAATATGTTGCACTTGTGGGACATTTAAGGTTAAAGTATGTTCCAACTGCAGGCAAATCACATTTATTGCTCAAAATCAGATCTTGTCTGCACTGTTTTGCAAGAGATCAGATTAAATCTGTGTGTCCAGACTTCATCATCAGCCCATCTCTGTGGGTTGCTATGGTAACAGCGAAAATGTCAGTTATTACAGCTCTGCTGGTGATGCAGCTTTAAATTGTTTTCTTTTGTTCTGATAGGTTTGCCTCCACCTGCAAAGTGGCAGCAGATAATTTATTTCGTTGTCTATCTGTAGACTGCTGTTCTGAATTTCTGTCAGTCTGTTTTCATCAAAGACACTTTAAAAAGAATGCACAGTGTCAGGCATCTAGAGAAGTCAGAGTGGGATCTCATTTCCAAACCACCAGCGAATGTGGTTTGGATTGCTGTTCAGACTTTCTACAATCCACGTGGATACAATCTGGGTCGTGTACATGTAGGCCAAAAATCCAATTTAAGCTGGCAGCCTGAACACGGTTTTTAAAACAAGATGGTTCATCAAACCAAATCTGATAAAAACATCAAAATGTTTTTACTGTAGTTTTAGCTGACACTTAAAGTTAATATACGCTATATATAACCATCCTGAGACATATGCTGATGATGGGTTTAGCAGGACCTACTGTTTTCCTCATTGAACTTGTCCAAATGTAGTCATAGTTCAGTGTCCACTCTGAGTCTATTTCATGCATATAGTGCCGTTTTGGATCTGAAGTTGGGCTTCACATCAAGATTAATTAGAGTGATGATTGAGGGGAAACCCTACAATTAAAGTATAGAAGTGAGATACATAGATTGTGGAAGAAAAGGAAAAAAGAGAAGGAAAAATCAGGAAAAAGTTGAGAGAGGATAACAGGAAGCACTGAGGTAGAAAACAGGACAGTAAGCAGGAAGATGGTGACAGACTGTGAGAAAGATGGACACGTTATTAGAGAGAGGGGGTGGGGGACCAAAACTGGCAATAACCACAAAAAAGTAGACGTAGATGAAGCAGACTGAGCTGTTAGGAAGAATAAAACGGGAGAAAATAGAAGGCTTGGAAAGGATAAAGTATGAAGAAAGCAGGAGAGAGGCTATATGAAGAAACATGGAGGGCTGAAAGACAAAGAGACACGTGCACAGCTGCCAAACAGAAGCTCCTGTCCTCACTCTTCCCTCTGGGTGCTCACCAAAAAAGTGACACAGGTTTGCAGTAAATCCAGGAGAAGCAAAAAGAGAAGACAGCTGGTCACCTCTCCCTTTTAATTTTTCACTCTGTGGGGTATCTGATCTCAGGAAAGCCTCTCATCATTTACACCTCGCTCCGCCAGACACCACCACTCGTCCACTGTTAGTTAAAATATCTATTTTCACTTTATGAACGTGGTCCTCGGTTGACACTGCCTAATTTGATGTCATACAAATATGTTTGAAATATTTTTTTTGTCCTTCTGCTTCTCAGCTTAAGTTTCACCCGTTGATTACCTTGAGCGGTTGTGTTAAATCTCTCTGGAATCGAACGGCGCTCTGGCAGCTTGATAGTGAGCCAGATGGAAGATATATTTCCTCGTCTGGTTTTTAGAAAGGTGTGGGAATTGGCCAGTGTCTCCGTCAGACACAGAAGAGCCAGCAGAAGCTGTCTATGCTGTCGCTGGAGGACTAGTTGGACAGTGAAACCTTAAAATGAGGATGTAAAGAAATGGCAGCCTGCTTTCCAAAAAATGAAATATCAATATATGTTTCCTCAAAACATTTATTGTGTGGACTTATCTCTTATATGTTTTTTTTTCTCTATTACAATCTATGATAGCTGATAAAGATGCTCTCTCAGTTTAAATGTTGTATTGGTGTATATTAAAAGCACGAACGTCACACAGCCAAGGCAGAAAGTGGATTGTTTGAGGATATATTTAACTGCATTAGCTTTTTTTTTTATCTTAAAACACAAACGGTCCAATGACAGATGCAGGCGAACTTGAAACAAGCTGTTGTGCTGCAAATAAAAATATATACCAATGTAATAGTAGCAGGGATAACAAGAGGAGGAGGAAATGTGGAAGTCTTCACACATACAGATGGTGTTTTGGCAGCTGTATTTGACATATCATCCATCTTCAGGCTCAGCATTAATAGTCCACCTGCACTGCAGAACAGCTTGAGGCACACCATCAACATGGCCACAAGAAAACGTCCCTAAACCTCCAGTGATACTTTCCCACCAACAGGAATGTGGCCGTTTCACTAATAAGCTTTCTAATGAGCTATTTGCTGTTGTTGTATTGATAACCTTTGACCCCTGGACGGTGCAGTTTCCTGCTGCTTCAAAGCAGACGTCATGCATGTTTTTTTGCTGCAGCTGTAAAATGTCTCTCTGCACCTCAAGATGAGTGAGTTATGAAAAAGCTAAAAGCAAAGATATAATATGATGCAAATGGGATGGTATGAGCGTTAAAGTGCTTTATTTGCCCCTTTAAAACTCCTCTGGGATTGTCGTGCAGTGTTGTCAGCTGGAAAACAGCTTTCAGTCATAAAGTTAGCTCGTGTCCGGCACCATTAACATGCAGCTACTCAACATTAACCATGTTTGTACTTGTCTGCTGTTAACAGGATTATAGAGTCAACATTTTCCTGCGGCAGCGCTGGAACGACCCCAGGCTGAAACTGCCACCAGACTTCAAGTCTGATTCTCTCACTGTCGATCCCAAGATGTTCAAATGTCTCTGGAAACCTGATCTGTTCTTCGCTAATGAGAAAAGTGCCAACTTTCATGACGTTACGCAGGAAAACATCCTGCTTTTCATCTTCCGTAATGGAGACGTTCTGATCAGCATGAGGTAATTATATATTTTTTCTAAAATTAATTGCAATGTATGCCCAGAACTTGCAGTTGTGTTTAAGGGGTTTGGCAAAATCGGCCTGGTCCTGACCAATCAGAACTACAGTGATGAGGTCAAGAATAATCTTCCTACACAATGTGTGTGAGCTATAAAGAGCAAAACAAAATGTTTCTTGTTATTAATGGTTACAGGAACATCCTCATTCATAAAGATGACTAACATGAGCACAATGCCACTACTAGGTTGTTTCAAAACCAAAACTAAAAAGGAAACTGCTAATTCACATAGCCATTAATCATGTTTTCTGTAATGCCCCTGCAAATATGCATTGACTGTTAAGTATAATTTTTCAGTCTGTTGGTTTTTTTCCATGTCCAAAATTCCCTCTTTTTTGTTTTTCTCGATATTATTTGTGGCCACAGGCTGCATGGCTGAAATCTCAAAACATAATGAGACTGTTGACTTTTAGTTAAACATATTATCTCCCACAGAGGCTCAGTGTAAACTAGTCGGGGCCACAGCTACACTAAACAGTGCTGTGTTATGTTTCAGTCATCTCCGGGCATAATCCGTGACATGTGTCTGTAATTTTGACTGTAGCATATTTTGTTTATCTTCACTTTTAAGCTTTAAGTCTTGCGATATCTGTAGATAATACTAGTGCTATGCAAACAAGGATTATGTGTGGGTGCATATGGTGTGTATATATACACTGAAGGAGAACATTAAACAAAGCACTTTTGTCCGATCCTCCTTCAGGTTGTCCATCACCCTCTCCTGTCCTCTGGATCTGACATTGTTCCCTATGGACACGCAGAGGTGTAAAATGCAACTGGAAAGCTGTAAGTTTGCAGAATTAACGCCACCTAAAAGCACTTTGGCACATGTTTACTTGTTGGTATTTATGGGTTGGGAGGATATATTTGTGGTTTTTGTAAATGTGTTGTTTGGGGCGGAAAATTTTTGCTTAGATGCATATTTCAGTTAGAGAAGTAGAATAAATCATCATATTTTAGGGTTGTCGGGAACGTCTCACAGCTAATTGAGCCTGACTGGTGTTATTGCATCTTGTTTATGAAGCACTGTAGACTTAAGTAACACCACTTGAAGCCACTACTACACTTTAATGCTGTTGAGCTCTGTAGCTTTCTGCAGGCCTTCATGCATTTACACTTCATGTATATTTTCACTGTGATTGATTAATATGTATATGTGCTCCTTTTTACCCCCAGTTGGCTACACTACTGATGACCTGCAGTTCATGTGGCAGACAGGAGATCCTGTGCAAATGGATGCTATCGCTCTGCCACAGTTTGATATCAGACAAGAAGACATTGATTATGGAAACTGCACCAAGTACTATGCAGGAACAGGTACCGTCTGCACCTCTCATGTAGCCAATGAAACAACGACGTCTTCTATGAAAATAACCTTAAAAGCACCATCTTTTAAATTGCACTCTCAATTGAAAGAGGGAAATTTACAGCAGTATTTTTGAACTCAAGCAAGACTTTAGCGTCCCTGCTGCTCATCTGTGGGCTTAGCTTTCATCTCTTCATTAATTATTCTGTCTGAATTGTATTTTGTTGTGGGTAGGCTCAAAGCTTTAGTGTCCTTATTAAATTAAATTAAATTAAATTAAGAACCCAAAACTATGTTCCTGTGAACTTGTCTGGGTTCTTTGGTTCTAATTAGAATTATCTTGTAGTTGTGTAGTGATGTGTTGCCTGGCTGCAGTTAAATCAGAATAAAAATTTTAGTTAAGAAGCTACAACTGAATAATTAAATCCTGCAACATTGAGTGAAGCAAATCTAAACTACTAACCAAAGCAATGTTGCACTACGAACATTTCATATTTTGTTATATAGGAGGTTCACAGAGCAGAGATGTGGTTGTAATTAATTTATGATCAGGTGCCATATTTAATTATGTCTTTCAATGCATGGCCATAAAATCTCTAAAAACAAGAGAATTAAGAGAGATATTATAAATAGAGAAGTGCTCTGTACTCATATAGCGCTGTACACTGCTTCAAATGTATCCTTTTGCTCACACAAGCACACACACATCAGCACATCAACGGTGCAGCCACTGGGGGCACGCTATGGCTATAAGTGTATAAGTGCCAGAGAAGGGAATCAAACTACCACATGATTGAAGTGCTAAAAACTATTCCTTCAATAAATAGAGTATAAAAAAACAAAAAAGGTTCTGTAGAGTTCTACATATGACTTTCCCAATGAAATGGAAAAACTCGGTATCAGCCAGCAGGGCTGGTATGACCTCAGTGCTCTCACACTTGGGAGGCACACTGCTGGCGGTGAGTCAGGCTTTTAACTGGTTGCTATGACTACATGGCCAGACACAAAGATCACCTCTGTGTACGATTGGTTTGAGCCTGCACGGCGACACAGGCAGCCCTTATATGTGGTATAAAAGCTCCCTGAAGATCCCCGGGCTAGTTAAATATTACTTCAGCCCATCCACTCTACCATCCCATTGGACCAACCGACCAGCCTCAATGAGCAGGAACACGGTGCTCATGGAAGAAGGTCTGAAAGTTTATGGATGATCATTCCATAGTGGTTACTAATGAAGGCCATATTTCCAGCAGAAGTTAAGGGTGAACAAATATAATTTATGAGTAGAAACGTTTTTTTAATATCAAGAATAATAACTATAAAGCAGGAAAAAAGAACATTTCTGCACACACACACACAAATGTGTGACAGTTTTAGGTCTCCTACACAGTTGGCACATTATCAAGGTGCTACCATGAGTTCCCACAGAGGTCTCAGCTTTAACAGGGTTAGCTGAAATGATGTTAAAACCCTTGTGTCTGATCACCTTTTCCCTTTCTTCTCTTTGGCTCTCTCTGTTTCTAATGGTGCACACAGCTGCACGTCACATGGGCAAAAACAGGCCGATCAGATTGAAGACTTAACCTGGCTGCTACCTTAATGCCTAATGTGCATTTAATAGACTGAGCCAGTAAAGGACCATTTCTCTCACCTGCTCTGTTTCAATGCAGGGGCTCAATGTTCCCGAGTTTCAAGACCCAATAAGTCTTAATGGGCTGACATTGACAGCAACATCCTTAAACTTCCATTAACATTGGTCTCACAGCTTCACCCACAGCCAATCCCTGAACTGAAATACGCCATTTTGTGATATCTGACCACTGCCTCCTTCCTCATGCAGGGTACTACACTTGCGTAGAGGTCATCTTCACTCTAAGGCGTCAGGTCGGCTTCTACATGATGGGTGTGTACGCTCCCACCCTGCTCATCGTAGTCCTCTCCTGGCTGTCCTTCTGGATCAACCCTGATGCGAGTGCTGCCAGGGTCCCGCTGGGTATGGATTTTTTGATCAATTTCACCATCTGATGTTTTGTGTTATATTAAATCTGTAAATATTTCTCCCAACGAGGGCTAAAAGCATGACTACACATTTAAAACAGGGGCGAGTGCAAGTGCATGTACAGCTGAGGTAATTAGGTGTAAATCCAGAGAAACAATATTATAGATAAAGGTTGGGAGGTTTTTTAGGGTTCACTGACATTATAATCATCTCCACTATGACATCATCTATCACTCTGACAACATGAAGGACTTTATCCATCAAGCATGGTACCGTGTCCACTGTTTGGTTGTATGTGATACATCAATGAATATAGCTGTAATTGACAGATGGGACCCACTACAGTGGTGCAAGAAGCACTTATCTGGTGTGGGTCCAATGGGAATTAGAGCCATTTTACTAACTGCTGTGACCAAGATTTAAAGTGATACTATGGATAACCCCCCCTGCTTTATGGTGTACATCAGACATACATTGCTATAGCTGCCTGAAGGTGGATCTGATGCAGCTATGTAGCATGTTATGCTCTGAGTGAATGTTATAGCTAAGCCAGTGAAGAAGCCAAAGAGGATCTTGTCTGAGGAAACAAGACTGAGCAAAAGCATGTATATTGGACCGGCTTATGTTGCCAAGAGCTAAAAGAGGAAAAGAAATGCAAGACTGACGGGGATGTGGCCTCTTTGCTGTGGGACTGGTCTGCTTAGCTTCTACATTGCACACTTTATGATGCACTATTTAGCTGCAGATTGTTGGCCGTTGTCTCAGACAGGTAGACACTCTTAGCACCACTAGCACTTTACTCAAACAGTTGGCGTGGACAGTCAGACAGCTGGTGTGGGTGCAGGCGAGTGAATGAACAACAGATATTAATGTCCATGTCTCAAGTGTTTGTATAAATGTATGAAGACCATCTGAATGCGGGAGTGTTAGATAAGGATGTGTGTGGAGTAACTAATAAGTAACACGGGAAAGTGTGCATGTGTGTGTCAGTGCCATGTTTGTCCCTCTGCAGTCAGTGACGGGCTGCTCCAGCTCCAAGCTTCACTGTGTTAATGACAGTTGTCTGCTCCTCAGTTAATGTTCATGAACCACATTATTTAAATCATAGAGCAGTTTATCTGTGGACATTATTGTTTCTATGATGCACCAGCTCCCTTTTTCCATCAGTGTGCAAAAAAAGATGCCTCCTAGATTGTGATGTCTTGTTGTTGTAAAACAAGCACAGGCTCTTATGTTTCTGTTATTCAGTGTGAGCAGCAAAGTGCTGAGAAAACCAACAAGGCACACCTGATCCCTATTAACCCAAGTAATGATGGGGTGTACTGAAGCTCACTGAGAGCAGTGCTGTTTTTCCAAACCAGAGAAGCACAGGATGCATCTAGCCTGGAGGTCTAGCTTAGGCCCCGTTCACACTGGAGAGAGTCAGTCCAGCTAGAGTAGGATTGAGCCCAGACAGCCTTTAAGCTGGATGCGTTCAGACCTATTTTCAAATCTGGCTAGCACACACTTGTGTCCGCACTCAATCCGGCTTCATCCAGCGTGTTTGCTGTTCTCCAAACCACTAGGGGGCGCCTCGTAATATGGCTAATAATGTTGCTAGCCGGATTCGCTAGCCACATTTGCGTTCACACCTGAGCCACATTTGAGCCAATCCTGCTAGATCCACCTCTCGAGGGTGGATCTAGCCGGCTTGAAATCAAACTGGATTCAGCCGGATTGGAGGTGTTCACACTCGGAAAAAAACACATCTGGATTGATCTGGATGCGGCCAAATCCTGCTTAAGCCACATTTTTTTCCCCAGTGTGAACGGGGCCTAAGATTACTCAATTAGTCGAGGCTGCTTAGGCTATTTTGTGTATTTTTTGTGAACTGAAAACATCACAGATAAACTGTCTGCTGGCCCCCCTTTTTATTGTCTTAGTTGCTGACACAGTCCTAGTTTTCCATTAGTCTGTCCCAGAAAAGTCTTAAACTTGGTTTGTACACTTTGTTGGCACCATTGGCTGCAAAACTATCACACAGTAAGTGATGACTGCATTTTTGCATTTTTGCCCTGAATGATTTCATCTGTCTTATGTCACAATATAAAACACTCAGTCTCCACAGATATATATATATACACTCATACAAAGATGGATTCTTTAGCTGTGGGCCAATATTGGCTGCAAAATCACTCCAAAGTGGTCACAATGATGACATTTCTTCAGTAAAAGAAGTGAATGAAAACCACAGCTTCTTAAGATTCTGCACAAAGTGAACATCTGTATTACTACGCTTCTATAGTGATAACAGTGGCAGATTTATCTCTCAAAATGTATAGATTTTTCATGCAAATTCAGGCTGATGTTCATTTTAGCTGCAGTGATAAAGCTACTGCTATTTTTCTGCATGGTTTCCTGCTCATGTCATCTGCTGTCGGTGTAACAAAGCATACATCATTTGTGTAGCTTTGGCTACACATACAATATTTGGCCTCTATTGTCAAATATGTGACCAAAATACACACTCAACAATAATTTAAAGTCTTAAAGGTCATGGGAATGACAATGAATCGGAGGTCATGACCCCTTAATACCCATATGTGTCTCTGCTGTATAGATATTCATATTTTTCATGTCTATTTCCCTGCACTTTATTTTTTCCTCCATGGTTTAAGCCTTTTGTAATATATCAGTGTCACCCACACAAAGTATCACCTCACTGTGTGTATACAGGGCTGCATGGATAAGATAATCCACTTCAGTCATCCCACAGCCTCCTTTCTCTCCATCCTACCTCGAGTTGTTTATCGCCACTTTCATTCCATCATCACTCCAACTCCTCCTGGAAGCCTCCTCTGACTTCTCTCTAAATGGGATCAGTACAGGTCAGTCAGTACCGAGGTGTGGGACCTATCTCATTTACTGCTCTATTCTGTGTGTGTGTTTGTCATTGTACATGTTGTCTACATATGCACCCATGTGTTAATTTGTCTGGGAATGTGTGTTTGTAGTGAAACACAGCATGTTCTGGTCCCGTGGGCAATGTGAACAAATGTACCAGTAAAAACTGGTTTCACATAACATTGCAGAAATACATCAGACTGCATGTTAGCCAATCTGATGACAAAGGCCAGGTTTATTTTGTACAAGCTGCCGAGTGTGTCACTGGGGAACAAGACAAAACAAAGCTATTTTAGTTTCCCCACCTTCCATGTTTTCTCACTGCTCATTGATAATAGGGGAGCTTCCACCATTCTCTCAATAACCCCAGTGAGGTAGCCTGAGTTTCATTGGAAATCCTGAAGCCAATACAAACCATTCCTACAGTGACCATAATGAGGCCCGGAGACAACACCTACCGGCCCTTTATATGTGTTTATTTTTCCTCTGAAGTAGCATTACAGGAAGCAAAGTAAAGTCCCTTATTGAAGATTTGAATGCCCTCCTCTGAGTGTCTGTGATTATTTCTGCCTACAAGAGTTGCTGCTGAACAGGGGAAACTAATCTGCTATCCTGCCAGCTATCAGAGATAAGAACTGTTTAAAATGGCTCTCACATTGGAGGCTCACTGAGCTCTCAGAGATGTCCTCCTCATAAAACAGGTATAACAGGAACAGTTAATTGCAGTTATCAGAAACACCTTTGTGGGTGTTCACTTTTAAGGGCAGGTTAATCTATTCAGGATTTTACCTTAGCAGAAGGTTGATCAAATGTTTTTGGAAATTCAAGACTATGAAAGAAGATAATGTGTTATTCTAACTTTAAAATGCCCTTTCACACCTTTAGCACACAGTATTCGCGTGTCTCATCTGGAACTAGTCTGGTTCTAGGAAAAGACTTGGGCCTTTCTATAGCTTGCACATGGAGAAATGACTGATATGTACTATGACTGCTAATAACATGTAGACACAATATCATCAAAAGATTGGAAACTATTACAGGAAAGCAGAAAAGAGTATGACATTGCTACATGTCATGTAATGGCATACTTGTTCGGACTTTTTAATGTCAGGCCTCACTGCATTTATAAAAGCGGTTCTACTGTAGTTACACTCCATGATTATATTCACTGGAGTCTCGTACCCTTCCTCTTACTTTGCTGATTGACAAGGTTATTTGTTCTCCCCCTCCACTCAGGCATCCTCTCGGTGCTCTCCTTGTCTTCCGAGTGTACCTCCTTGGCTTCCGAGCTGCCCAAAGTGTCCTACGTCAAGGCTATCGATATCTGGCTCATTGCTTGCCTGCTGTTCGGATTCGCCTCGCTGGTGGAGTACGCTATGGTTCAGGTGATGCTCAACAGCCCAAAGCGTATCGAGGCAGAAAAGGCCAGGATGGCATCCAAGGAGAAGGCTGCAGGAAAGAGCCCCACTGCTAGGAACAACACGGTCAATGGCACCGGAGGGACGCCGCTCCATGTTAGCACCCTGCATGTCAGTGAATCTGGTTTGATCATTTGAATGTGTGTCTGCATTGTTTAATTTAATGGTTCTTTGTCAGGTGATTGGTAAAGCGTTTCTTTTTCTTAACATACATATTGTGAACAAGTTCAGTAACAAAAGGTGAAAACACTTTAACTTGGATGAATCTAAACAGAACCAACAGATCCAGTATGGACTGATAACTGCACCATCAGGTGTTACTTGACTCCATTTTGCCTGTGCTTGCATTTGATTCCTCCACCTACCGTTGTAGCACAGATGCTAAAATTCATACTGTACATCCTATATCCCCTGGCAGCTCTCTGTCTGTAGCACTGAGATCCAATCTAAATGCAAAACAGGGAAATTCAGTTATTAAAAATGAGAATTGTCTGTAACACACACACCCTAACACACACATACACGCTCTCTTCTCAGTCAAGGCTCAAGCCTGGCATGCATCAGGCGTGCAGTATGTTGTGTGGGTCTTCCAATTGTATGCCTAATTGAAATTAATTTACCTCTGAGTCCATGTTAGTCCGAACCACATTTGGTTTGAGAGGATTACATTATTCCATTGAGGTTTAATAGATTTTCTTGTCAAAACCAAATCAAAATAATGAAGCTTTAATGAGCCTAATGACTTCAGTGAGTAAGCATCCATAGTGTGATTAGATCCTGCTCACCATGCAGGCCTTCAGGGAAGTCGATGAAAGGGATTTTTTTTTGGATGAAACTAAATCCTGCTGCAGATTGTTTTGTGTAAGCACAGGTTGTGATAGCGTGTGTGTTACAAGATGAGAGAACAACCATATTAGGCAACATTGTAAAGCACAAACTAATTTTGGCAACAAAGATCTCTTAAAATAGCTGCAGTTTTGATTTATCAGTGTGAATTCTGTCCAAGATTTGGGATCAAACAACTCTTTACTGTAAGTGCTGTCTGCTTTCAGTGGACTCCATTTGTTCTTAACAGACTTATTTAAATGTTGCTTTCATAGTGTGATAGTAGAGTACTCAGAGGAAGTGTGCAAGCCAACGCTGTAGAAACATTGTAAATGGAAAAACAGTCCACAGCCAGGACATCTGTGACTGTAACAGACAGCGCAGACTCTGTGTGGACACAGGGAAGTATGTGCAGGCCCATGGCCAGCAAGTGGGGACAAAAGCTGTGTCCTAATTTGGAAAGTGCACATTTTAGAATCCGTATTTGAGGTTAGTGTGGCGAGTATCGTTAAGGCTAAGTCTCTAGGAAGCAAAGGCAAACTGCCCAAGTGTGACCTGAGTAAGATTGCTTGTGTGTATGTGTTACAAGAAATGTTTAATCAGCAGCTACAGTTGTGGTCCTGTGTGCACATCAATGCATCCAAGTGTCTGTACACACACACTACTACAGATCAGATTTACCTGCTGGGAGTGTGGAGTGAATTACTAAAAATGAGTAGCAAGCCTTTCTGAACACAAAAACATGTATATGGCCAGAAGTTATTGGCCCATTCAGTGTTCGTTATCAGTGCTTTTGCAACATAATTACGGAAAGTAAAGCATTGTTGTAGCTAACAGTCAAGCAGAAGGTGTGTTACCTCTATTCACATGAGTGATGAGGAGCTTCCTGTAACCATTAGACACAGCAGCCTGTGATTAAGGGGATTGTTATCAGTTGTGGTTTGGATAATGCAACTACAATGAGATAGCAAGGGTGATAGCTGATAGGTAAAGGAGGTCCCTATTAGTCTTAAATATAGGAGTGATAAGAGTTCCCAGGCGTTTGCAGAGAGGATAACATCCAGAGCAGGTGTGTATATTTCATCGAAAGTTCCATCAAAGCCTTAAAATTTGCATGTATTATCTTGACCTATTGACCTGCCATTGTTTGTGTCAGCCAATGTTTGCAGACAGGAGAATCAGGGAATGAACAGAGTAAAGTTTGCACACTCATACTGCCCTGTTGCCATGTTTACTCTGTCCAGTTCCAAAGCCAGCATCCAAAATGGAGTAAATCATCAAAGGCAAACAAAATTAAAAAAGGAGCAGGAATGAAGCCAAGAACTCACCCGGGCTGGTGGACTGAGGGAAACAATATGGGATTGAGGGGCAGGTGCATGGGTGTGGGTGTGGAGCTCAGGTGTTAAAACACTGATGGCAGCAAGCGAACATGTAGAGTAATGGACTGTGCAACGACAAGTAGGGTTAGCAGCGGCCAAGCAGGATAGAATGTATAGAATGAAAGTATGTAAAAGTAAGCAAGCCTGAGAGACAAAACAATGAGTATACTTCATCACTGTTATTTGTTTTGCAGGATAGAATAATCTCTGTAAGGATAATGCAATCCTCCGTGCACTGCACTGCTCAGTCGACCAGTTTTAAACCACTTTGGTCTGGCTGTTCTGCCTCGGGGGGGTCTGCCAGCAGTGCTTTCAGAATATTAGTCTAATCTCATTTTAGCTCATATGTTTCTTATGGGTAAATCTGTTTTGGAATAAAATGATGCACAATTTAATGTTTAATCTGCTTCCTTCTTTCCTCCCCCCACCCACCAACCCACCCCAGGTGGCTGAGACACGCTGCAAGAAGGTGTGCACTTCCAAATCAGACTTGAGGACCAGCGATTTCAGCATCGTGGGCTCGCTCCCCAGGGACTTTGAACTGTCAAACTTTGACTGCTATGGGAAACCCATCAACACCGGCTCCGCTCACAGCAAATCGCAGGCGAAGAACAAGAAACCTCCTCCTCCGAAACCGGTCATCCCCTCAGCTGCCAAAAGAATTGACCTGTACTCCAGAGCCCTCTTCCCCTTTTCCTTCCTCTTCTTTAATGTGATTTACTGGTCCATATACTTGTGATTACCTTGAATTTATTAACTCCACTCCACTTTCTCACAAGTTCAGGTTGAGACTTTTAAGTGATCATTAAAGAAATGTTAAGCTCATACTAAAGAAGAAAGTAAAAAAAAAATTATAATTCCATTTATCTTCACACAAAAAGGCAACTATCGTCATTTATGTATTAAATTATTACTACTTTCTTATCTTTCCTAAAATAGATATATATAGCATCTTGTATTGAACTATTTTAATTATTGATAGTGGTTCCTGAGAGGCTAATACAGGATTACAGATAAGACAAGTGTTGTGATGAATAGTGTGTAAACTCCACAAAGATTGAGTAAGAACAGCCGGAGACACACAGATCTAATCGAAGAGCATTTGTAAATAGCTTTTTGATTTTTTTTTTTCTCCCCCACCCAGTGGGAGTGTGCTGCCAAGTTTAAACATTTTATTTAAGCTTCGATGCAAAGTGTAACATTGTAATTTACCTTGCATGTTATATATTAAAAAAAATGCATGTATATGAAGATGAAGTTTAAATCTATACAAAGTATTTATCACACTTTTCTTATTGATTTGATTTGCTCTTGGGAAGATAAGTGGATAATGAAACACTCCTGTTCCTGTCCAGATGGTCATGTGACACTGCCACTCCTTACAAACTTTCACCTGTGTTTAAACGGGTCACCAGTGAGCTGGGACCACGTGTTTGTGGAATTTACAAGCAAAAATAAATAAATGACTTTTCACCATTTGATGTGAATAAAAGTCAACACAAAGATTTGAATTAAACACTGTGCATCTTTTTTTTTTCTTCTTCTTGGTGCGGGTTGGTTGGCATTGACATACAGCGCCTGTCACATCATACAACATCTGTTTCCACTGAGCCTTAACCTCTCATAATCTGAATAACCGCCCATCAATTATTCATGCAAACCTGCTTAGAAAATGACCCCTGACTATAATTGTGAGAATCCTCATATGAGATCTGTCTCTGGCTTAATGAAGCAGGACAGATGCTGACCTAATGTCATGACAACAGGTTCATATTAATGAGGTTTGAAGCCATTCAGGCTGGAATTGCTCTCCAGTAAATAAGAGGGAAATTATCATTGCTCTGATTTTTTTTTTGTCCTTTTTGGTTTGCTCAAATTGAGAAAACGACTTTTTTTAACACCTCTCTGTGGCTGCCATGGTTACAGACACAGGAAAGAAATTTAGTCTGTCACTGCAAAAACGAGCCTGTAACACACTAGAAAGAGGAGGGGAAAGCCACTACAATCACAGAGGGAACATCAAGAGGATGTTTGGCTTTAATGACAGTATATCTGTAATTAATCTGGACAGATCTGAGGACTCATTTCAGCTCTGACTGAATGTCAAGGGAGATTTTGCATTGCAGTGCCCCCTAATGGTCACATGAATATTTGTCTAATGTAATAAACAGATAAATCATCTCCTTGGAGAGAAACAGATATAATGCTAGATCTTCCTTCTGAAAAAAAGAGGCAGACTTCCATGTTATGCAGGTAGATGCAGAGAAAGCGCCTCAGTTTTTGCACAAACAACCATGATTTCCAGACATTTTATTAGTGATTATTCATTGAAATAATAATGGCAACAAACCCCTTTTGAAAACATCAAGCAATGCTAAGCACACATGAGCAAGACAATTTTACATCACTGGTCATTCAGAGAGGAGGAATCAAAGAGAGGGAGTATCAAACGAAGCCCTTTTCACAGGTGTGACTCATGTGTCCCTGTGTGTTTGTGTGCATGTGTGTGCATGTGTGTGTGCATGCTCCTCCCCCGCACCCTCAGCACCCCTGCTAGCAGCACAGTGCAGTAACCTATATCACACTGGGTGCTTTCTAATCCAACATGACCTCTCACCAGGCATCCACCCGAGCCACCAAGACAACCACCATGACAGTCAGGCAATGATTAGTGGAGGAGCTGTGGGGGGGGAGGAGAGGCCACAAGGCTTATTGGAAGCTCATTTACTGTGAACAAGGCCTTCACACATCAGGGTTGTGCTTTTACAACACTGCATACTACACGTCAAGTATAAGTTCAGTCCTACCACTATCCAATGTTATCATCCATATTCCATCATATTACCCAGTTAAACATTAAAAGAACAAACAAAAAAATAAACAACTTGCCTTCCTTCACTTTGTTCAGTGATGGTAGTTTTATCTAAAACCTGAGACATAATAGTATTTTTTTGCCAAACGCTACAGCAGATTTCAGGTCAAACACAATTCTTCACACTGTTACTGTCTGGTGGATTTTTGGCTTGTCTTAAAAGTGTGGAGGATGCCATTTGCTGTCAGAGGTCAAAAAGTGGCAAGAAAAATAAAAAAGAGGAAGCTTAGTTCCAGACAGACCGAACCAATCTGTAAAACAGCCATGACCATGGGTCCCATCATTAAAGTTAGTTCTGCAAAAACCAGAGACGATAAAGTGTGAAGAGAGAGACGGGGATGAAATGGTGTGAAGGCCTGATAGTGAAAAAAGGAGAGGAATAGAAAATTAAACTGGGCCATAAAAGCAGCAAGATAATATGATCATGTATAAAAAGTTGGTGTCCTCAATTTAAAATCAGTTTTCCAAGAATTCCAAACTATTTCATAATGTTTCAGTATAATGTGTTGTTGCATTTACAGTACAGGTTTGGAAGTGATATTTTGAACTAGTATGACTTGGCTCAAAAAAACAAAACAGAAAAAAAGATGGAAATAAAAATATATTTGGAAAATAAAATACTCAGTAAAGACAGGAAACTATTGCTCTTTATCATCATCAACAATGTTAATCATTGCCAACCTAATTTACTCCTCCATCTGGTTCCACTGAAGCAATGTGTGTTTTTAATGTGCACCTTTCTTTTGTCAAGACAAGAACACTGCACATCCGCAAATTAAATGTTCCAACTGTTATTCATCAGCAAGACAGCCTAAAAGATTTCATCCGTCTGTCGAGTCATTGTCTTGCACCACATGAGACAACATTGTTTATTGAGCTTATGACTCACTGGTGATTATGCAAATGTCCTCACATTTACAGCAACACAAAGTTTTGATGACATTTCTGTGCAAAATTCAAATCCATAGTGTAGTCACACACATGACATCGTGTAGATATCTGCAATGTATAGTTTAAAAACTTAAACACTAGGTCAACCATGAGGTCCAAACACACCAAAATATCAAACAACAGCTGTGTAGGGTTGATGGTTATTACCTGTGTCTGGGCCAAAGGATTGTGCATGACGTAAGTCTCCAGGACTCCATAATATTGTCACTTCAGGTGCTGTAACATGCTGCACTTTAACATCCATCACCAGTAACAGCCATAGCACCACTGCTTAAATAGTCCTTCCATGAGCAGGAGCCAATCCGGGTAGAACCGTATATACAGTGCAACAGGTAACATGCTGAAGTCAAATAATTCCTCAACTAGATCCACTTTAGTTCACCATAAAAATGCATTTCAACTAAACAAAATGAGCTTAAGATTAACAAAAAACAAATGACGCTTACATAACATCACATTCCTGATCCAACCCCCCTCTCATACATGGACTATCCCAGTGACATCACTGATGCTACCAGGAAGTGCTTAAATACAGGTAGTGATTTGTCCCCTCCTTCTTTTGCTTCCTGAAGACATGGTGGGTAAGTAATGAGAAAATCCTTTAAGTTATGAAGCACAAGACCTTACTATCTGCTCAGAGTTGGACTCACATCAAAGAGTCCATGTGTGTTCATCAATATCGTCACTTTAATGCGTAATACATTTTCATATAATCAAAGGTCACATACATGAAGGAGCTCAGTACAAAACAGTTAAGATTAAATGCTGTATTGGCACAAGCAGATGCAGCAAAGTGTCCAGTCTCAGCACTCTTTCTGACCTTGGGACTCATCCCTGCAGGTTTTAACTCCTCCTCCCCTCAAACAGTTCTAATGGCAGGATATGCTGGGCTTTGCAACTTGTGTGACCACAGGCCTTGTTAAGTATTCACATCACCTCTTTACAGTATGCTCAATCAGCCCCTGCTTCACTGTCATGTCAGCAGCGGCTGGAAGTCACTTGTTTTCTGATCTAAAAACCTGATTTTACTTTTTATACTTCAACACAAAGCATTTTCATCACATCAGTGACCATGTCTTCTGCTCTTTCTTGTATTTGTGGTGTTGGTCCTTGCTGTAGGAGTTGTTTTTGGCCTCTAGGAGACATAATATGCTACTATAAATGCATGTGTTGGTGGGCGTTCAAATGCTCAGCTGCCTAATAGTATGGTGCAGTTGGCATCAGTGTTTTCCCTGAGGTAATGCTTTTTTTTTCAAGAATTTCTGGAGATGCTGAGCTTACCAGGGACAGAGTTACTATATTATTATATAACGGATCAAAATATACACTGGACAAAAATACATATGGTGGTCCACACATTTATCTATTATGCGCCCCATTTTCTGGAGATATAATTCATATCTTGCCATGTGTTGTCCAGTTGTGGTTTTGGAGCTCTTTTTCTTCTGTCTTTCCTGAGGAAGATGGGTTTTAAATTTTTCACATTGCACAATGTAGCCCAGGGGCAACAGGCTGGCTTGGCGGTGGTGAGAGTCACCTCATGATTTAAACTCCAGGTGTTTTTGGTCTTGCTGGACGAGAAACTCTTCATCAATTTAACAGCACAGTGTCTGAAATATCTTGTGATATGAAATATCTTTCCATCTCTGTGAATGCTGGAGCAATTTTCAGCATTACCTTTCTTTTTTTGTAGCATATTCACTCAATTTCTAATTAATATTTGATTAAGTCTAAACAGAAAATCATTTCAAAATAAAACTATATAGGAAGGATAAAGTTTAACATTTAGCAGAAAAGCCCCCTAGAGGACACAAAAAAGAACAAATAATTGATAGTATAGAAACGCCTACATATTGTTTCTGCAGCTAATGGCAGTAGGGAATCATAAAGCCAGCATTCTGCGTCTGGAAGGGTCAGAACTTCACAGCCAGTGTTTGTCCATCACAAGCCAAGTGTCTAATAAAGAGGCCACTAAATGCTTCCCTGTATGCCTCTCTTAAGATAAGAGCACCAAGTAAATGTCAGAAATGTGAATGCTTTCTAGGAAACAGTTGCACAGGATTTCCAGGGTGCATAAAGCAGGCTGGTTAGACATTTCTGCAAAGGTCAGTGACTTGGTTTTACCAGCTTTTTGCTCTACAGGCCTGACTGTGCTGGATTCAGTCATTAATGTGCAAAATTCCCATTACACTTGTGTTTTATTTATGTAAATTGACTTAAAGGTAAACATTTTTACACAGCCAGCAAGGGCATGATTATGATTATGAGTAAGTCTCGTTCCTCCACCTAAAAAACTCATTAGGACACTCCTTTAGTGTGGTCACAGTGAAATTATTAAACAGGCTTCAAATTTACTACATGGTAAATTGTCCTGTAAGATAATCAAACTGCAAATTGCATTTCAGTCTAGCAGCAGCAGAGTGAATCCATGCATGGCACAACCTCCATACAAGGTCAAACAGATGAACATATGAGAGCCGGAGGAACACGAGTAGTTGAGTGTGCAATTTGTTTTAATGGTAAATAGATTTTTAGTTAAACGGCGTCAGAAAGCAAAGGTTTTGGGGTTCAGTTTGTGTTAGCTTAGCACTTTGTGGGTTGAAGAAAATTCAGATTACATGCAATGTAATTTTCTTTTCATTTAAAAAAAAATAAATCAATTTTAACAGCTGGTGTCTTGGGATGTGGAACCACTGTCATTTGGTGGCAATTATATGTACATTCGGGCCAGTGTTTGTTTAGCATTGTTCTGATTAATAACTCTCAGTAGCAGGTAACAACATATCACAACAAGATTTTTATATTTTCACTTTTGTTTTTCTGTATTTCTGTAATGAATTTAAATTGAAGTGTGACAACAGAATTTAAATGTTTACAAACTAACTGCGATTCCAATGCAGTTTTCCAAGATCATCCCTTTATAATTATAGTCCTATTTGTAGTTGCAGTCTATCCCAAGTAAATGTCAGAAATGTGAATGCTTTCTAGGAAACAGTTGCACAGGATTTCCAGGACGCATAAAGCAGGCTGGTTAGACATTTCTGCAAAGGTCAGTGATTTGGTTTTACCAGCGTTTTGCTCTACAGGCCTCACTGTACTGGATTCAGTCATTAACATGTAAAATTCCCATCACAACTGATTTATTTGTGAATTTTTACAAACTAACTGCAATTCCACTGCAGTTTTCCAAGATCATCCCTTTATAATTATGATGCTATTTGTGGTTGCAGTGGTTAGCACTGCTGTCCTACAGCAAGAGGGTTCCTGCTTTGCTTCTGGCTGAGCCCTTTCTGTGTGGAGTTTGCATGTTCTCTCCCTGCCTGTGTGGGTTTTCTCCAGGTACTCCGGCTTACTCCCACATACCAAAGACATACATGTTAGGTTAAGTTAGGACTCTTACTGGCCATAGGTGTGAGTGGTTGTCTGTTTTTGTGTTAGTCCTGTGATAGGCTCGCCACTTGTGTACTCCACCTCTCACCCACTGTGACCCTAGTACAGGACAAAATGGGTTAATAAAATGGATGGATGGATGACATAATCCATAATCTAGGGAACACCCTAAGACTATTATTAAGAAATTACTGGGCATAAAGCACTGCAGAAACTATGCTTATCTAAGCTATGCACACATTACATGTATCCTGATTAATGATGGATTTTTTCAATGGCAAATTAATCTGGTTAACCTTTTGACTGGTTGATCATATTTCTTGCCATTTAGCTCTGCTCCATCAGGTTGAAAACCTTTATTGCAGTCATGGCTAAGGAGGTTATATGTAAGCTGTGATATCTTTGCCATCCCTGTGTTGTCATGGAGTCCTCTCCACAGGAGCCGGTGTGGTGTGCTGTCCGTGGTGCTGAAATCTGACAAACTGTTGCTTCTAACTGCCACCACCCTCCACTCCCACTCACTCTCAGCCTCATTAGTTTGCTCCTAGACTGCGATCTCATACCACCGATGATTAATATACATCTGTCTGTGCAGGCTGAGATATGCACGTCATAAAAACCAGGGGACAGGATTGCCACTTATATACACTCAACAAAAATATAAACGCAACACTTTTGTTTTTGCTCCCATGTTTCATGAGATGGACTTGAAGATCTAAACTTCATTCCAGATACACAATATTACCATTCCTATCAAACATTGTTCACAAATCTGTCTAAATGTGTGATAGTGAGCACTTCTGCTTTGCTGAGATAATCCATCCCACCTCACAGGTGTGCCACATCAAGATGCTGATCTGACATCATGATTAGTGCACAGGTGTACCTCAAACTGCCCACAATAAAAGGCCACCCTGAAATGTGCAGTTTTGTCTCACAGCAAAATGCCACAGATGCCACAAGCATTGAGGGAGCGTGCAATTGGCATGCTGACAGCAGGAATGTCAACCAGATCTGTTGCTCGTGCATTGAATGTTCATTTCTCCACCATAAGCCGTCTCCAAAGGCGTTTCAGAGAATATGGCAGTACATCCAACCGGCCTCACAACCGCAGACCACGAGTAACCACACCAGCCCAGGACCTCCACATCCAGCAGGTTCACCTCCGAGATCGTCTGAGACCAGCCATTTAGACAGCTGCTGAAACAATTGGTTTGCATAACCAAACAATTTCTGCACAAACTGTCAGAAACCGTCTCAGGGAAGCTCAACTGCATGCTCGTCATCCTCATCGGGGTCTTAACCTGACTCCAGATCGTCGCCGTAACAGACTTGAGTGGGCAAATGCTCACATTCGATGGCGTCTAGCACGTTGGAGAGGTGTTCTCTTCACGGATGAATCTCGGTTTACATTGTTCAGGGCAGATGGCAGACAGCGTGTGTGGCGTCTTGTGGGTGAGCGCTTTGCTGATGTCAATGTTGTGGATCGAGTGGCCCATGGTGGTGGTGGGGTCATGGTATGGGCAGGCATCTGTTATGGACGAAGAACACAGGTGCATTTTATTGATGGCATTTTGAATGCACAGAGATACCGTGATGAGATCCTGAGGCCCATTGTTGTGCCATACATCCATGAACATCACCTCATGTTTCAGCAAGATAATGCACGGCCCCATGTTGCAAGGATCTGTACACAATTCTTGGAAGCTGAAAATGTCCCAGTTCTTGCATGGCCAGCATACTCACCGGACATGTCACCCATTGAACATGTTTGGGATGTGCTTGACCGGCGTATACAACAGCGTGCACCAGTTCCCACTAATATCCAGCAACTTCGCACAGCCATTGAAGAGGAGTGGACCAACATTCCACAGGCCACAATAGACAATCTGATAAACTCTATGCGAAGAAGATGTGTTGCACTGCATGAGGCAAATGGTGGTCACACCAGATACTGACTGGTTCTGAGTCCCCAGACCGCCAATAAAGCAGAAACAAAATGCACATTTCAGGGTGGCCTTTTATTGTGGGCAGTTTAAGGTACACCTGTGCACTAATCATGATGTCAGATCAGCATCTTGATGTGGCACACCTGTGAGGTGGGATGGATTATCTCAGCAAAGCAGAAGTGCTCACTATCACACATTTAGACAGATTTGTGAACAATGTTTGAGAGGAATGGTAATATTGTGTATCTGGAATGAAGTTTAGATCTTCAAGTCCATCTCATGAAACATGGGAGCAAAAACAAAAGTGTTGCGTTTATATTTTTGTTGAGTGTATATACCCCGTTGGCTGTGAGGCGAGCCTCTCCTCCATTTAACCCTATTCATTATGCCACCTTGGACCGTGCACAATATTTGCAGTGGATTTGTATGCAGAGGATGGAAAATAAGTGCTAGATCAAAGTTAAAGAGGAGATTCATTTGACGGTTATTCCTTGAGGGCATGAGTGATGGCTTCCAGCTGATGCACTTGATGAGTTTTCTCAGTAAGAAACGTTGGCCTTTCACATGGTTTAGTGGAGCCTCGTTTTTCAACAGAACCAAAGACGTTAGAAGGTCTAAACCGAGTTTCCAGCACACATGTAGCATGTGGAAATCCTTATAATCCTGTAAATATCTTCATATCAGTCATTTCTCGTAGCATGTTAGTTTTGTATCAGGACCTTTAATGGAATAAATTTGAAATGTTGGCCAAGCACATACATCCGAGGCAGTCAAGTGTCATAGAAGATGTGTTTGTTTGTTTGTTTATGACTAAAATGAATCTTTATATTGCAAAATATTCATTTAAGAAGCTGCAAATGATGACACAGGATTTTCTGCTTTAATCCTCTCACTAAAGGATATAGTCGCTTAGACACAAGCTTTTTCTTGCTAATTATTCAAAGTGTTGTGGGCATTCTTATCCCCAAGTGTTTGACTCTCGGCTTTTTCCGTCTCCGTCCGCCTTCTCATTAACATTCCTCACTTGTGGGTGTGATGCTGAGAAGATCTCTCTCCGGCGCGCCGAGCGGAGACGCGCAGAGCCTCTGTGCGTTTAGAGGAGGTATCAACTGCCGACAGGAGGGGAGCGACCAGGAGGAGCGGAAGAAGAAACAGCAGATCCACATTGCAGGCGACCATTCCTTCACTGCTTGTGTCCATTTCACAGCTCGCCACCTGCAGAAAAAACGGTCCTTTTACTGCAGATTTCTTTTTTTTTTCCTTTTCGTTCTCCTCACAGCTGATGCTCTTCAGTATGAGTCGGATCTAACATCTCCGGAGAGAAAGAGGAATATCAGACTCCCCTGGTGGATGTGGACATCTAAACTGTGGACATGGAAAAGATAGTAAATTTACCCCTTTCGGTTCTCCTGGTTTTATGGGGATGCGCGCTTGGAGGCTCGCCCAGTGTTCAAATTGGTAAGAGTCCATTAGTTTAAACAGAAAGGCGATTTTCTTTGCTGTGCGTAAAATCACCAGGCATTGATGTGTTAAGATTCAAATTTGTGCAAGTGTAACTGGTTATTCCTGTCAATTTCAGGGGGACTTTTTCCAAGGGGCGCGGATCAAGAGTACAGCGCCTTTCGGATAGGAATGGTTCAGTTTGGCACCTCGGAATTCAGACTGACGCCTCACATTGATAATCTGGAAGTGGCGAACAGTTTTGCTGTAACCAATTGCTGTAAGTCACAAAAACATGTTTTTTTTATCGACGCTTTTCTGTATGCCACCCATCAGATCATTTGGCACAGCGTGTTTGAGTTAAATGTATCAGCTGTTACAATTGGGTGTTATCTAAACTGTCTTGATTTATATTCTGCCAGCAAAACCGTCGAGACTGAGCTGGATAGTTGAGGATGAACAAGCATTGTGTAGGCAGGGGAAAGTTGGTTTCCACAGTAACAGTCAGTCACATCCTTCCCATGTTCATTCCTTCAGATTCAGAGATCAGACGTGCTATACTACAATAATATCGATCCAGCCAGATCTTTTAAACCTACCGATTTTCTCTTAAGTAACAGGAAAGCAAGTGGAGTGAGATAATTGTGGATTCCAGTCAACCTGTTAATTGAATCAAATGTCATTTTTCCCACGCTCACTTCACTTTTCTTCCTTCTTCGGATATTAACCCATCTTATATATTATTTTTCTTTCGTTTTCTGAGAAGAAAACATAGATCTCGGACTTGCTGAGATCATGTTTGTGTGCATCGATGTCTCTCTTCAGCTCGGAAAGGAGCGGTTCTTCTAAAGCGTCACGCACAGTCGCTGTAGCGGCTTTGACATGACTATGGAGGATTAATTATGGTACCACGAATTAACAACCTTGAAGGGATTTGACAACTATTAGAATAAGCCAAATCACGACACTCCATTACAATGAACCTACCACATATTTAATTCTATTCTATCACCGCGTTTCGATCAGACGGCTTCAGTTTCAGTAAGAATTAGATGTATTCTTGCTTTTCTTTCCACCACCGAGCACCTGGAGGGTTTTCTTGTTGTAATAGCTGCAGAAGGGTTCCAGGGTCGCTATTTTTAATAGCCAGGGATCGTACTTTTCATTAGCCGGTTGCCAAGCGACTGCTTCTCTCAACAGCCCCCTTAAACATAAATCAAACGCTTCTGATTGGTGCGCGCGTCGGTCCAATCGATTGCATTACCATATAAAAGCTTCCTGCTTGGAGATCCTCGCTGCGTCCGACAGATCACAGCAAGTCATGTCGATGTTCAAATTAATTCCTGTTTGTCACGAAAACAGGAGTGCACTGTGTGGGAAAAAAACCTGGGACTTACTTTTATTAGTCTGTAGTATCCATACTTACAGGTGACAGCAGTGAATATACCCATTGGTTTGTTGTTTTTCTATATTTTTTAATTTTCTATTTTCCTCTTGGCACACATTATGACCCCTGGATTTGCTTGATTATCAACATACTAACAAAAGTTCTGCTGTCTAAGTCAATTGCATGATGGCTTATGCAGTATAAATGACTCCTGTGGTTTAGGAGAATCTGTGGTGCTGGTTCACCTCTACCTCAACCGCTTCAGTTTAGCTACAACACTTTAAAAGGTGATTTGCAAAGATTGTGTGCAGAAACTGAATGGATGTCTGAACAAATGACAGCCATGTTGGAAAGGCTGTGGCATCCTTTGCAGACTGAATGTGTGCATGCATCTGTACAGTCTCTGTGTGTGTGTGTGGTAGTGTGTGTGCATGAACTCTGTCTACTTTCTCTAATTGACTTCTTGAGTGGGAGTAAGAGGCAGGAGGGATAGGACTGGCTGGGGTGAGGTGAGGTGGTGGAGATGGAGGGGATGTGGGGGTGCTTTTGAAGCCAGTAGATGGCAGTCTGCCTCGCAATCCACCTCCATGTGTAATTACAGTACATTAACACCAGCACTTTGTCTTTTGTTTAAGCGTACTTTATGAGGGGGGAGAATAAAAGGGAGAAATATTGGAGCTGACATGCACTGAAAGCTAAAAACACTGTAACCACAGGCTCTTATAAGCCTTCAGTTGAATGGCAGTAGTAATCACACACTTTTAGTTTGGAAGCACAGAAGCACTTTGGGCCTTCAATAAAGAAGCAGAAAATGAAGAGTAATGTGAAAGTAAACAGTTTGATTATAAAGGACCAATTGGATCTGAGAGACAATTTTAACTGCAGGTATTATTACAGCCACGAGGAGGGCATCGAATGTAGTTGGGATTGAATGCATTTTTTTTTTTTTTGCTTTAATTTCATTGCAAAAAAATGGCTTCACCAGCAGATATATCACACACTGGTTGTACTTGTTAGCCTGTGAAGCAGCATACTTCATCAATGCAGTGTGTCAAAGGCTGCTGAGGGGGGGAGGATGATACATTCCTCCATCAATAACAGTTCATGTGGACAGACCCGTTTATGCTGCCAAGACCGGGGAGTCATTGTGACTGTATCTGTATGTATGTGCTGAGCTACACCCAGAGCAATACATTTAAAAGAAAACTAGTTCAAACGTCATATATGACATCCACCCCTAAGACCCAGAAAATCTCTATTGCTGTTAAAAATGGCAGATATTGTATGTCTGATCATAAATTTCTGAGGCTGTTGTTCGATTTTGATTTTATATATTTAAATCTTTAACAGCTGCATGCTTGGCAGCCAGACCATTCATTAGTTCACTGTGGAGACACCTCATGATATGTGGTGACATCAGTGAATCACAAGGTAAATCTGAGCAGTTGGGGGGCTCTAAAAAGTCTTTGTATGACCACATACATCTAATAATTGGTCCCAGTGGAGATACACTTTACATCCCTGCCAGCAATGGTGCAAAAAATCACACCTTTTTTGACAACTTTCTACTTGAACAGGTGAGGCGAACTACAGCATCACTCTCACTTTTTCCTAATTGGACAAAGTGCCTACTCAACCAGGATTTTTAAGTCATTCTGTGCAGTATAGCAAACTGTAATGCGATTTTCCTCAACACTGACATCACCAGGGACCTAATAGAAGCATTGCATACAGTAAAATCTGGTGTTTTGCACATATACAGCCTCACATGCCCCTCACATGTTAAGCGTAGGGGGGCAAAGGTAGAAATCCACCCTTTTGGTTGCTACAGATAAAAAAAAAAAAAAGTTAAATATCGGAAATTAAAATGCAACCTGATTGGAATGATACAACATACTGCTAATCCACACTAAATCTAAAAATCACAAGTCATGTTATATAACGCATTTTGACTTATTAGACATTTACGATACTGCAAACCCTATTTATCAGCAAATCTAATTAAATCTACAGCAAACTAATCAAGTTTCAAAGTTATTACTGGTGATATTGTGAATTATAAGCCTCATAAAATTGAAATAAGAATATGCAGTAAAACATGGGAAGATCTGCAGCTGACTTAATCTCTGATTCCAGATGCATCATTTGTGAAATAACCTTTAGCAATGCAATATTATTTAGAAATACAGCATGTTTTCCCTTTATTTTTCTACCTAAAAGCTATATGGCTTTAAATTTGACCTGAAACTCTAACCAGTAAAGTGTGGTTGGTCTTAGACCCATTGGCAGAAATGGACTAAACCATTCACCAGAGGGGGATTAAGGGCATTCATTTCAGATACAAGTAATAGTTGCTAGAACAATACAAATCACAACAACAAAATTTAAGTGTTTTAAATCCAGGGTCTCCCATTTGTGGGGCCCTATTATTCCCCTCACTTGGATGCCAGGACTTTTTCTTTGTTAAGCGTTCACACATATTGCATTTTGTTAGTGCAATACGCTCACCTCTTTGAAAGCAAACCACCCTTCCTCCACTGAGACCAACAGAGCAGTTTGAGGTCACTGACAGCCGGCTACCGATTTAACACTTCAAAGTTGTTGTTTGTCATGGCTGAATCGCGTCATACTGTAATTTCATGCATCTAACTACTCATAGCGATTCAGGGATGCATGCGTTCAGACACCTAGCCGCATGATCAAAAGCCTCAACCGACCATATTCATGCACTGCAGAGAATTGGTTATAGCCAATTTATTGTTCACGCTTAATTAAGTGCATTCTCCTCCATTTCAGAGAGTGAGCTGTGAAATATTAAATAGGCCTGGGAGCTGGCTGGTCAGAAAATGAGGCTAAAAACCCTCTGTGGATCTTTGCTTGCCCTGAATAGAGGCCCCAACCAAGCCCTTATCACTCCGTCCTCAAAAAAAAAAATGAAAAGAAAAAACAGGCTGAGATAGCATATGTTACAGTGTGATTCAATAGGAGGTCTGGAGGTCGTCTGATGACTTGCATCCAACGTCTTAGTTTTCTCAGTGACTCCAAGGCAAGTGGCTCAAAAGCATTTTTTGCCTTAAGTCAGCGAGTACACTCATCTGTAGACAACCAACTGTTTAAGCCAGAGCAGGACCCTGGCTTTGGGGGATGTTGTTGCACAGTTGTTGCTCTCCGCTGTGCAGACGGTCACAAATTGGTGGCAAATTGGTACATGGATATCCGCACAGACCCACACATGCACCCGCTTATGGTATAATTTCCATCACCCGTTCTAAGATTTGTTTTCTTTCTTATTATGTAACATTGAAATATTACTCTTCCCAAACCAAAGCATCAATGTTCACACTACTGTTATACACACATAAGCAATGAGCATTGAGAGAACATAGCACAGACTCTTACTCCAGTGCAGACACCAAATTTACTCCTTGTTGTTATTGAAAGTAGCAGAGATCATAAGTATTCACTGAGCATAAAATGCAGGCTTTTATTGCTCCCATGTGGATTCTACCTGTCCAGCACTGGATAAGGCAGGAATGATGCAATGTGGAGTCACCTAATAGGCTTTCATTGCCAGATGGTGGGTCTCATCCTTCAGCTGAGCAAGCACACTGCACCGAAAACCCACTCTGGAACAAATAACCTGCTTTCTCTCAGTATGAAATGGTTTTTATTAATCCAATTAATGTATTCATTCTGAACACTCTGTACTGTATCTCTGCACCAGTGCCACACAAAGACAAAGAGATGATCAGATCTTTATCCTGAACAGACACGTCCAAGGCTTTATGCTTGGCCCTCTATCTAGATGTCCTCCTCTTATATCTATAATCTGAAAAATAACAACTCATTCACTCCTTTGTGCGGCCTTTTATCAAGCCTTAAAAGGTTGCATGGTGACAACAGCATCAGTGCCAGCAACACCACTGTGGCAGGAGGCTGGATTTATCATGACTCTGGCTTATAAACTGTGTCACATCAGGTCAATGGAATGATTATAGATTAGCTGTCATTGCCATGCCTATGTAGAATTCATGGCTGTTATGATAACGAGCATTGGAAGTGCATCACAATAAATACTCTAATTTATTTTAGTTTTAATATTTTTGTTGCCATTGTTTACACAGAAAAATTAAATCAAAAATGTAAAATATTTAATTTAAATTCAATTAAATCACTTCATTTTATTGACATCGTTTAAAAACGAAGTCAAACATTTAAATTAAATAATTTTAATTAAAAAATATATTAGTTTTCTTACTAATTCCATTGTTTACACACAAATGATAAAAATAAAAATACATTTAAAATACTGAAACATTTAGGTTCATTTTTTAATTGATGCCTTTGCTGGCATACAAAATATTTTAAACCAATTAAAATAATATTTGTACAATTTTTCACAAAATTTGAATTCATTACAAATAAACTATGTATAATTTGAATTCATATAGAATCATAATCTTAAAAAGTTGAACACCTTGGAAAACGACAAATGTTAAAAGGCCATCATGAGTCTGTAGGAAGCTGACATTCAAATATTTGTGCAGTCAACTTGGAGTTCAATTAACTCAGAATAGCCAGAATTTTCATTAATTCAGTGCATAACCTTTTCTGCTGAAGAGCACAACTCATTAGCATGCACAGAGGAGAATCTGTCCTTCCCATCATCGTTGTGATTAAGACTTGATCCGGTTGCCTTGTCTGGTCTTACAGGGTGTTCTTGTCAAAGTTATTAGGATGTGAGTGTGTGTGTGTGTGTGTGTGTGTGAGAGAGAGAGAGAAAGAAATAAGAAAAAGAAACAAATGCAAGAAACAATATCTTTACAGAAAGGAAGCGGGCAGTGAACAGACGGACGGACATGTTCCTGTGTTGCTGTAATGTCTCACTGAGCTTAATGTAAATATAGAAGAGGCTTTCTTTAGGCGCGCTTTGTCCTTTAGAAAGGGCAGGATGACTCAGGCTAAAGGTGGATCATATCGGGGGAAAATTCTTGCAGGGCTTGTTTTTGTGATAGTGTAGTAGCATTGTTATCCTGTGTGGAGCCCATTAAAATACACCAAACTCTACTGATTTAAGCAATATTAAGGGATTTTAACAATTCACTGTTTACTACATAACATTAACAACACATACACAATGATTGGCTACATAATAATTTACATAGTAAGTTTTGTGCTGGTTTCTTACCTCAGTGATCCAATGAATCTGCTTGCAGGTGTTCTCTGCCTCACTTCATCTATTCAGAAGTTTGATCCACTTGAAACTTTCCTTCATACCGTCAGCAGTGCTGTTATACCGACTGTTTTGCAGACAGCAGTATTGTGCTCGTATAACAACTTATTCTGCCTGCTTCAATAAAAGGTCTCATCTGGACTGTAGCCAAAGCATCTCAGCAGCTGCTGGCTTGTCAGTTGTTTTTTTTTTCTACAAATGTGCTTCTTCTTTTTTATGCATCAAAGGATGCAAACTGTGAAAGTGATATTATACAGACCATGTAACATGAAATTGGAGAACTTTGGTACTTTGAATATTTACACTCTTAGCCTCCTGCCTTCTCTACTTTGCAGACTAACTTTGAATAAGATAAGATAAGACTTTATTGATCCCTGGAGGGAATTTAGTCCTCACAACAACATTTAGCAGACAACAGAGTACAATACAATGCAATATAAAATAGTGTCTTGATGTTGTATAATATCTATATAAGGTCATGCTCTCTAAACCAAGCCTGTGAGCCTTGTAAGCAAAGCTAATGCTAAATGAATCTGCCATTGGTAAATAATCTGCAACATCTGATGATCACTTATCTTTAATTTTAACGCTGTGCCTAACAGATGGGCACATTAGTGTCTATATCTGTTGCTGCTGTTACACCAACACTGTGACGGATTTTTTGCAGACAACAGCTAACAGTTTATCATCAACACAAACATTCATAATGGTAAATATGTGTTGTGATGTATGTACACAGTATGTGGTTGAGCCATGTCACTTGTGCTCCCCTGCTGCTCTTCTATATGTGAGGATGTGAGCAACCCGACATGTCTGCCCATGTGAAGCGCGATATGGCCACAGTCTAAAGGGTGGAGCCAAACAAGGCTTTTCCTGATTTTGATTTCCTCATATTAAAACAAAAATCACTTGATTGGGTGAGTTATTAATTTAATGTTGCATATGGGACAGGTTGTTCGGCAGTGCTTGTTTTATTGTGTCTTTGTGGCAGTGTGGGGGTAATGTAATGTTCTCCTTTGTGCATGTTGGAGTCTTTTTATTGCACAAAACTCAGAACTGTTGTTTTTCTGGAAAAAAAGGTAAAAGAAAAGACTGCAGAACATTCAGCCTGCAAAGCAACTGTCAAAACATTTCAAAGTGGAACAAAGGTGGAGTCAAAATCCACCAACGTAACAGAGTAACAGTAGAGCAGATGCAGGACAAAAGTGCAAACCTGTTACAGCAGACTATGAAGAACACTCATCTGCATAAACCACAATGATGGAATAACTAATAATTTGTCTATAGAGTTTTCAGAGAAAATCATATGTTTCCTGCTGTAGACAAAGCAAGACTGTCTTCACATGTTCAGTAGTTGTCTTTTTCAGGCCATCACTGTCTGTGGTGTGTCTGTGACGTTGCCACTTGCTTTTATGCTATGGTCTGATAGTCTGCCCTGTTCACCCATAGACCTAAATATATAATTAAGTAGAAAATGTTATCTCAATAATGTGTCCCTGTGATCTGCTCTGAAGTAAATGCACTGCTATAATCAAGTAAATGATAATAAGGACTGCTAATGCTTACAGCTCCTCCTTTTAAAGAACAACTGAGGATTTATTGCGGTAGCTGCTGCTAGCACGACTGCATTTCAGCAGCATTATCATTATCTTCATGAAGATAATGATGCTAAAATGAAGCATTGCTAACAGAAGCCGATAAGTCTGGAGCTTTTCTATAAAAGCAAATGAATCATCATGATATAGTGCAGGTCTTTTTAGGAAAAATGACAATCTGTACAGAAGACATAAGGTTTAGCCGACCATACTATAGCAGGTAAGATGAGGTCAAATTCCTAACAGTAAAAGCAATTTCACAAAAGATTGACCACAAGGACAGTCAAGTATGTAATATAGGTGCTAGGACAGAACAATTAAATGGACAATGACTTTGACAATTAGATCAGACAACAAATAGGAGAAATGTGATGAGATAAAATTTCAGCCAGCAGCTGCATCCGCAAAGGCTCAGTCAGCATCGCGTCCCCTGGTAGGCGAGATCGCTATATGTGACAGGTGTCTCAGAGTACATACATACAGCCAGGTACACACACTCAGGCAGAGAGCAGACTGATGCAGCAGGCAGGCAAGAGGGGTCTGTTCCTGGGTGTCGCCTCCTGTTTTAACACAGTGACATTCACTAGAAAGGAGTGAAGGTTGCTCATGTACAGGTGGATTTGAACATGTGGCTTTGTGTGTGGAGACCCGGAGTACATTATAATGTAGCACTCAAGTCCTGCACAAACATTTCAAAATGATACAAATGGGGATAATAAAAAAAAAAAAAACAGCCCTCACATCTCTTGGCAGCTCCACGCTCCCCCCTGCTGTGATAAAACAGCAGGAGAAACACTGGGAAAGGGGGACAGCTGAATAAATTATCTGATATTTTCTGATTTCACTGTTTGCTTCCCGGAAGGAAGTAAGGGTAATGGCTTCACATCTGATAAAATGTAACCACGCGGTGACCTTATGTTCTGTCGTTAAATGGATGACAGTGATTTTCAGATTTATGTCACATTTTTAGTTCAGTGCTGGAAAGCTCGGAGTTGGGGAAATTTCAACGAGTAAAACCACTCATAATCATCCTAAATTCTTACACATTACAATCCTAATCATATTAAGTACTTTAACACCCCACTACAATGTACAGTGTGTTTATGTCTCGTGCAAACAGATTACTTTTGAACAAATATCAGTATGCCATGGTCCAGTGATCTGTCAACACAACTTCTGCTTTGTGTTGTCTCTGCACAGCAAACAGCCTTGTGTATTAACAGAGGTGCTTGTCAAAAATAGTAATGTATTTGCATGAATATCCCCAATAGCGAAGAAGACGTCAAATCCCATGAAATGACTACAGCTGCAACCTCAATCTTACTTTTTAATCCTCTCTTTATTGTTGGGAGCCAAGGCCTCTGGAAGGTCACAACTTCATTTTGCTCCTTTCTGAATTCAAAGTGCTGTATGATCTCCATCTTCTTTACTGGAATCAAGTCAAAGCATGTGGCCCCGACAATTTATAGCAATGTCAAAATCTGTTTTAAAAAGTGCAGGGAGCTGTGTGTTTTGGAAAATGAAGACACTCTCTCAGTAGGATTTTTCATGCAAATGACGGGCAGTTTGCATCTCATCATCCCTGTTTTGTTGTCTCCCAGAATATTGCAGTATTGTATAGCACACTATAATGTTGATGTATAGAACGAGAGAGAGAGAGAGTACCAACGATTTTTAAGCTTGTGAAAATGGCTGCAAAAGAAGCTGCAGCTGATGCAGATTAACATATCACCACATAAATGTTCTTTTTTTTGCGCCAGCAGGAGTGAAACAGTTAAATAAGGGATGGCTGGATTAGTTTATGAAAGTCAAGGGAAGATGGATGAAGCAAAGGTTTAGAATGAGATGACGAGTCAGGGGGTCAAATGGAAATGGGGAGCTGATGAGAGAAACAAGGTCGCCTTGTGTGACCTGTGAAGCTGCCATTCAGGGCCGTGTTGACATGTTTCCCCCTGTGGTTCCTCTAATGAGAAAGAAAAGAGGGCAGAAGAAAATAAGAAGGGCTTTTATGAAGAAGGGCTGTAAAAATGATTCAGCATGCTTGAAATAAAATAAGCTGCTGTGCATGTTAATGTCTCTTTACTTTGCTCCACCTTTATGAGATGATCCCTGTTCATCTTCAGCAGACACTGAGAGTGTCTGGTTGCCATGGCAGCTGCTCCCTCAGATGCTGGATGAAGCTGTGTTTCTATAGATGTAACTAATTTTGCGCTGGCAGGTTCCGAGATCATTAGAACATAGAACAGCAGATCCAGAAGTCTGCTTTGGTATTTCCACTAAAGGTCAATGGACATATGGTGGGCTTTATTACAGGAGGCAGATGAAATGCGAACAAAGTAGCTGTGTGTGATGTATGGGCTGACCTCAGAAAATCAATAAGGCTGAGGAATTCTGCATTGTGCTTCATGGGGTGGATTGATGTGGCTGCATGTGTGCAGAGGCACACCACAGCACTTCTCATTATTTAGACCTAGCATGTAGGATAGTGTTGGAAATACTGTGAAGATGCTACAGATGAGCCGTTACAGAGCTGCGTGTTGTTTAATGTGTAGAATATTTCCTTCAGAAAACATTGTTGTTGCTGTAAAGGCTTCCATTTGTGATTGGTACGTAAAGCAGGTCTTGTATGGATGAACAGGGAATTACAACACAGTTGTTCTGTTTTGCATTGAGAACAACACTGGATTCAAGTTAATGTACCGACAAGACATAGGAGACCTGGTTTTATGGGACTGAATTATTTACAATGCACTGTTACATTAAAAGAGCAGCTGTGTTGGACTCCTTCCCCCCCTTCTGGCTGTCGTCACACTGTCGTCTTGTATTATCCAAGCCCGTCCTCACCACAAAAACATAATGTGAGGCTGATATTTCACTAATTAAAAACAGTGTGCATGTGTTTCTTTATGTGGTTGTAAGAGTGGGACCTGTTGCCATAGTAACTCAAAAAAGCAACTCCGTTTTTTTTTCACCCAAACCTAACCAATAGTTTTAAATACCCCCCCCCCCAACCATAAGTGAAAACAAAACAGGACAGTGAGTTAAAACAACACTGCTTGCAGCAGTGTCAGGAGGACACTGAGCCCTGAGTGGGGGACTACTATGCTGCCTGTTCTACTACTGTCCCCACTTATAATGTGGACTATTGCGACTGTATTGTTCCCATGATCGGATGACACAAGGCAATATGCTTATATGTTCCATTGTGGTCATTTGGCATAAGCCATGTGAGGACCAGTTGAGCTGTCCATTGAGACTGGGTCACACCTCAGGCTTTGTGTTGCTGTTTTTGAGCAGGAAACATAGAACCGATTACCTTTTTGTTCTCAAAACAATGAATGATGGTTGTTCAGTTGAATACCGTACCATTGCTGAGATGAGCCTATTTTATAATGCTTACACAGATATTAAAGAAATAAAGGTGGTAACACGTGAATGTTGTATGATGAATCCAAGTAATGTACAGTAGTCAACAGTATGTTAGATTCTGAGGCTCCACACACTGTCGATCTTACTCACTGCCTTCAGCTACAGCTACAGCACTCAGAATTGCTTGGAAAGCAATGAAAGGCAGAGTTAAAATGACGATCAGGACATCGGGAGCGCTATACAATGATCGCACACTGAGCCTTTAGAATGAGGGCATTCATCAGACTCTGTTCTTGTGGAACCTACATCCTCCATCCACAGCCATCAGAAAGCCTCCAGGAAACAGGTCAGTGAACAAAAGCAGAGAGGGAGAAAGAGACAAGGAGACAGAGAGAAATAGGATGGGAGATGGGAGGAGGAGAAGCAGGGGAGGTCAGAAGTTGATAAGAACTGAGCCGTACTGTTTTTCCAGAGACCAGCTGCCGGAAGAGCTGCTCAAAGGCAGACAAAAACACTTCCCAGTGCGTGTTGCTGGCCCACAGTGGTGCCTCCCATGAAGTCTTCTCTCCATCAGCCATTCAAAAGCATGAGTGAGAGCTGTCACCCAGGCAACAGCCTGCAGTACTGCGCTGCGTGTATATACACATCAGCAAGGAAAGAATTTCATAATCACGACAATTTCAGATCCGTGTTAACTGTCGTCATACAGAAAATTTCAGTTTGCATGTAACGTTTAATAATCAGAGCTGTGCAGCAGGAATGCAACTAATGTTGCTGATTTGTGTTGTTGCTTTCACAAAGATGACATTTAGGACCTCAACACTGCATAAAATGATGAGGTGAATATTTTCTGCTGTGTAGAGGGGGTGAAAACATGGCTGAAATACGTTACCCTGGCAACAGTCTGAAGAGGGAATGAAACCAGATCACGCCTTTATGGGCTGCAGACAAAAGCTTTTACAAATTATAAAGCATACTCCATCAATTTACCAGGATATTGATAAATATTTTTGTTTCCATTAAGTGATGCAGTTTCCAGAAATGAAATAAATAAAACATTCTGGAGTCATGTGAAGAGGGATTCAGCTGTGTGCTGAACGGTGAACTAACTGTGAGAGGAAGAAAAGATGAAGTCTCAAAATTGCTGCTTGTGCTTCAGGTGAGAACGCTCCCTGTTCATTGTCTGTAGCTCCTTCAGTTTTGTTTGTGGTCATTGTTTGGCTAGCTCCTGGCAAAGCATCCCAGCTCTTAAAAGAAAGCAACTATTTGTTCATTAAACCAATAAATCTAACATTGTTTTAACGTTTTTCACAGTGAACAGTGAATCCTGTTCTCAAACCCAACAGCATTGCTACTAAAATTTGTTACCCATGACAACAGTGCACAGAGGGAGTGAAACCAGATCACGCCTTTAGGGCTGCAGACAGCTTTCAGCCTTTACTCTGCATACATTTGATTGATTATTGATGAATAGTTTTAATAGTGTTGCGATGCATACATAAACTGTATATGAGTATGGACAAAGCATCTGACAAATCACCCATAGGTTTTTGAAAAAGCTGTTTTGAGCTCCAGCTGTCACCATGTTGGCAGCATGATCGTCAGTCTGAACTCCAAGTCAAGCAGCAACCCTTCAGGGCTAAGAAATGAAGCCCAGGCAGAAGTGTTAAAAATTGCTTGTCTTCTTTCTTCTTCCACAAGAAGAAGCCACAGTGGGAGCTACAGTTTTTAACACTTCTGCATCCACTTTTGAATCCTTTAGTGATCCATATTGTATATGTATTCTGATCTTGTCTGATCTTACCAGAAGTGTGTTTGAACCCGTTTTGGGGAGTTTATCTTCACACATATATATATTTTATCAGATATATACAAGGTCAACATCTTCCTGTGCAACGAGTAGCCTGTATCAGTGACAAATGTGCTCTGGGTGCTTTGACAAAGAGGTTGGTGGCTTTAAGCTGCTGTGCCAACTGGTGACAGAACAGTTTTACATAAATCCCTGAAGTCTGGAGGCACTTTTTCAGTGGTGAGAACAGGAGTGTTGGAGTGGATGAGATATCAAACAGTCAGTTCTGTTAGCTGTGACTGGACTGCTGATGGTTATCACCATAGTGATGTGGCATGTGTGAATGTCTGATTCATCATTTAGCTGATGCACTGGGCTGGTGCTAAATATCAGATTGGTTAAGAGATTGTGTTTTTCAGTGAATGTCTCTTTCATCACTACATGTAAAATCTGATATTCTGATATTTACAATTCATTCTTTAAACACTAGAGCAAAGTATTGTTTGTATCTTGCTGCTTATTCATGCCAGTTTAATCTTTGATCATCGATGGAGTAGACAGTGTTAGAGCAATACTGAGGCCTTCAGTGCCATAGTGGAGAAAACGAGGTCACTTAATTGGGGCGCTAAATATATTTCACAGGGTACACCTTCTCCTTGGAAGGTGATACACTGTGCCAGAGTCAGCGCTGCGACAGATTTAACATCTTCGTGATAACGAGGCGATTATAACCCCTAGATGAACACAGAGCATCTGATGATACGAGTGCAGCACAAATAATGCACAGGAACTGTAGGAACAACTTGTTACAGAGAAATACCCCGAAGCTATCCATTAACGTGCAGAAAAGCTATCATAACTGGAAGTGATTCATCTTGTTTTCTTAATTCCACGGTGCATATGCTGCACACATCACTTTGAAACTGCTGCAAATAATACGTTGCACAGAGAAATGACAGACAGCCAAGTCATGATTAAAATGAAATTCTACATGACAAGTACAATCTTAACTAGACTCACAATGCAGAAATAAACCTGTGTGTCAGTCACATATTTTTACCCCTGGCATGTGTGTAATGAGAAAGGACAATTTTGCCTGTAGACAGTGCAAACTAAACAATATATTAGGCCACCTCTTTGCCTGTACTTGGAGTTTAGGTGGACTTCAATAACCCATGTCACAGAAACTATACTACTAGTATTGGTTGGACAAACATCCTAAAAATACCTGAAACAAATGCATTGTAGGGATTTTAAACCTTAAACGGTATGCGTGTTTGTTATATTTAAGTATCAGACAGCTACTCTGGAAGCCTCAGATGCTGGCTTCCAGAGGGTTTATGTAAGAACACTTACACAGTTTAAACATTTGAAGCTGCTGTTTCTGACTCAATCCACGTAACTCTCTAAGGCTCCATGATAGAGAAGTCATTTTCCTCCCAAATACTCCAATGCACAGAAAGCACTCATGCATAGCCATTTCCCATTCTTCACTTTTTCAAAGGCATTTTCTTGTTCTTTTACTGCATTTATGACACAGCTGAATAAATCCATAATATGCAACATTGTGCATATAGATTGTCAATCCTGTCAAATGCAGTTTAATTTATGTCTTATGTTCAAAATTGCTAACCCACAGAAAAATTAAGGGATTAAAAGTATATTGAAAGAAAAAGTCTGGTAGAATGTACATGGACAAGACGGATGAGACATGCATGAACAAATACATACAAGCACATGTATGTTGTATTATGTTATTTATTGTCTGCAACAACAATGATGGGATTACAAGTCCCCAAACTGACAGAGTTTATCTTGCTTGAACATTCCTCAGATTAAGTAGGAACAGTTTTTTTTTTTTTATCTCAAAGAACAGAGTGACAGAAAGGGAATATTGCCTCAACTGCTACAACTTTCAGACCCCGCAGTGAGCAATAATAAGATTTGTTTTAGCATTTCACTCATGGTGTCTAATTAGAGTGACCTCATCAAAACCAGAAAAAGAGATTTACGCGGTCACATTTGGGGATTTCTGTGGGCAAACACTTTGCTGGTTTCACTGGAAAGCAGTCAGATGTGACAGAGGCTTAATGGCTTTTTCCACAAGTCTCCCCGTTTGTGGCTCTCTTTCGTCCTTAATTAAACATTTCTGTTTTTATTTATTGATTTTTTTTATGTTATTAACGACAAACACGTAAAACGTCTTGCCCATTAGACTGCTGTCACGTTCCAGAGAGTTCTGCGCAAACAAGTGAGCTGGTTTGGAAGTAAATTGCTGCATTCGGTAATAAAGTAACATGTTGTCAAACTGTGTGCTCCGGCATGAGCTTCAACACAGCCTTGGGGATATCCAGGCTCCAAGCATGAGCTCAGAGAGTTTTAATCCTGGGCAAACTCAGCAAGCTTGGCAGTGAGGGTGTCAGCAAAAAAAGCCTTTCGAACATAACAATGGATGGACGTGCCATTGAGACAGAAGTCTATTAGCTTCAGGAGGCAGCAGTGGGGAGAGCTATGATGCTTTAATGCAATGTTGTTGTTTCTAATAGCTCGAGCCGTGCAAGACAGACAGATAGATAAAAAGTAATGCTGACAGAGGCAGATTGTACTATTTGAGTCCTTGAAAATGAAACATTTGTGTGTATTTCTTAGGCTGTATCTCTATGTGTTTACGTTTGTTTAATGCTATGGATTCATGTGCCTCTTTATCTCTTAGCCTGGTTATTAATGGCTAACCCTACCCAGTAGTTTTTAGTGTGCAACCACAACTGTGAGTGAAAACAGAAAAGCTTGTGGTGTTTAGAGCAGATTTTTACTCTTTCTTTTGATTTGTTGTATCTTATGTGTTGGATATTAATGTGTCCCGATACAGTTTTATACCTGAAAACCAAATTGTCGTTTGGTGTCAGGCTTCACTCCAGCATGAAAAGAGTGCATTGACTCATTTAACATGTAACTTCATCTTCCATAAAATCATTCTCCTATTAGCAGACCACACACTTTTACATTCTGTTGGCTTTCATTAAAAGACAAAAGTGAAATTAGATTAGTCAGCTCTGATCTCTCTGTGGCCACATTACTGGCCGCTGTCATCTGCTAAAGAGATTAGGAACGCTGTCACAGACTGATGGACCGCTGTTAGTGGTTTGTCTCGGCTGGCTGTGATGAACATTTAATTGCTCAAGTCAACAGATTGGTGAAGACTTCAGAAGCACATGAATGCTGGCAGTGGATCAAAGCCAGCCCTGCCACTGCGATTTTATCCTATTATTGATGAGCAGTGTATGTTTTGGTGCTTTGAGGGTTAAAAGGCACCCTTGCAGATGAATTTTGAAGGCTAAGTGAAGATCAGTAGTAGTGGAAGTAGAATATTTTAAACACACTTGAAACAACTGTGCAGTATCAATGACTCACTTTCTCCCCTTTATTGTCCTTTTTAGGAGCTGTTTATGTGCCTAAGTTATTTGGTTAGCACAGGAAAACACCATGATTTGGGTGAAAACAGACCTTTTCATCACGTTTCAATCAGCCTGTCCTCACCAGGAAAGCACAACATGAGGTCAATATTTCAGTCCTTGAAAATGGAACATGTGTGTGTCTTTCTCTGGATTCTCTGCATGTTTTCACAGGGGTGTGTTCAATGTTTTGAATTCATGTGTTTTAACACAAACCATGATCTTTATCATACCCCTTCCCCTGTTTTTTAATGCTTTACTCCTACTGTGAGTGACAGTGAAACTTCGAAACCCTGAGTGAAAACAAAACATCTCCGGATTGCTGAGTGAAAGTCTGCTGCGTTGTCTGTAACCCCGTCCATGTGCAACCTAACCCACCTCCCAACACAGACCTTTGCGGCTGTATTTGGGTGAAGTCTGGCAATACAACCATATATTCTGTATCTAGGGGATGTGTTATCGACCACATGTGGTGTTTATTTCATGAGAACACTTTGGTTACAAGCCTTTTCTTATCACAAACTTACTCACAAAATGTACCTTTTCTATACAGAGAACATTATAAATAGGACTACCTGAAAGACCAGACTAGAACTAAAGTTTGAGGACAGCTGAATACTGCAAGCTGCTTGATTTACACATTATAGTAAATTTAATGTGATTTTTGCTGAATATCAGTACAGAAAAGACTGCATTAAGTAAACCTCTAATATACATTCTTAACCTAAAGGGCTTGATGAAGATGTGCGTCCTTCATTTCCATGTCAAGGCCACAGCAGCTGCTCTCTACTGCAGCTCATCGTGTTTACATTTCATCAAAGACAGCTGCCACAGTCAGTACAAAGGTGGCAGCATGCCTGCAGCACTTACGTCAAGCTAGCTAATATCTGATGTATGGACTCCAGTCCCCTTTGTCAGCAAGTCATCCTCGTAATATTGTGAAAGAGGATATAACTCATTAGATTAATTACACTGGAAGACACATATGTCCAAATCAATAGGCCTGATTAACTTATCTGATCGATACACATTTACAAGCAACATGCAAATCTGCTGACCTTGGTACAATGTTGGAGGAACACCTTGGTAGGAGTTACTGTTGTTAGACTTCACAGTACCCTTCTCTGGTCTTTGCATAAGAGGCCAGTGATGGTACAGTGTTGCATGTATCTGAGCATGAGTCATGAATTATTAAGTGAGGTGATTTTGCAAAGTCAACAGAATGAGGACGCTGTACAAATAATGCAATAGAAGCACATAGTCATCATAAATGTCGGCTGCATGTCCTGAAGAGTTCCTCAATCAACTCTAATGGAATCCAAGGATGTATTGAAGATCTACTGCACAGTGGACGTGTGCTGCTAATAGGCGTTGGGGAGGCCATGCATTGTAGCATGTTTACAGTCATGGGAGAAAGGTTCATTGTTTTTTTATGCCTGAGCAGAAATCAAACAGAAGAGTGTCCTTACAGCAGCTCATCACAAAGCAAAGGATGGGAATAAAGAGTTAATGTACAGTTTTGGAGTATTCTGAACACTATTTTTGCCTCTGTATTGAAACACGTCATAAAAGTTTCACATATTGACTGGTGAACAGTGGATCTTACTGTGCTGAGTACGAGCACTCCCCTGACAAAGCTTATGGAAGTCAATCCATTAATCAGCGGATACTGGAATAGACGTCTCTTAATAGTTGTGTGTGGCCCTAATGTGCACTAAAAGATTGTAATAAATGTCCTAGACACATACATTGTTATGAGTTACAGCCAATAGTTTTCTAAGCTTCACAAATAAATGTTGGAAGAGTTTAATTTGAAAAGAAGATATGAGATTGCTCTGCCAAAGTAATTCCCTGCATGCTCAGTAGCTAAAACAAGCCCCGAGGCAAAACTAGACCAACATGTCATAACATTCCTCTTCTTTTTTTTTCAGTCTGTTCGCAGTTCTCGAGAGGAGTGTACGCCATTTTCGGTTTCTATGACAAGAAGTCTGTCAACACCATCACGTCATTTTGTGGGACTCTACACGTCTCCTTCATAACGCCCAGCTTCCCACTGGATGGAAATCAACAGTTCATTATCCAGATGCGACCTGATATCAAAGGGCCCCTCCTCAGCCTCATCGAGTACTACAAATGGGACAAGTTTGCCTATCTGTATGACAGCGATCGAGGTAAGCTACCATTATATTGTTTGTTTTCAGCTCTTATGAGATTAATTCTATAAAAAAATCCCTCTGATGTTTTCTATTGATCTAGATTATGGACACAAAACCATCACATTGTTGTGGGTCTTAATATTAAATGAATACAAACTCAGATGAACAACAATATTATAACTTTGTTTGTGGAACAGTGTCCTATAGACAGATCAGACCAAAGTGGAGTTGTTTGGCCTTGATGCGCACAGCCATGTCTGGTCAAAAACTAAATAAAGCATTTCAGCAGAAACACCTCATACCCACTGTGAACCACAGCGGTGGACGCTTGATGATTTAGGCTTGTTCTGCAGCCAAAGAGTACCTTGCAGTCATTGAGTCGCCTCTCTATACCAGAGTATTCTAGAGGCAAATGGAAGACCACCTGTCCAACAATCAACGCTTCGTGATCCAAAAGTACAGCAGCAACTCTACATCAGGATGGCTGAAAAATAAAAGAATCAAAGTTTTAAAATGACCTAGTCAAAATTCAGACCTCAGCCCAAACTGCCACCTGAAGAGGGCATAAGTAAACGGCCAAAAGCCTCAATGAACTGAAGCAATGTTGTAAAAAAAGAATGGGTCAAATAGAAGACTAAAGGTGGACACGTTACTGAATCATGGGGGGTACTTTGCATTCCACATATGTTTTTTATTTTTTTTTGGCTTAGATATTAAATACGTTGTTGTTTGTCTGAAGTTGTATTTGCCTAATACTAAGACCCACTACAATGAGATGATTTTGATGAAGACAGAAATAAAACAGGGGTACTAACATTTGACCATGACTGTGTTAGAAGTTGAAAATGGAAAGGCATGACAGCATCTAAAGGAATACATTAAGGCTTATAACTTGATATTTAGAGAAATCAATTTTTAATATAACATGCCATCATCTATTATCTATTGCTTACATCTTTTTTATAAAAGATGCTGGGTTTCACAGTTCAAAGGTTGCATTAAAACCATTTAGGTCTCCATATACAAACTATTGTGTGCTACCAACACGTGTACAGGCGAAGTCAGGTAAAGGGCATTTTAGTTCATGACAAACAGCTTGTCAAATAAGATCAACAATAGCACCTCCTGTGTTTCAGAGTCTGCTTTATATAATATCAAGGGGAGGGGGGGCAGTCGGAGTCATCTCTGACATGCACTGGTTGTGATATGGCCTGCAGCTGTTGATTTTTACACTCGCTCTTCTCAGAGGTGCGATTTGTTTGCATTATTTCCTGTATGAGCATCCCGATCCAGAGGATTTGTCTTGCTTCTCAACTAAAAATATGCAGGCAGGACAGTGGCATAAATACACAGCTATACCCTTCTGTATGCAATTGGTAAATATGTGCTAATATTACCAATATCTTATTTTTTAACAGCCTTTGATGTGATCTTTGATGGCTATTCCTGCTATTCCTGATCAGTTTCAGGCTCTATTTGAGTTTAGGCACAAAACTACTTTAGGAAAAGATGATTGTTTGGGTCTTAGTTACCATGGTAACCACTCCTTTTCTACCTACAATATGATCCACATCTATCCCTGAAGCTAAAAAACTTGCATGAAGTCTACAAGATTCAAGTGTGACATTATTTAACATTTTAATGTATTCATTTGAGGTTTAAGTGAAAAAATGATTCAGTTTTGTTTGTTTGTTTTTTCCAGTTGTTGAGTGTTCGTGAGTTTCTTGTTCTTTTTCAGCCCTGCACTGCTTCTCAATCAAACAGCAAATGCACCTGGGAGCTACCCAGTCTTGCACTGTTGCCCTCTGGGTCAATGCTTTTAGTGAAAAGATAAACATCATCCATTCTCCCACACATGGACAGACACACACGCACACACACACACACACATACACTCAGACCCAGCTGGTAGATTCAAACTAGTTATTATCTGGTCCTAAGCTCTACCTTAATGCCCACCATGCACCTCGTCCTCCTCGTCCATCAGTCATTTAGACTACTGAGCTTTCCCAAGATTAAGATGTGTTGTGCAGCTGTGATCCAAACTATTAACCATTCATCATTAAATGCTAAAATATAATTTCATAATGTTGCCTGGTCCTGTAGATCCTAGGTTTAATTTATGTGAATGATGAAAAATGATCCCCTCTCAAATTCTAATATGCAGAATTACTCTTATTCAGATCTGTTCTGTCCCTGTTTCTTCTTTGATCCCTTTCATCAGCGATTATTTTCTATTTGACACAGTTAGTGTTGAAGGGGAAAATTAATGCTAGAGGTTCTGAGAATGTGTTTTCTGTCCTTGGTCGACCGGGCTCAGTGTCCTTGTCTGACGTGAGACATACCTACATATCGTTTGATAAGATACGGCTGGCTGAGGAATATAATACCAAATTTGGACATAAAACCTTCGCACAAACACACACACGCGCATCGTGCACACACACACAGGCATGCTTGGCTATAAAAGATCTTCAGTTTGAGGTTCGGGGGCTTTTTATCTGAATTTGCTGGCTGATACGTGTCAACAGTTGATCTGAATAAAATCCCGCTGAAGGCTGACTTCTGGCTCTTGACTTTTTGTTCGATTCAAATCGAAGACATTAGAGACCAAGTCTAGAAATAAGATTAGTTTTATCAGAGCCGACATTTTCCCTCATTGTCTTAAGAGATGGCTCACAAAGCCAGAAATCTTTTTTAATTGAGCGAGCAACACGTGACAATATAAAATACAAGATGGCTGCACAGGTATAAAGAAACATATGATAAAGAGAGAATAGAAACTGCTGCTGCTTTTCTCACTTCGTGCTGTGTCATGTGATTCATTTTTGTCACCTTCTCGTTCTGTTACTCGTCCCCTTGGAGAACAGTGCGGTCTCCTGAAGCAATGAAAAGGAAATCTCTCCAACAGATAGAGTTTTCTTCTGTTTTAATTCCTCTCCTGTGTTGACTTCATCCGGTTAGGCTACTACACACAGTATCAGTCCTTTTTATCCTGTCCAATAACGATGCTTAGTCTTTAGTCTTTAGATTATAGCACTTAAATATAAATTCTTTTTTCACTCCTCTATGGGCAGGTTCACTGTTGATGATGAAGATGGCTTACAAGAACATTTAAAAAAAGAAAAGGCCACTGTGTTTAGACTGAATACTGTTGTGCATTTGGATTAGGAGGGATCTCTGCTCCATGAGTTCTCTGTCACTTAATTTCTCCCACAACACCTTTTTTCCATCCACTGAATTTCTTCCCTTTGTCTGTATGGTTCATCGCTGCCCTGACTGACAGCAGAGAGTCCGATACAGTCTAAAATCAGAAGCACCAGCTGTTTTAGATTGTCCCCATGCTAATGCTAGCTGTGACCTGCTGTCCCTACTGTACGTCCGCCAAGGCACTAAGTTCCCTCTTGTGCATATTTCATCGTTGCATGGCTGTCTAATTAGGTCAGTGTGATCCACTCATTCCCATGGCAACCACAGTGTAGAGAGTGAAAGAGAAGGGGGTGGGGGTGAGTAAGAGGGAGAGAGATTGTAAGTGACTGAGCTGGCTGGTAAATGATGCAAGGATGTGTGTGGGGGTGTTTCTCAGTGAGCCAAGGGAGAGCTTGCAATGAAGTTGCCACTGGTTATGATGAATTTTATTACCATGTTGAGACTAATAGATGAACCAACATCACCATTGTCAGCTGTTGTCAGTTTAGATAATGGATGGATGTGGGCAGATAAGCACTCTTCTCTGCAGTTCTTTATCTCACTGAATGCTGGTGAATTCTCAAAGAGACTTCTAGTCTAGAAGCACCTGATCTTAGTGTTGCTTCCTGGATAAGGAGAAAGGAAGAGCAGGAAATCCCTTTTTTGTGATCTGGGAGTTCTATCACTCAAAACAACCTCATTTCTACATGTTGATGAAGATTCTCAGTCATCCAGGTCATCATACGTAGAGAAGGTTGAAGCAAGGCGTCTGGACTTGTAGAGTTTTCTAGAAGACGTTTCGCTGCTCATCCAAGCAGCTTCATCAGTTCTAACTGTTTGGTGGGGAAACATGGTTTATATGTGGTTACAGACCTCAGTGGGTGGGTCTGGGTAAAACTTTAAAAAAACTTACAAACAATAGCACTAAATGTTTCCATACTTACCTGTGATGTTCTGGCTGACTGGGCCAGGTGTGTCTAACGACTGGCTAACGACTATGAAACTGCCGGAGGGGGACTGATTGACAGCCCTTTGTTCTTACTGTGAGTATGTGTAAACTTCCTGGGAATGGATGGAATCACTGCATTGTATGTGGTAGAAAGATGATGTCTGAGGCCACCACCTCTGTTAAGGGAAGGTTTTTCCAGCTTAACATAGATGGCTTCCTTGACTCCTCTTTCATACCACCTTTCCTCCCTGTCTAAAATGTGAACGTTGTTGTCCTCAAAGGAGTGTCCTTTGTCTTTGAGGTGGAGGTGAACAGCTGAGTCTTGTCCTGAAGAGGTGGCTCTCCTGTGCTGAGCCATTCTTCTGTGGAGTGGTTGTTTAGTTTCTCCAATGTACAGATCAGAGCATTCCTCACTGCACTGGACTGCATATATCACATTGCTGAGTTTCTCCCTGGGAATCTTATCCTTCGGGTGAACCAGTCTCTGTCTCAGTGTTGTCATAGGTTTGAAATGGACCGGGATGTCATGGTTGTTGAAGATCCTGCGGAGTTTCTCTGATACTCCTGACACATATGGAATGGAGATGTTCTTTCTCCGCCTGGTGTTGTCCTTCTTCTTGTTGTTGGGGGGTCTTGTTTTTGTGGCTTTGATGAGTGCCCACTTCGGGTAGCCACATGTTTGCAGGGCCTTCCTGATGTGGTGTTGCTCCTTCTTCTTCCCCTCTGAGCTGGTGGGTACAGTTTGTGCTCTGTGCTGCAGGGTCCTGATGACTCCCAGTTTGTGTTCCAGTGGGTGGTGTGAATCAAACAACAGGTACTGGTCCGTGTGTGTGGGTTTCCTGTACACTTCCACATTGAGGCTCCTGTCCTCCTCAATATGTACTGTGCAGTCCAAGAAGGCCAGATTGTTGTCCTTGGTGTCCTCGCGAGTGAACTTGATGTTATTATCCACTGCGTTGATGTGTTCTGTGAACCGTTCCACTTCGTTGGTCTTGATTTTGACCCAGGTGTCATCCACATATCTAAACCAGTGGGTGGGGGTGGTTCCAGGATAGGAACTCAGGGCTCTTCTCTCCACTTCTTCCATGTAGAGGTTGGCCACAATAGGAGACACAGGTGATCCCATCGCACAGCCGTGCTTCTGTCTGTAAAAGTTCCCATTGTACTGGAAATAAGTGGTGGTCAGGCAGAGGTCCAGCAGGTCACAGATGTGGTCTGGCGTTAGGTTGGTTCTCTCCTTGAGTGTGCTGTCTTGTGTGAGGCAAGTCCTTACCATCTCTGTGGCTTCTGATGTAGGGATGCAGGTGAACAAGGAGGTGACATCAAATGAGACCATGGTGTCATCTGGGTCCATTTGGATCTTCTCCACCTTGTTCACAAAGTCCTGCGAGTTGTGGATGTGATGTGGTGTGTCACCTACCAGTGGTGTCAGGAGTTCAGCCAAGTGCTTAGCCACGTTGTATGTGACTGAGTTTGTGCTGCTGACGATGGGTCTGAGGGGGACTCCTTCCTTGTGTATCTTGGGGAGTCCATACAGGCGTGGAGTGGCTTCCCCCGGATACAGTCGAAAATAGAGCTTGCGGTTGATGATTTGGTCCTTCTCCAGTTTTTGTAGGTAGCTGACTAGTTTCTTCTTGTAGTTTCCGGTGGGGTCCCTCTTCAGTGTCTCATATGTGGCTGTGTCACTGAGGAGTTCTGTCACTTTGGCGTGGTAGTCCTGTGTGTTGAGCACCACTGTGCATCTTCCTTTGTCTGCTGATAAGATGGTGATGTCCCGGTCCTTTTGTAGTGCAATCAGGGCCTTCCTTTCATCACTGGAGAGGTTGGATGGCGGTGCTTTAGCAGTGGAGAGTGTGGCTGTGACCTTCAAGCGGAGTTGCTCAGCTTCTGTGTCTGTCAGGTTGTTGTTCTTGATGGCTGACTCTGTGGCTGTGATGAGGTCCACCACTGGAATCTGCTCTGGCGAGATGGCAAAGTTGAGTCCTTTGGCCAACACGTCTTTTTCCGGCTGGCTCAGTTGTCTGTCTGAAAGATTCTTTACCCATTTGTCCTGGGTGTCCTGCTGTGGCAGTGAGTGGTCTTCCCTCCTCCATGTGTGAAGGTTAGCTGTATTTTTAACAGAGAAAACAGTTTTCAATTTATGGAATTTGCGTTTTTGTCGTTCCTTACCCCTGGTGTGCTGTGCCGTCTGGACTTTTTCAGTCAGTTTGATGACTTCATCCATGACTTCGCTGGGTAGGAGGGTGGCAAGCTGTGATCTTGTCTGCTCCGTGGTGACCATGAGAGTGTCTATGGTGAAGTTGATCTGTCTGATCCTTTCCTCAACGAAAGGATCAGACAGATCAACTTCACCATAGACACTCTCATGGTCACCACGGAGCAGACAAGATCACAGCTTGCCACCCTCCTACCCAGCGAAGTCATGGATGAAGTCATCAAACTGACTGAAAAAGTCCAGACGGCACAGCACACCAGGGGTAAGGAACGACAAAAACGCAAATTCCATAAATTGAAAACTGTTTTCTCTGTTAAAAATACAGCTAACCTTCACACATGGAGGAGGGAAGACCACTCACTGCCACAGCAGGACACCCAGGACAAATGGGTAAAGAATCTTTCAGACAGACAACTGAGCCAGCCGGAAAAAGACGTGTTGGCCAAAGGACTCAACTTTGCCATCTCGCCAGAGCAGATTCCAGTGGTGGACCTCATCACAGCCACAGAGTCAGCCATCAAGAACAACAACCTGACAGACACAGAAGCTGAGCAACTCCGCTTGAAGGTCACAGCCACACTCTCCACTGCTAAAGCACCGCCATCCAACCTCTCCAGTGATGAAAGGAAGGCCCTGATTGCACTACAAAAGGACCGGGACATCACCATCTTATCAGCAGACAAAGGAAGATGCACAGTGGTGCTCAACACACAGGACTACCACGCCAAAGTGACAGAACTCCTCAGTGACACAGCCACATATGAGACACTGAAGAGGGACCCCACCGGAAACTACAAGAAGAAACTAGTCAGCTACCTACAAAAACTGGAGAAGGACCAAATCATCAACCGCAAGCTCTATTTTCGACTGTATCCGGGGGAAGCCACTCCACGCCTGTATGGACTCCCCAAGATACACAAGGAAGGAGTCCCCCTCAGACCCATCGTCAGCAGCACAAACTCAGTCACATACAACGTGGCTAAGCACTTGGCTGAACTCCTGACACCACTGGTAGGTGACACACCACATCACATCCACAACTCGCAGGACTTTGTGAACAAGGTGGAGAAGATCCAAATGGACCCAGATGACACCATGGTCTCATTTGATGTCACCTCCTTGTTCACCTGCATCCCTACATCAGAAGCCACAGAGATGGTAAGGACTTGCCTCACACAAGACAGCACACTCAAGGAGAGAACCAACCTAACGCCAGACCACATCTGTGACCTGCTGGACCTCTGCCTGACCACCACTTATTTCCAGTACAATGGGAACTTTTACAGACAGAAGCACGGCTGTGCGATGGGATCACCTGTGTCTCCTATTGTGGCCAACCTCTACATGGAAGAAGTGGAGAGAAGAGCCCTGAGTTCCTATCCTGGAACCACCCCCACCCACTGGTTTAGATATGTGGATGACACCTGGGTCAAAATCAAGACCAACGAAGTGGAACGGTTCACAGAACACATCAACGCAGTGGATAATAACATCAAGTTCACTCGCGAGGACACCAAGGACAACAATCTGGCCTTCTTGGACTGCACAGTACATATTGAGGAGGACAGGAGCCTCAATGTGGAAGTGTACAGGAAACCCACACACACGGACCAGTACCTGTTGTTTGATTCACACCACCCACTGGAACACAAACTGGGAGTCATCAGGACCCTGCAGCACAGAGCACAAACTGTACCCACCAGCTCAGAGGGGAAGAAGAAGGAGCAACACCACATCAGGAAGGCCCTGCAAACATGTGGCTACCCGAAGTGGGCACTCATCAAAGCCACAAAAACAAGACCCCCCAACAACAAGAAGAAGGACAACACCAGGCGGAGAAAGAACATCTCCATTCCATATGTGTCAGGAGTATCAGAGAAACTCCGCAGGATCTTCAACAACCATGACATCCCGGTCCATTTCAAACCTATGACAACACTGAGACAGAGACTGGTTCACCCGAAGGATAAGATTCCCAGGGAGAAACTCAGCAATGTGATATATGCAGTCCAGTGCAGTGAGGAATGCTCTGATCTGTACATTGGAGAAACTAAACAACCACTCCACAGAAGAATGGCTCAGCACAGGAGAGCCACCTCTTCAGGACAAGACTCAGCTGTTCACCTCCACCTCAAAGACAAAGGACACTCCTTTGAGGACAACAACGTTCACATTTTAGACAGGGAGGAAAGGTGGTATGAAAGAGGAGTCAAGGAAGCCATCTATGTTAAGCTGGAAAAACCTTCCCTTAACAGAGGTGGTGGCCTCAGACATCATCTTTCTACCACATACAATGCAGTGATTCCATCCATTCCCAGGAAGTTTACACATACTCACAGTAAGAACAAAGGGCTGTCAATCAGTCCCCCTCCGGCAGTTTCATAGTCGTTAGCCAGTCGTTAGACACACCTGGCCCAGTCAGCCAGAACATCACAGGTAAGTATGGAAACATTTAGTGCTATTGTTTGTAAGTTTTTTTAAAGTTTTACCCAGACCCACCCACTGAGGTCTGTAACCACATATAAACCATGTTTCCCCACCAAACAGTTAGAACTGATGAAGCTGCTTGGATGAGCAGCGAAACGTCTTCTAGAAAACTCTACAAGTCCAGACGCCTTGCTTCAACCTTCTCAACCTCATTTCTACATTCAATGCAACCATGTGGTATCAGTGCATGGAGTAGCGTGCCATTACAACGTATTACAGGTCCATGATTTACTTCCTTTAAAACTAGATAGATAGATAGATAGATAGATAGATAGATAAACTGGGTAAAAAAAGCCTGGAAGGTTAAAAGCAAAAAGGTTAACGTGGTACGTATAAGTCACACTATCAGTTTATTCCTGCTTCCAGTCTTTGTGCTAAGCTATGCTAACCAGATGCTAACTAAGACTAAGACAAAAAGAAGACCATCACCACATAAATGGAAAAGAAACGAATAGTTTGAAGGATCAAGATTATATGTGAAGATGCGTTTGTAGCTTTTGAACTGATTTCATCTATGTAATATTTATGACACTGTTATCGTCTCATTTGAATAATATAATTTAATTATATTATGCATATATGCTCATTAATTCATGTGCGTCTTCTCACTGGGTTGTTTTGGATCAATGAGCATGAAGTCAGGCGGATGTGAGCGTAAGAATAATCTCCTCACTGGGAAAAGTTATGATCTACTGTTCATCATCACAGTTCTGATTATGTCTGTCAGTTTTCGTTCAATAACAAAACGCTACTTTGTGCAATAGTTCATGTTTCCCTTGGCTTTTTTTTTTTTTCCAGGACAGCTTTATTTTAATCTTGATAATCATGTTTGTTTTACAGCGCAGTAGCTTTGTGCCTGTTGGCATAAAATTGGTCACAAGCCAGCATTCAACATCTGTCTCAAGAGATATTAAAACATTCTTGCCTACAATGTTTAAACAGCAAAGCAGCAGTGTTAAGAGTATATGGGGCAATTACAGACATTGGAAAATGTGAAGAAAGACCACTTAGTTTAAAAGGGTTGAGTCATGAAAACAAAATACAAAACATAATTTTCTATTTTTCTTTAGTGGCTAAAACCAGTTTTTGGAGCAGACTGCAAACATGCTGGGTATCATTACATCATTGCAGCCAGCCGTAAGTGGCAATTTGACCATAATAAATAGCTAAATTAAAAAATAATTAAATAACATTTCTCTTTTGTATGTAAACAAAAAAAAAAATAGGTGGACAAAAGTATTTTTTTTACTTTGAAAAAGAAAATTGTGCTTCATAAGACTGAATGAGTATGAGATACAGCATCTCATTATAGACTAATTATAATCAAGCTTAACACTTCAATAAGTTTTTGTTCTTTCATTATCTTCACTCTAAATGTCTCTAAATTCTAATTATCTCCCTTCATAAGTGTCAATAAAAGTGACAAATGTAACCACAGCATGATGACCTTAATGTAACTATGAAATATAATTCAGTCACAGATAAAATTGCGAGTCTCCATTTTCCTCACCGCCGTCATAAAACCGCAGCCGCACGATGCATGAAATTGATTACATCTGTAATTCACCTCAGAATGAATGAAACACTCGACCCTTTTATCAAAGCGCTCTCTAACTGCACTCTGCAGACCTGGGATCAATATCGGCAAAGATTCAGCAGAGAATCCAGATGGAGAGGCTGATAGGAATATGAGTTCAAATGGACTCTGTGTAGTCTTTGCCTTCACTAGACAGCTTTTCAAATTGATGGGCAGCTGTTGGCTGTAATTGAATTACTCCGAGGCGGTAGCTCTATCTGTCATCCAGTTAATTACTTTACTTGACCAAATGAAAGAACAAAGTCTGAGAGATTGTGTAATATTATTGTGTCCGATGAAAAAAGATGCAGTAATAAGCACGCTAAGCCAGTCAGGGACCTCGTCCTGAAACAAAAAGTGCTGGGATCTTCAGTCTTCCTGTCTGCTCCACTAGTGGTTGTAGATTGTTTTAAAATGAATATTTATTCCATTTTAAATTTCCTATTCTGAAATTAGGTTAAAAATAAATATTGTGAGAAAATTGTAGGGGAAAGAAAAACACACACACACACACACACACACACACAAGCAGTCCTGGAGCCGCATTGAAACTTTGATGCAGTCAAGTGTGTTGTTAGACCCACTTTCCTCCCACATGTTGGTCAGGTTCATGCTGGAACACCTGTGACTCATCTTGATGAGCTCTTTACATAAAGCACAGAGTCGCTGTAGAGCCTTCACAGGGTTTGAATGAGGAAACGGTGAATGCCAATAAAAGCACCATGCATTTTGAACGTGGCTTGTTTATCTTTGTTTTTTTTTTTCCTCTGGTCTTCTTGCTTCTTTGACTCTTGACATGTCTTTGCACTTAATGCTCCCCTGACAATGCTGCAAACCCAAAGACATTTTAGATTATTCAGCACATAGCTCGAACAGATGCTGCATCAGAGAGATGCAAACACACAATGCTCCTTTAATCAATTGTTTCCACTACTGTTGGAGTATAGATAATGATTTTACCACTATACGTCAATTCTGTCCCCAGGCCTCACAACACTGCAAGTTGTTCTGGATACAGCTGCAGAGAAGAAGTGGCAGGTGACGGCCATCAATGTGGGGAACCTGAAGGATGAGAGGAAGGATGAGGCCTACCGCTCGCTGTTCCAAGACCTGGAGAACAAGAAGGAGAGGAGGGTGATCCTGGACTGTGAGCAGGACAAAGTGAAGGACATCATGGAGCAGGTACAGATCCATCTGGCATATGGTAACCCTCAAAACTGTATTAATATAAATGTTCAGAGGCAATGTGGCATATTAAAATGTGATATGAAGTTACAAATAGTGTCTCATTATAAAAGAGCAGCTGCAGTAATTAAAACAAGGGGAGAAAAAAATGCAGGAAATCAAAGTAACCTTATTGTCCTTTAATTATTTCTGTTAGATGAAATGTATGCATTTGATGGAGTCCTTATAAAAACAGCAGATGTAAAAAAAAAAAAAAAAAACAATTATCCTAATTGTCCATTTAAGCTGTAAATACAACTGCAATTAAGGACAAAACAAATGCACATAAACAGGTTATTTTTACCCAAGCGAGAGGCGTATCGATTAGCATTTAAAGCACGCAGACGTCTATGAGCCCAGATGCTGACTGAAATCAATGTCTAGAGCCTCGTTTTCTCTTTATCGGAGAGAAACAGAATCCGTTCAGGTGGAAGTTTCTTACTTCATGTCAAAAGACATTTACATAGAAGATACACAGCGTTTTTTATTCAAATCTGCATCAGGCAGCCGTCCTGACAAACGGAGGTGCCAGTCAAGCAGCCGGATTAGTTTCAGGTGTGTCATTTATATGAGGCACTGAAATGGTGCATAGCAGAGATATTTATGTTATTTTCCATTTTTTTTTCTGTTGCTTTGCTGATAAGAGAAGTGGCTTTGGAATTGAATATATCTCTCTAGCAGTATCTGTAGCTGTAATTTATTTTTTTTCACTGATAATAGCCAAAACTGTCAGGCTTGTTAAGCCTGATATGTCTGAATATAGAGGTCGATTTAGGTATTTTGGATGCAACAGTGATTGTCTTATCAATGGTCGTCAAGGATTACATTTTATTTTCCTCCAAATAATAGGCACAAAACATCTTATTTTGAAATCGCTGGCAGTGAGTCATATTAAAAATGTGTCCAAAGAACTCGCTTCAGACCCTTTTATTAAACTGTCATGTTTACCATCGATGTATTCAGTCATTCTAGAGGGAAATGACCTATATTTAATAAACTGTATGTCTGCCTGATAATCCTGCAGGTCATCACCATTGGGAGACATGTTAAAGGCTACCACTACATTATAGCCAACCTGGTAAGGTTTCTACATCTGCCTTATGTTCCTCTTACTTTCAGAATAAAGTTCAGATTTCACTGTTTATATATATATTTTCAGGGTTTCGTCGATGGGGACCTATCCAAAATCCAGTATGGTGGAGCCAACGTTTCAGGCTTCCAGATTGTGGATTTTGATGATCCTTTGGTTTCCAAATTTGACCAGAGATGGGAAGCCCTAGAAGAAAAAGAGTATCCAGGTGCTGACAGCAAAATAAGGGTGAGCTTCAGCTTGTACTCGTCCACACCAGTAGACAGTGAGCACACATTCTTAGGCACTGTTAGGCAAGGTTTTATGTCTAAGAGTAATACATAGACATACAAGTTTTCTAAAATCCAAGCAATTTGATATTAAAATGAGTTTTATGTTGGTAACTTTTAGCTGTGATGTTATGAGTAAAGTTTCCTCTAACTAACCTCTGAACTCATAATATGAGAATATTCTCCCACATCCTGTCTGCAGTATTATAAACGATCAGACCACACAGACTGACGGGGCTTTAGGTCTGTTCTCTGCTGACATTAACAAAACAGAAATATAACAGATAAAAAGCACCAGCATCAAACATGCACTGTGCTCTCTAATTAAGACAAGATGTCTCAGTACCAGTGAGGATAACGAGCAGGAGGAGTGGTGTGTGTGTGTGTGTAGTTCAGAACTTCAGAGGAAGACACTTTTTCCTTTTTTTAATGAAGTGCTTCATGTTGGTCAACCTCATTTGGTGGATGGGTGAATTTAAAGGTTACAGTTTAAGTGTCTCTTGTCAACTAATTATAACAAAAAGTTGATGAGGAGAGGCTGCAAAGACGTAACGGTTGCATCAAACCATTGAACTTTCATCTCAGACGTCTGACTGTTTTCTATGAAATCTGACTTCATTTCCCAGAATTCTCAGTAGCATTTATGTGCATAGATGAGAGTTGTTTAGAAATCATCACAGTTCTGAGAAAAGGGCAAAAAAAGACATCATAATGATTTCTTTCTCCTCCTCTAGTATACATCAGCGTTGACGTATGATGCTGTCCAGGTGATGACGGAAGCCTTCAGATACCTCCACAAGCAGCGCATCGACTTCACCAGGAGAGCCAACAACGGGGACTGCCTGGCCAACCCTGCTGTGCCGTGGTCTCAGGGAGTGGAGATAGAGCGTGCGCTAAAACAGGTATCTTCCTTTTTTTTTTTTTTTTCTTTCTTGTTGGTGAAGACTTGTTGCCGTGGTAACAGCAGCTCTCACAGGAAATAATGCACAAAGGCAGAAGGTACTTCACAGAGATTTATTAAAGACTGGTGTTCTCTCTGTACGCACACAGAGAGACTAGGAACAGAGGTCTGCCTGCAGACTGTCCTTCACAGCATTAGAGTGAAGATTAGCTTCTCACCTACTGAGAAGCAAGGCTCAGAAGCTAAAGCAAGATGGCATTGTGGGTATTAACTCCATTAACTCTGGGCCAATGAGACACACCAAAAAAAAAAATGGGTGCCCGCAACACCTATGGTGAGATTTTCAAAGAATGACGCATTTGTATGTAATGTCCCAGAGAGTGTTTTAGTATTTAGCAGTACTTGGCTCTCATGCTAGACTGCCTCATAACCAGGAAGTCTGAGTATGAATAATGCAAGATGAAGAATAGCTGCCTTTAAACAACCTCTGCTGTACTGGATCAAATGGAGGATAAACCCATCCACAAGGCTTAGATCTCCTCCAGATACTTCCTCCTTATGCCCTTGCCTATTTCACTCCAGGTGAGGGGTAAGTTTGGGAGTTTTACTGAACAGCTGAAGGTGTATTTTCCAAGCTTCTCCTTATCAAGATGTTTGCCATGTACTTCAAACTTATATCAAAGTAGGCTCCATGCAGAGCTTTGAAGCAGTCAAAGAAAACAACTTGGAAATAACTGTCCAGATTGGTGGAAGGCATTTTCAGAAGATTCTACAAAGGCTAATCAAGCCTGACTGAACAAATACTCTGTGTGATTACACTACAAGTCGAATCAGGGTGGGAGAGAGATAAATCTAGATTAAACGTGACAATATTCATCCTCTTTGCAACCTTGAAAGGAACAAGATTAAAGATGCAACATGTCCTCAAAAAAAGGCACATTTCACAAATAATACACCATTAAGTTTATATGAGGCACGTTTATGTTTATGCTAACATAACTTATGATTGTATTGTATTGCCTGATTTCATTGGGCAAATACAGCCACAAATGTCTGAGTAAGGAGGTAAACTGGGGGTACATAAAAAGCAGCCGACCTTCACTCAGGACTCAGGACTCCCTCAGACGCCAGTGTTAAGGCTTTTTATGATCTTTATTTGCAGATTAATTTGGCATAAAAAAACAACTGGTTAAGGTTAGGCATTAAAATCGGGGTAGGCAGTTAGGAAAAGATTATCTCAAAACACAAATTCATAAGTTTAAACATATTTTTTACACAGCCATGATGTTTTTCTGTTGAGGTTGGGCTGGTATAAAGACTACATTAAAGTTCACATCGAACCTGCACAAACCAAAGGTCCCTGAATGGCAGATCAATGGACCCCTGTCAGCACCACAAACTGCACAATACAAAGGCAAATGAGAGTAGCATTTCACTCAGGGAGGCATCCCTCAGGTTCAATAAAGAGCAAAGCTTTCAAGGTATTCATCCTTTGCATGTTTAATAAGTTGTGAAATACACTGTAGACATCTGTTAGGCCTTAAGGAGGCACCCACTCTGCTTTGATACAAAACACAACTGTGCTCACACAGAAACTCCAGGGGTCTCCCTGTCAGTCTTTCTACTTCAGCCCCTTTGTTGTCAGTTGCTCTCCAATTAGAACAAGCGATAAATGTTGTGATTTCCGCTCCAGTTTGGACACCAACAGATTTAAATGTTTTTTTTTGTGCTGCTGTGTATTCTAGCCCAGCACAGTGTCTTTTAGTATCATGGCACTAAGTTTGAAGGAGAGCAAATCAAAGCAAATTTTCACAGCGATTGAAGCAACAAGTGTTCACAGGTTTCTACTATCATTCAAGTGGATAGGACTCCTCATTAAAGTAGCCAATTAAATGTCAGAGCATCTTGTTAAGATAAAAGATAAAAGGCTTCATGTAGGGTGAATCGTATTGACTTGCTTTTATTCAAGGTTTGTAAATGCCATGTTGATACAGTGTGTGTGTGTGTCTTGTGTATCTTTTAGGTGCGCGTGGAAGGTCTGACAGGAAACATCCAGTTCGATCAGCATGGGAAGAGAGTCAATTACTCAGTGAATATTATGGAATTAAAGAGTAATGGTCCTGTCAAAGTAAGTGTCTGGTTAGCCATCTTCACTACAAATGACACTCATTACATACCATAAGAAGTGCAAGTGGGAATGTGTTATTTATATTTCTACCAACAGATTGGATACTGGAATGAAGTTGACAAAATGGCTGTCACCAAATCTGACGTCTTTACAAATGACACGACAGGAATGGAAAACAAAACCGTTATCGTCACCACCATATTGGTAAGAAGAATATGATGGAGGCTAAATGCACTTTATTCATTGTAGTGTATCCCTTCAAAATTCAAGTAGACTTCTAAGACCATCACCTGTTCAGGCTGCTACTTTCACCCGTTAAGGACATGCACTGTTTTATAACTTTGATAAGTCTTGTTGTTGTCTGGAGACTTTCTTTCTCTTTTCCTTTGAAGCTGCTGCTTTTTACATTGTAGCTCAAACCTTTGGTGCTGAACAGTGTTTTTCTTTTTTCTGCTCTGTCCTTCAGGAAGCTCCGTATGTAATGCTGAAAAAGAACGCTGACCTTTTTGTAGACAATGACCGCTACGAGGGATACTGTGTAGATCTGGCTGCGGAGATAGCGAAACACTGTGGCTTCAAATATCAGCTAAAAATAGTGGGGGATGGAAAGTATGGGGCCAGAGATGCAGAGACCAAAATCTGGAACGGGATGGTGGGGGAGCTGGTGTATGGGGTGAGTTAATCTTACGATACAATACTTATCAACAATACTTTGTTGTCCAGCCCTCTTTTTAAAGACATGTCCCTCCCTTTGTTTTGACAGAAAGCAGACATTGCTGTGGCTCCTTTAACCATCACATTGGTTCGTGAGGAGGTGATCGACTTCTCCAAACCCTTCATGTCTCTGGGAATCTCCATCATGATCAAGAAACCTCAGAAATCCAAACCTGGAGTCTTCTCCTTCCTGGACCCACTGGCGTATGAGATCTGGATGTGTATTGTTTTTGCCTACATTGGCGTCAGCGTGGTGCTGTTCCTTGTCAGCCGCTTCAGCCCCTACGAGTGGCACACAGAGGAGTATGAGGACGGGCAGATACAGACCAATGAGTCGACTAACGAGTTTGGCATATTCAACAGCCTGTGGTTCTCCCTGGGAGCCTTTATGAGGCAAGGCTGTGACATCTCTCCTAGGTAGGTCAGAAAAAAAATGAGCGGCTGCCATGTTGTTTGTGTTTTAATTAGGTGATTAACTGATGTCTTTGTACAACAATACAGCAATATAGAACTGTGGGATTGATTGATTGAGAGACTAAGTCTAAGATATTTAAAAAAAAAAAAAAAAAAAAAAAAAACCTGGGAGACCGCACACACAGGACCAATTTCAACCATTTTTTTAGGATTATAACTCTCCAAACACAGGTGCTAGAGTTCATGTGTATGAATATGATCAAACATGAATCCCAAAGGAAAACAAATATGAAGTACGATCAACATCATCAGCCTGAAAAGATGGTATAGGTGTGGTTCACTTGCAGCCATGTGTCTCACTGGTTATTCTGACAGCTGCAGTCTAAGCAGGTAGTTGTAAATCAAACATGTTCGAGCAAATCTGACCCAAATTTGGGCGTTAAATCCTGTACTGTGTAGCCATTTTTTGTCTACAAAGTTTATTAGTCTATATATCTGAATAAAGCTGAATGTAACCTGCGTGCCAGCGTGATAAATTTTAGGTAGAGGGCATTGACCTGTGCAACCATTTGCTAATAAGTGCTTCTTCATATTCTTGTTTTTACAGGGACTAAGTAAATGCCTGTCCTTACTGTTTTATTAACTTGTGATAATAACTGATGAGAGCAGATACTCATGCTCAGCAGTCATGCCAATGAGGTTAGAGTCATCTGCTCCACAGAGATGAATCAACAAGTGACTTCACCTGTCCTTTACATCTCATCAGGGCGATGTGAGCGGTGTCAACATGACTCCAAGTCAGGAGATGGTGTTAGTTGTAATCATCTGAGGGAATCGCCTGTGTTACAGTGGCATCTATCACAGGAGGTGGAATGCACTTCTGTTTGGTTAAGAAGAAAGCAAAAATCGATCAGGCAGTGTTGAGCACTGTGTTGAAATGACATGAAAGTGATGTCACACAAGCTGAAAAATGGTTTGTTTCTGACAGATAAAACAAACACACAAGAGTG